>NC_066383.1:2613321-5206643 GCF_013377495.2 Cygnus atratus
TTTATTTAGCTGCATTGCCTGGAAACCTGGGCATGAACCGGGACAGGTTATTCCCGTGTCAGCTCTCTGGGTTCATCGCAGTGCCGCTGGGGATTAGGTGAGGCAGCAGCTGCTCTTCTTTTGCAGGCTTGAGCCGAGCAAAGCTTGCTTTGTGGCAGCTTTATGCCTGGAGAGAGGGTTTCCTGCGGGCAAAAATAATCCAGATTATAGGGACCTGCTGTGCTTGTGCAAGACAGGGAACTGTGGTGCAGGAAAGCCTCTGTGCACGTGAACTTATCTGATTAGGGGCTGTGCTATGTCAGGCTGGAATATGTCCCTTGCTGTAGTCCCTGTCTCCTGCTCTGGTGAAGGACCATGTCTGTATAGCAGGGCCATCAAGTGATGCTTTAGCCCTGTGCAGTTGAGCCTGCATTGCTTTTGCCTCTGCTCGGCAGAATTGGGCCCTGCATCCCAGCTTTATCCCTTAGATCCGCCCATATTAATGGGAAGGGGATGGAGGTGAGGGGCAGCCATCAGCAGCACCGTTAGGAACCCACGTGGGGTGGAGCAGCTGGGGGGGCACGTGTCCCATTTCTTCTCGGGGTGGTGCTGCCATTCCCATGAGGTGGGACAAGATGCTTCCCTGCATCCCTCATAAAGTGTCAGCGTCCTAGCCAAGTTCAGAAAACAAGACCCAAACAGCGTCCAGGTGCCTAAGTCGCCGTGACTTTCGGTGGTGTCTCCACACCACGCGTGGCTGGGAGGATAACATAATGGCTGCACGGGGTGGGAGACAGTAAAAATAAGGAGCTGTTGTTTCTAGATGCTCAGCGGAGCAGAATGAAATGAAAAGCCTGTCCCGCTGTGATGAATTCCCCTGGTCATTGTTTCTGACCACGAGCACCAGCTGAACTGGGGCAGAAGGAGAAATGCTAAAACATACTTAGGAAATGGGGAGTGAAGGGCAGAAGTGTGGAAGAGGAGTGGATAAATTATTTAAGGCACAATCATTAGAACAACAGGGAGATAAAGCAGATTTTATTTTTTTTATTTTTTATTTTTTGCTTTTTGCTTCACTTGCAGTATTGGAAATGGGAAAAATCATTTTGGATCAAGTTGGAATGAAACCTTAATAACTGACAGCTGAAGGAAAATAACAGAATTCACGCTGGGTTGAATGTTACTCGTTCGGTGAGACCGGAGGAAAGCTTTGCTTGAATGTTTTCGTAGCGAGACAGGCCAGGAGGCCAAGAGAGCAGCAAAGTCCTGCGGGGCCGTGCCTGCAGCTGGCTGTTCCTGCTCTTGGTCTGGAGAACCAGGGCGAGGAGCAAACTCCTAGTGCTTTGCATTCAGGTGGCATCTCGTGCTTTGCAGGGACAAATGACCAAGTTTTGGGGTGGCACCCTGAGGCACTGGAGGTGCGTGCAGCATGGGATGTGGCCTTGTAGGGAGAGCCTTGCTTGCATCTCTGCCCTTTTTGTGGTGGGATGCATCCCAGTGGCAACTGTCCCCTTTCTCTGGGCTTCCCTGCACATGGACAAGGCTGCTCCAGCCTCCGAAAGGCACACGGTGCTGCTCCCAGGCCTTGGCAAAGGCGATGCAGCCGGCTCCGGACAAGTGCTTTTATAGTCTTTTAAGATTTCCAAAGCCACTCTTGGAGGGCCGTTAAGACCTTCGGCTGGTGATAATTGGATTTGTAAGACAGTGCAACATGTGATAAAGTGCTCTTGTTGGACAGGATCCCAGTTTTCTTCTATCATTCCTATTAATGTGATAAATGTCGCTGCCTCAGCTGATAGGGCCGTGTTGGATAATAAGATTGGAATCAGCTTTGATTTCTCCAGCTCAGTTCTGCATCGCAGCCCAGCAGGAGCGGGCAGGGTGGGCCTGGTGGAGGTGCTGCCGCGGGGCAGGGGCTGTGCACGCCTTCGTGCTCCACCATCTCGGGGCTGGCAGGGCACCAAGGAGGAGATGGGTCCAAGGCTGCAAGCTTTCAAGCCGCCGAGCATGGAGTGGGTGAGGAAGGTGGCCTTGGAGGAGCCAGGAGGAGACGACGAAACCTCTCCTAATTAAAGCTGATGGCAAACAAACGCAGGAGTCCAAGTGCAGCTGGGAAGCACAAGTCCAATTTGGAACTGAGCAGCTGTGAAATTGGACCATCGACCACAGCTGGGGCTAGAGGAGGAGTAATGGGGTGTGCGGCCGCGGGAGGAGGCAGTCGGGGCTGGGGGGAAGCTGTTATGGCCTCAGGTATTATTGCTGCTCCCTGGGCCTTGATTTGCCATGGTCCCTAGGAGGTTGTACTTGTCTCTGCTCCCCGGGAGATGTGCAGCTAACTGGGGCCTGGATTATGGGGGATTAGCTGGGGAGGTGGCCCTTTGGAGGTCCAGTGTGCTCCATCTCCTCTGAAACAAATGCAGGAGACAGGGTTGGGGAGAGCTTTGCTGGCACGGGCTGTGCCCCCAGGCATCTTGCTGAGGCAGAAAAAGAGGGACGAGGTGGTTTGGTTTTTCTCCAAGTCTCACCTCCAATCTGCCTGAGAAGTAATGCTTGCTCTTGCTCTTTGTGTAAACAGATGAGAGATTTCTTTCTGAATCCAGTAGTCTTTCAGGTGGAGACATTTTCCCCCGTCCTTCCCTCTGTCCCTCCCTTTTCTTCCTCTGAAGCTGTGTTTTTGCTGTGGTTATTCCTTGGGGAAGGGATGTGTGTGCCAGAGAGATGCTTAATAACGCTGCAGTCGCAATCCAGTGGGCATTGTGCTGCGGGTGAGCAGTAAAATAGTTACAAAATGTTGTTTGTGATTGTGTGGGTTGTTTTTTTTTTTTTAATTTTTTTTAGGCCCCATGCTTTTCTTGCTAAACATATGCCAAATTAAGTCTCCTTCTTCCACGAGGGTGGCTTGATGGGACAGCTGGGGGCACCAGCCTCGAAATGAGGTGGCAAACCGAGCCGCTGCGCATCTCTGCGTGGTGAAGATTTTGTACAAAATGAGGGCAGAGGGAGGAGAGCGTGGTGAGGGTGCTGTGACCAGCATCCCCGCTGCCCTTGCAGAGCTGTTATCCTTGCTGCAAGCCACGTTTCGGGACCGAGCTGCTCGAGGTCCTTAAAGCAAAGCAATTTTGATGTCTGGTGTGTGGAGGTAGCTGGTGGTCGGAAACAGAGGCAAGTCTGTAAGTGCCACACCGGACAAAGCCTTTGCTAGCCAAGCAAACAGAAATTACGGTCAAGACACAGGGAGGCTACCGCCGTGATCATCCCTGGCGTTATTATCCTCAGGTACCCTTACTTATAGAGCAGCTGTTTGCTGCACTCAAAGGGAAAGAGGAGCGCGCACTGTTCAAACAGCCAGGCAAAGTACCCTGGGCCTGCTGAGCCCCAGTTTTGTAAATGTTATTTCCAGTCTTCATTGACTTCCCGGCGTGTCCTTTCCACTAGCTCTGATTGCTGCCTCTCTCTCTTTGGGAAGCTGGGGTTTTGTCCTCTTCATTGATTGCTCTGATCTGCGCAGAAAGGGGAGCCCAGCAGGCAGCAACGAAGAAAATGAAAATTAAAAATAATAATAATAAATATATTTTTAAAAAAGATTCCCAGCCCTAAAAGATTCACCCTGTTTGTACCGTCCACAGCTTGGAAGCGATGCACTCAGGTGCTTGAGCTGAAGCTGAGCAGGCGGTGGCAAGAGGCTGAGGATTGCAGCAAAATGCTCCTGTTCTGGGCTCCCTGAGTACGAGAGGAGAGAGATAGAGGGATGTTGGTGTGAATTGTGCCTTGTGAGCTGGGTTTAGGGCCAGCAGAAAGCCAGCTAGTCTTGCGGAGGCTTTGGGACTGGTGAGAGCTGGGGTCGGGTTTGGCAGCAGCAGCTCCACGTGGCCTGACGTGCATCAAGGTGGCCGATAAGCCTGACAGGAGGAAGCTTTGCCTCCTCCTCCTCCTGGCCGTGTGGAGCTGCATCCCCTGGCCGGGCAGCTCAGGGACAGGCTCAGTCACCCCACGCCAGGGCTCCGAGGAGGACGGGGAGCTGGGGGCATGGTGCTGTGCTGTGCAGCACCGGCCCCGGGCTCTTATCGCCGCGGGGCTTTATCTCCGCCGGGCGCTCTGCTCATTCCTCACTGTCAGCCCTGGCAGTTTTTGCTCGGGGAACGAGTGTCAGGCAGAGCCCAGCAACGCGCTCTGCAAGGACAAGAGATCCCAGAGCAGAATCGGAAAGCAGCTGCTTCCTTA
Source organism: Cygnus atratus (assembly GCF_013377495.2). Classification (NCBI taxonomy): domain Eukaryota; kingdom Metazoa; phylum Chordata; class Aves; order Anseriformes; family Anatidae; genus Cygnus; species Cygnus atratus. The sequence continues at coordinate 2,617,522 of NC_066383.1, forward strand.
TTACACCTGGCCTTGTACCCGGCGAGTCCATCATCATGCTGTCGTGACTCTGACACGCCGCGTAGCGCAGAAATCCTGCCGGGTACAATCAGTGTTAGACAAGCAGAGGGATGCTGCCCTGCTCTGCCTAAGAGATACCATCAGCGGGGACCAGGACACTATCGCAGGGTAACGATTTCCAGCTGCTAGATAAAGGCCGAGCAGAGCAGAGCTGCTTATTTTCGGAGGCAGAGCCATTGATCCTGCAGCAACACCCCTCGGTCCTTACCTCCTCGCCTCCCCTCAGCCTGGTTTTGGAGGAGGAGGCGGCACGGGGGCCGGCTGGAGCAGGAGAAGCGCCCAAGCCTGGGAGCAAACCGCATCGCAGGCGGGCAGAGTTCAGTGTTTGTCAGCAAATGGTTCTGTAATTGATCCTCTGACTCGGTCAGCTAATTAGATCTCCCTCGAAATGCATTCACTGCCGGCTCAGCCCCGCAAGTATTTGTTCAGCTGTAGGATTCAGAGGCAGCAAGCAGATGACAGAGCTGCCGTTCGTCGTCTTTGTGGCCTGGCCATTAAACACTGACCCTCGGTGCGTCTGTGTTTTAAGTTTTCTGGGGTCTAGCCCATTTTATTGCGTCCCTGGAGCAAAGGAGTACTCCTTCATGTAGCACTTTAGATGCCACACTGCAGTCTTTTTTTATTATTATTATTATTAAACGTAGGATTTTTAATCTTGAGAGAACGGATATTTATAATTTACCACCTAGGGCTTGGTAATTAATATTTGTGTAGAGCTCTCAGCAATGTCTTGGATGTGAAATGTATTATATAAATAAAGACCGTCTTGTGAGCAGCAGGGGGAGAGGGAAAGGAAAAAAAAAAAAAGGCTTCTGCAGCGCTGCTGGGAATAGGAGAAGCCATGGAGTCACCCCAAGTCCCCACACCTGCAGGGGCTGCAGCCCCTTAGGGAGCGGGGGGGGGTCCCGCTGGGGTCTGGTGTGTGCAGGGCAGGGGCTCCCGTGGCTGCCGGCCGCCAGGGTTTTCAATCTGGAGGCTGCTCACAGCACGTGAAATGAATTTGTGTTCTAACACCGCTTCCTAGCAGAGCAGAAAATACGATGCACTCGCGGGGGCTTTGGCTGCTTGTACGGAAAGCCGGGGGATTAAATGGGCCGTGGAGACGGAGTGGCGCTGGAGGTGCTGGCACCGCTGCCCCGCCGGTGGCAGGGGGTGGCACTGGCAGCCCCGACCTGCCCGGCCATGTGGGAGGGGGCAGCGGGGGCACCGCGGAGGACCAGGGTGGGGTGGCATCACCGAGACGTGCTCCTCGCCCCTTTGGGGTCCTCTGGGAAGTCAGGGGCAGCATCCCTACCAAATCTCCACTCTTCTGGGGACAAATTTGCTGGGTGGCATCAGCAATAGGAAAGCCCAGCTGCCCCCTTCAGGGTCAGCAGCACCAGGAGGCTTTTGGGGGACGTTAGGTACCCCTATGTCTACAGGTGGTTAAAATAAGTTCCAGCGAAAAAATGCACCTAGTCGGAGTTTGGTTTTAAAGGAAACCCACTGAAAACTCCGAACAAGTGGGTGAATTGTGTCCAACCCCAGCCCAACATCCTGGCACATCCATGAGTGCAGGAGCTACTCACGGCGGGGCTGAAAACTTCCAGGCTGTGCATCCCACTGCAGCTTTCAGGATGATTTCCCTGGGAAAGGGAGCTCTGGGTCCACTGGAAGTATCGGGGAACTAAGCGCAGCCAAGTGGTTTAGGGTTGGGGAGAGGCAAAAGCAATCTAGAGAAACTTGTTTCATTTTCCGGAAAAACATTAGGATTCTTTTGTTTCAATTACCTTCTTTTTGCTTAAAAAATATAGCAAACCGCTTGTTATTAAGGTTGAACAAACAAACTAACTACAAAGAGAGAGCCTGACAATGAAACAAAACCTTTATTTTCTGGTTGAACAAAATGTTTAATTTGACCCACACCATTTTTCACCTGATTTTTCAGTTCTGTCATAAAATCAATTTCCTGCATAGCTCTGTTCTCCCACGCTGCCTGTGTGATGGGTTAGGGAATCCTTTTCTCCTTTTCTTCTATTCCTCTTTTTTTTTCCTTTTTCTATTTTCTTCCTTTTCTTTTTTGCCTTTACCCCCCCCCTTTTTTTTCCCTTTTCTGATTTTCCTTCCTCTTTTTTTCTTTTTTTCCTTCCCTTTTTCCTTCCATTTTCTCTTTGAACCTCTTTGAACCGCTCTAATTATAACATAGCTCTTATGTAACTAATATGTGCAGGTAATATTGTGATTATATATAGAGAGCCATATGGTCCTGTGCAGTCACTTTCAGCGCTGTTAAACCACTGAAGCGGATAAACTCCATGTCCATGCACAAAGTAATTGCACAAAACTAATTTGTGTTTGCAAACAGAACTGAAATTAAGTATGTAAATAAGCAGAGCTGCAGACTAAATATTATAGTAGAGAAAGAGGGGGTGGGGAGGAGAAAGTGGAAACAACTTCATAACGGCAAAGTACAATCAGTGCAGGAGATGGAAATGTAAGTGTTTATAATGTGCAGAGAGCTAATGCTGTGAACAACTGTTAGAGGGTTTCAGGCTATAAATCCTGCCTCTCTCCTTCCCCAGCCCTGCCTTCAGCTGCAGTACCAGCTCTGTCATTCAAGGGGGAATATATATGTTATAATTTAATGTTTTTGCTGGGAAATAGATGTAGTTTAACCCCGTGTCATTCGTTTAGAGACTCTGTTTTACTTAAAAACTTTTAAGAAGGAACATTTTATAGCCTGGGGTGAGCCGTGTGAATAATGGATGCAGACGCGCGCTTCTGCGACACATAAATTTGGGCTGAGCACGCTGCGCTCGGGGCTGGCGGCGTCTCCCACCCGCCGGCGGCACAGCCCCTCCGGCACCTCTTGCCCCGGCCCCAGGACTTTGGGCAGAGGCTGCTCTTTATTTTGGGAGCATTGGGTATCAGCTGCCACGGCAAGCCATGGCCCCGTAGCGTGGTTTTAGCAGGGATGTGTCCAGGGGCGATGCAAATGGCTTTTTGCAGTGCTGTCGGCGGTGAAATTTGTGTGCGGGGCACGTGCAGGGCTGGGGGGCTGCGTTTGCTCGTGCACGTCCCAGCAAGTGGAGTTTTTGCAGCACGCAGGCGCTTTGCACCCACTCCAAATGCATCGGGGTGCCCAGGCGGGTCCCAAGCCATCGCCACACATGCCGCAGCCCAGGAGAAGTGATGCTGGCTGCTGCAGAGAGGCTCTGCCCGGCCCCTCTGCTCGGCTGCCTCCAAAACGGCAATGGGAAGGTTCCCTCTGCTGGCAAATGCCAGGCTCTGGCCCCTGAAAAGCTTTGGTAATTACACTGAGCCGGAGTAAAGCTAGAGAGGGGTTTAATTGCATGAGTGCTTGGGAAAATGTCACTGAGTGTACACACACGTGACATCCTGTATTTACCAGGAGAATAGGTGCTGGCAATCCTGGCTCCTATTTATAACCTTGTTAAAAGCTTGTATTGGGACTGGAGGAAGAGCTCAGCTCGCCTTCCCTCTGCAAGTTTTCACTTCTTCTAAAATTAGCATAATGTTTGCCTCCCCGAGATGGGTGCTTGCAGGTGACTGTGAAATGGGTTGAAATCTGCCAGTGGAAGCACGCTGTGTGAGTGCAATGTCATTATTACTGCTATCATCATTAATGGTGATGTCCTTGTCATGAAATTGGTGGATTTCAGCTGTGTTAGAAACCACAGAGCTTAAAAAAAGCTACCAAGAAAATAAAGCGGAATGGCTGTTTACCAGATGGATAAGGGGCAGAATTGCTTGAGGGATATTATGACTCCTTGTTTTCAAGATGGTGCAAAAGCACAAGGTAAAATAGATACATTAATTGATAAATAAATAAATACTCCTCAAAAACAGATGGGTCCCCTTGAGCCTTAAGCCGCATCTCTTTGTTTCTTTTCCAAGCTCGTACTTCAGAACAGAGCACAAGTTGTGCGCGACGTGCGCGCCTTTCCCTGCCGCAGTGTGCTGCCGGGGCACGGGCTGCCTCCATCTGCACGGGGTTGTTTTGCCACCGAGAACACATCCGAGATGGCTGCGGGCTGCAGAGGTTCTCTGAGCCCTATGGAAAATAGCCCTGCAGAAGCCGGGGTCTGCTTGGGGTTCCTTGCTCTCCTCTCCACGAACAGCGTTGCAATTCTGCAGCTTGGTAGGGGATGAAACCCCAGACCCCGGTGCTGTTCCCCACACCTCTGCTGTCCATATAACGTGCTTCTGCAGAACTCTTGCAGTGTGATCTCTCACTAGGAACAGCCTGCGGGATGTTTCACATCCAGGGCATGTGGCTTGCTGCTCCAAGCTCCCGTCCCCTTGCATCGATTGCATCAGCTGTGGCTGCCCTGGGGCACCTAAGGGAGCTTCTCTGAGCCCCCGAGGAGCACACGGGGTGCTCCCAGCGGCAAGGAGAGGTCAACATAGCCCTGCTTGGGCAGGTCGGTCCGGCAGCAGGCAGGAGGTTATGTGGTTCTGGTGGAGTTGCTTTGGTAGAAAACAGAGGAGAAGCTGGCCCGAGCGAAGCTGGAGGTGCATGTGCAGATGGAGGCTCTGCGTCTGCAGCAGCAGCTGCCCTTTGGTATTGCTCTGAACTGCTAAGGTGGAAATTTGGCTTTGATTTCACTGAACTCATTGAATCCGCTGCAGAATTGCTGCTGTAGGAGGGAGCCCAGCCGCCTCGCCTTGACCTAAACTGAACCCCAGCCTGCAGGAGGCAAGACTTTGGGTTCAGAAAATGGGAAGGTAAAAGTTCCAAAGACGCTGGGAGAGGCTGCTGTGAGGCTGATTTCTACCCTTTGCCGTGATCATTTTGTTCTGTTGTTGTGCAAATGTTTTAAAAATAACTAGGGAGGAAAAAAATGCAAGTGCAGGGCGAAAGCACTGATAAACACAGCCTGAAATGCTGTTACAGGCAGACTTCAGAGCCTGAAATCACCTCAAATGTATTCTGAATTACCTTGAGCATATTTAGACAGATCTATTTTTCATTGCAGGACATTAATGTACTGACTTGGGGGATTTTTTTGCTCTGCACAAACATTTCTGTCACATGCTGGGAGGAAGGAGTAATAACCCTTCTAGCACCAGGACAAGAAGAAAGACTTTGGGGGGGGAGATGGCTGGGGAGATGGTTGGGGGCATGGCCGCGAGTCCAGACTCTGGGGTTTTATTTTTCACAGTGTGAACCAAGGCGAGCTGGAGCTTTGGAGCTGGCTTGGGCTCTGGATCCTTCTTTGAGGAGGCTGAGAGTCTGTTTTCTTACCTATCTTCCACGCTTTTCACGGCTGCCGTGCTCTGTATCCCTGAAGGTTTGTGAATTCCTTTCCGTCGGTTAGGATTTGAGGCGCAAAGTGCGTGAAGTAATATAAATAGTGGCAAATTAGCGTTTTTTTTCCCCGGGCTCTCCCTCTCTCAGGCACAGGCACGGGCTCTGTGCAGATCGCTGGGTGAATTTAGCAGAAGCCTGATGGTCGGGACTCCCGAATCCTGGCTCTCCAGCTCTCCCTGTGCCCGACCTTGCTGACAGAGGGAGGAGGTGGGAACGGAGATGCTCTGCAGGGCTGGGTGCTGGAGGAGTTGCTGGAAAAAAAACAACAGTGCAGCTGGCAGCCCGGCCATGGAGGGGAAGGTGTGCCCTGCCGTGCCGAGAGGAGGTTTGGGAAGGGGCTGAAAGGAGGAAGGTTTCTCCTGCTTTAGCTGCAACCCCTGGGCTTTGCTGGAGTGGCTCAAGGTAGGGGATGGAGCTGGGACTTCTGGCTTCAATTGCTTCCAAGGACGCTGTGCACAGAAGTAGAAGAACAGCCGAAGGGGGCATCTCCCTCCTCCATAACTGGTATAAATGTGAACCTTTCCTCCGTCCTGATGATGAGAGGCTGAGGCAAAGAAGCACCGCGGCTGCTGCTGAGCTCCTGCGGTCAGCAGCCTCCCACCCGTGCTGTGCCCGACCCTGGGGAGAGGAACCTTCCTCAGATCCCCATCCCCAGCTAACAGCCTCGCAGTCCAGCTGCGTGCCTTGGGGCTGACACCCCTTCGGAGAGCAGATTCTCAGATGTTGCCCTTTCCAGCAAGGACTTTGGTGTGGAATCAGAGCGGCGATGTGGATGCCCTCTGGGCGAAGGAGCGTGCCGGTAGCTCACGGTGAGTGCCATGGGAAATGGCCTCGTGCATCTGTGCACCAAGCAGGTGTCCGAGCAGATGACTTGACAGCAGCGATGGGCTGGTACCTCGGTGGAACAGGGCAGAAGCAGCCCATGTGAAATCTCTCCTACCTCTTCTCTTCCATTATTCCTACTCCTCTTCCTGTTTTGGAGATTGTCTGGCATTTCTGTGTTCCCTGTGCCTATGGCATCTTTGTGTCCCGTAGTCCTTGGTGTAAAGGCTTCGCTTCTGTTTGTGGAGAGTGAGGAGGAACAGTATTGATGGCAAAAGGGTGGGATCTTCCCCTCATCTAAGTACTTTCCCAACTAAAAAGAAAGATAAAGATGACACAGGTAGGTTTATCCTTAAGTGTAGGGTGTTCCTGTGAGAAAAGCTTAAAGAAAGACTGGGGAGGAAAAGATTTTCCCATCTTCTAACCAGCTGTGCTGTCCATCTGACAAAAAGCAGGTGGTCGCTTTGTTCCGATCCAAAACAAGGTTTGCTGGCCTTGCATTGCCCTTGGCTCCAGCACTGCCGTGCACAAACCTCCGAGGCTGCAGAGGTTGAGCTCCATCATTCTTGTGTCCTTCCCACAGCCACGTCCATTGTAGGGCTGATGGGGACCTCCAGGCATGGCAGCAATTAGGTAAAGAGGCTGCAGGATGGGGATGAACCTTTCTGGCTTCGCCCTCCCCTGGTTTTAAATAGGTCTGCAAAGGAGTTTGTGCAAAAATAACACCCAAACTTGACATTTCTATATATTTTTGAAGTCAATAAAGCCTTGGTTGTCAGAAAGGAGCGTGCCCTTAAGCTGGTGACCTTGGCGGTTATCAGTGCTGTCGGAGATCTTTATTGCTTCCATCGTGCTTGCCTGGGGTGAGGATTTTACACGTGTCGGTGGCACGTCCGCTGGCGATGTGACCCAGCCGGGGGACAGGGACAAGCACGGCTCCGGGAGCAGGGCAGCGAGTTGGCAACATTGATGTGTCCTGGTCTGGGGCAGAAGGATGAAGAATGTGAAGGAAAAGGGTGGAAGGAGACCGATAGGGAAGGAATTTGTCTCCACAGCTTGCTTCCCCCAGCCTCCCCCGGTGTCCCCTGTGGGAACCGGTCACTGGTTGTTCCTGCCGAGAGAAGGCAACAATTTGGGAAGTAAAAGGCAAAGAAAGCGGCAGTGTCGGGAAAACAAAAGGGAACATTAAAAACCAACTAGCTCCTCCAGAAGAAAGCGATGTGGTCTAAAGAAGGATCCTTGAAAAATATAAGGCATCAGTCCGAAGGAAGGGAAAAGGGAGCATGCCAAATTCCCCTCTAATCCCCTCGACAACAGCCAGATATAATGGCTTGCCAGACTTTCCCCTGAGCTTGTTTTGCTTTGGTCCGGAGATTTTTGCAAACTCTGGCATGCTGGGAATTTTAATCAGGGCCAGGGCCTTGTTCTTGGTGCTGTTTCTAAATCCAAATGGAGGAGAAGGTCCAGATTTTGCCCTTAAAAAAAAAAAAAAAAAAAAAAAGGCAAACCGGAAAAAAAAAAAAAAGGAAGAAAAAGCACTGCTCCAGAGGGGAAGCGTACAAGCTGTTCCCATCCTCATTCTGTCCCGGCTGATGGAAAATCACCAGCGCTTGCCTCATGTAAATGGCACTTTATCCACTGGAAATGTGAACGCTGTCACCAGTGCCCAGGTCTGTCAAGCTTATCAGCTGAGCTAGTGAGACGGAGAGATGCACCCGGTCCTGTTCACGCCAGGAGAGTGATAGATAATAACGTTTTGAGGGGAGAGAAGGCAGCGAGGCTGATGGACGGGAATTAAGGTGCCCGTGGAAGTCCATCACTTACTCACTCCTAGTTTCATATTCAAGGGAAATGGCATTTGCTCTCCGGTTAGTTTTCTTTCTTTCTTTCATGCTTTTAAGAGCCAGCCCCAGAATTAATTCCCTTCTCCCCTAGCTCCCATCTCCTCGGCTGCTCCTCGTTTGTGCCTGTCGGGTGAGGTCGGGCGAATTTACACCTGGGGCTGAGCAAAGAGGGGCTGTGCCAGCACAGCAAGCAATGGCACGGGTGCTCGAGCAGGGGATGTGGCACGGGAGACCTCTGCTGTGGGTGGCATCAGCCTCCTCCTGGAGGCTACGATGGGAGCAGGCTCTCAAGGAGCAGCCCAGATGTCCATGACATGGATGTCTGGATAGGATGGATCATCACCATGGCCATGCCATGCTCGCAGACAGAAACCCGGTGGCTGAGCTGCTGCCGAGGGCTTTGGAGGTGACAAAAGGGAGGTTGGCTTGGGAGAGGCTCAGATGGAGGCTTCGGGGTGCTTGGCAGAGGCTTTCCCAGCAAGAGCTGGGAGGGAAAGGAGCCTGGAGATGGTTTTGTTGTGAAAGAGGGTGGTTGGGCAATGGAGCCCAGAAAGAGAGAGGTGCAGAAATGGTGTTACTGAGGCTAATCATTAACTTGGAGGAAACACATGGATAGGAAAGTTCCCAATCTGCAGAGGAAAGGGTCAGCGGGAGCAAGGGGCTGTCCCCTGCAGCTCACAGAGAGCCACGGGATCTCTCCCAACTACCACTGTGCCCAAGCCCCCCGAGGGATGATTAACGCGGATCCGAGCTGGTTTCCATATGTATGATCCTGAAATATCCTCTTCCAGAGTGAACCTTAAGCACGAGTGCTATAATGTAATGAGTTAAACTGCTTGTTCGCAGTTCCACTAAAAGCAAATGGACTGGGAATTTGTTTTAAAAACTGGACAGAGCTTTATCGGCCAATTAATCAGAATGTATAATGGATAAATTAAAGGGCAGAGTCAAGCGAGGCTGCCAAATAAAAACCAATAAAGTGCAATCTGCAAATGGACATGACATTATGGGATGCCACGCAACAGAAGCTGAAGGGGGAAAACAGCACACAGCCTCGGGCCTGATGTGTGTCGGGTTCCTCTGATCCCTTTGGCTTCCCAGCCCAAACCTTTGCAGCCTGGAGGTCAGCCCAAGTTGCACGGGAGATTTTTGCTCCAGGCAGGAGGAGTGATGCTGGTTGAGGGGATCGCCCCTGTGACCGGGAAGCCAAATGAGTCACTGGCGGGCTCCAAGGCTGCGGGATATTTGGGAGCCCTTGCAGAAGTTCAGATTAATTTAGTCCTGGGTGCCTTTATGGGCAGCCCAAGGGGTGAATTTTAGTGTCGTGGGACCAGCTTTTGCCTTAGCTTTAAATTTATAGTTGGAAATAGCAGCGTTTGGGGGCCCTGGGTACAGTCGGACATTACAATAACTGCTCCGCCGCTTTCCTGCACACAGCCGCTTCTTCTAAGGAGTGCAGGCAGGGGGCTGAGAGCAAGAGCTGGCAATTGTCGGATTGAGTTGGAAGAGCTAATTTTCTCCCAAGCTGTGCACGCTCTCCACAGTCGAGCAGACGCTCGCACAACCGCGCACATCCGCGAGCATCCCCGCACGCTCCCTCGGCAGCGCAGCTCCGTTCCCGCTCGCAGGGCAGCGTCAGCAGATTTCCTGCCCTCCTCCTCCCTGCATGTGTACGTGGACGGGGAATTTTCTCCCCAGCCTTGAGTTTTCGAAGTAAACCCAAGCAGTAAATTGATTTTTCACGTTCGGAGCTCTGACTGTGGCAGAAGTGGGGTCCCCAGGGGGCTCAGTGCCAGGCAGGGGTGCTTTCCTTCGTGCACCCCTGGTGGTGCTCACACTGCACGGCGGTCCTCTAAATTAATAATAATAATAATAATAATAATAATAATAATAATAATAATAATAATAGACTTTGCTTTCTGGCTTCCACGTGGTACCTGCAGGCTCTGGTGTTCTCTCCTGGGAGGGGAGAGGAGGGGAGAGGGGGACTGCGGCTGCGCTCGTGCACCAGGTATCGCTTTACAGCACAAGCTGGGGCCACTTCCAGGTCACTTGGCACATTGCAAGCGTTTGATGCGTCCTCTGAAGGGACAAAAAAGGTGCGAACCTGTCAGGAAGCAAAACCAGAAATAACTAGAAATAGATTTTTTTAGTTGATTTTTTTTTTTTCTACCACAAGTGTAAAAAAAAAAATCAAAGAACTCCGTTTTGGCCTTTGCTAGCTCGGTATCAGGAGGGCAACGGCAACATCAGGGCACTATGGGCAAGGAGGGAAAGGTATTTAAATGGCTGGAAGCAATATTGAGTTGACAGAGAGGTGAAGCTGAGGGAGAGGACGTGACCAGGCCTTTTCTTCGGGAGGTTTGGATGCCAGGCTGATCCCGTCGTGCCTGTTCTGTGGCATCGCTCCCCGCAGAGAACCTTCCATAAGGAAATCTTCTAGTTGAGAGACGAGGCCAAATCCTGACGAGCATATTGTTTGTGAGCAAACACTAACAGCTAGCTTCTCAGCTGCTGCAAATGACACAGCCATGTGGTGACTTCCACCCAGCTCTATCAAATTGTCTCTTGTCTTCGTGCTATTAACGTGGCGGTCCTTATGGTGCTGTCACAGGTGGAGCCAGGGCTGATGGAGCCATGGATAGGTCTGTAAAAGTATTTAATGTTACCATGTCCCCGGACTCTTGTGGGATTGGGTCTCCTTTTGGAAACCCCACTGGGTGCCTGCTTCTCCAGATCTCCTTAAATACCTGTGCTGATTCTCATTTTGCCGTCTTTCCCCCCAAACCACAGGGGAGTTTGGGGGAAATCTAAGCTAAGCAGGGATTTCCATGGGCATCTGTAGGATCCAGACACAGATAACACTCCTCATTTTCCTTGCTGGGAATCATTAGCATCAGGAGGTCAGCGTGAGGTCTGTCAGGGTGCTGAGCAGGGGTGGAGGACAAGTCACGTCCCCCCTGCACCAGCCATCCCCCTTGTCTTTTGTGCAGCTGAAGCAGCGAGGTAATGGCAGGACGGTTTGGGGGGGGGGGGCTGCAGCACGGCGGGGAGCTGGGCCACCTTTGGGACAGGCTGTGTCCCCAGGTGGCACTGACATCCGCCACAAAAGCGCATCTCCTGCCTCCGGGAGGAGCTCAGAGAGCAAGGCAAGCTCGCAGGCTGCATCCTGGTGGGTGCTGAGCCCCTGCATCTCCTTGAGCATCAGCCCCCACTGCAGATGGAGGTGCTCAGGATCAGCCTCCTTGCCTGGCTCTGCTTCCAGAGGCTCTGAATCAAAGAGGATTCACCCGGTGGCAGGGCAAATCTGAACCAGCATGGTTGTTTGCTTATGTACCACGAGGGTTCCTCTCCGTGCACCCAGGCCAAGCTTTGCATCGCATTTATGCGACCGAGGGAACCCGCTCAGCCAGCACGCAGCCCTGGCTGGGTGCAATTCTCCATCCTCATTAACCAAATGGCGAGGCAAAGTGCAGCGAGGCGTTAGGTGGTGTTGCATCTTCCTGGTGGAAGAAGATGCTCTTTGCAAGGGATGCTCTTTGCCCGCCTGCACCCATCTGCTGAAGGAACAGCTTCTCGCCCACTCCGGGCGAGCTCTCTTCCGTGCAGCCTCTTGCTGGAATTTCTGCCGTGGGGTGGGAGAGCTGACGGCTGCAGCGGCACGGAGAGCAGCGTGGGAGAGGGTTGGAGCCTAGCAAATCTGGGCATGTTTTCTTCTTTTGGACAAATAGCTTATTCTCTGAAAATTCAGTTGTGGGTCAGCCAGCACCATCTGCGAAGCCCTGCCAAATCTGGTGAAGAGTTTCAGCCAAGAAACAAAGAAAGAAAAGGAAAAAATTAAAAAGCCTGGAAAAAGTCCATCTTCAAAGCCACTTTGCAAAACAAACATTTCAGGTCTTTGTTTCCCAAATTATGTTTCCTGTTGACATTTGCCTGCTTAACAATATATATATTTTAAAGGGTTTGGAGAAGATGGCCTGGAGTGCTTAGCTTATTTGACTTGCTTGTGTGGGGGAACCATTTTTGTTCCTGAACACGGACTCATGGAAAAAGCAGCCCTGGTCTGCTCGGGGCTTGGACGGTGACCGTCACAGCCTGGCTCTGTCCTCGGCAGGGACAACACGCTGCCACCGAGGCTTTGATGGTGAAGGGGTGTAAGGGCTGGCCTCTGCTGTGGGGAGATATTATCTGGTGCAAACGGTCCAACGGCTGCTCTTAAGCTGAAAATGGAAATTGGGAGCTGTGGGTTACTTTAGGGGCTGGTGGCCATGGGTTTGCTGTTGCAGAAGGAGCTGGCTTTTCTGTAAGAGCTTGCAAACACCTGCCTGTGTTTGCTCTCTGCCCCTCCAACGCTGCTCTTCCGTGATATCTCCTCTTCCCTGATGGTCTTGGTTTCCCGTATGCTTTTCTGCAAGAGCCGTGAGCCTCAGTACAGCATCACTAATCCTTTCTCGCTATCAGATTTTAATGGGGAAGAGGGAATAACTGAAGGTTGTTGCCAGCACCTGGGGCCACATTCTTGTTGAGCGTAAGTGGGCAGAGTCATGGAATAATTGAAGTTGGAATAGACTTTTTGGACATCATCTGCTTTAACCCCCTGCTGACTTGGAAGTTAGATCCGCAGCACCAGTGTTAGTTTGCTTCTTGCTTTTAAAAACTGCTCTACCTGCAAACCACAGGGTGTTCCAGCAAACCACGGGGTATTCCAGCAAAACACGCATGCAGGCCGATGAATGTGAGGAGACCTTGGAGTCATCATCTTGCAAAGCAGTTTATTTGACTAAATATGCCATTGATTTGTTTGGGCTGCATTCCGACTGTGTGGGCTTTGTAAGTCAATACAGCTCCAGTCCTCCTCTCTATTCTCGGTAATTGCTAGGTAGTGGATTATATTTAGAAAGTGCGACACTGAATATGTGTCCGTGCATTCGAATACCAGGTGATGGGAGCATCATCACCAGGAGAGCAGGGCAAGGGCTGGATGAGGCTCTGCACGGGTTGCAGAAGGCAGCTGGTGAGGGTGTTGCTTTTCCAAGCTGCTCGAAGAAGGGACATGGTTGTGTCTGCTCTGCTCCTGCTGGCCGTGTCTGTGAGTCCACGCTTTCTGGATGTTGGTTTCCATCAGCTGCAGTCTGTCCCCCTTCTGTATAATGATGGCATCAAGATGGAGAGTCCCCAGAGTTGATAAATGTATAGGGAGAGGTGGGAAGGACAAAATACGGGCAGATGGGCAAAGCAACACTGGGGCTGGATGGAGTGTGAGGGTTATCATAGCTGGTAATGCAGGGAATGCTGGAAGGGGATGGAGTTGCCTTCACGCCATGCTGAGCGTGGTGGGGTTTAGTCTCCTGCCCGGGTGTCGTGCTGCTCCTCAGGGCAATCCATTCCCAGCAGCGAGGTTACAGCAGCATCATCACGGCCATATGTGAGGACACGCTTACACGTACCGATCCCACCGTAAGGTGGTGGTAAATGTGTTAATTGGCAGCCTGTGGGAGCCAAGGGTGCAGTCAAGTGGGATTTGCGTTTCTTTTCCCTTTCTCTTAAGAAAATGCCTCTGAAAGCAGACAATTGTAAATATTCATTTTATTTTCCCCGTAGAAGCATGGGGTTTTGATGAGACACCTGCAATTCCTCCTGGCCAGCACAATGCAGAGCTCCCCAGACCTCTTCTAAACTGAGGCAAAAGTACCTGAGAGGTCCATTCCTCAGCGAGAAATCAAATATTTCTTTGACAACAATTCTTTACATACCTTCACCGAAGAGCAGCCACATGGGCAGCCTACCCGTGCACCTGCTATGTACGCGTTTTTCCAAACAAATCGTGCTGGTAACCTCGGTGCCCCTGGTTGCAGGGACAGTCCGCACTGATTTCAGAGGGAGCCCTTAATGCACCTTCATGCCAAGCCTGCGTGCCCCCGTGCAGCCCCCCCAGAGCGAACCCACCCTCCCCTCACAAACATGCTGTGGGCTTGTTGTGGTACAGCACAGCGGAGCCTTCGGCGCCAATCAAGGCGCATTCACTCGGCCGTGCACGTGGTGGCACCGTGTCACCCTGCTCTCCCTGGTGCACAACGTGTAATTAGTGTATATTTAGAATAACGAATTCCTGTCTTGCGGCTGGGATGGGTTTAAGGCTGCTTTAAGGCTTGTGCAAAGGGGAGGCTTGCATGGGTGCTGTTTTGGGGACAAGGGGCACCTGAGCAGGCAGGATTTCTGATGCATGCTCGTTGCCTCTTACATTCAAGTGGATTTGCAACGGCTCCAAGCATGCAAGTGCAGCCCTGGCTGGGGAGCTTTAGCTCTGCTCTGAACACACACAGGCTTGTAAGAAGGCAGTCTTTGCACTTTAAGTGCCTTCCCTGCTCCATTAACGCTGTACGCGGAGAGCTTCGCGATGGGATGATGGCAGAGGAGGTTCTTGTCCCGCATAGATGCTGATCTGCAGTGCTCTGCACACGCGAGTTACTGAGTTCCTTATTAGCTGCCTTCCATCTATTGTCACTGTCGCTTCCCCATCCACCGCCGATTGCTTGGGAATAAATACAATTAAGAAATGAAGTGAATCAGCATCTCCCTAGGATGGAGAGAAAGAAAAAGCAATGCCTGTGCTGCTTCTCCCCCCTTGCTGGGCATGCTGCATCCGTTCGCCATCTGAGTCTATTCCCCCAGCAGCTTTTAGTCTATCTTTGCTGGTGCTGGAGCACAAATAAAGTATGTAACAAGAGTCTTTCAGGTCCATTAGAAACACAGAGGGAAGTAGTCAATGTTAGCCAAAGGAAGCCAGCAAAGGATGAAACTGTCAGGGCTGAAGAAAAGCCATTTCCAGGCAGTGAGGAGTTGCTAATTAAATTAAATTTGAGAGTTCTGCCACTCATTTCTAAGCAAAGCTGGAGAAACTCTTTTTTTTTTTTTTTTTTTCCCTTTTTAAAAAAGGGGGGGTGCTGCTGACTAAATTACTTGCTGCAGTTATTCACCCGGCGCCTCCATCCGAGCGTGCGTATTCCTGCATCCGACGGAGCCCTTTGGAGATCCCTTCCCTTTGATGCTCTGATTGATTCCCCTGAGGGACAGGCAAATGATACCTGGGGAAGCAATTTCTGATTATTTTTAGCTTTGTGAGCACCGAGGGGGATTCCACAGGAAGAGATGCATCCTGACTGCATTAACCCCTCACAGCCCACCTCGTCCCCACCGGGCGCAGCCTGTATGGGATTTCCAGTCCAAGGAGCTTCGGGGCAGGCAACAACCCTGTCCTGCGGGTGGTTTTGCAAGAAGGTGATGGCACTAGGAAAATCGGAGAGTTTTGGAGCATGAGTTAAGAATCCTTGCAGCTCTTCCACCTCTTACTAAGCAGCTGTGACCCGTGAGGAATTGCGGTGTGATTGCAGGCAGCGGTGCTGCCCCGTGCAACCTGTGCGCAGGAGAGGAAGCATTCAGAGGCGCTGATGCAAGCCGAGTGCTCTTGTGGGTGGGATGGGGATGGAGGCAGTGCGGTTCTTCCAGAGGGCAGAGCAAATGGCGTAAAAAAAATGAGAAGGTGAGGCTGGAATCGGTGCTTGCGTTGATGGCCCTATCCAAAAAATCATTCGGGTTCAGCTTGCAAACAAAACGTTTCAAAATGTCACCGGATTTAAAATCCGGAAAAATATTCGGACTGGATTTCGCTCTTCTGCCGCAACCAAATCAAAATAGTCTTCTGTTTGCTTTTAAGCTTTCAGATTTATGGCTGATATAAAGCAAATGTAAAGGAAAGGTTGCTGAGAAAGATTGTTAAATGCAAGAATTTGGAATTAAAAATCCGAACAAAAATGCGGGCGAATTGGTGTGCTCGTGGAAATACGTTGGTGCTTCTCCATTTGCGAGACTGTAATTGAATAGCAAAAATAGCACTCTCTGCAGAGCATCTCATCCATCCCTAATGATGAGATCAGGGGAGAGGGAGCCAGAGCTCCTGGGTGCTTTTCCAAACTGTGGGAAAAGCTTGGGCCGGGGCCAGAGCTGTTGGACAGTCGGGTGAGCTGGCGGGAGGATGCGCTTCCCCGCTGCACGGCGCCTTGCAGGGGCACAGGAGGATGCAGCAGAGCACCACGTCCCCACGCTGGCAGGACAGCTCTGGGTTTCTGGAGCTCCTGGCAAGCCAGGATGCCCGGCTCAAACCCGTGGGCAGGACTTGCTGCCTCCACCCGAAATCCCATTGCAGCCCTCTCACCTCCCAATGGGTTTTTGCATCTTCCGGGGTTGGCCTTGGTCGTGCAGAGCCTCTTGGGCTCTGCTTTACTGGTGTAAATCTTCCCATGAAATGCCACAGGAAGATTTATATCGCAGCACAGCCTCCCCAGGTACTAATTTTGCTATAGGCCATTGGATAATGGCTCGTGGAGAAAATAACCCCCAGCCCCTCCTGCTCTCTCTGCCCTCCCTCTCCTGCCTTTTCCTTCTTTTTGTTCTCCAAACTCTTGGTCCGGGAGGGCTGGGAGGGCTCAGGAGGGGTGAAGTCCAGTGCTGTGTGCAGGGATGGGAGATGGTGTCTGCTGCAGAAAGTGGGAGTGGGTTCTGTAAGAATGGGAAATGATAGAAAACATTGAGGATGTGGCTGAGGGGATGGGATGGTATCGCTTTGGGTATCGCTGGCCCAGGCACAGAAGAACTTGGGGCTGGACTGGAAACACTTTCAGGCTGCTGTGTGGCTAGAGGGGAACCTTGTCGTGGGGTCCCAGAGCCCCCTGGCAAGGGGAAGCTCCGACCTCCTGTCCCCCCTCAGGTCATGGAGAGACATCGAGTTGTGAGACCAGGCCACCCCCGATGATTTCCAGCCAGCCAGCCCTAATTTAGGCAATCCCAAGCAAGGTAGCCCTGCTGGAGGTTGCTGTATGTAATCAATGACATATTTCTGTCAAACAAGACAAGTTTTTTTCCTTCCCCAACTGAAACAACAATATTGATCTTCTTGGTCAGTTACATAAAGACCATCTGCATTAATCTGATTTAATGGGGATTTAGCTGGCACTGGAGCGAACCTGTTACTGTTCTAATCTCATTTCAGCAACACACCACTGTTTTTTTAATACTGTTTTTCCTCTCCCCCTCTCTGCTGTCCCAGTCTATTTGGATCAGGCTACCCCCGGCCAGTTCTTTCCTTGCTTTTGCAGCTTTTCCACGTTTCCTCCGTGCTGGGCACCTTCCCCAGCAGCTCTGCCATCCAAACCGCCCACGGCGTGCACGGCACCCCCAAAATCCCTCTGCCAGCAGCTGCTGGACCACGCGCCGAGGTCTTGTGCTGCGCCCCCGGAGGCGAGGGCGGGCTGGGGCTGCAGCAGCAGATTGCCTGCTTCGCGGTGCTGCAGCAGAGCCGGGCGGCCCGATGGGTTTTCTCACCTCCAGATGGCGAATACTATGAAAAGTACATGGGTATCAGGGGAGGGGAGATCAAACACCATATTTCTGGTGCTTCTGCCGGAGGCTGGGGAGTTACCAGGACCGAGCAGCGAGAGGCAAATTAAAACCTTGCATTAATTCCATTAACTATGATCATCTTCTCGCCGGGGATGAATTGAAGCGCTCGCCGTTAGTGTTATTACAGCCAAAAAAGTTGCATCGAGATGCCCATGCAACATTAACCCGACCCCGTGGCGGAGATGCGCCGCTCCCCCTCCCTCCCCAGCCCTCCCCCGTGTCACTTTGACTGCGTGGTGAACCCGAAGAGCCTCCGTGCCTCCTCGGGCTGCCTCCCGGCTGGCTGAGCCAGGAAGGTGTTAAGAGGCAGAGCAGGGCACCGTTTTAATTTGCCAAGCCACCGGCTCTGCCGTCACCGCGGCGCCAGCTGTGCCGTTAGTGCCTGCACAGCTGGACTGCTGCGCTCGTGGCAGGCAGGGCTGCTCGCCTTCATCCTGCTGCTGAACCAAGCACAAAGACGCAATAAACGCGCCCTTGCCGGTTTTAGCTCGGCTTTCTGCTTGGAAGTTGGCAGCAGGTGGGAATTTCGGAGGGTTTTTGGGCTTTGCCGAGCTCGGGTTTTGTGCCCGGGGAGGGAGGGAGGTTTTAGTGCTGGCACCTGCTTCCCGCTCTTCATTTGGTGCGTGGTTTAACCCTGTTTTCTCCACTGGCCTGGAAACGCTGCAGAGGGCAGTGATGGGAGGAGGGAGAGCTGGACTTGTCCTGTCTGTGCTTTACACATGGCTGGGGTGCTCCTTTTGTCCCTCCGGCCACCTCCGATGTCCACCATGTCCACCCACCTTGTCCACCCACCTTGTCCATCCACCTTGCCCGTGTGCTCTCTGCGTGCAAGGGAGGCTCATTTCAGGTCCCTGCTTCACCACTTCTGGGGCTGCTGGAGCAGATTCCTGGTCCTTCCCTCCCCACATCGGAGGGACACCTCCTCAGGTCTACCTGGGCTCTTTCCTGCCCCCTCTGGGGGATGCAAAAGCGATGTCCTGGACAAGCTCAGGGCTCTGAGATAGCACCATCCATGCAGGAGGAGCAGGCAGGGCGATCAGCAGCTTTTCCTGCCCCGTGCCACATCGTTTTGGGGCACGCCAGCTCTTTGCAGTGGGGTGCATAACTTGTCAGGGAGCGCTGGTGAGTTACCAGTCTGCAGCGGATAATTTTTCCTTCTCTTCTGCGTGGATTACACTTGTTCTCTGCTTGGCCTTTTCAGCAGGGAGAGCAGTTTGGATACACATTACCTGCACAGCAAAGTGTGCTCTAATTGGCCAAGAATTGGTCCCAAAATGTCAGGGAAAGATTTATTTCCCAGTGCAGCCTCTCCAGGTACTAATTTTTCTATGGGCCGCCAGATAATGGCTCCGGCGCACAATAGCTCAGAGTCCCTAATCAGGACACAGAGCTGTAATTGGGTTGAAGGGATTTGAAATCATTAAAGCTGCATTCAGGGGAATAAAAAAGGAACCCCCCCACCTTTCCTCTTCTCTTCTGCCCCCCAGGACAGAGTAACTGTGTTTAATGAGCGGCTCCTGGCACATCACTTACGATATTCTGGTAATTGTGTCGGCAGCAGAGCAGCCCGAGAGGAGGTCATAGAGCATCCAGAAGTGGAAAGTCTCAGGTCCTGACTTTTTGGTGATTTTGCTGGTCCAGCACCCAGTCCTGCATCTCTGGGAGCTGCAGTGAGCCTGACTTTGGACACCCCCAGGTCCCTCATTTCGGCTGGCTCTGGGCATCTTCCAGGCTTGATTTTGGCTATCCTTGGGTGCAGAGTGAGGTCAAAGTCATTATTCCCGTTTCATGGACAGTTCCAGTGCTTTGGTGTTGTCCTATAGGTGGAAAAGGTGAGAATTGATGAAAATAAGTGGTTCTACAGTCGGTTCGCTACTCGTAGTGGCAGGTGTGAAGTTGAGAAAAGGTCTCCCACACGGGGCAGAGCAAAATTGTTCACTCTTGCTCGAATTTGCTTTGATTTTTCTTTTCTTCAGCACCCTGCTTCACACTTTTAATGGTTGAATTTCCTCTTTTTCACGTTGGGCTGTTTCTCCAGTGTTTTGAGATATTTTGAATTCCGGTTCTGTCCTCCAAAGCCCTTGCAAGCCCACCAGCTTGGTGTCACCCAGCGGATGTAAAACGTGCATCTGCTCTGATAGTTCGTGAAGATGGGGCCCTGGCAGAGCCCAGCTTGATGTGTCCTGCTCTGACAGCGTGCTGCCGAGAGCTGCCTTAGCTCAAGGCTGAAATGGTGTCAGAATATAAATGCAAAAACGAGAAGTTTTGTTTGGGTCAAACGAAACATTTTATTTGACCCCACATGATTTTTATTTTTTTTCCCTCGGATTTTTTTTTTCCTTCTGTTTGTTCAGCCGCCAAAATCACTTTATTGACACAACTCTACTGGAAGTGTGATGTGTATTTTTTTAAATAAATGATGTCTTGGATAAAAGGAAAGGCACAATGCTTGCACATGTTTGTAGCCCCAGTGGTCAGGCGTGATGGAACTGAACGGTTGGGCGCCGGCGCTGATTTAACTCCTGGTAGCTTCAGCAGCAGAGAAGAAGCCCCTGCTATCATGCAATGGGGTCTGGGTGGCACTTGGTGACTTGGAGCAAGGGGACATCACCACTTAGCTTTTGTCTTTTATGCTACACCACCAGGGAATTAATGCAGTGATGTGGCACAGCGTGCTGCAATGTCAGGCAGTGCTTTCCCACAAGGTGCACGGCGCACCGCGGCACTGCTGTGCAAGGATGGTGGGGAAGGTGACGCCAAGAGGCTCGCTGATCGTGGGGGAAATATTATGTCCAGGTTTAATTGGCAGTGATTGTTTTGTCTTTTGTACAAAAGCAGCAAATCCCCAGAAGCTGGTCCGGAGCACAGCTGTTTATGGCGAACAGAAGCTGCTGCTTATCTCCTTGTAGCAACCTGTCTCCAGGAGATCACGGCTTAATTAACTCGCGTGTTATCGAAAGTGAAATTGTACAGACATTGTTGGGGAAAAAAAATATATAAAAAAAAAAATAAGAGGAGATAAAGTGGAAGGAAGGAGGTGACCTGAGAGCCAAGCGGAGGGAACTCTGCAGAGAGTTGAGGCACGTGGCTGGTGTGGGCAGGGTGGTTTGGGTGGGAAGGACGAGCCAGGCTGCCCAGGACCCTGGGTTGGTGCAAGGAGGGGCATAGCGCATGGTGCCCAGAAAGTATTTCCACCGGAGGGGGCTTGCATCACCCCTCTGGCATCTCAGCACCAAGTCCTGGCTGCTTGATCCAAAGCTTGTTTAAAAGCCTGGGTCAAACAGCATCACCTGCAGCTTTACACCCATCCCAGTGCGGCTGCACCTGGCCATGCCTCTTCCCCACCGACCCTTCACCCCAGCACCGACCCTTTACACCCCGCAGCGGGCAGGGGAGCAGCGTGGCCCCAGCCCCGTCCCCAACGCTCCCCGGGGCTCGGTGCGGGGCTTAATGAGACATATTGCTGAAGGCAGTCGCCAAGTGGCATTTCGGCGAGGGATGCGGAGCCACTTAGAGCGCATGCAGAGGGAAATTTGACAACCTTTCCCATTCATCGCTCAAAGTGCTCTGCAGATCAAAGCCGGAGAGACAATAATACATTTTGAACTAAGAACATTAATTTGTATCCAGAGCATTTTAATAAATAATTTTTTAAAATCCGGTTCAGCCCTGTCATCTCAAGCCAATTCCATTTAATATCCAGCCCTTTGACTGACAGATTTTTAACACCGTAATTAGCATGTATGGCTCTTAAAAGCCTTTGTTGGTATCTCAGGCCTTCTCTGCATTACAGCATCTTCTCTCCCCTCCTCCCGGCCCCTTTTTGATATTGTTATTCCATTTGTAGTTGTTTACCATGCCCATTGAGACAGATTAAAGACAGGAAGAAGTCTGAGCGTTGTTCTTACGGGCTCCTGCAAGGTACGGAGTAAGCACAGCAGAGCTCATGGATTCAAAACGTGAAGTCTCGCTTTTAAAACCATGTATCTGAAAAGTGGAGGTGGTTTCTGAGGCGTTTCATTGTTGCTCTGCTGGCTCTTTTTTGTTTGATTTGGAGCTCTACTCTTTTTTTTTGGGGGGGGGGGGTTCTTTAATGAAAGCTGAGGTTTTTATATAACTGCTGAGCTGGGGCTTAAGAAGAAAATAAGAGAGGTTATGAAATACTTGGTCATATTGTAAGGTTTGGCAGCACCGAGAAATACCCTTATGTGCTCTTGCATGGAACAAAGCTTCGTGAGCTCCATCCGAGGATGAAAGCGGGTCCATCAGGAGGCAAACACAGCGCAGCCCTTGCATTCCCTCCTCAAAGGCTTTAAGTGGGATGTAGATTGTATATACCGCCGGCGTGCGTAGGTCTGAGTCTCCTTGCTCGAGCAGAACTAGTCAGTGACTGGTGGAGACGTTTGCCAGTTGTGCGTGCAATCTGATACACGGGAGGAGCGCGATTGTGTTTTCGTAAGGCAGTGGAGCGTGAGCGAGGGGAACCAGACCTTGTCCGGGGTAACGGAGAAGCCAAATGCTTTCTTCTAGAGATTTTGTTCCACTTCACTGTTGGCTAAGGCTGGGCCCTAGGCAAAATCCCAGCTTTGAACAAAAGCCTGCAGCCTGAACCTGCTCCCAGACTGCAGGTGCTGCTTGTCTCAGCCATGATAAGAATCAAATCTGGTAGCCTGAATCTCTCCTCTGTAGCACGGGGTCTCTGCAGTGCCATCGCCCTGTCCTGCAGGGGTGTAAGCCTCGGGTGCACTCGTCTGTGTGCACAATCCACTAGTGCTTCTGCGTTGCAAGACTAATGCTTAAAGCTTCGCAGCAAACACTGTAACTAAAATCCTTCCCGGGACCCCTGCACTAGGCAGGCGCTACACCTTCCATTTTGCCATGGGATGAAAATCAAAGCAAGGAGAGCCAGTCCCTAGCCTTCAGGCAAAGCACCACCAAGCCGTGCTTTGCCATCCAAGCCATGCTCTCACAAACCTGCATTACACGAGCAGCCCCATGGAAACTGATGGGGATTGACGTGAAGTGAGTAGTGGCTTCATGTGGCATGCTCGGGATGCTCTGTGTGCGTGCAGCCTCCCTGGTCTGTGCGAGCTGCCCTGGTTTGCGATGCCCACCTGCACTCCCTGCCCTTTTGAAGCACTTCCCTCATGGCAATCGGCGTGCAGGGTGCCCAGGGCACTCTGCACACCTGGTAGACATGCAGCCCCTCCAGGAGTTACGGGTGCTCACGATGTACTGCATGCAGCTGCCTGCAAAGCACTGCGCAGCCAATTTGGACTGCAAAGACCTCGCACCCCGCTCAGCTCCGGGGAGCCCGCAGCGAGTGC
Organism: Cygnus atratus; assembly: GCF_013377495.2. Taxonomy (NCBI): domain Eukaryota; kingdom Metazoa; phylum Chordata; class Aves; order Anseriformes; family Anatidae; genus Cygnus; species Cygnus atratus. Next base: position 2,640,345 of record NC_066383.1, read on the forward strand.
AATGCAAATTTGCAGAAGACCGTAGCAAAGCGCCGGTGCCAGCGCTTGCTTCCCACTCATTATCCCTTCTGTGCCCACCCCGTGGCAGATGCTTTACGGGGGGATGCTCCCGGTGTCATGGTGCGGGGCCGCCCGCCCCGGCGTGCCGCAGCAGCCCTGCCAGCTGATGGTTTGTCACGATGATGTGCCTTGGCACCCGCCCGTCACCAGCTTGGAGCTGGCCCCTGGCATGCTGGCTGGGTCCAGGGGGGCTCTTAATAAAGTTCCAGGCCTGTGCATGGCTTATTGTTGGCACTTGCTGCTGCTTCTCGCTGCTCCAGGGAATTTCTTCTCTCTGGCTCGTGGCTGGCTTGCAGCTGCAGCGTGCTAACCTCCAGCCCGGCGCGGGCAGCTATCCTGCGGGCCCCCAAAATTGGCCTGGAGTTAAGGCTGCACTGAGAGCTGCCTGCGGGAGCAAGGCTGAAACCCCTCCCTCCCCTGTGCCCCCCGTGTTAAAGGCTGCATTTGGTCGGTGGGTTTGGTGCCTGGCTGGCAGAGGGCTGCTGCGTGTCCTCGCAGCCTTGTTTTGTTTTCAGATTGCCTTTTTGGAGATAAATACTAACATCTGCCAAGGCATGATGGACGAGCTCTTCTTTGTAAAACCTCATTCGCCTTTCTTTCTGGAGTGCCTGCGAAATGTCAAACGCTCTTTTCCTGTGTCCTAAGTGCACATACTTACCCAGGTTCCTGGTATTTTGGATCACATCCATTTACTTGCAGTTAGGCGGAGATACACCGATCGGGTTGGATGCCCATTTCTCACTGTTTGCTCTGTGCCGGTCTGGAGCCCTTTGAAAGCTGGACTCTTAGGTCTGGAAGCAGTTATCTGCAAATTGCAGATTGCAAAAACTGGCAATTTCTGACGTGGTGCCCGAGGTGAGTCAGTGTGTTTGGTTTTTTTTCTCTTGGTGGCCTCTCCTGTGCCGTTTACCCACCGCTCTGCTGCACAATTGGGTTGGGCGGAGATTTGGACTGAGGCTGTGTGCGAGATGTCTGATACGGGGAGATTTCTCCAGCACCCTCCTAGCACCAGGAACACCCTAGGCTGGTGTCCCTGCTGCAGAAAGCACCCCAGCCTCTGAGCTTGGGTCTGCTGGGGGTCAGCTTCTGCTCAAACTGGGTGGATAAAGCACTTAGGGAAGTTGGCAGGGCAGGGAAAGTTGCGGGTGCTCTCTACCGTCAAGGTGAGCAAGGTGATGGCATTTACACTGGAGATTTTCGGGACTCAGGATGTGGGATTAGTGTCAGCTCTCATGGCAGTGTAAATTAGGAATGCAGAGGCTGCCTCTGTTAATGATACGGGGTTGTTAGGCGCTTCAGGTACTGTCATTCTTATTTAGGGATATAGTTAAGGATTAACAGTAAGAAGTCCAGCATTAACAGGAGAGAAATGAATGTTAGTGAGCTTAGGCTTGGAGGGCTTATTTTTGATGATCATCATGTGAGCTGCTTTAGGAGAGATGAGCTCCAAGATGGGGAGAGATTCTTGTATTTTCGCAGGGAAAGAAAACCTTTTGCAAGTTTAAATAGAGATCAGAACTTAGCAACAATGACGGCTGCCTGGGTAAAGCCGTGTAACTCCCTGATGCCAGTGCCTTTGCTGGGCTGAGAATCTGGCTCACAGCACCCTGCCTATTTTTAGTCTCTCTTCTTTTTTTCTTTTTTTTTTTAACATATTTTTTGCTTTGCAGAATGTGCACAATCAAACAATGTCCACAGATTTCTTTGTTCTTTGAAATCATTCAGTGTTTTTAATTGGCAACCTCTCTGTTTAGCCTTGATCGCAGTTGGCTGCAAGTAGGTTACATTTGCTATGCGTGCTGTCTCAGGCACTTGGGCTGGGCTGGAGGAGCTACCTGCCGATGCTGCTTCTTTTCAATGGGTGCAGGCACAAAGATTTTGTGCTGCAAAGCATTTTCTTGTATGTGTAAACTCCACATTTCATTTTCCCTGACTTTGGCTTTGGTATCTGCTGCCCACCAGCACTGGCACCGGTGCAAAGCTGTTGATTATTCCCAGGTCTTCGCATCCCGAGATTAAAAAGGCTCCTCTTGAAAACGAAACGGGCACAAAGAGCTGTTGTGTGTGCGACGAGCTGGGTCGGTTCTGATGGCTGGGAGGCAGCAGGAGGGAAGTCTCACGATGCTTCCACCTCTGCTTTAAGGAGTAGCTTGAAATGTGCATCGCAGGCTCCTCTCTCTGACGTCCCCACAATTCTTGCCTGTTTGGATTGTTGTTGTTTGGAATTATTATTTTCTATATATTATAAAGGTCAGGTCAATGAAAGTGCAGCTCATCCTTTGGGGTTATTTCAGGCCTGTTCTGGGGTATGCTTCAGCCCGCTGCATCTAGCAGGGGACAGAAATGGAGAGGGTTCCCAGTTCTGTCATCTGCTGCCCGACCAGGCTGGACAGCGAGCAAGTCCCCATTACTTATGCGCTTCCTGAAGCTGAAACAATTGCTATTATCCCACATAATATTGCATGACCTACATTTTTACTTGAAAGCCTCCAGCTAATAATTAGTTTGAATTTCGAATTATAAATAAACACATTTATATTCCAGTTTAAAAAATAAAAGGGGGGGGGTGGGGGTGCAAGGAAAGCAAGCAAACCTCTTGATAGATGAAATCCCCACCTCTCCCTGCCGGTCTCTGCTTCCCCTCTGTTCCTCTGCCTTTTAGGCTGGGGAGGAAGGAGGAGGGGGTTGGATGTGATGAGACTGCTGGGTGTTCTCCTGGCAAACGGCAGGACCTCGGTGCTTGGGAGGTTCAGGCCATCTGGCTAAACAGGGTCAAGCTCTCCGTTGGCAGCTTGGTCTTGCTGAAGGAGCAGCAGAACGGGGCTGGGACAGCACCAGGAGATTCATCTTTTAGTGGGATCAGGCGTCTGCCCTCCTCGTCCCACCTCTCCATCCCATATTCAGTTGCAGGAGCCCAAAAAGCTGCGGGCGGCCGTGGTTGGGATCATTAATGGGGTATCTTTTAATGGGCAGAGAGCGTGCTGTGCCACAAGAGGCTACACCTGGGATTTGATCCACGACCGGTGGAAAAAAGTCTGTCCTGCTGCCTCTGACCGTGGCTAACACAGAAAATGCCGTAGCACAGCGAACCGCACCGTGTGGCCCCACGTCGGTAATTGTCATTCTGCTCGGAGCTGGTGGTGTGTGTATGCCTTGAAGCAAGACAATTGCTGGCCTTTGTAATTTCCTTTACGGAAAAAAATCCAATCAGACTTAATAGGGACAAGACCAGTAGACTTCTTTGGAAATTAGTGTGAAACCTATAGAAAAGGGTAGACAATGAGACGTCTCTGGCGGAATCCCACAGGCGAGTTTTGCCGTGCCGTAGGAAGGTTTTCATTCTCCAGTTGCTCTGGTAGCACTTGCCCATAAGGTGTTATCCTAAGCAATGCTGCTTCAGGTGCTATTTTTATTCAGGAAAATGTCAAATCCTTTCTGGGAACTTACTGACTTGTTGTCTTGGTAATTTCTTGTAGAAACAAGATCTATAAAAATCCCCTATTTTCCTGGCACTAGGCTTTTTTGTCTATTTTGGCTGTAAATATTTTTTAGAATACTTAAAAAAAAAAAAAAAACGGGAGCAGCTTTAACAGGACACGTGCGATGTAATTTCTCCCCCAGAACAGCTCTTGTAAGGCTTCTTGAAGCACAGATGTAAGTGGGGAAGTAGCTGTGCGCGCTCGGATTTCTGATACCGGCCCGGTGTCCTTTGAATAGGCGTCCTTGTGTGCCGAGATGATATCTGGCCCCGTTCTTTCTTCATGCACTGTTCCTTAATCCGAAGTGCAGCTCTCCAGGAGCTGGCAGCCCAGCTCCAAGCGGGGTTATATTTGTGCTGAATTGGCGATGGGGAAGGGAAGCTACGTGTGTTTGAAGCGCGCTGTGTGCCGGAGCGGCGCCGGCAGCTTCGCCCCTTCTTGGGACGAGCGGCAGACGATGAGCGGTGGCTGCGCGATCGCAACAAGATCCCCGGAGTCCGAAGGAGCAAGGCACGGGCACGAAAGCTGGAGCTGGCCTAATAAAACATTTACTGGGGTTTGGAGACCTGCTCGCTCCGACAAGGCGCATACATATTAAATGATCAAAGTTGCCGGGCCTTCGGAGGAGCCGGCTGCTAATCTAATGCAACCCTTGGGCTTTGCTTGCCACTGACTCTGCATGAAAACAAACGGCGGCTCTGTTTTCCTATTTAAAAGATCTCAGAGAGAAGCCAGGCGGGTCACAGTTCAGGAAGCAATAGGGTCTGGCCTCTTAAAGGCTTTGGCGAGAAGGGGCTTGGGGAGGTGGGTTGGGGATAAGGATGGGTTGGGCTCCCTCTCTCAAGTCCTTTGTACCTCTGACTCCACTCTGTGCCATCTCAGCACCGCCGTGGGCTGTCCTCCTCCTCTTCCTCTCATTCTTGCCCATCCCCATCCTAAATCTCTTTGCCCCGTGTCCTAGTGCATGGACAGACAAGGGCTCTGTTCACTTTCCCGAGTTGCAAGGTGCTGCCAGTGGATGTAAACCAAATCAAAGAGGAAAAAAAAAAAAACCCTACACCCTCTGTAGATGTATAAACTGAGCACAGTCAAACTGAAAGTGCTGAGGAGGAAAACACAAAGCCCCTGGGGTGCCATTTCTCCAAGTGGTGCATCCCTTTATTTGGCTGCCTGCACTTGTTTCAGCCGTGCGGGGCAGGCAGCAGGTAGGAAGCCTGGTGGGGCTGCTCCTTCGGAGGTGCTGAGTGCCGGGATCAGCACCTTTGTAAGCCACCGGCTATCCCATCATCTCCTGCTGGTTCAGAGCAAATACTTCATCTGCTCATTCTCGCTGCTCCACTGGTTTGGTACTGATGGGTTTGGCTTTCTGCTTGGTTACAGCATCTTTTCTGTTTCTCAAGTGTCTCCGTGTCTTTCATCTAATTCCTTAACTAGTTTCCATTTACTGACGGTCCCTTGCTTTTAAGGTACTTGAATCTGTTTGATCATCAACAAATTTCTCTTTCTGTTCCTCTGATAAAAAATTAAATCTGGGAACTTTTTGAAGGCTTTTCCCTCCACCTTTTTTTTTTCTCCTTCTGCACTCTATGGGGAGTCAGAAAGCCCTTTTCTAGAAAAATAAATAAAAATTAGAGTTCAAAGCGTGACTTCTCTTAAAGAGAAGAAGAGGGTGAGAAGAAGAAAAAAAACACCACCATATATTCTTACAGATGTGACATCAAAATGGGAAACTATAAAGGACACATTTTCAAAGGCTCGTACAGGGACTGAGTTGGTTCAGTGGGAAACGGGCAACCAAAGTCTCTCCTGGCTCTTTGAAAGCGTGTCCCCAAGCCACCAAAATGCTGTTGTTTTAGCTGAAGTGTGTGGGCTTCTCCCCCGCCAAACAAACACGCGGAGCCTCCTCGGGGGAGAGCAGGGGGTCGGGGTGGGTGGCTGGTGGCAGGAGGGTGGCGCGGTGGAAGGGGTGGCAGTGCCGGGGGCCCTGGGGGCCGCCTCTGCTCGCCAGCACCCACTGTGTCCTTGTGTCACCTTGGCTTCTGCGTCCGTGCTTGCTGGCACGGAGATGTCTCCTTTCCTGCTGCAGTGGAGATTTTGGGAAGCGCGATGGGAGACAGGGCAGGAAAAAGCTGTGGCGAGTCCCTTAGAGGGGGAGGAAGGGGCAGCAGAGCCCCGCAGTGACAGCCCCTCCGTGTCCCGACTCTGGCCACCCAGCCTGGGTGTGTGCTGGGGAGAACCCCCTGCCTTCATCCTCCTGATGCCACGGAGCCGCCGGAACATCAGCATCCTCGGTGGGACCTCCGAGCCTTGGCCACCCCCGTTGTCTTCCCCACGGCACAAGGCACCGGGCGGCTCCACTCCTGCAGCGGCACCTGGGGAGCCCTGCAGGGTCCCGGCCGTGCACTCGGGGTGCTGTTACCCACAAAACTGCCTCGCCTCCCCTGAATCCTGATGACCTGCTTTCACCCCATACCCTCTTGGGGCCCAGCCACTCGTTTCAGCCAGGCCAGCCCCCCGGGCACCTTGGCCAAGAGCTGGCTCCCCTTCTGCACCCCACCTGGCTCCCCAAAAGGCTTTTTCACCCCGTGGGTCGGTGCCTGGACGTGGCTGATGCTGCCACCCCTTACTCAGGGGGTGGTGGAGATCTCACCCCTGGCACCCATCGAGTGAGCTGCCACGGGGCTCGGTGTGCCTGTGGATCAGAGCAGCAGCGGTTGTGCTTCAGTGATGGAAACAAAAGGAGCTCCCAAATGTGGGGAACCTCTTGGCTGGCCCAGCACAAGGCGAGCGGTGCTGCGGTGAGGCACTCGGGTCCCAACCGAGCCCAGCTCAGGGTTTGCCTGTGCCCGTGGCTGCTGCAGGCAGAGCAGCTGTATTACGTGGAGAGCATCCCCACGCTACCCTAGCCCCAGTTTTCTGCCTCTGTTTTCAGAGGAAGGCACAACTGGTCAGGCAAAGCCCTTCTGTGGACTTTTCTCTGATGAGACCGCTCAGCAGCCTCCCCAAACTGCGTCCGTGCGTGCCCAGGAGTGACACAAATGCATGGAGACTCTGCTCCATCCCATGGCCGTGACGTCCAGGCACTTTCAGCAGTGCTTCCAGCAGCTGCCTGATGCTTTCTGGAGGCGATGGATGATTTGGTTTGGGGAGGGAGAGGTGCAATTAATCCCAGTTTGTCTTGTTTGCGTTTTGTCCTCGTCTTGAGCTGGTTGTGCAAAGGGGAGGGTGTGCAGGGTGCTGTGCAGGCTTCCTGGTGGGCTCGCTCTTACTTCCAAGACACTCATCCAAATATCTGCTGTCCTAAATCTTTCTTTTGGGGCCTAAACCTTTCTTTTGCTGGGCGCCATGGGGTGGAGCTGCCTTGGTTTCCGTGCCGGAGCTGATGGAGCAGCTCGGGTCGTGGCACGGGCTGGAGCTCGGGGACGCGCGGAGGTCCTGGGCTGGTTTCCTCGCCGTGCTCAGCGCCTTGCTCTCGCTCCATCTGCCTCTGCATCACCTTGGATTAATTACAGTACAATGCAGTATACGTTTATGTGGTGTCTGCACCAGTGTCTCAGGGCCCTTTTGCAATCTTAAAAATCTAATTAAGGTGCAGCCTCCAACATGAATGCTTATCACCGAAATGTGTACAGCGAGACAGACACGGCGTGCCTTCACGTCTCAACCAGGAGCTGAATCCACACTCTCGTGGCATTATTAATTACTCAAAGCTTGGTGTCCGAGACACCAATCGATACCGTGGGCCTGGCTAGATGGGAAGCTTTAAGTGAGCATGAGGGAATGGATGATAACCATCAGCGAGAAGCGGCTGAGGCCATCCTTATCCGGCACTCGGCCTGGGAGGAGGAGGAGGAGCTGCCTTGCAGAGACACGTGCAGGAGCAGTGCGTGTTTATCAGCCGCTTTGACGCTGGAAGGTTTTTTATTTTATGCAGAAATAAGAGGGCTGTCTCCAGTCTCGGCCTTGGGATGGTACTTCCCGGGGGGCAGGGGTGGGCTGGTGATCGGTGCCGCATCTCCCTTGCATCCCTGCTGTGCAACTCAAACTTGCCCAGCCTCTTGGAAAGGACATGGTGCCAAGCCCACCCTTGTAGAAAAATCACCTGGAGCACCTGTTGATTTGGTGAACAAACCCCTGTACATATTTTATAGGGGAAAGCAACATCTCCAGTCCTCTGGATGAGCCCTAGCCCTGGTCCCACTTCTGGTCCCCATCCTGCCCAGGCAGCAGCTCCCAGATTTGCTGCAAAACTTCGTTGGCCTCTCTAGTGGGTCTCATGAGTGGCAGCAGCCATTGGGAATGCTGGAAAGGGAGGGAGGGAGTGCCACGAGTGTGACGAAAACGTAAATAACCAGGGGGAAAAGGGAGAGGAAATGTGAAGTGGCCCTTTAAAAATGAGCCTCCAGAGCCCAGAGCCCAACTAGCGTTCCCTCAAGTATTCAAATGAGATTGCAGCATCAGATTGGTATGCATTAGGCTGGTCTCAATGAAAATTAACATGTAATTGCTTCAAATGAAGTAAGTGAGGAGGTAATCTGTTCTTAAATTGGATTCGCAGGATTTTGTGGTACCATAATGCAGCTGTGAAATGAAATATATTTTAAGGATGATGTCCTCAAGGGGAGAGGGGAGGAGGGGGGGCTCTGTACTGGGGAGGGTCCGTTCCCTCCCTCCCTCTCTTGTTTTAGCCCTCACTGGTGCTAATTTACGAATGGGCAGAGCAGCATGGCTGGGAAGGCCCCATGGCTTTTCACTGCGATGTGTTCCCTTCCTGGGCATCTCTCCCATCCCCAAATTCCCATCCTTCGGCTCTCTACATCCCTCCTGGTGCCCACGTCCCCCCGGCACCTCCTCTCGGGGACATGTCCCCATCACGTGGCGGCACGAGGATAGCAGGTGGGGCTTGTTGGTTGCGTGGCTAACGAGCTTCTGGTTACGTGAGAGGGGAAGACGTGGCTACGTGGTGGGTTGTGAGCGTCCCTAAGGAGCTGCGTGGGTTCCTGCTGGGCTCAGAGCAGTGCTGCAAGGCTGGGGGATTCACCCCCAAAGGTTTTGGGTGCCCTAAGCCTCCCGTGGTGTCTTCTGTTGTCTGGACAATCTCTCTCTCAGCATTATAGGTTTGCTCGTGTCTTCCTCCTGGCCATCTCTGCCTTCTGCCAGAAGAGCAACGTGAGCTTGGGCCTGGCAATGAAATTAGGGGTGGGAGCATGGGGTAGTAACCCTATAACCTGTGTAGTAACCCGTGGCGTAGCGACCTGCTTGGGACAGCAGTTATTCTAAAACTACGGATGAGTGTGTAGCAGCATATATTTGCTACGGGTGGACCCTCCTGGTCAGACACAGCCAGGATGGGGGGAACGTGCAGGGTCCCCTCCTCTCCCCATCACAGCTCCATGTTACAGAGCCCTGGGCTCTGCCAGTGCCTCGAAAACCTGATCCCAGCTCTCAAGCTCCTCTCTGGCTGGGTTTCCCCGTGTTGTCCCCATCACCCCTCTGTTTGCAGCCCTCCTCGCTCCCTCTCGCCCCCTGCTCCTCCCAGCCCGCAGCCCCCTGACCCTCAGCATCCTTTTGCGGCCGGCTCCTGCTTGCTGCTCCACAGAGAGCGCTTACCCCTCTCCGTTCCTGTTTTGTGCCTCAACTTATATGGAAAAGCCACTTTAGCGATAATTTTCCACTTGTAATAAGTTAAGTGCATCGCTTCCTTTCAAATACATTTTCAGTGCAGTTAAGCTCAGCAGTCCCTTGCCTGTGTGCTTAGTTAAATGCGCTCCTTTGCAGACCGTTGGGGTAGATGGCTTCACTTTATTCCTGGGCCATTAGTGTCAATTGCGCAAAGCAGAAGCAGGATTTATTCAGGGGGCACAGCTCATAATTGAGCGAGTTCAGCACTGGGGAGCAGTGCTAACTGCTGGGAGTGCAGCGTGGAGGAACTTCCCCGCCGGGCTGCAGGAGGGAAAAGCGAGCCGCCGGCGGGGTCCGAAGCACTGCAGAGCTGTCAACGGGGAGGGATGGGGCGTTGGGGTGCTCTTCCCAGCTCTTCTTGGGGTCTGAGGGCTCCTTTCTGCTGTGCTGAGCCCCCTCGTCCACAGCTTTGGCTCTGTGTGCTGTGGGCATCCCACATATCCTTGCTCCGGAGCCTGCGGGGTGATGCAGAAGGCGCAAGCACCAAGGGATGGAGCTGTATGAAGATATCTTGGTTGCGTTGGCCCCGTTGTCCATCCCAGTGCTCTCCTGAGAGGGTTGTTGGAGGTGAAAGGTGGGCACTGAACGGCTCCAGCCAGGGCTTGGGTTGAGCGTTTCTCCAGCGAAGGGTTCACAGCAGGGGGAGGTCTCACCAGGCTTTTGGAGGCAGAGAGGAGGCTTTTCCGCACCTCCTTATGCAAGGAGACCTGATCTTACAGCTCTGTGATGCTTGCGAGGAGGCGATGAGATCATGAGGGAGTTTTCCTCTTGTGTCATTTCCCTTGGCTCCTTTTGAAGGTTCTCAAGGTGGCAGCTTGCAGACGTGGCACGCAGGCAGCTGGACCTGGGGTGGTGCTGTCCCCATAGCCGGGAGTACATTTTTATAGGTATCCCTGAAAGACCTCTGGGGAAGGGGCGGCTTTCAGCCGGGGGCATTTGCCCGCTGGCATCCAGGAGCCCCCGACAAGAGGAATGGAAAAAAAAGAAAATCTGCAGGAACAAAATGCCCACGGCTCCCATAAGGCCTGGAGCTCCCTGGCGGGGTTAGCACTTCATTAGTAAACCGGCCGTGTCCCTGCACAGCTGCCTACATGCGGTTTGGTGCTGCCGTCACCCCCCTGGCGGCATCAGCACTTTTGGAGGGCACCCAAGCAGATGGGCCAGGAGCGGGGTCCGGAGCGAGCCCCGTGCGTGGGCAGCCCCGGGGACAGGAGCCGGGGCTGGGGACACGTGTCCTGTGTCCCTCGCGTGCAGCGCCCACCTCGGCCAGGCTGCCCTCATTGCTGCTTTGTCAGCCGCTCCGAGATGGAAGATGCTATAGATGTGCGGAGCCCTGTTGTTAGCAGAGACAATAGGAGGATAAATAGAAAGGCTGGATGAGCCGAGCACGGGAGCAGGGGACTTGGAAAGGTGCTGGTGCACTGCTGCATTGCAGAGACAGAAAGACTTTTCCAGACAAGCCGTCCCTGCCTGCTGCATCGCAACCTGCCTGCTCTGCACCAGGCCGTGCCGTGCTGGCCGTGAGGCTCCCCAGGACCTGGGGGTGCCACGGGACTCGGGGCTCCTCCGTACCCCGCTTTGTCCTCCGTCAGCACGCTGCAAAGTGGGGGCTCCAGCTCTTTTTGCAGTTCTGCCTTCCTCGCTCCCTCCCCGCTCTGGTTTCCTCCTGCTTCTTTGGCATTTGCCAACAAACTCGTCTAAGGCAGCATACTGGGAGTTGTTTGCAGCTCCGTGAATCCCGGGCAATGAACCAAGGCAGATCTTGAAGCCCGGTATATTATTATTAATGTAATTAGTGCAAATCATTTGCATGTATAAACTTTCAATTGAGGAGATCAGGTACTTTACAAACATGCATTAACTCACCCTCCCTGGAAAGGAGGTGCCAAATACGTTAAAAGCCTTGTGGAGGGCAAAAATGAAGGGCAGGGAGTTGCAAGGCTCTGCTGCAGGTTGCAGTGCGTGCTGGTGGAGAAGGCAGGACCTCCCGCCCCCGAGCCCCGGCTCCCTCTGCCCTCACCGAGCTGAAACTCCTGCCTGGGCGAGGAAGAGAAGGGGAAAGCACAAAGGGTTTTATTTTCCACTTCTGAGCGCTGCTTTTGACCAGCTCAGCGTGATTTTGAAGAGGCACCGGGGTGGAAGCTGATCTGAGGGCACCTGCTCACCCCGCAGGCTTTGGAGATGCTCCTGCTGCTGGGGGCGGGGGGCTGGAGGTAGGCACCAGCCCCAGCAGGGACCCCCCTTTCCTGCCGGAGCCTGCTTCTGGGTTAATCACTGGGTCGTGTCCCGTGGGGTGGGCTCCCCCCTGCAGGGAAGGGGCTGCCCTGTGCTCCTGTGCTGTGGATGTGCCTTTTCGGAGGTTCACACCGTGGTGAGCGCACGAGACACCCTCCAGCTGATCATACAGTCCTGGGTGAGGATGCCTGCGGTGCTCCTGGGGTGCGGGTGAGGACGGATGCTCTGAGCATCCTCCCGCTGCGTGCCCCCCCGCAGGCATGCAGCCCCAGCAGCGGGGAGCCTCGAGCAGCCTGGGGGGCAGCTGGCTGGGGCTTTCAGCAGGCAGGAGCAAGGCTACGGGCCGGTCTGTGCCGTGGTCCAGCGTCCGCTGTGAATGTCCCCGCATGGGTCCTGCGAGCAGCGTGGGTTTGCACATGTCCTGCTTAGTCATCCAAGCTCGGGGGGCTGAGCTGGGCATCTGTGTTACTGCGCCTCTTGCAGCACGTGGAGGGGTCAGCAGGTTGCACGTCTTAGGTCTGAAGATGTTTCAAGGAAAGGGCTTCGCACCACGCAGCTGGGCTTGGCCAAGAAGTGCCTTGCGTGTCACTTTTCACAAGCACACGGCTGTGTGCATCGTGTTCTGAAACCATGAGCAGCCAAAACTGGTCCGGCTGTAACCAATCAGCAGAATAATGGCTGGAGGGGTGCGTGTCGGTGAACACGCATGCTCCAACGTGCGCTGCGTGCCACACGCAGCACCTACAAGAATTGCAGTGTGTGTGAGCCTGCCTGCTCCGTTCGGCTGGTGCTTGGCATGCCGGGCAGCACCGTGTGGGTGCGTGCCTGAGCATACGGTGCCGCAGCGAGCGGGTGAGCGCACAGCGGGTGCGCGGTCTGTGTGCGCGCCGAAAGCGAGCAGATGCTCCAAAGCCTCCCGGAGAAGGGCCGGACTGCTAAAAGTTGCTAGTGCGTGACTTCACCCACCACAACAAAGAATAAGGAGAGGGGAACCGGCTTGGTTGGTGGTGCTGAGGATGCTGGTTTAATATTTACCAGGCAAAAACTTCCAGACCTTCTCCTCCAGTGCAGCATGATAAACACGGTGCATCCCAGCCTCCAGGGTCGTGGCAGCACCTGTCCTGAGGAGAATGTCCCCAGGCCCCTTGGCATGAGGTGGCAGTGCACCAGGTGCTGTTTCCTTCCAGCTTTGGCTTTTTACCTAGGGAAGAGCCAGGGGGAGAGCTACAGGCTGGGCTGAGAGCAGGGCTGGTCAGGGCAGGCATGCCTCAAACCCTCTGCTGGGGTGCCGTACCAGAAACGGTCTTTCCCCATTAGCTGACTTCTCTAAATATCTAATTACCTCTAGTGTGTGTTGAATGCCACTCCATTATTAGTCCGTTTAGCTCTGTTTTCTTCCCACCAAGCCTGCATCCCTGCAGCACCAGAGAAATCAATGCCAGCCCTCCCATGGCAGATAGGCAAGAGGGACTGAGCATGAGGCATGCGTGATTTCTTCCCCGTGCTCTCACCACATCCGTGCCTCAGGTAAACGAGGAGTTTGGGGTCCCCAGGGTGCCCACCTGGACCCTGGCTTTTCATTTGCTCAGGAATTGATGCCAAACCTTGGTTGCCACCGCAGCAAAAACATCATAGGGAAGTCTACAGGAGCAGTGGGACTGTGTTTGAATGGGATTGAGTTGTTCACAGCCCGGCCTTTAATTAATCCTAATAAATAACAATAAAATGTGATAATCACAGAAATAAATCCAAGACGTGAAGCTCCTGCCTGCGGCGGCGGTCTAGTTTAGTTGATCATTTATAGCTCAATGGAGGATGCACAAACAGGAGATGCTGTCTGGGACGTGAAATGCTGCACAGGGCTGGGGGTAGTTGTTCCCCCCTGCATGGCCAAAGCAGCTCATCTCCTTGCCGGGTCTCCATGGGACGCTTTTGCAGCCAGGTTTAAAGTAAACCCCAGGCTAGTTCCTGTAAACTGATTTCCAGATTGGGCTGACCCATAGCAGAGACAAAATGCTGAGAGTTTGGAAGGGATTGCTTCAAAATCCAGAGGTGCCTAGAAATTGCTGAATTAGCCTGGGTGGAAAAAAAAATAAATAAAAAGGCCTCTAGGGATGCTTGATGATGGCTTGATGCTGTGGTGCAACACGTGTGAGACTCCATCAAGTGGCCTGGGTGTGGGAAGGGGATTTCTCCAGGGTGGGCACTGAAAGCCCAGCCCTGACCCTGCGTCCCGGGATGGAGCTTGTACGCTGGTAATTGCAAAGAAAGCAGCAGTCAGGTTGCTAATTTTGCTGAGCTCTTTTCAGTTCTAATTAACATTATTCATTTCTTGTGTGTCCTGCTGGGTTGAGACAATCTGTGCTCTCCAGCCCAGCCCTCTGAAACACCAGTGATCTGCACAAGAGGCAACAGAAAGTGTTGTGCACCAATTACTGCACGTCAGTAATTAAAAACCTCCTTCCCCCCGCTGCCGGGCCACCTCCTCTCCTGACATTTTCTGTGTGCAAACTCAAGAAAGCAAAGAGAGAAACCGAAGAGGGCATGTCACTGCTGGCTTGTGCAACCTGGGTCTGTGCCGAAACTGCGGGGAGGTGCCGGGGGCAGACTGAGACACGGGCAGGGCTCACAGCTTGGGTGCCCCAGTGCTTATTTATTTTTTGTACGTGAGGGCTGGCTAGTTTGGAGTCCTAATGGACCAGCTTGCTTGCAGAGGGCAGCTAGCAAAGCCAAGAAGCTTTGGGAGATGCTAACGGGTCGGGGAAGGGCAGTACCAGACGGGTCCCTCGTCCTCTTTGGGGCACAAGTGGACAGGCAGGGAGGATGCTCGCAGCTCTGTCCTTCTGTTGGTGCACACAGTTATCTTAAAAAGCCCCAAATCTGCTGTTCGTGGTCACTTTGGGGTGCCTGAGTGGCAGGGGGAGCAGAGGGCCAGGGGCAGCGAGGAGCCAGGTGTCTGCAAAGCCTCGCTGCCTGCCCCCAGGGCGGTGTGACAGTGGCGTGTTAGCAGCGTCTCCATCTCCCGGAGGAGAAGCAGAGAGGGAGAAGGATCATCACTTCGTGCTGAGAGACAGCAGCTCTTCATCTTCTCGGAGGAGAAGGCTTTGCTTTCTGAGCAGGAACGTAGCCGGGATTAAGGATCTTAAGAGAGAAAATTATCTCATCTGTGCTTAATTATTTTTACATCTTCTTTTTCGGAGGCGAGTGCTGTTTTCTAGCACCCCGGGGACCTCTCCCCCTCGTTCCCTGGCACATCACGGGGTGGGAGGAAGGCAGGGATGCTCTGGAGTGGCAGGGGAGCATCTCTGGGCTCTGCTCCTGTCCGGAGTGGGGAGGAAGAGGAGAAGCCTCCAGGCTCGGTGGTGCCTCCGCTGCCCACCTGTGCCTGGAGCCTGGCTTCCAGCCCCACCAAAGGCTTTCTGCTCAGCCGCCTGCCCCTGCCAAAGGCTTTCCAGCAAGGGGGCTGCTGGGGAGGGAAAAGGAGCAGATGGAGGGGCTGGAAGAGCATCGGGGCACTGTGAGGAGGGAACGAGCCACAGGGACCCCGGCTGATGGCCGTGCGAGGAGGAACGGGCTTGCCAGCTCCTGCTGGGGGCTTGTCCTGCCGTTACCTGCACTGGGGAGGGGAACGAAGCCCTCCCTGTGGCAGCAGGCTGCCGTCCCGAAAATAGCACACCGAAGGTCACAGTGCCTCTTCCCGGAGCCATTTCTGCTGTTTATTGCATATATTGGCTCAGGAGCTTTAAGAGGGAGGAAAGAAAATAAAATAACAAGTTTAAGCTTGCCGATCCCAGGGACAGAGAAGCGTGTCTAGGTGATAAGAAGAGATTGCGACCAGGTGCTGTGAAGGGCGAAGGCACTTATTTCACTGTTGCCTCATGCGTTACCTGAGCCCCGTTGCTTTTCAAAAGCACTTAAATGCCCATATGATAGAGGGAATGCTTGGATTACACACTGTCTGGCTCCATTATTATCCAGGGATCTCCAAGCTGATGCATTTCACAAAAAAGTAGTGTGGAGGAGGAGAGAGAAAATATATATATTTTTAGTTCAGCCTGCTTACAGGTCCTCAGCGATAATTTCCACAGGAGGGCCCAGTGTGAGAAATGCAAGCCATGTCTGGATTCTCATCTCCCAGCATTTCTTTGCAATATGGCTTTAGCAGAGAGGGTGGGCACCCCCTTTTTGGGCTGAAACGTTGCTCACGGTGCTTGCAGGAGCCTCTTTCATTGCATTGTGATGGGCAAGCCAGAGCCAAAGACCAAATATCCTCCTGCATTTTATTCAAACCCCATAGGTCTGAGCTGCCAGTGCTGTTGAGGTCCAGAGCACAATATACTAAAACCATCCTTTGGGGTGAAATCTCAAAGTTTTATTCAACTCGAGCAACTTAACTCCAAGGTTTCACTCAAGTTGTAAAGCAGCTGAGGGCGAGCAAGAACTGAGTTCTTGGTGTTCAGCCCAGGCTGAATCTATTGCTTTTTTTATGAAGATAATAAAAATCTGCTCGCATTTATTTTATTATTATCGTAATATCATTATGGAACGGCAATGAAATTGTTTAATTTATCAGATGTTTTCACACCAGAGAGGGAGGATGGGCCAACGGCTTGGGTCCTTGCCTAGCAAATCCTCAGGGGACTCCTGGGCCAGGCTGCGCTGCTCGTCTTGGGGCAGTCACCTTGGTGGGCACCCACCATCCCCAGCAGCCAGATGCTGAGTCTCGAGGTGGTTTTCCAGGCTCCTTCTGCGATCAGAGGGGCCAAAGAGATACCTCCAAAAGGAGGCAAGGGGAGAGGAGGCAGCTTGTCCCCCCGAGGTGTGTTCTTTGCTGGCAGAGCTGAGTGAGCACTTAAGATCGCTCATTCCTCTGCATCTCCCTCCCACGGCTATAGACTGGGAATAATGGCATCGCCCACCTTCTGGGGAGAATTGGGATGTAAAAACGAGCCGGGGGTTGTGCGGCTGTTCGTATAAACAATCTTTCCAAGTCCGCGTGAGATAAGCTAGCCCTTGAGGAGGAGGAGGAAGGCAGAAGCGTAGGCAGAGAGGTGGTGGCGACACCGTGAGAAGGAAAAGGAGTCCCTTGAGGCTGGACTCTGCCCCACCAAGACAAAATTCAGGCTATATAAGACTCACTGCCAACATAGCTGGCACCCAGGGGAGTTCACATCTTGCAGTTTGTTCCCTGCCCAAAGTTCCCTTCACCCAAATTCGCCACAAAGCAGGGTCAGTCCCTTTAGACGGGGCGGTGCCTTCCCTTGCCCTTGGCGAGGCTACCCTGAGCCGAGGCTGCTCTCTTTCAGTGCCTCCAAAGTTAATTTGCATCCCAGCCACTGCACAAGTAATGAAGTAGAGTGGGGAGAATATAAACAACGGAGCTTAGGCTGAGTGGTTTTATGTAGGAACATTATCCGCCGTCGCTGGCATCCAGCAAAGCTCGGCTAAGTTATAACAGCTCTGCGGTCTCCAACTTGCTTGGAGAGAAGTGGGGTTTGGGCCGGCATCTGCATGGCCCTGCTGCCTGGGAAAGGGGTTGGAGAGCAAGCTGAGGTTGTTCATTAGAGTGGAGGATGCAAACCTTGACTTGGGGTATGGGGATAGAGGGTTACAGGACTGGTGTTGTCCTTCTCGGGGAGCCAGGCTGGTCCCTGCTGCGCAGGACAGAACAAAATTCCCATTCAGGAGCAAAGCTCCTTCTGGGTTTGCACCGTGCTGTCTTCTGGGTGGTGCCTGTTGTTAACGAGGCTGGAATTAGGAGATTTCTGCCTCTGAAACATCACCGGATGGGTGAGATGTTTAGCTGGGGAGAGATGCGCTAAGTGGAGGAGAAGCAGCGGTGCATATGATGGGAAGGGAAGGAAGAAGTGACAGGGGGGACAAATGGCAGGAAGCTCAAGGTTTCTCTTTAGAGGTGTGTCAAAGCTGGCTTGCTCCTGAGATAAATTTTCCCTGCTCCTTTGTGAAGCAGAACAAGCTGCTCTCCCTGCTCTGCTCTGCATTTCTTCGCCTGGCTGCAGGGATCTGATGGTCTGTGGAGAGACCAAACAATGGCTTTGGGCAGGAGGGAATGACCGGTGTCCCCCCAAAAAGTGTGGTTGGGACTCTGAATGGACGTTTTTGGCTTGGCTGTGGTTGTCTCTGAGTTAGCAAAGCAGCAAATGGGAACGGAGGGGCAAAAGGTCCTTTGGTGAGTGGTGGCGGATGGCTCTGATCTGCAATAACCGCGAAACTCTTGGGCAAATCTCTTGAGCCACGGGTTTAGATGGATATCGGTGCCCTGAGCACAGCAGGCGAAGTGCTGACATTGTCCTCTTTGGAGAGCCGCCACACTCGGTCTCCAAAACTGCTGCTGGCAGCAAAGCTAAAAATAGTGCCGAGAGGAGGAGCGGGAGCTGGGGAAGGTGGGGATGGCAGCACGCTAACTGGTCACCTCTGCCTCTGCCCAGGTGCTCCGTGGACAACCGCGTCACCCGCGTGGCCTGGCTGAACCGCAGCAGCATCCTCTATGCCGGCAATGACAAGTGGTGCTTGGACCCTCGGGTGGTGCTCCTGGCCAACACCAAAACCCAGTACAGCATCCAGATCCACGATGTGGACGTGTACGATGAGGGCCCCTACACCTGCTCCGTGCAGACAGACAATCACCCCAAGACATCGCGCGTCCACCTCATTGTGCAAGGTAAGAGGAAGGGATGTCAAAGAGGGGTTGGGCACGGTGCTTTGACTTCTGGTCCTCCCTTTGAGCCTGGTGTCTCCTGCCATTGCTCCTACATTGACCAAAGAGGGGTTGGGCACGGTGCCTTGACTTCTTCTCATCCCTTTGACCCTGATGTCTTCTGCCATTGCTCCTACATTGACCCTACTGCGTGTAAGACAACTCGGTGCAAATATGGAGGGGATCTTCATGCTTGGAGAGTCCAACTGAAGCTGGGCAATGCCCAAGTGTTTGCAGTCACATTTAGCCAACTTTCCTGGAGTAGTCATGGGGCTCTGATACAGGCAGCCCTGCCTCCCAAAATAATCACTGCTAAACCCACGTTGCTGGTTTTTTTTTGTTGTATTTTTATTTTTTTTTTCCTATGCTGGAGGCAATGCTTGAAGTAAAATTTGTGTTGGGGGAAAACAGAGAGCTGGCAGATTTGTGTACTTTGCGGGGGTGTGTGTATGCCTAGCAACAATATGTGTTTGTGTGCTCAAACTGTGCTCTCCCACGAGGAGGAGGAGGGGCAGCACGGGGTGCTGGAGCGCGTGCGGTGGCTGCCACCAGCCACGCGTGGCCAAGCACAGGTGGGCTCTCAGGAGGGGACATCCAAGCATGGCCACGCACGATGGCCGAGCAGATGGATGTTCATATGAGACACCTCCTGGTGTCCGTGCCATGGGATTTGGTGGGGATGTACGCTGGGCCCCACGTAGTGGGATGTATGGGACCCATCCTGCCTGTACAGAGGAGCCCAAAGGAGGATTAATGGAGAATTTCTAATCCCTTGCTAGCAACCCTTTTTTCCTCCCCCTTCTTCTATGATTTGGCCAGAAGCCCTCTTAGCATGACACACCAGCTTGACTATTGGAATCTCATCTCGGGCTAATTTTCGAATGCTGATGGGTGTATTGATTTGGAAACAAGCTGGGTTAAAAAGGCATTGGTCTTGTACACAGAGCTGGGCTGAGCTAATCCACCGTCGATATGCCAGGCCTGAGCATTATTGACAGCCTAATGAATAGAAGGGGGGGAAAAACCCAAACCAAGCCTTTTTCCCCCCCTCCTTCCCCTTCCGTTTTCTCTTTCCTCTTTGAGCAATCAAGCAAACTAAACAGAGCCGGACTTTCTCCATCTCCATTAACCACGAAGAGCAGGCGGATGCGTTGCCATCCCGGGTCCTTGCTGTTTATCTTGCAATCTGTTATTACCTGCCTGCGTCCCTTAAGCCAAAGTCGATCACCCGCAAGTTCTGAAGTTGCTATCAGGCGCTGGGGCGATGTAGGGCAATTTATATTGCCTCCCTTCTGATTCCAGTTTCCTGACCTAAATTTCCCATATCACCAGACATCCAGGCTCACCCGTCCTGTGTCTTGCTGTAGCATTAGGCAGAGATGTTTGGATACAGGAGTAAAAGGTCATATCTTAATTCCCTGCTGTGGTACAGTTAAGTACTGGAGGATTCAGTGATGGGCTCAGCCCTATAACCTCCTGAATATCCTTGCTGCTGCCGATGGAAATACTGGCTCTCAGGAGCACAGCCCCTAATTTCGAGAGTTATTGCTTGGCTCACGCAGCCTTTTCTTGGGTGGAAGGTGGCAATAGCGTGATCTGCAGCAACACGCTGGGACAGGGTGTGAAAGTGAACATTGTGCCCAGTAAAGGGAGGCTTGCCGGAATGACCCCAGTTAAAGTTTGGCTGGGTGAGTCCAGGTGACAGCCAGAAAGAGGGAGGAGTGCGGCTTGCTACAACACAGAGTCCGGGGCAGAAAGAAACAAAACAGCGCTCCAAACAGCTCCTGATTTCCTCTGGCTACACACAGAAGAGCCCTGGGGGTGCACAGCTCTGGAGGCATGAGCACACCAGCTTCGCAGGATGCAATTAAATCGTGCCCCAGGGCAGGCTGCAAGCCCCAAAGGGACCAGCCTGGGGTGCAAAAAGCTCTTCCCCATCCACCCAGGACATCAGCAGCCTGCGGCTCCCCCAGGCAGGCGTAATGGGTGCTTATCAGCCCAGCTGAGAGCTCCTCAGCCCGTGCTGTGCATCCATCCTGCCCCCAGCTTTAGGGGATGTCTGTATGGAGGGAGAGAAGGAGGAGATGGCACGTACCCAGTGTCTGCCAAGGGCTGCTGGAGGAAGCAGTGCTGTGGGGGGAAAGAATAAAAAACAAGAGAGGGACAGAGAGGTGAGAAGGAGCTTTCTTTAGGATACGAGGGTTGGGAATGGTCCCCAACGGGAGCAGGGGAGAATCAGCTGAAGACCTCTAGGAACAGAAGGATGCCTATGCTGCACATTTATTTCTAGGTTGGCTCCATTGATGGCTGCAATCCCAAAATAGGTGGGTAGAAGGCACCTCAACAGCTAATTTAGCCTGTCCCCCTGCAATGAGGCAGAGACATTGCTGGCAAACATTTGTGAAAGCTATTCTTGAAAATCTTTAACAAAGCAGGTTCTTCCATCTCCCTAGACGCTCTATTCTACTGCTTTGCTACCTTTATAATTAGGAAACGTATGGCTAATATCTAACTTAAACCTTCTTTGTTGCAAATGAAGTAGAGTTTTTCTCATCCTATCCCCAGCGGACATGGGGAACAATTGATCAATGTCCTCTTTGTAGCAACCTTTTGCTTTTGGGAAGGTTGTTATCGTGTTGCCCCTTAGCCACCTTCTTTCTGAAAGGATGCAAGCCCTCTTTCTCCCACCTTTCCTTGTCGGTCAGGCTTTCAGAAACACTTGTCAGTCTTGAAATCCTTCCCCTGAAAGGCAAAAGGTGAGCGCTGCCGATCCAGGAATAGCAGGTTGGCGCATCTCTCCTCCCCGCTGCTGCACTAATGTGGGACAAATGAGCCCAGGAACGAGACAACAGCCCCGTGGTGTTGAATGCATCAAAGTTCAGACCTGCTGTTTCGGGGACTGCTTCAAATGGGGCCAGGCTCGGTGCTGGGGATGCAAAGTTGATGCGAGGCAGTAACGTAGCTGCAAAAGGCACAAGGAGGTTTGCACCTGGACCTCCGAGAGAGAAAAGCTCCCAAGCACCTCCTGCCTGTTTATTGTGGGACCTGAAAGGAGCCATTCAGGCAGTGTCCTTGTCATCCGCAGTGCCTGGAAGGTGACCCCTGCACACCCCTCTTGTTTGTTCATCACCGATTTGTTCTTCAGAGGGGCTGCCTCAGGACCAGATGGAGCACAGGGAAGTGGCACTGCCCGTGTTTTCAGTACCCTGGGGAGACAGATGCGTTTCTGGGTGGAAAAAGTTTTTACCCAAAAGAAACAACACCCAGAAAAGCCCCACTCACAACGGGCAAGCTCTGCGCTTGGAGGGAGGCCGAAATCCCAAAGAAGAGGACTTGAGACTGGCCCTGCTGACCTTCGAGGAGCCATGCTTCCCCTTCCCCTCCTCTCCTCCTTCCTCCCTCGGGTTCACCAAACGCAGAAGTCACTCTGGGTGCTCCTGATCCTCTTCTCCCACCCGCCTCCAGGACACTTCAGCTCTTTAAGCCTCTTGAGCGCAGCCTTTCTCCGGGGCTCAGGGTTTAAAAGCAAGAGGGGAGGGAGGAGGAGGAGGACGACGGTGTCTGGAAAGCTCTTATTTGTATTGATAATAAGCCGTCTCCAACGCGTGCCTGCACAACACTCCCACCGCCTTGTAAGATGCATTAAGGAAAGTTGGCCTTATCTCGCCGCTGGAAATGGACTTGGGGAAGGAGGCACGGTGCCTGCCAGAGTTTAATCTCACTTAGACACACAAATTTGCATGATAGAAAATGGTGGAATTTTAGTGCTTAGAAAGAAAAAGGGGAAAAAATGAAAAGGGGAGGCAACTGGGGGATATTAGCACTTTCCCGTTGCTTTATCAGTTTCCCTGGCCCTATCTGGCTTTTTCTGTTGTCACTGGAGCAACTAATCACCCCTCCCCTTTTGTTTGGTGTAAATGAGTTTTCCCACTCTTTCCCGGGCCTGGCTTAATCTGCAAATCCCTGCCTTTGTTTGGGAGTTAATTACCTGCTTGCCGGAGTCGGGGGTTAGCGGGCGCAGGTGGCACAGGGCTGCCCCGGGGTGGGAGCCGGCATCGGGGCGCAGGCGGCGTGCGGGTGGCACCTTGCCCCGCGCCGCGGCACCGCTGCCAAGGTGTGCACGGAGAGATAAAGCAGCCAGGGGGGAGGCTCGCGGCACCTCCCCGAGCCGGCTTTGTTTCAAGCCCTGAACTCTGCCCGATTAATTTTCCTTTGATGCCGTAAGCCTCTGTTCGCTCGCAGGAGAATGGGAATAACTTTTTTGAGGCCGCGCCGCCTGCGCCTCGCGCCGAGGTGGATGGGGATGGAGCTTAGGGGCAGGTTTCACGTGGCAGTGTAGGCTAGGGGGAAGGATCAGACCCTGCAGTTGTTGTTGCTCTTGTCCAAAGGCCTCAAGGTGGCTTGTAGGGAAAACGGGGTGGAAGTGAATGCGTGGCTTATGCCTGAGCATCTCAGACCCTTCCTGAGCATCCTCTGCCCAGGAGCCTTAGCACCGCTGTCAGAGTCGGGTGCCCCTCCTGCGGGGTCGAGCCTCTCCTTGGTGCCCCTAAAGCCACTGATGATGCAGGTGGGAAGGGGCAGAGGAACTTTACAACTCCCTGTGTTCTTACCAAGTGTTTTCTCAGTGTTTCTGATCGCTGTGAGCCTGGAATAGCAACTGTTCCTGGGTGATGCTCCCTCTTCCAGGTGGCTTCGCTCGCACAGCTTTCCGTGCTGCCATCCCCGCTCACCCCAGTAGTGTCCGGCTGCACGCCAGCGGCTGCCAGCAGCTTGTGCTTGCTTGGTCCTTGCAAGGGAGGCTTGTGGTTGAGCAGCGGGCAGAATGGGACCCTGCGTGGGCAGCGTTGGTGCTGGGAGGCTGGAAACTGCCCAAGGTGATGCAGCCCCACCTGAGCTGCCAGGAAGCAGGAGCATGGTGTGGTAGGTGCTGTGTGTGGGTTTGGTAAAAGGCACATCCCAAGGGCTCAAGGTGTCCCACAGGGATGAAGGATGTGCCCCCATTTGGTAACCTGGTGACGGTAAAGACATGCAGATGTTGTCTGTGGGCAGGAGCTGCTTCTGGTGTGGGTTTCCCTGGTGTGAACACACCTTTCCTTGCCAGACAAGCTATCCTTTCCAGAAGCAAAAGCAAGTTTTGGTAATGCCTTAGAGTTCATCACAAAAAAGTTTGTGGGGATCTGGCGGCATGAAATCACCCTCATCCCTCACCTGAGCTCTTGGTATCTTTGTCTGATTCCTTCCTTCCTGTGTATTTTTGTTGCTAATTTGTCCATCCCCCAAAGCCTCCCCTGCAGGCTTTGCACCATGTTCGGTCCAGGGAGGAGAGCAGATTGCAGGGGAAGGCCCCGGTGTGCATGTTTTGTTGGTTTAATGGGTTCACAACAAACATCGATTGGGGCGGCTCCCAGGGGATGAGGAGCATGGGAGGAGGATGAGGGCTGGGCACTGGGTCTGGCCACCTCCCTTGGGGTGAAAGATGGGATTTTGTGGGGTTTAACCCACAGACATGCTCCCCACCCAAGCGGTCATGCACCGAGCATTGGGCTGGGCGGGCTGTCCCCAGCCTTCCCCAAGTCACTTGACCTCTTTGCAAATCAATTTAACATCTGCGAGGCAGAGATAATAATTGCCACCTACTTCACAGGGGGGTTGATGAGGATTAATTCGCTAATGTCGACAGAGGTCTTTGAAGATGGAATGCGCTATCTGAGAGCTAAACGTTATTATTAATTAGCAATTATATCGTGGGGCAGGAGGGGGGAAAACAGACTCTGGAGCTTGAATGAAGCTCTCGTCCCTGCCCTCGCTGC
This sequence comes from Cygnus atratus, assembly GCF_013377495.2. Lineage (NCBI taxonomy): Eukaryota > Metazoa > Chordata > Aves > Anseriformes > Anatidae > Cygnus > Cygnus atratus. The sequence continues at coordinate 2,664,329 of NC_066383.1, forward strand.
GGTTCTGGGCTGCCCCCATTAAGTGCCCGCTCTGCTGCTGGAGGGACCACGTCTGCAGGGACACGTCCCGCTCGTGCCGCAGCGCATCCTCCTTCTTGGGGAGCATGGACAAACCCCACTGGCACGGGGAATAAAAGAGTGGAAGGGACGGGGAGGTGACCGGGGCTCAAGTATATTAACTGGTGCCCTCGTTACAAAGGGAGCGAGTTGGTAAGAGAGCAGTGATGAAGAGAAGGAAGCCTCTGTGCTTGCTTGCCCTGCAGTGATGCTAGCGGGCCGGGTGCCAGACCTGCAGAAGGGCTGTGCTGGGAAGGAGAGAGGGGTAGGGCCGAAAGCAAACGAGTGCCCAGGGGAAGACGTCTCCTGTTCCCAAACAGCGATAATTGGCAGGAGACTGGAGCGAGGGGAAGGAAGCAGCAGTGATTCATAGGACCGCTTTCATTTCCTTCGTGCTTTTCTTTTTTGCGTACATCAAGGCTGTGGACGGTTTCTCTGTTTTCCTCCCCTGGAGATCCGCTGAGACTGTTATCCAGAGTGTTGCAGGCTCCCCTAAGCGGAACCGACACGAACCCTTTGCGGTCCCCGCCGGCTGCCCCCGTGCCTTGCTGCTGTTACATCCCTGCCGCGGGATGCAGCCGTGCGGGGAGGTGCAGAGATGCCCACTGGGGCCATTTCCACCTGCCCACACCTCCGTGGCTCTGCTATTTCCATCCCTCCCAGCCACAGCTGTGCGTGCTGCAGCGGCGGCAAGGCGAGCTACTCCTCTTTGCTACTCCCTTGGAGACATGCAGAGCCGTGCAGGTCACCCTCTGAGTGCTCCACTTCTGGAAAGCAAGAGCCTGCTCCTCTTCGAGCCTTTTCCTGAGCACACGGGGTCCCGGCAGCTCCGCTCTCCCATCCTCTCCACAGGCATTCATAGAGAGGTCGCCTGCCCCACCGGGAGCGATTCGGCAAAGATTCCGCTTCTGTGGCACCTGAGAAACTGGGAGGCCACCGGCATGCTGAACCCATGCACCTCTTAGCTCTCCAAGCAGGGCTGGAGGAAGACTTTGGTTGTCTGCACATCTCACGGGGGTCCTATCCTTCCCAAAGGATGTCTCCCAAAGGAGACGGACACCTCCCCACCACCGCGCGCGGGTCCCAAAGTGCCGTTCAGCACGGCGAAAGCCGGCAGTGGGTTAATGAGGTCGCTGCAGTTTAATGTTACTGCAGTAATCTCTTTTGTTTTACTACATTAAAATATTTGCAGTGGAACGGCAGGACCACTGTAACGCGATAGCACTACCTTAATGTTATTGTTACCCTGGAAACGCTAATGGTGGCTCAATAACATTATTGCAATTTAATCTTCCGCCAATAAAATTAAGGGGAGAACAGTGAGACCTCAACAATGTAATGTTACTACAGTAACAGCATTGTTATCGTGATCACGGGAGCGGAGTCAACTCGTTGTAGTAGAGCATCGGGACCGGCTTTATTGTTGCCATGGCAGCGCGGGGGCATCCGCGGGAAGCCGCGGCAGGGGATGAATGGGAGGAGATGGCGCTGGTGCACCAGTGCCACCGCTACCCCAGGGGAGGCAGCACGCCAAGGTCGCGCCGGTATAAAGGCTCCTCGCTCGCCTAATTCCTCGGCGGCGGTGGTTTTGTCGGCGCTTTTCTTCTCCTCCCTCCACGGCCGGGCTCTTTGGAGCGGGTCTGTTGTTTTAGCGGCAGTAACTCTGCAGGGAAGGATTTAAAGCGCTGCCTCCATCTAGTTCCAGATCCTTCTGCCCGGCGTTTTATAGCATGTGGCTGTTATGGAGCGATAACGTTTTATATTTATATGTCATCTTTCATCGTGAAGGATCCCAGCACAAGCTACAAATTACTGCCGTGCTGCAGGGCCAGGCAGGCAACCCGGCGCATGCTGCGGGTGAAGGAGGGGGCTTTGTCCAAGGGCACCTGAGTGAGCTTTGCTCCCTGGAGAGATGCGAGTGAGCATCCCCTGCGTTTGGAGGACTTATCCAGAGTCCCTGGGCTTTGTGAGTCTGAGCTTGCCCAAGGTGACAGGGTGCGATGGATGGGATTTGGGGCTTGAGTCTGGCATGCTCATGCTCTGCTCCAGGCAGGGAGTCTTTGTGCATCCCACACCACACCGGTGTTGCAGCCACCAGGCTGCACCTTCTTGCCTCCTGCACCCGTGGGTGAGTCCTGTGCACCCCAGACAGCACCCACCATCGCCTGGCTGGGCATGGGGAAAGCTCAGCCCCGTCCCAGCTGGCAGCACAGCCTGTTTCTGGGGTGGGGATGGGTGGGCTTGGTGCAGGAGGACAGGGAGGGAGAGAGAACCACTGCAGGGCACTTGGTATTGATCACAATATTGTTCATTTCAGGGGGCACCAGTGTTTTGTGCAGCCCCAAGCATGGTAGCTGTGGGATCGGGTGCAGCTCAAGCAAGGAGCCTCCAGTTTCCTGAATATGAACCCCAAATCTAATGGAGTGCTTTGAGCCACGAGCACATCTTGGATGCATTTGTAGAGCTTGGCTGTATTGTGCTGGGGTAGCTGTCGACTGGCAGCACAGAGCAGAGGGGCGCAGGTGACATCTCGGTGCCACACGCTGGCACAGGCTGGGTCAGGACAGCATCCCGGTGCCATTCGCGCTCAGTGCAGTTTTCTCCAGGCTCCAGGGGAGGGAGTCAGAGCTGCTGATCTGTCCCCAGCATCCCGGTCTCATCCCTGTCGCATCCCTCCTTAGCACACCGAGCGATGATGCTCGCTCTGCGCTTGCTTTGTCACCGTGCCTGGCAGCAGGGTTTGATGCCCAGCTTGCTCCCTGCTACCCCAGAATTACCAACACCATCTCCTCTCCTGCACATCAGGAGAGGCTCCTGACTTGGCAGGCAAGCATTTATCCTCCGCTCTGAGCCCTGCTGCTCTCTCCCTGCTTGTCAGCAGATCTCGGTCCCCAGCCAGCCCTGCTCGGTGCGTTTGAAGCCTGGGCTCGGGCACGGCGCTGCCCGTCTGCCCGCGTTTCTCCAGCCCGAGCACAAATCTGGGCCCGCTCAGCGAGGCAGCTGCTTGGCTCCCCGTGTGCATCAGCATCTGATCTCTCTTCATGGGTATTTGGACTCTGACCACCACTGTAATTCCTTGTTTGTCCTTTAATAAAAGACCTGCGAGCCCCCTTGACACGGGAGTTGGAATCAGTGGGACCTCGAGTGTCCTGCGTGCCAGCTCTTCGTGGCAATCTGGTGTCGCATCTATCCTGCCAAACTGGCTCCTCCGGGAGTTACATGTTTGAAAACAGGAGCAGCAGCTCATCTCCCATTCAGTGTTTTTCTCCATCATTTGCTTTATTAAATATTGATTTTCTGTTGCATTATTAAACCTTAAGTCCCAAGCATAAATTCTGAGTTGATACTTTAATCTGGCTCTTCTTTTTGGCCTTTAGTGCTGATTTTCTGGCCAGTCCCCCCAGAGCCGAGTCCAGAAGCAAAAGCCTGTTGCAGAGGCTTGGGCAGTCTGAGAGCAGAAGCAGAGGGCTCAGCCTGAGAGGTTTGGTCTGTTTGGGGCAGCCTTTGCCATCACATTGCCCAGGGCAACACCTGCAGGCACCCCTTCGATGCTCCTCGAAGGTCCAGGGCATCGTGGCTTGTAATCCTGCTCGGATCAGGGATGAAACGAGTCTGGGGATACCCTAACCAAGCTTTTCAGGGCAGTCAGTCTGTACGGCACCGAGTGCCGCCTGGGGGAAGCACGGTGCCCTCTCTTGCTTTGATAGCACGGAGAGGTTGCAGTCTGACAGAGGAGTTTTGTCTGAAGCCGGTGCCTGGGCATCCTTCTGCATCACCTGCCCCCATCTGTTTGCTCCTCGGGGCTTTTGCTGCCTTGCCCTGCCAAAATCGCCATGCTCAGGAGCAGCGCTCAGCGCGGGGAAGGGAGCCGCAGATGGCGATGTCTCGTCCTAAACACATCTCTTAAAATGCAGCTCCTGCGCTGTACAAAGCTGCGCTTTGCTAACACACAAATCCCCAGCAAAACCACGAGTCAGGCTCGGCCAAAACCCCAACCAAAGCCGGGGGGGATGCGGGTGGTGGGAGAGCTGCCAGCCCCAGGCGAGGACGGCCACCAACGTGCCCCCGATAGCCCAGGAGGGTCACAGTGACCCACGCCGGCCGGGCTGCGCTCGCCTCCCCTTCCCTATCGGAGAGCTGCACACAGCGCGCCCGTGCCAAAGCCCCGCGCTGCCAGCAACCAGGTGTCTGAACATACTTCCAGAGCCAAGCTTGCTCCGTGGCCAAAAGGGAGGAGGGGAAAGCAGTGTGGCAGCGCTGGCAGGTTGACGAGGAGGGAAAAAAAATAAAAAGGCAGGGGAGGCTTGCAAACGGCCTTTGGATACCTATCCAAACGGGGCATGCTGGGCAGCACGAAATCCGTGCCTGGCAGCCGGTGCGCTGAGCAGTGATTTAAAACCCGGCTCCCGGCGGCAGGAAATAGGAGGCAGAGTGGGAAGCAGATGTGAACACAATGCTGGAGATAAAGGAGAGGCCAAGGGAACAGCTGCCGAAGAGCTGGCCCGGCCCTGCCACTTCCCGCAGCGGGTGCTAGAAAACCTCGATAAATATCTGCGAGCTTAAGGATGGGCTGGAGGGGTCGTTGAGCCTAGGGGAGAATGAAGGGGTGGGAAAATGGGGCATTTCTGCACTTTTTTTTTGCTTTGGAGAGGTTGAAAATGGAAAAGGGGAGTTGCAAGGACACGGGGGACGTGCACAGAGGCTTGTGCTCTCTTTTTTTTCCTTTCTGTTCTGGTGGTGCAGTAGGGGAGAAAGATTTAGAAAAGGAGACCGGAAGAAAAAAATGGCAAGTGGAGAACAAAAAGGCAAAGACCTTGAAAAAAGACATGGAAATAAGGTCCTTCAGAAGTAGACGTGGAAATATAGGTCTTGGAAGTGGATCCCCATTTTGCCCCCCTTGCCCTGTCTGGGGTCAGTGGGGATGTCTTCTCCACAACTTGCCCTCGCTGTAATGCCTCCATCTCGCAGCCAGCCTGCAAGCTCCAGCTCTCATCCTCCTCCTCTTTTACAAACACTTCTTTTCGCTCCCAGAATTAATTCTTTCTCGCAGTGTTTTCCTTCCCTATCTTTTCTTTTTGGTCATGTCTGTCTGAAATATTATTTTTTGCTCCTTCAGCAGCAGGGCTATATAATTGATGGCCTCGCCAAGCTTTCCGAGCTGAACATTAAACCCTTCCTGCCTTGGCTCCAGCCGGAGTTCATTACTTTCTGAAAAGCTTCATGTCTGTTTGTGCTCAGATTATTGTTGTTGTGGAGGGGAGGATATTGTCAGCAGAGAGAGAGGAGGAGGGGTTGGATTTGGCCAGGACTGCTTTGTAATCAAATCCTGCTCCCTTTGCTTTTAGCAAATTTTTCGGTGTAAAAGACCTCTTTTAGCAAAATTGGAATACCAGCACCCTCCTGAAGGCGGGAGCACAAAACCTGCCACTAATTAACGTGCAGCAAAAGGAAGTCTCGCTCCTGGGGGTGGCAGGAAAGCACCACTTTACAGATTACCTGCAAGAGTGACGCTCGGCATCGCCACGTGCTTAATACCTGGGGTAGACGCGTGTCCCACGTCACCTTTCCCATGGAGCATCCCAGCACTCCTCCTGCCGGTGCCTGAGGTCACTGGGTGTGTTTTTGCATTATGCAAATGTCTTTCTGCATCTTTCAGTCTTTTTTTTTTTTTTTTCTTTCTGGCAAGATGAAGTTTTTTCTCCTTTTTTTTTTTTTTTTTTTCCCCCTACCCCAGTGCTTCTCCTGGCTCCCCTTCTACCTCACTGGTTTTTCAGCACTTAAAACACAGCAAGGCTGAGGTGATTACAAGGATTGGAGATGCAGTGACACTTCCCTGCCAACAAGTAATTGATTTATTAAAGACATTACAATACATTCATGGTTGAGAGTAAGAGTTTCCTTTGAACTCACTCTAAAATCCAAAGGGATTGTGCCTGTTTGCAAGTACCACAGGCAGAATAAATCTGCGCTCCCCCCTCACCTCCCCCCGCGCCGCCACCGCTCCGCTGCAATTTCATTTCCCTTTGACTGGCGCAAGTAAATATCACAGCTCGACAACTCCAGTCCAGTGACCGGTGTGATCCAATTTAATAGCATTTAAAAATTCAAAGTGATTGTTAGCCAAATGGAAATGTAAGATTTCATACCCAGCCTGCCTTGGGGAGGAAAGGAAGAATGAGGGAGGGTGAGGGGGATGTAGACAAATGGACTAGATAAAAAATAATGGAAAGTAACTTAATTAAAGTGACTCGAACCAAGTTAAAAACAGTAATGATTTTGAATCAGAGATCTGTAGGTTTTAGAAATGAAAGGGAAAGAGAAAAGAAAGGAAAGGAAACTCCAGATAAAAAGCCTCCAAAAGGATGAAATGGAGGGGAAGGGGGAATAGGAAGGAAGGGGTAAAAATATTCCTTCCTTCCGTGGAAAGCACGGGCGCATGGGGAATAGACAGCGCTGTTGATGAGGCTGGGCATTAGAAAGACAAATAGGAAAATTAAAGGATGCTCTAGGGGAAGACAACTCCCTGTGGCTTTCTGGCTTTCTCAGAGGCACGAGGGTGGCCAGGAAGAAGGCTCGAGGGTTTCATGTAGGAGGAACGGGAAATGAAGGAGCATTCCTAATGGAAAATGAGAACAGCCCCCTCGTGCTTGGAGCACGCTGATATCCCTGCCTTTCGGTACCATCGCTGCCTCCTCTTCCTTTCCTTTTAACTCTGTCAAACCTTGCATATTTGGGCTGCGATTTCGTGATGAAATTTTAATTGCCCCTCTGTGTGCATGGATATCCTGCTGTGCTCGCTACAGCCTGGTGGCTCATTTGTCCTGGCAGCAGGCTCGTCTCGCACAGCCCAGTGGCAATACCTGTCCTGGCACCGGTCCTGGCCCAGGTCAGCATGGATTGGGCTTTCCGGTGGCTTCACCAGCACCACGAGGCGTGAGAAGCAGGTGCTGGCTGAGCATCCATCCGAACGGGTGCTTTTGGGCCGTTTGCTCTTCAGGCCTCGTTTCCCCAGCTGTGAAGTGATAGTAACACTCCCTTACCTTGCAGGGGTGTTTTGGCAGTAGGGTTATTAATGCCAGAATCGTTGGTAGAGCCCCCAAAAACGAGCATCATGATGTGCATGGGTGCTGGGAGAAGCTGGGAGCGTGTGGGTCCGTGTTGTCCTCAGTGCAGGTGAGCTGGGGAGGCAAACTGAGGCAGCGGGGACCAACCTTGCCTCTGCCATCTCTGAATTTGGAGAGCTAGCCCTGCTGGCCCCTCTTTTAAGTATGCTATAAGGTGTGGGAAAGATGGGGTGGGTCCTCTCACCAGAGCTCTGCTGTTTTGCTGGCTCGCGGGCATTTGCTCTCCTGTTTCTTGTGGTTTTGGCCAAGCATCGGGTTGATTCCCCGGATTTGAGGCAGAAGGTGTTTTCGGTCAGGGGCTGGCCAGGTGACCCTTAAAAATTGACTGCACGGAAGTGGCTGGGACCAGAGATGCTCCATGGTAGGAGTGAGGGAGGCTCCTGGTGCAAAGCCTGGCTCATGTAAGGAAATGGCAAAGGGGGACAGGAGCCGGCCGGGGGGGCTTTGGGAAGGTGGGTCTGCCTCAGCAGAGGTGACAGATGGCTTGGCGGGTCTCATGCTGAGATGTGTTCCTAGGGGACAGCATCTGGAGACATAAATCACCTCACCCACGGTTCATCCTGAGCTGCTGGGCATTGCCGACCTTCTGGTTTATGAGCACACGAACAAAGGGTCTGGGCATCAGTAGCAGCGTTGGCCTCGAGACCTCCTAATCAGAGGATAATAGGGCCGCACTCCCTGCCCCATCCATTTATTTCTCACCAGAGTCGAAGGCGGTCATGAGAAGAAACCTGAGCAAAAGGAAAGGCTCTGGCTGGGGGGTGAGGAGGTTCCTGAAATGGATGGAGCTCAGGGAAGATGCATGCAGGCTTCATCTGAGCACATCTTTGGGGTTGCCGAGGCACAGGGAGGAAAACCCGCAGCAAGCGGAGCCGCTGCGAGCGGTGGGGAGGAACGGGGCTGTTTTGGCTGGGGTTACTCAAGGCTCTGTAGGCAAATAAAGGATTTGAGGGCATGGTGTGTGAGGCGCCGTGAGTGTCTCCAGCACCTCGCAAGGTTTATGGCTTGTGTGTGGTTTGGGATTGCTTTCACCTGACCCCGAGGATGTGTGTTGTATTTTTGTCTAATGTTGGCACAGCCCCTGGCACGGCAGGGCCTGAGCGCACGAAAGATGTCATAGAGGAGATTGAGGGGGAAGGAGGGACATAAGTAGATAAAAGAGGCAAAAGGGACACAGACAGAGGAGACAGATAGACCAGGAAGATATAAATAGACTGCAGTGGCAATTCAGTCCGAACTTCGGGCTTGTGCTCAGTTCCCCATCAAAGCTGTGAATCACGGAGGGTGTGGAGGTGGAACCATCGGGTGACCACGGCAGCATTTCAGGATGCTCTGCTCATCCTCCTGTGAGGCTGTCCCTAGGAGCACTGGAATCAGCTCGGTGTCGGTGCGGAAAGAGCAATCAGAAACACTTATTTCGTGCTTGAGTCAGGGGAGAGGGAGCGCGAGCAAGAGAGCGCAAAGATAAAAACAAAAATGCAAGAGCATAGTGTGTTTTTAATGGAAGGGAGATTTATTTCTCTCTGTGTCTTTTTAAGCCTCTAGATAGATCATAAAAAAAAAAAAAAACAGAAAAAAAAAACACAACCCACACACAACCTGTCTATCTGAAATAGCTGAAATGTAATTTAAAGAGCATCATTTTAACTAATACTTCACTTCAGAGACACCTGCCCTATATTCATTGGAGATGCAGGCTGCATTAGAGCATCTGATTTATCTTTGGAAAGGATGTTTGAGCTCCTTTGTTCCTGCACATCCCTCTTTACAAGGGAAGTGGCGTGGGCTGGTTTGGTGGGCTCAGGTCTCCACGTGTGGCCTGTCCCCACGTGGGAAGAGCTCGGGGGGGCTCTCTTGAGCGTCTGGGGGCAGGACCAGTGCCCCCAGTGAGGGATGCGTGCCCATGCCTGCTGGCTGGTCCGGGGGAGAGAATCTGAGGTTTCACACTGATTTTAGCAGGACGGTGCGTGCCAGTGGACCAGAAGAGGAATGGCAGGTAAACTTGCTGCTTTTTGGTACAGGGGGCTGTGGTTTGGCTGGGAATTGCTATTTACAGGCATGTCCACTTAGGATGAATGCCCTAACGTAGATCTGTGAATCCCAGCTGACGTGAGCCACAGTTACTTGTAGGATGTGGCTAGTAGGGCCACATGGAAATCTCTCCACCTACGGTTCCCATGACCACAGGCTCTGGTATCTTGTCATCCCTTATTATCTTCTCCTCCTCTGGGTATCTTATCATCTGTTGCACCTTTCTCTTCATTGTCTTCCTCCTTGTAAGGATGGGAAATGCTTGTCATTGCGCAGATGAGACCCAAAAAAGATGCAGTGCCTTGCGTGGGACTACAACGTGGCAGAGCAGGGAACGGTCTAATGGTGCAGGCATCAAAGCATCCTCTGCAGCTTACTGACAGGCAGAAAGCGGGCTTTTCTGACCAAAAAAAGGAATTCCATGAATGCAAATCATGGTTTTCTCCCGGGGCATGACCCAGCAGAGGAGAGCTCCAGTGTCCTAGTGCATCCATCCCGAGGTGGCGGTGCCAGGGCTGGACCCAAAAAGCCCCGAGATCCCAAGCGGCTCACTGATGCTGGGGGACGGATATCGAGGGCGAGCGGGAGGAAAGGCAGGAAGAGGAGAGTTATTGTCAAATCCCTAGCTCGCCCTTTCTGATCTGAAGTTCACTTGTAATATTTTTCTCGACTCCGGTTGCTAATGCGTTTTGTTCTCCAGAGTGTGCGTGGCCCGACTTCCCGCGCAGCCTTTAATTAGTTTCTGGATGATGACATCTCTGCTGAGAATCATCTCGTCGTGTCCCTCCGATCTCGGGGGGAGATAAAGGAATCTAATAAAGACGTTCAGCATTTCTAGGTGATGGGTTTGACAAGCTTTGTATTAGCAAGAAGTCGTGTTCAAACTTTGTCGGGCACACTCAGCGCTCGGCGGCTCGTACCCTCGCAGGGACGTCTCCCAGGGGTCCTATAGAGCCTCCGCCGGCGTCTGGTGGGACCAGGGACAGAGCTGGGGACCCTCTGTGCCCCCGAGCGGGGCGAGACAGAGTCTCCATCAATTTGACGGCCAGTCTGGTCACCTTGGAGGTAGCTGTGAGAAATGCTGTCGTGCTTTGATGAGAGGTGTCAGTGATGCTGGGGAGATGATGCCGGTGTCTTAAGGCTTCAAGATCCTTCAATTTTCTGCTTTTTATGAGGCAATGCTTGTCTTGCAGGGGGAATCCCAGGTGACTTGGGGGCAAAAACTGAAAACTAGATCCTAGCTCTGTGCCGCGTGCGTGGAGCTGAAAATGAGATCTGTCTAGACAGGGAGCTGATCTGTCGAACAGTCCTTGTTCGGCTGCATTTCTTCATAGTTGACAATACATAAACCTCACTCTTACATCTTTCTTTGTTCCTTTTTCATTTCTGTTTGAAGGAGAAGTATGAAGTAGTTTATAAAGGAGATCTGCATCATTAGACTCATTGTAGGGAAGGAAACGATATCCAGAGCAGTGCCACGACTTCCTTTGGGCATCATAATGTGAAAGCAGAAATCAAGTCTCCCAGACCTGAACGATGGATTCTGGCTGTGCTTTGAAGCTATTTATTAATAGTCTTACTAAGCAAACTCTTACTTTATTCCCCGGAGATGTGGGGCATGGTTTCAGGTGTTTCTCCCTTTTATGGGGGAGATGGTAGAGAGGAGGTGCGGATCCTTTTGGAGCCTTGACAGCAGGTGACCCAAAGCTAAGCAGGCAGCACCCTGGCTACTTGGCACAGTGGCAAGTGACCTGGACCCATCCCAAAGTCAGAAGAAAGTCCTTGTGCTTGAGACCTGATGCTCCTCTTGTGCCGTGTTTATTCTGGCACAGCCCTTGTTGACTGTGGTAGGAGTACTGCTGATTTATGCTGTCGTAAGTGGAATCAGATTGGGCTCCCTTTTGGCACTTAGCTATAAAGTCTGTCTGCAGAAAGCCTGCAGCTTATGCAGTGAATTATATCTGCGTTCACAAATACTTTACTAATGAATGATTGGAAACGTCTTTTTTCCCCCCTCCTCCTCTGAATTATTTCAATGCCTTGCCATATAACCTGCTGCAGAGACAGGTGTAAAAAATTTGGTGTCCTCCAAGCTCGGAGAGCTTTGCTGCAGTAGGAGCCGTTATCTACTTGGGAAATCATTTAGATACATCTCAGTGCTGTATGACACATCTCATTATGACTTGCTTTAGAACGAGCAATTGCCATTAGTTATTTATTAATTGCTTATTAAGGTCATTATGTATGTCCTCTTAATTTCCAGGCTCCTTTCTTAATGCCTTTGGCTGCTGCCAGGTTTGCGCAGAGTGGGCTGGGTCCCTCAGTGAAGCTGAGCCAAGCTCGGCGTGATTGTGCAAACCCAGGGTAGGATCCCCACCCAAAATCCAAAGGTTTTTGTTTACAAGCCAGCAAAGTAGCTGGAAGCAGGCTTGGAGGATGCGTTTTCCCTTCCTCGTACCCCCTGGACTTCTTCCATGCGGCTCCTGAGCCGTGTTGATACGATGGAAGGATGATGCCCTCTCTGCTTTTCTCTTAATTATGGTCATGTTAGAGGAGCACAGACTGATTTAAAAGCCCGTTACAATACACCTATAATTGAAGGCATAGGTCTCCCAACTTGCTCTCTGCAAAGCAGATAGAAATCAAACAGGGAGGGAGAAAAATCAGAAATCAAAGAGGGAGAAGGCACAGCGGAGGTGCCTGTACTGCGGCGGGGAGCGCGGGAGCTCTGCGTGTCTCCAGCCCTCCAGCTGCTGGCTGCACGCTGGGGTGGCCATGTCCCAGGGGGACAGCCTGGTGTTGGGGTCCCTACACCCCATCCCATCCCTGCCAGCTTTGGGGGCCCCTTCTTTTGGGGTGCAGGAGCGGGAGCTCAGCCGGACTCAGAGCATCGCCAGGAGCAGGGTTGGGGCTCTGCAGAAGCAGTGCCCGTGGTAGCAGTGCTCTGCAAAACACGGCGAAGTCCGTGGGTGACAGCGGTAAGAGAGTGTTATTAAAAGCAGGAGCTCCGGCAGCCTGATGCTCAGGAAGCTGCCAGTGCACATCACAGATCGCCCGCAGAAGTCAAGGCTGAGTCTCCCTCTTTTTCTTGCTTCAAGTTGCTTTTATAGTTGTTCTTTGTTGTTCCCTTTGATCTGGAGCAGATGTTGCTCGTGCGGGAAGATGGAGGTTTGCATGTTTTATGAGGGGGAAGCGAGTCTTACCAGGAGAACCTGGCTGCTGGCAGGCTGCTGGCGTGGGCTGTGCGCAGGGCACTGCTGCGGGCTTTCCAGCCCTAGTGGGGCATGGGTGATGCTGGATCCCTCGCCCGGCCACCGTGCAGCTGGGGAGGGCTGGCACGAGACCCATTCTGCCCGGCTCCAGCACCAGAAATGATTTGTGGGGTTAGAAATGTGTGTGTGTCTCTGCAGTACTTGCTTGGCTCTTGGGTGAGTCCCTGAGCACGCCTGGGGTGTGCTTTCCCTCACGGCACCACTGTCCCAGCAATATCCCCATGCACAGGCAGGATACAAAGAGATGCTGCGGCCCCATCCCCCAAATTGGGCAGAATTTAGGTGGTTAAGCTGAAAAATGCAGGTCCTCCTTGCGAGCACCCAACATGGTGAGGCTCACCTGTGGTCTCCTTCCCCTCTGTCTTTTGGTGAGGTTGCTCCAGATCCTTGCTCCCCTAATATCGAGGGGCATCCTTGTGTCTCACTGATGCACGGCTGAAATTTGGGGTGTCAGGGGACCCAGCTGACTTTGCTCCCAGCTGCACCAAGATCCGCATCCGGAGACAGCAGTGGGGGCACATTGTTGGGGACACATCGTCGGGGACAGGATTGTCATGGGCAGCGCAGCCCTTGCATGCAGGGAAGGTGGATGGGGAGATAACGATGCATTCAGGTGCTGCAGGGTACGTGCAGGGGTGTTTGCACCCACGCTGGCTCTGGGACGGGTGTCTGGAGGTGTAGCAGGGATTTAGTCAGTGCCGGCGGCAGGAGGGTGCGTGCGCACACGGTGCAAGGCAAGGAATACATCTGTGTAGGCAAGTGCATATGCTTGGATCTGCAAAGACATATATCACCTGACTGAACACCCTCAGACGTGTAAGGCACCATATGGCTTGGTTAAATATTTAAGCACACTGTTTTCTGTCCCAGGGACTCGGCGTGTGTGAGCGAGTGCCAAGTCCGGACAAACTCCGGGTGAGCCCTGAGCACTCGCAGAGGCTGCGGCAGTTCAGAGCAGCGCAGGGACCTTTCCCATCAGCACGGCGAGGCAAGGGAGGGGGAAAAAGCAGAAGTCAGATCGATAAAACACCAGCCCGTCTCTGGGGAAATCTGCACTGTGTCACCGGAGCAGCTTGGCCAACACTGCCATGTTTAATCACTTCTGAGCAGGAGAGATGCTGAACACAAAAGGACTGCCCGCAAGGAGAGGGTTCCCGCCTGGGAAGCCAGCATTTATTTAGCTTTATTTATTTATTCATTCCCATTGGGGCGCAGCTCCATCTGCGTCCCACGTTCAGCATAAGAAATTTCTCCTCTGCCCCATCCCTGCAGAAATGCCAACTGATGGATAAAGCCTTTTAATGCAAAGGGAATGGCGGCACTGGTGACCATTAAATAATATTAAATATATACTTGCGATCACTTATTTATTAAAGTTTCCCTCCCTAGTATAGTAAAAGCCTTACAACGTACCTGGTAAATCTCAAGAAAGCCATTTTAAATAGTTCGTGTGGTTAATTATTCAAACGTTTAATTAGCATACAATAACTGTCGTGTTAAATCCTACCACTGCGCATTTAATTTAAGGGTAGGCTAAAGACTTCGCTGACGTTGTCGCTCTTGTCTGCTTCCCGGCCATGCCTGCCTCGCCTCGCCCTGGGCAGGCTGCATAAATTGCTGGAGACCGACCGAGAGTATCCCGAGCCTGCCAGGGCACGGGGGCTTTTCCCAAAAGTTGCATTTTCACTTGCAAATTTGCAATTGCAAAGTCTCCCATTGCCAAGCCAAGGAGCATCCCAATAATTTCTCCTCCCCTGCCCGGTCTTAGCAAAATTAAAAACTCTGCAGGAATGCTTGGTGCTGCTATACTGCTGAGGAGGAGGTTGTAATGCTCTTCAGGATGCGTTTCAGGAGAAGTGGAAATCAAAGTTTAATTTGTTTTAATTATGTTTTAGAATCTGGTCAGTTAATTTGATTACAAATTTTTGTCTGTCACCCGTGTGGGTGCAAATCCTTGTGTGCTGTAACAGAGCCACAATGCAAATGCTGAATTTACTGCCTGTGAGTCTCGGTGAGCTCGGCAAAACAAGCTAAATTTGAGTGATGTGGATTCGTTAATTAAAAACATCGCAAAGGCACCTTTTGATTTAGCAGGCATTGCATGGAAGACGACAGATAATGTTCTAGCTTTGCCGGGACCGACAGCTGGAGCCAGCCAGGGCTTCTTCCTGGGCAATCACGGGCAATTCTCTCCACCACTGCTCATCCTTTTCCACCTCGAAACACCACCAGTAATACCTCCGTGGCCTATTTTAGCTGCTGATACTGAAAGCTCTGCTCTGGAAATACAACTTTCTGAAGCACATTGGTTTCCTGGATAACAATCCCAGCCTCTCCAGGAGCACGGTGGGGCAATTGTAGCACCTTTGTCATTAATTGCAGCTCCTCGGTGGACTACGTGGCTTTTGGCAGAGCATCTCCTGGCTGTTCGTCCCAGGAGCCACATGCCCTTATGCCAGGCTTAATGACACTGATGAATGTTAGTATTTCCTTCGGTGTCATCTTCGCAGCCGCTGTCCTGTGTCCCCAGGTGTACTCAATCTCCCGCTGATCCGGGACCGTCTGATCCATAGTTGTCCTCCAGTGCATGATTAGCAGATTAGCCGTTGTGCCCAGAGCAGCAAAAAAATGAACTCCCAGAAGCCCTTCAAAACAGGGAATAATTCATTACCCACCTTGATTTCCACTTAAAATGTACTTTAACTACACTTCCAACTACAAACCCTAAATCACCCTCATGTTCACAAAAAATCCATCATTTTTTATTTTATTGCACGGCACTGGCATGACATAATCCCTTCCAGAGCGTCTTGGAGTGCTTTACGGATCAATAAATTACTTACCTGCGTGGCAGAGGCAATGCGTGCAAGGCCATTGCAGTCATTCTGGCTCGGTGTGTGTGCACCAGCCAGTCCCTGTGCCTGCCCTGCTGGGGACAAGCAGGGACGGGGTGCACAGGGGTGGGTTATGGGTTTGGGATAGCAGCACGGCACTGCTCGGGGCTGTGCGTGGGCTGCTCGATGGACGGGGCTCGGCTGGGGTGGGTGGAAGGAGCAGGATGCTCTGCAGGTGATTTGTGACTCTCCTGCAAAGCACTGCAGCAGGGTGCCAATCTTCTGCTAGGCTCTGGAGAATGGCTTGGAAAAAAAAATAAATCGAGGAAGGTGATGGTCTTTATTATGTTCTGCAGGTGCAGGCTGATAACAGCAGCTGATCGTTTTTCTCGCACGGCGTGCCCGAGCTTGTAGAAGCCCCAGGTCACACCGCCGCAGGGGCTGAGCGCTCCCCGTTTGCTCCTTGTCCCTTCCCTCTCGTCAGCCCCACTCCTGGGCTCTGGGCCCCTTTTATCTGCCCAATTCCCTTGAATTCATGTTGGCAGCACCAAAGCAGCAGGAGGGCTTTCATCCCTGTTGAATTTCCTTTCCTTTGCATGATATTAGAGCTCCTTGGTAGGCTCGTTGTCTTCACGAGAGCTCCTCGGTGCTCTCCTGCTTGCAAGGACATCACAGAGCCCATGAGCTGCAAGCCACGTGCGCATTTTGGGTGCTTTCATTGCACCAGGAGTGCCTCGTGGGGGGCTGGTGTTGTCCCGGGAGGATGCAGGTCTGTTAAAAAGGGCTGGTCGTGGCTGGGAGGACAGGGTCAGTACCAGCAGCGTGGAGGGAGAAGCACCGTCTGGCACATCGCACTGGTGCTGGTAGGATCCGTCTGCAGCCTCCCAAAAATAACTGAATCCCCAATGACTACAAGTCCTTCCCACGTCAACTCTGTCTCCTCCACCCCCCCCGTTTCCCCTCTGTTTTCCTGTCGAGGCAGACGAGACTGATGGGCTCTTGCTCTGTTTGTCACGGTAGAAGGACGGGAATTCTGCCTCCTTCACCCTCATTTTCAGATTTAAGACAGACAGAACCGGCTGCATTTTTATTTCCCTCTTTGTGTCTCTGCAGTGTCGCCGAAAATTACCGAGATCTCTTCTGACATCTCCATCAACGAAGGTGGCAACGTCAGTCTCACCTGCATAGCCACGGGCAGGCCAGATCCAACAATCACCTGGAGACACATCTCGCCCAAAGGTAAGAGCCAAATGTTGCCTAAAATATTCCAGGCAGGGCACGGGGAGGGCTGGGAGTGGCTGGGGAGGTGTTGGGGGCTGGTTCACCTGGCCCTGCATCTGCAAAGAAAAGGTGGTGAGCGCTAAAAAGCTGTGATGTGCTGCAGGAGCTGATGGTTTTGTAAGAGAAATATCCATCCTGGTGGTCTGGGAGAGGAGATTGATGGTTTTCTTGGGCAGTTATCAGCCTGGGGGTGTTGTGCTTGTCCCTCAGGAGCCTGGGGCTGCCCCAGGTCACTGGAGCTGCCGCCGTGGGTGGTCGCATGCAGCACGCTGCTGGCAGCCGCTTCGGGCGCCTGCTGAGACCTTTTTTGGGGAATAACACACATTGCATCAAAGAGGGGCTGGAAATAAGCACGAATCAACAAGAACACACGCAAAGCATTAATTGGTAACCTTGTTAATTGGCAAGCAAAACCTGAGCAGAACTGCGGGGGTGTGACTGCTGGGGAGCAAATTCCCACGCGCGCCCGTTTGGGACGGCACCATTTCAGAATCCTTTCCCGGCTGTTTTTGGCACTCCTTTTGCATTTTGCTGCCCCGGCTCTCCCAGCTTTGCAAGGATCTCAGTGATGAGCTGGGGGAAGGTCGTTTTGGGTGGGATGAGCCATCTGGCCAAGGGATCCTCTGCCTCCCGCATCGCCCATCTGAGTGCTTGCATTCGACCTCGGTCATTTTTAACCCTGGGTCTTACCGATGTGGGCTGTTGTCCCAGACTACTCCTCAAGTTCTCCTCGGGGATATCCCGGCTGGGCTGTCCAGCAGCCGAAGGAGACGACACAGCAGCAGCAGTGATGGATGGCACCGTGTCTGCTCCCTCCATTCAGCTGCCTGGCGATGGCTGCGGTGTCTCAGTGCAGCTCCATTGATTTTTGCTATTTGTCTGTGCTGTAGCAAACTGCTGGGCCAGATCCATCACTCTCCGTGGCCCAGGCAGAGAGCGAGCTGAGTCAGTGGCAACTCAGCCTGCTTTGTTGACAGGAGCCTCTGAAAAAGCCATTCCCTGGTGCCGGAGTTGGCTTATTCGCTGTAGGTGGCCGTGTCTGAGAGGGTGGCCTTCGGTCGGCGTCTGGGCATGGACCATGATGAAATGCAGGGAGCAGATGTGTGCTGCTCTCAGCCCTGACCATGGCACCTACCTGCGGCATCAAGTTGCTGTCACTCTGTCACCACCGGGCAGCACTGACGGTTGAGCCTGTCCACGTGCTGTCACCTTTAAGCCTTTTTTCCCTTTGCCCTCTTCCCCTTCTCCGCCCTGACTGCATCTTTTTGTCTCGCTCAAGCTCCTCACCGCCTGTTTTTCGCACGCACTTGGTTTTTCCTGCAGGCCCTGCTCTCCTTCCCGCATCCCCTCCTGCTCCCCAGGACCCTCCTCTCCCCATCCTGCACCCCTCACCACCTTCTCCTGCAGCCATCCATCCTCTCCTAACCAGGCTCCCGGCTTACGAAGCCTCTGTCTTCTTTCACAAGGGCTATTTTCGGTGTTTGCTGCCATCCAGCAGGTTTCTTCCCCCAGGGAATCTTTACCTGCACTTGAACCAGATGTTTCCATTTTACTTAGGACTTAGCTGCTATGGAAACTGAGGATGCACCACAAGAGGAAGAGTGAGCTAATCAGAAATTACCTGTGGTGCTGTGTAATTTGCAACAGCAGCTCTTACCCGATTTTGGCCATGATTAGGCATTCTGCTTTCAAAACTCAAAGAGAGCAAACGATCACAAAGATTTACCTGAATCTGGCCTCCTGCCGGTGGAGGGTGCTGAGCCCGGAGGTGGCCCAGGACATCTTCGGTGCCTGCCCATCTCCATTCCCAGCTCAGCTCTTCTTTCTCTCTCTGGGTCTGCTGCAGCCACCAAGCGGGGTCTCTGGTTCTCCGTTTTTAATTCAGCGCACATATGAGAGGCGAGGATGTGCAGCATGGGGACTGAAGGAAGAGCCAGGGCAGGTGCCCAGAGGTGCTGTAGAAGATGCCGAGGCCATAGCCATTTCCCTAGCAGGACAGGGCATGATTTGGAGAGCCAGGAGCCTCTGCAGTGACTGCGGACCCAAAGCTGGCTGCTGGCCCCTCTCTTGGTCAGACCTGGCTCTGCATCGATGCACATCCCCGGGGAAATCCCGAGCAAGCCTCTTCCCGTTCCTTCCCGCCGTCTTTCTCCATCTCGCCTGGAGTGGTGGAGAAAAGGGAGGGGGAGAATTGGTTAAGGGAAAGCTGGTGCATAATTGAAGGGTTTACATAGCGGATGGGTAAGCGGCTCTCACCACTGCCTCCGGGGAGAGGCTTTGATAGCGCCGTCTGTGCCAGGCGCGGGCGGGCTGGGAGCTGAAGGAGCTGCTCCCCGCGCCTACCCCGGCAAGCGCTCCTCTGCGCAAAGGCACTTCACGGGCTCTATTATTTTCTTGGCAGCTGTAAGTCTGTTTTGTGGCTCTTGGTGAGAAATGGAGCAGATAAGTGTGTTTGCTCACTGGAGGAGCGTGCAGTCTGATCCTGCAGAGGATTTACACCCGAAGCAGCTCAGCTCCCCAGTGGCTTATCCCACTCCAGACCCTTTTCCAGCCACCAGCTCCTGGCAGTGCAGCCCAACAGGTTGAGGCAGAAGAAGAAGGGGCTGGGGGGAGAGATGCAGTCACGTCTTCCTCCATCTCAAGGCTCTGCTGAGAAGCCACAGCCATGGCCATGGGCTCGGGTGCTCCAGCTGGCAGTGGGACTGGCAGCAAACTATACCAGTAAGCCAGGCACCAGCATCCAACGGGCCGGCTCCATCCCCTCTGGGCTGTCTGCTCTTGGCATCCACGAGGCGCCAAGCCCAATAGGATGGCAGTCAAGAGGGGCATCCCCAGCAGGGCAAAGGGAGCAGGGCAAAGAAAGGGAGAAGGACCTAGATAGCCATGGTCAAGCTATAAACCCAGAGCGAAGGCAGCAGCACCTATTCAGAAGGTGTGGGGGTTGTGCAGGGGGTCCAAAAGGCAGTATTGCGTGTGTGTTATTGTGCATGCATTACTGTGTTTGTGTTACTGTGTGTGCAGCACCGTGTGTGCACTGTATTTGCACCCATAGTGCCCAGCATCTCTTAGTTTCAAAGGCTTCAGATGTTTTATGGTCCCCAGCATCACGGTGTTGATGTCATCCGCAAACTGTGGTGAGATCTTCCAGTTAATAGTGTGGTTATGGTCACTCAGGTGTTTCCATAGTTACTGGGCTCTTTATTTATTTTTTGGGTAACTCTGATGTTGTCATGGTGATCGCCATGTTGTCAGTCTCTCGGTGGACAAAAGCTGGAATTTCTTGGCTTAGGGAAAAGTCCAGTGTCCTGAGCTGCTGGGCACCGGGCAATGCTTGGTGCATCGTACAGGGCCAGGGACATGGGGAAAGGGTGCACAAACTGGCTGGGCACGCAGATACACCGCTGACATATCTGCCTGGCCAGCACCCATCTGCCACAAATGGCTATCCTACAGCCATCCAACTTGTCATCCTTAACGACCCTTGATGGACTTTGCTGCCATGGTTTTGTCTAATTGCTGTTTGATTATCGCTGTAGTATGATGGATTCTGGTGTAAGGCTTAAGACAGTGGCTGCCAGAGTAGGAAAACATTATGGGTTGGCTTGATGGTGTATTTACTCGTAAGAGGGCTGATCAAGAGGTCTTTATAGTGGGAATCCCTCATTAATCTTAGGATTAGGCTCGGCGATGAAAGCTGGAGCCTGTGTGGAGCCAGAGCCCCGCACCACATCCGAGCTGGGACGCGCGGGGCCAGTGCTGCCTTGCTGCTTGGCCAGGCATCATCGCAAGGGGGGCGAGCTGCTCGGAGGGCCCCCGTTGTGCCGCGACCCAGGTGTCCTCCGTGATCAGCTGAGTTAACCTCGGCAGCCCTCCGCTTCCTCCCTGGAAGAGGCATAATAGCAGTCCCTCATCCGGCAGGACTGATGGGAGGATAAATACATTCAGGACGTGAGGTGCTTGGGCACGGGAGTAATCACAGCTCGTATATGCACTTAAGATAAATGAGACTTGGTGGCCTAATGTGGCAGAGGTCTCTTGAGATCATCTGTCTATACATCAGCAGCAAAGCAGCGGAGGGACTCTGGGAGAAGTCTGGTATATTTGGATATATTGATTCTCTCTGGCTCTTGGCGGGGCTTAAAACAAGAAGACAAGCTGCTGCAGAAAAAAATGCAGCTTGAGGAGCTGCATTTCCCTGGGAAGGGGACACATCTCCTCCCTTCAGAGGCTTGTCCATTAAGCATATCAGTTTCTGTCCCAAATCTTTCCAGGTCCTTTCTGAACTGCAGGCAGGGGCTGCTTTGTCTGGCGAGCATAGTGTGGGATGTTTGTAGGTGGGACGTCAAGTCAGGAGCCTGGCCAGGAGGCACTGAGAGAAGCCAGGGGAATCCGCTTGGGTGGCAAATCTCTGCCTGCCTCTGTGCTGTCATCGCCCTGGCAGTGATCAGCTCAGCATCCCCAGGGAAAGCTCCCTGTAACCCTGCCTCAAGTCACCTAATTAACTTAGTAACAGCGAGCTGTACTCTCTGCTGGTCATTTTAACAGGGCAGTAGCTCTCAAAGAGAGCAGAGGGTTTGTGCAAGGCTGCTTCTATGTTCCTCCAGAGCCTTGTGTTTCTGCGCTGTCTTTTGTTGTGGGTTCAGGAGGTTTTGGAGGAGGCCAATACATCTGTCTTGCTTCTCTTCTCAGTATTTAGGCGGCAGGGATTTGTCTGAACCTCCTTAGCCTGAAAAATACCAAAGCCATCCAAAGCTCATAGTGTTGAGGAAAGGTATAAGCCCCTCTTTGGGAAGAAGGACTTGTGGAGATGTTGTATGGGCCTATAGACACACGATGTCTAAAGGAAGGCAGTTGAGTCCTTCTAATGTTGCTGGAGCAAAGAGTCAGGGCTGAGCTGGGTTGGGTTGGGTTGGACTGGGTTGGGTTGGGTTGGGTCAGGTTGGGCTGTGCTGTATTGGGCTGGGTTGGGTCGGGTTGGGTTGGGTTGGGTTGGGTTGAACTGGGTTGTGTTGGGTTGTGTTGGGATGTGTTGAGCTGTGTTGGGTTTGGTTGGGCTGTGCTTTGAGCTGGCTGCTCTGCTGTACGTGGCATCCCAATTCACCTCGTTGCATGCATCCCCCTGGTCTCGCAGTGGCCTTTCTCCAGCACCGAAGCTCTTAACCACCTGCAGAGGCCAATGCCAAGGCATCACCAGGGCCAGGCATCTTGCAGAGGCTCGGCCGAGATTGTCGTCCTCCTTCCAGGAGACATTGCAGGCCTGGGCTCCGGCTAAATTAACTGAAGCATTTCAACAGGCTCCAATCCTGTCGGCAGCTCAACCGTCCCCTTGTTTACTGTTGAAATAATTACTGCTTTGCCATAATATTAGCTCTGAGCCGTGACTCCATTACCATTATCGCCGGAATATTACCCATTTATTATCTCCCAGCAACCCTGGAAGATGAACACTAGGCTTCAGAGACCAATTGTTTTACAACAGACAGGATCTTGGTGTGCATTGTTTAATGAGGTAAACTACATTATAGCCGGCATTAATTTGGCTGCAGTGCACTCCACTAAATCATTGTTAACCTGTAAATCTGCCACCCATTTTGATGCACACTTAATCAGCGCCCTCTGGACGGATCCACTGGGAAAAGGGTCATCGGTGACCTGGCTCTGTTGGCACCACATGGGGTGCCAGTGCCAAGGGCACGTTTCGTGCATGGTCATGGTGAAGGCGAAGGCAGTGCTGGTGGCTGGCATTGCCAGGGCTTGCTTGCTTGCAAAGTTCTTGCACTTGTGCTGCATCCTGCAAGGGGATCCTGCCAGGAGTAGGGTGAATATTTTGCCCCTGGAGTGCCAGCAGCTTCCTGTGGGAGCAGGATTAGGCAGGAGTGATTTAAACCTGGTTAATGCTTCGCACACCTCATGCACTGAGCAGTTGGCTGTGGTTAGCTCTTTGTAGCATTTCCCCTCCACTGATGTGCCCTCTTTCTACCTGCTATTTCGAAGCAATAGGAGATCATGTACTTATATGCGTGTATATATAAAAGTAATATTTTTGATTCCCTGCATGGTGGAAATGAACCCTCTCAGCTGATTTGTTTGCATATTTGGCACAGCTGCCTTTAAAATATGCATTTTAGTACAAAAATAACTAGACCCCTACCAGCTACAAATGAGGCAATGCCTTTCTGTTATGGAAAGGGGAAAAAAGAAAAAAAACCTCTCCGCTTCAGCATGTTCCCTAAACACAGCTTTGCAATGTCACGCTTTCCCTCCTTGCCAGAGGCAAGGCGTGCGCAGTTCCTCATCGTCATCCGGGGACACGTGCGGGCCGGCTGCTCGTGTGGAGGTACAGCCGCCCGCGTCGGGAAGCTTTTCCCAGGCAGAAAGCAGGCAGCTCTGCCTGCACCTGAGTTTTTATCCATGGGCTCATCCCATTGCTGGCTCACTGCCTTTCCGAGGCACCACGCTACTGCTAAAGGCCCCGATCTGCATTTGCACCACGCCTGGCAGAAGGGAACTGGGGCCCTGTACAGAGCCATATTAATAAGAATATTGGAGATTTATTTTTCTTGCTCCCAAGCCGACCTATTTGCATGACAATCTCATAAGCCCTGCATGTGCACAGCAGCGGCAGGACTGGGTGAGACGAGCGGGGAAGTTTCCATTCACTCCGGTGCCCGGCGTGACGCCCTTTCCGAGCATCCCTCATTTCGGCTTTGTGCAGAGACAGCGGATTTCAGCCCATCCCTATATCTTTTCACCCAGCCACTGCAGAAGGAAGGGTTTCATTTATTTACTTATTGTGAAGGGTAGGACGAAGTGGACAAAAAAACAACACGCTGACAGCGTCGGCTTGCCGGATTTTCTGTCTCTTCTTTAGTGATCA
Source organism: Cygnus atratus (assembly GCF_013377495.2). Taxonomy (NCBI): domain Eukaryota; kingdom Metazoa; phylum Chordata; class Aves; order Anseriformes; family Anatidae; genus Cygnus; species Cygnus atratus. The sequence continues at coordinate 2,687,805 of NC_066383.1, forward strand.
GAGCGGCTCCCTCCTTCCTGGGTAAATGGGAGGCTTTGTGTCGCTGGCTCGCTCCCTGCCTGGGACTCGCCTTTCATTCAGCTGGCATTAGGAAGCGGAGGAAGAGCAAGGGACGGGAGTGTCTGAGATGTGAGAGATCTCCACACAAATTAAAACCTTTTATCAGGCCCTAATAGCTGTGCAAACTAATTATATTTGGGCCAAACTTTGCCAGAGACTCCCCCGAGGTATTATTATAAAAATCTGAGCTGTGGAAACGCGTCCCCATTCTGTCAACACCGGGTCGCTTCAGCTATAGAAAACTCAGCTCCGGCTCATTTTAGCTCCCGTGATGTGCTTTGCATAAGCCGTGGCAGTTGTTTTGGGGAGGATGGAGCCTGGCCAGACTGTGTAACATGTGGTCCAGGTCTGTCGAGCCCAGGGGAATTTTTTCCATTGGCATGGCTTTGGGGGTGCAGATGTGCATCTGGGATGCCTCCATCCCTGGAGAGACAGAAGGTGGTGATGAGTATGGTGCATCCTCCCTTCTTCTTCTTCCTCAGCTCCCTTCCTTCCCCTGTAACACCTGCTTGGTGCATGGGATGCCAAGTGTCAGGATATCCCACACCTCACCTGCCCTCAGTGGCTGTAGGTGGAAGCAGCACGGGGAAATGCTCAGATCCAAAGTCCTGCACCGCTGATGTTCATCCCAGTGGGAAGGACAGCCAGCCCCTTGCTCTTCTCCCCATGCCCACCGTTCCCCTGCCTGCCTTGTGCTCTTCTCCTGTGCAGATTGCTGGCTAATGGGGTGGAGCTAGCGAGAGTGCTCTCTATTAATGGAGCAGAATATAAACAGAATAAAGCCTTCATTTCCCGGGCTGTGATTTCATTATTAATATACTTTACAGTTCACAGGTTGTTCATTTGCTTCCATGTTTTCTCAGCTGGTGTAATCTGCAGCTCATAGTGAGAAGAGTCATAAAATTTCCATTTCCAGTTGAATGTGCGTCCAATTCGCCGTGAAATGTTTCTCTCTGTCGTGAATATTAAGTGCACGAGGAGTCAGTAGCTGCGGGATTAGGCAGGGCAGGTTGCCAGCCCCCTCTCTGCATCCCGGGGGTGCAGGTGCAAGCGATGCTCGTGACATGGAAGATGCAGAGGAGGCAGCTGCAGGAAGGTGTCAGAGCATCGCGGAGGAGCAGAGAGGGAAGGGTGGCACGGAAAGGTCTAGGGACCGAGGGGAAAACTGTGTGGTGGAGAGAGGAAATAAAACAAATGCAATAAACTAGAGAGAAAGAGAACAAAGTTGGGGAACAGTGAAGAAACGGGCTGCAAGGAGGGATGTGATGGGCAAAGGATGCCCAAGACCTGGTGGAGCTGAGCTGAGCTCCTCCGCCTCACCTCCCTGTCCCACAGCCATGACACATTGCAGGGAAGAAGTCACGCCGATGTGTGCCCGTTTGTAAATCAGTCTGCTCTCCGTGCTTGGGCCAGCACCACGGGCTTTGGGCTGGGCCCTTCCCCTAGCCTGAGCAAGTGTGGAAAGGGTTTTCTTGTCTCCAGTTTGCGTGGCTGGGCAAGGAGCTGAGCCATGCTCAGGAGCTGCTCAGCTGCCCCGTCCTGCGCCTGCTGAGCAACAGCAACAAATAGCCCTGGAGTGGCAGAGCATGTGCGTGGAAGCGTGCAGAGGCAGAAAATAGAGCTTGTCACATGAATTGGGGAAGAAAAGTGTTCTGCTGGTGGTTCCATGGCCAGCAGGAAAAAGCGGGGAGACTTGTTGCATATTCTGTGTGCTCTTGCATGGCTTTAGCAAAGCAGAACGTCCCCTCTGGGGCAGGGCAGCAGGAGTGTGGGTACTTGTAGGGTGGCATCACTTATACATGGGTGCATGTGTGTCTTCAGGCTTGCTTGTACAAGAAAGAGGAGCTGCATGACTGTCCGGGTACGTGTGTACACGTCTGCCGTGGCAGTGGGCACAGCTGGCAGCACATGTGGCCCTGTGGTGGGCAGGATGCCACAGCTGGAGGTGGTGGCAGATGCCCACCACCCACCCCTGTAGTAGCACTGTGTGATGCCACATCCAGCACTGTCACTGCCATCAGGAAGGGGACAAAAAGCCAAATCCTGGTGGTGTGCCCTGGCCACGGAGATAACTCGGGTGCTGCCCGCAGCCGGCACCACCGTTTCCATCCAACTCTTTGCTGAAATGACTTCTGCCATGGCATTCCTTACCATGGAGAAAAAAAATGCCTCTTCCTTTCCCATCTCCTCTCGGTCGAGTCAAGATAATAATAGTCTTTTTCTGATCCCCTGAACTTTCCCATCTGCTTGGTAAAACAATGGCAATTCTTTTTCCTCCCGGCCTCTCTCTCTGTCTTCCTCTCTTTTATTTTTATCCTCCTACAGTATAATTTAAAGCTGCAGCAATGCTGTAGCCCAGGGGTTTTTCCCCTTCCTGTGATACACTGCTGTTATTTAAAATGTTTTTTCCCTCGCAGAGGGGTGCCTCTGCTCCCCTCCCCACACCACCCCACCTGCCAGGATGCTGCGGGGCTCAGCCCACTCTCCAGTCCCTCCCAGTTCCCTGGGGCCAGCATCACCCGTCCCTGCTGGTCCTGGCATCCCTGGCTCCCTGCCCTCAGACCCCGTGCCCCCAGTTGTACCCCACCCATCTCTCTGCCCACACCTTCCCCCAGCTTCTCTCGATAAGCCGCAATATTGCGAATGGTCCTCCAGAAATGGAGACATCAGCGCCATAAAACATGAGGGACAGAGCAAGGCCACTGGGCTGGAAAATAGCGTGTCTGAAAAAATAAAGACAGGCTAAAGATGATGGAGAGGCGACAGCCAGCCTCACCAGGCCCCAGTTCGGATGGCTCTGGGGGGTAAAAGATGGGGTGGGGGGGCCTGACTGAGAGCCACCAAGGGCTGCTGCGGAGCGGTGTGAGCCATGCACTGGTCCCCGGGCACCCTCGGGTCACCACATCAGCCTTGTTATCAGGGCTTTCCCGCCTCGCTTCAGTGTAACGGTTGTTCCCTGTCTTATGAAAAATTGGAAATATTTCTCCGATCAGCCCTCGCCTCGCCTGTCGGCTCCCCAGGCTCACTGCCCCCGTTTTGGTCTGACAGGCGCCGTGTACCAAATTCCCCCCGCGACGAGCTGGCTCCATGCTGGTCTGGGTGGTCCCCATCCAAGGGGAAGAGGGGGAACGGAAAATATCCCCCGTTCCCTGAAAGCCATCGGCCAGGCTTGCCACGAACCATGTGCAGGGAAAGTTTCCCAGATCGCTAGAACTTCGTGCCAGCACCCTGGATGAATTCAGTCAGCACTTGATGCTTATTTTTTCACTCTAATGCCATTATGCCACTTGCTTCCCTTCCTAGGGATATTTTCTTAATGCGGCTGAAATGCAGCTTAACTGAGGTTACAGCCGTTTAACGCTTTGGATTGAAATTGCGTCTTAAGAGCTTGTCCTGCGGAGAAAGTCTTTGGGTTTAAATGTGCAGCTGGAGGGACCCCAGGGTCCCGGCCACCAGCAGCTGTTTTGCAGACAAATGTGGAGGAAAGTGGGGCACCACAAGTTGGGTCAGGGCTGGGGATGCTCTTGCCCCCATCACGATGCAGGCTGGAGGGCGAGGAGTAGATCTTGCCACCGTTATCCCCATCATGATACCTGCGATAGTGACCCCCCATGGCATTTTTTTGGGGTGCTTTCCACAACTTCTGTGAACAGCAGGCAGGAGCAGCTCGTTCCTTGGTGTTAGCCGGGGCTGAGCCTTGTGCACCGCGGCTTCTCCTCGAGAAAGCTGCCAGCAATGGGACGGGCTCCAGGAAAGCCAAGTTGCAACAGGATTTAATCGAGGAGCAGAGCTCCCGCAAACAGGATGTGTGTGTTTGTCTGAGTGATTTTCTCCAGGAGCATCTGTCACTCTCAAACATCCCGGTATCATTGCGGCAAATTATTTAAACACTACCCACTGTACCCCATCTGTCAGCCAGCCCCTCCGCGCGTATGGGGCCCTACCTTGCCTCCTCTCCAAAGGAACTCTCCGGCAAAGGCTGAGAGCCAAACAACAGGACAAATTAAATCAAAAGCACAGCTTCGGCACCCAGGGGGAAAATGCACATCAGCTTTGACTTATTGCACGGCGCACGCTTACAAGAGAGAAGCAGCGGCTTTTGTCACTGCAAGGGGCCATGAAAAATGAATTAGGGCCGCTGCTGGGAGAGGGCATGCAGGAGAATCCTTCATTCTGGCGACGCTGTCCTCTCTCACCTTGCGAGCAGCAACGGGGAAAAATGGTGGGGAGGAAGAGAGAGTAAAGGAGGAAAGGCGAGGGGACTGCTTGGGCTGCAGGCAGGGATGGAAAGGCTTGGATGCCCTGAGAGCGGCGTCGTGGCTCGAGCGGGAGCGCAGGGCAGCCATGAGATGTTGGCTCATCAGTAACCATCAGAAGAAAGCTTCGCTCCGTTCGCATGGGGCTCCGTGTGAGCATTTTTTGGTTTACAGTGGGCCTTTTGCATGTGTGCCTCCATTGAAGCAGAAAAACTGCGTGGGAAGTGACTCAGTGCTGGTGGCAGCGTCTGCACTGTCAAACCTCTCCTCTAGGACCCTTGGTGTCACCACAAACGCCACCACCTCACCCTCTGAGCAGGTAGACACCGAGGAGGAAGCTGGCTGGCTCCATGCTTGTGATAATACATCAGTATCTTGAAGAAAACAGCCTTCCAACAAGCCCTAAGCCCATCTTTGCTACAGAGCTGATGCCGCCTAAGTGCTTGGTGACCTGCAGCCGCTGCTAATTTCCTTGCAGAGGGTGGCATGTGGTGGCCAGCCCGGCCCCTCTACTGGCTCTGGGTTTTGTGAGCAGCACCTGGGGAGGAGGCAGGGGCCGGGGAGCACCCATCTGCCCATCCAGGGTGCTCGCTGCCACTTTGCTAAGCCCCGAGAGGCTTCGGAGCCAGCCCTGCTCTACCACGCATGGAAATGAATGGGCTCATTCTTTACGCGCCTCGTTTGCTCCTGAGTTAGAGCCTCGTTCAAGGGTGGCTGGTCCCCGAGTTGTTGTGTCTTGTTTCTTTAAATATTAATTTCCATAATCCTTTTATTTCCCAAGGAACTACTTCTCGCAAACAAAGGGTTTAATGCTCCTTTTTTATTCCCGGTAACAAATAAGTCACATGAAGCTCGCAAACATCCTGGCAGCAGCCAGCCGCGCGCACAAGCAGCAGCAAACCGTGCTGAAGTCATGGTGTGTGGGATGGGGAGGACGAGAGGAGCATCCCCAAGGGATCACGGGTCTCACGGTCACACCATCCCAAGATGCTCACCCCGAGAGGGAGGGCAGGGGCTCGGCTGCGCTGGGAAGCCCCCGTAAAGCCCGGGATCCTGATTTTTTTCCATCTTGGCACCTCTGACGTGCCTTTTTGAGATGGAAGATTTGAGAGCCGAAGGCCGGGCAGCACAATGGAAGATAGACTGCTTGTACCTCATTGTGTGGAGAATAGATGGGCTGCGGGCTCCCGGAGAATAGGAGCTGCCACTCAGGTGGCTTTAATAGAACAGGCGGCAGATAGATTTCAATAAAAGAAATGAGTATAAATATTGTTAGCGGAGAAGAGAGGGAAAGTGAAAAAGATCTTGTTTGACTAGTCACAGTGGGAAACTTTCAAGGACTTTTAAGCTAAAAACTCTGCACAATGGTGCTATAATGGGTGGCTCAGCTGCGGCTCACAGCACCAGCAAGGCAAGCGGACCGGGCAGGCATCCCCGGCGTGGTGCAGCTTCATGCAGGAGGTCCGGCTGCTGCATGGCATAGGGGTGAGGGGGTTGTACCAGGGAACCCGCTCACTGCTGTCGGCACTGGGTCACCTCCTCCATTTTAGCTCCCCGTGCCTTGCGTTGGCCATCCATGGTGTGGATGGTGGATTGGGGTTAGGCTATAGGGCTGTGCATGTAGGCTGACCGGCTGGGGGTAGGCGATGTGATGGCATCAGGAGGGTCTCTGCAAGCTGCATGTCCCAGTGGGCAGTGAGATGTGCTGCACATACCCGTTTAGTGGTTATCTGGGTTGTCATAGGGCAGCAGAGAGCCAAGCGTGGTTTTGGGGCTGGTGGTAGATCGCCGAGCAAGCGCAACCACAAAGGTGGGACCTGTGAAAGATGCAGCTCTGAGCAGCACAGAAAGTCGGAGGGCCTGGATGAATGTCTTCCCCAGTGCAAAGAGAGGGGTTCTGGCAGCGGGCTGCAGAGCTGCAGCCTGTGGGATTTGTTCCTGGTCATGTTTGGAGGACACCTGCAGAAATCCCTCATCCTGTCCCCATGCTCACAGGCAGCCCATTGTTCGGAAACACTCACCGCTGTGTGCATCAGCCCAAAATCACACTCAGGGGTCTGCAGGAGGCTCCTCCGTTGCATCTCAAGAAGAAACAGAAGGCATCATCAGCTCCCAGCTACACCCAAAATAGCTGAAAGGAGCAGAAAAACCCAGTGCATCTGCCGTGCCGCATGGCCGTGCATGAGGACAGGCTCCCATGGCCCGGAGAAGGAGGGGACATCGATCCCGTCACAGAAGGACTTCACGGCAAGTGTGGATCTATCGCTCAGCGTGCACCTGCCCGGGGGCACCCCGGAGCCCCCAGCACAGCGGTGTCACCGGCTGCCTCGCTCTTTTGCAGCCCACAGAGCCGTGCACGAGGACGCGAAGCAAAATTGGATGTGAAAGTTCTGCCGAAGCCAATTCAGTGAAGGGCACAAGCAAGGAAAACACGGTGTTTCCCCTCAGCTTGGTGACACCGGGTGCAGTCGGTGACTGTCACCTGCCCTGCATTGGGGGAGGTGGCTTCTGCAAAGCTCCTGCACTCGTGAGCACCGTGCCAAAGCCAGGCTGTGGGAGCACCACGCCCTGTGACTTCACATAACATAAAGCCCTAGAAACACGTGAATTAATACCAAAAAAAAAAAAAAAAAAAGCACACACATGTAAGGTGAGAGATTTCTTTCCTTGCTATCAGGAAACTTCAAAAAGAGAGAGACTTGGCCCTATGTAAGCACACCTGTGATCTCTGATGGCTGTGGGCTGATTTCTGGGCTCACCATCCTTCTTCTAAGGGCTTGTGAGAAGTGAAGAGTGGGTGCTCGGTGTCCCCCCAGGAGCTGGTGCTGGAGATGTGCTTCCCAAAGGGGTCACCCCACTGCGGGCTCGCAGATGGAGCCCATGGCATGGGGCTGCAGTATTCTTGAGAGGAAGGAAGGCGCGCACCATGCTCGCCTGGGTCGATAGGGTAATCTTCAAGAAATCATTTTTTTACTGATTGCTTTGGATGATTTCCAGCAGGTTAATTACCCCAAATCTTTCTCCATCGGAGCGTGGTGGCGTTAAGCCAGCACCAGGGAGTCGGAAAGCGGGGGCACGTGGAGGTGAGGCTGCTGGAGCGGGTGTCAGTGCCCTAATCAGAAGAACAAGGGAAGTTTTGAAATGCCCAAACTCAGCTCCTTTTGTGTTAAATGAGCAATCAGGAGCAGGTAATACTGGTCAGTAAGAGGTGAAGCAGGTGCTTCCCCTACCCATGGCCAGGGCAAGTGATGGAGGCAGCTTTTGCTCTTTCCCCACATTCACAGGGCTGTGTCACTCCCACATTGAGTACTCAGTTTTGGGGCATTTTGGTGTTTCAGGGTGGTTTCCTTCCTCCTCCTTCCCTGCTCATCAGGAGCTGAGCTGCCCCTGCTTAGCTACTAAATCACCCGCGCTGCACTTTCCCACCCTCTGCCACAGAGGGGAAAGGGGGAATCAGGTCTCGGACGCCAACAATTCTCTCTTATTACCTTTGTATATTTTATTTATTTACTATAAACTGTTATAAGAAGGCCATCACCACCGCATCGGCATGACGTGGGAAATAAATGGCTTTTGGTTTTAAGAGCGTCACTTTGAGCCGGGAGTCTGCGCGATGTTAATTTTTATTGCCAGAAGTAGTCATAAATTGATAGTTCAGAATCGCTGTAGGGGCTGTAATTAACTAGTTACTATTTCACCTCCAAAAGGAGCAATGTTTCACACTCTTACTTTTACTTATCTGGAATCAACCCCTGTCAACATCTGCTGAAGCCAGTATAAAGATTTATAGACCTTGGAGGTAAATATTGACTAATAGGCAGCTTGGCTTAATGTTCACCTTGAAGGACAATAAATTGTGCTATTGATTTGAAGCTAGATGTCAATATCTGCATTGTTGTAAACATTTTAATAAAATTATCTCCATAAAATATTCTCATTCTCCGGCCAGCCCGGTTGGTGCATGGCAAGCGCAGCGGCGTGGCGGTGCCTTGGGACCAGCACTGGGAATTTGGACATCAAGAGCCCGTGGGGAGACCAAACCCATAGTGCAGCCCTGCTTAGTGCCACGGGGCTTGGAGAAGGGGCAAGGAGCTAATGTGAGGCCCAGCAATATCAGCAGCAGCTCTGCTGGGAGCCCTGTGTTGCAGGGAGGTGTTAGCAAGCTCCTCGGGATGCTGCAGCAAGCTGCCTCGCTGCCATGCCGGCAAGGTTTTGCTAACGGCATGGCAGCAACGTTCAGCCAGGGAAGCTGGAAGCAACATGTCCCAGAGACCTGAACATGGGCACAACAGCGAGCCGGGGGACGATGGCACGTAATTAATTTGGGAACATGTGTTCACTTTCTGGTGAGTTATTATCTTGTCAGAGGCTCAATGGAAACAAACGGGTGGGAGGAGGCAGAGGGGAGGCGAGTCGGGCTGGGAAAAAGAGGAGCAGCAAGGGAAGGAGAAAGGCAAGGAAGGAGGAATATGGATGCCCAAAGCCCCCAGTCTCCCCACGCTATATCACACCTGCTCCATGCAGGACACCAAGCATCTCTCAGCCATTTTTGGGGATGGCTTGTTGCTCTGTGCCAGAGCAGTATCTCACCTTGGTCTGGCTGGATCCTCCCACCCCAGCTCCCCCAGCACTGCAGTGACCACGTTCCTCTCCTCTGGGGGCTTTGCAAAACATGGCCCCAACTGCTGCCTTGTGGATGGCAATCTTTCAAATGTACCAGCAGCAGCTGATCTCCGCCGTGCCGTGCGAGAGCCGTCACTCGGTTATTTATACCGCTGTGCTTTGGGCTGCTCGCGGCCGTCTCTGGTGAGGCCGTGCTGGAGGCTCCTGAATGCCACGCCAAATGCTGCCGAGCTTCCCAGCTCTGCTAATGATGCGGGCCACTCGTTACGAGTCTGTCCAGGCTATTTTGCAGCTCCGGGCCGAGTTTTCCCCTCCATCCTTTGTGATTTTGCTTCCCCTTCCCTGAGCCTTGGCTTTTATGGACAGGTGCAGAGTCGCAGGGCTGCCAGAGGAAGCCCTAACTAGTACGTGATGTGATGTGTACACCACGCAGGGGGATGCAAGCTCTGGTTTTCCAGCTCCCCTTCCCCTGCATTCCTCCCCAGGCTGGGTTTTTGGCCCCTTGTCCCCGTCCGTGCCGCTCTTTGTGCCCCCACTTTGCAGCGGGTTAGTCCCTCATCCTCAGCGGATGAGCGAGCTTTGTTCTTTGGAGCCGTCAGTGGCTGTTCCGTTTCTGCCCTGTGTTGTATTATTATTATTATTATTAATAATAATGGGTGCTAGCTGTGCTGGTTTTGTAGCTCCTGAGGAGATGAGAGAGCTCTGCCATTAATTCCTGCAATATTTCAGCCACTAATTGTGCTCAGGCAGAGGCAGCCTTGAGAAGTTCCTGAAATCGGTTCAGGTGGAGTTGCCAAGCTCCAGGCAGTGGTGGAGGAAGGGGGAGCAGTGGCTGGGGTGATCCAGGACCCCTATGCCCATGTGTTGCCCTAGCTCCAGCATCGTGTGCCCTGTGGGAGGACTGCATCACAATCCCAAAGGGTGTCATAAATGCGAGACCAGTCGCAGAAACAGTCCCCATCCAAAATCCGCACTGGGATGGCAGGGTTATGCCTTGCTCCTAAGTTTTGGGAGCTGAGCTTACCCCAAAACAGCGTCTGTGTTCCCATGCAACCCAGCGTGTGGATAAATGTCCCTGCCGTGCCCCACCGGCCCCAGGGGACCCTGGAGGCCATGGTGACAAGTGCACCCTATTGCTTTCAATAAAGCGAAGGCTGTGCTTACAGACTGTGTTTGCTTCACCCTGGCCCTGCTCCCCAGGTCCCATCTATTTGTTTTTCCTTCCCTGGCAGTCACTAATGAATGAGGTTTGTCCGGATATCAACACAACCTCCCCATTGGAAGCAAGAAAAAAAACAGAGAGGCCACAGAGCGGAGCGGAGCGGCAATTGCTCCCGGTCTGTGCCTTCACCTGTCGACCGATGTGGGCACCGGCACGATCCAGCAGTGCTGGCTGCAGCAAAGCAACTTTATGGAGCTGTTTTTTTTTTTTTTTTTTTTTTTTTTTTTTTTTTTTCCCAGCAAAGCCTGTTTTGCAGGAGCGGATGGGAGGACGTGAGCCAGAGCTGCTGTTTCCTCGCATACCGCGTTGATTTTTGAGCCCATTCATTTCCAGTGCTCTCAGCTGGAGCAGCGCATAACAAGCTGCATAGCTTCTCTCTTTATTTACTGCCACTTCCCCATCAGAAGAAGCTCTCAATATAAAACCCAAGAAGTGTTGGGTATCCTGTTCATTAAGCCCTCTGGCAGGCAGGCGCTGAAAGGAGATGAGACGAGACTTCCACGCTTAGCGTCTGCCCGGCCGGCTCCGAACCAGGCACAAATCAGCTCCGGCACCACGCACTGCATGACTGCAGGAGCAATAAATATATCTCGTGGCTGCACTGCTTCTGTGCCTGTGTATGTAACCATCTCGGCTGGCCTGTGTGCACGTACGATTAAGGTCAGGCAGGTAAAGGAGAACACCGGCCCGCACCCACCCGGCACTGCCTGTTTTGCCAGTGCCCTGGGGCAGGGATCCCTCCTTTCCCCTTTACCTTGCTCGGGGGTACCTGGCACTAATGAGGCTGTGTCCGGCGCAGGCATGGTCTTCATAATGATATTATCGTCGAGTTCCCATGCAAAGAACCATGTTTTGGTAACTTTGAGGGCTCTCTGTGTCAGGGTCGATTACATAAAGCCGAAACCCCACGGGTGCCAATGCAAAGTGTGTCAGACCCTAAAACCCCGAACGCTCTGCGTCTCCGCAGGCCAATTACCGGGCACTTATTTCAGACTCCTGCACTCCGCAGACACACAGGGAAAGCCGAGAGCCTTCATCTCTCAATTTCCCGAGCTTTTGCAGGTGCCAAGCTGACCCTTGCCGTTACTTTAACAAAGTCTTCTGCTGGGTAATGAAACGCGCTCGGGCTGCCTTGCTCCCGGATCAAACTGCAGACGAGGACCGCGGTTCGGCTACGGCGAGCGATAATTCTTGCCGCGTGCAAGCCAGCTCCCACGCGCTCGGGGAAGGGCTCTGAAGCAGAGAATTATCTGGGCCTTTGCATAAACCCGAGTCAGATTTGCACGCAGAGCATCTGAAGGCCACCGGCTGTGCCGTTATTTTATCAGCAGGCAGCGCTGTGCTACTGAGAAGCCAATTCTAGGTCAGCCATAAAAGGGATCTTTTTTTTTCCTTCCCTCTCTCTCTCTCTCTCTCTCTCTCTCTTTTTTTTTTTCTCAAGCCCACATTGCTGCAGGCCCAGTGGATATAAAACTGTAATTTTTGTGTCTCCAAAGGATATTGATTTTGGGGTAACGCCTTCATATCTTGCCCTTCAGTTGCGCTAAGTAGTGATGAGCTCAGCGGGTTTAACCGTGAGCTGCTCCAGTGAGGTTTCAGCACGGGGCTGAGGATGCAGGTGGACGGCAGCAATTCATCATGGCAGGCTGCACAGGAAAACTCATGTCACCCCTTTCTGGAGTTCATGGGACGGGGATGGGATGTGGGGCTGCACAGGACAGTGTGCTGCCTGAGCACGAGGGGGCTTCGGTCAGGCTGCTGAGCACAGGGAGAAGGCAGGGTGGGCTGGGGAGGGAGCAGAGGATGTGCAGCACCCCAGGGCTGCCTGATGTCAGGGCAGCTGCTGCTGGTGCAGGCTGTGAACAGTCCCCGTGTCAGCTGGCAGGAGTGACAAGTGGGATTTGGGCATCAGGATCTCAGCAGGGTGCTCGCTGCAGGAGTTGGCCTGGTGTAGCCGTACGGTGGCATTAAACAAAATGCACCAGTGCTGGCTCAGGCCCTATATGCAACCCCCATTTAGGTGTGTGTTCAAGGCAGCCACCTCCACGGGTGGCGGCGTGTGACTGCACTCACTATTTCAGTACCATGGGAAGAGGAGCTATAAAAGTACGAGCTGGTGGGACACGGGCAGCGTGCGCCCCGCCGGGATCCTCCCGTGCGTGCATTTTGCATGCACGTGTTGGGAGCAAGATGCACCCGGTTGACCGGCCAAGCACATGGAGCCACCGCAGCACACACACCGTGGTCCCCGGGTGAAAGCGAGGGCCAGGATGGGATTGCCCGGTCACTATGGCCAAACTCGATGTGTCCCCAGGGAGCGGGGACCTGCGCCCAGCCTCGCTGCCATTGGCACTCACTCCCAGAAACAGCTGTCCAGAGCTAATTTATTTCCTAATGCTGCAGCAATGTTAATTTATAAATTACACTGGTAATTCAAGCTATTATTAATTTCAGATGGTGTAGGGCAAGCCTAATTAAAATATGACACCAATTGCCACACATATGTACCAAGGACTACCGTTTAAAATTTATAGGAATATTAAGTGTGACACCGGTCTTGGAGATGCTTCACGCCATAATTATCGCGTCTCAGCTGCAGGAGATCTGATAAAGGCGATGGGGAGGTGTCGAGGAAAGGAAGAAGATGCCGCCTCCCCATTTGGGGCTGTTTAAAACCCGCTCGTGCTGTCGGTTCGCGGGCAAGCTGTGCTTCTGCAGGATGTTTAGCAGCCACGTCCTAATTGCCGTGTTTCCTTTTTTAACTCGGTGCCTGCTGTAAGGCTGCGATCTCCATCAGCCCAGCGACTATCGCAGCCCAGCACCTGTGCCTGGCCGGCTGGGCTGCTGCTTCAAAGAGAAGCAGGCTCCGGCACGGCGCAGGGGATGTAATGTGCAGGACAAAAGGAAAAGCTGCTGCTTGCATCTGGCCGGGTTTGAGTAAAGCAGGTGCTGTGGTGCAGCATGGGGGAAAAGACGGAGTGGGTGCGTGGTGGGTGGCTCCGTTGGGCGCTGGAGAAAGCCGGGTGGTTTTGAACCTGGAGTGGTACGGGGAGAGGGACAAAGCCTTTCAGGTGAAGGGTGGTGTTGGTATCGAAACTGATGGGAGAAAGCTGGCCATGAGTTAATTGAAGCTGAAAAATTAAGGAGAGGTTTCTGTGGAGAGCACGGAGAGCCTGACAGCACCTCCAGGCTGGAGGGTGGGGTGGGATGAGCTGGTGTAGGTCCTTGCCAGGACCACCTTGCCCATCCTACACTTGCTGGGGACAATATCCTCAGCAAGTGATGCTCTCAGCGGGGCTGGGGCCAGTGCAGGGCTCCAGATCTCGCAGGCACCTTCCTGGCAGGGAGATTTTTGGGCTAGGACTCTCACAGTGCGTCCTGGGGCTGTGTGACACGGTCACGGGTGGGCACAGGCTCGCCGCGCCTCCCCTCGCTCACAGCCCAATCCCTCTGTCCCCGCAGCCGTGGGCTTCATCAGCGAGGACGAGTACCTGGAGATCACGGGCATCACGCGGGAGCAGTCGGGCGAGTACGAGTGCAGCGCCTCCAACGACGTGGCAGCGCCTGTCGTCCAGCGAGTCAAAGTCACCGTCAACTGTGAGTAGCCTCGGGGCTTACTGAGGGCCGGCCATGGGATGGGGCCACCTTATCCCACCCCGAGGGGCTGGGGACATTCACGCTGGGCAAACCCTGCCTTTGGCCCCGGTGCCGAGACAGGCAGTGGCAGGTTTCTGAGCAGGTGGCGTTTTGCCCTTTTATTCCCCTTTTTTCAAGTTCTTTTTTTTTTTCCACCTCCTCCTCAGCTGTCTCCTTCAACCTGGGTTTTCCGCCCATGGTGAGATGCTGTGCTGATAACCTCCGGGGAGAGGAGAGAAGTGAGCAGTAAATAGGCATTTTTTTCATTTCTAAAAAAAAAAAGAAAACGAAAGAAAGAAAGCAAGGAAGAAAGCAGCACTGTTTGTGCTCAGAGGCAGAGGTAAACACCCTCCCAAACTCCTCTTGGCCACCCCTTGAGCTGCTGGGCATCAGCAGGGGGATGCATCTGGTGCCAGAGAGCCAGGGAGCTCCAGTAGAGCTAGGATGTGCTTTGGCCCTGCCAAAACCCCCTGGAAAAGAAGTGTGAGAGTAACAGGAGCTGGACATGGGCTCGGAGATGATTTTTCCTCCTGGGACATGGGGAAAGAGAAGGGAGTGAGAGGAGAGGGGTGGGAGGCACCAACCCCCGGCTCCCGTCTTCCCTGCAGACCCGCCGTACATCTCGGACGCGAAGAGCACCGGGGTGCCGGTGGGGCAGAAGGGCATCCTGCTGTGCGAGGCCTCCGCCGTCCCCTCTGCCAACTTCCAGTGGTACAAAGACGACAAGCGGTAAGAGCCCGGGGGACCCGGGGGGCTGGGGAGGGGGCACACGGACCCCCACCACCGGCAGCCTCGATTTTTGCAAAATGCTGGAGGCTGAACGGGCTGGTGGCGGCATGCACTGGAGGGCAGGAGCATCCCCAGGCAGGTTTTGGTCTCCATCTGTGCGGGCAGGGCGTGCATCGCTGCTGCCCACGCCTCCGGATTTGGGTCTCACGGTAAATCCCTGCCTGGGGAAGCGTGACAGCAGAAAGCGATATCGGCAGCGCAAAGCTGAGCAGTTAGGAGCGGATGGGAAGAGTCATCTTTATAATGCGTGGTGTTGGGCAGAAGGGCAGCATCAGCCCATGTCTCTTGGAAGGGCAGGAGAAATGTGGTGACACAGGGTTTGTAACACCCAGGGCTGCTCACTGCAGCGCCCGCTGCCCCATCACCTCCCCTTGTCGGGGGGCATGTGGGGAAGGGGAAGGTGCGAGACATCGTCCTCTGGAGCTGGGGGGACCGGGCAGCCCCTGGGGCTGATGCAGAGAGGGAAGCTGGGCTCAGCTCTTGGGTGGGAGGACTTTTGCCCAGTCCCCTCCCCAGGGTTGAGTGCCTCCCTCCCTCTGCAGTGCGGCAAGCCCCAGAGCTGTCCCACTGCTGCAGTTCCTCTGCATCTCTGGGGACACCTCCAGACATCACAGGGCTGGCAGCCAGAGAATGGGGTCCAGCAGAGCAGTCCATCTCCCTACCTCCCCAATACCTTCCCTGCTCCCTCCTCATCCCTACTCTGCTCGTCGTCCCCCCCAAGCCCCATGTCCCTACTCTCAGGCCAGGCTGGAGGACAGGGCAACGTGAAAAACAGCACGAGCTTCTTTCCTGATCCTGTCCCCATCACCTTCTCCCCTTCTGCTCTCCTCCCAGGCTGGCCGAAGGCCAGAAAGGGCTGAAAGTGGAAAACAAAGCCTTCTTCTCCCGGCTGACCTTCTTCAACGTCTCCGAGCAGGACTACGGCAACTACACCTGCGTAGCCTCCAACCAGCTAGGGAACACCAACGCCAGCATGATCCTCTACGGTGAGCGGGGCCGAGGGAGGGGGCCGGGGAAGGGCACGGCTTCACGGAGCGACCACCGACGTGCGAGGCCTGCAGTGGGAAACCAGGGCTTTGGGGGAGATTTGTGTTTCCTGCTCATCTTTTCTAGCCCAGTGCACGGGTTGGAGACTCATGATTTGGGTTTTGTGTCTGCCACTGCCTAGAGGCGTTGGGCAACTTTTTGGCATCCGCCATCAAGGCGAAGTTAAGACCTGGCTGCAGGTTTCCATCATCTTGCTCTGATGAATGCCCAGAAGAGGCTCTGCTTGAAAGCATCCCCTGGCTTTAGTTTTGGGAGGAGAGATGGCACACAGCAAGGTGCCCAGGCATCATCCCCCCTCTGCCAGCCATCCCTCTGCACCGTGCCATGGCCACGGGGCCATTTCCCTGCAAGGCATACAGGACAGGCGATCTTCACTGTTGAATCCTATAGGAGAAGTAGGGCTTGGGGACCTCTGTCCTCTCCCAGCTTCAGCCCCGCTGTTGTCCTCGTCCTTGCCACCCATCTCCTTCCCCAGCCTGTCCCAGGCTCGCCTTAGGTTTGCAACGAGCTGGCCGGTGTGTGCATAGTGTGTCATTGTCACCCCTTCCACATCATGTCCTGTTGGGGACACCGAGGAGAAACCCCCGGAGAGCATCCATGTGGCAGTCCTGCCCCGTGGTAACAGTGACCAC
The DNA here is from genome assembly GCF_013377495.2 of Cygnus atratus. Taxonomy (NCBI): domain Eukaryota; kingdom Metazoa; phylum Chordata; class Aves; order Anseriformes; family Anatidae; genus Cygnus; species Cygnus atratus. The sequence goes on from NC_066383.1 coordinate 2,704,070, forward strand.
GGGTGACGTTAATCCCAGCCCACGTTAAACAAACCCCAGAGTGGTGCAGAGGTTGGAATTAGTCTAAGAGGGTTTGATAGGAAGCACCAACCTGCTATGGCCTTGAGCTCTCCTGGCATTGCAAGCCCTCTCCTAGCATGCGTGAATTATTTAATGAAGCCCAGAGGTTAAAGGAAACCCCTCTTCTGTAGGAGAGAGAGGGCTGCAGCAGTGTGTCCAAAGGGACTGGCTCAGCTGGCTTGTACATGTGCAGTGACTTAAAACAATAAATAAAAGGAAAACAAAATAACAATTAACGCCTTGTGCCGGGGGTGCGGCAGGAAAGGTGTCTGGAAATGTGGTCGTTTTGCTGCTGTCCTCCTGCATTTCTCTGCCCATCGGGTGTCTTATCCTGGCTTCGTGTACGCATGTGGGAAGCTGTTTTGGGTCACTGCGAGTTTGTGTGGTGCCCAGCCCAGCGGGGTTCACTGAGCATTTCTGTGCCATTTGTCATCTTTTTGCAATGGCAGTGTAACATGTGGTGTAACCCCCAAAAGCTGTGTTCTCCCCCCAAAGGTGTGTTCCCCTCAAAGGTGGCTGCTGCACTGGCTGCTCAGGGCTGGCAGGCTGCACACAGCAGCGCGAGGTGCCCAGGGTCCCAAAATTTGTGGGGGCTCATCCTCCTCTCGTGTCGGTGCCAGCTGTTGGGTTGTGCTCCCTGAAGCGAGGGCAAGTTCCTGTTGCTGATGCTCAGGTCTGCGCCCGCAGCCCCTATGTAGCACTAACCTTGGGTGTTAATGAGCACAGAGATCTTTTTTTTGCAGGAAAAAAAAAATCGGTGCTGTAAGTGACAGACATTAGCATTGTTACCTGGCTGTTACAGCCATCATTAGGGTTGCTTAGAAACTATCGCAGCTTCTTCCCCACCGGGCTGTCTGGTAATTGTTGTCCAATGACCCTATTTTTCAGGAGAGGGACAGGACACCTCCGGGGCCACATGCTTCTGCTGGCACCATCCCTCCCCACATTCCCCATATAGCCGGGGCACCTCTATTAGGTCCCAGGCTGTGGTCTCCTTACTGGGGTATAGGATTAAAATCTCAGGTATCCTGGGACCTCATACAAGGGCTCATACTCCCACCTCCCCAAACTGAAGAGGACTTTTCTCTGCTGATGGCTTTGTGAGAGCTGCCCGTTATTTGGGTTCCCATCTGCTAAAGGTGTTTGGTGTACACCGTAAGGGACGTGGGACGTGGGGAGGTGTCACACAGGAGCCTCAGCATGGCACAGGCACCCCCTGAGATGCGTCAGTCTGAGCGGTCATCCCACCAGGGAGGGAATTTGGAGCCCTCTGACTACGTGTAATTTCCATGAAGTTGGCTCAATGAGCCTTTCCCTCCCGTTAATCAAGTCCCCTCTGGGGCCGATGGCTCCCCAGGATGCCCTAACCTGCCGTGGCCTGGAGCAGGGGACCCGGAGGGATCGTGACAGGCAGGACGTCCCCATCACCTCGTGCTGGGGGCAAAATCCCCCTATAATTCCTGCCCATAGCTGCGTTTCCTGGGGTGTGTCTTTATTTTTCATAGCAAAAGCAGAAATGGAAACCAGGTGCAATGGGTTCACTACCTGTTGCAAGAGAAATGTCTCATCCGTGTGGTTTTGAGGACAGTTTTGTGCACATCCCCTCTTCCCTGAGGCTGAACGAACCTTTGGGGGTTCCCCCCCCCAAATACAGCTTTAATCCACGTTGGTACAGTGACATGAGCCTTTCCAGGGCCTTGTGACTGACGCTAGCATGGAATACATCTTGTAATCCTTTTTTTAATCTATTTTTTTCAGGGAGGTCAGCTGGTGCTTTATCTAACATGTAGCAATTCTTATTGTAGGCCTTCCACCTAATTCAGTGGCTCATTTGATGCTGTCTTTAATGTGATGAAGTGCTCTGAAATCAAATAATTTTCTTGAGTTGGGGAAAAAAAAAAAAAAAGCCCACTCCTGCTCTCCTTTCGTGCAATCCGTGTGGATTCCCAGAGGCTGTTTTGTGCTAAACCCCGCCCCGGGAAGCCCCCTCGGTGTCCCTAGGTGAGCAGGGCTGGATTCGGGTGGCAGCATCACACGTGCTGCGCCCGTCCGCTTGTCTTCCCCACACCGAGGGCAGGCTGGGCAAAGCATCTCGAGCCTGCCACTGCCCCTGTGCCTTAACCTTGACTTGTTCTTTGATTTTTAGAAGAGACAACAACCGCTCTGACACCCTGGAAAGGTCAGTAACCCGTGCCCCCGCAACGCCAGCGCTCCCCCTACTCCGTTTCCCCGCGGGTCCCTGCGGCTCCCGCCCCCCCCATCCAGCAAGTGCCTCCCCCCGAAACCCCATTGCTGCAGCTCCTGTGGCGATGATTTTGGGGCTGCTCACAGCTTCCCCGTTGCTGCTTTAGTGTAGCCACTCTGGGTTTAGCAGCCCTCCTGTTTGTCCCTCCTGCTAGACTAACGTGGCCACCTCGGGCCACCTCCGCATGCCGCGTCCCCTCCTCTCTCCTCCCTCTTGCTAGGGCCCAGGCAGGGATGGCTTCGTGGTCCTATTGCCCTGTGTCACCGTGTTGCAGCCAGTCCTTCTTCCTCTGGGATGCTTTTAGTGCTGCTTTAGTGCCTTTCTTTCTGGGATGTGGCAGGGTGGGCAACATGCTGCTCTTCCTTGCATCAGCAGCCCAGGGCAGCGGGTGCTCCCGCTGCCTCCCGCCCCATCTTATCGATCGATCGATCGCTCAGCCGGGTCCTCGGGACCGGCATCATCTCCATCTGGGGCTTGGTAGCCATGTGGCTTTGTTTGTAATGCTTAGAGGCCAGCCATCAGGATGACCTCTAGATGTCGGGAGGGATTGGAGATAGCACGGCGCGGAGGCTGCTCTTGTCCCCAGATCTGCCCCGGAGCCTGGCTGCTTGGTGCCGGGAGGGTTTGGGACTTTGGGGCAGCCGTGTGAGGTGTCTGTGGGTGTGGGAAGTGTGCTGCAAAGGGGAGACCTAATGGTTAGGGTCCTCAGTGCCCAGTAGGGCTGCGGAGAAAGGGGACACATCCCGGGGTCTTGAAAGTGAGGGTTGACTTGACCTCCTGGGTGGTCCCGCACGGGCAGGACAATTTGGGGTGTTTCTGCAAAGAGCCACGAGGTCAGGTGCCCCTCTCCATGGTACACCGAGCTCCTCACCTGGCTCTTCTCTTTGCTTCTCCCACTGCCCTCGTCACCCACCTCGTCCTGCCCTGATGGTGCGGGGCAGCAGGCACGGAGGTGGCACTGGTGGGGCACAGGGTGGCTCCGTGGGGGCCGCGTGCCACCGGGCGCTGGGTGCACTGCTGCTGCTGGGTGGTTTGGGGGCACAGGGTGAAAGCATCTGCCAAACTTCGCAGGTGATAAACTCAGAGAAAATTCGGAGGCCCCTTACAGAGGTCTCTTTGTGGTGCCACAACCAGTATGGGCTGGGGAACCAGGACCGTGATGGGCTCCACGTCCCAAACCCAAGGACATGGGGATGGCTGCAGGCAGGGACCTTGTAGCAGCCACCCCGCTATATGCAGTAACACCAGGGTCCCAAACAGCAGTATCTTGTCTTCCCTTGCCTTCCCTGCTCGGTGGCTAACACCACGGGTGTTTCTTGCCCCCCCTGCAGGCCCCGGTGCAGTGCACGACGGCAACAACGGTGCGTGGCGGCGAGGCGGCTGCGCCTGGCTGCTCGCCCTGCCGCTCGCCCAGCTCGCCCGCCTGTTTTGATCCTCAAGCCGGCCCCGCGGAGCGGCGACAACCACGGCCAGCGAGCGACAGCAGAAAGGAGAGGAAGAAGATGTATTCACTGTTTCTGAAAATAATCATAAGAATTGAGAGAGTGTCCGGCCAGGCCTTCTGGGGGAGGGGGAGAGAGGAAAAACACGCAAAAAATGCAAAGTGAATTTGAAAAGGAGGGGGAAAAAAAATAATTATCCAAGGCTTCCTGCTGAAGATGCAACGCGACTGAGTCTTTTTCTTTCCTCTTTGTTTATTTTTTCGTCCACCCCTTTTTCTCCTGTTTCGTCGTTCTCTGCCACGGGCCAGCGCGGAGGACGGGTCGGGTGCAGCGCTGTCCCCCCCTGTCCCCTTCGCCGTCCCCGCTCGCCCAGGGCCCCTCTGTCCGGATGCGCAGGTTTTCTTCTTTGCCGAGATTTCCCCGTCTTCTCATGGACCGTGCCGCCATTTGTGTTCCGAAATATATATATATATATCCACATATACATATATATATATATGTATAGATATATAGATCTTCAACAGCTACCATGCCGCCACGAACGGAAAGGGAGGAAGGAGACTGGTGCCGAGCCACGCGTTCATCGTACCCCACGCGGACATCGTGAATGATAAGGGATTCTGAGTCACAGTTAATTTTATTAATTATATTTTCTGATATGAGCCTAGAACTCTTAGTTCCTAAAAAACAAAAATGCAAAAAAAAAAAAATGCAAAAAAAAAAAGAAAGAAAACCAGGAGCTGGGGAGCAAGCAGAGAGGAGAAGTTTGTTCACTGAGGAGGTTTGTGCTGGCTCGTCCGCAGGCGAGGAGCTCGAAACGCCCGAGAACCGCGGCCGACCAAACAGTTCCTCTGGCAGCATTGCCAAAAACGCCGAGGGAATGGGCGATGCTCACCGCACATCATGGCGGAGGGAGACGCCGAACCTTTTCATGGGATATATATATACAGTATATATAAATATACATATATATATATAATTTTCTTTTTTTTTCGGTTAGCGTTCTAGCCACGGTTCCCAGCAGGGTCCTTCCGCTGCCATTACTGCATGCTGTATATGGAGTTAGGTGTGTATTGGTCCTCCACGAGACGAGAAGAGGTTCTCGGGCCACACGTGCCCAGGTCCCGTCGCCTTTCCGCCCTTGGGTGCCGGGGACGAGGGGACGCGGGCGCCCACGCAGGGTCCGGGCCCCTCTCTGGCGCCTTTCGTCACGCGGCCCCGGACCTTGGTGGCGGAATAAAGCGAACCGAGGGATGGACATAGACAGAGATCTATATAGCTCAGTTTTATATTTATATATATATATATGTATATGTGTGTGTGTGCGTGTGCGTGTGTGTGTATATATATATATATATATATATAAAAAAAGAAAGCGAAGCGATTGGCACCCGCCGCCGAGCCATCGGCCAAGCTCCGAGACGCGGGACAACTCGACTCGCTTTATTTTTCGCGGGGGGTCTCTCCTGCGCTTTCTTTTCCTCCTTTGGTTTCCTTTCCTTCTCCGGGGGCGTGAGGCGGGGCCCGGGCGTGGGCGGGCAGGCGGTGAGGGGGCTCTCTCTGCCTCTATCCATTAAAACGATTGTTCCATGTGGCCGCTCCGTCTGCTTGTGGTGCTCTTTGCCCCCGCGCTGTCCTGCCGCGGCATGGGGAGGGATGGAGGGAGGGAGGGAGCACCGAGACATTGCACTGACGGGTGGCCCTGGCGTGGAGAGCATCAGAGGGACAGCACCCTGACCTTGCTGTTGCGCCCAGGTGTGGTGCCATGACAGGTAAGACTTTGGTGAGTAGAGGGTGTGGGATGCGCCTCTGCCCGATTTGCTCCCCGCTCTGGTGGGAACAGAGGGTCCCGACCTTACGTGGGATTTATCCCCGAAGGATGTGATTTTGGCGGGGGGGGAAAGGCATTCGGTTAGCATGCGTTGCCCTGTGAGAGGCATTTAATTTTTGTGTTGGGACAGGCAGTTTTCTGCATCCCGGGGCACAATGGCACAGAAGGATATGGGCAGTGCCAGCCAGCCCAGCCCCACAGGAGCATGCTGGAGCCCTGGTGGTGGCCTTGCCTCGTAGAAACTCTTGTGGCCAGCTTTGTTGTTGCCAGCAGAGGTGTATCTGTGCCGCTCCTAGGAAAGGCTGGAGGGAGCTGTGCTTGTCTTTTGGCTCTTGGGCAGGGAGAGTTGCCTATGGTAGAATAAGCCCAGCAGGGAGAGGGAGGGACCCGACCCACCTCCCAGTGATGGCTATGGGGTTAATGCCCCCCCCCCCCCCCCCCCTTTATTTTTGAAATTTTGAATTTTTTGGTGCTCTAGCTGAGGTATCAAACACAATGTGGTGCCAGGGTTTGAGTGATGAAGAATAAGTTGGGGGGGGGGGGGGGGGAGAGAGAGGAGAGAGAGAGAGAGAGAGAGAGAGAAAGAGAGATGCTGGTTTATGGATGCATTTATGTGTTTATTTATTTACATATTTTTATTTGTGTCTCTTGATGATGGTAGATGAATGTCATGGCCTGAAATATGCCCTTGGTTCCTCTGGATGTAGCTGTGGTCCTGGTCCTTAGGCACTGGTCAGGTGTCACCGAGGGCCGTGGGGTAAATCCCCGCCGCGTCCTGCGAAGGGAGCCCGCGGGTGCCTTACAGCCGGGCTCGGTGTTGGGGCCATCTCTGTAGGTCCCTGTGCCCAGCCGCAGGAAGGGGCTGTGCCACCTCCCCTGGCACTTGGCGATGCAGCTGAGGAGTTGTGATGTGCTTTGTCTGACGTGGTGCATTACATGTCTGTAGATTTGTTGCTCCACTGCCAGCAGCCCGGCAGAACTGGCACAGTAAATGGGAAGGATTAGCGAGGCTTTCCTTACACCACGCTGGGAGCCAGCTTGTGCTTGTGTTGGTCAGGACACGGGTTTATTGCTTATACCACAGCCCTCTGCAGAGCTCCTGGCCAAACCATCAGCTCTGCTGCAGGATCCCCCTCCAGGACCGGGCTGGGAAGGGCTCACCCAGCTCGGGACAGCAGAGGCCGGGGGAGGCCAGGCCGATCTGAGCAGTCTCGTGTGGCCAGCAGGGTCCAGCAGGGATGGGAGCAGCGCTTCTCCCTAATCCAGGGCTGGGAGACGCAAATCAGAGGCAGTGGGATGTGTAGGAGGTGAGCATGACCTTCGTGGCACCTGCAGATGTACCGGACCCATCCTGGCTCCCAGATTATTTTTTTCCCCAAGGAGAGGCCCAAAGCAGAGAGGCTTTCTCAGGGTGTTAGCTGTGGTTCTCGCCTTGCTGAAGGTGATGATGTTGAGCGCCACGTTATCCTTGGGTAATGTGGGCTTGGGTCTGCTGGGTTCTGCGTGGGGCTTGGACACTGTCTGCGCTGGTGCTGAGCACTGGTTTCATGTCACACGGGTCGTGGTGCTGTTGTCGTCTTGTAAGAGGTATGTTGGGGGTCTCGGGCTGCCAGTTGGCATATGGGGAGGAGGGGGATGGTGCTATCCATCACGTCACCTGTAGCTGGACCAGTGCTGAGCGTGGTCAGGGTGCGCTGCACCTCCACCGCCCAGCTCGGGGTGAGCCTGGGGGAGCCGTGGTGGTGCCCCAGCCACAATTCCTTTGGCTGTGGTGGAGCACACGGGGTGGTCCTCCCATCCCGGACCCCTCTCCAAAGGAGGACAGTGTGTTTTGGGAAGCACTTACCTTTCCCAGGGGGCAGCTGAGGTGTCCCTGATGTGTAGGGCCGTGGTGGCTTGTGGAGGTCCCCGGCTGGAGCCATTTGCTCTGTTTGCAGGCGAGAGACCCTGTGGTGGGTCAGCCATCGCCCCACAGCCCCCAGTCCCTCCCACTGCCCCAGCGAGGTGCACTGGTCCCCAGCAGCCTCCCCAACACGTTTGGCTCTGGGACATCAACCCTGGGAGCCGTTCTCCTTTCCAAGCTCTCTGGAGTGAAGGGGTGGTTGGCACATCCCAGCTGTCAGCAGGGTGGTGGGATGGAAAACTGGTCCCGAAAGGCGCAGGTCCCTTCTCCTCCTGGTCCTGGCTGCCTTTGGCCTTTGATGAAGACTTGTGTCTGTGTCTCGTGGTGGCAGATCTCGACAGGAGCAGAGCACCATTGGGAGCATTTCATCTGCAGAGGTATCCCTTGCGCAGGGGTAGGTTGCTCTGTCAGAGCAGGTGTTGTTATAAGGTGGTGAAGACGATGCTGGGGTGGTGCACTTGCCAAAAGGAGGAACCTGATGAGGCTTCTGCAGAAGGTAGGTGAGCGAGCAGAGCAAAGACAGTCCTCCTGCAGGGCTCCATAAATAGGTACATGCATGTCCATGGCGCAGGTCCCATCAGCAGAGCTGCAAGGACATTTCCTTGGGAGTGCAAGAGCTGGGGCTGCAGCAGCCGCCAGTGCAGGACCGGCTCGGGGACGGGGGCAAGGGAGGAGCTGAATGGCAGCAGGGCAGAGAGCAAGCAGCCCGGTCGGGAATCAGACAAACCATGGGGCTGGAAGCAGTGCCAGTATGGGGATAATTTGGGAACCGAATGAGGCTCCAACAAAGTGTGGGGTGAGGCTGCAGAAGGCACGGAGGTACCGGCTGCTCGGGAGCCCCGCTTGCTCCCCACGGCACGCACGGTCCGCGAAGCAAAGCCCCGAGGGTACAAAGTTCGTCAAACTTTATTGATACACTGCACAATCACAACCATCTCTTATTCTTGCCGAATTAGAAAAGGTTACAACTACAATGTAACATGCACAAATCTCAGGTAGTATAGCCACCCTTGGAATACAATGATCGACGGAAACTCAAGACCGCGCGTCCTCGCCGTCGGGCGCCGGGGGCGAGCCGTCCGGCCGCGGCACGCGGAGAGCGGCGGTCGTGCGGGGCTCTGCCACCCGCCCGCGCGGCGGGGCGACGGCCTCAGACAGCCAACACGTTCCTCACAACTGCACGTTACATGGCACGAGAAAGTCGAACGCCGTCCCGACGGAGGAGGACAAGGAAGCCAGCCCAAACCGACCCGGGGAGGAGAAGAACGGGGAGCGCGGGGCGGCCCCGGTGCCGTTTCGTCCGGCCTCGGGGGCGTCTCGCAGTTGTCACCTCTTGTCTCTGAAATGCCACAGCCCTTTGGCCTTGTGTCGGGGGCTAGTTCAGCGGTTCTTCTGCGGGGAGAGAGAGAAATAGGGCACCGGAGCGGTGTGCCAAGCGAGGGCCGTGCACCAGAGGACACCAGCTTGGGGGGGGGGGGGGGGAGGGCTCCCCCAGGGCTGCACGGGCAAGGGATGGGGCACAAGGGGGTGCCAGGGCGGCATGGGGCCATCTTGGGGAGATGCAGACCAGCCCCGGTGTTGGCGTGACACTGCCAAGCACCTCCTGCACCCCAGGGATGTGTCTGGAGGCCCCAGCAGCAGAGGGCTGAGCAGAGGCCACTCGCTCAGGTGAGGCCACCCTTTGCCAAGCGTGGGGACAAGCAGGAGTGTTGCAGGGCAGCCAGCCCCTCTGGATGTCCCCTGTGGTTTTGGAGAGCCGGGAGATGAAGCTGCCAGGTAGGACTCGAGGGGGTTATGCCTATTTCCTTGCGGGTGATGTGTCACTGGCGGTGGGAGAACATTTGCATGCTTCTGCCTTGCTTCGGGTTGGGGGGGGGGTGTCACTTCTTCTGCAGGTCGATTGGCTGGGGTGGGGTTTTGGGGGAGGAGGTGCAGGCCACTGTGCCAGCTGGAGACGGTGCCATCCACCTCTGTGATGGTGCCCAGGACCAGGGGATGGGACCGGACCGCTGCTCGTGCTCCTTCCCGGGATACTGGTGGAGAACGTAACAGAGCCGCAGGGAGCATGAGACGTGGAGGTGACCAGTTCCGTGCTGTGCCACATCCCTGCCCATCAGGTAAACCAGAGGGGTGCCCCCAGGCCACATAGGGTTTGTAGCTGAGCTGTGGCGCACATTGAGTGTCCCAGGTGCAGGAGGGCCCTGCATCCCTTCAGCTTCTGTAGCTGCCACTCCTTTCGCAGTAGCAGCGCACGTGTGCTTGTTTGCACGGGTCCTGGACGGCCCGCAAGAGACCAGGGATGAGGCCAGGGCACCACTGCATCGAGGACAGGAATGCCGTGGGGTTTGTGCCAGGCTTTCATTTCTTTTCTGTGGGCGAGAAAGCAGGGCAGGGTGGCGAGGAGGTTTCAGCAATGGCAGAGTTTGCATGGGAAAGACGCGCACATGGCCGCAGCTGCTGAGCCATCTTCAGCAGGGAGAAGAAACAGAAAAGTGGAGGAGGCATCATTTCCTGGGGGTGTTGGGGGGACACACACTGTGTGCTTCCTCAGTGTTGTTTTGTCCCTTTGTCCAGTGCCATCCATGACATTTCTGGAGCGCAGTAGGAGGGTCTGTCCCCGGAGCATGGACCCAAAGCTTCCCATCCTGGAGTGGAGGGAAGGATCGGGGTTTCTCTTCATACTGGGTGAAGGGGATCACATAATGGGGTGTTGTCGGGCACTGGGGGCTGTAGGCAGGGAGCTGACATGGCCCCTCTGGGGTGACCGTCGTGTGTGGCAGGGGAGAGGGCCGAAGGGTTGCAGGAAGCAAAGAAGAGTCTGGCTGCGTGGTTTGGTGTCCGAGGAGCCTCCAGCAGGGAGGGTCAGGAAACGGCGAACTGGGGGCTCCAGGAGCATCCTTGTCCTTGCCATGTAGGTGCAGCAATTTGATAGCCACAATTCTTCCAGTGGAGCTCGAGCTGCCTCCAGACAGTTGAACACTGTGGCCTCTGCTCAGGCAGGGGCACGGGCACAGCGCAAGCAAAGCCATCGCAGAAGCCCCATGGTCATTTCCTGCAGTTCTCAAGCTGCCAGAACAATGTGGGGAGGTCGTGGCAAGGAGCCCTCAGGGAAATTTGGAGCTGCCTCTGTGCTGACGCAAAGGAAGGGACCGCTTGGCCCCAGCCCTCCGGGTGCGCACAGGCGGGACAGGAGTGGTGGCGCTGTCGCAGTGGCCGTGCTTGGTGTTTGGTGCCTTCCTCTGTTGGTTAGTGCCTCCCTCCAGCCTTGGTGCTGTGGTGCTTTGGCTGTCATGTTGAGCAAGTGGCTGGAAATGCCGTGAGCATCTCACATAGCCCTGGTCCTCGGAGCCTCCAAACAAACACAGGCACGGTGTCAGGGCCACATCCAAGCGGCAGGTCCGCGTGTCGTGGGCAGGGGTCCGGAGCAAAGCAGGGACCGTGGCGACCCCAAGGACTCATGTTCCCAGGAGGGCAGCCTCGTGCCTACAAGAGCATGGAGGGGATGATGTTAGCTGGGAGATAGTGCAGTGGGAGGTTCGTGGTCCTTCGGGGACTGAGCATCGCCCCTCGCTTGGGTCGTGCCAGGGGAGGCAGCTGGAAAGGGTCAGTGGGCATCACAGCTGGGCCACATCCTCGGGCAGTCAGGAGGGACAGGGCAGTGGGGCTGTGGTGCTGGAGGGGAGCATTAGGGGAGGGAGAAGTGAGGAGATGATCAGGGAGGAGCTTTGGTGGTGAGACATCACATTCAGGACTGAAAAGGCGCAAGGCAGAGACGCAGGGCTTCAACTTCGGGGTCTGTTTGGGCGCGCAGGTGGCTTGACGCAACGACGAGATGGACATCCCCGGTGAGCAGTCCAGGCGGCCCCCGCCGTGCCGCACCCATGTCAGACACGATGCCACCAAAACGCCTGCCGGGTGACAGCAGGGAGCCCCGTCCACGCTGGACCACATCCCCGGGGCACATCAGCCGCAACCGGCTCGGCGCGAAGAGGGACGAGGCAGCGGGCAAGGCTCAGCACGGCATTGCCCTTTGCGGCGGGCGGGCGGGCGATGGTGGCGGGTGACAGTCTTGGTGGCACGTGGTGGGGTCTGTACAGCGTAACCAGCGGCGAGAACAATCCCGGCACGTGGGAGACGCGGCCGTCCTCGGCCCCTTGGCGCCGTTCCCCGTCCTCCGGCGTGGCGCCCGTCCGACGGAGAGGAGTCCCCGGGCGGCCGTCCCGGCGGGCTGAGCCCGCGGCGGGGCAGAGGCGCGGCGGGGCCTCCCGGGACCCTCCGCTCCCTTATCAAAAGTCGAGGAGGAGGCGAGCGAGGAGGGCGGCCCAGAGGCAGAGGCCGGTGGCCACCCGGGATGCCGCGTTGCCGCCGTCGTGCACCGCTCCGGGCCCTGCATGGAGGAGGGAAGAGGAGGGACAGCGTTAAGGGCGGAGGTGAGAGGACACAGTCATGTCATACAAGCAGGAGCCCTGTTGTCCCCTTGTGTCCCCCTCCCCTTCTCCCCTGGTGGGCAGCAAATGGGGCCAGCAGGAGGAGATCAAGTCCCCATTTGGGTCAGCAGGAAGCCTGCAAATGCGCCATGTGTACCCCACAGTGCCAGCCCAAGCGTGCCAAGGGACCGTGTCAATTGGTGGCGATGGGCAGCTTTGTGCCATGAGGGTCAAAGCATCGTTCCTGGTATATCTGAGAGCGTAGCATTGTGGTGGCCCGAAGCAGGCATCCCCATCGCCCTGGGTGCCATAAGGGTCCCAGCAGTGCCCAGGGGCTTCATCCTGGGGCTACGAAGGGGAAAGGAGACAAGCCCGTTCCCTCTGTCCCTCCCTCTCTTAGCTGTGTCTCATCATCCCTGTGCATGTCTCTCTCTGTCCCCTCACTCATTGTTCACCCTCTTGGACTTGTTGTTCTCTGTCTATCCCATGCATCTGCTCCCCCCCACTGTCCCTGGGAGTCTCAGGGCTTGCTCCATCCTACACATCACCAGGCCGGCCCCCATAAACAAGCAGCCAGCTCCACTCTGCTCTGCTCCGTGCTGCTCTGCTCCGTGTTGCTATCTGCTCATGGCCATCTCCCTTCCTTGCTGTGCCGAGGTGCAAAAAGCAGGAGCACATACCGTACAGGATGATGCTGGCATTGGTGTTGCCCAACTTGTTCGTGGCCACACACGTGTAGTTGCCGTAGTCCTTCTCCGAGACGTTGAAGAAGGTCAGCGTCGACAAGCGGCCCTTGCTCTCGATCCGCACCCCCTCCAGCCCGTTTGCTAACCTGCAGGGAATGGTGGATGGCGCTGCTCAGAGCCCCAGATGGGGCAAGAAGAGAATGAAGAAGCCCTCCTGGCCCACCACTGCGTGCACTCAGACCCCAACCAGCCCCACAGGAGCCACCCCTTCACCCCACCATGCCACCAGAAGCACACCTCTCGCCCCATCCCCAGCCCACCTTCCTCCCCGGGATGCGCTGGCCATATCCCCACTTTCCAAACCTGTGGCCACCGTTCCTGGAGAAATGACCCCAAGACCCCCTTGCTGCCAGGAGCCTGACCCTCTGTGCTGCTCCCTCGGCCACCTTCGCCCCGCTTCGCATCCTCCGTGCCCCCGCACCTGGTGTCCTCCTTGAACCACTGAAACTCCGCCACGGGGACGGCTGAGGCCTCGCACTGCAGGATGCCCTTCTGGCCCACCGAGGCGCCCGTGTTCTTGGCGTTCGAGATGTACGGCGGGTCTGCGGGGACGCCACACCACGTCAAGCCCCGGGGCCAGGCCCCGCGCCCACCCCCCTGCCACGTCCCCCCTTAGGACACCCACCCCACCCACTTACAGTTGACGGTGACTTTGACTTTCCGGACGTCTGGGACGGCCACATCATTGACAGCGCTGCACTCGTACTCCCCGGACTGCTCCCGCGTGATGCCCGTGATCTCCAGGTACTCGTCCTCGCTCACAAAGCCCTGTCCTGGGAGCCGTGGATAAACACGGGGCACCATCACCGACAGCGTCCAACACCTCGCCCTCCTGGGCTGGACCCCTGACAGCCCCCCAAACCAACCCCCAAATAAAGCCCCCTGCATCCCTTCCAAGCTGTGCCCCCCCAGCAGGAGGACCTGTGGAGCCCTCCCTCCAGCAGCACCCCACATCCAGCACGGGTGGCTCCCGAAATCCCCGCGCCTCCCCTCACCTTTCCCGGAGAGGTGCCGCCACGTGACGGTGGGCTCCGGCCTCCCGAAGGCCAGGCACATGAGGGTCACACTGCTGCCTTCGTTCACGGTGATGTCTGATGAGATGTTGACGATTTGGGGGGGAACTGCAAGGCACACGACAACGGGGGGGGCCATCAACACCCAGGTTTGGGACCCACCCAAACGGTGCAGCGGGTCTGCCGCACTGTGCCCGTGCCATACATGCCACCCGCCCCTCTGACACGGAGAGCCTGCCATCACCCATCGGTGTCTGCCCCATTTTCCTCCCCAGCACTGACCCCACACCTGCAAAATGCCATCCCTAACCAGCCTGAGCACAGCCCTGGGGTCTGCCCACCCACCCCAAATCACCAGCCCCCGCTGCTTCGGGCACCGCCGTGATAACCGATTCTCGTTACGACCGCCAACAGCTCTCATATTTTAGCATTTTTATTAAAGCTTTCTAAATTACTGATTGTCTGCTCCATTCAATGCCGGCCATCGTGATTTATATTAGTCTATCCCCTGATACTCCATCTAATAAATAACTTGGCATTCTCCAAACCCATAAATATCCCCGTCGCTGGCAAAAAGCAATTAAATCCCGTTTGCCGATGCCATTCTCTGGCACTCTGGGCCGTGGGGCTGGAGGATGCCACCCCCAGGAGCTGACCCAACTATGCAGAATGGCTCTCCCTAAACCCAGCTCCACCCCGGCCCTGCCAGGTGCTGTGCCCCATGAGCCCTCTCCGAGCAATGCCGTGAGCCCAGGCGCACGTGGTGCCACACGCCCAGCCCTTTTGCTGGGGGCTCTCGTGTTTTGCTGGGCTGACTGCCAGAAGAACATCGCCATCGAGCCCCAGGAAGGGATGAGATCCCATCAGCTCAAGCACAGCCTCTCTCTCCTCCCAGCCCTGGGGACCGTCCCGGCCCCACTGAGGCTGCTGCCTCATTTTTCCATACTCTTGGCCACACAAGAAGCGTGGTGTGTGACACATATCACAGCTTCTCCACCAGTCGGTTCCTTGCCTGCACCTCAGAGGGAGGGATGCCACAGCCACACAACCGAGGGATGCCAAGCGAGGGGTGACACGTTGTCCACCAGCAGCTCATGCTGCCCAGATGGAAAAACAAGGATGGGCAGCGCAGGGGAGGGTATGCTGACCAGGGGACACAGCCCACGGTGGTCTCTGTGTACCCCAAGAAGCCTCAGAAGGGCACGCACAGCCCCGTGCTGGCCGGGTGATGCTCTTAGCACTCACACCAGGCATGTGGGTCCTTCTCCATAAGGACAACGGCACTGCCAGGCCCACTTCACCACAGTGCCAGCAGCCACGGCCCCTCCACCTAAGCCACCGACTGCGTTTGGAGCTCGTCCTTAGGGCAGCGCCCTGCCACCAGCCCCTGCCACCCTCCCACCAGCTGGTCCAGCCCTGCTGTGCTCACCCTCTACCGATGCCCGTGCCTTGTTAAAAGTCACAAGAAAAGGGTTAAAATACAGACCGAGAGCACCTTTTGCTCCCAGGTGGCCACAAGGCTGGGCTTGCCTTTGCGTGCGCTCGCAGCCAGCCCTCTCCCCGGCGCAGCCCCCTGGCGAAGGCGCTGCCGAGCCTGCGCCGCCTGATGGGCCCTGCGAGGCAGTAAATTTCCCAGCAACTTGACACTTTAATATAGAAGTACAGTCTGTTATAGCAGAGGGAGATTGTCTGAGTCCTTCAGGGGAGACTGGCAATCCAAAAATGAAAAGTGTGCGCCAGCAACCGGTGAAAAATGTAGTTAGCGCTCCGAGTGCGGGCGGCACGCTCCGACGGCTTGTCCCTGACGGGTCTGTCGTGGGAAGGGACCCCGCACATGTGGGAACCCAGCCACAGAGCTGGGATTTCTCCTGCTCTGCAGGCAGAGAGATGTCAGCCCTGACACAAGAAGCTTCGCTCTGCGGCCAGACATTGGCACTGGGCTCCGACCCCGCCGACTCGCCGCGATTCTTGCTGCGGGGACCTTTGGCATGGGAACAATGTGCCAAGGACTCGAGACACCCCCCTTTGGGGTGCCTTTCCTCGGTCAGATGAGGAGAGAGCTTTCTGTGCTACCACCTGTGTCCTTGCACCTCTCACTGCTGCTGACAGCATGGGTTTGGGGCTGCCGGGTGGGACTTGGGAGGACACAGGGATGCAGGCACCCAAAACCCCGTGAGACAGCAGGACTGCTGCCTGCAGCAGCACCCAGAAACTGGGCAGCTGCCTGCTCCTGCAGTAAAGCCTGGCCACCCCTGCTCCCCATGTCATGCAGGTAACTGGGAGCCCCCTCCCACAGTGCCCTTTCTCCACAGTCCGTGGCCCACGAGCAGAACAGCTCAGGCTAGCCACGGAGGCCTTGTGAAGGCGATGGAGGCACCGCGCCTCTTTGTCTCTTCCCATCAGAGCTGCCCTCTCCCCCAAGTGACGGTGACCACAAGAGTGACCCTCGTGCAAGACCCAGGTGGGAGGCAGCTTTCCTGCAGGGCACGGAGGTGTCACGCAGGGAGGGAAGCAGTGAGTGTCCCAGTGTTGGGAACTGCAGCTGGGCAAGGTTTAGAGACACCTCAACCCAACACCAAGCACTTAAAGCTGCTCAGAGCCCTCTCCATCCCGGCAGCACCCAGGGACAACGCTCAGCTTTATCCATGATGCGGTGGGCATGGGGCAGACCAGGACCAGCTCATTCCTGGTGCTTTCCCTGCTCCGTGCTTGGAACCACCTATGAGCAAGGAGCTAAAACCATGCCCAGGGCAGGCAAAAAACAAACAAACGAACAAACAAAAAAAACTATTAATGGAATCCAAGGCAAGCAGAACGACCCAGAATACAGCTCAGCCCCAGCGCAGGCAGCTGCATTACATCAGCAATGCTTCAGCATGAAGTACTCACTGCTCCTACAGCTACGCACCGCCACATGATCCCAACTCAGCCATGCACAAACAGCCCACAGCCTGATGGGCCAGGGTGACCAGGGCCAGGGAAACGGGACTGCATCACCGTGCCTCGCTGCTGCCCAACCTCATCCCACCGAAAGTGCTCCTGAGAGCCATCAGAGATGCACGGGGGGTGGGTGCCCCTGGAGAGCGTGGGGCCGCCGTCCAGCTCAATACCCAGCACGACAGCGATCACTGCCTACGAGGTTACAGGGACTCGCAGGAGGACATCGAAGGAACCTGATTACATTTCTATAGATCCCACCAACTGCACTCCCCTGCACGCAGCCTCAAGGGCAGGCTGCCTTTGCCTTTGCTTTAACTCATGAGCAGGGCAGGAGGGAGCTGGGGCTGCGCAGGGATGCTGTCAGCAAACAGGACCCGAGAGCTGGGAGGCAGGATGAGGCCAGGAGCAAACACAGAATCATAGAGAAACGTGAGAATCACAGAGAATCATGAGAAACATGACATAACACTGCCCCATGAGCCATTCCCCACAAACACCACCACGATGCAGGTATGGGCATGGCACCCGCACGGCCACAGCTAAGAGCACACCCCTCTCAAGCTGCTGTGGCTTGAGATTACCCATGGGCACGGAGGCAAAAGGCTCTCCAGTCCCACTCCCCAGCCTCCCTGTATCCCCAAAGCACCAGGAGGAAAACCCTGCTCATACTTCTCATCCTCCAGCACTACTGCAGGTGCTAGCCCTGCTCATTTACATGTCAACAGCAAGCTTTTCTTGGCTTATCTTTGATTCTCCGCAGCTATCACTGGGGGCCCTCCCCCTGTCCTACATCCCCTGTGCAGATAATATCCAACATTTATGACACTCTCCTGTCACTAAATATAGAACATAATAAATGATCCCTGGGCAAACGTGTTAATAAGCAGAGAAGCAGCAAAACCGGGGCCGATGCTCGAGCAAGTACACGGAGTGCCTGCTCTGCCTCTTGTCTCCTGACACACATAATACACTTTACAACATCTCACACACCGGCTCTTGTTAGCCCACGGCACAATGATAACACGATATTTAAGAGAAAAGGGGTGAGATGCTCCTCAATTGTTCAAGGGGCACAGATCCCTGCCTCAAATTAGCAGTCCTTGGCTACCACTGGTACGAAACAGGGCTTGCAGGGGGGTCACCACGGTACAGCCCCATCTCCAGCTGCCTTCCACAGTCACTTGGGGACCGATGTGGCCATCACCCACCCTGGGGGACCCTCTCCAGCCCCCCCCCCCCCCCCGGCACACAGTGCTCGTGGGACAGCTGCAAGATGCTTGTCTTGGCGAGTTACAGGGGTAAGGCAACACGGCAGCACTGCAGCTCTACCCCCTTATTAATAGTCTTGTTTTCCATTTAAAAGCCCACTACTAGGAGCAAATTGAATGTGAAGTAAATCCCTAGGAAGCCGGGAGCGGCGCGTTGGTTCGCGGTCTCGCTGGCGCGGCAAGCAGCCCGCAGAGGATTGCGTCGACCCTGTGTAATATTAATCAGGGGTAAGTTAATGCATAATGTTCACTAGGCCAAAAAAATACATTTGGGCTGTAATTTCTTGTTTGTTCAGAAAGCGGGCGAGAGAAATTGAATGTGAAAGTGATGCCACTAAATTCAATAACAATAAGCCCGTGATTTATCTCCTTCCTTTACCGCTCGAGACCCACACCACCCGATGTGCCGATTAATATTTTACATCGGGCCCAGGTGACTGCGGCACACCGGGTCCTGCTGATGCTTGTGGGGCCTGTAAAACCCCGTGCCTCCCCTCACCTCCCTGCCCTCCTGGACCCCGAGCCACAGCGAGATGGTGTGTGCCTTTCTGCACGATGCTGCGCGGTGCTGGAGAGCCTCTGCACCCAAAATCAGTTTCTGGTGCTCTCCACCATGACATGGTGCTGGTCCTGTGCCACCAGCAAGCTGTGCACACACAGAGGGGGGACACCCATGGGGACACCCATGCCACTTGCCCAACCTGACTCAGAGCTGCTGGTGGCCCTGTGGGGCTGGCCGTGGCCTCACGCACCAGTGACACCGGCACGGCTGGGGGCCATACGTGCCATAAGCTGGGGACCCATCCCCAGCACATGCAGGCAGCCCCCAGGACTCTCCCAAACTCTGGACACCGGCACCAGTCATGCCCCTGCTCAGCAGCAAACTGCTCTTCTTGCCAAGCGCTTGGAGAGCTCAGAGCTCACGAGGCACTGCGAGACGCCCTGATTCCATGAGGGATGGCTACAGCAAGGGGCACGGCCCTTCCCTGCTAACCCCCGCGGCGAGAGGCAGCTCTCCGGTAATTACTGCCTGATTATCGACCCCACGCAAACACACAGGGGCTGACTTGGCTCCTGGCTGCGCCGTATCCCAGATCCCTACCAGGAACGCTCGCCGCCACGGCCCGGGGAGTGCGGCCGGCTATTTTTAGCCACGAGCTCATTAATGCTGCACGCCACGGAGCGGCGAGGCTGAGCGAGCACTGACATACACAACGGATGTCCCTCCAGATCATTAGCTCCTAATCCATTCAAAGAGACCTCTTCCTACACCTGGGATATGGCAGGAGAAGATGGATGCCTGCGGGCTCTGCAAAGTGCCCGGCATCCTGCAGCAGGGGGCTGCTCGAGAGCGCTCGGTGGCTTTTATGCCCCAAGACAGCCCCTGTCCCTGCCACCCATCCCAAAACGAGAGCAGACCCGCTGCTAAGAGCCAGTTACCCGTGCAAAATGGCAATGGGGACCCGTGGGACACTGCTGCTCACCTGGATGCAACACTTCTTGCATTTGGCATGTTTTGGGCATGGGCAGCCCTTAAGCACAGCACCCTTGCAACACGACCCAGACGCAAAAAACTCCACAAATAAACCAACAACTCCACCAAATATACCCAAAGCCTGCCTGGAGCTTCACATTTCACTACAGCACAGCGAACGTTCCCAGCACAGCACCACTGCAATGCACAGGTCAGACACCCCACAACACTGCCATAGCCCCTGCAACCCAGTGGGAAAAGTGCCTGGGCTCAAATCTCCTGCTCAGCCCGATGGATGCTTTCTGAGGACACCCTCCCAGCAGCCTTAGAGACTACACCACAGATATGGGCAGCCCCAGGTATGATGCCACAAACTGTGCGTGCTCCCTGAGACTCCCCAGACCCCCTCCCTGCTCCCCCCTGACCAGGAGGCTTTTCCCTTCCCTCTTGCTAGAGATGGATCTGGCAGGAGAGCTGCAGCCCTCTTTCATTAAATGTTAATGCTTTTATTTATTCACCAGTATTTATGGACCTCTCATCTCCTCCCATTGCTATTCACATTTCTCCCTCTCGTTACTGCCAGATGGGTGAGGACGGACGGTTTATCTGCAGCAGCGAGATGGGCGCCTGGATGGCTTCCCGGCCACCCCTGCCTCGGCATTGTCCCCCAAAGGGGACAATCTCCTCCTGAGTGCCCTGCGGGGACGTGAGGACCTCCACGGGCACCGTCCCACATGGTCCAGCCCCAAAGCTTCACGTGTCTGCTCTTTTCTTGGGGAGATGCAGGGCTCGCACTGCCCCATCCCCTCCCCAGCTGTCCCCTCCGACACGAGGTGCTGTCCCTGCAGGGAGCAGGATTGTACCCTGGCATGGCTCTGGTCCCCCCCCCGGCTCTCCTGCTGCCTCCCTCCCAGCACCCCCAGCTGCCTCCACCCCACGCTCCCACAGCTCCACGTGAGCCTCCCCAGCACGGGCAGGATGGAGCTGTCAGAGGTGTCACCGGGCAAGGACTAATTAGCATGAGGAAAGGCAGCACAAAGGAGGGAAATATGCTGAAAGCTCAAGTTTTGCTTCCTTTTGCAGATGGGGAGAACAGCGGGACGGCACCGGTCCCCGTCAGCAAACAGAGACGGGTCCCTGCGCGCCGCCTCGCTTCTCCCAGGGTTTTGGGGTTTGGTCCTCTTATTCACCCCTACTTCATCTGGCTAACAGCCAGACCTCAGCACAGCCATCAGGGACACAAAGAAGGCCTGGCAGCCAGAAGATGGGGATACAAACCCATCCCCGTGGCCAACATGGGGCTGCCCACGAAGGGTGACCCGTGCGACTGTGCCCGGCGTCCTGCCTGGTTCCCGGGAAGGGGGCACCGCTGGGAGCTGTGCCAAAGTGGTGCTTGTCGACAGCGAGGATTATCACCTCTCGTCAACTCAATTTTGATGACAGCACAATCTGAGAGGCTCGTCAGAGTTGATTTTATCGACATAATAGATTAAGCGCATCTGACAGCTATAGTTCGGGCACGGGGATGATTTTTGTCAAATTCCTCAGTCCCGCGAGTGGCATGTCACGCTGCCACCTTGCGCGCTCCGACAGCGCTTTGGCTGGGGGGGAATTTTCCCTTCTCCTGCTCTTAAATGCTGCCTTTTCTCTGCCTTCCCATGGTAAAACACGCTTTGCATGGAGCGGCTGGGCAGGCATCATAACCCATAACATTTCAGACAAATTATGTCACAACGGAGATGAGGTATTTTGCACTCAGAGCGCGATCTGAGCAAAGCCAAAGAGAGGGGGATAAAGGAAAACCGACCACAACCACCTTCCTACAGATGCCTTCAGAGCCTGGGAGCATTACATGGCATGTTCTCTGTCTCCAGGTGTGTCAGAGCCTTCCCATGGCACTGTGTGCCCCCCATTTTGGATGATTTGGAAACCAACAGCACCATGCAGGGTGACATGACACCTTCAGGCCACAACCACGTTTCACGAGACAAAGCAATAGGATAAACAAACCAACAAAGACCCCTTCATCAGAGCAAAACCAAAATCTGGACGTGCCAGGGACCTCATGTGAACAAGAAATTGGAAAATTAAGCAGAAGCATCTAGCTGCCTTTGCTGGGCAATGTCTCCCACCTGCGCACCCCTTTTTCTCTAGGTTTTTGCGTTGAGACAGTGAAAGCAATAAAACCGAAACTCCGAGTGGTATACCTACTGTGTAACCACCTGTCAGTAAATTTATGAACAATTAGGAAGTGAAAGTGCTTCCCAGGGAGCTATTTGTGCGTGCGATAAAAACGTTCTTTCTGTTTGGGAATATAATGAGGAAACAACTTCTCCCGTTCTCACCCCCACTTTGCCGATTTTGCTTTTTGCGGTAATTAATCCAGCTGCTGCCGCTCTTTTGTTCCACCGGCTCCCGATGCCCGCCGCACTGACCCACCCGCTGCCAGCTGCTTTTGGGGGCTTTTTCCTCCTTTCAAAAAGCCTCGAGAAGAGGAGCCAGGGGATGCTCCCCATCACTTCCTACAGCTGAAAGTCGTGTCCTCTTCCATACACCCAGCTAGATTTTGGGCTAGCGCTTTATCCCAGCCACCTGGAGGATGCTCTGCTCTCCCTTCACGATGTACAGCAGGAACATGAAAGCCCCAGGTTCCTGGCACGTGCCGCTGCGACATCAAATCTCCAGCATTCAGCATCTTCCAGTAACCCTTCAGTTGCTCCCTGTACCAACTATGCTGCCCTTCACCTCGCACATACAGCCGTGCACACACAAGACACGTGTGAGCTTTCCTGCTCCAACACCCACCCTCACCAGTCTCCTTAATTCCTTAATTAAGGTCATGAGTGTCCTTAATGCCACTGAACAAGATCCAACCCCTCCGTATTTACCATGTCTCTGGTGCTCTGGCTGCTCTCATGCTTTTTTGGACTCTTTTTTTGGAGCTCTGCACCTCCCCAGACTTCTCCCAGACCTCTGGTGTTGCTCTCGTGGGCACCCAGCCCAGCCACAACCCTCAGAGCTCCCCAGCAGACCGTGCTCTCCTTCACCAGCACTTGCCCATCAAACTCTTGCCCAGCTCCACCAAAGAGCTCTGTTCCCACCATCCCACGGCTCCTCCCTCGGCCAGGGAGCTTGGTCACCACCAGCAGCTCTGTCTGGGAGGTCACTGCTCGGACCCCACCAGGGGAAGGGGCCCTGCTGCCTTCCTTTGCCATGCCATGGCATCTCATGGTGCCACCAGCTCTTCGGCAATCCCATTTTCCTTCACAAAACCCATGGCAGCAGGTGCTGTTCTCTTCCTGCAGGCCCAGCTCTTTCTCTTTCAAGACCACCCCCCTCTTTGTGCCCTGGCTCCTTCATTATTCTTTCATTTTTCTCTTTTGCTGCCTCCTGATCTTTTGATGCTGGGTGCATGTGCACGTTTCGTTCGTCTCTTTGTTGTACAAGTCTCTGGGCTTTTCTTCTCTTCTTCTCTCTCCCCTCCAGTTGCCTTGTTCTCCATTCATTGCTATTCCTTCCTGCTTTTCTCTGGGCTCTCCTTGGCTTTGAATTCCAGTACCTGCCGCATCTCCCACGTTTTACGTCTTTGTGCTCTTTGTCTGTTCTCCATTTCTTCAGGGAGGAAGGGACGGTGAGTTGCGGAGCCATTGCTCCTTTGTAGCCTCTTCTTTTCCCCTTTGCTTACGCCTTGGTCCTTTTCCCAGACACTCCTTTCCATCCCTGGGAAATCCTCTCCATCCCCTTTCCATTCCCGTTGCCACTTCCCTGGCCAGCCCTCCTCGGTGCCGGTGGCGACCAGACCCGGCTGCTTCCAGCACCACAACCCCGAGCCCGCAAGCAGTGTGTAATTACAATTACACCCACAGGCTCCGTTTAGGTAAACATATGGAGATAGCGGTGCAAATGGAAAACCCCAGGGCAAGCCTCCAGTGCTCTCCTTGAAGGCTGGGTGTCACCGTGCCTTGACAGGTGACGCCTCCCTGCTCCCAAGAAACGCTGTCGGCTCTAAGATGTGAGCTCTTCTCCTGGTCTGGGAACACCAAAAGAGGCTCTTCGTGCCCCATAACTGGGGGAAAAGCAAGCATCTCCCCTCTGCAATGACACCTTACAGAGCACCACTGCATGACCCCTCTCCTCTCCCCCTGCCACCACCCCTCTCTGCAGACCCTGCCTCCCGCAGTGCGATGCCACACATGAGAACCACTCCAGGTTTTGGCCGCTTGCAGAGGTTTTCACTTCTTTACACAGCACTTTTCAAAGGTTCCCCACCCTGGAATGATAAAAACCCTCTTTTCTCTCCAGCATCTCCCCCTCCTTCTTTCTACCGGTGCCTGCACTAATTGATTTTTCCTCTGCAGTTGCTCGTGGTTTGTTTTTTCCCCTCTTGTGCCATCCAGCGAGCAGCTCAATAAACTGCTCGGCGACCGGTTGGGGCCCTTTCCATCCCCACCCCCACCTGAGCAAATACCCCCGGAGAAGGAAATGTGAAACATTAGTTTAACCGCCACGGACATTATGTGTTCTTGGCTTCTGCTCCTGCTGGGAAGAGTTCTTTCCACTCTAAGTGATTTTTTTTTTCCTTTTCCTCTTAAAAGCCCTTTGATTTTCTCTTTATTTTCCTGCACTCCATCCCCACTGCTACGAAGCCAAACTACGGGAGAGTTTTCTGCTTAAAATCACTGTTTTGCTTTTCCCCACCGGGACGATTAACCCGGTGCAGTCAGGGTTAGCCGGAGCCTATCCTCCAAACAGAGTCATCAAGAAAACACCTAATTAGACCCCGAGGAGCAGTGAAGGGGAAGATGCGCTCGGATACAGAGTGTGTCCAAACTTTGCTGGCCCATTTGGCAGCCCACCTGATGAGCAGTTTGAACAACAAGAAGGGAGAAAAAGCAAGCAAGGAGCCTCCTCCGCCTGTCGCTGTATGGTCCCAACCTGCGATTTTAGCCAATAGGCATCAATTTTTGTGCACTTTTCTGAAAAATACCAATAGAGGAGCTTGGGGGCGGGGGGGAGGGCGTACTGAGGACCTGGGCTGAGCCCACAGCCTTCCAAGACTCGGGGCAAGGAGGGGGGGCACCTCCCGGTGCCCCATCTTGGTATGGGGCCATACCATAATGAGTGGAGCACTCGACAGGGCAGAAACGGGATGGTTTGCTTTTACACCACGCATCATCCAGCAAGACAGAGACAGCAGTGTGATCTAAGACTCCTCCTTCCCATTCCTTGCAAACCCTCAATCCCAGACATACTTTGCCGTCCCGGCCCCACTACACACGGCAACAGGACCTTTTTTGGCATTGGACAACAACATCTGGACATTGCCCACCCGGACGGGCTGCTCTTCATCCCCCACTGGGACCACCTCCACCTGCACCCCCAGCCAGAAGAACCCCCAAACCCCCTCCCCAAATGCATCTCGACTGCAGGCACCTCACCCATCTCCTCTTTTCCTCATTATCATCTTTACTCTTAAGACAATTAAATAACCCCATAAGGAGCAAGCATCCCAGGACGGCTCCCAAGCACAGGAGCCTGCTCCTGGCTGCATCCTGCACTTCTGCCTTGCTGCTTGCTCCCAACCTTTCCCTTCTCCAGGCTGAAAAGTAGCTGCTGTGCGCCACGTGCGCACCCCTCCACCAAACTCTCCTAATAATAAGCAACAGTACTGACACTCGTGTGAAGCACTTTCTGCATTTACAGCACATTATCAGGTCTTTCCTACGACTGAAGAAGGCTGAGCTGCTCCTCTTGCCTTGTTATGCACTGTACAGCCTCCCGGTAAGGTTTTAATAAGTATCACAGTCTCAGCTCCTGCCTGGATATCAAAGGTAGCAGGATAAAAGCAAGTTTAAAAGCAGCGGTTGTGCAAGCGGCGGTGGCGGGGGGGCCCTGCAGCACAGCCTGTCTTAGGGGAGAACGGTGTGAGGCCGGTGGGGGGGTTGCCCTTTCAGAGACTCGAGAAGTCAGTTGTTATCAGGAAGAAGGGAAAAATAAAGACTCAATTTGCTTTAGAGACGCTTGCTGAAGAGCTGCAGCCGCCTCTCCGAGAGGCGGAGGATGCGACAAGTGAGACGGGACCGATTCGGGGTAAGCAGATCTGGCAGGTACCTGCTGCCAAGTGACACCCAACAGCACTTTGCTACCGTGAACAAAGGCTGTGGTCCTCCAAAACCCACCCTGGCTCGTGGGGAGAGGAAAGCAGCGAAACGCCGAGACAGGAAAATGGATTGCACCGACCAGAAACTAACAGTAACGATGCCGACAGCCGGGAGAGGCTTTAATGAAAAATCTATGGTGAGTGGGATTAAGGCAGTACAGAGGAGGGTTCTCTAAATAAATCAGAAATAGAGGACATCTGAGGAATACCAACGACCACTGTTTGGTAGGGGTGGACAGTATTGATGGTCACTGCTGAGCTCTCCGCCCGCCGCTGTGCTCTGATCCCAAAGCAACGCCGCGCCGCACGAAACCGCTTCGGCACACAGGCACGGCGGTGTCAGCCAGCAGATTTTCAGAAATACTTGCAAATTGGAAAATATTCCTTGTTAGCAGATATCTACAAAGTCCCACCAGCGTCTCTTGTCAGCCCAAACCCTATCCCACATTTCTCCAGACCTGATGCAAAGCCACAGAAGAAAAGTCCCCCACCAAGCCTGCAGGATGCTCTGCTGCGTCAGTGGCACCGCCTGACCGTGCCTGGCTCTGCAGCATCACTATAACTTCTTGATTAACCATTTATTGTGCGCAGGAAAGGCTCGCTCTCATTCCCTTCATCCCATTTCTCATTACCTCCTCCTACCTCTTCTCCTCATCCTTCCTGCCCTCTCTGCTCTGCTCAGCTCGCCCTGCCGCAGCGCTCGCCCCACTGCTGCCTGCGTTTTGCTGCCTTCCCTCCCTCCCTTCCTCATCCTCTGCTGCCAGAAGGACGCCAGCCTTGCTCTTTAACACCCACAGCCTCTTCCAAAGCACTGACCCTGAGCTCGGCATTCAAGCCTGAAATACATCCTGGCTCTTGCAACAGCCCGGGTCAAGGAGGCACGGCTGTGCCCTGCCTGCACTCCTGGCACCAGATCGATGTTGCAGTGCGACGCGGTGCGGTCTGCTGGCTCATTGCCCCTCTGAGGACAGGTGGTGGCTTTCCAAGAGGTCACGTTTGGGGACAAGAAGGGTCCCTGAGGTCCTGGGCACCCGTCCCCGTGCTCCAGAGGACCCTGCCTTCACTCCTCTCCCCAAAAGTCACAGTTCCTGGCTACATTCATCAACAGCTCAGTGCAGGCAAAAGGCTTTGCCTTCCACTAATTGCTCTGACGGAGAAATTAGAGCTCTTTTGGTGCCATTAGTGCCAGTAAAGCTGCCCTGCTGTGCAGGCTCCCCTCAATTCACCCCCGGGAGGTCCACTCAGGTTCCCTTTCACCAGGGACAGAGGGAGCAGCACGGGAGCCCCTGGCCCCACAGCATCCCCCGGTCAGGCTCTTGATGATGAGAGGAGGCTTGGGCAGCTCACGCTCTCCTTGCGCTACACGAAATCCCAATCTCTCCATGTTCAGGACTCTCCCCACCACAGGCTGACATGCCAAAACGCCGCTCACATGCCTGCAAGCACCCGTCCTGTCATCGTGGGGAGCCGCCAGGAAAAAATACAAGGGGAGAGAAAAAAGCTCTCTGGCCGCCCGCCATCTCCGCTCTTATAAACCACTGTTAACTGCTGTAATGAACCAATCCAAGAGACATATTAATAATGACACGAAGAGACACATTTACTGTTGATTGTGACTCACTGGCAGATTTATCGCCGGGTTGCTAGGAGGGAAGGTTTGGCCCTGCAGTAGCGCAATTAAAACCAAATTGAACAAAGGGACAAAGAATCAATAATCTATCTGGGCAACTTTTAGTTTTTCAAAATACAAATATAAATTAATTGACCTGAACACGGATGCTAACTGGTCATCACTGCCTGCTCGTGCGGGGAGTGCCGCCGGGACGGCCGCCTCCTCTGCAGAGGAAGGTCCCGAGCTTGGCGCACGTATTTAATGCCAGGAGAGCTTGGACAGAAAGGGGGCATTGGGCAATTGCATGGCCTGCGTGCACGAAAACTGCTCCCTGAGCGAAGGGCTGTGCTGTTCTCCCTCAGCTCCTGCCTTGCTCGGCAGTGCCTCTTGCTCTGAGCCACCACAAAGCAGCGCTGAGCAGTGGTGCTGGAGACGAAGTGGGAACAGAGCAGGATTTGCTTCCCTTGCCACCCTGTCCACAAGACAGCACGGTGGCATCTACAGATGGATTTTCTTGGCAGAACAAATGAGGCAAATTGTGTGCTTTGAGCCTTGCTACCAGACAGTCGCTTTGGATGCAAACTGTCCCTTGCCTTCCCCCTTCCGAGGCCAGGGAACGGCTGCACTGCAGCCTGCGCTCCCTCTGCTCCCCTCCGCTCCTCACCGCTGCGGCTCTTGGCACCAGCGTCTCTGTGGAATAAAAGGATTTTTGGCCTTGCTTTAATGAGATAAGATAATCACATGGGGATTTTACTAGGCAAGATATTGGGCGTTAGGTGCCGGAGATTTATTGCAAGCTGGAGCATGAAGAGGGGAGAAGAAGAGGAGGAGATGTAATCGCTCTTACTCTCATGCTAACGTGCTCGTTGCAGCCTCTGCTGCATCCCCACGTGCTGCACCAGCCCTGCCTCAATGGTGCTCCCCGGGTGGTCCACAGTGCAATTGCTATCCCCCAGCCCCACCAAAATCCCTGGGGAAACTACCGTGGCTTGATGGGAGCAAGGGAGAGGGGTTTCTTGGGCAGAAGGCCCCTGTGGGTCAGCACAAACCCACCCATCCCAGCTTGCCTCTGCAGGGCAAGGGGCTGTCGGGGCTGCACGGAGCTGCTGGCTGGTGTTAATTTCATTAGGCTGAAAGCGCTCGGGTACTTCACAGGTGTTGACTGGATGGATTAGCATGATTAGAAAGCAGACAGAATAAACCGATTAAACTTTGAAGATGGACGGCTCCTATGTAAATCACCAAGGGGTGGAGGGGATGCTCCGTGCTCTGCTCCCCTCTTTCAAAGCCAAGCCCTCCCCGTTCTGCTCCAGCATCACCGGTGCGGAGCCCCACCACTAAATCCCATGGCGATTTGGCAGGGAAACCAGCCCAGAGCAGCCTGTGCAAGCAGCAAGATGCCCAACGTCACCGTCTCCCACGCCTGCCCGTACCTCGCGGAGAGCTGACAGGCCGAGGGAGGTTTTCCCTGCTTTGATCAGTGGCCGTAATCGAACCGTGCCTCTTCCAAATGAGAAGGATACATAAATATATACATATCCGTGTTGGAGGCTTCTCAGACACATGTTGAGGCTGAGAAATTTTTCAGATTTGCTCATTGCAAAATCAATACCCATCAGCTGTTTGAAATTAAAGGAAAGATTAGGTCCTGGTTTTATACACGCTTTATTGTATTCCGAGAGCTTTCTACTCAGCCAGATAAATCTTCTTTAAGAGGATTAGGAAACTTTCATTATCTTTATCTAACCTGAACTAACACTAACTCTGAAAAATTAATCTACAGACCGGACAAAAGCCGATAGCTGGTGCAAAGGAGCCGGGATCAGAGGCAACACCCGATGGAGCTGGGGTGCCAAGCGGAGACCTCCAGCAACGGAGCCCCCCCAGGAAATGTCCTGGTGATGCTCACAGCTGGGTATGCCCCCCCCCACACCCCATGGGGTCGCTTTGATGGTGGGCTCGAGCAGTTTGGATCCCTTACACCAATGTCCTAAGGGTGCACCCACTGCTTGTGCTAGGGTAGGGTTGGTGTGCTTCCATAGGGAGCGTCCCCAGGCAGGTGGGTTTGGGGAAGAGGGACGCATGCTGGGGGGCTGGGGACTAACCAGCTGACCAGGATCAGTGCAAAAAAGGCTCTCAGAAAGGCTCGCTGCAGCCCACACTGCTGAGGGCACCTCTGATCTGCCAGCACCGAGATCCTCCCCATGGGAAGAGACTCGGGGATGCTGCTTTTCAACCCAACAGCAGCTGCTATGCCAACACGCCCCCCCTACGAAGCCCTGTGCCAAAAGCTCTTTGCAGCCCTGCAATGACTTCCACACGCTCACACAATCTGCTTTCCTTCCCGCAGCCTGGTGCAGTTGCCTTTGGCTCTCCTGAAGCACCTTGTAAGAACTCCCCGCTGCAGCAACCCTGAGCCACGCGTGCACCGAGCGGCGGCCACAGCTCATGTGTACACAGCAGGGATGGGCATGGGAGTAGGAGAAGGAGGGAGCCAGCCCCAAGTTCAGTTTCCAGGTGTTCTCCTCCCCGTGTCACAACCGTACAGCACAGCAAGGTGCAGAAGCACAACTCCTTGGCACAGTGAACACTTGTCCCGATCCCTGTCCCCCAAGTATTCACCACCCAAAAGCAATGGATGTTGGTCTGATCCCTAAATCTCTACCACAAGAGGGTCTCCGAGCCCTTAGCCAGTCTGGACGCCCTCCAGCTTGGCTCAACAACAGCACCACGAATGTTACGACTCACCTTGCACGATGAGGTGGACTCGTGATGTCTTGGGGTGATTGTCTGTCTGCACGGAGCAGGTGTAGGGGCCCTCATCGTACACGTCCACGTTGTGGATCTTGATGCTGTACTGAGTCTTGGTGTTGGAGAGGATGACCACGCGGTTGTCTATAGACCACTTGTCATTGCCAGCGTACAGGATGGTGCTGCGGTTCAACCACGCTACCCGTGTCACCCTGTCATCCACGGTACACCTGCGAAGGAAGAGCAGGAGGGTCACCAAACTGGTCCAGCATTCATGGAGAGCATCCCAGCTCTAAAAAGCGGGACGTGTGTGGGATGGGAGCTGCACCACCAGCTCCCTGGCCCCAACCTCCAGCAAGGAGCCCATGTGCCCCACACACACCATGCCCACACGCCAGCACTGCGCATCCCCCATCCCCGGAAATTTCACAGAACCAGCAGGTTCCCTCTATTTTATTTTTTTCCATGGCTCTGGGGAGGCGCAGATGAAAAACCCATTATGTTTGACCTCCGCGCACCACAAAGACTTCCTGCACCCCCTGCTCGCCGAGGATTTCAGATGAAGCTGTAAAATTTGCTGACAGTTTGGCTTGTCAGCACAGCCCTCGAGCCATCCCGGTGTGATATACACCGCCGCGGCAGGGGAGAGGGGCCACGCACACGTGCGGGGAGAGAGGAAGGAGCGAAACAGCCAGAGACGGCGAGCCAGCACGCAGGAAGAGAAGGGAACATTTGGATAAGCAGCTGTAAATCCTACAAGTGCCTTGAAAACACAACACAGTCATTTCAATTATTTATTTCCTGCCTGGCTCCCTCCCTCCCTGCTCCCGCCACGAGATGCGTGAAGGCTGGGGAGCTCCAGTCTGCGGCGCTGACTTATGCTTGGCAAAGAAGGGGGGGGGGGGGGGGGGGGGAAGTGGAATTAAAATGTTCCCGAAGAACATGGCTTTTTCATTCCATTTGATAGATTTTCTCGATCTATTTACTTCTGGCCTTCGCTGCCTCCGCAGTACCCGCAGCCAAACCACCGTGCATTTGGCTAAATTAAGAGCTGAACAATTCTCAGGAGCTTTGCTTTTCCCACCCAAGGACCGCAGTCGAAGAGCTTTCTCTTGGTGTGAGAGAAGCCAGAAAAACAACCCTAGGCACAAGCTCGTGCTGGCGGCTGCAGCTTTGTGCAGCCGAGATCTTAGGGAAAGGCACCTGAAGTGAGCCAAACAGCTCCCGCAGGTCGCTCTCTGCATGTCTGTAAATTCGGAGGCAGGCAGTGGGGCTGCCCCCGTCCCCGTCCCCATCTCACGCAGAGGTTCAGGGTGGTATATGCCTCCCATGCCGGGCCTGCCAAGCATCAGCCCCATGCAGATTATTAATCAGCTCGACGCAGATTATTAATTGGGCAGAGCAGAGGGGAGGCACTTGGCGTGTTTCGGGGTCCTCCTGGTCGCTCGGTTCGGAGGCACAAGCCATACATCCTCCTGCAAATAAGGCATTTTTCCCTTGTGGGAGCCGTACATCCACACAAGCCACATTGCACGTGGATTCCTGGAAAGCCCAAAGGTCCTGAGGCCATGCCATGCCACAGCAAGCCCTCCTGGAGGCTGCCTGGACATCAAGCACCCTCGTGCCATCCCCATGGCAGAAATTCACATTTCGGGGCCAGTGTTCTGGGTGAGCTGCATGGAGCTGAGCCCGTTCTTGCTCGGCGAGGTGGCCTCGTGCCAAGCGTACGGCACCGTCCTTTTTGGGAAACGGAGCCCTCCCTCCACTCAAATTAACTGGGGGAGAGCTAAGCGCAGCCTAGTTAAGTTCAGCCCTAGGGGATTTCAGTCTAGTGGACTATTACTGCTGTCTCACTTCATTATAATGAATAATAAAGAGATACTTACACACGGTTTCTGTAAATTATTCATTGCGTGCACTGAAAAATCAGGGCAGTAATATGTAAAACAGACAACTTGCATGTCTGCGCTCGTATAAATATCCAGACTAAAGCCCTCCGAGGTACTCCCGGGTCCCCTCATTAGGGGTGAAGTACAAGGACTAGGGTTTGAAGTGACAGGGAAGACGCGCTCGTGCCGTCTCTGGGAACGTTCAAACACCACTGCCCGGCTTCATCTCACGCTTTCTGAGGGTGTTTGGGGCTGGTACATGCCCCCTGGCAGCAGGGGCTGCTCGTTTTGCAGCAAATTCTGGCATTTCAGGCTGGAAGCCACACCTGCATGAGTCCACGGTGAGTCCCATAACACGGGCAGATGTCCTCCATGGGGAAGAGTGAGGATGGCATCCCCCTCCCTTGCCTATAACACATGATGAATGGGATTGCTCTTAAAAAAACCTCATAGTAAACAGGAGAGGGAAGCCCTCATGCTTCAGTGAAGGCAGGGACCACCCCCACCGAGCCTCTCTGCTTTGGAGTATGACATTTGGCACCTGCGATGCACACAGGGCTACCACGGAACGGGCTGGGCTTGCTCTCCAAAGAAAAGAGAGCTCAGGGAAAGTCATCCAGATTTCATCAGAAATTACCGAGGCACGCATTTCTACAAGGGCTGGAGCACAAGAGCACGCTGCAGATACAGCAGCACCTACAGAGATGGGAGGAAGCACGCGGGGTGCCTTTTGTGCGCTGCCAGGGATGCTCAGCGCAGCGATGGGCTTGGGAACACCTCTGAGCAAAGTCATGCTGAGAGCAATGAGACAAAAGCCCCTTCTCCCTGTTCCTCTAGCCCGCTCTTCAGTCGCTGCTGCTCGGTAGCTCATTTAGCAGCAGATCCTTTCTGCTCTGCAACTGCAGATGGGGTTGGATCCAAAAAAAAAAACTACCCTCAGCGAGCTCTCCATGCCCTCTTGGCGACCCATCAGAGCCAGCAGAAAAAACGTAGTCTATCAGCTGGCACCAAGAGCCTGCCATTCCCTTCTCACACAACCTCTCCTTCCCACCCCAAGATTTCCCGGGCCCTAGAAATCAGCACTTCAGAGGCACACACCGATAAATACCCCGACACGAGGAGTGCCCTGCCAACTTCTTTCCCAGGCTCCGAAAGCGATATCCATTAGCTGCTAAGCCGCCAGCACTCCCTCGTCTGCTGAGCCGTCTTTGCTACCTATTTCCAATTGACCAGGATTATGATAATGTCTCCGGTAAGCAAACAGGTAAAGAGACTTCTTCAAAGTGTTTAGATAAAGCAGACAAGCTCTGACAAAGCTGGATAATAAAGCAGGCCAGGAGGTTTTCCCTTGAAGGGATCTAATTAAGAACAAAGACAAACCCACATTAACAGTCTCCTGGAGGCACCATATCCATCTCCAGAAGAATCGCTCCGTTACGAGTCCGGAAGGGACAAAAGAAAATAAAGGATGTGTCAGGCAGGAGGGAAATAACCCCTTCCTGTCTCCTTGGTTCACCTGGAAAAAAACACATCAGAAAGGCAGGGGAAATAGCTCGGGATAGAGACACCAGCATCAGCCCAAACCCTTACCACGCCGGACCTGCCCCGTCCCGGCTCCCCTTTGCAGCCCGTCTTCACGCAGTGCACCCCACCCCGTCTGCTCCATGTCCACCCCACTCAGATCATCGTCTCCTCCGAGCAGAGACCTCTCAGAGCCTGCAGTATTTCAGCTGCCTCCCTCTGTGTCCGCCCTCCACCAGACCAGCTTGGTGAGGAGCAGGGGCGAGACCTGGATGCTGTGCTTTGCCCGAGCTCCGTTCCTCCCCGTGCTCCCCCTGACAATCGTGGCCTCTGGCAGGTGACATCTCCCCGGCCCCGTATTTATCCCCCCGCTCCGCAGAGGGACGGGAGAGGCCGTACCGACGCCAGCACCCCATGAGAGACAAGGGCGATGAACCCAAACGCGGCAGCGTGGGAAGATGCATGAAGGAGGGAGCTGGGGGCACCGGCGCTCCGCTGCTTCCCCTCTAATTGCACCCATTCCTCATCCACAAATGCTAATTCTGAAGTTTTCTGAGGAATTATTTCACTTAGTGTCAACAATACAAATAACTCCGCGAGCTTGGCCTTTGTGTTTGGCAGCACTGTGTGACCGCCCCCCTCCTCCCACACCTATTAGCAGGGACCCCCGCGTTGCTCCCACGGCAGGCGCCTGCCCAGCCCCATTAATGACACTGACAGCACTTTTCCCATGCACGGGACGTGAAATAACACCCACTGTCTTCGTTCCCAGCCTTTCTCTTTCCAGATCTCAGGTTTTACCTGCAGCAGTGGCTTGGCCAAGCACCAGGACAAAGCCTGCAGCTGCGCGGTGCGGAGCCAGGGCTGCCCTCACCCCTGCCCTGCGGGGAGGGAAATAACGCACCAGGGACAGCACGAGGCTTTTTGGTACTAGTTTCCTGAGGGATGGGATGCTTGGGACACACATAATGGTGCTGTGCACCCCAAGCAGCCCAGAAAATCTTTTTGCACCTGCAGAGCGTGGCTACGGGAAGAGCCAGAGCCTCAGGGGAGATGCTCAGCTCCGAATCGACCTGCAACCCTCCCGCTTCCTTATGCAAACAAACAAATCCATACTTTTAAATACTTTTACAGTCCTTCAGCCCCAAACCATTTTTCACTCCTGTAGGCAGCGTGTCTCTTCAAAATGACAAATGGAGATGCCAAAACCAGCCGCAAACTCGCCAGCTGACCCAGTTTTCAGAAGCTAAAATATCTGACCCAGATCGGGAGCAAGGGAGAAGTGACTCAGAGCCACACCAGCGCAGAGGACCCTGTCCTGGGGACAGGAGCACAGCCTGGGGGTCCGCGGGCTGAGCTTGCCCCAGTTTCACACCGGGCTGCAGGAGGCTTTGGCACCCAGTGCAGGGACACGGGGTGCCCATATTATTGTGACACCCAGACACGGAGGGGTCAGGAAGGCTCTCAAAGGTTCGCAGCCCCTGTGTGAGTGTCGAAGCCTCCCGGCAGTGATGGCACGGTGCTTTGGCATGGGAGGCTTCCAGCCAAAAGCACCTGTCCGAGGGGCAGAGCAAGCTCCCAGGCACCTCTGGCTTTGAGAAGCAATTGTTGGTTATGTTTGCAGGGGAATCCTGCTGGGATTTTTCCTTCTTTTTCCAGTACTGCTCCAGCTACAGAGCTAACAGGCTCTGAATGCCTTTTATTCCAGGCGGCTGGAGCAAAGGCAGAGGAGATTTATTTGTAATCATCGGAAATAAACACAGCTCCTCAGAAGTAAACACAAAAGAACAGAACCTGGCTGAGCTCCCGCTTCGTTAAATATGCAAATTAGAAACAGGCCATCAAAACACGCAGCTCCTCTAATCCTCTCCCAACAATGTAAAGCGTCAAATTAGCCGTGGGTACAATGGCATCTGCGGCGTGTGACGGCGGGTCTCGCACAATAACTCCCCGAGGGCAGGACCGCGGCGGCTGGGCTTCCGTCACTGTCATCCTGATATTTATTCTCAAGGCAGAGGCGGGAGGTGCTTCGTCTTATTTCCCAGTCCCTTCTGCTGGCACCCTTCTTCCAGTCTGGGCCATCCGTGGTTTTCCTTCTGCCCACCCCATTTGGGATGGGCAGACCCCTTCCAGGGTCCCAGACTCGGGTTGTATGGCCCTGTCTTTCCTGGTAGGAGAAACCCTGCTCCTTCCAACTAGACCGAAACTCCTCTTTTAGGGCCAACACAATCCTGCCCAACACAGGAATCTCCAAGGCACAGCTCCTCTTCTGGCAAGGACGCAGCAACAGCAATTTCCATAGCAATACCAGCGCACGTCCCAGCCGCATCCCCATGGCCAGCCTAAACTTCCATTTTTTCTGCTATTTTTTCCACAACCTCCCTTCCTACTCCTTCTGCTCCGCGTACCAGCCAGCCCAACGCCCCCCGCAAAGCCCTGCACCACCAGCTCTCAATTTCTGCGAGTTTAATTAATTGCCTGGCCCACCGCTACCGCGCTGCTGGGATTCCCCAGGCGCTCTCAGACAAGCTGAGGACCACCACAAATCCTCCCCCCTTAGCAGACCCCCCCCGTCCTCCAGCATCCCTCGGGACCATCCTCTCCATCCCTGCTGGGATGCCGTGCGGCAGGGCTGGCCGGGGAGGTTTTCTCTCCGCCGGTTCCCCCGCGGCACCGTTTTTGCCTGCCCGTTCTCCAGCACCAGATATAGAAGCTGCTCCCCATGAAAAATCAAAGCCCAAATTGATACATTAGAGGTTGCTAAATATAAAATATCCATCTGCAAAGATAATAAGGCTGCGAGGGCCGGGGCTGTCTTGTTACTCCATTTCAGAGAGTTTAATGGTGTTTTGGTCCATGACTGCAGCTCCCAGACATTAGAATAATAACAAGATGATGAAGAAGGCGGGAGCTGTCTTTGCGAGGCATCACAAGTCAAGACTTAACTCTCGCCGCGAGGCCCTGAGGGGGTGAAACCGCACAAAACAGCACCAATTCTCTGCGGCACGCTCATACCTTGGGGCTTCGTGCAGCCTTTTGGATACCTGGGGGGCTGCAGAGGTTGGGGTTGATGCCAAGCTCGAGCAGACATCGATTTGGGGGGGGGGGGGTCTGTGCCCAGTCCTCAGGCAACAGCTCCGCTGCTGCTCAGCTCGCTCTAATTGCTCAATGATACACAGCTCTGCTTGGCGTTGATGCCTTTCAAATGTTGCTTTTCTACACCAGCCTGAATTGGACGATTTAAACCAGTCCTCAAACACAGCAAAATAAAGCTGTCTCCCCGTGGCTGGAGCACAAACCTCACATCTCTACCATTTCAAACCAGTTTCCAGTCCCTTTCCTCCCCCAGGTCTGAAGGGCTGTAGGCAGATTATGTCCAAGATTCTGGCATTCACACACTCCATTTTTTTTAACTCTTTTTTTTTTTTTTAACTCTTTTGCCTCCAACAGGCTCACTGGTAATGATGCCAACGCCAACGCGGGCCGAGCTGTGCTGCTGACAGCTCCCAAACTAATCCTGCTGGCACGGGGAAGGGACAAACAGAGAGGAGTGTGGTGCCTGCATCTTCTCCCCAAAGGCCTTCACTGGATTTTCTGAATTAATGCTCCGAATCGAGCAAATCCAGCAAGCGCAGTCAGCTTTTTTAAGGCGAGTTAGGCTTTCCTTCCCATTCCTAAAGCCCTTCTTTCACTTCTCATTTCTTTTATGTTCAGCTTGCAGGGACAGACACAGCAATGCCTCCCGACAACATCAGCGAGATGGGGCCGGGCGCTGGGCACGCTCCCTTCCAGCTCCTGTTTGATTCCACAACTGCTTCGAAACGTGAGTTTCTGATGAGAAAACACATCCGTGATTCAGAACCCCCCAGCAGCCTGCAGAAATGTTTGTACCAAGTCCAGCGAGCTCCGGATCAGGGCCCCTTCTTGCAGGGACCCATCACGTTCCTGCCCTGCACGCAGCCTGGAGGTAGCGCTGACACCAAACCTCCCCTATGAACACCCAGAACGCAGGTTTCTCAACCTCCAGTGTTGATCCTGAGTTCTACAAAGTCCCATCTCCTGCACACTTGTTTGTGCTTGGACATCTTCCCTCCTTAGCAAAAAAGTGGACTGGATGCCAAGACAACCAGACAGATTTCTGACTCCTGGGGCCACTTCTGGTCCCGAGCTATTCCCTGAGATGCTCTGTGCCTCAGTTAATTTCTTGTTTGGAACACGTATGAAAATAATAAGAACTCGTCTCTCTCTTCTCCACCTGTTTCTGGTGATATCTCTGCCAATTTGTGTTTATAGGATACATTTCTCCATACATCTGTGCCACCATATATATCCATACACCGCCATGGCAGTGGGAAACCACCCAGAGGTGCAGGCGCTGTGCTCCCAGGCATCGTTCCTGAGCAAACGTGCCCTGTGGCAGCTTCCCAGGGCTACAGCAGGAGGCGTTATCCATGCACCCGCCGTGCGTATGGCCCCCAGCTCTGCCTGTGTTTCCCATGGGACAAACATGCCTTTTGGGGCCACCAGCCAGCACATGGGTCCGTGATGTTGTGACACCCAAGCCAGAGGAAACTTGCATCTGGTTGCTCTCATCAACCTCCTTCCCAGTACGTCCCAGTGCGTCCCAGATTGCTCCCCTGATGCTAAAACCCCTCCCGTGTTTCCAGACTGTTTCAGTCTGCTCTGAAATGCAGCGCTGGTCTGAAGATAACAGCAATGGTCTCTGCCCTCAGGACCATAGCAGGGCTGCAAACAACCAGTCTCTAACCACAGCCCCGAATTCCCCTCGCTCCTCACCCCGCTGTGCTGCTCGGTCCAGTTGTGTCCGCACACCCATCGCAGCGGGGAGGATCAGAGTCAGCCTTAGCCCCCGGGGGCCAACAGCCGTTATTAGCTTAATAGAAATCTTCATAAGAAAATATGAGGCGGCGGCAAAAGAAATAAAGCGGGAGGCCTTTTGATAGAGCAAATCAATGGGGATGTTTATAGAGCAGATGGCACTTAAATGCTAACATCGGAATAAGTCAATGTGTGCAGCCACACCTGATCTCCCGAATGGAGATGAAAATGAAGGCAGCGAGCTGGGCAGCCAGCCCAGGAAAAATGCTTCTGGAGGGAGCGCCAGCTGGGCTGCCCTGCCCTGGTGGTGTGGGCTTTGCAAGCAGCCCAGCGCGGCGCCTTCTCTTGTCCAGAGGGGCACCTAAATAACTGCAATCTCTCCCCAAAATCAGGCCCAGGACAAAGGTGAGAATGGCCTCACAGACACTGAGGTTTGAGGAAGACAGAGATGAGCTGAGCATCCTCCCAACCTCTCCAAAGAGACTTCCAACCTCGGTCAGCATTTACCATAGGGCATCGCTGCTTCTCCTGGAAAGCATCAGCTGGAGCACCCCAGGACCATGCAGGGAGGGAGGTGGCGTCTCACCAGGGAACCCAGCTCTCCTCTCATCCCACTCTTGTCCTCTGTAGCCCAACAGAGGGGAAAAGATGCCAGGAGAGTCCTGCCAAGGCTCTCGGCAGCCCTGAGGGACTCGATGAAGGGACCGATCCTGCAGCCCCCCCAGGCTCGCGGCACGCCGTTGTTTACTGAGCCCTGCGCTGGTGGCGCGCGCGCCTCAATCAGCGCCTGTGTAAGAATTCAATCAGTGCTAATCTAACACAATGCAGCACCTGCTCCCTGCCTGATTTCTAGTGTTCTTCAATCAAAAGGAAGAGAAGAAAAGCAGAGTTTATTGCTCATGGTGTTAGCAGCCCCGAACAGCCGAGAACCTGGAGCCTTCGACGTGTGCGGTGTGGGTTTTGGGATGGGTTTTCTTTTTTCTTTTTGCTAGCGCTTTCTTTTTTTTTTTTTCTCCCTTTTCTAATTTTTTTTTTCCCACCACCTTCACAGGCAAGCAGAGACAGAAATAACTGTTTCGCTGTCACGGTTAGCCATGCAGTTAAGTACGGGTAATTAACGCGTGGCGATGCCAGGCTCCGACCGCTATGACTCAGCCGTCCTGGTGGGGCTGGTGACAGTCCCAGCGCTGCCGCTTTCAACCCGGGACAACGCGGGCACGGCTCTGATGGCTCCGGCAGTGTCCCGCGGTTGCAGGAGAAGAAAGGATGTTGGTGAGCTGATTAAAACACGGGCCAGGGCACACCTGAGATGGAAGGAGCCGCGGTGCAGCCTGAGCAAACTGATCCGACAGCTGTCCCTGGATGGCAAAGAGGGAAAATCAGGCCAGGACAGCGCGAGGGCTGCCTTCGAGCAGCTGCCACCAAAGCACAGCGTGAGCCCTCAACATAAGCACGGGCTGGCACCCACGGAAGGCTCCACGCATACATCAACGCAAAGAAAAAGTATCCTGAGGTTGGACACCACCAAGAGACACCCCAGCCCTTCTCGCAGCCCACCGTTAATTACCACAAAAATATATTTGTCATGAGACACCCGCTCCTATCTCCGCGACTCTTAAGGGTAATGGAGAGGTTTCAGTCTTTGGAGGATAAATCTCAGGCGCTTGGCTGCTTGCCCGGGAGGATTATTTTACATCAGGTTGAGTTCTGTAGTAATTATCTTCAAAACAGCTGGACTGCTGGATAAACTCGCTGTATCTTAATACACAGTACAAGAGCAAATACGGAGAATTAAACTGCAATTTCAGACGGGCCTGATAGATAGGTGGAAAAACCACTTGCCAGTGCTTTGGAGACTGAGGCTCAGGACTCCTCAAAGGTTAGGTGTGGGGAGGCATTTTTCCATTTGAAATCAATTCGAATTTCCCCAGAGACAGAGCGGGGGGAGGAAGAGGTTCCAGATGAAGACGTTTCACCCCAAAGCTCCCACCGGATTGAAAAAGAAAGCACCATTTCCCTGACCCTCACGGCTGAAAAATCAGACAGCATTTGATCCTTGCCCAGCTGGAAGGCTTGGCGTTTTGCACAGCCTGGAGGTTTCGATAAGAACCTGAACTTCTCGAGCGTGGAGCTGCACCCTGCCCGCCCCAGCAAAATGCAGCCTGGATGTGGCTTCATGCACATCAGGTCACCCCGGACAGATGGACAGACACATGGACGGACCTACTGCCAAGTAGCACCCCCAAACGCAAGTGCCCGAACACCCATTGCCTGGGAAAATAGAGAAAAAAAAACAACTTCCCTCCGTGTGAAGGTTTCACGTGTGAAAGCCCCGCGGGCAGAACAAATAATGTCTAAAAAGAGAGAAATTCTGCCGATGGAGGATGAGGCCATATTTCATGGCGAACGCTACGAAGCACTCCTGCCAAATGAGAGCTCTGCAAATTAGCCGGGTAAGCAATCAGCCCAGGAATATAATTGCCAATTTGCAGAAATTTCACCAACAATTAGGCAAAATAAAATAACCCACCAGAGGAAATTCTCGGCTTGGCACACCCGTGCCTCTGCTGACCTGCCCGCTTTGCACCCACTCGCTCATCGCCAGTTTGGAGAGCGGGGTTGGCAGCTCCGAGCAACAGGCAGCGAGGAGCCAGACGACATCCCGTCGTCTTTGTATGTTTGAGATACACACCTGGATTTGTATATTTGAGGTATTTGTACACGTACACGGGAGCGGTGCTAATGTCTCAACGGTCGGGAACGGAAAATATTTTTTCTACGGGTTTGTCAGCACAAAACAGCAAGAGAACAATAAGGGGGATCTGCTGGAAATAAATGCTCCTGAACACTATGATGCTAACACAGGACTCAAACGAATAAACCAGCAGTGCCAATTAAATGTGCTTTGGTAAAGAGCTTGGTTATCCCACAGGGTCAAACCTGGGGGCTACGGACTGACCTAGGGAGTGTTCTTTGCACCCCTTATAAGCATGGAGCAGGGGCATGCTGGACAGCCCCACAAAAGCCTGACACGTTGCCCAATCCCATCTGGTCGAGGTGCTCAAGTCAACACGGATCAGCTGCCTGCAGAAAAGCACGGATATTTCCTTTAAAGCACCCCAAGAGCAAGCACCTGAGGATGGCTGGAAGACCTTCAAGCCCTCCCGTCCTATCCCCCAGCACATTCCCCCACCAGGGCTCTCCAGAGCCCAGCGCACACCCCACACCACCAAGAGATGAAGATGTCCAGAATGCAAGAAGACAGAGCAAGGTAACCGCCAGGAGGCTTCTCCATCCCTCGAGGGACGTGTCCTCGCCCAACGTCCCGGCTCCGGGTGCCTGATCCTGGGCACCCTGCGGGGCATCCCCGCAGCCCAACGACTTCCTGCAATTAGGGGGGTTTATTTGTTTGAGTTGTACATGAATATACCAAATTGCATTATCAGATCATAGTCCTGCTTCTGATTTATTCCTTCTTTGTTCTTCAAGTCTTCGTACATCTAAGCAAT
The DNA here is from genome assembly GCF_013377495.2 of Cygnus atratus. Taxonomy (NCBI): domain Eukaryota; kingdom Metazoa; phylum Chordata; class Aves; order Anseriformes; family Anatidae; genus Cygnus; species Cygnus atratus. Next base: position 2,745,700 of record NC_066383.1, read on the forward strand.
TAACCTCTCAAAGAGCTGGAGAACACATAATTATCCTCATTTGTCTAAACGTCACCAAGATGGCTGCCTTTCAATTAACCTTCTGGGAATGGAGGAAAGTTGGAGTGATACAGTGATCATTTCCAACTTCGGCGCAGGCTTTTTTTTTTTTTTCCCCTTAAAGTAATTTAATTGAAATATTCAGATGATAAAATATAGCCAGATAACTGTTACTGCAGGTAACGGGATCAAGAGGGGGCTTGCAATAGAAAAAGAAGTCAAACGAGGTACAGCAATGTTATAGCAACACGTAGCACTCCCATCTAGGAATATCAAAAGCAATTTTTGCGTGTTAATGAAGAGAGCCATTCACTTTCCCCTGCTGGGCCAGGGGGAAGGCCTGGCGGCATCGCTACCAGTGGGCAAACTGAGGCAGGGCCAGCCTACGGGACCTGGCTGCCAGACCCGGGGCTGGCTGCACGCCGAGGGCACCTCTTCTTTGGCCCGTAACAAAGTCAGAGCCGGGGAGGCGGTCACGGCCGGGCTGCTTTCGCCTTTGTTTGCTTTAATAACAGCCCCGTTTTGCTGAGATAGCGTCTGACACGCCGAGCGAGGGATTAATTCCCACCCATCGCCTCGCTAATAAATATGCATCGCTTCCACCAGAGAGTGCCAGGTCAAACTTTGCACCCATATTAAGAAAGACACCAGTGTTGTCTGTCGCATGCGAATAATATTTATACATACCCACACGCTCGCGCAAAGAGATACGGAAAATAAACAACCGAGCTCCCAAGTTCATCGCATCTCCTCCCTGACAAGCGTGGCTTCTCGATTCATCGCCGTGCCGCGGCTTCGCTCCCAGTGTGAAATTGAGCCCTCCAAAAAGCAATTCCAGCTCCGGTGCCCCGCTGGGCACTGCTTTCCGCCTCCCGTCCCAAAAAAAAACCCGCTCGGCCCCGGTGCCTTGAGGCAATGCTTGGGCTTACACGGAGGGAACGGCACGGGAAAGCAAGCGGGTCCCTGGTAGGGACTCCATAAAACCATGTCTCTCCCAGTGCATTTATCCAGAGAGATGAAGCGAGGATAACACAATAGCCATTGAGTTTATTCTCGGCACAGGCTGACGGCGACATAATTAAAATGCAAGCTGAAGTCAAGGTACCTATCGATAAATCTTTGCTTTTGGCTCTTAGGCTTGACAGGAAGCCTATACCTGGCGAGGAGAGTTCAGACAGAGGGGGAGGCACGAATAAAGGCTCTGGTTTATGGACGGCCATTTTAATGTTTCGTTTGAGTAATGGGCCTTGCAAATTAGCACCCCGGCGGCCTGAAATACATATTTTTCCAAGGACATGCAGGCTCTCGATCCGACAGGTGATGTGGGCAAGCTGTCCCCGAGGGGAGCTGCGATCTCAGTGCTTCTCAGTTGCAGTCATATTTTATCCCGGGCGGGATGACTAAGAAGGCGACAGCAGAGAGCTCAGGGAGGGGGGGATCCAAAGGCTGGCGGAGGAAATGGAGCAGAAAACGACCCCGTGCGAGACCAGCGAGGGGCTGACGAGCGGCGGCAGCAGGGAGCGGCCACGCAACCCCGGAGGGAACCAATGCTGCAACAGCCCTGGCTCTGTGCAGCTTGGTGCAGGCAGGAAGGGATAGCATGGCACGGCATGGCACGGCACGGCACAGCACAGCACGGCATGGCACGGCACGGCACAGCACCACAACATGTCAGGCTCATGCGCCCACCTCCCCGAGGAGCTCATCCTGAGCATCACCACATTCAGTGGGGTGTTTCTGCAGCACCAACCCCTCCTTGAACGCTCAGAATTAAGGATTTCTTGCTCACAATGGAGCTTGTGTGAGTGTGTGGGTCTGGCCTGGATATTCAGAACGGCCAGAGACACCTCTGACACCCCAACTTCGCCGGGGAGAAGGCAGGATGCCGGGGCTGGGGCTGGAGCAGGGATAAGCGAGCCTGCAGGCAGCTGCCTGATGCCCACTGGGGCTCCAGCTCCTCCAGTGCAAACAAGGCAGGAAAGATTGAAAATCCCTGCATTAAATAACTTGGAGAGGTCGGTCGCAAGAAATATGTGAGGCTGAACACGAGGGGGAGCTCGGGCTGGAGCTCGCAGGGGAGCAGGGAGCAGAAAGTGGAGCCTACCCGCCTGCCCCCATCCCTCCCTCTCCATTTGTCTCGCTCGTCTCCTTCCTTCCCCCTCTTCCCTCCACCCTCACCACACCTCCTTGCACATAATTCGCCCTGCCATTGCCTCCCTGCACTGCCACGGGCTGTGCTGCATCTCCCAAAATCCATACAGAGGGAAGAGATGCTCGGGTACCAGGAGGATGCTTTGGAGCTGCCCACAGCTGCATGCAACTCTGCACAGCGCTGTCGCTCTGCACCGATGCTGCTGCATGGTGCTGTGTGTGTGCCCGGGGGTGTGCTCATCCCCGAGCTGAGCTGTGAATTGCTTTGAGCCTCTAAGTAGGAGACAGACACTGGTATTCTCCTCCTTGTTGTCCCCACAGCCTCCTGCAAGAGGCACAGGGTGACATCTCCCCAGCGCACATCCCTGCTCCCTGCTCCTCCTCTCTTCCTAAATAACGAAAATGTGGAGACAAACGCAGCCCTACAAAACCAACGTGTGGCAGGTTCAGGCCATGAGAGCCTGCTGGGCTGCCAGAAAGCTGTGTCTTCCCCGTCTCCAACCTGTTGCCTTCGGGACTTTGTCTGGATTTCATTGTAAGGACTCAGGGATGGGTCTAGAGCTGGAGCCTGCACCCTGGCTCAGCGTGTCCCAACAGAGTTTGGGAGCAGACTGGATGGGGCACAAAGTCCCCCCACAGCACCGTGCCACATTGCAGGACCTACTAAGCACTCCTGGCAGCCCTCATTCTGCCCGCAGCATCCCCATCGCACCCCTCATATACCCTTGGCATGTATCCTGCTCCTGGCCAGGCACAAACCAGCACCAGCAGCAAGACCCGAAACACCTCCTGGAAACACTGCCTCCTGGAAACACTCCCGAAACACTGCGGGGACATCGGATTTTGGGAATGGGCAGATCCATGCTTCCCCCCTGCTGACTTCAGGCTCCAGGATGTGATGCAGGCGACGAACCCATCAGCAAGGGCAGGAGTTTGGGTGCAATCTATTTAGCAAAGCACTCTGGATGCCCACAGAAAGGCAGCTCGCCAGCCACAGGCACGTGCCCAGCCGGTGAGAGGCGTTGGGGCGAGGGACCACCATTTCAGAGGTACTACACATGCACCCACACCAAGATAATTCTGTTTTACTCGCAGGCATCTCCCTCTAGCCACACAGGTTTGACCCACAGCCCGCTGAGGAGAACGCGATGACTTTCTCTGTAGGTGCTGGGCTGAGCTCCGAGCAATCGCAGCCATCAAGGGGCATTAAATTTCATTTATAGCTACCCAAAAGCTGAAAAGAGTGGCCAAAGCCACCCTGGACAGTTAATCTGCAGTCCTGTCACCTCTCCAAGGTTGTTCTGGGAAATTCCTGCAGCCTTTTCTACCCATAACGACAAAAAAAAAAGGGGGGAGGGATGGTGACGCTATTTTTGCCACCCGAATGCACACAGCCACGCGAGCAGGTACAGAGAAGGAAGAGGGAGGAATGGGCACACGCCCGCAGGCATCATTTTCTCCTGGCAAAGCTGCCGACTCAAGGAGAAACATAAAACCCTCGATGAAGGGCTTGTCTAGTTTATTATAACATCGGCTTTAATTTATGCGCCTGCCTTTTATGATTGTTCTCTATCACTGTTCCTGGGGCTTATTTATAGAGGGCCATTAGCACGGAGAGCAAGCCCTGATGAGCGAGCATTTGCAGCGTCTGCCAGGGGACCGGGGATATAAACCGAGAGGAGGAGGCGGCGAGCTCTCGCACGGGGCTGCGGCGAGTCCTCTCCCCGAAAGCCGAGAAGGATAATTTGATCTTGGAGCCAGATACAACTTCATTTCACGTGGCTCTCTTCGGGCAGGCTGCAGCCTCCTTCACACGCACTCTGCTGAATCCCCTAGCCCCAAACTCGAGGCTGCGCGGCTGCAGCCGAGGGGAGAGCGCAAGGGGAGGGCTGGGAGCTTTGGATCTGCTCAGCGAGCCCAGGGATGTGGGGAGCAGCCTCTGAACGGGGCCAGAGTGCTGGGAGTGGGCGAGGAAACGCCTCTGGAGCTGATGGCAGGGCTGGCAGCACGGTGCTGCGTCAATTAGACAAAGAGAAACGAAGCCGAGCGTGCTGGCAGCGGCCCCGAGGAGTGAGGCTCCCGCGCCAGCACCACGGGGAGGCTGGCACCCGGCGAGGGGAGGCGGCTGGTGCCAAACCAGCCCAGAAAGGGAGGACGGAGGAAGGAGGGAGGAGTGAGAAAGGTGGTCTTGACTGCACCAGGAGCATCGCAGGCTGCGCGCGGTGGCCCTGACTCACCCTGCAGCATCCAGAGGAGGAGTGGGAGGATGAGGAGCGGGAGGATGAGGAGCGGGAGGATGAGGAGCCATGGAGGACCTGCTCCCACCCACGCCTTCCCCAGAGCCCCGTGGGGGTCAGAAGCCTCCTTCAGGTCTTGTGGGAATGCAGCCTCAGCCATCACCTTTCACCAGCACTCGGGTACGGCAATTTTGAGGCATCCTCCTGAAAATGGGCACCAGGAGAAAGGCAGGAGCTGTCTCACCACCGCTGGGAAGCTGCTCAACCAACACCAGCACTCGTCCCCATCTGCCTCCCCACCCAGGCAGACCAGCTCCTTCCACCTAAAACCCAGAGTGAAGCACTTGGAGGGCCGAGTTCCCCTTCTTAACATCACGTCGCAGCTCTTCGCTGCAGGAATTCACCAATTTGTCTGCTTCCGAAGGGAGAATAATTGGGAGCAGGATTTCTGTACAGCCTGTTTGGACAAAAGGTCGGCGAGGTGAAGATGCAACCAAGAGCCCACCACCGTCGAGCAGAGTTACAGGACAGGGAGGAGGCTGCAGGAACAAACACCATATCAGTCCCGCCGAGCTCCTGGGGCTCTCCATGAACCTCTGTGGGCAGGCAGCTTTCTGCTATCACGCTGGCTCTGAAAGCTCACAGTATCCTCACGGCAAAGCCCGTCCCAAAACCCAGCAATGAGCACGGAAAAATAGACAGAGCGCTCAGTTAAAACAGCAGCTGAGCGGGTAGGTGGGTATGTTGGCAGATAGAGATGATGTAAAATGAATTTGTACGATCAAAGCCTTCCCATACAGTTCACAGGTAATTTGCAACGAGAACAAAAGCTTTAAATTCATCCACTAAATTATTCACTACAAATCGTCCTCCCAGCTCCCGTGTTGATGTCCTTCAAGCTGCTCTAGGTGGTGATTACGTCCCCTCGGCGCACTGAGGGGCTGCAGGGAAGCGGCGAAGCGGCCGCCTTCCACTGCAGGAGGGGCAGAGCCGCCGACCCCACACCAGAGGTTTGGTTTACAGAGAGAACTGGGGACGGCAGGCAGCTGCCCTTGGGGGAAAGAAACTTCAAGCTCTAACCATCCCACCAAGGGGGTTTCTGCTTTTTTTCTTTTATTTTTTTTTTCTCCCCGTAAGAAACTCTGAGAGTAGATGATGTTGAATTATTTTGGAATATGCTGAGAATGTCCCGCTTGGCCAGCCAGAGCCTCATCCGTCATTCCTCTTCCTCCTCCCCATTCCCAGTCCTGACCTCTCTTTCGAGCAGGACGATGCCAGCTCCGGGGGAGCCACGAGGCACGGTTGGGGCGTGCACTGCCGAGACAAGCAGGAAGAAGACCACGGGAGCAGCGAGACACGGAGAGAGGAACGGCACAAAGAGAGGAACAATTCGGGCTGCTAAAGAGGTTGCTGCCTTTCCTCCTAAGTCCTTCCATACAGGTACAAAGTCTTCATGGATTAAAGTTTCTGCTGGAAGAGCTCAGCTAGCATCAGGCATCCTCCTGGGAGAACCTATTTTAACCAGCTGTAGGGGCAGCGTGAGCATCCTCACCCTGAGATCAATGGGTTTGGGCAGGAAAAAGCAACCACATGAAAGGGATGGGAGCTGAAGCTGCCTCCAGGAGCTGGATGCCCAAATGTCTCCTGATGGAGCAGGTAACCAGGACCCAGCTCCCCTCTTCTTGCTAGCACAGGCTCCCTTCAAAGCCGAGGTGCTCAAGAAGAACCAAACAGAGCAGGGGGAGGAGAGAGGATGGGGAGAGAAAAGCTGTGCATGGAGCAGAAGCTGTGCTCACCCGGCAGCTGTGTCATAGCTGGAGGGCTTTGTGGCTCAGGGCTGTCAGCCTGCCTCTGTCTCCACATTTAAAACCCCATTTTGCACTGAAAAACACAAAACTGAGAGCCCACATTGGAAGACAGGACGCCGCGTTCAGGGCTGCTCAGAGGAAAGAGCACTTTGGATCAGGACCCACGGCTCAGCAGAGGCACAGTCATTTTCTAATACCTTAAGTGACATTTACCGAGTCCCTCATGCTCTGCTGTGACACCAACAATGTCATAATAGGGACATGAGCACTGCACATCTCTGTTGTGGCCTGGTACCCATCACTCAGCCGTGATGGATAGATTGCAGACTCGCGAAGCCGCTGACAAGAAGGATCAGCAAGCAGCTCTATTTGTGGCTCTGGGCAGAGAGGAAACCGATTCCCTCCATGGCTCACAGCTGCTCAGGAAAAGGCTGATTGCTGGGTGTCAACGCACGGGAGGGACCTCAGCTGGGCATTTTGGAGGGGCAGCGCTCCCACAGGTGGCAGGATGGGGGCAAAGTCCCCCGAGATGGGACCCAGGGACGGAAGTCACCCAAGAATCACTGTTGGGGTAAAATCAATGCGCACGGGGCTGCGGGACGGGGCTCGGGGTGCAAAGGACAGAGCCAGCCCTCAGTTCCCCATATCTCACCATCACTCCTTTCCACCTTCACGTGTGCAAATGTAAGCAAGGTTTTGTGTGTTTTGTTGTTGTTGTTGGTTTTTTTTTTTTTTTTTTTAAATCAATAACCTTCCTTCCACCCCAGGAAAACACTAAAAAATTAAAAAAAAAAAATACAATAAAAGCCTCACCAGGCACCCTTGGCTCTCCAGAGCCTGAGCTTTATGACACTGTAGCTATTTATTGCTTGCTGTGTTTTGCAAATACCAGATGTGACGCTCATCCTGAACAGCCTAGTTTAAGGCCCCTTGGTTATTCCGTAGATGGAGCTGCTATTTTAGACAAGACAGACGCAAAGCAAAAACAAAACGTAAAGCAGACGGGGAAAAAAAGCCCTTGAAGCACTGCGACGGCACCAAAATCCATCGTGAGGCATCCACCCTTTTTTTTGGACTCAGAGGAAGGTGAAAAAGCCAGGCAGGGCTGCAAATACCCGGGGATGCTGCTCCCAGCAGCCGTGTGGGGCTGGCAGGGATGCTCTACGCGGCTCATGCATCGCCACCTCTCCCACGCCAGCCTCCTCGCTGGGATAATCTGTTGGAGAATCACGCGAAACTCCCTCCCCGTGTCCTGCGCGGTGTCACGATGCATTTGGGATGCCCGGCTGCAATTCCCATGTTCTCCTTCGGGACCTCCGTCGGCATCAAACTCCCCTACAGTCTCGCCAGCCGCGCCGGCGGGGCGCGCCGTACCAAATATTTCATCCCCAGCGTCCCGTAAGGGCTAAGGAACATGCGGACGCGCTCCATAAACCCACCATTAGAGATCCCCTGATGGAGATGGATTATAATTTGCAAATGATTAAAACACAATTAACGGTGGTAGGGAGGTACTCGAGGCTCTGCAAAGGAGCTCTGCAAATGAGGAGTTACCAGGACCTTCGGTGTCCTAAGCACCTGTCAATTCTTGGTTGAAACAAGTGCATTAGCCTCGTCCAATATCCATCTAACCTATCCACTCTCCCTTGCTCTGTTTCCCTGGCAACCATTTAAAAGTGCTGGAAAAAGGCACAGCTGCTTTCAAAAAAAAAAAAAAGGAAGGAAAAAAAAGGAAAAAAGGATGGAAAAAAAAAGGCAATATGTTCTTTTAAGGCGCGTCTGCTTGTTCACTCCTTTCCCCCCTTCTCTCTGTTTTCCCCAGCTTGCAGCTCAGGACTACAGAGAGATGGAGGGGGTGAGCCCCAGGGCCAGCTCGAGCACAAGACCCCACCAAAAGGGGGAGAAGGTGCCCCAAAATGTCCCATTCCCTGCGCTCCCCACCCCGCACGTCACAGCAGAGCGCCGCGCACGGCTCTCCGGAGCGGTACAAGCGAAAAACTCCGTATTTCACAGTGCTCCTGTCACTCTCTGAGCAAAACAGCAGTTAACAAAGGTCAAAACCTGAGGCTGTCACTAACCACTCTGCTGCCGCCTGCTAAAGAGGGTTATTTTTCCCCCTCCTTGCCTTTTTTTCCCTGCTCCTCCCTGCCCGGCTGCCTGGGCATCATCTCCCTGCGTATCCGTGCCGACGAGAGGGGCGTTTGTCCTGACACCTTTGGGAGCTCGGCTGCAAAGGGTAGCAGGAAAATGGCAAGGAGAGGAGCTGTCACACAGCTTAGTGGCTGGGGAATGGTCTCCCCAAGCCTGTCACTGCTTCTCACTGCTTCCAGGGGCTGGAACAGAGGCGTCCCTTTCCCAGGGGCGAGCCAGCACCCAGAGCAACCTGCCCTGGGGCAAGGAGATGGGTGGGAGAGGGAGAGCTGGGTTCTTGAGGGCTTCCAGGAGCCATCACGAAGGGTGGGTGCAGGGGAAGAGAAGCAAGGCTGGGATGTAGAGAAGGTGCTGCTTGAGAGCTGGTCAGTCCCGTAAAGTTTGGGGAGTATAAGAACATGCTCGGAGGAGAAAGAGGCTCCTGGTGTCGCCTCTGAGCACCAACCTTCCCCCACACCGGAGAGTCCCAGGGGAGCACAGCCCAGGGGGATGTCTCCATGCGAAATCAAGCCTCATCTGCTTGTCTTGGTCCTCATGCCAATTTGATGCTCAGATGCCAGCCTGGCTCCCAGCGAGCACAGGAATTGCTAAATAACCCCATATCCCCAGTGCTTCGAGGCACGTTCCCTCCCCAGCATCACCTACACGCGGTCCAGCTGCTCACCACGCGAGGATACGGCCTCTGTCCTCGCACAGAACAGAAACCTCACCCCGCAGGCACACATCCACCCACCTCCCTCACACAGGTTCTGTTTTCAGCTCTCCAGCCTCTGTCGAGCCTCGACTAATTAATCATCCCTCCACCCCGGTGAGATGGGGAGGTTGCAGGAAGACACAAAACCACGGCACTTCTCCACGCTCACCAGGAGCGAATGGGTGCGAGGGGACGCAAAAAGAGGGGAAAAGCACCCAAAATAGGGGCTGGGCTGTGAGGGGTGGGGGGCAGCGCCCATGGGGGGCAGGAGCAGGGATGAGATGGGTGGCGTTAATTAATTGTGTGGTTTGAAGCGTGCCACTGCCACTTCATATTCGGCATCTTAAACAGAGGAGGGGGAACAATCCATTAAATAACACACCAGGAAAAAAGAAAGAAAGAAAAAAAAAACACCAAGGAAACCAAAAACAAAGGAAAAAATCACCCTAATCTAATGTTCCACAAACACTGGGCACCCAAACAGCCTATCTTTGTCAGGAACCTTAGTTCCAAGAACCACTTACAGGCTTTCATCAACACATTATAATATTAATCAAGACTCATAATGCAGAGTGATTTGCATGCCAACAAATATATTTACACTGTAAATTGTTTGTTGAGAAGCCTCAGAGAAATATGCAATTCGCTGCTATTGAACTTGGGTAGCGGGGAAAAAAATAAAAGTACAAACTCCCTGTAGAGTTTGTTCCTTCTGGTTTTGGCAGCGCGGCTCATTAGCATGCCTTCTGATTTCCACGCGGGCTCGCAGCCATTTAGCTGGATCACCGCAGTCGGGGATGGCAAGGCTTCCTAAGGGGCTGGGGGCTAAATTCGGGACACCGTCCCCTCCGTGGAAGGGACGCTGTTGTGTTGAGATGGTCCAGCACCAGCCCACGAGCCAAAGCACGATGTGTCCCCACGTCTGGGGACTCTGGATGGGACCACACACTGTTTACCCAGCCCCAAGGCTTCTGGTTTTGGGGGGGCGGGGGGGGGGGATGCTGGCACAAATCTCTGGGTGACCCCAAAGAAGCCCCGATCCTGTGGGGGGCAGGATGGATGCGGCACCGGGACCCGAGTGGCTGGGGGGTGATGGGAGAGCTCCTGACTCCCACAGCCCCTTCTGAAGTCATCCCAAAAGCCTGAGGAGGAGCGATAGCACAGACCAACAAGCCCCTACAGCCCGTTTTCCTGAAGAGGAGCGATCATTACCTGTGCTATTACAGGTATGTTTCACACCGCAGTCGATGTCTCCAGCCACTGGGGGACAGGACAAGACAGGAGGTAACGCAGACAGAGAGCAGAAAAGCATTTGAGGAGACACATCTCTCGCATGTTTGCACGCTCATACCACACCACTCATCCCAAGTGACCTTCTGCTCCTTTCTGACTCTGCTTCACCCCCTTGCACCCCGTTTTCCCTACCACAGCCCCTACCAGGTCTCTGGAGGAGGTGGGCACCAGCACATCGCGCTCTCCCGTCCAGCCTCTCGCTGCGCCGCCTGCCTGGGGCTCTGGGGCCGGGAAGGATGATTAGCCAAGGAGGAGAATTAAAATGAGTATGCTGTGGTGCCTCTCTAAGCTGCTGAAGAGCCGATTAGCAGGAGGCATTGATCTCCTGGTTCAGAGATCTTCTAAAGAGTGAGGTGGAAAAATAACGGGCGGGAGGAGGGGGAAAGCTAATTAACACTTGCAGGGTTGCAAGCTCTCCGTGTGGAGCTGCTATTAATGGATGCGATGGAAGGTGCCCTGGTCAGCAGAGCAAGCGGTGTTTGCTCACCCAGTGGGTGTCCGTGCGGTGAAGGGGGGCCGTGCTCAGCCCACGCCGAGTGGGAAGGAGCTGGGGGACAGGGATGGCACTGAGGGATGGGGGATAACAACAGGACACTCTGGTTTCAGGGCACTGCTGTCCCCGCGGGGTCCAGGCCATGCCGCAGCCTCCGCAGCGCATCGTGCTGCAGGCTGCTCTCACACAGGTCCCTCCGGCTGCATCTGCTGCGTTTACTCAGGCTTTGCAGGATTTAAATACGAGCAGAAGCTGAAGAAGTGCCCCCACATCCCAGCTAGCTCTCCTACCTGCTGGCCAGCGGCTATTTTGGGATGGCAGTAATGTTGTGTCGGCTCATACACGTGGTGCTCTCTGCAAACCCGCTGTGTGGCCATGGCTTCATCCCCATAAAGAACGGGGGAAGGAACTGAAAGCATGGAAAGCATTTTTGTGGGGCAGAGAAAATCACAGGAATAAACTTTCAGGGCCCATCAGGTGGTTTGGTCTGTTTGCATTTAATACTCCATTCCTCTATGCATGCAAAGTGCAAGGCCATAATCCGTGCTCTGTAATTACCAACATTAGAGGACCAAAGCCTAGTCCTAACAATTCACACCACACATACACAACAATTTCCCTAGCCTTCCCCGTGCCACAATGTTAAGGAGAGGCAGATGCCTTCAAGCTCTCTGTTCGTGATGATTGCCCTGCGAAAACATCAGGGAAGGAGAAAGAGGTTGGCTGGGGGTGAAGGGGCATTTCATTTGATAAAATCATAAAGAGCATCATCCTGCAGAGGAAGAATCTCCGAGATATAAATGTCAGGTTTATGAACAATTGAGCTGCTCTATGCTTGCCCGAAATTGCTCTTTAAGGTCAGTGCTGTAAGTGTTCCCTTGGGCAAATGGACTGCGGGACGAGTGCCGAGCGGAGGACGACGGCTGGCCCGGCGGGGAGCTGCCACCGAGGCAGGGCCAGGGACCAGAGCTGGGGCGAGGAGGCACCGAGGCCACCCCAGTGCCGCCACCTCCCCACATCAGCGGGGCAAACATCAGCCCTGGGAGCAGTGAAGCTGCCGTCCCCTCTACGCCACATGGCAGCACGCAGAGCAAGGAGCTGTGGCACTGGCTGCGCTCATGAGTGCACTTTCAAATAGTTTCAGGGAGCCAAAAATCAGTGTTTCCATCACCCCTGCCAAAGGGCATGCGCTGGGATAAAACACAGGTCTCTGAGCAGTCACAAATACAAGGGCCAGGCACCCAGGCACGCTGCTGACAACACTCATAGGTCTGTTCAGAGCCCAGGGAGGAACCAACACGCCAAGCAGACCTTGCTAAGAAGCAAGCACACTCTCTGAATAAAGAGAAAGCACCCTAGGATGCTTCTGCTCCTCCAGGCTCAGCACCCCACGAGGGGATGTGTGACCCGTGAGCATCATCCAGCAGCTCAGGGCATATTTCGGAGCAAGAAGGAGCTGGGGAACTGAACTTGCAAAGGTTACAGCAAGCAGCCTTGATAGGAAGAATGCCTGCTAACGCAAGTTGTTTTGTACTCCTCCGGGTTGTTACAATGGGACCGTGATGGGCCATATGGTCTTGTCTTGACCCTTAAATCATCTTATGCCCTTCTAACAGCAGCGAGCGCTGTTGCTGGCTTCCATTCCTTGTTATTCTTGGCACTGGGAGGCCGGGCTTGCGAGGCAGCTCAGCCCCGTAATGAGATGCATCAGATGGAGACCATCTGGAAGGAGCATCTAACTTTAACCTTGAGGGCTACTTGGTAAAGGACCTTCGCCAGCAGAAGCCACCTTCCCACGGACAAACAGCCCGCTCCCAGACGCTCCCTGGAACACGTCGGGGTCTTGGGAGCTGTCGACCTCCAAAGAGCCCAGCGCCGAGCCTCCTGCGCTTGATGCCTACAAGATGGGCTTCCCATCTGCTCCCTGCCAAGCCACCACATCCTCGCCTGGTGGGGGGAAAGCTGGAGAGCGGGGCCAGGAAAGCGCCTGCAGTCACTCGGGGGAGGTGGGCAGCAGAGAGGCAGGCGGGTCGCGGCCGGAAGAAATTAATTATCCAGCGCTTCTCGTCGGGAAAGGCAGGAGGGGACCGCGAGAGGCATCCAGCTCGGATCGGGGAGCTGCAGGGAACGAGTCTGGCCGCTGGCATTTTGGACCTTCATTTCCTTTCCCCTCACCTCTTGCTCCCAATTTCCATTTGCTAATAGCAACCCTTTGCATTTCCATATTACCGTTTAAGGACTCTGCACATCTGACAGATACTGCTGACAAATCTTGCCAGGCCTCGCAGAGGGAGATAAACTTTGCCGTTAGTGGAAAACTCATTTTCCAACCGATTCCGAGGCTTTCTGTGTTTGTTTTCATCCCAATTAGGAAAGAAACCCATAAAAATGGAAATTGTTCACACAGCAAGTTTCTGAGACAAGAACCTGCTCGGGGTGGATCAAAACATTTCACATCAATGTGGCCCTTTTAGCTCCCAGCACCGACACCGCACACAACTATTTTTCTTGAAAGAACTAAAATGGCATTCAAACCAGAGCATGGCGCCCATCAGCGCTCCGACACAGGCAGAAGTTTTCATTTTCGTGCTGACTTCCTCAAAAAAAAAAAAAAAAAGAAATCCTGGCAGACAGCGACGTGATGCACAAAGTCTCCCGACTTCAGTGCGGGCACGTTCTGCGCCGCTGAGATTTTCCTGATTCCTCCTTAGTTAGCACCAAAGCATGGAGCTGCGGGAAGACAAAGTGCAGGCTCCCCCCAGCATCTCAAACCCTTGTCCCACTACCAACCTCCACCCCGAGGAGCCTGCAAGAAGTCCCTCTCCTTTCAATATCTCCTCCTTTGACCTACGTATGCCATGACACATGCATCGATGCGTGCGTGCCCACACCAGCACCCACAAAGCTCCCGATTCCTGCTCTGGATGAGACAGGACCCACGCCCTGTTGCAACTCAGCAAGCCTCTCATCCCCACAAAAAGCACAAGGCTAAAAAATGAAGTTTGTTTCCACCTGCATCTCCAGCCTCGAAATGGGAAAGGGAACACAAATCGTGGGTTTGCTTGCATGACACGGGCACTGTCTGCAGCTGTTGGGGCACGAGCTGTGCATGCTGTGCTTGGTGCACACATGGAGGACACCACAGAAGAGCCTGGTGGTGACTCTGCGACACTGGGAAGGTTGGGGAGATGTTCATGGGGAGGTGGGAGAGGGATACCCCAAACCCAACTGCTTCTGGGGACGAAAATACTGGGGGATTTCCACCACCAGCCTTAGGACCCCAATTTCATGGAGCAGAGCCCTAAAGGGCCTCCAAGCGTGTGCTTAGCCAAGGAAAATCTATTACTTTAAGCATGTGCTCGAGTGCTTTGCTCAGTTGTGCTTTTGTTCTTTCCGTTTTTTTAATTAAAAAAGAAAGGCCGAGGCTGTAAAAAGAGGCATTTGGAAGCTGCACTCTCGCTCGCATTCATGGGATGAGGCAAAGTTCATTTGAATGGAAATTGAGAATCCAAATCCTCGGAAAGGCTTTCAAAAGCCCACCTTAAACGATTTTCTTTGTTCTTCGAGGGGTTAAACACCTCATTGGAGCCGGGATAGCTTTCCTGAAATAACTCTGCAGATCTCCACAAAGGCCACCCCTGATAAAGCCGAGCACACAGGCACAGTTTTGTGCCCAGGAGTTTGTTCCAGGGTAGAGCAGGAGGGGGACAGAAGGGAGCCCAAGAGCCGTGCTTGCTGTCGACATCTCCAGCCCCTTCTCTGCCTCCCGAGAAGCCAGGGCTTTGCCCCAAAGAAATCTCCAACCAGCCTAAGTACGTCCCTGTGTCCCGACCCGAGACACCGCTTGAAATTATTTGAGATGGATCAAGCAAATTGTTTCATACAAAGCGTTCCCTTGAGACATGCAGAGAAATAAAGATTCCTTGGGGAAAAAGAAAAAAAAAGAGCGGTGTTTCAGCAGGGAGATGCTGTGATGGAAATAGCAACCAGCAAGGGCTTCAGGAGCAGAGTTTCTCTTCCCCCTGAGGATGACCGGGGTGCTAGCTGTCCCCCTCGCCCCATGGCGCCGCAGCACCTCCAAGGTGTGTGCACCCAGGGCCAGATCCTGCTGCAAAGGAGGGTGCAGAGGCACAACAAGCACCTTTTACTTACCCACAGCCTAACCCCAAAACATCTCTCAACCTCTACTTTTCCAGAGCAGTGGACAAGAGGAGGGTGCTGTCGGAATGACTTTACTCCCTCCCCTAGGGCTTGCAGTTACAGTTTCGTATCTTGCCTGGACCGCAGGGGCTACAAATCTATCACACGCCAGGCCTGATGACAGCAGCTGGCTTCCTGGGGAAGGAAAAGCCTCTTCCCGTACAGCAGGCCATTTCGTAAGTGTCCACTAAAGAAGATTTAAACCTCCTTCCTAAGCACTTAGTGCCGGTCAAGACTCCAAAAGAGGACACTGCATCCTCCGCCACAGCTACGTCGGAGAGAAGCAGCTTTGGTGAAAAGGACACTTGCTAAGACACCACTCGCTCAGGGAAGGGCGGATTTGGAGGGTCGAGGGGGCCAAAAGCCACAGCTTTGGAGCGAGCAAACTCCTGACCCAGATTCCCTACAGCACAAAGTCACCTCCTGCTGCTCTGCGTGCCCAAAGCAGGTCAAGAACAGCCACAAAGCTCCCCGTGCCCAAGAAAGCTCCCAGGGTGGTGCAAAGGGGCTGGGACCTCGCAACCTTTGGTGCTTTTGTCCCCTTCCAGTGGCAGTGCCAGCGTCCCTGCAAGCCCTACAGCGGAGCTGAGCCCAGGACAGAGGTGCCGTCGATGCAGGCGGGATGCAGCGCTGCTAACACCGAGCCACACAGGGAGCACGCGAGCCACCCCGCTGTGTTATTAATACATGAACTTTGCCACCACCCTCCCACGCTGCCTGCTGATTCTTATACCATATTGCATAATTAATCTGTCAACATTTGGTGACGAGGTATAAATATTAATAATACGATCACACACTCGGCTGTTCCTTTTAAAATTCAAACTCTGCAAAGACAAATCGTGCACTTAATCTTAGCGAGCTTTGAAGAGTGTATTAGAAGGGGGGAAGGAATAAAAAAAAAAAAAGAGGATACATTTGATTTTGAAACAGGATTGCCTGCTTTTACCTGGATTTGCCCTCGCTTTATCTCTGCCTCCCCCGCAGATGCCAGTGATAGCAGCACGTGCCCAGAGACTGGGCTGCGCCTCCTCGCTGACTGATGGCAGCGGGAGGCGGGTGCTGCATGCTGAAATGCCACCGCACCAAGATCTCCCTCCCCTAACACAGCTCCGACCCACCCACAACGCTGTGCTTTGGGACATGCAGCTGGGAAAGGCTTCAGAAAGGGCTTTAAAAATCCCCTAAAGCAATGCCAGAAGGGAAGAGTCCAGGGGTAAGAGTTCATCCCTGCAAAGTGTTGTGTCCTCTCACAGCGCCACCCCGAAGACCAAAGCTCCACTCGGGCTGGGGACACAGCTGGGGGATCGGGAAGCTCAAAGCACCGACAGGTTTGCACATCCCTTGAAAAACACAACTCTGGAGGCCCTGGTTCAGTGCTCCACAAAGTGCCAGCCTTTAGGTTGTCGATGGCAGCAAGTTTCGGAGCGCTTTGCCCTGTATTCATCCTTGCAGACTCTCAGCAGGAGGGGTGCTGCCCTCCTGCCCGAAGAAAGCCCGTGGTACCATCTATAACCAAGGTGGCACAGCAGACCAGCATCTGCCCTCCCCAGCCCTGGAGCTGACCGGGGAGCCCTGTACCTGGAGAACCCCCTCTGAACCCTCAGGGAGCCACTTTCCTCTTCCACGACCTCGATAACCCACACCAAGACCTCTGCTCCACATTACCTCCATCCAATATTCATCCCCGTTGAGAAGTTGCCTCTTCCTGAGCTTTTTCCACTCCCCACGACAAAGAAAAGTCGATGCCTATGTAACACGCCATGAAGTTTTCCGAGGCCACCCATCACCCTTCTGCCAGCTGCAGCCTCAGCCACGCCACCGACTTTTGCCTGAGCTACCGAGTTGGCACCTTGGGGACCAGGAAAATTCTCCGCACCTCCCGTCCCACACCTCTTCATCCGAACACCCCAAGGGGTGACCCGTAAATCAGTTCGTGGGCTGACGGGAGAAGCTCCTTTGCACAAGGAGCTCCTTTCTTGTCCGACAAGGAAAGGAAGGAAAACTCAGAGACCGCCAGCCTCTGCAGCACAAGGCAAAGCGATGGCAAATGCTTCCATCAACACTCCAGTCACTTTGTTTTACAGAGTACTGAAATGAAAGGGATACTTTAGATTAAAAGATTTGTTTAATGGTCTGATTAATTCATTCCAAACAGACAGAGACTGTTCTGAGGATCTCTGTTAGCTCTTAACCTTTCCAGCTTGTTTTTTTTTTTTTTTTTTGTGTATAAGCGAGGATGTGTTTTAATTTAATATTCAGCTCCTGCTGCGCTCTCTCTGGGCTGGATCACATGGCTCTCCTTCTTCACACGGAGAGGGACCAAATGCTTCTTAAAATAAACACGGAGAGGCTGGTAAACAAGGAGGGTGAAAGCAGGAGGGCTCACCTGTCGGCCCGCACACGCCATGGGCAATTACCCCATTCACCCTGGTTCAGTTCACAAAATTAATTAGCACTGAACGCTGCTGGTCCCTATTATTTATGAGTTAATGAGCAGAAGAAGCTGCAGCTCCAAGGGCAAGCGCGCCGGGATGCCAGGGGCGCGCTTCCAGCCCCTGAGGGGGAGCGGATGCCCCCTGCCATGCCACAGAGCCGGGTGTCGGGGAGGAGAGCTGGCACCGGGGGCAGCAGAGATATTGCTCCTGCCTTCCTGGGGGCCTGGATCAGAGAGCAAGAGCTCTGCCTGCTCCTCGGTGCTATCACCCACAGGAGCATCTGGTCCTGCTGCCCTCAGCTCACCGATCCCCCCGGTGCCTCCTGCTCCCCCGAGGATGAGGAGTGGCTGGAGCAGGAGCTGGCACGCGGTGCCGGGGAGAAATGACGGAGGCTCAGCCACCTGTTGGCAAAGGCCATCTCTCTAACGGCTGTCACTGTCACGCCTGCATTCAGGGAGGCCTATCGCATCATGCCTGTCTCCTGCAGGCCCCCAGCTGTTTCTCTCTCCCTCCCTCTCAAGCTACGAAGACAGATTCGGCCTCCGACTGAAACATCAGGCCGCTTCGTCTGGAGGAGAAGGGACAGTGACAAACGGATTTAGCAAACAGGTACAAAACGCTCTCCAAGCCCCAGATCAGACAAGCACAACGCCTTGCCCTCAATGCTGCTCCCATCCCCGCCTCCCCGACCACCCCACAGCCTGGGGACCCCGCACAGCACCACCCCACGGCAGCACTGGGGCCACAACGGGGCTCAGCAGTGCGACGGGGCCGCAGCGACGCCGAGACGATCCCAAGGCACAGCTCGAGCAGCAGGCAGGGAGAAGACAGAGAGAGACATTTAATTTCCACCTGGCGTGCTATCGCTTACGGGAGAGCACAGCTCCTGCTCTCGGTTTCACTCTTCCCCCCCTTTAGGACTGTGGAGAAATATCACCGCTCGCTCCAGGCGAGGCAGAAAGCTCCGCTGCTGAGCGCTGCACCTCCCGTGCTCAGACCTCAGCCCTCACCGGCTCCACCGTGCCGCCCACCTCCCTGATACACCAACAGCTCCGTGCTGTGATGGGACCTTCCTGGGACCTTCCCGGGTCCCCCCACTGCAGGACAGCAAGCAAACAGTGACGGGGTGCTCCTGGTACACACAGGGAGCTGATTAGGGGATGCACAGAGAACCTCGACTCGGCATCACTTCACTCGGGAGCACTCACCTCGGTCCTGGTGTCCCTTTTCCAGACCAGGAGTCTACTGGGAGCTCCCTGGGCTGTGGTGCTACGTGGGGCAGGGCAGCGTTCTGGTTATTTCTATGTTCAGCCAGCTTCTGGCACTGCAATTCTCTTCTTCCAGTTGGCAGGGCTTTGCCTGGTCCGCTGGTGTAGAACAGCCTGATGCCACCCCTGTAAGGGAAGCATCTGCTCCTCCACAGGCACCTGCCCCAGGACCTTTTCCAAGGGACAAGAAGAAAGGGAGACGGTGGCAGGAACCACATTTGGCCCATCACATTAATTTAGGGGACAATAAAGGAATGTTTATTCCAGCAGGGCTAGCTGATGGAGGACTTTTAAGGTGGGAGACAACCACAAGAAACAGACCTCCCAGTCACACTAATTAGTGGGCTAACGAGCTACAGGTGTTGCTTCCCAGCAGCGCAACTGGAACCTGGCCAGCCTGGGAGGGTGCAGAAGCTCTGCAAAGCCTTGGGGAGGTACAGGGGGAAAAGGGAGCAGGAGGAACAAAGCAGGAGATAGGGAAAAAAAGTCCAAAATGGGCTGGTCGGTGCTTGTCTGGCTGAGCCCTGTGCCTGATCACGGCAGTGTTCCATTTTCTTACATCTGTGCTGGGAGGACAGAGGGGCTGTGCTGGCACTCTGAGGATCTACGGATGTGTGTGTGCGCTCGTGAACTTGGAAAGTAGTGTGGGAAGGGGACTGGAGGGTTTTAGGAAGGGGACTTGGCTGCCTGCATCTGTTGTATGCGAGTCCTGCGTGCCCTTGACCAGGGCAGCCTGTGCGGGCGGTCGTGCCAGCGTCCTGCCCATGTGTCTGGATACGTGCTCAGCTTTTATGGCAAAGGGGAAACCAGCAGCCATGTCCCCAACCTGGGCACAGACCCTGGGTCCCCAGGCTGAGCCCCAGTGGCTGGGGGAGGCAGCTGTGCCCTCATCGCTCTTTACCTCCCTTAACATCCCCCCAGACCAAATCTCATATTCAGAAAAAAAAAAAAAATCAGCTGCCCAGCCAGAAAATCATTCTACTTTATTCATACATTTATTATTTTTGTCCCATACGCTCCCATTTTGCTGCCTTAAAAAGCAGGGGGAGGGGGGATGGGGAAATCACATTCTAGAGTTTTTGCTTCTATAAGCCTTTTCCCTTTTTTTAGCACACAACAGATGTTTCACACGTCAGTGTCTCTCTTGACAAAGGCGGCCTTTTTCTGTTGGGGAAGAAGCGTTTGGAAGGAAAATTTGCTCCTAGCTCTAGTCCCAAATTCTCCAGCTCTCCCATCTTTCTGTGCCTCTGATTAAGGAGAGCGTGTCCTCCGGGCTATCCCAGCACCCTGGACTTCCTCCAGTGGTCCCCCAGCCTTAAGCACCACCTTTGGGGTGGTTTCTACAAAAAAAAATGGCACAGTAATGGAAATTGCCATTAATGGCAGTAAATAACTTTCATTAACTTCGACAGTAACTGTCCTAAAAGGTAAAAGGATTCCGCAATTAACGGCATAATGCTGCGTGAGACTTAGAGGAGGAGAATATAATTAAACTCAAACTCTCTGGACAAAACCGCATTTAGGCTGCGCTGAAGGCACAAAGCCCCAAGTGAGCACGGATGCTGATTGCAGTAACTGGCTGGCCATTATCAGCTTGATAAAGGGCAAAGAGAAAGGAGGTCCCTGCAGCTGTCACCTCAAAGAGGAATCGCAGTCAAAACAGTACAAAAGCACAGGACTCGGTGCCAGGACTTCTGGCTATTTTTTTGGCTCAAGGTATCTAACTTGCTTGTTTTCTCCCCATGCCTCAATCTGCTCTTATGAAAAATGGGAATGATAATAGCCGGCTAATGGTGGCATTGTTTGAAATAATAGCTCTGCTAAAACAGGTGAGCTGTCTCAGCTTGCAGAAGCGATGCTGTCAGCATTGCCTGAGACTGATTTTTTTTTGTCCTTCACAATAAATCACCGGCTCCTCTCTGCTCTGTGACAGTCAGGGAACCGAGGAGTGGTCAGCTAGCCCTGCTTCCAAAGCTCCCCCCCAAAAAGTAATAGCTACTAACTCTCAGAGCACCAGGAGAGGAAGGAGATTGGGGTTCACTCTGCCTCTCCCTCCGATGCCTGTACATTAGGATGAGATGCTTGTAGAGAAAAGCAAATTGAACTCTTCCTCCAGAAAAAAACACTGAAGGAGCACACTGTGTGCATACATCGGGGGTGATTAAAACTCCAGGATCTGTTTTTCCTTGTCAATGACCTGGTAAGGTGTGGAAGTGCCACCGTGGGAGCCCATTTGCCCCAGACACAAAACCCAGGATGCTCCCACCCCTCTGAGCATCCCCGCCTCGCCGGGTGCCCAAAGCACAGCGCTTCGAGACACCTCTCCTCCGGAGCAGCCACCGTCAGCGCTGGCACCCACCCCTTCCGCAGGACGAGATAATGTGCATTATTTGCTAAAATAAGTTTGACATTAATTAGCAGGAATCGCACTGGCAAAGCCTCACACTGCGCAGCAGATGTGCCGCGGGCTCACAGCTCCCTCCCTCCCCGCTGGGTGGGTTGGGGGAAAAGCTGGAGTCACAGAGTTTGTGTAACGCGTCCAGGAAGGCTGCGTCAGGAGTGATTGTCACCACCGGTGCCAAGCCGAGACATCCTCCCAACAGCAGGCTGGATGCGTTTAAAAGAGACGGGTTGGGGAAGAGACAGATGTCGCCCGTGATAGACAAGGTGACGGCGGGGGACGGCTGGCACCAGGGCTCTCTGTTCCCCGCGGGAGATGTGGGATGGGGACACGGCCATTTGACTTCTCCCAGAAAGTGGGCTGTGAGCGATCGAAGCGCTCGTCTGAACGCGCTTGTTTTCTCCAGAACATCAGCCTCACATTCAGGCAAGGCACTTCAATCCCTCTTCCTCTGTGCTCGATAAACCCCGGTCCATAAAATTTATTGCATGCTTCTAGATGACAAGTGCAGGAAAAATACCCAGTGCTGGGGCCTCGCCTCGTGTAGACAACCTGTACAGATGGCATTGCCACGGCTGATTTACATGAGACTAGAGGCAGGCCAGACCTGAGCACTGAAAAATCCCATACCTGGGTGCAAAGCAACCCCTTTGTCTCCACGGCCCCATTTTGCTGGCAGGCTCGTTTGGGACAAGGGCTCCACAGCTCCACAGCCACAGCTTCCTGCAGAAAGCTACCGCACAGCCAGGTCCTTCAAAGAACAGCTTGTAATGACCTGCACAAGGCTGCACATCAGTGCACAACCCACATCCATCCTCCCCTGTATGGGACCCATACGTAACAGACACAGCCCAGGGCAGCTGGAGGGCAGCGATGGCAGGAAACCTCTCCGTGAGCCCAGAAAAGCTGCTGGAGGACCTGCTGCTACCTCTCATTTATGGACCATAAAAAGGAGATCGGTCCTCACGTGTTACATGCCTGGTGAAGCTGAAAGGGGACGGTCAGCCCCATGGGAAGAGCACGCTTTCTCCATGCCCAAGGAAGGGAGACGAGAGAGATGCTGCTGCTGGTATGAGACAGAATAAGACAGCACCCATCAGTGCTGAGAAAAGCGCAAGGACCCAAAACGATGGGGATATCTGCAGCTCAGGGCATGGCACGGACCTAGAGCTCCTGGGGAAGGAGGGAGCAAAACCGTGAGGGTCAGCACTGAAGGATGCAGCACCACTGCACTGGGCAATGGGGTTCCTTCACTCTGATCTGCACCAAAACCCCAGAAGCAAGAGCTGGGAGAGCAGCACGAAGCCTGCTATGCTCCATCCCCTCCCAAAGCTGCACCTTGCAACCCTAAGCTTATTAACAAACAACAGGAGAGGATCCTGTAATTATTAAGGTTGGAAAAACTCCACAACATCAACGTTCGCAGCAGGCAAGGACCCAAACCGTGCATGGTCCCAACGTGAGCTGACCACAGAGCTGTCCCCACGAGGCTGGTGGTGGTGGTGACCTCCTCCATCCATCCTCACACCGTCCCCAGCCACAGGGGGAGGCAGGGGCTGGGGCAGCGGGGAGGTGGAAGGACAAAGGGGAAGAAATAAGGAAAAGAGAAAAGAAAACAACAAGAATAAGCTAAGCCATGGTGAATGGAGTGGAAAGCTTTCCGAAGGAGCCATGTTTGTCACATTAAAGTGAGTGAAAGGCAGGCGCGGGCGCTTCCCTGCCTGTCAAGTGCGTTTGTCTCCGGTCCCGGGAATTTTCATTATTCATTACTTGCCTGGTGTGGACAGCAACATGAGCGCGAGGCTCTGTCTAATCCCCCTCTGATAATGTATTTCTGATAAGCATGACGGAGCTGATGCTGCCAACCGGATTCACATTTCCAGCGTAAAAGTGCCACTTAGAGGAGGCAGGCACTGCGAATTTAGACAGGGGATAAGGGGAGGTGTGGGCTGACCGGTCCCAGGGTGAGGGTGAGGAGCAGCGACGTGTGTGGGGACAGAGGTGACATCCACTGTGCCACCTGTGGAGCAGGGACGGGTGGCAGGGCTCTGCCCAGCTGCTGGTGGCGAGGATGCTCGCTTTGCATCGGTATTACGGGGGCTGCAGGGAAGGTCTGACATGCTTTAAATACGGGAAAAGTCTTGGGTTGGTTTCTGTCTGATACAAGCCATGTCTGCCCTCCACAGCACAGACTTCAAGGAAGCAGAGGCCAAAAAAAGCCACCCGAGACACAAGTCAGAGCTCCAGGGGAGCACCGTGCGTAGAGAGTGTGCTGATTTGGCACCTGCCTGGGGTCCACGTCCACCAGCAATTATCAGGCCTCGGATCAACCTCATTGACTCCGCTACTACCACGGTGCAAAGCTACAGCAGTGGACCATTAATATTTATCAGGTTTCGTATGAGGAAAAATGGCCTGTATGATCCGTTCTGCGTAATTTATGTCATGTATTTTAACAGTGGGTCATGGCAGAAGCCAGATAACAGTAACCTTGTCAACTAGTGAGATTTATAGCTTGGTTAAGACACATGTAAAAGTAGGATATTATTCCAACCCGTAAGTATCCGAAGTGTGAAAACTCTAAGGAAGAAGTATAGATGCCAGAGGGCTGAAACTCTGGCTATTTGAGAGAGAGAGAGAATTTAGGTCAAGTATAAATATGGAAAAAGTTCTCGATGCCGAGATCTACACGGCTGTGCTAGGATCTCCGGGGAGGAAGGAGGAGATGCTCCATTGTTTTCGACAACTCAAACTAGACCGGACTGAGTACTAAATATTATATATGGTAGAGAGGAGCTTGTGTGCTAGCAAGGGGATAGACTAAAATACAACCTCGCTATGAAAAATGGCAACGGGAAAAACACCGCCTTCCCATCCTGCTCCAGCAAGCAGCTCCCTGTACATGTCGGGAGCTGGATCAGCTGGCTTGAGGGGGGCACAGGCAAGTTTGTAATGCTTTCTCAGCCCTGCAGAGTCGACACAAGCAGGAGTTGGAGCCTCCTGACTGCTGCGTGCTGGACGGCATCGCTGCTGCATAGAGCCCGGGGTTGCTGGCACTGTCGGTAATTTCGGCACGGCGGGTCTCAGACCGAGGGTCGAGGCGATCTGCTCCTATCATCTAGTGACCCTTTTGGCACCTTTGTGCAAATGCCAAGCACCAGCTCCTCCAGGAGAAGGGTTGAAAAACACAAGCGAGTCCCAGAGGATGAGTACCTCCCTGCAGAGGCCACAGGAGAAGCCCAACTTCCCAGCTCCCTTCTCGCAGGGATCATAGCTTTGCCACAGCAGCTCTTTAACAGCTTCCCTCGCTAACAAGCTGCTCTTGTTTTCATGTGGTGGAATGGCTTAATCCTGTATATGATAACATCCCCAACAAGCAAGTGCATTAAACTGTGACAGCTTTTCACTGACCTAAGCAATTGCATTACGAAAACGCCATTAGCGTCTCTCTCTTCTTCATCTAATCCCCCCTCCTCCCTCCGCCTGTTCCTTGGCCAGTAAAAGCTATGCTCAATACCACTATTAAATTACCCTTAGAAATATGCTCCTCAAAGAAAATCAATGCACATGTGTTTTAGCACTTGTCACAAATAGATCAACTGGGCAATCAAACATATATTATTCCGCCAGAGGTTTAAATAAAGAGGAGGGCCACATGTGGGCGGCGTGCTCGCAGGCAGACCATGCTTGGAGCTCCTCCCGGGCTGCTTCGGTGCCCGGTTGTACCCCCACCAGCTCCTTCCAGACCTGCTCTCATGGTGAGGCCACGTGTGGTATGAAAAGGGTGCATGGGGAAAGGGTCGAACCCCAGTGCACCACTGCTCATTGCACCTCATTTCCCAGCGAGGGTGATGCACACCTGGGAGTGTGAAACCTGGCACGAGCACTGCCGATGCTCCCCTTTGCAGCATCAGGCTGCACAGACGCTCTGCACGGGCTCACTTGTGCCCCAAGCCCTTCTCCCCGTCCCCTTGCTGCATTACGTGCTGCCAGTGGGACAGTCGTTGCTGCGAGCACAGCTCCAGACGAAGGGCCATCACTGATGGTGTGCGTGGTGAAGACGCACGCAGGTCTGAAGTGCCTGATAAATACATTGTGAGCCTTGAAATCTATTCCTACTGTGAAGACATTTGCTGACACTATTTTTACTTCAACATCGTTTTCTCTCTCTCTTTTTTTTTCCCCCCCTGTCTTTTTTCCTTGGTCAAATCAGGACAGAGACAGATTTCTTGCCGACTAATTAAAGCCCCACATGTTAATGAACTCCCAACACTTTACTGCCTCAGAGTGTCTGCAGCCCCACAGGAAATTAATAAGAACTTTAATCACGAAGAGACTTGAAAGGTCAGTGCCTGCTATGGGTCTCCAAACACAGAAGGCAACAGAATCATATCATATTTTAAAAACACCCCGCCGAGAAGCCGGGGGGCTGAGGACAGAGACGAAATAAGAGGCAGAAATGCGAGATGCAGCTGCCGCCGTGGGGCGAGGGAAAAGCAGGACGGGGGAGGCTGTAATCACACACTCGCCTTTGTCTTCTGTTTAATCTGCTGTACCTCTGGTACTTCTTTTTTCCCCTGTGCAAGGCCAGGTTACACGTGATCTATCCGCTTAAGAGTAACCCTTTAGCAGCCCAACCGACATCTCGTCTCGTGACCTTCCTCTCCATCTGCCTGCTAAATGAGCCCTCTCCAGTTTTCCCTTCCTGGCTATTTGCGTGTGTCTTCCTAAAGCTCCTGTTGAGATATTAGGTGGCTACCTAGATAAATTGACATAGCAAGCAGACGCTCCGGATGGGCCAATTACCGAATTAATCCATAACACCTACCCGGCTACAGTAGCTGGCTGTTTACAGCAGCCACCAGAGCACATGCATTATCCGGTCATTCCTCAGCACTGACACCAGCTCCTCACGCAGTATCAGGAGCTCAGCATCGCAAGCACCAGCTCTGCGATGTATTTTTAGCCCAACCCAGGCAAAACTCTAATGTTTGGAGGACTTCAGCTTTAGAAGCACCTGCAAGAAAAGGTGCAAAATCAGGAGCATACTCAGCCCATCACAGATTTTCCCGTCCACCCCAGTGGGAGCACCTAGAGAAAAAAATCTCCTGGTCACAGCCACAAATCCAGACCTGGTCCAGGCATGTAGAGTTGCCCATGGTGCAGAAGACAACACAGGCTGAGGCTCGAAGCACAAGTCAGGAGAGACTCAGCCTTCCCAAACTGGACAGCCACATCCAGCTAAAGCCCCTTGGGCTGGCTTTAGGACTGTCAAAGGGAAGATGCTTGAGAGAACTATTACTGAGCAGGCAGCTCCTCCTGGCCCCTCCAAACCCCTCTGAGAGGGGCCGGCAGCTCCCCACTCCTCCTGTCTCCCCAGTTTCTCTGTCCCCTGCACCTCCATGATGCCATTTCCTACCTGCTTGGTTGGAAAAGATTCAGCAACTCTGGTCACAGATCACAGGTCACAAATGCCCACTGCAGGGAGAGGAAATCATCCTTGGGGGTGTCTGCCATCCCTGCAAACTCCTCTCTTCTACCTCTTTAACCCCTTGCTGCCTGCAGTCCTTAGTTGTTTTCACATCGGGTGCTCCTTGGGACAGGATTAGGAGGGACGAGATGGATGCAACTCCCCCAGGACTGTTCCCAGCACCCTCTGTGGGACGTTTTCTCTGGTCCTGCTTTAATCAGCAGCCGTTCGCCCCTTGCTTCCCTCTACCCACACAAGCTGCTTGCAATTCCAGTATCAAGGAAAAGCGAGGCCATAAAGAAAACCAAACAGAAGCCAGTTTCCACTGCAAGCGGGAAGGAGGCCCTTCCGTCCTGAAGTCTACAAGCTAAACCCCAGGGGGAAGGAGCCCCCAGGGTTACTGCTGGGCTCCACCTTCTTCCCTCGAGCTCAAAGGCTCTTCCGTCAGGCAGGTTAGAGCTGAGCACCACTGTGCTACCCATCCCAGCACCATCCTCTTGGAGGCACGGCGCTGGATGAGGCCGATCAACACTCTGTTTCTCTCTAGCAATTTTCTGGCCTCATTTTGCCTCGTGGATCCTCATCCCTTCTTGGGACTGGGCCCCATCTACAGAGATAACTGGGAACAAACCCTCCGTGTCCTCTGCCTGCAGGAGCCAGCTGGCTGCTGCTCCAAAGGCAGCCTCCGCAGGGAGCACACAGGGAACAGGAGAGACCCCGCTGCCTTCCCAAGTCTTTCCTCATCTCCAGGCCAGCCTCAGCTTCCCCTTTCATTTCCAGACAGATTTCATCTGACAACACTCTACAAAGCAGAAGGAGAAGTGACCACCAGAGCAACAATATGAGAACCATCCCTCCAAAGACACAGCTGAGGATGTGACAGCTGCACCCGCTGCTCACCACTAACATTGGTCCAACCCCATCCCCGCTCTGCCTCGAGCCCCCCAATTCCCATTCCTGCCATCATTTTATTTGCTCTCATTCCCACCCTGCCCACGTTAGCCACAGGGCATTGAAACTACATGGAGAGGGCAGGAGAACCCAAACCCATGGGAGAAGTGGGTAGCAAGCTTTGCCAGCCATAACATCCCTCCCTCCATCTGCAGCAGGGGATGGCTTCCTTTTGCTGCCGACAGCACCAATGTTGGCCTCCCAAAGAACTGGGATGTATATATATATATATGTATACACACTCATAGCTATATATACATATAAAAAGAAGAACGACCCGCTTAATGAGCTCTGATACCCTCCTTGTAAAGAGTGGGAAATTATCTGCGAGTCTAGGAATATCTTCATTAAAAATGCATTTAGCTGTGGAGCACTACGAAAGAGAGACCTGTAATACATGAAAGATTAGCCCCAGATTGCTGATTGGGCTCTTTCACATCGTTATGGTAATTAGGCTCGCGCGCTGTTGTGCTGACTCTGACACTTTGCCAGGCTCGCCTTTGTCTGGGTTTTAAGGTGGATTTTCCCCCTGTTCCTCACCCCTTCTCCCTTCCCCACCAGTAACTCCCTCTCTGGTGGTCCTGCCCCGGCCAAGGAGCAGGCCCGACCTCGGCTCATGACTGTGCAAAGTGCTCCCATCCAATTCACCTGCACTCCCCGGCTGCCTCTGCCCACCCCAACCTGCCTCGCATGGAAGAGAGAGAAGAAATTACTGCTAATTACAAGGTGTGAGTGGATATTACAGCTCTCAACCTGATTGCCCCTGAAACCAAATAAAAATGCAACTTAATCAGCCAATTATTAAAAGAGGGAATAAACAAACTGCGATGCATGCTCGTCCTCCCCAGCACACGAGTGCTGAGCACCGTGCCCTGTTGGATCAAGCCTCCGGAGCAGGACTCGTGTCTGAGGGCATCACCCCCTAGATTGTGCAAAAGTATCACCCAGAATCGTGTAGTTCTGGCAAGACCCTTATTCCTGCCTGGAAATCTGGCTTCGGGGCTCAAGCTGTGTCCCACCCTCCGACTTTATGCAAACTTTTTGCTTGAACCAGACCGACGCAGGCCACGAGCAGTCCCTGGGGCGCAGAGATTTCGGAAACCTCCCCTTGCCACCAGCTGCCGGAGCTCCTCTGGGGCAGTGAGGGGCTTGGAACAAGCAACAAGGTGCTGTCTTCTCCTCCCTAACCTCTAAATAAGAGGTTCATGCTTCTCCACGGCCTCCAGCCCGGGTATAACGCCTCCCTGGTGACCCCAAGCTGGAGCCAGCCCTTATCATCATACACTAATCCCAGCCAGGAGTCCCCAGCCCTGTTGCTCACCCCCTTATCTCTCACTCCCCTATCTTCCCACCTTCGACGTCCCCCAGCCTAATCCAGCTCCGAGCCTGGGAGTCGCAGCGGAGCCCCTGGCCTTGTGTTAACCTTACAGCACCGGGGCAGGGTTGGAAACTTTCCTGCTGTGCTCCGAGCCTGTGACTCAGACTAATAATAGACAGGCACGATCATAAATTAATCTTCTCTTCCATCTCTGCCTTTCTCATACATGTATTGATGTGTTTCTATAGCCCCTCCGCATCCTCCCTCCTCTCTATTCATTCATCTATCCCCTGGCATGTCCTTTAATTACCTACCCATTAGGTTTCCTCCTTCCTGGCTGCACTCTTTATCCCCTCCCTGATTACTGTGGGGAATATGCTTTAACCCTGGGACAGAGCACGGGGGAAGGCTCAGGCAGGTATCTGAGTGTAGGGGAGACGCTGTGCTCCACGCTCCCTGCGAGGGCTCCAGAAATTCCCTCCTGCGGGCAAAAAGCCTCTGATTAACTGGAGGAGCTACTGTCACAGCTGTCACCCCCCCAAGGAGATGCTCTTGGGGCAGGATGGGCCCCCTGTCTGCTACAAACCTCCACCAGGAAGGGGAAAGCCAAGCCAGAGCTACCGTAAGGACACAGCTTTGCAAACCCATGCTTGTCCCTTTCTCATCTCCTGACTGCTTCAAACCCCTCTGCAAACCCACATCTCCTCTGAGACCTTGCAAATAAGCCACAGCAAGCAAGGAGGCTGCAATGGAGGTGCCTGGCCTTTGCTAGGTGCTTGCGAAGAGAGCCCAGGCTACGTGGAGCTCTGCTGTCCCTGCACGGTGTCAGGAAACCGTGGTGGGTGCTGACACAGCGTCTGTCTTCGGAGCAGATGAAACTTTTCCAGAGCTCAGCCCCTGGAGTCAGTGTTCATGCCCAAAAAGCACAGCAGAGGCTCTCTGTGAACAACACCACCGCCACAAATAAAACCAAGCACCAGCAGGATGACAGCTGTAATGAACCAGTGCATACGTCCCACTTGGAGGTTTCGGAGAGGCTGTTCAGCTGCTGATGACTGATGACATTTGGGTTTCAGCGAGACAGTTTGCACAGGAAATCTGCAGAGCAGCCAGTTTGACGACACCCCCTCCACTTCCCCTCGTAATTGCTTAATAAGCATCGTGTCGCAGCAGCCTGGGTTGCTGCGTGCACATCCAGCGGTGTGGGATAACACCACGCCAGGGTGCTGACGGTTACAGACTCATAAAAGGACCTCGTGAAGCCACCTGTCCCGTGCTCCATCATCGTGCCAACTGCAGCCATCCTGTCCTCTGCAGGTATCTGCCCACGATGTTCTTACAAGCCCCCAGCAGCAAGGCTCACGAACCTCTCTTGCTGCCTCTCCCTGGACTCTCCGATGCTCGCCACCAGGGAGGTTCTGTTCCCAAATATCTAACCTTGATCTTCCCCCGCTGCAAATTAATCCAGCTCCTCCCTGCGCTGTCTCACAGTGGACGTGGAGAGCAATCGATCAGCCTCTTTTCTGTAACAACTCCTGACATATTGGAAAAACTGAGATCACATCTCCCTCTTCCGCCGTCGGGTCCTGCGGGCAGCACTGGGAGCTCGCCCCGAGCCCTGCTCCTCTCAGGGTTTGGCATCGCACAAAACATCCAGCCCTGCTCCATGCCTCCTCTGCCACGCAGGGATGCACTGGGGGCTGAAGGATGTGGGGTGGGGAGGGATAGGGGAAGCTAATTTCTAACAGATCAGAAGGTCAGTTATAGCTTGGGCAACAGAAAGGCTTCCAAAAGCATCACTTGGGCCCCCCACGCACGCACAACCTTATCTTCTCCCACCCTCACGTTTCTCCCACCCACTCGCCCTTTCTTGCTGGAGGGTAGCAGTACCTGCTCCCATCCTCTTCCTCCTCCTATGACAGCCTGTGCCCATGCAGAGCTTGGCTCCTGGGGCCATGTCCCAGCCCCGTATCTGTGCCACCGCAGCTCGGCACCGCTGCAGCCACCGGGATGTCAGAACGAGCCCAAGCGTCTCCGGCAGGAGCTGCTATTTATACCCCAGGGACTGATGAGCAGCACGGGAGAGCACAATGGGGAGCAGCAGCAGCAGCCTGATTACCAAGGGGTATTTTTAGAGCGCGCAGGGGGTGTAGCCGAGCCCTTTTTCCCGTGGCAGAGGGTTTTCATCACCGCCCTCTCCTCCCCAAGCCCCACACACACCGTTGGCTGACGGCACGTTGCTGCTGCTCGGTGCCTTGTGCATCCATCTGCTGCTAGCCCCCGCCTGACACCTCCCCGGTGCTCACAGCAGCAAATAGGTAAATCGCTGCAATCGGACCTCAAAAAGCCACCTCTGTCCATCCGTGCACATGTCCCTGGAAAATAAAGTGACAGGAGGTGAATAAAGTGCAGAGTTGATGTGCCCCGCGCTCAGCCGGTAGAGCTGGAGCCAAAACACCGCCCTGGCACCCGCTGCTCCTTCAGCCAGAGCTGGGCACGAGCGTGGGAACCCAGCAAAAAAAAAAAAGAAAAGACAAACATCTCCAGTAAAAGGGGAGGCATCGGCCCTCATAAACCCCCAGGTGACAGGCTGGCCTTCCATCGCGGCTTAATCACAGGCAGACAGGAGCTGCTATTTGCAGGCACATTAACACAGCTGTGTCAACTTCTAGGTGAATCAGCTTTGCTTCATCAGACACATCAACAGACTCAGCACTGCCATCTCCTCTCCTGCTCAGATTTATTTTAATTGCAAGCTGCAAATAGCATTCTCTCTCATTTTCCTACCCACATCCATCTGGAAATATCTTTCAGATCTTCTGCTCTTGCATTGCCTGCTTTTTTAGCACTCTCCTCTTTCCCACCTTGCCTTGTTCCAGATTTGGGCTCAGGTTTGCAGAAGGGATCGGTGAGTTAGGAAAGAGAAGGACTTGGGTTGTGGCAGCCTGCTACTTTGTGCTTTCTCAAAGACCAGCACCTGTAAAAGCATCTCAAAGTTGGCACTTTCTGACCGGGGCCTCAAAAATCGCTCCCCAGAGGATGTGAGTGACCTAATCGTGTCTGTCTCCCATGGGTGCCAGCCTTCCTGGACATTCAGAGCCACGCAGGTGCTTGCCTCATGCACATCTCAGCCCCACGTTAAAGATGCTGGACACCCAACAGACTCCATCAGCGTGAAAAACGCCAGCCCGGCATCTCCAAAAACCAGGCTGTGCAGACATAAGGTGGATAACCAGGGGCTGGGGGTCCCCCAGCTGCCCAGGCACAACCAGCCACACCAAAACCTCTCCAAAAGGGTTTCGCACCCCTCGGCCACCCTAAGGAAGGCGGCTGCCAACACGAAGCTCCCTTTGAATCCATCAGCTCCTCCCTGCTTCCTTCCCCTGGCTGCACAGGAGCTTGTGCTTGGACACCTCTTACAGGCAGCAAATTAATCCCAGCAATCAATCCTTAATCAGAGCCACCGGGGAAGGGGGCCGAGGCGGGCCAGGCTCTGCTCCCATTTCAGTCAGACAAACGCACGCCCGTGGAGCGACTCGAGAGCCGGCGAGATACGGCGCGGCACGCAATCGCGCGGCACCAGAAGCCAAGCGCGGCAGCCACTGCCCCAGCGCCTGGCCGGTGTCTTCCTGGCTCCAGCAGAAATGTTATTAGCAAAGAGACAAGGGGAGAGAAAGTACGCCGGGTGCTAGCCACCCGGCCGGCCTCGCTAAGAGAATGCAGTGGTTAGATAGGGCTTTTCCCATTACAGCTCGTTAATGACTTGCCATTGTCCTCCTGTGCTAGGGGAGGCAGGGAGGACAGAATCTCGCGGGCTGATTACGGAGGTGTCCTGGAATCGCCACACAAAGCCCTCGCTGGTAATTAAAGGCTGCTCCTTCCCATTTCTTAAGCGGGCCGGTTGGCAACGAAATCCATTCTGTCAAGAATTGCATTTCCCCTTATATACATATATTTAAATGCAATTATTTGAGAAATAAGGAACGGCCCCACTCTGCAGGCATTTTAAAAGTGCTCCATGCTGGGCCCCATCATTCCGAAGCGTATGTCTATTCTTAATGTCCTTAATGCAGCCTCCAGCCTCCTCCAGCTGATGAAGGTTTATTTCTTCCTTGCCTTCAGCTGCGGCATCCAAGCCCACCCTGAATTACGGGAGCTGTAACCCACGTGCCCAACCGAGGCTACTAACCTGCTTATTTTAATTCTCCGTGACACCAGCTATAGATGTGTGCTGTGAAACTCGTGATCCTGTGATTTCTAGCAGCTCTCTTCAGGGACCACACGAACACGCTGCTGCCAAACACAACCGACCTACTCGTAAACTGCGCTGCCTCCTCGTGCAGAGAGGAGATCATCACCTTTATGGGGGTTTTGCACCACGTCGCCTCCCGGCTCCTTGTAGCTGCCGTAAAAACCCTACAGCACTCATCTGCACGCGGGCAGAGGAGCAGTGGGAAGGCAGACTGGAGATCCAGCACCTCTGGTGTGCAGGCAGAAGGATGCAAACAGTGGGGGAACATCCGCACGGCCAAGCTGTGTCCCTCCAGGAGACGGAGCCGATCCCGGCAGGCAGCAGACCCTCTGCTGACCCCACCACGTCCCCAAAAAGTCAGCTGGGTTTGCCCAGCACAAATCCGTCCCGCTGCGAGGAGCACAGCCATGCTGTGCAGCCCCGGTGCCTCGGTCCCTGTAGACTACTAGAGCAGCCTGCCATGGCTGCCTTTAATAACTTTGCAATCAGGTTTAAATTGCCACTGCAAAAGGTTTATAAAAGTTTGTGTTGCCTGCTAATTAAATCCATACAAATGCCGGCTCGGCATTAATTTACTGTAAAATTAGCGTGAGGCTACAGTGGGTTATTTGCAAGAAGCTTGCCCACGCTGAACCACCAGCGAGCAGCAGCTGACCTTGGGAATTATCTCCCCAAAGCCTCCCTGCCACAGATCAGATGCAGCTATTCTTCGAGGTGCCACACGCAAATATTGTTGCTTTTCAATTATTTGGCGTCTGATCCAAAGGCTTGGAGACAGCGACTAATTAAAATCTAATTGAAATAAAATTATTTCCAATTCCGGTGCCTTTCATCTCCTCCCTGAGCAAAGGTTCCTTGTCTCGTGGACTGCCTGTCCCCGGTCCCAGCTGCTCCTTGGCTCTGCAAACAGCCCATGTGCCACGGCACAGCTCTGCCCCGTGGTGATGCTGGGGGGTTTGCTCCAGCCCAGGAACCTCACTGGAGCCTCCCCAGGGAGCACAGGGGGTGTTGGACAGATGTTGGCTCTACGGAGGCGCAGGGAACCCAAGGAGGAGCAGCTCTGCAGCGAGCATTTAATTAAAAGCTGCCTTCCAGAAGTTTGGCAACTGAGGCGGTTTTGCCTGGAGGACTCAGCCTGGGGGCCTCCTCTGGCCGCGCAGCAGGGTGGGCACGGAGCAGGCTGCACAACCCACCCAGGTTTCGCTCTGAAAAGTGAGGGGGGAAGAAAAGCATCTGCATAATTCCAGCAGAGGTGGCAGAAATGGCTTCCCGATATAGCCGCGCCTCAGCCGCCAAATATAGAACTGGACACACTGTATAAAACCCAATTACTACTGTGAAAACCTCTCTCAGACATACACACTTGAGACTGTATTAACTCCAGCAACACAGTATATCTTGTCATGCCAATAAAGTTCTTGACACTGAAATTGAGAGGAGGGAGAGCATCGCTGTGTACATGGGGACCACGGACAGAGCGAGCCACGGAAAGCAAAGGATATGGGAGAAGCGGCTGATTATAACAAGCCCATTTAATTTGCCTGACACATTTGCCCTAGTATCTTTTTTCCCTCAACGACTTCATGGCTCAGCAGGAATAATAATAATAATAATAAAAAAAAAGCCAAACAAGGTTATAAATAAAAAGGGAGACAAAGAAAGAAAGGAGCACACGTGGTGCGTAGAGGCAGCCAAGTCACCACGCCGAGGTCTCTGGAGATGGGTCCTCCTGTGGGTGCCCTGCGTGTCCTGCTAACACCAGGACCCCAAATCCATCACCGGTGCCACCTTTGGCCAGCAGAAGGGGAACATCCCACAGGGATGCCCAAGAGCGTGGGGAGGCGCGGTGGCCAACCCTTCCTTTTCGGGGTGCACGGAGGGATCCCCCCACAGAAGGGCTGGAGAGGTGCACGGGGACTCGTGGAGCTTTGCAACCCTCTGCACAAAGGCAGGGGAGCTGGCACGGCGCCTTCCCCTTCCCTCCCTGGGTGTCCCTGCGTCCTCCCAGCCTGGGCAGCATCCTTGGGGCAAAGCTCCCCCGGAGATGCCCGCAGCCACCCGAAGCACCCCGCTAACAAAGTCTCCTTCTCCACAGGTTTCGCTCCGGCAAAGTGCTCTTTATTATTAATCCTCGCAAGAGGTTGCGGAGGATCACGCTGATCAAATGATATCTGCATTAGCGGGAACACTGCAGAGATGTCACTACATTACGCCGCTCTTTCTCCCTCTCAGTATTCACAGCAGCTTAAGGGCTAAACAAACTTGGTCTGAGGGAAGGAGAATGGAAGCCTTCTGCCTCCATCACGCGATTTAACAGCACGCTGTGGGAATTGACAGTGGTGTCCGGCAGCTCGAGGCCGGGGAAGCTTTGTAGGGTGCAGGGTACAGGGGAGGCAGAGCCCCAGTCCTGGCCAGGAGGATGCTGCCCAGAACCTGCTCCTCGTGGGCACAAGCTGATAGCAGCAATTTGTCCCCTTCACATTTCAGAGATCATACACAGCTCCTGGAAAACAGATTTCCTCCTGTGAGCTCAAGGGAGACCCCTTAGTTGGGGCAGAGATGCTGCTGGAGGGGACGGGGGACGGGTACCACCTCTGCTGTGCATCTGCAGGGGATGCAGAGCACCTGGGGGGAGAGTTCACAGCCACCTCCAGATTTGGGATGAAATCCCATCGACATCAACAGGAGACCAATATTGATAACTATTAAAAAATAACAATAATTTCGGCTTTAGTCTCATTTGTTCCTGTACAATCTTTTTTTCTAGCTGCACCCATCTGTCCATTAATAATGGGGCAGCCACAGCAAAGGTCCTCTCGCATTGCCACGATGGTCTCATGTTTAGAACCACAACTTGCCCAGGTTTGTCCTTGTACAAACCTGAACACCATCAGGCAAGGGGCAGGGAGAAGGGACCCCTGCACCTGGCTGCACTCCTCACACAAAACCTTCTATAACGAGTCGAATTAAAAATACAGAAACAAAATAAAATCATAGAGGGGAATATAGGGATTTGCACCGAGAGAAGAGGTCCTGCTCCGCCCCTCGCAGCACTGGCAAAACCCTTTCCCAGCCCCTCATGCTTGTCGGGGAAGCTGATGGTTCTTCATATTAATGGTAAGTGTCAGGGTATCAATTTCAGACTCTCCAAGAGTTGAGATGAAACATGTGCCAAGGTCAGGGCTGGAAGGCTTAAGTGTATCTATTGTCATCCGCATAATAGCATACGGATTCATTTCTATCATTTTTATCTCTCTTCTTTTTTAATAATCCTATACTGAGGATATAATTCTCTGTTAATACATTATAGAAGAAGCTTGATGGAAAAAAGCGGGGTGCTGCCTTTTTTTTCCCACTTACAAGCAGTGAATACAGAAAGGTAGGGTTTGAGGTTGCCTGTTCTTTTTTTTTTTAACTGAAAAAATGTTTTCGATAGTTTGCTTTCCTCTTCTTTTTTTTTTTCATATTACCTCAGACAAAATAGAAATATGAAGCTCTGTCTCCCGGGGAGACTCATTAGAGGTCCCCAAAAATTGGAAGTTTTTTGAGCTGTTATTTCCAGGTGCAGGGTTTAACAAGGACTTCTCTCTCCAGAGGGTTTCTCCAAAAAAAAAAATCATTAAAAAGAGAGGTGACAACAAAATCCACCCCCCAAAGTGGGGTTTCAAACAGCCAGCTATCCTCTGTCCTCCAAAGAAATCATCTCTCAAACAACATAATCCTAACAAGTTCTCCAGATGTCCTCTGAGCCTTCCAGAAAACAGAAGACAGACATATCTTGAATTTTTAATGTGAAAAACAGTCAGAAAAGTAAGAAAGCAAACAAACAGGAACAAAAACAAACAAAAATGAAGCTTTTTAGTCCTTCTGTGTATGTAAATCTCATCTCCCATAGATTCCAGCACCTGTTTTTTCCTACTTTTGCGAAACTCAGCCTAGTTACCTGAAGAGAAAACTCCAGCAAACAACTCGAGCTGGCGTTACAAGGTCTGCACGGGGAGAGGAGGAGCTGGTTCCCCAGATGAGCCACGCCACCTGGGAGGCAGCCCTGGAGCACCGAAATGCCTCCTGGAGGAGAGGAGGTGGGGAGCAAGGGGACACCAAGGGAGCGGCAGCACCATCCTGGCACTCATGCCAGGCACGGGGAGCATCGGCCCCAGCACCATCGTGCCCCAAGGCATTGCTTTTACCTTTGTATGGAGGCAGCAAGAAATTCTCCTCCCCTCCGCGAAGACCACTCTCCACGAGGGTTTCTCCCATGACTTATCGCCTCTCCACTGGAAAAGCCTTGTGGATACGTTCCCACCAACATAAACTCACACCAGTCCCATCTCCTCTCGTTTAATATATGATGATCAGGGCAAGCGGCTTCCAATTTGCCAACATCCAAGGCCCAGAGCAAGGAGATAAACATTAATACTTCCAGAAAGACGTAGCAATAAAGAAATTATGGCCAGTTCCTCTGAGGCTCCAAAGACCTGGCTGAATTCATTCTGGGGCATCGTGCTATTCCCAGCAGGTCACAAGACAAGAGCTGGATGAGGCCCAGAGGTCCACACTCTCACCCCATTTATTAAGCAGCCAAGGATGTGCAGAAACCTAAAATTTTTAGCATAGTGGAGGAAAAAAAAAGAAAAAAAAGAAAGAAAAAAAAAAGAAGGAAGAAAAGCCACCCTTCTATTCATAGCACGGCTCAAGAGGATACAAGTTGTAATGCTGAGTGAGAGCATCCTTGGACGACAGCCCCTGGATCCCCGCTGTGCACAGCAGGGCTGAGGCTCAGGGAAGCCGCCGCAGACGCAGGATTCAACCTCTGCCCGAGCCACACACTGATTCCAAATGCCAAAACATCCCGGGGTTCACAAGCAGGGGTATGGTGAACACAGGCTCATCTAAAATGCTTTTAATCTTTGCTCCCTAAAGAGCAGCCTCCTCCCGGGGGATTTCCGCTGGGACAGAAAGGAGCTGCATGTACATGAAGGGGTAGGGAAGAGAAGAAGCTGAGGAGGAAGAAAAAATGTATTTTCCCATGCTTGGAAACACATTTTCCAGCAAAAGCCCGCCCCAGCATCACTTGCTGCCCCGGAGCTGCATCCCAGCCAGGCAGGGCGGTACTCGGAGGGGAAGCTGATCTCATTGTCACATTAAGCGCCGTATCAGCGCTCACCGTGTTGAATTAGTGCCGGTAGATTTCTCTGACTAGAACATGTTAGAAATCGCAGTTGGGTTACAAGAATCAATTAGGGCCAGATGGGGGTGCATAGAAGTTAAACAATTTGCCTTATTGTAGGACTTCGTGCTACGGTGGAGGGTTCTTTACATTTTCATTTAGATTTAAAAATCACTCGAGTGCACCCTCTGTATAATTCAATCGAGGAACGGAAAGAAAACTATCACGAGGGTAAGAGATATATTGTTCTCCTCCGGAAGATAAAAGTGAAGAGAGAAAGGATGAGAGCGCGGATCCTCAGCGGGGGTAAATCTGCGCGGGGGTGCTGAAGCCAGGGCAGCACCATCAGTTTGCAGCCATCCAGAGGCAGTAAGAGTACATCAGTACATCATCTCCCACCAACCCTGATGCTGCTCGGCCATCGGTGGGAATTTGGGCTAGAGGTTTTTGCAGGATGAGGTTTATGGGATCTGATGTCAAGTCACTACAGGACGGGGAGACAGTCACCTTCAAAGCGATGGGACGAGGACCCAAACGGACCGACTCTGAGCAGAGCCAGGGACTGGTAATGAGATCTAGCCAAGGTTAGTCAGGGGGAAAAAATACTCGCTAATATGCAGCACACCTCCACTGCCGCAATAAAGACGAGATTGAATTGCAGAACGTGGCTGCAGGTCTTGTTTCTATACGTTTCAATGTTGTGCTCCAACAGGTCGGAATATTGTTAGCAATTCCGTCTGCAGAGGAGACATTGCTGAGCTGGGTAAAACATGTGGCAAATTTCTTTCTGCACTCATCCTGGATCAGGTGAAGGCATTTGATTATATAGGCTCGGAGGTTATTTGCATTATGGGATTCCCAACGCTCCTCCCGAAATGGTTAGGAGCATTATGTAAATCAGCTGGAGGGGAAGCTTGCGACACACGTCTCAGCTGATGGAACAACTTTAATCTCAAACCTGGCTACTTTTCCAATTACCCTGTATGTCTTTTGCCACCGAGTGCTTCGTAAGGGAAATCCAGCCTTTACAGGGGATCCCTGAGTCGCTACGTTACAAGAAGGAAAAGGACAAAGATCCTATTCAATTTTCCATCTGCGTGCATGGGCTAATGTGATGTTCTTCCTCCAGACAAGAGGAAAGGTTAAAGAGAGCCCTCACTGGAGAGGAAAGACGGGAGGCTTAGAGCCGAGATCTGCAAAGGAATCAGAGAGCCAGGCACCCAAAACCAAAGCCAAAGTCAAAGGACGATGAACGTCTAGGTCGACGAGGCTGAACTGCCTAAGTGGAAATGATCAGGGGAGATTTTGTGCCTGGGCTTGCCACTCCACAAGAGCACCAAGCTCCACGGGATAAACGCCCAGACACTCACCCACTTCTCTCCCCTTCCTCATGCATACGACGTGAAGGCAATGCAGGGCTGGCAGGGATGAATAGAAGGAGGAAAAAGATGAGAAAAGGGGCAGCGGAAGGCTGCTCCATGTCTCAGACAGGGCACGGCTTCATGCTGCACTTGATTTTTCCCTCCTCTCCTCCACACGCCAGGCAGGACTGCAGCCACAAAGCCCCCAGGCTTCACCAGGAGAAGTCTTCGCCCTTTTCCAGTCTCTTTCCCGGGAAGCTCTTGATCATTTAACGCGACATCTCAGAACAAATGACACTGTTTAAAGTAAGAGGAAAAATACCCAGAGAATCCTCTCCACCTGCTTATTACAAAGGGCTTCATTTCTGTGGCATGTTGACAGTTGCCAAGCTGCTCCCGAGCTCACTGGATTGCCACGGCCATCTCTCTCCCTTCAGATACACCTTGATTAATTTTGCATCATTTATTATTTAAGTCTGGTAACTTTGTGTAATATTGAAGACGTGCCTCATCCTTTGTTATTAAGCCCTGCCATACACCCTGGGAGGCTGCGCGATCTCCGTAGCCTTCGATCCGCCAGAAGAGAACAAACTCATCTCAATCCCTCAGTAAATAAGAGGGATTGCTGGAGGGGTGCTGTCAACATCGTGCTCCCTCTTACCACGGCCACGTTACTGCCTCGCGATGGAAAACGCTCTTAAAGGCTAATTCACTTTCCAGCATCTACACGGCTCATTTGCTGCTCCCCTCTCCCTCTGCATTTTTCGGCAGCGGGCACTGAAGCCGGCCGGCTCCTGGAAATCCTGTTCGTGGATATAAATGAGCCTGGAGCTGTGGCCACGACCAATTAGCCACCAGCTGAGGGCAGCTCCATGAGCCCTGAGCACCCCGAGGCCACGTGGAGATCTTGCCCACCCCAGGGGGTTAGCCAAAAGACAAAAAGGAAAACGAGGGGACAAAGTCCCTCATTTTGGACACCTCCTGGGTGGGGATGGGGCATCCTGTGGTCTTTTCCCCCTCCCAGAGTCCCAGCTGGCTCCCATGATCTACAGCCAAACCTTTCATTTCCTTTCCATCACTGACTCATCTCACCGAGGTAGAAGCAGCCTCTGCAAGCCCAACCCCACGCGGCGTTTCCATTCATTGCAATGGCAGGATTGTGGCATTTTCCAGGGCACGCCAATCTCACCCCAGCAGCTTTTCCGGATGCAGGGGGATCGCGGCCAACAGCCACTCCTCCCTCTAAGGAATGCTTCCCGAGCTTCCCTTCCCCGGCACTGGTGCTCTTCAGCTTAAAAGCTGGGTGATCAAACCATGCCTGGCGGTCGCTAGGCTTAGGAGGAATTTACATCTGAATTTCACAGCTTGGGTCCGAATCTCTAACAGACTGAACAGAAAATGCAGTGAATGCTTCCCTCCTTTGAGTGCGGATCTACACCCCGAGACAAAATTCTGTGGCTAAAATTCATCCCTACTTCAAAGGAATGAGCACAACTCAAAGGCAATAAACCCAGGAAGGGGAAGGAATGAAAATATTTCAATGGCAAGAGACGAGGCCTCGCATTTCTACAGCTCTCGTAGTGCTTTGAAACACGACGGAGCACACAGTCAACTACAGGTCGCAGAAGAAGTCAAGTTCACATCTTGAAATCAATCCCTGCTGATGCGGAGGGAACTTCTGAGTGACAAAACACTACCACTCGAAGCAGCACTTATGCAAAACCCCGGACGAGCACCTTGAATGGGATGCTTACAGTAGCTCAGCTAACTACGGCCATTTCGAAGCCAGGAACCTGGTGCAGGGTCATGTTCAGAGCTCCCACCATGGCCTACAAGGAGCATGGCCAACCCCACGAGCATGCATGCTTCAGATGAATTTGTAGGGTGCAATGAAGCACCCTCTTGATCAATGCACTCAACAGCCCCCGCTGCATTTTGAACCCTGGGGCACGGCTCCCCATTTTAGAATACCCAACTTGGGTTATCCTATGATTTTCCCCCAGTTGGAGCAAAGAGCCCCCCAGCATTGGGCAGATTCAGGGAACCGACCCCTGCTTCTGCACGCCCTCTCGAGTCAGTGCCCTGTATCTGGATGCAACCAGCATCAAAAATCTCCAAAACGGGGAATTTAGCACCCACGTTTCGGTGCCGACACATACAACAAGCTCGTGCAGTGCGACCTTGCCTGTTTGGGGACAGGATTGTCTCCGCTGGAGCCCAGCCACACTCAGTGTGAGTTCACACCACAGCCAACAAGGACGGGTTACACATTTGCAAATATCAAAGGCGAGTTGTTTGGGGAGAGTTCAGCATCTCGGGTTTGGGTTTTGTTTTTTCTTCCCCCCTTCTTTTTTAAGCTTTGTCAATACCAACTGTGCTTTTCTTCCTGGAAACTGTATAATGACGAGAAAACCTGTTTGTTTTTCTCTTTAAAGGGATGAAGTATTTCTCACTGATATTATATATGTCTGCAAAAACGATTTACAGGATTGAGTGGACGGGTCACACGGTGCCCTTTGCCTGCCCAAGGGAAGGGGGGAAAAAAGGTCATTCCGGGGTGAGATTTCAAGAGTTTCTTTACTTCTCAAAGCTTTTAAGTGAAATGCCACAGGAGCACAGGCAGGACTTGGTGCAGACAGAGCTCTCGTGGAGCTCGCAGGCAACAAGAAGCGACTGCTCGTGCCACGAGAACA
Source organism: Cygnus atratus (assembly GCF_013377495.2). Lineage (NCBI taxonomy): Eukaryota > Metazoa > Chordata > Aves > Anseriformes > Anatidae > Cygnus > Cygnus atratus. Next base: position 2,788,088 of record NC_066383.1, read on the forward strand.
GCACGGCAAGCTGGGGGTCTCCAGCGACCCCCCCATCCATCAGACCCCTCCTTATACCCCCATGCAGCACCGCTCCCAACATCGTATGTATTTTTCACAACCGAAACAGAGATGTTTCTCCCTGCAATATCTAAACACAATGAAAGAAAATAATATACATCACCTACTTGGAGCAGCCGGGAAGATGCAAAAGGCATTTCAGTGCTCTGCTGACATGGTGAGGGGCAGAGAGGAGGCACCAGCTGGGCCAGAAAAGGAAACCGAGTCATGGATAGCTGAGAAAAGACAGAGCTGGGTCCGGCAGTGAGCCTTGGCACAAGCTGGGCACCCGTGGGACTCCTGTGGAGCTGGGGATAAGGATCCCTGAGGATCTGGGGACAGCAGTGTCACAGGACACGCCGCATGCTCTGCTCTACACAAACACACGTACATGCATGAAAAAGGGCAGAAGGAAAGAAAACGAAAAGAAAGAAAACAGAAAGAAAACAAAAGGGAGGCAGAACCCTGCTCCTGTGACCTCTCTGCCAAAGAAAACAGCCAGGAATAAAACAACGCCAGGGACAGTCGTGTGGATGCGATGGGAGCGGCTGCCGTTCCCCTGGCTTGTTAAGGCTGCTGCTGGATTTTTGGCAGGGGAAGAGAGAACGGGACTGTAAGCACTTGTCAGCATGGGCTCGTCTTCAGAAACAAAGATGGTGTGAGACAAATATAATTGCATCTGTAAGGGAGTGGCTGAGGCAAAGAGACAGGGAAGGCAGTGGGCGCAGTTTGCTCCAGTGCTAGCAAAACTCCAGAGGATGCCCAATTTGGGGACAGGTGAGCTACCCAGTGGGCTGGGGAGCATCCACCTACCACCTCTCCTCCACCACCTCCGCTTCATTTCCTGCCTTCTCCAAGAGACACCACCTTACTGCTCCTGCCAGGGAAGCCAGAGACGGCTGGAAGCAGCAGATTTCCTCGTTTTCTTTCTCTCCCTCTCTTCTCTGGATTTACAACGCAGCGCTGCGCACCAAGAGCCTCTCTCTATTCCTGGAAGCGCGGCGCTGGCTGGGAAGCCGAGCGGCTGGCAGATAGATGCACCGGGCGATTAACCCCCTGCACACGGGAAGGGAAGGGATGGGGCTGTCCCACCGGGCACGGCCAAGAAGAGCAGAGCCCAGGAGCCCTGAGGTCCCCACTCAATGCCACGGGGTCCCTGCAGGGCACCAGGGACCCTCCATCCCCTAGGAGGTGATGGGGGGTTGTAGGAGCTGCTGTAGGAGCAGCTGGGATCCTCGCAGGCACTTATGCAGTCAAATAGCTTGCAGGTCCTGAGCCCCTCGGAGCCTTCTCGTGCCTGATCCTGCCTTCCCGAACCGCCCCGCGAACCCAAGCCCCACAGCACCTAGCAAGATCAGCCGCTAATTAAACCATTCCCTCGACAGCTTGCAAGTTAGTTATGGCTCATTATCCTCACTTAACCGAGTGGAGAAACTGAGGAAGGAGAGAGATTAAAGGATTTGCTAAATCTCCGGCAGCAGTCAGTGGCAGAGGCAAACCCGGAGCTCATAAACAGTATAAATCCCCCACCTCGGGGCTCCCAGCCCCGCACGTCTCTCCGCTTGCTGTTTTTACTGCCAACTCTTGCTTATTAAGAGGGGAACGCACGCAAGAAGCAAAGCCTGGAGAGCACCTTGCTCAAGAGCTCCCGTCTGGGGGGCCGGTATAAAGAGGAGAGGATGCTGAAAGCCAAAAGGCCATAAAGCTCGCCTCTCTAAACACAGCCCCCGCAGGAGAGGTAACAGGCACAAAGCGCTGCACTTGACCACGCCGCTTAAATGAAGCCGGTGAGCACCGTGCCCTTTTAATGCCTCTGGGCACCCCAGCGCTGCGCCCGCAGCATCCGGAGGCTGCGGCAGCATCTTGGAGGAGCTGAAAACGGTGATGATTTCCTCCAAGTGAGGCAGCAAGAGTGATAAATCAGCTGCAGGAAGGGCTGGCGGAGCGGAGGGCCCCGGGGACAGGCTGTAAAGCCCGGCCGTGGGGAGGGAGAAGATGCTGAGAGAGGAGAGCGAGGGCTTGGGAGAGAGAAATGGTGAGAAATTAGAGGGAATAAAGGAGACAGAGAACGGAGAAAGCAAAATGGGAAGAGACAGACAGAGCAAGACAAAGATGGAGGAAAGGTGCAGGGAGAAGGACAAACCCCCACCATAGAAAAGGAGGAAAACAGGAGAAGGAGGCAGTGCGGGGAGAGAGAAGGCGAGCCGGAAAGAATTACAGCAGCGACAGCAATTTAGCAGCAGAGTTTCACCAGGAAAAACCAGCCCCCTGCTTCACCAAGGGGGATTTCTCCCAAAGGCTACCTCTGCAGCACCTCCAGTTGGTCATGGAGGCAGGAGGTGGCAGGATGGGGTCCTTCCCCTCCCACCACCAGCGGCTGCGTGTCTGGCTGCTGTTCATTACAGAGAGGATATTATTGCCTGCTCCCCCCCCTCCTTATTGCTCTACTGCTCTGGATCACATCCTCATTACCCCCTCAACGCCCGTTTGCCAATCATCATTTGGTTATTATTATTCCTGATGACAAACTCCTGCAGCTAGCGCTCCCTCGACACAAAATCCCTGCCTCCCATACCCTGCCCTGGCACGGCCGTATTTCTGCGTGCCGCAGCGTGCCGGGGAGGAAGGGATGGGAGGGAACGAAGGCAGGGAGCGGGGATGAGTAAGCCATGAAGGAGAACCTGCAGCCCGTTCCTCTGCAGGAGCAGGCAGGGAAGGTCTTCTGTGCTACGGGATGGAAAACGCCGCCGTGGGGCTGCCCCTCGGGGTGTTTTTGCTGCGCCATCGCCTTGCGGCTGCCTGGGATGGAGCCGGTGTCCTCTGCGAGCAGAGCTGATAATAGGTGCCGGCACCTACAAGGCTCTCTGGTCAAATATTAGCAGAGGGAATGGGGATTTAGGGGGCTGTGTGCATCTGAAAGCACATATCTCAGCTTGGTCCGCCTGGGGTGGGTTCGCAGCCGTCACAAGCCTTTGGTAACGTCCCTGCCACCAGCCCATGAGGCCCAGGTGCACCGAGGGAGGAAAAACAAACACTGCAAGCGTGGCTTTTGTTGCTCTGCGTATCTGTTTCCTTGGGTTCTGTTTGTTATTTTGCCACAGGTGGGCTCAGGGTAGACACAAACAGGAATGGCTGTGACGGCAGTCACTGCCACCGCCCAAAGGAAAAAAAACAAAACCAACAAAAACCACAGCCGCAGGTGGAAGGGTGGTTCCTGTAAAACCCAGTTTACAGCCCCAGAAGGGATGACACCCCATCGAGGGCTGGGAAGTCTAATTCAGAATAAAATTCAACTGAGATGATCCAAAGCGAGCTGCGGTGAAAGGGATGGAAGGAAAGGTTCACCTCCAGCTCTGCTGGGCTCTGTGCTGGCATCTCCTGTGCTTCAGCAGAGCGCTCCCAGGGGCTGCAGGGGAAGAGGAGCCCACGGGCACGGCCGTGCAAGGACGCAGGGCTTCTGCACTCAAGAGGCACAGCCTGTTTTTTGGGGGTGGAGGAGCTGGATGCGATGGGACACAGCTGGGAGCTCTGCCCAGGACGAAACCAAGCGGGTACTGCGGGTGTACAACCACTGCCAGGACTGCAGACAGCTTGCTTGGCCCCAGATAGGAAGCATGGAAAGACACACTCCCACCAGGAAAGAAAAATAAATAAATAAAGCCAAATAGGATCGATATTCCCCGATAAGGGCTTCCTGCCCTTACAGCCCACAGCCCTCCCTGCAGCAGCAGCACGTCCCAGGCACGGAGCAGTGTTTGGAGGGCAGACAGATTGTCTTCCAGCACTTGACCTCCCGAGGATGTTGGCAAGCCCACGGAGCAAGGCTGCAGAGCAGAAAGAGCCCTCCGGGGCTGGGAAATCGGGGGCATCCAGGTTGTCTCCGGAACGGGATCGGGCAGGGCTGGCGCTGGAAGCGCCGCTCCTCCGAGCTTCACCTTGCAAATAAATAGCTCTGAATTGCAGCCAGAAGCAACGGGATCTTTCAAAGACATTATCTGGAAGCAGTCAGTAGAATGCACCTAAAGTCTCATTAATCATCCCGCCGCTTACAGTACTTCTTAATGGCTTTTATGGTTTATCCTTTGAACGCCAACAAAGAGTGTGATTTCTCCTGGCTTATTCTATTAAACAGAAATCAATATCTAATACAAATGTGCCGACGGTGGGATATTTGGAAAGGCCGAGGAGGCACCTGTCGTGCCTTTTCTCTCTTCTTCGATTCGAGCAGGATGGGAAAGGCTGCTCAAGAAGGAGGAGGCGAAAATAAAGAAGCAAGAGGGGCAGGAGCTGGGGAGGAAGGTTCTCATCTCTCTCTAAGGCCTCTCGTGATTTTGAGCAATGGTTGCAAGGCAGCTGAATCAACACTAAGCACAGGTATAAATAAGCTTCTAGGAGGATGGTCTCAGGAGCCAGAGCTTGTTATTAATATTTGCAGCTCAAGAGGAAGGCGGGTAGAGGGGGCTTCGTGTCTTTCGCTCCCTGTTGGGCCCCTGGAAATAGGACTAGGAGGTGGAAAGGAGAGGGGATTTGCTTTGCTCAGTTGGCTGGGCATGCGTGCAACTTTAGGGCATGAGTGCCCCTTTCCAGAGATGCTTTTCAGCCCAGCACGTGCCTAACCCACCGCCCCAGGTAACCCCGCAAGGAGGAGCAGCCATGAAAGTGAAGCAGCTCTGGGATTTAGCAAGCACTGCCCAGGGCTGGCTCCTGCACTCACAGCACCAGGACCCAAACCAGCTACAACGAGCAGTATTAGCCGCATTGGAAACCAATTCCAAGATCCTACTAGAAAACGAAATCTGTATTTGTTAAAAGCCACTTAGAGGGTTTGGAGCGTTCTTTATAAACCTCCACTCAGAAACATGCTGTTAAGTAATTTGTAATTTACCGGGTTTAAATAGTTAAGAAAATCCTTCTTGCAAACATCAGAGGGAAATCGCATCACTCCAGAAATGAGCTCATTCACAAGGATTTTACAATTGCACCAACCACCTCGCAGCGCCAGAGAAGAAATGAGGTTTGCCCCATCCCACCTCGGTGACCTGGTTCGTGAACACACACCAAGCACAGGATATTTGGGGGGAATACTAGAGACAAAGCAGGTACACCTGTATTTAGTGCCACGGCCTGATGAGGCTGACGCATGGAGCTCCCCATCCTTGCGCATCCCGACCCAGACCCAGAAACGAGCAGCAGAGAAGCGACCTCAGGCCAAGCCAGGGCTGCGGCGCTTGCACCAAGTTTTCAGCAGCTTGGCTTTCCATGCCCCCATCTGCAAACCCTTTGCAGCTTGAAAGATGCCAGCAAAAGGACTCGGAGATCAGATGCAGAGCTGGAGGGGAAGACTTCAGGCGAAGGTTCAAAGCAGCTTAACGCTCAGAGCCCTGCCTGAGTCTTATCCCAGGCCAAGAAAGGAGGAAAAAGAAGGGGAAAAAACCAGCACGGGCACTTGCCCGAGCCCCCCGTGCAGCAGGGTTTGTGGCACCCTTCTGCAGCACCCTATGGTATTATTTAGCACAGCTGATTGCGCTCGCTTCCTTCTTCCCCTTCAGAAAGTTTCTCTTTGGGGAGAAAAGCAAGGAGCAGAATAGTTACGGATGCTTGAGGCACTTAGCTACACTTAGCAACCCTGAGCCTGCCAGAAACATCCTTGCACAAGTGATGCTTCCAGAATTAACTCCCCGCTCTCGGCATGCTTGAAAGGAAAAAAAAAAAAAAAAGAAAAAAAAAAGGAGAGAAGAACACTAAACCTCTTAAATGGCAGCACTCGGTTCTGCTTCAGCACTGGATCACACTCGGCTGGTACAGTGCCACTATCCAAAACGCGACGGCGACCCAAGGCTTGATGCACAGCGGCTGGGGCCCTGCCTTCCTCCCTGCCACGCATCGCTTCTTGCAAGCTGCTGCTGAAAGCAGGTGGAGTTTGAGGCTCTGCTGAGCACAAGGCTGCGCATCCTGGCCCGGGCTCAGGGTTTGCTGGCTGGGCAGGCAATGCATAATCCAAGGGATCCCGTCGTGCAGCGGCACCAATATGCACACGGAAAAGCATCAGCAAAAAAAATCAGGGGGCAGAAATGTGGGTGGGAACCTCCCCGCCTGCGGTGCTGGTGCAGATAGGCGAGCAAAGCCCTCTCGCCACCACCTGCCCTTGCACGAACAGGACCAGCGGTGCTTCCCGGGGCCGTCCCTGTCCCGTGTGGGACCGAGCAGGGTGCTGCCACCTGCGGCCACGCCGCCCCATGCCGGCTCTTGGGAGCAGGGAGAGGAAGTGCCCGCTGCTCTGCCTCCGAGCGAGCAGAGGGAGGCGAGGCAAGAAAATGTCATTTCTCTGGCAATGCAACAAAAGGTCATTTTTTTTTCTTTCCCAAGGAAAGGCATCTCCAGTTTAAATAATGAAAGCTGTCAGGCTCGTTCTGGTGCCTATCTGGACCTCCTTATTTATTTATTTAGCTGGCTCCTGCGCTGCCAGCCCATACATCACCGCCAGCCTATCTGCAGCATCACAGTCCTTCCAGAGGCACTCCTGCTCCCGCCACCCCGACTCCGAGGCAGAGCCCCCAGCCAAAGCAAACATCTCCGGCACCTCTCCTCCGAACCAAAATGTATTTTAATAATTTAAAGCTTTACGGTCCTCTCGGTTGCTTGGTGAATTATTCACAAATTGCACAATGACAACAACAACACCGCCCACCTGCGCGCACACGGAGCAGGTGCACCTACACAAAGAGGGATGCTCTTTACAACTTCTGAGATGCTAAATCATGTCAAAGAGAAGGGATGAAAGACGGGGGGAGGCTGCCAGCCTCAAATCACATCCTCCGCTATTTCTCTGGAAGAGATAAACGCTCCGGGAGAGTTTCAGGGGGCATATGACGATAGGAGACATTTCTGCGGTGCACAGGTGTGAAGAAGGCAGACAGAAGGGAGAATAAAACCTGCTAACACTTCGCTTGGGCAGCAGCAGAGAAACCAGGTGCTTTTTTTTCCCAGCTGCACGGAGCCGCGAGGAGCAGGCGGGCTGGCTGAGCCGCCGGGCGGGCTGGGATGAGGCAGGCTGCGATGTGCGAAGGGCTCCAGCCGTGAGTCAGCGCCGTTCCCCCGCCAGGCAGGTACCGCGCCGGCATCGCCTCAGCTCTCGGTTTTCAAAACTTCTCTGTGCTGGCTTCTGCTGACAGTCTGCTCCGGGCTTGATTGTAAGCAACCAAATCCATTCGCACCAGCCAACCATTTATGTTTGTTTTGTGTTTTTTTTTTTCAGAGAAACTGAAAGCAGGAGCACCTAAGAGACGTGTTTGTTTGCTGTCGGAAATGCGGAGAAGAAGACCAGCTGGCGGGGAAGGCGCTGTCTGAGCTGCTGAGGGCACGACCTGCCCCCTCGGGCCCAGCCCAAACAAAACCAGAGCAGAGCCAGGCACCTGGAACAACCCTGAACGGCAGCAAAACGAGAGGGATGGCTTCGGAACCGGGATCTTTAGCTTCGTGGCTTATATTAGAGACACCTAAATGGACATGTACACACACAAATACATACGAACATATACATATATATGGTTTCTCATTCATTCAAATCCTTCCAAGCATCAACCCCAGAGCTTTGGCTCGGTCCCCAGCAGAGCCTTTCCCCGGGCCATGCTCTTCTGACCCACCAGGATGCCTGCTCCAGCTCCAAAGCCCATCCCAGGACGTGCACATGGACCAGCGCCTGCTTGCATAGCGCCTGGTGAGCCCCCGACTGCTCCACATGGAAGAACTGCTCAAAAGCCAGCAGCTCCCGCAGCAGTTTTAAAGCCCCCCAAGGTCTGGGGCTGTCTGCAGAGCATATGCTGACAAGGTGGTTCCGAAATGAAACTAGAAGAAGGCTAACCCCCTGATAAACCCACGTGCATTTTTTTTTTCCTTGCTTGATGAGGATTCACTGAAAGCTTGCCAAAGGAGCTCCGGCACAATTTCTCAGACATTTTATCCCGTCTGAGCTCATGCCATCTCCTCTCACGCAGCCTGCCTACGGGAAGACTGCCCCAGTGACCGGCTGAGGGGGAATCTCAGGGCTCATTTTGCTGGTCAGAGCCCCCAAGAAGGCTTTGGGAAGGGGAATGAGGACAGCAGAGCCACACTGAGAGTCCCAATCTCTGCGAAATATTCTTCAGCTTTGCTGAGAGGACAAGAGGGGAGGTGATGCTCACGGGTGAGGTGACAGCAAGCGGGATTTATCGCCTGAGACATTGGGAAGAAAAGCCAGTCTAAACTCAGCTGAGCACAGAGGTTTTTGCCTCTGCCTGGGCTTGCGAGGGACATGACCTTTCTGAAAACTCTGGTTATTTATTTTGATAATCCTTTTGTTGGGATAAACGCTTTGCTCTCACCACAGCCCTAAGGTCATGGGAGTTAATGAGGAGAGGAGAAAGGCCAAGTGAATGGGATTTGTCCTTTGCAACTGAGTGCATTAGTGGAGGAGAGGTGAAATGAGGGGGCTGGACTCTTTCTCCTCTGCTTTCTACTTGAAAAAAGCCAACCACAGCAACACACAGCTGCACAATAAATCTCCCTTTCCATCTCCTCCTTACTCTTCTTCCTTTTACCCTTCTTTTCCCCATCGCTGTCCTTCAGCCTCCTCCAGCTAGCGATCATCCCCATCCCCAACCCACAACACCACCCGATGGAAGGAGCCTGATGCCCACGCACTGCATCCCCCATGGGACACCCCTAAGGGAACACTGCCCTGCCCTACACGAGGCTCTCACAATCCTTTACAGATGTTAAGGCTCACAACTGCCCTTTGGGTAGAGCAAAAGGGTGGAGAGGGATCCATCCAGCTCCCTGCTCAGCTGCAGCCATTTTGGTGCAGAGATCTGCAAGAGGAATATTAAGCTCGGACTGAATGCAGCAGCCTTGCTTAAGATTTATGAAGGATGAAGGAAGGAAGATTCTGAGGCAAAGCATCATCTCGAAATAACTGCCGAGTCCTAGCGGGCATAAAAGATCTGTCCATAAACCAGTTTGTCATCACCAGTCAATAAAAATGCAAGCAACAGGAGGAGGATGCAACCACCAGCGTCCCTCGTCCTCTGCGGCACACCCAAGCAATCCCAGCCAGATCTCCTGCACACAGCTTTGTGAAGTAGGTCTTGCTCAGAAATACGTGTCCCCCTCCCCAAAGCCTCAAGGTGAGCCCATATAACGCTCAGCAGCAATTTAAGACCTACGGAAGAGACCAAAAATAATCCATCCGGCAGCACCAGGATGTCTGGGGGCGAAGATGTGGGCACAGCCAAAAAACAGCAGCCGGGGTGGGGGCAGCCCAAATCCCCCCAGCCGACCCTACGTGTTTTTGTGGTATTAGGACCCAGGGATCCCGGGATGGGGTCCTGGATGGAGCTGTGGGCAGGGGAGGAGCAGGGCTGCTCCAGCACCTCTGCGTGACGAGGGGCAGCGAGCTGAAGGCAGCTGGGAAGCAGCACGTTTAAGTCTGTCTTTAAAGGAGGTTGGTGGCTTTTCCTTCCTTTTCTTTTTTGAAAGCTGCCCTATACAAAGAAAAATACCCCAGTTGGTAAAAGATGAAGGGAAGTTCTCTCATCACCTTTCCCATCACACGAAGCCCAGACACTCCTAGCAACTTCTCCCTGCCAGCCCGGGAAACCTGCACGTCTGATCTCCCTGGATTTTGTGTTCAAAGAGGGGGCATCCCTGGGAGAGCGGGGAGGCGACGCTGGCTCAGCAGCCATGGGCTGACGGCAACGGGGAGGGAAGAGCAGAGCTGGAAGGGATCTGCCGGAGTTATCCAGGCTCACACCCAGATGGGCCAGGCCTGGCTCCTTGCTGAATCCTCCGGCGCTCTATCGAGTCAAGTTTTAAATAGCTCGGATGATGGAGTGGGCTCTGTGGGCTTCACAATCTCTCAGACAGGAGCATTTCTTCCCCTGCGTAATTATTTGTTCCCTAATGGCACAGCTCATCTCAGTCTTTGCCCACTTCAGCCTCTCCTCACCTTGCAAACCAGGGGACAAATAGTCCCGGCCCCCTTCCCTGTCCTCCTGCAGCACCACCAGCCCACCATGCAGACCGAAGCAGCACAGGGCTGGGAGGTTTGGAGCCACACACCAAGAAATGCACCCGACCAAGCACGCCGGCTGCACGCTTGCTTGCTTGTTCTCCCTCTCTCTCTCCCTTTTTTTCCTTAACCTTCTGTCTGAGAAAAGCCCCGCCATCCCTTCTCATTACTAATCATTCACATCAACCTCCCAGGAAACACTCTGGGGCCACTTGGCTATTAACAGGGCACTAACTGCAAGGCGGAGGAGGATGTATTAATATCAAATAAGAGTGATAGATGATGTGAACCACTCAGGCACTCCAACTCAGGTACTCGTGTCAGGTACTGGAGCTAATTTAAAATAATAATAATAACAACAACAATAACAACAGCAGCAGCAGCTGCCTTCATTTTCCAGGCCAATTGATTCCTCAGCAGGAATGCCATCTTGACAGATTTATTTTGATCGAATTGTCTAATTGAATACAGTTCCTGTTTCCCTTCACTTTGTGACCTTTCACGCCTGTGAAATAAATGCAATTTGGAGAATTATTCCTCAGCAGCAAACTCAGTTCCTCCAGGGCTGGGGCAGCTGCTTTGTCTCTCCACCTCGCAAACCAAAAGCTATCAAAAGAGGTCCCTCCAAATGAGGATCCAGTTCTGGGTGTTGTGACAGTATTTCTTTTGGTCTCCACTTCTCCCTTGTATAAGATTAAATAAACAGAAAAAGTAATAATAAAGGAGGTTTGAAAGAAATACAGCCAAACGCTGGGAAGATTTTACCTTCTGCCTCCTTGGTGTTTACTGCACTGAGGTTCCTTAGAGTTTAGTGGAAGAAGTTTTGCTCCCACCGCCGTGATGCTACGTGACGCTTCCCCCCGTCGGGCAGAGACGTGGGCTTCCACCGCCACCAGCCTTCACCCAGCCTCACCTCCTCCCTGCGTCCTCCCAAGCCCGTCCCAGGCTCCTGCCCGGGGAGCCCTGCAGTGCCAGACACGAGGCGACGCTTCCCATAAATTTCACAGGAGCGAGGCTCGGAGATTAAAAATAACTAAGCCATGTCCCTCGCAGACAAACGCGCTGTCTGCGCGCCAAGAGAGGTCCTGGTGAGAAGAGTTGCAGCTGAATCTTTTATAATAATATCAATCAATATTAAAAATGTATGGCCTTGTTCAATTTTTAAAGCATCTTAAATTAATCTTTAAACACAACTATTTTGCTTAAACCAAAGGCTTTGGGTAGCCTGAGAATGGTATTTCCATCTGCTCCCCCGGGCTTGTGACAGGTATCTGGAAGAGGGCTAATAAGTAAGTAAATACTATACATCCAGCACAATTCCCCTGAACCACAAAACGGGGGGAAAAGCAGAATTTTCCATGAAATCCATTATTGACTTAGCAGCAAAACCGACTTTATCTGTGCAGTGCAATAGGCCCCATAGACAATATTAAGTTAGCTAAATCTGCGGGGTTTAGGCTCAATAAAGAACACAGCGACTGCCCCTCGAGACGTGGACGGTGCCGGGGAGAGGGCTCGAGGGAGGATGCGGGGCTGTAGGAGAGCTGGCCTGACCCATACGAGCATCACTTGGGGACACCCCTGTTGGAAAGTGAAGCCCTGGAGTGTAAGGAGGAGGCTGTAGGAGATTTGGTTTGCAGATCCCTATAGCATTAGTCCCCTGCAGCACCCCAAGAGAAGCCAAAAGACCAAAAAGACCAACACCCCATCCCCAACACGTGCCCAAGCAGGTCCACAGCGACAGAAGATCACCTGGGAAAAGGCTCTCAGCCACGCAGGGAGCATCCTGGCGGCAGTGCCTCTAATGTATTCTGGGGAACGTGGCATTTTGACGGCAAGACTTCTGCCTCACTTGCCGTTTAATGTTAAGAGGCTTGTACAGTCAGCGGCGTTTAAAGAGTAATGACTGTTTTCATGGTAAATGCTCTGTTAAATAACCCAGGATTATTGTGTTGTGTTATTGCATATATAAAATGGCATTTCAAAAAATAATAATTGTTTTAGAGCTAATTGATGTTTTTAACCGGCTCCGTGCATGGAATTTTTATTTGGCGGAGGGACGGGCTGCTGTCAGGAAGACAGTAGTGAAGAGGAGGCTTTGACCTAATGAATCCACTTGCAGGGTCAGCCAGCTCAGGTGCTGCTTCTGAGATGGTTCAAGCCTTCTCCTCTAAAGTGCCAAAAGGACCGGGACAAAATCCCATTGCAGCCATGGGCAGGAACCTCGGTACCCCCGTCCGCACATCCACCTGCTCCCTGAAGTGTCCCCTGCCCAACACGGGGACCATCCCTTAGTTCACGTGGTTAACGAGATGCTGGAGAACCATAAAATCAGGGCTAGCAGAGAGCAACTCCCCCACACACGTACTACCGGCACCACCATCCCTGCCTCTGGCATCTGCTCTGCACCATCCCTCGTCTCATCCCCAGCTCTGGCCGAGGTGGCTGCCCACGCGGTGGCACTTCAGGGCCACCAAAAATTCCTTGGGGATGACACAGAGGCAGCAGCGCTGATTCCCCCTCCCCTGTCCCCGCTGTTATTGCTGCAGATGGCGAAGGAGGACCAGGAGAACCGCCCCAGCCAGCAGCACAGCGCCGATGAATCACCGGTGAGCAATCCTGCCGCGGGGCTTAACCGTGACTCTGCCAGCAGGGACTGGGGCAGCTCGGCTCCCTCCTCTCCACCTCGGCGAGGCCAGCTCCTCGTCCCTACACCGGGGACACAGCCTTTGAGCCTCTCCGGCCATCCCTGGAGACCTCCCGCTCGCCACGCCGTGACTTTGACATCTGCTGGGATCGCGCCGCGGCGCTGCCCGGCCACGCTCCGTGCAGAAGGAGCTCGAGTGCGGCCGCCGGGCTGCCCAAACTCCCCGTTGACGCCCCTCGCAGTCTGCAGGCACTTGGCTCCGCTATCAAAGAGCCGAGGAGTGCTCTCGCTTTCAAACCTGGAGCCTTTGAGCTCCTCTGACAGCGGCAGCCTCGCTGACCCTTGTCTGGAGGCTTGCAGGGCATTCAGGCAGTCAGAAGCGCCGGCTGAGTCCTGAAGCTCTGCAGAGGCAGTGACTTTTTGGATGTGGAGTTAATCACACAAGCGAGCGTCTCCGAGTTGCCGGAAGGGAGAGCGGGGCCATCAGAGACTGCACTTGAAAGTCTCGCCCATCTCCTAAGATCTCCACAGCCTGGCACCAAGCGCCAGCGTCCTCAGATCGCGGGGCAAGAGCGGGGCTGTCACGCAGCTCCTGGAGGCCGCTGGCTCTCATCCCTTGTAGCCAGGCGGCCGATTAACCCGAAGGGTCCGCAGCATCTCCCCTCCACGCCACAAACAGCTCCTAACGAACCTGTAGAGCAGAGGCCAAAAGCCACCAGCTCTGAACCATCACAAGAAAGGAGATGAAAGCCGTCGCCGTGCCCCAGACCCCGGCAGCAGCAGGGAAGGTGTAAAAGGAAAAGGTTTAAGAGAAGCACGCTACAAGGCGGGCGGATGGGCAGGGAGGGAAGCTCCGTGCTCCTCCGGCAGGGGAAGGACAGCACGAAGTAATTGGACTGAAATCTCACTAAAGGCTGCCAGGCCAGGAGAGTCCAGGATCACAGGCACGCTGGTTTGAAGTCGCTCCTCACCCTTAAAAATCACTCCTGCGCCTGTCCCAGCCCAGGCAGCTCCCTTTCAACAAAAGCTGCCATCATTTCTGCAGCCTTTCCAGCCCCCAAAGCCTCACAAGAGCAACCAGAGATAAGATTGAGCCGACACACCAGGAGACCGTGCCCTCCTTGAGGATTTGTGGAGAGGTGACAAGAGCAGTCCCCTTCCTTAGCATCACCCCACGCGCTGGGTACGTGCGGAGATGGCACAGCAGCTGCACAGCCTGCGAGATAAAGGCTAAATCCGGCTCTGTGCACTGATAGCGTGAGCAGTATCGCCGGCTACACGCGCACAGTCACACACAGGCTCCATAGAGTAAGATACAGAAGCGAGATGCTGAGGTCAAAACCTCCCCACCCTCAGTTTCTCCCCACCCTATATCCTTCCAAAGCCACGTCTCAGAGCAAGCTGTCCCCAGCTCCTCTCAAGGACAGGACAGCCGTCCAGTTCGCCCCCTTCCTCTCCACAAGGAGCCTTTTCCAGGTCCTGAGGCTCTGTCCCAACCTCCTCCCTTCCTCGGAGGCTGCTGGAGCCCGGGAGGCCGCTGCCCTAGCGGGTCGCATCTCATTGCTGCAGCCGCAATGTCAAACTCCCTCTATCCCTTCAGCATCTGTCTCTGCAGTATCTGAGTGCCTCAGATGACTAAAAAGTCCCTTTGTGTGTTTTCCCAACCCTTGCGTGTACAAGTACCATTTAATCAAGCTCGGTAACGAAGCCAGAAATGAGCCAGAGCAGGCAGCGCAGCGGCACGCAGGGACCAACCCCGTGACAAAGGGGACAGGAGTAGCCACGGGTCCCAGCACCTCAGAGAGGCCGAAGGGCCCAAGCAGCCCCAAAGCTCCCAAATAACCCCCAGGCTATAACAGACATGCCGTAAATCCCAACGCTCTTCCCCTATGGCTGCTGCCCTCCTACATGCCATGGGATATCCATTTCTCTGAGGTCCCCACGCTCACCCTCGCAGCTGGTGAAGGCAGCGAGTCCCACGCCAGGACCCCTACAACACATTTTGGGCACGCAGCCCGCACTTCTGAGCATCCCACAAGTGACCCCACAAGGCCAAACACTACTGCCAGCTCCCGAACACCACATCGCAGCAAGCAGAAGACGCCGGCTCTCCTCTCCCCAGGACGCTCCACGTGTGTGCTTTTATTTCCATGCCCCCCCGGTCTGGCCAGCTCCTCTGGTTTGCAGCATTTTTAAGATAACTGCCACGTTTGGTGAACCGTGGAGCAGCACACATTGAGACTTTCCTGGGCTGCTGCGTAGGGGAGAGCACGTGTATTAATAATGCCAACGCCTCTCCTGGAGCTCTTCTCCTTTGCACTCCTGCCCCCGAGCATTCCCCAGGAGGGCAGGAGGAGCCAGCACAGCCTGAAGGATGCACAGACTTCCTAAAATATACTCTTTCGGTCAGAGCTCTCTCCAAGCCCGGTGCCACACTGCCAGCTCCCACCTGCACACCAAACCAGTCACTGCTCTGCCCCCAAACCTGCACGTCCTGGAACCACGATGCACAAGGGTCTGACCTGCTGCAAAGCTGACGTGGATGTGCAGAACTGCAGGGGTACCTTTAAAAGCCTGCAGCCACGATCTGACATCACCTGAAAGTCTTTAAAAAAAGTACAAGGCGAATAGAAGGCACCTCAAATCCAAAAGATTAGTAAATTGATCAAAAGCTATGGCTTCTGTTCACCATCTCACACTTCACATGAGGTTAACCGTGACGCCCACCCCAAGAAATGACCATTCCCCAGCAGCAGCGCTCATCCCAGCAGGAAGAAAGGGGAGCAGGGTTGGAAACAAAGCCACTGCTTGCAGCCCGTGCTGCAGAGGTGCTGGGAGAAGCAAAGGGAGAACACCAGCCTCTGTTTATTGGAAAGCACCCTCGGGAGCCTGCTACGGAGACCAGCGACATAAAAACCTCTGGCAGCTATTCTGGGCAAGGACTGTCTCCTTGCCATACATCCACACAGAGCCTGTCCCAGCCTCTAGGCGTTCCCCTGGTATAAATAACGATAATCCCTCACTCAGCAGTACAATGAAACACTTGCTTGGTAGTAAAAATTACTTAAAATTCATACCTACATTGGGAAATTATTCAGTAAACTCTAATTACTTATCAAAAGCAACGATGATATTTTTAAGGAGAGGGAGTGCCCATAAATACAGAGCCATAAATAAGCTGCTACTCAGTAGCATGAATTAATTTGTATTTAATTGCTAGAAATTGCTATCAATTACTAAACATTCCTTGCAGAATAGGCAAATTCTTTAAGAACAATTTCAATTGCTAATTGGAAGTCATTTTAATTTTTTTTTCCCTACTTTCTCATCCCAGCTCCCGCAGGGTGCCGGAGACATCAGTCCCACCTGGCAAGGCTCTGCACTTTGCAGAAGCTGGGATTTTGGGGGCAGAGAAAGAAAAGCAAGTTAGAAACAGGGATCTGCTCTTGGGATGGAAAGGACGGAGCTGGAAGTTTTGCATCCAACACCCCCGTGCAGCCAGGGAGAGGAGCAGCTCTCAGGGACCATCCATCTCACCTGGCTGCTGACCAAAGAGCTCCGCTGAAGCTCAGCAATGTCAGACCCTGCAGGGAACCTCCCCAAAACCCAGCCTGTGTGTTATTGCTCCCCCCTGGAGCGCTGCCCCTGCCCTCCTTCGGAAGCAGGGGGATGCTGCAGCCGTGCCCGTGCATACGCCATGCAGCAGGAGAAGTGCCATGCAGCACGCCGAACGGCCCCGGCATTGCTTCTGAGTCATTTTCTGGTGTTTTCTGCTTTGCTGTTGGCATAACATCCCATCAGCACAGTTAATTACATCCACGCTGAGTGTGAAGGACAGGCTGATTCGCAGAAAGAGCCGGAGGCCATGCAATCCATCCCGCTGCTCTCGCAGAACAACTTCCACGCGTGCCGACGAAGTGCAGCGAGGCGCTTCCCCGCACCGACTGCCCCCAGGGGGGCTCGTCCACCCCCACGGGGCTTTGCTGAGCGTCGGGGCTGCTCCCACCCCCTGCCCAGCAGCACGGACATGAAGTCAGGCTGACACCGCAAGCATCTCCCCTCCCCTCATCACCCAGACGAGGCCACCGACCACAGGGACACCCCAAAAGTGAGCGTGCAAGCGTGCGGGATGCAAAATAGAGGGGGACAAGAGGGACTGGCATCCTTGGAAAATCTCCTGGCACAAGGCGACTGAACGACTCCCTCAAGATCCCACTGGGACACTTGGGGCAGAGGCAGGATGTGGACAGGAGCCAGCAGCCGTCACTTCAGCCCGCTAGGAGCTCAGGGTGATTTAAGCACTTTCTGAGCACAAAGCACGGCAGGAGACCGCCCTGGTCTCACCCCAGAGCTCGTCCTCGAGTGAAGCGGGATGAGAAGCAGGGAGGGGGCCGGGAAGAGCTGCTGGTACCTATCACCAGAGCGCAGAGGGACCTGGGGTCTCCAGGACTGTCACTCCAACATCTCAGCATCGCTCACTCCCCCGTCCCCCCAGGAGCAGGCTGACACTCACACGGAGGCACGTGCCAGCCGTGACAAGCCGAGCAAATGACACGCGCATCTCCTGCTCCCAGTAACAGGCCTTCCGTGTCTAATCCATCATATTTGATGCAGATCTCTTACCCTGAAGTGTTGTCAATGAGGATTTAATTTAGTGCTAATTAGACAAATATTGCATGTTAAACACCCATTGATTATTAAGAGACAGTGAGCGCAGTTTAGCTCGGCAGCGTGCGGCGGACACGCCGTATTATAGCCGGGATGAGGCTGGTAAATGCCTTGCTGTTTCTAATCATCAGCTAGTAATTAATGTCCAATAACTTGTAACTTGGTTTATCATTATAGATTTAGGAAGGCAGCAATAGTGCTATATGCTAATTAAATATCAATTGATTATTTAAGGCATATAAAGATTTAACAGCTAGGTAATAGATATACACAGTTGTTAAACTTTAATAACCATCACACTTTCCCTTGTGTTATTAAGTTGGTGTGCAATGACAAAGAGCCTTGCTCTTGAGGATAACTTTTGGGGGAGATTTTCCAAAGTGCTTGGCTACGTACAACCCCCTGCTAAAGATCTCAGTCCTCTGCTATGGAGTACACAAACAAAGATCAGGAATTTGGGAGCCCCTGCTGTTTAAGCGAGGAAATCAAAGCCCCAGGGTAGGTGAGGTGCCCAAGGGCACAGTGAGAGGCGGTGGCAGAGCTCAAGGTGCTCTCAACCTTTCCATCCAAAGTTTTGCATCTCGGCCTCTCTCTCCTTCCATGCCTCTCCTGGGAAATGCAGACCAATTGCCAATTCCCTGCCAAAATAATGCTTCCAAACCCAGCCCGGGAGCTGCTGGCATCCCACGGGGAGGGCAGCCCCCCATAAAAACCTCATTGGGAAAAACACACACGGGCTGAAGTCTGGAGCCATCTCCCTCTCGATAATAAACAGAAAGGAATCAATAAACGTCAGGCAGCATTGCAGGAGCCCTCCAAGCCCTGCCACCCCATCACCTGTAGGGCAGGGTGCCTGGCACCCGCTCCCCAACAATGTCCCCGTGCCCTTTGGCAGGTGCTGACCCTGGGAGTTACTTGGGAGGGCTGGGAGCCCCTTCGGCGTGGGAGGAAAAAAAAAAAAAAAAAATAAGAGAGACTGAAGCTTGCGTCTGAAATGGAAAAGATAAATGGCTTCTGAAGGGAAATAACCTGCTGGACTCAGTGGGTTTGGCAGCACCCCGCTAAGTGCAGCATCAGTCTTGAAAAGCCGCCGCAAGCTCAGCACCAGCAGGACGAAGCCCGGGTTTCCAAAAGCGAGACGGAGCATGGGGCGCCGCCGGAGCTCGTCCCCGAGGGGATCCGCAGCCAGGGCCCTGGGGTGCTGGCCACCATCGATGGCTCCTGGCTTGGGACCGTGGGCTAGGAGCGGGGTGGTGTAGGCAGGGGGACGGCAAGGCTAATCTGATAAATAAAAGGATTCAGGTGGAAGTCAGTGTCACGGACCTGGCCTCGAGCTGTCACCAAAGCGTGACATAAAGCCACCCCACAGCAGGTGGCATTCCCTATTGCCTGGGAGGAAGAGCAAGGGTCCTTACAGTGAATAGGAACCCCATATGAAACAAAAAGTGATGCCAAGAGATTTACGAGGTCTCCAAGCCCCCTGTGCGAGTCATGCAGGACACCAAGAGCCCTTCCCTGCAGAGCCAGGGGGAGCAGCACCCAGCCCAGGTATATGGGGAACCCAGAAAGAGAAGGGAGCAGAGCAGACCTGCTCCTAGGGGAGCAGAGAGCCAGAGGAGCCCCCCCGAAGAGTTTTGCCATGTTCAGAGGCGCATCCCCGTGCCGCAGCAGGCAACAAAAGGGACGTCAGGAGCAATGAGGCAAGGCAGGGGAGGCGTCGCAGCAGATAAAGGACTCTGCAGGTATGAGACAAAACCAGCTTTGGAAACCTCATGGAAGCGAGTTTAAAGTCTCTGGAGGATATCAATTGCGAGTCTGTCACTTGGTGTCAGGATAACTTTCCGGACAGCTCTCGGAGCTTGTTAAGCTCTTGCTTGGGCTGCATTTGAGCTGCGGTGGCAGCGCTGTCTGCAGGCACAAATGCTGAAATTAGAGATGAGAAAGACCCATGGGTGCCTTCTCAAAACAGGGTGGAAACGTGATAGGGACGCATCACAGTGTGCCTACAAGGGCCAGTGATGCTGTCAGCATTGGATGTCTTCAGCCCATGGCCCGGCACCTTCCAAAAGCGAAGGTGCTGTCCCCTCCAGGAGCGTACGGGCACGAGGTGGGACACGTTGGCTGAAAGGCAATGGCCTGTTTTATGCAGGTGGTCAAACCAGACAGTCGTCACAGTGTCTCAGCATCGTGATCTACGGCTCCAGGAAGCAGCTCGACGCTTCCCCCAGAGCAATCATTTCATCAAAAGCCCTGCGAGCCTCCCGCTGCTCCCGCCAGCCCTGGGTCCCTAACTTTAATTAAGTCCAAACGGTCTCCTCGCAGGAACAAGGGAGGAGAGGGTGACTCAGACAGCGATGGGACCAGCCGGCGCAATTATCATACAGTTAAGACCATTAATTAAAACCAGCCCTCCCCTTAGTTATAACAACAACAAAAAAAGAACCAAACTAATCAATTCCACTTATAGGGATATATTGGAATAAGGAGCAAGAGCAGGGAGGGTGACGGAGGGAGAGATCAGATGTGACGTGAATGCTAACAGCTCCCGAACGGAGCCGCTGCTGCAGCAAGCCCCAGGCCTGGCTGCTTCCAGCAGTTACTTCAAGTCTCCTTGGAAATGGGCTCAGCCTCTTCCTCTACCTGCTGCTGCATCAGAGCAGCTCCTGTGATCGCACAAAGGACCTTAAATCTCGGCTATAACCGCCCTGATTAAATTAAATGCAACAACGCTGTAAAGCAGCCTCTTCATTTAAGGTGTAAGCACGGAGGCTTTCTTCCCTGCTCACGGCTCTCTCCCTCCTTCTGAAATGATGAGTTGCTCACGGGTTGTGCTCTTTAAAAAAAAAAAAAAAAAAAAGTCATCTGATAAAGTGGGTTATAAAACTGGTGGTGGTAATAAATGGAGAGCAAGGAGCCTGATGCAAAGCCAGCTGGGGAGGCAAGGCAGGGCTGTGGGGATGCAATATCTGAGCCGTGATTAATACGTGACCGCGGGTGACAGGGGAGGGAGCAGCGCGGGGTGCCGGGGACACAAAGAGCAGCGCCCTGCCCGAGAGGAGAGCCAGCCCGGGTGACAGAATGGAGGGTATCAGTGCAGGGTGACGAGCGGCTCCCACGTGTCAGAGCCCAGGGAGGAGAGGTGCCCGTGGGAAGGGTGGCGAGGTCCCCACTGCAGCACCAGGCTCTGCTCGGCACGGCTACAAGCCTTCAACACGTCCCTCGGGAGCACCCATCATTCATTCAGGTCCGTTGCCCTCTTGTTTTGTGCTAAAGCACTTGAACACAACCTTCCTTTGCTCCCCAAATCCTCCCGAGCACCTACAAGGGTGCCTGCTCTCACCACGGCACAAATCCTGCACCGAGATGGCACATGGGACAAAGCCAAGCAGCGCCGCAAAGCAACGGGCATGGTTTTGCAGTGACTGCTTATCCTCCAACCAGACTAACGTCCCCTTCCCGAGAGCTGCAGGGAGCTTAGCTCCATCTCTCCTTCCCAAAAAGCCTCCTCCTCCTCCTCGGGACTTGCCCGCCTCTCTGCAAAACGGGGATAAAAGCACCGCGCTCCCACGGTGCCGGCATCACTCACCCAGCAGCAGAGAGCGGGATGCGCTACGAGAAGAGGCCCTGGGAGCATCCAGCACTTCTTTTTCACCAGCTTCCATTCTGGTCACATTAACATCGCCACCTCTCACCAGACGAGTGCTTGGGTACCCAGGAAGCTCCTGTTCCCCCTGCCCCTCTGCGGGTGACGGTGCCCACCAGAATCACGGCCGGGTGCCCGGGCGCAGACACGGCCATCGGCTCCTTTTTACGAGCCTTCATTGTTATTACCACCTATTTCTTTTTACATTCCTGCCAAAATACCGAGCATTAATCTCCCCTCGCTCCCTGCAGGCAAAACATGGGTAATTGGATTTATATGGGTTAGAAATTTGTTAGATTTTATATATATATATATATATATATACATACATAGACACACACGTATGCACACACAGAGGGGAAAATATAAATAAATAGGAGGTGAGGAAGCCCTGCCCTGCTGGGATGAGGGTACCAGGGGGCTGCCTTAAACCAAAGCCTGCTCATCTCACGGACCTGCACCCGCGCTCTCCCCGTGGCCTCTGATTTAGGAACTCATCCCTCAGCACCGAACTCCATGAGCTCCCCAGCAGGAGTCACCGGTCATGATTTTTGCTTCCGTTCACTCTGTTTTTCCTTCCCCCCTCCCCTTTACTCATTCCCTTCTTGCACCTACCATTTTCTTTTTCTCCTCTTAACTTTTCTCCCTCTTCTTGCACTTTTACCCTCCTGGCCTCCCATCCTTCTCTCCTCCTGGAGCCAGTAGGTGACAGCACACACGAGTCTTGGTACACCAAGAGAAGAAAAAGCTCCTTGGGTTTCTCAGCTCTGGAGACAGCCCCAAATACCTTCCTGGGGTATTCGTTACCTTTCTGCATAACTCACCATCGCCTCACCTGATCCTACTCCACAACAGCTGGGGTTTTCATCCTCCTCCTCCCTCAGCAGACTCTGAGACCCATTTGTGTCCTGAGGAACAGGGCCATCCGCTAGTATAGTCATGGAAACAACTCGTTTTAAGCAAATCTTGGGCAATATTCACAGGAAAACAGAAATGCAATCTGTGAGTCTTTTGCACTGAAGATCTGACCTTGAAGGGTTCTGGGAAGGAAGACAGGACCTACCGTCCAGCCAAACCAGCGGTAAACAACCCATTACAGGCTAAAATTGCCGGCAGGGGCTGTGGGGGAACTATTTTTCTCATTAATAAAAAAAAGCAGAAAAAACAGGACATCCTAACCCTCAAAGGCTGCTTGCAAGGACGGAAGGAGAAGTGATAGTCACCGAATCAGATATTCCTTATGAACTGTCTGCTTGGCTGCGGTATCTAAAGATTATCACTTAAAACAATATGTCCAGCTGTTGTACAAAGCATCCGTGGTGTAGGGCTGAGGAATGGAAGGATCTGCGCCGCGGCGGCACACTGCGAGAGCAGTCAAGGGAACAGAGAAACTCTTCGGCAAGCGGGGAGGTGAGCGACAGCCGCTGTGCCCCGGTTTCGTTTTGCAGCGTTAACACCTAATCCCTTCCCAGAAACAAAGCGCGGCGCTCGGCGAGCAGCGTGCCTTACCCAGGGAAGGACAGCTATTACCGCTCGCAAGCCAGGGGAGTTTATTATGCTTGCAAAAAGCTCTCGTGTACGCTATAGTGAAAGGATTACTAACAGTTCAGTCTCATCCCCCGGAGCTGAATATCGCTGCTTGTGACTATTTCTGGCTAGCGGAGCTCAGCAGCTTAGCACGGAGGTTGGCTCCTCGCTAGGCAGCGGCACTCGTGGCCTGGCCCTTCGAGAGGTGACGGCAAGTGACAACTCCTCCTCTCGTTGCAGGATGCTGCGTTCTGCGAAACGTGTTTTCCTGGTGACGGTCCGCATTCAGCAGGGCGCTAGCTCTCCGTATGGACCACGGGAACCGGTGGCATTGCCACCAAGACGGGGACAGATCCTCCACCCAGCCCCAACGCTGCTGGCATCTGCATTTGGGCACCAGCATCTCTGCACGGGGCTGGCGTGGAAGGAGCCCCCGGCACCCTTCAGCGGCTGCAGCGGCTCAGGGAAATTAGCGGGCACTGTAATTATAACTATCGGGAGCAGCTAAGACAAGTTAAATACCAGCTACCTAGGGAGAAATTATTATGCCAGCCAGGAGGATCCAAATGCCAGAATCCGTGGCTGTAATTTCACGGAGTCGCCAATTACAGCTCCGACATGCCGCGAGCTCTACCTTGGAGACGGCAGGTATATATTTAGCTGCTCCAGAAAACTTTTTGGGGGAGGAGGGGGAGGAAGGGGGCAGCGATGGAGCAAGTCCTCGGTAATCTGCTCCTCGCTAATCCCCACGCTTCTCGCATTTGCACACAAAACGCGGCAGCCTCTTCCCACTTCCCAGCGAGGATTTAGCAGCAGCGAGTTCACAACCCCCATTAACAGGTAGGGAAACTGAGGACCAAGCCCATGTATGACAACAATAGGGAAAACGGGCCAAAAAATCTGATTTCCTGACTTCCCAGGCCTATGCCCGGAGCCCGTGGTCCTGCTGCCTGCTCCTGCTGGCTGTATTTTCCTGAGGCCTCGTCGTGTGCTGAGAGATAGACTGCGGTAGATTATTACTCAAAAAAAAAAAGCGTTGTCAGAAATAATTAAAACTATAATTGCAAAAATAAATGGAAGACCAGCATCTCATGATGTTTTATTCGGGCTTTTTATTTTTAATTGGAATTGTTCTCATGCTCGCTAATTGACAAAACACAGCGAGTCACGGAGTCCTCAAAGCGAATTAGCGAAGCTACCCTGTTCTTTTGGTCCCCTTCATGGACAAACAACGGGAGAGAGGCCCTGAGCTTGCCAGCATTGAGTGGGAAGGTGGAGAGGGGATTTCACTTGAAAACCTGCCTTTAAACATAGGGAAAAAGCATCCCTATTATTTTGCTTAGGGAGAAGGTAAAGATGCCTAATGTTTCTCACATAATCTCATCACCACCTCTGAACAGTCGTTTCCTCTAATCACCTCTGAGAAACAGCTGCTCTCAGCTCCATTTTACAGATGGGGAAACTGAGGCAGGGAGCAGCCAAGGAGCCTCCTCAAGTCCTGGCATCCCTGCGATGACAGCCGAGGAGAAAACCCAGGCACCCTGCCTCATTTTCTCCCTCCAGGCGCCCATACACGCTGCCTTTGTCTTAAAAAAAAAAGTGCCAATATTTCTTAAATACAGATAAAACCATAAAGCCTTGAAATTCCGAGCAGCTGTTGTTTTACGTCTTTATGAACTGTACTGATGCTTGTTATAAAAGGTCGATTTGCCGGCGGCACAGCGATACGACCCGGTTTACTATACATCCCCGCTTTTACACCACTTGAATATTTGCCACCGCAGCGGCACCGCCTGCGGTTCGGTCGCTGCCCGGATCGCTTCTGCACTCAGGCTCAAACCCCGTGATGGAGAAGATGCTCCCAGACAGGATAAAAGGCAAGGCAAGGTTTCTAGCTGGTCTCAGTCCATCGGGACTGCTGCACATGCTGGGGACCTGCCCGTGACACCCCCATACCACCCTAGGGGACAGATGTCCATGCCCCCTGGCTCACGGGGCACGCATCCAAGCAGCACCGTACCAAGCAGACACTCAGCAGCACTCCTCCAAAAAGAAAAAAACAAAAAACAAAACAAAACAAAACAAAAAACTTAATCCTTGTTTCCACATCAAGCCCCAGCTGGGAAATTAAACCAGGACCTTCCTCCACCTCCCTGCCTTTGGGTTACTGGTGTGCTCGCCGTTCCACTTCGTGTCCCCAGCTGGCGCGCAGCATGGGGTACTGCTGCCCTCCAAGCACCTGCCCCGCTTCCCAGCAGGTTTTGTCTCTCAGAGTCAGAGAGCAGGAAGCTTGATTCTAGTTTTAATAGTACGCAGAGAATTTGCAAACTGCCTGGAGTTCCCTGGAGAGGAAAGGTGCATGACTATTGTGGGAATTGTCTGTTCTTACAATAAAAAGTAGTGAATTGTCAACAGTCTCTGCTTAAAGCCAGGGAATCGTTCGCTGCGCATCTAAGATGACCTAGAAGTTGCCTGCAGATGGAGCCTTCATTTCTGCAAGGATTATGCTGAGCCTCCCTAGGAAAAAGGGTGGAGAGAGGGAGAGGGACGCACCCAAAATCCAATACAGGAAAACCACAACCAGCCTGAAAAGCCTCCAGGTTTCCCCACCGCTAGTGCGTGGTCCTGCTCTTCCCCACGTCTCCTTTTGCAACCCAACGTAGGTGTGAGGACCCGATTTTGGAAAGCAAAGAGCTTCCACCAGCCCTGGTGAAGCCAGCAAGGCGCGGAGGCTCAGCCCACCTCGCGACCTGACGGCAGCTCTGGAGGGCTCTGGAAGAGTCGGGACAGGGGCCAACTCTGCAGGTGCAAGGAGAAGGATCTGGGGGTCTTGATGGATTTGGGGGTCTCGGCTCTCTTTGGTCCCAGCCCCGAGCAGCCGTGCTGGAGGCAGGACAGCAGGGGACACCACGTCTGCTCCTTCCCTGGCTGCACAGAGACCGCGCTGTGTGCCAGGAGCAAACCACGCCGGACGTCCACCATCAGCCACCACCTCCTGGTGACCCAAAACCACTCCGAGGACCACGCAGTGACCTCCCTGCCCAGCAAAGCTCTGGTGCAGCTCTCCCAGAGGCTGCCCTGCAGCCTGCTCACGGCACTCCGGCACACCACCGCCCTGCTCGCTGCCCCCAAATCCCCCTGCCACATCCTTGTAATGCTCCGCTTGGGTTGGTGTCTGCAATACTTTCCCAACTCTGAGCCCCAAGACAAGAGGGATGGTGGCCCAGAGGCTGCAGAGGGGCAGCAGCAGGGGAATAGGGGTGCGGGGAAGAGGGGAATCCTTGGGAGCAGCAGGGCAAGAAGAGATGGGGGGCTGAGGGGGAAAGGGAGCTGGAGGCCAGGAGCTTGGGAGTGACTGCGGCAGGGAAAGCTGAACTTGGGGAGGAAAAGGGAGGAGGTGAGAGCGTGGGGAAGATGCACCAGGGAGCAGGGGCAGGAGGGGATGCTGCGAAGGGAAAGGGGAAGAGAGAAAGGGTTTTGGGGACAGGGGTTCCTCTAAGCACCAGCTCTCAGAGTCCCACTGGGGGCTGCTGAGTTTCCAACAGGAAGGCTGAACCCTCCCCGCTCCGGGGCTGGCTGCTTCACAAACATCCCCTCTCACAAACAGCGCAGAAAAGAGGCCAGAAGCTTAAAAAAAATAAAAATAAAAAAAGGAAATCCAAGTCAGCCCTCTGCTGGTGGCAGCCTCGGCCGGCACCGAGCCCAAAAGCTGTGGGGTCCCTGGGGTGGGGGCTCAGCCCGCAGCACCGCTCACCCCCAGGCACTGCTTCTGCTCTGCCTTCCACGAGCATCACCTCTGGGAGCCCCAAACCCCAAACATCACCGGCAAAAGGAATTCAGACAGCAAGGGAAGGAGCACCAAGGCCGAAGGCATCCCTCTGGGGGTTGTCCTCTCTTCCTCAGGCTGCCTCGCTCAGTCCAGCTCGGGTTAACCATCGTTGCAATTCAGTTATTGAGAGCATGGAGAAACGCACCCTGTGCTCCATCACAGCCCCCGTTCCATGGGGTGATGGCAGCGGGGTCCCCGCGTGGCCCCAGCCGCAGGCACACAGCGGGGAGCCTGGCATGGGCAACGTCCCCAGGTGCTGCACAGCCACAGCCCTGTTTGGGGGCGTCGGGGGGCTTACCTCTAGCTCTGGCCAGAAATCTAGCATCCCTCCGTGCCCACAGTGCCTGCGGGGCCTCCTGCAGCGTCCCCCGGGGCTTTGCTGCACAGAGGGGCCAGTGGGGAGCAGCGCCACTCACCGTACCCAAATATCCCTGCCATCCAGGCAGACAAACAACCAAGCAACTGGGTGTGGGCACCACAGAACCTCGAGCCAGAGGCTGTTTCCCACCATCACACCGTGCACCAAACGTTTCACCTCTACAAAACCACGTCAGCCACGGAGAGCCCACCGGACCCCCGTGCCTCCGGCGAGCAGAGCAGCCTCTGCTCGAACCAGCGCCAGCTTCGCAGCCCCGGGACGGCTCAGGTGCTAAGGGACAGCGTGACACACTCGGCTCGCTTGTGCCATCCCCGTGCCTGGCATGGGGAAGAGCCGCTGCTCCCCGCTGCAGCCCCGACACTCCGGGTTGGAGGGAGGGAGCAGCCAGCCTCGCGCTGCCGGGGCTGGGGCACGCTGCTCGCCGCTGCAGGGAGAGCAGCGGGCTGACTCCTCCGGACTCACTCCTCTCCCTGCCCAGCATCCCCGTGCTCCTTCCCCACATCCCCGGGTGCTCTCCCAGCCACCCAAACCGGCTCAGGCTCCCCCGAGGGTGCCAGGGCTGAAGCACGGCGCGACCCCAAGCCCCGACACGAGCTGAGCGCCGCCCGCAGCCCTGGGCTGCTCCTCCGGCCTCAGCGCTGCGATAGCTACTGAGAGCTGATCTCCTACACGGGTAATGCAGCGGGCACACCTGTAACTCGCTCAGGAAATGAGAAGGGATATCTGCTGCGCTCTGCAGCCTAGAAGCGGCCCGTCTGCGGGCAAGCTGCCTGCGTCTCTCCTACAGCAAAGCGCGCAAGGTAAAGCATCCATCAGAATTCATAAGATGCACCCCTGGAGTAAAAGATTGATTTGATATTAACGGGTTCGTGCGGAGACTATAAAGGGATCGGGGCGAAGCGCTGACACCTCCGAGGCACGGCAGCCCCGAGGACCCGCTGGCGATGCGGCGGCACGGCGCGGACCCCCCCTCGCTCCCCGCCCGCCGCACGCACCGAGACAACTTCAGGCGCGGCAGCGGCGCTAAGTCACCGTCTGCCACCCCGGTCCCTTTGTCAGCACCGCGTCTGGCACCCGCAGCCCCCCGCCAGCACCGGCAGGAGGCTGCCAGCCCCGCGCTGCCGCCGGTTCCCCCCTTCCTGGAGCCAGGGGTCCCCCGCCACGACGAGCCCCCGGGATGCGAAGTCGCCAGCGGGTCCCAGGACTCTCCGGCAGCCCCGCTCGGCGCACGGCCACCCCCGTAAGGCACAGAGGAGACCTCTCCGTGCCCCCCCCAGCACCCTGCCTCCCCCCCCAAGGCAGCAAGGCAGCGGCTCCTACCTGAGCGTGGCACTCTCCCCTTGCCGCACAGTCACGTTGTCCATAGCTTTGGGGAAGGTGGCATCTCCGCTGCGCACGGGCACTCCTGCGGGCACAAGGAAGAGCAGCCTGAGACAGAGGACGACTAGGCACCTCCAGGGCAGGGCTAAGCACCCACCGACCCCCATCCTGGGCAGCAGGGACTTTTCCACCAGGCAAAAAACACACCCGACAAGGCCACCAGGAGCGAAAAGGGGGGAGAGGAGGGAGGGGGTGCGTGTGTGTGGGGACGGGGGGGAGCAAAACCACCGGGGCAGGCGCGGAGGCGAGCGATGCGGAGCTCCACGGAGATCAGGAGAGCCCCTGGAAAGGCAGCCTGCGAGCACTGAGCCTGCCGAGCGGCATCCGGAGGGAGTCCCCAGTATCCTTGGGTGAGGGAGGAGGACGGGAGGGCCGGGGGGAGGAGGAAGAGGAGGAGAGAAGGTGCAGAGCAAGAGATGAAGGTCACAGATCTGTGCCTGCTCGAGACGCTACTTTAAGATTCAGTCGGGCACGCGCTGCGGAGATCTGGCATCAAAAGTTTATAACCCGAGGAGGAAACGTAAGTGACTCTGGCAGGAAAGGGAGGGCGGCCATAAAAGCAGGCTGGGGGAGCAAAACGGGCTCGGAGTTGGGTCGCCGGCTGGCTGCTGCTCTTTTGTTTGAATAAGAGAGGGAAAAGGAAAAAAAACAGAGAAGAAAAAAAAAAAAAGCAGAGAAAAAAAAAAACAGGGATTAAAAAAAAAAAAAAAAAAGCACAAGCTCCCCAAATGCCGATTCTGACGCAAGATCGGAACTTCCCCGCGGAGCTGCAGGCGACGTCCCCACCGCGCTGCTCCCCGGCTCCTCCGAGCGGGTCCCAGAGCCTCGGAGGAGGAGGAGAGCCCGGAGGCAGAGGCCGCCCTCCTGGTGCCCGCTCAGCGCAGGAGCGGGGCGCGGGCGAGCGGCAGCATCCCAGCCCCGCTGCTGCGGCTGGCCGCGAGCATCCCTGCGCGGCACGCAGGCTGACTTCCCGGGGTTGTCATGGCAGCGGCTCCATCGCTGACCGCCACTTTGGCTCCCGCACACACCCGCACACCCGGGGCGGCGGCGGCGGCGGCGTGCTTGGCGGGCGAAGGACGCCCGCTCCAGCCCCCGCCGCACCCCGGGGAGCAGCGCGCCCCCCGCTTCAGCCGCTTCGGCCCCCGCTGCAGCACGGGGGGAGCTCCGCCGCTGCGCTGCCTCCCGCCCCCCAAAAAAACGCAGCGGGGGCTCCCCTGCCCAGCCCTAGAGGGTCTCTCTCTGCAGGTACCTGTTGATGCTGCGCCCTCCCCGGTGCGTGCGGGGCTGGGGTTGTTTTCTCGCTGTGCGTGTGCGGCAGAGAGGGGCTGGGAGGACGCCCGCGGGCAGGGCAGGGCAGGGGAAGGGGTGTCCTGTGCCCGGCAGCGTGGGGCAGGCGGGGAGGGAGCCCCAGGGCATCCCCCTGCCCCGTCCCCGCTCCCTGCCCTGCCCTGACATTGCAGGGCTTCACCGCTCGCACCAGGACATCGTCAACAAACTCCTGGGTCAGACGCAGCCCAAAATCTCCCTTTATCCCCTCAAAGAGCAGGTGGGGGCACCGAGACCCCGGTGACCACCCGGACACATCCCTGTGCCCAACAAGAGGGGCTCACCGCCACGCTGCTGCCTCCCCGCACCGTGCTGCGCAGCTCCCCGTGCCCAACGAGGGCTGGACCACGACGGCTTCGTTGGGTGCCTCAATCCAAAGGGCACCCCCCCGGCTGCTGGGTGAATTTTGGGATGGGGATCAAGCCCCTCCAGGGGCTACGGGAGGAGTGTAAGGGCCAGCGGAAGAGTTTTAGCTAATTTGTGGACCCAACCTGGTGCAGAGACCCATGCATGGCTACTAAAAACCGATGGGGGAGAGATGCGCAAGGGTTATTTTGTGCTCCCAAGCCTCACTATCAGCACTGCAGGTCCTTTGTACGCGGCAGTGGGACACAGACACCCTAAATACACCCCTAGCCACAGGCTGGTGCTGCAGAGCCGCACGCCGGCTCCCGGCACCAGCGACGGCTGCAGGCACCAGAGGGACGCTCGCTGCAGTCTGGATAAATAGGGCACTCAAGGAGCCGAGAGGAGGAAGCACTGAAAAGCAGGGCTAAGTTTTCCACCAGAAAGCTCTCCGTTCGCCAAAAAGTTGGCTTGACCCTGACCGTGCACCCAGCACCGGGGTGGAGGAGGGACACCCCATGTCCTGCCCGGTCTGTTCCCCACAGAGGAGCCGCGGCTGCAGTGGGAAGGAGGCAGCACGAACCCGCCGCGGCTCCCCACCAGCAGCAGAGCCCGAGCCCGGGCGCTGCCGAGCCTCTTCCAGCAGCGGGATGAGCTCCAGGGGGAGGACGCTGCCGGGGCCAGCAGCTCAGCTGGGCGAAATGGTGTTTACCCCTTGGGGACAGGAAGCTGCGGACACGGAGAGCGTGCGGCAGGAAGCCTGCCAGAGATGGTGCAGTTCGGGGAAGGGGAGATTTAAAGGGGAAAAAGCCTCGCTGCCTCAGCAAGAGCCTCTGAGGGGCTAGAGAGACACGTCTCCACGAACAGATGTAAAGAGATAGCTGGCTGCGACAGGCAGCTGGGCACGGGTGAGCTTCTGTGGGGCACTGGGGAGGGAGAAGGGGGCTGGGGAGGCGATGCTGTGCATATCGATGGAACAAATCCCTGCCTAACCGGGTACGGACCCAGCAGCCTGGAGCAGCTCTGCAGGGACTGCAGGCAACGCGCCTCCACCACGCTCAGCCCCGAGGCCACCTGGGCGCAGAGATGCAAGGAGGGAAGAAAAGTTTCGCTGCAGCCGAGCTCCCTCCTTCCCTGGGAGCACGGGGGATGATGTTCATGCCCGGGGAGGCACGTCCCCGCTTCACACCAGCTTATGGCCCCATCAGTCCTTATCCTGCCTTGCCACGTCCCCCCCAGGGCAGCTCCCACCCTGGTGTCCCACACAAGAGCTGGGGTGTTTCGTGGTGATGCTCTGCACTGGGAGCATCATCCAAAAGTGGCACCAGCAAGCACAACATCCTCTCCTGGCCCATCCCATCACAAACACCTGCGGGTCCCACTGGTCACCGTCACCTCCTGTGTGGTGTCAGACGGGAGCATGCTGGCACGTGCGGGAGAAAAGGGCAAAGGGGAGACTTCAAAACGCAGGAGGCTGCAGATTTGAGATCCAAACACCGAGCTGGAAGGCGCGGAAGCAGAGCCAGCTTTGTACCTAGACAGTCTGCAGACCTGAGGTCGTACGGGATATTCTCCAGGTGGCCTCAGCTCAGGTCCATGTCTAATAATATCACGCAGCTGAGAGGGACTTGGAGGCTGGCATGAGCCCTAGGGGCATCAGGCATATGGCCGTGGCAGATCCTGCTCCTCACGGTGACGTTAACAAGCCCTGACCTTCTCTCATCATCCCAGAGGCTCAGAAAGAAACCGAGACTGCAAGGACGAGTCCCTCCACCTCCCCGTCGCTGGCTTCCCAGCCGATTGTCAATCTCAGCTTTTATTAGTGGCGCAGTTTGGCCTCCATCTCCCTTGGAGATTTCTCCCTCGTTGCTCTAATCAGGAGCTTGCAAATGTCAAGAGTACAGGCCTAGAAGTAATTAGTCGGGGACTGGAGCCCTGGGGCCACGGAGCCGCTCGGCAGCACTGCTCTGCACAGCACCGCGGAGCAGCCCGCGGGCTCCGGGACCCACGCGTGGCCACGTTGGACTTCAGTCTCCAGCCTCCGATTATTTCCCCCTGCTGCACACAGCTCAGGGAAGCACGGAGGTGCTGTTTGTGCAGCAGGGAGCGAGTCTGGCTTCCCTGAGATCCAACGCGCTGAGAGGTGGGGAGACCCCAACGGCACCAGGACCCTACGCACTCGGCCACCAAGCGTCACCGCCCCGCTCACAAGCACCTTTCAGGACACTGCTTCACCCAGAGGAGCCAAAAAAGCCCCCAAAGCTTATTGCTAACTCCTCTGCAGCAAGACACGGGCACTCACAGCCCCTGAGAGCAGGTTGGGACAGGGGAAGCATGGACACAGCTGCAGCAGCAAGCGAGCACTGGGTACAGCGAGCCACCGCGTCCTCGCCAAAAGCCCCCATCAGGCAGAGAAAACTGCAAATCTTCAGGTGAAGGTCACGGGAAACAGCTTTCTTTTTTCTCCCAAGCTGAGCCTTGGTTCCCTCAGCCATTCAGCCCTGTTGCGATGGAAGGGGTTAAGGCTTCACCCAGGAAAGAAAAAGCCAGCAGAGCTGCAGGGGAGAGCAGTCCTCGGAGGACGCGGGCTTGTTTAATCAAAGAGCTAATCCTTGCTCGCAGGGCTTCGCCCCTAGCGCTGGTGGAAGTGGAAGTTCTCCAGATCTCCCTCCGGAGCCCCCAGAGAAGATTTTTTCTGCTCTCGAGTCCCCTGCTCGCAGACAGCTGCTCGGTGCTTCCTAAAAATGGGGCTGCTTTACGGAGCGCCCGGCTGGGGCACGAGGAATTTCTTTTCAGGGACATCGTGGGCACGGCGGCTGGCCAAGGCGCGCATCGATCCTCCCCGGCAGATACAGAGAGCTGGAGCCTGGTACCCTGCTACATGCAGATGGCGTCTGGGCTCGGGGCTACGGGGTTTTTAACTAATATCTCTCTGCACTACTGTCCCCTCCTCGCTTCTCTCCCACCCCCTCTTTCTCTCCCTCCTTCTCTCCATCTGTCCCTACCCCCTTCCTTCTCCACCTTTTCTCTTGCACACTTGCAGCTGCTAATTTTTACCCGGCGGATTTGGCAACTCATCCCAACACCTCTTCCCCCACACCCTGCCCTGCTTCTTGCTTTCCCCGTTTGCTCGTTTCTTCCCCAAAAAACGAGTACTCGGTACCTCGAGCCCGGGAGCAAGAGGGCTGGTGTGCGTTTGGGGATATGCAACCGGCACGGCGTGAGCAGCACCGCAACCAGCACCCCTGAGCACACAGCATCCTTCTGAACCCCACAAGGAGCAGCAAAAAGCACCACCCAAACCTCTTCTCCCCGTGGAAAATGCCCTTCTAAGATGAAAGCCTTCCTAAAGCCATCCAGCAGCTGGCCTGGCCGCTGCCCAGCTGCTCGCACACCAGCAGCTCGCCATGCAAAGCGCGTCCACCTCTCCTCCCCTCCCCGTCTGTCACCCTCGGCTCTATCGGGCAGGATTTATTTATTCCACTTAATTTCGCCAGTTGTTTTATCTTGTTTTATCTTCACACTAAATCAGGATTTCTCCGCAAACCGAACTTTTATTTTCCGTGCTGTTACATTTAATGCATTTTATCGCATGAATTTAGCAAAAAAGCGCTGAGGTAATTGTGAAAAAAATGCAGCCTATTCTTCAAATTGATCGCGGGGCTCGAGCTCGCCTCGGCAGAAAATGCAAAGTCGAGCCGAGCTGCTCAGTCATCCCCTCCGACTGCTTGAGCCTCACGGCTGCAGGGGTGCAGAGGAGATTTTGGGGGGTCTGGCTGGCTTAGCACACTCCCACCGTGCCATAAAGTGCTTGTAGACAAGCTGGGAAGCAGCAAGGACAAATCCACAGCACCACCAGAGCAAATTTGCTCGTATTTTGGTGGAGCCACGGGGCAGACAGACCGGCGGAGTTCGCCATCCCTCTGGCACCATCCCCGTGCCCTACACACAAGCACAAATCCTCCCAGCTTCCACAAAACCCCCTGAAAAAGGGTTTATGGAAGCCAAGCCCAGCCTCGGGTCACGCTAAAGCCACGGCAAGGCAGGTCAGGGCTCAGGAGGACGTGCAAAGCCAGGCTCAACCTCTCCCCAATGGCTGTTGGTTTTAATGGGATTGCTTTACACTTAATGCTCAGCGTGCAGCTGAAATCCCTGGCTGAAGCAGAGACATATGGCATGCTCAAACCACGGGAAAACCTGACAACCGAATTTCTAAAAGGAGGCAGCTCTGACGACACCCACCTTGCAGAGTTAAAAGCAGCCTCCCCATTACACCGAATATTAAAGAAAAAAAAACCCTGAAAACACTCTGCGCTGCTCAAGCAGACCTCAAAGAGGCTGAGAGATGCCCAGGTAACGCAGAGCCGTGCCGAGCCCATCGCAGCATCGCTCAGAAAGCTTGAAACTCGAGGATTTCATTTTCCAGCAGCATTTCTGACAACAATCCAGGATTTTTTTTTTTCCTAAGGAAAGCAAAATGTTAAGATTTTTCTTTACGATGCCAAGATTTGTTGTTGCCATTGCTGCTGGTATTTAGTGCGTTTGGGCAAGTTTTCAGCTCCCATGTGGGCTTTTCCTTAAAATCCCACTCTCGAGGGACGGTCAGGGGGTGATTACAGATGTGACATTTCCCTTCGTTACCAAAGCATTTCCATATGAAAACACGTGAAAGCTCAGCCCCCTACATGAGGACGTTGTTTTGAAAAAAAATTGCCAAACAGAGCAACAAAAACATTACAATTCCTCAGCAGCTTCTGCAAACGGCATCGTCTCTGCTTTACAGGCAGACCAGGGTGTGATTGGACTGGGGTTTGGGCAACTGAACCCTAATGGGATTCCAGGTGTCTGGACTCCTGGGGTAACGATGATGCACAATGGCTTTGGCTGGTTTACTCCACCTTATTATGGCACTGCAAACCCACCCTATAGCACTGCAAACCCACCCCACGGCACTGCAAACCCACCCTATAGCATTGCAAACCCACCCCACGGCACTGCAAACCCACTCCACAGCTCTACAAACCCACCCCATAGCTCTACAAACCCACCCCATAACACTACAAACCCACCCCATAACACTACAAACCCACCCCATTATGACATTTCCAACCCACCCCATTATTGCACTGCAAACCCACCCCACGGCACTAGCACCCACCCCATCACCCTGCCCAGCCCCTGCCGGCAGCAGCCGAGGGGGCTGCAGATCCTCGGGGCTCCACGAGCCCCTTCCCAAATCCCACCCCATGCACAGCCCCAGGAGAGCCGGAGGAAACCCTTTTGGGACCACTGCCCCCAGCAGACTCCACGCCACCGCCAGCAGGGTGGGAAGCCCAGGTATGGGAAAATCAGACCGGGGACTAAAGGAGGGATTTGGAGCAAGTGGGAAGAAGAATTAGAGAAGAGAAAGAAAACACGGAGAAAGAAAAAAAACGCGCCGGTGCCTCCCCCCAGGCTGTTGCTTTTCCATTCCGGGGCTGCTCGGGGGAAGCTGAGCGTGAGGCAGGTACCTGTGTGCGCACTGCCCCTGCCGTGCCGTGGCCCCGTGTCCTATTTAGAGCGAGCGGAGCAGAAAGTAGGTTATGCACAGCAGAGGCTGAGGAGCTCCTGCAAGCAGGGCAGCGGCACCGCCAGCTCCCCCCTGCTCTCGTCGGCTCGAGAACAGGGCAGCAACGTGGTCTGGTGGCCCCGGAGCCGAAAAGGTGGAGAGAGAAGGGAGGCAGCACCCGGGAGGAGGTTGGGCACAGGGTGGAGGTCTCCAGCTGAGGACACCCCAGGGGACCAGGAGCACGGACGGGTCTGAAAGCTTCTGCGAGGTGCAGGAGTTCAAATGAGACGTGCAGGTGGGAGTGAGCTCTGAGAGCGAAGCCACCCTGGGCTAAACAAGGTTTCTCCATCACTGGAGCCGTGCTCCTGGACCTGCTGGTGACTTCTCACTGCAACAAGGTGTGCAGGCACAGCGAGGCTCCCAGATCAGTCCAGAAGCAGGAGAAACGCAGGAAAAGAGGATCTTGACCAGAAATGGCTCGGCACTGCTCGGCATGGGCATGCAATGTGAATTTAAGTCTTCCCGTTACAGGCTAGAAACAAAAAACGGGAGCTGGGATTTATTCCTGAGCCCACCAGGGGCTCGCTCAGGTGCCCACGTCAGCCCGGCGGAGCGAAAAACGCTTCTTGCACCTCCTGGGAGCATTTCAAGGCTCATTTTATGGATGCTCACAAAGCGCTTTGTGAGCTCTTAACCGAATGAATGAAAGAACAAATAAATAGATAGCGCAGAGCCCTGTTCATCTTATTTCTAAATATGATGCCATCGCATAGCCTCCAGGCTTATTTACAAAATACAGAGACGTCTAAATGATCAGAGCACAGTTGTGCCACCTACGCTAGATGCTCTAACAGGGAAACACCAGGCTCTCGGCTGCCCTGGAAGACTCAGAAACGCTGCCCCCAGCACACGTTCGGAAGGCCAAAGCAAGGAAAAGCAGCTCTGCCCTCTCTCCTCGGCACGCGCTGCCCTTTTTTCCCGGCCAGGTGACGGGAGAGCCACCCGTCTCGGTGCCGGCTGGGCAGGCACAACCGACTGCCGTGCTCGGGGGCAGGAGGACCAGGCACCCCCTGCCCTGGGCTGAGCACCAAGCCCATCCTCAGGCCACGCAGGCACCTCTGTCTGCACACCCTGGTGCCCTGCACAGCCCGCTCTGCCAGCCCAGAGCAAACCTCAGGCTGCCGAGGCGTCGGCAGAGCAGCCGAGACAGCAAGATCTAAAGATAAAGAGGGAGGGAGGGGAAAATATAACTGACTAATTATAGGGAAAGGGATGGGAGCTTGAAAACCTGATTTTTCCCTGCAAGCAACAGCTTCTGCCCTGCGGCAGGAGAGCAGAGGCACCGCGCTTCGTGCTCCCACCCTGCAGCATCCTCTCCTCTTGGGCAGGATGGTCCCAAACATCCCCATGGAGCAACACAGCCCCACAAAACAGGGGGAAATGCACCCGTTCCCCATCCCTGCACAGCACCGAGATGCTGCTGGGCACAGCCGGGGGTTGTGTTATGCTGGGAAAGGTCTCGGCAACTCTCCTCAGCCTGCCCCAACCACCCGAGCATCGTGGGCTGCAAGTCCCCGGAGAAATAAAAATTCTCCAGGTTTCCAGGCTCTTCTCTCTGCGGCCAGTGCAGGTGATGTTTTTTCCCCTTCGAAATTCTTCTAAGGGCTGAAGCACGGGGGAAAAGGGGAAAAAAATAAATGGTGAGGGAAGGATCTCAGTTCCTGCAATGTCTGGAGAAGTTCCCGGGGAGTTTGGTTTGAGCAGCGAGTGCCAGGACCTGCGCCGCGCGTGCCGCTGCTGATTTATTCCCAGTGGCACTGGGCACGCTGAGATAAATATGCAAGCCACAAAGCCGAGGTGTGACTGCGAGCGTCTCCATCTTCCCGGGTCAGCTTTAATTCATCTTCTAGAGTCAGCCTGGCCTGAGCCGCTCGCTCCCGACTCCAACCCAATTCTCTTCAAAGCCGAGGTCTGCCTGGAATCTGGGATTTAAATCTAGGTTTGCAGCAAAGAAAACTAAGCACGCTTCATGAGCAGGAGTAACCTTGGGGGAGGGTTTGACTGCAGTTTCAAAGGCTGAGCAAGGTTTTTGTACACAGCACCAGCTCCGTTCTGCTCGCTGTCAGCAATCCCTGCTATCTCCGCCCTGCTGACAACCCGACAATCTCCGATGCTGCAGCAAGGAAACAACCCGCAGGCTGCAAAGCCTGTTAGCCCGTTTGGCACGGAGGATAACGAGGCACGAAAAGACAAAGGCATCCAAAAACCTTTGGGGAAACGGAAGGCTTGCCCAAGACCATCCTGAAAGCCCGGTGCCCGTCCAAGGGCTCCGCTCCGTGCAGCATCCCTGCCTCGGAGCATCGTCCCTGTGCCTCGGAGCACCTGGAGCTGGCACCACGAGTTTGGGTCACCCACAAACACCCCAGGCTGGAGGTGGGAAGGTGCAGGACACCCCGATCTCTTCATCCCCAGGTCCAGGTGTCAGACAAGGTGATGAGCTACGAGCCCCATTACTCACCCCCCTGCCCACGTCGCCTCCCGTGCGCGGTTATTAGAGCCGGCATTTGTCACGTTAAGCAGCTCTTGTAGCAGAAAGCAGAGCCGCCAAGGAAAATACGAGCGTTGCAGATGGGTGGCATTTGCCTCCTAACTGCTTTATTTTTATTTATTTGTGGTTTTCCCTCCCATCTCCTTCGCCCTTTCGGGGTGTCCCTGTTATTGCAGCTCGCCGCTGTCCTGATGAGCAGCCTCTTGCTAACTTCTCCTGGGCCAGAAGCACTCTCCTGTTCGTTGCTGTTCCTCTGTCGCTACAAATTGGCACTTCTAAAGAGATTTCCAGGCCGAGCATTAACCCCCTCTGGAGCCCAGCCACATAAACACAGGCGTTATTTGTCAAACGAGAGGGAGGCAGTCAAGCTGCAGGGAAATTTAAGTGACTTGTCTGAAACGGCGCGGAGGAACAAGCACGGAGGAGCCGAGACAGACGTCCCTAAATGCCACCCGACCTGCTTCCCTCTTCCCAACCTGAGGCAGAAGCCCTGCAAGCCTCAGCCTGCCCCATAAATCAGCAGACGCGGGCTCCCCTTCAGAGCTGGAAATAGGACCCAGGAGCCCTGACATCGCGTGGCCGTATTTAAGCACAAAACAAGGTTTTCCTCTAGTTGCAAATTCCAGCCCAAACTCCTTTTAGAAAAAGGTTTGTGGAGGTTTTATTTATTGTCAACTTCTGGATGATAAAACGAGGCCACCACGAGTCCTATTTATTTCCCCCTAGCAGGAATCGGAGGGGCTGAGATGGGAAACAAATGAAGGGCTCCAGCACTGACCCTGGGCTCGTGCTGGTTTGCAGACCGCTGGGTGATTATTTTATAATAGCTGATAGCATCTGTGATTTAATGCAGCTGTTAGAAATTAGCAAGGACTCCATCGAAAGCGTCCCAGTCACTCATGATAACAGGCTAATAAATCATTCCCCCAGTGCTCCCTGGCATTTATGGTTCTATTTTAGAGATGCAAAGCATAGATCCGGCTGCTCTCCCGGATTTATTTTTATTTATACTTTTAATAACGCAATTAAATAAATAAATTTAGGATGTTGTGACTCTGTTGCCAAAAAACGGCACCGATGAGAACTTCCCCTGCATGACTTCCCTTCGTTATTTTCTCCCCACTAGCCAATTAAAGGGAAAACAAATGGCTGCTAGGCTCCTCAAAGATATTGTTCCCGATGCGTGGGGTGAAAACCTCACCCCCCTGGAATCCAGGGGAGGCAGGAGGGGAGCAGGAAGAGCGAGGAGAACTCTAGATGCCACATTTCGTTTCATCCTGTTGCCCCATCTTCCACTAGCCACCAAGCCCAGCTTTGGTATTTTCTCCCGGCGCACTGATTTGGGGCATTCACTGAGCTCCTGCAGCCAGGGTCAGCAGCAGCTCCCCCTAAATCTACCTCTGGCTGTGCCCTGGGCACTTAAAAACCTCCCCGGCATAGGATGGCTGATGCCAGGGCAGAAGGAGGACAGCCCCACCAGGCTGGCCAGCCTGGCACATCATTCTCCAAAACACCACATCACGGTGGTGTCCGCCCTGCCCTGTCCGTGCCCCTCCAAATAAACCCAAGGCAATTCCATCTGCTGCCCGGGATGATGCTCCCGGTGCAGACATCCTGCTCCCGAGCACGGCGCTGAGTCCCGAAGGACTCCCCGAACCTCCCAAGCGATGCACCGAGGAGCAGCGCATCCCTCGCCCTGTCTACCACCGACCTGGACGAGCCCGGGAGCCTGCCTCTGCCTTGACACGCTCATTTTTGCACCTACACACGTGCCCGCTCTCCCGAGGCACGCAAGCCTTCAAAACATCTCGCTGATGGACTCGTCGGAGCTCTCGGCTCCTGTCTGAGCTGAGCCCGGAGGCAGGAGGGCTGGCAGCCGGGGGGGGGTGCACCCATCTCCCCGAGGGGTCCCCATGCATCTCTCCTGCCTTTTTGGGGCTGATTTCCTCCCAAGACGAGTCCATTTTGGATAATGTTTTTGAGCTTCTGTAAGGTTCCTGCTCTTTTTTTTTTTTTTAAGAATTCTTTAAAATGAACCTTCTCTGATCTTTCCCGTGGCCGGTTTGCTTTCCCGCAGGGAGCCCAGCAAGCACAGACACCCCTGGCTGCATTTCAAGGTCAGCTCCTCTCGGGGGGTTCAGCACCGGGAGTCCCCCCAGGTCCTGGTCCCAGGTGGGAGGTGAGCCCCCGGTGCCTCCCCTCGGCACTGCTGACCTCGCTCTGCTCCACTGCAACCCACCGACATAAATACTGGGAATAAAGCACTGCTGCTCCTCCTTCATCTCTGAATATTTCTGGTTAATAAGGAGAAGGAGGCGATTCATTTCTCAGCTGTGCACTAAACTCTGCTAAGAGCGAGTGTAGAGCAAGCCAACACCCGAAAGGATCTGCACAGACTTCACTGGGGCTGCATCAGATCTTTGTCGGGTCCATTTAAAATGCTCTAAGCATTTTCATCACATCCTCTCTTTTAAGTAGAGTTACAGTCAGAAAAATTACTCTGCATACACAGCCCCAGAGGTTTCATATTTCTTCTCCTGTGATGACAGTTCCCGACCAGATCTGCTTAATTTACAAGTTGGGAGATAGGGTTGCTTCCCCCCCCCCCCACCTTACCCCTTAAAACTGCCAGCCCTGCAAATTCCCTGGAATCGAAATATTCGCCTGTCCTCCCAGCTCTGCCACCTCAGCACAGGATATACGGCGCTGGGCACGGCTCCTGCGACACCAGAGGATGGGAGAGGGAAACCCGGCTGGCTCCTGACCCCAGAGCTGCAGCGCTTGGGGATGAAGCCCCAGAGGTGGGTGCAGTGCAAGCACCCCCAGGGACAAGGTGCTGAAGTCTTTGGGGATCACACACAAAACTTGAGTGGAAAGCCACCACGTCTTGCTGTGGGGTTTTTTAATTAGAGGAACACGCTGATTTTTTTTCCGCAATTACCGTTTAATATAATGGAATCTATCATTAAAGCAAGGGGTTCAGCCGCTCTGATCCTTCCCCGTTTAAATAAAGACAGGGGGAGGCTCTGGGAATCGGCAGCACGCACGGGACAAGGGGAACGCAATGGGGTCAGCCAGCACAGAGCTGCTGCCAGCACCTTCACGGCTCCGGGAGAAGCAAAACCAAGCCGAGCTCCTCCCAGAGCTCCAAGCAGGGAGGTGCTGGGTGTGCTGGGGAGGAAGGGGCACAGAGCACACAGCCTGGGACCTCAGCAGCCAGTGCCAGCTCAGGACAGGGGCTCTGAGCACCTTTTATTCCTCCCCAAGTAAGTTTTTTGGGTGCACGCATCTCCCATGGATGGAGAAGTCGCAAGTCCAAACCTCACCTCTCACGCAGCCCCCTGCAGCCTCCGCTGAGCTTAGCCCAGCTCCTGGCCCTACACCAAACGTCTCCAGATGTCCCTCCCCGCCAGCAAGGAAGTGCTTTGATGTCTGCAAAACTCCACCAACGCCATCCTAAAAGGGCCAAATCTAGCCAAGTATTCCCATGGGCACGGCTGGACCTAATCCTGCGCCCAGGATCCAAGGCAAAAGTCCCAGTTATTGGGGTTAGGGTCAGTTCCAGTCCCTAGTACCAGTTATTCCCTTCCTCACCTCAAATTGTCTTCTCAGCACACAAGAACTGGAAAAGTCCTGATCTCAAAAGAAAGCGGAGGGCTGTGGTAAGCACTTTCAGCAATATTTTAATAATAGAAATTCTAATTAAATTTTTAAATGTTTAAATACATTTGTCATGTATTTTCATTAATAACATAGTGCCGTCTTTAATGTGATAATCTTCTCACCCTCTGCAAATAACAGCCCCCAAACTCTCCGGCACACCCAGCACAGAGGGATGAACCACTTTTCCCAAGGCCGTGCTGTGGATCGGTGGCAGGGGCCCACAGATCCCTGCCGCGGTCAGTACAGGAGGGGACAGGGAGAGCAGACCCTGGAGCAAACCTCAGAGCAAGCCTCTAACAAGCGGGGATAATGCGACTATTTTTCTTGCTGGTATTGCTAGGATAACGAGAGGCAGAGCAAGCGAAGAAGCAAGAGAGCACAAGGATCAGAGGCAGGTCTCAAAAAACATCCAATCCTATTTTTCAAGACTGTCGGCACGCTGAAGACAAGCCACCAAGCTTGCTGGTGCCTTGAAGAAAGAGCTCATAGAATCATAGAATACCCCGGGTGGGGAGGGACCCACAAGGATCATCGCGTCCAACTCCTGGCACCACACAGGTCTGCCCAAAAATTCAGACCATATGACTGAGAGAACAGTCCAAAGGCTTCTTAAACTGTGACAGGCTTGGAGCTGCTGAGCTCCAGCTCTTCCTGCTAATGTAGAAGACCAGATATGACCTGTGACGGACCTCCATCACTTCTGTGACACCTTTCAAGAGGGAAAAACGCCGGCTCTGCCGATGAATTCCAGCCACCCACTGATGACTGCCTGCAGCAGGCTCACATTGAGTAGCTGGAAAGGGCTCTTTTGCAGTTTTGTATTTATTTTATTAATATTATTATTATTATTTTTAACCGTGGAATCATTTTATTAATATTAATAAACCCACAGAAAGTGCTAATTTCCTCCATCATTCCCCTAATTACCTCTATTGAATTGTGAGGATCATCTGCATGAATAATGATTCCCCGTGCGTTTGCTTCGCTGTTCCGCCTCTGCTCGGTGAAGCCACCGACAAGGGCCGGATCCTGCACGGATGCTCCTGCGCCCGCAGGGAGGAGGGAAGGGTCTTTTGAACCCCCAGCTGCATCTGTAATGGGAACTAATGGACTCCTCCGCAGCCTTAAAAGCCTGGCAGGGATCACCGGGTTCATCCTGCACGAATAAAAGGGATGGGACAGGTCTGCTAAGGGCACGCGACTGCTCTAATGCTAATTCTCAGCGGACGGAGCCTCTCTCTGCAGCATCCAGACCTCCTGGCCGCCCCAATGGCAGCTTGGCTTTGACCAAGGCCAGAATCTCACCCTGGATTTTGGTCCCACGAGCAGGAGCCAGCAGCGTCCCCCAGGACACCTCCCGTTGTCACACTGGGGCCACGGGGCCAAAGAGCGAGCAGAGGCGCTGATGCCAGTGACACCTGCTCCAGAAGCAGGAGGAAAGACCAAAATCAGAGCAGTCCTTCCATTTCATTTGATTAATCCCAAGACGTTCTTCCTTCCCAAGTCATCCATACGGTTCTGGGACCACACGTGGCACAGGAATGTTTTCCAGCTCGGGAAGCACCCCAAGAGCTGGCGTTTAGCACAAAACCCA
The DNA here is from genome assembly GCF_013377495.2 of Cygnus atratus. NCBI lineage: Eukaryota > Metazoa > Chordata > Aves > Anseriformes > Anatidae > Cygnus > Cygnus atratus. The sequence continues at coordinate 2,831,269 of NC_066383.1, forward strand.
GGAGGACCCATCAATGTCACCTCCGTGGCTCCTTCACGTGGGTGTCCCTGCCCTACTGGCTCTGCAGGGCATGCCAGGAGGAGAAGGGCCACCCGCTCAGCAGTGACAGCCGCACAGCACCCTCTGGCTTGCTGGGGACTCTTTAAAAGCTGCATGATGTCCTTGGACAGGATCCATCCCCTGTAGCTACCGCCAGGCTTGCAGGACCAGAGCTCTGCCAGCACATGGCAGGCTGGCACCGAGTCTCTGTGAAGGCCCCACAATGTTCTGGCCCCATTTGAGCCCCTCCTCTTGGTAAATCCCCGAGCAGAGACAGGACGGGCACCCTCTGCTACCAGAAAACGTGATGCATGGAGGGGATCCCATAACCACCCTTGCCTTTATCATGGAAAAGCAGCTCCGACCAGCTGCTTGCTCAAACATAGGAGAAAAAAATGAGGGAAAACCATTTCCAATTCCCCCACCCCATATCACTTGCTGTGAGCATCCTCAGCGTGCACAGCACCCTCCGGCCACTGCCTTTAAAAGCAGAAAACCACATCCCTCCCTGGTGGGAGCCAAGGCCCTTCAGCAAGGCTCCCCCTTCACAGGAGAGGCTGCCTGGATCATATTTGTATTCATTTTCATGAACTTCCCATAAAAGTCACTAATAGAACACAATCTGCTAATTAAGTTTCGCTCAGGAAGGCATTTTCACCTTAGATTAGCAGTGTCCTTGCACATTTTTTGCCACTAATGTACTAATAACATCTTATTTATCTTATAAATGAATTCCCTTAGACTTATCATTAAATTTGAGATATTAACGCACGCAAATGAACCCGATGTGAAAGGAGGGCAAATAACTCCAAAGGGATAGAAACCACAAGTCCCATTTCCCTTCCTTTTTACTGCTATGGAAAAAGGCAGCGGGCTGGGAGCTCGGAGGAGCAACGCCCTCCCTTTTACTGCTGCAGAGGTGCAAGGAAGGGCAAGGAGCCCTCTCCAGCACCCCAATCTCACTCCCCTTGCTCCAGCAAAAGGGGAGAGCACGCATGGCTTCAGCACCCCAAATCTTTGCAGGCAAGTCTGCATCAAGTTGTTCCGCGCCACAGAGCACCAAGATGCACCTCACCCCGTCCTTGCTCATCCCAGGGGGGTCATAGCCATATACCCACCCCAAAATTGGGTATATTGGCCACAGCCAGTTGGTACATAAATATAATATATATTGGGTTTATAGAGCCACACCAAAAGCCAGCCCCCACGGTCCCAAGGACTCGCACCCCTCCCCGAGCTGCCCCCATCTGTGCCTGCAGAGAGGCTGGAGAGAGGCTGGCTGCTGCACCTGCTTCCGAAAATGTGGCCTGGGTTTAAAATATTTGTCCGAGGGAGGGAGGAGGTGGGGGAGAGGCGTTCTTGCTCATGAATCTTGGCAGGATGCAGCTGCTGTCTGTGCTTCCCTGCAACTGGCTGGAAGATGGATCACGGAGGGGAGGCCAAGCTGCAAAATTTAAATCCAGATCTGCTTTGGCTCTCTGCTGTAAATCCCCCCGCTGCTAGAGCCGTGTTTTCTGCTCAGACGTCCCCAAACCCTCCTTGCCCCCAGCCCCACGGGGACAGACGCGTCACCACCGCGCCGAGCATCGCGCGGGGGCCGCTGCCACCTCCCAGCGCCCGAGCACGCACCGAGCTGGGCACGAAGGAAGGAGATTTGCACTCCGCTGAGGCTTTTTGTCCCTCTTAGTGTAGTTATTTAGGCAGCCTGGACCGAGTCCCGCCCCGGCTGAGCGAAACAAGAGCAGTGACGGTTTCCTCCGCGGTGCCCTCGTACCAGCCCTGCGGTGCTTCACTGCCAACTTTGCAGAAGAAACCACCACCAACCCCTGCTATTCCTGTGCCGCTCGTCCCGGAGACGCGGCTCTTTTCCCGCTTGTAATTGGATGAGGCAACATTGACATCCAGTGGCCGATCAGATTAATCGCAGTGGAGACGGAGGATTTTTCTCCCGGGGACGGAGCACGCCTTGGCCAAGGGCCGGCAGTGACCGGCCAGGCCTCCGCCACCCCTCCTGCGCACCTCCCTGCCAGGGATACGGCCACAAGCTGAGGGAAGCTGCCTTTCAGGGCTGCTTTCTTCCCCAGTCCTCCCTGATGGAAAATCAAATGGCCCCACTGGCATAAACCAGCGTCTTCCACTGGGGATGCGTTAACTTAGGCCAGCCGGCTCCCTGATTTTACATCCCAGTCTTGTGGGAGGCACAAATGCTCAGGAGGGCACAAGGCAGCATGCACGACCTGCCAGCGAGCTCCAAGGTTTTATTTTACCCCCAGACTCAGGCTTTCATGCCCTTATAAATGCAATGGGCACCGGGCATGGCTCCTTCTCCATCAGCCCCATCCTGCAAGCAGTGGTCTTGTGGGATACCCGCGGCAGGACAGTCCCCAGGACACCTTTTCATGCTGGATTTTTCCATTCGCACCTGGTGTGAAGCCTCACAGCCATCGGGACGCTGCAGCACACAGCCTCTGTCCTTCACCTGCTCCCACCACTCTCTGGGTTTTCCCTTACGGGAAACCTGGGCTGGCTGGCAAGCAAATCCTGAACACCCCTCCGCTGGGCTACGAGGCACGATGCGTGTGGGTATCTTGTTTTCCTTCCCAAAACATTTCTGAGATGCAATCCGCAGCTGGACACCCATGAGCTTTAGGGGGATTTCTGCATTCCCTGCTGGCAGACAACAGAACTGAGGCACCAGGAGGACACAGAGGATGGGGAAGGCTATCAACCCACGCTGCCAAACCCCGTATTCAGGCCGTGTTGTCGGCTGTAGCCTTTTATGAACGGTTTGCATGCCCACAGACGCAGCTAGATGCTGTTCCCTCCCCAGGCAGCTGTAAAAAAAAAAAAGCGGCTCCCCCTCCTCAAATCTGCTTTAAAGGTTCTCCGGTTTCTGTGGGGGTTTCATTTTTATTTTAAAAAATACTAAGGCAGATTACATGCTATGCAATTAAATATTGATTGGGAATTCTCCCCAAGTATGCTTCCCCTCCATCTCTCTGCCTCCGCAGGGAGATGTCAAGTTCTGTTTCCTAAGCTGTCCCCATCCAGTGATTACGTTCATTAGGACACCAGCCTTGTGGTTAAAAGTACTTTCTTTGCTGCTGTACGTTTAATTAGACAACTCTTTCCTAGAAATTATTTATAGCCGGGCTTGGGAGCTATTGTTAGTCCGAATGTAAATAAGATTCAGAAGGGAAATCCCAGGGCACCCCTGTGGCTGGTGAGCCGCTCACTTCAATCCATTAGCACTGGTCCCAGCGCCCCTGCTTAGCGCAGGCTTCCAGGGGCTTTATGGCTGCAACTTGTGCTATTTAATGAACTAACGCAGCGAGCCAGGCACAGGTTTCCAGTGCGACTTTTGGTGCACAAAAAGTGTTTTCCCTCCTGTCCGTGCAGGAGCTGGGAAAACCCCCAGCGTGCCGCAAGGAAGGGATCTGGGTGGAGAGGGGCAGCGGTTGTGCGTGGATGGAGCTGGGAGGGATGGGGAGGCACGGCAGGGCTGGCAATGCCAGCGACCCCAGGCAGCACCAAACCCTTGCACGGGGCAGGTTCAGCCCCACACAAGTCGGGTCTGGCTCAGCCCCAGCCTGCGTGCCCTTTCCTTCCCCACGCACCTCCTGAATTCGGCTGGGATGGAGCTCTGTGGGAAAAATATCGGCTTTAGAGCAATACACATCGCTGCAAACCCACCTGGGAACACCTGAGCGGGGTTAGGGGTGTGTTTAAACAGCCTGGGGTTGGAAACGCTCCTAGGAAAGGTGCTGACGGAGCCCAGCTCCGCAGCTCCTGGAGGAAAAGCAAGCACAGGAGGCTCACCCACTTAGCAAAGCAGCCAACCAAAAAGACATCCGGATGAACCCTAGGCCCCCTCCTGACCCCCTTGGCAAGCAGCATGGTCAAACAACCAAACATCTCCAGTTTCAACCCAAAGGAAGCACCGACAGGATGGGCGCACTCCTCCCTGTCCGTGCGCGTCCACAGGCATGTGCCTGCTGCAAACGTGGTGAGTCGGGATGCTCAGCCCCTGTGCCAGGCCAGCATTTGCAAACCACACATCATTCTTGGGGTCAGTCTTACATTTTCCCACCTTCAGCTGTCCCCCTGGCTTTTGGGCAGCTCTCTGCAGCTCTCTGCAGGCAGCTGTGGCTTTCTGCCCACAGCTCTCCTGACAGAGCTGCTCCACGCAGGGGGCAGCAGCAAGGCCACGTGCAAGAAAAAGGGTAAGTCTCTAAAATAACCAACAGCAGCGGGCTGAAATCTGGACAGCAAAACCCTCAGCTGGGAAGGGGGCTTGGTCCGTGCCCAAACCTGACTGCAGAAGACGATGGAGCAGGGTCTGCCGCGCTTCTCGGGTGGCTTCTCAGCCTGCAAGCCCTGGGAGTTGAAGGTCACGGCACCACCCGCGCTGCACAGGGGGGAAATAAATGCAAAACCAAATGGCAAAAGCTCTGCTGCCAGCTTAGATGGCACGAGGGGCCGCGAGTGTCCCTTCTCCACCAGCGCCAGTGCCAGCAAGCCGCTCGTCAATGCCACCGAGCCCAGGCAGGAGCCATCCCCGTTCCGAAGGGTAGCGCTGTGGGGAGGTCTATTATTTTAAACATATAATTGATTCTAATTCATCACTTATCGCACGGTGACAGATTTTTATATAGTTTATTATCTCAGGCACAGCACGGGGGCCCGGGGGGGCTGGCTCCTATTGTTTGGCATTTCCTGCTCCTGCCTCATCTCTAGCCGCTCCCGTTATCTGTCTGATTAAGTTAGGGATTCTGGTATCTCCGGGTCCCCAGGTAACCGTCAGCGCTCACAGCCTCCCCTCGCAGGATTAGAGCAGCCTGCGTGCACCTCTGCTCCTTGACCCGTCTGTCAGACGACGTCTCCGCGCTCGGCTGACGATTTGGGGATGCGGGGACAGCGACGGGTCCCCCGCGCCCAGGCGCTCAGCAGCAGCACCACAATTTGGGGTGTCCCCAAGGAGCCGGGTACCGCAGCGCCCTGCCCCTTGCAGGATGCAAAGCCAAACCCTGCCGCCTCCTTCCTTCCCCTCCCCAAAGTGGGTGGGAATTTTGAAAGGCACCAAAAGCACCCAAAAAGGCCTGGTTGAGCGCTGGGATGTGCAAATCCCACGGCCTGGAGAGCTCCACTGCGCCTCCCGAGCATCTCCCCTCGCAGTACACGAATTCTCCGAGTTGTCACGGGTCAATTCGGACTATTCCCATCTCCCAGGGTGCCTCCAACTTCTCCACGACTTTGGTTTTGTTCCGTTTCAGAATGCAGAAACACAAATGCGCACGCACACTTGCTTCTGATGAGCTCAACAACTCCAAAAATGCCAGAAACCCAAATTTTCTTCTGACACTCTAAAGAGTCACTTTGCAATTTCAGTATTTCGTTTCAGCATTTTAGATTATTTTGAATTATTTCTACAACATTTCACGATGCTAAATGCAACGCTGAACATCACACAGAACAGCTAGAAGGATGTCATTATGTGACATAACACAGTGATTGAAACATTTTACAATTTGATCCTATTTTAAAATCATTAAGGGCTGCTGCTGCTTAGCTCTGATTGAAACATCTTTTTTTTTTTTTTTTCCCCCTAGATCAAAGCGTGTCTTGTTCTAAATGTAAGGAAACAGTTTGACATTGTTCAAAAATGGCGTCAAAACCATTTTTACAACACAAACAGCAGCGGCTTTCATCTCGATGTCAAACTGCTTCATTACAACAACAAACAAAAGGCACTTTTATCTGAGAAGTAGGATGCTTTGGTTGACTTTAAGTAGCAGCTGCCCTTAATTATTTTAAAAACAAAAGAAAACATAGCAAGGATTAACCTGCTTCACTAGTGACGTGTCATACAAATGTATAAATAATATAAAAAAAACTCGGAATAGTCAAAATTCAAACAAAACTTTAAACAGAGGAATTCTTTGCAATTTTTCTACCAAGGAGACCGGTGCAGGGGAGGTCCATGCTGCTACGCTGGTATTGATGCCTGCATGCAACGAGCCCTTTATGAGCCAGGCCGATAGGCTATTGCAGACCATTTCTGGGAAAATAAAAAGAAAAAGCAAACAGCCTTGACCCAAACAGCCTGCTGCGGGGGCACACACCCCAGGGAGGCGCAGGAAGGGCTTTTTGCTGGTGGGGAATGAAAAACCTGCTTCTGGCTTGGTCTTAACGCCCCGGCAGTGCAGTCCCCGACCAGGGGTGCTGTGTACAGCCCGGAACGAGCAGCATCACCAGAGAGGTGCTGAGCCTTTCCAGCACCAGGAAGGGACACTGCACGCACACGAGGGGCCACGAAGTGCTCTTTCACGCCGCACTTAGCGCCGAGGGAGCTGAAATGATCAATGTACGTATGTGTATGAAGTAAATGAACACACCACTAACTATCTGGGGGACTTCGAAGTGACATTATGCAAACATGCATGCTTGTACGTACACGTGGAGAGTGGAAGCTGCGAGCTGACTGAGTTTAATCGGGTGATGCTGATCCAGATAAGGACCAGAAGGACCCAGAGAGGAGCATCCCAAAGCAGAGCAAGTTAAAGGAGCTGCCTGATCAACCACAGCACCAGCTGCCAAGGGTGGACCGCTGCTCCTCTCCACCCCTTGCGCTCCCACCCGCAGCAGCAGTGCCCTGCACGGCGCTCGCCTTCCTCTGAGCCCTGGCTCCACGCCGAATCCTTGCAAACCAAACCCTTCGTGCTCCTGAGCGCCCAGGAGCCCCTCGAGGTGCCATCAGCAGCTCCCCGGGCGCTGAATCCTCCTGGGGTGCCCCCCGTTGCAGGCAGAGCCCTGGTTTCCCCCCCAGCTCTCGCCTTTGCCGCTGACATTTTGCTCGGTGCCTGATGAGCTTCCTCCCCCACTTCCCCTAGGAATGACACCGCTGTTATCTCTGCTGCATCTAAAGCACACACAGACTCAGTTTAGGGACAGTTAATTTCCAATTCTTTCCAGATGGGTTGGAATAATATCCCCAGGTGGTAAATACATTATTAAGAAGGCAGTTTGGTGTGAAATTGGCTATTAAAATATAGATAAAGTTTAATATATTGAGCTCCTTGTCAGAAAAATCACTTTAGAGGGAGCTTATTATTTGTTTGATATTAAAAGAGTCACAGCTCCGCTCCAAGTGACAAATGGGGAGGGGGAGGAAATGCCACCAGTAATGAACAAAAGCTTTTTAACATTTAAATTTAGGTTTCCGCTCAGCACCCTGCGCTGTTCTGGGTATGCCCGCACAGGGGATCCGTCTGTGCTCCTCAAAAACCAGCGGCCGAGGCCGGTCCATGCCCACCAAAACACATCCCCTCGCGCCCCCAGGGGATGCCGAGCTGCAGGAGATGCTTCCGCTGCCCCCCCAGGCTCCTTTTTGGGGGAAGTTCAAAGCAAGCAGCCTCCTTCCTTGCTCCGTCTCGCCCTCCGGGGTGTTTAGGAGGAGATATCAAAAAGGAATAATTTGGGGGAAAAAAAAAAATCCTTCCCAACATCCCCAGCAGCCTGGCACATCACGAGGGTTAGCACGGGATGCTCATGGTGCTGAGGCTCTGCAACCTGCCCCTCTCCACGAGCTCCGTCCCATCCCAACGCCTCAAAAAGCGCAAAGATTTTAGGACGAGCCCCAGAGTTTTGGGATTGGCGTGTACAGAGCACCGGCGTCCCAGCCTGGGTGGGATCTACACGGAATAATTAAGCAAAACATCTCCGGTCCAACACTCCACTAACCAGACACGAGAGACGAGCTGCCTCTTCCCTCTGCTCCGCGCGGGGCTCAAGTTAGGTCTCCCATTACTAAGACTTCATTAGTTTTACAAAATATACTACAGAACATTTACTAGCGGGCTATGAAGAATCATAAATAATTAAAATTAAATTACACTTGTCAAGGAAATGAACGAATCGCTTCTTCGAGATGCATTATCCCCACGCGCTTATTTATTTATTTTTACATCGCCCGCCCGGTTATGAACTTATCGGGTTTTTATGGAGAGGGGTGAGAACAACGTGCTCTTCGGACAAAAAAAAAAAATACTGCCGACCTGACTTTTACCCCACTTAGCTGCAAAACAGAAGAAATTGCAATTTAAATCAATGGTGTTGTGGTACATGCACCCACATTCAAAATCCGCGGCGGTGTTAAAAGCATTATTAGTCAGCGTTATTATTATCTGGCAATTAGCAAACTTCAATAATTGGCACTTATTAGATCTTCCACTTGACAAGAATTTACTGTCAGGAGCTTTCAAGGGGAGGCACAATAACAATGGAAAACATCTTAACAAATTAATTAAGCCTCCCAACAGCCCCAGAGCCCTTATGGGGGAAAAAAAAAAAAAAAACACCATGGTTACTAGGGTTTTTAGGGAGGCTCCGGCCCCAGAATTACAGGGGGGCTGGGGCTTGGGGGGCCACAGGCAGCAGCAGGCACCAGGACTCTGCTCCCAAGTCCTTGGGTTCTCTACTTGCACCTATTTGTGTGTATATATTTATTCCTTTCTTTTTCTTGGTTGCCAGCATCTCCTAAAAGTCACTTCCCCAAGTTAACATCCCCCGGGGTGCGCGCGTCTCTCCGGGGGGCTCGGAGGAGCCAGGCATGTGATCATCTTTTATCTCCCATTTCTGTTCGCTCTTTGGATTCCAGTGGGTTTGATGTTTTATTAACGGCCCTGCTCTGTTCCGGGCCTGCCCGTCATTTGGGATTGGCAGCTCCGCACCAGCCAGCGAGCGGGGAGGAGGAGGAGGAGCAGCAGGAGCCGCAGCAGGATGCGGCCAGCCCAGACCCACCGCTCACCCTGCCCGTGGTGCACAACTCACCTTGCAAACCCCTTGCCCACCCCACAAACCCCATGCCCACCCTGCCTTCGAGCCTCGTTAGCCCCTCTCACGGGGCTGGAGGTTCTGGTATGGAAATGCATGGTATTAATTCATGAATCAGTAATTAATTCTTTCATCACTTGCAAAAACAAAATGAAACCCAAACAACAGCGTTATCCCAGAAGGTTTACACACACACACACACACACACACACATGCCCAGGGTGGCACACACCGATCCTGGCACCTCCTTGCACCAGAAGTTTCCTATATTTGAGGGAACAGTTGCACTTCCCTGTAAGGAAACGGCCCAGTAAAGGATGCAAGCAGCACCTTAAATAACCCCGTTCCTCATCCCAGTCTTGGAGATGATAGCAAATCCACAGCGAGTGGTGTAGTGCAGATATTCAAGGGCAGAGCCAACCACACTGCATGCTTTCCCTTCGAGAGGAGAAAGGCGGTGTACGAGCAAGAGCAGCTAAATCCCGACAGTTAAAACTTGGGCGGGCGCTTGCACGCTGCAAGGAGGGCAGGGAGACCCCAGGGAGCATCAAAACCCTTCAGAGACGGAGCCTAGCACCAGGGATAGGAAAGGCTGGTGGCTGTGGCATAGTGTGGCACCGTCCTTCCCCGATAATGCATTACTGGAAGTGGGGAGCCACCAGTCTGCAAGACCAACCCTGTCCCACATCCTTTGGTGGCAGAAAAACCAGGTCTCTGCTGTCCCTTCCAAGCCACGCTGATGCAACCCAGCACGAGGCGCAGCTGCACCTCCAAAGAAAACTTCCCCTTCTCCCTGCCTTCCCCTTCTCCCTGCCTTCCCCTTCTCCGTGCCATCCCTTTCTCCGTGCCATCCCTTTCTCCGTGCCATCCCCTCCTCCCTGCCTTCCCCTTCTCCCTGCCTTCCCCTTCTCCCTGCCTTCCCCTTCCCCCTGCCTTCCCCTTCTCGCTCCTCTTCCCAGCAATTATCCGCCGAGCCCAGCTCCCGGGGCCGTGCAAGTTTGCAGTGAGTGCGCCGAGTGCCTCCGCTAGTGGAGGAGGAGGATCAAGGTTGCCGATGCTCCTTTCAAAGGAGATCTGGAGAGGTTTGGAGGAGAGGCGGGACTGCCGGCAGGCTTCCCCAGAACATCTTATTAGAGTCACTTTCACACATCACTTGAAAGCTGCCTGACAATGTCCTTTCTTTAACAAAGCAAATATTGTATAAATTAATAGCCCTTCAGGGAAAGACAGAGGCAAGCGCTTCCCGTCGCTGCCCTGACGGCCACTTTCGGCAGCCCGCTCCTGCAGCCTGTGAAAAGCAAACTGCAGGCAGCGGGGAGGTGACGTGAGGACGAGTCCTCCAGCTCCAGCCCAACACACATCGAGGTCCCTCGGTGCACCCAGAAAAACCTCCGGAAAGGAGGCTGCGGGAAGCAAAACAAGCCGCGAATCCCGACTGCTCTGCACCGCTGCTTTCCCGAGGCAAGCCCAAGGATCTCTTTTACCACGCTATCAACATTTCAAGCGCGCACGTTTGTAATTTATGAAGGCAAAATGATGCTTCTCCAAAAGCACGCGGCTCCCCTACGCGCAAAGCGAGGGCTGCTCCAGTTGCAGCGAGTCGCAGGTGCACAGAGGGCTGTGGAGAGGAGACAGGCTGGGGTCTTTGCTCAAAAAACTTTTGAGACACCTGATTTGACTCAAGGGATGGGATGCGCCGCCCACCTTGGCCTCACCTGCAAGCAGCTCCATCCCTGCTGGGCTTTGGGGATGGGGCACCGGGTTCCTACTGGGCTGGGACCTGCAAAAAGCATGCCTGGGGGCAGTTTGGTTTCTCAGCTGGGCAGAAAAAACCCTTCCTCCAGTCTAATTTGTGGGAAAAGGCTGTCAACGGTGTCAGCTATGGGACTCTTCACAGTGGGCCAGCCCCCAGGCAGAGAGAGGTTTGCAACCCCCTTCCTCTTTCCGCTCACAGCCAAAAGGATGGGCAGCAGGCTGGGCTCCCCACAACCCCACCGACCTTATTTTTTACCTGCAGAAACCTCCTAGAGGTCCCCCAGGACCCGCACGGCGCACAGCCAGCATTATGTTTCCCTCCCTTCGCTGCCCTTTTCCCTTTTATCATGCTTAAAAACCTCGGGCTCCCCCTGCACGCATCCCGAAAAGCAGCTCCCTCTGCGAATCCCCACACCAGAGCCCCGCAATTGATTTAACCTCGGTTATCTCCGCGATTAGCCCAGCCACAGAGCAGATAGTTGGCTCTTATCAACCCATTAAAGAGTCAAAGAACGCTGTTACCAGTTTTTTATCTGCAAAACGCACACAAAGCCCCGCTGATTATTCTATTAATTTGTTAATGAACCTGTCTTGCCAGACAGACTCCCAGTGCTTTTGCAAAGTAGGGATGGGGAATTTTAATCTTCCTGGGGGTTCAGGCCCTGGGCTCACAAGGCTTTGAGCTCCCAGGCTCTGTAGGATCTGAAGCAAAAGCTCGCCCCCATCAGCAGCCGCCCAGACACGGGGCAGCATTTCAGAAACCGCCCCAGCTGCTGAATTTGGGTGGGCAGCAGCCCTTGCACAAGGGGCACCAAGTCCACAGCTCTGCCACAGCCTGTGTCCCCGCTAGGCTGAGCAAATGGGGAGATTTAAGATGTCTTTGGCTAGCATTGCCCTGACCCCTGTGGGACAGGCTCTGGACAGTGCCAAGCAGGCAGACCAAGCAGCTCAAATCCCTGCCCCAAACCCCAGAGCACCCCAACCAGCTGCACTGCGGGCATTGGGAGCTGGAGATGCTCCTACAGGGGCTGCTTCTGATGAAATCCACGTTACAACCTACCTCCCAGACCCTGAGCCTTTGCTTGCCTTAAAATACTCAGGAAGAACACCGAGGAATGCAATAAAGCTCACAAAATGGCCAGCACGGGTCGTGCCAGTGGTGCACAATGAAAGGCACCGTGCGGGTACTGCAGAAACTTGCAGGATGGGCCCAGAGCTGGGACCCTACGGCACCAACAGTGCCACCAAAGCAGCTTCGGTGGCCCTGGTCACGCAGCAAGACAGAGATCTCTGTGCCGACATCAGCCCAGACTCTTCTGATTGACTCAGAAAACATGAGATATTAAAATAATAAATTTGAGGCTGCATTCTTCTAACTTTGGAGCTGCTGAGGTATCTGAGTGCGTGTCCCCTTGCTTTACCACCGTACCTTAATGCCTCCAAATCTTTAACATATTTACTCTTACAACACCCCTGTGCAGAAGTGATATTATTACAGCTGCTGAGAGGCCCAGAAAGCTTGGGATCACACCAAAAGACAGGAGCAGAATGAGTGATTAAAAGCCCAAATCTTCTAAATCCCAGCTCTAAGCACCCAGCTACTTCTCTCCGTAGCAGGACAGACACCTCGCTTTCTACCTCCGTGAAAGCTGAGTCCCACGGTGCTGGGAAGTGAGAACTAAATTGCAAAGACCAGATGTGAAGCTGGAAACAGGGAGCCCAGCCGGGGAGGCAGGCAAAAAGCCCATCCTACTCCTGCCCCTGTATTCACTCATGGCCAGAGCTGCTTCTCAACGGGGAAGGGAAGAAGAAAAGACTAAAATAACCAGAAAAGTGGCTGGCCTGTCAGGTTTGTGCGCTGCATCCCTGGCTTGCAGAACCCACCTGTCTCCTTGACCCACCCCTCTTCCTGAAAAACACAGGCTTTCTTCTCGGTTATTTTTAGGCGAGGGTAGCTGGATGTTTAAGCACTTCTAAAGCTGCCAACTGCACAGCAAATTAAATGCATAACCCTGGAGCACTTGGAGGATGAATACATTACGGACAAAAGAAACATGTCATCACACCCACACGCAGCTTTGTTTACTTTGCATTCATACACGGCTCCGTTGTCACCTCCATCCCTGACTCCTAATGATAAAAGACAAAAGGCAGAGAGCTCCCGCTCAGCCCCCCAAAGTCTCCATCTGATATGCACAAATGCAATTTGTCTCGGAGCCTCCCGAGGCCCCCGATGGCGGGGCGATGCATACAGAAAGAGCTGCAGGGAGGACGCAGCTCCCCGACAGGAGCCTGCGGTGGGAGCGGGGCCCAGGCTCGCGCCCAGCCCAACCCTGGCCAAGCCTTTGGGTCTGGGCTTCCTCGGTGGCATCCAAACGGCTGGGAGGAAAGGATTCCCACAGGTATTCAAGAGCTGCCCCTGTTCCTATAGGAACCCTTTCTACGCATTGTGTCTCACCCCAAGTCTCCTCGGATGCATCCCCAGTTGCAGAGCGGACTCCAAGTTTCCTTAAACCCAAGCATTTAGAGCCAAAACAACCCCAGCATCTGGCAGGGCACAGCCAGGCTGGCCTGCAGGTCCACTCCATCTGCTGCTGGCAACGACTTTCCAGGTCAAAGCACTTTTTCACTGCACGGAGCAGAGACAAACCATGCTGTAAGGAGTCCGGAGAAGCTCTGCATTAAAGATCACACGCATAAAAGCTCAGATCCTCAGGAGAAGTCTGTGAAAGCCTGCCTCGGAGATAGCACTGCGGGCAGACCAAGCTGCACAGAACCCCACGTTAGGACATTTATTCTTGACTCAGCACTCCTGAGCTCTTCACTAAAGGGACGGCCACAGTTGTCCCTGCTTGCCGCATGCTCGTGGTTTGATTCTCGGGGCTGATTTAAGGGGAGAGACACCAGGGTGCTGCCCTTGGTCAATGGAAACCACCCCGAGCAAGACAGTTCTGCAAGCATCTGAACCACGAGATTCAGCACCATGAGACTGACACATCGCTGGAAATAAGGGGAACCTTCATATGACAGCTTTTTACTACTGGTGGGTCCGTTTAGAGCTCTCCTTGCCAGAAATTATGGCACTATTTTTTCACTGCTGTGAGGAAGCACTCATAGCACGAAGCCAAAAGCACCGGAGCAGAGTCTGTCAGCTCGATGGCACCGGGGCTGCTCCGTGTTTCGCACAGCCCCGAGCAGAGCTTGGCTCCTGACTACGGCCCTAAGCACCACGACAGCAATAAATATCCAAATATCCCAAACTGAACATCCCTGAACATGGACCACGCTGGGGGAAGCCAGATTTGAGTTGTTCTGCCTTCTGCAGCCCTGCAGAGGGAAACCTCCACTCCCAACCCTCGTGTTATCCCCAGAGCACCCCGGTGCCACCCGGGCGTCCTCACCCCGAAGGACTTCTTGCAGCCCAGGCTCCCAACAGGCACTGCCTTCCTCTTCCCTGCCTACACCTTTCTGTCTAACCAGTGCTTGGTATTTGAGTCTAAAGGTTAATTAAGTGTGGCTGCAAGAATGAAAGGCCACAATCAATTACCGCGCCTGCTTGTCCATTTGAGTCAATTTTTAATCATGGTGATTTGGTATTTTGGGAGGCGTGGGGTGAGGAGAAGGGCAAAATTCTCTTTCTTCCTCTCTTTTTAAAAGATATTTACTTGAGCTGGATGGTTCCCCAGGCTCCAGGCAGCGTGCCTTCCCCTGGCACCTGCCACCTTCTCTCGCCTCCGCTTTGTCTCTGCACAGCGCTCCAGAAGGACACCAGCGGAGATGGGGAACGTGAGAAGAGCTGTCTTTAAAATATTCCCATCGCAGCTTTCCAGACCCGTTGCCTGCCAAAAAGCTCAGCCTGCCCCGAGCCCTCGGGGCTTTACCTGAACCCAGAGGAAGGAGCACGCATGCACGCGTCCCCGTGCTTTCCTCTCCAGCAGCAACATGAACCCCTGCCCATCACACCCATGAGCCTGTTTGCTCCGTGACACACCTCTGAACCCCCCAAAAAGGACGGGGCTGCCCATCACAACCCATCCACATCCCCAACATCCCCCCCAAAACAAAAACCTCATCGCAACAACACGAACTCATCCCCTAACACACGCCCGCCACCCCAAAGGCAACTCCCCCCCAACACACGCTCCTTCTGCCTTTTGTAATAATTAACTATTTAAAATTCTACTGGTGCTAATCGCAGCAGTCCGGGCTGTGTTCTCATTACCCAGGATCAATTCCTGTTTAATATTCACCTCCAGGGGCGGATGTGGCTGGAATGAGTTGCTGATTTCTCTCTCGCTACGCCAAAGCTAATGAGTGGCTGCTGCTATTGTAGTACAGTCACTCTCCTGTAATCAGTCAAAATAACAAGCAACAGCACCTTCCAGGGACGCGAGGTATTCTACATAAATATACATAGACAGGCAGCCACGCCAATGGACTTCACATCTCAATGAGCTATGGCCGACGCGCAGCCCTCCCCGGCGGTGGGCGTGGGGACAAGCCCACCGCCCCGCAATTAGCTGCGGTCGTTAAGGGGCATCACGCCCGTTTGTAATGGCTTGTCTGCATCTGGAGGCTCCCCAGGATTCAGATGGAGAACGGACACCTCTGTTTGCAGTCATGCACAGGCACCGAGCCTTGTGCCCCCCTAGCTTGCTTTGCTTCTATGGATACATCGGGTGGAATGAGAGGGATGTGGGAAGTCACCCCAAATAACCCCACGGGCAGGGTACGTGCCATGCCGTAACTCACGGCCAGCCTTCCTTTCAAACCTCTCGCCACGGAAGAGCACAGAGCTCTTGCAAAAATAACAACAGTGCACAATGCCTTGGCTGCTCCCCTCAAGGCATTTGGCAACAGGTCTTGCATGCGACAGGGTTAATCTCCATCTCCCACCCGAGGGAAAAGTGGTGATAACATTTTTTCCCTCGGCTTTTGTAAGCATTAGGGGAGAGCTAAAACTCTCTCCTCCGGGGAAATCAACCCAACAAGTTGTGCTGGTGGGATCGTCATCCTGGCGTGCTCCTGGGGACGGGAAATCGCTCTCAGTTCCCGCATCATGGCAATACCACGAGGCCATCTCCCTCCCCAGAGCCCTACAGGTTCCACAGCGCTGCTACAGGGCTCAGAGGCCAGCAAAGGCAAGCTGCAATCAGAAATGCAACCACCACCACCCCAAAACCACCCCAACCACCACCCTCCCAAATCCCAGCTCCAAAACCAGGTGCGAAGGGGGCACTCGATCCAATGCAATTTGCCCTGAGGGCACCCAAAGCAGGACACAGCACCCAAAACCCCAGCAGAAGTTGCCGAACCTAAGTCCGAGATCTTTGGGGTGAGGCGACCCGCGCCGAGCTGCCCTGCTCAGGAACCTGCAGCACTGGGGATGGGCGATGCCCTGCCTGAAGCCCTAAAGGACACGCAGGGAGAAGCGGGTGCCAGTTCTCATCAGGCCTCATGTGGACAGGCCACAGGAGGGGGGGAAAATGGGAGCTGGCAGGGAGACTTCAGCCAAAGACCAAACAAGGCTGGGTTTGCTCCCGAGCAGCAATTAGGGGCAGAAAATTCAGCAGGCTCCTTGGCAGGGGCAGTTGTCTGCTGGGTGCGTGACAACGGCAAGGGGCATGTATGGCTTTGCCAGGCAGGACCACGGGGGAAGCTGAGGCACAGGAAGCAATGATGTCCTCTCCCTGTTATCTCAGGAGCGTGCAAACACTAAAAATTTGGGATTTTGCCATTAAAGTTTTAAAGCAGGATTTTTCTTTCCCCCCAGATCCATCTAACGTAAGGCACATTAACACAGTACACCTATGCCGGTGAGGACACGTGTACGCACACCAACACAAAACCTTCACACTCAGAAATAATTAGGATTTATACATACTCCTGCCCAGTAGACCACTGCCAGCTCCCTTCCTAGGGCTGCAGATTGCCCCTGCACATCCCACACCCCTGTGACTGCTCCCTTCCCACCAACACAACCCCATTTTATCTATATAGAGAGGAGAAAGAAGTCTTCCTAACAAAAAGGACACCTATGGATGGATGTCCGAGAGTCCTGGGCGTGGGTTTGGTTTGACCGATACCGAAACCATACCAATCCATACCAATACCAAAACCATACCAAACCTGGTACGGTCTGACCGATCAGCCTGGTTATCCCGAAGAGGGAGAGGAAACTTTGAGCCTGCAGGGGCACAGCCAGCTCCAAAGGGAGATGGAGAAGCGCCCAGCTCCACTCCGGCGATGGCACTATTAATGGAGCAAATGGAAATTGTGTACCTGGTGCTTGTCCATCACCCCCCAACAGCTCGCAAGGGAGGAGAAAACCACAGATGCCTCCAGGCAGTTTGCTCGCTGAAAATCAATAACTAGTATTAAAAAATGGATCCAGTTCCCATTGGAACAGACTGCTCAGGGCCGTGCCATAATTCTGCAGAACAGTCAATATTTACTGTAAGTGTCTCAAATAAAGATTGAGCTTCGATTTAGTAGGATCGTTATTGTGCGTTAATAATATGCCAATTGATTATTAAACATATTTACTGAGGGTATGAAAAATAGGCTAGGAGATGAAAGGGCATCTGACGCAGGAACATGATGTTAACTAGGGAACCTAATTGTGCAGAGCTGCATTAGCCAAATTATCTTTCTGTCGTTAGGAAACATTTCATAAAGGCATTAAAATGCTACAGATAGCGAAACAATGAATGTTCAGAGGAGTTGGGCAGGAGGACAAACTGCCTCCCAACAAGGTCCTGCATGCGTCTGCTCCTCCCTTTGCACCATGGCGGCACTTGGAGTCCCCAGCGCCTCGTGCCGGGTGCCCCCAGCTCTCCCTGCCCCGAATATTAGACACAAAAGACCGACAGGAGACCCAAAACCAAGCCGCCTCTGCAGGTAGCCTCAGTATCGTCTGCTCCAGGCCTGCACCATCCTCTGCCCATGCCACAGCTCCTCTCCTGCTGCTGGGTTAATTGGGGCACACGCGGTCTCCCTGGGCACCGCGATGCCTTTCTGCCGTCAGAGCGCGCACGCCAGCTCGGCGGTGACATTTGGTGGCCGTCTTGAACGCGGCTTTTTGCTGCTTGAGGATTTTCACAACGTGTCCACAAATGTCACTTCAAGTAACACTTCTGGCTAAGCAGTCGATTCTCACTTTGAAAATTCAGGGAAACGTCAATTTCTGCATGTTTTCCTCCTATTCTAAATCATATCCTCTTACTGAGAAAACAGCATAACTGAAGGATTTTTTTTCTCCTCCTTTTTCCACAAGCTCTTGATGAAATGTAAATGATTTTCAACTTTGATCTTTATACTTCTTGGCTGTTTCTAAGTAGGTTTCTTTCCTAACGATTGGACTCGAGCTTGCTCCCGGAATAAAGCTCTCTCCTCCAAGTCCTTGCCATGCAAATTACCGAGCAGCCCAGTGCAGTAGCTCAGAACAGGCCACTCTTTTTTTCTACCGGTGGAAATCATTTCCATTTGGGGTTATATATCCCACTGCTTCTACTCAATGGGCTGCTGCTCACCAGGCATTCAAATTCTGCTCATCTTATGCCGCAGGGCGATTTTGAACGCACCAAAGGCCAGGCTCGTCAGCCACGGAATGCTGGTGGAAACAGGAGCCTCCCGAGCCCACGGAGGACTGGGATACACAGCCTCGCATCTTCCCTGGAGGTCTGGGTGGAAAGACTTCATCCAGAGCTGCCCACCACGCGTGGCAAAGCCGCTGCCCTGGGATCCTGCAGAGCTGGGCTTTGCACGCTCTGCGCTGGAGAAAACTCATTATGTCTGGGCTACTGGGCACATTTTAAATACAGCTGGCAAATATATAAATATATAAATATATATATAAGTGTACAGAGATCTAAAGCATGACTACTTTCCCACCACCACCTCCAAAAAAGAGGGAATTAAAATTAAATTCGGACCCAGAAGACACGATGCTCTCCACGAGGGATGCTTCATGCCTCCGTGCCCGCCCGCACCGCATCCCCGCTCTGCCCAGCCTCAAAGCCTGAGCTCCCCACGTGCGGGTTTGATCCTAGTCTCCACGCAGCCAAGGCTGGATAATTCATGCACTCCGAGGCAGCGAGAGAAGAAGAAAGGTAAAACTTGCCTTCAGGCTTCCCACCCCCCTCCTCCCGAGATGCTCCTGCCTGGTGCCAGTGCAAGGTTTTCTGCTTTCTGCTCCAAAAATTGGCTCCTCTATGCCCTTTGCTGGGGGCAGCTGGCAGGGACCACACTGCTGGGCTGCTCAGCACCCCGAGCCCCGACACGGCTCAGCTGCCAAATCCACCTCCTCAGCCTTTTCCCACCAGTTGTCAGCCCATCTATTTATTTAAAAGTGGGAATCCTGAAAATCCTTGGTGATCTGTAACTGCCTTTCATCAGAGGATTTCGGAGCATTTTCCAGACATGAACAGAACGAGCCTCCCTGCTCCCCGAGGAGGGCAGTAAGTAGGATTAATCCCAGTTCAGGAAACTACAGCCTGAGAAGTGAGGAGAAGGTAAAAAAAAAAAAAAAAAAAAAAAAAACAAGGCAAGAAATCACTCCGAGGCCCCAGTGCCTTCGATTTACCTTCCTCTGCTTGAATTGCCGTGTCCCGAGCCCCAGCACCGCTCAGCCCCTGGCTGAACAGAGCCCTGGACCCCAATTCCCCCACCCCAAAAGGACAACTACTGTCTCCTCTCTGGCATTTTGGTGTCCTCCCCGCCCTGCCCTCCAGGGAGGCTGGGGAGAGACCCAGCCACGCCAGGCCCCGGAGAGATGCATGAACCTGTTTGCAGGATGTGACTTTTTTTTTGCGGTGTTTGATGGAGACGGAAAGCTCCCTCAGCAGAGACGGCTCCGCGGCAGGCACCGCCGCTGCCGGAGGGAAGGTGACGGATAGGGGAGCGGATGGCTCTCCGTTTACCTCTCCTGTCTGCCTGCCTGCTGCCGGAATGAAGGTAATCTATGAGTGGCAGCGTGCATCAGCACCGCTCTCTCCCCCGGATAAATCAGAAGGGCGAAGCCACGCTGAAGGCAGCGCTCCCCGAGCCGCCCCCCGGCGTGCCCGCAGCACCATCCGTCTGGTGCTGAAGGTCAAAGAAGCCCCCGAGGATGGGAGAATCACCACCAAGAGGGCCGTGCTCCATCACTCGCAGGGCAGAGACGACACGGGCAGGGTGCTGGTGTCCCACCTCGCTCCTCCTGGCCCCCAGGTGAAGCCAACCCTCTTTCCACCTGAGCTGCTGGCCGTCCCGACAGGGTGGGACATCCGAGGGATGGGGGCAGCATTGCTTGCAAGGGCTGGGTAGGCTGGTCGGCTCTCTGCTCTGCGCCGTCCTCATGGGCAGCCCTTGGGCACCTCCTTGTCTCAGGGGTCACAGGATGGGTTTTTGGGACCGCTCATCAGCGACCGGGTCCGGCCCAAGCGGTCGGAGGGCAGCCCGCGGGTACCAGGCTCTGTCCGGGAGGCGTGCCGCAGCGCCGGGCCCGGGGGCTGCGATTTATCAGCCCCGTTGACGCGGTCAATAACCTCATCCCTCTTTGTGACACGGCCGTGATGGAAGAGGTGGCCGGCAGGCATTTCACGGGCCCTGACGTGCGCCCAACCAAGCCATCAAGCAGCCTCCCCCGGGCTCCCACCCCAAAGGCAGCCCAGCCCTCATCCACTCCCGGCTCCTTCCCAGGAACTCAGTAATGGCCATAATCTATCTGCTGCACAACTTAATTAAAGCCAGTGCCAGAGCGGAGCTGATCGAATCATCGATGCCGCCCCGGATCCTGCACTGTCACTGCCCCGAGCACCCGGCTCCTTCCCCGCCTGGCGCTCAGGGCTTCGTTTGATTTGTGGTTTTCCTCGACAAAAGCTACGTCTTCCTTATTTGCTCTCCTCCACGGCGTTTAGCAAGCCCCGAGCTGCAGCACAGAGCTGAGCTCTGCCCAGCAGGCAGAGGAGTGCGTGCCCAAAGCCTGCCCGGGCTGCCCCGTCCCCTTCCAGGGACATCATTGCTTCCTTCCAGCTGGTAACAATAAAATAGGAGGAAGAAGCAAAAGGGAGGCTAGGGGTTACAATACAGGGTGTAATAACAACACGGGGTGTAATAACAACACCGGGTGTGAGCCTCACGCTCAGGCAAGGGTAAGGAGACTGCTGCAGTTTCCCAATGGGTTTGGTGGTGCCCAGCTGCCACCCCTGAGCCCCTTTTCCCCCAGGGACACGCGCTGGGAGCCCCCTGCCCACCCTGGGGAGCGGGGTGCTGGCTCCAGCTGCAAGCACACAGTAAGGAGAGGCAGGCTGGCCCGAGGCAATGCAGGCTGGGCGAGGCGGCATTTGTCTCTGCCAGTCGCAAGCCATAATTGGTCCCCGCTTTAGGGAGGAAAAAGAAATAACCTACATCCAAAACCACCTCTCCAATCAATAAGCATTTGTCCTTTGCATCTGTGGCACGGTGGCCGTGGGCTCCCTGGGGCTGCTGCCAGCCGATTTTTTTTCTCCTTTCTCCTGCCCATCACTTACGCTAGGTGCTGAGATTCACCTCTGGACCCCCTCTGTCCCCCAGGCCGATCAATAACTAACCCTCTGCTAATGACCTTTCCTTCCCTCTGGAGGAGCAGATCCGTCAGAGAGCTGGGACAAGCCAGGAGCTTGCTCATCCCTTCTTGGACAGTGACTAATTGCTGCCATTAGATGCAGAATTACTGACAAAGAATGAAGGCAGGGAGATGACTGACCCCATGTTTAATGCAACTGATGTCCGAGTGTCCACCGCTGCCGCAGCGCCGGGGGAATGACAATGCAGCACCGAGGCCAAAGTCCTCCCGGGGCCGGTGTCTGCCCAGCCCGGCCTCCTGGCTGCAAGGCTGGGGAGAAACGAGCTGGCCACGAAGGCTTCCCCTCCTAAAACACCTCTCCCGCTCGGACTGGAGGGCTAGGATGAGTTAAAAACCTCTTGCAGGGCAATGCTGTGCCTTTCTCTCCTCTTTGGGTTGCTTTTGAAGGTCTCCAGCCCAATTCAGAGCCTGCCCAACACTCTCCTACAGCTCAAGACAGCCCCAAGCCCTACACTTGCAAGCCCTGGAATCAACCCAGCCCAAACACATCCCCAGCCCTCCTCTTGCACTGGCGATGCAGCCGGGCTGGACCCACTGCCACGGGTGGCTTGGTGGCACACAACGTCCCCAGGGGGCTGCTAGAACTTGTGCCACACCAGGGCCAAAGGGGAAGATGCTTTTTGACTTGTAAATGGAGAACGCTGCCTCAGAAAGCCACTGGAAGAGAATAAACAAGCAATTCCCAGCAGTGTGGAAAGCAGAGGGAGCTTTTTGTTGTTGCTATCGTCATCACTGTTGTTTTCCTCCCTGCAAACCCCAGGCCAGACTCTCTCTTTTTGTAAAGCATCTCTCTGATATGGAAAATTTCAGCAGCTTTCTGTGCACAGCTGAAGCAACATATTCCCATCTCAGCTTTGCCTGCCTGTCTTTATGCATCTGATTGAGCCCGACGATCTGCACTTCTGCCAGTTGCAGCTTGCTTTGGATTCAGAGTCAAGTTCCCGTGCGCAGGTCTTTTATGGCACATTTCTAAGCCTCGAAGTGTCAGGCACAGAGCGAAACAGGCATTGCAATTACCCTGCTTTGGATCAAACCCAGCCCAAAAATCGACAGGCACCTCTCCACCAGCTCGTCTCATGGGATTACCGAGGAATCGGTGCAAACTGTGGAGCTGAGCAGCAGGACCCTGTCCAGTCAAAGATCCCACGGGGCTCATCAGGAACCTGTCTAGTTAAAGATCCCATGGGGCTCATCACACTGAGCCCCTTTGGGCTGTGACCCCGGGTGTGACCCCGCTATCTCCTGCCACACAGCAGCACGAGGCAGGCCGGGTCGGCGACAGAGCCAGAAGAGGAACCACCTTTGGGATTTGCCTTGCTGCCATGACCGGATGGATGTCATGTCTTTGTTAGGATAAGAAATGAGTGGTCATTGGAGTCAAAGCAATTAAGAACGATTACCATAACACATCCTTCTTGCCTGTCTGCTCTCTTGCTTCGCATCCCAACTCTGCACCTTCCCGAGGAAAATTTGTGTGGGGCTTCGCACGCCCATCCCTTAACCCAAAGAGCTCAGGGCTCTGCCCCATGGCACCAGGAGGGGCCGGGTGGATGGGCACCAGCAACACCCGCCTCCTGCCCTCCTCCGGCTAGCACAGCCGAGACGATTCGCAGAATTAAAAAGTACTTTGTGCTGAATTTTTTCTCCAGGTGCCATAAATATTCACCAGCGCATCGGCTCCTCCGCTGCCATCCCCGCCACCGATCGCGGCAGCACTCCTGCCTAGGGCACTGTTCTAATAAGGCAGAAGCAGGTGAGTGAAGGGCCATATTTTTGGCTTTTTTTTTTTCTTTTCCTAAGCCATTTCAAGTGTCCCTTGTGGGAGAGGAATGCAGGAGACGTCTTCTAACCATACACACCCGTATCTATCTCAGGAGCACTATCAGCGGCTGCAGACAGAGACAGGAGGCACAATTGCCCAGACAAAGAGAGATTAGACAGACAGACAGACCAAGAGCAGGAGAAAAATGTGGATTTAAAGCATTATTCATCTAGAAAGACTTCCAAGTGCCTTGCGAATAGAGGAAAACTTTGCAGAATCATGCTCTGAAGTGCACCCACTCCACGCTCATGTTTATCAGCTCGCCCAGCAGAATACTAAACCAGACTAAAAAGCCAAGCTAAAATTATCTCAGGTAGAGGGAAACAAAGCGCCAGCCCTCCTGCAGTCATTTGCATTGCACCTGGAGCTACAATGGCCACCAAGGGCAGGACCCATCCCCTGAGACCTCCACGCCACTGTCCCCGGGAGCAGGATGAGCACCCCGTGTCCTCCCCGGTGCAGCACCCCTGCCCAGACACAGAGAGAACAAGCCCCAGAGCACTCCTGGGGCCAAAGAACGAACCCAAGCTCACGGGTCCTCCTTTCCCCTGACAAAAGCTGTGGTCACAAACCATTAATCTAATCTCAAAGGCAAACATAGCTTTATTTGGGTACCACATTGGTGCAAATCACAGGAGAGCGTGGCGCAGGTGGGTGGAAAAGTGCCCACCAGTAGTGCTGGGCTCTGCTGATCTGTGCAGGAGCTGATCCATGCCCTGCATCCCCAGGACTGGAGCGATTTCTGGGGATGACCGACCTGAGGATATAGATATATATATAAGCCAGCGAAGGATGCTGAAGTGGAACAGTTGCTCTCTATCCCAAGAAGCCCGAGCTGCCTCCCTCCCACTAACCTATTTCTATTCACTGCTGGATCACACACGGTGAGGTTTGCTCTCCGCTTGATTGGCACGCACTTAATTAATGTTAATGGAGCACTGGCATCACGATCAAGGAGAGACTTTGAACCCCAAAGTATACTAAATCTAAAGAATTACAGCAGAATTCATGGCCTAATTACAGAGCATTGTTGAAATACCACTTAAATATAGTGATTATTAAAAGCATATTATTGATTGAGGTTTAACTGCTATGTAAATAAATCCAGTCGAAGCAAACTGAGCTACAAATTCATTACCTAGCCGTAAATCCTCGATAAATATTTTTCCATGAATCGGTTGTTGTTTATTATACAATAAATGTCTTATTAAGTCAAAATTAATTGCATATTTGGGGAAACTTCACCGAAGGCTCCCTCCCCTCTGCCGCCGTGTGGGCGCTGTGCCAGGCGTCCTTTAATATCCACTTCCCGGCTACCTGCGCCTCCCGAGACCGGCGGGGAGCAGGTGCTACGGTTGCCTCCTGCCAAAGCAAATCCAGCGAGCAGTTGGCAATTAGCAAAGCTCGTCGGCTGTTCCCCCCTCCCCAGCTCCCCCAGGGGTCCCCGTCCCGTGCCAAGAGCACGTAGGAAGCACCCGGTCCTCGCGGCGCGGAGCCCACCGGGTCTTTGGGGGCGAGGAGACATCCCCCAGCAGAGGTGGTCAAATAAAGTAAACACTTTAAGCCAGAAAGGATGAAATTTTAATGAATTTCCCATTTCTTCTGCAACTACAGGCATTCAGGCTCCATAGCTGGGTGATTTTCATAGGTCCTAGCAGCTAAAGAAGGAAAGAATCTGAATTCCTCCTTGGGCATGAACTATCATGATGAATAATAAATAAAATAAAAAGCAGCAATATTTTGCATCTACCAAGAGCTTTTCATCTGTGGAGCTCAAAATGATTTACAACAAAAAGTAAGTGTTAGAGGTGTTAGGAAAGCAGAATTTCCTTCCTCTGGGAAATCTCAGTAGTTCAACATTTGTTTTCATCTTGCGATAGGGTGAGAAGTTGAAAGGTTTTTCTGGAATCATCAGTTCCACAACGCTGAAATACAGAAACAGGGACTTTTTCCTTTGTTTCATCAAGCTGGTGTGTTGTACCAAACCACATTTGCAATGTTTTGATGTGCCAATTTCAAACAAAATGTCTTAGGTTGGATTTTCCCCAGGAAAAGGGGAGAAAAAGAAAAAGTGGGGCACGAGAGATGCTCCTGTTTCCAGTCCCCTCCTCCTACCATCACAAATGTAAATCCAAGTGAAAACCCAGACTGCTTTCGGAAAGGACTTTGCTCAACAACGCTCGCCCAGCTGCAGCATCCCTGGCATCTACCTGCCGCAGGAGGAAGCCAAAGGCTCGCAGAGGCAGGAGCAAACTCCCACAGAGCGCGAGCACATTAAATATAATTGTTCCTGTCCTCTTCTGGCCTGTCCATCACGGAAGGCCAAGAGGAGACAGTTACTGCCTGCGCTGTGTTTTGTCCCCAACAACAAAGGCAGCTGGAAAACTTAGCTCAGTTTGCACAACAGAACCAGGACAGGAAAGGCTGAATCCATCTACTGGAGGAAAACGGATGCTCTCATTAGAAAAGCTTAATAATTAACATCAGCCTCCAGATCTTTTCCCTGACATTTGTTGCGTTTCTGACATCACTGCTCTTTGCAAACCTCCGGCATGGCAGCAACATCTCAGGAGACCAATGTCCCCAGCGATGCCACCACAGCCATCCCCGAGGTGCCCAGAAGCATCGCTCCATTGCGCCCAGAGAGCCCAAGTGCCCTCTTTTCCTTCCATGCCCGCTCCTCCCCACACCCTTTGGGCTCTGCTCTACGAAATGCAGCTTTCAGCTGCCTGTTGCATGGATTTCCTCTCCCAGGAATTGATATCCCCTCGTTACCAGCGCGCCATGCCTTGAACAAAAGTCACGTTCCCATTTCTGCATCCTATGGACAGGAACGTTTGTGAAGGCTGGGTGCCGCGCAGAAGGAAACGAGGTGGTGACAGGACAGGATCATATATATTTTCCTTGACGTACCATTTATTGGAAACACATCAGTAGCCTTTCCAGGGCTCCTGATGGAGAATTGATCGCTGGGTCATAAAACTAAATCGTGGTGCTCGTAATAAGAGTAAACAAGGGAGCCAGGGAGAGAGAGCGCGGCGGGACCGCAGGGACGTGCACGCGGGGTGATGAGCTGCACGAGCAGCTCGCTCGATACCTGCTCATGGTCCTCTGGGATTTAGGAGTCAATGGGATAAACTGGGTCAATGTGGAGCTTCCCTGAGATCCCATAAATCCCTAAATAACAAAGCAGGCCTTTTTGACACTGACAAAATGGAAATGACCAAGGTGCCCACCAAGGCTGGTGCAAAAGAGTTTCTCCTCCAAGCGAGGTGCCCGTGGCCGGGTGCACCCATCACTGAGCACCCTTCCCATGACAGCGATGCCAAGCACACCCAGGGCTGAAAAACCTGAAAACTGATGGAAAAAGAGCTTTTCACCTCAACTTCCCTCGCTGCCCGACAGGCTGTGCACATATTGCCCTATCCTCCGCAAGACACGCGGCCCAATTACACAGCAATCAATTTTGGGAGCACTGAGGAGATAATGGAGTGATAAGAAACAGCCACTGTGGATTTGTCAATAGCAAATCATGTCAAACCAACTTAATTTCCTTTTTTGACGGTGTAATTGGTCTCGCAGATCCGGGGGGGGGGGGGGGGGGAGGGCAGCAGATGCGACATACCTTGGCTTCATTAAAGCATCTCGCACCGTCCTACAAGTGAACTTAGGGAAGACGACACGGGCTGCACCACGGGTGGAAATCCCACCGGAGGAAGAGCTGCGGAGCACGTGCTCTTCCCCAGGGAGGGCATTTCACATGGGTTCCCCTGTCTGCCCCGGGCTGGAGTCCGTTCTGTTTGCATTTCAGCGGGGATGGGGATAATAAAGCAAAAAACACATCGGATCCTGCACAGATGAGTCTAGACTGGGAGGAGCTGCACGCCCTCCAGAAGCGAGGATTAGAAATCAAAATACTCACGATGAATTAGACAAACAGCCGAAAATCAGCAAGATGAAATTCAATAAAGACGGCTGCAAAGTAATACACTTAGGATGAAGAAATCAAACGGCGGATAGACAGCGGAACTGCGAAGCAGGGTGTGCAAACAGACAGTCAATCACACGGTAAACACAGGCCGACCACCACGGGGCTGCAAGGAAGCTGGGGATGGGTCTGGAGAAGTAACTCGGGCACTCGGGCATGGGAGGTGTGGTAGAGCCCAATTGTGGATGCCAAATCCCAAGGAAGTCGCAAACACCCTGGGGAAGGATCACCCAGGATCTCTGGCTGAAGGATGTTGGGCTGGGTGGTGCAAGAATGGGAAAGTTCATGGGGCAGGGAGGAGGGAGGGATGCCGTAAGAAACTCGTGCCTGCTCCTGAGCAGTTACACTGGGAGGAAGTGGAGTGTTCTTCCAGGAGGTTTTTAGAATAAAGACCTACCGGAGATATTGTTGACCCTACGCTACCGAGATGGTAGCTGATCTCTTCATCACCTGAAAAAAAACGAGGAGTGTTCACTCCACTGCCTCACGGCAGACCTGAAATCACAAAAAAAGCTGTTCTCTCTTTAACAAGGTCCCTATAAATCCACCGCTGCAGCTGGCTGGGAAGCACCCGCGTGTTTAAAAGCTGCTTTTATTGCTAAATGCCATCAAAGCGACGTTACAAGATAACAACAGGTGGAGGAGGAACCAAGGGTTAGGCAAAGTTTGGGCTGATATTTTCAAAGTCAGTGATGAGACAGATGTCCTGTTCTTATTAAAATTAATGGCAACTGAGCATCCCCATCTCCCAGGTGACTTTGAAAATCTCCTCCTAGCTTCCCATTTTCTGCCCAGAGCCCACATCACTGCCTCCCTCCCTCCCACCTTGGGGCTGCTGAGGGAAACGGCTACAAAAAAAAACACAAAGCATTTGCAGCAGAATAAATTATTCTTTTTTTTTTTTTTAATATCGAACTTACCTCCCTCTCTCCTGTTTTGTCTGTCATTTACATGCACAGAACTAATTGCACATTAGGAAACAGAGGATGAGGAGGCGACAGGTAGGACAGTGCCCGTCCTAGGGGACACGTCCCTGCCCGGCCCTGTGGGCTCCCCGCACGGCAGCCGCCGGCAGAACTAATAACTCTGCTCGGGGCACTCATCCTCTGCCTGCAAAGCAAATCACACTTGCCGGCCCTGACAGCCCCAGCCCTGGGGAATCACATCAACTGCAAGCCCGGGAAATGTGCACAGATTACAGCCAATATTATTCAAGACCAGCTTAGGTCCCCACCATCCGGAGCGGCTAATATAGCAGGAAAAAATGCACTAGGCAGGAGTGATTTCTGACGTTGCTCTTTATAACCGGGAGAAAAGAGCACCGAGAAAAAGAAGAGTGAACAAAATGATACACTTCTGCTGCGCTGCATGCCCAGGAGGGTTTAAAATATTCCTCACCTTGGCTGAGCTGGACACTGAGAGTTTCCCAGCCCTGCCGCGCTGCAGAGGATGCTCAGGGCTCTGCACGCCGCTGCGGCATCGTGCACAGCCAGGCCATGCAAGCTGCCATGGGTACCTGCAAGGTCTGGGGGAAATATTTCCTCCAGGCAGGCTTTACAGGATCCTCTGCCCTACCAAAGATACCTGCCGCCTGTCCATTAAAAGTCACACCGTGCACCCGCTGCTAATAAAGGTGTGTGAGTGCACCCCACAGGGCTGCAGACCTCTGCTTCTGTTGCGTCTCCAGTAGAAGAGGCTGGCCTCATCGGTCTGGAAACACCGCCCGCCCCTGTCCTCATCGTGTTAGAGGCAGGAGAGGTCTGGTAGAGCTTTCTTCTCTCCAAATGCCCCATCGCATGGTGCAGCATTAAGCCACCCGACAGCCTGTCGGTGACCTGCTGCGGTCCAGGCTCAGCAAAGAGGTGTGAAGCTCCCGGCAGAGCAGAGGGCGGGAGCGAGCCTCTCCCGTCCATTTATCACGGCTACGTGGACTGCTGCTGCTTTGGTTTTGAAGGCAGCAGGGCAGAGCAGAGGCACCAAAACCCAGCTCTCCACTTAACCAAACATCTCTTCCATCTGCAATTCCTCCGCATCCTCTCATCCCCTACCATCCATCCCACCCTGGGGTCAAGATGTCTCGAGCTGATGCCAGCCCGCGGCATTTACGAGACAAACAAGCTGCCAAAAGCCAGCTCTTCCTTCCCACTCCCTTCCCAAGAGGCTGAGATTGCAGCGAGAGGGAGGGAGCGAATTATCCTTCGGGGCGGCAGCGCCCAGGTGCAGCGAGGCGGAGGAGAGGGGAGGAGGTTGGGAGCGAGCCCACGCGGCTCACACACAAGAAACATCCTTGTGGGACTAAATTGCATTCGGTATAATAAACTATCATCTTGAAACGAGTGCTCCAATTGAGTTTTGATGTAAACACTAATATTTTCTCCACTCCGCTATTCTCTTCCAGGGAGATCTCATGTATATTTCACTATGTGTCCTACCTACTATTGCTCTCATACATCAAAGGGTTCGAGGACAAGGAGCCTGATTTTGAAAACATTATTCTTTTAAAGATTTATTCACTCGTCTTGACCACCTCCTCTGCCAAAAGGGAGAAGCTCTCCATAAATTATTTTAACGCCCTATGTAAAACACGCGCAGGCACGCCGCCCCCAGATTGCCTCTTGGTAAACTTGGCGAGGAGAGAGACCTGCTGGCCCCGTCCCTCCTGGCTCCTCTCTTCCCGGACATTTCCACGTCCTCATAGTGCTGGACTACACATTTTGCCAACCCACTGCCCCCTCTGGTTCAGCATCAAGATCCCAAACAGTGAGAAACCGAGGCACGGACCTCCTAAGTGCCTTGCACAAGGCCATGTGGGCACGGAGTGGCAGAGGAGGCACCTCCAGGCTGCTTGCTCTCCCTTTCTCTTGCACTTCTGCCCAGGAAAAACCAGTCCTGGGGCTCAGCCTGACCCAGCCTGGGCTGCAGCACCTCCGAAATCCACTCCGAGCTCTGCACAGTGTGCACCAGAGCTGACGTGCCCGCCCTGCAACGCGTAGGCTCTGAGCAGCCCGGACTGACACAGCTGGGGGAGATGAAGGATTCAGAGCCACGTTTTGGAGCTGCAGACAGTGACTGGCACAGGGTCACAAAGGACACCTGCAAGAAACATTAAAAACTCTCACAAGTCCGAATTACACATGGCTCTTTAAGGAACAGCGCGTGTGAAATTTACATAGCGGTCCCTCTGCCCCCTTCTGTGGCAGATGCTGGGAGGCACTCAAAAGAAGCTACATTTATTTAAAATTAAATAAAAGCAGCTAATTTTGGCATGCAAGAGCTAATGCACCTGGGGGACTCCTTGCTTCAGGGCACTGCCAACAGAAGAAGGGTAACAAAGTTAAGGAAGCAATTAAGAAACCGATGTCGATGCTCCAACGGTGGCTGGCTCTTTGGTGAAGCCACGGGGCATAGATGTGAGATTTCGCCCCCCTGTGCCACCGTGGGAACTTGGAGAATTGCTGCCTCCGAGTCCTCCTGGGCCTGTAGGACATTAAACTGTCCTCTGGCTTTACCCTGCTGCCTGGGGCATCGCTGTGCCCGTCCAGCCTCAGCTTCTGGCCTGGAATTGGGGCAGAAAGCACGCTCCGGCCTCTCCACTCTGATGCTGCAAAGCAAGAGCAAGGGGAGCAGGACACCTCCAGAGCCCACAGCAAGCAGGGAGCAAAGAGCCAAAGCCCGAGCATCCAAGCAGGCAGCTCTGGCTCTGTCCCGCATCCCCGGGGTCAGAGTTATCGCTGCCCTGGGGACACGGCCAGCCTTGCCCACCGTGCCAGCAAAACCCTCCGGGACGGGGAGGAGCGCAGCAGCGGGCTGGTGGCGGTGCGATGTGTACTGGTGGCGAGGGGCGGTGAGCCGGCGGTGTGGTGGAGTTTTGGCAGCACCGTGTGGAAGAGCTGCGGCACTGCACGCTGCAGACCAGCCAGACGTGGCCCAAAAGCATCCCCAAACAATTGCAAAACCTTCCGTGAGCTGGCTCAGAGCTAACACCCGGCATCGGGCAACGGCCCCGCGCTTCTGCACTCCCGGTGCCAGGTCTGGTGGAGGGCAGGAGAGCGGGGCTGGGGGGAGCCGAGCAGCCCCCATGTCCTTCCAGGAGCCTCCCCACCCTCAGCCTGGCTGGTTTCTCACAGCTCTAATGCCAGAATTCAAATGGAAGCAAAGTCAAGTGTTCAAAGGCTTCAAAAAATCTCCGCACTTGGCTCAACCAGGCATGGGCATGCCCCTGTTCCTGTCCCTGCTCGTGCACCAGCTCGCCCCAGAGCAGCCTCCCTGCTCCCCCGTGCTATTTCACATGGGTGCACACTGACCCCACACTTCAGCAAGCCCGAAGAAGGAAATGTGTCACCTACGAGGGCCACACGAGCTCCACGGGAGCACTGGCACCAACACGGACACACCACTGCCTCTGCACGCTCCCTCCCGAAGTATCGCCCCGAGAGTCAGCAGTGGGGAATCTCCCCCCAAAAGGCAATTCGTCCCTACTGAAGTAAAGGGTTTGGAGAGCCATGAATATCCCCAAGCTCGGGAGCTGTCTCTTCTGCAGCACAGTAATAAGACAAATTTACTGGGCGAGACCGGGAGCCTGCCAGCACCCCTGGCACCTTCCTCCTGGTGCGCTGCAAACCAAACCAGCAGATGGGGCAAAACCTTTGGGATCTGGGCACCTGCGAGCTCAGACACAGCCCGACGTGTGCTCCCTTTCTCCTGATATTCCAAACCAACACATACAAATCTGAGCTCTGCCCACCAAGGCAGGGTGACAGGCAGGGGGAACGGGCACAAAAGCAACACTGAGGGTCCCCAGGGGAAGGACCAGTGGAAGAAACCAGCTGAGATTTAACTGTTGGCACCTCAAGATCTCCACAGGCAGCATCTTCGTGTCCTGAAAGCATCCTATCAGCCTCTCCTAAATACTGGGCTTGATTTCCTGCAGGATTCAGGGCTTACTCCTAAGGAAGGGTGAGGCAAAGGGCTCTCGGCTGATTAACCCAAAATTTCATTCCTAAATTGCCGTTGCACAAACAGAGCAGAAATTAAGCGTGAAACAAGCATTTCCAACACGCGTTTGTCTGGGACCACTGAAATCCACTTTTGTCTTGCTGCCACCTGCTGGGCAGGAGCAGGCACCGGGGAGCTTTCCTCTGGGTGCAACCACCCCAAAAGATATTTCCAGATTTCCCTTCTGCAATCACTTACAGTAGGCCAGCATCTTACTCCTCTTATTCTTTTTTTTTTTTTTCCTCTCAAATGCTCTAAAGCCAGGAAGCCAAGAAACACCAAATATGAATCGATTATTTATTTTTTTTTAATTTTTTGTCTCTTTTGACAACGTTCCCCAAACGAAAGCAAAACACCCTCGGGCACCAGCGAGTGGCATTGCTCCGTCCACCTTAAACGGAGCAAATCCGAGGGTGGCAGCTGTCTAGACCGAGCGCTCTCTGTGGGACACAGGGATGGGGTTGCTTTTCCTTCTCATATGGCCCTAAAACAGGGCTTTCGGAGCACGGGCTCGTAGTTCCAGACAGAAACCTGCGCTTACATTTGGATGCACGGGACGCTGAGTAACAGAAGGGTATTTCTGGCTCAGAAGCGGCCCAACGGTAGCTGAGACGTCAAGCACAGCTGACTTGCATGATTTTCCATTGATTAAGATGACAAAGTTGGGCCAAAATCTTACAAAAACAGATTACAGAGGGCTGATGCCATCTAATCTAAGCCTCAGTTCACTAGCTTTAGGCCTAAATCCTAGCTGAGTCTCGAAATGATCCGTGCTTCCTTGGTTATCTCTACCAACTCAGGGAATAAGCAGTCATGTAAAACCACACGCTGAAAGATGGTGAGGAAGTGAATTAATGAATAAAAAGACACCAGATGCTCTCCCCACCTCGGAAGCGCTCCCTGCTCCTCGGAATAAAAGGCACCAGGCAGGAGATGCGGGCTCTGGATGTCCCGCAGGGCGCAAGCGCATCCTTTGGGGGTTTCCCAGCCCCGCAGCCACCAGTGCCCCCTTGCCAAAAACTCCTCAAAACAAGCCACAAAATTCCCCTTTCCAAAATCAGTGCAAGAGCCAGGGCACAGAAAGGCAGGAGGGATGGAGAGTGGCTGAACACCCTCCGAGGTTGGTGCTGGCCAGGTAAAACCACTCCGTGTGTGCCCCCGAGCCCCGGCAGCGGGGCAGGACCAGGGGGATGTTTGGCTGAGGGTCTCACCCCGTATCAACAATAACTACATCTGCAATAAATATGCAAAGTTGTAACTGATTTGCATTGACATTTGGACTTGGGGGGGAGCTGAAGGGAGAAAGAAATAAAGTCCATTATAGCGCGGAGTAATTTAGGATATTACCACCAGCATCTGAATTACAAATCTACCTCTCATTACTGGTATGTTAACCGGGAAAGGCAGCTTCTCGACAACATGCAAGGCAGAGTTTATTAGCATGAATTTGCATAATAATTAGCTCTGCAGCAAGCAAAGGCTGTTGTGCCTTTCAGAAAGCCAACTTTCAATGTCAATATCCAGCCCCAATTTGGCTCCTGCCTGGGGCTCTCCGGCAGCGAGTCGCCGCAGGGCGTTGGTGTCAGGGACCCACGGACGTCGTGCCTGGTCCCCAGGGCAGCTCTGGGGCTGGGAGGCACAGGAGAGCTCCTGGGAAGGGCTTCTGGCAAGCAAACTTCGCTGCCTGGATAGTTCCTGCATTGCACAGACAGTTTCTTTCCCTGGAGCATCAGTGGAGTTGGCTCCAAAGAGTCCCAAAAGTCCCAGCTCAGAGCAGTCCCGAGCCATTCAGCGCCTCTCTCCATCCCACCCCAAATGCTACACCTCCCTCCAGCTCCCCCTCCCACACCCCTGCTGCCAATTAAGCCTTTAGACAACACGATTCCCAAAATGGGATCAAAAGAAGACGCAAGAAAGAGATATTTGCTGTCTAACAATGCCACGATGAAGGAAAAAAGTGGTGATAAAGGGAATTATCTTTATTCTCCATCTACCCAGTCTGGCCCCCAGAAATATGGAACCAGTTCACGCCGATGCTTCCCAGACTGGCATTTTCCAGGTAGCATTGTGCCAATAACAGACTCTTCACTAGCCAGAATGCCAAAATAAAGAGGAAAACATGAGGTTATTTTAGTCTTTTCGCTGAAACCACAAGTTTCATCTTCTAGGGCTTTATCTGTAAAGACCGTCTATTTGCAGGTGCGTTTCAAACACAATTATCACAGTTCAGGCACACGAGACAAAACACATTCGCAGGTTGGGGAGAGGCTGGGTTTTGTCTCTCCAAATGTTTTCTTTGATATTTTTCCACAGTTTTTCAGAAAAAAAAAAAAAAATATATATATATATATATACATACATGGCTTGAATAAAACTCGCTGTCTTAAATCCCCCATGCTGCAGGCAGCTTCCCGAAGGCTTCCACCCCGCCACCCTTTTCTTTTGCGAGAACCCTTGGCCAGGGGAGATGCCGAGGAGGATTTGCGCACCAGGGGGTGGCGCAGGGCATGGCCCAGCTGTAGGCAAGGCAGCTCCACACAGCAGCAAAGCAGCCCGGCAGCACCCAGCACACAACGAGGTGTGTCCGGGCGTCCCGTGCCGCAGCGAGAGCTGCTTGTGATGAATGGGGGCTCTCAGCGTGACGTGTTAGTTGCCACCCGCGTGGGTTCCCCAGCCCCCTGCTCCTCTGCGTGCCTTGCACAGGGGCGCGCTGGGTGCTCGGTTAACCCCTCGGCACGGCTCCAGCACCCAGGGGTGCTGAGCTCCTGGAGACGGAGCACGAAATCTAACAAAAACCCTTCCGAACTGACACCCGCAGTGCCCAGAGCTGCCTTACGAAGGAGGTAGCTGTTACAGACAACGTGCCTCAGTTTCCCCTAAGAGGGGGTTGTTCCCAGGGAGGGACCGAGCCCATCTTTTGCAGACGGCAGCACCCCATCGCCAGCTTGAGCTCAGCTGTTGCCAGCAGAGGAAAAACTGTTTGTGTCTCAGACCTGCCACCTCCAGGCCTCCAGGTGCAAGTCCTGCTCTTCGCAGCCCCTCAGCACGATGCGTGCAACGCGTGGCTGCGCGCTGCCTTTCCCTTTCGGCATCTCGCAGCACCAGAAGTACTTCTCAAAGTAGCTGACCTAAAGCAGCTTCTTTGGACCTTCTTCTGCCCCAGCCCTGGTTTCATCAGAAACCCTTTTAACCCACCAGCTCCAGGTGTCCTGGCCTCCGGGGCAGCAGCCTTACAGAGGAGAAAACCTCCCACTGCCCCCAGCTATTGGAGCCTTAGGCAGTGTGGTAACTCCTTGTTCCTCAGTGTGATAAAGTCTGGGTCTTACATACCCCTGAAACCCATGTCTCAATTAGAACAGGCCTCCTAATTCGATTATTTGCAGTTATTATTTCAGGCAGGTATAAATATATATATATAAATACATCAGGCTGGTATGAAAGGATTCAGCAAAAGGACCTCAGCACCTCTGTACACCCTGAGCCCGCCACAACCCCACCTCCCCAGGACAGCAGCAGCACTTTCAAACCATTCAGCACCCCCGTGGGCAGCAGAAGGCTGCAGGCGTCCCTGCCCTTGACACCCAGGATGGAAAAAAAGAAAAAAAAAAAAGGAGGAAAGCGAGGTCCAGGTGCTGCGAGGGCAGAGCAGGGCAGGCGGAAAGGGGCTGGTGATGGGGGCCGAGTCCCCTGGGTTCCCCAGGAAGAGCAGGCAGGCAGGGTCACAGATGGTTGTAAGGGACCTCCGGAGGTCCTGCACAATAAAAAAGATTTTCGTGATGCTCAGACAGAAACTCTCATGTCCCAGCTTGTGCCCGGTGCCTCCTGTCCTGGCACTGGGCACCACCGAAAACAGCAAGGCTCCACTGTCCCTTTGGGTATTTATAGACCTCAACACGCCCCCCATGGTGGGCTCTCTCCTCCTGGGGGGCACAGACCTGCACCCAGCACGCCGGTGCTGAGCATGGGGCAGGATCACCCCCCCGACCTGCTGCAGCCAAGAATATCATTAAGCCTTTTTTCACAGCAAGGACGCGTGGCCGGCTCCTGCTCCACTCGGTGCCCCCCGGGACACCCCCGCGACCTTCCCTGCAGAGCTTTTTCCCCTTTTTTCCTCCCCCCGGGTGCTGCTGTGCGCATTTTGTGTTCGGCTGTGCCAGCCGCGGAGCGACGCGAGATGGTGCTGCTTCCCCAGGCTCAGCCAGGGATGCTCGCAGCCCCCCCGTGCCCCCGCGCGGCGCAAAGCAAAGGGGGGGCGCAAGAAACGGGGAGGGGTGGCACAGCCGGGGTGCAGCTCCTGGTTTTCAGCTCGTTTTCAGTCTGCTCGTGGAAAGAGAGATGGGTGAATAGCCCCGTTCAAAGCGCTCTCCATCTCAAGTAAGGGATTTGTGGTTGGAAAAGGAAACGCTTAGGTTCAGAGGGGAAAAAAAAAAATCCGCTTGGAAGTTGAGCGAGCAGAAAGACAGCGAAAACCAGCTAAACGAGTGGATTTAAAGGAAACTCGAAAAACCTTTTCCTAATGCGTTGATGAAACCCTATTAAAACAAACATTTCCCATGCACCCCAATGACCGAGGAGCTCAAGGCAAGTCCCCAGACCCGTATTTCCTCCAGGCTCAGATCCCAGCCCTCCGACAGGGACCCCAATTTCTGCACACCACCGAGCTGTTCTGGAAAAGGTGACAATCACGGAGCAGAGGGACCCAGCAGAGCTTGTCAGCAACCTGGCGCCCGTGTGTGCCGCCCCACGATAAGGAACCCAGGCACGGACATGGGGGAGAAGGGGGAATAAGCACTTAGAAGAAGCTGATTCTGCAATGAATTTAAAGAGGGTTATCAGCTGCTGCTGGGTAAATCAGCTTGGCTAAGATAAGACCCAGAACAAATATTTATTCCAAATTTACACTGACCTAAACCTGAGTGCCGGAGGGTTGAATAATTTCAGTGAACTCTGTATTTTTGTCAAGTCATTTCCTGGGTTTCTTGCATGGATTGACAAAGATTTAGGTGGGAAGGATAAATCCTGGCTGCTTATACACCCGTGTCAAAAGGATGGGAGGGAAACACAGATAGAAGCACAGATAGATGGCAACAAAATGATCTCTGTAGCGTTTCAGGCTGTGCTGCTTCACGATGGCAAAACTAGACCAAGGTTTCTCCAGGTAATTTTGACCACCACTATGTTCAAAGGGTTCACCCAGCAGTACCTGAGAAGGGTCCCAGTTTTCAGAAAGCTTTTAATAACTACTCACCTGCAGGCCGCCCAGCCAAATATGCACCAAAAATCACCGCCCACTGGCAGAAGTCTCAGCTCAATTCCTCAATACCAGGTCATCCACAAGATTTGGCTGAGTTTGGGATTATACAGGCTAATTTGGAGATGCTTAAAGGCATTTCTTGGGCTTTTTCTGACTTGCCTGTCCTACCTAAAGTGAGAATTGGGCTTTGGGCCTGCAGGTGTGGCTAAGTGAGGTCCCCAGCTGTACCTGTCGCCTACTCAGCCCCAGGAGCTGCAGCTGGGTGTCTCGCCAGGGTTGGAGGCTACATCTGAAGGGAAGCACCTTCCCCGTCCCCCCTCCAGCCATCGCTCCCCAGGATGGGTGCAGGTCAGGCTCTGCTGGGCTTACAAAGACACAGGCATTGCTGCAGTCCTTACCAGCACAGACATCAATGGGCGAGCTGCACCTGGGGCAGGGCGCGGAAACATCCAGCTCCCATTTCCTAGCGATGCTTTTTTCCCTTCGCAGTCCACGCAGGAGACCCTTTTATGGGGAAACTTTGCCTGCTCTGTCCACTGCTCCATCCTCGTAGGAACGAGAGCGCAGGCACAGCGTGACAGAAAGCAGCAGAAGCTAAGTGTACATAAACAGCGGAGAGCTCACCGTAAAGGTTATTTGTGCCCGCGGGCTGCTTCGGGATCCTGCGAAGCACGGAGGTTTCAGACTGACTCACGCCAGACAGAAACCTGCCTCTAACTCCAAAAGCTGCCACATTTTCAAGTGGTTCAAGGGCTCAAGGTGCTACCTTGAGTGCACGGAGCTAGCGGTGTGATATTGTTTGGCCTCTCCCATCCCTTCCTTGTGCCACACAACAGCTCGGTCCCAACCCCTGCTCACGTCAACAGCCGCCCGCTGAGATTTCTTGTCTCGGTAATCACCGGGCAAAAGTGGGTAAAGACCCCCAGATTGGCACTAGTGGATATTTCATGCTTAAAGCTCCTTGTAAGCGCTAGTCCGCACAGCAGTAACAATTAGCCACATTTCATGGGTAGGGAGAACGGAGCCATGGAAATCAGGCAACTCAGAGCCACTGCTGGAGTAAATAGGGGAGCCAGGGTTAGAGCTAACGAAGCGACAGCGATACCCCCCATAACACCACAACCTGCTGGCCCTAACGGCACAAACCCAAACCACTGCAGCCAGGCCAACTTTGCACGGGAAGGAGCGAAGTCGTGCTGGATGTGGTCTGTGGGCCAGGAGGACAAGGGGAAGAGACGGGGCGGAGAGCCACCGGGAGCACGTTCAGTGCTCAGCTCCAGCACAGCCTCCTCCGGGTGACCTCGGGCAAGTCCCCTCCGTCTCTCTGCCACTGGGGATCAGCCAAATGGGAAGAAACCTCTCCCCGTGGGTAACATCCCGTAGGGTCTCCTCTCTGAGAGGCAGAAACTGCCTTCACCATGTTTATGGACGACCCAGATTAATTAGGCAATTCTGGAAGCTACCAGAGCGCGCTACAACAAATGGCAAAAAGCATTACTCCTGCTTTATGCTTTCAGTCCAACTTCAGATTTCGGGGAGGAACTAACAATGTTCCCTTAAGGTCTCGCTAAAGGAAAGGCAACAGAGAGCGGAGCTGAGTTACAATTGGGCTCGCGAAGCTGGCACAAAGCAGCAGGCAGTGTGTGTTTGCATGTACACACATACATCGCTGTGTGTACACACGCATATGGGCGTTCGGTGAGCGGGGCGGGGGTGGACCTCACAAACTGGGGGAGAAATAAAAGTCAGATAAAACCCCCGCAAAAAAAAATAACAAGGGGAGAGAGCATTCCCCTTGAACAAAGTCATTTTGCAGCCACTGATTTCCTTTTTGGTGTTGTTGTCTCTCTCCCCCAGCTCTTTTTTTATTTCCCGAAGTTCGCGTTGCGCGGAGCCGTCCTCCTTTCCGAGATGTTCAGACGTTGCCGTGTTCAGACCAATTCCGTTTTGTCCCAATCCAAGCCTCTCCCCGCTCATTATTACCTCCAGCCCTGCTGAGCAGGCAGCGCCCTGGCTCCCCTCCAAGCCCCAGGCTGGCACGGGGATGCTGCAGCCACCGCCCCAACTGCGCCGCGGAGGTGAGCTGGAGAATGTCACCTACACCTGGGTAATTTTTAATTTTCTTCCTTTTCCCTCTACTGTTAAATTACCTCCAGCTTATTTGTCTGGCTAGAGGTTAATGAAACACTAATGATGTTAATGAGCCTTTCATGCCGCAAGTTTTTTCAAGAAAGAGATATAATAGCTGTTTTCCTTCCCTTTTAATCTTTCTCATCGCTCGGGAGTTGCAGGGCCAAAGCAATTAGCGGCTCACGCGGCTCTGCCTTCCCTCCCGGTCACAGCCCAGTGGGGCAAAGAGAAGAAACCTATTAAACCCGCTTCACATGTCCGCAGGTGAGGAGCTGGTGGGCTGATGCAACACGCTGCTTTAGCCAGAAGGCAAAATGCTATTTGGGGGGAAAGCAAGGGAAATTAACAATCTGGAGCTGCGGCACGGCAGCGGCGGGAGCTGTCCGGAATGGTGAAGTGTCGCCATTAGCGGCGCGCTCTTCATTAGAGGAGACGACGAGATGGAGCGCGGGAGCTGGCAGGTGAACTTCAGAAGGATGTGAGGTGTGGGTAGGGCTCGGGCTTGGCCGTCCGTCCGGGCAGATCTGCCCCAAGGAAACTTCGGAGCGGCAGCAGCCCGCTGTGCCTCGCCGTTCATCCTCGCTCGCTCGGGAAGCTCTGGTTTCAGTCCCGTGACATCCTTGCAGCCCCCGGCCAGCCAGGAGTTGGCCGCTCCTCCCGAGCTCACAAATCACGTTTTGTTTCAATACAAAAAGAGGCACAGCGAGAGCAAACCTAGAGGATTCAGAGAAATGGCCGCTCACAGAACCGCCTGACAGCGAGGAACGCTGCCCATCTCCTCCCTGCTGCCGCACATACAGGATTTCCTTATCGTTCCCTAATCCTCCCAACACCACTGCACGGAAAAAAAATAAATAATAATAATAATATAATCCCAGCCCATTTTACAGACTTGCTTATGCAAGGGGGACATGAGCTGGGTGTCCCCGTGCCAAGGCCGAGCCCCCGCTGCCACCGTGTCCGGAGGGGACGCTGGGTCTGCTCTTACTGATGGATGCCTCAGTGCCAAAGGGCACACAACTAAATTACGAGCTGGCACTTACAAGGAGTGAGGGCTCTGGCTTGTGCTTCCATTAGAGGGTATCTATCTGCATTTAAAGCTGTGGCGCTCTGATAAGGAGAAGGGAGGAAGCTAGAGAGACCTCAAAAAATTGCCTGGACGAACTCCGAGATAAGACTTTTCAGACAGACAAAAAAGCCTGTCCTGATTTATAGAGCTCCGTCCGTCCTTGACAGTACCTCTGGAGCTCCTGATCTCGGCTGTAAAAAGAAAGTTCCATCACAAATGCATGTTCTGCCCCCAAAGTATTTATCCAGACAACCTGTCAACCTACCACAGCCAGATCCTGTTGACATGGACAAGGCAGCAATACAATCGTCTGCCTTTTATTTTTCCTCTCTCCTCTCCCCTGTTCTTACTAATCACAGATGCTTTGTTTGCACAACAATAAAGAGCCCGGGTGCCTCAGTTTCCATTTTTTGTTATCGTGCCTTTCAGCCAGCATGTTTATTTATGACTGCTACAGAGTGCTTTCGCGAAGAGATGCCATTAGGCTGGAACGATGCTCTCTTGACATTGAGATCAGAATCTGCACAGACGCCACGCAACAACTCATTTTTATGTTTGCCTACTTGTCTTAATTCCTTTTTTTTTATTATTATTATTATTTCCATCGCAAAGACTGCCAGGGAGGGAGAGGCAGAGGGGCACTTAGAGCACAAAGACACGAAGTAGCTCTGGCTGAGGCCACAGATGGTATGGGCTGGCTTGGCTAATTCTGCCCTCGTTTAGGGCAGCTGTTGGCGTGCACGCTCTTAACAAGCCCATTAAGAGAATAGGACCCCAGGCTGACAAGGGCGCAGTAATGGATTTATTCCCGCTCACGACAACAAGACGATCCTCCTGCGTGCCGTGGTGGGAGCATCTGCAGCAGGCACACCTGGAGAAAGGCTCCACTAGCTTTGGGGCCGCGGGGCGCAGCGCTGCCTGTGCGCCCCGGTCAGGTGCTCCTGGGGAGCAGGGTGCAAGAGGTGGCGTTAAGACCTCAAATCCATCAAAACCCACGTGTATGTGGAGCACAGCCTGTGCTGATGGGCTCACCGGGTATTTCTGCTTCTAAACCCTGAATTGCCACCAGAACATAGGAGTAGGCTCTTGCTGCAGTACCACCAGGGTGGCAGCCACACGATGGGGATGTTAGCACCCCAGGACGTGCCCCGTGTGGCCCCAGCAAGCCCCACTCCTCCTCTCCCCTCCAGCAGCTCCTCACGGACCTTGTGCACGAGCACAGGACCCACCCAGCTCTCCAAAGGCACACAAGCAGCAATGAGGTCCCCTCCATCAGCTTGACAGGTGAGAAGGGAACAAAACCCGCTGCATGGAGCCAGCTGCCCCTCTGCCTCCCAGCCCTCGGGCTCGGACACATCCACGCCGCAGGGAGGGCCCTGGGGACACTTTCTGGTGCCGTCCCCAAAATGACTGACCGTGCCACGTGCCCTGCCCACCAGGTTCACACGAGACAGCCAGGCGTGCAAAGGCAGGGGGCTGTATGATCTGGCATCTCTTTCAGCCGTTAGCGGAGGTGCGTCCTTCCCGGGCATCGGCTCCCTAATTAGTTCTATTGGTTTCAACAGTTCGGCGGACTCGGTGAATGTAATATTTAACACCCTAGGGGGAAGCCTTTCACGCCGATGCCTCTTTCATCATCTCTGCCCATCTGGTGCTCATTTTAAGCTCGCAAAGCACCACCTGCTTGGAAAACAATGAACCTGTGCAGGTCCCCGGTCCTGCAGAGCCGCCGGACCCCACGGGGAAGGCGCGGGGGGCACCAGCAGCGCCCGCACCATCCCTCTGCCCGGCTGCATGCCCCGATGTCCCCTCCTTCGAGCAGTCGTTGTCACTGCACGGCCACCCCATGATCTGCTGAGGACTGGTCCTGAGAAGTGTGATGGTTGCTGATGCACAGGGAGCGAGGTGCTGATTCCCAGAAAGAATTACTCTGGAGGATGTCGTGAAATGCCCGCTGTGCGCACAGGGGTGGTGCAAACGGGGATGTGGGTAGGGAAATGCTCCCTCAGCCCAACACTATGCTCTCATCATCACCACCTTGCTCAGATTAAGCAGGGATGAAGGACGGCACACCAACAACAGCGGTGATGCAACTCCACAATGACAAAGAGAGGAGCAATGGGTCCTGTGCACGAGTTGGGGTGCCAGCAGCAGCGCTGTCACAGGCCAGGATCCCTGCACCCAGTGACCCCATGTGGCCACACACATCTCCCCACTGGGTCTGCACAGACACGGGAACCAGGCCGACAGAAACCATTTGCTTGCTGCAGCCACAGCACCGCAGCCGATGTTGGGAGACACGGGCAGGAGGACGCGTCTGGAAATGATTAGATTGCTTCCAGTGACTGACACCTGCTAATAACCTGGAAGATGGGTAGAGGATACTTACATTGTCATCTCCCGCTATCTACAACTTCATTTTCCATCATCTTTGGCACTCAAGGACAGCAGCAAAGGATATTATTGCTGCCGTTATTGTTAGTGTTATTATTTAAGCCACGCAGCCACAAATCTGCAGGTACCTGGGCTGGGCTGGGCGGACGGATTACCCCACGAGATTCTCCTTCAGATCAGAGGGGAATTTATTGCAAGGATTATGTACAACGTATTTCTCTATTAAGTTAAAATAAGATTCCCCTTAAAGGTTCAGCACGTTAAGCAACAGCTGGAAGGACGGGGGCTTTAACCTCACGCTCAGCCACAGAGCCAGGCGTGGAGGGAAGATGGATGGAGGCGCACTCCGAGGGAAAGAGAATAATATCCCCCGTTTGCAATGCTGAACTGCATCTTGGGCCTCCTGCCTCCCCGCACAAAGCCTATTAGCTTCATCGGGGCTGAAAGAATTAAATAAATAAATTCGCCAGCACACAACAGTGCCAAGGGCAGGGAAGTTAAAGGACATTATAACTCTTTAATTACATCAGTCTTGGAGAGAAAAGAGCTGCCGTTCCCTCCTTCTTCCCTCCGGGGAACTCCTGGTATCTACCTTGGCCAGAACCCCCTTAGGAAAGTTGTCGCAACGTATGTCTTCCCCGTGCTTCATGCCAGGGACGGCTTTAGCCCGGTATTAATATTCCCCACCCACTATTTACCGCGCTTGCATACACACACGGAGACACACAAACACGCCTTTCATCTCCTGCCTTGAAAGGAGGAGAGAAAAAAAAAATAAAAAACCACCTTAGTTAAGCTTTCGAGATAAGAGAGTCATGTGCGAGTCCGGGCGTTAGGCTGCCAAGGGAGGATTTCCCTCTGAGAGCACCTGAAGGCCGCTTGCAACGTGGGATTGCAAAGAAATCACGAGCACGAGGGGAGGACGTGGCTGAGCCATCCTCCCCCTCCCCAATTCCTCCTCTGCTCAGCCCCTTGCTTACCGCGGTGCCGCACGGAGCCATCAGAGAGCATCCCGAGAGCGCCGCGTGCTTCCTCAAATAAGCATGTTTTTAAATAAATATCTCCCTGACAAAAACGTCCTTTGTAGGAATGAAAATGGTTGTCAGAAACCTATCAGCCACCTCCTAAAAGATCCCATTATGCTGCTGTATTGAACTCCTTTTTTTTTTTTTTTTTACCAAGAAAGTTATTGAAATAGTGACGGAAACAGCCAATAGCACTTTCAATTAAAAATGTATCACAGTGTTTTGTGATTTAAAAGCAAACAAACAAG
Organism: Cygnus atratus; assembly: GCF_013377495.2. NCBI lineage: Eukaryota > Metazoa > Chordata > Aves > Anseriformes > Anatidae > Cygnus > Cygnus atratus. The sequence goes on from NC_066383.1 coordinate 2,875,426, forward strand.
AAAGGCCCATGAAATGTTAATGCCCACGTGAGCAGGTTTGATTGCTGGTCGTTGTCTGTCTGTCAGACATTTCCAGCTATCAATTAATTATCAAAACCGGGCCGGGAGGCTGGAGCCTGATGCAGGCGCCCGGCGACGCAGAGCCCCTTGCCCAGCAGAAAGCTGGACGCGGTGAGGGGTGAGGAATTCAGACCTCAGAGCGTGGCCACCGCTGTCCATCACAATTTCGGCACCGAGCACCAGGTCACAGCGGGGTTCCTGCAAGGTCTCATCCTTCCGCCCCTCTGCACCAGCACCAGGAGGGGCTGCTAGCCAGCGGGAGCGCCCTGCTCGCCTTGGAGCCAAGGCTCTGTGATGTCAGGAAACGGGCAGCCACGTCACAAAACCCCAAAAATCTTTTCCAGCAGCCTCCGGCATTGCACAGGGCGATGCCGGAGGTGGGGCAGCTCCCCAAAGGGCTCCGAAAGTGGACAGCAACAGGGGGAGGCTCAGCCCCGCAGCAGCCGCTCCTGCAGCGCTTTGCAGAGCCCTTGCAAGCAGCAGCTTTTATTCCAGAAGAGAGGAGAAAAAAAAATAAAATAAAACGGGAAACCCTCTGAGCTGTGGCTGGTAGATAAGGAGATATGGCAGAGTCGGGAGGCAATGGCCCAAGGGGCCCATTAACGAGATTCCTCCCACACAACCTGCACGAGCCCAGCCCATCAATAAAGGCTGCTCTCCTCCCCAGCCAGCCTTGCGTGGCTCCCAACTTTCCGGCTACAGGCTGCAGATTGGATTCTTCCGTCATCACCACAAAAACAGATGAATCGGCCACGGCTGAGGGACCTGTGATAAGCCAGGACCCTTTAGGCACGGAGGCGCACTCCGTAAAACCGCCGCTGCCTTTCAGCACAGCCGGGTCCCGCGGCACCGGGGTGGGCGCCCCGCAAACTGCCCCTGCTCTTTGCCGCTGGAGCCCGGAGCCATTTCGGCGCCGGCTTTTCTACTTCTGCAACAGGCAACTGGTCCTGCACGGGCTGGAAATGGTGCAGGACCCTGCCCAGGTCGTGGTGGCTTTGGTCTGTAAAGCTGGAGCTGCTCGCAGCCCCACTGCAATGATGGGGCATCGCCACCCAACCGAGGTTGGTGGCAGCAGGGCCCCACATGGGACTTTTCTCTCTTCCCACAACTCCCAGAGGACCCCAGATTGCTGGAAACCCAAATTCCAGGCAGGACAGCCACAGAGAAACCCAGCGATGAAAACCAGCCAGAAGCTAGAGCAGGCAGAACCCCCGGGCTCTCCAACAACAGCATTTTTTCCTGTTTTGTTTTGCTTTGCATTCTCATTGCCAGGTTCATTATCAGGGTCCTTATTCCTGCGCACGCTTCCCATTTTTCTCCCTCCTATCTCCCTGCCTCCAACACGGCAGCCTGTATTAGTTTATGTTAACAAGCTGTGGCAGCAGTAAGCCTGGCCTCACCGCTTCTGCTGCTGACCAGGCACATCGGTTGTCTCTGCAGGCTGCGAGACAAACCGAGACGTGGTTCCCGGTCCTCGGAGCCTTCCTCCATCTCAGACACGAGCACCCCTTGGGGAATTATCCTAGGATTTGTTCTGGGCCAAATTCGGGTTCAATTTTGCTGGTCCCAGTGAGCTGCAACCACGCTGTTGTGAGTCTGGGCTGAAGTGGAAGCGGCAAAACCCTTTTGTCTGGTGCAGGGAGCCAAATCCATGGAAAAGCTCCTTTTCTCCCCGAAACAGAGACTTCTCCCAAGTAACCCCTGCTGGTGCTGTGCATCACTAGGCAGCAGCATCCCTGCAGCCCCCCCGTGTAGCACAGGGCAGGCTGGCTCGCTGCCCTCTCCTCCCAGCCCACCCCTGCAACCTGACAGCACCCATTTGTCTCCGCAGCTCTGACTTCTCCCCGGCCCGGGGTGACGGCAACCAGCACTTGGAGGAAGAAGAGGAGGCGGGGAGGAGAAGAAAAGAAAAGCAAAGCCAAGCAGCAGCCACCTGGTTTTCGCTCACCACCCCGCCAGCGAGCGGCACGGCCCCGCTCCAGCACACCGCCAGCACCATGCACCCAAGAGGGAACGGCGGCGAGAGGCGGGGATGCTCCTGGCACCACGACCTTGCTCTTCACTGCTTCAAAGCCCCATCTTCACTCGCGAGAGCAGGGAAGAATCAGCGGACCCTCTTTACCTCCCCTTGCCTCCTAATCCCCAGCCCTCAGGCAGCCCCAGGCAAGGAAAGAAAGCTCCGTGCTGCCGCCGAAGCCCCAGCGCTGCACAAAGCCCGGTGCCGCGCTCCGCGCCGCGGTGCCCCGCTGAGCTAATGGCCGGGCTGGCGTTAGCGCACAGCTAAAGAGCTGCACGCGTGCCACTGATTACTGGTATGGGTCTCCGAGGCCAAAGAAGAAAAGAAATCCAGTGTAAGATTGCAAACAATTACTCCTCTTAGATAATCACTGTTTTACAGGCCAGACGCGTGCATAAATATTGCATAATGCCGGGGCTCAGCACGTAATTGTCAGATATTATTCAAACCAAGTCGCCGCCGTATTGGCAAGAGCTGTGTGCTTGTCACAGCTCGGGGTCAGCCACTGGATGGATGAAGGATTTTGAGGGAAAGCTCAGGGAAGGCAAGAAGCAGACCAGCCGACTTCTGCAAAGCGATCGCGCGTTCAGCGCAGCGCCGAGTAAATGGCCCAAGCCGTGACGCTGCAAACCCGCCACAGCTAGCAAAACAGGAAAAATGTGGCTGTGTGTGAATGTCGGGGTGTCCCATCACAATGAAGAGGGTCCTGCCCAGTGTTGTGCTTTGGGGCTCTTTGCAGACCCAGGATCTTGCACTCCCAAAGCTTCTTTTCTAGAGAACTGCCTGCGAAGCGAAGGAGGGAGCAAGGAAATGATGACCCCAGCAGCGAAACCGAAGCAGACTTCGGGACAGCGAAGCAGCTGCCTTGACCTTCCCCTGGGAGCTGCAGCGTGTCTTCCTCGACCTTCCTCACCTCAAAGATGCCTCCAGAGGCAGCAGGATGCAGGTCTGTGCCGAGCAGCATCGGCGTGCTGCTTTGCACAGCTCTGCGCAAAGGGACGGGCAGGGCACGGCCGGATCCCTGGGGCTGTATTTGTGAGCAAAACCCTCACGGCGCGGATGTGAGGCGCTTTACAGGGGCACAAGCACAAGGAAAAAGGCGCTGGGCAGCTGCACAGCCTGCTTGCTGCAGCCCGCGGGGCAGATGTCCCTGCACGAGCTCTTTGCTGGTGGCACCAGGGGCCGGGAGGAGGCAGCGCTCCAGCCACGGCCACCGCACGTGGCACTTTGGACAAGGCTCCTTCCCTTTCCTCCTCTGAAGCTGTTTTGTTGCAAACCATCTGCTCAGCACCCCACCGTGCACGGCAGCGGCGAGGGGGGCCCAGATGGACGGCTTCTTTGATAATTCTTTAAAACGAGGCACCCAAGCACAACGCTGCCATATGCCGAAGGGCCGGCCAGCTCGCCGAGCTGTTCCACGACCCTCCTTCCTTGGCGCGGCCGCGGGCAGCATCCCACGCGGACTGCAGCGCTCCTCACCTGCCGAGAGCCTGCAAACGCCTCCAGGAGCTGCCCTGTCTCTGCCTAAAACCCAACAACCAGAAGGAGATGTGAGATTCTGGGCAGTCTCCGGCTTGCACACCGCGTCCTGATCTCCCAGGTGCTCGGGGGCAGGTGTCACGCTGCTCTTGAGCTGCCAGATAGGAGCTAAAACAAGGAGGGCAGGGAGAGGAGGATGCTCCCGCTGCAGGGTTAGGTTTGGGCCCCGCTCACGCCCACTTTCAGCACAGACACCTGGACGATTACCCTGCACAACAACCGGGACTTGGCTCCGAGCATCTCACAAATGACCTTGGTGGCACAGAAGCCAGCTGCTTTCGGGAAATAAACCCCGCCGGCACAACCTGCCTGGAAGCGTGGATTCTTCTCATTACGAAAGCTCAGCATCACCTCCAGAGGGTCCTCAGTCCCTCCATCCCTTCTGCAACTCGTGCTGCATTCAGGGCAGCTCGGTGCCAGGCATGATCCCCCATCAGGATGTCTGAGCGTCTTCTGAGCCAAGCCCCTTTGTCCCAGCCCCATCACGACACCCACTCCTCAGCACGAGCCACCTCGTTACATCCTGATGATGCTCACAACGCTGCCCGAAAGGGGGAACTGCACCGTGGTCAGTGCCCAGGTGCCTCCCAAACCCTGCCACGCAGGGCTCAGCGCACCCACAACCCCTCCAGGTACCTCAGCTGCTCTCCCCCTTTGCCCTCTGGCACCCCGACACCCCCGCGAGGCCCCTTGCTTATTACAAGCAGAACACAGCCCGGGATTCCTGAGCAATCACCAGCTCGCGGGGACTGGGGCTTTAAGGAAAAAACACCTTGCAAAACCCACACCGCAATCAGATGGATTTCGATAGAAGCTGCAGTGAAGGATGGCTCTGTGGGATTTCAGATAAATAAAGCCACAAAGGCCGGTGAGATTGGACTGACACCTTCCAGATGATGCTTTCCTGACCCCGCGCCTTGAATATCAAATCCTCCCCATCGCCAGCAGCCCTGAACCCCAGGCTGGGGAGAGCTGGCTGGGGGGATAACAGGAGCTTCCCTGAGCCTTTGCTCTTTATAGGCTGGGATGCCAGAGCAAGGAATAGCTCAGAAGCCCCTAATCCCTCAAATCCAGCAATTTGCATCACTGAGGATCCCTGCTGAGGTCCCACCCCGTGGTCCCAGCACAGGACACTGCTCCCAGCCAGCCCGAGAGCGGGCAGCACTCCCAGCATCAAGTAACAGGGCTCCAGTAAGGCCAGGGCCCAGCTCCCGAGCTGTCGGCATCGCCCCTGGGCAGTGTTCTCAATAAAGATCCGCAGCAAGTGTCAATAAGGAGGGAGATTACATCGGCTTCCAGAGGGAGTGCAAAAAAAAAATGAGTTGGAGGGAAGAGCTGCTGCTTTGGAGCAGGCATGCAGTGCCTGGTGCTTGTGGGCAGCTGAGAGGGGTTTGCAGGGGAGCAGGCAGGTGCCACGGGGTGGCTTTGAGCTCCCCCAGGGATTGACCGAGCTGGAGGACAGCAGGGGCACAGTGAGGGGCTCTTCGAGCCGTGCGTGTAGGCAGATGAAGCTTTGCCATCCCTGCCCGTCCTGGGGGGGATTAGGGCAGGAAGGGAGATGTGCTCAGCGCCACCGCTCCAGGCGGGCGCACAGGAGATGCCCTGGAAGGCAGGAGGCTGCTCGCGGGCTCTCTGCGAGGCCATCAGGGGTGCTCCTGGAGCTCGGCCCTGCCTGTGGCCGCGGTGAGCAGGCTCCAGGCTTCGCCCTGGGCTGAGGGGTGCTGCTGTGCGGGCTCAGGGAAGCCTTCCTCTGCCTTGACGCCTGCCTGGCTGCCTCAAAGGGGCCATCGCAGTGATGGAGAGAGGGCCTCCAGTGCCTCCTCAGCTCCTCTTCTTCTGGGGACATGAGGACTCCTGTCTGTCCCATCCGGCAGGCAGTGGATGAGTGTTTTTGCTAAAAAAAATCATACCCACTGCCTCCAACAACGCCTGAACCGGGGCTGGCCCAGAACCCAAGCAAAGTAAGCGTGGACGTTGATAACTTCATCATCCGACACGACACACGTGAAACCGTTCCCCTTTGCTAACGATACACCGGAAAGGTGCCGAGCTGATGCAGGACAAAGCGCCCGGCCGGCTGGTAGTGCAGAACGACAACCGGTGCACGAGGTCAGCCCCGAGTTCCTTTCAGCAGCCCGTGATCCAGCGGCGCCCCACCAAATAACGAAACCCTCGCTCTATTGTACCCGTGCAGCTCACGGGCGCTGCTTTAATAACTCATCTGTTGGGCCAATAAGAAAAAAAAAAAAGTATTGCATTATCTTGTCCACTTAGCCATCAGAGGAGCTCTGAAGCGCATTCGTTCACCTCCTACGACGCTCGCAGCTCCCAGGGCTGCTCGGGAGTGCTGCGCTCACCGTGGCCCTGGCCGGCTGCTCGCAGGGACAGATGGACCTGGATCCGTCCCAGAGCCAAGCAGCGAGCAAACAGGAACCACGCTGGGTCTGAAGCCTTTTGCCACGACCACCCGGCTTCCCCCATGCGGAAAGCTCCAGGAAAGCAGCCCGAAATGCACTTTCCCAGCCGGGAGCAGAGGGGTCTCGAAGCCCCTCCGCCGCCTGTGTTTCTTTACGGCCAGCCAGCGAAGAACAACGCTCTCCAGCTGGAATTACACAGGGAATTCAGGTAAGCAGAATGTAATTAACCGAGCTGGAACGCTGCCATGTCTAACAGATGTAGAAATGCACCTTGGGAGGAGAAAAAGGAGGAGAGAGAGAAAAGAAGAAGAGGAGCGACGGATGCCCAGGGCTCGGTGCTGCTCCCCGCATGGCTCCGGTGAGCGTGCAGGGGGCGAGGGGGGGACGCAGCGGGCGAGAAGGAAGGTTCAGCGGTGCCCCCGCTCTTCCCAGTGGGGCAGGGGGGCAGAATCGGTGCCCTGATCCCAGGAAAATCCCATGGGAGATGCAGGCAGAGACTTCACATAGCTGGATTTGGGTTATCGGGTGTCTCTGGGCACAGCTCGGGCACATCGCGCCTGGTGCACCCAGAGCAGGGGGTGTGCGCCTGACCTGGAGCCACGCGACGGTCATCTCCATCCAGCCCCACGTGCTTCCCGCAAGCCCTTCTTCTCCAGAAGCAGTTTTTAAGTAATTTGCCCATGCAACTGCCTGCTAGTGCACGTCCTTGACTCTCTCTGCTTTGGGCTGTCTGAAGCTGGCACCCACAGCTCCAAATCCTGCACGAGCCTCACCACCCCGCAATGCCCAAGGCGCCGGACCCGAGCCCAAACATCACTTGAGCATGGCAGGGGCTCCGTCCCACGAGGCAAGGCATGACTTCTCTCCTTCTCCTTCTGCTTCATTTGATAATTTGACTTCTCCCTGCTCTGCCTTGTAATCAGACTGGCAGTGAATTACAGCAAGGGTGGCTCCGCTCGTTTCAGATGTCAGAGCCCGCAGTAATTGTGGCACCCACTTAAATTTATGTCAAAGAGAGGAAGCCTTTGTACGGAGGCAAGCTCACCCTGCCAGCACGCAGCCTGGCACGTCGCTCGCTCCTCATCACCGAGTTTGGCTCTGGGAAAGATGCTGCTGAGCAGAGCCCCTCTTGGGACCACGTTCCCAGCTCAGTCCTACTCCAAAACCCCATCCAAAAAGCACAGCGGCCCTGGGCACCCTGTCCTGCCTGCAAGGAGCTGGCAGAGGCTCATCAAACCATGCACGATTTACGCTGAAAAAGCAGGAGAACGTGATGCTTGCTCTTCACGCAGGCTCCCTAAACCTCCTGGAACGACTTCAGCACGCACTCTGCCTGCCCTCTCCTCTCTCCCAGACAGCTGCAGCTCAGCGTCTCGAGACGCACAAACATTTCCCTCTGCAGGGCTGCGCCAGGAGAGGGAAGGCAGCTGGCGGGGGAGCAGAACAAGTCCCAGCTGCGGGCAGATTTGCTCTCCAGGTGGGAGCTTTGCCCATCTGCAGCGGCGGATGCCGCTGGACCGGGGAGGAGCACGGCGTGCTGCAGGTGTCACTTCTGCGCCTGGCACAGCTGCAGCGCCGAGCCCAGGGGCGCCCAGCTGCTGGAAACGCTCCGACAGAGCCGCCAGAAGGGCACCATCCTGCGGCAGCAGGGGCCGGGCCGGGGAAGGAGGATGTGAAGCAGCTTCCCAGGAGGTCACCTCGCCCCTGCCGCCCCCCTTCCACGCAGCGTGACACCGCGGTGCCACCGGGAGGGGACCGGGCACGGGAGGAGGATGGAAAGCCTCATCAGCATCCCGGTCACGCAGGAGGTTTTTCAAGTGCCAGCCTCTGAGTGGCAACATCCCCGACGCCAGCTCTGCGCGGGGGACACCGAGGGCACCCTGTGTCACCTTGTGCGCTGTCACCCCGTTGTCACCTCGTGCAACAGCATGACGTCCGTTTTTCCCCTGTAAAGGCAAGGAGCCAGGGGACTTGTGGCGCAGCCAGAGCTCGCTCAGCCCCTCGTTTCCCCGGGGTGGGCACCCAGAGGGGGCTGCACCCGCTGGGAGCCCCCTGAGCGCACACGGCACGGGGTCACCTGCAGCCTGGTGCTCGGGCACGCAGGCAGTGGGGGTCCCTTTATGCCCCTGCACACAGGAAGGACACGGCCACCTAGCTCCAGCCAGAAGGGTGGTGGCCGGAGGAGGATGGGGAGAAGCAGAAGAAACCTCACCGGTCAGAGCTCCCGGCATGTCACACGTCACCGCACTGCCCCTGTCCCTGACCCCCGCGGAGAGCTGCCGTGCCCGCTGCAAGCAGGCAGCAGCGCAGGTTAGAGGGAAGAAAAAAATAAAAAAATAAAAGCCAAAACCCATAATGCAGAAGCCAAACATTGCAGAAGGCAGAACGCATCAAATATTAAAGGAATCAAACTCCTCCTGTCAAGCAAGGAAGACACGGAAACTGTTCCCAGATGTGGCGGGGCCGTCACCTCCTCTGATCAGCTCGGCTTCAAACAGCTTGTCAGGGGATGCTCGCGCCGCCGGCACCCCTCGCCCGCTGCCTTTCCCAACCTCCCCAGCCCGTGGTGGTGAGAGCTGCATCCTCCACGGGTGTACACCAGCCTGGAGCTGCCGCAGAGAGCTCCCCGTGCTCCTGCAGGCTCGGCGATGCAGCGGGAGGAGTGACCTGGGCACTCCAGCCAAGCAGCCCCCAGCATTTCCCCCAAAATTAAGACTCTGCTTTGCTATTGCCGCAGCCTGAACTCATCTCGGCTAACTCCACGCTGCTCCCTGTATCCCCTCCGGTCCCCGGAGCCCACGGGGAGCAGCCACCTCTGCACCACGAGCAGTATCTTCCCCCCGTCACACCCGCTCAGGCAGCGGGACGTCACCGCGGGGAGGTCGCAGCGCCCTTCGCGCCCGGCCAGGTTCCCTGCTCGCGCCCACCGGGTGCACCCGCGGGACTGCAGCCCCGGCAGAGGGAGGAAAGGTGCTTGCTTTAGTGCCTCGTTGTTTTTTCTTTCATCACGTCACTGCCTAGAAGCTTGCGCTAACTGGCGATAAATTAGGTTAAGGAAAAACTCCTCGGGTGGAGGCTGCTGTGCCCGCGACAGCGCAGCGCAGCGCGCTGATCCTCACGGCTGGAGAGCGGCATCCCTTCCACGCTGGCTTCCCTGAGCACATCAAACCACAGCTTTTTTATATGGTAAAAAAAAAAAAAAAAAAAAAAAGGCTGGGGGAGACGAGGGCACATCCCACCCAGGCGGCTCCTGCCCAGCAGCAGGGCTGGGGCTGGGTCCGGCACAGCCGCTGCAGCATCCCTGGGACAGAAAGGCACAGCCCGGCCGCAAAGCAGCCTGACCTGCTTTATCTGAGGAAACGCACACCTCATCTCACCTTCCCAGGGCAGATATGAATAATATCCCCATCCCAGCTGCCTGGGAAGGGGCCCGCTGGCACAGGTCACTCTTTTATCCGGACACAAAGCAGCCACACCGCCCTGCGCTCCCAGGGATGCTAACTCCGCATCTCCGGGCGATTTCACGCGCTGTGTGATTGCACTCACAGCCCGCACTTTGCATCGCTGCCTGCAGTGTGACCTCCGAGTCGGGTCCTTCTGAGCCTATGAAGTTCATCGTCGCTCACAGCTGATGCCGGGAATTAAAACCCACCACCCCCACAAACAGCAGGCTTCGCCAGGCGGCCACGTGCCAGCTTCATCCGTCCCAAAACTTCGTGGAAGTTTGGCGAAACCCATCCCTCCTCCCGCAGCAAGCGAGCAACCTGCCTGCCCTCGCTCCCAGCCCCCCAAAAAGACCCCCCTGACCTCCCCCTTGTGCCCAAACCGCTTCCACTCGGGCACAAAGCTGCCCGGGGGCGAAGAATAAAGCGGGATCGGATTGACCCGCGGGAGGCAGGGCGCCGCCTGGGCCTCTCCTCGCCTCGTGGCCTCTGCCCATGCCGCAGCCTTTTATTACAGCAGCAAATTGCTAATGGACCGCCGCTTAGGCGCGGGGATGATATCGGCTTTCCCATCAACAGCAGCTTTGCAGCGATTTCTCCCGGCGGCTGCTGAGCGGCCCCGGGTCCCATTTAGCAGCCACCGGGGGAACCGCTGCCTGGGAGCTCCTCGCAGCACTAATTTAGGCACATTAAATATTCAATAGCCCCCAGAATAAACACACACACAAGATCTCATGGCCCTCCGGGACTCCCCGGCGATAGGCAGAGACGTTGCGTTGGCTTCTGGAGCCTCAGCAAAGGGCAAGGCTGAGCAACGGGCTCAGAGCACCCTTGCTGGGACAGCAGCAGAATTTTGCTTTTATCCCATCCACAGCACGGTGACCACCTCTGGGCACACGTGGCACTGAAGTGGCTATTTCACCACGGATGGAAGCGCACAGAAGAGACAAAGGACAGCTCTCCAAAGGCTCCTGTCCTCCTCCAAGCCATCACCACCCCTGTACCATTCAGCACGGGCAGCACGTTGCAGACAGACAGAAATCTGTCCTCCCTCCGTCCCTGCCAGCGTCACGGCGTGTCGGAGACCCTCCATGTGCCGCAGACCCCGCCACCCATCACGAGCAGGGGGTTCAAGCACGGACCTCATCAGCCAGGGATGCAGCACAAGGATGGGATAAAGACGCCGGCAACAACCAGCTTTTCCCTTCCCCATGGTCAGGATTGCCCCAGCCCCAAGCTACAGGCTCCATCAAGGTCTAATTACCACCCTGCAGCACCCCACACCCTCACACCTCACTCAGTGCCCCAAAACCAAGTGGGAACCAAGCCTCGGTGGGCGACGCCAGCCCCGAATGGCCATCCTCGAGGCTGCCAGGCTGCAGAGCCAGCCGGGACCCCACTCCCTCCGCACCCCGGATTTTAACTTCTCCCCCAGCACAGAGCGATCTGCTCGCTAACCGAGGGAGTGCTAACGTGGTAATGCTGGTAAATTGTAATTAATTTTCCCCCTAATTGATGCGTGGGAATACCCGGGACCCTCATTCTCCTGCCTTCAATTCCTTTATAAATATCTGATTTGACAGGTTAATTTGAAAGTAAAAGTTGGGTTCTTTACAACAATCCAAGCAGAAGCCCCAGAACACAGCCTGCTGTCTTGTTATGTGAGGCGTAATGAAAAGGGTTGAAGTTAGGTTACAGTCGTCATCATCATCATCTTTTTAATTTCACTAATTTAATTTCTGTCCCCCCCCTTTCTCGGAAGATAATAAAAGCTTCATTTCACAGTCCAGGAAATTTGGCAGCGAAAGGTGATAGGCAGCCAAAGAAAGATGGGGAAGATGTAGAAGAACGGCGCGGGCCCTTCCGAGCCGAAACGTGGTGCTCAGCAGCCCGAAGAAGGGCAGAGGAGGGGAGGCAGGACACCGAGGCATTAAGAAACACCTTTCCCAAGGTGGCAAAGTGAAATCAGGCACGGCTAATGACGCTGCTCGGTGCCAGAGGGTGCAAGGGCTGTGCGCTGGCAGGTAAACGCGCCGGCAGCTCACTCGCTCACTACCCGCTGCACAAGTGCCAGGTCACCTTCCAGAAGCTCCGATGACTTCGTGGCCACTGATTTTCCATCGTAGGCACCCCAATAACGCCCCGCCAGCCCTCAGCACAGCACGCAGAGGCTGCTCGCCTCCCCGTTCCCCCGAGGAGTACGATAAAAGCTCGGGGAGCCGGGGGAAGGAGGGAGTGCTGTTGCCCCAGACGTTCGCCAGGGGGATTGCGGAGGATAAATAAATCTCAGCCTTAGATGTGGATGACTGGCAGCCAGGCAGACTTCACTACCAGTTGCTGAGGGGATTTACTGGAAGCAGATCTGGAACGGCGAAGCATATGGGAATAGAGCGCATCCAGTGCTGGCTCGCTCTCCAAGCTGCGTTTGGGGGCTTAGCGGACTTTTCAGTGGAAATCTGCAGGAAAATGGGATCGGGAAGGTAGAAAACACGCCTAGATTTAGTCCGCAGCCTGATAAAATGACGCCCAAGTGGTAACAGTCAGTACTTTTTGCTAAATCCCCGCTCCTGTTTTCTGTCTCTCTTCTTGGTCACAAGCTGCCCTTTTCATCCACGTAGCCGGTTGCGGCAGCAAAACACAAACAAAATCAGCAAACAACAAAGGCGGAGAGAAAAGGCGGCCTTTCTTGCCCTTTTTGGAATAATTCAGAGATTTGGTGGCGTTCCAGGAAATGAGACAAAAACGCCAATCCTCAGCTCCAAGGGCAGCTGACCCGATCCCTGCCTACGTCCACCCCAACGAACCACTTGTGCGATTCGGTGCCCGGTGTTTCCAGGAGAAGGCTTTCGTTTCTGCCTCCGTCTCAGACACTCTGCTTGTGCCCAAGGCCTGTCAGCCTAAATTTGGGGTGGAGGAGCTGCTCAGCCCCATAGCATCAGCCGGGATGTTTTCTGAGCCGTGGCGTGGTGCAGCAGGGACCACGCGTTCCCACCGCCCGCATCTCTCTCTGCCTCCCGCCGTCTCTCATAAAAGGGAGAGAGATCAGCTGCCAATTTCTCGGCAAGAAAAAAAGAAGAAAAAAAAAGAGAGAAGAAAAAGAGGGTTTGTATCTAGTTTAGGTTATATTTTTATTGCCAGCCGTTACTGTAACATTTGCTCTGATTACCAGACTAATCAGCAGATTGCAGAGCCCATTAAATAAAATCAAGGCAGACAGTTGAGGTGCTCCACAAGCCACGTCTCCCAGCCTGCTTCTCCCTTTCCCTATCTGTCGCTTAGCTCAGGACAAAGACATTTCTCCAGCCTGGATGAAGGGGGAAACCCAACATTTCCCTCTTCCCTGAGGATGCAAATCGTTGGGAAACGCCAGCACGGCGGCGTCCCAGCCTCCCCGACATCGCCCCTGCCATGCCCAAGCTCCGTTTCCCAACCCCACACATCGCCAGGCGGGGTGATGGACAGCACCGCCACGTCGAGCCGTGTTTCACAACCCCTTGCTCAGGTCCCTGCAAACGAGCGCTGTAGATCTCCCCCTCTCCTAATGTCACCTGTCAAAGCCTCCGCTCTGCCGGGGAACAGGATCCCGCATCAGAGCACAGCTAAATGGGGTGTAAATGCCTTTTTCATGCACAGAAAATGGGCTGCTCGGCAGTAATAGGGGGAACTGTAAATGCTGTCAGTGGCTACATTTTGTTTATTGATTTACGCCGCGTAATGGGATGACTCGATCTGAATCACACGCGCAGGTGTCACGTCCCATTCCTCGCCAGCGGGTTTAATAAGAGCAGCACCGCAGCGCTGGGCTCGGCGGCGTGGCACGGAGAATCCCAAGGGCTCTCGCAGATCCTCAGCTCCTTGGGCACCACACTTCTGCCTTCAGCTCGTGAGCCCACCAAGCCTGGGCTGGGAGGCTGGCAGGGCTGGAGCCAGGCTTGCCATACATCTGCACACCCCCGCGCCATCCTGCACCACCTAAACCCCACCCTGAGTTCTCCCTAACATGGAAAACTCGAGGGATTTCTCGTTTCTGCATTGTCTGTCTCTGTAATGACACAGAGGAATTAATTCCCATTGCTTAATTTCTGCTGCATCTGCCAGGGTCTCCCCCCTCCTCCAAAAAAAAAAAGAAAAGGGAATCCAATCAAGAACCTCTAAGCACATCACCCCAGTGGTTACGACAGCAATTAAGAGAGAGTCAACCATTCAAATGGCCAAGCAAAACAAGGCAAATGACAAGTAATTTAAATCCTGCTGGGCACTCTCTTACCAAACGCAGCCTGCCACATCGCGGTGATCTGCAGCAGTCACTAATTAGTATCCACTCAGAGCGCTGCAAAAAGCCTCAAAATCCTGCTCCAGGTAGGGTGGTGCAAGAGGTAAAGCAACGCTGTGTTCATTTAGCCCAGCTCCCACCACCTGGGGGTCCCAGGTCGGGCACGAGCCCCCTCCGTATCTCTTACCAGGCACAGGGGCACTTGCCCACAAACGTGTTGCATGGACAAGAGCAGCTCGCTCCACGTCCTGGGACCTCAAACCTCCCTTCCAACTCCCAGATCTCTCAAACAACCCCGACCTGCCCCAGCAGGAGGAGCAGGGCTGCTGCTCCGCAGTGACTCAGCGCTCCTCAGCCTGACTCAGCGCCCCGGCCCCGAGCTCCCTGCCTTGCCCCGCTCCCTTCTTCGCCCAGCGAGAGGAGGCAGGCCAGGGCGGCATCGTCTCCATTTTTTCAGGTCACGCTTCCCCTTGAAATACCATCACTCGGAGCAATGAAGCTGTCACTTTTTGTATTTTTAGTTTTTCAAACCTTATATTTCATTCCACCACCAGCTGCTGAAAAGGACGAGCGAAAGGCCGGAGCAGGGAGCAAAAAATCAATACGCTGCAGGAAGACAGAAGATCTGTTTCTATTCTTCATCTCTGACATCGGGTACCCAGGGAACATCACTGAAAACAAGGCTGTGGGCTGCTGCCCTTCTGCTAAAGCCAAGTCCTCTGGTTCCCCACCCCGGGCACCACGCAGAGGGACGCTCCGCCAGGGAAGGGGCTGGCTCTTTGGGAAACGCTTTTCCTACACGAATTAAAGGAGCCGAATGAATCCTACGTGGTTGGGTTGCACGAGGGGAAGCAAACCAGGCAGCCCTCGGCCACACACATCGCCCGCATCCCTTCCCTCCCCAGCCCAGCAGCATCCACGCCCCGGCCTTCTGCCCTGAGCTCCTCTGTTACCAAAGTGCTCCGTTTTCACCCTAATCCCTTTATCTGCTCTCGCTCCCCCCGCGTGGGGAGTGAAGTCCCCATAAATATCTCCGAAAGCACCTTGGCATTACGCTCCTCCAGCTACCCCGCTCCCCTGTGAATGCAAAGGAAGAGAAGCCGCTGGTGCTCAGCCCCCTTCATGCTCCGGTGACCTGCTGCCTTGTGCAGCGTGCGAACGTATTGGACACGTCCAGACAAATCAGGGGCTGCCCTACAGACGTGATATGGAAGCCAGCAGCTACAGGAGCTCTCCTGCAGCTCAGACGGGTGAAATAGAAATGGATCTGGATCCCAGACGGTGGAAACTCTCTTGGAAGAGAGACCAGGCCCAACCCAAAGGGATGGGAAGGGCCTTTCTTGCAGGACCCAGAGGATGAGCACGATGCAGGACTGGAGGCTCTTTTCCCTTTCCAGGCATCACCCTTAAAGAGCTGTGCAATCCACCTAAAATGCTTAGAGACTGAGCTAACAAAGCAGCTGAACAGGGGAAGTCCTGGGGAACAACACGGCCTGGTGGCCGGTGTTAGCCCGGCTGGCATCGCCATCCATCCACCACCCTCCTTCCCGTAGGGCCCCTTCTCAGAGGCGGCCTCCCCATAAATCAGGGGGTGAGCAACAGGCGCGGAACATGGGAACTGCAGAAGCAGCAGCGCTGCAGTCATAAATCAGGACCTAATTCAATCTTGCGAGACGCCTCGTTTGATTAATTTATGTCAGCGTTTTCCGTTCCGTCAGCAGCTGCTGGCCCTTCCCCGCATCGCCTCTGCCTGCCGCCCTCCGGCCGCGGCGTGTGCGTGGGCCACCGGCATCCCCGGCAGCTGGAGCTGCTCGGCACCAGGAAACTTTGCCCAACACCTTCCCGACGCGGCGGCGTGCCTCTGATCCCGGCCAGCAGCTGCCATTTCCCATCTATCGCCCTCGCCGCCGTGACTGGCAGCAGCCGGCAGCACCTAACAAAGAGAGCCAGCCTTTAAAATGCTGGGGGCTGCTTCTGCTTTTGTCTTCCACAGCTGGAGAACTGAATGCCTGTTGCAGCCAGCAAATAAAGGCGGACCTCATTGAAAGCCCAGATGCTGCATCCGAGCCCAGGCTTCCTTGAAGGAAAGAAATTACTGAACTAAATGAACGTGGAGCAGGGAAAAGAAAGAAATCCCAAGCTAGCTATCCCTGCTGAATCTCCTAGTGTTGAGAGGCTGATCAAGAGCTGCATAAATTATCCGGCATCTCAAGACAAAAAGAGTATAAGAGTAACATCCACCTGACCCCAGCAGCCTCAGACAACCCAGTTTTTCCTGGGAAGTGTACAACCAGAGTGCACTACACATCCCGAATTGCTCCCTGCACCGCTCATTTATTCAGTAAGGAGGTAAGAGACAGCGAGCTCGGTACTTGGGCCATCTGGCCTTCGCTGAGACACGTCTCTGTCTGAGCTCTCCCCCTCCCTCCCTGCACAAAATAAGCAAGAGCCTGCAAGAAGCGGCAGCACATGTTCAATTCCGCCCTGCAGACTGCTGGAGCTGTCTTCCAGGCTTGGCTTGTGGCGAGGCGAGCTCTACAACCATTGCTTACCTAAATCACCGGGTCAGAGGGTGGCACGGCAAGGCACCGCTGCTCTGAGCATCTCCACCCAGCGCCAGGAGGCTGCAAAGAGCCGGGGCTGCAGTCAGCGTGCTGCCCCAGCAGCTCCTTGCCGGTACGGGGCTGCTGGCATGCGGGCAAGCAAAGGCAGCTCACGCGATGGAGATAAGGGCTTGGTGGCCCTGTGGTTTGGAAATAAAACATGTATCTGTGTGCTTCGTTACACAATGAAGAGATGAAGAGCTAGAGATGCTACCTGAGGCTGTTACGCTCTGCTGTCGGCCCAAGCACCAAAGCATGCTCGTGGGCGTTCCCTAAGGAGGCACCAACGTGATGGAGATGTTCTCACAGCTCTCCTCCACTCCCAGAGAGCTTCTGCTGGGGGATGCCAGGCTCAACGCCGGCTCTGTGTTCACCTGCTGGGGGAGACAAGGCTGTCTGATCGTGTGGCTAACGTGGATGCAGACCTGCCATCCCTGTTGCCTTCCTCAGCACTCGCCCCATGCCAGAAGGTGTAGGATGGAGGCGATCTTGGGGGGCAAACTCGTCTGCAGTGCAGGATCCACATGCGAGTAAGGGCATTGTGGAAGGAGAACGGCAAAGGAACAGGTCGTTTGGGGCTCGTGGCAAGACTCGAGAGGCAAAGAAGGAGGTGTGTGGACCACGAGGCAGCCTCTGATACATCACCTGGCGGGACAACCCCCCCAAAGCACGAAGGTTGCAAGCGCACGGGAACGACAGCTCTTCCTCCCCATCCCTGGGCCCTTTCCATCTCCCCCTCAAGCCCAAGCTGAAGAACAGCCTCGCCTTTACCCTGGTCCCACTCGCTCCTGCCCCAGCATCTTCCCAGAGGGGAAGGCTCCTCTCTGGTCAGCCGGGACCCTCTGCCCTGCACCACCCAGGGCTCCCCCCTCGCCCCACGCCGCGGTGCTGGGTGCCAACCCCCCCGCACGATGCTACGGGGCTGCACCCCGCTGGCACCTCTTCAGATGAAACTCCACTCCACCTATTTGTATTCATCGCAGCGGCAACTTACAAGGTTTGGAGCTATTTCAGAACATCCTCACTGGCAATTTTCTCAAAGGCCGGTCTTCAAACAGCGACAAACCTGCCTTGATCTTCTCCGCCGAGCAGCGGGAGACGGGCTGAGCCTGTTCTCTTAATTGGTGTTACTCTCCCATTATTTCCAGGCTGGTAGAAATCCCGCAGACTCCCTGTCTGGCTGGTGGGCAGGATGGGATTTCCTTGGGACTTAGCTGAGAGCAGTAGCGAGTCAGTGATATCTCAGTACGTACCTCCCGGGGGCAGGAACCCGCCGCCAAAGGCTTGCAGGCGCCGTCATTTCACGCCTGCCTGGAGCACAGCAGCGATGCCCTCTGCCGCGCCGCAGAGAGCTAAAGGACAGAGCCGTCTCCGTTAGTCCCTGCTGTGTGGGTTAGGGACGGCACCCAGCCCCTGCCTGCCTGCGCTGACTCCACAGATGTCGAAGCAGAGAGCACCCAATCCCCCCCCCCCGCCCCCCAAATCTGACTGCTGCTGTCAATATCTGGGACAGAGCCGGGTCCCCTGCACCGATACAGGGTCAGGGAATGCTGTGAGACTAAGGGGATTTCTCAGAAACTCAGCTGGCTTTCCTACCTGTTATTCAAACGTCAGCCTGAGCTAAAAGCTCAGCTCAAGCTGCCAAGGCGGGGGGCTCCGTGTGCACGGCAGGTCCCGGCCGTAACGTCCCCATCTCCCCCCAGGTGCACTTCAGCACCCAGCAGCTGCCATCAGGGACTTTGAAAGGGCACAACCAGTCACACAGTGCCAGCACCGCTTCTTCCAGAGCTGAGGGAAGCTGCTGTAAGATGATGGAGTGAAATCAGGGACCAAGGTCTGCCTCCCTGCCCAGCCCTCGCCAAAGACAAGACCTCCAAGCTTGAGCAAAATTCCTTCCAAAGAGCCCCCATCTCTCATTTTCCCTTTTTTAAGGTAGAGGAATGGGGGTCAGGAAGGTGGCAAATCCCTGTTTGCACTGACAGCTGCTCCGTTCGGTGTTTGGGGGCAAGAAAAATCCCTTCTGTTACCAAACCATTAGTGTTAAGCGAGAGTTATGTCTGCACGGGCAGCAAGGACGAAATGGAAGCGGGTTTCCAAAGGTTGAGCTATTTATACCGAGTGCTCAGCCAAGTTTGAGACAGACCTCGTAATTTTAAATCAGCCTCAGATTTGCGATAGATCACCAAAGATCATGGGCCAGAACCTCCGGCAGTGTAAAACCAGTTCAGCTCAGCACACTCACATTGGACTCAGATGAAGACCCAGCTCTGGCTGTTGGCTGCTAAGCCTTTATTTTCCTTCAGCAATGGGATCTGCAAGGCAGTTTGTGCCAGCTGAGAATAACTCGAGAAAAACTCGGGTGTGGAGAAAAAAAAAACTATTCACGTGGTCGAGGCTGCAGGACAGCCTCCGTAAGCGAGGAGGAGGAGGAGGTTTTGAGAGGTTCTGGCCTGGAAGGGTCTGGGAGCATGTGAAGAGGCAAAAACCAAAGTAAATTTAAAGACCAGTGGATGCGACACAGCCAGAACTCTTCCCCTTGTGAACTCTGCCATCCCCACGGAGTTCAATGACAGGGAGTGGGAGTGCAGCTCCTGGAGAGCCCGGGAACAAAAGCGCTCCGCTCCTGTGACGCTAGATAAGGCAGCCTTGATTTCATAACCGTGTGTCAGGCGTGTGCAGATACTGCCTACGGGCGATAGGGAGATTTATTTCACCACGAGCATCCCAGCCCAGTCACCAGAGCCCCCTCTGGGTGCAGGAGAGGGACCGCGAGACAGAGCTGAGCTTACACACCTTGGCCTGAGCAGTCTCCACGGTTTTTGATGCTGCTCCCTTCCCTTCGCGCCCTTGAGACGAGGAACGTCGACGAGGCTCACCCCATCATCCTCCCACAGACCTAAGCACCACGAATCAAACAGCCAGCGACTTAGAGAGTAACCCGGCCGGTTACTGGGCATCGCCCGGCAGCCCACTACACGGAGACAACTTGACGGATCCCAGCTACGTATCACTTATTAAACACCGATCTGGCTTTAGCAGCTCTGTTGACTGAGCGGTGTTAACCTTAATGAAAACAATGTTTGAGGCAGGCCGGCAGGACAATTCTCTACCCTTTTATCCAGGGATCTCGGAGCACAGAAACAGTAATTGATCCTCTCAGCACCTCTGCGGGTATTACACTTTTTTTATAAAGGATAAACAGAGGTACAAAGAGGTTAAACAGTTTATACAAAATGTGGTTACTTCACCGGCAGTGTGGTGGTGCAGACCCTGTGCCCTCAGGACACCTACAGGATCAGGTCCCTAACACCACAGGGCTGGGGCTTTTTATCCCACTTGCCCCTGCCAAGCCTGGCTGGAGCTCTGCAACGGTGGCAGAGCAGAAATAAAGCTTCACAGGAGTCAGAGATAGAGGAGACCCATTAAAAAAAAAGCTCATCGTTATATTAGAAGAGATAAAAATGCATAAGGGATATAAGCCCTTACGCCTTGGCACAGAAGTCGATCACTGACTGACTGATATTTGCAAAGAAAATCCTTCCCAGGCAGATGATTATATCGGGCTCCCCGCACCTTCCTCTGAGGGATGTGGTGCCAAGAGCCACCAGGTACACGCTGATGCCTGGGGGCTGCCAGAGCACCCTAAAGGCGCTCGGGTTCCTCAGAGCATCAGCACCGCGTGCGCTGCCCCCACCAAGGAGTGCAGCTGAGGGGCTGCTGCTCCCTGAGCCCAGAAAAATGATTTTGCTCTCTTTACAGACAGCTTTCAGCCCTCCCAAGCCAGGAGAGGGTGTAAAAGAGGAGGCACGACAGAAAATGGGTAACAAATCCCTGTGACATGCTCTCCAAGGGATTTTCCACCATTAAGGCTTCAGAGGCTGCCTCCGGAGTGGGAGAGATGTCAAGGTTCGTAACATCCTCCTGTTCTTTTTACCATGCTGAAGTCTTCATTATCATCGCTTGGGTCCATCTCATAAAATTCATAAACCTTCCCCAAAATATCCCATGGCCAGAAAAGCGCAGGTTAGCCCAAATTCTGAGCAACACGCAGAGCACTAATGACAAGCTCCCGACAACAAAGGCACTCGGGTGTCAATCCGTCAGGAAACGGACTGGGGAAAAACACCTCGAGAAAAGGCAAGGAGACGCACGCAGTCAGAGCCGATTAACCAATTTCATTAGGGTAATCACAGTCCGGAAGCATTTGTGTTTGCAGAAGATTATCTGATTTCCCCCAGCACTGAAAGGTCTTTTATTGCACACCTACACCTCCAGAATATCAGCCTTTGTGCCTGATGGGCAGGTCTGGCACGCCTGCACAGCCCAAGGTGACACCTATATATCCATGCCCATACCTATATATAGCAGTATATATACAAACACACACATATTCATGTATATACGTGTATATTTATATATATGTGCACACAGAGTTCTTTAGCAGAGGCTTAGTTTCGCCCAGGTATTCTCCTGGCCTCCGAAGGATTTATGTTTTTTAATCACACCAAATTGCTGCAACAGGCACTCACACATCTGTGGGAGCAAGCCTGCATATTCAAAAGCCCTTTATCTGCTTTAGTGGAACTCTTGTCCCCGAGGCCACAGGTACGCCCATGAAAAACAACAGAAAAAAAAAAATAGCCAGCGTTTGAAATGGCTGCACAGACAGCAGGTCTGGCAAATCTGGACGTTTCCAACATCGCTGCCTTGGGAGATGGAGACTGAAACAAAGTGTTCTTACCCCACAGTAATTTCACATGATTTTATCCGTGCAGCAAAGTCACTTTCCACCGCCGACAATGATTTTATGCCATGCCTGCAGGTATCACCAAGGCACCGTCCCTGCTATTGCGAGTCTCGCAACTTGAGGGGGGAACTGTGGACATGCGAGTCACGTCCATCTGGATTTAGCTCCCGAAGCCTGGGAAATGCATCCTCTCGCAGCCCCAGAGCTGACAACCTGTTAGCATCACCTATTAGCCTGATCCCGAGAGTGCTGCAGTCCAACCTGCTGCAGCTCAAGGGCCTTTCAGCTAGGAGAGATGAGGGGAAAGCAGAGGCAGCAGCCCAGGGGCTGGCACGCAGCAGGTACAAATGAAAGCAAGAGGCACGGTATTTACATGTGCACAGCCTTGCTAATGGCCTTGCTGCTTGCACTCATCTGCTCAAGGTCCTGAGGATATACACCGCAATCAACACCGACTCAGCTAGCCTCACGGGGAAATGAATTCCTACCCTTTCTCTGATGCAGTTGGAAGTCGAAATAAGTGCTCTCCCTGCACGTCGTCTGCTTCACACGCAGCTCCTCCGCTAGCTGGACGGGCTCAGCAAGAAGCAGCGCTGCCGAGGCCAATGGATGGAGTTATTCTGCCGTACAGGTGCTGCGTCGGGGCAGCTTGTTTGCACACACGGAGAGGAACACGACGGGAAGCCCTGCCCGAGGGCAGCAGCAAGGGATGTTCGTCACGGGGAGGTCCGGGAAGGAGATGGACACGCTCCTGTGGGACAGGAGCAGGCACGTGCCGCCGGGGTCTGCAGCCCCAGGGGATGCCTGGTGCTTCAGTACAGTCAGAAGAGGGGAAAGATGACACTGGACGGGCAGTGAAAAGCCACTAGTGCTATTTTGGGGTCTAGATCAGTCTAAAATCACCAAATATAGGTCTGGCTCCAAGTCTACGCAGTCACTTGAGTTTTCCAGCACATTACTTCGAAGCGCCTGCTGTCCTCGTCCCTGCTGCAAGCAAGAGCTGCAGGGACACCTGCACGAAGGAGCAGGGATGGCAGATTCCCCTCTCAGCAGTGGAAAGGCTTTGTTCTCACTCCCTGAGAGTGAGCCAGGACAGGAGCTGGCCCCTGGGGACAGGAGCTGGCCCCTTCCCACCCTGAGAGCTGCGGGGAAATGCAAAGCTCTTGCCCAAAGTGCACGGCGCCTGTGCAGTCCCAGGGGGGAGACCCCAGGAACCCCAATTTTTCTCACCCTTTGCTCACACTGCAGAGCCCCCAGTGATCACACACACCTTCCTGGCGTAGCACAGGCATCCACAGCCCTCTCCACGCACACACAGCACCGCCAGAGCACAGCAAAGGCTGCCGCTGCCTCCCCTCCATCACTCAGCCCCGCGCGGCAGCAGGCGCCGGCATCCCTATCGGTGTTGTATTTTGCTGGGGAACTTGTAGGGCTTGTCTGGCTAATGAAAAGCTGCTTTGGATTCCCCTTTGGGCTTTTCAGGAAGGATTAGCAAGGTTTCTCCAAAGCAGACACGGCAAGACAGCGTGTTTCTCTAAATACATCAGGGACTTCTCCAGCGCTTGGCTTTGGCAGGGGCTAAGTGCAGTTGTCTCGCAGGTTGTCTCCTTGCTTGGGTATACAAATAGGAAGGTGCTGTCAGGCATTGATATGGGGCTGCTGGGCCTTTCCCTCTCTCGGGTGCCCACACGAATCCAGCCCAGGCTAATAGCAAGTGAAAGCTGTTACCTCCTGACAGCTCTGCAGGGCTCCCTCTGCCCGCACACACGCGCACAAGCGATGCGGGCTGCGGAAGAGCTCTCCTCCCGAGGCAGCTGCCCCTTTCCTGGAGCCTGGCAGTCCTAGCAGGCAGGTCAGCAGAGCCCAAATAACCCCTCGCACCCCGCAGAGCCATCTCATCATCCTCCCACACGTCCCCGTGCTGCAAGGATCGGGAAGGACTGCCTGCTCCTAATGGGCAGGGAGCAGAAAATCCATCTCAACCCATTTTCTTCTCGTCCCACAGTCAGCATCGATGCCTTTTGCTCCTGCCCAAACCCTGCCACAACACAAAGCGACTTGCCCCCGATCTCCTTATGGGATCAGGGTCCTAGAACCGCACAGAGCTGGTGGGAGCCGCTGGTATCCCTCACTGGGAGTCACTGGGGCAAGCGATGAGCTGTCTCAACAACCCTTACAGGAAGCTGTTGTTGGCAGGGGTAATTGAATGTTATCCCACTAAAACAAGGGGAACAAGATGCGATAGCCATATCGTCTCAAAATAGCCTACACACAGGCCATTCATCCTTCCCTCCGGGGGCCTGGCTTTGTTTGAGCAAGATTATGAACTCCCTTTCAGAAGAGCTTCATCATTTCCACATATTTCCCATTGGCCATGGGCAGGCAGGATCAATAAAGATATTATCCGAGAGACAGCTGCAAACACAAAAGTTCCTAATGAATTCCAGCCCGGCCAGCCAGCCCAAACACGCATCCCGTCAGCTGGGAATTTGTGCAAAGCCATCATCCAACGCACTTAAAATCTCCCCGAGGAGGGCAGGACTGGAGGCAAGGCAGTGTCAGATGGCTCCCGGTCCAGCTCGGAGCCCCGCGTTATCCCCAGAGCAATTATTCCACCAGCCATCACTGCCTTCGCCTGAGAGGGAAGAGGCAAAGGGGAGAACATCTGAAGACAGGACTACGGAAATGCACTGGAAGCATGACCTGGAGGGGAAGGATGGTCGATGTGCCTACAAAGATGAGTCAGGATCCACGGTGAGGGTGATTCACAGGCAGTGCTGCCGGTACCACCTTGCCTCGCCGTTTATTCATTTTCTGTTCCCAACTCCTTCTTCTAAATGCAATTTAGCGTCTCTAAAAGTACACATGCTGTCACTTCAGCTCCGCCCTCCAAACAGCTTGACTAGTCAGATGTAGCGAGAAAAAATATGCGTGGATTTGTGTTCCTAAATTGTACCGAACAAACTGACATCTCCGTGTCAGGTAAAAGTTGCACAGAAGGGGATATCTCTCATTTCATTTCATGATAGCATCCTCTGCTTAGCTCCAACCTCCCATAGTCCCTAATAAGTTAAAAGCTGGTGAGCTCGAACTCCGTTATTCCAACAAAATGCATTTATAGGAGGTTTCACAGCTGTTTTTTTTTTTTATTTTACTTTTTCTCCTTCAGAAACCATGTAACCAGACAAAACTTTCTAAGCCTTTTGGGGGAACGCCGGCGTTAAATCCTGCTTCCAACAAAGCACGCACCCATGGCTCCCAGATGGATTCCTAAATCCCACTTAAAACTGCCCGGACTTTGCATTAAGCTCATCGCTCCCCCAGAGAACGCAGCGCAGCCACCGCCGCTATTTAGTGCTGAAACTCCCGCGGGCGACAGAGATCTGCACTTTTCTGGAGCAAAAGGAACCAGATGCTTATCCCGCTTTTCCATCTTGGTAGAGCCCCGGCCTCTCGCATCGCTCAGCTCCGTGCACAACAGCTAAAAAACGGGGAAACTTCCCCAACGGGGCAGCGGTGCCACGGCTGGTAAATGAAATGCCCTGAATGGGGCTGCTGCGTGACGGCTTTAGGCAATAAAGTGGCCCATTTGGCAGCAGACTGATATACAATACATATATATGTATATATATGAATAAATGTATAGAGGCACACTTCAATCACACGGGTCTGCCAGGAGCAAGAGTAAGTACAGGGGAATTTGAGCAAAGCCCTGCAGCCAAAGGTCCACAGATCTAAAATTTTTCTCACTGTGAGCACAAGAAAGCATTGCCAAGGGCATTAGTTGCAGGCTGGGCAGGCGGGAATGAAGAGGTCTCCATCCTACCCTGCAGCACAGAGGTTAAGAAGTACGTGCACGGCCTCCAGCTCGGTGCTGGACCCGCAGGGCTGGGGGCAAGGACTGGGTCTGCAGCTCTTTTCATCCACTCGCAGCTGTCTCAAAACTATGCAAAAGGTGGGAAAAAAGATCGGATGCTGCTGGCCAGGCCTTTCCTAAGCTGCCAGCAGAGCCCGGAGTCAAGTCTCCGAGAGTAAATCCTCCTCTCTGTGAAGGCAATTTGAATGCCCGAGCAGCTCGGCTCATGCGTCAGGCTTTCCTATCACTTCTGCTTCCCCAAAAGTTTACAAATGCTGTTACTTATGGCAATGGATCACCAGAATCAATAAGTGCTCTGCTGCAGTTTGTATTGAGCTAATAAAAACATTCAGCACGAGGAGCTGGCCCCGCTTGCAAACGCTGCTCTCCCGTTGACTCCGCAGCCACCTGGTTAAGTGGTGCCAGGATTAGCAGGCGGGAGGGCACGTCGGCACAGGAGCCCTGGGCTGGGCGTGCGTGTGCTGCGAACGGCCCCGTGGCTCTTACAGCAGCTTCAAACCAAGGGGCCACGGAGCAGATCAATCCTAAAAGGGCACGAGTTATCTGCCATTTCCTAGTGCCATCCCTCCCCGGCTCCCCGTGAACTTCACTAACGCTTCTTTGCCAAGGTCGGGGAAATATTTCCCCTCTCTGGCCAGCAGGCATCTTTCCTCCTTGCAGCAAGGAAGCAGAGCTGCTCGGGGCCTGGCCCCAGGCCCTTTAGAGGTATCTGACGGGAAGGATTCAAGTGGCAGGACACGGGCTACTTTGAAATCAAACACCTTCTACGCTATTATAGGTGTTGCTGTGATTTCCTGAATGGACACAGTGTGCCTGCAGTGAGAACTCGTCTATCTAGCAGTACTCAATTTAGCTGTATGAATAGAATTAATTACTGAGAGATTAAATGACTTGCTCAAAGTCAAAACGAATCAGCGGCAGCGCCAGAAAAATAGCCCAGCAGTCCTGCCTCCCGGTCCTTCACACCTGACATCAGATCACACCACTCCAGCCGCCCGCGTGGCTGATATTTATTGACTTAATTGCAGGCGACTACCGTCTCCCTGCCCTGGGTCGCAAGACTCGAACAAAGCCGATCGTCGAGCATCCAAAGCAAAGGGAGGCTGAAAAGGCTGCTTTGTCATCTCCCCTCTCCAAAGTTAGCTGTCAAGAGCATCTGGGCATTTGGCTGGAGCGCTCCCTGATATACGAGGAGCATGTTGAACATGTGCTGCCTGCAGTTGGTACACGGTTCTTTGTCAACCCAAGCATTGCCTAAGTGCCCATAATAGGGAACAGGTTGCCCAACAGTTCCTCCTCCCTGATATTGATTATGGGGATATAATACTCCACAGAGCAGCAGCAGCTGTCTTTCACCGGCTGGATATCACGCATAATAAAGCACTGCAAGTTCCTTCTCTCGTGCAGTTATTACTCAATGCACCACGATGACTCTTGCAAACAAGCTCTGCTGGCTCAGCCTTGCTGCAGGCAGCCCTGCTTAAAACCAGCACGCAGCAGGGAACAGGTATGTGCTGCGAGGAGAGCAAGAGCCCATCCGCTTCAGTATCCTGCCCCTATGGATTTGGAGGAGCATTCGGGAGCTGTATGGAAGAGTAATGTCCATGCAACCAAGAGAAAGATGCCTCACTCATCCTCATCTCATGGTAGCAACAAATGCAACCAACTCGGCTTGCAGTCACCAGCAAAGGCACCAACCACCACGTTACACCAGGCTTACACCCCTCCATCCCCCTCTGATTCTGAGAACTTGAACCCTCTTGATGTCCTTGCATGCTTCCATCCGAAAGCTCTTGGGTTTAGTCCCACCTACTACAAACGCGGAGCACCGCATGTGCGCACACAGAGTGGAGAAAAAAAAGTGGAGGGTTTCAGCGTGGGTTCCCTCCTGCTTTATTCTAGTATGCTCCTTTTCCTCAAAAAGCGCACTATCTGTATTACAGCAACAGCTGGAATGAGAGGCTTTTGTGCAAAGTTCAATACACACACAGAGGAACAAAATCTTTTACTAAGCCTGCCTGCAATCAGACAAGAAGAGTGAGCAAAATGACGCACTGCTGGGGAAGAGAGAAGCAGACTGTAAAATGATTTGCTGAAGGTCACGCAGTCAAGGCAGTGACAGAGCAGGGATTAGTCCCGCGTCCCAGCTCAATTCCTGAGCCGTGCCACTTCCCAGCTCCCATACACACTCCTCTGCATTTGCTTGCACGACTTTTGCACCTCTCCACCCAGACTGCAAAGCAAAACGAGCAAAACTGGAGCAAAACGAGCATGTCCCAGGGGAAGGTAAGGACCTGAGCATCCCCTCCTACGTCTACACGGCCGGACCTCTTCCCAGCTGCTCCCCAGCCCCGCGGATGAAAGCAGCTCCACGCCACGGCTCGTTTTGCCAGGCTGTCACTCACCGTTTTGTTCATTACAGGGAAATGAACTCTGCTCCCCAGCGTCCCGGGGACAGAGAGTAATTGGGTTCTGTGAAGCCTTTTCACTTAATTCACTCAAGTTGTATTTATTTCTCACGGAATTAGGTTTTAGTGGCTGATGGACAAGACATCAGAAAAAGACGGAGGCGAATGGATGGAATAATAAACTTGGATAAAGAAAAATGATGTCTCTCTGCCTATCCCTTTCTCTTTCCCCGTCTCAGTCGTCTCTGCCACTCTTTCTTCCCTTTTACCAAAGAACTTGGAGGGTTACTGCTAAAAAGCTCCACTTCATCATGATGTGGCTTTGTAAAAGGTGACCTTATTATCTAAGTTCATCCCAATATGGAAAAAAGGATATTTAGTGTGGGTTAAAACATTCCAGCAGAACAATCTGCTGAATTGAATGAAATCAAAACGTTTGCAAGAACCTATTGATTGTGTTGACATTTTCCGAGAAAAATTATCAAAATGTTATTTTTGATAAGGTTGAAGTACTTCATTTCAACATATTATAATTATATCTGATATCCATATGGAGAGAAATTCAGAATATAATATGAAAGACAGAAAAAAGAAATGCCTCGACGTGCCAGAATGTAGCATGCTAACAGCAGCACTTCCAAAGATATTCTCATGGTGACACTTGGGGCAAAGCGAGACCCCAAAAGGAACAAGCACACCCATCCTGGGATGTTAAATCACTTCTTTGAGTTAACAGAGGATCTAAATAGTGGCCAGCATCCCCAGGTTACAGTCTGCAGCAAATCTGGTGTCACCAGGCCCTTGGGCAGGAGGTGGCACAGGGGACAGGCAGCAGAGAGAGAGCGCGCACGGCATCACCTCACCCTGTGGCACTATAAATTATGCAGCTGTCCTCATCCATTATTCAGCATAATTTATTTTGAACATTTAGATCAGCAGTTTGTGCAAGAAAAAAATAAATTTAAAAAAATAGAAGCCGGGGTGCGGGGAAGGAGAAAAAAAAAAAAAAAAGGGAATTAAGTGAAGGAGAGAGGGAAGCACTGGAACGGACGGTGCGGTCATTAATCAAAGATGGGCAGCGAGATGACAGGACGAGAAGGAGCAGCTGGAAAGCCACTTAAATAATAACAGGAGCCGCTATTCCCCCGGGTCTGGAGGAGCAGGGAGTGAGTGAAGCCCCCCGTGCTGCTCTCAGGACCCACCAGCTTTTGCCCTTCTTGTCCCCAGCCCCGGGAGCATCCCACGCACCGGGCACCACGCAGGAGCAGTTTGCCAAGCGGCTGCCCCTGCAAGCGGCAGGGAAAATAAAGCCTGCAGAGAACCTGAGCTTGTGGAGGGGAAGGATGCTTCCCCCAAAACTCAGGGCAGCCCTGCCACGCGGGGGGGGACACCGGCAGCCACCAGTCACCTGGAGCAGCCCAGCTTTCTGAGTGACAAATGCTTCTAATATAGGAGTCTCAATATATATTAGCATATTACTCCGAGACTAATAAATTGAAGGAAATAGCAGCTTGCCCAGCAGATATACCCTGAGCTTAAGGCTGCTGGATTCGATGAATAAATTGCTTACTTGAATTACTGGCTCGCTTCTGACACGGGCAGAACCGCTTAAAAGCGGCTGCCCCAAACCGCAGAGTTATCAGCAGCCCCGAGGAGCTCGGGGACAAGAGGGAAAATCAGGACCCAGATAAACTAGGTCAAGTTATCGCCACCAAACATCGCTTACTGCAAAGAGGAGGTGCCCTGGGTTGGCAAAAGCCTCCCTTTGTAAAGAATTAGCAGGTTCCCTTTGCATCTCAAGGGGCTTCTCAGACCCTAATTGCCCATCCCGGACCTCTGGGGAGCAAGGGGTTACCTAGGACTGGGGCTGCGGGATCCCAACACGGGAGCAGGTGGTGGAGCCGGGTTAGGGGTGTTTGATAAACCACAGGGGGTTGCAGAAGCATTTACAGAGGAAATACACAGCTATTCTCTGGCAGAAATCAATAAAAGTTTTGTTTTGTACCTTTCAAATCTGCAGGGGACCGTCGGATCCAGCTAGGAAGAGCAAGTTTTGTTTGCAGCAGAGAGAAAAATGTTTTCATTGTCGAATTACCATGACACCTGAGGTGCTCACTAAAAACCAAAACACCCACGATTTCCTTCCCTACCACCACACGCCTCAGGGATAGCAGATTTTCTGGGCAGGACCCATAGCCCAGTGGCACTGGGATGGCCACCAGAGCTCGCTGAGCGCGGCCAGCTCCAGGAAAGCCACCGGCACTGCCAGCAGGAGCTCATTTAGCCCACGCACACCCCTCTGCTCCCATTTTCCAGGCCATAGCCCTGGAAAGTCAACGTGTGGGAAGGGGAAGGGCTCCAAGAGCTTTCCCAGCAAGCAAACACCAAAGCGAGGATGGGAGAGCTCCAAGTCTCCATAACGCCGCAGCTGCTCTGCTCGCAGGACTGGCACCGCCAGCGTCCCCGCAGGAGGAACAGGAGCAACGATCCGAGCAGGGAGCTGCGAGGGGCTCAGCCCCGCTCCCGACAGCGGTGATTTTATCAAAAGCTGACAGCAGAGGGAAGGACGGGGTAAGGACAGGGGGGAACGAGGCGGTGGGACCGCTGCGTGCACCCCACGGGGATGGGGACCGGCCGGAGGGATTCGTGTCCTGGAGCAACCCATTACACCGGCTGCCTGCGAAAGGCACTCGTGCTCTAGGCCGGCCATTTCTCAAGGTGTCACTGCTGCCTTCCCAAAGGGTTACCCAGGCCTCGTTCCCTCTGAATAACGCCAGAGGAGAAGATGCTGGCAGGAGCAGGGCAGCTAGAAAACCAGTTACCTGCAGCGGGGCTCAGCACCGAGCCCCATTACTGCTGGTGCCTGGATTTAAATGCTGCACTCAGAATCTGCATTGCTCCTCTCCCCGAGGGTCTGTCGAGGTATATATAGGTGGTGTTTGCTACAAGAAACGCTTCGTTCCCACACCTCACATACTCTTGCTCCTCTTCTCAGTTCCTGGGAAACTCAGTACAGCCTAAGCCGACTCGCAGAGCTTTAACGGGACCAGATGGTTCCATAAAATATAAATGCGGCGATAAAAATACCGACATACCTCCCCGTGATTAACTCTGGAGCTACCCTGACTAGGAAGGATCCAACTGAGCTTTGTTGAACCAGCAAGCTTGCCACCTTCCTCCCGCAGATGGGTCTATAAACTCCGAGCCCTCGGCTGCCTCGAGGGCGCTGCCAGGGGGGTCTGCAGCTCTTTACGGCCCCCCAGCCCCTGCTGCAGGACACGGCTGGGCTGAAAGTCTGCCAGGCAGCTAACGTGCCGGCCAGGTCCTTCCCAAAGAGGTGTTGCAAAGGGAGAAAAGCTCCAGCACGTTTCCTAGAAATGCCACGCTACCAAATGGCTTCGTAGTGGGGATTTCTGGGCAACGACAGAGCAGAGTAGATGTTTCCATGTCATTTAAAAATACCAAGAAACTCTCATAGATTGGAAACTAAAGCAAGACTGAAATTACCGCACAATTTCACTCGGTAATTTTTGCTGGCATGGGAATGATCACTCCTTGCTTTGGTAGCGAACGGATAATGCCAGACTTCAAAGGCTTATTTCAACGTTAAGCAAACTTGTTAAATTAGTGGCTTGGAGGTTGTAATAAACTATCGAGATGAACATGACATGGCAAACAGCACGGCTTCCCCAAAATAAAGTTGCACCTTTCTAATCTATTAGAATTCTTTAAGGATGTCAACAATACCTTCCAAAAAGGCGGTATAATTTATGGGACCTGCAAAAATGTCTTAATTAATAATTACCAGAGCCCCCGAAGAAGCAGCAGGCTCCGAAGATGAAAACCGCCGTCCTGCAGCTGCCTGGCGAAGGGATGTCACTCCCACGGGGAGCTTGGAGCGTGAGACGCGCGGAGCAGACAACAGCTGGAGGAGGGCAGCAGCTTGTCAGGAGCTGTGCAAAGCAGGGATGCGGCAGAGTGAAAAATCAAAGCCAGACCTGAGTCATGGCTCGTCCACCCCTGCGTCGGGCAGATCCTACGTCTGCCATGCCTGGAGGAAACGTGACAACACGTGTTAGCTCGGTTCGAGCCTCCTCGGCTGGGAGAAGAACGGACTCGAGCCCACGGGAACAACCCAGACCCGAGCCCCCGAGCTCCTGCAGGGTTTGCCCTGCTCCTGCTGCATCTTCACCTCTCCACCTTTAGAGGTGAGAGGGAAAGGCACGAAAACCATGACTACGGAGACGAACGTACGTTGATAGCAGATTAAATCAGCCACCGTGGGGTGAGGTTTTAAATGGCATGGGGAAAAAAGGTGTCAAGTTTGAAGCGTTTGTGATTCGAACGCTATTCATTTTAGGCAGGAGGAGAGGACTGTGGGAAATTCAACATTATCTAACACAGGCAATTAAGAAAACAATGACAGCTGAAATTTAATACAGACAAGTACAAGGTAATGCCTATCAAAGAAACATTTCCAACAATTCATACACATTGATGGATTCTAACTTAATTGTAACCGC
This sequence comes from Cygnus atratus, assembly GCF_013377495.2. Lineage (NCBI taxonomy): Eukaryota > Metazoa > Chordata > Aves > Anseriformes > Anatidae > Cygnus > Cygnus atratus. The sequence goes on from NC_066383.1 coordinate 2,907,333, forward strand.
TCGAAAAAAAAAAAAAGAGAGAAAAAAACTAGACATCACTGTGGACAACTTAACAAAAACGTCTGCTCAACAGACCACGGTGGCCAAGAAAGCAAAACGGATGAAGAAAGGGAGAGAACAATAACTGGAAATATTGTGATGCTGTTACAGAGGAAAACAACATTCCCAACGTCCAATATCATCTTTGGTCTCAGACAGATAGACGTACATAAGAGGGGTAGGAGGAAACAACAACAAAATCTGATCCCAAACGCATTTCCATGGCAAATGAAAAAAACAAAAACCAAGGGGTGTATAATTCAAAAGAGGGGTAGGAAAGAAGAAAAAATATTGTAGAACAAAAATAAATAAATAAAAAATCAAGGTTAAGTGGTACCTTATATTCATCCTCCAGTAATGAAAAGACAAGTGGGTATTCGATGAGACCGAAAGCCAACAAATTTGGAAGCAGCACGTGGCATCCCAGCAGAAATGCACAGCCCGCTCTGGGGGCCTCTGCCACGAACCACCGGTGATGCACGGAGACGATCAGCTTCTGCAGCAGCATTAGGCACGAGCACAAGCGTTGAAGTCCAAAGACTTGCTTATAGGATCAAAATCTATTAGGATCTGAACGAAGGCCAAACTGAAACCCCTAGGAGTCCTTTCCATTTGTGGTTTTGGGTAGCCTGGTATTTACTTAATGCCAGCTCCTTACAGAGGTCTGAGGCCAATTACTCGTGGCCTGGAGTTAGGAAAGAGGATTTCCCCTCAGTTGTCTCTGGAGAGGACTTTTCCCCTCGCAAGGAAGCCGCACATCTCCCTGCAAGCCCAAAATGGCAGCAGCTGGAGCAAATTAGGGGATGCTGACACAGCAGACAGGCACAGCCGCTTTGCCCAGCAGACCTGCCCGGGGAGGACCCAAATCAGGGCCCCCGGGTGCTCCTCACCTCTCCGGGCAGGAGCCCCCAGCAGCAGCAGCAGCAGCAGCAGCAGCAGCAGCAGTAGCAGCAGTAGCAGGGCTCGGCAGCATGAGGCACTATTGATCCAGGTTTAACGGACAGCAAAAAGTGCCCCTGGCCTCATCTGACCCCGCACCGAGACCGAAGGGAGGCATGACACGGCTTCCAAGGGCTTATTCGGCGCCGCTTATAGGATCGCCGTGCAGGAGGATTAATGAGGTCAGCGTCTCGGCTGGCTTCAGAGCCCGAAAAGGACGAGGAGGACCCATGGGAAGGGAGCATTACGGGATCCATCCCTAATGCGCCAGGCAGGGAGGAGAAAGCACTCTCGTTTCCCCTAGACACTTAATTAATTCCCAAACTGTCGACGAGCGGAGAGGCTGGGGAAGGGGAGGCAGCACGGCACGTGTTTGGGGGGACCTGCGATTCACAGCCACGGGCTGCCACCGCTCATACCCAGGGGCGGATGTGAAGGGCAATCGGAGCACATTTGCAAACAGATTTAATAATAAGGGGCTGTCTGCCTCGATGTGTCAAGCTATCTGCAAGTACCGCAAAAGAATATCATCGAGTGTGACATAATGCAAAGCAGGATAAGGTCATTTGCTTTGCTTTCCTGTGTTTTAAGGCATCAGAAAAATTCTTTTCAAAATACAGCTTTCACAGAAACATGACCGGCTGCCTACGGAACGGCTTGAGATCAAGCGTTTGATATTCAAAATTAATCCCAGGAGGACGAGGCAAGATACGTTCCCTTTCCCTCCATCCATGCGCAGGCTGCAGATGTCTCTCTTCCATTAACTCAGCTCTCCCCCTCCTCCCTTATCCCCCTACCACGTTTTCTTCACGGGCTTAGAGTTCATCTCTTTTTCTTTTATTATTTTTTTTTATTTTTGACTGCACGCTGATCTAAACGAGGGGTCTGATCCCATGCTCCTCATTCAGATGGCATTCAGTGGGGATTTTCAGCTGAGTGAAACCTTCACGAGTGAAATCTCAGATTTTACCGTCTGAGAAAAGCCAAATACCACAAGTCTGCAGCTGAGGAAACGCAAGGTGAAATTAAGATAACCGGGGACTCCTGCAGCTCTCACCTTTGGGAAGAAGCAGAAACAAAACCCACAAGGAGACTTTCGGTGACAAGCAGGGTGGTCCTGGATGAAGACACCCCAAGTTTCTTTTTGCTACCTAACCCCTGGCTGTGCACAAATGAACTAAAAAGAAAGCAAAAATAATAAGCTGATTTTCCAGGAAGAAACCCAGTCCCTTCCTCCTCCCAAATTGTCAACACCGTCGTTGAGCTTTGGGTTGAAATCTGCCTACAGTGCGTGGCTGCTCCTTGCAAAGCTTCTGCCAAAGGAAGGCCCCAAGACATCACGGCAGCACCCAGCAGGACGTTTGCACCCTCCCGGTTCGTGCTGCAGGATATCACCACCTGCTTGTGCTTCCCAAGGTCCTCGAACATCGCAGGGCCTCTGCTTGGCTCTGCAGAGACCTCTCCTTCGTAACAAGCATGTTAACATAACATACAAAACCCTCGAGCACTCGGATTTCTCAGCAGCCCCAGAGGAGTACAGGAAATTCTTCTTAATTACAATGTGCGTGTTAAATAAGGACAGCAGAAAGCAGCATTTTAAAATACCTGGAAAAGGTTGCAAAGGCGTGACTGCTGCTCCTGGTTTCCTCCTCCTTGGTTTTCTATTTTATTTTCCAAAGGGTGGCCACCACACCTAAGGGCTGTGCAATCCCCAGGGACCGAAAGGCGTTGAGGCTACAGCAAGGCCAACACGACCCCATCCGAGGGGCCACGTGGGGACACATCCGTGCAAAGCCACTGCTTGTCCCCATGGAGGTGGCTCCTCCACGAGGCTCAGGTGTGCACAAAGCCCCCTTACACCCACCTGGGCAGTGGGATGCTCACCCGGCTCCCGTGGGTCCAGCACTGCACGCACCCATGTTCCCACCCCCCGGAGCGCTGTCACTGAGAATTTGCTAATTAAGTACTGTTAATGAATTCCCTCCGATGCCTACTCGCAGCACATTTGTGCTCCCCCTCTGCCAGCACTCTTGCCAACCGGTTGGCTGTCGGGAACTTGACTGAAATCAGGAGGACGGAGCCAAGAAAGCCCGTTTCGGCTGCGGGGCCGCGGGTGCCCGCGCCAGGAACAGAGCTTAACGCTGTGCTCATCCCAGGAGGGAACAATCCTGCCCTGCCTGCGAGTCTGTGGCAGTGGAGAACAAGAACACGACATCAGCCTTTTTTTTTATCGGGTATTTTATGGCTGCAGGAAGACTCTGCTCCCACAGCACTGCTGACAAACAAGCTACAGACCGAGTCCCACCAGCAAACGTTGCCCAGTGCTGAAGAAACCACGGTCTGCACACCAGGGGGACACCAAGCAGTGGGGTTGTGGGACAGGGATCATCACCCAGCCCTTCCCCTGCTCTCCATCCCCGATACACACAGCTGGTGCTCCGGCAAGCAAAGGCAACCAGGATTTACGCTCAGTCAACGCTAAACACGCCTGTTCCTTAGACACTTCTCATCCCCGGGATGTCTCAGCACCTGAGCACGGCAATTCCCTGGTGACTAACTTCTTGATTTATTTAAAACGAGTAGGGAAGTTTTCACAAGCTTGGCACCTCTCACTGGCAGCAGGACGATACGGGAATGGTGTGACCAATGCCCTGCGCTGATGGCAAGGTGTCCCCTGCCTCACACCCACAGGTCAAATGATGCTCAGTGCCTGGGCTCTTGCCCTCCATCCGGATTCACGCCAAAAAAGTGCAAGACCCTTACACAAAGTGCATTAGATGCAGCCCTGACACGTGTGGGAAGGATGGGACACAAGCCTCAAAGGGGGGTTGGGGCATGGTGATGATACCCAGCACCACGAGCACACAGCAAACCCTCTGAGCATCCCTCCCGGACCAGGAGCAACCTCCACGCTCAGGTAAGCATCCGCTGGGAGCCAGCACGCGAGGTGGCTCAGTGCAGCAGAGAAAATCCTTAAATGCCGACAGAAATGCCGCAGAGCCAGTGGGGAGGCTTTGCAGCTGGTTTCCCTGCCTTCCCAGGGGGTGGCCAGGGCTTCTCCTAGCAAAAAAGAGGAGACACGAGACACTCCTGCTTAAGCTGAATAAAATATGTCACTCCTGATCGTGTAGCTATTAAATCACTGGCTATACAATTACTTAATTATGTAGCAGGAAAAAAAAAAGGGGGGGGGGGGAGGGAGGGAGACGGTATTTTTCCTCCTCAAAACTTCAATTTGCTACCTCAAGAAAATAATTACTCAATTCAAACATTAAATAATTGAGACATTCATTAGTGGTCCCATTGTATGATTAGCACGAGGAAGGTAGCATTTAACGACTGGGAAATTGATTCTGCAGAGAAAAAGGAAGCCAGGCTTAATGGGATAAAGGCGAGCGCGGCCCGGGGGGCTGGCCCACCCAGCCCAGGGCAGGCACAGACCAGGGAACAAGGACAAGGATGTCCCCAGGCTGTCACCCACGTAGCCACCACCTCCAGCCCAAAGCGCCCCCAAACATCCCTGGATTTGGAATGGGGCTGAGCTTCAGGGATGTTTACAGCCCAACGCAAAACTCGGTGACTTTTGACTCCGTGCGGGTACGTGGGGTCTCCTTGCACCTTCAGAAACACCCGCCGTGCAAGAGCAAGGCCGGGTGTGCTCACACTCAACGCAGGAAGGCGCAGGACCCCTCCCCACATTGCTCCCCGTGCTCACCCCCCTTCAGACACCCCATTCCTGGAGAAGAAAAAAGCTTCTGGTTCCATCGGCTCCTACCCGGGCTGCACCCCAACGCCAACCCTGCGCGGATTCACTGCTGCCGCAATAACCAGCTGCCAAATAATTTGATCCGGGAGACAGGAAGCAGGAACTCTTTATCCCTCTAGATGCAATCGAGCGATTTACAGTGTCTGCAAAAAAAAACCTATTGCAGACGTGCTCCTGCTCGGCGCAGGGTGGGGAGAAAGCCAGCGGGGTGGGCAGAGGACAGCGGCTCTGCAGCTCCACTAAAAGAGAAGAGGGCAAAGGCAGCGCCGAAGGGAAAGCAATTACAAGCAATTATTGGCAGAGGCTGCCATGTGGAAACGTTCCCATTGTTTAAAGTTTGACCCACTGCGAATATCTTTCTTAAAATGGTTATTGCCTTATCCTCTCCGATCTAAATAGCTCTCTTCACACTCGGCTGCACTGAGGAAGCAGAGCGGCTCGGAGCGGAGGCTGAATGCAGAGGATTTGGGTCGCTCGCCGTTTCCCTCAAAACTCATCTCGCAGGGTCCACGGGCTACATCGGAGCCCAAAACCAGGGCAAAGCATCGCTGCTCCGTCCCACCTTGCTCTCAGAGGGTGGGTGCTCACACCATGCAGCTCTCTGCTGTCCCTCAGCATCACACACGTCTCACCCTGCAGAGGGGACACGTGGCAAGGGAGGGCACAGGGGAAGCTGAATTGCACAGCACCCAGCTGCGATCCCTCAGCCCTACTCATTTCCCCCAAAAAAGCACTGAAATGGGGGAGTTTGGAGCCCAAGACAAATTATTTATCCCTGATTTAAGCCTGGGGTTGAAAACTGGAAAGAGACAGCTTAGAACTGTGCGTTTTTGTAACTCAGATCATGAGATTGCTCCTTCTACGAGCTGACACCTCGTGAATGCGTTTTCTCTCCAAAAATGCCATTACGTTTACAAAGATGGGCTTTCCTAGCGACGGAGAGGACAGGCTTGTCTTTGCCTCACCTTGAGGCGTTCAAAACAACCCCTTTCTCCAAAAATTCGGATTCTTCCCAACTCAGAGGTGGTTTGGTGGAGCTCTGGAGCTCTGGCACGAGGGCTGAGAGGTTTCAGCACAAGGAGACGCCGCCTTGAACCGAGGTGGTGGTGGAACAAAAGTGGCCATGTTAATCTCAGCTCCATTAAAAAATAATAATGGATCAAAGTTGGCCAAATAGAAAAGGACAAAATCAGCAGAGAATTACTTTAATTATTACCTTCAAGCTTGCAAAAAAAAAAAAAAAAAAGGTATTACAACCGAGAGCACACAAGAAAGAGAAACTATAAAGGAAGTACTTGACAGTGCCCCTTTAATTAAACCGCTCTGAATATCATTAGCAGTGGACCTTTGGAATTTAAAGCCAATTACAATCTAAATACAAAACTTACTTGCTTGCCAAGTTGCTTACACAACGTCTTTCAGAAGTGAGCGTGGTGCACAGGGAAGAGCCTTTGCTCTGCAAAGCACTTTCATCCAGCACCTACGAGCTGGGCACCTTGGCACGGAGGATCCTAAAAGGAGCAGCGAGAGGACGCCCCACCGGGCTGCCACGAGGGGTCTGAACACGCTCACTGTGCCCTGCGATCCACACAGGGGTCACCAGCCAGCAGATATGGGCCTTACAGACACGCTGGTGGGGTTTTTGGCTGGCGGGGAGGTCCTCACGTGGGGCTGTGGTCATTTGGATGAACAGATATTGAGGGTATCGAGGCCAGTGCCTTGTCTGGTGCCTTGCTCAGGCTGGTGCCTTTCCCCACCAGCTCAGCAGAAACTCAAGTCTCTGGAACAAGCTTTCCAAAGGAGGCTCTCCGCTGCTCACCGGCCCAAAAAGGCACACAAAATCCTCTGCAGTGACAACAGAAACCGCCCATCCCCAGGCCTGCAGCTGTACCACCAGTAAGCACCAGGGCAGCGCGAGTAGCAAACCCGCGCTGGCTCCCGCACGGCTCGCAGCAGGCAGACAGACGTAGCTACAAGCAGGATGACAGAGAACGAGGAGGAGCCCTCCAGCCTGCCTGCTGTCACCGCTTCTTGCCTTTGAGACGCCGCTGAAGGATCCCATCAGTTTGTGCAAGGTTTCGATCAGGCCCTGATTACTGCGCGGCACAACTCCGCAGTTTATCTTCTGGACAAAAGAATATGACTGCGCTGACAGGCGACGGCGGCCGTTCGCATGGTAACAGCTCTCCCCGCGCCGTGCTGCCACAACGGGCCGAATCCTGCGCCCTGGTGCTGGAGCCAGCCAGGGGAAGGGGCTGCACGGGTGCTTGCACGGGAGCTTTGCTCGGTCCTCGGGGTGTCGGGCACGGCAGAGCTGTCGGAGCAGTGCAGGGGGTCAGGACCAGGGAAGAGAACCCTAAGCTCATGTATTAAAGGGGGAGAAGGTGATGGGAAGCAAAGACTTCTGTTCTGTGCCCAAGGCTCCAGGTTATTAAAGCAAACCAATAATTAAAAATCAGTAATGTATTTTTTCTTTCCTCGCACACTTTCCATCTCCACGGAAAAATCCCACGGAAGCGTTACAGACCGGGTGCGTGTGAGTTTTGTGCCCAAAGCAAAACGGGAATCGTCTCCCTGTCACAGCATCTGACGGGACGGCTGCAACGAACCCCACGGAAATGTTCCCTGCCATATGTTCGAGGAGCCATTTCCACAGACGTTCATTAGCAGCATCGCCATGAAGCTCTACGGGCCTTTCCTACGAAGAGAGGGAGGACGTCAAAGGAAGTGGCAGTTGCTAATTAAACTGCGAGCGTCACCCGGAGCGAGGAAGGTGAGGTTCAACATCTCCATCCGAGAGACTGAGAAAGGGCAGAGCGAGGAGCGTGCTGCAGAGGCACTTGCTACAGCGCCACAAGACCCCGCTACCCAGCTCTGGCCCTGGCTGCAAACCCAGCTCTTCCTACCCGTTAAAGGCAGGGAGTACTGCCCACGGGAGAGCAAGGATTTCTGCAAGCTCCACACATTTACATTTTCTGGTAAACAAACCCGAGCACGGAGGAGCTCTCTCGCACAGCTTTGCTCATGTAAAGTTACTCGAATAAAACTCCAAGAGGAGAAAAAAAAAAAAAAAGAAAACACCGAACCTTCCAACCCTATAATTAAAATAAAAGTACCTGGGGGTTTGGGAAAGCATGGCTGGCACTCTCCTCATGATATTTAATATTACACTGCCATTTGATATTTTTATTACCTAATTGCAGGGCAGCTGGGCACCCCGAGGGGCTTGCAGGTAGCGGAGCACGGCTCCGTGCCGTCACCCACTTTGTTCTGCCTCGGCTCCGCTCTCCGGCACACCGAGCTGCAGCCTGCCAGACCCTGCTGGGGCTGCTCCACGGGCACCCCCATGTCTCAATGCCTGAAAAAAGCTCCTTCAGGCAACCTGAGCGAGAAAACGAGCCCAGATCCGGGAGATGGCCGGACCTAGGGGAGCCTTCTGAGCTGGAAGCGCCAGCTCATGGTGGAAAACAATTGTTATTCCAAAGTCGCCGGCTTAAATGCAAAGATTCAGAGCCCGGAACAATTCAGAAGGGAATTAGAAGTGGGCTGATGGTTTTCCAGGCAATTTCTTCCATCCTGAGGCTGGACTCCCAGAGGGATAGCACAAAGAGAAGCACAGCAGGAGGAGGAGGATGGAGCCAGCACCAACACTTGGGCGCGGTGACTTGGTTTGTCATCCTGCAGCTCCCAGCCTCCCTCCAGGGCCCACCCCACACCTCTTCTGCCTGCTCTGAAGCACACTTTCCTCCTCCCAGTCCTAGAAAAGAGCACAACCCCTGGATGGGAGAACCATTGAGCTCCATTTCCAAACCAAAGAACCATTGAGCTCCATTTCCAAACCACTCCTGCCTCGCTGCGCAATGTTGGGCTCTTCCCTGTGCGTGAAGGGGGCAGAGGAGGCTCACCCGCCCCGGCCAGCTGCTGAGACCGTCACAAAGAGCATCACAGACGCCACTTTTAATCACATAATCCTCGCAGTCCTGCAGCTATCCCGCTCAAGGATCTCCCCACGGAGCCAGGCGAACACGTGTGCAGGAGGACTGCGGAACGCAGTTATTCTGAGAAGATGGATAGACAGGCAAAAAGACAGGGCTTGACAGCAAGCAGAACATTTCAAAGAATCTCAGCTGTTCAGTAGTCATCCATCATCCGCTGCAAACACCAGCAAGACGGGGCTGTATAATCACAAGAAAGTTTTTAACAACTGTGCTCCCCTGTACGGGTTTTTAAATCAAAGCTCTTGGGCTGGGGCCCCCTGATCTGCCTCACCGCCACCTAATGGCACGAGGGACATCACCTGGAGTTTAGCATACCTAAAGTGAAACAGGGTAAAGCTGCTAGGTCTGTGTGTAGATGTCATACGTGCGTTCCCAGCTAGAAAGTATCACACACAGAAAAAAAAAAAAGGGGGGGGAGTGCTGGAATGAAGACTTCAAGCTTCGCTGATGGGGAAACTGAGGCAGGCCAGCAGCACAGTGACCTGCCCAGTGTCCCGAGGCTAAAATCCATTTCTTCTACCCCCAGTCTGGTCACTCAGTCAGCAGATCACACTGCTTTGCTTTCCCCTCTGACCCCAGCCAGGAAAGTCATTTATTTTTCCCAACGCACGCTGGGCAGAGGCACTTTTCGGTGGACCCCCCCCGCGGCAGTGATTAAGTGCTCTTCCCTCCCAGCTCTGCAGGCAACACAGAGCACAGCCCCACGATGCTGATGAGCAAACAAAAACCTGCCTTTTGTTCTCTCCCTCTACCTAATGAAGCTCAGTATCACTCGAGGATGTTATTGTTTTTAATCAATACAGAAAGAAAATGTTCACCTCGGTTCCCTTCCAAGCAAGGAGAACAACACCCCCCTTCTCCCAAGCCAAAGGAGCGAGCTGGAGACTCAACTCCTCATGGGAAGAACCACATTCCTTAGCCCAAAGACAAATAAAAGGAATTGAAAATACCTTTTTTTCTCTTTTTATCCCCTGGAGGGAGAAGCCATAGGGCTGTGCTGGGGGAAGCAGTGGCCCCTCCATGAGGCATCCCTCCTGGGGAGACAGTGATGCTCTGAGGCTCCTGCAACCAAATAAATGCTCCCCTATCAGCAGAGCCTCCAGTGGCCCAACAAGTGACCCGTAGCCCAGGGCACCAAGGCCACCTGGATGGCACCACAGCTGTTCCTGCACCTTCTCCACCCAAGGGAGCCCCCCAGGTCCATGCCATGGAAGGAGCGAGCTGCGTCGTTTGCTTTAAGGAATTACCAGCGAGGGAACAGAAGGACCTGGCAGGCAGCAGAGGGTTTGGAGTTTGCAATCTGGATAATCCATCTGAAACTCAGAAAGCAATGAAGGGAGTAGGAAGGAGGGAGGGAGAGAAAGTGATGAACAAAATAAAAAGGAGCAGAAAACCGCAGCCGCTCCGAGCAGCAGGTTTACCTCCAGCAGACCTAGGAGTTCCTCCGGTAGCCAGTGATACATTACTGGGAGCCAGGGGGTAATTAGGCTGCCTGGGTAATTGTATCCAGACATACAGCCTGCTCACAGACAACAGGAGGGGAACACGCGGCGGGAACCGTGGCCAGGATTTTAATCCTGCTTCGCTCTTTCCTCGCAGAGGCACAACCCCAAACCAGCCCTCCCCTGGTCCTGCGTTGCCTTTGGCCATGCCCTGCAAAGCACCGAGGGTGAAATTTCCCCTAGATGCTCAGGGCTAAGGAGAAGGGAATGAGCACAGTGTGTCTGGAAGGAGAGATGGACAGCAGGAGACCTGCTACCAGATCCACACGCCTCATTTACAGAGGATGAAGCTGCAGCGCAGGCACGGAACGAAAATAGAGAAAAAAGCACAACAGCTCCAGAAACCTCTAGCAGATGGGACTGTGAGTCTACGAGAGAAGAGAGGGATGGAAGCTGGTAAATGCACACACGGCAAGCCCTGGGTTTTGCTCCTCTTCCCGGTACAAGAAGCTTAGAGCAAACATCAGACATCGCTTTTCTAAACACCTTTCCCAGGAGGTACAGACAGCGGAGGCGGGAGGGCTTCAGAGCAATTTCCTGCACACATGCCACTGTCAAGTCTCCAAACAGCAGGCTCAAAATGGACACCCGGGCTGGAATTTACCGTCTGCAGAGACAGCACAATTCCCTCGCTGCGCCTCCCTCCCCGGCAGCATCCAGCTGGCCAGGAGGCAGCGCACCCATCGGGCTCCGAGGGGGGAGCCCTGAGCCCGGGGGGGCCAGGCTGCACCAGCCAAAGCCCTGGGGCTCCAAAACCAGGGGGAGCATCCACAAGCGCAGCCCTCAGCACCTGCAGCAGCGATAACCCACCCGCAATGTGCCACAGGACGGGTGCAGTGCACCGGGTACCGCAGCCCCTTCGCCCCCACGACTGCGCTCCCCGGGGGCTGCTGCTACCAGCAGCGAAGGCGCCTCGAGCGAAACAGCAAAAACCCAAATGGGGTTTGGAAACCACTTTTATGGCAACCGCATGGCTGGAAAGGCCGAATTTCTCCTCCCAGGCGGAGAGCTAGCAAGGCACTGCCTGCTCCCGTTGTGCGTTTAAAGAAGGTGACAGCAGCGAGAGAGCGGCAGAGCCTTAGGAGCGGCCAGCCCCGCGGCGATTAAAATGCAATAATTAAGCGAGCATCTTTTGAAGCTGTCTGCCAGGGGTGCTTCCAACACACCAAGGTTAGGTAGCTATTAGAAGTGGGTTTGTTTTCCCTCTGAGATGGGCCTGTTAAGCTGCCGGCGTCTCCTCTGCAGACAAGATAACTGATCTTCTCAGATCACAGTATATTAAAGTTCACAATTAATTTAGATAACTCCAGACAAGCTGGATTATTAGGGAAAAAAAATTAAGAGAAATCTGGAGATTAAGACTTATAAATCTGCAGACATTAGAGAGAATTGAATTCTTTCTTATATGGACGTAAAATCAAGTCTTTTTTATATGATTCAATTATAGATTGATGGGAAGTCTCAGAAACTTGGATTAATGATCTTTTCTTAAAGGAAAAATTATATAAGAAAAAATAAAAAGAGAGTCATATAACAGAAAGAATTACTACTCCCCGAACCATGATTAAGGTTTAGTAGGTTACGTTCAGAACAGCGTAAAAGGGAATTTGTGGATTCCCAACCACATTAAGTGAGTATAAACGGAGATAAAGGAAGCAGCGTGGGGCAGTAAATTATCCTCCTGCAGCTCGGCATAGGTGGGGAAAAGAAGTCTCCAGGTGACGGGACTGGCACGAACTGGGACAAATGAGCCGGCGGCTTCATGTCGGGGAAGGAGACGTGGTTTTTATGGGACCCCGGAGCTCCTGGAGCATCCAGGAGAGCTTTAGAGCTGTGGGGTGATTGCGCTGATGGCAGCGGAGCTGGGCTGATTTATGGCAGCCAAGGAGGAGGCATCAGCTTCTCCTAGAGCAAGGAAACGCGTTCAGATGGGGCGTGAAAGGTAGGGACACAGCACCCCGTAGTCCTGGCATTAACACCCATGGCTCAGCCCGGCCACCTTCCTACAAGTCATCCCAGCACCGCTATTTGAAAATAAATGCAACGCTTCTTACCAAAAGAGCCATTCCAGCCCCAAAATCCCCACGCACCGAGCTTTCCCTGGATTCCTGGAGCTTCAGCTCCCAGTCTTTAAAAACTAAAGGCTAGCAACTCAGCCCTGCCTCACAGGGTTAACATGCAAATAGGCATCTTCAAAACCTGCAAGGTGCTCAGACACTATGGTAACAGGGGGCATCCGAGTCCCTTAGATAATCTCCCTCAAAGTGAATATTTGGCTAATGTTACACCCGAGCCCTCCTCAGCGTGGATTAGCAGCCAGGCACGCTGTTAGGGAAGCTGTTGTTTATTGCTTTGTCCAAAAAAGCTCCATCTATCTGGGTCACTCCTTCCAGGGGCGAGCTGTGCGGCAGGACGCAGCCCCGCAGCCTGGGTGCCGGACGCCGGGCTCGCCGTGGAAATGACGGCAAGAAATGCAAGGACAGCAAGGAGGGAGGGGACATCCCCAGGGATGGCAGGGAAGGGGGAGCGACCACACCGAAGTCTCATCCCTTGGAAATCTCAGCCCCCTTGGTTTGCACGGGTGGAGAGGAGCAGAGAGGTCACCGGGGCTTGTTTCGGAGGCGCCACCTCCGAGGGCGAAAAAGACCTCGTCCTCAGCCAGGAAATGGGGATTTGCAATAAAAATAAATGCACAGTTAAATAAATAAAAGGCCCGTGGCTGATTTTCACATTTGGCAAGGGGCCGGAGCTCTGCACAAAGCAATTAAAAGGAAAATGGATTCCAGCAGGAAAAAGAACAACTTCCCCCTCTTCAAAAAAATATCTTTCTGATGAGACAAAACCTTTGCTGCACTCAGTGTGGCGCGGAGCTAAAGGCCAAGGAAGTATTTAAGCTCGCAATTAATTTCCAGTCATTTCTGAAGGCTCTGATAAGTTAACATGTCGACGGCAGCTATTTAACACAACACGTACCCTCCGGACCAGGCGGTGACGGTGGCACTGCCACGGCACCGAGGAGCAGGAGGCAAGCCCAGACCTCTGCAAAAAAGAAGGAGAGCTACAAAACCAGCCCCTGCTGCTGCAAGGAATTTCAGCAGGGTTTTCTATCAAGCTCTGTTCTCTTTTTTTTTTTTCCCCTTCCTGTACAGTTATGCACAGACATTGCTAATGACAACTTTTTTGTCTTTAATCCCAGGGAGTCGGCTGCAGCACTTTCCCTCCGAATGCCCGTACAGCCCGCCGCTCCCCACCCCTGCCTCCATTAATTGATTTGTGCAGAACCTCCTGTCAAAGGAAATTGCCTGACAAGTCCAGATCCTGAAGACAGCAACGAATTTCAGAAGCCGAAGGTCTCGTGAAATGGTAACAGCCAGTGGGAGCCGGGAAACTTTATTGGCTTGCCTCCTTGTTTGAAAATTAAGGGTCTTCGGTTAAATCAAAGTTTCCCTCTCCCTCTAATAAGATGACAGTCCAGACCATTCGACTGACTGCTGAGACACTGACTCCTTGCTGGCTTTAGATTACTCAAGTGCTCCGAATTTAATCTCAAATGGCTGTTATTGGATTTTGCTCGGACTAGCTGTCTGATGGGCACAGTAATAGCAGCCAGCAGCCCCCATGGGCCCACGCAGCCGCCCCGCTCCTGGAGTCTGACAACCTGCTGCTGCCGAGGGCACTTGTGGGAGAGCTTTTGCTCCAGCACCTTCGAGGAGCTGAGGCTCACAAGAAGACAGCCCTTCCAAGCCAGGGCTCCCTCTCCACGCACCACGGTATTAATTGTAAGCAGCAGCAAGGAGCTGTGCGAGAAGTGATCCCTCCGGGTGCGTTAAAGCTCGTGGCAAGGCAAGCAATTCTCCAATGTACACACGCTCCTCGGAAGGGTAAATGTTTCCCTGCTTCTGCCTGCGTGCTCATGTCATTTACACAGCGCCGTCAATCACTGCTCTCCCAAGAAGGGGAGCAGTGTAAACTCATGTTTAATGCCAGATTTACACACGTTTCCATTCGCCACTAAATGAGACCGTTACATCTGTTGTGTCAATTGATTTTTCTAGCCCGGCTTTGCGCACGCTTGCACGGGGGCTGTGCAAAGGAATGCGGGCACTTAGACCGGACGGGGCTCCTGCTCCCCGCACAGCACTCCATCAGGAGGCACATCCTGACCTTTACCTTCTGACATTAAGCTTCTCCTGGCCACAGACCTTCCCAACCTTATCGGCAGATCCCACGGCGCAGCCTCCGCGGTGCAAACCTTTCTCTCCGACCCGCCTCCTGCTGCAGGGGGGCTGCAGCCGTGGCCTGCGTTTCAGGGACAGACCGAAACCCAGAATCTGCCCCCCGTGTGCGTAGCGGGGCCGAGGACGTCAGAACGAAACTGAGCCCAGCCCTGCCCCTTAATACGGCGCCGTTGCCCTTTGCTTTGTACTACATCACAGTACAGGATGCCGTTTGCCCTTGGCAATGGCACCAACATAGCCGGCGCTCAGCCGACAGGTTGCTTTGCCATCCTTTCAGAAAGTTCTTCTCGTTGCGCTTCGCCAAAATAAACCAACCTTCCTCGCTGAAATTATCCTTTGTAAACACCCCCCGAGGAGTCAGCGGCTCCTTTCTCCGCCGTGACTCATCCTCCCACACGACGGACCATGAAAGGAGCAATCACGCTGCCGTGTCAGGCTGCTGCAGGGACGGCGCGCCCCTCTCTGATTCAGCCCCCCAGCATCACCCACACCCCCGGCCCCTGCCCAGGTGTCCCCACCGCCTTCGGGCAAGCTCCCAGGTGAAGCTCCCCGAGGTGGCACCTCGGGCAGGTGACCTGCAGGATGCATTTTGCAGCACTTCGGTGCTGTGCCTTCATCAAAATGCACAGCAGCACCTGCCGAGGCTGGAGAGCAGGGAGCTGATCCTTCCAGGGGTGGCTCTTCACCCCGAACCCAAGCAGAGCCTTCTCTCCGGAATTAACCTCTCCAGCCCGTGTGCTGGCTCTGCTCCCCCAGCAGGGAGGCACCAGCACAAGCCCCAGGAGCAAAGCCCTGGCTTTCGGAGGAGCCCACGCTCCCCACCACCAGCACAAAAAGCCGAATGCAGATGCGAGAGGCAGCAGAGCCATTCAAACCCGAGCCGGGCAGTTGAACAGAAACAGAGCCTCGATCCCACATTAATTTGCAGCATCCCGGGCTGAGCACTTCAGATAAGCGGCGCCGGAGCCAGAGAGATGACAGAGAAAAGCTTGTGTCTGTGGCACATCTGTGCGTGCACGCAACGCCCTGCCTGCAGGCTGCTGCTCAGCTGCTGGCGACCTGGACAACATAATAGCAGCACACCGAGGTGCCTCTGCGAGGCAGACCCTCCACCAAATCCCCAGCAAAAATTTTCCCTCCCCGCAGGGCTTAAAACCTCACCCTGCTCCAGTTATTCTGAAAGGGAATTCAGCGCCTCGCCGTAAATTACACGAGCGTTGGACACGAGCATCATTTATGCACAAATCACTGTTCCCTAGAACAAAGCAAGTATCAGCCTCCTGACAAAACACTTTTTAGTAGGATTGGCAAACGAATAAAACCTCCCGATGTATACCAACGGTCTGATGAAAAAGTCCTACTGATTTTAATAGAGAATGATCATTTTCCTATAGGATTTTTGAACCATCTTGTTGAATTTAATGGAGATTTTCTATTCTGGTCCACAATTATGCAAGAGTTAAAATACCTCCAGAGACGAGGAGATTATCTATTAAATTTTATAGGATTGCAGAGTCATTTCCATAGAATCCTCTTATGTTTCTATAGAGCCTGACAAGTTTAATCCCTATTGAACTTTACGGGGACTTATCCATAAGGGACAAATAGACTCTGACATCTGTTAGCTGCAAAATGAGTAATACTCGGAAAATAGAGGTCTTACACACCACTGCCGTACTCAAAATGGTTGAAAGATGTCTTGAACAAGCAGCTTAATGGGGAAAATGCGTTAAATTGGTGTCACATGGCTGCATTAGTATGGTTGTGTTGCAACATTTCTTTTATACACAATGTCATTTATACAACCAACGCTTTACAAATTGCATTTGCTACCGATGTGCACTTGATCTCATCATCCCATGCTGGGACTTTCCTGTATCAGAACAGAAAGAGTGAGAGCAATCTAAATTGAGGGAAAAAATGGCAGTTTAAAGCATGGAGCTGGCAGGGTATGTGTGCACATTCCTCTGCCCTAATGCTACTAATAAATGCACAGACTCCAAACCTCCCTCTCATTGCACTCTACTGTGGAGCTGGAAGGAGCGCCGTGCTTCTCTTTCATGCACAGCACCAGAGAAAAAACATTCAGCTGAGCTATCTGGAGACCGAAAGTCTTTTAAATTCAACCATAAAGCAGCTATAACAATGCACAAAACAAGCAGGGACAGCTAAAGGGTTCCTACACCAATTTGTCCTGGACTGGCTCAGGGCGCAAATGAAAAGCCACTGCAGCCCCCGTGGGGCTTTTCTCACCTTTCCCTGTGCAAGCTCACGTCAGACACGACGCATGCTTGCAGTAAGCTGTATCAGCACCAGGCTCTGCTCCCTTTTAGCCAGTTTTCCCCCAAAAGCCCCAGCCTCTCTTCAGGAGGTCCCACTGCTTGGGTACACCACCCCTGGGGATGCGCTCGGGTTCTCCCTTGGCCGTTCCCACAGCCCTCAAATCCCTTTTTGGGATCTGGGGTGCTTCAGGCTCGCCCTGGAGAAAACAGAGGCTGAGCGCCCCTGAGCCAGGCTGAACCTCCCCATGTGGGGCAAAGCCGCAGCGGAGCAATGCTCATCGCTACAGCGACGGCAACAGGCACTTGGAATAACATCGTGGCAATAGCAACAAGGTGGTAATCGCCAAATTGGCCTTCAAATTATACGCGGATCAGTGAAAAAAAGCAGCAAGAGAAGCCTGATGGAGACCCTTGGAGAGGGAGGGGTGCCCAGCACAGCCACCAGCAACACCCAGAGCAGCAGCGGTGGGGCCGAGGGGAGCAAGCCAAAACCAGGCACCCAGAGCCACGTGCCTGAAAGCACCGAAGACATACCCATGGCAACGAGAAGAACAAGCGCTTCCATATGTCTCCCCGACTGCGTTTCCTTCCCAAAGAAAAGGACAACGTGGTAGCTGAGCACAGCGTTGCAAAATATGGCTTTCATATTTCATCGGCTGCCAAACGCTGGCGGGGTGTGGACGGTGGGTGTAGGAGGGCCGGGGGTTGCTTTGGCTTTTTTCTTCTGATCCGTGTGCAAAGGAATAAAATCCCCATCGATGAGGGAACAAGTCTTTTGGCTACCTAATGCACCGAGACCCACACAAAGCGAGCACAGACCCCGGGGGGTGCCCAGCACCCCCATGCGATGGCACCGCACAGACCAGCAGGTGCCGGTGTGTGTGCATCTGTCCTCACCTCTGCACACAATTTAATCAACCCGTGCCTCCAGAAACCTAACCTAGCTTCATCGAATACTAACTAATAAAGATGCCTCACGTCCCTGCTCAGATCCCATTACAGAGCTCACTGATATCCATGAAGAAAAAGCCTCACTGACTCCTCCACCCCGAGCCTTGTAAGACTGCAACGTGAGAGGAGGGAGCGAGGCTTGCGGCTCCGCTACCCGGCAGGAAGCAACGCGATGCAGCCTTTGATCCACGCAGGCAGCTGGGGGTCTGCACACACACACAGCTCCCAGGAAGGAGTAAAAAAGCTACGGAGAGCGAAGAACAAGCCAAGCAAGACCCCAGTGCTTCAAGCAGAGACCCAAAGGACCTCCCTGCGTAAGCACAGAGGTCGGGTGAAGCCCTCCTGCAAATCCCATCGGGTGCAGCACTGCACCAGCAGACCCCAAACCCCAACCTGGGCACCAGAACCACCTGCATTAAGTACTGGGAGCCAAGCCACTGCCACAGCTGGGCAACAGGGACACCGCGGGACAGGCAGGGAGCTCACCCCCTGCTGGGCCCCAGTAGAGGTGGGAACCACATCCCCCCGCCGAGCCTCTCGGGTCACCCCGTCCCCGAGCAGCCACTTCTCTCCTACAGAAGGATCACGCACGGGGAGGGGGGGGGGGGGGAAATCTGCCTGCTCTCTGTGCAAAGAGTGAAACGCTCATCCCTGGGAAAGGTGGGGAAAATCTCGTGTGACGTGACAGCGGTGATTCCCAGCAGCGCCCTAAGAGCAGCCCGAGAAAACGGCAGCGAAGGGAAGCTGCCCCTGGGGATTTCAATGTTTTTAGGTACGCCTGGTGCAGACATCCAGTTCCAGCAGCGATGGATGCGTTCAGAACTGCGTCGATTACAGCACAGACCAACGAGCCAGGGAAAGGGTTCGCAGGGAGGGAGATGTGCGGTTTTAAGACCCGCATCTCTCACCCAAGCACGTGTGAAACGGGGGCTCAAATTTTGTTCACCTACATTTCAGTGAAACATTTTTAGAAGAAGGCTGCACTCAAAGGACAGCCCCTCTGTCATGGCTGGGAAGGCACAGGGCTGATTCACATCCTGGACAAGGTCAGCTGCTTTTTCTCCACCTCCAGGACTGCGTGGAAACCTTGCTAAGCCTCTAATTAATTGCCTAAAAATTCACGGTGTAAAATGAGAGCAATAAAGAAACTCATTTCCATTAGAGCTGCCTACCTGAGCACGAGGCGGGTGGCCTGGTACCCGGAGCAGCTTGGGAAGAGCAGAAGCAAGGGCAGGAGGCCACCGAGCTGTCCCCCATCAGCCACCAGCCACCGAGCTGTCCCCCACCCCTTGCTTCTCCCGTCCTTACACCACAGAACCCGGTCGGTGCAGCTGGCACGTCAAAGGGGAACCGAGGAGCGCGAGGCTCCAACAGCACGCGCCTTACGACCCATCCCGACAGCTTTTGCATCTGGGTCAAGGCAGAGCGAGCCACGTCCCTGTCTGGGAGAACCTCCTGGCAGAATTTCATCCGAGGCGGAATTAAGCATGAAGACACCAGAGCGCAGGGCAGGGGACGGTTTGCCCCCGGCGCCGCACTTCAAATATCCTCCGCCCTGTGCAATTTCATCCCCTCCGAAAGCAAGACAATTTGCCCTCTGGGAGCAAACTCGATGGGTGGGAGGAATAAAAATGAGGCTCTGGGGGGGGAGGCAGGAGGGACGGGGCACGGGGAGCTCCGGGAGCGGTGGCCGGGCTCAGTTGCACGCTTCAGGGAACAGGCAGAGCTGTCTCATTAGCAAAGGACCGGGATGGGCGACAGCCAGAAATGGAGAGGAATTTCAGGGCCCAGGCGCACACCGAGGCAGTAAGGAAAGGCACGGAGAGGTGACAGCCCTGCTCAAAACTTCCTAAGCACATGCAAGATCTTTCCAAAGCTTCGGCATCCCCCCACGGGCACGTCGGGAAGCCTGCTTGGACACGGGCTCCCCAATCTGCTGGTGGGGTGGAATCGCACCCGAAGGGGAAGCTCGGTGTGAGTTTTAGGATGGAGAGGGATTTGCTTCTCTCTGCCCCTCCCTCGGCACGGCACGGCACCGCTCGCCCCGGGCCGGGACTCGCCGGGGCTGTGATTTGCAGTCTGCTCAGACGCAGCCATAGATCACTTGGGCGAATGAACCTACAGTTTTATAAACTATTTATTAGCCCTGTCCTGTAGCGCTACATCAATACGGCCATCGGTGAAGCAAGGCAGGAGCTATAAAAATACCATCTATCCAAAATAAGCTTCATAAAATCAAACAGAGGCCAGGACAGCCTGGGATGGGATTGTGGCTTGACATATAAAGGGCCTCTCAATCTTTGAGATGGACCATTAAAATCCTCAAGCCCTTTTGGTTCACAGAAGTCTAAAACAAAAGGGGAAAAATGATGACAGCTTTCCTGGCGGAGCAGGAGGGGAAAGGCAGCGCAGGAGCCGCGCAGCACCATTTGCTCCCACACACCTCACATCGCTCTCCACGCACGACAACTGCCAGCTCCAAAAAGTTGTGTGTTTTTTTAAAAAAAAATCTTCTTGTCCACTGCCTCCCCCATACACAAATGGGGAAGGAGCCGGTGTTTTTCCAGGGGGGAAAAGTTTCTTCTCCCCCCAGCAGCGATGCCGGCTGAGCCGCACGGGGCAAGCGATGCTGCGGGGCAGCGCAGGAGGCAGGTCACTGCATTGCTGGAGATAACGATTAACATTTCCAGCCCGTGCTCCCTCACACTGCCTCTAAAGCACGTCTTAATAAACCTCATTGCAAATAGCCTTGTATTTCTACCTCGCCGCGTCTGCCAGGGCGAGATAATGCGCCAATCCGAGGACAAGTGACGCGCTGGGAACGAGCCGCTGAGTTATGTGACAAAGCCAGCCCTGCCCAGCACGCCGCTGCCCGCCCCACAAGCGGCACCCAAAAGGGCCACGAGCTCTGGGCAAAGAAAATAAAACTTGCTTGGGGTTTGGGGCTCTGAGAGCCTGAGGGAGAAAACTGCTGTAATGCACGGAAATCGCTGGACGAGGGAAACATTTGGAAACCACGCACATGTTGTGTGTTTGCTGCCATGGTTTTTGCCGGGACAGAGTTAATTGTCTTCGTAGAGACTTGCAGGATGCTGC
Source organism: Cygnus atratus (assembly GCF_013377495.2). Taxonomy (NCBI): domain Eukaryota; kingdom Metazoa; phylum Chordata; class Aves; order Anseriformes; family Anatidae; genus Cygnus; species Cygnus atratus. The sequence goes on from NC_066383.1 coordinate 2,928,144, forward strand.
GTTTGGGATTTTTGATGTAAATAGTGGTGATAACACGCCAATGGTTTTGTTGTAGCAGAGCAGTGCTCACACAGAGGCAAAGAGTTTTCAGCTCTTTGCACTGCCCAGCCAGCGAGGGGAACGGGTACACCGGGGGCTGGGAGGGGACGCAGCCAGGACAGGTGGCCCCAAAGGACCAAGGGGATGTCCCATACCACAGCGTCATGCTCAGCAATAAAAGCCGGGGTAAAGAAGGAGGAAAGGGGGGGCATTTGGAGTGATGGCATTTATCTTCCCAAGAAACCATTACGCACGATGAGCCCTGCTTTCCTGGAGGTGGCTGAACACCTATCTGCCAGCAAATGAACTCCTTGCTTTGCTTGCGTGTGTGGCTTTTACTTTACCTAATAAACCGTCTTTTATCTTAACCCACGAGTTCTGGCACTTTTACCTTCCCAGTTCTCTCCCCCATCCCACCTGGGGAGAGAGAGCGAGCAGCTGCGTGGTGCTGAGCTGCCTGCTGGGGCTAAACCACAGAGGTGCTTTAGGTGGTCAGAGGGAGGTGAGAGCAAGTTCAAGCATCATTTTCCTGGAAACACAGCTCCAAAGCTTTGCAAACTTCACTCGGCGCTTCCCCTGGGGAACCCACCCCGCCTAGTGCAATCCCGACAGTCCCTGGTTTGGGGCGGAAAAATCCCGATTGTACGACAGCGATGGGCTCGGTGACAGGTTTGCAGAGTTGCTCTAAAACTCGGCTGGCCCCTTCCTGGGGGACGCCGAACCTCCACTTCCCCGCGCTGCAACGCTCGACCCCGTGCAGGAGGCAGACAGCGCTGCCAATCCCGATCGCAACTCAACTCCTCAAAGCAGTGAACTGTGAATGAAGCTCGCACACCTTCACGCCCTTCCCCTGCAGCATCAGCCCGCTTCAGTAACATCAGAAGAAAGAGAAAACAGCTTGGGTTGGACAAGGGGGGAAAAAATAAAAAGGAATAAAAAGATTCGGGTTTACCTGCCAAGGAACCGCCAACCAGGCAAGGATGTTTTACATCTCCCACTGTGGGCCTTCAAGTAGTTCAACAATAAATGAATGCCACTTACCTGTGAGGGAAAAGAAGAAAAAAATTAAACGTTAAAGTTCACCAAGTTTTATAGCACTAGGACAACGCATTTAAAAAGCGATGGAATTTGCTTTTAAACCAGAGTGAACACAGAGGGAAAAACTCGAGTTTTAAACACACTTTAGCAAAGGTCAGCGTGAATGGCACGCTGCTACAAAGGCCACCCTGCATGCTGTTTGTTTTCTTATTTATTTCTCGCAGCCTCATTTAGCTGCTTTTTCCACCCCAGTATGCGGGCTTGCAGAAAAGGAGGATGCAGCATCGGAGGCAGCTCTCGCTACATTGCACGCTCCCGCAGCCACCGTCCAGTCCCCAAACCCAACCAGACACAGGGATGCTTTCTGTTTTTCCTTGCAGCACTTGTGCCCTACCAGCAGCACTGCACGTCCCATCGCAGGCAGGGCACAACGCCAAGCAGGGCGCCCCACCAGCCGTTCCCGAAGCCAGCCCCCACAGGGTGCAGCCCCCATCCAGCCCCACCGCCTGCAGAGAAGCCCATACACGACCTGCTGTGGCCCCCAATGGGACCCCCAATTCCTGAGCTCCCCCTCCTGCTGGGGACATCCCACCCAGCCCACATCCATGGGACAAACCCAACCAGAAGCACCACGAGCCATCAATCCTTCACCATCAAAGAGCAGTTCGACCTTCTGTAGAGCAGAGAGAAATTCCACTGCTGCCTATCCCCACCACAAATCTGCTTCATAAATATAAAGACGTGATAGATGTCCCCTCTAGACAGGCAGGAAACCCTTCCATATTTTTTTTCCCAGGCATCTGGGAATACGGAAAGTGAGCAAGGCAGTGGCTGTACCCTTCCAGCTGTTGCTCTGTAGGCTGTTGTAGGAATTGAGGATGATGTGACAGGGCATGTCTTGTTAATGTGCGACTGTGTGTACTCTAAATTACTTAAAGGGTGCCTGGGGCTATGGACAGATGCTGCTAAAATACACAATTGAATAAATAAATGGAAGGTAACAAAGAGGGAAGGGGAGGAATGCAATTGGAGAGCGATTGGCAGAGCCGCGTGCCAAGGTGTTAAAAAAAAAACTCCCAGCGAGCTGCCTAACCCTCTTCTGAGACTCCGCTGCTATGTGTTTCAGATGCTGAAAAGATTGAACTAATAAAAACGAAATGAGAGAACTGTCACTGCAGATTACATGGTATTTATTCCAAAATCTGCTCATTACAGAAATTTGCAAGACAAATGGGTTTTTAGCAGGAAATGGCAGCTTTTCCTTAAGTGTATAACGAGGAGCAGAATTTGTCGGAAGCTGAATCTTTCTCTCCCTTTTCAGCTGCTCCAGCTCCAAATCTTACCAACCACCCAAGAAATACTTGCGAGGCTGAAAAAACATTCTTTTTTTTCTTTTTTTTTTAAATTCTCCACCAGTCTCTTCATAATCCTATAAGAAACTACGATTAAGAAATATTTGAAGCAAGAAAAGCTCATTTGGCCTAGAGAGTTTCTAGACGGTGAGAGCTTCTATTGCTCCTCAACAGCGTGCAAACGTTATTGGTGGAGCTGCTGCTAACCCTCCGGATCCTTCCTTCCTTGCAGGGAAAGCCCTTCACGAAGAAGAGTATTTGCTGGTCAGGCTTTAATCCCCCTGCCTTGATAAATGTTTAATTCCTGGTCCTGCCGTAGCATCTGAATATAGACTGGAGGTGGTTTGCATTCTGCCGTATCCAAGTGCTTCTAATGACATTTTGGCTTCTTTCCCAGTTAATTCCAAATGCCTGAAACCCAAGCAGCTCCCCTCTCCCCCTCCCCTCCCTAACATCATGGATGCACACGCAGATATTTGACTGATAATGTACAAAGCCGTAAGATGCGGTTTTAAAGCAAGTCTCTGCAGCGGAGTCTCAAGAAGGAAGAAGAAGAAGGGGGAAAATAGGAAAATATGCCTTGAAATATTACAGAGTAGGAGCTGTCAAGTTGAAAAAGCTTCTACAAGGTTTTCAATGCCATAACTGTGTTATTTAGCTCAGGATGAGAATTTTCAGACACACATCAACAGGAAAAAAGGGGTTTCGGGAGGGGAAAAAAAAAAAAGAGGCGGCCTGTCTTATTTGCAGCTCTCCTTTGTTGGAAAGCAATTACAGCCTTACTCAATTTATGACCCAGAATGCACCCTAATCTACTTGTAAATGCGTCTTATTCACCACACAGCACTTTCAGATACAGCCAGGGTAAATAAACGGGAGATTGTTCCTACCTACGTTGCGGCACAACTGTTAATTGTAACGCCCCATGAAACTTAATTATGCAAAGCAGAGTGGCGACACTGCAGCCATTAATGAGATGTTTGATTCAAGAATAATTTGTTGTTTGGAGCCTCGGACTTGTTTTGCCTGTCCCTTCCACTGTGCTGCACTAATTCTCAATTCGTGCTTGTTTTAATAGGGTGTCAGTAGGGCACAAAATGGCGCAGCTGAGAAGACAACAGGAGAGCTCCCGGCTATGATCCCATTTAGCCGGCACGCAGCAAGCTTCCACCAGATGGATTTCTTGCCCTGCAACAGTCCCGGTTTCGGTCTGCCTTCCCTGGAAAAGCAACGCCGGGACATACAACATTAGGCCAAGCTGGGGATGCTACTGGGCGCTTTTAGGCACAGGTATGGAGAAAGACTTGGTTATTTCTAGACCCCAAAAGCTCCTGCAGCCACTCTGGGAAATCCACAGACATCTTCCCCATTCATTCCATAAATGTACAAATAAACACCATTGCTTTTTTATGGCCCAGATTAGCTCAGGTAGTCAGAAAGAGCCCAACAGGTAAAACCCAGACGTGCCAACCCAAGTGTTTGCCCTCTCCGAACCACCCATGCTTTCCTTCCAGCTCCTTTGCGATGGCTGCATCTGAGTAGTGTTTTGGGCTCAGCCACCACGTTGCCTGCCGGTAAGTAGCATTACAGGAACCACAAATTAAAGCACATAAGAGGATGAAGAGACAAAGGAAAAGATGATGACTTTGTACAAAAACATGTAGTACACCCACCGATAAGGTGCGTGATAGATAGAGCTACAAGCTGCCGCGTGGAGCCCCTTGCCGCTGCTCTAGGAGACTTTCTCCCTAAATGGGGAAATGAGATTGGTAGCCAGACCGAAGTCTATTATTTAAGCCTCCGGTTATTGATAGAAACACACTATCTTTTTAAATTTACAAGCAAGCAAGCAATTCAATTTCACCCATTTACAACAGCACAAGATGTTTGCTCATATCTGCCGTGCAGATACCGGAGCCTCTCGGCTCTCCCCCAGCCTCCTCCTGCAGAAATCCCCCCACCTCCTTCTCCTGGCCTCACATTTGTTTTTCTTCCCCGTGACACCCGCTCCTTCCAGCCCCGGCTGAGCGCTGACCCGCTCCTCCATCTGGCCCCGTTAATATCTGTGATGAGTGGGCTCTGGAGACCACGGCCACCCCAGCTCTCCCAGCCCATGAATCAACGGGATTTCTTCCCCGCGTGGCAGACGAAAAGGAAGGAGAACGGGTGCTTTATCTGTGATATATCTGCTGTTGATAGCAAAGACGCTGTTGGCCTGCTGCAACTATCTATTTTTTTCCGTATAAATGTGACTCTTAAAATAGCAAGTCACGAAGAGGGCTTCAGACACATCCAAGGCCCTTGGGAACAAGCCCATCATGACTACACGCTTACGGCGCGCGATATTGATGGCAACCGAGATAAAGAGTAACTTGCACTCCAGCACACTGAATCCTGCCGACGCTTCTAATAAGATCAGGACAGATGATAAGGCACTCAACTGTGCCCCAGCAAGGTCATTACAGAGCATTAATAAAGGAGTCTTATTATGAACATATCACTCAGCAATATTGCATTTCCCACCTTCTCTGTTCAGAGACGATGAGCGCAGCAGTCTCTCACATCCCAGACCCGCTGGCCTGGGCTTTTGCTGTTGCAGCCATCCAGGCCAAATACAGACAGCCTTTTTCCTTTTTTTTTTTTTGGTAAGAAATACTGATTTATTTCATCATGTAAGAAGTCGTCACCACCTATGTGCATATCGTTCAGGTACACTCAACTTCTAAAATTCTTCCCCTCGTCTTCTCCAACCCCCTTGCAGCCCAAACTGGCTTTTGCTCGGCACCACCAATGCAGCCCTGCTGTCTTCTGTCACACTCCTCTCCTTCTGGATGTTACACAAACAATAAGGTTTAGGTCTGTTGGATCCCCCATCCATCATCCTTTCCCCATTTTATTTTGGAGTCTAAGGCAGGGAGAACTGGCTCCCCACCAGAAACTCACACCAGACTCAGCTGAAACTCCAAATGAATTCACACCGGTTCCTCGGAGCATTTTTTTGGCTTCCAGAAAAATAAGAGCCATGCCTGGAGAAGGGCATGATTTTTTTCGAAACACTTTGTTTCTTTTCGACTGGTATTTCATTTTGGGTGTTGCTTTGATTTTATATTAAAAAAATCAAAAACAATCTGACCCCAATTGTTCAGAAGAGCTATGAAAAAAAATCTGATATTCACAGAGCTCTGGTCCTGTTGCCCTAATTCTCACCTTCTCTTATTTTGTAATTTCCTTCTTTATAACACGGTGACTAGAGCTGTGTACAGTGTCTCAGACGTGCACTCAGCCAGGGCTGAGATATTATTGTTGATTTATACGGGCTGGCTCTGCTTAGGGAGCGGTGATTTACTTTGCTGTGTTTTCACAATGCTGCTATCTCTTTGGAGACAGATATCGCCCTCATCTTTCCCATATCCAAGCGCCCGGTGCTAAGCACTCGGTCGCAGACTGCTGAGACACTTCCACATCTTTCCTCTCCTCTCAAGCTTTGTTTCAAGGAAGGTCATTACCACTTCTGTGCTCTGTAACACTTTAACAGCCCAATTAGGAGACACGGCAGCACTTCAGCAGGTGCTGGCCAGAGCGTGCCCTTATTCCTCAAAAGCAATTCCCCCTTACATTTGTGAACACTTAAATATGGACCCAATTTTATACCCCACTTATCTCCACAATGGAACAGGTCAGGAGCTTTCCTTCCCAGCCCTATCTCACATTTCAGCTCTGTCTTTTGTTGGTCCCCTTCTCCTCATGCTGCAGGACAAGCAGACCCTGCGCTCGGGGTCAGCGTTAGCGCTCCAGAAGGATTTATTCTTCTCTGATGCCAGCAAACTCGCACAGTCGTGTCTCGTTTACAACCCCATGCCAGAAGCTTCCCCCAGCCCAGCAAAGTGGCCATGCCCACATGAAACACGCTGCTCCACGGGTTGTTTTCGCACGGACAGCTTGCTTTGAAAACTGTGTCTGCAAAACGGTCCTCGGAGACAGAAAGAGGGATGGGAAAGACGATACAGCAGAACCTGGCCATAAATACCTACTAAAGGGACCTGTTATGGCTTTGCCTTCTGCAGTGTTTTTTATATGTACATATATCAAGAAACACTTTAATAGAGTAAGTCTTCTGTACAACACCTTTTGCCCACTATTTTCCAAGTGCAGGTACATCACTGTAATTTCACGCTTTTAAAAAATGCTCCAAAAGAGTTGCTTACTGGCCAAAGGTGGGCTTCCAGTAGCTAGAGAGCAACGGAGCAGGACTGCGATGCATGCTGCTCTGCCGTCACACACGCATTTATTAAGCTATTTGCATCCAGCCCCTACCAGTGCTTATTTACCATAACATACGAGTGCTGGCAGACCAGCATTGGGCAGAAATTCTGCAAACGAAGGAAAATGAGACTGCTTCCTGCCCAAAGCCATGGAGCAAGCCCCCCGTGCCCCGCTCAGATGCACACGATGCAGGCTTGCTGCTTCGGTTGGCAATCCAACCCCAGCACTTCCCTTCCCTCCCTCCCTCGGCCTCTGTTTCCCCCACCGCAGCACATCTTGAGCGGCAGCTCACTAACGGAGATATTGAGACGCCGAACAATCGAGCAACACTTGAGGAGCCTTTGAAGGAGCGGCGTTATGTCAGTACAATGGTTCACCACGAACAATAACGCATTCTCGCTCTTAGCGCTGGCTTCCGCGCCGACCGTCCTCAGCACAACTGCCAACCCTCCCTCCGACTGCAGGATCTTTATTATTAGTGATGAGCTAAGAAGCAGAGTGAATACAGCTTGATTTTGCAGCTCCAGCAGTTAGGGAAAAAGAATAAATCTCATAAACCTGTAATCGGTGCAAACTTGCTGTTGAAATCATTGAGCGAGCATAAATATGGAATCCCACTGCCGCCTCCCAGGTGAAGCCCTGCTTTAAAGTCCCTGTTTTCCCTTGCTGCGTTCCCCCTGCAAGAGCATCTCAGGCTAGACACCAGCTTGTCTTCTCTCCTCTCCACTCCCACAGCCCTTGCTCTATAAATTGTACCACTTATATCCATGAACAACTTCCTACACACTTTGTAAACTCTAATATGCTCTTAAGGAGTTTTGTGCAGTTCCTCTCTGATGCTCATAAGTAGAAAATCTTTCAGGTACAGTAGCAGAAGCCAAGATCAAATGACAGCTTGATTTAGTGTAGCTCTTGCTAACAGCTTGCAGAAATTAGAAGTAAATAGGAGGTCAAACAGCTCGCGAGCAATTTGACATTGGCAAATGTGGCTTGGTTTGGCTCCTTCAGCAGGAGGAACAACCGCATCGTTCCTTCACCCGAGGGCTCCGCAGAAGTAGAAAGGCCATTACAGCTCAAGACACTCCAACAGAAAAAAAAAAAAAAAAAAACACTTTAAAACTTTATTATTTTTAACAAGGCGCAGGTATTTTAAATATTGCCTGGGTAATAAACTGGCAGCATGCTATGGTTATTGTGAATGGCTCAAAATCCACAAAAATCCCACCACGATGACAGCAGAAACTGGAAGCACAATATGTAACCATCCACGGTTCTTAAAACGATGTCAGCCAGTTAAGCAAAACCTGTGCTGGGGCATAAGTGAGCATGAAATTCAATATAAGCATCCCCACTCGTTCCAGACACCAGTGGTAGAGAAACAGACCCAAAATACATAAATTGCTAAAATAAAAGACATGAGCTTTATATAGATTTAAAAAAAAAAAAGTATCAAAACAAATAAACAACAAACAAGACAAAAAAGCTGGAGTCATGATAAACAGAATTCCTGGAAAGGAACAAATTCTGCAAATGCCTGACTTCGGGTACTTCTGGATGTTGATTACCTTCCCTTTCATCAAAAATAAAGGTAATTAGGGACAAAATAACGTCAACTGCCTAAGACTCAGGATGGCTCAAAAGAGGCAAATAATACCTGAATGTTTTAAAATAAATAACAAATGGATTAGGGGCTCCAAACAATTCTTTTCAGAAGTATCCCTCGCATTAGCTAACCAGATGCCCTGGGTGAAAAGGGTGAGAGGTCGCCTTGCCGGGGTCACTAATTCCCGAGCTGGAGATCTCTCCTACAAGTGGGGATTATCAAAATACAGAAAATAACGAAGAGTAGGCCATTGTGACTGTTGCAAACGAGTGCAGCCATAACAATGCTTCTGAAAGAGCCCGTCCCTGGATTTTAAGGCCCCCCCGTTACACGTACCCAACCCTCCCAAGCGCCGCGGAGGGAGCGCAGCATTTAATTGAGAGCTACGGTTCCCACGCGGGGTCCGTGTTCCCAAAATAGTGGCAGTATCACTGAGCCCAAGTCAGCTCCTGATTTCTCCGCACCTCAGTTTCCCATCTGTCTAATGGGAATAATAACACCGACCCATTTCATAGACACATTAGCGTTTCAGAAGCACTTAGATGCTATGGTAACAGGCGACATTACACCCACCCACGCTCCCCCATGCTGACTCGATTATTCAGCAGAAAGCAGCCAGACCAGCAGCCCGGCCAGGAGAAACCTCCTTCCATGCTGGACGAAGGATGGATGAAGGATAAAGGATGGGCAACAGCACCTGGAACACCTCACCTTGCTCCCGACTCCTTTTTTTATGAGCACTGGGGTATCAGTGGCTGTTGCCTGCGTTTTTCTCCTTGGGAGAACTTCCCAGAGCTCAGCCCCAGCCCACCTCACCCCACCACTGTGCCAACCTACTGATTTCATAAATACATCCCAACCGGCCACACCGCAGGTAATTAGTGACCACGGTCATCAGGAGGATGGCACACCCCGGGAAACTTTGGGGCCGCCTGGGTCACACCAGCTGCTCTGCAGATGAATGGATTAATCAAAGGCACGGCGGACAATAGAGCAGAAATTTTAACTACAGGCTGGCCACGCAGAAAAGAAGAAAATCAGAAATGTCAATGCGAGGTCTACGCGTTCGTGAGTCATCCCGATGAGAGTTCTCCAGCAGAGCTTTCCTGCCTTGCCACCAGCCCCACACCAACACCCCACACCAACCCCACACCAACAGATAAACCGAGATGGTTAAATGCTTTGAAGACCTTCCGTGATGCAGGAGAAAACCCGTAAGGGACATCCCTGTGCTGGCCTCCTGCTGGGCTGGAGGAAGAGGGACACAGAAGAACAAGAGGCAACCAGAGAAAGGCAGGAATACCTCCCGAGCTCGGCAAAGGACGCGGCCCCAGCGCGCACCACAGCTGGGCACCAGCTCAAGGCCACTTTTGACATCCTTCCCCACTGCCCCCAAGGAGCACGAGTCTCAGCAAAAGATGGGGGCCACAGTGAGCAACCCTGACCCGCCTCCACCAGCCGGCCGCCTCAGCCCAGCCGCAGTATTTGTCGCTCCCTCGAGCGGCTGCCGCAGACGGGCTGTGCTGTATTTCAGAGCTGACATTACCCAGCAGGCAGCGAAAGCTGGATACTCATTAACTGTGCTGAGATGGGAGCAGCTCCTATAAAAGGCACCGAAACAATCTAGCATTCGGTGCGTGTCATTTAGCAAGAGCCAGGACTGTGATGTGTCCCCTCTTGCTGTTGGGTTTTTCTCTTTCCCTCCCGTTTTATATTTACTTGGTGACATTTGGAAGACAAAGCCCTTGAAAGCTGCGGCATTGGCCACTGGATCCGTAGTCTTCGTTCGTTCCTGCTCCCTCCCTGTCACCGGGCAGAAAACATTCAGAAACCTAATATTTGATCTCCCTCCTCCTTCTCCTCGCCTTTGATCACCTTGCACCTCTATCACCGGCAGGACAAAGATGCTTAACAAACGGGAGCGATGGGCTGCGGAGGGAGCTCCAAGAGGGATCCAAGGCAACGGCATGAATCAGATTTACACAGCACTTGCTACGGGCGCAGACAAGATTTTGGCAGAGGCGTTGAGAGATTGGTGTACTTCGTGTTATTTTGGGCAAGATGATCCGGAGAGGGGCTCTCTGCTGGTTAGCAGGGAGTTAAGCAAGGCAAATAGTTAACAGTTAATGGATTGCTGAACACTTGGCCAATGAGTCAGTGCTCAGCTTATAACCATGGCATGTAGCCATCAGCAGCATCATCTACTGATGGATTTATACCAATCTACTACTAATATCTGCAATATGTTTCTAACATCTGCTAACCACTTATTAACTCTATATAGACTCCTGAAGAGCTATCAATAAATGTAACTTTAATAAGAAGGGTGACCCTGTTGCTAGCATCAGAACAGAAGCAGAAATCTCATTAAATCAACTTTCCTAGCAGGGCATCTCATCTCTGCCAGCAATCTCAGGAGAGCATCGGGCAGGATCGGAGCAGCGCCTGCCCCGTGCGTGGAGAACTGATCCCTTCTGCTTCCAGTTCCTCCAGGAGCACCAGGCTGTGCAGGCAGGGACGGCCACGTGTGCTCCTCGACTAGCACAGCAAAAGGCAAGAGAAGGGGCAAGAGAAGGCAAAAAGGATCTGAGGTCGAGCCCAGTATTCTGGGGCATCTCGTTCACCCTCCTCAGAAATGTTGCAACTAGAAATAATTTCCTCCAGTGGAGGAAGCTGAGCTAAAACGCAGCAAATCAGCTCGCTCAAGGTCAGAGCATCCGTGCCAGCTTTGTCCTTGGGGCTGCAGAGTCCCTGCCCCAAACCTCGAGGCAGAACCGTGCACTAGGCTGTGCGTTCCCTTCCTCTCCGCCGCAGCCCCTACACAGTTGATATTCAAGTTCCAACCCGTGAAAAAAAAAAAGTTCTTCACAAGCTCAAGTGCAGTGACCTCATTCTGCATGCGGCAGCTTCATGTGTTGCAGTAGATATTTTACTCTTTCTATATTAGAGGTGAAAAGCGTGTATTTAGGGAAGGCACCACGGCGCAAGCCAGCAGGAAGGATGGCGCAGGAGGCAGATTTCCCTTCCCTGACGGAGGTCGTCCTCTTTGTCCGCAACCTTCTGCCAGCCCAACCCAATAAATGGGGGAAACTGAGGCAGGTTGGCTCGCAGCGGCCAGGTTTCGACTGCCTTTGGAGTTGTTTGTTGCCAGCTCAGCTCTCGGGGGCAGCTTGTGTCAGCAGCGTTCACAGGGGCTGGAGCCAGATCCAACGCCAAAGCCCAGCTCCTCCAGCGGGGCTCGTGCTGCACCAACTTCAGAGCCACCCCATTGCCCATCACTCCTGCGTCCAAAATAAATAGGTTTATCATCACACTTGTTATAGCCGGCCAAGAGGAGCTACTCCTATGGAAAAAAACAACCTCAGCATGGCCAGTGCCACTGTCCTGCACTCAGCAGAGAGGCTGTGGGTCTGGCACCACTTCCAGAGTGACTTTTTGCATCCAAGCCATTCACAAGACGCTGCCAGCCTCTACCACCTGCTCTGCTCTCCCTGCCTTGGCCCCGGCTGCCGCAGCCCTCTGTAGTTAAAAAATAAAACCAAAAAAAAAATACCCTGGTATCGCACGGCTCCTTCCAGCGAGCAGTGGGGTTTACAGTCTCCGCCACGGCACCATCAGGCACGGCTGGCTGCGATGCTAATGCACTGCGATTCCGCCGCGTGGAGTAATGGACATTGCAGCACGAAATTAACGGTGCATCTGCTCCTCGCTGCAGACGCCGGAGAGAGTGGGCTGTAATTTCGTCTCCGATCCCCCAAATAATGTTTGTTGTCGTGCTGTAATCTTGGCAATCAATGTAACAGCTGAACAGATCGTTTCGGCTGAAATATTTGCTAAACACACTAAGACCTTGAAACCACACCTCAGCGTGTGCGTATTGTGTATGGAATTACACACTGAACTAAATAAGGACTGGATGGGGGAGAAATGGGAAGAGTTGCCAGCCAATTAAAACGCAAAAACAACAACAACGAAAAGAAAACCCTGCCGTGTTTATCTCCAGCACCTTTCACCAGCAACATCTTACTGCTTCTAAACCAGAAAAAATTAAAAAAAAAAAACAAAGCTTTGAGCAGTGAGCATTTCAAGCACGCCACCATGCACGACGTATCAACTAAAATGTATATGCAAGGCTTTCAGAAGTGGAATTTAATGGTCACAGAAATCAATTGGCCAAACCAGCTGTACACATATTAACCTCCCAATGTCCCTCTGCCTGAGCGCTGCTCTCACTCATACAGCTATAAATAGGCGAAGCCACAAAATGTTTTTATTTGGGGAATTTAGCGAGAGTTGCTTTTTTATTTCTCTTTTTTAACCTGCTCGAACTGCCAGCTTGGGAGCCGAACGCAGCAGATCTAGCGAAGACAAAGCCTGAAAGACCAGGTCAACCTCATGGCCACGCTACCAAGCAGCTGCACGCCCTTCTGCAAGCCACAGCACGCCAGTGTTTCCATGCTTTCCCTTCAGCAGCTGTGTTTATTTTGAAGGAAGCTCTCTGAAATGAAGATTGTGTCTTCTTGTGTGTGCATACAGCAGCTAGGCCGCAGGACCCTGGCTTTGGCTGGGGTCTCCAGGCATTGATGTCTGTAAGTACGTGCGGCTCAACCACACTGGTTCAACACCAGGCTGCCCATCTCAATTCATCAATGCCACGGCCATCGCAGTGCCCAAGAGTACCACTGAAATACCACGAGGTCTCTGGGGACAGGAGAGAAAAGGTGGTCCTTTTTGGTCAAATTCTTGTGCTCCCAATACGTTGATTTCTTCTAGCACTGCAAAGCGTTTGTATAAATTAGTGCAGACATCAGGAATCCATCACATTTGGCAGCTGCGGGGTGAGTTCAAACTTGCGATGGCCACATCCGTTACAGCGCCAAGCTATTTATCAACAATTGATCAACACAAAGAGGGCGAACAGAACCTTTCACTCCAGTAATCGATACCAAGGACTCACGAGAGCAGGCCCAACACCTCCATCGCCACCTCCCCATGTGCGCAGCTCGCTCAGGGACCCCCAAGGCTTCACCCTGCCAAAGCACCTCCCCAAACGTGGACGTTCACAGCACAGTCAGGAGACCTGGCACCACAGGTGGAGTAAATCCATCTCACGGACCTGCTCCAGGCAGCAGGGACCCTTTCAGCCTTAACGCAACTATCATCCCATAAGCACCTCATGTAAAACCCTTCGTCACCTTGATATAACGGGTAAACGGGTGAAGTGAGACAATCAGAGATGTTACGGATGGAATCGGGAGCTGGGGCTGTGGATAGGAGCGGTCAGTCCTGCTTTGCTCCGAGCACATCTCGCAGCCTCTCTGATCTCAGCTGCCATTGGGGTTAGGATCTCCTCGGGGTGCTTTGGAGACAGCACATTTGCAAGCCTGGGGTGCCAAGATACGGCAGCAGAAGGGGCAAAATGATTTCAGCAAGCAGCCCTTTAATCCTCTCAGCCCTGCCAGATCACAGCTGCTGAGTCCCAGCACTCTCGACTTGGCCTTAAAACAGAGAGTTTGGGGTCGCTGCGCACCTCTGCAGTGACCTGTCAGCTCGATTGCTTGGCTGTGGCACCCTGTCCATCTCTAAACATCTCATTCAATGGGGTTTCAACCATCTGCACTGCGCAGGGACCAGCATCTTGCCCGGGCTGCGAATTTGGCTCGGATAAAACCGACGGTCGTCAATGAGCAAAGCCAACGGCCAGCGGGCAAGGGCAGGGCTCGAAGCCATGAGAGCCCCACGGCATGAGCAGCACCTCCGCCGCCGTCACCCCTGCTCCCACGAGCTCCCCTTGGGGGCAGGAAGACGAGGGAACCGCTTTGCACGTCTCTATCACGCAGCGGGCTCCGATCCGGCGGCGTGAGCCAACCTGCCTTGCCTGGATCCCGCACCAAGACGCAGGCTGCCAACCTGCCGAGGGGCTGCCAGCGCTCCCGGCCTTGGCAGCAATCCCAAGGTGGAGAAGCGACGGGCTTTTCCCTAGAGGCACCGAGCAGACAAAAGAAGCACCGCGGTCCTTACGAGCCCATGCCAGGGGACACGTGTCTCTGACAAGTCCCCATCCCGGCGCACGCTCCCTAGGGAAGAGGTACCCCACCTCCCGCACAGGCACCGCAGCAGGGCTCGTGGAAGCCACATGTGCCAAACATGAAAAGGAAAAAACACTGTTTTCCTTTAAAAAAAATAATTTAGTCATTTTCCGCACATTTGCTAATTACTCATCAGCTTTTCTAATGAAGGTACTGCGCTGGGCACTGGGAGACCGAGGGACCTTCTGCTGAAATCAAACGTTGAGTAAGTGCTGCGTTTACCAAGGGAAGGCAGCTTCAAAGCTTTCCCTTCCACTTAGATTTTAAGCACTTCTACAAAAGAGCATTGATTTTGGGTTAAATTGACTGATTTTATTCATAGCTGGTTCATACAGTGTATTCAAAAGACAAATTGTACGAGACTGCAAGCTATGGATCAGCTCTGATAATTCAGAGTCCTCTTTCCTCTTTTTTTTCCCCCTCTTTTTTTTTTTTTTGTTCTAAATATTTTCCATGCTTATAATTTGCTATTATTTGGCCCCTGCTTGGACAGAAAAGGCATTTTCACAGTATGGGAGCCTCTCTTTGAAGGGAGGGTATTATATTTTAATGCCAATTACAACAGAAGTAAGAATCAGACATCCCTGCAACTCTTCAGAGCTCCTGCATAGCAAATAGCTTATCTGGGGAGGGGATGTGTGTTTTGTTCACATACATTATATTTATGCAGATAGTTTATTGACTCCAATTTAGTTGAAACATATAATAAACGTGTGTATCAAGCACTAAACACTTGTGACAAAGATCAGCTCTAATCCCCCAGGTGCAGTGCTGGAGCTGTTAAGAGAAGTGCTGTGTGACTACTCTTCAGATACACAACACGCCAGGAACGTTTCAGGCTACCGCACGTTAGGCACAACTCAGAAACCCCAGGAGAGCTGGGAAGCTGCTGGGTGCCCTTGGATGTGCACGAAGGTTTCTCCTATGATCAGCATCAGGTCACCAAGAATGTCCCCAGATTACTCAAGGCACAGACACGACACCCTACCCCACACCACCCGTGGCACGAGGCTGGGTAGCCCGAGCTCTGTGACTCAGCTTCCCCAGCCTGAAAAAAAAAAGGGAGATGCTAAAAGGTCCCGGTAAGAGGAATTCGAGAGGGAAATGTTTACAGAATGCATCTGAGGTTATAAGAGACAGGCAGCGAAATTAACATCTGCGTCATCGTCACAACCCCGTTAACTTGGGTTACGTGGTTCCGTGGAGCAGCAATGTGAACCTAAATCGGCAGCACCCATCCACCCCGCTCAGGAGAGGCTGCAAGACTCATTTCTGTAACCACAGGGAAAAAAACCTGAACTATCAGACTTCTTTCCCTAGAAACTAAGGGTTTGGTGACCCCAAAGCGCTTCCTGCACTGAACACACTTGATCGTTTCAAGGAAGGGGAAGAAAAGAACAACTTGAAAAAATGCTGAAGCATGAAAACATGCAGAGCACTCAGTTCAAAGGCCTGCCTCAGAGTTTCCTTCTGTTTTATTTAAACCCTTTGGGAACATATTTAAATGGAGGAAATCAAAACAAAACAGTGGGTCTTTCTGCAGGAGGGGCCGAGCTTTGTGTGTCTTTTCCTACCTTTTTCTTTTAAAAGGAACTTTTCCATCCAGCAAACGAGCAGGAGAAAAAAAAAGTGACACTCACCAAGCTCTGCTCGATGCACAGAAAAATAATAATAAATAAATAAGAGGAGAAGGAGCGCACCGATCCATGCATATAATGAGAGCCCGGCGGTGATGAGCCGCGGGGGATGCAGGACAAACGAGCACCGAGGAGCGGGGCAGGGAGCAGGACCTGGCGCTGGGTCTGCAGCGCCCAGGAATTGGGAAGGGCTGGGAAGCCCCGCTTAGCATCTGCAATGAACTTACTCATGTCACACCCCAAACACGGAGGCTTGGAGAGAGGGGAAAAGGACACAGACTGCGGAACGCGAGGTCAGGAACGCTTCTCCTTTAGCTGAATTTAATGCTGATTTGATATTATTGAAGTGGATGCCTTATAAAAAAATTCTCTTAAGTATCCCAAGAATAATTAGATCGCCTGCAGCCATGCGCAGCAGACATGCACAGTCCAAGAGACCAAGGCTGGTGCTCACACCAGCCCAAGAACATCGAATCATAGAATATCCCAAGTCGGAAGGGACCCATAAGGATCATCCCATAACATTCCTGGGAGTATTGGTTGATAGTCGGCTGAATATGAGCCAGCAGTGTGCTCAGGTGGCCAAGAAGGCCAACAGCATCCTGGCCTGTATAAGAAGCAGTGTGGCCAGCAGGTCTAGGGAGGTGATTGTCCCCCTGTACTCGGCTCTGGTGAGGCCGCACCTTGAGTACTGTGTTCAGTTTTGGGCCCCTCGCTACAGGAAGGACATGGACGTGCTCGAGCGAGTCCAGAGAAGGGCGACCAAGCTGGTGAGGGGTCTGGAGAACAAGTCTTACGAGGAGCGGCTGAGGGAGCTGGGCTTGTTCAGCCTGGAGAAGAGGAGGCTCAGGGGCGACCTTATCGCTCTCTACAGTTACCTTAAAGGAAGCTGTAGTGAGGTGGGGGTTGGTCTGTTCTCCCACGTGCCTGGTGACAGGACGAGGGGGAATGGGCGAAAGTTGCGCCAGGGGAGGTTTAGGTTGGATGTTAGGAAGAACTTCTTTACCGAAAGGGTTATTAAGCATTGGAACGGGCTGCCCAGGGAGGTGGTGGAGTCGCCATCCCTGGAGGTCTTTAAAAGACGTTTAGATGTAGAGCTTAGCGATATGGTTTAGTGGAGTACTTAGTGTTAGGTCGGAGGTTGGACTCGATGATCTTGAGGTCTCTTCCAACCTAGAAATCTGTGTCTGTGTCTGTGTCTATTCCACAGTGATGTGGGTGCCAGCCTGCAAATCGCCCCCAGCTCAGGGAGGCGAAGGTAAACCCAAAGGTTTGGGCACCGAAGGGACCCTACAGCATCCAGGGAGCCTGATAAAGCATTAAGAAGTCTGACAGCACACAGGAGCTAAGCCACTTGAAAAGTAGGTGGAAACAGACCACGCTAAGAGCATCTACGCTGCCTTTTTGTCACCAAGCCCAACCCTCGAGCACCTCCTCTCCCCACGCAGGCCACAGCTCGCCGCCAGTTTTCGGCACCCCTCGGCACCCGCTGTCACGGCCGGCGGGCACGCAAAGCGCAGATGCCAGGCACGTCTCAGAAGCTGGCTCCTCTGTTATCGTTTCAGGGCATCAGATGCCACTAATTGATACACGGTAATACTCTCATTTACTCAGCAGCAAGCTGAAGCGTTGATAATTGATGGATTGGTTTGCCTTTGATGATTTGCAAAATTAAAAGCCCCAGCCCTGCAAGATGCTGAGAACCCCCCCCGACAGCCCGCAAACTCTCGAGCCTCCCCCGCGACCAGCAGGAAGGAAAGGCACTCGGGACCAGGCAGGATTGGACTTTAATTCAACAGCCCCCGTGACCGTGTGCATCTGTACCTATTAATACGGATATAATTGTGGGTTTATATTTTATCATCATCAGCTGAAATGAAATTAGAAGGAAGGAGTCCTCCTGCTCCTCCAGGAACTCGCTACACCTCCAGCCCCTGAGGGCTTTTACTTACAGGGGAAGGCAAATAGCGAGCACCAGTTTCAGCAAGACCTCTCTCTCTCTCTGCTCTTTTTGATAAAAAGGTTTGCTGCAGAAACCACAAAGCCGAGGGGACTGCAGGCAATGCATTGTACAACAGCAGCCCGTGCAAAGCTCTCCTCTCCCACCCAGTTTCGCTACCCTTTTCAGAGAGGAGAGGCTTTACCCCAGCCCAGCATCCCTGGGAGGCAGCTTGGAGCACACGAAGCGAAGCACACACAGAGCTGTCTCACAAGCCCAGACGCGGAGCATTTCCCTTCCCGTACGTTCAACAAGCTGAACATTTAGTTGCAGCGACGGGGAGAATAGCTGGCCACGCTGACATTAATTGAGACAGGATTTCTCCGCAGATTTTTACAGATTTCTGACTCAGCTCTGCCCCGACGCTGCCCACACGTCAGCCCCGTTAGATGTGCGGGGTCAGGCAGACGTATGCTTGAGGGATGACAGTTGCACGGCTCCTCTCAGACTCGCGCTGTCAGTCACTCCATACCCTCTCTCAATATATTATTGCTTCTCCAGCAACGACTCCCCCATTTGCAAGCGATGATTAGCGCTCTAATCTTGGCATAATTACTCCTGCCTCTCAATTTAAAAAAAAAAAAAAAGACAAAGCAGAAGAGCAGCGAGGAGTCGATATCCCACCGTCACGCCACGCTTTGGGAGCCAGCTGCCTCCAGGACGAGCCGCAATGACAGCCCCAAGTGCTCGTGAGCAATGTCACGAGGAACCACCTGCACACATCCACCTCGCTGCTGCCTCCCCAGCTCACGGCACCGCGGCTCAGCGGGTTTTAAGACGCGGCAAGGTCATCGCCAGTGAGGTTCTGCCGCTCACGTCCCAGCATTTGTTCTAGCTCGTTTCTATCTAGGTTCTTCTATTAGCACCATTAAATTATGGAAATGTAAGCCTCCTGCGTTCTGGGCAAAGCAGACAGATCGCCAGCCAGGATGCCTGCCAGGACCGCGGGCTGGCTGCACCTCCTGAGCTGCTTTAATTATCTCTCCCTCTTCCTAACGGGGGGAGGTCGGAGCTCAGGTGAGTGCTCCTTGCTCTCCTCTATTTGATTCAATTCTACGGCTCATGAAATATGCTCCTGCTTCATTCGAAGGACAAATGAAATGAAACAGCCTCTTGGAAGGAGACAAACGGAGGATATGGGCGAAGACATCATTCAAGGGACTTTGGTGGAGTCAGGTGGTGATTTTGAAAGGTACCCAAGGAATTAATCCAGAAAGGAAAGTAACAGGGGAATAAGTCAATTAACTGACTGAAACACACATGGACCGCAAGGCTGCTGCAAAAAGTGTCCCGGAGAGGCTGGAAGGCAGTCTGGGGCAGAGGGAGCACCACGTTTTCAAGACAGAGGCTGGAAGGTGGATTTGCCATGCATACAGCAGGGATGAGGAACTGGAGCAGCACCGAAGGGATGGGCACAGGCCACCAGGATCCCTCCCCTCTTCTCCCTCCTTTGGTGAGCCTCCAACCTGGGTCTGAAGGGAGATGCCTTGGGATGGTGGCAACTACATCCACTAGCCTAGCAGCAACTGCAAAGGCTTACATCTTCCCGGCCTTACAGGTAGCTGCTGCAGGATAAAAGGGACCTCTATGGGGTACAAAAAGACAGCTGGGCACCCAGCAGCACGGGTGCTGCAAGGCTGAGGGGGAAGCCAAACGAAACTTGGCAGAGAGGTGAGGGAACAGGCGGAGTACCTTCAGGGCAGATGCTGTGAGCAGCCATCACCCACGCTAGTCTTCCATAAGGGTTAAGTGAAGGCCACCACCAAGCAGCCATCACCAACTGGTGGCCAGTGTTGGCCAACTCAGGTCCCCAGAGAGCCCTGGAGGCGCTGGACTCTCCCTGGGGCCAGAAGAGGGCCACAAAGGACTCATCTCCAACAGCAGCAGCTCTCGCCAGATATTTTAGCGAAGACCACTTTAACTCTCCTCTGTTTGTTCTTCGAGGTTATCCACGGCCCCAGCAGGGGCTGCAGAGGACGTCTGTCTGAAGCACCGACTAAAGCCGGAGGTAATTAAATACAAGGGGCCTCCCATTGTCAGCGTTGTGGCTCTGTTTTGGCAGCCAGCTCCAGCAGAGCAGAAGAGGGAAGATTTGATTTTAATCACACAGATTTCAGGTTTTATTTTGCTCATTAAAATTTCTGATAAGGATTTAGGCTGACATTATGCAGTATTTTGGAAGAGGATATGTGGCAGTGGGGGGGATGGCGAGGGCTGCATTTCCTCGTGATGAGATCTCTCTGCCTCCCCACGACAGACGCAAGGATATGAGCAGGTGTTACTTCAAAGGGAAAGGATTTGTGGGAAGCAGGGGGCAGGAGGGAATCGTCCACACCAAATCAAGGATCTAAGCACCTCGGATTATGGAGAAAAAAGGTCCCGAGCCTGAGATGAGGCAAGGGGAGGGAGGGCCCTGCCCCATTTCAGAGCCACCTCCCAGAAGTCACGGATCAGACGCTCTCAAGATGCATTTTTAGGCCCTGGAAGAGGGAGGTGGAGGTTTTACCCACACAGGGTCAGCTGCAAACAGGACGATGGCATCCGATCACTAAGACACGACCAAAGCAACCTGTCCTGAGCCCGCAGAGGGGCTCCATCCTCCGAGCTCCGTCCCTTTGCAAAGCAAGCAGCATCCAACAAGTACGGGGGGGGAGCAAACCTGCTTATCCCACTTCCATCCCCTCCCAGAAACAGGAGACGTGGGGCAAAATCATCACGCCTTCTTTCCAAAGGAGCATTTCCCCTTGATCACACACCTTAACCACCCAGGGTCAGATTTTTGTCGGGCACGGCCTCCCACCCGCGGGAGCAGCACCTCTGCTCCTCGCCACCTGCTCGTGCCCAGCAGCCGCTTTGCTTCTTGATTAGAAACCGGCAAATTTGGGCAATTTGCCTCCTATTTCTTCAGCTAGCTTTATCCGAATACTATTTTAACACCTACTAAGCATTATTCATACAGAACAAGATGTCTGCGGCACGAAAATCACCTGAGCGAGAGGATGAATTAGCAAATGGCCAAGCATTTGGATTTGTACTCACAAACTTGGAAGCATTTTGAAGCAGGATGGATTTCTTTGTCCCCAGAGGATGTGTTCTTCCCTCAAAAAACCTTAAGCCAACCAAGTTCCATAACGTGATTTGTGCAGAATGGGAAATGAGCTTGGAAGCACGCTCCCCTGTTTGCTCTCAGCCTGTGCGCCCCCGATCTAGAGGCCAGGTGGGGGATTTTGGAAAGAGCAGAAATCTGAGAAATATATTTAAATGAAACCTGTAAATACCCAGTAATTGCCACCAACTCAAGGGCAGCCAGGACTACAATGCAGACCGACAAAGGCAACAGGTATTCAGCCAAACATTTCAAGCGTATCTGAAGGGCTGGTGCCAGCAGAGGATCACGAAGGTTCCCGGTGTCGCTACACCAGCACCCAGAGCAACAAGCTGCCACCGCAGGAGGGATTTCACAGGTGTGGCAGTGCCAGGAGGCATCGCTCTGCCAAGTGTCCCCACTTCTACCTCCCCTCGGTCCTGACCGTGCCACGGCTGTGTGCAAGGCACCGTAATTACCATGCTCTAACGAAGTAGTAATGCAAGGAGAATCGTTCATGTATCTTTAACTTTTCCTAATGGGAAGCAGTGGGAGCATCCCGAGTGCAGCCCGCCCTCGGGGGGCCAGCAGAAAACCCACCCCGGGCGGCACGATGGGAGCTGCTCGGCGGAAGGCACTAGCTGCAACGCACGACTGCCCAGCACCGCGCGGGTCCTTCCCCTGCGCCGCGGCTGCTGGCACCCGTCCCCCAGCCGCCCAGGAAAAAGAAACAGGATAAAGCCTGGGGTGAGAGCCCAGCTCCCCCTGGCATGGCACAGATGGGGGACGCGGCCACGAGGGAGCAATGTGCAGCCCGTGCCCGGAGTCCTGAGCAGGACGGCGGTGTCACCGCGGGGCCACCACCCCTGCGGTAAGGGCACCTCCTCCCGGGTGTTGCGACTCATCTATTCGATCTTTCCTCTCCTCTCTCCCCCACCTGCCACTGTCTTTATCTATACATATATTATTTTTCAGCCATAGGGAAAAGAAAGAAAAGGAAATCTCTCCACCACAATAGCATGTCAGGCTCCTATCATTTTCAAAGCCTCCTCTCCCCTCCCTTTCCACTCTCCTTACTTAGCGGAGAATTTTCCTTCATTAAAATTAAGCCTCATTTCAGGCTCATCTTCTTTTCTCTCTCTCCTTTTCTCCAAATTGAATGGAACGTGATCTCCATCAACCTGGCCTCCCCGTCCCTCCCCTCCCTCCTCCTCCCGCTTTCATACCCAAACCTTCCTCACCACGGCAAAATGATCGTACCAGCCGTCCTCCCTCTCCTCTCGCCACTCCACTGCGGGCAAATCAGCCCCACCGGAGACGACTTTCTTTCCTCCAGGAGCCTGCACGAGTTTCTCTCCCCTCTCCCCCCACACCTACCGCTTTCAGCTCATTCTCTTTAATTGGGAGGTATTTTCTCCCACATAATGGGACGAGACCTTCTCCCCTCCTTACTTCCTCACCACCGTTTCCACCCGGTTTATTTTTACCTGGTTTACTACAGCCTGCTTTCTCCCCTGCAAGCCAGCCGGAGCAGATCTGGGGGACCACTTCCATTAACCTACACCCTGCTGGAGAGTCCCGATACCAGGCGAGCCCTTGTGCCCCATGGGAGGAAAGGCAACCCGGTGTTACCAGTGGGGTTTTCTCCCCCCTCCAGCTAACGCACGGCACCGCTGGGCATTTCCCAGCTGCCTGCAGCTCTGCCTTCAGAGACAGCCTAGGGATGACAGCGACGTTTCCAGATCCCAGCGAGAAGACAGAGGTTACAGGACAGCCCCTGCCACCCTGGGTGCATTTATAAGGTGATTTTGCACTGGGCATGACCCCCCCCCCATGCCCAACGGGCTGCCATGGGGGCACATTCCCCGAAGATGGCTGGTGCTCAGTGGAAACGGCCCCATCCCATTTCCTTTCGTCTTCTCCCTCCCTCCCTCTCCCCAGCACCGTATTCTCACCTCCGCTCAAGCTTTCCTCCACCAAAAACGTATTTAACATTCTCTGATGCTCAAGGCCAGCCAGCTCGTTAGCTCTGCTACACCTGGATCAGGATCTGGAGACAAATTGCTGCTTCATTATAGGAGCTGAGGCTCTAATCCATTTTTTTCAGGCTGTTTAACTTGTAAGGACAACAGATGGATACAGGGCTGCATAATGCAGGCTCCTTAAGATCCATCACACAGTCTTGGAAGTGCAAAAACACACGGCTGAGGAATGTGGAACTAGAGCGGATCTCACAGCGGTCACCTTAAATTGGGCACAGGGAGAAAATGTGCCAAGGCTACAACTGGACCACAACCGCCAACTTGTTTTGCTGAAGATTAGAGGAAAAACAAACTTTCTTCCTTCTACAACCCACAGTCATCTATGACATATTTGCTTCTCTCCCTCTCTAGTGAAAAAGAACAAGCAAAAAGCCCAGTAAAAAAAAAAAATAGTTAAGAAATTCCACTTCATTTTAGTTACAAAGGGGCAGTGGTACAAAAGCCATGCTCCTTGAGGCCACAGCCTGAAAATCACTGGGCTTTGCTTTCTGATTTCTCACAAACACAACTGAAAGCCCTGACCTACAGAAAAACTTTGAGCAAACACGTTCATTTTGCTCAAAAAGACTTTCTGACAGCGGCAGAAAGAAACGCAACATAAAAACCCTATTCTAGCTTAGAAAACATCCAGCGCGTCCTTCCTTTCAGCACGCACCTCAGACAGGCGCTGAACCCAATCAGCGGAGATTTCAGGAAGTATTTCAGGAAGTCGGGAAGGCTCCTGCTCCCTGATCCTGTTAAAAGCAAAGCTTGGGAAGGCTCTGAGTGAGCAACGTGCCTGCTGCCCCTGCCAGGCAGCTGCTGGCTTTCATGTGCCGTGAGCCCCAGAGGTGTGCAGGTGACTGTCCTGGTGCTTTGGTCCGCCAGAAGTGCACTGAGATGGTGCCTGATGGTCACTGATGGTGACACGGTGACATTGTGACACGGCCGGCTGGGTGCTCGCACCCTACCCGCACCCTGTCGTGTCGCACGTTGCTCCCTGCCAAAGCAGGGCCCAGCAAGACGGGCAGCGCAGGCTGCAAAGTGCCGCTCCTTGCGAGACTGGGGAGAGGTGCGATGTAGGCTGGCTGAATTCCTGAACCATCAGCTGCCGAGAGGCTTTTTCGCTCCTCCATCAGTTTAACTGCTACCTACCGGCATCAGAAGGTGACTACCGACGACCTGGGAGCGCTCATTTTCCCCCTCTGCACACAACTGTTTAGACGACAAGCCCAGGAATGCTGCAATTTCTCAGGTCTTCAAACACTTAATTCATCTCGGAGGTGACACCGAAACGTGAGGCTGGCTTCACCCCGGCACCTCCGGCTCCTCCCGGAGGCCCTGGGCTCCAAGCAAGCCCAGGGGCTCCCGAAGCACAACGCGGCACGCGTCCTGCCCGGGGGCAATGCCCACGCATCCCTTTGCTGGAGGGAAGATTTGCACCCTCAGGGGACAGCTCTGGTGCTGCCCCACGAGCACAGGGTGCCAGCGAGCTTTGGGTAAGGTGCTGTTCACACAGGGAGGGACAGGCGGCCTTTCCAAAGCCAGCACGGCCCCACCTTTGCAGAGCAAACCCTGGAAACCTTCCCCGACGCGCTCGCTGCTGCTTTGGGGATTTGCCCAGACAATGGCAGGACGCAGCTCCCACACTGCCTACCCGGGGGCAGGCAGATGAATAAGGCACAGGGCCGGCTATTTACCGCGCACAACAAAGCCTCCGGGCTGCCGGCACGCACGCTCGCTCGGCATTTGTTCACGTTTCCCATTTCTTGGACTCTCTCCTGGTCCCTCTCGCAGCTTGGAGGCAATAACTTGCCTTCTTATCTGACCCAGAAGGACAGCCAGCTGTCAGCGCACAAACATGGCCTTTGTTTATCCTTAAATGAAAGCTCAGTTAATTAAAACCAGAAATCACTTTCCCTTATCTGCAGCCTCTGGCCTGTGTGCGGCGGGCAGGAGGCTTCCCAGCGCGCTCGGCCCCGGGGCCGCAGACAAGGGCCCCGACACGCCGGGCCGATAACCCTGCCGCTGCCCGGAGCATCCTCCTCGGGGCTCGGGGCTGGGGAGCGGGAACGTGCGGGGCAGCCTGGAGCGGCTCGGTGGGATAACGCCGCTCACTGCCTTCCCCTCAGCTGCAGAGCCAAACGCTTCTGCTTCTTGGCTTGTGTGCAGTAAGTGTAGTGGTGTCGGAGCTCCGGTTTGGGATGCCGGGAGGGTGCAGCCGAAGAGGGGAGCGCTCCCCGTGGCTCCGCAGGGCTGGCACCACGGCACCCTACACAACCCATGAGCTGCATCACCTTGCACCCAGGCCCGAAATAGCATCCCAACAAACCCCGGACAGGAAGGTAACCAGATCAAACCTTCCTCACGCCCGCACCCCGAAGCCAGCACAGGATCACCCCAGCACCTTGGTGGCCAGGCGACCACACCACTCTGATCCCACATCCCACCCCGCAGCCTGCCACGGGCTTCGCTCGGCCCCATAGAGCTCGCCCTCACCTTACAACAGCCGCCCCTCGCCGAGCTGCCTGCAGCCCCGGCAGGCAGCGAGAGCCCCCCCGGCAGGAGGGGAGCTGCTGCCACGGCGGCTCGGCGCGCGCTGGGAGCCCTCGCCAGCAGCAATCACGGTGATGCGAGGCAACAGCTTGATAGAGTGCCTGTTCTGCATGCTGAAAATTGAAAGTGATCGACTTCCACCTTGCGCGGGAGGCAGAGAAAATCACATTCAACTCATTGAGAGGCTTCAACAGCAGAAAGATTGATCAACTTGATGAGAAGTGACTCTCTCGCGCTCTCTGCCATCCTCTCGCCCCCCCCCTCTCTCCTGTCGATAGCAGTTTCGGTGCAAACAAGGCAGGCGAGGAGCAGGAGAGGAGCCCACTTGTTGCGAGTGGGGGCTGCAGCGCCCCGAGGTGATGCTGCGGGCACCCGGCCCCGTGCCTGGGGACAGGGCTGTCCCCGGCTGGCTGGGAGCATCTTCCAGAGGTCACCCCTGAGTCTTGGCACTGGGCAGGGCAGCGACAGCTCCCAAATAACTCAAAGCCGTGGTCCGAGAGGGTCTCCACAGGAGAGCGGGGTATCCCACGGAGTGCACAGACGGTCCCAAGGCAGGCATGCCTTAAACCAGCAGAGTTATTGCCCTCCCCAGTGCAGAGTTACCCCCATGTCACTACACTCCAGCCCTGCCTGTGTCACCTCAACACTCCAAAAGCAGGAAATGAGGGTATTTTCCATCCCAGGGGCAGCTCCTTACCGAACGGGGGGGAAACGGTTCAAGCAGAGCACGGCAAAGCTACGCTGAAGCGCAAAGCACGCTTGGTGACCAACACGAACGCACCTGGGTATCGAAGGAGGAGCAGCAATGGGCTGCGTCTCGCTGGGGAGATGGGGAGGGTGCTGGGGGGGACCAGCATCACCTCCCCCTGCCTCGCTGCCCCCACACAAGCCGCCCCCTCCCTTCCCTTTCGCCGTGCCCGGCACTCGTCACTTTGCCATCTACACGTGTCACACCAAAAATCTTTCTCATTAAGTGGAAATTGAATTTCGTTAATTAAAGCAAAAGAAATCAATTAACCTTATCAGCAAACAGGAGCCATTTGAAATGGAATAAGGCAAAGGCTTCTCTCTCCTGCTTACCCCAAAGCCTTCCCTGGATGCTCGGAGCCGCGCCGTGGGCTGCGCATCAGCAGCGGATCGTGCGCGCCGGCGGGGCGACTGCAGAAGGTGGGGAACTGCTGACGAGCAGAGTCGGAGAGGAAAGGGATTTCAAAGCAATTAACACCCCCAAGATTTACCATCAGGCTGACAAGCTCTCAGAGTAGCCATCACTCAAACATAAGGATTCAATTAACTTTTTTTCCCTCTCCCCCCCCAACTCCCCCGGTAGCTTTGCACCGAGCGGCAGAACGACTCCGGTGAGAGTGGAAGATTTAAAATCAGGCAGAACGGGGTTATTTTAAAGGAGATAAAAGCATCGTTTCTGTGTCCTCCCCCCCCCCAAGCCGCCAACGTTTGTTTTTTCTTCCTTTTCTGTACGCCTCGTTGGAACAGCTGAAGAAATGCAGCCATCTTCCAGCTACCCCTGGATACTTTTATGGACTCATTTTCTTTTAAATCCTGCAGAGCCCTACCCTCAGAAGTGAGAAGGCAGGGGGAGGCCTGGCAGGCTGCGATGCTTGCTCCACGACCATTGCTGGAGCAGCTCTGGCACGGGAACCAGCACCGGCTCCGCACCGCCACCCGTCCCCAGGAAAAGTGGCAGTGGTGTGGGATTGGGGACGCAGGATGCACCCCCTGAACGCGACGAGGACCAAAAACCAGCACGTTGTGGGGGTTTTTTCTGAGTGGGCCAGGCTTTAATTCCCAGCTCCACACCCAAGGGGACCTCTGCAAGGGGCCCCATGGGAACCGGGGGGAGCTTCTCGCCGCTCCCCACCAGCAGGGATGCTCCGTGGAGGAGCTGCCAACCTCCCGTTCACACTCCCGAAGGCGACCTGCAGACAAAGCAGGGGTCTCTTCCACCCCAGGCAGACAATCTCAGCTCTTCGCAGCTTCAGCTTGTCCCTGGGGGCAGAGGCCTCTGCCCAGCTGTGCTCTGGCCAATCTTCCCTACCTCCAAGAGCCTACGCTGAAGGAGTCCTTTAATATCTCAGTCTCTCTATGCAATAAAAACATCACAATAATAATAGCTCCTGCTGAGCACCCTTAATCTGTGGAGATCCAGGCACTTTAAGAAAGGAGCAAAGCAATTACATCGAGGGGACAGAGGAGAAAAGAACCCGGACACTGGGATTTGCACAAGGAAATCAGCAACCTGAGCAGCATACACCCCGATCGCCCAAACCTCCCCCCCTAAAACTGAGCTGCAGCCACGCTTACAGCCCAAAAAGTGCCGGGCTGCAGGGTCAGAGCAGTGCCCAGGGTGGATTTTAAGAGCAGGAAAAGGTTTTCATGCTGCTCTCAGGACCTCATCCACAACCCCCTTCTTTTCAGGGGGGAAAAGGAGGCAGAGGTGAGCCCCAGCCTCACCCCCCAAGTGTGGGGCCATCCACCTCCGCCACCCCGATCCCAGCCTCCTCCTGGCACCATCCTGCCACCAAGGGCAGGTGCCCCGAGCGTGCCCAGCTCAAAAAAACCTTTCAATTATTCACAAACCCCGTCATTGTTCCCCTGCCCCCAGTCCATTTGCAGACAACCCCGCTAACTTGGCCTCCAGCTCTCTAAATAAATTGCCTGAGACCTTCTACCTCGCGCTGCGCAAGCACAGAGGCTTCTTTGTCCTCCCGAAGTGCCAGCTGGGTGCAAAGACCCTCAGTCAGAGCCAAGGAGCTGGGCGGCCCCAAACTGTCGCCACCCTGCAGGCTCACCCCACAACTCTTGCTCCTCCCGGCCCCCTTAAATAACACCCAGCAGCCATCCCTTCACCAGCCGTCAGCAACTAACTGAGACACGCAGCTGGGTGAATTAATGCGCACGCATGCGAGGAGGATCTGGGCAGCGTTTAGCAGGCGCACACACGCTTTCTGGCTTCCCTCCTGCAGGTGGGCAAAAACCATTTTGTCCTACCTGGTGCTCAGGCAGGGACCGCAGCCGCTGCCCTGCAGCCGCTGGTTTTGAGAGCAGAGCCCTGAAAACCTCTGCTGAATCATAGATTGGGTGGGTTTGTGCAAAACCCGAGCCCAAGGATGAAAGCAGGAGATGGAGGCCTCCCTGGGTGCTTCAGCTTGCTCCACGCACCGGGACGTTCGGGCGGACCACGCGAGATGCTCCTCGTGGGGCAGCGGGGCCAGGAAAGCCCAGGAGGCTGGGAACTGGAGAGGATTTCCTCCAGGCATCTCATCGGTATGAGGAACGCCGCTCTGGGTGCAGGGCCAAAATAGCACGTGTTTTCGGCAGCGCAGACAAAAGTAGGGAAGAAAAGATGCAAATATCTGAGGAATGTGCCCAGCGGTCTTTTGTGCAAGCACATTAGAATACAATACAAATGTGACTAAAAAAGACTCAACAGAATAAATACTGCACTTATAATAGGCCTCAGAGAGAGAAAGAGATTTAATGGCAACATATTAAATGTAAATCAACACAAAAGGTAACTGGGAAGGGAAGAGATATACCAGCTTAGGGATTATAGCACAAAGCTGTAATATTTACTCACGAGATTAAGGCACTTATAGGAAATGAAAAATTGTCCTTTTGTAATAATTCAATCCCTCGCCTTTATCCAGGAGGATTGGCCATACCAAGCTATTTTAGAGATGCAGACATAAATTCACACCTATTATGAGCAGAGGGACGTGGACCTGGTGTCTGCATCTGTCACGGCTCTTCTACAGGAACTCAACGCTTTGCAGGGGAAACTCATCCAAAAGCGGCCGGGCTTCGGTGCAGCCAGCAGCCACTGCCTGCACAGCCGTGCTGATACCCACCAGAACCAAGCCGCAATGATCACGGATTCGACCTGGACAGCTTGGATAGAGCAGAAGATGACCACGGACATCTTGGGGGGATCTTTCCTCACCACAACCCCCACCCATCAGACAGATGTTGGGACCTGTAGACCTGTTGGTCCACCAGCAGTGCCTGGCTGCCCTTCTGGGCAACTGGGGCAGAAAAAGCCAAGGGCTAAGCATGGCACTGCTCCCCACGTCCTTGTGGGGTCGGTAAACGCCCCCACCTCAGTTCCCCACCCCTCAGCTCAGCGTCTTTCCCTACAGTATTGGGACTATTAGCCAAAGCACGGTCAAGGAACGCGACATATTATCACCATGCTTAAGTTATCTCCCAGTTTACTCTATTTTTTGAAGGCAAAAAATAAATTTTGAAAACGCAATTTGCTTTCCGGGTGCCAGGCAGAGCGGGCAGGCAATAAAGAAGAGAGCCTTGTGATTTCTCAACCACAAACCTTTTCCGAAGCCAGCTACCTCCGCTACTTGTGTGGCCCCAATCAGCGAAGCATCTTTAGCGCCTCACAATCTTTAATAGATTTGTCCTCTGCAAACCCGTTGGCGAGGGAGGGAAGCGTTATTATCTCCTTTCACCAGGCAGGGAACGACTGCTGGAAGCAGCGTGCCCACGGCGGGGTCTGGCTGTGCTGCAGACCTGCCCACCAAAACCCAAATCTCAGCGGGGCACCGCCAGCAGGGTTGGGGTGTCCAGGAGAGACTGGGGAGAACTCGGTGCTGCCAAACCTAGAGGCTGATCTAGCTAGTTTAGAGTATGAATATATCAAAAAATAACCAAAAATCGCCTGAATTCAAACAAAAAGTCCTCACCTCACTATTAAGCCAGGAACCAGGGGAATCGGAAAGGCAGACCTGCCCACCGTGCATCTCCTAGGTGTGCTGGAGAGCCTAGCCAGCGCGGCACTGCTGCTGCCTCAGAAATACGTCCCTTTTTCTGCATGCTTTACTTCTAACCAGCTGCCGGTGGAGCCAAGTCTACCAGCACCAACGCGCTGGTGCCACGCGCTGAGGGGAGCGACACCAGTGGGGTAGGGAGAGGATCAGGAGCGCTGCGGGCGCAGCAGAGCAGCGTGCACCAACAGCAGCTTCCAGCTGCAAACCCCCGGGGTCGTTCTGGCTCAGCACCAACCCTCGACCACCACGGCCTCGTCGGATGCCAGGTCTCCGGGTGTCCCCCACGGCGCAGCTACACCAGCCCCTCACGCACTGCCGAAGTGGTTAACGCCATTTCAAGCAGGCGGGGAAGCTGACAGACGCAGTCCCACTCTGCTCTTTATTTAATAATAATTATCCGGATAGTAAACCCGACCCTGCTGTTTTGCTCACTTAAATTTTTTTGTTTCCCCAGCTCTGGCAGTGTCACTTCTCCCGAGGCAGCCTCCCCCACTTCACGGAGTTAAATTGCATTCTGATTCTATTAAATGGTACTAAATGTCTTCGAAATCAAAGAGCAAATATAATTTAAGTGCCATTTGGGTCTTCCCACAGGTTCTCAGCTGTTCGCTCAGCAACCAACCTGTAGAAAGCCGCCTGGTGACAGGGGTATGGTTTAAAAGGAAGCACGCAGCCGGGATACACAATGCAATTCCCTTCCACAACGGCCTTTATGCAAACTCACAATGCGCCACGCTCACGGCTTAAAACAATAAGGCTGCTATAATAAGAAGAGAGGAGGAGGGGAGGCAGGCAACCAGCGCAGCCGGGGCAGGAGGGCTGCTGCTGGCACGGCGTCGGGATGGGGTGCAAGCCCGTGCGTGGGGCACAAAGGGGAAAATGGGAGACCCTGCAAATCTCACCTGGTTTCGGCTCAGCACGATGCCGAGCCCAGCCCAAAGATGCTGCACGAGCCAGAGCTCCAGGAGCCTGCAGACCTAAGTGCATCTCACCTACAGAAAAACGCCTCCCTGTTTTTACAGCCAGCCTGGCAGGGGAAAGGTCTCAGCAGGCTGGAGAAGTCCCGAGGAGATCCCGAAAGCTTGGGTGTGGGGAAGAGGGGGCAGAAGCAACAGCTCCAGAGAAGAAGAAACTGTAAGCAGAAAGTGAAGATGATAAACCTTGATGTGCCCGTAATGTCTTGCAATTTCAAGGCTGGTTTTTAAAGGTGGAGCTCAATAGTCTCAAAACGCCCTTAATTAAGGTTTTCAGGAACACCCGTTGCCTTGACGTACTTGTGTATTCTGAGCGACCAACAGAGAGGTATGTTTCAAGGAGAAGTGCAGCGCTGAGCGAGGAAGGCTGCTTGAAGGCACCCAGCCCTGGGAACCAAAGCAGAAAAACCCTCGCGCGGGCGATGTCTTGGCACGGAGCACCGCCCCGCTGCCTCCGGCCGAGCCCGAGCTCACCTACAAACGACAAAAGCTGCAGCCAGCGTGGCTCTGCGGAGCGGCCAGGCAGCCTGCCAGCCCCAAAGCTGCTCCTTAGCTCCTGCCGAGGAGAGCAGCAGCCCCGGGTGGAGAGCTGGCACCGGCACAGAGGGCAGGACTGAGCCCGGCACAGAGGGAAGGAAAGGGCAAAAAATGTATACAGCTTTTCCCTGGTATAGGGAACAACAAAAACCGGCCCCTCCGTGCTCCATCAGCGCCCCTCCACCCAAAACCAGGGGCACGGCTGCAAACCTAAGGGAGAGCAGGGCTAAAAAGGCGGCTGCGTTAACACCGAGCACGACTCAAGTGGCAGCAACAACAGCCACGGGGAGGCAAAGCTCATCTGCAGTCGTCCAGAGCAGGGCCAGAGCTGCGGCAGCACTGGCTCTTCAGCTTCCTCAGCCTGCAGCCACAAATAGTTCAAGCCCTTGCTCTCCCCGTGCTGGTGGAAGTGACTAATTGTATTTTGAGAGAGGAGCAAATCATCTCTCGAATCATCTGCACCGATTCCAATAATAGCTGCTCTTCCTCCAACGATCCTCCGTGCAGCATTAGAGCTGCCTAAGCCTCATTAGGCAGCAAGCGCTGCGCAAAGATCCGGCCAGGTCGGAGTCCAAGGTCATGCCCTGCCACGCCACAAATCCCTCCTCGAGCCACCAAAGCACGGCCCCGTCCCCAAACCCCCCCCGAGCTGCGGACAAACAGCCTGCACTTGCAGCAAGGAAAGTGCTTGGAGGGGGAAGGCAGCAGGCAAACATCTTGGCAACTCCAACGGCATTTTGTGCACGCAGGCCCTCCAAAAACCACTCAGTGCTGCTGGAGAGGCAGCTCCGATGTACAGCTCTGGGCACTCAGAATTACATTTTTGAGGTGGCTCTAAGGACACGGCATCAGCTGGCGCTCACCCCCCCAAGAGCTCTCTGGGGTTAGGGCAGAGCCAGGGAGCAAGCATCGCAGTTTGGGGGGTGCAGAAAAGGAGGCTGCCTCTCCCCAAAAGCCCCAGCAAAGCAGCCAGCACCCAGACAGCGAAGAAAGCGCCTCAAGGACAGCACTTCCCAGTCCTCCATGGTTTTTTCCAAGCCTTTATCCCCATGGTTGGAGATATTCAGGTGCTGCTGGTGGGCTTGAAAACAAGGCAGGGGTTTTGTAAGGAAAGCAAAGGGTCAGCAGCCACGGGCACGCTCCTGAGCCTGCCCCATCACAGGGGAGCAGCCCAGCAGCCCGGGGATGCTGCTCCGAGGAACAGCACTGGGACAACCTTTAGGTACAGGCACCCCAGGCTTCTGCCAGGCGTCATCGTCCCCGACCTCCCCAGTGCACGTCCCAGCCACGGGAGGAACTGCAAACCCGTTTCAAGTCTGTGCCTCTCCCTGCAGCCAAAGCAGTCGAGGCTTTTTAAACATTCAACACCACCCGGCCAGCGCGGGCTGCGCCGCAGAGCTGCTCACATCAAAAGATCCTCAGCTCGGAAGATTGAAACGCTCCCGAGATGGGGAACAGCGCTTCCCCATGTGGCTGGCCTGGTTTCTAGGTCGGGAGCTGGCAAAACAGCCCGTCTGTCGCAGCAGGCTCCGCGGCAGCGCCCAGCCATCAGCTGTCCCCTCCTGGATGGCGTCACAGCGTCACACAAATCGTCCGCAGGGCCACGTCACACCCTGCTGTAGGGGCGTGAGGCATCGACACTGAGGAGCAGGCGTTTCTAGGAGCAGAAATGGGAACGTTGCAGAAGGATGCCCCAAATCAGGCGCGTGGGGCAAACAGGGATGTCCCCAGAGGTAGGGCAGGACTCGGTATAGATGGAAGCACCCTCAGACCCTCTCCACGCACAGACAGTTGCAGGGCAGCCACGAGGTCCCTGCATGGTGCAATCCTACGAAAAAGCACGCTGCCTCCAAATCACGCCTCGGTTTCCTCCCTGGCAATCCTCAAGCCCGCGCTCCTTGCCTGGGCTGGCAATCTGGCACTTCCCGCCGGCGCCGACCGCACGTTTGGGGAGCGGCGTTAAAAATACCCGCAACGCCTGCGCCCTCACCACCAAGCCTCCCACGGGCGCGCTTTCAGCTGCGCCCCCTTTGCTCTGCCTGCTGCGGGGAGGCTGTCGCAATGCAGGCAGCCGCTCTGCTGCATTCCCGGCTGATTTGCAAGGAGAGGTGGGCACCAGATGGAAGGAAGGAGCTCCTCGGCTCTTTCTCCATTTTTAACCCCGCCGCGAGCGGCTGGGGAGCTGTCATTGAGGGAGAAGGCGGTGCTTACGAGAAACCCACCTTTAAAGGGTCCTTGTACAACGTGGAGGTACCTCTAACCAGCAAAACGGAGGGCAAGATCGGCGGGACTGTGTCCGTAGGCTGGATCCAACAGCTCAACGGTATGGAGAAAGAGGGCTTGGAAGAATTTAGAGGAATCTCTCACCATCTTGGGGATGATCCATCTGTTCCCAGAAATCTAATGTCACCGTTACTATATCCTGTATCAAATGTTTCTGCCGTGCTGAGGTTAAGCCATCGTCTCCATTCACCAAGGGCAAGAGAATTCCTCGGGACTTCATTCACGTTTTGGTGTGGGAGCCCAAAGAGAGCTCTCAGTTGGCCCCTCCATTCAGGTTTTGTTCAAATAGGAACAAGATTCCCTCCTACACCCCCACCAGGAGTCACCTCACCCAGCTTTTGCCTTCCAAACGTTAGGTGCCAAGTCAAGGAAAGGCTCCAGGCCTCCTCCACTGCCCCCAGAGATGCAAGAAGCGAGCAGTAACTCTTGGGCCATCCACGGCTCTCTGGGGACTATGAAGGAACCCAGGCACCCACGGACCGCACCTCCAGGTCAACACAAAGCTAAACCCAGGTCTCTAAACCCCGTGTTTGCAAAGCGGTCCTCCTAAATGGTGCGTGTGGGGCTGGCACGACGACACCTGCCTGAGTTTGCAAGCAACAATTCATGAGGTGGGGCAGGGGGGGAGAAACAGTTTGCCTCGGCTAAAGCCTGCTGAGTTGCAGCAGATGGCTCGCTGCAAGAGCGGGGAAGGAGGAGAGAGAGCTCTGCGCAGTTACGAAAGGTTGCCTCCTCTTCGTAGTCTGCTTCTTCCCCACCTCCTTCCCCACACTCCTCCTCTCCGACGGAGAGGGATGCAGGAAATATGCCGGTGAAATCCCACACAAGGCGCTACCTGACTGACTTCTCCAAGTTGCTTCGCTCCCCTCCAATTTACCCTAACTTTGCAAGCGAGCCACAGCCCGCTGAGAGCGAACGTGGCCGGCGTTCAGCCTTCAGATCACGTTCTCCTCGCCTCCTGCATCTCCGACCGCACGCAGCTCGGCCAGGGCTTGCCAGGCTCCGCGAGGAGACCCCGCGGCGCTCAGCAGCGCAAGGTGAAACCAAGGGGCTGCAAAGCAGCATGGATCAAACCCAACCGAAATATTTGCACAGAGCTCCGTGAAGTGAAACCGCCAAGCTTCTCACGGCTTTAATTACGACTGGCAACCTTCCACGGTGTTAATAAAACTCATGTTTCTACGGCACCTTTTATCCCACGGGTTCTTCAAGTCAAAGCCTTTGCAGACCTCGCGGGTGCACCAACACCGAGGGCGCTGGGGTGCAGCCACCTGCAGCGAGCATCGCTCCAGCCCTTACGGCAGCAAGGGAAGGTGTCCGGGTCCGATCCTCCTCCTACATCACTGGGGTGCACGAGGGGAACGGCTCCGCTATCGACAGGCTCATATAAGCAGCCCCAAGCCTCTCATGTCCAGCTAAAGGCTGAAGGTACCGACTGCAGTTAGAAGACGAGCAGCATCCTCCAAATCTCAGCTCTTGACTTGGGTTTTTCTACTGGCTTGTTCCTCCTCCTATTTATTTCTATTTAAATATGTGCTGCACATCAGTTTTTCTTTTTTCAAGTCCCTGAGATTTCTCTCTTTTGGGGAGCAATCTGCTGTCTGCACCATCCCTGGCCCTTCCTCTGCGCTGCCCTGCCTGCTGATGGAAAGGGGCAGCAACGTGGGGCTCGACGCTCCGCACAACCGCCTGCCTTCCCATCCACCGAAGCTCCTTCCATTCACAATGTGCTACAAAGGAGGACCGTGAAAAAATATAAGCAAGCCACCCCCACTCCCACCCATATGTGCCTTTTCTCAAGGTCACCTGCAGTCAGTTGACATGTTTTCTCCAGTCGGCTCGCTGGCAGCCAAAGCCTTGTTTAAACGACAGAGCAGCCTTTCCAGGAAGGAAACAATTTCCTCGATGGCAAAGGAACAGAATTATCCATTTGGAAAAACGGCGCCTCGTCAAGCTGACACGTACAACAAAGGCAGCCTTCCTCCGAGACTGACAGAGGCACAGCAGGCGAGATGAGCGGAATCCCACAAAACATCGTTTGGAGGTATAAAATATTCACCATAAATTGCGGCGCCACTCGGGACCTGGAATTCAAAGCGCCGAGAAGAAAGCGGAGCCTCTGCAATGACATTCAGCTCCCGAGCTCAACTTTCTCCCCAGGCCCCGAGGAGGGATGGAGGCCAGCCGCAACACTCCGGCAGCGATGATCTGCCTCCCGTCCTGTGCTTTCAATCAGCATCTCCCCCGGTATTTTAATGAGGAGATTAATATCTTTAACCTCATTTTAATAGGCAGAAAGAAAGCAAAGATTTCGGAGAGAAGAGCTGCCTCGCAGACAACCAAGTCCAACTGCAGGCGATGCTTCCAACGGATAAGGACAAAGCATCAGACGGGGAGGAAGAAGATTTCCTCAAAGTCCCAAAGGAACGGAGCAAGGGAACATCCCCTTATTTATAAGTGGGAATATCGCCATTTATTTCACACAAGATGACAAAGTTGCTGTAACCAGGAGGTGAGACCAGTGTCTGCTACCAGGGACAGAGCCAGCTACCTGCACCCCGAGCCGAAGGTCAGCTCAGTGCAGGTTGAGGGAGCAGCATCCCACTTGCCCATCAGCAACCTTTCCAGTCGGTATTTGCAGTGCCCTGCACTAGCAACGAGGAGGAACTCCATCCACCTCTCAGCACTCACATTTCTCAGCTGCTTTCTCTTTTTGCTTTTCTTTTCCTCCTAACAGATGTTCGATTTCCTGCAGAAGGTGAGCACTTCCCATGGAAATTTCACCCAAGTTTCCATCAAAAAAAAAACCCGTTCCCCTGCAAAATTTTCCAACTCTAATAAGTAACAATAACACTTGGATGTGAACCGCCCCTGGCTTGGTTTTGTTGTTTGCAAACCCTGCTGGAGGCTTTGCCCACCTGTAGTTATTATTTCATTGCTTTGTTCCTGGCTGTCAAACTTCATCTCTTTTTTTAACCTTAACACCATATGCTACCTAATGAAAAACGTCTCCATATTCACACCTGAAATTAGAGTCTTGTGTGAGTTCTCTTTCACAGAGCCCTCATGGAATTTCACTCAAAGGCTCAAGGAAAAAGAAAAGGCAAGAGAGGCCTTAAAGAGCAGAGAGAAGACCTTATTCGTCTCATCTCCCTACGACGGTTCAGCAGAAGCCTCCGTTCCTGGCTCCCTTCGCCAGAGGTCCGGGGTTAGCTGCATGTAAAATGCAAATCCCAACACCGGGAGAAGGAAAGGGCTTGGGCATCACGCACCGCGGTCACGAGAGCCGCCTGTGCTTCGAGAGAGGGGGGCGGCAGGCTGGCAAGGGTGCGCTTCTGAGCCGAGGAACTCTTCAGCTTCAAAAAAAGTACCCAAGAGCCTCTTAATCTTGCCTCCTTTCGGAGGTGACCTTGCTGTTTGAGGCAGTGCCCCGATGATATTTGATTCACTGACTCCTCTCACGTCTTCCTGAAGGGCTCAGAGGCGGGTATCTGCGGGCAGCCTCGGCGGAGCCTCCCCAGGGACTCCTCAGAAGTGGGCACCACACGCGGCAGCTCTGCAAAAAGCCCCCAGAGCCTCTCTGGGCAAAACCCACACAGACTTTGTGTTTTTTTTTTTTTGCAGACAGGGCAACGCCACAGCGTGCCGCGACCCCGCTCTGCAGCACACGCTGCCCTCGACACCACGGAGGGTCAGCATCGGTGAAGGGAATTGGGATTCCAAAAGCTCCCCACGAAGTGTGGCACGCTCTTGCAGGGGCACTGCAGACAACGCATCGCCTGCAGGCAGGGCTTTAAACCAAACTTGCCTTCGCGGTGAGAGCCGTGCTGTGCTGTGCCGGGAGTCATCGCGTCGGCCGCTGCTCCTGCCAGCGCTGCTTCAGAGGCCAGGCTGATGGGGCTGTCAGCACGGCTTCCTCTGCACTCCAAGCAGCCACTTAATGAGCCAGCGCATCGCGTGTTTAATTAAACTGTGCTTTTCACATTTGTCATTCTCGAGTCTCGGGAAACTGAGCAGAGCTGGAAGGTGCTGGCGTGAAACCTGCGGACAGGGGGGTGCCAGCAGTGCCCCATGGCACAGACCCCAAGCACCCATCCCATTCACAGCACCTCACCCTGACCCCACAAACACTTTACAAAGCGCAGGGGGATCCGGAGCACCCCCTGTCCCATGCCAACAGCAGGGCCAGCTCCTGCCCCTGCTCTGCACCATGCCCGGGTGGGAATGCATGAGCCCAGGGCTTGGCAGAAGGCACCATCAGGGCAACCAGGACTGCCTCCTCCCATTTCCCTAAAACCAGCGGGCAGCAATGAGAAAGAGATGCCGAGGAGGAAGAACAGCAGAGAGAAGCAACGCTTCTGGATGGAAAACAGAAAAGTGAGCTGCAGCAGAGGAATTGCAAGAGGTAAGCGAGTGCTGGATGAAGTCCTGCGAAAAACATCTCTGTTTTGACAAGGAGGATGTGCAAGGTGGGAAGCTGTTCTGTTTTTCTCACACATGACTACAGAGCACCGAGCCGAGAGTCGCAGGGCCCGAAGCAGAGGCCAGCAGTGCCTGCAACGATCCCCACAGCCCCCGCGGGGTGCTCGGACCCTGCCTTACCCCCATGTCTCCCCCAGCCCCCGACAGCTTCTGGCAAAAATTGCCGCCAGGACGACAAGGGTGCAGAAAGAACGGTTTGAAAATGCATTTTGTTTGTGCGTGGGAAGCAAGACTGGGGAAAAGAAAAGATTTATTTCAGACATTATGAGATGTTTTGAGCCCTTTTTCCCCTCCTCCAACCATTTAGCAGCAATCAGGAGTTTTCCTTCCCAGCTTATCCTTTGACAAAATGAGCTGCGTTACCTGGGGAGTCAGATTGCTTTTTTTTTTTTTTTTTTTTTTTTTTTGCCTCCCCCTCAATACCTGGAGACGGGAAGCTTGTTGGGGGATACCCATCACCTCCCCAAGAAGAGCAGGGCACCCTCGGCTTGCTTGCACGGCTCCCCGGCCCTGCAGCCAGCGGCGAGATCACTCTCGCATCACACGGGGCAGCGAGGGAAGGAGCAGGAATAAATATATAAATAAATGAAAGAACAGAAAATCGCGTTCACTTTTTTTTCCCTTCAACCTTCCCCACCAGCCGCTGGTTATTTACCATTATCTCTCCTCGCAGCGCTGGCGGTGGAGCCGGACTCCCCTCCGCAGGCTGCCAGCAGCCCAACATCACCGCGCAGTGCAGGGCTCGCTGCAAAACCAGGCAGCAGCCAGCCCCAGGGCGCTGCCCCGTGCCCCAGAGGGAGGAAGGAAGCAGCCTCAGCAAGAGGAAGATGGAGAGGGAGGAACAGGAGAGCCCCTTGGTAAGAGCTGTAACTAGTTTGTACCATCAGCCGTGGCTGAAGGAACGCTGCAAGCGACCTCCTGCACCGCATCCCACAATTAATCTGTGACTTCCCAGTTAACCCGCAGCAGCAGGACAAGGCACTTCATCATTAACCCTAAGTTCCCAGGGTATTCCCAAACCCATTCCCACAAAAACGTGCTGAGAAGCGGAGGGAAATGAGAGAAAGCCGGATGGGTCCCCCGACAGGAGCGTGCCCGTTGCTTCCACCCATCTATGCCGAAGGAAAGCGACGCCGTTCAGCACAAATAAATTAGACTGGGAGTAGCACGTGCCCCCAAAGCCGCAAGTTCAGGCTTTGCAAAAGCAAATCCAACCAGACGAGTGAGGGGGAAGCGAAGATGGGGGCTGCTGTTGAGGTCTGCCTTGGCTTGGGCTCCTGTTTTTCAAGAAATCTCTGCCCCCAAATTCGGACAGCACTCCTCCTCCCGGCTGCCTCGGGCAGATCGATGCTCCGCCACCCTTCCTACCCATCCCCACAACTCAGAGGGCTCCAGAGGGAGCTGCGGGTGTCTTTCCAGATTTATGGCCCTTTTATTTATTTCTATTGATTTTTAAAAGCACTTTTAAAAAAAAAAAAAGGCACAATGGCTCTCCTGATGCCTGGAGGCCTGGCAGGGATCAGTGCTTAGTGTGTCTGCAAGTCCTCCATGCACCTGGGGACCCCGAAGCACCGTGCAGGCACCCAAATTCGGGTGATCCCAGCCCCCCGAAACCCAAGCAAACCCCAATTTCCCATAGCCAGCACCATGGGACAGCACTGTCCCCTTCCCCACAGCGTCCTGCAGCCAGCCGCTTCTGCCCAAGCTCCTGCCTTTCCCTGTGGCTCCCGAAACCCTCTCCCCTGCCCAGTCTCAGCTTAAAGCTTACAGCTTATGTCAGCCCAGCTGTGGCTCCGAGTATGTTGTTGCAATGATTAATTACCCTATCTTCAGAAATTGGGCTCCACTTCTACTGTAAGTGAGTCCAGCTTCACCTTCCAACTCTGGATCCTTGCGCACTCTTTTCTGCTAGATTAAAGACCTGTCGATTTGCAGCAGCCTCTTCCCCACGGAGAAATATGCAGACTGCAACCAAATCACCCCTTAAATAAGCAGTCCACAACCAAATCACCCCTTACCCTCCCTCTGATAAGCTCACCAGGCAGAGTCACTTCCCTCACACTCCAAGACAAGACTGACATGCCTCAATTTACCCACACAACTTAATTTTTCTGTGCTTTTTTTTTTCCCCCATTCTCCTTCCGAAATGCTCTTGTGTATGAGCAGCACACGTCCTGCTCGTACACGCAATGCCACCTCCCAACACTCGCTATTCTTCACATGCTCCCAGAGATGCCTCTTGCCCAAAGCAGTTAATATTTATACTGAGAGCAACACCGGCTCCGAGAAAATCAGGATTATTATTCCTGTTGTATAGACGAAGGAACTGAAGCACGGAGATGAAGTGATTTGCCTAAGGTCAGGAGGAGTTGGAGGAGCTGTCTGTGCCTACCCATGCCAGGAGTTATTTAGCAACACGAGTATCAATAGATGGCAACGAAGGACACGGTTTAGTTCCTGGATCTCCCTGGTCTGATGACACCCCACGCAGCAACCCAGCCCTCATTTCCCTGACAACAGGACCTAACTGCACCCGCACACAAGCTCCCCAGGACCAGAGGCTTCTCGCCGTGCTTTCCATTACAGGCAAAAAAAAAAAAAAAAAAAGGCAAAAAAAAAGGGAGCTGTGCTGCTTGCCGGGGCCAAAACCGCTGCCTGAGCACCCAGAGCGAGGGAAAAGCTGGGTTTCCTGGCCCAGCCCAGCACCAGGCACCTGAACCTCCCCTCCATCTGGAAACGCTCAGGCTGAGAGGCGAGGACTACCTGAATTCTCACTCCTAATGGGCTTGCTGCAAATCCACGCGCGCTCCTTGCCTGTGCCCCACGCTCGACTGCACACTGAAGGCAGGGCTACCTTTGCATACCAAAAGCCTTTGAAAATCAGGTTCTGATTCTCCCCATGCTCTTCAAAATGGAGATAATCCTATTTCCTCGCTGTGCTTGCAGAGCTCGTTGTATGACTATTTATGAAGTGCTTTAAAGGCATTTCTCCCTGGAAGTTCTCCGGCGCTCCTCCCTGACCACCCAGCGCTCCTGGTTTGCTTTCCCATCTTCCTGGTGACCTGGGGAACACCTTGGGAAGGTTTTTCTTCTCCCGCCCGATATTAGTCCCCCTCCCAAAGCTCCCAGGGGCCAAACGTGCCGGGGCAGTGTGGCAGCCCCATCCTGCTGGGTGCTGAGCTAGCAGCCATACACCCAGCTCCTGGAGGGAGACTTCCAGCACCCTTGGAGACGAGCACGCCCGTTATAGCCGATGTTTTTCATGCTGCCAAGTACCCATGGCCAATGCAGTTCTCCTCGCTTCCTTCACCGCAGCCCCACTTCATCCCGCTAAGCTGCCAATTAGGCAGGCGATGGAGATGACGAGGGATGATGAGAAGTGGCAGAGCCTCGCTTACTCCTCTCCGGCAACCCGACCCGAGGAGATCCACTTGCTAAACGGTTAAAAAGAAAACGGTGTGGCCCAGCTCATCGAAATCACACTTTAATTAACTTTGCATTGTTTTTTTCCCCCTCTCCCCTCGCCTTTTTTTCTTCTCCTTTTTTTCCTCTCCTGGCATCAAGAACTGAATTGAGATGCAGGTGAATTCATTTTCATAAACTATCAGTTTCCATCAAATCTATCTAATCCATCTCTATATAAAATCCCTTAAGCAGAAGATCTTGCTCCCACTCTGCCTTCCACAGCTGTGTAAGCCTCGCAGAGCTAGCAGAAATACCAGGCGTGGGTGGCACTACAAGTTCCCAGCTCTCTCTAGATGTGAATATCACTGAGTTTACACGTCCTCGCCGTTCCTTCTAAAACATATGGCTTTAATGTATCACCAGTCACTTCCCATCAGGATCAAAGTTTAAATATACCCGTGGCTTAGGCCGGGAACAGCAGGTGCTGCTCGTGGGGCCGGACCCAGGGACCCGGCTCAGCAGCGCAGGGGTGAGGATGAGAAGCTCCACATCTGGAGCACAGCTGCAAGGGGGAA
This sequence comes from Cygnus atratus, assembly GCF_013377495.2. Lineage (NCBI taxonomy): Eukaryota > Metazoa > Chordata > Aves > Anseriformes > Anatidae > Cygnus > Cygnus atratus. The sequence goes on from NC_066383.1 coordinate 2,970,881, forward strand.
AATGGAGATGGATGCAGGGACGGGTGGTTGGGAAAGGGCTCGAGCCAACTGCTCATCCACCAGCCAGAAAGAGCGCCGTGGTTTGTGGGGAAGGGCCCAGGAGCGTTTCCTAGGTGCTCGTGTGAGCCTTAGCTCCCTGGCACGGAGGAGAAGCAGAGCCTTGCGAGTCGAGTCGTGCCAAGAAGAGGAACAACAAAGATGACAAAGCAGCACACAGGGACAGCTCATCCTGCACAGACACCCTTACGGTGCCAGCAGCAAGCCCAGCCGGGTTGCAGCCCCACTGCCTGCCCTGTGGCTCACAGCACGGACACCGCGGTCACCGCAGAACTGGTTTCTCTCGCCCCTTCTCTCCCCTCCCCTCTGAAATCTGCAAATCACTCAACATCTGCATGAAATTACGGAGTAGGGATGGGAAACAAGGTGGTGTCCTCACTCATTCGTGGGCCTCTCTCCTGGGCCGTTCAGGGCACTGCAGCACTTAGAGCTTGTGGGCTGATAGCCCATTTTACAGGTGGGGAAACTGAGGCAGAACGACTCATCTCTGGCCATCAGCAAGGTGGGGCAGAACCAGAGCAAGAACCCAGACCATACTGAAAACGTTTTGCTCCGGGAACAAGCACCGCTCAGTGCCCATCGCTCCGCAGACACAGCACAACACCCCGCAGCTGCCTACATCCGACCGGGAGCACCCGCACACCAAGGTGATGCCACCCACATCCAAAGCTCCACACCCCAGCTACAAACTCCCCAACTGCACTGATGAGCGGGGCAGAAAGCCCCCCAGCCCTGCCTCCAGTTTCACACTGGCTTTTCTCCAAACCCCAGTTTGCTCCAGTCCCATCCCTACCACCAAGGGACTCAGCCTGCTGGACAAGGCGCTTGGCAGGGAGCAGCCAGGGCTGGCGAAGGACGAGAAAAGGAGGAGGAGACATTTCCCTGATTACGGTAGCACCCAAATTTACTTATCAAGACCACACACAAAGGTACTGGCTGCAGATTGAATGCAGTTCATGGCAAGTGTTTCTGAAAGCTGCTGGAAGCTGGAGGGCTCATCAGAGAATCTTAATTGGTTTCCTCTTAAAAAAACCCAAATGCATAAATTAAAGCAAAATAATAAACTCCTGGCTGTTTTTCATTATTAATAATATTAACAAAGCGAGGAAACACAGCAAAACAACTTGCTGCAGATCCTCTAACCCAAGATGGAGCAGCCAGGATGGAGAAAGGTGCTGCAGCCAGGGCAGGATGGGGAGAGCTGGAGGAAGGTGGAGAGCCCGGCTACAAGAAGACATACCGGGACGTAAACTGGGTTTGTTACAACCTCTGCTTTGCCGGTATTCACTGTCTGTTTCTCCCAGACAGGCCTCCTCATGCTCATCTTTCATCTCCCTCTCCTCCTTCCATCATCTCCTTCCCAGCAGGGCTCCCACTTGCCCTCAGTACCGTCACTCCTCTCCATTTTGCAGACAGCCCTGCCCTTGGCATCGTGGTCTCCAGAAGCTTGAACAACCATCACAGTCTCGCCCGCGGTACCCCAGGCCATGCAACACCAGCAAGGCACAGCAAGGAGATGATGCTCGGGCTGCGGGCTCGATGCTGCCTCGACCCCAGAGGTGAAACGTCCCCAGCTGCCCCAGGGCCACGAAGGCCACCAGCAGCAATAAGCCTTGGCGGGACAAGCCAGGCTGGAGAAGCGCTCCTGTGCACGGCGTGCAACCACCAGCCAAAGGTAAAGTAGCAAGCCCAGGTCCAAACGTGCCCATACTTCACGTGGGCCTTCCCTTGCTCCCCTGCATAGCTAAGTTTCAGCTCAACAACTTTACCAAAGCCCTCAGTGAACTACAACTGCCTTTTAGGAACTCAGTGATACCATTTTCTACATAAAGAAAGTGAAAAGTTGTGAGGCAAGAAGCCAAGGGGTAAACTGAGAATAGGAGCCAGTCTCTGCTGTACAGCAGCAATGGATCTCTCACTCAATAACAAAAACCGCGGACCTTGCTCCTTCTACTCATTTTTTCCAAAAAAAATATAAAATAATATTTATATTTTAATTAAAGTGAACACAATGTAACTATAAAGAGTTTGGCCACCAAGCACTGTCGCCACCTGGGTCAGAAGCCGAAGGAGCACAAACGCTCCGTGCGTCCCTCTGCGAGCAGCGCAAGGAGCGCCCCAAGGATCGCATCCACAACTCATCTCCAACGATGCCCATTAGAGGGGAGAGAACGGGTGTTAATGAGAGGAAGTGTGAGAATGGGGGGAAAACGAATAAAAGCAACGGCATGAATAGCACTTGAGAGGCAAATGAAATAATTACTCTGCTCACCATTGTTACAACAACGCAATAAATTCAATGTAATTCCTAAAGGCCAACCAGTTTTCTTTCTTACTTGCTGCTTCTTTCTTTCTCTTTTTTTTCTTTTTTAAGTTCCTTTTTACAGTTTCAGAATTATGCTTTAATTAGCATAACATTTAAATTAGCGAATGGAATCTTAATTAGCTGAGGAAATAGACTTTTGTTGGAGTGGTTGCTAAAACAAATAAATCCTCTTCCTCTTTCAAGAGCCATTTGCTTATGGCACATTTAATAGGCTAGTGTACCATAAACAATTTGAGACAAGGATAAGTAATTAAATTAGAAAACATGCCGGCAGAAGTACCCCAGCCTGGCCTTCTCTGAGCTACAAGAGGCTAATGCAAACCTTCCTTCGTCGGGGGAAAGTGTCCACTCGGGGTCTGCTCAATTACCAGCCGCAGGACTCCACTTGCCCAAAATTGCCATTTCTGCACCAGAGCCCCAGGGGCTCTGACCCTGGACCCAACGCACTCGGGATTGAAGGAGGGCTCTCATGGGAAACAAAGGAAAGGGTTGCAGAAAGTTCAGCTGAAGAAGAAAAATCCAGAAATGATGTTTTCTATTGCAGAAGGACCTTGCTGGAGAGAAAGCCCTGGGTGATGAAGGTCTGGGTACGGTGCGAAGGGTGGGACAGGAGCCACAGGTTGCATTGCCGAGATGAATTCCTACCAGAAACTTCTTCAGCAGCTGCGTTTGAGACAGCAACCAAGGCACGAAAGGCCTGAACCTACCTCTGCTCCCCAGGACACGCTTCAAGGTCCTCACCGGCACCAGGCACGGCACGTGGCATCAGCCAGTCCGCACCAGGCACTCGGGGAGCTAGGAAGCCCAAGGATGCCACCGGAGAGACAGGAGAGCCAGGCTGGGCGAGAAGCAGAGCTTAGGCTGCCAGAGCCCAAAGTACACAGCCTGCCAGCCCGGCTCCTTTCCATCAGGGAGCACCCCAGGTGTTCATCTCCCAGGGTTTCCATCTTTTACCAAACAACTAACCAAACAAAAGCACCATCCCAGCTATCACCCGGGACCAGAGCTGCACTACGGCACAAGGAACAGCCCCTGGTTTCCAGCCCAACGAGATTCACACGTGCTCACGAGAAACGATACGAGCTGCACGAGAGAATCGCATTAGGAAGATCACGCAGTCCTAAGTCTGTTTCAGTCTCAATGGCAGCACCAGCACTCTCTAGCCAAGGGTGCCCTGGAAATCGCAGCAGGATTGTGTTGCACAACCAACACCCCAAGCACGGTTTCGGAGGATCTGGCTCCTGGAGCCCCCGCTCCTGCCACCTCCCTGCTGCCCCTTTGCTGCCACTCCCCCTCCCTTCACTCCAGGAGTTTTGTTTACGTGAGAGAACAAAATAACAGCATTAAATCTCCAAGATGCCAATTGCCAGCTCTCAGAGACGAGCAGCAGATATTCCCGGATGAGCACCTTGGGGGAGATGCTGGCCACGCCACGCTGAGCTGCCTCCCTTAGGCCACCCAGGGAAGAAACCATCCCTGCAAGCTCAGCGCTGGGGCAACGACGGGGAGAGCTGGGAGGCAGCCAGCCCTCGGGGAGGACAGACTCCTACGCCTCCTGGACTCGAAAACCGTTGCACCTCGGAGCTAACGAGCAAACCCTGGGTGGCCCTGAGCGTGGGAAGGCATCTCCCCAGCGTCCCCCTTCCTCTCCTCTTCCCCAGCGTGACGCAGGCAGGCGAGGACGGAGCGTTTCCAGCAGCAGGCCGCTCCATCCCGCTCCGGCCAGGCAACTGCAGAGAGCAATAAAAGTTTAATGGCTCCCAGCGGGTCGATTCAGAAAGAATGAAAACGCTATAAATCCAGCATAGTGCTTATGTGGAGCTTAAAAACAAACTGCTCCAATCACACTTAGCGAAGCCATCCAGTCTTCACAGAAGTTGGGGATGAAAAGGAAAGATTTAACCTTTGCCATGCCTTGGGCGGCATGCAGGTTAGGCAGAAAAATGAAGTTTGGACTCACTGGCAAGATTTTCTCGTCTTTGCTTTTACTTAGCGGGATGTAAACCCACGTGTGCGCGTCTCACACAAGGGCTCACGCTCAGAGGCATCGCCGGGACTCCCCGAAGTGGCGTGGTGTGAAACGTGGACAATCAATCACCAGGGATCGGGCAAAACCTCCTCGCACACCCGAAGATGTGGGTGAAGCCAAAGGGTCGGTCTGGTTTGGCTCTCCAAGAGCCCTCATCTAAGTGATGCTCGGCCCCAGCGACGCCAGAGCCCAGCAGGCTGAGATGTTCCCATCGAAACGCCAGCCTGCGTCAGAAGCTTAAAGCTGAATTTTGGAGCTGATCCTCATCCAAATCCGTGCAAAACTGGACTATTTCAGCCCATCTTTCCCCCTCTGTTATTCCCACTGCCACCCACAGGCATCCCCCCAGCCCTGGGACACATCCACGCCACGCAGCCCGGCTGGGCACCCTGTTGGCACAGCGCCTCCCAGGCACGTGAGCAGTGCTGAGGGGACCCCATTAAACGATTCGCGAAGTGGAAGCTTCCAAATGCGAACCGATGCCATGCCCACTGCCTCATTTCTCCTCTCGGTGCACGATAATAGAGGAGGATTTTCAGTAACAGCTTCTTTCAAGGAAGATGGTCTATTATAGGTCTAACTCATTCCTCAACGCTGCTCTCTCTCCATCTTATCTCTCTTCTCTGCTTCGCTACACAGCTGCAGACTATGGCGCCAGCTTCCTGGGAGGAAGGAGAAAGCAAAACCACTCGTACAATGCCCATCTCTCACCGCACAAACGCCTCCAGAGCCGTGCCTCTCCGAACGAGGCAAAGGCGCACCACAGGCCTATCAATCTCGCGTCCACTTGATCTCCTGTGCTAATAAAGCCGGGGATGGAGACGGCGACAAATAACAGTTAGCCTCTGCTCTCCGTAGGGGAGAAAAAGGCAATCAGTGGAGAGGAGCCAAAAAATAGGATTTCCACCCCACGTTGGCTTCTCCTCCTCCAGAAGCGGTGGCAGCGCCACGCTCCGGGCTCACGAGTCGTTTCTCGCTCCTTAGCGAGCTGCTCTGCCCTTCGGTAGGAGCCCTTCGGTGGCGAGAGGAGGCCGAGCCAGGTTGTGCAAGAAATGCATTTCACAAGGGCACCGACACGCATCCTCACCACGCCTCCGTGGCCGGGTGGCTGCAGGCCTCCCGACGGCTCGGAAATCCCGGGTCCCCGGCTGCACGACGCGCTACCGATCCCGAGCTGACCAAGTCCTTCACTACGAGGGGGATTCAGACCCATTTGAGAAGCGGCCATAACCGGATCTCTCTTTTCCCTTTGGTACGCATCCGTCATCAGCATTCCCAGCAGCGCCCAGCCAAGCCATCCCACCCAGCCAGCTCCCCTGACATGTCTTCTCTCCCTGGAGCGAAAGGTTGACGAGATAACTCCAGTGATCTCTGTTTCCAGGCTCTGCGGGGATGTCTGCAACGTAAGAGGACGCTTTGGCGCTGCTGGGAAAAAGGGCCCCCGGGCTCAGAGGGCAGGCTCTCCTCCAGCACCGCACCCCCACGGCTTCTCTTCGGGGATCCCACAGAACAACACTTGACTTGTCACAGAAAATCCTGTTTAACATTTTGGCCTACAACTCCTAACTCCCTGAGATCTCGTGCACGTGGCCACGACACTGCACCACGGCGGTGGCACAGCCTCTGCCGGACAGCAAAGCTCTCACCCCGGAGGCTAACGGTTGGTAGGGCAGTGACCCTAATGGCTGAGTTACGTGCACACTGCATCACGGAAGCTGATCTGGCTTAAAGCAAGCTACACCCTCACCCCAAATAATACCTTTCAAAGATAGATATGCAAAAATAGAAAAGAAAAAAAAAGAAAAAAAAAAAGAAAATCAAACGAAAGCAAATACAACAGAAGAGAGACTCCCTTTCTGGTACAGCACAAAATGGTGGCCAAATTACGTCCTGTGACCGCTGAGCATTGCTCCCTGGGATACGCCCAGCCTCCAGGGGACGTTCAGGACCCCGCTGCAGAACCTGGCCATGATGCTGCAGCGGAGCAAACCCGGCAGGAGCTGCAGGGACCAGGTCCCTGAGGGAGGTTCTCCTACAGCCAGGGCATTTCACAGGCATTTCTGGTCCACCAAAACCCCTCCATATGACACCGCCGAAACCCCTCCGTGCCACCCTGCCAGGTCAGCCCCTCACGGACCCCAAAGAGGATGCAAAACCGCCTTCACCTCCAGCCCAAACCCAAAGGGGACTTCTTCTGCCCCAACACGCAACGCAAAACCCTACCCTACACCTTCACCCCCATATATTGCGTCAAAGCAGCTTGGTCACTTATTTTTTTTTTAATTAAGCTTGAGCCCCCTGGAATCCAGACACGCAAAAAAAAAAGGTCAGCTTCGTCCTCCGAGCCATTGCTTCAGCAATATTTATAGCTTTCCAAGAACAAACAAACCTATCACACCGAAGCCTGAGCCTTAATGGCACAGCCTCGGGATAGATGACTTTGGGGAAATCACTGCGGCAAGTGCTGAATGATGATGGATGGCAGAGGAAAGGGGGGAAAAGGAGAGAAAAAACAGCAGTCTGCAGAAACAGGGGGACAATTTTCCAGCTTGAGTAGAGTCACACCTCCTTGCTCCAGTGACAAATTTCCTCCATCAGGCCTATAAACCACACTTTGCCACCACCGCCCTGCAAAGCACGGGCTCTCGGTAATGGGCCTCCAAAGGCAAACGCATGCCCCAAACAAACGTTTTCCAAAACGCTTAATAACTTCGCTCCAACTGCACGCGAAAAGCACCCAGCCGCCGTCAAACCTGAGCTCAGGCCTCAGCGCTCCTTCCCCCCGCTGCCGAAATCCAGGGAGAAAAGCAGGCAGCGAGAGGAAAGGCTGCGAGCACCTGGAGGAGCCTTCCCTTTATTGCTGCTGTTATTTAGCGAAAAGCAAAGGGAGGGATCCCAAAGGGAGGGATCCAAAAAGGAGAGATCCCAAAAGGGAGGGATCCCAAAGGGAGGGATCCCAAAAGGGAGGGATCCCAAAGGGAGGGATCCCAAAAGGGAGGGATCCCAAAAGGGAGGGATCCCAAAAGGAGAGATCCCAAAAGGGAGGGATCCCAAAAGGGAAGGGCTCGCCGCAGCTGGCACGGGGCGGATGGGAGCAGCTCCTGGCCGAGCCCTGCTGCCCTCCCAGCGATTCCTCCCCGCGTGCCCAATTCCCCCCAGCAGCAGCGGGCAGATGCTGACGCCGCCGAGCCCGGCAGGCGGGCGGTGAGGATTTAACAAGCCCCGCGGAGCGCTGATGGGAAGATGTTACGGCCAGGGAAAACGCGACACTCGGACACGAACTCTGACGTCCTATCTTAATCCTCGGCCGCGACAGGAGCGCTACCTTGGGATCTCGCCCCGCGTTATTAAAGCACTCCAGATGGTTTTGATGGGGAGGACATTCATTTCGATAGCCCGGACACCAAGCTGCCATCTCAGCAGCTGCAGGAACATCACAGAGAAAATCAGCTCCCCACCAGCGTGTTTGTGCAGCAAGGGGGAACTCGTGAACTGAAGCAGAAAATCCTCCGCGACTGCTCCAGACTAATAATTGCCCAAACGCCGGGTGGTAGCAAAACAGGAAAAAAAAGCAACGCCTGGCTTCGAAACAGCCCCTGCTCCTCGACCTGGCGGCATCGGGTCTGTCCCACCCCGAGGAGGAGCACAGCGATTCAATGCTAGTGAAACTGACTGGCCCGGGGGCTCCCTGGGGGCAGTGGGATGAGCTGCCCAGGCTCTCACAGCGTGTCCCCCCTCTGCAGTCCCCTCCCATGCACCCAGCTCGGATGAAAAGCTCCCCAAGCCTGTTTTTGCTCTGCAGCGTGGTTATTTGCAGGCGCTTCTCCCTCTCTCTGCACCTTGCTGGTAGTTGACATCGCATCAGAGCGAGCACAGAGCCCAGCCCCGAGCAATGCTGGCGCATCCTTGGCGCATGGAAACCCCCGGCCCCGAATAAAAACCCTTTCTGATCTTGCATCTAGGGCAAAGCGTCCGCACCAAGCGCTCGATGCGGCTCCTGGAGACGCTGCTGGGACCAGAGCAAGGTCTCGAGGCCCCACTGAACCTCCTCCACGACCACCCTTTTGCAGAGACCATCGTGCAAGCCCCGTGAGCCCAACCCACCAGGGCCACCCCGGCACAGGACGAGGTCTGTCGGCGAGCTGGCTGCGTGGAGCACAGCACCAGAGGGCAGAGCCCGGACCAATCCTGCTCCCCGGCACGGGGCTAAGAGGGACGAGGGGAGGGGGCGGTCACGGCTGCCTTCCCTTCAATCACCGCGAGGCAGCGGTGCTTGGCTGTGAGCAACACGGAGGAGATCGCCGTGGCCTTTTAAAGAGCAATATAATCTCGTGTTATTACCATCCAGAGCGGCGCGCCGAGAGGCTCCGCGCAGCGGGAGAGTTATGAGGGCTTTGGCCGCTCTGCAAAGCGCGAGGCTGGGGCTTTTTGGAGCCCCGCTCCCCCGACGCACCCGTGCGTGTTATTGCTGCCCGCCCCGCAGCCAGGCCGCCCCTGCAAGCCAGGGAACATTTTGCCACGGGTGAAGCTAATGAGGCACATCATCAGCTGATGGTGCTTGGCAAAACGCGGCGCAGCTTTCGCTGATTTACACCACCAGAGAGTCCTGCCCCAGACATTAATTATCATTCGGTTTCGGGCATGCTTGATGACTTTGGGTTCCTCTCCTCCCCGAGCTGGACGTGCTGGACGCTTTCCCCCTCCGTGTCAGCGAGGTTGGAGCTGGTCCCCCCCCCGCCAGCTGCAGCCAGCACAGATGATGGCACCAACTCCACAAAGGGAGAAAAAATAATAACGGGGACAGAAAGACCTGGCAGAGCAGTGCCACAGCCGCTGTCTCTCTCTCTCTCCTTCACACAGGAGATGAACAAGGATTTTTTAGGGGGGGGTCACTAAAGTGGGGCAGATAAACGCTTTGCTAGCTGCAAAACCCTGGGGCAGATGGAGCGGGGAGGTAAGAGCATCGCTTGACAAGGCACGTAAGAGATAGAAGGCGCTGTCTGGGTTGAAGGAAGCTTATCTCCAGCCAAGCCCTCCTGCTTAAGCCAAGCTTTCCCGAGGTGACCACCTGCTGTAAAACCTTCTCAGCCACTTGGGTTTTTGCCATGCAGAAGGGCAACAGAAATAACGCCAGCTCTCGATGCTTTCCCAGCTACAATGACACAAGTCGCAACGCTTCTGGAAAACGTTTGCCCTTGTTCCTGTAGACACTTCCCCCTTCGAGAAGACCGGGGGCTCACTGAGCTCCCCACTTGACCATATAACTATAGGTATATATACATATGACTATATGCTTGACCATATAGCTGTATGTATATATATATGACCAAATACTCCAGTCCCCTTGGGACCCCCCCGCTGCCTGGTACCCAGCCCTAAAGGAGCCCAGACCCTCATTTTTGGGGCCCTCTACCTCCCGCTGCAGCCCAAACGAAGACAAACGACGATGCTCCCACTCCCCCACCGCATCCAAGAGCATCTTCTCCTTGAAGGTCGATGGTACGAAGACGCAGACGAGAGAGCGATACCACTTAAAACTCTGCTTCCTCTGCAACAACCAAGCCCGCATCCGACCCGGTGCAAGGGAACAGCTCAGCTGATAAGGAAAATAGTACACCAGGCAAATTTAGTTACGCTGGATTATGGGAGACCAACGTTCCCCAGGTTTTCCATCGAAGTACTGTAGTCAGGAGTCTGCTGTGAGCTGTTCCAATGAGAGGCAATAATTGAATTTGTTTTCATTTAATTTGAAGGGCCTTTAATTAAAAGCCAAGCCTGTGTGTGCAGAGAGATAAAGCTGAGCACGTGGAGTCTGGGGGTAATTTGGGTGCTGAATGCAATAATTAATTGTAAACGTGGAGGTCAGGAGACTGGCTCTATCTCCCTGCAATCAGCACGCTGCGCTGGCCATCCGGATGGAATGGGCTCGCGAGCGCCGGAAACGCTTAAGTGATTTTTGAAGCCTTAATAGCAATTATAGAGCAGCGTGGAGGTTAATTTGCCGAGTTCATTAATCAGAGAAATAAACACGTCAGCGATCGCCACGGAGAAGGGAAGCAGAGGAGCCCGCCTCCGAGATGGAGAAGGCCGACCTCGGCGCTGGATGCTGACCGGGGGACCAGGGACAGCCGTTCGCAGCCCTCGACTCGGTGTGAACCCTGGCTTTTCTGCACTGACCCTCTGGCTTTAAAATCCTCAACCTCTAACCCCACGGCTCTGCTAGCCAGCTAAATGTCCCCCGGCTCCACGAGGCGTTAAGTGGCAACACCAGCACGGCGCTCTCCAGCTCTCCTGCTATCACCCTGCGACCTCAGCCCTGCCGGCAGCTCCTGGCCACCAGCCCTGGGGGTAGCAGCACCTCACCCCCAGCCAACAGGAGTCCCAAAGCCCTGCCCTAAAGATACGTGAGGACACGGCGCCTCATGAGGGGTATTTAGAAATAGGGAAATGGCTTGTAATCTATTAGAGGTTAATAAAGTTGGCAGCCGTGGGGCTTCCTGGCCACGCATGGTGAGAAACGGCGGTGCTGGCAGCAGGTCACCAGCGCCAGGAGGGTGACGAGGTTTGTCAGGACCTACAGCAGGTCAGAAAGGGGCCGGCAGTGAGGGGTTCCCGTGCCAGCTTCGGGTGGTTTAGACAAAATGCAGTTCTGCACAGCGTGGAAAAAACCATCCCATTTTAGCAAGCAACCTGCACCTTCGTTTTTCACAGGAGCACTTTTTGCAATGCTAAAACCTGCCTTTTGCACCCTGCTCTTGGCGACTTCGAAAAAAAACCTCCCTGCAATTTATTCTCCCCGGCAATGGGGCCGTGCCTCAGGAGCAAGCTTGCTCGGGAAGGAGAGCGCTTGCGAGACGAGGGTGGAGGTGTCCAAGGGCTCCTGCATCCACCGAGCTCTCCTCTCCTTTGAGCCTAAGGAGAGGTGACAGAATGGGGTAAGGGACCGGGGAGCGCGCCACGCCGCTGGCCCCGTGCTCGGGGAGGTCTCTGGGGAGCTGGGGGGCCCTGTCCTCCCTCTGCTGTCCCCCCGTGTCCCCGCTGCTCGGGGCGAGCAGGACGGGAGCTGCAGAGGCTGCCCGCACACGGGAAGGCGCTGAAAGGAGCGGAGCGCTCGCAGCTTTCTCCCAGGCTGGTAATTGCTCCCTGGGGAGAGGTTGTACCTCGCGCTGGTTCCTTCCCTCCTTCCCTCCCCACGGTCTATTTCAGGAAGTGGTTTCTGATTCTTTTTTTTTTTAAAGCCATGGATGTACCTGCATGGAAAAGCCGTGGCTCCAAATACTGCGAGGCAACGAGCAAAAGAGCTCAGACCCAGCCCAGCCACAATGAACAGCAGCCAGCACGATGCAATTAGCCCAGCCACTGCCTGCGCTCTTCTGCCACTCCAAGCACCGCTGTCTCTTGGACTTCCACCGAGGAAGAGTTGAAGAAACCTCAGCACAGCTCAAGATCTTATTTTTCACGGCAGCAGCTGCGTTCTTCAAAACAAAGAGGAGCACCCATCATGTCCACCTTCCCCTGTGCCACCTCCTGCCCTCCCTGCTGCTCCCGGGAGCCCTGCGACGTGACCGACGGGCAGCTCGCTGCGCCGCCTCCTGCCGCTCTCCTCCACTCCTGCACCTCCTCCAGCTCCAAGCCCGGGGACTTGGCCAGGAGCAGCGCTAACTTTTCCGCCTGCTAGAACTGTGCTTAATTAAACGTTTTAATTAAAACCTACAAGAGTGATTGCTCCTGTCATCCTGCGGAGGGAAGGCTAATAAAGTCCCTTCTCTCCAGTCCAGCGAGCGGCCCAAGGACGTGCTGCTGGGCACCGAGCTCAGCAGCCTGGGCAGCAGCAGGGCCGGCGAGGAACCGGGTCCTGCCCTGCACCGGAGTGGAAAAGCAGCGCGGACACAGGGCCCTGAAGGGATCAGACCCAGAGCTCAGCGTGGGTGCAAAACCCACGCACGTGAAGGTTTGGGCACGGGGCAAGAGGATGTGAACTTGCACAGAGGGTGCAGCAGAGAAAGCAGCTGGGCATGCTGCAGCGTCTGCAAATGCAAATTTGCCGATGCAAACGCAGGAGCATCTAGGATGGAGGCAGCAGAAGAGATGCAGGACCTCGGCAACCAGAAATGAGAAAGTTCAACACCTTAAGCCAGTCCAGACAGACCTTCCCTAACAGACTGAGTCACGCACGTGGCTCTTCCCTGCGTTTACTGGGAAAGGACCCTGCAAACACCCTCAGGAAGCTGCTGTCCCAGCCCAAGCAGCCCCAGGGACTGGAGGCACGAGCCGTGCCCACCTTGCCCCAGCTCCATCCCTCCTCCCCGTCCCCTTCCACCGCATCCCCGCCGCCTCCCACCGCTCCTGCCCAAGCCCCCGAGGGGCTGGGGCTGCACGGAGCAGCCTCCGGGCGCTGCCCGGATCGCAGGCGAAGTGTTTGAGCAGGAGCTCACCACTTCTCTCCCTCGGTGCCCGTCAAGAACAAACAAAGTATTTGTTGGCGGTGGAGTAAAAAATTCATCAAAATAAAATAAAGTAAAATCAGAAGCAGAAATGCACACATCTACGCTTGAGTAAGCAGGGAGAGAACACGCTGGGAAACTTTTTGATCAGAGCAGAAAGACTCAAATCCTGACAGAGAAAATGTATTCATAATTTATTAAAAAAATAATTTATAATTTATTCCTAAATTCACCAGACTCCTCTTTTTTTTTTCCCCCTCCCTCCTGACAAACAAGACTTGCCGCAATTCCCAAGAAGAGCAAACGACTGCACAACATTGCTGAAGGCTCCTCTCTGCCTTCAGAGCTTGGCAACGTGAAAAGACGCGGCTTCGGTGCCAGAGCCCCCTCGCCCCTGCTGCCCTGCACCCTCCCAGAGACGCTCCTGCATCCCAAATCCCCCCCCCCGGCCCCATACACCCAGGCTCCTGCCTTCCACCCCCAGGCAGGATTGAACCCTGCCTCTCCGACAGGTAAAAAGCATCCAGGGCAAAGCGCCGCAGCTCTGAGCCCTCCCTGCTGTACTCCCTATCCGGGAAGATTATGAGGTTTACTGCTGCTTCTCCATTATCCTAAATAAAGCAGCCTTTCAAAATTGCTTCAGATGTATTAGATCATGTACTTTTTACACTTCCAGAGACACTGGTTATAATATCTTTTTAACAACGCTGGGCAGAATCTATTTTCTTCTTCCACTGAGCTGAAAAATACTGTTTTCTCAGGGAAAAGAAAAAGGAGGAGGAAAAAAAAAAGCTATTGATTTTGTTTAGGGTCAGAATAAAATATCATTGGAGTGGGTGTTGAAATCCTCAGCCACGAATTATTTCCAAAGTGACAGTTTGGGCTGTGAAGATTTTTCTTGTGAAATAAAACAAAACAAATGAAACATTGTGTTCTCCTTCTACAGGTATATACTCAGGGTTTCCACTGGCTCCAGCTGGTTCCTGCTGGGTGCGTTTCCCATTTCGATCTGTTTTCTCCCCGTTCCCATCCCTGCTGGGGGTGCTCCGCAGCCAGAGCCAGACCCCGCCGCCCATTCACGGCCGCACCACGCCATGGGGCAGGGAGAAATGCCACGGGCAGGATTTGGAGGCACGAGTCTCAGAACTAAAAGCATCAGCCAAAGCTGACTCCCCAGCTCTCTCCCCCACGGTGCCCACGTCTCAGGCCAGGACGGGTCCCTTTTCTGCTGCTTTTGAAGGCAAAAACAGAGCCGGGACCTCCCCACCCCGCAGCCTTCAGCCCGTGCTCACTTTTCCAAAGAGTCAGAAAATTAACTCCCATTTATATGCACAAGCCACTTCCCTCTAATCTATCCCCCTATCTCTGCTCTTCTGCTGCTACAAGAGATGAGTATTTGCTTTAAATACAATAATTTCTTTATAAATAAAGAACAGGCAACACTTTTGAAAGGGAAACCAGATGTCTGCCTCGCTTTTCGGTGGATGCCGCTCCCCAGCATTGTCTGCAGGAGATAGAAGCTTGCCACGAGCACGAGGAGACCCGCAGGTCCCTGCCTTCCTCCCTCAACGTGATTTTATTTATTTAGATTTATGCACACGCCTGAAGAGGTCACCTACCCGTATGCTCTCGATGCCCTTGACATAACTTTAAAATGCATCACAAAAACACCCTGTGCGCAGCAGTACAATTTAATATCGCACACCACCGGGAAGGAACGGAACGGAAAAAGCCAAAATCCCCCCGTGCAGCTAACAGAAACGCTCCCTGCCTGGGCAAATACCTGCACGCTTCTATTTTAGCTTCCGCCAGCTCTCGCCTTCCCCTTGTCTTCCAGCCAGGGAAGCCTCAGCCTCCTCCCCGCTCCATCTGCTGCTCAGATCAACATCTGTGCCCTACTGGCCACCCCGTGCCCTCCCACCCGTGGCTTTGGGTCATGCACTTTTGGGTCATACAGGAGCCGCTCCTGCTGTAGCCCACCCTTGCAGCCCCCGCACAAACCCTGCCATCAGATCGGGGCCCCTCACTTTTCGCCGCGCACCTGAGCACCGAGACGTGGTTGGCTTAGAGACCTCTTGGCTTCACGAAGCCAGCATCAGGTAGAAGCAACCCAAGTGCTGCAAAAACACCCCAAAATTCACCCCAGAGCCTGATCCTACAGGGCTGCCAAACTGCTCTCACGGTGCCACGAGGCTCAGAGCCACTCAGGACTTCCCCCCAAGCACACGGATGCTGTAGGGACACCAGGAGATGGCTTGGACCCGGCTCCTGCTCGGGACACCCAGCTCAGCACCCAGAAACCCTTTGAGCAGCAAATCCTGCCTGCAGGCCCCCAGGGGATGGCATTTCCCACCTCGGGAGCCTCCTGGCAGCAAGGAGCTGCCCCCAGCCCGGAGCCCAGCTCCCCGCCGCTGCCTTCGGGATGCCCCGGGATCCCACGCAGCAACTCGTCACGGTTCCCGGCCATCGCTCCCTCGGGAACGCGCGCGAAGAGTGAACTAATGAGTCTATTAGACTTAATTAAGCTAATGTGAAATTATTTACTTAATCTGGGAAGATCTTATGATGGCAAGAAATCCCCACGGAAAAAGCACACAGCTGTCTGGCAGGGGCTAGCAGAAGCCTGCGAGCAAGCGGTTGCTGGAGCACCAAGTGGGCATGGGGGGACTGGAGGGACGGGACCCATCCTGCCACGGGATTTGGGCCACGCCACCAGCCCAAGGCACCTGGGTTCTGCGCCCAGCTCTTCCGCCGATCCAATTTACGCCAAAATCTCCAGGAAAAGCAGCCAGGAAGCCCCGGCCACGTTTCTCCCTCATTTTCCAAACGCGCGTCTCTCCCCAGCCGGAGCCCGGATTAGCAATGAAGAGGAGCAATGGCTCCTCTCCTCCCCGGGCAGAGCCAGGCGGGCTGGCACAGCGCTGCCCCTCGGGGCCGATCCATCTCCCCACCTACGCACGCCCTCAGCAGCGGCGCCGCCGCCGAACGGGCTCTGAGCTCTGCCTGCGTAAGAGCAGCCAGAATCGGGCCCCGGGGCCCGGCTGGATGCCGACGGGGCTCGTCCGTGCTCGGCTGCTGGAGCTGCTCGTGCCGAGCCCTCGGCGTCCTCCCGTGGGACGAGCGGCCCCGGGGACCTCTGGGCCAGCAGCGCTGCGCGGGGTGCGCGCGGAGACGGACGGGGATTTTGCCTCACACGTTTCGCCGTTTTTATTTTTTTTTTAATGTAAGAAAGCTTAACGCTCGCTTTGAATTCTTGATACGACCGAGTTCTTTTTGCCACTTACTTTGTTTTGCCATGCACTACATACAATTACACATCTCTAATCCGCAAATCCTCCCCCGACACCAGCACACGTGCCAAGCCTTTACTTTCCACCGCCGCCGCACTAAAGGTCGTTTTCTTTCCCGGCTCCTTGATGCCCTCTGGTCCCCAGCAGCTGCGACGCTCAGACCCCAGAGCAGCTCCCACGCCAGCCGCCAGGACGAAACCCTTGCAGCGAGGTCCCGGAGAGGCTCCTGCCCCCACCCCGGCTGCAGGGTGCTCAGCTCAGCATCTCTCAGGCGGCGGCCGCATCTCGCCCATCTCCCGCGGCGCGTAAACTCACCGGCCAGATAAGAGCTCAGCAAAAACCGGCAGGCGAATGATCTAATTAATAACCAGCACTAGCAGGGGTTTCCGCTTTTCTCCGGCAGCCAAGCACGCGGCAGCTTCTGTGCAAAGCGGGGGCCTCGCTGCACGGCCAGACAAGGTCGGAGGGTGCAGGTGCTGCAGGTGCTGCCAGCAACCAGCACCCAAGTCCCCTCCTGCAAGGCTCTGGTGGCCCTCGTGACACCCGGCCAGGCTGGGGCTCCCCAGGGAGCTCAGCCGGCCCAGGTGCTGCTTTCCCCTTTCCGAAGGCAGGAAGAGAGGAGCCAAGGGCTAGCCCCACGTGCAGACCGCCACCCGTGGGCTCTCCCCAGCCAGCACCAAGCCCTGGAGGGGAACCGGGACCTCCCGGCACCCAGCCCCACGGCAGCACCCATGGGTGGGGGCTAACAAGAGCTTTTTGAGCAGGAAGACAAACAGCCGGAGGGGGGAAGCAAGCAAACAAGCAACTCGGAGCCACCAGGATTTGCCCCCAGCACAGCCCTGGTCCTCTGCAATCAGCAGTGCCACTTGGGGAGCCACGCGGGGAGGGCAAAAGGGGACGGCGGAGCAGAAGCAGCGCCCCCAGGAGCGATACTGTCACCAGCAGGACCCTTCCCAGCTGCTCGCCCCCGACGCAGGGGCTGTCAGAGGCAGTGCTTCATCTCCCCTCATCTGCCTCCCGCTTCCCTCCCTTCTCCCACCTCCGCCCGCGTCTCCCTTCCCTCCCCCGCTACACGATGCTCGGATCCCATCTGCGAACCGCCAGGAGGCCACGGACGTCACCGATCACCCCCCGGAGACAGCGTTATCTCCTCCCCACAGCAGGAAAAGGGGAAAAGAGATACCAGCTGGGGCTTCACCCGGGGCCAGGCCGCCGCTGCCAGGAGAGCTGCGACGCCAGCAGCTCCTCCCGACCGCGCTCAGGTGAAGGAAATAAGAGAGACATCAATTTCCAGAGCTCAGCGCCAAAATCCAGCCTTCGCCTTTGAAAGTATAATTTATTCAAGCTGCTTTATTATTGCCGAGCCCAGCATAGACGGGGGATTATGGAGAGGTCACAGCTGGAGCAATAACAATAATAATAAAAAATATTTAAGTCAGAGGAGAGTCTTGGACGAGTTCATCATCCATCAGGGAGATGCCTTTTTCTAGCCAAGGTGTTTCAAAGAAAATGGAGAGAGAAGGCAAGGGAGGGTGCTTAGGAGCAAGGACAGGGGAAAAAAAAGCCCTCCCACGGCTCCCAGAGGCATCCTGCACTAACTCTTGCTCAACCAGCGCACGCACAGCCAGGCTCGTGTACCCACCAGCTGCCCTCTTTTTGCCCTTTTCCCCCCCTTTTTTAAGCAAACTCCCTTCGCACGGAGAAGACGCCAAGGCTCAGCTCCACGCACAGCCAAAACCCAGCCAGCTGCGGACAGCACAAACCCCCTCGAGGCTTCAATCTCCCCCTTTTCGGCTCCTTTCCAAGCCTGCTGCTAATTTTGCCCCCCGAGAGCGCAGCCCGAGCGCGCTGGCCGGGCGGGGAGCAGCAGGATGCGGCCAGCCCCGGCTCACAGCACGCCAACAAACTTCGCCGTGAGCTCCCCAAACTCAACCAACTTAAAGATTTGCCCAACGCCACTTCCGTGTTATTTTTTTAGGGGGGGACACGGGCTTCGCACCCCCTCTGCTCATGAACCCAATTAGGCATATGCTGAGGGAAGGGTGCACGTATATTAGATTTTAATTAAGCAGTGTTAATTATAATCTGAGATGTGCTTACTGCTTATCTGATAATTATGAGAAAGCCAATTTGGCTGCTGGCTTGTGACTAATTAAGTGGAATTAGTAATGATAATTATAGATTTAATTTTTGTTTGCCTTTATTGGCGATGGGGGTAAAGCGGCTTGAAGGGCGGCGCAGGGCGGGTGGGGAGGGGGGAGGAAACACCCCAGAAGAAGGGCATTGCACCACGGGTTTGGCCCAGAGACCCACCTAGGATTCCCCAAGAAAAGTGGATTTTCAGCAGAAATATAAAACAATTTCGGGGGGAGAAAGTTTCGTGGAAACCGCTTGACGCACAAAAAGCCTGCTGCTAAAAGGCGGCCGTCTCTTGGAGAAATTGGGCTGGTTTTTTGCCAGCCTGTACGCAGGCTGCTGGGGTCTCAAAGAAAACTTGAAAATTCGGGTAACTGGGGGAAATCTCATCTTCCCAGCCCCACAAAGGGAAATTCCCCACAGCCCCCCCAGGGACGGGGCAGGGGGGAGCTCCACAGCACCGGGGGAAGCTGCTGCAGCAGAAACCCGGGGTTTGGTTGGGAATTGCCCTTTCTCAGCGAAATGTCAGCATCTCCCATTTCTGTCCTGAGTCATCACCAGGCAGTTTTTGGAAATGTCAGAACTCAGACTTCAGGGATTACCGAGGGAGGTGAGAAGCAGAGGCTGCAGCTCCGAGCTCCCCTCCGTCCCACACTGCCCCGGCTCCTGCTCACAAGCTGCCAGGAAGACGACGACAATTTGGGGGTGCTTCTGACTTTTTCCCACGGTGTAACTGATAGGGTACAAAATAAAACATTAAATATCGCTGCCTGGCTGCAAGGCTCCTCAAAATGCATCTTCTTCCCCCTTCGAACGCGCTGCCAAAGTGGCCCAAAACGTTACACGATAGCAAGGCTTTTGTGAGAGGCAAAGAATTAAATCACAAGGAAATAGGGGAAAAAAAATCATTGCAGCTGGATTTTTAAAAGGCCCAGCTAAACTTGCAGCTGCACGACACCACGCGGAGCTGCGCAAGCTAAGCTAACGATAATTAAATCTCCTGCTGCAGGGGTGAGCAGCAATTTCTGGCCAGGCTCTGCCACGCATGGGGTGGCAGCGAGCCTGGGACGCGCAGCAGGATCGGGGCCGTTCAATTCCCTATTGCAAGCAGGCAAAAACCAGCCCTGGTGCTGGGAACGCTGTGCCCTGCAGCCAGTCCTTCACAGGAGCTGTTTCTATTCCCTAACAGCGAGCTAAATAACACAGGACAGCATCAGGGATAAATTACAGGCAGCAGCAGAGGGAAGGCAGCAGCCCCGTTGCAGGGTGGCTCATTTGCAAGGTGCTGCTGCAAAAATAGGCGACCACGGGGCTGCTGGCTGCGTGCGGGACAAATCCCCACCACTGATTGCTGTGGCCCAAAGTGGGCATTGCACCCAGCTGAACTCAGTGCCCAGAATGAACCAGACCACTTGTGTCACATCAGGAGCCTTCAGCAGGGACGCAGCATCCCGAGGAAGAGGATGACGTGGGATGACGCTGCCTTTCCAGGGGCATCACAAGACAAGAGCCACGTCCTGGCCACTCGTGAGCACTAAAGATTATTTGCAAGACAGGCCATCACACGGGGCTCTGGCGGCGGGTGATTAGGAGCAGCACAAGTGATTAAGTGACAGCAAACTCATGGTTTTTTTTTTCATTTCATTCCAGCGCCAGCTTGAAAATAGCCTTGTTTGTGAAGGAACGCCGCTCTCAGCCAGAAAAACGGACTGAAGTGACCATCACGCGCTGCTCCAAGGGATGAAATTTGACTTCGTGCCTAATCGAAAAATGACCAGCCATGAGCTTGTCGCTACAGACCCAAACCCAGCGGTGGAAGCCAGGCTTCCCTTTCCCCATGCTTCTCCAAAGAAAGGCCAGAAGAGAAAAGCTGATGCTCGGGGCTGGTTTCCACCCGAAGCTGTGGCCCAGCAGCACAGCACGACGCCCCGCAACGGGGCTGAGCATCAGCTTCAAGTGTATTTGCTGAATCACGTCTTCAGAGTCCTGCACTTAATTCCTCCGCCCCGCGTTTAGTACCTTCGTTCTGTCCTAAAGAGCTCTGGGACTCGCTGCATGGAGAGTGCAAACAGCTTCGGCTCTGACCTCGCGCTCAGCTTTGCACGGAAATCATTCATTTGGATTTCCCTGATGAGCGCTAAGGTAAAGCAGGTCAGTATCCAGCCCTGCAGATATAAATAACAGCTCGGGGACGAAGCAGCTCCCTGCCGGAGCATCCAGAGGCTGGGATCTCTTGCTGAACGCTCCCACACGTGGCTGGCAGAGGATGCACTGCTGGGTGCTCACCTACCCCTCTGAAAAGAGGAGAAATGGAGTTTTAAGAGAATAATGCTCCATAATACCAGACAGGCTGTTGGATAAAGAAAAGACAAGGCAGGAGCTGGTAAAAGCTACAGCTTGTAATTTCATTGCACCTTCTCTGCTCAATAAATGGGTTTCAGTCAGAGCATCTCTTCCACCCGACCCAAAAAGGACCTGAAGGGGGGGTTGATTGCATCGATCGGGCACACGTTTTCCTGGCAGGGAAGGCGGCCCCGTCCGTGGCTGCTCCCTCCCGAAGAACTCCGCTGTCTTATTGCGGGAACATCGCCAGCGGCTCCGGGGCCAGGGAGCGGGACACCGCGGGGAACTCATCGCTCCCCGAGGGGTAGAAACAGGAAGAGGGGGGGCACGGCAGTGGGGCACGGGAACAGCAGAGGCTCAGCTTTTTCCCATCACCGGTGCTACGCGTTTTGGCAGCCCCGTGGGATCCTTCTCACCCCGCTGCCGTTAACCCTTCTGAGAGGGGCACAGAGAAGCGTGCCTGCGGGAGGAGCAGCATGGATCCACAAAGATGAACAGCCCCCACATAGCTCCTGCCCAAACCCCAGCCAGCACCTTCCCTTACACCACCATCGCATGCCTCACGTACCTGCTGACCCCCCTCTGCACCTAGCAGAAGACACTTTCATCCTACCCACATCCCTGCTCCCAGCTGGGACGACGCTCAGGCATCCAACCCCACAGCTAAAACATCCCCCTCGCTGCTCCCACGGTCCCCGCTTCCACGGAGCGTCCTGTACCCGTCCCCATCCCTAAATCCCTGCCTCTCCTCCCGGCGGGCGTAGGGAAGAGTCTGAGTAACGGCTGCCATTCCCAGCTCAGTCTCACTGCTTCGGCTTCCAAGCCCGCAGCCTGCGGAGCAGACACGGGGCAGGAGATGCACGGCGGGTCCTGGTCCCAAACTCGGACACAGCTCGGTGAGATCAGCACCCATAGGAACACAGGGGCTGGGTGACACTGCTGCCGTCACCTAGCCTAAAACTGCCACCAGCGGGGCGGCTAGCTGCCAAGAAGATGGCTCTGAGCCCAACCTGGGCGTCAAACCCCAAAGGAGGAGCAGAAGGCTGAGCACCTAAGCCTCCCCCACCCTTTGCTTCCACTACCCGGTTGTGGCACCGGCACAAGATGCACCCGGGGGTGGCACACGGGCACAGGAGGTGGGAAGGGATGGGGACATCCCCAGCCTGGGTAGGAGCCGTACAGCACGGCCGAGGCAGGGGCTGGCGCTTTGCTGGTTACCCCCGAGGAAATCCCCGGCAGCAGCAGCGCGCTCCTTTCGAGCCGCCTCTGCCTTCCCTGCGAGAGGCTGAGCCGAGCCTGCCGCGGTGTCTTCGAAGGAGAAGGCTATCAGCTCCACACAGCCATAGACCTTTAGCTCAAATCCATTAATCCTCTTTATTAAACCCAGGTCACCTCTGAGTCCTGGCAAATTAACCGGCATCTCCCCACTGCAAGTACATCAAGAGGAAACGCGCTGTACAGCGCCTGTAATTTTCATGGACCAGGGCTCCGGGGTCAGAGGGCTTCCCGGGCTCCTTTCTCTGCCTTTGTCAATTTAAAAGGGAACATCGGCTTGCTCTTGTATAAATTACGGGAGAGGCAGAGCTGTGGCCCGGGCAGCCACGGGGCGCTCTGTTGCCTCCAACCACACCAGTGCCCTGCTCCTGCCCGGGATGGGAGCAGGACACGGCGAGGCCACGAGCACCAAATCCTCCAGGGGATTAATAAAAGGGCTTGGGGACATCCCCCGAGCACAGCCAGCAGCAGCTCCTCCAAGCCCAGCGGTGGCTGGGCAGCCTGGCACCCGCCAAGGCTCCCTTGGCCACTTGCCTCCTCGCCGCTGCTGCGAAATGCCGCGTCCCCCGTGCCAGCCCAGCTGGGGAGCGAGAGAAAGAGGCTGGAAGGGCTTTGCTCCAGCTCCGAAGTGGGTGGAAAATTGGTCCCTTGTTCCCTGGAACGTCTCCATTCGGAACTTCTCCCCCTGTCTGCAGCGTCCTGGTGGAGCCACTCTGCTCTGAGTGCTCGCCAGGCCAGCGCCGCTCTACTTCTGAAGAGCCGCAGACATTTAGCTGGGCTGGGGAGGATTTGGGGCCAAATCCCTTAAAAACCCTAATTATACGCCCGGTAGAAGAGCTGCAGCCGCTCGCCCGGCCCGGTGAGAGACTTTCTGGGCTGAGGATCAAGGGCGGAGCGGGACGGGAAGCCCGGGACAGGTCTCCTCCTGCTCCTCGAAAGCGCATCCTCCGGCCGAGCAAACTTCCCAGAGCCCAGCAACTTCTGCCAGCAGAGTACTCAGCGGCGGTACGTTCGGTGAGCGAAGAAATACACATTTTTCACGGAAAAAAAATAGTGGGAAAACTTCCAAGCGGCGCTGTAAGAGCTTTAAGCTTCACATCCCTTCCCCTAAAACACACCGTCGTACAAAGCAGCGATCTCCAACACCCTCGCAAGGCACGGGGCTGGAAACCCATCGGATTCAGCTGAAATTCTCTATTTTTACACCCAGAGGAGACGGCGGGGCTGAGGATCTGCCTCCCCCTCAGCTCAGCCTGACGGCGCTGGGGTTGGAGCTAGGGGCAGGATCGGCGCACGGCACTTCACATCTCCTCCCCAGCGGCTTGCATCGCAGCTTCGGTTTCCCATTAAAACCCCCGTTTCTTTCTGTATTTAATCACCGCGAGGTCATTTCGGCGACAGTTGTCAGCATCCCTCCCAGCCACGGAACCGGAGGAGCCGAGCCCCGTCCCGCTGACCAGATAAAAGGACGGGGTGCTGGGCCTCATTTCCTCGTTTTCAATCGCGAGGTGCCCACCTCCGTGTGCGGACGGAGGCGTGGGTGGGCCGGTGTCAGCGCCCCGCGGGCTGCGCGGGGAAGCTGCCGTTCTCTCTGCTCATCAGGAGCCCCGAGGAGAGGAATTGCATCGTTCCCTCGGCGGCCCTCTGCCCACCTTGAACCAATTTCGCCTCCTTTTAATTCAATTCAGCTCCTCCTGACCTTGGCTGGCTGGCGTTGCGGAGTTTCTCTCAACAGATAGCACCAATTACAGAGGTGTGAAAATGGAAGGCTTTCAATTCGGAGAACAAACCCGAGGAGCTGCAACTTCACTGAACTGCGAAACAGGGGGTGGGGAAAGGGGGAGCAGATCGGGGCACGGGCTCAGAAACACCCCCAATTTTCCCGTCAGACACCAAATGCTTGGATTAGCCCCCCTAGGGGGGGAAGAGAAAGGCTTTAGGGCAGGGCTGTCCCAAAGAAGGGGGCTGCAGGAGGCTCGTGCTGCATTCAACCCAGGGTGAATCGAGCCTGCAGCCTTCCAGCCCGACCCGTACCATTACGTACAGAGGTACCTTCACTCGAGAAGTCCCCTCCCAGCCTCCTGCGCTGCCTCTTCGGAGTATCGCTGCCTTTTTCCCCCCTCCCCGTAGCTGCTGCCAGACCAAGGCTGTGGAAACGCAAGCCCCGAGCAGCAGCAGGAGCCCGGTTAGATCCGGGCAGGAGGGCTGCTGCGGCTCGCGGAGCTGCCTCCCTCGGCAGAGATCAACGCAGGGCCGGCCTTTGTAAGAACTGCCTTCCTGCGGCACCGCACAGCCCGCCGCGATCACAGAGCCCCCGCACAAAGGCGGGGACGTGCAGCTCGCGGGAACAAGGCACGGGGAGCAGCGCCTGACCAGGGCGGGCGCGCTGAAGCTCTGTGCCCGACATACAGCAATCCCAAATAAATAAAAGAGAAAACGAGTCCTGGATACTACCGGCTATTTCATGGGCTGGAAGGATAAAAAAAAAAAAAGCCTCGCTTGGACCTGAACGCTCCTCTCTCCATCCTCCTCCACCCAGCTGGTGGCACCACGTCGATCAGCTTAAAGCCCACGCGCCAACCAAGCCAAGTCCTGCTTCGATCCAGATGCGACCCTTCCCCGCTGGGCACCAAGGACAAAATCTCACTGCACAGCTCCAGGCTGCCAGACCCCAAAGCCCCAGAGCTGCCAGACCCCAAAGCCCCAGAGCTGCCAGACCCCAAAGCCCCAGGGCTGCCAGACCCACAACACAAAGAGCAATCGGGTCCTCCCAGCCTGGATTCTGGGCACCAGCCCGGCTGGCTGGCACATCTGAGCGGCTCAGCACCCTTTTTCGGAGGCTTCCTCCCAAACCTCAGACCTTGGGGCCAACAAAACGCTGGGGCAGCTCGCTTCGGCCTTTCTCTCAAGAGCTGCCACGTCCCCGCAGGACTCCCAGGGCTCGGAGGCTTGTGGGTTTTTGTGGTTTTGCAGCCAGTGCACAGCACCTCCCGGCTCCCCGGCCAAGCCGCGACCGCAGCTCCCCCCAACGCCTGCCCATAAATCCTCCCAGTCAGTAAACAGCCGAAATTACGGCTCCCCACCATTGCTTAGCTGCTTTTGACACTAATTGCTCTGCGGAGTGTGTGCAACTGGCAACACCTTATTAAAAGTGAAATATATTATACCGTCCACTTACTGCTACTTTATAAAGATAAAGTGCCCCGGCCGTAGGGAGAGGCTGGCGAAGGCACCGAGGAGCAGCCCCGAGGCAGCCGGCGGACACTCGAGCGCACAGAGCAGAAGCACAACAGGAATTACCGGGACAAACACGTGCTCTCAGTTCAATTGCAGAGAGCATTTCCATTTTGAGCCCCAGGGTTGAGTGAAGAGCGTGCTTGAGATCTCCTCTGCGTTCACCTCCCGGTTTCAGCTCCGAGATCGGCGCTTTCAAAGCTTCGAGGAAAGCGGACGGAGGCGAGGCACGGAAGGACGGGGGGATCAAGGACGTGCTGCCCTCCTGGTGACATCAAGGGCAGATAAGGGTGCCCATTGGCCCGAAAAAACAGACTGCACTGCCTGCGGCTCATCAGCTCCTGCGTGCCTACCTCCAAACATCGCCTCTCCTGCTGGTGGCACTGACCAAGGACATCGCCGGCTCTGACGGTCCCCAACGTGCAAGCCCAAGAGCCCTTTGTGCCCCAGCTCCACGTTAGCACAGCACAGGAGTGCTGGGCTCCAGCGCACTGATCTCGCAGCCTTTTCTCTCGTGGTTCTCAAAGGAGGAAGCCGCAGCTCGCTGTTTCACAGGGAACACGTGTAGCAGCCTCCCGTAGATTTGAAGCTACAGCGAGGACGCGTCTTACAACACGTGTCTCCGTGCACGCCCTAGGCAAGTCATTTTCCCTCTTTATTCCTCAGCTTCCCTGTCTGCAAACACGGGGACCATGAAATTTCTCTTCTTTGTGAAGTGTTTTAAGAGCTACGGGAACAACCACTACACACAAGCAAGACCTGGTACCACCGCGTTTCAGAAATGTTTCAATCCAGTCCCTCGAGCCTTCTCTTTCCACCCGATTTGGAGAGAATTTTTGTTTTTATTTGGCATTAAAATGTGATTTCTGGTTGGGAACATCGCAGCCAGCAGAAGACAAGAGGAAGACCAACACGGAGGACGCCATCAAAGACTTTGCAGCCTGCGGTTCTCACAAAGAGACGAGGGCACAGAAAACCATGGGCGTGGGGGGAAAAACAGCTTCTGGGCACTCATCTTCTGCAAAATGGAGATATTCCTCATGTACATCACAGAAGTCATTACAGCCCCATCCCTCCTGTACTTCGGGGAGTGCAGATGCTATTATTTACCACTTACTGGTTATTTCCCACGGGGCAGAGACAACAGGCCCCCTCCCACCGGCGGTACCGCGGGGTGCAGACGCTGCGCTTTGATTCCTGAAGGAAACGGCACGTCCTGAGCCACACGCCTGAAATACCCGGGCTCTTCGGTTCAACAAGTTCAAATCCAAGCAGGATCAATACCTTCTCACTCCTGAGGTATCAGCAGGTAATTGGGTATCACGCAGTGATGAGCAACCTAGTTTGCTCAGAAGCTGCAAACTTTAATCTTCATCCGTTCCTGGTACACAGAATGGAGAGGGAGGAACAGATCAAAGGAGAACAGATCAAATTCAGCTGCATTTGGGCCCAGATTGCAGAAAAAAGGACTCATTCTTAAGCAAAACGGCTCGGGCTTCTAAGGTTCAGCATCTTGAGAGGACTCGAGTACGACATATCTCGGAGAAGTTACTGCCTCTCCTGCAGCCACCTGCAACCTCAGCACCACCTCCCTTCGGTCCGGGGCTGATCCTGACACCCAGCTCTGCAGCTAGCCCAGTTTGCACTGCAGCATTTTACCACCTCTGCAGCAAACATCTGCGTTTACTGACCTCCTCCCCATGCCACGGTAGTGGCACCATCCCCAAACCATGGTGGTCAGCGTTAGGGGCATCCCATTTCAGCAAAGCAAGCACCCGCATCGCTCCATCCCGGGCCAGCACCACCGGGGAGGGCAAGGAGACGCTGGCCCAGGCTCTGTAGGATGCACGGTGCCACCTGGCCCTACAAGATCGCCACCTTGGCCACAGAAAGGAGAGGTGGCAAGGTAGATGGATGGGCAGAGACAGCGAGAAGAGCGCCACGGGCAGCAGAACGACCTCTTTGACAGATTGCCCCGCTGATCAAAGCTAACTTTGCTCCGAGGTTTCGACACCTGATTAATTACGCCGCGCCGGCTCGCTCCAAAGGTTCTCTTTCGGCAGCACTCACCTTCCAGCCTCGCGGCCGAGCCCGCTCCCCGGTGTCTGCGGGATGGCAGGAGGGTGGCTCTGGCAAATGTCCCGTCCCTGGGTGCCCCGAGATAAGGAGGGAAGGGGACGGCCGGGGAGGGAGCCCCTTTGTCTGCCACATCGCTTGTGCCGGGCAGATAGGAGGCAGCTGCCTCGCGCTGACATTTCGGTGCCCAAATTAACATGCGCCACCGCAGAGACTAAATGTCATTAGCCTCATTAGAAGCGATCACGTTAAAATAAATAATACGTAAAAAAAAAAATTAAGGTGGAAATTAGCCAAAGCCATTAAATAAAATAAATAAACGGGCTGGGCCAGCGGGGAGCAGGCGGCCAACGCCAGCTGCCAGCGCCTGGGACTGCAGAAGGGAAGGGGCAGGGTGGAGGTCTCCAGGGGCTCCGCTGCCACCCAGGAGAGGGGAAAAACAGAGGTGTAGGGTCAGGCCCAGCCAACATGTGCCCCATTGCTTATGCCAGCACAGCCAAACGTGGCCAGCCTCCTATCTGGGGTATGTCTGCACGCGGCTTTGTCAGGGACTGTGGGTTTTTTTTTAGCGGCATCCAACTCCAGGTTTGTCTCGGACGCTTCCCGTTCAATTACCGGCCACCACCACCCGCGTTGTGCTTATGGGCAGTGACAGGACTGCTGCACAAGGTGGAAAGCTTGGCGAAAGAAGCGCTGTTTTGTCCTTGCGGAGAGAGGAATTTTTCCTGTAACCCCTCTTGCTATGCAAACACCATTTCCTTCGGGGAGGGAGAAGTCGTCAGAAGGCCCTCGCAAGATCCTGCTTATGACAGAGCAGATTTGAAAGCCCAGAGATCTCCTTCCCCCTCCTTCCCTTCTGTCAAAAATTATAATCATCATTTTCCAGCTTGCTGAACAATCAAAGTGTGGCCTATATTCGCCGGCGCTCCTTCCACACGCTGCATGCATAGCAACAAGTACGGGAGGCAAAAGCCAGAAGTGAACAGTTGCGGGAGGAGAGGTGATGGGCGGGCCGGTGGACGGCGCACGAAGGCTCCCGGGGGGCGCGCACAGCCTGGCTGCCCCCAGTCCCACCAGTCGGTGCTGCTCTGGGAGCCCCATACGAAGACTTCATCGTCCTTCCACGCTCCGCAAGGAAGGGGTGAAATGTGCCTGGGCGATTCTGTGGAAATGGAAATGTTCTTGCTGCACCAGAAGGAAGCTTAGAAGTCCTCCTGCTGCAGGCTTACTTGGTCCTCAAGTGGTTGGTCACCACGGGGTGAGCCAGGCAGGACCCCACAGCCACACCAAACGCCGGTAACCCCGCCTGCCCCCTAGGAAGCTTCTATCCCATATTAAATCCCACCAGCACCCCAGCTCTGGCTGACAGAGTGGACGTTCCCCATGGTTTCACTCTCCAGACAGGTGAGGTCCAGGCTCAGCACCCCACCCGAGCTGTGGACCCTGCCGGGGGACGCGCTGGGCTGCCCTTTCCCTGCGGTGTGCGGAGCGCTTCCGTCTCCAGAGCTGTCAATCCAGCACTTCTCGCTAGCGCTGCATTCACAGAAAAGTAAACCTAAAAATAACTCTTCTTTTCCCCCTTCCCTCGCCTCATCTCACACGTGGCCTGCAGGCACACGGCTGTGCTGCACACCACCAAGTCCCCATCCCCTGCGTCCCCAGCACGGCTCCCCCCAGGGTGCTGCTGG
The DNA here is from genome assembly GCF_013377495.2 of Cygnus atratus. Classification (NCBI taxonomy): domain Eukaryota; kingdom Metazoa; phylum Chordata; class Aves; order Anseriformes; family Anatidae; genus Cygnus; species Cygnus atratus. The sequence goes on from NC_066383.1 coordinate 2,999,779, forward strand.
CCCCACTGGGCCATGGATGCACCGAGGTCGCTGCAGGTAGCTGCACCCCGCTGCCCTTTTGGGAAACTCAGCCCACGGAGACAGACCCAGGACACAAGATGTGAGAGGCACCACGTCCCTTTTCCAGCCCGCTCCTTGTTTTAGATGAACGCGACCGAACACCTCCTCTGCTAACCACGCATCCCTGACCCTGCCAGGGGAGCATCACCTCCACGCAGCTCCGATCAACGCCCCACACCACCGTCCTCCACCGCCCTACTAAACAAGGGAGAGCCACCAGCCCCACGGTCCTGCTCAGAGCCCACCAAACCCAAACTCCCCATCAGGTCACAACGGCACAAGTGACAGCAGCGCGTCCCCTGCCGTGCCGACCTCTCTAGACCTAGCGAGCCTCCTCGCCTGGTCACCCCTGGAGGGTGACAACCCAGTCCCAGCACTTCTGGGAAGCAGGAGCGAAGTACTTCCTTCCTCTAAGTCAGAAGCAAAGAGGAGTTCCCTGAAAATCCCGCCCACTGAGCAGCAAGTGTCAAAGCCACCTCTGTACGCGCAGTTGCTGCGTTGGTAATTATAAGTACCATGCCTTCATTACGGAGAGGGAGAGAGGACTGGAGGGAAGGAGCTTTGCAGCAGAGCTGTTATTATTTTTTTAAGGTTAAACCAAAAAAGAGAAGGGTGCCAGCTGAGATCACAGCCCATCCTGCACGCACCAGCGGCTGGGAGCATCTCAGGGAGAGCTGGGACCGGGGTCCGGCACTGCCGGAGAGGGGTGGGAGAAGGAGAGGGCTGCAAAGCCCAGGTTGGCCACAGGCAGCAGGGAAAGCGGCCAGCTTTGCACCCAGATGACCCTGTGGGATGCTACAGGAGAAAAACAAAACAAAAAAACACCCCCACACAAGTGTTTGGCTTTGGGGATAAGGTGGTGAGTGACCTCCTGCCTGGAGCACGCACCTAGAGGTCTCCCCCTTCCCCGCAAACACACCGGGGTTCGTGCTCTAACCCAGCTGAGCACTACCTTCAAATTGCAAATTCAAGTGTAAAATACGAACACGGCTGTTTATGCAGCTTGAAATTCACCATAACCAAATATTCAGGCCTTCGGGGAAGATTTTCAAAGGCACCAGGGTTAAGGTACCCAGCTCCCACCGGTGCCTTTGAAACGTTTCTCCCTTCTCAGCTTTTCCCAGGGACTCACAGCAGCAGACGGCTCCTCCACCCAGCTGGCTGCTACCAGCAAACACACAGAGGGGACACCGAGAGAACCTGCTGGAAGAGGCAAGGCAAGATTCACCAGCTTGGTGCGGCCTGGAAAGGGGCCACCGGAGAGAGCAGCCCCAAAGCCCCCGGAAGGAGTTCTTGTGAAAACTTGCACGGCGGGGATTTGCACGGAGCAAAAACTGTGCTAGCAGTCCTCCCATCACCTTCCCTCCTGATGTCATCTGGAAAGGGAAGAAAATGGGAACCAGGGCATGGAGGAACCGACCAGCGCTGGGACCTCTCCCCAGCATCTCCGGGTGACGGAGGGCTGATGGCAGCGGCACCTCACCCACTACCAACCCTGGCCTTTGGGAGAGCACAGAAAATCCCTTTAAGTCCCTCTCGCTCACACTGAAATGAGACTAAGGTGGAACTAATGTGCTCCAGGTACTTATCCTCGGGTTTAGTTGCAGGGATCAGCTGCCCTCTGCCAGTCCTGCATCCCCTGCTGCAGAGGGAGGGCAGCCGGGGGGGGCAGAGGGGACCGGGAGGCAATTTGGGGGCCAGCCTCAGCCCCGTTTCCTGGCTGCCTGCCTGCTCCGGGGCACTGCTTGGGGACAGACAGACTGCAGCTCCGCAGAGGACAACAAAGCCATCACTCAGCCTCCAAGGGAAGCAGCTCCCGAGCCCAGCCACCTCTTCTAAATTGGGAGCGAAAGGCATTTTTAACTCCTGCAGTGTCTATTCCTTAATTTTAGACCGAATTTACGATCGCCACCAAAGCTACACAGCCCACACGAGCTGAGGGGTTGCACGGTCACCAGGGGGTGCAGAAAGCAGGTCCTGGGTGCAGGGGGTGACAGCAGCGCCCTGGGACAGCTCTGCAAGCCTCACCGGGCTGCCAGATGCCCAGGAGGACGTCTCGCAGCCTGCAGTGCCACGCTTCTGAGCCTGCAGGGCAGCAAAGGCAGCAATATAAATGTCTAAAGAACCTGCCGTGCATTGATTTTTGCCACCTGTAGAGCCGTGATGTCACACCACAACTGCAGAATAACCAAAATATCCCACCCCACATCATCCCCTAGCACAGCCCACCCCGGTACAGCTCCCTGCTCAGCACCCAAAATACCCCAGCAGCGCAAAGCGTTTGCCGTTGGCTTGGCAAACAAATTACCCACTGCACCTCACTAAAAACCCTCAGCATCCTCCCCATCAGCAAGAGCCCACCTCAAAGAGCAACCGATGCCCAGGAACCCGCCTCCCCAAAGGCGTCAGATGCCAACAGCATTAGGCTCCGGAATTATTTTGGATGGGAACTTGTCTTACAACGAAATAAAAAGCCGCAGAGTAAGACGCTATCTGTGACCGGAGGGGTCAGGGTTTCATTACTGCATTAACCTTTCGTGTCTTTAGATTCCAGAAGAGTGAATTGGTAACGAGACGACACGAGCCCCGGTGGGAAAAACGCATCTTTCCTAACAAAAGTAAGAGCAGGAAAAAAAGGGAAAAGAAAAGAACAGGGGTGGGAGAGAGAGAGGGGAAAAAACTGGCAAATAAGCTATTACAGCTAATAATAACTTTGCAATGCTATTTTCTGCAGGAGCCTTCAAGTTGTGATGTTTCCCTTCACTCTAATTACACCTTCTAAAAGCAGGTTCCCTTCTCATTTTAACCACCCTGTGCGAAACTCCCGCAGGATTCACATAAAAATGGCGAGGAAAAGAGTTCGCACTTCGCAAACAGCCTCTGCATATCCCAGGGGAGCGTCACCTGCACAAGACACGTGGGATTACGCTTACAAATAAAAAACAGCCCTAAAAGCCTCCGGGAAGGTGCGGGCCCCAAGGGTCGGAAAAGGACCGAGAAGGCAGCACTGGAACATTTCCCTTCCTCTAACGCAGGCGGCAGGTTTCGGCTTGATGGATTAACGGCTGAGCCCGGCTGGGCAAATTCCTAGGCTGGTTCGGCTCAGGGGACATTCAGAGCCAAAGCAGATATTGCTGCTTAATACAAATAAGAAGGGAAAGCTACAACTGCAAAGTGCAGATCAAGGAACCTCTCCCAAGTTGCCGGAGGATTAAATGCGCGGCCCTTCTTCCTCCCTGCTACGCGCAGAGGTCAAAGCCAGCACGAGCCTCGGGCCAGGCACCCGGGTCCCAAGGGAGCTGCAGCAGGGCACCCAAACCCCAAGCGCTCCGTGCCAGGCCCCTGCCAGCTCCTGCAGGTTCAGCTCACCTCGATGGCAGCCCATCCAGTGCCACTCCCCCTGCCTCTGCCTGGTCCGCCATGAGTTACCTTGCATCCATTTCTTTGCCATTCTGACCCAAGCGGCAAGAGGGTGGAAGAGCTGGCGCTCTGCTCAGCACAGCTCTGGGGAGGCAAGCTGCCCCCGTGCCAGGAAAACCCGCTGCCGTACCTTTTTCAAGGTAAGGCATTGTACTGTTTTCCATTAGACCCCCTCGTATTCTCCAAAAACGAGCAGCTCACGCAGCCACGTCATCCCCACGCTCCCCGCTAAACCACAGGTGCACCATTTTGGCTCAAGGCGCTGCTGGAGAGCCGGAGGCTGCACGTGAAAGGCTCTGCCGCAGGAGGTCCCGCAGCCCACGTGTGCCCTCTGAGGGCTGGTACACAACGACCCCGCTGCCATCACGCCAAACGTCACCGGGACCTGGCCCCTGGCTCTTTCCCACGCTGACAGCTCAGGTTTTAACGTGGCACCGCTCTGCCAAGGGACCCCTGGACGTGCACGGTCCCGTGGCACGAGCCTCCAGAAGCAAGTTGCAGGCTGAGTCCCCCCGTGCTCGTCACGGCTGTGGCACTGCCAACCTCTCCCCCTCCAGCCTCATCCTCCCACGCACGCCAGCCCCGCGCAGACGAGCGCTGGAACCAAAGCACGGAAAGCTGCTGAAATTACAGCCGTGCCTCGTCCCTGCCCTTCCGAGCCCGACATAATTCTCGCTGACAGTCGTGAAAAACACACGTTGGGTCGAGATCGGGTCTGAGCCTCAACACACAGCCCCTGTCTGTTCAAAACAGGGACTGCGATCTTTTCAGCTGCCAGAAGTGCACATCATCGCCCAGAAATGCCAGAGACTTCTTCCCCCCGGTGCACAGCCCTGCTGGCTGCCCCCACCACCCCCTCCCCTGGATGCAGCACGGGGCTGCGCTCGCTGCCCCACCGCCGAGCATCGGCACGGAGCCAGCGCTCGATCCAAACCCCAGCATCTCCCCCTCATCCTCCCTGGCCTGGCGAGAGGCAGGGTTGAGACCAGCCCACATTTTGGGAGCCACCTGCTCAGCTCACAGAGGTTGCGGCACCTCCGGCGCAGACAGACGAGGCTCCTGCAGGTGCCCGCAGCGGGGGCTTCGTTTGCACTTTGCAGAGGGGAGCGAGGGGCAGAGGCAGGCTGGCACCCGGGTATGCAGGCAGCAATCAGCAGGGACGCGGGGAGAGCACAGGAGGGAGGGAGAGACACAGGAGGTGCCCAACTTGGAAGGGGAAAAAGCTGCGTGACCCATTCACACACAGCCAGAGGGGACCGGCTCCCCCCAGCCAGGGTCTGTGCACACCGTACGATGCCGGCCAGCCCCCGCTGCAGGTACCAGCACTGCCGGGACCCGGCACCCACCCGGGAGGCCAGCCCCGTGCTTTGAACCCCGCTGGAAGCGCTTGGCGATGCCTGCTGCAGAGCAACTCGCTGCCTGCGGGCGTCCGTGCGCTGTGGGCATGAAGTCCGGGTCCCCCCGGCACGCACCGCCCGGCTCTCCCACCCTCCCCGCGCCGCTTCCCTCGCAGCTCCCTGCAGAAAAAGCTTTTCGCACTACCTGGGATGAAGAGCAGGGCAGTTGTGGCGGTGAAGACGATCCAGCAGGCAGGATGGTACATCTTGGAGCTGCGCTAGGCTAGCGGCTGATTTGCTTGCTGCTTGCTGCTGCTGCCGCCGCCGCCGCTGCTGCTTTCGTCTGCGCTGAATTCTGAGCAGGTTTAAATCCAATGTTTGCAGAGGGAGGGAGACTGAGTTAGCGAGCTGGAGAGAGAGAGAGAGAGAGAGAGACGGGAGCAGGCAGTCAGTGTCTCCGATTTTGCCTCGCACACACGCGCACAGCTAGCAGAAGGAGCACCAGGCTCCGTCGGTGCAGCGGGGATGCAGACCTCCTACCAGGCACCCATTGGTTCGGGTTGCTGACTGACACGCACGCTCTCGCTCTTCTCCGGGGCTCCCTCTGCCACCGGGGACCTAAATGTGGGCATCGACCCCCGGGCACCCCTCCCGGCACCGTGCCGGGGTTGGGGACGTGCTCGTCCCACCGGTGGCCTAGCGCCAGCAGCCCGGCGCCGCGCTCTGCCGCGTGCGCGGGGGGGGGTTTGAGGGCTCTTTGCCCCCCGGCTCGCCCCTCCGCAGGGTGCCCTCCCCGGGGACACGCCGGCAGCTCTGCCTTTCAGCCGAGGGAGGCGAGTGCTCCCGGCTTTTTAACGTGAGTGGGAGGTTTTTGCGCAAAAATCTCTGGAACCAAGGAGCAGTCTCCGAGATCCCAAGCAGAGCTGTGATTTTCCCCTCCCATGGGCTCGCCAAGCACCAAAAGGACACCGAGCCCGGGGTATCTACACTCCCTGACCCCAGCCCGCTACCATCCAGCCTCCACCAAGGCACAGGAGAGTTTTCTCAAGCTTTTTAACACAATCCTCTCCTTCCCAAGCCTCCGGCTTCTCCCTGATCCCTGCTTTCCCCCAGACCCTCTCAGCACGTTCCCACATCGAGCACCGAGCACCCCCAACGCGCAGCACCGGCCGCGGCCGTCCATCTCTCTGCCGTGTGCCATAGCTCCCTGACTGCATCCACAGCTCCCTCACGGGGGCTGAGTGACATTTTCCAGCTGAGATGTCCCCCCCTCACACAGCCACCCCCAACTCAAAGCATTTACAGGCTAGGGATTGGGTTTGCTGCGCTGCCAAAAAGAAAAAAAAAAAAGGCTCCAAGTGAAAAAAAATCCAAAAGGAATGCTTATTTTTTGACATTTTTTAAAAAACAGAGTTTCTTATTTCATATTCATCGCAGCTTTGTTAAAAATACATTGTAAGCATTTTAAAAGGCTGAAAGACAAACTAAAACGGTTAGTTTTGCTCAAACCAACCTCTTTCCCCATTACCTTGGGGCCAAAGGTCTCTTTTTGTTGTTGCGGGCCAGCCCAAGTGTGCTTTTAGGCCAACACTTTTCAGCTGCGAACCCACCACAGCTTTTTGGCACCAGTGGTGGTGAACTCCTCCACCTCGTCCTCCCCCATCCCAGGGTTTTGTTCTGCTCCTCCCTTTGGTCCCTGTTTTCATCTGCCTGGGCATCCTTCCACCACCTCTGCCCCCCCCCCCCAAGGACACACACCACCATTCCCTGGGCTCTTCTCCTTCTAGACCCCTTTTTGCATTAAATTCATTAGATGAAGAAGAAAAAAACACACACACACACACAAAAAAAAAAAAGTTAGCCCAGATCAGCACCCCAAGGAGCAGGATGGGCGCACCCCATGTGCAAAGCCACCCCGACGATGCTCACCCAGTGAGGGCTGGGAAACGCCAGGCCAAACTCTCTCTGGTTTTTAGCCCTCAGTCTCCATTCATTTTCTGCTCTCCATGAATAAACCACAAGTTTTTAAAAAGCTTTTAACTCAGCCTCATTCCCACATCATCTGCTGAAGGCAGGCACCCCGTCTCCCACATCTTTCGGTGGGTTTGAGCATGCTGAAGGAAACGTGCCGAGGGACTCTTCCTTTCAGGAGGAGTAAAGCTACATTGTTCGCGGCAGCCTTGACCTCTGGAAGAGCTAAATCACTGCACCGAGTAAAAAACAAGCAGCCTTGTTCAGCGTGAGACGAGCATGGCAACACTTCTCTGCTGAATTGTCCCCTCGCTGACACCCAACCGGCTTGGATAATTCAGCCAAGTGAATTTCCCCTCATCCCGAGCCACGTGTGCACCACAGGAGCGAGCCCAAGAGGCTCAGCACCCCTCTTCCCAATGCAAGAGGTATTTGGGGGCACAGAGCAAAATCCCTCAGGTGATCCAGCTTCCCCCAGTTCCCTCCAGAGCTCCTTCCCCAGACCCCAAAGGCATCACAAGGGGGTTGGGAACCCAGCTTCTTGCAGCACGGAGGCGTTTGGGATTTCCACACCCGCCCCAGCTCAGAGCGGGGCTGCGCAGGGCTCAGCTCCCCGCCCGCAGCTCTGAAACCTGCAGCGGGAGCTCGGAACCACCCGAGGCAAGAGGAAATATTGTTATCCTCGAGGAACCAAAGGAAATGAACAAAGAGCTCATTTCTAATTAACAGAAATGTTTGATGGGCTCAGAACAAACATGTTGCTCTGCTTTCAAAAACCGGAGTTGAAAAGCTATATTTGGGCAAATTTCAAAACAACACATTCTTACTTTTTTTTTTTCCCCTCCCACAGCATTTCTCCCGTATGCTATTTTTTTTTCCACCTTGCAGTGACTATTAAACAAACCCAACGCACATTTAGCTCGTCTCCTTGTATCTATTTTGGCCAATTAGGCTGGCACCTAAAGTACCGAGCACAGCTCTAGGTACGACCTCGGACCAGGCCTTCAGCACATCGATGCCTTCGTTTTCCCACCTGCAAAATGGGAACAAACACGTTTTGGTCGGGCAAACGCATCTATAGCTGCTCCCCAGCTCTCTGCAGGGCTCAACGGGGCACTGGGCTGTTTTGTCTGATTTCCAAGACAAAAGAAAAGATGTATAAATATGTACTTAGCTGGCAGAGCTTCTCGGGAATATCTGGGGATGTACGGCCTTGTTTGGTTGTTTCTAACAAGCAGGGGATCTGAAGTGTACGTTCACATTTGACAGGCAGCACCAGCTCTGAAAGGAGGCATTATGGTCTGCTGGGCACATTTAAGCGCGGTTTCGGTGCGTATTTCCAGTATTTTTTTCCAAGCTGGGTGCACGTTTCCACCCGGGACCACCCCAATTTGGGGGGTAAATACCTCACCGCCTTAAAAGCCTTTCACAGAGGTCTTTTCCCTCACCGTCTCCTCACAGCCTCACCACGGCGGCTGCCCCTGCTCCTTCCAGGCCTCGCCCTGCCCACAGCCTCCACAGCTGCCTCCACGGGCCTGGGGCGAAGGGATTACCCAAAAACCTGCCTGCCTGTGGGCTGAGCCTCCCTTACCTCGTCCCTAGCTGGTGCTCTCCCCGCGGCAATGCCCCGCACAAGGCCCTGGAGCAGCTGCAGCCCCACGGCCTCGGCCCCAGGAGCGGCTGGGCCTCCCCCGGCCCCCCCCCCTTCTTCCTGTCCCCTCGCTGCTCCCTCCTCCCCTTCCCCCGTGTTTGTGTCTCTCCCCGAATGAAAGGCTACCCTTTTCTCCTTGACATCTTGTTAGAATGTGAATACAACATCTATTGATTTGCATTTCATGCAAGGAAAGAAGAAAAAAAAAAAAGTAGTTAAAAAAAAAAAAAAGAAGGCTCTCTGAACTCAGAGCTACTGAAGGAGTAAACAGAAAATGCAGGCAAAGGCAGCTGAGCTGAGGACTTGGCTCCTGGCTCTCAGCATCCAGCCCAGAGGCTGATATTTCAGCTCAGACACCCCAGGGAGACCAGGATCTACCCCAAACTCCTGCGGCTTCACCGCTGTCCCCAGGCACGGTCCCCAGCAGCTGCACGGCCTCTGCCGTCACCTCATGCTGCTTTGGCTCCAGCCGTGGCCGAGGACAGGACAACTGAAGGCTTTCTCCTTTCCTACAGGTGCCACCACAGAAATAACCCATCCTGCCAGCCTGCCTGAGAGGCTCCTGCTCCCCAAAACCCAGGCGAGCAAAGCAGCGAGCGGCGACACCCAAGGAGAGAAACCCCACGGCACGGGGTCATTGGAACGGGCACCACGGACGAAGGTGAGCATCTCCCTCGCCTCCCGCAGCGGGGTGCTGGGAGGATTAATTAGTGCTCGTAATAACGCACTTTGAAGATAAAGGCGGCCGGAGGAGCGAGGTGGGGACGGGGGAAGCCAGGCGCGGCGGGGCTCCTTATCGGGTGCTCAAGCTGCAGCCCCGGCTGGACCAGCGCCGCGCGGGCTCAGATGAAAGGGAGAAGGGGAAAATTTCTGCGGCATGAAAGAAGGGAAAAAAGAGAAAAATCAAGCACGTGCTCCTTGGGGAAAGTGAGAGAGAGAGAGATGAAAAGACTGGATCTAAGTCTCTAAAAGCTGGAGAGACCTGCTATTGATTCTGGCTTGGGAAGAAGGGGCCTGAACAAGAGCTGGTGTGTTGTTAAGTGCACTTATCTCCTCTTGTTAGATGGCAGAATGGGGCCAGACGGACAGGGTACTAATTCCCGTCACGAATCATTACCACAAGCACTGGATGAGGCACCTCCAAAGGAGCAAGGAGCCTCCAAAGGAGCAAGGAGCAGCGACACAGCATGGCCAAGAAGCCACGGCAGATCCCAGCACCGCGGCCATCACCTCCCGTAGCCAGCATGGAGCTGCTCATGTCCCCAGACCATCACCACGTCCCTGACTGAGCACCTTCCACACCTCCCCACAACCCCAATGAAGACTTTCATGGGGTAAAGCCATATTCACATCAGAGCAGGTCGCCCAGGACCATGTCACTTCTGGGTATTTCCAAGGATGGAGACTCCACAATGTCCCTGAGCATAGCTTTGATCAAAATGACTGAACTTCAGGGAAAAAATGAGGGGAAAATTTGAAAAAAAAAAAAAAAAAAAAAAAAAACCAGCAGAAACGGTGCATTCTGATCCATAAGATGGTTGAAGGATAACTCAGGTATCAATTACTGGCTGTGTGCTTGGGGGGGGAAGCGGAGGGACGGGGGGATGTTTGTATTTTTCAATAAGAGGGGGAAAAAAGCATTTTTATTTTTTTAAGCTCTGCCCCTTTCATTTTTCCCCGTGCTCAGTGGCTCTCCTTGTCAGTCCTCCATAGCTCAGGTAAGAACAGAGGGCTCCAGATTAAAGGGAAACATGACAGCAAATAAAACCATCAAGGTAACAGAGGACAAAGTCAGGGAAGATGAAAAACGGAATAAGTCTGCATTCTGCAAGATTCCCACTTTGGGCTTTTCTGTGGGTTAACCCAGAAATGGGGACCAAGGTGCACGTTTCAGACGCCAGCCTCTCGGGCCAGACATGTGAATACAGAATAAAGCAGATCAGGAACCCCAGCCTCAGCAGCAGGACTCAGCCTGTCCTGGGCTCACAGACATTTAATAAACCCTGGATTTTTATAGACATTTAGGTGGGTGGACAGACAGACAGCACGCTAGACTGACAGCTCCAAATACCTCTCTGCACGAGCGTGGGTAGCGCAGAGCACTCACGTCCCGAGCACGCCCCGCCGCTGCAAACCCAGCCCTGTGGCGTGCCCCAGCCCTTGCTGCTGCACAGAGGCACCCAGCAGGGCTGGGGACATTAGGCTGAAATCCTGACCTCCGGCACAGCTCAGGTGCCCTGCTCCACAGGCACAACCATGGTCAGGATGCGACCCTTCCAGTGCACCGCAAAGCGAGCAGGTGCCGGGAGAGGGGGCACCGCTCCCTCGCGCAGCACAGAAAGTATTTTCCATATGCTGCCTGATCACTTATACGTTTCTTAAAATGCTATTGCACAGATATTTCAGAGGCATCATGTAGTGCCATCTGGTATGTTATATATTGCACTGAGCCCGGCCAATTCTGAGATTCTGTAATTTTATCTCCTCCATTTCGTATGCGGCACATTGCGAGACAAGTTGACGGGGAATGGGAATTTGCAGAGGGATGGAGTGCAAGTAAATCAAAAGAAGAGGCCCACAAACGAGCGGCAAGAGCCCAGCAGTGCCAGCTCTCACCCATCCCTAATATCAGAGCGGAGATTTGGGGCTGGATTTGGCCATTTTGGGAAGGCCACCTTGCAGCAACACCTGCATCGCCCAGGGCAGAGCGCTTCTTCCCCCGGCTCTCCCACTGCATCCCTGCCTGTGACAGCAATGCCGCAGGGAGGAGAGACGCCTCCAGCATCTCCCAGATGGCCCTTTCCCTGCCTCCCCCAGCTTTTCCTGGCGGCACCACGGTCCCCCCGCTCCCCAGCACACCAACAAACGGCGCCGGAGCTCCTCTCGCCATGCAAACCCTCCCGGCAAGGGAAGCTGCTATTGCAAGAAACTACCCGGAGTCTGTGAACAGGGCAAAGACAGCAAGCCCTGCCCTCTAGGATAAGAAATCACAAAGTTTCACCATTTAAAGCAACTGCACCAGTCGGGCACCATCTCCAGTTTTTTACCGACTCCTTCGCAAGTGCCAGACACCGCGTGCGCAAAGCTTGGTGCCGCTCCGATCAATTTATCCTCATTTTATTAGGAAAAGAGACGTTAAAAAGTAAAATCTTTCAGATTTCCTGTGTTTGGCTGGCTCCCTCCTCTGGCACTCAGAAATATTTTTATTTTGTAATTGGTTTGGCCATGAAGTAAAGGGAAATACATCCGGCATCCTCCTTGGCCCCGCTCTTCGAGGCAAGGGAGCCTTGCTCTGACTCACCGCGTGCCGTCAGTCTGTTTTTAAAAGCTGCTTTTTCTGTCCCTGCTACAGCAATTAAGAGGAAAGGACAATTCACCACAAATATAAAAGGAGCCATACACTTGGAGAACCAGAATTGCAAGCACCTGACCACATCCCCAGTGCATTTCTTACCGCGACCTGCTCTGAATGCTGCGGAGGAAGATCCAAGAACCCCATAGCCAACCCCCAGGGCATTTCCTACACAGAAGAATCTCCTCCTGACCCTCATTAATAAGGCAGCACCTCAGTTCCCCAAGCCCCAGGGCTTGTTTTTCCTCACCCCAGGAGGCACCTGCCCAGGTGCTGCAGCCCGGGGCCATTCCCAGCATTTCCAGGGCAGCCTGTGGCCATGCAGCGAGCGCAGGAGTTGGGAGCGGAGGTAGATTTGGGGCCTTTTTTTGTTTTTAAAGAGAGACACAACCAGCTGCTAGGGAGATCTGTATTCTGGCTCAAGCATTTTCACAAAGGTTTTGGCACCAGGCGTATTTTTCTGCTTTTAACTGTATTTTATTTTTATTTTTTTCTTAGTTCATTAATAAGCATTAATACCTTGTTTTTGTGAGCGCTTAATATTCTTCCCAGCACTCTGATTTTTCATTTGAAAGGGACACTTCAAGGGCTTTTTAAACATTATTTTGTTATTGTTCACAAAACACTTCTGATGGAAAACAGCATTTCCATTCTGTTTTAAAACTTGTAAACAACCTTTCCCCTTTATAAAGGAATAAAACATGTTTATCCATCTACCAAATACTAACAAGCCGAGAGCTACAGGGAGCCCGTTAGCTCCAGGAGCTCGGGGTGGTAGGTGTTCAGAAATAATAAATAATGTTTGCTTCTCCAGCTTTCCTCTAAAGTTTCAAGGACTCTTGGCTCCTCTGCCAAACTCGAGCGTGCAGCCCCCAGCCAGCCTCCCCGTACCCTGGTGCTGAGCCCTTGCTTTTCCTCTGCTGCCAAATCCAGGCCACCCTCCTGCAAAGGGAGGACCCCAGGCTCGCCTGCTTCCACCCGAAAAAGCTGCTCCAGTGGCACCAGCAGCTCCAAGATGCTGGGGGGACTGGGAGGGACCCCATTTCTGCATGCTCCCAGTAATGCCAGGAGAAAGATCCATGCTTTGCATGGCAAATTAGCACTGCAGGTGCAACACCCAATTAAAACAGCTTCTGTATTAAATCATGGGCTTAGTTTGGAGCCACACATCCCTCTTGCATGAGCATGCACCCAAATATCCTCACCCAGGGCTGGCACAGGAGGATGGAGCAGCTAAACCTGCACTAACAGCCCTCCAAAAAATCAGGGGCTCACAGCAAGCACGTGGTCTTCTGGCTAAAGTCTTTCCCAGAGGAAAACCCGTGGTAGCCCTCTGGAGAGGGGATGGAGAAAAGGAAGGCGAGCTGCTGCTCCAAGGCATGACAAAGTCTCTCGAGCCCCTCCTGGAGAGTTTCTTCTGAGCACCAGGCATTGCCCACACTGCTCGGAAACACCTAGCCCTGTACACGCTACATAAATATTGACAGGGTGCGTTATTAAATAAATAGATCTGCGCACGCGTTCAATATTGACTGCCTGGAGAAGGCAAAACAAGGCCTGGGGGACGGCGGTTTTCAGCCAGCCCCAAATCGGATAAGCATACACACAGCCGGTGCCCCAAGTAGGGCCATTTGCTCATGCCCTGAGCACCAGCTGGGAGAGGAAAGGGAAAGGAGGCCCTGGAGAGACAAGGAGGTGAAATCTAAGCCTGGCAATGATGCCTTGACAAGCCATTTGTTTGTCTGAGTCTGTTCCCTTCTGGTCAAGTAACTCACAAATTCAATAGCGCACGCAGAGAGCTGGGGCAAGGAAGGAACGGAAAGGGAATGTATTCCTCTGGGGACAATCAGTCACTGAAGGAAGGCCTCTAGCTGCTCACATGCGCTAATGGAAGGGATTAGAGAGCTCCTTCTGGGGATCAAAGGGAAGCTCTCCCCCAGGAGCACGCTGCTGCCTTCAGCAGCCCAAGTCCCAGCAGAGTCCTTCTGCAGGAGCTCCGCAAGTGTTTTCTTTGGGGGTCACAGTCCCCTGAGCCTCATTAAGGACTGTGAAAGGAAACAAATCTCCGAGCAGGACTTAATTTGAAGGAACCGCACTTCATCCAGTTTCAAGTCAAAATTACACGCCGATGCCAGCGCTGTGCTGTTTCCTTGCAAACCTTGGGTCTCGAGACCTAACCCCATCACTTCCCAAAAGGCAAACGCTGGCACATCCCCCCCACCCCTGTGCTAATTAAACGGGAAACCACCACTCTGCGTGGTTTCAGGTCCTGTGCAGCATTCATCTCTCTAATATCAACCCATAAAAAAATAATAACTACAACTGAAGCTTGCTAGGGAAAAATCAGCTTTACAAGTCATCCGGTTTGGATCACAGGAGATCAAAACCAGGAGTGGCAGCAGCCTTGCAGCTCATGGCCCCGGTAATAAGAACTTGCCTATTTCATGAACTCAGAAAGCAATCCAAAGGAGAATCATTCTTTATAATTGTTTTTCAACTTCTCCTCCAGCTGGAGGAATAATGACTGCACAATTCTCTTAACAACATGATCATAATCTATCAGTTCTATGAACTATAGAATGAACCCAAAGAGATAATTGGTGCAGGCACTGAATGATAAACATGTCAAGATTATGATTTCTTTGCTTAAAAACGAAACGAAGATATGATTGGAAATGCCATGCTTGGGGAGTATGAGCAATATTCCCATGCTCCATCATCTAAATTAGTTTATAATTTGCATACACTTGTATTTTTAGGCATTGTTCGAAGGCAGGGGAGCTGTAAAACATTAAGATCCAAACATCGTCAGGCTTTGTCCTTCAGTAGCACCTTCCAGGGCACATCTCGGTGTGTACCAGAGCCCCACCGGCTGCGCGGGGGGTGCAGAAGTGCAGGTCTACTGGGGAGCCTCTGGATTTATCGCCTCCTCTCCACACGGTTTACAACCTCGAGGACCTGCCTGAAGTGCAGGGTTCACACCCACACCACCGTCAGGCTCGGCAGGCAATGAATTTTACTGCTGCACCTTTCTGTCTGCCGCTTCCCGACGCTCCCAGAAGGACAACAAATCCAGGCTGACATTCAAACCATAGCGAAACCTAAAACACAGCAAAAATCACCCAGTTTCCTGGTTGGTAACGCATGCTAGGTTGGCTTTAACCAGCAGCCCCCTGAGTTTAGCAGACCACAGCGCTTTGTCGGGTTAAGTGCGAGACAAAACCGTACCATGGTCATGTGCTGGAGATCTCCGCCTGTTCAGCTGCACTCGTGTTCATTTTGAAAAGGGGAGGGGAAAACACAGAAATAACCCACCTCCCAAAGCTGTACAAAAACTGTGTGGTTATTTTTAATCCCTGCAACCAGGGGGAGGGTTTGGGGAAGAGCCGAGCGCTGGGGCAGGCTGCAGCACGTGCACTACTGCTGGCCCAGGTGCTGCTGCACCATGCACGTCATCTCCCTGTGCAGAGCTTCTACCTGGAGGTGATGCTTCACCCCAAAAGTTCCTGCTAGGCGCAAAGAGAATTGGGAGAAAGACCAAGGCCCTGCAACCTCTGCCAGCCCCAAAAGCACAGCAGGGCTTTGCTAGCCCCCCCGCTCTGCATCCCCTTCAACAGGTGCCCCCTGCTTGCAGGGAAGTCCTGCCTGGAAGTCCTGCACACAAAGGGACAAGGGACAGCTTGGCACTGGGATAAGGACCACGGGAAGGGACACTTCTGCTCTTGGACAGACTGCATGATGCACGAGGAAAGGGGAAAATCATAAAGGAAGCAAGAAGGAAACAAAAATGAAGCAAGAAGCAAGCCCGTCCTTTCTGTGCTAAAACAGAAAGTCCCTTAAAGCAAGCCTAGTGAATTAAAGAAGAATCCCTCGAGAGCCTCCGTGCTCATGAACAAATTCAATTTGCCATCTCATTTTGAACTTCGGAAAACCGAAGCTCTCTAAACAAGAGGCTGAGCACCGCACTCTGCCTCCTGCTGTTGGGGAGCAGCCCCATCGCAGAGCCGCATGCCTGCCGACCAAACCCCCCTCGCTGGACACCCCTACAGCTGGGACAAGGAGGGGATTTGCACTAGGTCTTGCTACAGCTTTTTTTCCTTTTTTTCTTCCACCTCATTTTTCACTTCTCCTCGCTTCATGCTGCTTTTATCCAGCATCACAGTGATGCAGTGACTGGGGGCTGGCTGGCGGCTGTATAGGCACCTCTCCTTCATCCACCGCCTGCCAGCAAATCCACCTTTTAAATTAAAGCACATCATAACCCATCTCAAAAGAGGACCCTGCAGAGACAAACCCCAGCCCTGTCGCTGTTACAGGACTTGTGGGCACAGACAACCTGGCTGGGGTCCCACATGCATGGGCAGGAGCAGGGCAGTTGGGGCCAAGCCAACTTGAAGGCATCCTCCCCTCCCCTCCCTCAGCATCTTCCCCCCAACCCTAAGAGTGGCAATAAAAGCCACGTTATTTGGAATTCATTTTAATGTGCGCTGTCCCCCTTGCGTGCTGGGAAGGCAGACTGCACGGCCCTGCCCGACTGCTCGGGAACCGGCACCAAAGTGCACTGCAAACTCAAGCCAATTGCACTACGTGCTGCAAGTAACTCATTCAAAGAACACCGACGTTCTTGTCAAATTAGTCACAATTATATATATATTTTTTTAATTTCTGACTAGCTCATCATGGGATAACACTCAAAGCGATCGGGATGATTTTTTCTTTCCCCATCATCGCCACCAAACGAAGTTGTTTGTGAGTGCACGTGCTGGAAACCAAACCACGCGCGACGAGTCTGTTCTCACCGTCAGGGAGGCGAAGGTGCCGGCACCAGGTATGGGCAGCCCCGTGCGGATTCAGCTCGGTGCTCGCAAGGAGCTCGGGGAGCGCGCAAGGGGAAGGCAGCACGGCAGTGCTGTGATAGCACAACCCCACTAACGAGGGGAAAGCCGTAACACGCAGGGACAAGGTGGCCGCTGTGATAAGATACAGGCTTTTTTGGAGTCGCATTATCCCAGTGCAACCTATTACTGTGTCATTAGCAATGAAGTAATATTCTAGCGGTTGATAATTTGACTAATAAGCCTTTGTGACAAAGGCAAAAGCTAAGACAAAAGGCGCTGCTCGAACCAGCAATTTGTCCCCACAAACTCCTGAGTGGGAGACAACAGCGGGAAGCATCTGTCCAGGAAGGTGCAGGAGCTGCTCCCTGGCAGCAGCTATTTATATCTGCATCACACGCTGTACCTCCAGCGGTTATAAAAAATGGAAATTCTTTGTTAAGCACACCCACAGAGCCCATGCACCACCCCTACCCCCTTGTCCCAGCCGTGCCACCAAGGCTCCCTGCTGCAGAACTGGTCCGGAGCCAGAGGAGGATGCTGGATGTGAAAGCACAGCTCCACGGCTTGGCAGGAGGGGAGCAGAGCCAGCAGCAAGGGACACAGCTCGGGTGGGAGTCGTGAGCCACCCGAGGCTCAGCAGGGCCCTTTCCCGGGTTTAAAAATCTTTCTGCTCGTGAAATCTCTCCCCAAGAGGATGCCTGGAATAAATTGTCATCTGATAATAGCTACCAGGTGGTGAGCGAGGAAAAAAGCAGACATGCACAGAATGTTTTGACTTCAAACTCATGTGGATTGTCAGAGAGGGAGTGTATTTTGTGTCCCTTCCTCTTCTCTTCCTCCCCCTCACCATTTTCACCCCTTCGCGGATTTTATTTTTCGGCTCTCTCCATGCAAACCCTCGGGGCAGCGGCTGAGGGCCAGAGGCAGAGCCCCCACCAAACCCCCACACCTTCCAAAGGGCCCGGGGTGGCCAAGGCAGGGCCACCAGGCCAGCTCCTCATCACCTCTGTAATTAAGAAAGCAGCTGAAGTAAACCTCCAAAGCCATCGCCGCTCCTCTCACCGCCTCATCTCCCACCATCCCTACCCTCTGCCCCTTCTTGCTGCAGCCCTCGCTCTCATCACCCCGTAACCTCTCCCATTAACACCCGCTCAGGCAGGGGGAAAGCTGCCTGAGCTGAAGGCAGCTGCTTTTAATCTGTTAGAAACGGAGACTTCCTTGGCCTCGGGCAAGGAACAGTCACAGAACTCCCTCCCGTCCAGCCAGAGAAACCAAGACGATGTTTCCCGAGCAGGGCAGCAAAGGGCATCCTCCACGCGAGCTTCAGAGAAGAACAAAAGGCGAAGCCATCCCTCCCCGCCTGCTTTTGGGAAATGCACGTCCCTTTCTTCCTCTCCCAGCAATAGGCTGCCTCTGCACGAGCCCGCGGACGCGCACGCACGGAGATTACATCTTGTTCTTACCAGGAAGGGATATTGACTTGGAAAATATCAAAACCACCCCCGAGCCCGCAGCACCTCTCCTTGCTAAACAAGAAAAGGCAGCGTGAGACAGAGGCTAAATCGAAGCAGGAAGGACGTTTTACTACCCAGATGATGCGAAGAAATTAGCTTCTGTAATAAGGAGGTCAGCACAGAGCGCAAGAAGGAACTTTTCAAGGGCATCTTGCGAGTCCGGAGGTCCTTCCTTCCTCGTGGCTGTCCCTGGGGGAAGCGACAGGAGCCAGCTCTGTCCCCAGCACGTGGGACATGTGGCTGGTGGCACGGGGCAGGCACAGCACAGAGGTGCCCCTGCACACCCTGACCCCCACAGCTCCGTCCTTGCTCCAGGAAAACAAAACCAGCCACGGGCAAGCTCTAAGGATGACAGCCAACGTAACGACACACGTAACGCAGCCGGCTCCATTGCAAATGTAATTGCAATCCTAATGCAATCAATGCCGATGGAAACACCGTATTTATACAGGGCCTTTCATCACTCACATGTAATGCAGTCAGTGCCAGTGCAAATATGCCAGCATCTGAAATAAAATATTTGCCATACATCTCGCGTGCATGCAGACCAAACACCGCATTCGGGAGAACCTCGCGAATCCGCTCATCAGGGGCTCGGGGAGGTTTTGTGCATCCTTAAAACTCTTAAAAAAATAAATTCAAACTACAAGAGCCTGCCCAGACGCGGCGTCCCCACCTCATCTGAACCCCAGCCACCCAGTGTGGTCACAAAGAGGCCAGGATTTGGCCCTTCCCTTTTGGAAAGTTGGCACAGGCTGGGAGGACGGAGCAAGCCCTCCTGCCCCAGCTCGCCATCCCATCTGCCCTCTGCATTTGATCCAGGCAGTCCATCACGGGTCTCGACACATTTAATGTCTCAGTAAAGAAAAACACGATGCGTCGATGCTCCCGTAAAGCTCTGACAACTGACAGCCTAATGGCTCCTTATTTTTTCCCAGCTGCAGTTTAGAAAATGAAATAAATTTAGCTCCTTAAGCAGGCTGGCTGCTCGGTGAGGAACGTGCTCGCCGCTCTCCTGTCCGCCAAGCCACAAGACCAGGGGACGGCCGAGGGAAAGGGCAGTGCGAGGTGTGGGAGGGCACTGAAGGATTGTTCACAACAGATTTACAGGTCCAAATGTCCCAAGTAAAGAGCAAATATTCTCCACTGTCCCCAGCGAGGTTGGCTTATCTCAGCCCGCTCCCATCACGTCAATATTTGGTGTCCCAGCTGGCACCAGCGCTCCCACAAACTGTGTAGTGGGACCAAAATGGAGCAAAAAAACTAAATTTATGTCAAAGCAGGTCAGGAGAAAGGTGAATTCCTACTCAGCCTGCCCATCTCTTCATTCCCTAGCGCTGGACACAACATCCCAGCCGTGGGCGATGCCGTCCCACCACGGCACAGCACGACGGGGTGGTGGCACCCCTTGGGGGACCCCGCAGAGGGCAGGACGTGCTGCTCCCCACCACAGCAGAGCCCCCAGCAGGCACTAAGAGCCAGGAGACACAGGCAAAGCTCAGAAATCCCCGTCTGCCCGGTGGCTGCAGCATATGAAGCAGCGCCCTGTAATTAGGCTGAAGCACTGCATGGCCACGGGGCTGGAGCGGCGTGATGGAGAGCCTCCCGCCGGGAAGGGCCGGGTCCTTGCGGGGTGCACACCGGCCACCACTCACCAGCAGCTCGCCGAGACGACGTAGCGAGGCTCAAACCAGCAGACTGGAAACTCTGCCTGTGAAACGTTTCTGAGGCCACGAGTGATTGAGGACGGATGGGCCCGGAGATGAAGCTCTCGTCTCAGCGGGAAGCCTCTGGAGGGCAGGAAAGGAGGCTGTGGGGTCCGGGTCCTGCTTCTCTGAGCGCTGTGCTGCCGGAGGAACCCATCCATCTCCTGCTGCCTGGGCTGCAGACCCCTCACTGAGGGCAGACAGGGGTGGGGAGAACTTATTGCCTCTCTCCCCCCACTGTGACACCCAGCCTGGGCTGTGACATCATTTCTGAAGCATTTCATAGCTGGTAACCCCGAGCAGGGAGCTGGACCCCAGGCACTGCTTTTGGGGGATCTCTGCATCCCCAACATCATCGAGAAGGCCCTGCAGAGGTAAGAGCCTCCCCGACTGACAGCATAAACAGCGTGGTGCTTTCAGGTTCAGCTACAAGCCTTTTTTCTCCCTTTTTGCCCCTGCTAATGAATTCCTCTTAGGCAGCTTTTCCTCCTGCCCACGAGGCGCTGACCAGAGAGGAAGCCGAGCAAGGGGCCGGGACAGTTGGCAAAGCCGACGAAGACAGATGGAAGGGTAGGGTGACAGGAGGAGCTGTCAGCACCGGCAGCTCCTGGCTCACCTCCTCACAAACAAGCTCATCCATTACCAGCCCGGGCACAAGCAGCCCCTCGGACAGACACAGGCCGGGCTCTGCCCTGCACCCATCAGCGCAGTCGAGGACACGACCTCCTGCAGCCACCCATGGGGTTACGAGCTCCGCAGCATCCTCGCACTGCAGCACGTGTCTGGGGCTGAGCATCCCCACCGCACACCTCCTGGTCCTGGGAAATGCGCACACAGCCCGCTGCCCACCCACATATCCCCCCCTTTGCAGCACGCCTGCCTGCAGATTGTTCCTTTCAGCACTTTTCTCACCCCAAATTCCCCGCTCTCCCCCTCCCCTTGCTGCCTGAGGCTATTTTTCTCCCGATCCAGGCCAGTGACAGCTTCAAAAGCAGGGCTCCTGCAGCACGTCTTTGCAGTTCGCTCCTGCTCTCCAAAGGAGCTAAACGTGCTCCCGGTGAGCGAACTGAGCGAACACCTGCGAAGACCCCATTTCTCCCTGGAAGCATTCAGGAGCCAGAAAAGGGAGGAGAAGGAGGATATAGTGCAGGCCATTCCAAGAAAAAAGACCTTGGGATCCTTAACGAGCTTGTTAATTGCAGGAAAGAGGAGCTAGTGCTAGTACAGGACTGGCAGCAGCCAGAGGGAGTAAAGGGACTGGAAGCAGCGGGGAAATGAAGGGAGCTCCAAAGGCAAAGACCCAAGCAACCTCATTTCTTTGGTTCTGCTATAGATGAGTCTATCTCAGCTTGAGAAAGTCGTTTCCTTTCACTCCACCTCCCCTCTTCCCCAAAACCAAGCCACAGGAGCTCACCTTTCCCTGTGAGCACGGCGCATTGAGGAGAGCAGCAAAACCCGTGCTCGAGAGCCAGCGAAGGGGCAAGTCTCGCCAGGAGCACGGTGAGGCTCGGGGAGTGATGAAGCCGCCAGGAAGTTGTAATCAGGACTAATAGTTTGAGGTTCTTAATATTCCTGCCATCCGATAAATCAATGGCGCTAAATACGAGCGAAGGAAGGCGAGCACCGGATTGACAGGGCAAATTAGGCCAGGCTGCAGGGAGAGATTTCTCAAACAGTTCGTTCCATCTGAGCTCACAGCGAGCTCATAAACAACAAAAAAAACCTGGGAGCACCTGGGAAACAGCAAGGGTGCTGAGACGTCCCTTGGCCGAGTTGTGCTCCTGGCTGGACTCTGGCTGGGGGCACCCGGACACCCCCAGGGTCTTTGTCCCACCCTGAAAACAACACCAGCCCCCCCTTGGCACGCCAATTGTTGCCCAAAGGTTAACTAATTGTTCACCCTGCCGCTCCCCGGGCGCTGGGAGGATTTAGCTCCATGTTTACTGATTGCTTTAGGGATGTGCGCAAGCCACCATTCAAGTGCCAAGAATTGTTATTAGAGATATCCAAGCGCTGGGATTTACAATAGGATTAGCGTCCTGAAACGGAGCTGCTTCTAACCGGAGTGCAGGCAGCAGTGCCCCGCTGAGCCTGCCCGAATAACCCCAGAAAGACTTGGGTAGTCTGGGGGGAAATAGGGACGCACAGCCTTCTAAACAGGAGAAAAGGAACAAGGCCGCCAAGCTCTTTCAAATCATCCAGGAGACACCTTGCAATTTATATCACATCTTAACCAAATGCCACAGCTATAACCTCCGTCGAGTTATAAAATCATGCCCATGCTGTGAACAACCCTGGCACTTTCAGCATCCGCTTCTGGGCTCAGGACCCACGATACTACACAGGCAGCCCCCCCGAATTAATCTTACTCCCTACTCAAGCCACACTTAACACAGCCCTAAGCTACAGAAATGTATTAAAAAATGAAAAATATTGTGTGGACAGTTGTGTACCAGTGCGTTTGTCCCCGTGTTACTGCTCAGTGGGACGTCTTCAGAGAAGCAACATCTTCAATCCGGTCATCTGCATCTTCTGCTCCATCCCTCAGGAAACGAGATGACCAGACGAAATACACCAGTTGCTGTATTCCTTGTCATATAGGATTTTTCCAGGTCCTTAAATCACTCTTGTCACTGTATGACAAGGGATTGGAAGGGCTGAGATTATTTATCTTAAAAAGGAGACAAATAGGAAGCCTTATGATAAATGTATATGAATTAATGAATGAGAGAGACAAAGTACATCTGGTATTTCCATCCTCCCTGCCTCGCAACACAAGCGGTCCCCTTTGATTCCCCTGAAACAGTGACAAATTCAGAGCTGATGAAAAGAAACACTTTCCCCAACCAGCCTATGAAATCTGTTGAAGCCAAGAGCTCAGAAGGTTTCAGAGACATTTATATCAATAACAGGGCTACCCAGAGCTAATGGCTAATGCTAACGAAAAGGGGATAACGAGTTTAAGCCAATCTCTGATGACTGCATTGGGCTGAATGTAACTCGTGGAGTTTAGCCAGCAGTTCCGACCTGGAAAAGCTCTAATTCACATGATATTTGCAAGTTAGGCTTGGCAAGGATATCCTGGGGGTGATGGGGGTCTCCGCAATTCCTCCACCCTTATCTGTGACTCAGGACCCATCTCACAGCTGGACCAGGCTGAGTCTGAGCTCTGCTCTGTCCCAGTGAATTCCTGAACGCCCCCCTCCAAAATATTTGCCTTCTCCTTCCCCTCTTCTTGCCCACAAAGAGCTCAGGGAGCTCTGTTTGTCCTACAACAGCCATTTGACACCAGCTATCTGCCCACCCTGGGACTGCAGTCCGGAGCTCTCCAGTGCTCCTGGATTCTTGTTAAGTCCCATCTATATTCCTTACCCCTGAATTACCAATACGGCAAAACACTGCTGCTCTATTTTTCCTGGGAATTGTTGCTTTGTCTTTGGTCTCTTGCTACCGTGATTATTATTGATAACAAAAGTGGTGCCCAGAAACCTCAAATGAGAGTCAAATTTCGATTAAGTACACACTGTAAGACACACTCCTTGCCCCAGGAAGCAGCTTAAACACACTGCACAGATACAAGAGGAAAAGAAAGATTTGAAAACATCCACAAGGTCACACAGGGAGTCTGCAGCACAGACAGGGAAGGGAAAAAAATACACAAAATCACCAGTGCTGAGACATCCCTGTCCATCAGCCTTGCCCAAAAATCACCCCTTCTCTTCCTTTGGTTCATGCCACCCTTGGCTGAGAGGTGACCATGATATTTCTCCATTTTTTTATTTCGCTGACCAGGCCTGGCCAACAGCATCTTCCTCCTTATAATTTGCAGGTCTAGACATGCACATTGCAAGGACATTGCTCTTAATTTCTAGCATTTCTGCAACATTTTCCTCCCTCGTGTTCTTAATGCCTGGCAAGGACCTCTGCATGTGACAGCACCTATGCCTGACCAAGACATTAAGGCCACCATATTAAGGCCAGATAATTAAGGTTAGATCCCCAGTGGATCCTGATTAAATAGACCAAGTCAACAGAGGGCCGGATTCCACCCAAGGGCAGCTCGCAGCACCAAAGGCAGGAGCTTCCTGTTCTCTGCTGACACAATTTGGGACTTTTCCCATAGCTGAAAATCCTCCAGCACCTCTCTAAGCTCTAAATCACAGCAAAAACTACTTGAGCAGAATGGCACTTCCCTACCCAAACACATTGCAAAAAACTCTGCATATCTGTCCCGGACATCAACAGGCGCAATGATCACTGTAAAAGGTTTGAACATAGCAGAACGTTCTTTACTCGGGAGTGTAACTTGCTCGTTATTAAGTGCTATAGAACGCCAAGCTCCCGCTGTAAAAGGCTCTTCAGAAATGACAACATAAAGAATAATGGGCTCCAAGCAGGACTCAGGTGAAACTTGACAGTTAAAGCCAGGAGAATTTTATATCAAAATCCTGCGAGTTCCACAGGAGCGTAACACAGAGCCATAAATCACGATGGCTTGGCTTACAAGGTTGGTAGAATTCGGGAAATATAAAGCCCCAAAACTTTTTGATGAACATCCCAAGTCCCGAGCTTGCTACGTGGTTCTGTGCAACTGTTTTTCAAAGTGCATTGACCAACATGTCCACAAATATTTCACCTACTTCTACTGAGGACCCAATACAAGGTAAACAGTACTCAAAATAATAAAGATAGAGTCCTCCCCCCCACAAAAATGTGACATTTAAATTGCACAATGAGGGTAGGTTTCATGATGCGAAAGGAATGAGTTCTCTGGATACTGCAGGAGAACATTTCAGCCTCTGCGACCCAAATCCTATTGCCCAAAAATCAGGGACAGGAAAAGTCTTCACAATGAAGTTATGGGTTTTGCCATGGAAGTGATGAGCAAATGCTCAAATACTAAATAAACACCATAAAAAAAAATCTTCCCCTCCAAAAAAATATAGTTCCACTGCAAACACCCAGAGGACTACTCAGCCTATTTTCCAGCAAACCCCCAGCACCTTTCTCCACCTTCCTCCCAGTGGAGGACCCAGCCCCGAGGAAGGCAGCACCGCGTGGCATGGTCTAGTCCACCCCTTGCTATTTGTTTTATGGGAACATGCGTATTAGGAAACAAAACTTAACACAAGAATAAAGTTGGTGAGCAGTTTTAGCGGCTGCATTTAGGCTGCGTTGCTTCCCCTCGCCGTGGGTTATTGATCTCTGCAGAGAGGAGTCAGCAGGCACGGCTGACACGCCGTCCCTCAGCCAGGGGTAATGTACGACCCTGTTGGGAGCTGCCGTTAACTGATGAACCCATCTGGCAGGGGAACCAGAGAAGTGATTGATTCACTCTCCATCCTGGTACTTAGACATTTCACCCTCAACAGGCCACGAAGCCTCGTTCATCATCTTCATCAATCAAATGGGTAAATATCATTAAATCTGCAGGCCACAGGCAGCATCATTTATATTTTCTTTTTCTCTTTTGTGTTTCAAAAGTTTGCCAGCTCCTGTCCCCACACCCTTTACTGAAAAATGGTGCTTCCACTTGCTGGGGATTCGACAAGGGGAAATGGAGAAGCTGAGCCCTGGTAAGATGGGACACGGGAGGGCTTTGGGTCCCTCTCCCCTCCCAGGATGCAGGGGAAGCTCAGAGTGTTCCCAAACAGAGATGTGGCCCCATGCAGCAGCAGAGCTGTTATTTGGTTCAGCTCATGACAGCTTCATGCTGCTGGATGGGCTCAGGGAGTTTTGCTCCACGACTGACATGGGGCACAGCGCCCAAGTACCACCACAGCAGGAGGACCACGAGCAGAGTTGGGCACAAGCCCGTACTGCTCCACTGAATTACACGGAGTTACGATCCTCTACCTGCAGTGTTCATCTCGCCAAGCTTCCCAAGGACAAAGCTCTGCCACAAACACCACGCTCTGGCTGTCCCCATGCAGGTGCAGGCAGAATTAAGGTATTTGTAGCACGGCCAGTACCAGAAAGACCTGGGTGAGGAGGTTATTGGTGAAGATTCAGGGAATTTGGCATAAACAGCTGCTCAAGGTGCCTAGGAGGATTGGCTGGTGTTACGGGTACTTGCACCTTATCACAACTGTTTATCAAAGCTGTGACTCGTATCTCAATGCTCTTACAGAAGCCTCTTATCACACCACATCAAGATATCTAGCATGGAGCCTGTTTAACAGCACTCAAACACCACAAACCAGAGGGCATGCAGAAAGGGGACAGAAAACCCATTAAAACCCAACAGGTTGGAGGCTGTCCTGCAGCAAGCTGCTGTGTTCATTCCCTCCCATCACAGATCCACACAGGTCCCCCCTGCACAGCCGAGCGATCTGACAGGACCGCAGTGGGAGGATGGATGGACAGACCGCAGCCGCAGACAAATTCACCGCCCTCTCCCAGCAAGATGCTCCATCAAAAAAAGCTTTTTTTTTTGAAAAGTAGAAAACACTATACAAAATCGTCTGACTCAGGGAAATTTTTTTTCCAGCAAGTTCAGAAAGGCCTTGAGTGAAAATCCTTGTCTAGCACGACTGAGAGCCACACGAAGGAACAGATGCAGCAGCCAGCCCATAAATTAAGTTGCAGAGGAAAGGTTGGAAGAGCCAAATGAAATCTCCACCTGCCATTACTCCCGAGCAGAGCGAGGGCCAGGACTGCTGAAGGAGGGCCAGCAGCACGGCGATGGATGGGCAGAGGAGTCATCCTATTAGCCTTAATTGCCATTTCAATACCATACCCATGTCTCCACATAAGCCTTCATTTTGTGCAAAGTTGTCAGTTCATGTCCTGAATGGGCCAGACTTGTTATCAGCAAGCCGTTTACAGCCCCTGGGCTGTGCATTAATTAAAAAGGCTTTGTGCTGAGGCTCATTCATTAGCACACTGCTCCTTTAATCACTGCCTCTTCAGCCACCAGGACGATCTATAAATCTCCTCAAATATGAAATGATGAAGTGGAATGGTTCAATTTATTACAACGTAATAAGTCAGGATAATGTGGAGGTGGACAGGGTGGTGCTGGAGCTGTCTCCCTGCCCAGTTATCCCATCTCATTACTGACAGCAACCACGAACGAGAAGAGCAGAAGGGACAGGGGCGTGGAGGTGAGCACGAGGGATGGGGTCCTGCCACCTCCTGCCTTCCACCCAGCCCAACCCCAGCTTGATGCAGCTGACCGAGGATGATGCAGAAAGCAGGACACGGTTTCTTGGCTTTGAGAAGAAAGAAATAGGTTTTGCCCTGAAGAAGTTCTAAAGATTTTGCTATTTTACACAAGGCATCGTCTACACAAGCAGCTACCTGCATGCACTCAGCACTGGGTGAAAGCCTGCCTGCTTTGCATTCCTGATTTCTCATTTGTTCCCTCCTTTAAACATTGTTTCATCATTTCTGGCAATATCTGGGTTGGGACAGATAGACAAGATTGCGAGAACATCAACAAGTACAAAATCCATGCAGTAACACAAAGCTTCTGCTTTGCCACTTGTGGCTCCTCTCCCAGCAGCTGGGCTCCCACACGAAGTTACCAAATAAAATATTGTAAAATATGGTATAAAATATAACCCCCACACATTGGGCTAATTAACAAAGGGAGAAGGGGCAAAACTAGCCTGACTTTGCATTTCCTAAATAAACACATCAAGGATGCCTAACTAGTGAGGGCAACCCAAGCATGAACCTCTCTTTTGCTGGAAATCTGGGAATTATTTGGCATCTTGAGGACGCGCCAAGGGAAGCAGCAGAACTCCCAGCTCTTTTAGAAAAACAGCCGCAGCTTCCAAAGAAAGTGCAAAACGAAAACTGCCCATACAAAAGTTAACAAAAGCTAATTATGCTCTTAGATAAAAGGGAAGTGTTTAGAAGAAAAGCAGGATTTGTAAAGAACGCTGTGGTGTCTTTTGACAAACCACTTTTTCCTGTCAAAAAATACCTAATAAGAAATATCCAGTTCCCACTCAATACTTCTCCAATTTGCTATTTTATTTTCTTTGCTCTCTCTCTTCAGCCTTAGAAAGTCTTGAATTCTTCGGCACTAACAGTTATATAATTAATGTGTCTGTTAATACAATTAAAACTGCAAGTTGATTTATCCAAGTCAAAATTTATTCACAGCAAAGTCAGTTGTGATAAACTGACTACATGGAAAAACTGAAATAATCAAAATATCATGTTTCAACATTTTCTTTAAAGCTGAAAGCTGTTTCACAGTCTCTACTCCTTTCAAAATCCAGGTTATCATCGGTCAGGATTTTTTTTTCAGATAAATGGTGGAACATGCTAGCAACAAACACACACCATTTTAACTGACCCAGCCTAATTTTGCGGGAGGGGATCTCTTGGCCCACGAAAACGTTCAAGGTTTTGATGTTTTGTTCCCATTCATTATCAGAAGTGCATTCAAAACGGTGCTACAGGATGGGAAAATTATTTCTTCCCCCATGTTACAAAGGACTGAGTGTGCACAGTGTTCAGAACCACAGATCTTTAATACTAGCAATCTGCTAAGTGCTAATTTGTCAACATGATACCTTTCATCTCCAGGCTTCCCAAAACACTTCATTTGCTCAAGAGTCACTTGTCCCACCACAATAAGGTTTCGGATCATCCACACGGTGCCTCGAGGAGGAAGTTTGGGTTCCTCTGCCCCCCAAGAAGGGCTCCTGCAGCAGATGGGCGACTAATTACTACTCGAGTCAACAATTAACCCTGTCCCTGGCTAATCCATGAGTTTTGAGGAGCTTTTGAGAGGGAACAGCATGCCAGGGTCCTTTACCATCAGAAAACTCTATTATGCGGATCTTCAAAAAAGCTCATTACTACAAAGCTATGAGCATTCAATCCCATTAATAAAACACATCAGTATATAATTATGATATTAGGCACTTAAATTGCAGTTTTCATCTGCGGCTCTCAAAGTGTTTTACCATAGTAAATTAAGTCCCCCTAATTTGGGCTGGCCAGAGGTTTCCATTTGAAGCTTCTTCCTTAAGAAGGATCTGATTGCGTGCTCAAAAAGAAAATCGCACAGAGGGTCTGTTCTTCCTGAAGGTGTTCATTTCCCTCCTGGGGAGGGTGCACGCAGGGGGAAAAACCTGCCCAAAACCCCTAAAAATGCTACGGGAATGAAGAGTCAAAATGGCAGAGGAGGAATTGCCACTCATCTAAAAACCTCCACGGTGGCAGGGAAATTGTTTTTACTGCAAGCTGCCGAGGACAGGGGCTGTGGTTGATTGCATCTTAGCATAGCACTCCTCGCACCACCAGCACTCTCTGGTTGTCCCCATCATACCGGGGTCATGCAAGACCAAAATGCCTTATGTGAATAAAACCACACCGAGACCCATCCCTTCTTCTCGGGACTCACCCAACCTTCCTATCACCAAATTTTCTTGACTACTGGCATCTCCTTGCCAGGATGTGCAGCCTGGTTTGAGGATGAGGACGGAGCCCCGCTCGCTGCGGTCTGACGGCCGCGCTCGGGCACTGCTGCCCTTGACTAGATGGAGGCTGACAGCCACTCCTCCGGAGCCACATCCTGGCCCACGCTGGAACAAATATACTCCCAGCAGGCAACGAAGCTGAGTAAATCAGACATGACAATAAAAGCATCCAGGAAATTCTCCATCTGGGAGGGAGAGCGCGCCCGGCACACTGGGTTCAGCTTTAATTTGTGAGCAGACCCACGCGCTCGGGAGGTTATCACATGAGCATGATATTACCACGGGCACCAAACAGGCAGCTTGCTCACAAACCCATTAACTGGTAAACACCAATCTTTGGTAATTCCAGCTATTAAAAACAACTCAAAGAGAAATCAGATCTCATTTTACAGGGAGCGCAGGGGTCTCACTGACTTTTTAAAGTTTTCCCATATTCGAGCTAACAGTATGACTTTTATACGTTCAGCTGCTGCACTGCCCCCAGGTTTATTAAATTCACAACCAGGGAGACAGGATGGCTTTTTCTTTTTCCCAGAGAACCCCAGGAGAAAGGGAAGTTTCCCAGGCATCGCTCCGAGCTGTGATCTAGGAAACTGTGGGGGACAGAGAGTGGCAGACCACACGACAAACCAGGCAGATGCTGCTCCATGCGTGAATCCGGCATGGCCACGCACATTTCAGGAAATTTTCTACATGCCTGGTACCCACACACGTTAGACATGCAGCACGAGCCATGTTCAAATCTCGGGGACAGAGCAGCTGATCCCTTCTCCGAAAGTCCCTTTCCTTAAGCATCTTCATTTGCAGGCTGAAGTCACAAAATCAGGTCTCCACATCAACTTTCAGCTTTAAAATACCACTTCCCGCCCAGCCCACTGAAAATACAATGGAAAAAATATATATTTTTTTCCCCTACTTATGACCAAAACCACGTTTCCCCTGAAAATGCTTTTCAATCAGCTCTCATTGGAATTAAACCCATTTCACTGGAACCGGAGAGCTTTTCCAGTCTGCTCTCACACGTGTTCCACCATGGGGTGGCTCAGGGGATGATGGCATCTCTGGATTCCTCTTGGGATTTACCACCTCCGTGTCACAGGTAAGAGGATTTAATGGTGCTCATACCAGACCACCACATATGCTTCAAGCAATGCCTGGGTGAAACCCCATTAAATCCAGCCAGGTTTTACAAGCCACAAGAAAGAATAAGAAACTACATGACCAGGCACAAGCCAGGGAGAAGAGGGGTGCTCAGGAGATTTTTCTTTTGACACTTATTGTCTTCCTAAACTCTGCAATCTGTACAATATCTGTTTGTAATCACTCAAAATTTTTCAATTAAATGTAAAAAAAACAGAAACAAGTAAATCTATTCTCTCTTTTGACTGTTTTATTGATTGAAATGGATGTCTGAGCTGTGGCCACTGAACCATGAAAAGCAATCTGTCTTAGATGGGTAAGAGATCGTTAGGAAATCATTGTGCTGAGGCAAGAATAACGGTGCGTGTGCGCACCAACACGTGCACACACATGGTGCATGTGCACAGATGGCTTATTCTGCAGTCAAATGTGCATCTGCAATGAAAAATATGTAGAAACGTATACTAATATGAAGCTCGAGGCAACCTGAGGTGTTGGCCCATCACAAGACCTATCTAAGTCTTATAACTTTTGGAATTTTGCTCAACACTGGAGCTTTGCAAAAATGTGAAGAGGGGGAGCACAAATCTCGGGGTCCGCCCTTTGTTACAAGCATTAAGACCAAGGAAAACACCTCTGGGGTCACTGGGAGATCTCACATTGCTCACAAGGAGGTTTCCTAGCTGGCAGTTCACCTTCATCTGCAGCCTTGGCCCCTCAGAAGGATGCTGAATGGGTACCAGACATCGCCAGGAACAGCTCGTTTTACACAGCCTGGGTGGTTGGGGTGTGAGCTAACCCCCGGCAAGGCAAAGGAGGGAAGGAGCTGCCCACGTGAAGCTTCTGCCTCACTTCAGGGTTCCCAGACTGCAGCGGAGCCATCGAACGCGGGCTGCCAGCAGATTCAGGAACAGATGGATAACGCCTTGGTCTGCACTGACAATACTTTCCTTTTTTAAGCAAGACTATCCTAATATCAACTCGACATATCTGAGCACCTCGAGTTCAAGCTTAAATTAACTGAACACTGTAGGGTGTTTTTTTTTTTTTTTTATCATAACCCATCACCATCCCACACGCTGAGAGCCTTGGGGAGTTCAGCTCAGCAAATTCTCAGCCTGTGCAAGAACAAGATTGTGTTTGCTGAAGCCAGCCCAGGTATCCTGGACATGCACCCACCCCAGGGAAAATCCATTACAGGGCAGCTCTGGCAAACCCTGCAGCAAAGCATGGCTTCGGGGAAACCTACCCTAATAACCACGCTCCTAAATGGCAGCTTAACCCCTTCCAAAAAGCCCCTTTTAATATTTTTTTTTCTCCCAGTGGCTGGGACCAGGGTCCCAGCAGCTTCCCTCCCACCAGCACAAGGCATCCTTGTCACACCAAGAGCCCCGGAGGAGGCACCAAAGATGTCAGCCTCATCCGGAGCCTTTAATATACTTTCTCTAATTAAACTATTCAATTCACCAGCTTAAATAGCTGCCAATAGCTGCTACAAATTGATTTATCTTTTGATGAAGGTAAAATTTGCTGGAAAAATGAGAAGCAAACAACGTATGGGTTTGGGGGATTAAATTACTTTGTATTGTGTTACGATTCAAACATGTTCTGGAGACAGGATGAGTCTTTTACAAGTAAATTGTTTTTATACCATACATCCATTGCTATGTAAACAGAAGCACGCTAATTTACACATCCACCTACAATACCTGCTAGATAACAGAAGTGTATGCTTAAAAGCCAGATGAGATCCTGAGCTCTCCGTGGGCACACACACAAATAAGAAGCGATCCTCCCGAAACCCACCTAGGGATAGGAAAAAAAAAATATACTTCTCTGGAGAGACACACAAGGCACGATCCTTCCATAATAGATGTGGCCTGCAGCAGTCCCTATGAGAAAGGTCACAAATGATGAGCATGCTGGAGGTCGGGTCTGGAAAACTGCATTTCATTTCCCCAGCCATCACAGCCTGTGAGCCGTACCGACAGCACCAGCCTGGAGAGTTTGCCACCTGCGCTTCGCTCTTACTTTATTTATTTTAAGCTCACCAATCAGAAACACAAGGTGAAGAGGGATAAATATTTAGAGTAAATCACAGCCGGCCTGACAAGACTGAGAAGTAGTAGCCAGCACCAGGTAATTTGCTTGAGCTCAAATGAGAGGTTTCCCCCATGGGACAGGACATTACAACCTGGCTAAACAGGAGAGGCAAGAGGAGAAGCTGCCCTTTGCAGCTCCAATATCCACAGCACACAGGGCTACAGGCAGCAATGCCCACACAAATCCACATCAGCCGCCTGTTCCCAGCAAAAGCCGGGCTCGTCTCACCTCAGCAGTGGAAATGAAATTTGTCTGTGTGCTTGCTTGCTCACAACTAGCTCCTTCATTTCAGATCATCCCCGACATCAGTTTCTCCAGAGAGCGAGCTAAAAAGAGTTCGGTGCAGGGGCTGCAGCCACAGAGGTTTTGCTTTTATTGACTGTCATTTCGTGCAACCACTTTATATGCTATTTTGGACATAGGCATTTTCTACACAAACACACGGCTGACATCTAAGAGTGGATAATTTGCCCAGACAGGCAGTAAATACATCCCATCTCATGCCTCTTCCTCGAATAATTTGCTTGCCAGTGTCACCTGCCATGTAAATCATCACCTTGGAATTTATTCTAAGCTACATTTCTAACTGCTCTGGACCGACCAGAAAAAAAGGAATCTAGCAGAAGGTCCCACAGCCCTGGCTGCCATGGCTGAACAGGGATGCTCCTTTCCTCACCAGGATTTTCAATTTATCACAGAGAAGACATCTAAATTCATGGCTTCCCAGTTGAATTTCCAGCTCTTAGTGTTGGAGGAATCCTAGATTTTCTTCTAGCTATACAAAAGCCAGTTATGTAAGGTTTTGTGCCACATCAAGAGCTCTCGTTCTGTAAATATATTTCTCACTGAACGAGTATCCAATAACTACCTACCACGTGGTAACTGCACCCAACAAGTTACAGCTGGACTGCAAAATGTCATGAATATCACAAGATATTGTGACTTCTTTTTTCCCTGCTGGCAATTTGTTTAAATCTTCCCCCAAAATGAGAATCAAGTCAGGGGTTAGGGTCAATTGCACTGTCCACACTGGAGCCTTCCCTAGGAAAGAGCAAAATGCAATGTTTGCTTTGTAGCACTGAGCCTAAAAACCAAGCAGGAAAACCTTCACTGAAACTTCCCATCTCAAGACCTGGACATTTATTGCAGACCTCTTTGACTTTTCCAACAGAAATGGCTTAAATAAGGAGGGCTTGGCAGAGAGGTTTGGGTTGCAGCTGGGGGACACGGTCCTGGGAGGCTGTAGCACCCTGCCCAACCCAGCTGTGAGCATCCCTGCCTTCCCCATCTTGTGCTCAAAACGCTCGAGCATCTCTTTTGTTGCTCGACTGTCTCCCTTAATCCCTTCCTCAGTCATTATTCAATATTTGGTTTTGTGACTACATTATTTAACTTGGCAGAGCGTTTTGGGATGCAGCTTGCATGAAAGGCTCTGCTTTTAAGAACTGGGGGGGCACCGTCGTGCAGGCAGGGAGGAGAGCGCTTCAGCGGTGACAACAAAGGGGAAACCAAAGCTTTACCCATCAAGAAAACTCTCCGGGGAAAGTAGGCTGGTAGTCACAAAAATCATCATTTGAGGGAATAAATCACCAAAGCAAACTCCGCTGTCGGTAATTTTGTGACGCAGAAAATTGATTCGTGCTTTACAATCAACAAGCATCTTCCTCCATAATGTATGCTCGACATTTTAACATAATTATTTACGCAACAGTTTTAACATTTGCAGCCTTCCCCGGCTGTCAACCTGGAAATAAAAAAAAATAAAATTTTAAAACACTCTTCTTCGGAGACAGGATTAAAGAAAAAAAAAAATCAATCTCAGAGCAACCTCCTTTGTATTTTGTTGTGACAAGACTGAATTTAAACAGCCTGTGAAGTCAAAACAACAGGAGAAATATCAATACACATTAATTTAATCACAAAACACTCTTCTGCCAGTCCAGGCCAAACTCAGCTTTATTTCTGCCGCAGTTTCCGAGGGAGCTGCGAGCACCCCGCTGCCTGCCCACAGCCACCTGCAGCGGCCAGCGGCCTCCTGAAGGCAGCGGAGATGCCTCCGAGTCCCCTCTCCATTTGCATGCGTTTGTCACATTCGCTCACAGGCGCGAATCAAAATTCTTGGCGTGGCAGGGCCTCGCTATCGCGTCTCCATCTCTCCTCCCGAAAAAAAGGCTCATTTCTGCTGGCAAACACGCCCCGGCTGGCCATCCTGCGGCATCCCTATTGTCTGGCACGGAGCGAAGGCTGCTTTCAAAGGACAGCCAGATGAAAGGGTAAACATGTTAACAAAAACCACCCTCACCACACTTGACTTCAGCAGATCCTGAGCGTGCAATGCAACACTTTGAAACAAGAATCTCATTAAGGGAGGCAGAGTTGAAAGGATAAGCCCCAGCATACCAAATGCAGAAATCAGATGTACTTGACCTTTCAAATGAATGTACATTTTCTGACTGACTGTTCATGTCGGAGTAATTCAAACAGGCACCTGATAATCCTCTTAAAAGACTAAAATTTGGATACTGGACTGAGTACAATGCAGCGCGACCTGCAGGTGGTCTCATCTCTCAGCTCGGCTCCGGCCTTGCCCCCAGTTTCCTGAGGCACCTTGAAGTTCCCTCCCCTCCCCGGGCTTCCATTCCCCCCACATGCACAGAGACATTTAGAGTCTGGGATTCATTAACAAGGCAGTGTCTTCTGTGCCAGCACAGCTGGAACCCCAAATCTGATGTTCCTTAACACAAATGGGTGATTAAGTACAATAAATGCCCCAAACACAAGGTACAATAGCAAGGCCCCTGCAGATCCCTCCCGACAAGCTCCAGCCACACTGAAGGACCACAGACCCCACTTGGCTCCTACCTCTTGCATGTCAACATATATCATGTACAGAGGCTTGCTGAGAACAAGAAACCATACAATTAAACCAAAAGGATCTCCAGAAAGCCCAATGGCTTCACAGGGAGACATTCATGAGCAAATTCCTTAAAAAATGAGGTTCACCAAGCTAAGGGGGAGCAGTGGCTGGAGCCAAAGGGACCCATGAGGTCCACCTCTGTCTCAGCATCAAGCTGCTGCCCTCAAACTTGGGCTCTTCAGCTCAAATCTGGAGATGAGAGACTCGACAACATCAGGGGTGACCACTGCAGAACAGGGAAGTAGCCGCAGCTCCCATTTACTGGGGAGCCTACAACTGGGGGAAAAGGGAAGGCAGGTGGACACGGAGCCAGGCAGCAGTACATTGATTTTCATGTCCCCTTTCGTGCTGCCCATGCTCCGATGCAGTCAGACGGACACAAATTCTCTGCCTCTGAATTGCCACGGCCACAGGTTAGGTCAGTGGAAGATTGCCTGACTGCAGCAGTAGAGAATGCAGGCTGCTGGTGAGCCATGTTCCTCACACTTACTTAAGCCTACCCTGCAATCACTTTTTCACCCACAGAATCAGGGGTGAGAGCTGTTCTGTTTATTTATTTAACAGCTGGACTTGTAACTAGCTGTCTTTTCCACCCAGCATCCACCAGCTTCCTCCAGAGCAGCAAACCGACAGCTGGAGCACGCTCCTCCTTCTGCACTGGCCCATGGAGAAAGCAGCAGCTCAAGGCCCTATTTCCCCATCAGAGGGTACTAATTACTACCCAAACGCAATGGTAAGCAAGCACAGAGAGCAACTGCAGGATTGTTTGCAACAACGGCACTGCTGGAGAGGTCACCAGCACGAGGTTGATGCACTGGGCATCTGCCTGGACCACGTCCCCTTTATAGGTTTTTGGCATCTCAGAGATCATGGTGAGACCTGGCTGCCTGCTTTGCCCTATGGTTCGGTCTCCATCAGCTTCTCCTGGGCTTCATTTACCACATCCATGGAGGAGAGGCAGGGAGGGTGCCAAACCTTTTGAGATCACACCCTGGGGAGCCCACTGTCCTATAAACAGCCCTTCCTTTGGGAAGAGGAGTGTTTGGTACCTGTTAAGGGCCTGACCCTACAAACAACCATGCGCAGCAACAGACTGCTCAGTGACTAATAATGAGGGTTTTTTGAGCAACACCAAAACCTGGTAAAATCCATTGCCTTTTCTGACCAGTAAGCAAGCTGGAAACACACCAGCCCCCCTCCTGGTCTGGCAGGGAAGCCGGCCCGAGCCACGCAGGGTGCACAACACACCCACATTGCCATTCCAGAGCACACCCACGCTGCCCGGGGCTCTCAGGCATTGCCATGCAGGACAGGTACACGCAGGCTGCGCATCCTCCGGCGAGACCTCCCCTTCCTCCTCCCCCCGAGCTCCCCCGCATGTAATATTAATTGGCTAATATTTGTTTAGACCGTTCCTGACACTTCGCCTTTGGGTTCCTGCTGCAGCGCATCAGCAGCGGGTTGCTGGAGGAGGGAAACCTTGCCTTCGCTGGGGGGAGCAGGGGCTGACCAGGAATGGGGGGCCGTGGGGGACCTCTGCATTGCTCCTTCATCAGCTCCTGCAGCCACGAGACAGTCTGCAAAGAAATCCCATGGGGAAGTTGAATACAAGGGGAGAAAACAGCTCAAACAGCACCCGCGGGGTGACTGCCAGGGGAGCTGCGTGGCTCCAGGTAACAGAGCTCATTTTGGGGGGTTCCCGTACCAAGCCCCAAACCCTCACAAATTCCTATTTAGGAACAGCACCAGGGTCCCATAGCAGGCCAAGCCCTGCTATTTTCAAGCGCCCGTCACCGCAGCATCTGGGCTCCATCCCCGAGAGCACCTGTTTAACCAACAGCTCTCCCAAGGCCAGCTGAGAAGGCTACAGGGTCCTGCAGAT
The DNA here is from genome assembly GCF_013377495.2 of Cygnus atratus. Lineage (NCBI taxonomy): Eukaryota > Metazoa > Chordata > Aves > Anseriformes > Anatidae > Cygnus > Cygnus atratus. Next base: position 3,037,113 of record NC_066383.1, read on the forward strand.
CTCCTAGCCATGTGAGCATGTTCGGTGTCACCAGGGGAAGCAAATGGCACTCCTCTGGCAGGGACCTGTCCTTGTGACCCCCACCCCATCCCCAAAGCCAGCAGCCCCATCCGGATGCAGCCCCACACCGGTGAGCACTGACTCATGTGTTTTTCTCATGTCATGCCCCTCCTCTCACCTCCTCCTAACAGCTCATGAATTTTGTCAGCTAAATTCACTGGAACCAAACCATGAAATTGCACATTTACCTCTGTCAACAGACAAAGGCTTGGCAGGGAGCCAGTGCTGCTGGAGGCAGAGCTGCCACACACCCAGCACATCCCTCCGGGGGACACCGTGCCCCACTTGGTCCCCTTGGCACAGGGCAGTGACACCAGGCTCTGCGGTGAAGGATAAAGGCTGGAGCATCGCAGCATCCCCAGCATCACTGCCCACACCCAGAGCTTCTGGCAGCATCCCTTCCCTTCGTGCCCATCCCCAACACTGACCCGAGCAGCAGCACAGAGCCCTGACAACCCCAAAACCCCCAGGCAAAGCTGCAAGGGCTCTGCTGCAGCTTTTCTCAGCTCCCACCTCTCCCTCATCCATGTCCTCCCACAAATGCCCACGTCCAGGGTGGTCAGGAGAGTCCTCGTTAAGTTAACGGAGCACTAATTTGCTAGGCAGACCAAGGGGAAGGATCAGATGCACTGCCTTGTTTGCTGGGTGGAATTGGGTTCTGGAGATGGGTCAGCCACCCATCACTGTCACTGTCATTCCTGTCACGCTGCTTGAGGGATGCAGAGGGGTCTCTGCAGGGATGGCTGGGGCTGTGCAAAACCTTTTAAAAGCCCAAAGCAGCCCTTGGTGCAGAGAGAGTGGGATCGAGGTGCTTCGGGGCTGCCTGTGCTGAGGACACAGAGCATCGCCACCTTGTCCCAGGTGCCTGCAGCCCCATCACCATAAGGACTGGGCTGCACAGCCATCCCTGTACAGCCACCCATACAAACCCCTCCCTCCCATCGCCCCACACGGAGCGACCCCACCACAGCTCAGCCCCAGAGGCTCACGCACAGCCAGGCCAGGCTCCTGCCACCATCCAGATGCCACCTCCCCCAAAGCCAGCACTGCCACAGGCCATTCCTATGGAAACCAACATTTCCCACATAGACAGCACCGAGACACTAGCACCGCTCTGCTGACACCAGAGGCCAGGGTCCCTGGGGTTGCCTTGCTCCCAGCACCATCAGGGCTCCCAAGGCAGAGCCCAGCCCTCGTGAGGTTTAAAACTCATCCCATTGCTCCTCTCCTGCAGCACTCACAGCATCACCACCTGCACAAAACGCCCCCTCGGGCTCCAGGAAGACCCTACAGGAAGGATGCGGCATCCCCTGGGGGACAGCACCCATCCCGCAGCACCGACCCCAGCCCCATCAGCTCCCCCCCCCCCCCCCCGACAGGGGCAGCGGGGCTGGGGCTGCCCAGGCCATCAGTCACAGCAGGCTGCCCCAAATCCCAGCCCAGCCTCCCCATCGATCGCCTTGGCTCCATGAAATTAAGAAAAATGCAGGGCAAACACAAGCGAGAGTCCCTGAGCAAGACACGGGGAGCGCCTAGCTGTGAAAATAAAAATAAAATAGTAAAACCCTGCTCCAGACTAAGGCCAGCCTTGGCTTACACGTTGTGTCCTTGGTCCCCACAAATCAGGGGACGCAGTGCCCGGTATTACCAGCACCCACACCGATCTGCAGGGGGATCCCAGCTGGAGGCAGCAGCAGGCAGAGGAGGGAACGGGGCTGGCAGCACCTCTACCATTTGTACACTCAAACTCTTCCTCAAAGGCACTGCAAAACTGCACAGAACCACCAAAAGGTCCCCTCAACCCCCCCCCAAAAATTAATTCTCGGAACAGAACCATGTTTTAAGGATTAAAAGTGGCCGAACAAGTCAACACAACATTATTAATGTCTATTTTCGACAAGTATCTCCATTCCACCCGTCTTTCTCTCTCTCCCCCTTTCTGTCTTTTTAACCATCACTTTAAAAGTCTTTCCTTGCCAACCATGCATTGTCAAAGAACATTTTTTTTTTCAAAAAAGAAAAAAGGGAAGGAATTTAAAAGCTTTAAATCTAGTTCTCTGGTATCTGACCCCCTGAAGATTCCTGCACAGCAAATAAAGTGCTTAGCCACCCTCCTTAAAAAGATTTAATCTACCCTATTTCCAGAGCTTGTATGATTAAACCCTACCTCTAATTCTGTTTTCAGAGCCACAGTTGAATCTGTATAAAAGAAAATGGCATGGGCAACTCTCTTCTCCTCTCCCCTCCATGCTCGGGAGTACACGCAACACACATGGGGATGTGGGGGACGAGCTGGAGCTAGCGAGGCAGCTCCAAGCATCCCTGGCTCCGAGCTTTTCCTTACCAGAGATGCAAATACCCTGCTTTATGCAGGCTTCGAGCACGATTTAGCCTCCTCACGAGCAGCCCTGGAGGGATGAGCAGGGGAGGCAGCGCAGATGCGCGGGGTAGCTGCCGCTCCAGGTTGACTGGGGGCCGGCTTGCCAGCTCAGCTCGCACTCCCAGGCATCACCAGCTCCATCACGCCCACGGCAGCAGGAGTAGAAAGAGCCCCAAACCAGCAAGAAAAGGAGACCCCACGCTTGATCTGGGAGAGCAAGGGCAGGACAGATTCAGCACCAGGATGGAAACCTGGCACGGGAGCACCTGAGCGAGAGGCTTGGCCACCAGGCCATCGTGGAGATGCTCCCCATCACAGCAGGGGGCATGCTGGATGGAAACTGCTGCTGGGGGACCCTGGTGGACTCCTGGCACACTTGTCACCCATTTCCCCCCCTCATCTGCACATGATTGACTTTATACCAGTGTCCTGCCGAGGAGAGTGACAGCCCTCTGCCCAAGGTCCACGTCAGGAGGAGATGGAGTGTTAGCAATGGAACTGCAACGCAAAAAGCTCAGCACTGCAGAAGTGGCTTCAGACAGACACAGGCAATGTCACCGCACCTCGCTGCTTTACGATATGCACGGAGTTCGTTAAGAACCGCAATAATAAGGCGGCGCGTGTATTGAAAGCCTAGAAGGAATCGACTTTCCAATGAGACACTGCACGATGACCTTCACCTGGCTAATAGTCTGGAAGGAGCTCAAGACAAACTCCTCAATGCGGCCAGCAAGCAGCGAGCATGTCCCAGGGCTAGATGGAGATAAATCTCCAGGGAGCGAGGCCTCAAAAAGAGGATCAGAAGATAATTAACCTACGAGTGTCGTAGCTCTCACCAGCAACAGGAGACTTGGGCCTGGGAGCGGCAGAAAAACATCCCCTGACACTTTTGTTGGCAAATTTTTTTCTGAAATTCCACATGAAACAACACCAAATCAAGTTTCAAACCTTCCCCATCCCCTTGTTCATCAGACTTTTATGCTGCCAAAACCTATTTATTTCTTGCAAATCTCTGCAAGCAACTGCTCATGAATAGAAATGCTTTTATCAAAAACTGCTTGCATTTTCCACTCTAAATTTTAAAATAAGTATTTTCGGCTGGTGGAGGGGAGGTTGCCTTCTGTGAGAAAACCACGTATAATGCCCCTTCTGAGCATTTTCATTTCAAAACCCCAAAGAAAATGTATTTTAAGATTGCCAGCCTATGAGACAGGAACAAAACACCAATAGCAGTGTTCCCGAGCTTGGTTTCCAATAACTTCACCGCAGACAACCCCACCAGATCAGCTGCCTCCCCAGAGACCGGGGGTGCTCCCATGCCCGCAGCAGGACCCCATGCCCCCCACCCCACACCTCCGTGCATCCCCCAGGCTGTGCCGGTGCTGCTGAGCTCTCGCTGCTCAGCCAAAAAATTACATCCAGAGGAGTAAGCGTGGCTGGGAGCAGGCAGAGCCAGCCAACAAGGAGCGCCAGGTCATTTATCTTGATTTCTCTTAGCAACACCAGCGAAGGCTGGAAAACATTGGCTTCATTTGCTCGTTCTGAATTTCATGGGAGCCGAAAGCACCGAGCACTGCGGGGCTCCAGCATTTCCCCAGGGCCACCCTTCACCCCATCCCACCTGCAAAGAGACGGAGCAAAGACCCAAAACACTGCTTCCCCTGGGACATCACCGCTCTGCATCCCCCAAGCCCACAGTACAAGGCAGAAAACCACACAGGGGACTCAGGGGGCGAATCTCAGCCCAGGCTGAGATGCTCCCAGCAAGCTTTTGGCAGCTGCCACAATTACGGGGCCAAAAACTGCAGCATTTGCACAAGCGGCCGAGAGCTGCTGTGCACATATCAGCTTCGGGTAGGTAATAACTGCCGTCTCCTCTCAGGTTTAAATGCAAGCCCAGAATTAGAGGCAAGCCTGCTGTCCTTTCTGAAAGCCTTAATGTACATGTCACTTCGCTTTGGAAATCGCTGCATCTGTTATATTTGGATTGCTCTGAGAAAGAAATCAACTCCCTAATGCCAATCAATTTATTGTCTCCTCACCCCAGTAAACATTTCCATGCAGAAGAGGGGAAAAAACACCTCCAGTCCCTAACACAAAAGATCCAAAGGGCAATGATATGTCTGGATAAATGAACAGGTAGATGTACTTTCATTAAAATCACCACATTTAAATTACTCACAGATGAGATTGAAGACATGAGGTTAAAAACTTAATTGACTAAATCAACTGAGACACTGAGGGCTGATTATATCATTTAAAATAAATGTAATATTGGCCATCAAAAACTGCGCGATATATTACATATCAAAAGCCATTATTCAAGAAGCACAGTGTCCTCCCAAATCCCCAGCAGATTTAAGAGCATCGCCCACCCCATTTTCCTGGGGGTTGTTCTCCTTCTACAGGCCAGGTGGACAGAAGATGAGGACCGTGCCCACAAGGAGCAGGACCATGCACAAAGCAGCTCCAAAAAAACACTATATGGGAATGAAAATGGTCCTGGCTGCATCCTGCTCCCAGGAGCCAGAGCCAGGACTGGAAGGACAGGAGCAGGATACGTCCCCTGGGGCCACCAGGGCTGCTGCTGCTCAAGCCCTGCAGCACCAGCCATACCCTGACTGCCAGCTCAGGCTGCAGGGAGCTGTTTACAGTCACCCTGTGTGACCTCGCATGTAATTTGGGTTGTTTCCTCTCGTTTCTGTACCGCACGGCTAACCATGTGCTTCGCCCACGGGACTGTTCCTAGGAAAACGTCCACTCAGGGGTGCAAGTGTTACCTTCTGCCTTACCCCATCCTGCTCTGAATGACTAGCAGCAGCAGCCCAACACCCAAAAACCCTTCAGAGGACAAGCCTGGTGGGAAGCCAGATCAGCTTGCAAATGATTTGCTAATCCAGACTGGGAGCTCATTACAGCCGGGGTGTTATCAATAATGGATGGCTGCAGTGGCCCCCGAACCGGGACCTGCGGTGCCACAAGGAACCATCTGCAAACCTCCTTCCCCCTCATCTACCCCTGCTCCCACCAGCAGGCAGGAGGAAGGACCCTAAAACCCACACAAACAGGCAGGGGAAGGTGGGGGGCTAACCCCACAAGTCTCCATATAGCATTACAAACATGCAAATCAGTCTCTACAAAGGGCCCCGGGCTCTCAATTACACCGATTACATTATAATTACAAGCAGTGCCATCGAGGGTTTCTCAAAACCCACGTCTGTTCTTAAAGGATCTGCCAGGGAAAGGCTTGCAGGGCGCATTAGTATGCACGCACCATGCGCACGCAGAGTGAGGTCTCCCACGGGAAGCTGAGCAGCCTTGCAGGAAGCAGGGCTCCCGCGAGCACCCCGACCTGCTCGCTTTGCTGGGGCTCGCAGATGTCCCTCACCTCCTTCCCGCTGCTCCCCTAGGTCCTGGGCTGCATCGGTTGGACTCGCCTTGCCCAAATATCTCGGGGTCCCATAGCATCGCTCGGGGGCTCTGCCAGGTGCCAGAAGCTTTTCCCAGGGACATGCAGTGAGAGCAGCGGGATGTCAAAACCTCGCCACTCCTGCTACCAAAAGCCCTGTGCAATGCCCATTGCTCAACATAGAAAACCCCTTCCTCGGACCCGGGGAGCCCAGGATGGGGGGCTCAGGGCCATAAAGCAGCATCAGCAGCTCCAGCACAGCTGCAGCCCCTCCACACAGCCAGCAGAGCATCCCAGTGGCTTTTAGGGCATTAAGTACATTGCCTGCCCCACAGGGAGTGCCCCGCAGGGGTCTGCATTACAAAGCCATTTACTGAAAATAAAAAGCCAAAATACCCAACCAAATGTAGCATAATTACAGGGTTTTCAGGCACTGGGCTTTCTTACTCTGCATACGAGTGCTGTGATAAACTAGGCTTTGGGAGCCCTAGCCAAAAACAGCCCTGTCTGCTGCTTGAAAAGCCTCCCAAACAGGCACACAGCTTTGTCAGTCCTACCTGCTTCTGGGTCTCCAGAGGAGCAAAGCTGGTGGCAGAAGGCATGGGGAGGGAAGGCAGCAGGGCCAGGTGCTGCATGTCTGGCAAAAGGGGCACGGGGGTCCAGAGAGCATCCCCGAGCAGGGTGCTGCCCCCCTGACCACCCCTCCCTGTCCCAGGGGGGTTTGGGGCTGCTGGGTGCTTCCTGAAGCAGGAGAGGCGTTAAGATTCCCTGCACAGCACAGGAAGAGACATCCCCAGCATCCCGCCAGGTTAATTCTCTCCCTCAGTTCATTCCAGCTTATTAAAGCCAGCAGGCACCCTGCAGAGGATTCATTACCTGTGTCACTTGAAGGCAAGACTGGGCCTTAATGAGCCAAGAAACACGGGGAGGTTGCTCCTGCACCCACTCCAGGCAGCGGGGTTTGTCCTGGAAGTGGGGAGACCCACGGCCCCCACACCCCTATTTCCAATATAATAAACAAAAGGAATGCAGAGGCGAGTTTTGCAAGTCCCAAACCCCATCCAGAGATATCCTTGCTGTCGTCTTCTCCACACTTGCTCTCCCTGGCTTGCACCAAACACCCCACCTATACATCATGCACTACCCTTGGAGCTCACCCTGCTTTCATTTATCTGCACCAGAGATCACAGGGAATTACTGGCAGAGGGCAAAAGGAGATGAATTTTCAGATAGGTGAGTGAGCACAGAACCAGAGAGATGGCAGCTGCTGCAGTACATCTTCATCCCTTTAAATAGTTCCCAGCCTTCCCCCACAGAGCCAGGCTGGCTGGGTAAAAAGAGATCTCTTCTAATTAATCAAGTCCTCTCCATCGCAGTGAAACAGAGCCGGAGCCGGCAGATAAAATATTGCAAGAGCTAACAGAGGATGGCAGGCTTGGGTTAGCGAGGCAGAAAGCAAGTGGTGGACTTCAGCTGAAGGGGCACAATTATTTCACCACCACGCTATGCTTCTATTCCCAGCCCCGTCTGGCACACTCCAGCACCAGCCTGCCTTTTTCATCTGGGTTTTATTCCCCCCCAACCCATTTTTCACTCCAATTCCTTTCTTCTCACCGGGTGGCTATTTAATTTGTTGTATTCTATGCTTTCCCTTTCACGAGCAAAAACTTGCATCTGGGCTTGCTTTCTCTCCTTCTCTCTCAATTCAATTTGAAAAAAAAAATTTGCTTTTTATAAAAAAAAAAGAAAGACAGAAATGGCGGGGAATGCTAAAGGAGCTGGGAGATAAAAGCAGCTGTTACATACATTCACAAGAGGAAGGATGCAAAGAGGGGTGGAGAGAACATCCACAGCCACTCATACCATGGTTTCTGCCACACAGGGATTGCAGCCTGCCTGCCCTCAGGGAGAAGTTGGGTGGCCATGCCCGTGGCGTAAAGCCATGCCCAAAATCACAGTGCCATCATAACTGGCTGGGAGAAAGCCACTCACCTCTGCACAGGGCTGGGCTGGGCTGCCATTACCAACAGCCTACCCCTCACTGCTGTCCTTCCTGGAGCTCCCCCAAATCAGCATCTTCAGCAGCAGCAGCTCCTCTTCACCTCCCTGACACTCCCTTTTGCTGTATTTTGGGGGGGGGGGGGGGGGGGGCAGAACCCTCACCATACCATCCCCCCAGAGCAGCTCAGCAAACCCCAGGCACCCCACCACATCCCCTATTTAAGGCCAGAGCACTAATTACGGCCTCTGGGGCAGACCCGAACCTGAGCTGGGCCAACCCTATCTACCTGTGGAGACACCAAGTGAAAATGAGACTGCAGCTGATTTGTGTTATCTCCTATAAAAACCTGCAGACAGGTTGCACAACTAGTCCCCACCCATTGCTAACTCGTTATCTGGAGCCAACCTGATGAAGGTGACGACTTCTTGCCTGCAAAACCACCTGTACAACCTTCCCCTGTCACCTTGCACCAGCCCAGGTGGAACTGGGGAGGGATGGGGCTGCTTGAGGTGCTCACCATAAAGAGCTAATATCCCCTCTAAGCCTCCAGCTAAGAGGTCCTCTCCACCATCAGGGTCCAGCAGCTCTGGAGGGCCTACAGAAGTCCTCTTTGGCTTGCTCAGCATCATGCAGCTTGTGGGCACTGAACGCATCGTGGGTGATGCTGTGCAGCTCTTGAGAGTTTGCCCCCAGCAAGGAGCAGAAGCAGAGAGGAGAAATGATGCTGGAGTCTTTTTGCAGGAGCTGGAGGCTGCGTGAGACAGATCGAGCACATCAGAAAGGGCTAGGGAATATGAAAAAGCAGGACTGCTCAAGGAGGAATATTATCTGCAAGAAACAGAATGGCTAAAAACCATCTTTGCTGGTGATCAGAGAAATTGAGACAACAAACGGAGCACAGGAGGGATGCAATCAGTCATTTAAACCTGAGCAAGGGATCTGGCTGCTAGATCAGGGATCAGCTGATAAGAGTATTTAAAAACCAGCAGGAAGGTTTGCCATACAACCAGCCTGGAGCAACTCCCCTGGGAGTTACATCTGGTCCTGCTTTAGCAGAAGAGGAGGCACGTAACCACTACCAGGGGCTGCTTCAGAGGGAGGAGAAAAACCCACCCAGAGATGGTTTCACACGCACAAAACACACACTGCTGTCCCCCCAACACTGCTGGCAGGGCTGCCCCCAGCCTCCGAAGGCAGCAGCCCCTCTAATCCCGCACATCCCTGCTTTGGACACCTTTCCTGCTCGCTCATTTTGCTTTATAGCCTGCGGCTCCCTCTGCCTGTCACAGCACTGTGCATGCTGTCCCCTGTCCCTGGGGATGCTCCCTGTGCCTCCTGCACCATACTGGGCTCTGCTTTTTTTTCACCGGCCAGGTGGGTGGAAATGGGAATGGAGCACAAAGCCGCTGAGCAGGGAGTGCACCCGCAGCCCCAGAGCCTGACCCTACAACAGCACATCACTGGTGGCTCCCCGGGGATGCGTCAGGCTCCTTCTTGCGGTGCAGTGACAAGCAGCAATTTGCTTTTGGGACCCGTTTCGCTGGCAGTGGGACTGGAGGGTCATGTCAAATGACCTAGCTCAGCTAGGCATTTCCCCTCACCCTAACACTGGCGCTCACCCCATCTGAAACCCACAGTGCCCGGCACAGACAAGGCACACACCTGCCTGGAGTGCAGCCGGTCCCTGCCCGCATGCAGAAGGCACTCAGCCTTTCTGAGCTCAGAATCACCTCCCCATTAAGCATGGAACTTGTATCGCCAAGCAGGGGTATGCTCTTTAACCGCACAGCCAGGAGAAATTTTACCTAGCAAATGTTTAATCTTTGCAGCAGATGAGAAAATGCTGCTGACCAGGAGATGAGACACGTTGCTATGTCTGCAAGGGCAGCACCCATTGCACATTGGTGCTAAGGGTGCTCGCACACCTCTTGGGGAGCCCATGCTCACATTCAGACCCCAGGAGACAAACACGAACCCAACCAACACCCCTCGTCTAGCTCCAGATACTGCAGAGAAACCTCCCTCTCCATGTGCACCCCTCTGCACCCACGGACAGGCACCTATGGGGAACACCAAGCATTTGCTGATCACTCTCTGCTGCTGGCAGCATCTCTTCCCAGGGAGATCATGCACATCCCAGCCACAGGGGCCATCCAGGCTTCGAGTTGCAAAGATGAGAGTCCTGAAATCGCCATGCAGATGTTCCCCTGGCTGTGTGCTGCCAGACGTGGGCAGGGAGGTGGGGAACCTGGTGATGCTCTGGTGATGCTCAGGGAGCTCAGCACCTCCCTGCCCATGGGAATCACAGAATCACAGAATTGTAGGGGTTGGAAGGGACCTCCAGAGATCGTCGGGTCCAACCCCCCCGCTGCCAAAGCAGGTTCCCTAGAGCAGGCTGCCCAGGTAGGCGTCCAGATGGGCCTTGAATATCTCCAGAGGAGACCCCACAACCTCCCTGGGCAGCCTGTCCCAGTGCTCCGTCACCCTCACTGTGAAGAAGTTCTTCTGCATGTTGTTGTGGAACTTCCTGGGCTCCATTTTGTGGCCATTGCCCCTTGTCCTGTCCCCACAAACCACTGAAAAGAGGTTGGCCAAAGCCCTCTGTCTCCCACACTTAAGGTATTTGTAAACATTGATAAGATCCCCTCTCAGCCTCTCCTCACAGGGGAGATGCTCCAGGCCCCGTATCATCTTTGTGGCCCTCCTCTGGACTCTTTCCAGGGGTCCCTGTCTTTTTCGTGCCGGGGAGCCCAGAACTGGACACAGTACTCCAGGTGAGGCCTGACCAGGGCAGAGCAGAGGGGGAGGATCACCTCCCTTGACCTGCTGGCCACGCTCCTTTTAATGTACCCTAGGATCCCGTTGGCCTTCTTGGCCACGAGGGCACACTGCTGGCTCATGGCTAACCTGTCGTCCGCCAGGACCCCCAGGCATCAGAAAATTGTCTTCAACGCACTGAAGGAACCGTTTGGACTGCGCGTGTCTGGCCGAGTTGCTTACCCAACAGATGTCTGGATGATTAAAGTCCCCCACGAGAACCAGCGTCCGGGATTGTCAGGCTACTTCCAGCTGCTTGTAGAAGGCCTCATCCACCTCCTCCTGCTCTGGTGAGCTGTGCTACAGCCCCACAGCGGTCTCACTCATACCAGCCCGCCCCTTAATTCTCACCCACAAGCTCTCCACACATCCTTCTCCCTCCACCGGCTGGAACTGGGCACACTCTCATGGCTCCCTCACATGAAGGGCAACTCCTCCCCCTCGCTTCCCCAGCCTGTGTTTCCTAAATGGACATAGCCCTCCATGACAGCCTTCCAGTCACGCGAGCTGTCCCACCACGGCTCTGTGATCACAATAAGATCGTGGCCCCGCGACTGTACACAGACCTCGAGCTCATCCTGTTTATTCCTCATGCTTTACACATTGGTATACAAGCACTTTAGGGAAGCAGCAGGCTCATTTACCCCTAGAGGGACGCAAGAAGATTCCAGACAGGGTATTGGGAATACTACCTTCTCTGAGGAGCGCTCAGCTGATCCTATGGGACAACTCAGAGTTTTTTTCCCTACTATCTTCAACAGTGACAGCAGTGACAATATCCCCCCAGCCCTTCTCTATCACTTCCAACTCCCCTGTCTTCCCCCATCAAACCTAGTTTAAAACTAGGGGGAATCCCCCTCAGCCTCCAGACTATGGCAGGAGCCATGTGCCAAGGCACAGAAAAGGCCCATTTTGCAGTCATACAGCTGTGCTTCCTGGCTGCAGCTGGCCGGATCCCCCAGCCTCCCCCTCCACCCCTCTGCCATGAAGAGGAGCATTTGCCCAGGTCCCCGGCTCCTCATTCCCATGGAAAGCTCCCTGGGCTGTGACGGCCTCGGGTGCCCCAGCCTGAGCACGCAGCAGGGTGGAGAGAGCCCAAGAGCCGTCTGCTCCCCATCGGCATGGGACAGGGCTGGCACCTGCCACCTTTGCTGTCTGCAGCCCACCTCAGCAAGCCAAGGATGCTTTGCCCCTCACCTGGTCCTCCCCCACCTGCAGGGCCATGCAGCGGATACGCTGGCAGAGTCTGACACTGCCTAAATTAGTTTGCAAATGCCATCCGCCCGGTGCCATGATTTCCCCATGATTTCCCCGTGCCCCGGAGGCTGCTGCATCATTTCAATGCTGCAGTGCCAGCAGCTGCACCTGCTCCGTGTGCTTCCCCACAGGAGAGGCCTGTGACGATCTCTTACCAAAACACCTTTCGGGTCCTCCCTCTGCAAGCCCAGGGTCAGCAAAAGCAGTGGCACTGCGTTTTGGGGTCCCCCCTCTCCCCAGTCAGCGTCGGAGCATCCCAAGCACGGCCGGTCCCCAGCCTGGCTCCCTGTCGCACCTTGGCAAGATAAAGATGGGAAAAGAATTTAAAATGCCGCCACCGCTGTCTATCAGCAGGATCTGAAGTCCTTTGAAGGGAAGAGTATGATGAATTCACCCACAATCACAGGCACAGAGTGCAGGGTGACGACTTATCCTTCACCATACATACAGATTTATTAAAAATTTAAAATTGCTACATAGATCTGAAGAGCCGGGTTATTTATTTTTGCAAGGGCTGATCAATCACACGTGTCCCCAAAGGATGCCAGACCTTTAACTACTCATCTGATTATGCCTGCTGTACCCGCATTGCTCCAGCCCCAGTGCTTAATATTTTATCCACACGGCTCCTAGGCAAAGGCGGAGTGGAGTCTGATTTCCTGGCGGAGCACAGGCCTGCTTTTGGATTTTTATCAGCTCCTACTCTAGGGGAGAGAGGTGGAAGGGAAGAAATAACTTTTATTCTGCCCTCTGCCCCTCCTATCAAAGCAACAGATTTACTTAAATCATCGCCATGCTAAAAATACAGGCTTTTCTGCTGTGAGCTGACACCTGGCCTGCGAAGCGTTTAGCAGCACGTGGAGGGGAGACCAAGGAGCTGCCTCCGACCCAAGACTGGCCTCGCCTTGCTCCTGGCCTCGGCAAACAGCCACCGCCCCGCTCCTGCATTTTAACAGCAGGCTTTCAGCAGTGAAGAGAGGAACGTGTTGGAAAAGCATTTTTTTTTTCCAGTCTATAAACTGCTAGGGAAATATCACGCCGCCTCCCCGAGCTGGCTACAGCCCCGTGTTTCATCGCAGCCCCGCTGCCAGCTGCCCACCCCCAAATGCCGTGAAGGCAGGACGAGACAGCCACAGGTGTGGGGTTTGGGGTGGGAGGCTGTGGTGTGGCGCTGGGGGTGCTTGGTCCGAGCATCCCCTAGAGCTGGAGGCACAGAAGCACTTCTCCACCCCGATATACCCGTTTGTCCTCTGGGAGGACGAAGATGGCCCAAACCACCTTTCCAGCCAAATCTCCAGAAACCACATGTCCTGACACTGGAGGGGAAATTGAGGCAGGGAAGGAGGAGAGGAGAAGCAGCTCCCTCCAAGCCATGCTGCTCGCCAGCCCTGAATATCAAGCACCACGGCTTGGGACATGGCTCACGCTCTCCGCTGAGTGCTCAGCATCGAAGCGAAAGCTGTGTTATTCCGGTACATCTCCTCCGTGAGCCAGGGCTAATTGAATGGTGATGGCGCTACTAAGCAGCCCTCGCCGTCCAAGACCAGAGTCAGCTGAATCTCCGAAATCATGTAATTTTTTGCATGACTGAGCGTGCAGATGTAATAAAAAAAAAAAAAGAGGGGAGGTAGGGAATTCAGGCCCTTAAAAGAATCGCAATTGATAAAGATGCGCGGCTGGAGGGAGCTGCGCTACGAAGCACCCGGTGGGTAATTGTCCTGCTCTGGCCACAGCAGGGATGAGACGGGTCCCTTGGTCAAAGCCGTGCCCCCCTCAGAGCAGACGCTCTCTGCTAAGGAGCAACAGGCTCATTAGCAGGCCTGGAGCTCGTTAGGGAAATGAAGAGATGGGAATCACCCCTCCAGCCACGCCATGCCGAGTGTGGGTGTGATATCGCCTGGGGGAAAATGATGGCAAAGCGACCCGGAGGGAGGAAAGCCAAACCCAGAGGGCTGAGACCTCTGTAGAGCTGCAGGTATGCAATCTCGCCACAGACACACAGCCACTGCATCCAGATAAGATTAATAAAGTCTACAAAGATTGACAAGGAAGAGCATGAAGGGAAAGAGCTAACTATTATTATTCCAGGCACACTGGGTGCCCACATTGCCTGCATCAAAAGGAACAAAAAGAGATTTCAGAAAAATCATGGTCAGTTAGCTAAAGATTTATGAATTTTATTCTTAGTGCACTTTAATTGCGCCTATAAATTAGAAATGAGCTAATTCTGTACTGTGTAAAGTGACTGCATTCACCTAAAAAAAATTGCACTTCAACTTTTAATTCCACTTCAATTGCACACATGCACAAAGTTAACACTGTGCCACGTGGAAAACTCGGATCGTGCACTCTGGAAATTGCCATCGCAATTTAATTCCACCTCGGCTGCACACATCCATTTTTTAAAAGTTACTGCTGTGCCGTACGGAGCGACATTAATTGAGTGTTAACGAGCTGTCTGATCAGCTTCCCACTGTCCTTATTACTGGACATCAGGGTCTCTGCAATGTCCCAATTAAACAGAATCAAAGAATACTTAATACACGGTAAACTGGTTCCCAGCCACTTGAACCGATTAACCAGATGTTCTCTTTCTGTGGGCCCCTGTTTGACAACATTGTGCCGCCTGTAAGGCCCAGGCAGCTCCTGTCTGGTGGCGATGAGGAGGGCATAAATGGGGATTTAATGGGGAGGCAGATCAGCTCAGGACAGTGCCTCGGTGCAGACTCATCCTGCAATGTCCCGGAGCAGGATAATGGAGACACAGAACCAGGCTGGGTATCTCAGGTATAATTCAAACTGGGCATCCAACATCACGAGTCATTTTGCAGGTTCTGTTTTACTAAACCAGCTCGAGTGATAAAGACAGAAGAGGAGGAAATAGATTGGATCAATGAAGAAGAAATCCTCCCATCTTAATACGACAGAAATAAAGGACCCAGAAAAACTCATTGGCAGTACAAGATCAGCTCAAAACATAAGGACCAGCAAAACCTCCTTGCACATTCACTCAGGGCTGGATGGCTGCTTTGGCGTAAGATAAAGTGCTTTCCTGCATTCGCATTAGCTTGTGTGGAAAGTGCAAGTGCAAGAGACTCCCCAAGAGACTCCCCAATTCTCAGCTGTGGGGACACCCCACATGAACCCTTTATACTGCCCTAACACCATCCTGCTTTCTCCTCTCCTGTGATGCAGCGCTCCACCAATTCCCACCGTGTAATGAATTCAAATCTCATAATGTCAGGGGGCAGGAGAAAAACCAACTTCATGTGGCACCCAGGTCCCTCTTTGAATGGTTTCTTTTTGTAAGGCTCTCACCCCGCCACCTCCAAAGCCTCCAAGCCTCCTGGGACACACGCACAGGAACAAGCAAAGCCGAGGTGCCGCAGACCATCGCATCCACCTTGACACCAACCCACAGCACCTCAACTGGTCCAATGGGGCTGTGCAGCTGCAACACTGCTGCTCTTGGTGCAAAAAATGGGGATGAGGATGGAGCAGGGAGCCCCATTCACCCACTGGGGCTTTTTCCAGCTGCAGGCAGGAAGATGCTCCAGCTGCCTGCAGGCTTGGTGGTGACAAGAGTTGAGATAAAAGAGAATTTAAGGTGCAGAGAAGTGCTAAGCAGATCCTTGTAGATTGGAGCCGAACAAGATAAGGGAGCAATGATGAATATAGACACATTACGCTAGGACGATTCAAAGCACATGCAATTTTGGCTCATGGGAAAAAGCGATAGTGCCATGTACTTACAGTCCCCGAGCGGTTCGCAAAGCCGGCGGCCAAGGTTTGCCTGTGTCAATCTCAACCAGGCTCAGGTCATCATGCTCTAAGAGGCAAAGAAAACACATGCTAAAATCATCAGCATCTAACCTCAGGAGAGGAATTTGAGGCTTCAGCAGCAAGGGCGTTCCTCAAAGCTTGGGCAACAACATTTTTACTTATTTATTTTACAAGACCGACGTGGAGCGCACAGCACAATTATCAAAGCTTTTGGCTCCCCCCACTCCTAAATGGAACAGTCAAGGAAAATAGTCTAATTTGACAATTTTCAGCTAGTTGAAATGATACGTGGAAGAGACACGGAAGAAGGAAAGTGTATTATTCACTATCTGATAAATTATTGCCATTACACAAGAAGCAAATCTGAGCACAGGGGATGCAAAGCACTGCTGCGGGCTGCACACATGTTTTTGCCAGCCACCAAAGGGCATCACCATGGGACACAGAAGCCCTCCTCAGTGCTCAGCCCTTGCTCATGAAGCCATAAAACAAGTAAAAGGAGAAGGGATAAATGTTTGGCAGATTGGGTCCAACACTGGTCACCCACCCCACCATGCTTAGGGCGGGCAGGGATAACTGGGCAGTGCGCAACCACCAGCAACACTCGGGGCACCCGCGGCAGGGAGATTAGGACAAAATAGCTGCAATTTTATATGGAGATGAGAAACTAATACACCTTTTCCCCGTGTTTCTCCCATTCCCTCACATGACCACCAATGTTCATCTCAGTTTGTAGCACCGAAGGCGGGAAGGCACGGGTCCAGGGCAGCAAGGTCGATTCCTTCTCCTCCCAGCCCCAAATGATGCCACGGGCAGGCATGGCTGGGACACATGCCCTGAAGGGAGAGGGTGCTGGAGCCATGTGAGCATGGACTCCCCATCCCTGCGGTCCCACCTGCACCCCAAAATGCCGTCCCCATCGCTCCCAACCCGCGCAAATGTATTCATGAATTCGTTTAGAAAGTTCTCTCTGTGCTCGAGCGGGTGCTGCTTGTAATTGCTGGCGGCCAAAATCTGTTCTGTTTTTTCTGGCTGAGGTACCAGGCAATCATCAGCTGTAATTATTTCGAGTCTTGTTACAGATGGATCTCCGAGCTTTCAGTCTTAAACAGAATTCATTATTCAAATGCCTGCTCCAGCCTTCTGTGGAGGGCTGGGCACGGGCGCCGCGGGCTCCCCGCAGTCACAGCGAGCAACAAATGGTTGGGGGAAGGCGAGGACGACGGTGGGATCTGCTTGTCAAATCTGCCCCGCTGTCTCTCCCGTTGCTTTGGCTGGGACTGGGGGAATGCGTGCCCTAGAGGAGCTTCGTCCCACAGGGCTGGGGGTGGTGAGGGACCAGCTCCTGGGTTCTCATGCAAGATTGAGATCGGGATGCGTCAGCAGCCCAAAACAGCATGGCCGTGGGCTCGCCTTGTGCTGAGCTTGCTTGCTCTGCACACACCAGGGTCTCCAGCAGCCAAGGTCACCCCACAGAGGGTCCAGAAAGCCCCAAACCCCAGCTCTGCCCTCCCAGCCAGTTCCCGAGCTCGATTCGGATGCATGACAGCACGAGTGGGAAGAGCCAGCAGGGCCTCAGGGTCTGGGGAATGATCAGAGCCCTGTGCCAGCGTAGTATGGAGGGGCTTGGCCTGGGTTCTTCTGCTCCTACCCCAAAATTTCCACTTCGTCAGATATAAAAATGTAGTGGTAGAAATAGGTTAAATGGAAAAAGTGTTATTTGAAAAACAAATCACCTTGAGCTTTTTCTCAGCTGAACCACCCATTTCAGCATTGTTTTCAATGAAAATAAATCCCGTTTTGCTCACTTTACGTCTTTCTGCTTTCAGAATGGATATTATCTTAAAATATAAAATGAAATATAAATATAATTATAAAATATAAAATTAAAATATAAAACACTTTTGAAACTGCAGAAGTCAAATGTTTGGGGGAACCCTAAAAACAGGCCAGGACAGAAAACATTCCCCTACTGAGGGGAAAAACCTGTGGGGTCTGCCAGGGGTGCACAGACACGAGCTGCACGGGGACGTGGCACCGAAAAGCCCCAAAGCCGTTTACATCCTGGCTCAGAGAGGTTTTGGCACCAAGGCAGCAGCTGGCATCACACTGAGCACCCCTGCCGATGATGCTGGGTGCTGGGTGATGCACGCACAAAAGAAAGGAGGGTTTGGAAGTTCAGGTGCTGCCTTAGGGGTGGTGAGATGTGCTTCCCGGCTCCTCTCTGGTGCTAGAGGAAAGCTCTCTTCTCCCTTCCTTGCAGCCCCCTCCCCAAATGCATTTTGGGTTTATGACAACATAAAGATTTGCAAGGAAAGTGTCTCATTTCCTTTCAAATTTTCAATTTTTGCATCGGAAAAGGAAAAAAAAAATGGATTGTTTCCTGGCTGCCTTCCAGACCAAAGCTGGGGCAGTTTCCAATTTAAAAAGTCAATATTTTCCATAGGAAATTTCAATCTTTTTTTTTTTTTTCTTCCAAAAAAGATAATTTTGTCAAAGTTTTCCACCGGGAGGGGGAGAGGGCCGCTCACAGCAGGCAGCAAAGTGTTGTTAATCTTATGCACACACAAAATGGAAACGCCACTTCCTGGTGGGATTGCTGGTATTTTGTTTTGATAAAAATTTTAATCTCTGTATCCTCCCGCTACTGTTTGTATTTTTTGTGTGTCTATTTGAAAAGCAAACAATATTGCCTGCTCTCGTGGCGCTCTGGGTTTGGTTTTGCTTTACACTTATTTATTTTGCTTGGCAGTTTAAATTATTAGTCCTCGACCCTGCAAATATTTTACGGCATGTATGTCGCAGTGCACGCAAGCAAAACGTGCTGGGCTGGTGGCAGGATGCGGCCGGGGGGTTGTTTGCAGGAAGGAAACATGGGTGCTTTGGTGTGAACTGGTCAGTGTGTTTTAACCTGAAATGCAAAAGAAATGGGCCCATCCATTTCTGACACCTTCTGAGCGCAGAGGCCAGTGCCAGGTTTGCCTGGAGGGTACCAGCTCCCCTCCTGCTTTTGGAGAGCAGGGAAATGGATGGGGAAGGGACGGGAGCACCTGGAGAACTGTGGGGTGAAGGCAGAGGCTGTTCTGAGTCCCAAGAGCTTAGGGAAGGGACTGGCAAAGAGAAGAGCCCGCAGGCACCCAGGAAAGAGAATAAACCATCCCCTCCTGCTCTGATCCATCCCAGTTCAGCAGCCTTTGCTAGCTCAGTGACCGGACAGACACAAAGAAAATGGGAAAAAAAAACTGCTTCATATCAAGCTGAAGCAGTAAAGTAAAGGAGAGGGGGGGAAAAAAAAAAAAGTCTAATTTTCTTTCCTGAAATGAAAACCTAAATAAAACAAGTCATTCCGTGGGCACTGGAGTTAATGAGCCCTGCTTTGCCCTAGATTTATGCCTCCTGGACTAATGACTTTCAGGCCTCAGGTGCAGGCAAGAGCAGAGCCCATGGTGAGGGCTCGGGGAAGTGGGGGGCCACTGGTTGTGCTTTTGGGATGCCCTGAACTTGGTTAAAATGGGGTCGGTTCAGAAGCCCCGCAGACCCAAAAGCAGGCTAGAGCCTGCCTTCGAACCTCACTGCTCACCTTCGCCTTCAGTCCCTTTCCCCACTGAAGTAGGCAGACCTGGCTCTTTCCCAAACCCCAGAACAGACCCTAACACCCCCCACCCCAAAAGGGTCCCTCCTTGCAGCTGCTGGATCCAACCCTGCTGCCCTAGGAAACAAGGACAGAAGGAGTGGACCCCAAGTACAGGGGGCAGCACCAGAGAAACCCCAGGGGTGCACCCCAACACAAAGGGGCTGGGAACCCCTGGGAAAGGGGTGAGTTGTGGTCCAGAGGAGGAGGAATGCTGCTAGGAAGAGCGCTCTCCTCATCCATTGCTCACGATTCCCTTGGGAAATGCTCACTGCACATAGAGCAATTCCCCAGGGACGTGCAGGACACCTTGCTATTACCCCTTCCCCGCCCGCCCTAAGCCAGCGAGACCGGGGAGATCAGCAGCCAGAACACCTTCCCCGGCATCACTGCCCAGGAATCCAGCTCTCACCTTTCACACCGTCGAAATATTTTAGTATCAGCCAAACCAGCCAGAAATGGGGAAAAAATATTACCCTGGGTGGTAAAGGGCAAACCCAGCTCTGCTTCCCCCTGGACACCCAGCTCTGGAGCAGCCAGGTTTCACGCGTGGGCAGCTCGTGCTCCCTGGGCAATGCAGGGGGGCACAGCGGGACACAGGTGGGGACAGCAGGGGAAATCGCAGGCACGTTGGGTAGCCTGTAGTAAAAAGCACCTAAAACCAGGCGTGTTCCTGAGGGTGATGTGTGGGAACACTTCTTGGCAACCCTACAAACCCCATAAAATGGCATTAAGGAAAAGAAGCACGGGGATGTCACCCCAAAGAAAGCCCTGTCAGAACTGAAAATGCAGTTTATCACTTTGGTTAACATCCATTTGTCAGTGAGTTTCTCACAGAAGGAGGGATAAGGTCAGGGACAGGGCCACATCATCCCTGCTGCAGCTCCCTGCCGACAGAGGCTGCAAGCCCACCATCCTGCCCAAACCTTGATTTTGGGGTTTTGGGGGCACTGGGGACAGACCCCAAAACCACCATAATAAAAATGCTGTACAACAGCAGCAAGGGGCATGCAGGGAAATAGGGGATGTACTACCAAAACCCCAATGTGAGGAAAAGGAGCATGATTTACCCCTCTCTTCCCCTCCACAATGTCCTGCTGGGGCTGGGGGGATGCATCCTGCTGGAGCTGGCCCCGACCCCAAGGATGCTCAGAGGAGCCCTGCGGCCTCCTGCCAGCGTGCTCCGGGACCCAGCTGAAGCAGCACCAACAAGGATTGTGTTTTCTCCGGTTTGCAACGCTGCCTTTGTCTCTTGCAAAAACAAAAGCCCTGAAGAAACACAATTAAAATATTATAATTATTGGTGGTGGAGTGTTTGCTTTTATCGGCTCCCACTTAAAAAGATGCAAATAGAGGTGATTTTAGCATTCCAGTCATCCCCGCTCCCTCCTACAGGCATGGAAATATTTGGTTTAGTCAACTTTGTTGTGCTGATTCTCTACTTTCTCTCTTTTTAGTGACGAACATGATCACGCTCCTCCAGCAGCTGAGCCACCCCATGGGAGCTGCATCCCCCTGCTGTGCTCAGACTCACCCTACAAGTGCAAAACGCCTCCACCCAGACCCCAAAACCTCCAGGGTGAGGGGGGAGCAGCAGCAGGACACCACCCCAATGCTTTTTTTTTTCTCTCAGTTCAATTTTTGCAGTAGATGCTACCTGTGAGCAAAGGGTTCAGGGACGTGGGTGACCCCACAGGGAGAAAAGGGGAGGCTGGGGGTAGGGGGAACACGAGGGTTGTGATGGGATGGGTTTGGGGTCACTTTCCTGGATCAGAATGGGGTCTGGGGGCAGGGGGGTGAAATTATGGTGCTATTCGGGGGCAATTGTGGGCTTGGAGCACCCTCATCTGGGCAAAGCGGAGCCCTGCACCTGGTGGAGAGCCAGGACGAGGAGAGAATAGGGTCGGGCCGGGAATTGGGGTGACCCCAGCTCCTGTACCTGCGCCGGGCGGCAGAGGTGGCGCAGCCCCCCCCGTCCTGTGTCTCCCCGGCTCCTGTCCCTGCGAGGGAGCACGGAGGTGGCACAGGAGCAGGGACCGGGATCCGAGCCTAAATCCCTGCCCGAACCATCCCTGTGCTGGGGCCCTACAGCACTACGGGGCGATTAAACCGGATTATTTGGGCTGCGAGCGAAAAAAAAAGCAAAAAACATCAGCAGAAATGAAGAGAAAGGTCTTTGTCTTCTATCACACTCACAAAGCATCTTCATCCCGTGTCCAATAACTCCCTTCACAATGCAGTACACAGCTACTGAGGATAATTAACTGCCTAATTAAAGATTAGAGCACTGTTGTTGTTTCCCCCCACAGGGACAGCCTTAAATGCGATACAGATAAGTGTTACACAAATTGGTGGCGGTGGATGTGGCCACTGTGTACGGCCTTGGAGAGGGCATTGCAAAGCCCAGAGATTGCAGAGCCGCTGGGAAGGACACGCTGCTTCTGGCTTCTCCTGCTTCGCACTGAATTTGGGAAAAAAAAAAAAAAAAAAAAGGAAAAAGTGGAGCAAGAGTTGTGAGCACTTTTCGATGGGAGAAATTGGTGACATACGTGTTGGGTTAGGGCCAGAATTAGGGTTAGGGTTGTTAGGGTTTGGAGCGAGAGAAAGCGTAGAGTCCTGTTGTGTGTGGGGTTGTGTAAAGGCTTCCAAAGGGAGTTCAGGTCTTTCAAAAGGTTTTTGTTTTAATCACTTTTCGATGGGAAAATTTGGCTATGTATGTGTTGGGTTAGGGTCATAATTATCATTAGGGTTAGGGTTCACCTCCAGCTTCCCAGGGTCCACAAGCACCACCAAGCCTCCAGGCAGGTTCCAACATTTTGGTTAACAACTTCCTCAGAAAGGGGGCACAAATAGTCTTTTTATTTAACTAATTTAAAAGTCGTATTTAGAATTAAACACAATAGGACCAGACATTTAAACAGCCAAAATAGATGTATGTAAAATATATTTTATATGACATCTGCTTATTAAAAAATTCCCCAAGAGAAATCAGACAAAGGAGCAAAAGTCTGGGAGTGGAAATAGCTTTGCAAATAATGAATATGTATTTGAAAAATTGAATATACTCACTTAGAAAGTAGAGTAGTTGCTAGGCTGGTAAATATCAGTCTATAAAGAGAAAATTGCTGTACAGACTTGGTTTATGTAGTCTGATGTGAGGCTTCATGAAGGCTCAGGCCAACCTATTCAACAGCTCCATAAATGGAATTTCCCTTTTTTTTTTTTTTTTTTTTTCAGATTAAAAGCACGAGCTAGTAGTTGAGGAACAACATCAGCCTTTTTTATTACTTTTTGTGGAACGACATAACTGGTTTCGTTGTATTCTCAAGTCTCAATGAAAGGAACAATTTAACCCAGATTTACACATTTCCCTGTAGCATGTGAAACTTAGAGGTCTTCTTACGGATTGTGAGACCCTGGCTCCAAAACGAGAGTCAAAGCAAGTAGAGCTCATATCTGTATTCATATTTGCCAAAATAAATAAATAAATAAATAAAATATAAAAAAAGAAAACAGCCACACAAAAAGGCTGGAAAACTAGCATGCACATACAAGAAAAATGTGAGTTGGAACAAATGAAAGAGAGGGAGGGTGACGTAAATTCTGCTAGAATTCGCCATTTTGAAGAGCAATGATGTCTCCTGACGTTAAGGGGAGCTGAAAATATATCACCACCTCAACTCAGTTTTGGATCCTTCAAGCAAGCAGCCAGCCGGGTCTGCTCAAAGCACGCATCCCACATCAGCTTGCCCACTCCTGCACCCCTAGAGCATCCTTCTGAGGGTACCTAATAAAGGCAAGGGGGCTCCCAACTCCTTCCCCCATGGAAGCTAATTAGTGTGAACCTCTAACGAGCCTCTGCCAGCAGCTGAATTGGGCCTTCCCTGCTCTTTGCAGCACTGATTCCGACTGAGCCCCCCCCCCCCCCAAATCTTACTGGGGGAGAGGAGAGCAAAAAGCAGAGCCGGAGGAGAGCCCCGCGGTGCAGAGCTGCTGCCCTCTGCCAGCTCACACCTCTCACCCCGCTCAGCTCTCCCAAGTCCCAACTCCTCCGTACTTCACCACTAGGTACGGCCACAAAGAATGAAGCAAACTGGTCTCCCAGCACTCGGCTTCAGGTTTTCCTAAGGGGACAGATAGGACTGATTATCTCTGCAGGTAATGCATGTCCCACTAACCATGAGCAATCCCAGTACCCAAACGTTTCTGCTGGTGGGGATCCGGGGCTGCGAGCTGGTGCCAAATGATCCACTCTCGTCCCAAGGAAGCCCAGTGCTTGGCTGGATCAAAACAAAGAGGTCTGAGCATCAAGAGCTCTGAAACAGAGAGGGGAAGAAGGAGAAGGAGAGCTCGACGGGCCTTGCGCACATGTATGGGTTGCGTCTGAGCTGCAGTATTGCAGCCCGTCCCCGCACCACCACGCAGCTGGCACCGCGCCGGCCTCGCGTGTTGCCGCTGGTGAGCGTAAGGGCAGATCTGATATACATAAATCAACATATTACTCATTTTCGAGCATTGCAGCCTGACAGCTGTTACATGAGCACATTGTTAAGAACTGTCAGGCAGTGATACATGGTGTCTTTTACAACATATGTTGACTTTTATCTGACGTTGTTCCATAATTAGCCCCAGGGAGCAGGAATCTGGGCATCCGGCTGGCTGTGTGATCCCGGCTGACCTTTGCTGTGGGGGGCAGAAGAGCTTCGAGCTGGGCCTGTGGAGGATGGAGGGGGATGAAGGAGGAGCACCGATCCACGTGGTCCCCGTGGGCTTGCATCCACAGCCCAGGGACAGAGCAGCACCATCCCCTTTTGGGTTCCTGAGTGTTTCAGAGCTGTCACGAGAGGGGCCCCACGAGGCTTGTAAGCTTTCCTTCAGGATGGAGCCCTGAATTTCAGGCTGAAAACAGGGCCATGATCAGAGGTATGGGGTGAGGAGGGGTCCCAGTGTCCTTCCCCAAGGGACAAGTGTGTAGATGGAAGGGGACAGTGCAGTCGGCGCGAGTCCTGGTGGGGAGGGCAGATAAAGGAAGGAGCAGATGGTGGAGTTAATGAACGGAAAGGATAGATGGATGGACTAAAAGACATTTTTGTCGCAATGGATGGTCGCACTTCTATTAGGATGAGGACAAATGTGCCAGCGATGCTCCCCATGGAGGGTGGGCTCCCAGCCAGCTGCAGGGCAGGTGAGGAGCAGGACATCCCCACCAGGTGGGAGAGGGCTCTCTCTGCTGCGTGGCGTTACAGCCCTGCCCTGCCTCTCCCATCAGTTCAAAAGCTGAGCGATGGCCAAGCAGGGAGCACCCTGGTGCTCCAGAACCAGCTGCAGATCACTCCCTTAACTCCTGTGGCTCTGATGCTCACACACACATAACACCTGTTTGTCTCTGGAGCCCAAAAAGCAGGGGCAGGGGGCAGAGGGACAGATGCCAGGAGCAACCACGGAGCCTTTGGAGCCCCTGGGCTGTGCACGCCTTGGTGGAGATCTTCTCGTGCCAGCACTTGTTGCAGTGGGCTGCACACAACGGGCAGCATCGTGCACTTACCGTGCTTAGATAGCCCAGCACGTGCTTGGATTCAGGCACACGAATGCAAAGCAAGATCCAATCCCTAAATATCCCAGCTTAGGAAAGACCCCAAGCCTCAGCAGCCACGATCCTGCTCATCCCCAGTCTTCTCTGCAATATTCCCAGGCTCCTGCTCCCTCGAAACAAGCACCAGGCTGCTCAGAGGACTTCGCTCTCTCCAAGGCAGCGCTGAGCTTTGGGGCTTCAGCCTGGAAGTGGAGAAACCCATTGGGACTGCTCGGTTAGCAGGGAGAACCCACCGGATTCCAGGAGCCCCCCAAATGCCTGGCTTGTTTTCCCATCCTCACTGCAGCTTCCTGAGCTCGAAAAACAGGAGAGGAAAATAAATCAATAGGACACGAAGATAAATACGCTTTTTAGTGCTTGTGCGTTGCAGCTGATTTCTCCTGCCATGCTGTGGTGGCTGCATAATTCATGAACTCCCCGGTAACATGCAAAGTGGGGGTCTGCGGGCACCCAGCTCCTGCTCCATGCTCCTGGCACAGCCACAGCTCCTGCTTCTGGAGGCGGGGAGGGAGGTCACAGTCCTGCATGGGACAGGGACTTATTTAGGGTGTCCCTGTGCCGCTGCCCTGCTGGCTCCTGGCCTCTCCATGCTGTTCACCGCCTGCCCTTGGGCTTGCTTGCTGCAGTTTTGATCTCAGCACCTGCAAAGTGAAAGAGCAGGCAGGTATCCCCAGCAGAAGGGTGAGCTCAGGACAGTCGATGACCCAGCAGAACGCCTTCACATGGGCTCAGGTCTGGTGAAACCAGGGGACTGGGGCTGCCACAGCAGGGACAGGAAGGTGTCTGCCTTTAGACATCGCCCCCCTCGTGGGGATCCCACCTCCTCCCCACTGAGCCACCACTGACAGGTTTTATCCAAGGATCTGGGATTTTAAAGGGGAAGATTTCAGAGGCGTTTCCTTCCAGTCTTTGAAACAAACACAAGCGCGAAGGAGAGCACAGAGCTAAGACCTTGATGCTCGAG
Organism: Cygnus atratus; assembly: GCF_013377495.2. Lineage (NCBI taxonomy): Eukaryota > Metazoa > Chordata > Aves > Anseriformes > Anatidae > Cygnus > Cygnus atratus. Next base: position 3,063,009 of record NC_066383.1, read on the forward strand.
AAGGGCAGAAACCGACCTGCTTTTGTGGGAGATTAGGGGAAACCTAGTTTCATCTTAAGCCACCAAAGGCTTCTAAAAGCCCCAAAGAATAGACTGTGCAACTCCAAAGAGCCTCTCAGGGCTTAGCTAAGAAAAGTCAATTTAAAGTTCAGGTGCAGCCTACTTAGCTAAAGGGCTGAGCTCTGCAGAAAGCAGAGCTTTTGGGTGACCTGCGCGGAGCTGCACCACGCTGCAGACCTGCTCTGCTCCCCCACGAGCAAACACCATCCTCCATCACACCAGGCACTATTCTAAACAGCACCAGCTTTTCTGCTTGGAAAATATTTTATTGCTCATCTTTGCATCGTGAAGGAGTCAGAAAGCATGCCAGGGGTGATCCGTGTCCTCGGTGGGGCAGCTCCAGGGTGCGCACAGGCTATCCAGTAAGGACACATGGCGAAAAGGCAAACCAGAAGAAAAGAAAATAAAACTCAAAATAATCAAGAGCCTGCTAGACAGCGGGGCTGGAAATCACAGCACAAACACCAAATACATCTGCGAGGTGCAGGGGAAATTTTTAATCTTCAAAATTGGCAAAAGATTTGAGATAGCTGGAGAACAATCATCCCTCCCCTTCGTGCCTGCAGGAAGTGACAAACTTTGCATAAACCACTTCCCTTCCCTCTGATCTGGCAAAGCTGCTGCCAACCTGTGGAGGAGACCAGCAGCTAGCCCCCAAACCCCACCCCAGATATATATATATTAAGGAGCAGAAGGCGCTAGGAAGGGGCAGTGCAATGGGATGGGGTCCAGCTGTGCCTGCCCTGAGCTCAGTTTCTGATTTCTGGGGCAGGGAAACCACAGCCCCACACCAGGGCTACGATGAGGAGAGAGCACCCCTCCAAAAGCAGGGGATGCGTTTCCCCGCCGGGTTAAATGTCACGAAGTGGGGAGGGGATTAAAACCAGCACCTTCGTGCTGCTGAGCCTCTGAGGCAGCGTCGCCCTGAGATTCACACCAGCCCTGGATGAAGCTGGAATATTAATGCGCAGGAGGACGGCGTCTGCCTCGGCCAGGCACCGGCTCTGCGCGGGAGAGAGATACCAGGAGCTCAATTTGTGTTTGCCTGAGCCAAGATGAAAATCTAATTAAACATGGCGTTGGGGCTTGGAGGAGCCGGGGATGGGGCTGGAATATAAAGCGCGGCTGCCACCTGCAGATCAGAGGGCAATATTAATAAACCCACGGAGGGGGACCGGAGGATCAGCTGGTAATATTGATAAATGTAAAGCAAAGACAAAGCAGCCGGGGAATATTGGATGGTAATGCTGATAAAAATGCTACAGGGACTGCCTCGACAACAGGCTGCTGATAGCCCTGCCTGCTTCCCGGGGTGGGGGACAGCATCAGGCATCTGGCACCCCTGCAGCAATGTGTGGTGGGGATTTCTGCTGGATTTAGCCCCTGGAAGGGCCAGGGCTGAAGGAGGAGTCGAGGGCAGAGGGTTTCACCCTGCAGCTGCTGCTCTGCAGGCTGAGAGCCTGCTGGCCTTGCCCAATTGCCCATCATCTTTCATCCGATCCTGAGTGTGCAAGAGGGATGTTTGTTCCCTCCCAGTCTCAGTGGTGCTCAGGGATGCTGGGGACGGCGTGGCGGCGTGCACAGGTTGCTCCCTGGCGATGTGTGCGCTAAGGGGGAGAGCACTGATGGGGACAGAGCAGGGAAAGGGGCCCCAGCTCTCGTGGTGGGGGTGGTGGTTGCATCTGACATCTTGTACAGCCCTTTTGGTCTCCTCAGGAGGAACAAGCGAAGCTGTATGGGAGGCGCCAGACACGGAAATTCAACATAAAGCTGCAAGGGACCTTCCTCACCCACTGCCTCAGTTTGTCCCGTGATGTCCTCACACCACATTGCTCCCATTTTGCAGCAGGGAAGAGCGAGGCAGGGAGCGCTGGAGGAGAGCGGGGGCTGCTCAGACCCTAACCCTAAGGGCAGGACCCTAACCCCACCCAAACACAGCTGGGCTCCCCTGCAGGAGTTCCCAGGGCCCCTGGGGAGGAGCAGTGGCCACCAGCGACCCGAGCGTCCCCCATCTCCCTGCAGCCACTGCTGGGGACACCAGACACCCAGAGCCCTGCTCTCACCACCCCCTTTTGCCTCCCCCCCTGCAGCACACCCCAGCCGGGTGATCAGGAGGAGCCACCGAGCGCACTTTGAATCCCAGGCTGTGCGTTTCGGAGCTGCCAGAGCGATGATTTAAACATGAAGTCAGAGCAGGAACGGCGCTGTCAGAGCCGCAGCGCTCGCTCCGATCGATGGCTCCCCGAGGGGCTGCGACGTGCCTGCGCTCGGAGACACCTGCAGACACTGCGCCTCCTCCAGAGCAGCCCCTCGGCTCAACGAGACCCCTTCCTCCCTTTGCTCTGCTAGGCAAGACCCTTGGACAAGAGCCCGAGGAGGAGAAGGAGGAGGAGGAAAAGGAGGAGAAGGAAGAGGAGAAAGAGGAGGAGGAGGAGGAAAAGGAGGCGAAGAAGAAGGAGGAGGATGCATGGTGCTGGCGATGGGAGGAGGAGAAGAGACAAACCTGTTATCTGGCTGCAAAAAGGGGACCTTCAGACTCTGGAAGTGCCCCAATTCATGGCTCATCGCAGCCAGGGCACCTTCTCTCCACGCCCCCCCCCGGCTCCAGGCTCAGTTCCTGCACCCACAGAGGAGCCACAGAGCCCAGATCCCTCCCAGGCAGCCCGAGCTCTCCTTGCTGCCTTGAAAGGCATTTTTGTCCTGCTGAGGGACAATGTGTGACCCCGGGACACCTGCATGTTCCCCAGCCCCACCAGCACAGCTGAGCTGACCCCGTAACGCTAGGGATGCCAAGCTTGGGGGTCCCACACACCTCGATGCTCCTCAGCCACCGGGAGCACCTGCCCCAGCTGTCACCCCACTGTACTGAAATCCCTGACCCACGAGCACCTCAATTAGCTCCACCAGCATCACTTAGCTCCATACATGCCTCGGTCATGGCTGAAAAACCTCGTATTTGCTGGTTGTTTCCCTCTAATTCTGTGCGACTCCTTTCCCCTGGAGTACAGGTGCAAGTGGGCGCGTTGGTTCCCCTCCTCCTTCCCGCAGGGCTTAATCAGGCATGGAGCAAAGCTTGATTAGAGCTCCTTAATGACCCCATCATCCCCCTCCCATGGGCAGGAGGAAGGCAGCCAGCGAGGGGGATGCTTGTGGCCTTCCCCTGCCTCCTGGTGAGCAGAGGGCTGAGCAGGAAAGGCAGCACCCCGAGCTGGGTGCTGCACCACCCCAAGCACCCACCAAACACAACGAGGCATAAAAAGTTGGTGCATCCTCCCAGTGAGCAACCCACCCCTCAAATCCATCATTGCAGGGAGGCTGGGGGGACACAGAGGGACCTGGTGCCATGGGGACAGCAAGGATGGAGAAGGGAAAAGGGGTGGATGGACGGGGGCAGCCCCTCCGTCCCGGCTCCGCAGCAGGATAACCGATGGCCAGCGATGCTGTAGGAGGCCTCCCACGGAGATACCTCTTTATTTTTTTTCCCTCTCCCATCCTCTCCTTGTCATCTCACTGCTGCCACGCCGGCACTGCCACCTTGTGGCACGGCCACCAGGAGGGCTGGAGGCCTCGTGGCACTGGCCACCAGCCCTGGACGTGGCACCTGGACACAGCAGGCGCAGCCCAGCCAGTGCACGCAGCCTTTTATTTTTTTGGGGGGAGCCACATCTGGGCAAGCCAGCACCGCGGAGGTGACAAAAAAGTCCAAATGCAACCAGGGAAGGGGAGCGGGGAGAGCATCAACCTGCAGGGAGAAGTGGAGAGCCGTAAGGGAAGAGGTGGCAGCAGCTGGGGCAGAGGCACGGGGGGTGCTGGGGGAGGCGAGCAGTGGGGCAGGGCTCGCTTACCTCCTAGTCCTCGCTGGGAAGCTGGACCTGGGTCTTGGTGTCCAGCGTGGAGTCCATCATGGGGTCCATCATGGGGTCCATCCCAGTGTCCGTCCCCGTGTCCGTCCCCGTGTCTGTTCCGGTGTCCGTCTCGGTGTCCAGCCCAGTGTCCATCCCGGTGTCCATCATGGCGTCCATCACAGTGTCTCTCGTGGTGTCCATCCCGGTGTCCTTCACAGCTTCTGTCACAGCCTCTGTCACGGCCTCCATCACGGCCTCCATCATGGTGTCCGGCACGCCTTGGAGCAGCACCTGGGACACGCTGCGGCGAGCAGAGGTTATGGGGCAGGGGGCACAGGACCCCACCAGGATCGGGCACCCCCTTTCTCCTTGCAAGGAGCCAGGGTTTGATGCCCTCCTGCTTTTAATTCCTGGCTGATAAAATGACAGCAAGGTGAAAGGGATCTGGGCCTCTCCCCTACTGAGGGACCACAAGCCACAAATGTGGGGGTCTGTGGGCAAAGGGAGCCCCCCCCAAAAATCCACGCCAAGAGGACCTCACCCGTTTTCAGTTTGCTCCTTCCTGTCCTCCACCAGATCATCCTCCAGCAGGCTCGAGACGCGATGAACACGGGTCTGGCTGCAAAAATCACTCCTCAGATGCTGCCACAGCCACCGCTGCCCCCAGCACCCCATCCCGATAGTGCCCTGTGCCCCCCCAGGCTTTACCTCCACCTCAAGTACTGGACCTTCATCCTGTCCTCCACGAGGACCTGCCCGGGTGCCTGCACCCCATGGTCAGCATCACCCTGGGGAAAGTGGAGGGGGGGCAAGTTAACCATGGCAGCAGGTCCTCGGGGGGGGTGGGACAGGGGATGGAGGGACAGTGGGGTGGGAAGGGGGGGGTGAGGAAACCTCCCCTGGGCCCCGTTGGCATGGGCACAGGGTGGCTGAAGCCTGCTGCCTCTGAGGGTGCAGGCAGGAGGGTTTCCTACCTTCGGGAATGTCGGGATTCAGGCAGCCCCCCAGGGCACCCCATCCCGACACCCCAGAGGGGTTTATTGGGGTCCCAGGTGTTGCCGTGGGTGCTGACCTGGGGGCTTGGACCACCGGCTTGCTGGGAGGCTGGAGGAGCTGCTGCAGGCTCTGCCTGGGGCTCTGCCCGTGGTCCTGCCCGTGGCTCTCCTTGGGGCTCTGCCTGGGGCTCTGCCCAGATTTCCAGCACCCTCTGGAACAGCCTGGAGAGCAGCTCTTCACCCTGCAAAGGGAGCATAGCTGCAGGCTGGCTGTGCGTGCACCAAGGGTTGCATCCGGACACGCAGTGCTGGCTCGGTCCTCTAAAGAATGCCCTGGATATAAAGCCCAGGCTCCCCTGAGCCCCTGCGGGCATTCTCCTGCCTCGTCTTCACCTTGCGCAGACACCAACTGACCGTGGCCAACGCATCCACCTCCACCACGGGGCCATCCTGGAAGAGGGGAACCCGGTGAGCCCCAGGACTCACCCAGGGACCAAACGTGCCCCAGGAGCCACGGGCACAGCCCCCGCTGCCCCCTGCTTACCGGTGCGCTGTCGGTGGGGATGTGCACGCCGGTGCCTTTCCGTGCCGCGATGTACGCAAGCCACAGGGACACGATCATCCTGGGCACCCTGCCCCGGGGCAGCCCCTGGCACCGCCAGCCCCCCCGGATTGTTGGGTCAGAGCCGGAACCGGCACCACGGGGCTCCCGGAGCAACGGGGAGAAGGGGGGGGGGGGGGGGGGGGGGGTGCCAATCCTGCCACGCTCAGCACAAAGCTGCCATTGCCCGAGCTGCAGCATCGCTTGGAGAGGGTGGCAGAGAGCAAACCTCTCACCCCACCAGCAATCTGCCCTGAAGAACTCATGAAACAGGGCTGGAGACTGGGCAGAAGCACCTCCACCCCATCACACCTCTGTGGCTGTGGGATTGAGGGCACCCAAGGGAATTCAAGCCTTGGCACCCACCCAACTCCCTGACCCCAGGGGACAAGCATCCCCCCCACCTCTCTGGCAACAACCCCAGAGCAGCCTGTCTGCTCCCAAGATCCCCAACCCAACTCAATGATGTCAAACGGCCTTTATTATTTTTTTTTTTTTTAGCAAATGTTTATTTATATCAAAATACAAAACATTTCTGAAGCAGGGTAATGTTACATGAGGAGCAAGTTAATCAGTTCCAAAACCCATCATTCTCCTACAGAATGGCTAGTTGTACGTAACATTGCAACACCGCCATAATTTCTTAAGTGGGTACATTAGAGGAGAAAACAAACAAACAAAAAAGAAGTCAATCTATGAACATGCAATGTTACCGGCAATAAATTGTTAAGTACCCAGCAGGCCTTAAAATCCCAGCAGGTGGAGACCGAGGGACCAGCTACTTCCAGTAAGGCAGGGCTTCAAGCTATTCTCTTCCACTTTTTGTTGACTTGTCAGCATTTACTTGGGAGCCAACACCAGTCCAGGAGCCAGAGGGGCCGGTTTGCCTTGGCAGAGCAGGTTTATTGCTTAGAGCTATCAAAGCAGACGCTCGGGGCCACCCCTAGCAGCAGGCTGGCTCCGGGAGGTCTGCGTTGGCCAAGCTGGAAGATGTAAACCCCCCCCCCCCGAGGCAGGCGGGGAGGACAGCGAGGAGGTCTCATTTCCCTGCCCAGGGCAGGTTAGCACCCAATTGGAAGAAGAGCAGGGGGGCGAAGGACCCCAGTTCTGCCCCGTGCTGCACAGGGCGGATGGTGGCTTCCCCTCCCCGCGGCCCCGGGGTCCTTCCCGGGGACCCCGGTGCCAAGTGGCACCTGCGAGGCCACCGCCGGTCCCTGCTGCTGGCATTTCGGAGGCCTTCACGAGAACGGAGGCCGAGAGCAACAATACAGATACAGAGAGTATACAGAGCGCAGAATAAGTTTTCGTATAAGGCTTTGGTACAGCACCATCATGTCTCAGATTTATTTCTAAATCGTTTACAGAAAAAAAAAAGCTTACTGAAAAAATAGTGTTTTGTTTCTCTTTTTTTTTTTTTTAATTTTTAATTTTTTTCTTCTCTTGAGGAACATACCTGAAGTTCAAAAATTAACCCTCTAGTTGCCGTCTGGGCTCACACCAAATGCTATTTTTGCTGTGTGCATCTGTGCAAGTTAAAAACTACACAAATCAAACCCAGCTGCTGAAAACTGTTCCGCAGCCACCCCCTCCAGCTGCCCATGCAGCAGCCAACAGTTCGAAGCGCACAAGTCAGCACTCAACACCACAGAGACTCAGCAGCTGATCGCTACTAACTTCTAGTTTTAAAAACAAAAGGAGGAAAAAAAAAGTCACAACGACAAAGAGTATGGAACCAGCAGTACTAAAGTTTACTAAAGTTTTCTTTATTGTTACTGTTATTAAAAAAAGTCAGTTCCACTGGTTACCATTGAAACAGCACCAAAGAGCACCCTAATGTGTGTTATACATCGTAATACTCGACATTCGAGAAATGGAAACAAGGTTGGATGGTCTAGTCTGTGTGTCAATAGGCAAGAACTTTTAAAAAAATAAAAATAGTTGTCCCACACAACCAGAGACCTGTTGAGTTGTAAAGAAAATGCTGGGAAAATACTGTAGAGTTAGGAGGAAATTATATCAAGACCTACCTATGGAAGTCTAAGAGGGTTCAGAGACTATGAACCTATCAAAGGGGGTTAAAAAGTCTGCGGTCCCCATGGGGGCTGGGGACCCTCCTAGGGAGCTGGCGCGTAGATGTAATTCTCTCTGGATGCCCAAAGGATGGCTCGAGAAACCTACAGAAACGTCGGTGTTTCCGTTTGGTTTCTGTAGGGCTTTCCCCCAAGGGAAGCACAGAGGGAGCAGGATCCCCATAGCTGGGCAGAAGGTCCCACGTCACCTCCAGGGGCACGGGAGCATCCCCCCCGGCTGCTTTCTGCCGGCCCCACAGAGAAGCCGAGGCAGGGTTGTTTCATCAAGTGGTGGGGAAAAAGTTTTAAAAAGGGAGAAGTTTGGCCTTAAAGTGCATCTGGGAGGGCGCTGGCCTCTCCCAGCCGAGCTGACACCTCTCCGAGCAGAGACGGGCGCTTTGCCCTGCAGCTCTGCCCCGTTCCCAGCAGGAAGAGCCTGGGAGGGGGCAGGAAGCCCCCAGGAAGCAAATACCCAGCGAGAAGCAAGCTCCCCCCAGAAACGCGCTCAGCTACGGCGGATGGACGAAGCGGGGTTGTGTGTACCAAAAAAAATACATAAATATGTCAATGAGGGAAGCGGGATGATGCTGGCCCCGCGGCCGCCCCTTGGTCCCGTGGCGCCCAGGAGAGGAGCGGCTCTTTGTGTCTGTTTGGCATCCAGAGGGTTAACGGTACTGTGGAAAGTGTGCTTTGTAAACATTGTTCCTGTTTTTTTTTCTGTAAGTGATTCAAGGGGAGATGGGGAAAAGGAGAAAGCTGCCCACGACCCAGCCCACCCTCCCCGAGAAATACCCCAAAGCCAGCCGGCCTGACCGCTGCCAGAGAGCGGCCAGAGACGTCCCGTCCCTTCGCTTTCTTTTTCTTTTTTAAACATATAAAATACTTCACTTATGTATTTACCGCTAATAAATGCAAGTTAGTTCCATCAAACATGCTTCGCTTTGATATCAAGAAGTGGTGCTGAACAAATCTTGGCTTGATATTAGAAACACCCTCCCCCCGACCCACCCCAACGAAGAAGACAGAAATATCATGGAAAATACAGGTGACACCTACGAAGGAGAGGGTGCCGCTGCCAGGGGGCCAGCTCCGGGCACCCTTCGCCCTCCCAAACGCGTTACATTCGTGCCTCGGTCGGCTGGGGACGCGGCGAGACAGAAGAAAAGAGGTCCTGCGTGCCTGGCACCTCTGCAGGGGGAACTGAGCCCAGAACAGCACCGGGGTCCCGCACGGGGCCATGGGACCGAGCCCATGGAGGGGAGCAGCATCCCCTGGCCCCATTGCGCAGCAATCCCTAAATCCTGGCCCCCGAGGAGGGGAGCAGAGGGACGGATCCAGCATCTCAGGCTCGGCTCGGTGCCGAAACCGCAGATGGAGCCTCAGGAGAGCACGGACCCCACAGGTGGATGCCCAGGGGGAGATGTGACCCCAAGGAAATAGTGGGGTCGCGGCGAGCATCAGGGGACGTGGCGGGTCTGTATTGCTTTGAAGAAAAATCCCAGAGCACCCCCACCACCTTCCCCACAAGAGCTGCTGCAGGCAGGGGTCCCCCCTGTGCCAAGCAGGGCATTGATGACCCGACCCCCCCGTGTTACCCGTGCCGGTAACAGCAGCCTGCACGGCACCGCTCCGCCTCCACGCTCCGAGATCTTCTCTTCCCAAAGAGGTATTTAAGTGCCGGAGCCAGGCCCTACACTGGGAGACAGCACCGAGGCCGCCCAGCCAGGACTGCAGGAGCACCTAAGGGACCAAATCCCCTTGGCCCACACCGAGGGGGCTGCGTTGGGGTGGCACCGGCTCTGCCCCCCTCTCCCCAAGGCGTGTGGGTTTCCAAAGGCAGCGAGGACGAGGACGGGTCGCCGGCAGCGCCCGGTGAAGCGGCGCCGTGCCCTACGGGAGGGATGCACGGGGAGCCTGTCCCCACAACACCCCCACCATGTCCTGTGCCACCGGGCTGCAAGCAGCCACGTCCTTCCCACTGCCAATAGCACCCTTTGAGCTAAAATTCCACTTGTTTCTCCGAAAAAAAAAAAAAAAAAAGCAAGATGCGTGCCCCTCCGTGGAAGCACCACCGGGCACCATCACCTCGCCACGGCACGAGTCAAGCTGGCAGCAGCCAGGGCTCCCCTGGGAGCCCCCCACCCCGCTCCTATTTTTATTTTATTTTTTCCACTTTTTCTACTGAAGCAGCAAGGCGACAGCGAGCAGCAGCGACGACGACCGCGCGGCGGGACAGCAGGCGAAGCAGAGCAGACCATCTCGGAGGGCAGACCCCGCACAAAGCCCCCAGCCTCAGCCAGCCCTCTCCCCCCCTCGCCACCGTATTGCTCAGACAGCACTAGGCATGGATACAAAAATAAAACAGCTATGTGGCTTAGATATATATATTTTTTATATATATATTTGTATATATATATTTTTTTGTCTATTTATAGGTGGATGGAGAAGCAGAGAAGCCTAAGCGCAATATAATGTAAAAATACTCGCTCTGCTCCTGCTGTTTTAGACTCTTTCCACCTCTGACAGCCTCTCTCATGCTGCACAGAAGTTTCTGACACCTAGTACTAAGGAATTATTTTAAATATTTATTCTCCCCCCCCCCTTCTAAAATAGAAAGTAACTATATATTTGTATAATTTTATATACAACGCGGTTTCGATACACCAATATCGTTTATTTAGATAGAGATACTGGGGCTCCTTTCTCTGGTCATTTTCTCTTCAAAGTGCTGGGTGGGTAGGAATCACAGGGGCTTCGAGACCACGGGGCTGAAGCCTGGGACTTGGGCGATGGGCACCCCCTTGGCAGCTCTCTTGCTTGCCTGTAGCTTCAAGAGAACTGAAACAAAACTCCCCCCAGGAGAGAAATCGGTATTTCGATGGTAGAGCAAAAACCTGGGCAAATTCTCCTCCTCGTGGCGATGAGCAGGGGCTGGCTGCTCTGTGTGGCTGGAGCCGGTGCCCAGCAGCCCCCTCCCCGTTCCTGGTGTCCCCAGAGCCCCCAGCCTCACAAAGGGACACCGCAGGGGACAGGCACGAGCGCTCCTGCTCCGACCAGTGCAAAAACTGAAGGATGCCAGCCCCTCCGTACCGCACACCCTGCCCCATTGCAACCAGTATAAAACCCCTATCACCTACCACTACGGCGCATGCTTGCAGCATCCAAAACCCCCAAACCCTGAGCAATCCCTCTGCCCCCTCCCCGTATTCAGTCCTTCATCCATCCATGCACGTATCAAAAAACGCCCAGAGCCCTGGGGATTCGGGATGCTGTGGGCACACGTCCTGAGGTCACCCAGCACCGCTGGGCGAGACACCTGCTGCCACACACACCAAGGGACAGGCAGTTTAGACAGCACAAACCTGCCAGGCTAAAACACACAAAAATGGGGAAATTGGGGAAATACTGCTTCGTGTGGCTCCAGCTCATCCCGGTCACTCGGAGAGGGGAGCAGGCTCTGTCCTCCAGCCTCTCCCAGGAGCCCGGAGCCATGCAGTTTTGCCACGCAGCAGTGGATGTAATGGAAATAAAGGTCAGTGCTAGCTTTCTTCTCTTCCATGCACAGAAGGTGCCAAATCACACGTGCCATCACTGCTTCCTCATCCAGTAACAGCCCTGGAGTACCTGACTCATGTATTTCCCCTACAGATATTTCCCCTACAGATTTCAGCAATCACCTCTAATAGGAACCAACTGCACCTCACAGCCTCTCCTCCTCTGCAAGGACAGGCAAAGAGAAGCAAAGACATCCAGCAAAAGAAAACAAAACTAAGCTGAAGGCTGGAAATGGGAGTCGACATTCCCTTTAAGGGGTTACCCCATGCCCAAGCAGCATGGGGATGGGCTCCTTGGTGGGCGATGAGCATGCAAAAAAAAAAAAAAAAAAAAATTCAGCCATCCCCATGCCCGGAGCCATCACATACTTTGCAATTTCAGCCCACGTCATTGCTGCCTGTGACCACAACGGGTCCAGCCTGCCTTTGTGCCCTGCAAGGGGCTCCCGATACGGTGCGCAAAGCGGCGACGCTGCAGCGCATCAGGCAGGCGAGCTCTGATGTCGCCTCCGCCGGTGTCTTTGGTGGATGAATCCCCTGCCCCAAAAGTTCTGCTAACGAGTTTTAAAAAAAGACACGGCTCCATGTGGTGCCTGGGAGGGAGACAGAACATCTCGTCCCGTGGAGGAACCGCCGCTGGGACAGCCTGGCTCAGCCTGCGCGGCGCTTCGCAGCCAATTTAGCCGTATCCCTCTCATCTCATCTGACTCACGCTCTTCTGGGAAGAACAGATGCAAAAGCAAAATGCTTTAACGTGAGTAACCAGAGAGCAGCATCTACGTGGATTTTAGATAAGGGATTCTGCACGGCGTTGCTTTCCCTTTGAACGATTGCAGTGACACCACAGCTGAGGCAACATGATGTTTCTTTCCGCTTTAATGCCCCACATGCAGGCAAAAGGCCCCTCGCTCCTACCTTCTTCTCATTATCACGGCCCAGTGATGAGTCATGTACAATGAACACAGCAAAAAAAAAAAAAGGGGGGGGGGAACATAAAGAAACCTGGTCCTGCATAGCAGGGATGGGGATGCAGTGAAGGGCAGGCCTGCTGCCACGGGGCAGCGGAGAGGTGCCCTGTGCCCATCCATTCCCAAATCCCAAATCTGGCTGCTCCCACCCCCTAGCCCAACTTTGGCCATCCCAATCCCCCCCCCCCCCACTACCAATAGAGCTCTAAACACTCTCCCCCTATAGACAAACATAGCCTTTACATGCAAATATACCAGACTTCGCATACATATCTACCCTTGTCCTACACTTCTCTATATATTTATATCTCATATATACATTGCTTTTAGCTCCGGCTCCTTGAAAAGACTTCCTTCCACACAAAAAGCATCAGCTCTGCCAGCTCAGGGCTGCAGCGAGCCCAAGCGGGGCATGGAGAAATCCCTGCAGACTGCAAGCCTTCAGGCCTCCCAGGAAAACCTCCCTACTCTCCAAAAAATACCCCAAGCCCAGAAGTACAGCTGAAAACACGTGCTGAAACCAGCCCAGAACTCAGAGAAATCTAAATTCTCTCTCACTGCCTTGAGGAGGAGGAGAAACCAAACTGCCAGGCAGATTTCATCCTAACCCAAACTGCAGGATATGAGCAGCAGTAAGCTCAAAGGCGTGTGTCATGCCCAGGTGCCATAGACATGACTCAGCTCTGCTGGGACGGTGAGCTGGAGTGCTGAGCCCTCAGCACCCCTGGAGGTAGGCACAGCGGTGCTGTTATTCCCCCTATAGAGTTGGGGAAACTGAGGCAGAGGTCCTTCTGGGCAAACCCTTCCCTACAGTTTGGTACCTACCAAAACTCCCTGACGGGCAGTGACAAGCACAGCGTGGTGGCACTGGATGGGGTGACAAGGGAACGCACAGAGACGCAACAGCCTCGTGCCTACCAGCCACCCAGAACAGCCTCGAAGCCCCAAGTGACCAACACACAGCAGCAAGAGGGAGCTCCCTGCCCTAGAAAAATGACCAGGTACCCACACAAACACTTCCCAGCATCCTTGGAGCAAACTGTGTCCCATTCTGCATGGGGGGGCTTCCACGTGGAGCCACCCACACCAGCGGCGTCGCAAGGTGCCCTCCTGTGCTAGAGGTGCCCCCGGCACCTCCCGGAGGCTCCAGCCCAGGGGGTCAGGGTGCAAGTCCATGAGAGGGCTGCAAAGACAGCTCCAGGCTCCCACCCTACAGACCCCATCTCAGTACATGTACACAGCCCCAGGCAGGCGCAGGAACGGAGCCCTACCAGCGAGCAGAAAATGCTCCTGCTCTCCCCACCAGCGCTAACTTGCCTTTTCACTTACGTAAACACTGCAAAACCAAACCATGAAAAAAAAAAAAAAAAAACCACATCAGTGGGTTTGCACGGCAAAGTTACCTTAAAAATACCTGACCTAAATCACTCAACAGCTCCTGCCACAAAACCAGGCAGCACATCTCCACATCCGATCCTGCCTGCAAAGGGAAAGCACCAATTTCACAGGCAGGGTGTGCAGGGTGGCACCCTACAGCCATCCTTTCAAGGGGTCCACATGACACCCTTGTGCATACCTCTCTATATTATCCACCCCCAACTTGGGGCAGCCTTATGCTGCCCATTTCTCACTTCCTAATGCTCGCAGAACAAACCTGCAGCGGCCTCGGTGCTCCTCCAGCCCCTCAGCCTGGCTGCAGCAGGCAGAGCCCATCAGAAACCCCTAGGGCACTGCTCCCACCCACCAGCAGCACCGGGCCCCCAGAACTGGTGCTCGCTGCACGGACACATTGGCACAGCCCAAGGACAATGCCCTCGTCAGATTCAGAAGCATTTTATCCACCGCAGCCCAGCTCTTTGCATGAGACCTAATGGAACACGTCACGTTTGCGCCATGCAAGGAGGAACCACACGTTTACCAACGCAGCAAGAACCATCTACCTTGGACAAGCTTACAAAATAAGAGAGTTTGGCCCATGAAGATAAAAAAAATCAAGATATATTTTGCAGCACGAAAGAAAAAGGAAAAAAGCAGCAGCAGCCGTGTTTGCAAACAACCAAAACAAAACGGAGTTCAAACAGGGATGGAATGGGGGAAAACGTTTGGCATCGTCTGACACAGCTTCGATGTCCCAGGTCCGCGGGAGGAGAGGAGAGAAACCCCGTAAGGGCATGGAAACCAGAGAGCTGGGAGAAGCGAGGAAGTTGCCAAAGCAAGAGGCGAGCCCATCTGCCAAAGCACGGCCCAGCACGTGGCAAGAGTCTATCAGAAGGTAACTCGGTCTAGCGGGGAAAGGAGGTAAGGATGGTTTAGGGAAGAGACGCGTCCACGAGGCGCCCTGGCGGGATTTCCCACTCCAGCAGCGTGGCAGGTACACGGCTGAAAGAGAGAGGGCTGCAGCTCCAGCCTTTAAAGGTCGAAGACCATGAAAAGCAGGGGGGCCCATCGGCTCAAAACACCTGCAAAAGGAAAACAAACTCTCAAAAGATTGACCAAGCAAGCTGGCGCGCTCCGTCAACCTTCCCTGCGCTCCAAATCCTCCTCCTTACAGCGGGGACTGGGGGTACGGTCCCGAGGTCAAAACCTCAAGAGCCCGAAGACGCTGCCTCGCCCGTAACAAACGGGCATTGCAAATAGTTTGGAAAGCACTCAAATGAAAAAGGAAGCTTTCTGCTAGAGAGGTCCAGGCCATGAGAGCGAAAGGACGAGCGAGCGAGCTGCGGCACGGAGCCTACGCGCCCCCCACCCAGCGGGGCATCGCGCCGCGGAGCATCCCCGGCCCCGCGCGGGGTGAACGTCACCTGTGGGGCTCACGTCCACGCAGAGAGGGCGGCCACGACCGAGGCACCCGCTCGCCCCATCGGGCATCCTCAGGGAGGCTGGATGTGGCCCCCCACGGCCCCGTGTCCTCCTCCGCTGCAACATCAGCCACGGTCTGGGGCAGAAATCAGCTCCTCTCACACCTACGCCAGTGAGCTGAAGTCACCCGGACAGAGATTTCCCACTGCCGAACGGGCAAATGGCATTAAATCAATTCAGATCCAAGTGGATTCTAGGTAAAGCCCTAAAACACACTCAAATAAAAGAAACACTCGGTCATACTGTTAGCAAAGTTGAAGTCTCGCTCTGGTGGTTGATGGTATTACATCAGGTCACGAGGTTCTCAAAATAAAAAAAGAGCCCTGATGCAGACTTAAAGAGAGAGGCATTTCTAAGCGACCCTCCCTCCTTCCCGAGACAAATCTGCTCACGGTTTGAAGACCACCTAAATGAAGTTGTTAAAGCTTGAAAATATCTCTTTATCGATTAGAGGATTCTGTCAAGTGGTTCGAACCTAAGTCAGGGCTTTGAGATTTGGAAAGACGTGGTGCTCTGCTGCCACTGTCGCAGGTTTCTGAACATCCCGATGGAAGAGGAAGCACAACATTCTGGAAAAACAGAAATTTCTAGGCAAACTGACAAACAGATTTATACCTAAAACCTCCTGGGGAGCTTGGCTTGTTGGCATTGCCTTCCCCCGACCCCTCACTCTGGCTAGGCAGGCGAGAGCTCGCACGTTTCTCCAAACATCGAAGCCCTTTGAGGTTCAACCAGCAGCAAGAGCAATAACCAAGGCAAACCACAATTAAAGGCGAGATGGCAGAGCATCTCTTGGCGATTCTACCTGGGAATAAACTGAAGTTTTGTAAGCAAACGGCAAGCCCATGGCAAAAAAAAATGCCTACAGGCTCTTGGATTCTCCTGATGATTTTTCCACAGCCCGAATCCACTTAAAGCAAGGATATTCACAGGAAATACTTGGTATTTATTCCCAGGCAGGCTGGCGGGTTTAGCACTTTACCAGAGAAGAAGAGGTGTGCAAACCTGAATTAAGTGTTTGATCTTACCACTTCAAAAAAAATCTCTAACTATTTTGAAGGTAGGGTTCACGTGGTAGTAATAGCACTCAGTACGTAGGTAGCACTTGCAGCCTGCGGACAGCCAAGTGCTTGACAAAAGTGCTCAAATATGACTTATCCCCATTTTACAGATGGGAGAACTGAGGCACAGAGAGGTTCGGTGACTTGCCCAAGGCCACGCAGTTAGAGAGTGGAGGCGGAGCAGGAAAGAGAAGCCGAAGCCAGGTGTTCTCGGAGCAGGCTACAGCTTCCCTGCCGAAAAAAGGCCTACGTAACCCAGAGAAACATCAATTGCCAAAGGAACCTGCCCTAGGAAGGGGAAATACATTCTGGTGAAGAGTTAGGACAGCATTACCAAGAGGGGAACAGCAGGTCTCCTGGGACGGGGCAAAGAGAGGGACAAGTCCCAAAGCAGGTGTCGCAGGTCGCCTGGGCAGCTGGGCTGAAGCAGGAGGAGGGGGCACGCAGCGAAACCAGCAGCAACATGGGTCAGACCGATGCGAAATGCTGGGCTGAGCTTTGTGAGGCTGCTCGGAGAAGCCGTCCGTTGTGACCCACAGAGCCGGGCACTTCCCAGCCGCTCTCGCTCGGGATCAGTGAGCTGCCAACAAGAGGCTTTGGGGTCTACGCAACCAAACCCCATTTGCTCGCACCCCTACAACGGCGTCGCCCCGTTCTGCAGTTACGGATAAAGTTTACAAACGTTACCGTAGTAAGAAATCACATCACTGCACAGCACTGGAGAACATTTGCTAGTGATACACGGACTGTCAGGAAGAATTGATCAAAACCACCCTCACCAAGGCTGACACAAGCCACACTCGGGGGGAAGACACCCGTGGGTGAAAACAGTCCCATACCTGTGTGCTTGCAAAGTGTTCGGCACACGTTAACACGGTTAAAACGCATATGCACAGACAGATTGTGATTTCTCAATCTCAGGCTGGTTTGAAGCCTTGGGGTCTTTCTGGTTTTCCCTTTCAGAGATAGGTAAGGAAAGATGTCAGTGACATTGTTGTTGCTGTTATCGTCACATAAAGGGAGGCTGGGAAGGGGGAGGCAAGGAGATTTTTCACAATTACAGCTTTCCTGGGATTACTTGGTCTCATTCTATCATAATCAGATTCAGGGGATTACCAGTTGTTAGTTGGACTGGTAGTTTCATGTCAATTAATTACGCCCCGCGTCATTTCTTCCAGCGATTCAGGGCCAGCTGCTTAACTCCACAATTTCTACCTACACGCACGCTGCAGAAGCAGATGTCAAAAGCTCCGCCTGTGCCTTTTACATCTGGAGATCTTTTCGGAAACCAAGGTGCAACACCCCCTTCCCACCCCATTGAAGCCATAAGGGGGAGATGCAGATCCAAGCAGCCCCAGGCAACCCCCCTGGACCCCAGCCCACCCCAGGGCCCCCCCCAGCTCATCCTTGCCATGACCCCCTGGCCCGGCATGCACGCAGACGAGGCTCCAGCTCCCTCCAAACCCCTATTATTATTATTTTTTTTTAACCTTCTTGGGCCGGCGCGAGGCTAAAGCAAAGTGGCGTGCCCGCTGGGGTCGTCGTGGTCCACGCTGTTGAGGATGGCTGTCTGGTCTTCGGGGAGCTGCCGGTGGCAGAGGTCGTCCTTGAGCGCCGAGAGGCGGGCGAAGGGGTCCTGACGAGGGTGTCTCTTCTTCTTGCGGAGGCAGACAGCTTCGTCAGGCCACAGTACCTGAGAGCTGGGAAGGTGCTGAACCTGGGAGGCAGAGCCGTCTGCGGAGGAGAGAAGGCAGATGGATGAGAGCCAGCATCCACCTGCGTGCCATAAAATGATTACATCAAGCCCTGGTCCTCCTCCCTGTGCCACCCCAAACCCTGCTGCCCAAGAGGTGGGGAAGGGGGAGACTTCAGCTGGAAGGAAAAAGGGTGTTTTCAAGGGAGGAAGGGGAAAGTCACCTCGAGGGGAGGGTAGACAGGAAGAGAGGTCAGGCTGGGGGCTCCGCCACGCGAGAAGCAGGTTGGGCAGCAGAAAAAAAGAACACAAAATCCTAAGGAAAGCCACTAGAGATGGGTAGATGTTAAAGGATGGAAGAGTAGTTTGGAGGCAAGGGAGGGACAGCATGGGGGCACGCAGCCATCCGTTTGGGAGGCAGGAGCTGGGCAGGAGCCCAGAGACCAACCCAGTGCTGGAGCCAGCGGGGACCAGCCTGAGCAGTCCACGGGGCACCGAGGAGACGCTGCTGGGGACCATGGGGTCCTCACACTCACTGGATTGTTTTCTGTTTTTCGAGGAGCCCTTGGATGACTTTTTGGGCTTCTTTATCCGCTGGTATTTCAGAGCTTCGAGCCTCTCAGGTGCAGCAGCGTCCCCGGACGGAGATGGACGTTTTCTAGAAAGGAAAAGCAGACACGCGCCATCAGCGGCTCCAGGCCACACTCGGACCGTGGGGCGTCCCAGGCGAGGGGCGGTCGACCCCAGCCAGCTCTGCCATGGAGAAGGAAAAGGTGAGAAGCCCGGGAGGAGACAGCACGGCCAGCCAGGCATGCTGGGCACACGCTGAGGGAGACGGGAGGCTCCACACGTGTGCGCCACCGTCCCCTCCCTTGTGCCCCCAGCTCGGCTGCGTCGCAAAGTCCAAGTGCGGAGAGGGCGCAGCCAGCACCCGGCTCACCTGCCTGCCACGCCAGCACTGCTATACACAAAGGACGGGGCAGATCCCATGTCCGATAAGGCATTTTTGGGAAGTGGTGGGAAACCCCTTGGGATGGAGAGGGAGGGGGAGACGGAGAAGCAGCACGACAGCTCCGAGACTGGGGCTGTGTGTGACACAGGGCGGGTGACACCGGCGCAACAAACAGGACGGTGGCAGGGATCCTGCCTGGCCCCCGCTCACGTGGAAAAGAAGAAACAGGGCCACACGACAGACAGGGACACGAAGGGCACAGCTGGGGTCAGCACCTCGCTCCCAGGTCCCTGCTAGAAGCGACAACAGAATACAGCAGCACAGGAGCTCCTGCTCTGTAACGCTGACAGCTGGATGCTCTGGCCCAGCAGGACGGGGCGCACCGGGACTTGGAGACAAAAACGCCAATGAGATTTCATTGCAAGGGACAAGGAGAGGATTTGCACAGGGATTTTTCTGATGGGAGAGTCAGTAGTTAAAAGCAGTAGTTTCCCAGACTTAGTCCCCAGGTAACTGTTGTACAGGAACTTATTCAGTACAGGAACCTGCTCAAGGTGAAGTGGTCTCCCCTTCGCAAAGGGCTCTTGCTCTATTTTCCTTCCCTATACCTGTTTTTCCCTGGCCAAGGAGTGGAAGGTAGAACTGCTGTAGAGAGCAGGGCAGTAAAAGGAAACCTCTTCCTTAGAAGAGCAGCTGGTCCAGCTCTCATCTATAACACATCACAGCATCTCCTCTTTTTCTGCTTCCCCTCTCCTCTCCCTTAGTTTTACTTTCATGTCTCTGAGTTGCACAAACACCTCAGGCCACGCAAGCAGAAGTCAGTCTAGGCAGCTAAGCCCCAGGTAGTGACCTAGGATCAAACTGAGTCATCAGAGCAACCTGCACACGAGGTACCCAGAGGTGGCACGGGGAGCATCCACAAAGCACCTCTCATTGCAGTAAAGCCAGGCAGAGAGGAGAACCTGGAGATTTAATGCAGCGTGCCTCCGACAAGCCTGCGCTCACCCCATCCCACCCTGCAGAGAAGGAGATGCACACGTCTGGTCTAACAACCCAGTCACTGCAGGTCAGTGCCCAAACCTTGTCACCAAGTCAGTCACGCAGATAGCACTGTCAGATAGTGCTGACAGCAGCTCCTGGATCTTCAGGCTTGTGTGTTCGTGGCAGGGCTCAGACACCAGCTCATGCCATCCCCTGCTCGCAGCCAGCATGCTCCAAGCCTCCTCCTCCAGCACCCCTGAAGCTGTGTGCAGCTCCTCATGCCTCCAGAGATATCAACAGCAGAAATCTGGAGCTAAGCTGTTCCCCAGGGCAGTTTCCAAGTCAGCCACCAGCACGGAGCGAGTACGTGGCACATCCCCAGCAGTTAGAGAGCGACTCAGCAGGAACAAGAGCCCACATCTTCTAGAGGGCAAATCCTTCTTCTCAACAGGCTGACTTCCACCCAAACACAGGATGCTTTTCTTCTGTTCCCACTTCATCGCACTTCGAATTATTCACTCCAGGAATTCGGATTATCCAGTCCAGGAAGCCAACAGCAGCAAATAACCATGACAGACTCAAAACACAGGGCATGCTGAAAAAAAATGTGCATAGGAAACAGCGAGGATCCTCGTGACAGCAGCACAAGCGAGGCACTCCCACCTTCCCCTTTTGACACTGCTGCAGACGAGGAAGGTGACAAGAAGCAAATGAGGATTGTGGCCAGGATGCCAGCTAAGGCACTGTCCATCAAAACTGAAAATACCAACAGGTTTGGGCTATATGAGCTTTTTATTTAAACAGATGAACGCATTGCCAAGAGCAAACCCAGACCGAGGAGTGCTGTGACCTTCAAGGACAGGACTCTCCATCTCCCCATGGTTTCAGGGGGAGCCTCTCCAGCAGAAGGCTTTCCTCTGCGAGTCTCCACGTGTGCCACAAAACACCGGTGTAAGCACGGCTCAAAGGCAACGCTTTCCATCCGAGATCCCAAGCGGCTGCTGGAGCAGCGCACACTTCAGCTGGAGTGGCGCAGGCAAAGAGCTCCCAAGGGTTCCTTTCCCCCTTGAGGAGCAGAAGGGGTTGTTTTTGAAGATGCACGTGACTACAAAGCCTCTCCCTCTTGCTGTTAGCTTTGGAGAGCACCAAGGAAAGCGCAGCATAATTTGATGAAGCAGCTGGGGCACAGCAGATGCAATGGGAACCCAACGACTGGGGTATAGAAAAGCCCCTTTCATGCTTCCCATCACAACAGAGACATCAAGGCGTAGATGAGATGCTCCGGGATATCCTCTTTTCTAGCTCCCAGCAGAGCAGCACATCAGCCGAAGATGAAGCACCTCGTTAGACGAGCTGGTAGTCCTGCCGGCTGGATCCACGCAAGCCTTCCCTTGCAGGAAAGACATTTACAAGCTTGTACAGTCGCTGTGCTTAAACGTGTTCTTCCCAAGGCCCCGGCTGCCTCGTACTGGCAGCCTCCAGCGAGAAATGCTGCCAGCAGCAGCTCCGAGCTCTGCTGGGGCTCTCCCTGCTGACTTGCACCAACACTGACAGCTGCCGTGCTGCACCCTGGGCACGTGCTGGCCTGGAGTAAGACCACAGCGACCCAAAGAGCCAAGAGCATGGGACATCCCTGCAGTAATCCCTGCAGGAACATTCAATAGTAGACTTTTTCCATTTTATGCCCACTGGGCACGAATAACTGCACACCAGTTGCACTTGGGCAAGTACGTGGTCAGTCACAGCCTCAACTACTCCAGCTCCAGTCCCGTGCCTGTGGAGCTCACGTGCACCAAGCCCTGGATGCCAGAGAGCTCGGAGATCCTGCCACTGCCCATCAGCATCCCTCTTCCACCACCCAAACAACTTTACTACTGTTACTAGAGCTCCACACGTAAAAGCCTCTCACTATTTCCATTCTTTTTTTCCTCTAAGAAGCTGCTAGTGACTGTGGCATGTTGACAAAACTAGACAGATTTACGCAAGGGATTATGAGGAAATTGCCTGGAGCTCGTTTCCACTAGTTCTCCCTAATTGGGCTTGTATTTATGCACACAAATATCAACAGCAAGCGCACTGAACCCATGCGTCACTATAAATACTGTCTGACCTCTGGCAAGGAAGAGATGGAGTGGAGGACGAAACACTGCTACTCACCAGCCAAATTTTATCTGCTCTACCCACCCTTTATTTCTTCAAAGGTCTCCGATTCATTCAAATTAATTTTCATTTTAAGCCCAGCCAAAAGCCTCTTCCTGCCCCCAGAGTTGGTGTTTTGGGCAGCTGCCCATGTGTGAGAGATCCTGCATACCAACAGACGAGAGGTTGAGGGAGGCGGGTGAACTTCTGGAGACTTCAGCGTATTGCCAAGCAAAGGAGCTTCAAGAAACACGCAATTTCCTGACGTAAGCCTTCTGCGAGATGCCACAAAACACCCAGCACAGAATTTTCCTCGAGTCCTCAAAGGACAACCCTTCTGAACGAGAAAGGGTCTGAATTATGTGGTCCTGGAGACTGCGAAGGTACTAAGGGAGCTCCAGGCACCCCAAGACAGGAGGAGGTGGCTACAGGGAAAGAGTTATCCAGACCACACGTATCTCAGCTATGTCTTCTTCAAACATTATTCCACATTTGAAGCAAAGATGTAAGGGAGAAGGCCCCGAAAAGCATCACTACTCCTTTTCAGCCCACAAGGGGGAACCCATGAGAAAATACAGGCTGTGACATTCAAGGACACGGTGCGTGATGTCCCCTCCTGGAGGTCTCACACCCGTCCCCTGCCACCTCCTCTCCTTGAGCCAAGACAGCGACATCCAGGAACAGCTTGGACACATCAGAGCATCCTCTTGGCCATCATCAGAGCCCACCATGCCCCAAGCCAGGCTCCTTCAACCCTTCGTCCTCCTCATGTGAAGCGCCCAAGCTGCCTACACGAGGCTCAATCTCAAGCTTGAGTCCTGTGGGATCCCACAAGGTGTCCTGCAAGTGGGAATTTGCCCTCGGCCCTGAGGTGGTGCCATCCCGGGACGCCACTGCGCATCGCTTGAGATCCTTGAGCACGAGCAGTGCTGGAGAAACGTGGCGGTCACGGCCCCTGTCCCCAGAGCACAGCCACGGCACCGGAGGGTGGAAGGGGCTGGTGAGAGCGGGGGGCACACCGGAGAAGGGGGGGCCCTCCTACAGGTCTGCAGACAGCACAACTCGGCTACACGACGGACTCCACCATGCTGACGGGAGAGGAGCAGGGAGGAGAGAGGGCGAGGGAAAAAGGGAGTGGAGCGGAGAGAGAAAATGGGGATACAGTCACGGGGAAAGCAAGGGGGGGAAGAGAGGAAGATAAATGAAAAACAGGAGTAAGAAAATATATAAAGGAAAAAAAAGACTGAAAAGAAAGAAATAATAATTAAGAAAGGAAAGAAAAACGCACTCAGACAGGAGGACTCACAACTTCTCCAAGCGGGAGGAGGCATGAAACACATGCAGAGGATCAGCACATGGACAGTCTTTAAAGGGGAACCTGGTTGCTTTCAAGCGGGGAGCGAGGGGTGCTGCTCCTCCCGCACGCCTGGCGCCGACGTCCCTGCATCACCCGAGGCTCCGACATGCCCGAGCCCGTGAGCTCCCAGTGTCAGCAGCACTGCCCCGGCCAGTGGGGGCCAGGGGGGCCGCCCGGAGCAGGCTGCGATGCCAAGGGGCGCGGGGGCTTGGTGCCTGGTCTGTGGTTTTTGGGTTTCCCTCTGCAGGAAGGCAACAACACCCTCTTGCCTCTTAAGTGATGCGTTGCCGCTCGCTGCATCCAAGCAGAAGATGAAAAAGTGCTAGTGCTAGCCCATGAATGGCATTATTTATCCCTGTTTGTCAGTAAAAACTACCCAGGCTTCACCCAGAAAGAGCCACCGTGCGACGGCTCCTGCTCCCAGCACCACCGAGCTCGCAAACTGCCTCTCCCTGCTCTCCTCTCAGCTTTTATTGCTGCAGTACAGAAAGCTGGCTGCTCTAGTATAAAATCCCCGTGCTCTGCATCCACTGACAAATTTTACAACCCCAAATCATCAAGAAATTACTTGGCTGGGCTCTTTACAGGATTCCTCGCTTATTAGAGCGAGATTTATTTTCCTTATGGCTTCTCTTTTTTTGGGATAATGACTCTGGACTCGCTCCTGCAACTCCAACCCCTGGCAGCATCTCAGAGCTGGACACAGGGCTGCTCCTCAGCCAGCGTCCTGCTGGATGATGGGACCCTGCTCCCCAAACCCCTCCAGCTCAGATGGGAGCAAACTGGGACCTGTGCAGCAGCCACACCAATCAAGGACATGAGCCTGGACTGACCCAGGCTGGGCTGAAGTCTTACTCGCTCAGGTATCCAGTTCTCCTGGATCAGGGGAAGCACTGGGGACAAAGGAGACACAGAACAGCCACAAGGGTTTCCCTCTTTCTCAAGAAGTCTGGAACAACCCCGGTGATTTTAACAACGCTCGGCATGGGACACCCTGCTCTGGGATCAGCCAAAGAGAACAGAAGGTGGCCAAGCACTCAAGAGCTTTGGAGACTGGAAGGCTCAAACCTAAAGGGTTTTGCTGTGCCAAGAGGTTTTTGGCTCCTCCATGGAGCTCAAATCCCATACCTGCTCCACGATCCTTCCTCCCCTCTCTCCCCCCGCTGCTCTCCCCACCCCAGTACAAACCCTCCAGGTGAGCTGGAGGAATTCCCCTCTCCTGGAAATATCTACCCGATTTCCCCAGGCACCTCACCTCTCTCTCACAGGGCTCCCTTCCACTCCTGCAAGGCTCCTCCGGCTTTCTGGAGAGCATCAGCCAGGACCTTGACTCTTCCCATCCAAGGCTACAAGCTTCTGTTTTTGAAGACCAGTCCTAACAAGGCTTGGGCATGGCCAGGCCCCACAAACCATCCCATCTGCAGTCCCACCTCTTCTTTCATAACCAGCCCAGCTGACAGCAGAATGGGTCAGTGTTCTGTTCCTCTGCGTTGGGAATGAGATTTATCCCACCTCATTTTATCAGTTTTAGTGAAAGGGGAAAAAGGATAAAGTTATCTGCTTATAGGGTCTGGAAACCATCCCCAGACTGCTCCATTGCTGTTCCAGGGATGCCTGTGGCCATCTAGAAAATCGACCCCACCAGGGAGCCCGAGAGGTATTTTGTTGGGAGACTCTTTCCAGATTTGCTTAGGGCTGTTTAATTACAACTGGGTCAGAAGAAGTCTTACAGATTACTCCAAGGAGTATTTCAGAGAGGGAGGGCTTTCGCTACAACTCTGTTTGCCACGGGAACGATGAAGCACCTCACCAGCAGCCTCAAACTGTAGCTACACTGCTGCCGACCATAAAGACCACCTTGTAAAAGGGCTTCTCCCACTTTCTATAATAGAGAAACCTTGGGAAGAAGAAAATAGGTCCAGGTAACAACAGGACCAAAAATCTCCATTTTCTGGAACAGAACTGGGGACTTATTTTGGAGCTGCAGCCCAGGAGCACTGTTAGGAGCCAGCTTGCTCCAGAGGTGGCTATTTCATCTGGCTCAAGGTACAAGACTCCAGGCTTTGGAGAAAGCAGGTCCCAGCACACGCCTCGCCAACACCGCACAGCACCAGCCCTGCCGGAGCCAGGGGTGCCTCCCAGCATCATCCTCTGCCAAAGAAGCCACAGCCACGGGCAGATATCAGCTTGGCGAGCCCCGGCACACGTGAGCATCGCCGTGAGCACCCCATGCCCAATACAGCTGCACCACCGGGCTCTCCAGCCACACTGCCTCCCCAAAGGGAGAGGGGAAACCCAAAAGCCACAGAGACTGTACGTCCAGAGGTGTTGCCTAGTGTTTTACAATTCCTTATTCCCCTTTAAAGGAAGAGATGGTATTGGAAAAGCCCCTTCCATGTCCCCTCTCATGCCCCGCTCCCGGCCACCCTCCACAGCGCCCACACCATCCTTTCGGACATGGATCACCCTTACCTATTGAGCTGAGGAGAAGCTTGTCTCGACAACACTGCCCAGATAGCTGAGATTAATCAAAAACAAAGCAGTTATCAACACCCGCAAGGAGCCGAGCTCCGCAACACATCAGCACGTCAACAACTCCAAAGGAAAAAGGAGGGAAAGAAACCGAACTGAAACACAAACAAAACAAGGCTGGAGAAGAAAGGGGGAAAGAAACAGAAGAGAAAGGAAAAAGAACAAAAATAATAATTGACGAAGCGAATGGATACACTGCATAAAAGCACGGACAACAGTGCTCTAACACAGACTTGTCCTGCACCTGGAGCTCCTCGGGGCACCCTGGCTCTGAGACTGTGTGGAGACGTGGACCTACGTGACCATGCGTGCCTGCATGGCTACGGATCTGCCTTCCCAAAAAAGCCACGCAGAAGTCATCTCAGGCTCCTCCAGGTCTTCTCCCTCCCCGGCCTCTCCCGTGAGCCCTCCTGCACCCTACGCACCCCGTCCCCAGCCGTGCCAGAGGGATTTCCTAAGGCCATAACGCTTCCAGGTACCAGAGGGTGGGAGTGAAATGCGGAGGGCGCTGCGGGGTGAAAGGCTGCCTCCCCCCTCCCCAAAATCCACGGCTCTCCTCCGAACGCCTCCGACCGCGCCGGCGCTGCGGGGCTGGGCGCCCCGGCTCCCCGCGGGGCTCCACCACGAGCCGAGGGGTTCGGCCCCCCCAACACAACAAGCCGAAATGAAGCGAGACGAAAGGATGGAACGAAAGCACGGCTACGGGATCTAGGGTGCTGTGAAAAAGACGGAGGGAGAGAGGAGAAATACAGAGAGAAAGACACTTTTGCCTGGAGCAACCCTGGTACCTGGAAAACCAGCCGCTACTGTCTGTCTAGTGCAGCCACATCCCTCTTTAGGGCAGGATCTGAGCGTGCCGGCGGCCTCCTGATTTCCGCTGGGGTTTTTGTTTTTTTTTTTTTTTTTTTTTTTTTCCTCTCCTGACAGGCTGCTGGTGGGGCTAAGTCCTCGATCTCTCCCTGCCCGCGTCCTGGGGCTGCAGCATCCCTTTTGCAGATGGGGCGGTGACTTTTATAGCTGTTTCTGTCATGCATTAAAGCTCTCTAGACTCCGCGGGAAGGAACAGAAGGAAGACAAAGGTGCGGCGGCCCTAACGTTCGAAGAAAGCCAAGAGCCAGCAGCTAGAAGAGGAAACAACCGCCGGTGACACCAGGACACTTACCTACGCGAGCCGGGAGCCGGGCCCGGTGGCCCAGATCTTTGCCAGCCTGGCAGACGGCCCGCAGCCCGAGTCACAGAGCTCCCGGTTCCCACGTGAGAGGTCGGGGAGGAGGAAAGCACGCCGGCAGCACCGGGAAGGCCGTCTGCCTAACCCTGAGCCGGCTTGGGCAGCGGCCATGCACCCTGCGCCCGCAGCACGAGCCTCTTCAGAGCCACGTCCTAGCAAAGCCTGCGGGACGCCATCTCCAAAAGGGATGCTGCAGCGTACCCAGACCGACCCTACGAGTTGGGATGATGATGGTGGGGAGGGAGTCGGAGGGATGGGGGGGCAAGGCAGGGCAGGAAAGCTGGGAGGGGGCCTGGGGCAAGGTTTTTGGGGGGGGGGGGGGGGGGACGGACCACGGGGTCTCACGCACTTACCCCGAGGTGGCTACCGTTGTCGATGTGGGCTCCGGTCTGAGGATCTCCTCGCTAGCCCTCCTCGGAGAAGGGATGTCTCCGAAAACATCCATGGTGTCCGCAGGCAGGGAGGAGCCCTGGGAGCCAGAATAGCCGGTGGCCAGGGGGGTGAAGGCCGTGGTGGGTCGGTAGCTGGGGCTCTCTCCCCGGCTGCTCGGCGCAGGGGATCCGGTCGACGGCGTGGACTTGCGGGAGAAGCTGACCGCCGCGGGGGGCTGCAGGGTGATCTCCGACACTTCTGCCTGCTGGATGAGGCCCGGCCGGGGCCGGGCGCGGGCGGTCAGCTCCGGGGAGCTGTTGCGGGAGCTGAGGGGGCTTTGGGTCAGAGGAGAAAGCCTCGAAGGTTGTAGCACCACCTGATGTAAACTGGGCTCAGCTCTCCTGACCTGCCGAGGGCTGGGCCGAGGTCGGGGTTGGGGCTCGTACCACCTGGTGTCCAGGCTGAATGTGCTTGTGCCGCTGTGGCCGACGGGTTCGGACGGTTCGTGGTAAGGCAACACGGGTATGCCCATACCTTGACTGGTATGTCTTAGCTGCCCTTGACATCCCATGGGTTGCATAGGTTTGTCCTGCCACTTGGTGGTGGGGGGCACGGAGGGTTGGCCCCTGCCGGGTGACTTGCCAGTCCAACTCTTTGGTGCCTCCAGGGGCAGGATGCCCGGGTAGGATGCGGGGACGACCTGGAGAGAGGAAGGGGGCGGCCCCCGAGGAAGACAACCGGTGGGCTGGGAGCCCTCGGCCGCCTCGCACTGCTGGAGCTGGGGGGGGAACGCCGCGGGGGACGCCTCCAGGCTGCCAAAGGGGAATTCAGCCCCACCCCAGGGCTCGGGGGACCGGCCCCCCGTGGGGGTCTGGGCCAGGGGCAACGTGCTGTTGGAGGCGTTCTCCCCGTTCTCCTCAGGGATGGTGGGGTGTCCGAAGGGCCCCTCGGGGTGCAGAGGCGGGGAGGACATGACCGAGCTGAGCGGGCTGACTTCTGGCATGTAGAAGGGCGGCGGGTCCACCTCCCCGGGGCTGCTGCTGCTGAGGTAACCGTAAAACTGGTGGTGGAAAGCCCGGGGGGCCGGCGGGCGGGCCTGGCCGGTGGCCTGCAGGGTGCCGGGACCCTCCAGCGCCCGGTGGAACCGGGGGCTGTATGCTGGTGGCTGAAGGTAGGACTCCTGGCTGGAGGAGAGAGGGGTGAGCTGGGCTTTGAGGGCCGTGACAGAGGCGGGGACGACGGGGTCATCGTTCTCCTCGTCCGACTGCCGGAACTCGGGGTACATGTCCGTCTCCTCCACGAAGGGGAAGCCCTCGATCCGCCGCGTCTTCAGGGAGGGCTCCATCTCCGCCGGGTCCATGACAAAGCGGCCGTCCGGCCCGCGGCTGATGAGCTCGATGGGGGTGGTGGCCTCAGCTTCGGCCTCCGCCTTGGAGACGCTGTACTTCTTGCTGCTGATGGCCCGCTTGGTCTTCTTGTAGAGGGAGAGCTCCTTCTCCTTGGTGGGGCTCAGCATCCGCTTGGCCTGCGGGCCTTGGTCATCGGAGGACTCAGAGGGGGGACGGAGCGTGCGGATGCTCTCAGGACTCACCTTGCCAGAAGACAACCTGGACCACAGGGGAGAAAAACCGAGAGAGGGGGCGGTCACCGAGGGGAAACGAGCTCTTCTCGCCCAGAAGAGCTGCCGGATCCGGAAAACAAAGTGTTACCAGCTCTCCAAGGAGGAACTGCTAGAAGAAATTTGTGGGGACTACCAAGGCGGTAGAGCCTTGCCCAGCTCCAACACAGGCTGCGAGAAGCAAGTGGAAGAGAGGAGCCAGAAGCACCACACATCATACCTGCTCCTCGCGTACACCTTCGCATCCCCCTTAGGGCTGGCAGTTCACTCCAGTGCCTTGCAACAAGCTCCACAGTCCCATCAAAATGAAAGACAGATCCAGAGCTCACTTCCAACTCCTTCAAAAGTTTTCTACGTTAACCTGAGATATCCACACCTGGGAAAGCCCCCAAGAGGAGGGGCTCCCCGATTTCTAGGGCTCCAGAGGGATGTCAGATAAGCATCCCCTCCTGCAGACCTCAGCATCTCACTTGGAGCTGCCGACGGATGATCTCAAATCAACTCCTTCCCTATTCCAAATACTCAAATTGAAGGCTGAGAGCCTCAAAAGACACGGAGGTGGCAGCGAAAGAAACATCAGAACAGCATCCCTTGTCAGAAAGCCTTGGACAAACAGGATTGAAGGGCAAAAGGTAGCAGATCCAACAGAGATGGTGTGGGCATGGTATTTCAGTGCCGTGGATGAACTGAAAAGAGCAAGACTAAGATCCACCAGCACTGGGACATTTTGCAGCCATCAAGGAGACTAAGCATGAGGAGTCCACACCTCAGACTCTTTCTTGCACTCACATCGGGAAGATGCTCCTGCTGTTTAGTACCTACAAGTGCTTTTCACAGGCTCTTAGAGTTGTGGCTAGCGCAGCATCACGATCCACTGCCTTTGGGCACACGTGGAAAGAGGCTTTGGCAGGGGACTCTTCATGGGAAATGACAAGATAAGCAGTTAAGAGTCTGAATTTCCCAAGAAAAAACAAACAGCACAACTCAAAACTGCACTGGGCTTGCATGAAGGACTCCGTACGCAGCAGTAGCCCATTTCCTGAGGAGCCACTTCAAGCTGGGCGTGTAATTCCTTTCCACCTGGTCAAGGTGTACAGATCCACCGGTTGTCTCTTAAAGTCTTAAAGTTTGCTGTGTTTGTCCCTGCTGCTTTCTGCTCCAAAGCCTGTTTGTCTCTTGTGAACTGTTCTGTTCCCGCAAGTTTAGGGAACACGAAAACCAAACCATCAGAAACAATAAAACAAGGCCAGATATTTCCATTTGACCTTTGCAACAACTGTAGAAAGAGGCACCTTGAAGACCCACAGCCTGGTGCCGCATCTAAGACAGATACTTACGGGGACTCCAAACTCTTCCTGCAGTGGGTTATCGAGAGAGGAGGGTCTGGAAAAGAATAAAAAGGGGAAAGAAGAGAGAACGCTAAGGAGGCGCAACAAGACAGAGACAGACAAACAACATCACAACCACAAAAGAAGACACTCAACAAGAGGCCAAGGTTTCATCGCTCCAGTGCTTTAATGGTTGCTGACAACAAATGGCTCCCGTCACAGTTTCCTATCAGTCCTGTGGCCGCAGTCTCGCACGCTAGAGGCGAAGGAGCCGATTCCCCTGCCCTCTCCAGCTCCCCAGCCGCCTGGACGGGTGGTGGTTTCCCTACCGGGCACTCCTGCAAGGCAGCTGCAGTCCCAGCTTTAGGGAAGTGGGGCGGCGGAGTCTCCTTCATGGGGTCTTCTCTAGCCTAGCGCAGCCATCGGGCACTGCCCATGCAGGCGAGGCAGAGCCCAGCGCCAGGGGGACCTCGGGGAGGACCACGGTCCCCTCCCCGGCCAAGGGGACATCCCAGCCCTAGCCCCCAAGCTCTAGGAGTTGTCACCACGCAAAAGCGCGCCCTCGGACATCCCAGGCTAGGGTTTCTCTGCCGCCTCTTCACCCACCCTTCCTCTCCCACTCCCGACCACGGACGCTTTCAGGCACAGCTGGGGGATGAAGTCAGGGCTTCACCTGAAGACGCGCAGGGGTGGAAGAAGAGACAGACAGGGAAGAACATTACCACCACAACACAGCCGGGGAGGAGAAGGAGAGAGACAATGAGGGGACAGGAAGGAGGAGGGAAGCACGCCAGGGCCGGGCTCACCTTTCTTGCGCTTGAGTTTGCGTTTGCGTTGCTTGTTGACGAAGCAGGCGGCGAGTGTGCTAAAGAGGATGGCAGCAGCCAGGAAGCAGATGGTGGCAACGATGCCAGCCAGCACCGGGCGGGCTAAACCCTCGTCCGTCAGGTCAGGCTGAGGGAATACGTCTGGGGAAAAAAAAAAAAAGCCATCAGGTGTTAGACACACATGCTCCTGCCTGCTGCTTCTCCCTAGGGGATCAACTGCAGTCTGAAGGACAAAGCTGTCTTGATGCAAGGCAGCTCGCTCGCTCCTGGTACTGAGGATAACCTTGAAGCAAAAACCCTGCCTTAAACCAAGCCCATGTGGGGAGACCTGTGAGTGCTGCTGCAGGCCTACACAGAGTAATTTAGCGACCTCACACGAGATGGACCCTTTGTCTCTGGTGATGGACACGTCGGGAAGAAATGCCCACACCACACAAATGCACGGTTATGCACGGATGAACACAGCTGCACAAAACCCACAGTTATTTTGGTTCCTGTAATAACTCACTGCAGCTGCAGCAGCACCAGGTATCTCCCTCCGAGCCCTCATCACACCACTTCGCTAGCCACGAATGAATCAGAACCACCACCGGAGCTTATTTAGCTGCCTCCATTTGCAGACACAAGAGTGGTTATCGCATCCTGCACACACCAGTGCTCCTGCCACGCACCCGCACAGGGTCAGCGCGCATCCGCCTGCTGGGAGCACTGGCGCTCAGCCGCAGACAGCAGCCCAGGAGGGCCGGGGCGCATGCACGCCCTGAGGCTGCAGCTGGCTCCGTGCACCCTGAGCTGTCAAACCCCATCAGAAACATCCTGCAAGAGGAGAGCAGCAGCTCCGGGAGGGCAGCGAGCAGGCTGCCGGCAGCAAGCAGGCTCCCTGCATCGCACCAGCACCACTTGGGGGCAGAGAGAGACCGCTGCATTCCTGCGCACAGCCGAGCTGGGCGGCTCCTCGTTTTTTCCAGGAAAGCCATACAAGCAGGGCTCGTCGCATCCTCTCCTCCTGCAGACCTTCCCTTCCTATCGCCATCATCTGCTCTGCCTGACCCTGGCTGAAAATCGCTCCTCCGAGCTGCACCGGGGTGCAGGGGACATGCTGCAGCGAGTCACCATCTCCTATTGCAAAGCTCTGCTGTGTTGTTTTTTTTTTTTTCCCCCTCTCAGACACCGCACTGCAGTGCTGCGTTTCCCTCTCTGCACCTTTCATTTCCATTTCTAGGCTGTGCAGCGCCTGGCTCCCAGCTTTGTTCTCAGGGCACCCCACAGAGCTGAGCTGCCCCTTAGCTCTGACAGATGCTGCACCGCACCCGTTGGAAAGGAACAAATGGGGGGGTTGTCCTCGCCTGCTCCAAGCACCCCTCCTCTGTTTGTGCTGGGAAGGCAGCACGGCCACAGCTTCCCCCACCACCTTCCAGATCTCCCCTTGGCTGTGGAAAGCACTGACAGCATCAGCCCCTGCACTGCAGTGCTCATTTCCAGCACAGAGCCCACGACCAAGGCTTTCTGCGATCAGAAAGGCAGCAGCTGTGCCGGGACACTAATCCAAAGCCTGTGCCCACCACAGCCCAGCTCACAGCCAGGGTCTCAGGCAAAAACACAAACCCAGTGCTCCCAACCCGCTGCTGTGTTGCTGGTGCACCACCTGGGCACAGCACCAGCTGCAGACAGCAGAAATGGTCCCACGGCCGCCAGGCACGGGGAGGGAAGAGAAAGCAGCACCCCTTACCTGTACTGGACACGCCAGCAACGTTACTGGGTTCGCTGATGAGATCCTGCATGACCGCCAGGACGCGGAACTCATACCAAGTGTCCTGAAACACCAAGCACATCCGTCAGAAGCAGAGCACCCCAAAAAGCACCTCCCCAGGGCCGCAGCAGGCAGTGCTATGCCTGCACACTGCCGGAGCAGTGTCAGGTCGGTCCCCGCTCACCTGGGACAAGTCCTTGGCAAAAAACTCGCTCTCGGTCCCGAGGATGGCATCGTCCAAGATCTCCCACCTCTCCCCGACGCGGAACTCCATGATGTAGCGGTCGATGGGAAAGCTGTGGTTGGCAGGAGGGAGCCACGACAGGAGGACGCCTTGCTGTGTCCGGTTGGCTGTGAGGCACCTCGGTGGGGTAACCAACACCAGAGGCTCTGGAGTTGTTACAGGGAATGCTGCGGACAGGGAAGATGGAACAAGGCGCCTCTGAGGTGGGGGTAAGGGAAGCGCAGAGGATGCTCTCCTCCCTGGGGTGATAGCCACGATCTCTCCCTTCTATTGCAGGGCAGGGGCTCCTTGTGCACCTGCACACCATGTCCTGCGAGGCGCAGATGAGCCTGCACAACAGCAGCATGCCGGGATCTCTCCCACGTGCTGGCACCAGCACAGACAGTCCATGACTGCAGCAGCAGCTCCCTCCTCCCAGGAGGTCAGGACATGTCTCAGCACGTGCTCTGTCTCAGAGACACAAAGGCAGCTTTCCAAAAAGGGGAAGACTAAAGATGCACTGACTACAGAAAGGGGCACAGCATCTGAAAGCCTCCTCCTTCCCCAACCTACTTGTGAGACAGCCCCAAGGCGGGTACCCAGCGCAAGGCCCTTTGTGATGCTCCCGCTGTGAGCTGCACGCAAGTGGTTTTGAGCTCTGCTAATAACTCCTGACCCAAGATGAACCTAAGGAAGATCTGTAAGGTGACCAGCACAGCTCCCATGAACCATTAGGACAAGCTTTTAGGTGTCCTGAGCATCCAGCAAAGTCCACAAGTTTCATCCAGGACGCTCCAAAAAAATACCTCTGTGGCTGGAAACCTCTGCTGCCAGCCACCAGCTCCATCCCAGCAGACAGGACACGTGGCAAGGAGCCAGCTCCCCTGCTCTGCAGGCCTCCCGAAGCCCCCTCACCCTCCGCCCTGTGTGTTTACGGAGGACCCACCTAGAGTGTTCACAGTGACCACCTCACTGAAGGAGCTGGTGCCCAGCTTGTTTTGAGCCAAGACGCTGAACTGGTACGCGGTCTCCGGTTCCAAGGTATCCACCAGGAGCCAGCTGGAACCAGCTGGCACAGGGAGAGACAGCCAGTCATGGGGGCCAAACTGGGCTCTCTTCACCCTGCCAAGAGAGAGGAGAGCATCCTCAGGGAAGGTGCCTCCAACCGGGAGGACGAAGATGCCGCGTTAACTTCTCGAGTGATAATGGAGCTGTCCCGAGAGATGGTTTGGTTTGGCAGCAGCGATGTGCATGGACGTGGCGCTGACACTCGCCACCCAAGACCTGGCTCAGGGTCAGCACACACGAGGACCTGGAGCACCATCCCATCACACCAAGGGCACTGCTACCAGCCCTCCCTGCTGTCTTGCAACCCCTGTGCCCTTATGGCAGGGTCATGTACAAAAGCATGGCCAGCAGCCCCTCTCTAAGGGTTTTCTCCATCAGATCCCAAAGGCAAAAGGGCAAATTTGGTTATTTTTTCACTTTAAGTGATGCAAAAGTGATGGGCCCTGTTCTCGTTTATACCTCAACAATTCCCAAGCCAGAGCAAAGCAGCATCCCCTTAGCTGTATCCCTGTACATACAGCCCCACAGGAGACAGTTAACTAACTCACCATTTTTGCCAGGGGTCTAACCAACAAACCCAGGGCTTTTTTTCTGCATCCGGAGTCATCCCATGCATCCACCTCCAAGTCACAGCCACCAGGGGAAGCACCCTGGTGAATGAGTCCCGTGTCTCAGAGCAGCACCCCTGCACTGCAGCGATACTGCAAATACCACCGAACCCCATGCACGACCTAGAGAGATGCTCCAGCGAGCCCCAGCCCTCATCTGCAGGTTTCTGTCGTGTCCGCAGAGGATTTGGGAAAGATTACTGCAGCAGGTCTGTTCTGCATAGTTATGCAGGCATGTCTATAGCCTTCAGTGCACTGCCAGGGAAACCCACTGGGTAGGAAGAGCTGGAGCAAAGACGAGTAATGCCGCTGTAAAGGGAGCAAAAGGTGAGGCAGCAGCAAGCTGTGGAAAGCAGCAGGCTGGCAGAGCGCCACGCACGTGCAGAGTGCTTCGACCAAACCCAGAGGCTGCGGGCAGGAAAGCCCCGAAACCACCACAGCTCCGGTGGGGACTACAGCTCCCAGGAGCCCAGGAGATGCATGGCAGAGCTGCCTGCCACCCAGGGCAGGTGATCCCGCAGTATTTAACACCCCCGTTGTCACATCCCTGCTCCTGGGTGCTGCTGTGGGCAGGGAGAGCGGATAGTAGATGCAATGCTCATCGCCCTCACCGAGGGGGCATGCATGCACAGGTGGGATGCTCCGGTGGCCCTGGCTGTGTCAGGAACAGGAACAGCATTTCCAGCAACTGCAGAAGCAGGAGGGAAGCGTGGACTCCCCAGGAGGTGAAGCAATGCTTTGCTTGAGCATCCCGTACCGCAGCATGGAGGAAAATACGTGACCACTGGCCAGCCAGCTCTCCGGATAGCACCAAATAAAGCCAAGAGAGCAGCACCCAAGCAAGGAGCAGCTCTGCTGTCACCTTCCACTCGTGATCCCCCCCTCCAGCACCATCCCCATCCCCATCTCTCCTGGGCTCTCTGGGCTGAAGGACCAGCACAGCCCCAAGGACTCACATCCTACAGGACAAGATGGGTCTCTCCCTCCTTCCCGGGCTCCCCACAGCACCCTGTAAATTTCCTAACGCCCTTCCCTGCCCCTGGCTGCCTCTCTTTTCGTGGGGGGTCTGGAGAAAAGAGGGCTGGGCAGGCAGCTGGGGCAGCGGGAGCAGCAGCTGCCACCTCCCTCCAAGGTGAGGCACGTCTCAGGAGCAAGGAGGTCAGATCAGTCCTTCCCAAGGACGCTTTTAGAGGCAGCCACGTGAGGTCTGCACCACTCCATCCACTCCTCCCCACTCGCTCCCTCATTTTTCTCTTCCGCTCGTTCAGTTTCTTCCATCTCCTGTCCTCTGTCTCCCGACACAATTATCCGGCCCCACCGTGCGAGCGTCGAGCCTGTCCTCAGTCCAGAGGAGAACAGAATTCATTACAGGCAGCATCTCTCCAATCCCCACTCTATCAGCAGACCCCATCTGGGCAAATTAAGGAAAGGAAGGAAAGAAAGGGAGCGAGAAGAAAGGCTCAAGAAGCAGAGGAGGACGTCAGCACCAGCCTGTGAAAGGCAAGGTGCCATCCCCTCCGCATTTCAAAGGACGGCTCTTCAGAGGAGAAGGACGACAACGAGTGCAGAGCCTGGAGAAGAGCCTGACCTTGCTGCAGCTACGTTTCGCCCTCCCTGACATGGGAAGGCTGGATGTGCCCCTTTGCTTTGGGTACCAGCAGCTAAGGGAGCAAAGTCTCCCAGCCAGCACCACACGGCGGCTGGTCGCACGCTCAGCTGGGATTTAGCAGCCCCCGGGGAGTCAGAGAGGAGGGAGAGATCGTTTCTGCTTAGTCACATTTCTTCAGGAGGCACTCTAAAGATTGCATTTGCCATCCTCTCCGTGGCTGCTAAGCTTCATAAACAGTTTATCTTGAAATTAGACGCCAGAGGCAAAGTTACAAGAACTCAAAGCGTCTCCCCTTGTAAGCAGAATAGAATTTGCTGGGGCAGACAGATGTAGTGGCTAGCATAAAAGGGAAAGGGAACACAGGAGACCTACAGCACTACTGCTGCCCGTCTCTCCGAGGCACTGGAGGGGACTGCAGCGCCGGCAGCTCCTTTGCACTCAGAAAAGGTGGGGAAAAAAATGGAAAAAAAGCTGCAGGGAGCAGCCCAGGGCCACCTCCACCCTCCCCATCCCTCCCATCTCAGGGCTGGGGCTTGCACCAGGGCATCGGGGGCTCTCCCCCATGTCATGGCACGACCCAAGCACGTTGCCCCTCGCCACCCGTCCCCCCCCGCCGCGCCACGGCCCCGCTGCTGGAAGCTGGGGTCGGCTAGGAAGGAAAAGAAGCAGAGAGCAAAGCATGCGGGGATGACTCACAGAGGGCCGTACCAAACTGAGAAAGTCTGCTCATATCCACCGTCGTAGCCGGGCTCCCAGGAGACGTTGGCAGAGGTCATGGCAACCACAACATGCACACTGGTGGGGGCATGAGGGCTTGTGCCTGCGGGGAGAGAGACGGGTTGCAGCGGGAGCAGGGGCACGGTTGGGATTCCTGGCATTAATGCAGCCCCACAGCTCCTGGGAGGGATTTGCTTCCAGCCACGATACGAAGGGACTCCTCCTAAATAGGAAAGCCTTTGTTTCATGCAGGATTTCTGCTAATCCGCATCCACAGGTGGCCAAAATAAAGGAACAGAAAACGCAGCACCACCAGTAACTAACATTAAAAGGAGACATGGGTCATCACGGGAAGCATCCCTATCCCATGTGTGACACCCTGCTCAGTGCGGTGACCCCCAGTGCCCTCCACCAGCTGTCCCCAAGGCCCAGTTTCCCCCTCCTGTCCGTACCTACAACTGTAAGGTGAGTGCTGGCAGTAATGCTTGCGACGACGTTGGTGGCGACGCACTCCCACTCGCCATGGTCGTCCTTGCCGAGGGAGCGGATCTGCAGGGTGCCGCCGGGCAGCGTGTTGTGCTTGCTCCTGCTGGGCTTCCCTACCTTGGGCAAGGAGCGGGGGGAGCAAGGCAAAGAGAGAGAAAACCACAACTCAGCAGCACGCCAAGCAGGGCGAGGCGGCAACGCGTTAACTAAGCTATCTGCAAGGCCTACAGGGCACCACCAGGCACGAGCGGGGCTCTCGGCTCTCCGCTCCTTGCGAGGTCTCCCCGGTTTCGAGAGAGGACCTGGCACGGTAACGCGAGAGACATGCGGACGGGGGCTGGTGTTCACAACCCGTACACAAGCGGAAAAACCCCACGGCACTCGGACGGGCACCGAGACCTTCGCAAGAACTCAATCCGGGTCCTCCAGCATCCAAAGCTGAAACTGCCACCGCTGTGGGGGACGGCACACCAGCTGTCCCCAGCAAACGCCCTCCGAGATGGGGGCCTGCCCCCAGGAGATGCCCCAATGGCCCCTCTCGCCCCCAGCCAGCGGCGGAGGAGAGGCAGGACCACTCCTGGCAGAGGTTTCGGCAGGAGGGACCCCGGGGACGTGGGAAGCTGACGTGCACGAAGGTGCCTGGCAGCTCTCAAGCCGAGCGGAAAGATGGATCTTGCAACAACTCGTGTTTCTGCCCATTATCTGAAGCCGTGCAAATCCCCCGCCGCTCCCGGTCCTCTTTCGCTGTTCTTCACGCGTGGATCCCACCGATGGGCTCCGGGGACCTGCAGCGCCTGCAAGCAGCCCGCTCCTGCGCAGGGGGAGCGGATGGGCACGGGGGTTACCGGTGCCCAGCCCAGGTCTTGTGGGGTCCTTCAGGAGGAGGCAGGTCAGCTCTTGGGGGCTGGTGGGGAGCGAGGAAGCTTTCTTCTTTCCCTGGGAAACTCCTCTCAGCCCAAGCCAGCCCTGGCTGAAGGCAGGGGAGGAAAAGCCCAAAGCCATGATGTGAGGAGGAGGGCCAGAAAGCACAAAAGAAGTTGGAAAGAAACCTAAATAAGAAGGGGGTGGGGAAGGAAGGAAAAATAAGATCGATAAGAAAACTAAAGAGCTAACAACTTTCAGGTAGGTCGCTTGAGATCTGCCCAAGCTACAGTCCTCCTTGTGCTGGTAAAACTGTGAACAGACGGAGAACCTCACGCTGCAGGGACCAAGGACGGTGCCCCCAGGGTGATGCAAGGATCCTGCGCTCTCTGAGGAGCCCTCCTGGGAGGGCTGGAAGGGGGCAGGCAGCTTGGAGAGAAGATCCCGGCAGTGGGACAAAGAGCCCAGGAGGTGTCCTGCATTGTGGCTCTCCTACGGGTGCAGCAAAGGTGGGAAGCAAAGGGAAGAGGGGACTGGAAAGCCCCGGTGACACCACACCAGGCCCTACCCTGCTCTAAAGGAAGAAACGTCCTCAAATCATTATGTAAAGTCCAGCACGGTTAAACCAGCTTCTTCCCATGGTCTTCCAAGTCACAGGGCACCAAAGGAGGCACTGCCAGGTCCAGGCCCTCACCAAAAATTCAGCCAAGCCCCAGGGCAGAGCCCCCTGGACAGGCTCTGGTGGCACGTCCCCTCTTGAGGGACAAGCATCGCCGGTGCCAGCTTCACCGGGAAGAGGAGGAGGAGGAAGGTGTCCCACAGACAGTGCCAGTGAGGAAGAGGAGGAAGGGGCCGGGGCGGGGGCAGTGCTCAGCTTTGCAGATGCTGCCGTGAAGGTTTTTTTCACAGTATTAGAAAGAACTCAGTGGCCACAAGCCGGGCTCCCCCACCCACCTGCGGGACAGGACAGCAGTGGCTCAGCCCAAAGCGAAGCAGCTGTACCTGCAGTTTGTTCTTACCGGGACAGAGTGTGGCTTCTCTGTCTGCAATATTCACCAAAAGCCAAAGGCACTGCAGATTTGTCTGGCAGGCCGGGTACCTTTCTCCAGGCGATGATAGGAAAGGGGTCTCCCGCAGCAGCACAAGGAATCAACAGCTCCCTCCCTGCCTCCTGTCTGTACTCCCAGCCTGGTAGCACCGTGAAATAGGGGGGGTCCTGCAGCCAAAGGAAAAGGCAAGGAGCGTGAGCCCACACCACCAACATCCCACCACTCACCAACATCCCGCCTGGCAGCTCATGCCTCCAGCTCCACACCACCAACGCCTCCCAAAACGAATTCATCGGTGGTTTGGGTAAGGCCAAGGTGAGCAGCAGAAAGCGGGTGCTAATGAGGCTTTGTGGCACACAAAATCACACGCATCGAGGGAAGTTTTTGCTGAAAAGCCACCGAGCCACCTTGTTTAAATTTTAAGGAGGTAAACAGGAAAAAAAAAAAACAAAACAACGCCCACGCCACATCAGATATCAGCCTGATTAGTCAGCTCGGTGGATGTGTGTATGTACAAGGAGGTTTGCAGAGCTCTATCGTGTGAATCTCAGCAATAAAACACTCCTCACCACAGCTCACGTGTGTCTTTTTGTTCAGGGAACAAAGCTCCTACCCCAGCAGCGCTGGTGGCTACAGCGGAGCAGCAAAAGCCCACGGAGCTTTTCTACAGCTTAAATCATCTTTTTATTAAAATCCTCTGCAAATCCAAGCTCGGGTCAGCAGGACTGAACATTTGTTGGCAAACAGGCCATCCCGGGGATATGAACGATGCTTTGTCAAACCATCCTGGTGCAGGCCTGCTAAGGCTCGATGCGACGCGCCAGCACCTTATTTTGGTTTGACACACAAGGGCCAGCACTTCCCCACTAACCTACACTCGTTAATGAACAACAGCTGCAGGCAGACTTTAAAAAAATAGTAATAATCTTAAAAAATAGTAATAATCTACCTCTGCAGCACTGTGCTGAACAGGAAGGCTCACCCAGCCACACAGTAGCACAGTTTGGTGAAATGCACACATCCACAGCACCCAGCCCGGGACCCCAGCCCCCTGCACACCCCAAGAGCTCCCCTGGGGCCACCACCCACGGCAGATGTGCTGGGGCAGCAGGAACATTACCTTCAGTACCAGTCGGGCAGGGGGAGACTGGCCCATCGTACCCAGGGCGTTATAAGGCACACAGGTGTAAGTGCCGAGAGCATCTTCGGTTGCCTCCTCGATTCGGATCGACCCATCTTCCAGCAGGTTCCAGCCAGAGTACTGCGGCAGGGAGAAAGAGGCAGCTGCAGCATCCTGCTCACACCACCGCTTATTTGCCCTTCAGCCAACCCCAAAAACTAAGCCCAGGGCGGCTGGCGCATCTCCTGGAGGTGCCCAAACCGCTTTCAAGTCCCATTCCCAGCACCCAAGCCACCTCCTCAAACACAGAGAGGGGAAAAGCAGGCGAGATCAGCCTGCCCAAGTGCAGACAGCAAGGAAATCCACATCTCAGCCTTGGGTCTAGACCTCTTTTCCAGTTAACCAGGAGACTGGTAAACCCCACGACGTGATTTATCCCTTCCAGGAGTAAATGCCTCAGCTCGAGCACAGACCCGTTTCCTGGAAGCACTGCTCTCTCTCCAAGGACTGCAAAAGCAGCCTGGATGACTAGTCCTCGACACCGGCATCAGCTCTGGAGATGTCTAAAATCAGGCGAGACAAATGCCACCCACGGAGCCCAAACACCCGGCGAGCTCCCGTCAGCAGCGGTGAGCAGGAGGTGAAGGCACAGCTTGTGCCTGCTCCCCAGGAAGGATTTCCCAGCCCTGAACACACCGATGACGCAGGGGTTTGTCTCTCCGATGCTTTCCTCCTTATATACAGTCAGGCTTCTTCAAGTGGCCCAACAGATTTAATGACAGTATCATACCTCAGGTAAAACAGATGGATTCAATGATCTTCATAGGTCCCTTCCAGCTGAACTACTCTATTGCAGAACACATGCCTAAAGGCACTGAAGATTTTTTTTCTTTCAAAGCTCTCCTGTTTGGTGTTCATTAAAAAAGCCTCCTGTGACACAGACTTCTGTCTCTTAACAAAAAAACCCACATCCTAAGAAGAGCAGCCACACAGCAAGGACCTCATAGGAAGGATGCCATGGCAGCAAGCACAGCAGCCTGCTCTCACCTCGCTATGTCTTGAGTAGACACATTAAAATCCCCCTCATCCTTCACTCCCTCCTTTTTAAATGCATTCTTAAAGTTAACTTAACAAAAGGAGCCATTTTGCCGGTGCTGATGGGACATTTTGTGATAACAAACCTGAGCAGCTCACCAAGCATGGCCACAGCCAGGTTTTCCCTGGCCAGAGTAAGGCCAAGCCCCAGCTCACACCTTTTGTAAACTGGGGGGGGGACCAGGAGCCTCCACTCAGGCTCTTCTGCACCCCACGGAAGGGGAACACAGCCCTTCTGAGCCCTGGGGAGACCAAGGGCTGAGGGCCCCCAAACCTGGTGGCACCAAGATGACCCCACATGAGAAGCTGCGGGCACCAGCGACCAGGAACCCACACAGGCAGCAGGTTTAAACCAAGTGAAAATTCCAGATGGTTAATATTTAAACAAAAAAATTTAAAATACTGAGTGTTTTCCTTAAATATTTAATGGCTAATATCCTTGCTGAGACTATCAAAGCACGATTATAGGAAGACAGAGACTTGTTAAAAGGGTCTTTTAACCATTAGGTGCCCTTGGAAGAAAACAGGGCCATCGGAAGGTCATTTTAGAGGTCTGGGAGATTCAGACAGCGTGTCTACAGGCGCCATGGGCTCCCCAAAGGAACCTGAATTAACTCAGCCCAAGCTGCTCTGGTAGGGAAAAAACAGTGTCAGCCCATCCAGGGGCTTTCTCCTCTCTGGACACAAAGGCTGGGGCTCAGCAGCTCGGGTAGAGGACAGCACAGACACCCCTTACCCTCATCCCCCCTTCCACGCTGCTCCCTCACCTTCTCAACGCGCAGGGGCCGGCCGTCCTTGTTCCACTTGACCAGCGTGACGGGGGGCTCTGCCTCCACGGGGCAGCGGATGTACCCGTGTATCCCGATGGGAACGTAGATGACGGGGGGCATGTTCACCACGCGGGCAGGATCTGGGAGAGCAGCACCAGGTTAACACCGGGAAGGAGCCCGTCTCCCTCCCCACCCGGCTGCGGAGGACCAATACTGCTTGTGCAAGGAGTCCAAACCCCAAATACGAGTCCACATCCCCTAAATACAAGTCCAAATCCCCAAATGCTCCTAAGTCTCCCACCAGCTGATATCTTCAGGCTCGCACTCACATCCACTGCAACACCTGGAGTTTCTAGGGGGCTTTATTTGCACCCAGGGGGTTTCTACCTGGAGCTCATTAAGAGCTGCACTTCATTAAAAGCTGCATTTAAAAGGCAGCACCAAACACCCGTTCCCACACCCCGAGCGACACCGCCCTGCAGCCCGCTCTCGCCAGAAGGAAAAAAAGGCTGTGGGCAAGCCTGGAGGCGCCTCCCAAGGCGAGGACAACACTTCTGTTCCTCCTGCTGTGTATAGGGGAAACAACTCCAACCCAGCAAACAAAAACTGTTTTAACCCCAGCACCCTAAAACACACCAAGGGCAGCAGCCGAGACCGAGAAGGGACCTGCGGTCAGGCCAGCGTGAGCCGCTTCCCTCCTATTTGTTTGTACTCGCAGCCCATGCCTAATTGAGGCTGGGTTGCGTGGAAAAATCAGCCACCTCCACCCTTCCAAATAGGATGCAAAAAAGCTTAAAATATGTATCTAACCTCCCCACGTTTCACCACCCACGCAGCAAGACGTCTCGCAATCCTCAAGTCTAGAACGTGTCATTAACAGCGCTTCTAAGAGCTTTTTAATTAAATGCGAGTGGGTTGGAGAGAACCTAGACTTTCTTTAATAAGAAGCTTTTAAAAAAAAAGTTACTTCTAATAAGGAGAGCGAGTATTTCTACAAATCTCGTCTAGACACCAGCAGCACAAGGTTACGGGAAAATCCTAACGGGGCTTACGCTGCGCTGGGGAAGGAAATCGTTTTTTTGGGGTGCGGCATCCCCGTGCCGCTGATGCACAGAGGCAAAGCTTGGGGTAAAACTACGGGGTTGGGATGGAAGGGGTGGGTGACGGAGGGATGCAGGGCCCAGGATGTGCAGAGCTGTCCCCTCTGCGCTAGGGCAAGGGTATCTGCGAGAGAAAACCCAGAGGGGAAGAGAAATCTCATCCTGCAACTGATGAGAACACATTAAAGTCAATGAGAAAAATTCATTGTGGCTTCTCTGGCCAAAGAGGGGGCTCAGAACCATTCCAGCTCCAGTTTGCTAAAAGCCTACCCCAAAGTTAAGGGGAAAAAAAAGAGTTCAGGGTTATTAAAGCCTGACACCAGAATTAAGACCCCTCATTGGTGCTTTTTTGGGGTAAAAGCACTCAAGCTCAGGAGCCGTGCAAGTTTCCAAAGCTGTGCGCACCGGATGGGAAACACGACCCCAACAGCTCCCCAAAACCTCCTGCTGCCACGGGGCATCCCAGCACTGACCCCATAACCCAGATTAGGGAGCAGCATGCATGGGACTGGCTTAGGAAAATGTAATCAAGGGGTGGGGCAGCCGGGGAGGAGGTAATGGGATAGAGAGGCTCCCTGCAAGGTCAGCAAGAACCCTGCCGCCGTCCTCCCGGCCACATCCTTCCCTTTTTCTCGTGCCCTAAGGGAGCGCACAGGACCGCCAGCCCCAGCGCCCCGCGGACGTGGGGGTTTTCACTAACAGGCAGCTCCCAGCGGTGGGCCTATAGTCACAAGCTGAAAGGTCTTCAGAAACCGAGCTCCAAGCCCCGTTTGTTCGAGCCTATCTTTCATAATAAAATAAAATCACTGCAGCCTTTTACAGCAGAGCAATATTGCAATTGCAGACTGCAGAAATTTGGACCATTACTGTCGAATGCCATAGGATGCTGGTGGCACACTACCCATTAAAGCAGGGGGAGCCGGAAAGAACAAGCGTGGGAAGAAACGCTCCTTTCAGAGCTGTTCTCCTCCGTTTGTTTAGATCAGTTACCGCCTGAAATTATTACACGCAGCCCTACAAATTCACAGAAAACCACGTCACGGCAACGAGCCCCCACGACAAATACCGAGAAATAAAGCGGGGATTTGATATTAAGAGCCCTGATGGGGTGTTTGCAGGGACAACAAAAGGGAACAGAGCCCTGGGAGCGCCCACGAGATGCCCACCCTCATTAAAAGGAGAGAAATCCCTTCTGCCCAGGGTGGTGGCACCCAGCACGGAGCCACCCAAAGGCTGCTGCCCAAGCCTCCCAGTCCCCCTGTGGGTCATACTGGGATGGCAGCACCTCCGGGCTGGCTCAGAGCCAGGTGTCCCCACCCCATCCAGCACGTGCTCATCCATCAGGATTTGGCCCTGCTTCC
The DNA here is from genome assembly GCF_013377495.2 of Cygnus atratus. NCBI lineage: Eukaryota > Metazoa > Chordata > Aves > Anseriformes > Anatidae > Cygnus > Cygnus atratus. Next base: position 3,107,865 of record NC_066383.1, read on the forward strand.
CACACTCACACTGCACCGTCAGGTAGGCGGAGGCGGATGGCGAGCGGCCCAGGCTGTTGCTCGGGATGCAGGTGTATTTTCCAGCATCCTCTGGCTTCACCCGGAAAATGATCAGCGTCCCGTCGATCAGGATCCGCACCCGCAGCTTCAGGTCGCTGCGAGAGACCAGGGGAGGAGAGGTGAGGGGGGAGAAAGCCGGAGGAGGAGCAGCGGGGAGCGAGGGCAGCCCCGGCGCAGGACGAGGGGAAGGCGCCGTCCCAAACTCACTTCTTGAAGTAGACGTTCTCCTCCTCCCAGTACCACAGGTAGGTGAGGTTCCCTGGGTACGCCTCGGCCTGGCAGGTGAACAGCGCATCCTGGGAGATGTTGACCGTGATGTTCTCCGGAGGGGAAACGATGAAGGGTGGGCCTGGGGATGGAGAGCAAGCGTCACCCCTGTGAGGATGTGGGCTGGAGCCAGCATCCCCCCAAACGTGCCCAATGAGCCGTGGGGGACCCCATCCCACAGGACAGCGGGGCTGTCCCAAGGGGCACAGCAGTCCTGGGGTCCATCCCTGCACCTTCAGAGCTCTGCTGCCTTGCCCTGGGCACACAAGCTCCCACCTCTCTCAATCCCGAGCACATTTCCTTGATCTCACCACCCGCAGGAACAACCCAGGGGAAAAGAGCAAGCTGCCCAGACACAGCGGCAAGGGGCACGGCTTGCTGCCTGGGCGCACAGCAGAGCGCAGGACACCTCCAGCTCCTCTCTCTGCCGGTAGCTGTTGACCTAATTAAAGGTTGATTTAATAAAAGAGGGAGCCGAGCGCCGAGGAGCAGGAGGCTGGCCATGTATCACCGCTATCTGACGAGGCGCTTTGTGACATGCTCAATCTTTCCCCGCTTTCCAAACAAAACCGAGCTGCAATCAGGGCCCGGCTGCTAATCGGCGCAGCTGCTCCAGCAAGCTGACAGCCCGGCCACCGGGGTGCCCCAATTACATGGATTTCTCTGCCCTACAAACAGGACACGGAGCCACTGGGCACCGGGCACAGTGCCAGCGAGTCATTTCGGCCCTGGCTTTAACAGCTCCATCCCAGTCCCCCCCAAAATCTCCTGCCACATCCATGCTGGGGACGAGGGGAATGGAGGCACACGCCGTGGGGACCGTGCCGGTGCTGGCCGGGTGCCCAGCCCGGCCGCTTCCGCAGGAGGCGGCACCAGCCGTAATCCTGCTCCCCGTGCCGTCAGATGAGCTGGCAGGCTCTGATGTTATTTAAACGTCTGGGGTTTGGGCTTCATTTCCTTGTTTATTTATTGATGGCGTTTTTAATGGAAGGCTGCGGGCAGGAGGGGTGGCAGCCTGCCGCGGCCAAGGCGTGCCGGGGACCGGCCCAGGGCTGCACCACCCGCTGCTCGGGGTCCCCGCCGTGCCATGGGGAGGTAGCTGGGGTGCTCCCAGTGATAATTCTGCAGTGGCACAGCCCTAACATCATCCCTAATGCACCCACGTGGCCCCGAGCACATCAGCGCACCGTCAGAGCCCTCCTCATCTCATCCCAGCACCATCCCCAAACCCTCCTGTCGGTCACTTTATTTGTCCCCAACCTCCAGCCAGCCCAGGACCAGCACCAGAAGGTGTCTTGGGATCAGCTGGATGCAGGCAAGCCCCTTCCCCACGAACAAAGCGGGATGCATCAGGGCAATCCACCCTCTCCCAGCTCCCAGAACCACAGAGACACAGTGCATTCAGTGACTCCCCCTCCAGCCCCCCGGGGACACAGAAGACAACCCCACAGGCACCGTGTGGGGATCCTACCTTGGACAAGCAGGCGCGTGGTGTGCACGGCCTCCCCCTGGATGCTGTAGGCTCGGCAGGTGTAGGCACCCCTGTCCTCCCGACTGATTGAGAGCACCGTCAGGCTGCCGTCGCTCACCTGGGGAACAGGAGGGGACCCTGGAGCACGTGGGGACCCCAGGGGGACCCCCCCGGCACGGGGACGCTGGCTCCCTCTCCGCTTCCTCAAGGGCAGGGAGGGTGGAGATGGAGAGGAGCCGTGGCTGCTGTTAGAGCCGGCTGAGAAATGGGCTTCCCCAACTTGCAAGACTTTGATATTAATAAACCAACACACGCACTGCTGCTTGACGCCAAGGGGGGAGAAAAAAATAAAAAAATAAAAAAACCCTTGCAACGTATTTGTCTCCCGCAGCAGTGACTGACGCGCAGCAGGCTCCAAACTGCTCCGCTCCTGCCAAACGCCTCGCGACAAGCCGTGCTCTGCTCTGCAAGGAGCGGGGAGTCCCACGGGAGGATCCCTGCCTGCCCTGATCCCACAGGACCCGCACTGTGTCCCCAGGGAGCGGCCGAACCCCGCTGCAAACAGGGCCTGGGGAGGTGCAGGGGGCACAAAAGCCCAGCAGCTCCCCGCGGGCAGCAACACCCGTGTCCCATGGGCATGGTGAGACCCACGGCCCCACACAAGCCGCCAGCCCCAGCCTGGCCCCACAGTGCTGCCCCACAGCCCCACAAGTGGCCAAATCCCCATCGGGACCCCGGGGACACGGCAAAAAAGGGCCGGGGAGCCTCACCCCCAGAGGCTGCAGCATCCCCCCCAGCAAGCGAGAGCCGCGCTCCCAGGCAGGCTCCCTCCCCACTGCTCACTCTGCCTCATCCTTCTATTTCAATTAGTAACAAATGATTCCTAATTACTCTCATTAGTGCCTGCGCTGATTCCAATGCCTGATTTACCAATTACGGCTCGGGTGGAATCGCTGCCTGGGAGAGGAGTGGGAGCCTCTGGGATGGGAAACGGGTCCTGGGGCAGGGAAAGCCCCCCCGGCCCGAACTGTCCCCCTTCTCCCCCTCACAGCCACCACGTTCCCAAGGCGCAGCCCCCACCCAAAACCCAGGGGGGGTCCAGCAGAGCCCCCAGCAGCCCCACCACCAGAAAACCCCTCTCCCATGGCCAAGAAGCAGGGAGAAGAGCTGAGAAAGCAAGGCTGGCTGCAGACACGCCGCAGCTGCCACCACCACGTTGTCACCCATCCTGTCCCTGATTTAAGGGACACGTGGAGGGGGTCCGTGGGGCGCCACCCCCCTCCATGCAGCTGGGCCAGGCTGTTTCCCCACCATGCACCTACCTGGTACTTGCTGCTGGCAGCCAGCAGCTCTCCCTCTCTCAGCCAGGTGACGATGGGCTTGGGGTTCCCGAATGCCATGCAGGTCAGGGTGACGCTGCTGCCTTCCTTCGCCTCCACGTACTGCGGCGGCGTCTCCGTGAAGGTGGGGGGAGCTGGGGGACAGAGGGAGACCCCGTCACCCCCCCCGGTCCCACGCGCTGTCAGCCTCGTGGTGGCACGGTGACGGTGTTGGGGCAGCCACACGCAAGCTGGGGACACCCCACGAGCCCCCATGTTCCCAAAAGGGGGCTCCGAAATGCAAACGGGGCTCAGGCTGCGGGGACAGCAACATCACAGGGGCTGTCCCCAGCGTGCCCTACAGCCCAGCGGTCAAGGGGAGAGCCAGAAACCCTTGGAGGGCACCCCAGGGCTCCAGCCCCTTCCGCACCCTCCTCCCCAGTGGCTCCATGTGCAGCTTTCCCCCCCCTATTCCCATCACACATTAACTTGCTATTGTCAAAACATAAGAAAACACCGCAGTGCAGATCGAAAGGCTCCTTTCTGATTAAAGAGGCTGGCAGGATTACAGCCCGCCCCTAATTACCAGCAGTTGTTAAAGCCCACTTTCGAGGAAGACAGGTTGGCAATTTAATCTGCTCGGAAAAAAAGAATTATATTTTGTGTCTCCCAAAATGATTTTTTTTATTTTCCCCCTAAGAAAATTAAGCATCCTAATGCGCCGGGGGAAAGCCACAGCCCTCCCGCTGAAAGCTGTTTCCTGGGCCTGGAGGATTACGGTTATTATTTCGTTATTAAACCCGTGTGTGCCCAATAAAACCCATTTTGAGACCCCTCCGTGCAGGGACGGGATGCTCGGAGTAGCCTGGGACACTGGAGGCACAACCCAGCAGCTCCCAGGCACCCCAGAGCCCTTTGGGGCTGGGCAGGGAGGAGGATATAAAACCAGCCGCTGGCAAACCAGGAGCTGGCCAGCCAGCAGCTCTGCAGGGTTTTTTTTAATCAAGGCTCAGGTCCCTGCCACCGCCCTGCGCAGCCCAAGGGCATTCCCCAAGCGCTTCCAGTCCCTTTGCAGGATCCTCTCCTCCTCCTGCACCTCACCCAGGCGGCTGGAGCATGAAGCCAGCCTCACGAGCCACCACAGCTGCCTTCCTCCCTTTTTCCCCATGCTCCTCCTCCTCCTTCCTCCCGCCCTTCCCAAGCTCTCCGAGCACACCAGCAGCTCAGCCCCGCGTCGCAGGGGAGCGGGCAAGGACGGAGCTGCTGCGCTCCCCGCCACCACGAGCCCTGCTTGCGCAGCTCCTTCACGCTAATTGGGCTCAATTAGGCAGCTCTGCACCGCGCCGCAGCCCCGGCGTCCCCCCCCAAAGGTTAAATAAATCGCTCAAGGTCGGGCACGGTGGCGGCAAGGAGCCGGCAGCGCCCCACGGATGCGTCCTGCTTCAAAGCGTGGCTGCCGCTAAAAATAAAGACGTCTCCCGACGTGGAAGACGACAAATTGCTAATTAGTTTAATGCGCGGCGCTAATAAAATGAAAAAGTAATTGGAGTAAATCTGAATTCGGAGAAAACAAAGATTTGATTTTCTGATCTGTTTGTTAAGAGGAGATGCGGCCCCAGCCCTGCTTCTTGATGTCTTTCCTTTAAACAAGCTTGGCGTAATTAAACTGCGTGATTGCTAATAGAAGTTTGTCCCTTCTGTAAGCGGAGTTCCTGCTTGGAGCTGGCCTGGACGGCTTCTCATTTGTTTAGGAGGTGCAGATGCAATCGAGGTCCAGCGTGAGTTAGAAATCAAAGGGAAAACCGCCCCAGCCCTGCAGCAATCCTGCGCCCGGCACTGCAGCGCCGGAGCCCTCTGTCCTCCCTGGACAAGGCATCAACCTAGGGAATGGCCCCAAACCATGGCAGTGACGGTGACAGGGACCTGGCCTTTGCTCCGCACGTGCCCTGGCACTGCTGCCCAGCACCATCTGCGGCTCTGCGGGTGCTGGGTGCCCTCCCGCATCGCCCTCTGCCAAGTCCCAGCCCCGGCAGCCTGTGCGGTCGGGCTTGCCAAACCTGGAGGGCTCGTTACCATCCTCGTTACCTATCAGGACTAGAAAGCCACGCACAAAATCACACCCTGCAGCCCAGCTCAACAAGCAGCACCATCCTCATGCACCACCGTGAAATGCCAGCGCCGCAGGGACGCAAGGCCCCTCACCATGGGGATGCGAACGGGGTGGGCAAGCGATGGATGCTAATTTTGACCCCAAGTCCCAGTGTAAGAGCAGTCCTGCCCTCCTCCTGGCACCCACAGCACACTCATCCCCTATCCATCACCACCCCTGTTGGCTCAGCTCATCCACAGACCACTCCCAGCACTACTGTGCTCTCCAAGCACGCAGCATCCCGCAGCATCCTACCCCATGGGCCACCCCCAGAACGGAGCAGCGACACCAGCGCCGAAACACGCTGGATGTAGAGCTGCCCACGAACCCTGAGCCCACCCCGTGCCGCTGTTTGGGACTCACCGTTGACCGTGAGGTGCACCCAGCTGCCGTTGTGGAAGGTGTCGTACTGCTGGTCCAGCATCAGCACCTTGCACTCGTACCAGCCTTGGTCCTCGGAGCGCACCTGCTCAATGCGCAGGGACGCCTTGTCGTGCAGGCTGGCCCTGCCTGCGGGGGGAGAGGGCACAGCCCATCAGCTCTGCAGCCCCCAGACCCCACATCCCTCACCGGCTGCCCCAACCCCACAAACACATCCTTACAGGGGCTATCTCAACCCGCTGCAAACACCAAAGTCGAGCTCCCCAAGGCAGCAGCACGTTGCGATGGGTCTACCCCAGCGTGCCGTCCCCAGCCCTCAGAGGTGCCACCAGAAGCCACACAGAGAGGGTGACATGTGTTGGTGTGCAGCCACGTGGGCTCTGCACCTCCAGCAGAGCCCTGCCACCTCCTCCTGGCCACGTCCACGGGGAGATGTCCCCAGGGGGGTCCGATCCCGTGCCCCGCTCCCCCGAGCATCCCCCGGGCTCGCAGCTGTTCCGGGGCGCAGCGGCAGCAGCCGCCACCGCCACCACGCGTCACCCTGGGTTTCTCTGCCTCGGTTGCTCCCGTCCCACGCAGCCCAGCTGGCTTCCTAGTGCTGCCGCTTAATTAAAACCAACTGGGTGGAAAGAAAGCGATGAGAGGCAGAGCGCGCGCGGTTTCCTACGGAGGAGCAGATTGAGCAGAGCTGCGCGCTCGGCGGCACAGCACCGCTCACCTCGCGGCCCCCCGGCCCCCAGCCCCGCGCCCCCCAGCCTCACCTGCATACCCCGGGTCGACATGGGGAGGGTAGAACCCGAACTTGATGAAGATGGGGATGGGGACGCCAAACTTGAACCACTCCACCACATAGGGAGGCGGCTGCCCCGTGAGCGGGTGGATAACGTCGCATCCCAGGATCACGCTCTCGCCAGCGCGAGCGGTCACAAACTCGGGCTCCTCCCTCGAGCCGAGGGCACCTGCAAGGGGAGGAAGGCAGAAATTGCGGCCGTTGCAGGGGCTGAGCCTGCTGCCCACCACTGGACCCCCTTGGGAAAGCCCAAGTGCCAACCCCAAGGGCTCCCCCACCCCAAAAAACAGAAGCAAACCCGCTTGAACCTCCTCATCCTCCCCAAAAGCCACAGGAGTTTGGTGAGCAGCGCCAAGCATCCGCAGCTGTGGCATACCCTGGGATGTGGCTGTCCCGCAGGAGCCATTCCAGGTGGCCCAGTCCCTGTCCCTGGGTGTCACCGACAGCCCCAGGCTCGAAACTCGTCTGCGACTTGCCACTCTGGCACCCCGCTTCTCCCCTGGCTGGAGCAATTAAACTCGCTGCTCTCAGCCTTCAGCCAAGGCTCTGCTCCACCCTGGCTGCATCTCCCAGCTCAGCTGCAGCCTGTTATCATCCTGCTCTTTTCATCAGCAGCAAAGCTCGGCACCACCCTCAGCACAGCTTTCAAAAAGGGAGATGGGGAACCAGGGCAGGGAGGTGCCCGGCCCCGAATCGCCTCTTTCCTACGGCTTCACCCCCTGCAGAAAGGGAGCTCACGCCTTTGGAGAGGGGAGCAGCAGCAGTGAGAAAGCACCGGCACAGCCAGCACGAGGAGAAAAACCCAGGCTGGGCTTTCAGAGCTCCCTGCAACCCCAAAACATCAATATGACGGGGGGGGGGGGGGGGGGGGGGCGATGCGGCACGGGGCTCCGCAGCAGCTCCACGCACCACCTCACGCCCCTTCCCTTCCTGCAGCACTGCAGGCTGGGGATTCCCGAAACTGCAGATGCAGGGTTTGGGCTGGCCGAGCACCTCTCCTCCGGCACGTCGCGGCAGGGGGACCCCCTTTTTCCCCAAACATCCGCCAACATCCGGCCACTGCCCGCTCCCCGGGGGATGCTCGGGGAGGGATGCTCTGCTCGGGGAGGGATGCTCGGGGAGGGATGCTCGGGGAAGCACGTTCCCACTCCTCCGCGCTGCTCTTCGGGGCCGCCGGTGATTGGCGGCGAGTGACATCACCGCTTCCCCGCCACGGGAGCCGAGCATCACCGGCTATTTTTGGCTCCGGCACAAGCGCGCACCACCGGCCGTGCCGTGCCGCCGTCCCTCCCGGTGTCCCGCGGGACGGGAGCTCCGCCGGCTGCACCCAGACCCCTCCGTGCACCACAAAGCGGGTGCCCGTGGAGGATGGCAGCCCTCGGCCCTGCATCAGGCCAGGCATCCCCGCTCCCTGCGGCACCGGATTGCTGCTCGCAGGCAGAGGGAAGGGCGAAGGCATCGCGCCGCAAGCCGCTCGCGAGGAGCCTTTGCTGCATTGCACGCCCTCTGCTAGAGCTCATCCCTTGCTAGAGCTCATCCCTGCCGCCGGAGTCCTGCCCGGCCCCATCCGTGCAGGCAGGGGGTGGTGGCGCGGACGGGGCCACCTTGGCCCCCTTCGCACCGCCCCGGTGGCACGCTCGCACCTCCCGGGCCTCGTTATCGCTGCATCGCCGATGAGCTCAGGCTTTCGCACCCTGTCAGCAGAAACAGCATCGGCTCTGCCCTGATGGTGAAGAGCTGCAAGGATCCAGCCCGGCCCCAGCAGCACCCCAGGAACCTCCCCAGCATCCCCGGGACCTCGCCAGCACCCCCAGCTCCCCGAGCTGCCCTGCCCTTGCTCCCACCCGCACGTGCCCGGCTGCGGCAGCAGGAGGGGACGGGTACCAGGGCAGCCTTGGGATGCAGGCAGCCTCCCAGCAGGAGCGGAGATGGCACTGGGAGCACTGGGATTACCCCCCCCCGGCTGCCCACAGCCCCCCTGCGCCGAGCGGGGCCGGCAGCTGTCACGTGCAGCTCAAGAGCATCCAAGGACAGCGCTCGCCCTGCCTCCCCGGCACGGGCGGCTGTCTCACCCCAGCGGGTCCCCAGCACCCCGCCAGGTGCCGCAGCATCGTCCACGACCTTCCAAGGGACAGTGTCCCCGCTTTCCACCAGCGGCAGAGGACAAAACCTCCCCACCAACCTACCACTGAGGCAGCAGGGGGCAGCCAGCTCGAACCCCTTCGCTCCCCAGCTCCGTCCCTAGCACCCCGCTCCTGCCCGAGCCCACAAGGGGACGGGACGTTGGTTTTCAGCTCCCAAAAGTCCAGCAGAGCATCGGTCTGCACACAGCTGAGCTTGCAGAGATACAGAAGCACGCTGCCCGTGAGGCTCACCACTGCCACACACCCAGACACCACGGGGACGGGCCCTGGGGAGCTCCTGCTTGGAAGCCGCTTGCTCCTGGGTCCCCCAAAGGTGACCCCAAGCAGCTTCTGCCTCACCCAAAGGCCCAGCACTCACCAAACACCCACGGCCTGGGGATTGCAAGCGCCAGAACGTGCGTGGAGGAAAAATAGGTCAGTGCTGGCAGCTCGCAGCGCCGGTGTCCCCTCCGCAGGCCGGCGGGTGACGGCACACGTGGCTGCGCTCAGCCCCACGCAGGCAAGGCTGGCCGAGGGGCAGCACAGCAAACAAGCCCCCAGCATCCCCCAAATCAGCCCCGCTGCCTCCAAATCAGCACTCTTCCACCCAAAATGAAGGTCCCGGACACGGGTTCCCCACTCCAGGGCTGAACGTCAAGGATGGGCACGCAGGAACCCCCCTCGTGTCCTTGTGTCCCCACTTCCAGAGGGGAATGGGGACAGCACCCAGCTCTGTGCCCATCAGGAAGCAACGGGGCACCCATCAGGTCAGGGACACGGGCTCTGCCCCTTCCCAACCCACAAACGCAGCCCAGGTGCTGCTCCCGACCCCGCTGCATTCAGGCTTCCCTTGACGCCCCAGCTCCTGAAAGGGTATAAATAATGGAGACTGCAGCTTTCCATTAAAAGAAGCGATTCTCACCCTCACATTTGTGGAGAAATGCTTGAAAACAACCCGCAGATGCCAGAAGAAACAGAGCACAAACAGAAAGGGTATTTTTAAACACGCTTGATTTTCCCAGCCAAGTTCAGGGGGGTTCGAGACTTAACCTGCGGTTTCGAAACGGGGTCAGCAGCGAGAGCCACGGCGGGGATGCGAACCCCAAGTGCCCCCCCGGAGCAGTAGCTCACACCGAGCTGGGGGTGCTTTGTAAAGAAAAAACAAGCAATCAACAGGCTTCGTCATCAGAGCGGATCCAGGAAAAATAAAAGCACACAGCGTGCCAGGAGGCAAGAATACAAGATGTGGAGGTGGAGTTGAACACATCCCAACGGGAGAGGGAAGGCTGCCATCACGTAAGACGATGCCATCACGGGGCTCCCAACGAGGCTGGGGCCACCCAGATCCGGGCTTTCAATCCCTCCTGTCCCATAAAGAGGGAGGCAAAGCCACGGCGGCACGAGGCTTGGCTGTAAAAACAGGGGACATCCCTTTGGATGTGCTTGCAGGACCCATCCCATGAAGGATGGGAAGGATGGGGCCAGCAGAAAGCATCCCAGGGAAGAGCAGGGTCGCCCCAAGGACAAGCAGAGGCCGAGGAGCTCTGAAGAAGCCGGCGATGCTGGGCCAGGAGGGGCTGGCACCGGGACACCGGCTGGGGATGCAGCTCTGCAGGGCACGGGATGCACGCAGAAGGCAGAAAGCTGCAAGGAGCTGCTCGCTCCTCAATAAAACCACCCAGAGAGCCAGCCCAACCCTGCAAGCCACAAGCACGGCACCCCCCGTGCACCCAGGGGTGCTCGCAGCCCGCCAAGAGCATCTGCCTGTCCCCATCCCCGGGCGGCCGCCACTCAGCCCGCTCCCCTTCCCCCAGCTTCAAAGCAGCATCTGTTTTTTTTTTTTCAGCCAGATTCCTGCGTTTTAAACCCGATTTTCCAGATGGACGGACTGCGCCGCGCGGAGGTCAAGCGACTCGCCTCAAGGTCACGCAGGGAGAGGCGGCGGCGGCGCGGGATCAGCAGCTTGGCGGCGAGCTCGAACCCCGTCGTGGGGACAAGGGACAGCCCGTGCAGCAGCCGGTGCCATCCCGAGCCCAGGTGCTGCCCCACGGCGATGACACCGGTGGGATGGTGCCCATCAGGCGCATCGGCACCCATGGGTGCGCACCCAACGCTGTGCCACCCATTGGGGTGCAGGGATGAAGCGCACAAGGTGACCTGCCGGCGGTGACCGCACTGTCCCCGTCGCCCCAGCGCCATCCCACCAGGAGGAATCGGAGCTGGGGCATCCCCGCGCTCGACACCAGCGGCCGGGCACCTCCCGGGAGCCATCTCCCAGCAACAACCAGCAGCTCCCCGAGCAGCTGCCGGAGCAGGAACGGCCCCGGGGGAGACCTGCTGCTGCATCTGGCGCCCGCACACCCACGGCAGCTCCGCGACCCGGTCCCACCGCCCCGCCGCTGTCACGGTCCTCCGGCTCATAACTCTGATGCGAGCACTCGGCGTGCTGACAGCCGCGCCGCCCGCCAGCAGCTCCTGAATCACGCTGTTCCTGGCTCAGGCAATCCTCCCACCAATGCCAGCCTCTCCAGCAGGAAGCAGGAGGAACGGAGTTGTTTTTCCGAGGCCAGCTGGTCACCGAGGGCCTCGGGCTCGGGAGACGCCTGCCGCAGGGAAGGGAAGGGAGAGAGGCTCCTCCATCCACGCGGGAAGGGACCGCGCCGGCTGCTCGCCCAGCTCCAGGGCCTCGCTGCCACCCTCCAGCAGGGAGGTGAACGCGCTGACCTGTCCTGCAGCAGCTCCGGAGGGGAACACAGGTTTGCAGAGTCCTCCCAGCACGGGGGAAGCCGCATCGTCCAAGCCGAAAGGCAACCAAGCCAGAAAAGCATCACCGCGAGAATCCTCCGCTGAGCGCCATGGCGCGTACGCCCCTCCCTGCCCTTCCATCCAACAGGTCAAGAGGAGCAAAAAATCCTCCAGGAAAGGATAAAAAGGGGAACTGGGCCAAGCCCCCGCTGGCCAACGCCAGTGCCAAGCCAACCCCTTGCCAGGGAAGCGCGGGGAGAGCAGCGGCAGCCCGCGGGATGCAGCACCCGAGTGGCGGCACCGCCACGGGTAGGCAAGTGTCTCCCCAAGCCAAGGTCACCACCACGGGCCGGGCGGCCCCCTCGATGGCAGCCTTGCCTAAAACCGAGCCACCCCTCGGCACGCCGTGCCCACAAGCATCTCTGCAACGCCGCACCGGCGGGAGACGGAGGAAAGCCCCAGCGTCACAGCGCCACGGGAACGCTGGGAGGATGGGCCCCCCCCTAAACCTCCCCCCGACACCCACTGCCGACGCGCCCTGGCACAGGCACGTCCCCGCTCTCCTCCCCCATGCTGTAAGAGGGGATAACGTGCACTCTCTGAGCGGATTAACGCCTGGAAAGCCCTCGGAGAGCCTCGCCAGGCCAGGGGACTGCCCGGGGACAGCAGGGCTGCAAGGCACCGTGCTTCTGCCCAGCTCTGCGAGGAGGAGGAGGAGGAGGCAGGGGGAGGAAGGCCACCTCTCCCAGCAAGGCAGGGAGGGTTGAAACCGAGCCTGGGGGTGTCAAAAACAGCATCGTGTTCAGCGTGCAGAGGGAGATCTCAGCCCGAGAGCATCGCCAGCCTGGCAGGACAGCGCACCGCAGCCCTGGCTCGCTCTGCCCGCACGCCCAGGGTGCAGTGACTCAGGACGGACACACCGCGGGGACGGCACCGCAGCAGCCACCGCAGCAGAGCCCAGCATGGGGCAGAGCCACGCAGCATTCCCACGGGACGCCCACGGCCACCAGGACACCAGCAGACCCACGGGGCGCTGCCACCAGCCAGGCAGCTCGGCACACGCCGCGGGCTCCCTCCCCGCAGCCACATCCCCTGCAAACATCATCTCCAGTCGCTGCTGAGCGACGCGGGGTGACAGCCACCCACTTGTGCCCCTGCTTCCCGCCCCTCCACCAGGGTCCCCAACACCCTACACCCCCACCACGGTGCTTAGGAGGAATTAGGGGGGGGCAACCCCCCATAAAACCCCTGCTCTCCTGCTCCAGCCCCTGCTTTGGGGTGATGGGGGCGCGCGGCACCGCGGCGCCCGCTTGTTCCCTGTCCCCGCGCCGTGTCCCCGCGGGGGACGCGCTGGCCCGCAGCGCCCCCTCGCCCGCTGCGCGCGGCGCCCACCCACGCATTACTCACGGCACACTCATTCATCACGTACGCGCCTCGCCGTACACGCGCCCCTGCAGCCCACCCTGCCGGGGGGGCCCCAACCCCATTAGGGCAGCCCCATCCCGACCCCAATCCCACATGTACCCATTGGGGGGGAGCCCCACGGGTGGGCTGCGGTGCGCCCAGGGGCTGGGGAGCCCGGCATGGCTGGGAGCCGGCGCTGCAGCAGCAGCAGGAGAGCGCAGGCAGCTTGCAGCTCACCTGCTACCTGCGGGGATGGCTGGAGGCTGGCGGCTGACGGGAGGGAAGGCAGAGCAGGAAAAGCAGGGTGATCCCCTGCTGCTGTCTCCTTCCTGACCTTGGACAACCCTGTGCCTCACTTTACCCTGGTTGGTGCTGCGGCCACCCTGGGAGAGGAGGAGGAAGGATGCCTTCCCCGGGCAGGGACGTTGGGGGACAAAATCGCCCCCAAAGGCTGCAGAAGGAAGCGCTGACCTCGCCAGGGTACTGCAGGGGAAGCAGAGAGGGCAGGCACCGAATCCCCTCTGCGTTTCTCCTCGCTCTCCCAGGCTACCCTTGCACAGCCCTGCAGAGAAGGGCGAGCTCCGTCCTGCTCCCCAAGGAGGCTGGAAGGAAAAAACGGGGAGCAAGAGACCCCCGGGGGACTGGCACCCCCCTGGGACCCCCTGCCTGTCCCCGCACCCAGCCGGCCGCGTCCCCAGCGAGGACTCGCCCCGATCAACTTCTTCCGAAGCGAATTTCCGAGCCCGGGGAGCAGACGCAGACACACACGCACAGCGTTTGCAGCATCCCAACGCCCGGAGCCCGAGAACGGCGCAGCTCGGCGCTGCTGCAGGCTGATGTCTCATAAACTTCCCGACTCGCAGCCGCTGCCCTCTGGGAGGTCACCGCAAAAACGAGGGGCGCCTTCAGGAGATGCGCCCGGCGCAAAGCCCTGACGGCACGCAATCCCTCTATTTTTTTTTTAATTATTTATTTATTTTTTTTTCCCTAAAAGGGGGGAATAAAAACGCACCGAGACCCCCCCGCCGCGCCCAGCGCTCGCCAGGCACCAGCACCGAGGGAACCCGGCCCCATCCCGAACCGCGACCAGCCGCCAGCACCGCACCGCCGGGGCGCGCTCCCCACGGCCCCCCCCCCGCAAAACCCGGCCGCAAGCTGCGGGGCGCGGGGCGAGCCCGGGGCGCGACTGGGGCGCAAAACCCCGGCGCAATCCGGGCGCAACCCCCGGGCGCAACCCCCCCCGCTCCCAACCGGTGCATGCCAGGGACTCCCCCCGGGGACCGACCCCCCCCCCCCCCGCACGCTCACCTTGCACGGGCACCCCGCGGGCGCCGAGCACACTTGCAACCAAAGCGGCCACATACCAAATCATAGTACTACCGGCCCCCGGTGCGCCGCATCTTCCGCCCGCCGGGCGGCCCGGCCGGGGCGGGGCGGGTTCGGCCGGGCCGGGACAGGGCTCCCCGGGGCCGGTGGGGCCGGAGGGGGCGGCTCAGGGCCGGCCACCGGCCGCCGCCGCCGCCGCTGCTCCCATCCCGCCGGTGCCCGTGCCGCACCTGCCACCGCCGCCCGGCGCGGGGGGCGCAGCCTAACCCCAGCCCCTTTAGCCGCTCGGTGCCGCCCCCGCCGGCCCGCCATTGGCCCGGCCCCCCGGCGGAGTGGGCGGCGATTGGTCGGGGAAAAAAAAAAAAACGGGGGGGGCCCGGTTCAAGGTGGGTTGGCTGGTGCGCGCGCGCGCGCTCCGCGGTCCCCCCCCCCCCCCCCCAAGTGCGCCGCAGTGTGGTGCGCAGTGCCCGGGCGGTGCGGGGCCGGGGCCGCGCTGCTGCCGCCCGCTGTGTCCCCTGTGTCCCCTCCGTGCCCACACGTGTCCCCTGCTGGCCCCCCCCCCCCCCGTCCCAAATTTGTCCCCTCTGTACCCAGATGTGTCCCCTCCCGGCCCAAAGGTGTCCTCTGCGTCCCCAGATGTGTCCCCCATCTCCAAATGCGTCCCCTCCGTCCCCACATGTGTCCTCCATCCCCAAATCTGTCCCCTACTGTCCCCCCCAGTCCCCAAATGTGTCCCTTCCTGGCCTCAGATGTGTCCCCTCTTGTCCCCAAATCTGTCCCTTCCTGTCCCCTCCGCCCCCAAATACGGCCCCTCCATCCCCACGTGTCCCCTCCTGTTCCCCAAACGTGTCCCCTCCTGGCCTCCAAATGTGTCCCCCCCATCCCCAGATGTGTCCCCTCCTGGCCCCCAGATGTGTGCCCTTCTGTCCGCCCCCATCCCCAAATGTGTCCCCTCCATTCCCAAATATGTCCCCT
Organism: Cygnus atratus; assembly: GCF_013377495.2. NCBI lineage: Eukaryota > Metazoa > Chordata > Aves > Anseriformes > Anatidae > Cygnus > Cygnus atratus. The sequence goes on from NC_066383.1 coordinate 3,122,875, forward strand.
GCCTCCACACAGTGCCACCCCCTTGTCCCTCACGTGCCACCCCCATCTCCAGATGTGCCACCTCACCCCAAGCAGCGCCACCTCCCTGTCCCCCTGTGCCACCCTGCCCGCCACCAGCCCTGCCATCTGGCCCTGCCACCCCGCACGGGCCCATATCCCTGCCACCATCTGTGTGTGTCCCCGCGTCACTGCGCTGGTTCAGTGTCACCGCCCCACATCAGCCACCTGCCCTGCTGTGCCATCTCGCTAAAACCTGTGCCCCAGCCTCGGTTTGGCGTGACGTGCACCCACCACCCCACAGCCGTCACCGTTGGCACCACAGCTCGGTGCCAACGCCACCCCTGGCACCAGCTGTGCCACCTGCCCCACGCAGCTCGGTCACCGCCACGCGTCACCTGCCGCGTGTCACCGCCACCTGCACCGCCCGTGTTACCTTTGGAAGACCGCAGAAAATGGCAGGAACAGGTCCGTGGGATCCCTCTCCTCTCGGCAAAGACCTCTGGCAATGCCAGGTTGGCAAACAGGAGCGTGACAGTGACAGAAACGGGACACTGAACCTCCCCGGGGTGACAGGCAGCCCAGGAGGGGACAGCCGGGCACGGCCTTGTCCCCAGCACTCGCCAGGTCCCGATGCCCAAGCCATCAGGAGAGGATCTGGAAAGAGCTTCGAGCAGCTGCTGCTCTCCCCCTTCTTCTTCCCATGCGTGCCCTGGCGAGGAGGAAAAAGTGCCACAGGGTCTGGGGAGCACCGGGAGCATCCCGTGCCCTGCTCATGGTGACACCGGTGGGCAGCACAGGGCCGGCACCGCTGCCCCGGCTCGTGCAGACTTCCCGGCAGCTTGCTTCCCCAGCAAAACCCCTGACCTCCGAAGAGCCTGACTCAGCTCCGAGCCCTCGGGTCTGAAGTGAAAGCTTGCAAATCTGCACGGGAGAGCTGGTGCCGCGCGCTCGGGAGCGAGAGGCCAGCCCGTCTGCAAGGGCACCACGCTCTGGGCAGCGTTACCAGATCTTTATGGCTTTAGTTGGGCTTCGCCATGATTTGAAAAAGAACAAAATAAGCGCCAAGGGCATTGATTACACGCGTGCCAACACAGCCCAAGGTGGGAGGCACCAGGAGTGGTGTTCGCCCGTGATGGATGGGGGCGACCCAGCCCCGCACCTCTCCAAGTCGCGCGCCCAACCGCGGCCCCATCATCCATCAAGGAACTGGAAATATGGGCTCGGGTTGGAGCACGGCTGCCGGTTCACACCCTTGTTTTTCCAGACTAATTTGCTAGTTTTATAAAATCCCTTCCCCACTGCTTTCACACTTCTCTCCCTCTCTATTTATAGCCGGGTTTATTTACATGAGCAGGGCACTCTGTGTACTTTCCCACCACTCGGCTGTGCCGGAGCCGGGTGCGGGTGAAGGCAGCCGGCGAGGCAAGAAGTGCCTGGACCCTCGGCCCCAAGGGAGCTGCCAGCCCACCAGTGCCCGGGGGCAGATCCAGCCCGGCCATACACACACCTCTACGCCCGGGACACGTCCCCGCAGGGCACAGCGGTGCCACCGCCATGGGGTCAGCACTTTCCCACCCCGCAGGGAAAGCGCGTCTCTTTTCAAGGGGAGCAGCTTTGGGAGCAGCTTTCTGCTGGTATCCATCCTTCGCACCGCAGGGCTGGGGACCCCCACTGTTCCCCAGCTCAGAAGGCCACAAAAAAGGGGAAAAAGTCACTGTAGGGCAGCGCCCGGTGACAGCCCTTCCCCTCTGCCCCTTGAGCAGCCACGGAGAGCGTAGCCTGCCGCGTACAGCTGAGTCACTTGACAACTGCCCAGCGATAAATTTACCACTTTGCCTAACAAGAGGGATAAAATGTCATTGCTTTTTATTTATTTTCTTTCTTTTTTCAGTGCACTGACAGTTGCAAGAGGAAGGAATCCTCAAGCTAGCACAAGGGCGCTGCTCAAGCCAAGAGACTTTGGGGACGTGTCTCTCCCCATTGCACTTCGGGGCACTGGGGCCACGTCCTGCTGCCAGCTCCCTGCATCCTGGCTCCTGGAATCAAGGGAGGAGGAAAAAGGGTTGGGTACCACCAGAAAAACAGGAACGAGGTGCAGGTTGAGGCTAGAAATTCAGAATTGGCCAGCCCTCAGAGCAGCACGCTTTGGGTTTAGCCCTCCATTTGGGGCTGCAAAAACAAACAAAAAAAAAAAAGCTGACCCTAGGGAGGCTCTGTGGTATGGCGAGGGCATGGACTGCAGGAGGAGACCCAGCGTGCTTTATGTAAGCCCTGCTCTTGACTAACCTGCCCGGTCGGAGAGGGGCTGACCTGCAAACAGCATCTCCCAGGGTGCCGGTGCCTGTGGCTCCGCTGCCAGCCCCTCGTGCCGTGACCCGGCCGGGGAGCACGAGCCCCAGGCTGTGCCGCCTGGACCACGGCATCTCCAGCCCACGTGGAGCACAAGTACGTGCTTATTCACAGCCCCCAGCATTTGCATGGTACAGTCACGAGTCTCACAACACCTGATCTCCCGGGAGAGCTGCCTCCTGCACTTCGGGAGGCAACGGCCCACATTTGGAAAGTGGGACTCGGTGTCTCACAGCATCCCACATCGCCCAGCTGTCACCTCCCCCCTGCTCCGGGAGGGGACCGGGAGGAGGGAGCCTGCCCCATCCCCACCCGAGGCACGCGGGAGGACGGGAGCCGAAGTGCTGAGCCAGCCCGAAGCATCGCTGCCAGCACAGCGGGGCTGGAAATACTGAAAAGCTCCTCGCTGGAGCTGCCGGAGGACGAGCAGGCAGACGGGCTCGGGGCTGGGGTTAGGCTCGAGAGCTGCTGGCCCCTCTCCTCTCCCGGTGGCTCATCGCCGGCGCGTGACTCCAGCTGGCAAGCAAGGAGGAAGATCCTGCCATGCCTTCCCGGCTGCGCGTCCAAGGCGTGGAGCAATCCACCTGCGGTATTTCAGAAAAGACACGCTAACTTCTGCGGAGAGGGGTCAGCTGAGTCACGTTAACAACTTTTTCCTCCCGTTAGCAGGTCTCCAACGTAGCTGATTACTCACCAGCCCACTAATAGACTCACTCACACGACGCTCCCTGTATCAAGCGGCAGCAATTGCCTGTCTTGTCTTATTAACCTCCGAGAAGGATCTGTCTCCCGGAATGCCATACCCCATCCTTATCTCCTCAAGCACCTCTCCATCCAAAACACAGCTCTCGGCAGCCCCGGGTGCGAGATGTCCCCACCTTGGGGATGGGCTCAGCACCTGCACCCCAACTTTTTGGGGAGACCCAAAGCTGCCGGGCTCAGCTCCATGGGACCTTGTGCTGGAGCAGAGGCAGCCCAGGTGGGGCAGGAGACCCCCACCCAGCCCGCGGGTCGGGGTTTGCCCCCAGATGGGGCAAACTTTCGCCAGCTTTTGCTGTGCAAAAGCTCCCACTCCCACTCAGCACCCCGGTGCTGCCGCCCACCCCGTTACTCACTGGGCCTCTTGGCACGGGGAACGCAGCCCCACGCGAGGAGCATGGGCACAGCACGTGCTCCTGGAGGCTGGGGACTTGTCATCGGCGCTGTCATCGCCGTGAGTAACGACACTTTGTCCTGGCTTCCCCTAGAACATCCCCCCAAAAAAGCCAGGAGCGTGCAGCTCTCCTCAGGGGGGAGGGGGGCGCAGCCCCACTGCAGCTGCCGAGCTTCTATGGGGAAACTGAGGCACGGGTGACTCGCTGAGTGACTCGCTGAAGGTCGGGCGGGCAGGCTGGCTCAGTGCCAAGTCCCGGTGCTCCAACCTCTCGCCCTGGCACCCTCTCCAGCCCCTGCACATGCAGCGTGTCATCAGCAGTGACACACTCTGCTGACGTCCCCTAATCATGTGGCAGCAGCCTCTCCGGTAATTACCGGTGGCAGGAGCGCTCCCCCCGCGCCACTCCTTGCTGCAGGCTGCAGCCGGGCTCCCCAGCCCCCGTGGCCAGGTCCTCTGGATCCCCCCAAGAAAGGGACGGGGACAAGCAGGTGCCATGCTGGCTGCAGTCCCCGCGGCAGGGCTGGCTGGGGAAGCGGGGAGGAGGGAGCTGGGGAAGGGAAGGGGGCTGCAGCAGGCTTGGGGATTGGAAAGGGCTTTTGCTGCCGGAGAGAAGGGCTCTGTTGTAGCGTGCCAAGAGGCAGGGGAGGCTCAGAGCCGCCTTTGTTCGGAGGGGAGCAGGCGGTGGGGGGCTGGAGCCGTGCACATCCCTGCTGCAGTGATGCTGCTGCAAAGAGAAGGCTGCAAGTGGCCCTAAGCAGAGGCACCGCGGGGGGCTGAGCGGGGTCTCGGGGCTGTCCCCAGCACCAAATAACCAAACCACCCCCCCCATCCTGGAGATAGCCTCCAGAAAATGGAACAACCCGGGGGCTGCATGGAGAGCTGAACCTGCAGGAGGGACGAGCCATGTCCCTGCAGCCAGAGCTGCTTCCCCTCTCCCCTGGGCACGGACACGCGGCTCGCTGCCCCTCACTAGGTGGGCAAATTGATGCCTGCTGCAAACGAGCTCCTGCAGAGCAGAACGACCTGGGGTGGGATTACCCAGGGCCACCGTGCTCCCAGCTACCTGCTCCTGCGTGCGCACGTGAGCGGAGGTAGAGGGAAAAGAGGCCACGGCCCCCCGATGGCTGCAGCCCAGACACCACAAGGATGGGCTCACGGAAACCCCACGTGCCCGCTCCCCACGCTGCCCCACAGCATACAGCCCCAGGACACGTGGCTCAGCCCTGCACCGAGCTCAGGGCATCGCAGCCACAGCCCGAAACCTTTCCCAAGCCACAAGGGCCCCGGAGGCTGCAGGTGACAGCCAGGTGACACTGCAGTGCAGTGACGGGGAGGAAATCCCCAGCCAGAAATCACGAACGCAGCTCTCATTACCCACTGCACCGCTTCCCACCTGCCCTTCTCCCTCTGCCTTTGATTTGCCTGGGAGGCAAGAAGCTGGGAGCTTTTCCTTCCTCGCTCTGTGCCTCCCAAGACCCGGGATGCTGCAGGACACAGCTCCAGACGGGCACGAACCTGAGGGGCGAGTTTGCCAGTCCTCAGCCCACTGCTGAACCGGCGCCAGCAGCACACGGCTGCCGGCACCGCTTCCCCGCAGCTGGGCTTGGCCCTGAGTCCGCTCCCCCCACAGCAGGCAGCAATCAGCCCTGCATTCAGAGGGCTGCTGGGGAGGATGATTAGGCAGCAAGTCACACCACTTTGGGACAAATGTGCAATCAGCCTTCGAGCACAGCGCACCACGCAGCCCAGGGGATGTCCCGGCAGCAGCATGGGCAGAGCAGGCTGTGCAGCACCCTGTGCTGCTGCCTGCCCCCAGCCCCAAACCCCCCAAGGATGCTGTGAGGCTCCAGGTTGCCCACCCATCGCTCCATCACCCAAACCCAGAAATGTTTTTTTCCCCATTAGGCAGCAGCAGGACAGTTTTTGGGGCCCCAAGAAGCTGAACTGTGGGACAGCTTGCAACCGATGCATGTCCAAACCCTGCTTGGCTGTAGCAGCATCCCCAGTAACCACCCAGCTAGCAGGAGAGCTGTGCTTTGACCCACCAAATTCACCTCCAGGGCCCTCCTGCACAGCTCTTGGAGCAGAATGGATAAGGACATTTAACAGAAAGTGCTGCTCATCTGTCTCTATTAGCACCTTCATCCTCCCCAGCCTCCTCCTCTCTGCCTCCCCCAGCAGAGGCGGGAGCAGCCTGGTCCCGTCCCTGGCTGGTGAGCAGAGGGAAAGTCCCCTTTGTGCCCTGACACCCAAGACCCCATTACCCCAATCCCCATGGATACGATCATCCGGATCGGACCACAGCCACCACACCCTCTCCATCTCGGGCCCTGGTGTGTGTCACTGCCGCTGCACGCTGACATTTTTTCCCCGGATGCCACTTATTTATAGCACGCCTGACCTTTTCCTCAAGTTTACATCCTCCTTTCCCTTCCCTTCCACCCACCCAGCCCCGAAAGCCGCCCCCGCCTTTCTCCCAGCCCGGCTGCGTGCAGCATCCCCCGGGGCCCGGCCGGGATGCGCGGTGCCAGCATCCCCTAAAAAGCACAGAAGGAGAAATCTGGGGGTGTCCATCAGGCACGAGCCCCTAAACCCCCTGCCCAGACAGGCAGAAATCCTCGCCGGGGGAGCGCAGCGAGGCCATTTCAGCGCAGCCCCAGCGCTGGAAGCAGCAGCCAGGCTCTGTGTGGGTGGGATCTGCCAGCGAGCTGCAGGCTGCGAGGGCACGGGAGAGCCGGAACAGCTTCTGTGCGAGAGCATCGATTGCATCCCAGCTTCGGGCTGCTTGGCTGCCTTGGGCTGCGGGGAAATTTCACCTATTTCCCCCAAAACAGCAAGATCTGGTCCCCACTGGGAGCCCCGTCACCCACCCCCGGGGTCCTTGGGGTCCCCAGACCCCTCTTTTTTGGCAGGGAGGGGGGAAGCCTCCTGCAGCACGCTAAGGAAATGATTTTTCTTTGCCAAGCTTCTGGGAGATTCCCTTAGCCATGGAAATCCCCTTGTTCCCACCAGCCCGGGGTCTTCAAGGGGTGTCCCAGCAGCTGGGGGTGCAGGAGCCGCCCCCAGGGTGCTGCAGGGACCCCAGGACGTTTCTCCCATCCCCACCAGACCCTGACCTCGCAGCAGCCAGCCCCGTGCCGCCCCTGCTGCTCTAATTACTCCTCCGGCACTCCGCGTGGGGCCCTCCGACCAAATTACAATCGAACCCTCGCTCGAGCCCAGTCGATGCCATTGACTGAGGCATCAGAAAGACAAATCCACGCTCCCACCCTGGGAAGGCAGCGGTGGCCTCGCTGGGGATGCCCCCACACCATGCCCCCAGCACCCCAAACACCGGGGGGCCAGCTTTACACAGTGCTCTCCATCCCTAGCACCGTGCATGGTTTTTATGGTTAGGGCAAAAGCCTTCAAGGACCTGAAAACACCAGCTCGCTGCTCCATACGAGAGAGACCTGGCAGCAGGGAACGCATCTCCAGGACCACACAACCCTGAGCACCCAGAAAGCCCCAGCATCAAGGGAATTCCCCCCCAAACCTCCCTGTGTGCCCAACTCCAGCTGATTAATTCAATCAGAGCCCAGGCACGGGATCGCTCGCTAACCCTCGGCACGTGTTACATGGATGGGAAATGGGGGGGGCCGCCCCTGCAGCCCCCACCAGCCCTGAGCAGATAACACAGCCGTGCTAGGAAATTACAAGGAATTTGCAGCCATCCCATTTAATCCACAGGGGAGCCGTCTGAATCCTACAAGGAGCATTTGGCCTCTGGGTGCGGAAGAGCTTAGAGGCACGCAGAGACATTAAAAACACACGGGGATTAAGCCAGGAACCGGGAAGGGAGAGCACAGCTGGAGACCATGGGTGGCTGCGGGAGGTGCTTGGGGGCACCCAAGGGTGGTGGCGAGGTGGCCGCAGGCACGCAGGCTTCAGACAAGGTCCAAATGCCACCCCACGGGTCCCCAGTGCCCCTGCAGCCTCGAGCAGAGCCCAGGGTGGTGGGAACCCACAAGGTGCTGCAGGACAGCTGGGATGTGACTGCGGCATGCAACAGAAGCAGGGGGCTGCAGAATTTTGGGCGGCCGGCACCGATGTCCAAGCAGGCACCGAGCACCCACTGCCGCAGCCAGGTGGCAGAGCTGGTACCCAGACCCCAATATCCATGGCCGTGGTAGTGGGGTCTCGCAAGGATAAATTTTGGAAGCGCCCCTCATCATTTGGGATTTATTCTGATCATCTCTAATCCTCCGCCTTGATTGCTGAGGCTCCCAATCTCATTAGCTGGGCTACGCTGGGTAGTTATTTACGTTGGGGGGCTCTTTAAAATTGATATTAATCCCATCTCGGTAATCTGACGTTTATTGATTTTTATTTTTAACCTGGCATTTTATTAATGTGAGCCAAGGCAGCTCCCTGCTCACGGGGGCAGCCCCAGCCCTGTACCCCCCACCCCGAACAAAGCCTCGGAGATGCAGCGTGCACCATAAAATGTTCCCAAAAAATGGGTTGAGCTCCCAGAAAGTGGGCTGACACCACCTTGGGCCTCTGCAGACTGGGAGCATCACCAGAATGCATGAGCTGCCAACGTGCCCCGGCTCCGAGAGGCTCCAGCCCCTTGGTTGTTCTCCTTTAAGCCCATTATTATCATTTTTGTTAATTATAACAGAACGCAGCGGCTTCCGCTCGATGCGTTTGGGGACGTCCGCGCTCACAACTGCCTGATTAAGAAGGAGCCATTAGCACCCCGTCAAAACAGCTTTTCAAAAAGGAGCTTTGACAAAATTGTCACAGTCGATGTATCGGGAGAGAGGGAGCCCGCGCAGCCCGCCAGGCGCGATTTGACATCATTTTGACAGCTCGCTTTAAGGCAACTTCCAGCACCTCTGGGAAATCACCTCACCAGTGAGCACGCAGCGAGCGCCGTGCCTGGGGGGCGAGCCCAGCATCCCGTCCCAGCCAGCTCCATGCAGGATTTGGCCCCAAAGCCGGGCAATGGGATGGTCCTTGGGGTACCCTACATCTCCCTGCGGTGCTGGTAGAGCCCCTGCCTCAGTTTCCCAAAGCACAAAGCCCTTTGGCTCCAAGGGTAAGCCCATCAGCGTCCACCGATGTCAAATCAACCCAGAGGGGGTTCCTCCACCTCCAGCCCTGTTCCTTCTCTGATTCATTTTCTCCTTGCCACCTTTCTGCTGCTGCTAAGAGTTAATGGCTGTTTACCCGCCTCCTCTCTAGACCCTTGGCAAAAAGCAAAATGCCAACAACTTGGGGAACAGCTCATGTTTAGCTTGGCAGGACGGCTATTGTTCCTATATTGCAAATGCATGTATCACACCGAAATGTTGTGAGCGAAAGCAGACTGTTCCCCTTGGTCCTGCTAAAGCAACGGCAAGCACCACATTACAGCTGGATGCACATCAAGCCGAGCTTTGCACAGCGAAGCTGCTTCCTCCTGCCCGCAAAGGCTTCCCAAAAATGTTTGCATCAGGATCTTCCCCACTGCAGCATCGCTGCTGGGGCCAACCCAGCCCCTCCGTCCCGTCTCAGCTGGGCTCCTCTCGGTGCATTTGAACCCAGCAAGTTTTTGCATTACGCAGGGAGAAAGCTTGAAGGAAATGAGCCAGGGAATTGAGATCGCAGCAGCTGAAAACCCTAACGGGGAGCAAACCCTAAACAAGTAGGAGCAGTGTGCCCATTGCAGGGACCATCGGAGCACGGATGGAGACGGACCTGGAGCAATCGGTGCTCTGCCCACAAACACAGCGAGCACCGAGCCAGGGATACGCAGGAGAGGTGTGGGGAAGGGATGGGGAGGGCACTCGGTGGCCTTACTGTATTTTTAGCTCCTGGGTTTTATTTAAGAGCTGACGGTTTAATAAGGAGGTTGTTTTAATTGGAACTCGAGTCACCAAGGAAAACACAAGCAATGGGAGTAAATATATAAAGATAGTCGTGTTTCTAAAGGTTGTGTGATACCTTCCTAATTAAATGGAGTGTGTTTTAATTACAAATCAAAGTTAGTGCCATTTAAAAAAAATAACCCACAGCCAGTTTCCTTGATTTGAAGAGCAGCTGACACCGACTTGGGAAAACAGAGTTGCCAAGAAAATGGTGCAGGGGTCAGCTGCAATCAGCTTGTTTGTAACGACACCAAAACAGACCCACAAAGACCCCTGAGATGGGCCACGAGCATGGCAGGACCTGGGAGAGATGGGCAAGGGCCAGCCCAGAGAGGCAAGGAGAAAAAGCAGCTCCATAAAACCAAAGCTGATGGGAAGAAGCGGTGCCAAACTCTGCTTTTAACCTCTTGTAGTGAGGAAACCAGGAGGAGACGGAGCACTTCTAAACCAGACGAAGAACTGATGGCAGTGCCTGGTTAGCCTGGTGGGATGGCTTTCCATAAACATGTTGTGTTTATTTTTAACAGAGGATCCCAACTGTAAAAGCTCCAACCAGCACGTGTTGAGCTTCTCCTGTGTCTCCTCCAAGAAAAAACACAAAACCAAACCAGCTACATGCAGCCGGACACCACGAGGGGAGGCAAGCCCAGAACCCCTTGGAGATGCCACCTCCCGGAGCCATTCCCCAGCCCCTGCCTCTTGGCCCCTCTCCTTGGGGTGACTTTCAGAGGAGTTGACTCCTCCATCTGAAGAGTCGGGGTCCAAGCCTGCCCTCGGCTCCTGGGTGTCCCTTGCACATTGTTCCTTCCTTGCTGGTGACCCGAGCTGTCACCTGGGCATGAAGCAAGCCAGGAGGAGGATGCTATCCCCCAGTCCAGGGGCAAGAGAGGCTGGTGGCACCCACAAAATGCTCCTCAAAGCATGACAATCATAACCCAGGGTCTGGGGGAGAGCTAAGCAGCATCAGTGAAGTATTACAGAACTACAGACAGCAAGACTTCAACCTTCTGGGCACTAGACCTTCATGCTTCTGGGCACACCTGGTGAGCAAAAACCCACTTTGGTGCTGCCCCAGCAACCCCGGTTCCCGCAGCTGGGCACCAGCTCTCCGAGCACCAGATCCTTTTCCAGGAGAGGGACCCAGGCACTTCCCAGCCTTCTGCTCCCATACCCGGTGACACCCAGCCGTCAGCGGAGGCTGTGACTGACAGCTCCCTGCACAGCGCTCCGAAACATCTCCCCAGCAATTACCTCCACAAAAAGTTATTAAGGAACGTCTTTGTCTGGAAGGCACTCATTACAAAAAAAAAAAAGAAAAAAGAAAAAGAAAAAAATTGGCATGAAGAACTATGTATATTGCAAAACAAAATGTGTTGCTTTTTAATATGTTTTTATAACCCAAACAAATTTGTTTCTCACACTCCCAGACTGGAAAAAGGAGTCGTCCTACAGTTTAGGATTGCAGTTTGCAGTCAGCTCCGCCAGAGAATCTGTTGCAAAGCTGTCGCAGCAAAAAAAACGCCGTTCTCCTGCTGTGCTGCGGCTCCACCGGCACTGGCCACTGCTTTGCGCTCGCACGGCCACCACGTCCCCCAGCACGGTGGGAAAGGGGAGCCTGAGATCTGCTCTGCTGCAAGCGCGGGTCCCAGGGAAAGCAGCCGAGCAGCCGCACGCACCTGTGTCACCTCCAGCTGACAAGGACACGGTGGCCTTGCAGGGTTTGCCGCGGGCTGCACAGGCATCGCTGTGCCCCGTGCTGCTGCCTGCTTTTCCTGCGGGTCCTGCACCAGGACCAAGGCAGTGTGGCCTCACCAAAGCAGGCAGGCACTGACCGTGCCATGGTTTGGGGACAGAAACCCTTGGCTGACATCCCCAGTGCTGTGTCCTCCGCCTCCAATTGCATTCTGCTCTCCCCACCTGTGCCTGACTCCTCATTAGCAAGAAAAGAGGGGGGAAAAAAAAACTGATTTTTATTTCTTCTAATGGCAACAGAATGCAGCCCTGCTCTTTGCAACGCCTGCAGGGATGCAAAAGCATTTGGTGCGCAACCGTCCCCCGGTGAGGACGCCAGAGCTGTGGCTCTGCCTCACCAGCGATGCCCAAAGAAGTCAGCCCCATAAAGAACCCACCCGCAGCAGGCAGGGCTGCGAGGCAAACCCACGGGGGAGCCGCCGGGAGCTCGTCACGCCGTGTGCTCCGAGAAAGGCTGATTCATGCTTTTCTCCAGGCATCCCTCGCACAGCCTGGGATGAGGACGGAGCTGAGAGCTGAGCGGGTGTCTTCGCTCCATGCTGGGCTTCCCTTCGGGAGGCATGCTGAGACCCAAAACCAGGTGCTTTGGGGAGAAAAAAGCAGAAGAGAAGGCCTTTCAGCTTAGTGAAGGAGGACCGGGCAGCCCTGAGATAAATCAGCCCCAGATACCTGTTGCTCTTCCCCAGCTGGAGCTCCGACCCACAGAGGCTGCTTATTTTTAGACGGCACTGATCAGATGCATTTTACTGATATATTTTTGACTCAAAATTAAGTCATTTGGTGACAAAATGCTGGTTCAGGAGTGGGTCAGGCTCAGAAAAAGGAGCTGAAATATCCCAGCTTAAGCCAGGTTAGGTGCTAGGGGGCAAGGAAAGTAAAATAAATGCACCAAAAGAAGTCCTTAAGAGGGGAAAAAAAATCAGCAGAGTTTTCAGCACACCTCTGCCTTACAGATTGGGAAAGGATTACGGTCTGGGGGAGCTGTGCTCCGTGGTGGGAAAAGGATAGGGGTGGGCAGTGTGCTTCAGTTCCCTGGAGGGATGCTCAGATGGGACAGCCCCATCTAAGCATCCCCAAGGGACCACGACAGCCCAAACCAGGGTGACCAGCACCTCATCCTGCCTCTGACCACTGCAGGGGCTGGGAAACCACCTCCCCATGCTGCTTCTCCTTTGGGACATGCCAGGCACCCCAACACCTCCGCTGTCACGGCCACCCGATGGGAACCCCCCAGGGTCAGCCCCCAGCCCCGTTGGGGGCACAGCGCTGCCGAGCGCCCTCCTCGCTGTGCTCCTCTCCTCAGATGCCTCCCTTCCCCTGGAAAACAAACACCTTCGGATGCCTCCCACCCCAGCCAACCTGTTTGTCACACCAGCTGCCGTCCGCCCATGTTCATCACTCTCCCTGACAGCCCCTCCTGTGTGCCATCATCCTCATGCACGGGAGAGCCCAACAGCAGCTCCAGCAGCTCCGTTCCCGGGCTGCCCTCCGCAGCACCCGGACACCTCAGCCAGTTTTATCCTAGAGGGGCAGGGCTGCCCTTGTCAGCTGGTAGCAGCCATCAGCACCGGGCTATATAAGCACATAGGGTGAGGCAGAGAAGTAAGGCAGCCCTGGGGATTGCGTACCCCACTAGAGAACCCCTGGGGAAGTCTCCAGGCAAATACCCCATGGAAATACCCTGAGCACACAGAGCAGCCCCCAATCTGCTCCTTGCTCCACAGCCCCCTGCTCATCTCTTGGCCCCCCAAACATCACCAGGCTCATCCTGAATTTCCAAATGCAGAGTTAAACAATAACATCAATGCCTTATTAATTTGCAAGGATAGAGTCAATTAACAGCCCTCCTTTGCTTCTAAAATCCTAATTGGTTTTCCACCGAATCTCCTACGGACGCAGGTCTCTGCTCGGGCACCTCGTCTCAAGGGCAGCACACGAGGGGATGGGAGCAGCGGGACACGGGGATGCCAGCAGATCCTTGGTACAGCTGCTAGATGAACAGCAAGGTGATGCAGGTGACCCTCAGCCCCCGGCAGCTCTCCAGCACCGCAGCACTGAGAGCATGCTAATGGCTCCGACGGCTCCTGCGATGGATGCTGCAGGGAGCAACAGTCGCTCAGGCAACCATCCGTGGGGTACCCAGCCTCCAGACGGACGGGGGCTTCCCCCAGCCAGGTCTGGTGGGGACAAACGTGCCGAGAGCAGGAAAAGAAGGAGGGAGAAACAGATTTTCTGCAAGCGGAGCAAAGGCAGCAAGTTTCCCAAAGCCGCGGCACTGCCCAAACCCATCGAGCATCCCCTCATCGCGCAGCCCCGCAGTGTCCCCGGTACCTGGCCAGGAGAGCTGGGGGTGGTGGAGGTGGTGCAGAGCAGCCGAGGGGCTGGGAGGGTCCCTGCTCCCCTATTTAAGGGCTCACCACCCGCAGCTGTGACCCCATGGGGTTTGAGGCTCCAGGTGCTCCTCATCGTGGCCATTCATCACTGCTGCCTCCCAACCCATCCTGGCGGATGTCCGCTAAGCCATCCCCATTTGTCCCCATCATCCTGCCTCCCCGCACCCCCAAATTAAAGCAGCAATGCTCTCCCCCACGTAAAATCCCCCTCCCAGCTCGAACCCACATTGATGATTGTGATTTTGCTCCGTTAAGAAGTGCACAGCTGCAAATCCGCCGCTGGCTCATCCCTCGCCCGTGACTCAGCTCCGAGTGCCATACTATCAGTGCCTTGATCCATGCGCTGAGGACACACATAGGGCTGTAGGGCCAGCAGGAGCTCGTGAAAAGTCCTTTTGGCCAGGAGCAACCCCAGTGGCTCGCTCCCTGCCCTGACCCATCAGGGATTTTGGCAGCTGGGACACCAGCCTCCTCCCCTGTCCCTCCATAAACCCCCCCAGCATTACGCTGCCACCCCCGTGGCTGAGATTTACCCCATTCCCACACCCACCTTTCCCCCAGTAAGAACCACAGCACCAGTTTGTGCTCGGACCATTGCCCCAGCTGTCCCTGGAGGGGGGCAGTGACCCAGGACCGTGTCCCTCGGGCTCAGCATCCCTCAGGCAGGGGGGAAGAGGGGCTGTCACCGCTCGGGGGGATCCATCACCCCCCCGGCACCCTCCTCCTCCTCCTCGCCGCTCCCCCAGGTTGATGGGTGAAGAATAAACCCGTCTGATGGAGGGGCTGAGTAATGTGCTGTGCGCTCCTCCCCGGCAGTGAGTAATAGGGCTTTTGTCTCCCTCCCCAGCACGCCGAGGGCTGTGTTATACGGGGACACGGCGCTGCCGGCCCCGCAACCCGGTGGTGCTCAGCCCCAGCAAGGTGGGACCCAGGGGACACCTCGGGGAGGGGACACGCAGGGATTTCAAAGCCATGCAGGTGCCACCCCAAATGGATCGCGGTGAGCAGTGCCCAGCCTGCATCTGGGGACATCTGGGGACATTTGGGTGGCAGCTGTGCCACCGGATGGGCCCCGCAGGCTGTGGGTGTTGGTGGCGGGGGGGGCTCCGGGGCTGCTCTCACTGCTGGACCCCACGAAGCGGCAGGGCTGTGGATAACACCTCCCTGCTGGGTGCCATGGAAACGCGGCTCCTGCGAAAAATCCCCGCTTCCACCTGGATTTCCTCCTCCCCGAGGTACCACCGGAGGTGCGAAGGGTCCGACCCCGGCAGGATGGGTTCCCAGCCCTGGCTACGAGCGGGTACCCAGGGGATTTTTTTTTTTTCCCCCTTTTTGGGTCCCTTCGGCGGGCTGGGGGCATTTCTCGGGGTGCGCGGGGCCGAGGAATCCCAGCGCATCCCTCCCGGTGCTGAGTCACTTGGCGCCGGCGGTACCCAGGCAGCGCGGGGCTGGCGTGCGGCTCCTGCTCCGGCACCCACGCGGCAGATGGCAAGCCTCTCGCCTTGTGATAGGGTTTTTTATTGTTGTTGTTGTTTTTGTTTAATTTCTTGGCTGTTATTTCGGTCCGCGGCCCCCCTCTCCCGCCCTTCCCCCTGCCGTGTCCTCTCGCCACCTTCCCCTGGGAGGAGAGGAGCGGGCAGCCGCGGCGAGCACTGAGTTTTTGCAGAGATGAACACCGGCCCCATCGGCACGGCACCGAGCAACACTCTGGAAAGATTAAAAAAAAAAAAAAAAAAGGAAAATTTTGAAAAAAAATAGAGAAAACCCCAGCTGGGCCACCGGCTCGCTGCAGGAGAGGGCTGCAAGCAGCCAGCTCTGCCCAAGCACCATCAGCGGCACGGGTGTGCAGGGCCTCAGCCCCTCCCCGGCCACCCACAAAGGGTGATCAGCGCTAACGAAGAGCACGGTAATGAGGCTCCCAGGAGCTCCTGCAGGGACCTGGTTTCTTCTCCGCGTCCTTTGCAATGGCTGCACGAAGCCGGTGGAGAAATATCTCCGCGACGTTACGAGTTCAGCGGCTCAGCTGTGCTGGGGAAAGGAGAAGAAAAAAGCAGCGAGAGCAAGACAGACTATAAATAAAAGCTGGAGAAGTGGGAGGCAGCAGCCACAAGGGCTTTTTGAAGCTGCAAGAAAAGCAGGTGCATTTTGGCTATGGCACTCGGTGCCTTTGTGTTTCCTGAAGAAGCCCGGGTATCCCTAATAGCCGATCTCCGGGTGGAAGTGCTGCGCCGACGGGGCTTCCCTCCCTCGCTGCTGAAAAGTCAAATAAATCTGAAAGGCAAATAGTGCGCAGAGCAGGGGGAGCGCTGCAGCGAACAAAGGGAGAGGAGGAAGAGGGAGAAAGAGAGAGGAAACGGGCTCGGAGGCTGCTGCAGTGCTTCACATGCCCGTCAGGCTGGAGAAAAGAGGAGGAACGGGGAGCCTCCGCGTTCCCCGTGTGCAGCAGGATGAGGACAGAAAACCCAGTGGGAGCAGTTTTGCAGGAGCTGTCTCAGGGCTGCTGCCCTCCTGGGAGCCTCTGAGCAGTGCCGGGAGGGATGGAGTGAGGCCACGGGGGCTTGGGCAGGGACTGCACCAGCAGAAAAGGCTTTGCTGGGTGAAATTCGGGGGCTGTGGGGATGGAGAGGCTTGGGCTGGGTGAGAAAACTGCATGCTTGAACCGCTTCCTGCCTGCAGAGGGATGGGGCTTCTCCAGCCAAAGTGAGCGCAGAGTAAATCACGGATGGGGGGACCACCAGGGCTCAGGGCTCAGCACATCTCAGCCTCGGGGGCACATCCAAAGCAGGAGCCCCCCAAAAATGCCACGTGGAGCAGGCAGCCATGGGGGAGCAGGGGAAGGAGGCGAAATGACGGCTGGTCCTGTGGCGCCGGGAGACGCTGGGGATGGGGACCCCGCGCTGCACCGGCATGCGGCGAGACGAGGGAAGAGCGGAAGAGAAGGAGACAGATGGGCAGCGATGGAAACATAAGTTAACTCGAAGGAAGCGGATAAACAGCAGGCACGGAGCAGATCTGAGCACATATGCTGCTCCGTGCACAGCCAAGCGCGGGGAGGCTCCGGCGGTCCCCATCGCCCCGTCCCCACGGCGGGGGGGACCCAGCTGCGCCGGGAGGGTGGCGTTGGGAGCTCGGGAAAGGTGTTGTGGAAGGAAAACCCAACGCTGGACCAAACGCTGCTCCTGGTGCTGGGGCAGCAGCTGCAGGTGACTGCTGAGGACTGTAGCAGCTGATGGGAGAGGGAAGAAAGTCAATCCAAAGCCGAAGCAGGGAGGCTGAGACCCCCAGAAGTCCTTGAACCCTGCAGCGCAGTGTGTGTCCTAATAATCAGCACCCACCCCGGTCCCACACCGGTGCTATAGCTCTGGACATGTCCCTGCAGGGGACAGGGACCTTGCCCACCCCATGATGCCCGTGGTCCATGGGGATGCTCCCACTGCCGCAGCCCCCGACTGGCCCGGAATACCAAGCAGGCAGAGGCACGGAGCCACCCAGAGCATCTCCAGCGACGTTCGGTCTGGTGCTAATGAGCCCCGGGCTCTCCAGCCTCGGTGAAAGTCATGACCCGGATTAATTGCTAAAAAAAAAAAAAAAAAAAAAAAAAAACACCCCAAGGCTGCCAATAAAAGAAAAGAAAAAAAAAAAAAAAAGAAGCAAACAGACAAACAAAAGCACAACAAGCCCCACAGTGCATCCCAGCAGCCCGGAAAGCCCAGCCCGTGGCAGGAATGCGTGCCGGGGCCGCGGGCCAGCGCGGTGCTGGGCGCACACAGCCGCCCTTGTTCCCCGCTCCCCGTGGAGGGTCAGAGCTGCCGGCCGGTCTCGCCGCACAAGGGGCCGCCTGTTCGGAGGCAGCGGCGGGCTGCTAGCACCTTCCCAGCCCTTGGCAGCACAAGAGCCCTTGCTGCACGGAGCGGGCAGCCCAGTGATGCTGAGGGACCCCCACAGGGCACCCAGCCCATGCCCAGGTTTGCGCCTTTCCCTTTTTGCACAGGGAAACTGAGGCACGGGGAAGCCAAGACCCTGCCTTGGGCTTAGGACAAGGCTTCGGGAGCTGTTGTCGCCCCAAGTGCTGGCTGGAGGTGGGTGCTGCAGGCAGGGTGGGTGCTTTGTGTCCTCACCCGAGCCCCCTCCTGAGAGCAGCCTCTCCCCTCCCCGAGCTGCAGATCCAAGCTCACCCTCAGGCGCTCCCGGAGCTGTCGCTCAGCCGCTCGCTGTCGCCTTCACACAATTCATCCATCGGCCCCCACGCGGCTCCCGGCGCTTTGTTCTCAGCATCCTCCCATTTGCAATATCCCTCGTGGGCCTGGGGCACAGGGTGCTGAGCAGTGCACGGTGTCCAGCCACCCAGGTGATGCTCTGCGGGGCTGCCAGCTTCAGCTTCGTGTCTGACAGCCCCCGGGGGCTGCAAGGACGGCTCCCTGGGGGCAGCAGAGGGGGATGCAGCCAAGGGGAAGCTCACAGGAAGGATTTGACCCCGTTTCTAAGTCCTTCTCTTGCAGCAAAGCCCTGCGGATGGGGGAGATTTGGGGTGATGGGAGCAGGGGGGAATGGGATGGGGCAGGGGCAGGGATGGAGCACCCAAGGGTGGAGCAGAAAGGAGGTCCTGGCCGGCCTTGAGGCCACCAAGGCTCCTTCTCCTCCACAGCCCTGAGGAAGAGGAGGGCCAGGAGGGTCTCCTTGCCCTGCCAGCCAGAGAGGGAGGAGGACGAGGAGAAAGGAGAAAGCAGATGGGAGATGTCCGCCCGCCCGGCTGCAGCTCTCCGGGCCCCGTGACCTAGTTACCAGGCAGGGAGGTGAAGCACAGAGCCGAGCTGGGCAGGTCCAGAGAAGCAGAAATAAAGGGGATACGGACAGCGAGCTCCAGGAAAGCTTGGCGGGAGCTTTGCCGTGGGGAGGTGGCATCTGTAGGTCCCCAAAGCAGCTGAACCCAGCACCTCGAGGGAAGCTGAGCAGAGCTGGGGGGCGGCACAAGCAGGGGGGGCTCGGAGCGAGGCTCTCCGTGCGGGGAACTCCTCGCCGCAGGACGCGTGGGCTCAGAAGCTGTCAGACACCGTGGCACATCCCTGACGGTGACACAGAGCCAGCAAAGAGCCCCAGCACAGCTCCAGGAGCCGGCAGAAAGCCCGGGGCTGAGCAGAAACCCCGGCTCGACGAGGGGGCTGAGGTGCCCCCGCTGCTGCCCGCTGCGCCATGGGGAAGGCAGCGCAAGAAGCAATGGCTGCGGGAGAAAGGCTGGCAAGCCCAAATTAGAATTAATAAGGCACAAATTGTCAGCGGCGAAAGGGATTATTGCCGGGAAGAGGCTGCCTAGGGGCACAGGGGAGAGGCAGCCTGGGTTTCTGTGCAGCTCCGAGCAGCCAGAAGAGATCCACAGGAGGAAGCCCCACGGCATCCCCGGACACGCAGGGGCACAGCCGGGAGGTGCGGAGGCAGGATTTGCACCAGCCCCGTGTGTTCAGCAATGCCAGCGGCCGGATCCTGACCTGTCGGGGGAGCAGCACATCCGCAGCATTGCTGCAAGGCAGCACCAGCACCTGGGGACCTGTCCCCAGCGGGCAGCGGCAGCCGTGAGCCCCTGCAGCCACCTGGGCACCCGGCAGTGCACGGGGCTCCGGCTCCCTCCTGCCTTGGGGATGCTCTGCAGCGCTGCGCACCTGAGCGGGTGCAACCTGAGAGACCCCCCCCCACACCCTCCCCAAAACCCCGGGGGCTGCTTTGGGGAAGCAGGAGGGGTCCCTGCAGCCGCAGCCTGTCCGGCAGCCCCGCGGTCGCCCCGCTCTGCTCGGCTGCGTGAGGCTGCGGCGGAGGAGGGAGCGGCGGTGACTCAGGAGATGATGAAGCGGAGCTGAAGGAGGAGAGGAGAGGCGAGGAGCAGGCGTGGCGGGGAGGCAGCTGTGGCCTCCTGGTCCTCACCCACTGCCCCAGCTGCTCTGATTCACCCGGGGGCACGGCAGCACCGGGGCAGGGGGAGCAGCCCGAGCAGGGAGCATTTAAATCCCCCCGTCCCCGGTGCATCCATCCCTCCTCCTGCCTGGAATGGGGTAGCCAGGACCCCCAGGCAAGGGGGGACATGGGGCTGGCTGCCAATGCTGATTCCCGGTGGCGCCTCTCAGCCCCCCCCAGGCTCCTGTTGCTGCCAGAATTTTGGACGGTGCCCTGGGGGCAGAGCATCCCCTCAAGGAGGGGGCACAGGGCTGCCAGTGACCTGTCCCCTCGGGGGGACCTGTGCTGGGGACCTGGGGGTAGCCTCACATGCTACATGGATGGCATGGAGCGCTGTCATTGCCTCAGTTTCCCCCATGCTGGAATTAAGGCTTGGCCTCACCCCTGGCCATTTTGCCGTGGTCAGGGCAGGGGGAGCACCCAGGTGGACCCCCATGGCACGAGAGCTGTGTCCCCTCCGGCTCCCAGGGCGCACCATCTACCCACACCACCTCCAAACCTTCCCTGGGAGCCAAGCCTTGGCAAGGGGAAGGAGCTGTTTATACCGAACAAATGGAATCAATCAAAACAAAAGGCACCGGGCCTGTTTCTATTTATTACCCATCCAAGGGTTTAAAACGCGTCCCTCTGCACCCACAGCTCCATGGAGAGGGGAAACCCCGGGGCAGGGAAAGCTGGACACACACTGCAGGTGCCCAAATTGAGCCTGGGTACGATGTCCCGGAGCACGGCGAGCTCTCTCCATGCTGATTCCTTTGCAGCTTCTCATCCCCCTGCATGTCCCTGGTGCCTGCTGGCAGAGCTCAGGCACCGGGTGCCCGTGAAGGGCAGCGGCAGCGCTGCCTGCAAGCGGCCGGGCACGTGGAGCGGGGGAGATGCGAGGAGCCGGGTGCCTGCTCGAAACAGCCACCACCTCCACGGCCATCACACTCGCTCAGGATGCAGGGTGGAGGATCCAGCAGCAGGATCCAGCCCACGCTGCCGAGCTAATTGAATCTCTGCCTGCTTTCCCAGGGCTGCTGCTCCTGCTCCAGCAAATTCCCTGCGCTCCAGGGAGCGTCTCCCCTTCTTCCTCGGCCTCTCAGCCCATGGCAGAGGTGATCCCTTCCAGCTGGGGCAGCGCCGTCGCTCTGCCATCGATGCAGAATTTGGCAGCAGTGAGGAAGGCCGGCGAGAGATGGTTTTTTAATGAGCTGATGAGACAGCAGCCAGGCATCAGCGTGCCAATACGAGCACACTGGACAGACGAGCTGGCTCCCTTCTCCCCAGAGACCTGCATGGGGGAGCCCTGGAGCCCCCCAGACATCGCCCTGCTCACACAGCAAGGGGTGAGGGATGCTCCTGGCCATCCTCTGGGCAAACCACCCCGGTGGCCGGCCCCAGCCCCGCTGCCACGGCCGAGGTCTCCCCCTGGTGGCCCCGGCCACGCGTGGGTGCCACCCGCTGTCCTACGTGGCCGCCAGGCTGGGCAAGCGTGCGGCTGTGCTCCTGCCTTGGCAGATGGGGAAACTGAGGCATGGTGCAGCCCTGCGCAGAAGTCTCCACCTTGCACCCCGCCTGGCACCGCACTGCTCAGGGCTGGGCCCCAAATCTGGCACCATCACCTCGGGAACATCCTCCAGGGGTCCCCAGCATCTCCCCACCACTCTGCCCCACACTGCCAGGCACTCTGGAGCATCCCTGCGCTCCCTCCTTCAACCTCTTCCTCCCGCCCAGCCTCGATCCGCCAGAGACTCCACTTAAATTCATTCAAATTAGCTTTCAAAGAGCTGCTTAATTAAGGCTTTGCACTTCGGAGCTTCCCAGCTTTGAAGGCCATGTCGGCGGGAGGGCGCTTCGCCCCGCCACGGGGACGCCGGAGAGTCTTGCTGTAGGATGCACCCTGAGCCCCCCGAGCAGGCCAGCCCCACCTCGCAGGCTGGAGAAGGGCCTGATCCTGGCTCCCCAAACCACGTGGTGCTGACTTGTGCCAGGCAGACACGCAGGAGGATGCAAAGGAATGCAGCCAGTATCACAATGGGCCAGCTGCAGGTCGCCATCCCTGCAGGCTCAACCAGCGTCGCCTTTCAGATGAAGAGTGGATGAGTCTGCTCGCTCCCTTTTTATTTTTCCCATTTGATCTTATTAAAACATCATTCCAAAAAAAAACCCAGACATCTCATCGCAAGTCCCGTGCTCATTTTGTGGCCCTGCAGATGGCAGAGCTGGAAAATGCCCGTCCAAGGGATTTTAACACCAGCACCTGGCTCTTGAGCTGGTCCTCCCTGGGGAGGGCTGCCATGGCTGACAGCGACGCTGCGTGCCCAGCATCCCCACGGCTGAACACTTGAAGGGCTGCCACTCTCCTCTCCCCCTCCTCTAACCCCTTTGCTGGCATCTCACTCATCCCACGGAAATCTGCAGCACTCCCACATCAACAAATCCCTCCCGATGGGGCAGATGCGGGCTGAAAACGGGCAGAGGTGTTGGCCCCTAGGAGACCAGATGAGCCAGACACTGTCCAGCCATCACCCCCTGCCACGTCCCACCCCCGTGCCTCAGTTTCCCCTCTCCTGAGCGAGAATTGCCCTGCTACTCTGCTGCAGCAGTGGGCAACACAGCAAGTACCCAGCAGGAGCAGCAGCACCCCAGGCAGCATCAGGAAAAAAAACCTCTGCAGCCTCCCCGAAACCTCTCACAGGACCTGGCTGTGAGTGTGACAAATGGTGCTGGTGCCTCAGGTGTCTCCTGAGGACAGCAGCGCTCCTCCCACCCCGCGGCACGGGGGGAGGCTGCCGCTCGGGCTCCGTGGGTGCGGTGACTAAACAGCACCCCCAGCACCGCCATTAGTAAGCACTGATCCTGCTCGGGTGCTGCTCGCCTCCGCGCCCGGCGAGGTGCTGATTCATCTCGGCTCGCGGGCACCAGCTCCTTCGCCTCCAGCCTCCCTCTGCCAAAAGAGAGAGGCTGGGCCTCGGCGAGGCTGCGGGGCGCTTGGCGGCCTCCGCTCCGTGCCCGGCCGCAGAGCTCAGGGTGCAGCTGCGAAGCTCCTGGGTTTGTTCCTAAATGGGGGGGCCCGATCCATGCCACTGCTCGTCCTCTGCCAGGTGGAGGTGGCCGGGCCTCCGCGGAGCCCTGTGGGGTGCAGCCTCCGCTCGTGGCCGTGGGGATGGGGGCACCCACCCCAGCCCGCCTTCCCGGAGCTCCCACGGCCCCCTGGGGACAAGAGGGCACAAAAAAAGGACCCGGGCCGTGGGGAGCATCCGCAGGGACGCCGAGGCTGGCATCCTGCGAGGCGGGAGGCGAGCAGGGGGAGGCAGCGGGCGGAGAGCCGGGCTGGGGAGCGAGGAGCGTCTTGCCACAAGGGGGAACCCCTGGGCTGGAGAAAAGCCGGCCTGGAGCCGCTTCGTGGCTTTGCCCCAGCCCCCGGGGCTTGGGCAGGAGAGGCTGCTGTCCCCACTCTCAGCCCGTGGGGCTCCGGACACGCGTGGGTGCCTCCTGCACCAGCATCGTGCCAAAAATCCACCCGTGGGGACTGGGCAGCAGCAGCGGTGCCACCCAGCAGCACAACGAGGGGGCTTCTCCTGCCCTACACCCCCTGCAAATGCCTCCATCGCCCCGAAAATCCCCCGGCCCTATTGCACCTGCCCCAGGCCAGGCCTTGGATGACTGGGCTCGCTGCCAGTGACCTGCTGTCACCAGGGGATCAGCCCCAGGGGACGAGGACACGCGAGGCGCGCGGCTGATGCTCAGGAAGCGGAGGCGAGCTTAGCCCAGCACGGCAGGGCGAGCTCCCCCGGGCTGGTGGCACGACGAGAAAAAATCCACATATTCTGGGTGGGTGGATCAGTCAGGCAAACAGGGACAGCTGGGACACTCGTATCATCGCGGGGATGGAAAGCCAAGAGGATTTCCAGGAAAATGTAGCTGGCCTGGCTCCGGTTGCCATCCCACAGCACCCACGCAGATGTACTGGGAACGGGCGCCGTGTCCTGGCACAGGATGGGTGTTCTTCGTCCTTGCAGCACCCAGGAAGGAGCACAGGGGTCTTCGGCGGGACAGAGGAGCTCCCAGAGCTGAGCACCAGCCCCCTGTCCTGCTGGTGCCATGCAGATTTGCAACCTGAGGCTCCTAGAAGCCAGCTCAGGCTTTGTGGCAGGGATGTGCACAGAGGCTGGCATAGCACAAGTCCCACACGGGTGGCTTCCAGGCTCACAACCCACCCCCCCCCCCCCCCCGCCTTATCCCCTTTCAAAGCACTGGTGAAGCTCCTGGCAGGCAGCAGCCCCTCAAAAGGTATTTAGCTTGGCTACGTGGCTCTCCAAACAGGGCGGCTCCAGGCTCAGTCTCCCCATGGTGCTATTAGAAAGAAGCCCACAGCAGTGTCTGTTTAGGCAAAGCATTGAATAAACTCCAGGCAGGGCATGCTCCAGTGCTGAGCACAGCTGACCAGAGCCCCATGGGACTGAACATCTCTGGTACCTCCACTGCGGGATGCTGGCCGAGCTCCCTGGGGCTACCTCCAGGGCCCTGGCAGGGTGCCACTGTCACAGTGATGATGTGGCGGCATCTTCATCCTTGGATGCGTGCAAAACTCTGAGCAGCCTGGCCTAGGCTGCCTCTGCCTTGAGTGGGGTTGGACCAGAGATGTCCCTGCGACCTCAGTTCCAACCTGAATTACCCTGTGTCCATCTCTGGAGGCTGAGCAGTGCCAAACCTGGGCCAGGGCTCGAGGGAGCCTCGATGTCACACAGCCCAGCGAGGCACAGCCCAGCACTCTCGAGCCAGCTCTCCTGAGCTCATGGGGCACCAGGGCACTGAACACACCTGAACGTGCCCCTGGACCTGCTTCAGCTCCTGGAGGGGCAGCACCAAGGGGCCAGGCAGGCAGACAGGGGCTCTGCTGGTGTTCTGATGAGAGCTGCACTGGGATCAGGAGCGTGTCTCTCCAAAACCGAGGGATGATGAGGTTGCCACATGGCTTTAATGTACAAAAAGATGTTTTCAGGAGAAGGAAAGACATCCCTTGGAAGGCCCAATAACACTAATATATTGGGAGAAGGATGGGGTATTTGTCTGCTCTAAAAGGCCAAAGAGATGCTAGTACCAGGGGAGAAAGGCAAAGCAGAGGAAGAGGAAGAAAGATGCCAGGAGGAGAATGGAAAACCAGAGGCGGGGACCAGCGGGATTAGCAATGAAAAACTTGCAGCTAAACTGGGCTTATGTCAGCATGTATTACCCACGAGTGGCAGGAATGATGGGCTTGTTCATCTGCCATTTGTAAGTGGCAAATTCCCCCTCCAT
Source organism: Cygnus atratus (assembly GCF_013377495.2). NCBI lineage: Eukaryota > Metazoa > Chordata > Aves > Anseriformes > Anatidae > Cygnus > Cygnus atratus. The sequence continues at coordinate 3,147,645 of NC_066383.1, forward strand.
CCTGTTTGTTATGAATTAACTGGCATATGTCTAATCGCCTTTGCAACTTGACTGGCAGAGATTAGAGCCCTGCTCCTCCACCGCCCCGGGCTCAGCACTTGGCTGCAAGGCCGGAGGGGAGGCTGCGGGGCTCTGCTCCTGCCTGCCCACGGGCACCAGGGGAGGGAAGGCTGGAGCAGAGCTGCCCTTTCCTCGCAGGCTTCAGGAACCATAACGCCCGAATGCAGCCGGGCCTCGTCCCAAGAAATCCCCACTGCTACCAGTCACCGAGGCAGTCTCGATGCTGACGTAGCTCACACCATGAGACAAGCCTCTGGTTGTGTCGCATCTCGAGGCAGATGTCTGTCACCTGCTGACTTGTCACCTAGCTGAGGACACGGAAACATCGCCAGCAGCTACCTGAGAGATCAAGAAGAACCAAATTCCTGACTCCTTTCAAGCATCCTACCATAGATGAGCACAGCAGCTGAGCCAGAACCACCAGTCCTCATTGCCAGGGGTTCAGGAGCCATAAAAACCAGCTTCATTCGGGGCACCCAGCACTGCTGCTAGCCAGACACGTGGACGGGAGCCAGGATGGTGAAACCCGAAGGCACTCATTAAAAATAAAGCAGTGCTATGGGCGTGTGCATGCGTGGGGGGGATTTGCATGGCTAAATGCTTACCCCAGGGTGTGTGTTTTTTGGCGAGCGAGGTGCTGCTTGGGTGGTGGGAGACCCTTGGCTGACATGTCGGCTGCTAGTCACGCATGTCAAAACAATCTTGGGGAGTTTGGAAAGCCCGGCTCGCAGAAAAAGCTGCTCCGCCACATCAGCACGAGCACCAGGAGCCAGAAAAAACAGCGGCTCAGGAAGGGAAGGAGCACAGGTGATTACCGGGGGAGGTTTGCTGGGAGGCAGTGAGAGGTGCTGCAAAAGCAGGCAGTCCTCACCGGTGCGGTACGGTGACAAGGATTTGGGGACCTGAATGTTCTCCTGCCACGATGCTGGGGAATCGGAGCAGCTCCTTCAGCACCAGGACATCAGCAGCAAGACTCTGCGAGCCCCACGCTCTGCAGGACATCCATAAGGAAATGTTTTCCCTCATTATGCCTTGGCTTTTTTTAAGAACAGAAATAAATTCAAGCCAAGTTATTCAGTGCTGAGATCAGGTGCTGAGATGAAGCAGGGGATTGCTAGATCCTGCATGAGTCGCGGCCCATGAGCTCGGAAGGGAGTTTGCCCAGGAATTGCTCAGGCACCGGGAACCCCTTTAGCTCTATCAGCTAGTAGTGTGTTGGAAAACTTCTCCTGGGGCTGGAACAGAGAGGAAGCACCCCCTTCCCTCCGGCACAAAGGCTGCTTTGCTCCCACCCCACGCAGAGAAGCCCCTTGGACCGAAATCCTCTGCCCAGCCCTGGGGGTGATGCTGTGCCACCGCCAGCTTCACACAGGGTCACATTAAAACCTTCGCTGGGTCACCACCCCGAGCGCCCAACCTGCTGCTCTGTGCTGGTGCCACCTCCCCGGCTCGCCTTGGCAAGGGCCGGGCGCAGTGTAACGTGCTAATGACCAGCTGGCCTTGTAATCCGCAGCTCGGGCGTGCTGGGGGACGGGGAAGGAGAGAGAGGACTTGGCTGCGAACAGGAAAGCCGTGGCACGATGCAGCCAGCCCGAGGGGTGCTCGCTGCCTGATGGCCCAGCCAGATGCTGCTCGTGCGTCCAGGAGAGAAAAGGGCCACGCACACCAAGCGCGAGCAACAGCTCCCTCGCCTCGCTGCGCTGTGCCGGGGCTGCAGCTCAGGGGTGATGCTGAGAGCCAGGCGGCTAAAGCATGGTGCTGGGAAGCCAAGGAATGAGGTTCCTACCTGGGAAACCTGATTCAAGGCCGTGCCTGATTAGTATTGCTCTTTTCTCCAAGCCCTGGACCAGCACAGGGTAAGCGAGCTCAACTCAGGGCATCCCAGGGCCACAGGCTCCGAGTGCTCTCCGCACCACTTGGAGCTCCGAGCAGCAACAGCGAGAGGGCTGCAGGAGCAGGATTCAGCCATGTCCTCCCCTCCAGGGTCTCGCTGACTCCTCGATATAGCTGTTATCCCACCGTGCTGCTGCAGACAGGCCCCGAGGAGTGCAGCCCTTCCCTGTCCTGCCGTCTGTGCGGGCACACCGCCGGGAGGTGAAGGGCAGCGTTTTTATTTAGCAGGAAAGTTTCCATGCAGGGCCAGTCCCCGGTGCTCACCGCCTGCTGACCACAGACGTGAGATCCCTTGTGTGCAAAATACCCGGAGAGAAGTACCTCTAATTAGAGAGTGGAGTTAAAAATATCTGCAGTCCAGAAACAGAGGGAGGCAGACGGGGAAAAGGCGCGTGCCAGTACGACTGACGCCCTGGGAGGGAGACGAGATTAGGAGCGCCTCAGCCTCACACATATGAACGATTCAAAATAGACGAGCATATGCCTGAGAAAGGAACCAGGGAGAAATGGTGGGGCTGGTGTGGGAGTGGGGTCACGGTCCGTGGCACCGGGGAATCAACAACTTGTCTAGACTACGGCAGCCAAAAAAAGAGATGCTGTCTTCAACTTGGAGCGCTGCAGCACGAGAGCATCCATCGGGAGCTGTCCTGGTGAGCGAGGCAGCGCAGGGCAGGGAGGGACAGAGGCCCCACACCTGCATTTATTCCCAGAGCTGCTGGGAACAATGTTGGGTAAGTGGCATATCTGCCAAGTGCTTTGAGGGCCTTGAATCAAAAATGATGCACACCAATAAATCAGCATCTTTTTATCCACAGTGCCTAATGTTGCGCTAGAAACTCTCCAGGACTTTGCTTCCAAATGCTGGGGGTGCTGCAAGCAACCATGGGCCCCAAGACCCTCCCGCTGCTCGTAAAGAAATTTTTGTTTGGCAGTGAACCAAGCTCATCTGCAGGTCTGCTGGGGCAGCACAACAAGCTCCCACCTCATGGAGCAGCCCAAAGGGCAGAAGCTCTGGCAGGAACCTAACAGCAGGGAAAGGGGTAGGAGGACAGCCCTGGGGGCTCGGACGGGCACCGGTCACACTTACCCAAGGTGTCACAGCTCCTTGGCAGCCCTCGGTGCCTCTGCCTTCTTCCCAGCAGGGCTTGAACCTCAGTTTGGCCTCCAGACACTACAAGCACGGCAAGGACACCCATTTTCTCCGAGCTGCCTTCAGCCACTTGCAGATCCCAACACTGGGTACAACGTGCCCCCACAACCCTTATAAATCCCGATGGGGTTCCTTTCCCAGTCCAACCCTCAGCCACCTTCTTCCAAACTCCTACAAATGCCCCAGGAACCAGCCCTGCTGCCAAACCCCGCAGCCCTTCGCCACTGCCATGGCTCGCCCTGGAGCCATTGGGTCACGGAGCTCTTTCTCCTCCATCTGTCCTCATCACAAGCCTCTGCTGGAGCTCGGGAGGGCTCCTCGGCAGACACGTGCTCCCTCCCTCCCATCCTGCAGATCCCTCTGCTTCTGAGTGGGGATGAGGAGCTCGCCAGGGGATGATGGGATCATAGGAGGCAGGTTTATGCAGCCCCTCGTCACGCCTGACTGCGCCTCAGCCGTACACAGGGCTGCTCTTAGCGCCTATTTTATTCTGGTTCCTTGTTTTGGCATTAAGGAATGGAAGGGGAGCTCCGTCTGTGCGTGAAAATCCATGTTTTACACCGTAGCGCTTTGCCGTCCTGCTCTGACGGGCGCTACGGCTCTTGAACAATATTTATTGTGACTCCTTTTGCTTGCTGGGTTTCACATTTCCGATGGCTCCTCGGTGGTGATGGCAGAGAAAAAGGCAGACCCTTGCTGTGATAAAGCCGTCGAGGCAGCACGAAGAGAAGCCCTGGCTCTAATCGTATCTGCCTGAGATGGGCAATTGCCACGCGTATGCCGTGCAAGCACGGAGCTACAAACAAGACGATGCTCCAGGCTTCATGCCCTGATCTTATCCTCTAAGGTCATATCCACGTTGCCAAGTGACTTAAATCAGCCTCTCTGCACCAACACACACAATGCACACCTAGGAGAAGCTCCAGCAGCTTGGTGAGGGATGTGGATGCTCGGAGGAGCTCTGCACGCATCCAGCTCTCCTTCCCGGGGCACAGAGGAACTGGAGGAGCCCGCACAACACATCCCTGCCTGGTTCCTCTTCCTTGGCTCTGCTGCTCCCCAAGCAGGCTGCTGCTGGAGGTTAAAGAGGGACCCGACAGCTCGGTGGCACTTTATCACCGATTACAGGCTGTGCCGCCGTATTTCACAGCTCCTGTCATTGCGGTCCGAGTGTCGCGTGTTAAAGTGACTTCTTGCTCCACGGGGACCCAGCCTGAGGATTGGTGGTGTCAGGTTTTCAGTCTTGGTAGGGGATTCCATCCCCTCCATCCCCGGTGAAGTGTCCCAGCTGGCTGTTAGGACTGATGAGCATCTCTCTTAATTTCACCAGGCTCGGATCAGCCCTGTAAGTCTCCTCATTAGCACCTTGAGGCAGATCTACCCCATTATCAAGTTAAATACAATTTTACATCCCTTCATTCCTGCCAGCTCTGCCAGGCCGGTTCGTGGAGCAGGGGAGAGCTGGGCTTTCACTCCAGCTGCTTCTTCACCAGCATCTCGATTACATCCCGTCAGAGCACTGCCGGTTAGCGACACATGAGCCAGCCTCAGCCCAGGCTGACTGCTGAATTCGGGGCCAAGTGCAGCGCTGGTAATTTTCTCCTGTTTGTTAACCAGGGAAGAAGGTTCTGGGATGCCCCTGACCACACGGCAGCTCAGGATGGTCCCAGGGCACAGGTCAGGCCCTTGGCTGGGTCAGAGCAGCCTCGGCACAGCCCCAGGAGCAGCACGCCTGCCTGGCTCCTGCAGTCCCAAGCTGTTTGTGCTGCTTGCCTGCTTTAAATGGGTCAAAAATGTCCGGCGCAGCACATTGCCCAACACGAGACAGCATTTTAGGGGAAATTCTCACTCCTTGCACTTCTTAGTGGGGTACTCATTAAGTACAGCAAAACCCCACCGAGAGCAAAACTTGGATACGTCCAAACCCAAAGCTCAAACTCAAACTTGGCCCCCGAGCTCATTTCACAACCCCCCCGCCTTCACGGCTCCTTGCTCAGGGCCAAGTTTCTCCCACAGACCTTGCCTGGCCGGGGGGCTTCCCCCCCTCAGGGGGCTCCCTCTCCCCCTGGGGGGGCTCCCTCCTCCCTGGGGGTCTCCCTCCCTTCTAGGGGGGACTCTCTCCCCCTTGGGGGCTCCCTCCATCCTGGGGGACTCCCTCCTCCCTGGGGGGGCTCCCTGGGGATCTCCCTCTCCCTCCTGGGGGTCTCCCTCCCTCCTGGGGGGGCTTCTTCCTCCCTGGGGGTCTCGCTCCCCCCCCGGGGATCTCCAGCCTCCCTGGGGGGCTCTCTCCTCCCTGGGGATCTCCCTCCCTCCTGGGGGTCTCCCTCCTCCTGGGGGGGGGTCTCTCCCCCCCCCGGGGTCTCCCCGTCCCTCCCACCCGCTCCCCGCGGTGCCAGGCTCCGGGCTGGGCTCCCCCCCTCCTGCATCCCCCAGCGGACGGCTCGCGGCCCCGCCGCCCCCATCCCAGTCCCGGGGCCGCCCCCGGTTCCCCCCCCCCGGTTCTCCCCCCCCCCCCCCCCCGGGCCGCCCGGGCATTGCGCAGGCTCGGCCGGGCTCCGCACACCCCATCATGGCGCTGCGGCGGCCGGCGCTCGTCCTGCTCCTGCTCCTGCCGCTGCTCGGTGAGTCCCCGGGCACCGCAGCCGGGACCGGGGGTGGGGGGGAGCTCGCTCCCGTCCCCCCCCCTCCCTTCCCGTCCTCCGGCCCGGAGGGCCCCGGCCCCGGCTGCGGAATTGGGGAAGGAGTTGGGGGATCCGGGGTGCGAGGCTCCCGGAGCGATCGCGGAATGGGGAAAGGGGATGCGGTGGTGCCGGGGGGAGGATGGGGGAAAGGGGGAGGTGGTGGCCTGGTCCCTGGGGAAAAAGGGGATGGGGTGTCCTGGTCCTGGGGAGAAGGAGGATGTGGTGCCCCGGTCCCTGGGAAAAAGGGGGTTGTGGTGCCCCGGTCGCGATTCTGGGGAAAAGTGGGGGATGCGGTGCCCCGGTCCCTGGGAAAAAGGGGGATGCGGTGTCCTGGTCCTGGGGAGAAGGGGGATGCTGTGCCCCGATCCCGGGGAGGAGGGGGGGATGTGGTGCCTGGTCCCCGGGAAAAAGGGGAACGTGGTGCCCCAGTCCCGGGGAGAAAGGGGGATGCAGTGCACCCATCGTGACTCCAGAGAGAAGGGGGGGATGTGGTACCCAGATCCTGGGGAGAAGGGGGGATGCTGTGCCCTGGTCCCTGGGAAAAAGGGGCATGCAGTGTCCCAGTCCCTGGGAGAAAGAGGGAATGTGGTGCCCAATCCCTGGGAAAAAGGGGGGATGCAGTACCCCGATTGCAATCCCAGGGAAAAGGGGCAGGGAGATGCACTGCCCTGACCCCGTTCCTATTCCTGACCCCAAGAAGCTGCGGTGCTGGAGGCAGCGGGGCCGGGTGAGGGGCAGGAGGCTGCAGGAGCCCAGCTCAGCGAGGAGCGGGTCGAGGGCTGAGGGTGCCAGGAATGTGCAGCCTCGGCAGGCAGGCAGGGCGGACACTGGTCCCTATTCAAGCCCAGGCACAGGCGTCTATTGTTCCGAGGGCCCCGCATGAATGTTTGCAGTTTTAATTGCAAAAACATTTGCTAATTCCGCTCAGGAATGAATTCGGGCTCATTTGTTGTCTGGCTATTAATAGTGGGGGGCTGAGGAGGGGGACAGCAGCCGGTGGGCTCGCGTCGCCCTCCCCCCTTCCAGGCAGACGGCAGAAGGCAAAAAGGGATGGAGCAGGGTTAGGGTGACAATCAGCAACTGATTTGGAAAGTTCAGCTACTGAAATACACCGGGCTGTGCATGGGTGTGCACAGACACACAAATAACTGTGCTGGGTCAGCTCAAGCTTGACGTGTGTTGAAATATGTCAAGCGTCTTATCTAAGGGTAAAACAAAATGATTCTTTAACTCCAAACGATTTGTAGAGCCTTTGGGGCCTTGAATGAAGTGAGATTTGGGCACTATTACCCCAAAAATGAAAGAAGTGACTTAGACACTTGGGTGGAGAACGCCTGAGAGATGAGGAGCTGGTCCTGCTCTGCACTCCAGGGTCTGTTCACTCACTTTGCTGTGCTTTGTAGCTGAGCAGTTTCAGCAGGAGGAATTGTGAGTACCTGATCCTGGAGCATCACACTCTTCCAGGTCCTAACTTTGGATTCAGATGCTCCATTTGAATGCGAAAAATGTCAGACTTCACACTTTTCCTTACGGTTGGGCTGCAAGGTAGAAAGGTACTTCATTTCCTTCCTCCCCTGTGTGAGTAGTGCTGAAGTGTCCTATTGAATCTGGCCTAAATGCAGCGAGACTGGAAATGAACTACAGATAGCTCTGCATTTATTTTGACAGACAGAAGTTGCTAAATACAGCCAAACACCACTAGTTTCAGGCCTCTGCCTGAGAGCATCTCTCAGTGGAGTAGCAGGCTTGCTCCCAGTTTTAACACAGTGGGTTCTGGCTGCATTGGTGTGCTTCCCCCTGCGATGGTTTCCATCTGTTTTCAAATCTGGGGTCATAAGCCCTGAGGAGCAGAAAGAACCAAAGCTGAGAATAAAAATGCTTGTCCCACTACACTTGAGTTTACACAGTGGGGGCATCCCACTATGTTAAGGTGAGGCTGTCAGCAGTGTGTAAGATTAAACCCGTACTGAAGCTGGTGCTGGATAGTCCCAGAGGACTGAGACTGTAAGGATGCATTTGATGCCAACTGAGTAGTTAAAAAAAAAAAGCAGAAAAGGAAGCTGACAAGGCTAACAAGATGCTGTGATCCCAAACTGCAAAACTGCTTTAGAAATTTAAGGTGTTTCTTAGATTGCAAGCAGTGCAGAGCAGGGATCGCCTTCTCTTGATCATGGCCTTAAAACTTTGCCATGAAACTGAAGCCAGTGAAGCATGGAGCAGTCAGTGCGTACCCTGCTTTAGGCACTAAAAGCATCTAAAGATTCTGCACATCAGGGAAATGCCATGGTCGTAGTTATACCAGCGGAAGTTATTGGTGTCAGTGATGGAAAGCAGGGCTTAGAACTGACATCAGTGTTAAGTCCTACCTCGATGGCTCTGGTGCAAGCTTTCCCCTGGAAATCAACATGTGGAGTTTGAGGGTTTCATGTGTTGGACTGAGGGCAGAACCATGGAGCCCTTCCCAAAATTCTCAAGTATTTCCTGATAAAAATAAAACATGTTGATTATTTATAGCACATTTCACTTTTGAAATTCAGTGTATTCAAATCTTACTTTGATTTAATTCTGATTTTTGCAAGAGACTTTTCCAAACCTACAAAGTAGAAGTACTTTTTCTTTTTTTTTTTTTTTTTAATATATATGAAGTCCATCTGTCCCAGCCACCAACAACTGTTCTGAGTCAGCTGTCAGTGCCAAAAATCACTTGGTGGAAATGTTGTTAGCTTTCTTGCAGTTATGATAAGTTGCTTGTTGTCGTTTTCTGATGGGAAGTATTTGCAGTATTGCTTTCTTTTCAACAGGCAGTAAAAAAAAAAAAAAAAATCAGGACAAACAGCTCTGAGAGCCATGCCAAAATGAGATGCTTAATAACCTCTTCAAAAAAATTCTTAGGAAGGGCTTGGTGTTCCTATTCAGGCAAGCAATATCTGGCATTACCACCAAAGAGTACTTGGATCGCATCAACTTTACAGCTGTTGACAAAGAACGTGACACCAGCACATTCCCTCTTGCTCTGAATATTTCAGAGAATTACTTGGTTACTGAAGCAGAAGCAGATTCAGAGAATAAAATGTGGGATTTTTGTGAGGAGAAAGATCTGCGGACAGAGATGTTGCCCCAGTCATGAACTTCAGTTCTTTTACTGGCCTGTTTATTTTCCTTGTGAGTGTTGTATCCTGGGTCTCTTGGCGTGCGTGCTGGGGCTGATTTTCAGTTATCTGTCCACACACTAAGGATTTGCACCAGGAACACAAGTTGAATTGCCAAAACTCACCTAAACAAATAAATAAAGCGGAATGAGCTGCATTCAACTCCACAAACAAGGACAAAAGCTGCTCTGCATAATAGCTGTGGGTGGGCCTGCTTCTGGGTCTCCTGCCAGTTTGCCCCCATCTTTTGCCAGCTCCAAAGGGTTACCCCCCACTTGCTCACGCTTTCCCTGAAGCTCACTTGGATTATTATTTAAGTTTCGCTTGCAGATTGCGCTCGCTGCTTTATCGCTCTTTGCGATGAGTGGCTGGGTGTTGAAGCAGAACTGGCCTCCCAGTTGTATATTTAGAGCTAATGCTTCACAGTTGATTGCATCAAGCCCTGATGATCCGGAGAAGGTTCGTGAACTCCTGAAAGTGGTGGGAGGGAGTTAGCAAGGGGGAAATTTCCACAGCAACAAGTATTTTTCAGGATCCTAAGTCCTCAGGAGTTCTTTTCGGCAAAAACAAGAGCATGCGTTGCAAATGTGTCCCTCAACAGGAAGAAACAACTACTGTGTGCATAAAAGCTGGTGGCCTGCTTTGAAACTGATGTTTATATATTAAAAAAAGATGAATTCACGATATGAAATTAATTACGATAATTACATTCTCAATCTGGCTTCTCCATCAACTGGAATATGAACTGCAGTATCTTTTTCCAATTGATAAGGGATGTTTGCCCTCTCTCTGAACCCCCGGGGAGTATCACATTTTAATAAACACAGGACCAAAACCAAAATTCAACCACTAAGTGTCAGTTCCATGTAGTGGAGGGTGTGTACCGTGCAACAAAACCCATTCCTTTGCTGAGTCAGCACATGACCTAAGAACCATTTAATGTCTTTAATTGCACTAATGAATGTTCTGGACTTAGTCTTAATTTTCCACCCAAAGGGGTTGGATTACTGTGTGGGTATGGTTTAGTCAATAGCTGGGCTTGGGGCAGAGGAAATACCTGCTGGGTTTCAGTTCTTATACTGCAAATGAGAGTTTTCAGTAGTTAGAAGCAGAAGAAAAATTAAAAAAATAAGAAAAACCTTGACTTCTTTTTGGATGGAAAGCTCAGGCCTGTGTTTCTCCTCTTCAGAGTGCTAATTCCCTCGGTATTAACTTGAGATTAGAGGCATTGTCTGGAGAGGCTAAATCTTGCTAGAGACTTACCAGCAAACGGGTCTGTCCGTGGGGAGCAGGACAGCAGCACTCCAAGGACTTTGAATATTGGCCTCAAGGATAATCAGCTCCTCACAAACTTCTGCTTCTCATTTCAGATAAGTGGAGGTCAAGCAGGATTTCCCTGGGGATAAACGTGGAGGGAGGTGTATATTAAAGATGTCTCCTGCACAAGACTGGCCAGCTGAGGTTGTGTTGTCACTTCTAACTCGGCAGTAGCTACCTTTGATTGCCTCGCTGCGTTTCATGCTGTAAGAACCCTTTGTGTGACTCCCCTGATGAAGTTCAGCTGTCTAAAGCACAGCTTGGAAGTGCAAAGCCAGTAAGACAGCTGCATAATTGAGCTGGTGCCCAGTCCTTATTAGAGCAGCATCCTAAGCTAGGCCTTCAAAATGCTTAGAGAAAAATACTGATACGGAGAGAAGGAGGTCTAGAGAGGGTGTTCCTCTGCAGTGCTAAAGAGTCTTGTGAAAGCTACAATGGGTACTGAAAGAAATGGTGTTAGGTGTTGAGAAGCAGCTGGGCATATTCCAAACTGTTGGTGGGGAAAATGCAGCAGATGCAGGAGATTTTTTTTTTTTTTAAATAAATGGAACTTGCAAAAATAAATAGATTTTAAAAATCACCTCTGCAATTTCCCCTGCCCCTGAGAGCCCAGTCGAGGTAGGATCCCCATGAACCGACCTGCAAACTGGTGACAGCCATCAAATGGGAGTCCAGCCAACACGGGGTTGACATTAACTAATTAAAAGCAGCTATGTACATGCTGTAACTTGACAGCCCACAGGTACTTGAGATAAGCTCGAAATATTAATGGGAATTGTTCTGCTGTGCAAGAATCACTTGTCAGTAAAAATAATATAAGGTATTGGGTTGTGTCGTGCCCCGCGTGTGGGATGGAGCACAGGGCTTAACAGAGTCCGTTACAAGGGGAAATGAAGGTTTCAGTGCAGTAATAGATGAAGTAGATGAAATTAAATTCTGTTCAGATAATGCTTTAGGTTTTGTGTTGTTTTTTTTAAAGTCATAAATCCCAGGGATTTCAGAGTTAAAGCCAGAATACATCCTAACCTTCCCCCATCAGTGTACCTGATTTGTACACCACAAATGTAAGATCAGCAGGTTTCTAGAGTCCTCTTAATTCATTTGGAAACAGCTGCCTCATTTGAAGACAGTAAAACTTTAAAACTGTGCCAGAGACTTGCCATATCTTTGGCATCTAGCTAAAAGGTACCAGCTGACAACATTCAGCAGGATTTCAAGATTTTTGAGCACACTATTAAAAATATATTTGGGTGGCCTAGGTAAGATTTTCTGCTGAGCTGCAGAAATCCACTGAAATCTAAGGGGATTTGTTCCCATTACTTGTCTGTGCTTTTAACACCCTTGGCCGAAAATCCCCACATTAATAACCTTTGGGGCAATTCTTTGTGTAGTGGCCAGCATTTTACAGGTGGGGAGTAACTTGGGGCACTCTGTTATAGAATCTGTTTTGGAGGGAGGGAGGGAGGGAGTACAACATTTCTAAAAATTCAGGTCCATTGAAAGCACCTGAATTTTCTGCTCACTCTACCTGAGACACCCAATCCACTTACCATTTTTGACAGTCTTACCCAGTATGTCTCAAGATGTATAACTGTTATAAGGCTTTATCCTGAAGTCCTTCAGTGGTTGCTGAAGTAGCCCATAGTATTATTCTACGTAACTAAAGAAAGTCAGAATTTTTGTTTCGTTAGCAATAACAAATACGACTGGCAAACGATGCCATAGAAGGGAGCTGTTTGGTGAAATGAGGCTTACCTGTTACTACAGCCAGTAGTGCCCTGCATGGCAATCCTGCTTTTTGCTCCCAGCAGAAAGGTTCCTGGCACGTTACATCTCTCCTGATGGCTCTATGCTGGCTGGCTCAGGGCTGCTCAAGTGGAGGTGGTTGCACAGCTGAGAACTTAATGGTTTTGTCTGGACATAGATGTACAAGGCTCTGCTAGATGTACAGGTGTACATGGATGTACAAGGTGTAGTACATGGATGTACAAGGCTCTGGCTCTTTGGGCCAAGATCAGACTTGGAGGCAATGTTTTTGTTTTGCTATGACACTATCCTTGGACGACAAAAGCCTTAATAATATCCTACGGCTTTTACCTGCATTTCAGTAGCACGTATGGCTTCTGTTCATGTATCAGTGTGTCTTTGCATTGTGCTGTACAAAAAAACCTCACTGTACCAATTGGTGTCCTCATTCAGTGAAAGCTACCAAAGGATGAATTCATTGTGCTATTGGGCTGCCATAAAGCTTAAGAGAATTCCTCAGAGTATTGCATGAGAACGGCTGCACGAACAGCTCTTGAATCATGGCAGTGGACAGCACTGAGTGTCCACGGGGAAGGCAGCTCTGCCATGTACCCGGAGGATCCATTAAGGAGGCTGCTGCCTGCTAATGGACTTCCTCCTGGGGCGCTTTGGCTGCTAACACTCTCTTGAATGATTTCCGGGAGCTTACACAGTTAACGGCAGGGAAGGTGTTGCAAAGCCCTGCAGTTCTTGCTGCTTCTGCAAAACAGCTTTTATCCCGAAAAGGATCTTATCAACAGCTATTTTTAATGCACGCTTAAACCTTCGCTTTAATCTTTTTCTTCTGCATTGATCTCTGCAAAAGCTAGAAGATAAACATTTCTTCATACCCACCATGGTGTTTGGAGCGAGGTATTTTTAGAGCCTGGAAAACATCCGTCCCGTCGGGGCAAGGTTGTCTGCATCAGTAACATACCTTAGGAGAGGAAGTCCCAGCTCCGTGCGCAACAATGCCTCGTACCTCTGCGGCAGCCCTGCTCCGTGGGAGTCACCCATGCTCGGAGGAGTGGGTTGGTTCTGTCGAGGTGTTTAGAGACCAACAACCAAGGTAAAAGGAAAAAATACAGCCCCTTATCAGCATGACTGATCTGTGTTCTGCCGAGAGGAATGGACACACATGCCATGAAGGCTCCGTGTTGATCTAGGAGCTCCCACAACAGACGAGGTGCTGCTCTGTATCCTTCTTTGCTCTTAGCTACTCTGCTGAGATTGCAGGTAATGCAGTGGTGGGGTTGGTCTGGTCTCTCAGGGAGCGAGGAGGCAATGGCATATCTCCATTCCTGTGCACCAGCAAACAGCTATTAGTTGGCTACAATTCGGTCAGTGCTGATGGAGTTGCCTTTGAACTGGAGATGAAAGCCAGGGTGCCTTGTAATCGCCTCCTGCATCTCCTGGGTCCTCCCTCAAGCAGCCCTGGCTATCGAGCTGGTGAGCGTCCTTACGTACCTGCCGTTTTCCCTTTGCTTTGGCCAGTTCTCAGCATCCCATAAATAACAGGGCAGTGCGGAGCTCTGCCTGCCAAATCTGCCTTGTGCGTGCTGGAGGGGAGGTTAACCCAGGTACGAACTTCTCTCTTCTTCCCTCAGAAATTCTCTGCTGGGCCTGGCCAAACAGCTGTCCTTGCCCACAGGCGCTGCACGATCTCTCACGCAGGGCAAGATAAGCCCTTTGAAGTCAGCATTTTGGCTGGCAACAGCTTCTGAGGCGCTCCAGTGCCCCCCTCTCCCCGCTACCAACTGCATCTTGGGTTCTCCATCCCAACAGCTGAGCTGCGATCAGGGCTGGTGAGTGCAGGGCCGGATTGCTGGGGCATTGCCAGGGGCCAGAGGGAATTCGAGATCCCAGTTCGTTTGTGGTGGTCCGTGAGCACGGCAGGAATTGGGAGCTCCTTCCCAAGGCTGCTGCAAGGCGTGCTTGTCGCCCACCAGCAGCCTGCAGCCGGTCCACAAGAGCGATTGTTCTGCTCGCCAGGAGGATCGTGGCGTTCTGCTGCAGGCTCCCTGAGCCTCCTCTTTTCGCAAATATTTGGAACAGACTCTCTTTGGCAGCTCTGACAGTTTGACTCAGCTGCTAAGCATAGACAAAGGCACGGACCCAGCTTCAGCGTGATAACGAGTAGCTCTGGGAAGAGAGGAGACGAGGGTCAGGTCCGGAGGTGAGGCAGCAGATTTACCCCTTACCTGTCGTTAAGGGAGAGGCTCAGAGGACTTGTTGGAGCTGGAGCTGGTTGTGTGCACAAGTTCTGCCCCGCAGCATGTAAGGGGATCCCTGACGTTCTTGGCTGTAGCACTGCACAGTCTTGAAGAGTGTGTTTTTGGAGCTTCTTGTGGTCTAGTGACAAACATGACAAGTCTGGCTGCCTAAATACTTCCCAAGAGCCTTTCAGTTCCTGGCTTATGCTCGGTCACTTCTGAGACACACATGCCTTAAGTCTCACATCTGTCACTCAGCTTCACGTTCTTGACATGAGGCAAAGTTTTCTTTGCTACAAAGACTTCCCTCTTCTCCTCCCTCCCTGGTTTCCTTTCTGTATCCCTCATTGAGAAGCAATATCTCCTTCAAAGAAATGCCAGGGAACCCATTTGCAGAATTTACAGCTGCTTCCCAAGGCTTGAGTATCCTCCTCTTTAGCAGCAAGCTGCTAAGCATGTTCTTAAGTGGGAAGATAAGTGGTGTTATGATCCTTTCATCTTCTAGCTCAGAGCAGGCTGGAGATAACTGATAAAGGGATGACAGCGAGGAAGATGCATAGGCACCTTTGGATTTAATTCCTACTTTGCAAGGCAGTCTTTAAAGCACACTTCTGGTGCGAACACAGGCTGGTAAAATAAAGCTGGTCCTTCCTTTCACAGCATATGTCTTTTCCTCATGGCTCTGAGCAGATCCCCTGTCTGTGCCAGCAGAGCCCAAGCAGATAAGGTGCAGAGGCAGCTAGGTCTCTTCAGCGTCCTGCTTCTGGTGGGCTTGATTTGAGGCATCAGGCTGGGCTCTGGCACCGGCAGCTGGAAAACAGCGATAAAAAACAACATGACCTGGGATCTGCTAAGGGAAACTAGGGCCTAGATAGTCCAAAGTGACTGGTGATCTCCGAGGCACTGCCTGACATGTTTTGAAAGGGAGCTGACCCACAGGGCAGCCCTTTGACGTCTTTTGAAATCACACTACTCGAGGCATCTCAGACCGGCTTTTCAGAAACAGAGGCTCCCCAGCTCATTACTTACTATAAGACTGTCTCTAGATGTTATTTCGGCTGGCGATTTTATTTCCACTTCTTTTCTTTCCCCGCAGCCGTCCTTTGTGGATTTGAGCTGTACTTTAAACAGGGATGCATCTGCAGTAAGGGAGTAGCAGTCTTGCACGTGATGGGCAAAGATGCATTCCTGTGCTCTGAGTCTGCACGGGAGCATACATCAGCGACAGCTTCACGGTGGGTGGGAGTCTTCAGACCCCTCTTTAACAGACTGTGCATTCAGTTCCAGAATTCCTGGTTGAGTCCCTCGTCTGCTGGCTGAAACAGGTGGCTAGCACATGCCTGCAAGGGTCTTTACTGGGGATGGTCTTCGAGGTCAGCTGCATCCAGCCCACATTCCAGCTGAGTCCCTGTACCTCAGCTTCTGGCCTGGCTGGCTCCGGGCCACCCAGTCCAGAGGATGCTAATCACGGCACGCACACTGCTTGTCGAAAGCAAACCACTTGAAAGCAGCACGTCTGTGGTCCTGGCTTGTGCCAGCCTGCTGCATTTTCCTCCAAGGAAATAAGGAAAAGTGGTTGGGGCAGAATGTGTCAAAAGCTTAACACCACCTTCGGGGCACATGCACAGCCTGCTGGAGCAGCCGCTGCTCATCCCACATCCAAGCCACAGGAGACCAGCAAGCGGCAGGAGATGCTGTTCCCCAGGTAGCACATACCACGGTCTCTACTGGTAGCACTGCAGGTGAAGTTTGTGAGCTGCTGGGCACGTAGGTAAAATTGAGTTAATTGAGTCAGGGTCTTGGCAGGGGTTGTGGCACACTTTGTAAGCAAGCATGATCCAGAGGAGACAAGCACTGAGAAGACCACATCCAGGTGCTGCCACTGAGGGCCTCCAGAGGTGCCCTAGCTACCCTAGCTAGAGCCTTGCTCTTTCTAAGCACCTAATCCTGTCTCCTCTATTGTGTTAAGCAGAGACATCCACTCCCAACACTGCATGCTCTGCATGGTGGCAAGTCTTCTACAGACCAGGCTAGAAACCTTCCCACAGCAAGTCCCTGCTTATCTGCACGCCGAGCCAAGCCTCTGCTTCGTCTGGGGAGCTGCTGCATAGCTGAGCAGTGCTGACTTTTCTGCCCTAGAGCTCTTGCGTCACAGCCCAAAGTGTGAACAGAGGCCACAGCCTCCCTCCCAAATCAGCCCCCAGCGCCTCTGCACCTCAGTGTTACTCAGCACTTTTTCACTGACAGGGAATTAAGTAGGATTTCTAGGTCATTGTGGGCCTGTCAGGAGGAATCGTCTCCTTTAGACCTCATTAGCAAGGCTTTCTGCAACACCAGGCTTCAGAACAATTGCAGCCTGGTTCCCTAAACACTGCCTAATGAGACAGAGCTGTTAGGAGCAGTTTGCTAAATAAAGGCTGTTTCTGCCTGAGACAGAATAAAGCCAGACTGGATTTTCTTAGCTGTCTCTCACACAGAAGGTATTTCAAAAGACCCTTATTATAATAATGAGCTAGATGTTGCTGTTGTGGAGGCTGCACAGGGCCAGGGCTTGATGCTAGTGCCAGGTGCTTCCCCAAACGTGCCTTCAAGTAATTTGTGCTCAAGTGACCTAAAAGCCTCTCCACCTCCTTTAATGCTGTTGTTGCCCCTTTGGGTTCGAGGTATCTTGAGCATTTACCTGAGCTCGTGTGACTTCATCCCACTCAGTGACTTGCTGCCTCGTGGTGGACAAGCTGCTTGTAGCTCTTGGGGACTTCAGTTTCCCTGGGTAGCATAGGATCTTTGATCTCTGGTTTGTGGCACAGTTTGCTCAGCATTCATACAGACAGCTTTGGGGAGGTAAGGGGTCCGTGGAACCAGGCTTCAGGTCCGTTCAGAACGTGTCTGTGCAGCACCTGATGCGCTGCAGACCTCAGACCTGCCTGGCTCTTAAAACTGCTGCAAAGCTGCTTGCTCGGGATGATAAGCAGCCCTCACGTTGCAATCCCTTTTCAAGCAGAGAACTGCGTCTGAAACAATTGATGGCAGCACAGCCACCGGCTTGCCCTTTAGTGGATTTTTGCAGCGCAGCACTCTGTCTCGTCCAATTTCAGACGAATGCAGCGTGCTGGCAAGCTGTACGCCACGTGCTGCACAGCAGTGGGAGAGCCCCTGTGCATCACTGCCTGCTCCAGCCCCACCAAAGGGGCTGAGAAGCTTGCTTTCCTTTACATGGTTGCTTTTCAAAGGATGTTTGCAGATTGCTGATAGGAGGCAGGTGAGATTTCTGCTTGTACCTGGATGCTGAGCAGAAAGAACGTGGGTCCTCCTTGAGTAGCATGAGGCCAGGTGACTTCTGATGATGGTCCTGTAATGAGATTTTTCATCCTCTCTCTCTTCCTGTTCTCAGAAGAGCTCGGATTAAAGATGAACTCTGAAGCACGATGGGACGGATCTGCCTGCCTCTGGCTGGAGCAGACACAGGAGAGCCGGGGATTATTACTTGGCCAGTTTGTAGGTTTGTTTGAAGAGGTGCTTTGATGTGGCAATGGGAGTTGATGGAAGGTAAATGGTGTCTAGACAGGTTTTTCCTCACTCTGTTGTTGTTTCTGAAGCAGCAGAAGCAGTGCCAAACTGGCTGAACAGCTCCGGGATGCAAGAAGCAGGGCTATTTCTAGAAAGAGAGAACAGTGGCTCTTTAGGAAGATCCAAACCAGTTCTCACCGAACCCCTGTCAAACCCGCTGCTCTTCCATGCCCTGCACACCGCCTGGGTCAGTTAATTGCAGCAAGATGCTGGTGAGAGCGAGCGAGGGGAAGCCCAAGAGGTAGCCAGCACATCTCCAGGTGAGCCGGCGTGGTGGAGAGGTACAGGAGAGGTCAATTAACCAGTGCCCTGGCCAGCACGGTTGGGAACTCAGGAGGTGAGCTGGTTTTGGCAGCATTTGGAGAGGGACCAGGCTGACTGTAGTAGCAGTGTGCTAGGACTCCCTCAGTGTGCTTGGTGGGATGCTGCCAGGATTTAGTGCCCCGCAGAGCTGGCCTGGATGCCCAGTAACAACTGCAGCCAGTGGTTCAGCTACACTGGGAGGGGAAGAAGAGGCAGGCCATGATCTAGAGAGACTTGTCGCTGGCTGGCAAGCTGTGCTTTCAGTGCTGTCTTGACTCCAATGTGCCATCTCCCCCAGGCTGTTAGGGAGGGGAAGTGGAGACTGCATTCAAATGCCTATTGTCTGTCCTTCAGCTGGGAGCAGAGCCAGAAGAGAGAGAGGCTCTGGCAGCATCTGATACAGGGGGCAGATGTTAGGGGAAACATACTCATCCATAAAACGCTGTCGCTGGGATTTTCAAGGGAGCCACAAAGGTTAAGTGCCCGTGTTTTGGAACGTGTACATGAAGGTCGCAGAGAAATCCTGGGCTCCTGGGATCCTTGCTAGGCTTGGAGAAGCTTTTTGAAGGTTTTTTTTGAAGGGATGAGCCCTCATGCAGCATCTGTGGGCTGTCCCAGGTGAATGCTATTCTCGGGCCCATTTGTTTAAGCATAGCCAGGGAGAAGGGCAAAGGTGCACAGAGCCAGATTTAATCTCCTGTGGGGGCCTTCAGAGGTGTGTAGCTCTTTGAGTTCAGCGTGGCTCCCTTCTCTTGTAGCCAGCTGCCAACTTCTGCAAGCACGAGCTGAAAGTAGAGTATTTCCTGACCCTGCCTGTCCTCTCCCTTCACCCCTGCCAAAGCAGGGCTCGGCCACAGGTTTCAAGCAGAGCTGGAAACTTGGCGCCGAGGCAAGGAGCAGAAAAGAGCCCAGCTTGCTCTCCTCTGTCTGGGTTGGCTTCTGTACTGCTGCGGGGAGTACAAATATGTTCCCAATCTGTTTGCTTCACTGACATGACTCCAAGACACACAGGCAACAGATACACTGACCAAGAAGGGGCCATTGTTAGAGGGACCTCCTTGACTGTGGCTCTGCTGTAAGCAACTGACCGCTGCAGCTCCGCAGCGCTGGAATGCAGCCTCCCCGTGTCTCATCCGCACCACTGAGAGCGCCCAGTCCCCCAGGGACCCCCTGCACATTAGCAGGGGTTCAGTCCTGCTTTACTCGATTTGCCCACCTACGTGCCCCGATCTGGGTTTTTGATTTAAATGCCCGTCTCTGGCAGGCTGGTGTTAAATCAAGCCGCAGATTAAAGAAGTTGCAGTCGTTGCTTCCCTGTGAACCGTCCCTTTATGTTAACTGCTGCTTTGCTAATTGCACACAGGCAGACATCCAGAGCAGGCAGAGAGCTTGCTCTGCACTGGAAGCTGGGGAGCCAAGGAACTGATGGACAGGTTAGCATTTTAGCTAAGGAGGAATAAGGGCCCCAAGAGAACCAGAGAAGAGGAAGAGAGTTACCTCATCGGCTTCCAGCAGCCGAGGCAGGGTTGTCCTCCAAGAGGTATTTCCTTAAGCTTTATCCAGTCCGAATTTAGTTGCAACTTTTATGAACAATAAAGGCTTCCACTGTTTCCCTTGGAGGACCTGGAAGGAATCCAAATAGATTTTAGTGCTGCAAAGCAGATCCTGTTATTAATGTCAGCCTAATAATTTCTTTCCATCTCCTTCCCACCTTTCTTGCCATTCATACTCTTAAAAAGCCTACAGACAGTTATCAAGTCCAGTCCACCCTCTACTTTAGCTCCTTCTTAAATTACAGACAGAATTGTAACCCTGCATATGGCTTTTGGGTCTGTGAGAGCATTTAGTGTCCCTGTACCAGACTAGTGTGCCTCAGGAGAGGCCTGGCAGCTCCACATGTAAACCCCAAAACCAGCAGAACAGTGAAATGGAGCTAAGCTGACCTGGGGAACAGCACGTGGCCAGGAACGCACTTCCCTGCAGAGCAGCAACCCTTCCGCTGCTGGGCCTGTGGCTCTGGGAAAAGGGCTGTGACCAGGGCTCGACTGGGAGCAGTCGGCTGAGAAAATTCTCTGCTAAAAATAGCTGCAAGATATGTTTAAGGAGAAAAACAAGTCAGGGTCTGGGAGAAGTTCTCGGATATGCGGCTCACTCAACTCCCCCAGGACAAGGAATCTTTGAACCTCTCTGGCCGAGGCTCATTTCTGCTCTGTTAAACAAGCTTGCTCTGGTCAGGAATCCAGGTTGGGACAAGGCAGAAGGGCTTTACTCCTCCCTCTTTGCTCTGACGTTGCCTTACTTTCCTCCTGCTTCTGCTGCTAATTTATGCCAGCATCTTCCTAGCAGTGCTCTCTCTGCATCTAGTTTCTCATCTGTCTGTCAGTGACTTCATTTGGGCTACCTTTAATTCCTGATGCGCTTCCTAAGGAAATCTGTTGAACCCTGCAGTACAACTCCCTCTGCAGGTCTGAAGCCTGTGCTCGGGCTGATGTTAATAAGGTAAGTCTTTTTGGATCTGTTACTGTGATTCAGGGCAGCCCCTGGAAGGATATTCCCCCAACTCACGTCTTCAGGCCTTCACGTGGCCCGCGCAGCTTTCTGCTGAATGCAGTTTTCCCCTGTAAATCTGCATCCTTTGTTCTGACAGATTCACTGCAAAGCTTCAAAGCGGCTGTGGAGCAGACAGCCCCACCTCTCCCGCGTGGAATGATGGCAGTAGTTTCACAGGCTCCGGGTAGCAAGCTCATAGGCAGATGTGATTGCTCCCTTGGTGCCTGCAGTCACTCGCTGGCAACATTCATTTGTACATGTTTTGTGCAACACATTAGCTACACAATTGTGTTTTATACCCCAGGCTAGAATTATACACATGAAAAAGAGAGGCAAAATGATACTGTAAAATCTGAAAGAAAAAAATGCTCTTAAAAGGAGAGCTGTTTTCAGTCTTGTCATAAACGCTTTCTGTGTGTGCTTGCTCACGCCCTCTCCCGTTCCCTTCTCTAGCCTGCTATCAGCTCCTGGCTCTGATGACTGCTACTTCTCCCCAGCTCCCATTTTCCACAGGAAGATGACATGGTTGGTCTCTGATAAGCAGAACTTCAAATTTGTGCTTTGTTGGTCAAGGTATAGGCTGGAGGAGACCTAAGGATCAAGAGATTAGAGTCACAGACAGAGGAATAGAGGATTATAGGCTAAAACCCTGTGAGTCTCTGTATTGATGGCTGGGACACAGCCAGACACTAAAGAGCATTGCAAAGCCTGGTGCTGATAGCATATCCGCTTATTTCCTGTCTTTGCATTTCAGGCAGCTTTTGATACGTGTGTCCTCATCAAAAGGCAGGGTCAGGCAGGTATCGAGCACCCTAGCTCCTGTGGAAGTCAAATACCTGCTGAGACCAAGTCTGTGCATCGGCTGGCACTCAGCCTGGAAAACGTCACTTTGGCTTATGAGATTCTCAGCAATCCTTGAGTCAAATTCCCACACAAGGGAAAAAAAAACAAACTTGTCCCACTTGCCCCTTTCCCGTTACAGATCATTCTGTCTCCCTGATCCTGTTCACAGGTCGCTGCCATGCATCACTGGCCTGACTCTACCCTGGAGACTTCCTTTAACATCTGTCTGCTGCCAAGAGATCCTGTCGGGAGGAAGGGAGAGGACAGGAGGAAGACCATTGCCTCTGGCTCTTATCACAGTTATCAGCTGGTTCCCTCCCACTTGGCACTAATTTGGTATCAGCATCTGCCACTTTTAGGAGGAAAGGGACTTGCTGAAGTGAAAAATAATGTAGGATGTGCCAATATGGCAATTCTTGGGGCTGGCTTGGAAAAGAATGGAAGGCAAGTGGGAATAGGCAGGAAGGGCTGGTTTCAGATTTTCCCTGTGCAAATATTCCCACTTCTCTTTAGTGCTCACCGCTTTTGTCCTTCACTTTTGCTGTTGTAAGGTCACAGAATTATACATCCACTGCAGGCTGATGTGGTGCATTCCTTACTCTTCTGTAACTTCCCAATCCTCATTTTCTTCCTCCAGTGAACTGGGGCTGTACATCCTTACTTAACTGGAGGTGACACTGAATTTGAGGAGACCAAAGCTTAACTGATGAACGTAAAGCCCTTTAATAGATCAAAGTGATCACGGGGAAACAGTGCACAAGAGTTTCAACAGACATCCAGGGGCCCAACCAGCTGTATTCCTTGGGTTTTCATGTCCTAAAGCAGAGGTGGCGATGAGCTGACCTCTTGAGGTCTGCTCCTGCCCGGTTTTCGGTGAATGCAGTAATTTTCATGGTCAAGTATTGGCTGTGAGCCTGCCCAGTGTGAAGAGGTAATTAAGCTGTTCATTTGTTAATGAAAATGGCACAAACAATGCTCAGTACAATGTGACCGTTTTAATACATACCTAGCCAAGTCATCTGTAATTATTTCCTTGTTGCCTTATTTCTCTTCTGGCTTTTGCCAAAAACTTGGTGCCGACGTAATTAGCAGCTCTTCTGCCTAATGGTCTTCCCTCAGAGCCACACGGCAAGGCCACCTGCCCCTGTTTTTTCCTTCTGGAGAGGCAGTGTAACATTGCAAGCCCAAAGCATCTGTGCAAGGGGCTTGACCTCAGAGGTTAGTAGCAAGGCAAAATAAATGATCTCGGCAAGACTTAATCCCTTGGTTAGTGGTATCTGATGCAATGCGGGAGCTGTGTGCCGTGCTCCCTGATGCTTACCCAAAGAAAATGAGTCTTTCAGTTCAGCCTCACATTTCTTTCTTGGGAAGGGAGAAGCAACTCAGCGCTGCAGGGGCAAGTAATAACAGCGTCTTCTCTGCACGGCTTTCCTATACGTTTCCTACCTGTTCCCTCTTGATCACTCCTTGTTCTGGATTTTGAGAGGCAAAGTCAGACTTCTTCCATCTTTTCTTTGGGTTGGACTCTATGATCTGAGTAGGTCCCTTCCAACTGAGGGTATTCTATGATTCTATTAAACTCTCTAGCCCTTTCTACTTCTGTATCTATGGTAGTAGATTTTAGTTATCCAGCCAAGTATTGCTTCATTCCTATCTTGCACATATGTGCTGTCCTCTCCCAGAAAGTCCTTTCCCAGAAACTGGGGTATGAGTTGGGGAAAACAGGAGAGCTAGGACTAATTAGTGCACAGATTAAGGTGTTGGGCAAGGCACGTACAGCCACCCCTACGAAGTATTAAATGCCTATCTTCCTCATGATGTCAACAGCATTTAAATACCTTTGCGGAGCTGGCTCTTGGTCTCTTGAATGGTGTCTGTTCTGATGGGTGAAGAGCTATTTCATTAAGATGGGGTAGGTAGGTTAGGCCCATCGACCTAGGAGCTTACTCACTGGGTTGCCAGCTGCTGGTTCAACCGTGCCTCTCTCTTAAAGCATCCCTCTTCTTTTAGAAAGAACAGGGCACAACAACCTGCCAGTGGACTAGGTCCGAGCTCAGCATGCCCAGTAAGAGCTCAGGCTTGTGCTAAGACATTGAGTAAGCGTGAACTCTCCCTGTTCAGACAGCTCTGGAGCATGGCTCGTGATGCCTCCTGATAGCACAGGCCTCAGGATTTGCAAAGCAGGTGGTGTGCAGATCTCATCATGAGAATAGGCTGTCTTGTTTTTGTGAAAGTGCAGATATGCAGGGCCTTAACACCTCACCCCTAAACATGCTGTGATGCCATGAGCAAAACTGCAACCAAAGATTGTGAAATTCTTACCTCCAGAAGGCCTTGTCAGATGGATACTTGAAGCAATGTGTCTGCAGCTGCAACCCAACAGGACAAAAACAAATCTTGGGAAAGCATCAAAAAGCACTGTGCAGTCTTCACCAGGCAACACCTATGTTTCCTTCCCTGTGTGGAAGAGAGGAGGAATGTTTGTCTGCTGAAAGAAGCTGCTTTGCAGAGAGGCTTTTGTCTTTAGAGGGTTCTGTATCTCCTCACTACCAACTTGTTTCACGATTAAGTGGGGGTGTGTAGGCTGTATGTATACCAATGGCTTTGCTGTCTGATTAGGAGGTAGAGCAGCAAATCCTCCTGTCCAAGGGGGAGAAGAAAAAAGAAAAAGAAAAAATAAGAAAAAAAAAAAGGAAAAAAAAGGACTGTGTGCATGGTTTGGATGCTAATGGGCCTTGTCTGCAGCAAATACAGTCAGGTCTTTAAGGTGCTGGTTTAAATTAAGAGCTTTAAACAGGTTAAGATTTTATTCCACAACTCCGTTTACAGACAGACATTCCCTTGCCTTCTCTAGTGGTGAGCAGGAAGAGCGAATTATGAGCAAATCCTGAAATGCTCACATCTTCAGATGAATGCAAATATTCAATCATCTTCCACACAGCTTTGTACTGCGGGGTCCTGGTCCTGCTGAGACTACCAGAGACTCCCTTATTACGGCTATTTAAGAAGAAATGAGTGCCATCACCTATCTACTTAGGAGAGGAGAAAAGCACAAGGCAGTACCACGCGGAGCACCGAACACCGCTCTGTAATACTGCATTTGCCTTCTGTAGGTTAATTATGCTCCCCGTTCCCTGCCCAGGCAGGCACATCTCCTCTGTTTGTAGGTGTCTATCAGAGATTTGGCAACCCTTTAAGTGAGCACTACAAGCCATGCATCTAAAATAAGCCATGCTGTTTTATGATAGCTGGTAAAAATAAAGCCTTACTAGCGCAGGCAGTTATAACAGCACATAGGATTTACAACCGAGTGGGTTTTTTCCAGGGTGGGCTGGCCACAGTCTGGTGATGGCCTTTTTATAACCGTTATCAGCCCCCACACAGCCCAGGTCCATCTGTTACTTAATTTGAACGGAGACACTCCTAAGCTTTTGTTCGCTAATCTCTCGCTGCGCATCTACATTGTTTGCTGGCGGGGCAGCCCACCCGTGAGTCAGGCTTGGCTTGCTGGTCTCAGGGAGGCGCCACGGAAAACTGGAATAAAAGAAAGGCATGCAGCTCCGTCTGGTCATTTGAACAGCACAGTCCACTGGCCTGCTTGTTTGTGTCAGCTTGGTGGGGATCTTGGATGCGAGAGCAAGCGTACCACCAGCTCCTTCCTCCTGGACTGGAGGCAAGGTGGAAAGTTAAGACTGAGTGCTATAAAACAAAGACCTCTGACTGCATTTATAGATATAGGCTGGGTTTTTAGACAAACCTAAATGAGCTGTCACGTAGAAAGTTATGGTGCGACACCTTAAAAGTGTATACGAGGATCAATAGCCAGCCTAATTTGCGCTGGAACTCAGTGAGAACGAGGTATGCCATTCATTCCCTGACTGCACACTTATGTGCCCTCTGTAAATCCAGTCTTTATATATATCTCAAGTACATTTAAGTCCCTTAAGCTATTACAAAACCCCAGCCAAGGGACAGTCAGACCAAAAAAAAAAAAAACCATACAAAAATAACAAAACAACTCAAAACTTACGAGGGCCAGAGCATGGTAGGCATGTTTTGATATCTTATTCCTATGCCTATCCTGTGCCACCTTGTTTACACTGGTACAAGTTGCGTTGTGGAGTAGGAGTGGGGTATGCTGGTGACAGAGAGGAGGAAAAAGAGCCTGAAAGAAAAAGGGATGGATATTTCACAGCGCAGAAGGCTAGATGTTTCTGCAGTACAGGGCTTATGGTGATTTTCTCAAAGCAAGCTGCATGCAGAAAGCTGGCCTCCCTCTTCCTTGTCTTATCCAGTCCAGCAGACAGTACTGTGTGGCTTCCTTTGCTGTCCCTCTGGAGGTTTCTCACAAATTTAACAGTTATCTTCCTTCCTACTGCACGCCCACCACACTTGTAAAGCAGGGGCAGTGCCGGGGTCGGCTGGGCTGCCCCTAACAACGGGGCTCGTCTCATGCCTGCTGCTCTCGTCACTTCTGCTCTACCAGCCCTGGCTGTTTCCTTCACGCCAGCTCACAGTGCTGAGGATGGGTGCTGCAGGGGGCACCTCCAGCCTGGCAGTCAAAAAAAAGAAATGACACGCGGAGCACTTGGCTAACGCACTTCCAACACCTCGCCGTGGATCGCGCTCCGCAGCACTCCTACTGCACGAAGGAACCACCCGGGAAGCGAAGATGCTTAACAAGGCGTGTGGTTTACAGCAGCTTTCCTGCGTGGCTTCGACGCGTTTTGAATTGCAAATCGAGCAACAGCTTATTGATGATGGAAGCCTCAAGAAAGGCATATTTTTGTTACTTCAGTGGGTAGGTGCTTAAATACAGCTGCGTGGTTTTGTACTGCTTGTGCCTGACAGTGCATTAACTAAAATTACTGTATCAGATAACTGCAAGATTGGCAAGGAAGGGTTGAACGGTACTGCAACATAGACTGTTGGCAGCAACTTGCATCAGTTTTTTCCTGGTCATCCTTTTTACATTGCTTACAACACTTAAAAAAATAGTTTACCTCCTCTTCAAACTTCTGCCTAGAATTTTTAAACAGATTTAAGAGATTTGGATGGAAGAAGACAAAAGGTCAGCCTTTACATTAAACCCCGTACAGAGATAGGAGACTTAACACAGTCTAGATGTCTATAAAGCTGCTAGTTTATTTCTTCTGTAGGTTCAGTGCAACATTTTAAAGTGATTCAGATACCATGAGTCACAGTAACAAGTATGGGCTGGATCTCTTTAGCTAAAAGAAGTGCCATAAGAATATGCTATAGACTTCAGTGCCTTGTCCTGGATTCTATTTCGGAGAACTGATGGCATTTGGGATTCAACCATATGTCTGGCTGAGTCTGTAGTACATACAGATCTGGTAGGTATTCAGAGATTTAGTACATACAGATCTGGTAGGTGCGTCTGTTGTGGCATGCATGCTGCTCTGGAAAGGAATGCGTGTCTATGCACAGCTCTTCTACACATCCTGGGTGCCGAGGTCTTTAAAGAGAAATTTACATAACACAAAACCTTCGCCGATTATTTGCACTGGGCTGAAAAAGGCCTAAAGGAACAGCTTTGGAAGAAACTTTCTGAAGGCGACGGTTGCCACTAATAACGATGATTTGGCACGCAAAACCAAGCAATGCAGAAGTGCGCTGACCAAAGGGAACACTTGCCAACAGCAGGGAAATGTGACATAGCACAGATGCCCACCCTGCGCCACCAGGGGAGTGCTAACAGCTGGGAAGCACCGGCTTTGCGCAGATTCCTCCAGCCCTGGAGATTTTGAAAGAGGGATACCACAAAGTAACTCTAAAAAGAGCTGCAAAGGTACTTTGCAACTTCTTTACAATCTATGTGGTCACTTGGGAGTTTTGGTTTGCTCCCTGCACAGCTGTAGCCTTGTCGTTATTCAGAGCATGCTACTTGCAGCGTTCTTGTGCCACACGCAGAAGAATAAATCTGGCTTAGCAGTGATTTAAGCAGCCACATTGATCTCTGCCCACAGTCAATACTTGTAATAATGTGAGAACCTCTTGCACGGTCTCCAAGGACTCAGCTTCTGTCTAAAATTTGTTGTCATCCTGCTTTGTGCCTCAGGGATCGACCTAAATCTCTCGTGGTTAATGGGTGGGAAAGAGCATGCTGTGAATAATTTCTGAGAAATGATATGGGGCCAGAGCATGATGGAGCCCTTCTGTCTTGGAACAAATACTTGTCAAGTCATAACTCCTTGAGGATAACACATCATCGTGGTAATGTGTCTCTACCTTCAACCTGTGCTGTAGCTGTAGGAGAACAGAATAGAACAGTTCAGTTGGAAGATCAGAAGTTCTTCAGTCAGACTGTTACCGTGCTATCTACTTGATGGGACGCTTTTTTGGGGAGGGGGGAAAAGGATCTCTTGTAAACAAGACAATACAACACAAAACAAATTGGAGCATCAAGTTGCCTTAAGGAACAAGGAGCCTTTGCCAAGTCCCTCTCCCTCCCCATCCTTCTCTAGAGTTTCCAAAAGGAAGATTTATAAGATAGTACAGACCAGATAGATGGCGTGCAAGCTATCTTCTACAGGTCTTCAGGTGCATCACAGCTCTCCATAGCCACCTGCTATACCAGGTCCCAGGAGAAAGCTATTGTTTGCAGAACTGCTCTTGTAATGCAGTTTCCTGATGAAGCAGGGTGTTGTCCCTGAAGATGGCACCACCTACAGCTTGCCCCCATTTGAAAACTGGGCCAAATGCATTACCAGGGCCACCTGCCCCAAGCAGGCAGCAAAGCAGGAGCTCCACAATTAGGCTGAGTGCTCAGGCCTGGGCCCTCAAGGCAAGACCTGTTGGTTCCCAAAGCAGAAATCTCACTGCAGAAGAAATCAAAAGACTTGTTTGTATGAAGGGCCCTACAGCTGAAAATGTGTCCAAAGATTTCAAAAGGACCTTCCCAAGTCTGGAAGCAGAAGGCCTGATAGAAGTGGGCTCTGCTTCACTTAGGAGACTTCAGCAAACTACTTGTGGTTGCTTAGACCACTTCTGATAGAAACAAACCCAAAGTGGAGCATCTGCTCTGAGCTGCGACGAGTCAGCTCTGAAAGTGGCATTCTCCTGACTCACCTAAGTAAAGTAGCAGCAGACTGCAAGCAAAATGCTCACTGCACTGCCCTGTTACTCATTTCAGCTCTGATGCATAAGACTTTTCCCAGGCAGCCACATTATAGTCATGAGCACTGTCATCTTGTTCGATGTTGGATTTCTCCCAAATGCAGCGTGAATGTCTCCAAATGCAGAAGGGGGAAGGGTGGAGAGGTCCTGCTAAGAGCAGTGCTGCTGGGCCAGCTATTACTTTGCATCACCCAGTGGTTTTTATATGAATAACCATTATTTTGGACACAAAGGCAGCTTCTAAACCTTGCCAAACTCTAGCTCTCCCCAGTGGTATTTGGGGTATAAGAGCTGAGAACCAAGGCACTGAGAAAAGCATCAGCAGTTAACAAGCAAGGGATGATAGGAATTGACAGGGAACATTTCAGAAATGCTGAAAGGATTTCAGGTGTTCAAGGCCCTTGAGCTTTCAGTCGGAGCAACTCTGCAGCTCTTGGGCATTTCTCGGAGTGCTGCCTTGCTCTGTTTTGTCTGATCCATTCCACCAGAGGAGTTTTGCCCCCGCGTTGTCAGATAGTCTCTTTGTTGAAAAGCTTTCCACCCTGGAGGCCAGCGCGCAGGAATTCCAGCTGTCTGTCATGATGCTGAAGATCTTTTCTTTTCCTCTGCATCTTCCTTCAGCTGCCTTTTCTGCTTTCGATTCAGGTTTGTTATGACTTTTTTACTCTGAGAGACACTCCTAACCTTTAGATACATCTGTTTTCATGTCATTGAAGCACTGGCTTCCGTCGTCTTTACTTTGCTGGTTGATCGAATGCCCAGTGAATTCGGTGCATATCCTCTCCTAGATTTCAGCAGTCTTCTGATTGGGTTTGTAATAGCAAAGCTACATGTGGGGCTGTGGCATACTACTAGAGCTGATTATCCAGTCCTGATTATAGTGTGTATCCTCCCGCCTATAAGACGGGGCTTTGGAGCAGCCAATGTTTTGCAGAGTCTGAGAGGTGATGAGCTTTGCAAGAATCAGGACACCCAGTTCCAAAATATCCTCTGGGATGAAGGCATGGCTTGCTATGCTCTCTGGTTCGCCTTCTTCCTACTGTGCCATGCCAGAAACTGCCCGCTTGTGTCCCTCTGCTTCAGGAGGTCTGTTGGTGAGTGTGGGTATCCTGCAGTACAGGAACGTTGTTGGTACCTGCTCTTGTGAAACTCAAAGCAGAAAGGACATAGAAGGCAGATTTTTCAAAAGAAAATAATATGCAGAAGGGGAAAAATGACTGTATAAATTGGAAACATGTTGGAGTTCAGAGCAAGGACAGTAAAGGGAAATAGCTTGTGGTATAAGGATGCAACGTTGCGTGACTGAGCATTTTTTCCCAACGTGAGTCTGGCTGGCACTCTACCCAAAGCACCAAACTCCTCTGTTTCCTCCTGAATTGCTGTCCTTGCATGATTTACTACCTTGAATTTACATTACCACGTTGAGCCTTAAAATACTTGAACATACAGTCAGCATGTACTAGAGACCTGGCACATTTCATCTTCAAGGAACTGACCACAAACCATTAAGACTGCCCTACTTCTGTCTCTTCCTCATTATCAAATTAATTTGCAGAAGGACACGTTCACTCTTGCATTACCAGAATGAGAATAACTACCATCGAAATAAGCATAAGGGACAAAGAGATGTCTTATGCTGTAACATTGGTTTTGTGCCATTTTAGTTATCTTCCTCTTTAAGTGCTGCTTCTAACAATCATAATTTCCAGTATTTACTCCATGACTGCTAAATAAACGTAGGCCTTCAGGACTGCCATTGGTAGCCAGGAATAGCTTTTATGTAGAGAAGTTAGTCCTAGCTGTCTGAGAAGTTGTCTCAGCAGGCAGCGTGTTTCTAGCTGGGTGACTTATGAGCTGTGCTATTTCTTATTACCTTCTGTTTGTTTTTCCAGGCTGCAGACTCTTGGCCGTGGAACTGACATCCAGCAACACCAAGCCCGTGGTGCAGGAATTCCAGAGTGAGTGCCGTGGGGGCCCGCTGGCTGCCTGACACGACTGCTGCACTGCCCTCTGCCTGGAGCTTTGTATCAGTCCAAACAGTTGAGAAAAACTTTGCTTGGTGCTCATGGTTATCTGGGTTTCTTGAGCAAGGCAGAACTGCTGAGAGCTTCAGATTCAGCAAAGGGCTTAAGAATATGTCTGTATATCTCTCTGTTTTCAAAACGCTTGATTGCAAGGCTTTGTTGAAGTCCCCTGAAAGCCATTGGCATTGCAAAGTATCTGCCTAAGTGCTTTTTTGAACAGGATCCCAAATGGAGGAAAGGCAGTCGCTTTGCAATTAATACACTGAAAAGGGGTTCGGGAAATGTATATTTTACCTTGGCCCTAACACAGCCTGCAACGTGATCCTGGGTGAGCCACCACCAACCCTGCTGTGGTGCCTTCTTGTGTAGAGATGGAGATGACGATGCCTCCCTCAAAAGGGACTGGATATGCTGGATTTATCCACAGGCATCATGGTCCCCAGGTCACCTGGGAGGACAGCATGTTGTCGGTACATCACCAGACACCACCCAAGGAGATTCTGCAGTCCTGACTCACGCTGTATGCTCTGATTAACAGCAAGACAGCGCCGTGGACTCACCCTGTCATAAGGTCTTGTTTGCCATACATCAGAGCCTGAAGAGAACAGTGTGTTCGTTTCTCTCCATAGCTGATATCTGTATGGCTATTATTTTTGCTGGCCAAAATCCATCTTCCCCAATAGCTCCTGGAACCCAGCAGTGTTTCTGTTTGTGAGGCACATGAAAGAGAAGGCTTTTGCTTTGTGGGCAGCATCTCCTAATAAAACAGAGTGTGAGGCTGCTTAAAGCAGAGCAAAAATACAGCTGCTTCCTATTAACCTGTATTATTTCCTTTATTTCTCTTTCTAGGTGTTGAGCTGTCCTGCATCATTAAATCCACTGTAACACCAGATCCCAGAATCGAGTGGAAGAAAATCCGAGATGGTGAAACCTCTTACGTATTTTTTGACAATAAAATGCAGGGTATGACGACGCATTGTTCTCTTAAACTTCCAAACCAGCCTCAGTACAACTGAGAAAAAACAACTCAGGAAAAGGCTGGCTTGCTGCTTTCTTCTGGAACTAGAGTTCAGCAGTACAAGGTGGAGAGAGAGAGCAGGATGTTATTTGCCCTCTGGCAAGTCATTATTGACAGTTCTCAGTATTGAGCCAGAGAGCTGGAGTGAGATCCTAGGTAGGAAATGATTAAGAAAGCAAATGCTGCAGCTTCCCTTCTCCAGCACCTGGTGGTCCTGGTCCTTGCATGTTTTCCTTTGTGGTCACTGCAGAGAGAAAGGCTCTTAACTTTAGAGCATCAGGTTCCTTTCAAGTGGTTCTCTGGACTCCAGAAAGAGTCCGAGATCAACCACTTAATTCAGATGCCTGAAGTTAGTTTGTGTGACTATCTTGAATTTTTTCTCTCTCTTTCCTCTGTATCAGGAGACTTTGCAACTCGTGCAGAAATTCTGAGCCGGACATCGCTGGTGATTAAAAACACCACCCGGATGGACACAGCCACGTACCGCTGTGAAGTGGCAGCACCTTCTGATACTAAAACCATAGATGAAATAAATATCCAGCTCACAGTCCAAGGTATTGCTTCAGGTCCAGATACCTGTACAAGTGCTGCTAGCTAACAGAAGAAGCCGTGAGTCTTTCCAGAGTTGAAACACTGGCATTCAACAGACTCTGGAACTTGTTGCTTAAAACTGTCTGGAAACAGCTGAAAGTTTTGATGCCTCCGTAGCACAGCCATCTTAGAAACTATGTCAGAAATTATTTCGTTTTACTCAGCAGTGACATTTGTGGTTTGTGTCTTTCCCGCAGTGAAGCCTGTGACTCCCAGATGCGTAGTGCCTAAAGCTGTACCCGTTGGTAAGACAGCCTCCCTTCACTGCCACGAGAACGAAGGTTACCCAAAGTCTACTTACAGCTGGTATCGCAACAGCGAACCTTTATCACCAGACACAAAATCAAACACCAAATTCCAGAATTCGTCCTACAGCTTGAACCCCGCCACAGGCACTCTGGTAATGCCCTTATGGGTATGATCGAGACTTGTGTTGCCAGACAGGTTATTTCTAGGGTTGCTTCTGAAAGAGAAAAAGTCATTGTGTGGCTTTCAAGGAGAGTATAATTTGAAGGTTAACTGTTTTAGGATGTGGGTGATTTGGGAAAAGGAAGATTAATATGATAGAAGATATTACCCTAGCTGTTTGGTTTTGATCACTGCTGATACCACTTGCCTTTTTACAAAGAGGGAGGAAAATGTCTCATGGCCCACCACGAAGACTGGCAAATGGAGAATTGTGCAGTCAGAACTGCTCCTCATGCTCCTGTTAGGTCTCAGAATTCTCTACAATAATCTTTTCCTTGTGATTCCCTGAAGTAACTCTGGTCCTGCTTTCCAACGTGTTAAAATAACCCTCACAGTGCCTTTCCCCTTTCCTCCTCACCAGGTTTTCCACGCTGTGCACAAAGGTGACACAGGCCGTTACTCCTGCATAGCAACAAATGACGCGGGTTTTGCCAAATGTGAGGAGCAGGAGATGGAAGTCTGTGAGTGGCCCTGCATACTTTTTGGCAATGTCGATTGATATATCACCATAAATAAACCGTCATCACCATGGGGAAAGAAGAGGGACATCCTAGAGCATGAAGTCATTTCATCTTTCTCATAGCCCCTAACACAGCTAACTTTTCCAGGAAGGAATCAGGACGAGGTTTCTGCATGGCATTTTCAAAGCTGAGCAGCATTAAAGGAGGAAATCTGAGAGTAATACTGCAAAGTCTCAGAAGGCAGCATCTCTAAAGGCTGCTTATACTGAGTCAACAGGCACCCCTGCTATGCTTTACATAGGCCATACTGCTGATAACCCACTCTGTACAACACAGAGAGGTTCCAAAAGTATCTTAATATCTAGATGACAGGTACAGGGATATCCAAACTATCAAAGAAAGAACACAGACGATCTTTAAGGATACTCAATAACTGTATAGAGGGGATTTTTGTTACTTTTCTAAATTTGTAGAAGAACAAAGTTAGTGTTACTTGTGTTAGGAATTTCAGTTTCCTAACAATGGTCTAGTCAGTCCCTCTTGCTGAAGTATCGCTTCTAAATGAACAAGACACATCCAGAGATGAGAAGAAGAAAAAAAACCCTACAAATTCAGGGAAACATTAAAACATTGTTCAGATTCGTGAACAGTTTTAGGTTCAGACAAGCAAACAGTGAATGGCACGTGACTGGACCTGGTACACACAAGACAAGAAAAGAAAGATTTGTTAGTTTTTTACTTGGCCAGAAGAGAAGCTGTCTGTGCTGTGGATGGACTCTGAGTCTTTCCTGATTGGAGATGCACTAGGGACTCACTAGATCCTTAAGAATTACTGCAGTTTGCTTAGGATATTCAAGAGATGTTACTTTAGTGTATGTAAAGCTAGAACGTTGCTACCACCTTAAAAAAAAAAGATTATGGTTTCTCTCTTTTTAGATGACCTCAATATTGGTGGGATAATTGGTGGAGTCCTGGTGGTCCTAGCAGTTTTGGTGCTCATCACTCTTGGTATCTGCTGTGCCTACAGAAGGGGCTACTTTGCAAACAGTAAAGAGACTGGGGAAAGGTAAGCTGGGATTCTTATGCAAGTCCCTGTGCCCACAGCTAGCATGAATTCGTCTGAAGCGGGCTAGAAATTGGTGGCTAAAATATATTTCAGTGCCTGACCTGGACATATTTCTTCCTAGTTCCCCACCAAAGACTATAGGCCAGCCTACTTCTTGAAGTATCCAATTCCCCACCATAAACAGTGCACCATGCTGAAGGTTTATTCACCTAAGAGAGAATTTTTGGTATAGCTCCTTTTGTGCTTGCTACCAAGACCAGACAGAGGAGTTAGAGCTGTGCTCTGATGTCTTCATACCTTGCGTGGGAAGGGGGGAGCAGCACAATTAAATGTCTACAGGTGTTTGTCCAATAGGTTATATGCTGTCGGCATACAGAGGTCTACAGCTTAACGAGCAGAGCTTGCTGCACAATTAGTTTAAAGCATCAGGACATGCATAGAAAATATATGCAGAAGAGTAGGCTGCCTGCAGGAAATCTCACTAGTTGTGACTTGGAACCTAAATTTGGGATTAAAAACAAGCACTTTAGAATGCACATTAGCACGTTAAAAACAACAGCATTAGCATTTAAGGTGACAATTTCTTCGTGGATCAGAAACGAGCCTTGATATCCTTACAGAATTTGTAGAAGAGATAATATATGGAAAACCAAGATTCTCTCATCAGATAGATTCATTCCGTGTTAAATGCTGCTTTTCAGTAGAAATCCTGTAGAAGAAAAAAAAACATCCCCAGAAAAAGCTCCAAATACTCCATTTAAATGCAGCTGAGGGTTGGCTTACACTGGACCTCACAGTCCGATGTAATTTCTGGATTCCTAGGGGACTGCAAACAAGTAGTGCTGCCTTATAACTAAGCAAAATGCTGAAGGCATCTGGCAGTGGAGGCTTAAAATTGACTTTGTAATTGCCACAAGAAATAATACAGGAGGCACACAGAAAGGTAGTGCACAGGGACCAAAGTAGGGGAGACCAGAAAAGTATCAGTTAATCTTTGCAGTTTTTGCAGATACAGCTTGGTATTGTGGAAACATACAGCAATCTTTTTACTTTGTGCTGACGGGGAGTTTTGAGAAAATCCCAGTGATGATAAATGATGGAATATGTACAGACCTGGCATTTGAGCAATGAGAGAGGTTTCTCTGTTTTCTTTTCACTGGACTGCTTTTCCTCATTTTCTTCTTTCTCAGTCCCTCCTCTTCAAAATTCTGCAGGCTCCTTGTCCCAGAAATAAGATTTTTTTCCTTTATTTCAGTTACAAGACTCCAGCAAAACCTGATGGTGTTAACTATATCCGGACAGATGATGAGGTAACCAATGATTTGCATTTAACATCTCTCTATTTAGGAGAGGAGGAGGGTGGGCAGAGGACTACAAGCTTTTTTAGGGCCTGTAGACTTTCTTAGAGCAATCACCACTGAGAAGCAAGAATGTAGAACAGAGAGAAAACAGAAGGGTAAAGGCTGAGTCATTTCCTTAGAAATGTTGAACAGTTTAAGTTGCCTTAAGTGACTGATGCCAAGAGCAATCAAATGCAGCTCTGCTGTCTGTTATCTTATGGCTTGACCCCCTTAGGATGAGTTTCATTGGATTAAGTAGGCAGGCCATGATGCTTTTGCAAGATAATTTGCATTTTGGGATTTGAATAGATCACTAAGCTTAAGATGAGAAAAAGCCTCTCCCTCTTAGCAGATACTGAAGAGGGAATGAGAAAGTGCCCTGCCATGCCTCGGTATTGGAGGAGGAGAGCAGGAGAGGGACCACCAGCCTGGTATGACTGCTGCCCCCCCTCTCCTTACCAGCTGGGCAGAATGCTCCAAGTTATACAGATGGGATCTGCGTTTGAGATGCATGTTACAGATGGGGCAGCAGGAACAAAGGGGTGCCTGGAAAACCACTAGATCCATCCTACAACCAGAACTGTTTCGTTGCAGGGTGACTTCAGACACAAATCTTCATTTGTCATATAAGATGCCAAAAGAATACTGCAAACCAGCAAAAGCAAGTGTGAAAATACCTCCTCCAGGAACTCGAAGTGAGAGCAAAAGATGAATTAAGTGCGCTTGGAAGAGTTTGGAACACACAAGAACTTGATAGCTAGCTATCTGTATATCTTTTTTTCTTTGCCAAAGTTTAAAGTAACTCCTCACTGCCCAACTCATGTCTCCCCTGCCTCTGGAGATATCAACGAGATCACCTAAACCTGTCCTTGGAGTAAGGAAGAGTTTTAATACTTCCCAAGAGACTGTGCTGTGGAAGTTTGTGGAATTGCCTTCTCTTTGTGCTGCAGGGACACAGCCACAACATGCGAACCACCCAGGGGAGTAGCGTTACGTAAACATGTAGTAGACATTACTAGTGCAAATTACTAGTAGGAAAAAAAGGTGCTGACATGGCAATAGAAGGACTTCAAAGAATAAGATTTACCCATGCAAGGGGGAGTCTTCCTCTCGGTAGTTTGTTGCCCAGGCCTGGCTGGTGACTTTTACACATTTGTGATTGTCTTGTGCTTTTGACTCCCGACTGCTCAGGTGCAGAATAGGTATCTGACTAGTCAACAGGAACAGACAGCGATACAGCAAACGCAACTAATGTTCCCAGTCCTATTGTCAACTTACTGAATTCTCGTTACTCCATTTAACAAGAAACAGACAGCATCAGGCCAGAAGGACTGCATCTGTTCACTGCTTCATAGAAAGCTCATTGCACGCAGGTAACCCCTAATTCTAATCTGCACAAAGCAGGCTTGCCTCTTGCATCTTTTGGTGTTCTAAAGAGGCTTACAGTGGAGGCAGAGAACCTAGTGCTGAGACATCCCTTTCAGGAAAATTAAAGCCAAATACTTTCATGGGCCAAGATTCCCAGAAAAGGTACTGAGATGTCTTCAAGCTTTTTTACCTTCTGCGTTTATTTTGTAAAATCCCACATTCTAAATTTTTTGCAGAGATATATTTTGATTACTTCAGAAAAAGTAACGTTTCTATTTAAAGTGTAAATACATGATGCCAGCAGTGTTTAAGTAACGTAGCTATTTTTTTACTTTTTAAGCTACAGAGAGGAGCTCAAACGTTGCTATAGTGTGGCACTGTCAGAGCATATCAGTATTACGGCAGCGCGTAATACAAAACTGCAGGTGGAACAGCAGCTCTTTCCTCTTAAACTAGCCTCTGCAATTTCCTTGTCACATGAGGTCTTACAAGACACAGGACAGAGTCACTCAGGGATAGTTTTTGTAAATTTATGGCAGGACCTATCAACTTTTTTATATATTAAACTTACTTTTCTTGCCAGTGACCAACACTTTGTTTTTGTTGTTGCAAGAAATATCCAGGGATGGCTTTTTGGATTCAGTTCCAATAAGGTGACAGAGTGACTTTAATGTGTTCTACCCTTCTGCAAGATCCCTAAAGCACTAACACAGTGTGACAGCTACAGCAACTTTACAGGTTTAGATTGCATAGCCAAGGCAACTGTTTCTGGAGTTAGGAAAGCAAAAGGTCAGTACAAAACCACTTTTGTAATGTCAGTTGCAACTTGTCTCTAGAGGGTTAAAAAAAAAAAGACAACAAATCTAGTTCTCTTGGCTTTAAAGAGAATACATGGAAACACGTGTTTCCAAGAAACATACATGTTGATAATGTTGAAAAGCATTGGGTAACGTAAAACTGCAAGATGTGGATGCAACACTAGAACTGTGCTGTGGTTTAAGATTTTTTTTTTAATGTAGCATAATTTAGTGTTCTTGTATTTCCAATATGAATTGAGTTGTCTTAACTTTTCATGTATACAGTATTTTGAATACTTGACGATTTGGGCTGTCAGTGTTATTTTTTAGTGTTCTGCATTAATCTGCTTTGTTTCCTAGGGGCCTCGCTGGACATGCCATTGCTGCATTTGTTTTGCCTAAACAAAGCATTATCACTTTCCTTTGGCTAGCAAAAGTGCAAATAAGGATGGGCAGCAATATCCGTATGTTCTTTACTTAACTGGGACATTACCACTGCTACTTCGCTACTACATTTGGGTTACCTTCTTAAGACACGCTCCTCAACCAAGCCACACAGTACTGTTCACAGGCTGCATGCTGCCTCTAATCATTATGACAATAGTGAGTGTAACATTCCTTTGCACCTTCTGTATATCCACTACTCCTTTTCTGTGCTGTGTTTAGGATACCTATAGTAAGGGAGAGAAAGAAAAGGTTTGAATCAGGTTATCTCTGGGCCCTATGGGAGCACAATCTACAGCCTCACCATGAGCCAAAGGCAGCCTTCACATGAAAAGCCTCCAAGCTAAGAATCAACTTATTTTTCAGTTCTAAAATGTGACAGTGGCATCTCTAACGAGAGAAGGGGAGATGATCCCCCAGTACAGCTCATGAGATCTGACTGATGGAACTCATTGTATCATTGTGAATAATATTCAGGTTTGTACTAATGTATTACGTTTAACTTTGCCAAGAATGTTTTACATAAATACCAAGCTATAAAGCATTCTTGTGGGGTTTTTTGATTTTTTTTCTTAAACAGTCATAATATTGCAGGCATCTGTTTTCAATTCAGTGAACAAAGGGAAAGTGTTTTCTGTCAGAGCACTCACTTATATTGGGCTGTAGGGTATAGGAAGTCCAATAGCAAGTCCTCGTAACAGTAACAGCATGTTACTGTTTATATTTATTCTTGGACATTCATCTATCCTTGGTTCTTCTCTATAGAAGACAGATTAAAGCTCGTGGGGCTTATCTCAGTGTTGCGTGAGGACAGAACAAAAGCTAGAAAGCACACAGTACGAAATAAGCCTACTTGAACTCCAATTTACCTTGAGAAGCGGTCAAGTAATATTTTAGGGCAGGAGAGAAGGAACAAGATAAATAGATGTGGCCAATAACCGAACATTGTTTAAGCCAAAGCCATTCCATATGTCTCCTGTTCCTAGGTTTTGACTTTGATTTTGAGAATAAAGTTTAACCTCGCTTGAAGGTTTCTCTGATCTTCAGAATAGGGAAAGTGAGGACAAATACTGAGATTCCAATGCAGAAGGTAAGTGTCTCTGGAAGGGCTGTGGCAAGAATATGCTCAGCCTGTTTCCACTTGTGCAGAAAAGTCTAGTCCAGTTCTGTGGTCTGTGCCTGAGTAAGACAAATCAGCATGAGTAAAACAGATTCCATTTTCAAGTTACAATGAAACCCAGGGTGAGAGCTCTGTAATAAAAGTTAACAACTGGAAAACTTCAGTTAGGTTCACATGGTATCAGAGACACAGAAATGGTCAGATGCAGCACATTTATAATAAACAAGTTCTCTAGGCAGAGCACAAAGCTATGTATATGGCTTACCAACCTTGATTTTACTAAGTTACTCCTATCCTGCTTTCAGTCAAATAAGTGTCTATATTTAAAAGCTGCTGGGTCCAACGTTAATTGAACAGAGTGCCTAAGATACCAGCGACTTTGAGGCTGTAGAATTATATAGAAAAAAAATTATTTGTCAGATCAAGAAGAGGGGAGAAGTTGTGGGTGGAATTAATTCTGTAACCATTTATTTTCATAAAATTTTAATAATTGGAAATAGTACAGTTCAAGAATGGAAATATTCCATATAAAAGAACATTAAGGCTGTTCATACACACAGGAGTTTGCACAACAAATAAGAGGTGATGTAGCGTGCAATTACCAGATTTAGGGGTGTGGCAGTAACAAGCTGTTCTACCTTTGTTCAAATTAAAGCAATTCTAGTATATCACCAAGAGGGACAATGAGGGATCAAGTGAATAAGCTAAGCCACTCACTTCCCTGCAAGCTGTGATAAACGCATTTATTGCAAAGCTCATAGCAACATTACGCTCTTACTTTTCCAAATGGACAAATTATACATCCTGTGAGTGAATAGCAAGCCTCCCTTTATATTGGAGCTTTCTAGTACTTCAGTGAGCTTTGTCAAAAGCAGCAGCAGCTTATAATACATGTATTAGTGCCAGCTTTGCTGCATGTCCATACTCTAGAGAGTTTCACGTTAAAAAAATAGAAAAATAGATAAGGAAGGCAGGACACCTGTCCACAGTGATTTATAATTACAGAGGAGAGGGACAGATTTCAGACATGATGAAGATTCTGTACAAAAGTTCATTGAAAGGATCAGTTGTCTGGTTTCAGAGGAGTTCTCCGCTGGGACCGTCTCAGAGGGACATGCTGGCTGCTTTTTCTCCTTGCTGGAGACTCTACTTTCCACTCCCGTGGCAGGGATGGTCTGGAACGAAGCACAGTGACCATTTATTTTAAAGCACTCATAACAGTCTTTCTCACTCTGGTTGCTGTTTCAGACCTGGGTTGAACTTACGGTTTCTCTGGTGATGTCAAACAGATAATATCTCTTGGCTGGTCCTCAGCCTCTTTCTTCTCTGCAAATAATGCATACATTTTCATATTTTAAAAATGCCACAGATCTGATCATTTGGGTTTCTTACCTCGTTCAAGTTAGAATCACAAAGATAACTTGCCTGGAGCCGAACCAGGTGTGTGCGTCAAGCTGATGTAACTGACCCCAGCACCAAAAGTCAAGTCATTAATGGTCTCTGAAAGAAAAAACACATCAGCCATCAGCTTGTGACACAGCCAGAGGCCAAGACATGCTGTAGGATAACACTCAAGTGTTACAGAATAAGTATATCCAATTAATTGCAAGCACATATGCACCTCTCTTTTCCGACCCAGCAGATCTCAGTCTCTCTCGTCCAGCCTCAAATCTATGTGCTAAATCTGATGGGCTATCTGTGCACATCAGCTTCATACTCCAGAATTACAGCCTTCCCTGTTCATGGAGGAAATTAATTTAAATATGGGAGGCTGGTCATGCACCTCCTTGAACTGCCTTAGGTCACAGAGCCTCACCTCCCACTGAAGACTGGTCATTTTCCACAACTACAGCATCTCCTGAACTGTTCTTAAAAGCAGAGTCAGACCAGTTACTTTGCCTGATGAAGGCAGCACACAGGGCCCTTGAAGGCTGACAAAGGATGTGAGCAGCCCTTCCATGAGGAACTATCTGCAGGCAGACAAGAGGAATCACTTGACAATGTACAATTTAGCTTGCCTGAATAGGCCATACTTGTCAGCTGTCTCTTTCCTGTCATTTATCTCAGGAGAGATGTCACAATATTCAGATTTCTCTTTTCTCAACTCTCTGTTTTATGCTCTTGTTTCCCAGAAGCCTTCACAAGGAATTACAGTAGAAAGTGCTTTATGGGATAGGAAATGGAAACTCTGCTAAAAGGACCTCTCTCTTCAGACTAACAAGGTCTGCTCTTGAACTGCCTCCCTGGCCTGGAAGGGAATCATTGAGGCTTGCAGTGGAAACCAGACTTGGTTTAGCTGCCTTAGCTGGCCTCTGAAGACTGCACTGCAAGTCTCCCAATTTTGTGCAGTGTGCGCCTGAACGAGTTAACTTGTTTAATGAAAAATGTATGTGAAAGGTAAGAAGGAAAGGAAGAACTGCCATCAAGTAAGGTTCTTCATGCAATCAAAGGTATTATCTTCACGTGTGTTTATGTACCACACTGAAGAAACCTTGCCCAGACCCACTTAGTCATTCTCCAAGTAACGAGCAGGAGAGGTAAGGAGGCCCACAGACAGCAGGGACAGAATGACAGAGCAGTTGAAAGAAGAGAAGCAGTCAAGAGACAGACAGTTGTGCTTAACTTCTCAAGTTAACTGCATCTCCAATAGTTTCAGAATGATACATCAGGCAAAGAAAAATGTTTTCTTCTGCCTGTCTGTCAGCCTGCAAGACCCAGCACCACCATGCAGATGGCTCAACACACAGCAACTTAAGTGCTGCTGCTGTTCTGTACAGTTTGTCTCCCCAGTGGAGGACACATGCTGCCTTGAAACGAAGTAGGAATTCAGCCTCAGTACCACTGCAGATTAACATTCTTCCTCGTTGTTCACCATATGGTGCTTAAGAGAAACAGCCATGCGAGCTTCCAGACAGAGATTTGGCACTTAAAAGATTTTGCTCTCTAAAAACACACCCCTAGTTTTTTGTACAAAGATCATTACTTGCTGCTCAGGCAGCGAAGAGAAACATTGGGGCAGACAAATCTAACCAAACAGTGGAGCATGCAGGGAAGAGAAGGGTCAGATTTTCCAGTGGATGCACATCACTGCCGCTGGTTTGCTCCTGCCTGCTCATGGATGTCAGGTATTTGCAGACTGCCACACAGCTCACTGCCTTATTGGCTACATGCCGTCGGCTCTCCTGTGTGCATACAGGTCACGTGTTTGCACAGGCACAGGCAAACAGGGCACTCAGATGCATCTCTTTCCGGAACATCAGCACTGTCCCATTAAAATTCACAACTGCCTAATGAGAGCTGACCAGTCAGACACTCACCCGGACTCCTAACTTAATTGGAGCTCTCTCCTGAGTGGGGAGGGAGTTCATCACACTGAGAAACCACACTACAATGGAGATGACCTAAAGGAGTTCAGCAGTGAACCAACAAAGGAAGGGAATCTACTGCTGAAGCTCAGCTCTGTTTGTGAGACTAGATCTGTCTCTTGCAGAAAGCAACACTGCAGAATGCTCTGGGGCTGTCAGAAAACATTCCAATAAAACGTAACTTTTGAATATCAGGCTTTGTGAGACGGCAATTCAGCTGCAGTGGATATAAGCAGAGCAGACTCACAATTTGCG
This sequence comes from Cygnus atratus, assembly GCF_013377495.2. Classification (NCBI taxonomy): domain Eukaryota; kingdom Metazoa; phylum Chordata; class Aves; order Anseriformes; family Anatidae; genus Cygnus; species Cygnus atratus. The sequence goes on from NC_066383.1 coordinate 3,190,613, forward strand.
TATGAGAGATTCCTCACTGTGTGTTTTTTCTTTAACATCCACAGCGGAGTAGAAAAACAAATGCTCAGTTCTACTCTTTCTTTGGGTAGAACACACACACGCATTCAGAAACTACCGTGCAGGTTATTAATCCTTCTTGAGCAGCTCTCTGTGCTATCTCACAATGGACACCGCTCACTGCCTGCTCTAGTGACAGAAGCAGGTCATAGCTCACCTGGGATCTTTTGTTTGGACAACAGGAATCCCTTGTCTTAGAGCTGGAAAGGACTGGACCGTGAGTATTTCCCTCTGCAGCAGGGTTCTGCAGCTCAGTCTAAAGGTGCTAAGCTATGCTTCCAGGGTTAAGGAGAGCGAGTGTCTCAATGCAACAGAATTCTGCACATCTCTCACAAGCTGCTAAGGAGCTCTGACAACATGCCTTCCCAGCACCCCGTAGTTGATGAAAGAAGAAAAGGCAGTGGATTTGCAGTTTCAGCAGCCCAAAATAAATGCTCTCCTGCACCAACTCAATACTGTAACACCCTGTGACATGTAAATGGAAACCATACTGGAATGCCCTTTCCCATGTACACTATTCATCTGAGACCTTCAATTTCTGAATAGCTCTTATTTACCACAGCCATTTAGAAAATAAGTAATCTGTAGCTAACACTGACTAACTTTCTCTGCTCTTTAGGGGAGCCACCCCTCTCTCAGAGAATGAGGGCTCAGTTCAATTTGGAAAGAGTTCTGTTGGGTTACTTACGTTCTGGTGTGCTGATTGCACGGCCCACCACAGAAACATTTGCTCCAGTAGACTGTTGATTCACACTTTGAAAAGATACTAGAAATAATAAGAAAATCATTAAGAACAGAAATGCTCAGAGAACTCAAGGGTCTAACAACCAGGCTGTGTCAACTAGTCTAGTCCAATGGTGAATCATTTTGTAGCGAGCTTCCTACCTTGCTTGCTGCCAGTTGTGCTCGATGGAAACAACAGGGCTGATAATCTTCCCCCAACACTCTTGCTGCGTTGCTTGTTTCTGTCCTCCACCGCTTTTCGGGCAGAGTTCAGGATGGCAAGCGTGCTCAAAGATGTTGGCCTACAGATGAGATGCTTCTTATGAGAGAAAGTTCTGTCCCTCCCAGTCCTTTACGATCTCAGACTCCTTTGTTAACAAGGTTATGCTGCACCATTGGTGACTTTCATAACACTAAGCAAGGAGTGGATAAACAAAGCAACAGCCCTGTAGAATATCATAACCAGTAATAAAGAGAAAAACCATACCTGCGACCAAGTAATGGTTGTTTCAGAACATCAGCTCTAGGTGTAGTAAACTCAGAAGGCACAGAGGTAGGACATGATCGAGGGGATGAGGGCTGTCTCCTAACAGGGGACTGGGAATTATCATTCCTGCCACCAGAAGGAACAGCTGTCTCCAAAGATGGAGGTTGCTACAGAAAAGAAGGAAGAATCACATGTAACAATAGTCACAAATGCAGAAAACCCTAGACATGAGACACCTAGACCTACTTGCTGTGTGATCGAATCCTTTGTGGGATGGACGTAAAGGGGTGCTAGGGAGAAAGAGTTTATGGGACAAAGCTTTAACAAGAAACAAATAGTAAGTTCTGATGGGATATATATGTCCCAGTTTAGAGGTCTATATATAGGTGCTCTTTAAAGTCAGGTTGCCAGGGTAAAAATCATCTCATCTTAAGGTAGGTATCTAAAATAATTCAGGACAAATGAACTAAGCACATGCTTATTTATTTCCATTGACTTTAAATGAGGATCTGCATGACTAGCACAGATGTAAGCTTCCATTCTGTATAAATCTAAAAATCAGCCAAAATTAATCCTTTTCTGTTCGACCTGTTTATCATTACCACTCTGGAAACAGAGAGCAACACAGCATATAAGGACAGACAGTGGGAAATTAGACTTGTCCTTCCCTTTAAATTGAATTATTTTTATGTTAATTGTTGCTCCTCTTTAGCCAGTATGTGTTGTTTGTTGTTGTTCTAAGCATATCAGATGACTGAAGCCAAAGCTTCTTGTCAGCAAATGCACAGGGGTATGAAAACATTACCATGTCCACAGACATATAGAGTCTGGGTTCTGAAAAAGTTTGTGTACAAATAGAAGAGACAGCACGCATACGGACTTAATGGTCCCAACAACCTCTGCCTGCAATGCTGAGACATGCTCTTGGTCTGACTCCTTCTCCCTGTCCAGCTGCTCTTCGTATTTCTTCATATCGTACTCCAGCTCGGCTGCCAGCTGCTTGTCCACAGCAAAGAAGTCTTTGATTTCATTTCGGTAATCTTGCATCACTTCCTGGAGCAATAAGGAATGTTTAAACTCTTTCAGAAATCTCTCCTGAATACTGATTCATGTCTCCATTCAGATCACAGCTGCTTAAGTGCAAAAGGAAATACCAGTTGGTAGAGCAGAGGTGTTTTTAACAGACTAAGAGTTGAAATTCCAATTTGTACTTCAGAACATGAAAAAGCTTTCCAGCATTCAAGCTTTCTGCCCACGTTCCATGAGGAGGCTCACACGTAACACACTGTGAGATCCTTATCTAAAATCCCTCCACCTCCTACCTTATTTAACACAGTGGCAGTGTCACAACATCATATGCCTTCCAAATTTCCTTCTAAGAAGACTGTTCGTTCCATTACTGATTGCACATCTAACACATTAAATTAAGAGAGGGGAAAAAAAAACAACAACAAACCACAATAACAAGAAAACACTTCCTCTTACCCGTAGGTAGTTCATAAGGTCCCTAAGAGCTGGGATCTTCTTCTGCTCCATCAAAGACTTCAGTGATGTGATTATTGGGATGATGTTTTCTACGAAGTTCTTCTTTTGAACCTTTTTCAAACAAGGCATGACATAAACATAGTTACGAAATGCAATAAAGGAGAAGTCACTCTGGTGTTAGATGAATGGCCTACGCGAGAGGAATTATCACAATTAAGTCTGCTTTTATGCTGCATGCATGTACGTAGGCTTTCAAGATTTACCACCAAGTCAGTTTACACACTGAAGGCAAATTGCCAAAAAGCGCACCAAAACCCAATGTTATGTTCAGATGCTTTCTCAATAAGAGATCTGTGGAACAAATTTAACCTAGCATAGCTTCACTGATTTCAGAGGAAATGAACATTTGTTCATTTCAACTGACCAGTCAAGTACCAGCATCCATTACAAATTATAAATCCAGCATTAACACTTTGTTTTCATGACACACATTGCTCACACAGGTGCCCTCAGATCAGAGCAGATCTACAGACAGAGCCTGGTTAACACCATGCATGTACAGTATGTCCTTGGCATTGTTATGTTACACGGATAATTTTTGTTTAAGTTTCTCCATCACAGAAAAGTAAAAGTCCTCCCAGCATGGTGGACAGCCCTCTTCCCGCACCAGATTAAGTGCCATTTACCTGTGAAATGAGCTTTTTTTGTGCTGCTTGCATGACAGCATTGGCCATTGCCAATTCATCGTCTTCAGGCTGAATGTCCTCATCAGGTTTTGATCTCATAGTTGATAGCTTGATTTCTTTGCAGCTAAGGATTGCAAATGTATCTGAGAGCAGCTCACTGGCTTCCATGTCCAGTGGAAGATCCTTATCCACAAAGCATGCTGCAACAGGCAGGGAAGACGTAAAAACCATTTTACTGGGAAAAGCAGTGCCAGGAAAGTCAAGAATTTACTGCTGGACTCACGGCTTTTATAGACAACAGTTGTTTGCCAGATTTGCCGTCATATTTTCGTAAAGACAGACCCCTACCTAGGACACTGTGGCTGATCTTTGTTGTAATGTTGAACCTCTGCTCATCTGTAAAATGGTCCAGAAGGAACCTGTAGATATGCATCCTTTTTTCTTTGTTATCTTTTCCTTTCAGAGAGAAGAGATTCTTCGCCCTGTAGTAGAGCAAGATATTTTACATGGATCAAGTCACATTATGCGATCTCTCAAAAATAATAAGGCTTTAAATCAAAAAGAAACATTTGAATGTCACTTTTAAGACCCATAAGCCTGTTAGGATATCACAGGTTCCCACAAATTACGTGCAGAAGTCCTCCCAGAAGTGTCACAGTGTTAAATTAAGTGTTCTGCCTTCCCTGTCTCCCTGAGCTGTTTCCCCCTTTTTGCATAAGTAATTACAAACCACCAGGAATGCTTTGCTGTAACCAAAGACTGGGTGGCCATACAATTCATCATTTAGCAGTACGACGATACAAATGTGCTCAACTGACCGCTCGCTCTGGGGGAACCTGTTGTACTTCTCGTGTTTCTCATAGCTATTGAAATGGAAGATGCATTCAATGAAGTGTTGGGAGAACATTACTGGATTCCTCTTCAGTAGGAGATGCACCAAGCAGAACTCTCCAAACCTGGAAGGGAGGAAAAGGAAGAATTTTACCAGACAGCTTCTAAAAGCCACCCCTGAAACACAGTTTAGGGTCACAAGCAGTAAAGCAGGAAGATGAGTCTCCCAAATCCCCCTGAATACCACATTTAATTCTTGCCCAGCTACATCAGGGTTTGAACAAGGATACCACCTTATTGACTTTAAGCTCTTTTTCATCCAGAAAAATACACTTTTTCAGCATCCACAATACTACTATGCTTCTTGCCATTAAAGCAGAGACAGAAATAAATTTCAACTTGAATCCAGGCACAGCACTTTCATTATTTATACGACTTAAGTTCCATTGTGGCTGGGACACAGTACTTTGCAAAAAGTTAATCACCACAAGTCCTCCAAGAGCTGAAAGTCAATCTCAGACTTGAAGAAAGTATTTTTGTCTGTATGCAGCCACTGAATGCACATGCAAAGAAAAAGGTCCCTGATGAAGTAGCAGCGTGTTTCACAGCTAAAGCTCTAGGAACGACATGTTGCAATGCCACCATCTACTGGAAAGCCATTTTTACACATTAAAAACCCACTGAAGAGAAAAGAAGATGTGAATATGCACTAGTAAGCAACAATAGATTGGTCTTTCCAGGGCCATCAATCTGCAACTTGAGCATTCCAGGTAGAAACAGTAGAAAGCTCTCCAAGCCTTCAGTGAATCCAGCATCCCCACACAACCTACCACCCCCTTGGAGGAATGTGCCTCCCTCTCATTTCTCATATAACAGAGAAGCTTAAGACTTTGAAACATACAAAAGCTTCATAAATGTGCGCTTAAGGTCAGCGTGCATAACTCTTCTAATAAGTCAAAATATTACAAAATGTGGTACACAGCTTAAAAAGACAAGGCACGCATAAGAAAAAGGAATTTCTAACCCTATTCCTAAAGCAAAACCAGCACACAATACAGAGCTATTAGAAAACCACAAGGAAGATTTCATAAAGGCTTGTTTCAAAAATTCCTTTTTCCTGGGTATCTGAGAGTCAAAAATAGAGCAGAGCTGCATGTTTTGAAGACAGCTTGCTACACTGGGACCTTCAATTGACTTGTAAAGAGGTTCACCACTCCTTTGCTACCATTCCAGACCCTAAAGTGTTAACAACTGTAGAAGCAAAGAGGTTAATGAGAGAATCCTTTGCTCTCCCACTGAAATTTTTCTTCACATGGTGAAGGCGCAAGATCAAAACTTCTTGAGTACATCTCTGATCTTCAACTCCTACAGTATTTTACAGATGAGTATTTTACCTGGCAATATCTGGATTTGGATCCACCAAGACGCTGACAAAACGGAAGAAGAGACAATCTTTCCATTTCACGAACTCTTCCTATAAGGATAGGACAGACAGTAAGTTATCAGCCTGAACCAGGAAAAATTCGGGTGTGAATCTTCAGACTGCAGCCAGAGCAATATATGGTGGAGCCTAACAGAACGTGCATCAGGCAAATAAGCAAACTATAGAACTTCACCCACATGTACACAAAATAAACCTAAAAAAGAGAATGTTCTGGGGGATGCTTTAAGCAGAATAAATGCCACAGCAGCAATCCTCTAGGTTTACCACAGATACCAATAAAAAAGTAGAATCAAGAAAAATCTGCTCTCCAATGCCAAAGACACAGATGCTATTCAACACTGTTCTCAGAGCCAAATGCACTCCAGATCTGCCTTGTTTGGCTTCATCTGAACACTGGGAGGGCAAACATTGTCAGCCACTCAACATTCACAACCTTAAAACAATAAGCAGAGACAGCAGGAGAAAAAGGTGCTGTGATGTTTTTTTATATTCATTCCTATAGGAGTGAAATGCAAGGGAGTTCAAAGAAATATAAAGCAGATGAGAGAGGAGATAACCGTTGAATAAAAATAATCTTGTTATCCAACTGTGCTAAGTGTCATTGAGGAGAGTTTTGCCTACCTCACAAAAAAGAGCAGTACCAAAATACGTGTTTGAAGTTATTTTAAATTAGGGTAGATTGCAGCAATGCTCCAGAATCAATTTATAAGCAATACATCCGCTGGCCAGGTTGCCAGCATTTAGCACAACTGAGGTAACTGAAGCAGGCTGTCAGACACATGCTTAGGACCACTGTTTACCTGCAGAAGGTTGGTAAGCAGGATCAGCGTCTGCTTACGGATGAAGGGGTGTGGGTCTTTCAGACACAACGAAATGCTGGGAATGTATCTGTCCACCATGGTGGTGTAGCGGATGCACAGGTCGCACATAACGATGATGACGTTATTGCGAACAGCCACATCATGCGACACCTCCAGTTCTCGAGCTAGAGCTGCAATGCATTTCTTTGCCAGATCTTCATGCTGCAAACACAGTTTACCTGTGAAATGGGGATGAGACTCTCAGTGCTGTGAATATATTCTTCTTCCTAACCAACACAGCCCAGCTTGCTGCCTCCTTTGAGACCAGTATGAGCCAAGAGGAATCAGGAAGCAAACAGGGGAATAAACAAGAAACACAAGATGAAACTTGATGAGCAATCTGCACAACCTCTCAAAGAGATTATACTTCAAGGAGTTCTTCCAAACTCTTCTTAGACCTATAGTGTGGGTCTCAATGCCAAATTCCCTCCTTCACAGAGAACTATTCCTGTGTATAGGGTATTATTCAAAGCAGCTAAAAAGAACAGCCCCAGCTGTCATAGGCATAGCAGGGAGACACCCACCTCTAAGAGCATCTCTAAACCAACTTAAAATAAAATAGCCCGCATGCTAACATCACTTCTTCCTAACTGTTTCTAAGCTCTGTACAAAAAGTATTCTCAACTGCTTTGGGAAGTTTAAAAGAATGATATTAAAGAGATTTGTGGTTATGAACAAAAGTACTACAAAACCAGTTTCACTTAGCACTCTTCATTATACTGCAGATGCAGATTTGACCAGGCTTCTATCACATGGTCATTTGTACTAAGGAGGACAAGTAACTATGTACAGTCATTCTGCTCTGAACTGTACCAGGTTTTCTTCATCCCCGTGTTGAGCACCTTACTACAGGTAAGAGGATCTCTCAGCCAGCAACCAATTCTGAGTACAAGGCCAGCACAAGTTTGCATCGCTAACCATTTATCACTTGCACACCTATCTAGGAAAAATGCATTAACGGACTTGAAAAATAGTTGCATGCATGGTAGTATTTTTATGTTTTGTGCAACTTGTTACCATGGATATCTGCATTGCTAAAAGCTATGAACTGAGGCAACACAAACACTGAACACTGTGCCTATCTGTTATAATAGACATGGCTTTGGAACAGAATTTAACCAGGAAACAGACAGAAAGGGTGGGAATTGGATGAACAAGGGCAGTTCTGCTGCAGGACAGTGCTTACCTAGAGTAATGAATGCATGAGCTCTGATCACTGGAGGCATAGCTGATCCTCTAAATTGGGACAGTGGCTGAGAAGCTGGAATTTCCTCACCATCTAGAGAACTCGACACTACGAAAGAACAGGTCAGGAATGAAAACATGCTTTTCGGGTAACAGTGTTGTTTGTAAAAGCGAAATTAAAGGCAGTAAGGAAAGAGTGCCTCACATTGGTTAGAAGAAGCCAGAATGGACTGAATCAAAAGAAAGATGCGTTTCTCCACTTTGGCTGGACACAGCTGTGCAGCCTCACCCAAGGTGAAGAGGTGTCTCACCTACAAAGAAAAAAGCAACACTGGGGTCAAAAGGCAAGTTTTGCCTTTGGGGTCAAAAAGCAGCAGGAGTCAGTACAGTTACTTCTCCAAAGACAACTTAAAATTCCCTCAGTCCTTTCAAGGATACAGCAGCTAGAGAATAGAAAGTGAAACTTTGAAACAGAAGTGAGGAGTGTGTTTAATATACTATAAAACCTCCCTATATGCTAACAATATCTAGGTAAACCTTAAAGAATTCTACACTTTTTATAGACTTCATTCCAAACAGACAATCTAAAAAGTATGACTGGAAAAGCAAAGAAAAAAAACCTGTCATTTTATTAAAAATACAATGGGCATCATATCCTTAAAGCAATTTCTAACGTATAAAACTGCTGTACACTCTCAGGCTCACAGATACGAGATCCCATTACCATATACACAAAGTGTGTGCATCAGTACTTTCCCATGTAATAGTTACTGGCACAAACTCTGTAGAATACCCATTTTGAGAATACCTACGTCATTTGACCAGTCCACAAAGGGGAACCAAACTTACAAAGAGATCTTCTTGCAATTGCTCCGCTCCATCTTCTTTGAGGACTATATTCGAAATATAACTTTCACAGGTGGTTACTAAGTCTCCATACACCTGGTCGAGCAGCTTCTGTTCCATAACAAAACAAAATTTGGCACTTAATTAAACACAACGTAGACACGATACATCTCCACACACAAATCCTCAATTTGAAAACCCTTCTATACTTTTAATAATCTAGGTCCCGTTGAAATCCATCAGACTCTGTCTGACAGCCTTTTTCCTGCACATCAAAGTGCCAAAACAGCTTGAAGAACCTGGCTTTCAGTGATCCACAGGCCTAAGTTTACTTCATTATAGAAATCCCATCGGTTTAAACAAAAAGAATTTAGGTGACTTTTCCACTTATATCCAGTGCATTTGAGGTTGTCTGTATGAATTTTAAAATGTTGTTTCAAAACTGTGGTTCCATTCAAATGAAAATATTATGCAAATTCCAAGCGGGAGGGAGAACCAAAAAAGCTAGTCATCTGCCAGATTGTGAATGAGAATAAAGCATCATTCCTCTCTTTTTCTACCATCTAAAACTTGTAGCATAAGAAACTAAATACATGTATGTATGGCAGTTATGCTGTTAAAGCTGCTGAAGTAACCAACGTATAGGTACACCTGCACTCAGTTTTAAGTTAACATATTGTAATGACTATATCTAACAGGGAGGATTTTCAGATTGTGAATTTAAAAAATAAAACAATACAAAAAAAGAAAACAACAAAAAAGCAACAAACCGAACCATCAATCCACCCTGGCCTCTGAAGAATGGCATATGCAGTTTAGCACTAGTTACTAAACTTCATTGGGATGCCTATTATAAAACAACTGTCATCAATATTAAAAGAGAATCACAACACATACATCATTATCAAGAGAGGCTTGCACTAGTTCTAGCTTCTCTGTGGCTGTGCTCAGGCTGACATCACTATTTTACCAGCAAAATGTAGCTCACCTCACTACTAAACAAAGCTATGCCATAAAGAAATGGGGAACTTGGCAGAAAAAAAAGTGCAAATGATGCGTTACTAACCCCGTGTTTGGGCTCATGAAAGAGGCCTAGAAGATGTGTGTATCTACAGCAGCTCTCGTATAGAATAGTCAGAGCTTACAGGATAAACCTATGGCTTGTAACTGGACCAAGCCCAAGAAATAGCTGCTACTGTAGCGGCAGAGCAATAGGTCTCCTTTAGGAATGCTGTAAACTTGGACAGAAGGTCCGTGCAAGGCATTTCAGCTGTAAAACAAAACCAAAAACTCTGAGGAAAGACCTCTACAAGGCCATCCTTAGCTAGACGATGCTCTCCAGCAAAATTGCAGCGTACCAAGTAAGACAGCTAAGCAGAACAGACTTGAGTTGCTGCAGACAGATCATCTTTGTTTAGTGAGCTAATCAACCAACAGACTGGAGACAGAAGTTCCCTTCAAGAGAAAGCCCTCCCAAGTGTGAGACAAGCTATTTTAAAAGGTGTATTTTAAGTCACACCTGTGTCTTCTCTGGTACATCTGCATACGCATGGCAGAGCTTCTGCAGAGTTTCTGCAGCTGGGCTAATCACCTCCAGGGGACATCGAAACTCTCTCAGCCAACAACTGATGTTATCTGAAAAGGAGACCACACATAAAATGAGCATTTTTTTAAGCTAATCAACTGCTCGTGGAGAAGAAATAACTGCTAAGCTGTGAGACAAAACCCGAACTCTGCCTTCCACTCTGCAGCTTCTCAGTCACTCACCAATCAGCCTCTCGCAGGTGCTCCTAGGGAGGTGCTTTGCGACATGACTGATGACACACAGTATATGTCCTATAGTGTCAGTGCTCGTGTTCTGCTGCCTGAAAAACAGCAGCGTGGACAAACCAAAATTAATGCTGCGGAACACTACCAAACCACAGTAGAAAAATCCTTTCACCTTGGCTATGTATTATCAAGGCAGACTTGTCAAACCAAATGAAAACTCCAAAAGCTTAATGTAAGACTTCATTACTGCACAAATCTGTGGGCCATTACACCTGCTTCCTAGCTGCACAGACCAGTTGCCTGAATAAAGAATGGTGATCTAAGCAGCACTTTGCCTGTCAAAGGACAGAAAGTGCTCCCTTGCATTCCTCCTTATCTTTACTCCTGCCTCTATCCTGCAGAACGGAGGGAAGAGTTCAAAGCACATGTATACCTGCTGACACTGTCCCAGGATTCAATGACCTTGGAATAATCCAGCTTGGGTGAAGAACCTGCCACCTTAGCAAGCAACATCCAAGCTGGCACAGCATGCTCCGTTTCCACATGAGACATCACGTTATTGATGAAAGTGGAAGAGAATTTTTTCTGCTGGGACCAAATATAAAAAGCTTTGTTCATGTAACGGCTACAAGGAAGAAAGAAAGAAACACAAGTTAAACAAGGAGCGAACAAAACACTTGCTCTTGGACACTGCCAGTAAAACCCAGCATCTCAGTCCAGGATACGCTGGAAAACACAAGAAAGCTGTTATCACTTCACATTCCTACTTCCCAGAATATGTCAAGATTTCCACTACATATTTCACTAGCAGGACTTTTGGTCACACTTCCAGTTACCTGCTCTGATGGTTACAGTTCAGATCAGTTACCAGTCCTACTGCATTACAGAGCTGCCACACAAGCACGAATATAGTGCAGCGTGTCAGTGAGACAGGAGAACTGGTATCACAACGAATCAAGAAAAACATTTCAGCAACCTGTAGCAAAGACTTGCTAGCAGTTTTTATTTGAACACCCATAATGGAACAGGATGCTATGATGTTGAGACACCACAAGCTGCCCGTTTTTCTGTTTAGCCCTAGTTACCCACTTCACACAGAAAGAGTTCTAATATTTATCAAGCTGTAAGGTACTCTAAGGTCATGAAGTAGAAGGTGCCACAACTCTGCAAACTATGTCATAAAATAGCCCAAATTAGATCACTGACAGTGGTACAGATTGGCAAGGCAGCACAACCAGTATCTCATTTTCTATTTCAGAGCTATTATGCCCTGTTGACTAATAAACATACAGCTGTCTTTGATCAATGTTGTGTCCTTGCCATACTGTGTTATCCCATTTCTTTTGCTTCATCCCACAGCATTCTGCAAAAGGCAGAATAACTCTGTTTGTCATAAGACAAGTAACATATTGTACATCAGAATTAATAAAAGGAGATCTTCTCCTTTCTTTATATATCCTCTCTTACTTCTGTCATCGGAACACCTCCATTTAACATTCATGCTGCTATCAACACACCAAGAATAGCAGGTGACATTCCCGTATATGAACGCTAGAGTTCAGGGAGATTGCACAGGTAACAAGAGCAAATAAAAATACTTGACACAAAGCATAACTGCACTCTTTTCACCAGCTGCCAATGTGTCTGTTTGACAGTTCCTCTGTCCTAAGAGCTGGCAGAGCAGCACAAGCAGCTCACAACGTGATAGCTTCCATCCCTAGCAGCAGTATGCACTTACATTGACTGCTTCAAGCTGAAAATTCAAATAGCTTAAAAAAACCCAACCCACCAATAAATTTAGTTTCTTGCCCTTGTGCAGTAGACAGCTCATGCATTTAAATAATACGTAAACTATGATACATAATGGTCTGTGGTCACATGAGGAATCGGAGAGCTGAGAGTATAAGCTCATGCTCCTATCCTAGTCCTCTGGTCAATAGGCAATTTCCTACTATAAAGAAAAAGCTGCACATTCCAATACAATCAAAAGTTTTAAAAAAATACGGATTTTGTCCACGAATGCTAATGTACTAAAGGCAATAAAGACATCCAGGGCACTAGACAAAGTGCTGTTATGGAAATGCCAGCAAAACCCCCAATGTAGAGAGAGAGACACTTACCTCAGCTCCTGGCTCTCTGAAGTCAAGAGGGTAAGGAGCTCCCATGCTAGAGCCTGCTTTTCATCTTCGCTCTGGAACTTCTTATAATGCTTTATATGCTGCAACAAGACCTGATCAAGGCAATCCAAGGCCTTTTCTTGAACAGAACTTTCAGTGTCCATCACAACAGGCACAACTCCGTGTAACCAGGCCTTCTGCACCAGGACGTTATCATGCTGAGACTGAGAGAAACACACTTCATATTAAAAATATTTCTTAGTTATTATATGGTCCTATATGCACAGGTAAGATCAGCAAGGACCTAGAAACCTTGACAGTCATCTATCAACTTTTGAAATACATTTTAATAAGCCAGCATACTGCTCAACTAGCACTGTGATATGGCAGCATATGGGACAAGGGAACAAATTTCCTTGACACCACACAAGGTATGATTGTAACTATGATCAGGCTACCTGGGGTAAAGTACTGTAATACTTTTTTGTTTTCTTTTTAAACCCTATAAATAATTGCAATAGTATCGCAATAAAGCTGTACAGCAGATGATTTAACATTAAAACCAAAGACCTTTGATTAATATCAACCTTACGCTCCAACACTAAGTTACTAAACCTTTGAGAATAAATAGAAGAGGAAAAATATTACAGTGCTATCATCTGCATATTACATCTCAGTGAAGTGATTCAGATTTTCCCCCCTGCTAACTTGAGAAGGCCAGCAACATAAGCATTTTCTCCATGACATATAAATCAACAGTCAGGAATATAAATGTTTCCAACAGCTGGAAGCATCCTACATAAATCACAAGTATGTGTAAGTTACGACTTCAAGTGAAAAGATAATAAAAAAATAAAATGCAGTCATAAAACAAAATTTGGTGAACGAACAACTGACGTGTACCAGATTTGCCTGTGTCCTCCTCATTTCAACCTACACTTCATCCACCTCAGGTCTGGATAAGAGTTCATGGTATTTTTTTCTCACCACAAGGAGCTCTGTTATAGACTGCAAGGCCTGCTTCCGCACAGAAACAGCAGGGTCCCGGCAACGGTCCTGAAGAGTGGACAAATCTTCTGCAGTACAAGGGATCACTTTGTGTTTCAGGATGTTCATAAAAACCTGGAAGTCAAATACCCACACAATTTTGCTGGGAATACAGGCCAAGAGCACTGGGTAACAAATCAAAAATATATTCTACTCCCCATTAACTTCAACTAGAGATTAAAGTATCTCACTGAGAGCAAAGAATAATATTAATAATTTCCAAGTACTGGGCAGAACTTAGTACAGAAAGCATCCTTTCAGTCATTCAGATTTTAAAACAGAATTCTGTATAGAATTAGTGTCACAATTTCCCCTTGAAACTGACATTTCTCTTGCATGACTTATGTCTCTTACCCAGCGATAAAGGGGGGGGAACTGAAAAGCCTCTCAACAAAACAGTTATAAATCCTACACTTGAGAAGCTCAAAACAGCCTGGGAACTGAAGGGGAAGAACTGGGGGAAAGAAGACTAATATAAAGTCAGTCAACAGCAGATGCATATTTAATAAAATGATGAAATTTTCATTGAAGAATCTCTTTTAAAGCTCATGACTTAATTAGAAAGAATTAAGCAACAAGCAAAGCAAGGCATTCCTCAAAAGGATGGTACGTATAACCTAACATCTCTGTTAACAAGGTTGAAACAAAATTAAGCACCCATTATGCCTGAGTTTATAAGGAAGTCACTCAAGTTGAACGGCTATTGACACTTGAAAAGAGGCTCTCTAAGTGATGGAGTAAGTGAATGCCAGCAAGAATACTAGAAAAACTTTTCGTCATCATGCTTGCATTATTTACTTATGAGGAACTATTAAACAAGACCTTTTTAAGGCTTATAAACATTCTGTAGGAATAGCAAAAAACTACAGATGGGCAAACTGCACACAGTTTGTTATTGCCTGATTATTTTAACTTCATTCTGGGTAATCACGCAGAACAAGAACACAGGCAGAAAACACTGTACCTGGAGAGCAGATTTCCTCACGTTGGTTTTCTCATCCCCAACTCTCAGTCTGAGCATGGCCACGATTTCCTTTCCTATCCAAAACCATGATAAAAAGAAATTATAACACCCACCTAGACAGACTTCTCCCCACCATTTTGCAGTGCTAACATGCAGTACGCTGCGCAGAAACAAGGAGGGACACAGCTCTGAACTTGGCTGAGCAATAATTTGTTCCCCAAGGCTTTCAGAGGCAAGAGATTGGGATGGAACAAAGCACAACAAGAAAAAAAAAATCGGAAATAATCTTGGGTTCTTTGCAGCCGCCATTCTGCCAGAGGAAAAAAAAAATCAAGTTCTTTAACTTTGAAAATAAATCCTAGGACTTATTACAAAAGAAAGCAATGTACCAAATCATTCGATACACACAGCAAAAAGAAATTATTTGTAATTTCCAACACATCTATTTTTCTATATACAAGATGTTAGGCTACCTTCAAAGCTTGAAAGCTCATCAGACAAATCATGCAAGGTTCCAACAAAAGTCACAGGCACAAGTAACTCTGCCATCTGTGGGAAAACCACACAGAGTAACCCATAAATGGATACGCCACAGACCCATGATAGATCAATCAACTTGTATGCAAAGAGCTCAGAATGTCTACAACCTTTTCTGAGTTATGCCTCACAGCTCCACACATCATAAAGTACTAATACATGAATTACTCTATTTTACAGAGGGGAAACCACTCCGTTTTGGATCTGACTGAATGCCCTGAGGTTGCAGAATGGCAGATGCAAAAAAGAACCCAAGACTTTGCAAGGAAACCAGAGCACATCCCCCTCACTGAATAGAAAGTTAAACCTTAAGTTTTACTTTTCACAGCCATATTTATACATATTTCTGCACGTTCCCAGGAAAAATACATTTTACTTTATAATAATAAAATATTTTATTAACTGACACACTACTGAATACATAAAGCAACAACTATTTCTCAGCTTTTGAATAATTTAAGTGGACTACTGACAATACTGATTTCAACCATTTTACTCTTGCTTTTAAGGCTTCTATTTATTAATACTTATTAGAATTCTGGCAGTAAAAGATTTCCTAAAAATACGCCAAATCTGGTAACCTGTTACTTTGAGAGATTCATCTGGAGGTCTACTGCGTTGCCGTTAAGAAACGGGATTAGTCACAGGGAAATAACCAACAGTAGTTTGAAAGTAGATTTTTACCAAAGGAAGCAAAGGGGTTTTGATCTGCATGATTAGTACTTTCTTAATTGGCAGGTAACTACAATTGCATCTTCCTCCTGAGAACAGCTTGATGGAAAAAGCACAGAACCTTTTCGCTGCAAGACTTTGCCAAAGGAAAAAAAAAATTCAGCTCCTGTGAAGGTGACCAAATCTGCTAAATTAGTCACACTTTGACAATTGTCATTGATTTTTACTCACAGTGACATAGGAAAAACAAACAAAAACCCCCTGAGTCCTAAATGGCTGAGAACTAGCAAGGGAACACACTGTTTATGCACTGTCGGGCACTGAATATTCTGTAGAGCACACTTCACCCTGCAGATTATCCCTACCCTTCTTATCTCTGCCCTTGTGCATATAGTGAGTTCTGAATATCCTCGGCTAAGATCTATTTTGCTTCTAAAATATGAGCTGTTTGGTCTTCATAGAAATGCAAAATGAGCACAGGCATAAGCCAAACAAGTGTGTGCCAGACAGCTTTGCTAATGCACCTTGACTGACTCTGAGAGCACTGTTTCTCAGCTATCCTCTTGAGCCACAGACAGCCTTTCTTCATCCAATCCTTTTCTTAATTTGTTTTGCCAAGTGCCAAGTGTATGCTCAGCTGGGTATCGGATACAAAACCAGGCATCCTCTGCCACACAGAGCCTGCAACTAAACAGGGAATGCACAATACCTTAAGTGGCCCGGAGGATGTTTCTATCGGAGAAAGCAGATTAATGAAATTTATCAGCAAAATGTTTTAAAAGAAAGCTTTCAATAGAGAAAATAGGAGCCTGGCTCCTGGAGATAGGGAGAGAGATCCCACATGAAGAGCAGCGTGAGAAATGTAACAAAGACACAAATGCAGGATGCGAACTAAGCAGTACATTGAATTGTCAGCAGTTCAAGAGAGGTGAGCAGCAAGAACCGGGAGCAAAGATACGAGCAGAGGCCTTAAGGTTAGGAAGAAGAAATTTTACGTTGAAGAGATTCAAAGAAACATCACGGTCACAAAAGCCAACTTCTATGCTGATTTCATGCCATCAAGAAATTAGAACCATCGGGTTGACATTCTGCATCAGTCCATTTAACCTCATGCTTTGCTTTCAACTCCAGCCAATAGCTGATGCTGCAGAGAATTAAATTCTTCCCTGCATCACAGAGCTAGACAAAGGTGCTGTGTTTTATGCAGCGAAAATATATTAGTTCTTTGTGCACTGGAGCAAGAGATTTAATTACCCTTAAATTTATGGAGTTACAAGTATTATGTCCCACATCAATTACCATCCTTTTTGGAAAGGATAAATTACCTGCTTTTCAACAAGTGTTGCTACCACATTAGTACAAATGAACATCAGTATTTCACGATTAAATGTATTTTCCAGACTTAAGTGGAAAGTGGAAATAGTATTTCTTTATCGCTGGCACTTCCACCCCCTTCATCACCCATAAGTGGTTTTTAACAGCTCTACAGAAAGATCTCTCTGCTTTCCTTGAAAAATGGACAATGAACACACTTCAGAAAATCTAATTTCAATTAAAGTTTTGAAAAGCTATCTGAAAAGGCCAGTATAATTTTGATGTACCATCAAGCACAGCAGTATCGTTGCCGCCTGTCAGCTCAATAGTTTTGAAAGTCGATAGGGTCTTCAGTGGATTGTTGGATGTAGCTGAAAGAAAAGTTCAAAGTTTAAGAATAAAAATGGCTTACGTTCAACTCAGCAACATGGCTCATTGTTACACAGAGAGTTTCGTGCATGCCCTATGTTTTATAGGTACACATATTTTTAGAAAATGGCAAGCCAAGAAAAGTCTGAGGCTTATCATAAGAGAATGACTGGATACCTTCTGCACTGGTGATCAAACTTGCACTGTTTGTGTTTGCTTCCAAGGCTGCATGGTCATAGGCTGCCAAAAAGAAATAAAAAAAGAAATTAAATGAATAGTTTTCATTCAGGATATTCTGTCATTCCAAATTTTTTCAGGCAAGTGATCTAACCATTGGATGCCGTATGCACACTTCTGAGTTGCGCCATCTGGCCTTTACCAAACCTGAGGGAGTTCAGAATGCCAATCACGAAAAACCAAATTTAGCAGAGGTAAAAGGCAACTCAAGACTTAATCAACTGATAGACAAGAATTATCTCTTTCTAAATGTACAATTTCATTTTTTGGTAAATATCTGCCGAAGATATCTCATGCAGGAATCTATTTAGAGCAGATATATGACAATGCATGCCTTCCAAATATAAGGCTTCACAAGTAACAAGACTCATCTATTACTTCTCTTTATGACACAACACACAAGGGCACTCAGTGCAAATTTCAAAGAGCCTGACAACTAGTTCTACTGTCTCCCAATAATTACTCCCCAGAAAACTCCAGAAATATTTTAACTATTTAATTTACCCATAATACTTACAGCCTTGTAATAAATCCTGTATACTATCCAAGGTAGCAGCACCTTTCATTTCCAGACAGTGGGCAAAACTGTTTAAAGCTTTGCTACGGACCACAGGTGCTTTGTCTGAACACCGGCCAAACACCATGACCTGTACTAAAAACTTATGCTTTAGAAACTTCTGCTGATCCAGAGACAAGGAGAGGCCTGAGTTTCTCTCTGGCATATCCAACAAAGCTAAAGCTACATCAAGAGCAAACACTCTGTAGGATATCTGAAAGAAAAAATGCACAAGGTGCTCTGTTAGTATAAGCAAAGACACAGGTTTTACCTACTCAGTTTATCAGACTCTAGGTTATCAGCAACAACTATACTATTCAGTACTGCTATTGAACTTTTCATCTTCACAGTACTGCTGTAGCTGAACTCTGGAACAGTAAGGAGATGTACTTACTTTACTGTTGTGTGAGTATTTATAAAGCCAAGCAATGAAGTCAGCAAACTCTATACACGGGAGTTTATTCAGCAAATTCACCAAGGCCTGTGCAGCATATGTGCGATAATCAGCCTTATCTGGGACCTGAAAAACAGGAACAATCGCACATTACAATATTTCAACGCTCTGCTCTAGAAGCCAGAAGGGCATTTTACAGCATAAGAGAATTATTTGTTTATTTAACGAGACAACATGGCCACATTCAGGAAGCACTGGGATAACAATCACAACTTCCTCGGTCACTGCTTCAGCACTCACTCACACATGCAAAGTAAATTCCCCAAAACAGTGGTGGAGCTTGGATTAAATCAAGAGGCAGTGTTTCTACATGGCAGTCTTCAGATGGTTAGCTAAGAAAGAGCTCTCATAATCCTCATTTTCCTCTACTAAAACAGTGTTAAAAGCAACTGCAAATTTGGAAAGGCCAGAAGTAGGGTACAATCTATTGTAAATGAGGGGAGGAAGAGTCACTATTCTCCTAGGATGTGACAAGATTTTGAAGACATCTGAGAAATCCAATAAAGATTCACACACAATGTGATCGGCCTGTAAAGAGATTTGCAGACAATGAAAATATTTTAATTCCTTATAAAACATGATGAAAAAAGGATCTCCTAACTGTTACAGATACCGCAATATATCCATAGACAAGTTCTTCAGCCCAAGATACACCAGAGTAGCATACCTTGGTGCAGATATGTTGCAGTAATATTCGAAGAACAGGAAAGGCAACTTCTTTCAGCTCCTCTACTACAGAACTGCGCAGAAGAAAAAACAAGCACGTTTTAATAAGGCTGTTTATATAACAGAGCAAAAATCAAGTATAGGATGTTCCTTTTGAAATGCATTCTGAAAGTCAGGAAAGGTGCACATTCTGGAATCACTTGTGCTAGTGTAAACGATACGGTCAGAGAGCAGACCTACTTACTTTATACATAAATCTGCCTTTGCAGGCAGAAAACATTTCTTCCAGTACTTTCCTACAAGTAAAAGGGCAATATGAAAAGCTTCTTTATTCTTAATCTACTTATTAAATGTTGTCTGTGGATCTCTGCACAAACTATACTTTTGAAAAACACAGATCCCCATGAATAATCAAAGGCAAAACATCTTTAAAGCAAGAGAAAGCAAAGAAATAAAGAGAAATGACCTCCTTATTAATATTTTATCTTCTTCACAATAATAAACTACAAAATAATAAGTTACAAAACCTGAAAAACTGAAGACACAAAGCAACAAACAGAAAGTACCTCCCTTCCACTCGTTGTCACTTTTCTGTCAAACAGCTCCTCATTTTCCCTCCAACAGCAAGTTCAGCAAATTCTCATTACACAAATTTTAATTAAGCCCCAATTGCACAAACTTCAAAGTCAGTCCTACTTTGTCTCAACCCTTTATCAACCAAAGAGTAAAGGAAAAGCAGACAGAAGAGCAGACATACCCAGGAAGGGTAGTGCCAGAGCTCTGTACTTCACCTGATGAATTTTACAGCCTGATTCCTGGCACTGATCACAGCTGATGTGATTGCAAGAACCGGGCGTCTGGAACCTGCACCACCTTCCACCATCAGAATGACATTGAGGATTCGTTGGAAGACACAACGAAGAACCTGGAAGGGAAAGATTATCTTCAGGTTCATCTTTAGTAGCAACTGGAGCAGACAGTAGCATTCTTAACCAGGTTTACGAAATAATTCTCAACCAAACAAGCTTCAGTCCAAGTAACAGCACCTGACAAAACATGACCTCTGGCAGAATAATTCAGAAAGGACCCATCAATACACACAACTTCCCTAGCTGTAATGTTCTCATACATGTCCAGTAAACACCTAAGAGCTTCCTGACAACATCTACAGATCCCCTCCAAAGCAGTGGACTTCAATTTGCCAGAAAAATTCGGAATGTGAGAAAATTCTTTTTTTTTTTCCTTTTTCTTCTTTTTTAAACAGAAGACATCTTAAAATAAACGCATGTTTTTCCTGCCATGTGCACTAGAACTTTAGGAGTTTCCTCCCAGCCACACTTTTGGGACCACAGCATGCCTTGTCATCTTGATGCTCACTGAGCAGTCTAACAGGAGAGACAAGGATGATGAGGTCGGTCTGAAAAAGGGAATGACTAGATCTTGATACTACAAATACAAACTGTTGTTAAAAGCTTGTGCTGCATGGAGAAACCAAAGCAGTTGAAACACACAGGTCTAAGGCTGCTAAAGCCAGGCAGCTACTCAGGTACGTATCAAGTTAGTCGTACTAAGCTCCAGGCTTCCTTGACTAGATGGCTGCCCACACCCTGGCTTGCTAGCTCAAAGCTAGCTCAGGTGGTTAATGCAAATTCACCAAGCACAGCAGCACAGTCACACCCAGAGTTCAAAAGCTCCATCTATAGGAGCAGCGCACACACAGGTAAGCAGGAGATGACACATCATGCTGGAGAACTTAAAATAAAAATGTAAAGCTGTAGACGGATTTCTGGTAGAACTGGATGTTCCATGATGACACAGTGTTCTCTGAATTAGCATCAGCCCTGCTTACCATCATCTGTGCATAACGCTTCCCCTGATCCCATCATGCTTCTCTGCTGCACA
The DNA here is from genome assembly GCF_013377495.2 of Cygnus atratus. NCBI lineage: Eukaryota > Metazoa > Chordata > Aves > Anseriformes > Anatidae > Cygnus > Cygnus atratus. Next base: position 3,211,822 of record NC_066383.1, read on the forward strand.
ATCCAATGCCACAGCACACTACAGAAATAGTGCTGGAGCTCCACCTAGCAGGGGACAAGAAAATCCAGGCAAAGGCAGTAGCCTGGAGTTCTCTTTTTAAAGATTCAAAGATCTAATGTCACTGCGGCTATCCTCTGCTTTCAATTCATTTGTCCAAAATGTCACTAAAGCCCAGGACATAATGCACACGAAATGCATCATCCTACAAATAAAAGGAAATACGCACTGGGGCAGAAAAAAGCATCTTGGCTGACATGGCAAACACACGTACACATGTGTATGAAAGTACAAATACACAAGCAAAATGATGTGCAGAGAACGAAGGAAATTACTACTACTTTTCAATAAAGCATTGAGAATTCTAAAGACTGTCCAACTTTTACCTTATTTTCAGTACCATGCAGAGGGGAGCACAGTAGCCACAGCCCATAATAGGCCAGCTCAGGGATATATTTGGCTTGATTAACGTTCCTAAGCAAAAGAAGGCAAAGAGATGTCTTAATCTCTCATCAGAGAAACATTTACTACAACTGTTACAATTAACTGCGCTCACTGACTGGAAAACATTCAATAATCACTAAATGTTGTTTACTTTTAGCTAGGTGGAACACGTTCTAATTATCTCTTGTGAAAGAAATCAATGCTTTCATTTTGGTATAATCAGGATAATAACAGCACAAACACTGAGGGCTTTACTTCTCCAAGGCACTGTATAAACATTCAGAATTAATTGCTCACATTGTTGCTGAAAACTCGAACTCATGTTCCACCGGCTCAAAGTTTGTCATTTCAACAAAGATCTGCAAAGAAAGAAAGCTAAGCTTAGCTGATTCACATGAGGACACGATGTGCAGGCCTGCTTGGGTGCCAGAGCAGAGAACGTGAGCTCTGTAAGTCTGAAACCATGGTCCCTTGCATGACGCAGAACATAAGCAGACCCCAAAGTCCCCAGGCTCAATATTGTGTCTTTCCCCGGGGTACAGTGAGGGTTAACACCACAGAATGGAACGTGAATGGCCCAACTGGCACCAGACAGCAAGCACTAAGCATAAGATACAGACACAGAGCAGGTACCCTGCCCTGAGATTTATAGAGAACAGTCTGTTCAGGGGACCAGTTTGTGAAAGGCAGGACTGCCAACACTCCCGTGTCCATAGAGTGTTCTGCATCGAGCTTGTGGTGGAGGACTTAAGGTCCCATGAGTAGAATCTTATTACCTGCAGGCAGTTCTGCAAACACTGAGGTTTTTCTTTTAGGGAGAACCTACGTAGAAGTCTTATGAAGTTTTTCAAAAGAAGAAGGATTGATTTGCGAACTTGAAGAAGATCATCAGTTGAAAAGTAAACCTCGTCAGGGTCCTCTTCCTCCTCCTCCTCCTCTAGTATCTCTTCCACCTGTATTGGTAGAAAAAAGAACTGTCTTGTCCCACAGCAGTGACTAATCTCTTTTGCACATTTTGGTGCTTCAGAGTTCCCAGGCTAGGTCCTACAGTATTTCACATCCAAAATTCTAAGTCTTTTCGTTCAGATTAGTTAAATGCACTTAATAATGGCAAAAAAAAAAAAAAAAAAAAAAAAAAAAACAGGCAGAAGGATGAAAGTTGGGTACAATGCAAGAAAGCTCCAGCAGAGCTTATCCTCATTCTGAAGGTTTCAAATGAGAAAGTCCATCAGAACTGAAGACAATTATTCTAATATGACAACTGAAAATTCATCTTCTTCCCTTGCTTGTCATGACCCCTGGCACCAATATTCTCTTGGGATTTCTGATGTGTGATCCTCGGTTCCATTTAAAAATCACATAAGCATCGGAATTGGCAGCTGAGTACAGCTAACCACAGCATTCAGCCCTTAACTCCCTATCAGTAAGGAAACTCGAATGCTGTTTGCAAGCTTGTCACATACGAACTTGCAGATGTCCTGAAGATGATGATATAAATTAGCTTCTCCCTTTGCTACGGAGCTTTCTAACAATATGTCACAGACAAATAAGCTTTACTTTTCTATTAGTCAGCAGCCAAAGAACTGAATTGAATCATCAGACCTCTGAAATTCCTAACAATAGAGGAGCAAAAGTACAGACCAACTGCTGAAGAAAAGGTTAAGCAAAAGAAAAAAAAAAAGGCCGAAAAAGAGAAATATCACGCTGATCTAGAACATAAATAGCTTGCCAACAATTTGCTCATTAATAGAGATTTTTATCTGAAGAGACTACACAAGCATCTTACATTGGAGTTCCTATTCCTGCTTGGCTTTCCTTTCTTTCTATTTCTTCTTGCATTGGTCTGAGAGCTTTGAGCATGAGTCTTCTTTCTTTTCCTCATCAGGTTTGGTTCTTGAGGCCAGCTTTTTCTCAGGGTTTGAAGACATTTATCAAACATCACTATGTGGAACATCTGGCTAGCTATGCTACCTGCCCAGAAAAGAAAATATGAGCCACCGTCTGGACAAAATACATAGAAAGCAGAAAATCACCTGGCCATCTCTCCATTTGCTTTTACATGAAGGAGATGGCAAGGACAGAAGCATTGTCCTGGGAACCTAAGAAAGATCAGTAGGAGAAGAAAAAGAATCATTTGAACAAAACCTGTTGGTATCAGGTCCTACAATCAGCAATGACATTCTCCAGTGGTATCACTACCCGACTGCCCCCTTCCAACAAGGGATCATGTTTTATCCAACAACAAGGAGGTGCATCCCTTCACTCACCTGGGATTTCGAGCAACAAGAAGTACAACCCAGCTGCATGAAGAGCATAAACCCTCTGCTGCGCGTTAGCTCTTTTATCCAGGCCCGCTTGGACAAAGTGGTACAACACAGCCACAAGAGCATTATGCGAGAGGTTGTTTTCAGCAAACAAGGCCCAGATACTCTAAGGCAAAATACAAGAAGAGCAGTAAGAAAACCAGCAATGACCTAGCCCTCTACAAGGACACCCACTCAAGAAAGACCTCAGATAAAATGGTTATCACAAAGGGCTTTCTCATGCTGTACTCTAAAAATTCTTGTGAGCTATACTGTGGCAAGACATTTCCTTCACAGTTACCACTAATATTTTAACAGTTGCCACTGCAACCAACCACACGTACGTATTATGTTTAACAAAAAAAAATACACAAGTGGTTTCCTGTGAAACATTCTGGTGTGTATGCCAGACAAGAGTTTTCTGGTGCAGTCTCTCAGTATATTTTTATAAAATTCAAGCCAGGATAACCTTGAATAACAGCAAAACACAGGACCTGTGTCTTTGCTGGGCAGTACGCAGCCCGGTGTGATCAGCCTTACCCGTCTGTTCTCATTGTCCACAATGGAGAACGGAGATAGAGCCTGGTAAAGCCAGGTGAAAGCGTTCAGCCCATCTTCTGTGATCTCCCTTTCTATCTTGGGGTCCAGAGGTTCAGTCTCTGTGAAATCTAGGTCCCAGACCGTGTTCACCCAGACTACAAGAAATGAAAAAAAGAAAACAGATGTGAAGTTTCTTAAACAAACACATTGCATTCCAAGCAACACTCCAAAATAAATGTGGAATACAACTATTACAGCAGGGGGTCCTCAGAGAGGATCACAGACAGTTTAGGACATAAGTGCCTCCTCACTCATGTTGCTTCCATGCTGGTAAGGAGAAGAGAGAAGCAGGTGTGTTTGTGCCCCAACCACCCCGATGTCCAGACCTAAGGCGAGGGGGGTTAAGACATTTTGAGGTGTATCTAGGCAGATAACGGGACGCAGCTCCTTAAATTGTTCTGTGGATTTGCCTAAATAAGGAGTTGTGTGCAGTGTGAATATGTATTAAAACAGATTGGGCAGACCCAAAACACCCCCAGATACACACATAGTGGGCACAGAAAGAGTTCCTTAAATTCTTGTCTGTATTTCTCTAAAAACAGGGTTGCACATGCATGTGAACGTATGTTAAAGCAGAGATGGGGCAGACCCAAAGCACCCCAGATACACATACCGGGAGCACACATACGTGGATGTACATTGAAATAGAGATGAGGAAGACACGAACTCCCCCAGATACACTTACAGAGGGCACACAAAGCACTTCTTTGCATTGGTTTGGGGATTTCTCAGAACGGAGTTTGCACAGTGCGTGAGCACGTATTAAAGCAGAGATGGGGCAGACCCAAAGCACCCCAGACACCCACACAGGAGGCACACACGCGCGAACATACACTACAATACCGCTGGGGCAGTCCCACCCCCCCGACACACACACACAGGGGGCACACAAACCAATTCTTTTATTTTTTTGCCCAAATTTCTCTCAAAACGGGTTCGCAGGTACGCGCTAACACACATTAAAACACGACCGGGGCGGACCCGGCCCCGACACAGACACACACAAGAGGTGACAGCAGCGCCCCACTCCCCACCCTCACCGCCGGGCAGCTCCCGCAACCGCCATGCCGCCAGGGCTCGCACCGCCTCCGCCTCGGCCGCCGCCGCCATTTTGTTGCCGCCGCCCGGCGCCTTCGAACCGACCAATCGCAAGCAGCCGCAGGGCCCGCAGCCAATGGGCGGGCGGCATCCCGGAAGGGAAAGCGGGGAGGGGAGGGGCCGAGGCTGCGCGGCGAGGAGGGGCGGGGCCGGCGGGCGGAGCGCCGCGGGGACGGGCCCCGGGGCTCGGGGGCGCATGCGCGGTGCGGGGACCGGCCCGGGACAGCGGCGGCGGTGGCGTGTGGGGAGGGGGAGAGCGGGCGGCCCCGGTCCTGATCCGGATCCCGGTCCCGGTCCTGATCCGGATCCGGATTCTCATCCCGGTCCTGGTCCTGATCCTGGTCCTGATCCTCGTCCTGATCCCGATCCGGTCCTGATCCGGGTCCCCGTCCTGATCCCGATCCCGGTCCCGGTCCCGACGCGGTCCTGATCCGGATCCCGGTGCTGATCCCGATCCCGGTCCTGATCCGGATACGGATCCCGGTCCTGATCCGGTCCTGGTCCTGATCCGGTCCCGATCCCGATCCCGGTCCCGATCCGGGTCCCCATCCCCATCCCGGCCCTGCTCCCGGCCCCGCTCCCGGTCCCGGTCCCCACCCGAACCCCATCCCGGTCCCAGTCCCCCTCCCAGTCCCCATCCCGGTCTCGATCCCTGTCCCCCTCCCGGTCCCCATCTCCCTACCGATCCCGGTCCCCAGCCCCCTCCCCATCGCGACCCCAGTCCCGATCCCCATCCCTATCCCAATCCCGGTCCCCGTCCCCTGCCGCATTGCGGCCGCCCCCGTCCCGTCGGTGCCCCCCCCTCTCTGCTGCCCCTTTCCCCCCCGCTGTCCGCGCCGAGCCCCCGCTGACCCCCCCCGGGCCCTGCCCGCGGTGCCACCCGGAGCAACGATCGCGGCCCCGCCGCTGCCCCGGGGCCGGCCGCCCCCGGCGGGACCAGGACCATGAGCTTCTTCGGGTTCGGGCAGAGCGCCGAGCTGGAGCTGGTGCTGAGCGACGGCGAGAGCCGGCGGCGAGTGGAGCACAAGACGGAGGAGGGCAAGAAGGAGAAATATTTCCTCTTCTACGACGGCGAGACCGTGGCCGGGAGGGTCATCCTCACCCTCAAGCACCCCAACAAGCGGCTGGAGCACCAGGGCATCAAGGTGGAGTTCATCGGGCAGATCGGTGAGCAGGGTTTGGTTTTTTTTCCAGGTCATGCTTCTCTTGTCCTATTTTCTTGCCTCTGCTCAGGCACTGACTTATCTCTAAAACACACGTACTCTGAGGCAGCAGAAAACTTGGGTTCCATCCTGCGGGTTCACGTCTTAGCCTGGAGATCCTAGCAACGACAGCAGTGAGGCGGCATTCAGCAGGGTGCCTGCATTCACAGCTCCTTATCAATGCACTACGAGATGTCTGTTTGCCTTTATGCTGGGACTATTGATCTTGTTAGGCCTGCACTCAGTAGCAGCAGGCCGGAGGAGGGCAAATCGGGTGGTTTTTGCACGTAGATTTCACATCAGCAACCACACCGTTGCCCACAACGCGCCTTGCTCATGTCGATGAGCTTTCCTGAAGCCTACGGGCTCTGCTCCGCTGGTTCCATCTTCTGCTCTGATTTTCTTTGCATGGCTGACCACCCATCCTGGCACATTCAGGTGAAACGTGTGGTTATCTGTGCGTGTAACCGACGCAGATCGAAGTGCTTCCTGCTTTCTTAGAGGAAAGGTAGCTGCCACACCCACCCTTTGAGCGGAGTGGAGATGTCAGCATTTCATAGATGTGTCCAAGACCCACAGGCCAAAATAAGTTAAGGTGTTGCTCATGATGTGGCCGTTCTCTGCTTGTGTATTAAATTAGCTCTGTGTGTGTGCGATACTTTCATCTGGGGCCCTCTGGACTTGGGGTTAGAGCTGAAAATGACTGCACGAGCTGTATGCAACCTTTGCATTGTAAGTGGTGCAGTATAGGAAAGAGAACTAGAGATCTTTCCCACCTAGCTCTGATACTTGTTTTAATTTTTTCCTGGCCCCACGTATGCATAACATTCCTCTTTTGGAGAGAAAGGGCAGGATAGCCCCAGAGAGCCTGTAAATAGTGGAGCGCAAGTGAGCCTGTTGATCAGGAGCTGGTTGTGGCTTCCTGTTTGATTGTGATCCTCAGTGGAAATTAAGCACGAACCTCCTGCTCCACCGTGTCTTCTCTGTGCTGCCTTGCCTGCTGCTGGTTACCCATTTCGGAAGACTTCTGAGCCCTGTGTATTTGGAACAACTGCTTTAATTCTTAGGTATTGTCCTACAGTGTGCGTGGGGAGCTGCTGTGTCCTTTGTTTTTACCCATCATGCTGCTTTGCCACAGCACGGAAGTTTGTGTTGCTGATGGCACTTCCTTAACGCTTTCCATTCTCAAACCAGCTTGCTTTATGTTCCGACTTCCTGCTCCCGCAAGGTCAGTATGTACAGAAGACAATTTAACAGGCAAAGAGACCGAGACATAAACAGGCGGTGTGTCACAGCGAAAACAGCTCTTCGCTTCTGGGTGCCAGAGTCCAGAGTGTGAATACAGAGCCCTGTGCGGTCTCCTGGGAGCGCAGAAACCGCTTAAGAGTTCCCTTCACCTGCAGTTTCCGTGTCCTGAGCATGCCACCCAAGTGTTGGCAGGGTGCTTTTTAAATCTGGACACCTTACAGCTCCAAAAAGCTGACATTACAGCTTCTACCTGTTTGAATTGTTAATGTCTTCTAAAATGTGGGAAACATCAATCTTTTTCCTCGAAGCTGTGAAGTGCCAATCTCTGCCCTTCCGAGGTAGCAGAGAAGTCAGCGCACTGACATTTGCCTCCCCTTGCTTTAAATTTGACGGTTGCCTTCTGCATTGTGTGGGAAGACGATATATTCCTCTTATTATGTGGCATGTGTTCTGCCTGTCACATCAACAAGCGCTCTCCTCCCAGTGGACACATTCGGTGCAGGGAGAGTTGGCTTCCTTATGTCACCTGCCTGCCCAGCCTAAAGGGCTCGATGGCACATGCTCTGCGTGAGAGGTGGTCTCGTGCCAGTATTTCCATTATAGAGATAAGATGAGCAAGGGGCTATAAGAACCAGACGTTACTTAAAAGCAGAAATCTCATTGTGCACCTCAAGGAGCAGAGAAACGAGTCTCACTGCTGCTCCTGAACTCTCGTAATACCTCTCAAAAGCCTCCCCTGCGTGGTTCAGTGCTGACAGTGAACTTGTGCTTTTACAGTTGTCTGATGACTTAGGTTTTTGCTTTCTCATCTAAATGTATCAGATTGGCTAAGGCTTTACCTTTCTGAAGGACTGTGTGGGTGTCTTGTAGTCACATAGCTCACGCACAGGGCTGGGAAGGGCAGATTTCATTCATGGTTATGTGTAGCACAGAGCTGTGAATGCAAATTGCAGAGTTTAAGTTTCTGCTGCTTTGGCATACGAGAGAAAACTTTGTGGAAGCGCAGAGAGAATCGCTTGCATTAAATATGGAGCCTGTAGTCGGTTCCTGCAGACGTGGGAAGGTTGTGGGGAAAACTGAAGCAATGTGACCACGTTAGTCACTTGGGCTGGTTTGAACAGTGCTTCCACAGGTGAACGCTCCTCCCTCATCGATGTTTGTGTGGCCATTCGTTGTTATCTAGGGGCTGATGGATGCACACGCTTGGGTGTCAGGCACTGAGCACTGCTTAGTGCAGAGGCAGTGAGGATCTCCACTGTTACTTATTTTCCTCAGTATGAATCAAGGCCGCTCAAATTCTTTGTTGTCAAAGAATTAGCAGGACAGCTGGAAGCCTCTTAGCCCTGCATTTTTGCTCTGTCACTGTTTGCTGTTCTAAAGATGCAGTGGTGTTTTTTTCTTTTCTCTTATTATAGTGCCAATGCCTTTGGTCTTGAATCTACAGCCGTGTAGAAGATGGCTAGAGGGGGTTGCATGGCTCCTCAAACAGTCTGGACATAATTAATATTGATTATAGATGACCCATGTCACCCTAATGCAAGCTGATGTCCTGATTTGTTGTAGTAGGTGAGGCCATGCAGACCTCTTCCTTCCTGTTTAAGGGATCTCTCGTCATTTATGGAGCTGGGGAAGGGTTAGGAATAGATCAAGAAAATACAGCAGGAACCTAGGCTGTTACAAAATAACCCCTTTCTTGTACCAGACTTTGACATCATCTTATGAAGAACTGCAGCCAGTTCAGGCATCCATTAATATGTGTAACTGCTGACTGGTAGAGTGAGCAAATAACTAATTAGCCTTAACCAGCAGCTTGCTTTTCCTGGCTCTTTACTGGCCTTGGACCTAACACACGAGAGGCTTGCTGTCCCAGCCACTGCAATGGCACCTGCTCAAGTTCTGGCCCACATCTGGCTTAGATGAAGAGCGGTGAACAAGCGCAGTATGTCGCAGCCACAGGCTCCCCTGGCAGGTTCTCTGAATAGTGGTAAAGGAACTACTGATTTGGACAGGAGAGTTGCTTTTAGCTGAGAAATCTCCTGCATTTCCTCACTGTGTCACCTGGGATTGAGCATCACTGCTTAACGTGGACTTGCCTCTTCCTAGAACTCTACTATGACCGAGGAAACCACCATGAGTTTGTGTCTCTGGTGAAGGACCTGGCCCGTCCCGGTGAATTCACTCAATCACAGACATTCGACTTTGAATTCACACATGTGGAAAAACCTTACGAGTCCTACACGGGGCAGAACGTGAAGTTACGGTGAGTCTCCTCTTTGCTGACCCCAGTTCCTGGTTCTCTGCAGTGTGCAACTACTGATGCTTTCCGTGAGGATACTGGAGTGCAGCATCTCTTCCCAAACGTACTTGCAAGTATATAATGCAACTCCAAATGAAATTTGGTGGGCTGAATTGTAAAAGGCTGTGTTTGAGGGCTGTACTTTTATAAGCTTGCATCAGGCTCTAAGGAACTTGTTTTGCCCCATTTAAGCAAGAAATCATCCCCTTCTGAATCTACCAAATGCTTTTCAATTTACTTGGTAATTCAAAAAAACAAAAGAAATTGTTTGCTTTAGTCCCTAACAGGGGTATTTTCACCGTCTTGCAATCAGTCTTGTTGACTTTAATTGTGCTCTATATGCAAACAGATGCCTAGCTTGTATCTTGTTCATATGTTGCAAGCTGTATTTCACATCTCAGCATTCCAGTCGACTTGACATCCCCAAAATGATGCTTAGGTAACGCAGGCTTACAAATGTATGAAAGGTTAGACAAGTCGTAGAAGAATCTGTTTTTCCATTTGAAAATGCCCTTCTGTCTTTGCCAACATGGGGTGTTGGCTGCTCAGAAGCCTGCTTGAATAGCCCAGTGCAATCCAGTCAGCCCTGTGACCCTCACTGCTTCATCTCCGTTGCTCCCTGCGCAACACTAATAGAGGGAGAATTCCCTTGCAGGTATTTCCTCCGAGCAACTGTCAGCCGCAGACTGAACGATGTGGTGAAGGAGATGGACATAGTCGTGCACACTCTGAGCACCTACCCGGAGCTCAACTCCTCAATTAAGATGGAGGTGGGGATTGAGGACTGCCTGCACATCGAGTTCGAGTACAACAAGTCCAAGTAAGTGGCTCAAGAGCAGCCAGTGGCTGCGGGGAATCATCTCCAAAGGACAGCTTCCTTTGGTGGCCTGAAGCACGTGTCTTGCTTGTGGTCCTCAAATGATTTTCTTCTTGCCTTCCAGCGGGGCTGGCAGACAGATCACAGAAGCACAGTAACTGGTCCTAGTTGAGGATCTGTGGGTTCCTCTCCTTGCCCATGGATATGCTCTCTGCACCAAGGAGTGGGACACAATGGCTGTGGCATAGCGCGTAGCATGAGGCCATTGCAGTAACTTCTCATTTTCTGTATCTTTAGTGAGATCAGTATTTTCAAGTGCCTTCAAAGTATAGCACTGCTTTTTACCAGACCGTACAGCTGCAGCGGGACCATAATTCAGGCATGGAAGCAGGAACTGACACTTTTAAACTACTTTTAATGCATCCTTCCCAGCTGATGCTGGCAAATCTCCCTGCAATTTAACATTTGGGTTAGTTTTAAATGATCTAAAAGATTGGTTTGGGGGGCTTTGCTATCGCAGTCTGAAATTCTGTTTTTAGTTATCTGATCATGCTAAATGTTCTTGCTGATTTCCAAAAGACAGGAGGATGAAAGCTGAGGTACTGCTTACAGCAGCCTAGTGCAGGTGGTAGATACATCACCTGAGATTTACAGCTGGGGCAGAGCGTAAGAGCAAAGTGCCTGACTGGTGAGCTCCTGTTCTTTGGTCTGTGTCCTGGTCTGCTGCGCAATGTTTGACTGCGGTGCTTTCTTCCTTCACGTGCCAGGTACCATTTAAAAGATGTGATTGTCGGTAAGATCTACTTCCTGCTAGTGCGGATCAAGATCAAACACATGGAGATAGATATCATCAAGAGAGAAACAACAGGGACTGGACCCAACGTGTATCATGAGAATGACACAATAGCTAAATATGAGATCATGGACGGGGCACCTGTGAGAGGTGAGATGGCAAATGAACCCGTCGAAATTCCTCTCCTGAGATCCGGTGGGGTGGGAATCTGAATCCTGCAGTATCTTCAGTTGAATCTGTGTGGTCATTGGTAACATGCATCCTATTTCACTGGTGAGCTCATGGCAGATTATGTAGGTGATTAGGTATGACCCTCTTCCTTCTCTGGTAGGATGGGGGAATAGAGGCATGATAAGTTGCAGAGATTTTACTTCCTCCTTTTGATGAAGGAGTGGCAGAACCAGGAATGGATGTAAATTCACTGTTGGCTTGGGCCATCAGTTGGCATTGCTTTAACTCGGAGCAGAAAGAGAGTTCTAGCTCAATGCCAACCTCCTGTGCCACTTGTTTTCCAGTTCCACTGCCTAGCAGAGTTACCTGCCAGAGAAAATGTCACTTTGTTTTTTTCCTGCAATGCAGGTCACAAATGATTCTCATGCTCTTAAAGTGGAGACGGGATAGCTATCAGCAAGGGCAGGATCTGGCTATGGACCATACATGCTGATAGCTTTTTGAAGGGACTTGAGGTCTTTTAGTTCGTCTTAGTCCACTTGTGGGAACTGTCCCAAAGTTTGATGTGCCCTAGTGAAATTGTTTTGCTGGTGCTCTCCTAGTTTGTATCTCCAGGTTCACATTTTGCCTGTGCTGATGCTTTTCTGCTCTTTGTAGGGGAGTCCATTCCCATCAGACTCTTTCTGGCTGGCTATGAGCTGACTCCAACGATGAGGGACATCAATAAGAAGTTCTCAGTGCGTTATTACCTCAACCTGGTGCTGATCGATGAGGAAGAGAGGCGCTACTTTAAACAGCAGGTGAGAAACAGAGCTGCCAGGTCTTGGGCCTGTAGGCTGCCACTTGGGATACTGTGATATAATGGCCTGCTGGATTCCCATGGGGGAAAATCACATTCTTTAAATGAATATCCTTTAATTGAGTATCTTTAATGGAATATCCTTACTGGGCCTCTTAGAGTGTGCAAAGAGGGTCTAGAAGAGATGGTGTGAGCAGGTCAGATGTGAGTGGTGCTGGGAATGGTGCATGGAGTGGTATTTTCCACTCTGTTGCCCTACGTTGGAGCTTCTGTAGTTCACCTTATTGATTCTGACGTGATTGCAAACAGCAATAGAACAGCTGCCGCAGGCATCAAGTGAGTCTCCCCGTGTGCTCAGATCGCGGGGAGGAGTGCTCTACCCAAATTGTCAGGAAGGCTGCATTGCAAGGCCTCTCCTTACCATGGCGAGTAGCCTCATGCATAGCTGAGGGTGAAACATGCCAGCGTGGGCACGTTCTCGCTGGGTGCCCAGCAGCTGTGCTGTGCTCGGCAGCTTGGTTTAGCGTTTGGGGCCGGGTGGGGCCGGGAGCAGATCTCACAAGCCCTGACGAGCCCCGCTGGATGTGTTGCTACAGGAGGTGGTGCTGTGGCGGAAAGGAGACATAGTGAGGAAGAGCATGTCCCACCAAGCAGCCATCGCCTCCCAGCGGTTTGAGGGGACGTCCTCCCACACGGAGGCCAAGACCCCCAGCCAGCCTGCAGAGAACAACGGCCGGCAGTGAGAGGCCACGCAGAGGAAGGCTGCTGTGGAGCCAGTGGGGACAGCAGCGTGGAGGAAGAAGAAACACTTCAGAGACTTCATGAAAAAAAAAAATCCGTTTTTGACTTATTCCTTTCTTCAGAGGACTAGTAGGGTGCGAAGGGGATGGGAGGGCAAGGCAAGCTGGAGCACTGGTGGTGTGGAGTTGAAGGTACCTCGGTGCTTCCCAGTCATCTACATTCCTCTGGGGTCGGCTGCTTTGAGAAATGTGTCTGGAGGCTGCGGAGCTGCCTGATCTCCTCTCGGCCCCGAGACCCTTTCAGTGCGGCAGCGGGGAGGGAGAGAGCAAGTGAAGGCCAAATCTGCTGCTTCTTCTCAGCGGTATGGAGGTTGCTTGGGGGCTGTGTGGGATGGATGTTTTTCTTGCCTTTCTGAAATCTTCACGAGGGAAAATGACACGATGTTTAGCTGGAAGGTAGAGGAGGGAGTCAGAGGCTGAGGTGCGGCCTACTTGAAGCTGCTTCACGTTATCGCCTTGCTGCCTCCCCTTCCTCTTCGTGCTGGTGGTGGATTCTTTGTCACAAGCAATTATATAACGGAGTCGAGTCAGCCCTGGGCTGCTCTGCTACACAGTCGCCTTGCTGGTGGAGCATGGGCAGCATGAGAGCTTTTGTGTCCTTGCTGTGGGAGCTCCTGACTGCCAGGCTGCGTCAAGGGGAGCTGTGGTGGTCGGTAGGAGGGAGCGAGGTGTGCGAAGGCAGTAGGATGTGGCACAGGCTGGGTGAAGGTCAGGAGGGAGCAAGGAGTGCTGCTGGGTGGTCAAAAGTGGAGGCAGGAAGGCTCTTGGCTGAGAACAGCGCCTTCCAAGCGTTGTCCCTGCTTGAGTGTCCCTGAGATTCAGTCTCTGGTTGCTGCAGTCTTCCAGGTCCCAGTTGCTGCTGCAGAGCAGGCGCAGACCAGCCTCGAGAGGTCTGGAGAGCAGCGTTGGAATGTGAGAAGTGAATGGGGGCTCAGTGGGAGTGGGTTTGCATTGCACATACTGCCCTGCTCATGTCTCGTGTCCTTGTGACGGAGCAGGCTTTGTAGTAGGACAGAGAACAGTATAGAAATGTGTGGTTTTTTTTTTTTTTTTTGCTCCCTCATGCCTGCAGGATGAGGATTAGTAATGTCAGAAAGTAGTTGCAGTCGCTTAAGGAGCTCATGGCTGTTGCATGCTGATAGATGAAGCCAGGCAGCAACTGGAAGGATGGTAAGAGTTTTCCACTTCCAGAGGGATGTTCTGGAGGCCTGAGCTGAAGTCACCAGTGAGGTCTGAGGGTATGCCATGAACTGAGAACCCGAATCCAGTTGTGTGGTGTTTTTTTTTTAATTCTAAAATAAGCTGCTTTTAGTCTTCAGCTAAGTCGAATCATGAGAACATTCCCAGAAGGGACTCACTCCTCCATTAAAAATTAGATGTGGCTTTGTAGATTTGATTGACTGAGTTTGGAGAATATCCATCCTGGTTAGATGCCCTTCAAAGAAGCAGGTGGTTAGACCTCCTACCAGATGGAGATACAAGGCTGCACTAAATGCTGGGATATGAGCTCCATTGGGGAATTGTCTGAATTTCCCTGCGAGTTTGTGGCTCACTATGGTTTTGTCCAGCTTCCTTTTGACTCTGGAATGAACCTCCTCTGCCTCTGTCCTACAGCTGCAGGCAGAACAGTTTTCTTGCAGCTGGGAAACGCAAGCATCTTCTGCTTTGTTCAGTGGAATGGTGCTGGTGGAGGGAATGGGGTCTGGGTGGGAAGGGGAGCTTTTTATGTAATAAGACAGCTACTGTATTTCAGTGATAAATGTGTGTTTCTGCTTGCCAAAGTAAGTTATCTTTTACTCACCACGTGTAAGGTTGTGGTTTTTAGTAGAGCTGGGCAGTCTTGCTCTGTTGTAGAGGACACTAATGATCTCATCTCTGCTGAGTGCTCGTGTCACACCATGTTTCTGCTCTGTAATCATGAAGACTTGGCTTGCACTTTACATGAGAGGTCTGTGCTGTGGGCTGGAGCCGTGTCTTCCTAAGACTGAAGCAAAAGCTTACTTTAGACAACTACGTTATTTTGCCAGGGCAAGGAGTGGTAACCCGCTGCAGGTCTCACATGGAAAAGGAATCTGGATATTACTTTGACACTCACTTATTCTACTCCCCCTCTATGAAGGGAGAAATCACCTGTGCTGTGGCAATACACAATCTTTTAGAGACAAATGAAGCTCCCATTGGGAGCCCCTGGGATAGCAGACCACCTTTCTATGGCTAAGCTGAGCACAGCAGCACCCTAACCACCCTCTGCTTTCCCTCAACTCACATCCCACCTAGAATTTTCTTTCCTTACGTATTCCTTTTGATTGTAGGCCACGTGGTATTAAAGAAACCCCATGGATGATGTCTCTGCATTCCAGGAGTGGTTTGTTTACTGGCCAGACAGCATCAGTACAGGATATAAGATAATTGTCTGACAAGAAAATGCGCTGTAAGGAGATTTCTGTTAAATATCTGTTCATCGCTTTGGGACAGATTACTTGGAAAAGGTGCATGAGCCTACATGGTTGTTTGTGGTTTTTTTGAGGGGTTTGTTTTTTCCTACTTTGTGCCCCTCTCCCATGTCCCTAGCTGCAGAATCAGAATTTAGAAACAATCCCCACTTTTACTTAAACTAAATGGACCGTTCAACCTGTTACCCACTAGGCCCTCTGTTTGGGGAGGAACAGACGTGCTGAGCATCTTGAGCAAGAAGTTGAAGCATAAGGTCACTCCAGGACAAGGTACTATTAGAAAAGCATTTCATTAGCATGGTAAGGGGCAGACACTACCTGAGCTGCTGTGTCCCCCCTGAGCTGGATGGTTCTGCTCATTACTTGGGTCATTCCCTCTCTCCTACGCAGAGTCAGGCAGGGGGGAGTGTGCAAGTACTAAACCAAGCAGTGCAACTTGTAATTAAGCCTCTGCTGTGTTTACATGTTTCTTAATTCGTCGTCTTTTCAATGGCTGTAATTTTAAAACTTGGGTTTTTTGTCTCTCCAATTAAAAAGAGCCAGCCTTGGCTGTCAAATGCTGTGCATGAGTTCGTCTGGTATGTTTTATATTGCCTGGCTTGGGCCTGTGTTTTTTTTAAAGGTATTAAGAAATTTTTCATTACGCTCTTTCTTTAAAACATAGCACTGTTGGAAGCTGTACTGGTGGAGGACCCATGAAGCCTGAAAATTAACAAGCTAGCTTTATTTTCCACCCTTTACCTGATGTCAGTGCTAAAGTAGCATGGGAAGTTTTGTACCCGCAGGAAGTTGACTGTGATGTGCTTTGCAGCAATCAGGCTGGATGTGTATACACATCTAGAAGTTCTTCTTCTGGCCAGAAGCTCAGTGACATCTTTCTGCAGAAAAATGCCCCTCTGCAGTACATGGAACTGCACTAGGTCCTGTAGTAAACATCCTCAAGGAGGACGTACCTGTTTCTTTCAAGAAAGAAATTGTAGACTGTTTCCACTGATAAAAATCGATTAGCTGTGATTGATTCTAAAAGGCTTTATTTAAAAATAAGCAAAAATAACAGTGTCAGAATAAGGGCCATAAAGCTTCAAATCATGTGCAGACTTGTCGTTGTTGCTGTGATTGAGCAAGTAAACTTGAGAATTACGCTGGTTTAGGAGGAGGCATCAGCGGGCTGGGTAGAAGCTGTGCTGCTGGCAGTTTCTTAATGTGGCTTTTCCTCTTCCAGGCTCAAGACAAAATCAAATTCCTCTGCGTTGAAAAGGTAAGGAAAAAAAAAGGTCATAAGTGGAACTTCCTAGTTCTCTGGTGATGGCTGCCTCTTGGAAGGAATGGCACCGAGTCCAGAAAAGGAGAATGCTCTTACCTTGTGTCAGTGGTTGGATGGAAAGACGTTGTCTTGTGAAGAGCATCATGTTCTTCAGGGGCCCTCCATCTGCTTTGTGTGCCAGGTGGTGACTCTTGATTTCAGAAAGCGGGATGAAACGTTTTGTCATCCGCACAAACTGGACATCCACCTGAGAGGTGATGGGCAGCAAAGGAGCATGATTGGAGAAGGATATAGCATCCAGGTGTCACATTAAAACTTTGGGGGAATAAGGATTTTAAACGGAAGCAAATAACTGATGTGTAGTATCTTATAATGGTAATGGAAGCTCCTCCTTGCTCAAAGCGAACTCTCAGATATTTCTGGCAGGCCAGTTGTTTACATGAATCTTAGCACCGTGCACTAGAAACATCCATGCATGTGGTCACAGACAATAGAAAATGAAGATGCGGGTTACAGCCAGCCTGTGAACACTCACTGCCCTATAATTAAAGTGTGCCTGAAAACCATAGCTTTCTTTACTATGGACTGAGAGTGGTGCTTAAAGATGTTTCTTTCCTAACCCAGAATTCTGTAATGGTTGCAGAACTGACCTCCACGCAAGTAAGATTTGAAAATTTAGGGAGAAACACTTTGTCAACCTTTTGGAAGAGATAGGGGAAAAGGTAGAGAAAGCAATCAGTATTGGATTTTGTTTTGAGGGAGAAAAAGGTAGGGAGGGAGGCCTCAACAGAAGCTTCAGAAGATATGCAGTGGGTAAGAGACTCCTAATGGCACTGGGATTGCACACAGAACTTGAAACAAATGTATTGAGTTTACTACATTACCATGGACCATTTGGGGTTCTCTTTTCTGCTCGAGGAATCATAGTGAGGATCCTTCTGATCAAACTGTGTGTGATCCGGGTATGCTTCCTTTACAATCTGAAGCAGAACAGGAGAAGAATGTGAAACAAGTTCTGGCCAGTTAAATACTGTTGTCAGCAAAGGGTATGAAATACCCTTGAGGAAGCTGTGACTAGACGGAGTAGGAATAATGCTGGAATCAACCTTGCTTTCCCTGAATCCCATTCTAACAGTGGGATATACTTCCTTTCCTTACATTCCTTGGCTGGAAGCACTGCAGAACAGTACGGATGTCAATGAAACATCATCACTTCTTTTCAGAGCAAAGTGGAAGGAGCACGTGGAACAGAGGAAAACTGGGTACGTGGGAACAGTATTTGTGGCAAGTCCTCCTCTTAAAGTTCTGTACCCAAGTTTTATACTACTGCCCTGCAGGCTCAGCTCAGTAGAATTTAGTGAATCAAATATTAATCAGATGACCTGAATGTGGAGCAACACTTTACTTCTCTGGAACTGCTCTGAAATGACAGCAGGATAACAGCGGTTTGGTTCCATTTCTCTGTGAAAGGTGCTTTGCTAAGTCAGCTGTGCTTTGAAAAGTACATGGAGCCCAGATACCTTAGGATCATTTGCTGTTTTGATTATTTTTCTCTTTTACCACTCTGGATGTGAAACAGAAATAGGACTAATGAGCAGTTTGATAACCCACTGATTACCTTTCTCCGATGCTGAAACACAGAAGGAGAATGACGTGCTCACCTTGACAATGGCAACAATGCCAGGCTCTTTGCAGTTACTGTGATAGAAGAAGGCCTGTTGCCCAAGTTTCATGGCTCTCAGGAAATTCCTTGCCTGTCAGATTTAAACAAGATATGTTGAGTGATTTGTCTGAAGCCCTCGGGTTTTCATTATAAACAGCGAGAAACAAGACCTAACACCAGGACAGAGGTATGTGCTCCAGGGCTACTTGGATAAGCTTTCCTGCATGGGTTGTACAGATGTTTTACACTGCAGTGAAATGAAGTACAAACAAGGCTAAAGAGTAAGATCCTGTTGGTTAGAAAGTATGAGGGAATGTAACAGCTCAGCCACCCTCATTCGGGAATAGCCAGAAACTTAAGGTAGCTGTCAGCAAACAGGCAGCAGAGCAGATCGTATTAGGCAGGGGAAGAGCGTATGGATTTCCTTTGCACAGGAGTCCTGGAACAGACAGCTGTACGCTGACAAGGCACAGTATTTGGTTGAGTACTGACTTGCTCAAAGGTGTCAAGGGAAATAAAAGCTGATCATCTGTTGAACTTGCTAGAGACTAAGCTAAAGAAAAACTGGTTTATTTGAGAGAATATTACCCAGCCTGAATCTACTTTTGACATAGAGGGAATTAAGCAGTTTTGACTCCTGACAGAATACAGCTGTCAAAGCAGGCAGACTACATCAAAAAAAAAATATTTCAGCACTTCTAGCAAAAAGGGAACAAGTTATCTGTGAGGGGAGATGACTTTTTTCCAGTGATATTTCTGTGACTCCATCTTTGACATCTGCTCCTTACCTGGTAGTTTCTTACTCCATCCCAAAAGGTTGTCTGATTGGGCTGAGCCTTCAAGTCTTCAATGCTGAACTGCAAAACGGAATGAAAATACAGGTTAAGTTCAGGAGGCAGTCTGATCTTGGTTGCCTTATTGTCTACATTTTGCCTAAACGTTTGTTCCTAGTAGTGCTTTCAATTATACTACAGGCATCACAAAAGCTTTTTGGTTCCCACAGGTGTTAAAGGAGGAGCACTGCACTAGTGGAAAGGCAGAGCCTGAAATAGATGCTGTCCCCACTACCAAACCCAAGCATTCTGCAACCTGCTTTCTTCTTCTATTACAAATATCGAACCCCAAGATTGTCACCCTTGAAGAGCATAGTCTTAATGTCCTCCTATTTCCAGGAAGACAGAAGTTTTTTGAGAAGTAAAGACCCAACGGTGTTGATATTGTGAACAGTCTGAATTGTCTCATCCTAAGACACTAATGCTGTGGTTGATAGTGCAACTGCTTCTATACTTTGTTGACTTTGCTAAATCAGAATACCAGAATGGGTATCAATGCTTACTTTCACATCCACTCCCTTCTCGAGCCTGCTCTCCGGCTCCGATTTCAGAAGCCAGTGACAATACGTTATCTTGCTTTCCTCCCCACCAGAGTCAGATTCTTTCGCTTTTTTCCAGTTCTTCCATCCTGACTTGGAACCCCCAGCTGAAGGTTTTGTGGGCTTTTCTTCCTCCTCCTTATCCTCAGTCTCCTCCTCAGTCTTGGCTATTTTAGCATCAGGCTCCTTTTTATCTTAAAAGAAACAAGAGAAAAAAGACCATTCTGGTAAAACACATTTTGTTTCTGATAAGGACTGGTGCTGAAATAATTTTAGTCACCCAAGCTGCATTTACATACTGGTATTTGACTGCAACCAAAGTTTGGGGTACCCCAGGTGTTTACATGTAAGACAGTTGCATTACTCACAGGGTTTCTGAGTATTTCTAGTTTGCATTTGAAATAAGGATTTTTTTTTTTGTGGTGTGCACAAACATAACCTAAGTACAAAGTGTAATTTGAATTTTTATTAATTGCTTAGGAATCAACTGCAGACAACAAAGTTGAATTAGGTGAGTCTGAGGAATAACAAGAAAATTCAACAGCCAAGCAAGCTATTCCATTTACTGCAGAAGCCTTACATAAAGCCTTTGCTGTGCTACCAGCTCAGAGTGGGGTCCATATGCCTGTGTGTCCAGAACCCAAACAGCAAAAATGTAAGTGATTAAAGGGCAAGAAAGTGCTTATTTGCTGGAGTCTGTTCAGCATGTGAGGCACAGATAAGTCAACTCTAATTTTCTCATCTTATGCCTTAAACATCAGATAGTGCTGCCTCAAGTACAAGGTGCGTTTTTTTTTTTGTTTGCTTGGTTTTTTTTTGTTTGGTTGGTTGGTTTTGTTTTTGTTTTATTTGTTTGGTTTGGTTTTGCATATGGTACCACATCATCTTCCTGCCACTACACTGGGTATATACTTTGACCATCTCTACCATGTGGGATCTGAAAGCTCCTAATAAACGGATGAGTCATGTTTCTTTACTGTCTTGTGCTGAGAATACACCGTTGTACCTATTTTATGTTTAGCAGACTTGTCTCAGTCACACATGGATGCTCAGTCCGTTTTTACAGAGGAAATGCTGCATCAAAGACATGTGGCTTTGAGAGACAGACGGTTAAAATGACTGTGTCTACTTTCACTGTAGCCTAGATCCTCACATAAGAGATGCTAAATTAGTTAGGACATTAGCACAGACCTGCTACTGCTCCTTTGTCTCTCTTTCTGCTCGGCCAAGGCATCTCTGCTCTGTTTGAATTATCTCCTCTTCACCAAGAAGCACCTGCTGAACGAGAGAAGAATACGGAATTAATGTTTATTCAGGCAAGCTGAAAAAAAGTAGAGGGAGCCGAGGCAGAGAATGCAAAAGCTGTACAGTAAGTGGAGAGTAAATACATCTCCTTCCTTGAGCTCAGCCATTTCCTGTATCAGTGCAAATCCTGGCACTGGTTGAGGACCACACCCTTGGTGTGTTGGAGGCAGGCAGGCCGGCCATAGCAGCGCCCTGATGGACGTTAGCAGGAGGGCTGCTGTTCCTTCTCACAGCGGGGCAGCTGCTGGAGGAAAGTCCCGAAGGCGCCCGGCCTCAGCGCGGCCGTTTTCAGCCCTGTAAAAGGAGCTGTGCTCTGAGAAAAGCTCCACCAGGCTCCATCCAGCCTCTCCCCAAGGGAGCCTGGCTCGGCGTGCCGAGATTGCTGCGCGCAGAAGGCCCGCGGAGAAAGGCAGCCACTTGGCCGCTCTCGCCCCTGCCGCCTCCTGTCAGAAGTTCCTTGGCTCCGAGCTGGCCTCCTCCAGCCGCAGCGGGCGGCAGCAACTTCTCCTCCTCCTGTGCCAAGCTTCTCCCAGCCCTCCCGGCCCGGGCTCCCCCTCACCAGCTCTGCGGAAGCCCCTTCGCCTCGCAGCGGGGCAGAGGATGCTCTCGCCTCTCCCCAGCTTCAGCTCGGGTGGAGGAAACACGCCGTCCCCCGCCCGACGGCAGTCGGAAGTCAGTGACCGTTATGCAAAAAAAAAAAAATAAAAAAGGCATCGCCTCGGAGGCTCGCCTCCTTCCCGCAGCCAATGTGCGAGCCGGGAGGCTCGGGTGGCGAGACTACAGCTCCCAGCCCGCTCCGCGGCTCCCAAGGGTGCTGAGCAGGGGCTGCCATGGCATGGCGAGCGGCCTCCCCTCGCCTCAGGGCCCACCTGCTGCTGAGCCGCCGCCAGGGGATCGCCTCCTGCATTGACCGTGAGGATCCTCGGCGGAGGCTGGAGGCTGGAGGCTGGGGAGCGGGATGGCCTTCGGCCTCCTCACCGTGTGTCTGCGGGTGGTGGGGCCGGGGGGACCCCGAGGGAGGGAGAAAAGAAGGGAGAGGGAGGGAGGGAGGGAGGCTGGGGCAGGGGTCAGGGGAGGTAAAGAGGGAGGGAGCCTGGCAGAGAGGCCGGGGGGACCCCAGGGAGGGAGGGAGGGAGGGAGGGCTGGCAGCTGGAGCCTGCCGGGGTCGAAGGGGGGGGACATGGCAAGGGGAGGCTGTGCTCACCCCCACGGAAGCCTCCTCCAGAGGATTTTCAGAGGGAGGCAAAGAATATCTCCGAAAGAGCCGGCGAGGCACAGCAGGAGGCTTGTAGGGAAGGCTGGCAGGGCCAGAGGTACCTGCTGCTCAGTCCTGGTGCCCTGTGACCGGGGCCTCCTCTGGTCCCCAAGTGTGGTCTCTACTAACCCGAGTCACAGCTGTGACCAAGCCTGACACCTCCAAGAGAATCCCAGAGCGCTTCCTGGAGGAATCACTTTGACATTTAAACATACATTTAGGATAAAAGCAGCAGCATCACTTAGGGGGTTCCTAAAATTCATAGGAGGAGCTAAAAAAGCAACTTTGGATCTCTGTGCAATTGGCAGATGCTGTGTCCAGAGGGTTTCTTTATTTTTTGCTTGCTTTCTAGCATCACTTCTTTGAAGTCCCAGGGCTGTTTCCGTGTATTTCTGCTGCCCTGCCCCAGTCTCAGAACACAGCAGTGAGTCGCCAGAGACACCTGGGGCCTTGGGTTTGTTTTGTTCCAGGAATGCTCCCTGCCAAAGCCCACTGCCCTCACCCAGCACAGATCCAAAAGCTCCAGGGAATGGAGAATTTGTCTCTGTAGCACAGACCGTGAACTGTTTGTGTTAGTTAAGGGCCCCTTTTAATTGTTTGAGGTACACAAGAGGTGGTAGCGCCTGCTGTCCCTGTAACAGACACCTATTGCATCTTTTCCTGGGTTTCTAGCATCTGCTGGTCTGACTGAGGAGCAGAAGGAGTTCCAAAAAGTTGCCCTAGATTTTGCTACCAAGGAGATGGCTCCTCACATGGCTGAGTGGGACGAAAAGGTATGACAGCTTCAGACGGGTTGCACTGCCCACTTTCTCCTCCCTTAGCACATTATTGCCCTTGGGTCTCACCAGGGGGGTTCCTGCAATAGCTCCTCAGTGCTGTAATGAAATTTATAGGGATTTTTGGTTCAAGATGCTGCTGTAGCTGGGGTGGGGAGCCATGAGAAATTCCTTGAAGCCTTCCTAGCCAGGCTAGTCAATCATCTGAGAAGTGATTTACTCCTGAAGATGGCATATATCTGTCTAGGTAACTGCTTGTCCTTTAACTCCCCCAATTAACTTAAATTCTGCAGAAGTTTGGGGCCGGACTTGGTAGGCTAGGTGTAGCAGACGTTGACCACAGATATCCACTTGTGATGTCTCTGCCTGTCCCAATAGGAAATATTCCCCGTGGAAACGATGCGGAAGGCAGCCCAGCTAGGATTTGGTGGGATCTACGTGAAACCAGACGTGGGTGGCTCCGGATTGTCACGACTTGACACCTCCGTAATCTTCGAAGCTTTATCAACGGGCTGTACCAGCACCACTGCTTACATGAGCATCCACAAGTGAGTGTGTCTGCACAGTGGTGGACGGTGGCTGCCTGCCTGAAAAATGCAGTTGTTCTGTGGGCTCTAAATCCAGCGTGAGACAGCTTTCCTCGTGCTGCTTATTTATGGTTGGGAGACCGAGCAGACACGTCAGCGCGAGGATCCCTTGACGGCAGTAAACAAACAGGCTACAAAACCCGAGATGCCACCAAGAAGTAATTATAGCTTCATGGCACACAAGATGGGATTAAGTTCTGGATTTTGTTCCCCACTTAAGCTGTCTATAGATAGCAACCTGCCTGGAAAAAACTTTTTTGCCTCGGTTGTGCTGTGAGAGTGCCCAGAGGCACCGGCTGATGCTCGGGCCCTTTCCTGCTTCTACTGGCACGTTCAGTGACGGGCTCACTTTGCACACCAAGATGGAGTGATGTTGCCTCCTTGTTCCACAGGCGGTTTTAAAACGAGACAGTAGAGCTTGGTGCTGAGGGGAACACTGAGCGTGTTAAGTAGGAACGTGCTGTTCTACAAGGCAGCAAGCCTGTGGTGAAAGGAGGGCGATCTGCTTCCTCCCAGCCTCTGCAGCGTGTAATTTTGTTCCTTTTCAGTGTGCGTGGGGGCAGCTGGAAGGAGGGCTGCCTCCCGGGCTGCTTCAGATTAACTGCAGCAGAGGTGGAGCAATAAGCTTTCAAGCCTCAGCGGTTTTGTGGAGCCAGGTGGAGCTTTGTTCTTCTGTTGAGTCAGGGATGTTCTTGTATCACCCACCCTCCTTCCAGGGCCGTGTTCACATACACTTACCGTACTGCTGCTCCTTCTCTCCCGCTCCAGCATGTGCGCTTGGATGATTGACTCCTTTGGCAATGAGGAACAGAGGCACAAGTTCTGCCCTTCACTCTGTAGCATGGAAAAATTTGCTTCTTACTGCCTGACAGAGCCAGGTGAGCATCCTCAACCAAAATATCTTCACCGGTCCTTCACTCCTAATGTGGTTTTATCAGACCTGAAAGTTGCGCGGAGCTGGGGGCGAAATGTTTGTTTTCACGTTCTCCTGTGTAATCACCACAAGATCAGAAGGGGCTGGTGAATACAAACCTGAGTGGTTTGGGGTGTGATTCCCAGGAGAGTGTGCGGGCTCCAGCTGCAAAGGCCTCTTGCTACATTTCCTGCTCCCTTACCTCCCGAGCAGGAAGTGGAAGTGATGCGGCCTCCCTGCTGACCTCTGCCAAGAGGAAAGGGGACACCTACGTCCTGAATGGCTCCAAGGTACCTCTCTGCTCCTCTTAAAGCTGCTGCATGGCACTGCATGCACAAGGGGTCCTGGGTATCACCATGCTTTCCATTTCCTACCATCTCCTCATCTCTGTCTGTTCCCTGAGCTCTGCAGGACATTCACCAGGGCTTAGTACAGTTGGTTCACTAATTACCTCCTGGCAGTGGGCTCTTTGCCCCTCTGTCTCTGTACCCCACTGCTGCGGCAGGCTCAGGGCTAGCATTCGATAGCGGCCCCTTTCCTCTTGTGCTCTTCTGCAGGCGTTCATCAGCGGTGGAGGTGACACCGATGTCTACGTGGTGATGTGTCGCACAGGAGGCCCAGGCCCCAAGGGCATCTCCTGCATGGTGCTGGAGAAGGGGACGCCGGGTCTCAGCTTTGGCAAGAAGGAGAAGAAGGTGAGAGACTTGCTCTTTGCTTCCTTGGGGGGAATGCAGGACAGAGATGAGCTTGTCTGCAAAGCACTAGGCATCTCTTGTTGGATGGGACCAGCTTACCAGCCTGGCATGTACTTTTCCAAGCCACATCCAATTTTGGTGAAGTTGCACAATAATTTTTGCTTTGGTAAGCGGAGGATTTTGGTCTGAGGAACACCAAGGTTCATTGGATCTGGGCCTCTTCTCAAAGACACTCCAATTTGTAGCTCAGCACACTGACACCAGACTGCACAGACCACAGGCTCAGAGGTGCTCTTGCAGCAGCTTCGCCATGAGATCAAGGGTTGGGAGCAGGCTGAGCAGCTCTCTGCTGGGAGCTGGATGTGTGCAGCTCCTCAGTGCTCTGTTTCTTCCCAGGTGGGATGGAATTCCCAGCCAACTCGGGCTGTGATCTTTGAGGACTGCGTTGTTCCTGTTGAAAACCGTCTGGGAGCTGAAGGTCAGGGCTTCAGCATTGCCATGAAGGGGCTGAATGGAGGCAGGATAAACATCGGTAAGAAAGACAGCAGAGAGCCAAGGGAGAAGGGCAGGGTCATATTGTCACCTCTCTGCATTAGCTTCACACTCACTCTGTGGGCTTCTCCCACCAGCTTCTTGTTCGTTAGGAGCTGCTCATGCTTCTGTTCTCCTGGCTCAGGAACATCTCACTGTCCGCAAGCAGTTTGGGGAACCCCTTGCAAACAATCAGGTAACCTCTCCACCAGCTCTGCAGTCCCTGAGCTGTGCTTTGTCTGAGATCTGAGCTTCAAGTCAGGACTGTGCTTTTCCGAAGTAACAAAGTGTGTCAGGCCCGAGACCTGTCTGCAGGTAGCGAGGATGTGGTTCGGGGCACAGCCCCCTCTGAAGACACCAACCTAATTTTTCCTCCCATGCTGTCTGCTGGCAGTACCTGCAGTTCAGGCTGGCGGAGATGGCGACGCGCCTGGTGGCAGCACGGCTGATGGTACGCAATGCCGCGCGGGCGCTGCAGGAGGAACGGGAGGATGCAGCTGTGCTGTGCTCCATGGCCAAGCTCTTTGCTACTGATGAATGCTTTGCGGTAGGTTACTCAAACCTCACTTGGCATCATATCTGGAAGCTTGGAGACCGCTCTTGGTGCTCAGAATGTCAGAAAGAAGTTTAACACTATCAAGCCCCGGCCCCAAGCATGTTCACTGAGCCAGAAGCCTCTTTTTTAGGACCAGGCTGTTTTATGGGACAGAATTCTGCACCCTGAAGAGGCAGCAGTATTAGTGTCTCCAGAGCTCAGAACTCCTGGCTCCTAGTGCTTTCTGTATTACTTTTAGGGGACCAAGCAGGGAGACAGGACAGGGAGTAGAGCATTTTTGTTTTCAAGGGTTAATACGCATATTTCATGCTTATCACTCATAGGTAGCAAGTGATCTTCCCTAGACCACTGAGAAATAAAACATTATCACAAAATGTGCCTGAAAAGAGAAAGCAAGAAGGAACAAAAAGGAAGGAAAGTGAAATCTGCACTGTGACACTTCCTAAATTAGTGTCATTTAGAAGCTGTCTTATTTTCTCAGCACTCTGCATTTTTGCCACGTATTTATTATGTTTTCTGTCCCAAGTTGATAGATAATGATGGATGGATTCATGTTTCAATAGAAATCAAAGAACTGAACGGATTCCTCAGTTGACTGGCCACTAGATGGTGATCTGTTGTTTTGTTCTTTGTATTAGTAGCACCATGGAAATGCAGCAAAAAATGCCTTTGTTAAGTAAAGCATTTCCTGGTTTATATGCTTATAGTGTTGATATAAATGATATAAATGCACCATTAATGTCCAACAGCACTTAGGGAACACGATAGCATTGGGGGCAGCACTGATGGGGACTGAAAGCTCCTTGCTGTCACACCAGACTGTGAAGAGATGAGGTTAGGTGACCAGGAAAAATAGAAATGAGCCCAGGTTCCTGGGTTCTTACCGAGCTTCTGTGCTGACTTGTCCTCAACACCACGCGAGTCGCAATGCTGTCTTCTTAGATCTGCAACCAGGCTCTGCAGATGCACGGAGGCTATGGCTACCTGAAGGATTATGCTGTGCAGCAGTTTGTGCGAGACATCAGAGTCCACCAGATCCTGGAAGGTAAAACGTTCTCACTTGCAGTGCCTTGGCCGTGTACCAGGGGAGGACGGGCTGTCCTGGGGCCCCTGCCTCCCACATGACTGACTCTAGGGTTTCAGAATCCACTTTTGTTCTGAGCATGAAGTGTTCCTGGATGTCATGTGTATGAATCCCCTGGCCAAGAGCTCATGGTTTGTTCTCCAACTATCGGGAGAAGTCACTGTGTAGTTTAAGAGGCTTACAGCAGGGGGAGATCTTTGGCTGTCATTGTTAGCAGTGCCTCTGTCCAATTTTAACCAATTACTCCTCCAAACACCTGCTGATGGTCCCCAGCCATTCCTTTCCCAAGATTCCTGTTTACCTTCCAGTCTTTGATATTAGGTCTCTGGCAGTGTCTGGGCACAACTGTGTGTGCAGTGGCCATTCCTAATCTCAATTCGGCCTCCTAACCATTTTGTTTTCACTCCTTTGAAATCCCTTCACCTCATGGTACCTTGTGGGGACACAATCTTTCCTATACTAAATGGGCCTACAGTCTTTCTGTATGTTGTATATGTAACACGTAGTGAAGTGGAGAACCAAGCTGTTGACATAGCTCTGGTTCTGCTCAGTGCCTGGTGCCCTCATCCTCTCAGTGCCCAGCAGCTATCCCTCTGAACCCTGTCCTGAGCAACATGCTGGCACTCACCAGATGTATTTTGGCCCAACACCTCCAAAAACCACCTCAATTGCTTCACCTGAAAAGAGCTTTTCTGGGCTGTAGACTGAGGATCAGGGAAGGATTTTTTTTGCCCTCACTGGGGGCAGAACAAGACTGTCTCTAAACTGCCTCTCTTTTGCTGCAGGTACCAATGAGGTGATGCGGATGATTGTGGCCAGGAATCTGTTACAGGTGTGAAGCTGAGGAGCTAACCTCCAGCCTTCGTGTCCGCCGTCCGTGCCAGCAGGGTCCGTTTCCCTTCCCTGCTCTCTCCTTGGGAGCAGAGAGGGGGATTGCGGGGTGCCAGCGGTCTGTCTGCCTCCTACTGGAGGGCACCACAGCAGGACACTGCCCACAGGCTGCCACAGCACCCTGTGCCTGGCAGGGCTGCTGCCACCAGGCTGGCGTTGTGCAGCCTGGAGACACAGCTCGCGGCTCTGAGTACGAGCCTGCCTGCAGATCCTGAGTTTTGAAAGAGAAGCATCACCTGCTGCTCCTCTCCGCTGAGCCGGGACAGAAACCGGACCAGCGAAACCTTTAGTTTGAAGGAACCCATTGCTCTGCTTGGAAACCTGTCCTCCTGGACGCTAAACCTCCGCCGGGGACAAGTTCACTGCAAGCACCGCACCTCTAACCACTGCAGAAAGGGATCACCTATTAATTGAGGAGCCTGTTAATTGAGCCCCATGTTTATTTAGAGGCACTCCTCTTCCCTCAGCACCCCTCTCCTGAGGTACGGGCGCTAGCCCCGCCCTACAGCGGTGGGGAGCAGGGAGCGGGGTCCCGGGGGAACCTTGCACCTGAGCAGCTCTCCCTGCGGTGTGTGTGGGAGTAAAACATTGGTAAACCCTGCTGCTGGTTTTCCTTTTTTTTCCTCACAGTGTTTATTTTAGTTTCCTTTTTCCACATATTTTACTTTCCTTTTTTTCCTTATGCAGTTTATTTTACTTTCCTTTTTATTCCTCACAGTGCTTATTTTCCTTTTCTTCTCACATTTTATTTTCATTTTTTTCCTCACATTTTATTTTCCTTTTTTCCTCACATTTTATTTTCCTTTTATTCCTCACACTTGATTTTGTTTTCCTCTTTTTCCTCACATTTTATTTTCCTTTTTTTCTCACATTTTATTTTCCTTTTTCCTCACACTTTTTCTTTTTTCTCACATATTATTTTCCTTTTTCCCTCACTCTTTATTTATTTTCCTTTTCCCTCACCCTTTATTTATTTTCCTTTTTCCCTCACGCTTTATTTATTTTCCTTTCCCCTCTCACTTTATTTCCTCTCCCCTCGCCCCTCACACCACCCCTGTGACCCCCCCGCACCACCCAGCGCAGCCCAACCACCGGGAGGACCCACACACGCCACCTTCACGCCCCCCCCCCCCCCGGCGCGATTGGCACCGTCCCCCAGCTCCTCCCCCCTCCCCTCCCATGCGGGCGGCGCCCAATGGCAGAGCCCGCTGAGGGGCAGAGGGGCGGGACGAAACCAAGGGCGGGCGGAGCGGCCCAAAGCCGCGCTGAGAGCGGGGGGGGGGGCCGCGGCGGCAGTGCCGGGCCCGGGGCCGGCTGCGAGCGGCCGCCATGTGGCCGTGCGGCGGGCGGCGGCAGCGCCGCCTCGGGGGCGCAGCGGTGCTGCTCGGCGTGCTCTGGCTGCTGGCCCGGAGGTGGGAGCCCGCGGCCGGGTTTGCGGGGCCGGGAGAGGACGGGTTGCCTCGGGGGAGGGGTGCTGGGGCTCGCAGTGGGAGCGGGGCTGCAGCCCGCGGGTGCCGTCGGTAAATGTCAGTAGGTGCCGCGTCGGGGTTTGTGAGGTAGGGGAAGGGCGAGGGGCCCTCGGGCTCCGGGGGAGGGCGGGGGGGTCGCTGCCCGGCGGGTTTCGCGCAGGGCTTCCCAGCGCCTGAGGAGCCCCCAGGGGTGCCGGTGGCACCCAGCTCGGCTGCCGCCCCCTGCGCCTCCTCCCACCGCCTGCCCCTCGGCCCCTTCCCGGCCTGGTGCTGCCCGCTCGGGGTCCCCTCAGCATCACCACAGCGCCCGCTGACACCTGCAGCCAGCCCCTGCCCGCCTTCCCTTCTGCCCCCTCCTGCCTTCTTCTGGCCCCCCGGAGCAAGGAGAAGCTGTTCGAGGCTCGGAGCCGACCCCTGCATGGTTCAGGTCCTTCTGCTGGCGATAGTCCTCCTGCCAGAGGCACCGTGTCCCCGAGGGAGCTGCTCCGTGCATCCCCGACAGCACAGCGCTGGAGATAACAGCAAGGCTGGTGGAGACGCGCCTATTTATCAGCACCCAGATCCTTTTTACGCCTCGCATGTGCTCTAACGGGTTCTTAAATTCACAGGAGCAAGTTACCTGATTTTCAAAGCTACGGAAGACCCCTGAGAAGTCTTTGCTTGATTAGGAGCAAAATTCTGCTGTAGCTGGGCTTGGATTTGTGCCACGTGTGTTCTTAGCAGCGGATTATTGAAAACCGATGTATGGTAAAAGCACAGAAGTCTGTCTTCTCTAAGAGTGGATCTGCTAAACACCGTATTCATCAGCGCCCAGTGTTTTTTCTTTGGCTCAGGTCACCTGAGAATGAACTGTGCTATGAAGAGCACAGGTCCAAGCCATGTCAAACGGAGTCGGGACCTTGGTTGCCACAAGGCAGCGAGCAGTGAGTGAAGGCAACTTAAAGCTTTCACTTTTCTGAAGGCAAAGGATGCCCAGAATAAACAGCCAATTCCTCTGAGGCAGCTCTAAGTAGGGCTTATAGATTAACTGCAAAGGCCTCTGTCCTCTGAAGCACGTCCTTTAGTCTTGCCAAGGAAAGCTAATAGCTTTGATGTTCCCTACCAACACCCCGTTCTGACTTTCTTTTCTGTTAGCTTTTTCTCCCAACTGTTCTGGGTACATGGCAGGCCAATACCAAAGCTAAATCTCATCTCCGATGCAGAGAGAATTCAGCTGGGCTTTTGTTTCACAGGCATGAATGCCATAGTGTAGCTGTCTGCCTTAGGAGTCAACTGATGACTTATTCCCCTTGGAGTGTTTTCTGCTTCAACTTACATCAATTACAACAACTTACAACAATTGCAAAGATTCTGCTCTGGTAAATTTGGTAATCTGAAGCTAAGTATTTCTGCAGCGCAGTCTCACTTGCAATGTGGTCCTGGCTTCAGAATTTGTGTCCCAGGCTGCTTCATGCTTTGCAGAATACCCAAGAATTCTTTCCCGTGACCTCTGTGAGATGGCTGGCTGGAGGTATTCCTGTCCAGCGGTGGTGGCAATGATAACCCTTCCAAGTTCAGTGACAGTGAGGGAGAATTAGTTACAGAATGTGCAGTTGTGGTGCTTCCCCACTGAGGTCTCTTTCACAAATCATAACTGAGTTGCTTTTTGGGACAGAGGCATGTTGGAGATTAATTTAAAAAAAAAAAAAAAAAAGACTTCCTGGAGTCAGGGAGGGAATGGCTACAGAGGGATAAAGTAGGCCAGTAAACTTTAGCAAAAGGACAAAAAAAAGATTCTTTGAAATGTTCTGTCGTTACAGAAGTGAGAAGAAATCTACTGGGAGCTATGCGTTGCTCTCAAGAGCTGGTACAGAGCCCAGGGGGGCTCTCAGCTATGGAAATCCAGCTCATGGTAACAGGATGAAACTCTGCTGAGTCAAGGGAGTTTTTTCTGGAGAAGCAACTTGAACAGATTGTAGCGAGAGATGCGGATTTCAGGATATCCAGGGTAATCCGTAGAAAATCTGGGGGACTTGGAGGCTTCCTACCAGTCCTCTTCGGTGAGAGAAAGCACTGGAGCCAGGGAGGTTTGAGGTTGGGAACTTGATGAAAACTTGCCAACTAAGTTCTGCCCAGGATTAAGAAGATGAGCTTAAGTGATTTGTTTATTTTTATCTGGCCACATCTGCTTCCTGAGTGCTGCACTCCCTCTGCCACCGGTGGCCCAGTTAGCATCAGTGCTGTGTGCAGGTATAACTTAGGGCTTTACCTGGCTCAGAAACGGATTTGAAACTTATTTATTTCCAACCTAAACTTCTGTAATTGGAGCTTTCCATCTCCTGACCCCTCTGAGCTTTCAGCCTGGGGCTCACCACCAAGCACCACAAGCAGATAGATACAGCTGCCCTTTCAGGATCCGACGTGGGGAGTTTCCACCTGTGCAAGACTGCAAGTGGTAGCAGAGAGGCAGCCAGTTCTGCGTCTGGATTGAGAGCCGCCTCCCCTGCTGGTGAAATTCACAGTAATTCCCTGGGGGCAGTGCTACTGTTTCCTAGCCTTAAGTCATCGTTCTCTGACTGTATGCGCTATCTTGTGTAGATAAGCATTTTTGATCCTGTTCCTTCGCCCTTTCAATATAGTAGCTACATATTTTATGCTTATTTCCCCCAGTTGCAGCTGCACTATCCTCGTAAAACCCAGCTTTGCTGTTACTGCACCACCTTCTGACTGGGATGTGTTACTATTTCCTTGCTCAGCCCTACTTCTTGTAAGCGGTTCGATAAATGCACGAGTGCTCGTTGACCGAAGGCAGTGAATTTCTAATTACACTTGCTTTTCCAGGTATTACCCATGCCTGCTGCCTGTTGTTTCAGAGGCCTGTGGGAATGCTGTGCTACACAGGTACTCTGTGCTTGTCAGCCAGCCCTTGCAACCTGGGCAAAGTCTTAGCTTTAGTTGGCTTGTAGTGCCCTTGTCTTGTGCTGGAGGACAGGTAAATCGCTGCAGGCTCCTTAGTAATCCCTATAAGGTGTGAATTCTAAAAAGTCCTCCCCCTCTGCTAACAGTCGCTCTACAGATAGAATAGAAAGCAGCCAGAGGCTTAGGTATTTCCCTCTCCCAGTGTGACATTTCTCTGAGATGTGTGGGTCCCTCTTTTCTCAAGACTGGAATTCATTTCTTGCATCTGGCTGTGATGATGTCTCAGAGGAACAAGCTGCTATTGTCCAACTCTTTTGTGTATTCAGAGTCATGGAACTGGGGTGGTCTGGTGGAGGCAGTGTAACTGCTTTGGTTCTGGACTGGTTGATAAAAATATCCTCTTGATTCAGCCAAAAAGGACCAGGGAGCCAGGAAAGGCAATAGGAATAGTTTCTTGCATGCAGGAACCAACCTGAATGGAGCTGTGATAGCACGAGTATTCAAGCTGGTAAATGCTTTGGAGCCTAGTGTCTCATTTGGTCCAGTTCTTTTGCCAAACAAGTTATTAAGGAATTAAAATAAGCAAATACAGGCAGACATAAGTTTGTCAGCAGACTTGGTCTTGCTGAGTGATGAATTTGATCCAGGGGTTTTCTTTAAATTGAGGAAAAGGTTTGTGGACGGGTGAGGATTCTTCTTCTTCCATGCCTTGAGTTGGAAGGCATCAGAGCGGTGCTCGTTATCACAAATACCATGTCACTCCAACTCTAATGTTAAACACGCTTCATAGAGACATCCATTTTTCATAAGCACAAGGCATTCAGGGTAGCAACACTGAAATGTCATTGCTGTTAGAGTGGGGATCAGAAAGCCAGTGTTTGTCATCCTACAGCAAAGCAGGAGGCCTTAAATGTCATCAGTTATAAAAGTTCTGCTAGTGTTGTGAGCGAGAATTTCCCCATCTCGTGTTTGCAGCAAGTTAGTTTCACGATCTCTGCGCGAGTGTGTTACGTTTCAGTTGCAGAGCGTGGCAGAGTGGCTTGAGGCAGTCAGGATGGAAGCTGTTAGTGAAATAAGAATTAAATACGCATCTTGGGCAGCTCTTTAACCTGTTTTACAGTTTTTTGAAAATCCTTTATGCTCTGTGTGACAAAAAGCGTCGTTTGCCTAGGTTGGAAGGTGAGAGCTGATCCTGCCAGGTGGGCTGAAATGAGCAGTCTCCCTTAGGGGAGCCGATTTCTTTACCAGAGGCCAGATGCTCATCTCTCTCTTTCTCTTCTAGGTTTAACTGGAGTGAGCTGATCCCTGTGCGGTTATGGGGGAGGACCCTCGGCTTGCAGACAGAAAACTCTCAGTTCCTGCTGGAAGGCATGCCTTTTCGCATCTTTGGAGGCTCGATGCACTATTTCCGAGTCCCCAGGGAGTACTGGGAAGATCGCATGCTTAAGATGAAAGCCTGTGGTTTAAACACCCTCACGACGTAAGTGTCCCCGCTCTCTTGTCTCTGTGACGTGCACCTAACAGCCAACTCCCTGCTCTGTGAGAGCTGGTGGGGCCATAGCAATGTCTTTTGGTACTTAGTATGGGGAAGGACTAATTCCTTGTTCTGCCACAACCTTTAGCATCTGTTCTCTGCGTTTCCCTACTAGCCTGTTAGGCGCTTTCCTGAGCCAGTTTCTCCAGCTGGTGGATGTCGGCTCTAGGCTTACGTGTTCCCTTGGTTCCCGTTTTTCCCTGTTCTTTTGTGCTGTGCCAGCAGCTTTACCCCGAAGCAGCCTGTGGATCTTCCATAGTGCCTGATGAGTGGGATTCCCAGCCAGGATGTTTAGGAACAGCTGAGGAATGCCCGCACGAAGTGTTTAGGGGCCTCTGTGGTGACCCGAGTGCTGCGTTTTTGGGAACACTGCTCGGTCACTGTAGCATACTGAAAAGAGTAATGGGGACTCAAGTCTTCTTTAACCATCACACGCTGCAGTACAGTCAAACACAGACCTGACACTGATCAAACACACCGGAGGGTGCCTTCTGAGCGCTGACACGATGCGGAAGGGTCAGGCCCTCAGCACAGCTGTGATTCAGAAGCTGCTCTGGAGAATGAAAGATCCATGTAGACAAGGCCTGAATTTTAAGGTGACTGTAGCCTGTGTCTTCAGAATGTGGTTTACATAACTGCAATGTCTTGTAAGGTAGATTTTTCACTTAAATGTAGACAGTAATTGCCATTTCTCTTTGGTGATCTCACCACATTTGACAGTCTTGAGAAACTCAGGTACTGCAGAGAACAGGAAAAGAGCCTTAACAAGGAAAGGGCTTATCAGAAAAATGAAAGAAAGGCATGGATAATATTTAAGCAGGGACTTTGTGATATGTACATGCTGTAATCACTGAATCTGTTACTAAGGAAGGGAGTGCACAGATTTTTTTTCAGCACTTCACAAACACGGTGCCATTTTCAGCACTTCATTTTCACTGCCCTAACTCTGCGTTTCAGGTATGTGCCGTGGAACCTTCATGAACAAACAAGAGGGAAGTTTGACTTCAGTCAGGACCTGGATCTAGAGTATGTGGTACAGACAACTCTATTATTAACTACTCCGGGTTTGAGGGGAGGGTGTGCATGTTGGTTCTGGATGAGGATGGCATTTCCAGCAAAGTCTATACCTTGATCTGGCAGTGGAGACTCATTTCTTCCCCTGCTTTCTGGAGTCCTGGGAACTTAGAGGTTTAGCATCAATCCAGTCTAGTTGCTTCATTAGGCAATTATATTCTGGTTCTGATACCTAGATTTCATGGTGATTGGCACATTAGGAGTGCACGGAGTAGGGATTCTTCAGTCAGACAGTAATTACCTTGTCTGCATCTCTAGGGCCTTCCTTTCGCTGGCAGCTAAAAATGGGCTGTGGGTGATTCTGCGTCCGGGACCTTACATCTGCTCTGAATGGGACCTCGGTGGTCTGCCCAGGTAAGTGCATGAATAGTTCAATTGATGCAAGCCTTTGGGACTTGGGAAAATAAAGAAAACACACACAAAAATCATCTGATCATACAGCTGAGCCTCCTTCAAAGATTTTGAACGGATGTCTGTTAGATGGGAACTACTTGCTGTGTCCCCAGAGCAGGTGAATACTCATAATGTTGCTGAGCTCTCCTGTGGAGCACAGACAGTAAGTTTGGAGCCATAATCTTTTCTTTGAGCAGTTTTTTTTTTTTAATAATAACTGTGTTATGGCTTAATGGTCACAGCAAGAAAATGGAATTGAGGAAACCTATCTTCTATTGCTGTTGCAACTTGATAGTCTTCATATGAATAGTAATATTTGCAGCTTCATGTAAGAAGCTTCATCTCAGGTCCAGTTTAAAAGGCCTGCTAGAACATATGCATGACATGGCTGGCACTAATAAAGTCCTGTAACTTTTCCAACCTCCTACTGTATTTTCTCTTAAATATGCAGCTTGTTGGTGCGAGGCTTTGAGAGCTGTGTTGAATACGTCAGCACTGAGGCTTGCCTAGTTACTAGATCCCGGTGGAACCAGTGCCAGGTTATGTAGCACTTGTTTTCCTTACCTTTAAAGAGCGTAAACCTCAGTGGAGACACTTGACAAAATTGGGGGATTATTTCTTTTAATCTTTTCATTGTTTTTCAGTATGCCCTGCCTTTGGCATCCTGCATAGTTCAGGTGCAGAACTGTGCCTGTTTGTCAGGGACTTACTCATGATAGCATGAGTTTTAGCATGGCTGCTAGTGACCAGAGGTAGTAGCAAGTTCTATATTTCATTATGATATTTCATTATGAGAAGTGCACATATTGTCAGTTGGTGCCAGGTCACTGAAATGCTTCTTTATCAGGCAAATAAAAAGATTCTGATAAAGAGCAACTGTCCTAGTCTCGTTTTACACACAGGGAAGCCTAAAGAGGCTGTGATTTTTTGTGA
Organism: Cygnus atratus; assembly: GCF_013377495.2. NCBI lineage: Eukaryota > Metazoa > Chordata > Aves > Anseriformes > Anatidae > Cygnus > Cygnus atratus. Next base: position 3,248,036 of record NC_066383.1, read on the forward strand.
GCCCACTGAGCTGAAGGTAGTATGCAGGAGCTGAGTCTTTCAAACCTCTAGAAGATCTGTTAGTTAATGCCTTTTGCAGAGGCAAGGAAGGTGCAAGCTTACTCTGCTTAAATTGTTATAGCAGCACGTTGTTCTGCGCTTAAACAAATTGCCCATTTCAGTGTTAGCCCCAAAACAGCTAACTAAATCTTGTAAATCAGCAGTCGAAACCATGGGAATAATTATGGGAACCTTTGCTTTGAATGATGATTGGAGTTTTATGAGAGAGCACTTGGTTGTAGAGCGCCCTTGGGGATGCAGGGAATTCCAAGTAACCTTTAGAGTGGTAAGCCTACCTTCAAGTCTTACTGGGAGAGTTAATGAAATGAGCTTACATCTCAGTGCTCAGGCCTGAAATGCAGAAAAAAAAGAAGGGTAACAGCTTGGCAATTGCAGTCTGGACTCCTCGTTTAACAGCATGAGTGGTGGGTAGCCCCAGTTAGTCAGATTAGCTTTACAATGATTCTGTAAAAACGTCCCTGTCTTGAAATGTCCCGTCTTTGCTCATGGCATACATGGCCAGGCAAATGCACTCCGTGTACGCCAGGTACTTGCAGTTGTGAGAGGGGTCCTTCCTTCAGCAGTGGAAGGAGGGGGTTTCAGACCCTTCCTGTGTTACAGCGTGCTGTACAGATACAAAGTCTCTTTCGTACTTGTCTGTTTTCTCTTCCATAATCTCCACTGAAGCCATCAATTAAGCAAACACTTTCTCTTGCTGTTGCGAACAGCTCCTGAAAACCAAGCAGGGCTCTGTTTTACCTTCTGCATTATCTCCATATAAAGGTCTGCTGCAGTAACTTTGTTTCCGCAGTTATGTTTTTGTAGTGGAAAGTATCTGGCATAACATTCAGCTTTTAGTTTCTGCTCAGGAGGAAAAAACTTTTGACCTGCAATCTGAATGTGTGTTGGTTGGGCAGAGGGTTTAAGAGGGAACTGAATAAACCACAAATGGTGTTGTTCACTGACTCACTGTGTTGTCCGTACCTGCACTGTGCGCTTAGCCAAGTGACACAAAAGGATTGATGATTCCTGCCCAAATATGACTTAATGTCAGTGAGTGGTGTTACCTCTTGCAGTCTTGACTGGACACGAGACTTTAATAGATTCTGGTTGCTGCTTTTCTTGCAGTTGGCTCCTGCAAGACCCAGAAATGCAACTGAGGACAACGTACAAGGGCTTCACCGAAGCTGTGGATGCCTATTTTGATCATCTACTGCCTATTGTAGTCCCTCTTCAGGCAAGTACAATCCATTACCCTCTCTGACCACAAGTGGGGATTATCTACACAGATGAATGCTGGGCTGTAACAGCAGCATGTTGAAGCAACAGCAAGTCTTCCAGCTTCACTTTAGGAACCGCTGTCAGCTGTAGTTGCCAGTGTCAGCACTGCAGTTTGAGCCATTTGATTATGTTCTGTAGACTTTGGGAGGAGGTGAGGGTGGGGCTGACTCCATCTGAGACTCGTGCATCTTTCCTGCAAGCCAGCACCACCGTGATTTTGGTCCTTCTCACTAGAAACCACGGTGAACCTCTCGTTTTCTTTTCCAACAGTACAAGAAAGGAGGCCCCATCATTGCAGTGCAAGTGGAGAATGAGTATGGTTCCTATGCCAAAGACCCAAACTACATGGCCTATGTTAAAATGGTAATGTTGGCTCGTTTACTTATTTCTGTGATGAATCTCACTCATAAACCGCCTTCCTTATAGCACTTTCTTCTGAATAATTTTTGAGCATGACTTAAGGAAGCCTTGAAAGCATCAGTGTGTAATCCAGATGGATTTCCCCCGGTATTTCTTTTGGTAGAGGACAAGACCCTGTGTGCACCTCTCCCTACCGACAAACCAGAGTGCTCATGGCTTCCAGAGAAGAGGGCGGTAGGGAAATGGAGTATCCATAATACACAGCTGGCTTTGAAGAAGCTGTCTCCTGCTGGTCCTGTTCTGCTTCTCTTGGGCATTAAAGAAGGGTTTCTCTGTTCTTGTGTAATCTGAGGCTCATCTTGTGTAATCTGAGGCTCAATGTCAGGCAGGTTCATTTGCCTAATGCCTCCCTTATTCTTGTCAATCGGAGACTGATGATTCCCTGCCTCCAGGCTGCGTGATCAAGTGCTGGCCAGTGCCCAAAGAGGTGAGGCTCTCCAGGCGAATCTAACACGGGTCTGACTGACCTGTTCGTTTTTCCCCGGTACAATAGTAAGGCAGACAGTTAACAAGATCTGCAGTATGTCTCACAAGGCTTGTTTTCTTTTAAATTTCTTTTAATTGAATGCCTAAAGTGTTACAGCACCTAAGAGAGGTTACCCATCCAGCAGTGTATGGGTATATACTATGAACTGTGTGTTCCCTGCTCCTCTGCTACAGCATTATCAGATCCTTCTGAAACTTTTAGGGTACTCAAGTGTTACCCTGAACGCCCTGAGGGTAGTTCTGGATCAGGTCGTCTTATTGCTCAAAATGTATAGAGGCTCTTTAACCAAAGAAATGACATGGCAAAAGTCCTAATCTGCTTAGAGTGGTGCTTGTTTCTGCACTAACTCCATCTTGTGGAGCCTTTTAATACTGCTTAGAAAGTTAAATATGGAGTACACAGAGTTAATTGCCAGCCTGAGCTGATACTGTCAAAATTGTCTGTTTTATCTACATAGTTTCCCTCCTGATGTCCTAGACTCAGTGATAAGCATGTAAGTAAATGGCTTTCAGGGCCCTAGATGAATGGGGCGTAGAGACTTGTGTCTGAACAGTGTGCCAACCCGATTCTTGCTTTTCTGTATCTCAGTGATGAAAGAGCTTACGATGCTTCACAGACTTGTTGGAACAGATGACGTTTCCTTGCCAGGCCTGTGGGTGTAATTCTGCAGTGCTGTTTTGTTAGATCCTGGTATTGTGGGCAACGTACATCTGAGGAATTCTATTGTGGTTAAAGAAAATGTGGGAAAGCTGGATTTGCAGGGGGTTGGAACAGGGCCTGTTGAGGTTTGGGCCCTGAGCTGTGGATCTGGCAAGCTGGTTACTTCACATCTGCACCTAGCATGTATTACCACGTTGTGATCTTCCTGGAATTAGTATAACCCATTTAAAATGAGCGAACAAAAACCCAACAAAACCAACTCACACAAAATCTGAAAGCCCCGTCTTTATCTTGCTCCCTTGGGTGCAGTGTCTTCACCTTCCAGAATGTTTAGGCCATCAAAGGGTGTGCTGCCACCTCGTCCACACAGTGTGATCTGGGATTAGCTGAGCACACACCTGTGTCTGCCTCAGACGCTGCTGCTATTCCTGGTTTCTCTGCTGCACCCTGAAATCCTGCAGTGCATTTCAATGCGTTTCAGCTCTCTGCCATTTCTCTAGTTTGCACTTGATGAATAAAAAAAAATAAAAGGAAGGCAATAAACTTAGCACTAAATGCAGTGCTCCAAGAGTCATCTTAATAAAACTTGTTAGAAATTCCAGTGTCTTCAGTAGCTGATTTTTATCAGGTAATAGTAGCTGTTCAGGTATTCATTTAGTGATGACACGTTGATAAACTAGCCAGGTTGTCTTAACTCGGAATTGGGTTTGTCTTTTCTAATGCAGATAGTGCATAACGCTCAAGTCTGCTCTGTCTGCACAGCGTGTATGGGCATGTGCAACCTGCAAAGCTTTGTTTAAACACAGCAGACATTGACTAGTTGGTGCATGTGACACGGGTGACTCCTGTGTGAACTCCTGTATCTTTATCACCATTTTACAGTTAGTAATTGAGTATCAAGAGTTTGAAGGCTTGTTTTCAAAGCTCCTTGAAGCTGATGGAGTCACTTTCGATGCAGGTACAATGGGAAGAGGGGTTAATTTGCAACTAGGAGTTCCTAACCCCTCTTTCATACATCAACCACTGTTCTGTAAAAGGACAAGCGTAAGAGAACACTCCTCATCAGAAGAACCTTGGGTGCACATGCGTTGTAAAAAAAAAAAAAAAAAAAAAAAAAAAAAAAAAAGCTCAGAGTGCTATTGCAGATAGTCCTGTGATATCGAAGAACCCATAAATTCATTCAGGCAGGATTATTCAAGAGCAAAGATACCTGAGCTGTCCTGTGATGGATACATGCACTAGCAAACCAACATTTTTCTCCTATCCTCTCTCTTCTGTTAGACTGTAAGGAATGGTGAGCTGTTTTTTTTTTCTACCACCTAAAGCTTTATTTTCGTGGAATGCAGTGAAATTATTAAACCAATCTCAGAAGATAAAATCCTGATGTGTCAGTGAGAAGCTGATCTAGCTTTTAAAAACAAAACAGGATTTTTCAGTTGTTTTTGAGCTGGAAAAAGTAGGCAGGGAAACTTCAGGAGGAACAAGAGGTGTCACAGGAATAATATTTCTTACAGGACTATTACTGATTTCAAGTTCCTGTCTTGCTTTCCCTAGAGAAGGTGATAATGTACTTTAATGCTTTAATATCCTGACAAATACAAAACTCAGGCCGTTAACACAAAGGTTTTCCCTCTTTTTAATTTAGGCTCTGTTAAGCAGGGGGATTGTGGAACTGCTGATGACCTCAGACAACAAGAACGGGCTATCCTTTGGCTTAGTGGAAGGAGGTATGTGCTTGTAGGAGAACCAGGTAAGGCCATGTTCTTTGTTGGGGCAGCAGATGAAATCACAGAATCACAGCATGTTAGGGATTGGAAGGGACCTTGAAAGATCATCCAGTCCAATCCCCCAGCCTCTGAAAGGAGAGATGCAGCCTCTGAAGGAGAGCAGATCTGCCGAGCTGTGCCCCTAACTGTGTGTCCTTTTTGTGGTAGGAGCTCCAGCCATAGAGGAGGGACCCCTTCAGCTGCGTGGTACGCACACCAAACAAAACCGGCCCCTTCTCAGGAAGACTCACGAGTACTGTTTTCATTATAGGGTGTAACAGTGATTGCAGGATTGCTCCACAGGGAGGCAGCCTCTCTGCTTTCAAGCATTTCAGATACGTGCAGACTGAATGTCTTATACAGGGCATCAGTTACTTCCCAGTGAGGTTAGTCAAAAGATGGCAGTGCCTAGCACTTCTTTGTGTTGTTTCCACCAGATTAAAGGGCTGCTTTTGAAAATACTACTGCTTATTGCTTCACTTGAATCTATGTTAAATAAGTATCTCAGGAATTTCTACTGCTAATAATTTAGTCCTAAAATACCTGCCCTGCAGTTGAGACGAAAAAAGAGTCCATCAAAGCCTAGCTTCTGAACTCTAACTTTCTGGAAGCCTAGCAGTAGCTTGTGAGGTAGCCTTGTGTTCTCGGTGGGCGTGCTCTATGGAGTACAGCCTTAGGAGGGTATCAGATGTACACAATGCAAAAGGATTTCCATTTCCTCTTTCCCTTAAAAAGTGTAAATCCATTAAGTGTATAAAACACTGCTTAGCACCTTTCCTGCTTTTCACTGTGGAAAAAATGGAGGTACAGATGTTTTAGCCTCACTGTGCTCTAAATCAGACTCCTTGGGGCATAGCATGATGCTGGCTTTCAGATTTCCAAATGCAGCTTAGCTGGGATTTACTTGGCTACTTGACCTGTGGTCTCTGGTGTTCCTGCCAATTGCCTGCCTGAGCAGCCGTAGTTTCCCTGAATTAAGTGTTTGCAGGGTACAGTCCTGAGTGCTCCTGTTGTCACTCAATCATAAATACCGTTACATTTCTAATCTCAGGCATGGAGATGATTAAAAGGAAAGTTTTTCTTCCCTCCTTGTTTTCCTCCTCTTATTTTTAGATGAAAGTATGAGAGGGACAAATTCAATAGCTCTGAAATCCACGGGCCTTCACCAGAAGTATGGCGACCCTCTTAATTTTGTATTTCTGGAGCAGAGCAGTTTCCAGCATTGACCACATCGTGTCACCCTCATCCTGCCAGCGAGCCGACGTTCCAAAGGGCTGGTGTGGAAATACCCCGCAAGCCCTCACCGTCCTCTGTGGGAATGTTTACTGCCTCAGAGCTCGTTCGTGCTTGGAGTTGGCTTTTCCAGCGTGTTGCATGCTGAGAGCTCTTTGATACCAATTTGCCTCTTAGATGTCATAACAATCTGCTCATTAGAGTCAACATGTCAAGTAATCAGATGCATGGGATAAGTAGGGCTCGGAGTGGTACAGCAGCAAGGTGGTTATGAAAATGTAAAGGGGCAGAGAACAGAATCCAATGTAGGAATGCTTAAGGAAATAGGGAGGAGACTCCTTATAGAAGCTGAAAAATGTTGTGGTTCTGTGAGTTTGTTCTGTTCCCCAGTGGTGTACCAATTCCTTTTCAAGAAGCATTTGCAGATTGTTGCTAATGTCAGGAGCAGTCAGTTTGGCGCTCTGCAGAGAAAACTGTGTGTTGTAGAAGGACCTGAGTGTATGAAGCTGTTGCCTAGCACTTAATCAGTGGTTGTAGCAGTGTTTCAGGGAATGAGAAGGAAAGCTTTGGTGGTTGTGGTCCCTTTCATGCTCACAAGTACAGTAGGACATCCCATGCTGTGGGGAAAAATTCTCGGTCTGGGTAGCTGTGCAGTTCCTACAGTCCTCCTCCCTTCGTGGCACAGGCAGTGACAAGAATCCCAAGCCGGGTGGCTCTGAGCTGGCCTGGAACAGCCCTCCTGGGAGCTGATGGGTGACAAAATAAAAACTCTGAATTCCCTCCAGACCATAGCTGCTGCACCATGACAGAAAGCAATGTGTAGTTGGAAATTACCTACTGTGGGAAGGATGGATAAGGGTTTGAGGACTGGTTCCCCACACCTTTACACCCTTTTCAATCGTGTGCTGGTAATCTGTGTGCAGAGCAGAATTAGGCGTGTTTGCCTTCAAGATCGCAAGCTAATGCCTTCCATCGATGCTAAATCCACATTTTGTTTTGCTTTCCCACTGTGTTTGCCTGTGCTAAATTCTTCAGCTCAGCACACTATGTAGATGAGCCTATTAAAATCAAGGTATAAATAGTGAGAAGCTTTTGCTTCTGTAAGTATTCTGTTTGAAGTGCTCCGTCTGACACAACTGGGGCTGGGTTCGATACCAGCTCTCTTGTAAGGAGTCAGTGTTTAGAACAGGATCGCATTGCTCCTGCAACTTCAAAGTTTCTTGGGAGAAACATCATCAGAGTGACTGAGGGCTAGAAAAGCAGGGAAATGAATCTAACATCTCTTAGGGGCTGGGACGCGGGTACCATTACTGCCTTGCGATGCATCAGCTGCTGCAGACCGGGCTTCCCACGCCGGTGCTTGAAGCTCATGCACTGACTTTCACTATACATACAGCACACACCAGCTAGATGCTGGTTCCCCCGTGCTGCACAGGGCAGAAGCACAGATAAGTCTTCCAATTACAACTTCTGTCTGGTTCGCTTGTGCTGCGGTTCCTCTCGCCCACCCCCAAGGCATGACAAGCTGGAAGATATTGCCTAGGTAGAGATTCCTGCAGCTAAAGCCTGGGAGATCAGTGCGGCATCCAGATACGGCTTTCTAATAATAAGTTTGCCTTCACGTGGTGCCTTTTATCTGAGGATCTCCAAGTGCTTTACAGCCTCTAATTAAAGCTTGTGGCAGCCGGTGAGGTGCTCTGATGCTTTCTCTTTCTAGTATCTCTGAATGTCAGAGCTAAAAATCTGCCCTGCAAATATTCCACTGTGTGCTGTGGTCCACTTAGATTCTGCATACTGAGTGAAGGCTTTGAAGGGAAATCTCCGAGGATGTTGTATTGGTGGTTCAGATATGCTCCTGTTCCCCCTGGGCTTCTGTTGAGCTGGTGCCTGGACAGGTGCTCCCCTAGGTGAGAACACTTTGTGTGTGTCTAATTTAATAAAGGTTTTTCTTTTCTTGATAGCACTGGCCACTGTTAACTTTCAGAAACTGGAACCTGGGGTACTGAAATATCTGGACACGGTACAGGTAAGATGCAAACAAATGTTGTTCATCTAGATTTTCCAGGACAGCGTTGTGAATGGTATTTGGGAACTGCTGTTCTTGTTCAGCTTCTCCTGGGCCATTTCCACTTTTATGATGGTTATGAAGCCAATCCTAGAGTCTACCATTTGGGCAATAGGAAGTTTCAAAGGCCTGTGCATTTAGCTTTATCTCAACAGAAAATTGGTGCTCCACAATTGGAATTTTTGCTACTCTTTGAGTGAAGGCAGTAAACCCCTCGTTACTCAGGCTTTATAAGGACTGGGTCTGCAAAAGGTTCCTACATAAATTAGAACATTTTGGAGGGGCATTAGTCCAGGTACTGTGCTAGAGCATGGCACAACCGCACCAACTGCTGTAAAAGAACAGGACACTGACATCTGGTGATAGATGTGCTTTGTCACAAAGCCACGAGCTACACGAAACTAAATTATTCCTCTTTCCTTGGTTGAATTTGCAGGTCTGCTTGTGTATGTCCTTTTTAATGCCTAACAGATTTGAGTGGCTGGTAATTCTTTTCTGAATATTCAGTGATTGATTAAGTAATTAAAATGAACATGTTTTGGCAGGAGAAGGCACTCTCCAGAAGGCTTTCTGGCAAACATATTTTCTGTAGCGATGGTCCAATGTGTATCAGTGGGGAGGACAAAGGAGAATACAAAGCACGAAGCTCGTGGAGCTGTCTGGATCACTGAGCAGGCGTCCTGTTTGAAGGCCCTGATCTGACTTGCCTACCAGGGGTTCTGTGATTCTGTTACGTATGCAGCTATCGATCCCCAAGAAAAAGCCACAACTGTCAAACAGGCAGCACGAAGTTCAGCTGTTTGGCTTTCTAGGCTCTAATTCCTACCTTCATTGCTACCTCCGCTTTGAAGCACTGATACCCGGTGCATCCGACTTTGCAGTTGTCAGTCCTCTCTCTAGGTCAGTGGTCTCTCTCCCAAGCTCTGGTACCCTGATGCTGTGGAGGCCCCCAAGAGGAGGCATCTGGACTGACTGTACTCTTCAAATGCTGAGGGCTGACCTATTGCAGTTCTTTCAGGGTACACTGTGAGGGTTATTTCAGTCGTCTTTAATGCCTCAAATTCAGTGTAGGTACACAGAGTGATATTAATGGCATGCTGCGTAGAAGAGAGTATTGGCTCCCCCAAGCATTCTGTCCTGTTTCTGCTAGGACCTGCAGCAGAGCTGATCGGAGGAACACTTGGATTTCAGATACGCTTCCCCAGTAACTTCACAGCGGCACCTTCCACACAGTGCAGTCCCACGCTCTTCCTGCCTCCTGAGCAGCCCAGCCTACCTGGCATTAACAGCGCTCACTGCAGAAAAACATTCAAATTTCGTGTGTCACTTGAGCACCTCTAAGTCCCCGTGCTGTCAGAGATGTGAATCAGCATGAAAGGGATAGGGAATTGCCTAATGAACATCTGATGCAGAAAGTACTTTGGGTGATGCTGGAGTAGTGAGGCAGGAACAAGTTTTGCTTTCTAGTGACTGGTTCTCTCTTTCCTTGCATCCTTTGTCGTCTTCCCTATTGCTCTGCTTGCGCCAAGTGTCAGCCTGGAAAGTTGTGAACAACTGACATGTGCTCCTGGCCACGATCGATTCTTTTCTGATCTCTTCCCTTGGCTTTTGCCTAGACTGTGAAATGAAATCTGCTGTTGGCGTGCTGAAAGCTGAATCCTGCCACTAACTTTCTTTTTGTACAGGCAAAAGAGGCTCTGCTGCATGTGCTTTTGCTTTCTTTAGGTCTTATAAAACTCCCCAACCCCTTCAAATGAACAGAAGGCACCTTCCCCACAAACTGAATATACAAATACAACATGGCCCAGTAAAAGCAGCTCCTCCTTTGCCACACTTACTAATGACAAGATAGGAAGCCTGTCATTTATATCTGTAAGGATTATGAAGCTGTCACCTCTTGTTATGGTCTCTTATTCCAGAGGACAATAAAACTTCTTTGACTTGTTTACTAGGGATGGATTGATTAAACATATTACCAAGAGCTGCTCTGAACCTGGAACAATTAGATTATTACAGGCACCTGCAGTTGTTTTCTCCTAATGAAACATGAGTTTCTTTAATGCCACTTACCTTGGCCATTTCATGTGACATCAGATAAAGCCCATATCAAATAAATGCCAAAATTGCCTTGACTAGAAATAAATACCAGGAGCAGAGAGCGCCAGCCAGGCCGAGCACATGTTGTTCTGTCCGGTGTGATGGGGCCACGTGGAATTCTAGAGGAGCAAAGGTAGCTGGCAAGCAGTGAAAAATAGGATGCAATAGCTCTGTGTGCAGAGCCTTTTTAATGAATACCTAATTCCTGCAAAGGCTAATTCTTTCCTGCCAGCACCATATGCAGCATTAAAAAGGCATTAAGCCGCTAAGGTCTGCTGTTCCTACCTTGGCAGGCATGGGCTGCAGTGCACCTGCAAACTCTCAGCTGGCGGTGGCGTAGCTGATAAGTAGACATTTATAAATGTCTTTTTCTCGCAGAAGCTAAACAGTGACAGTTGGTTTGTCTTTTTGCTACAGCTCTACCAAACAATAGCCGGAACTGTTTGGTAGCACCTGATTGTGTGCAGCAGTGGTTGTTTCATGCCTAGAAGAGTATTTTTCTGCTTTTCCCGCCTTTTTTGGACATTATTGGCCCACATTGTCTTGTTCCTCATTTGTTCAGAGCTCTTTAGCTGCTTTTTTTCTTCCAAATTGAGAAAAACCATTCTTGTAAACCATGTCCTTAAACTTCGTTTGAACAATGCTTCCCAAGAAAACAGGGATGAGCGCAAGGCTCCCTATGTCCATTTTAACTCTTTGTTTTTGTTTTGGTGCAGAGAGATCAGCCAAAGATGGTAATGGAGTATTGGACTGGCTGGTTTGATAACTGGGGAGGCCCTCACTATGTCTTCGATGCAGACGGTGAGCACCATACAGTACTGTAGAGGGAGGAATTAGTGCTCTGCAAACACTTAGAAAAAACGACTCACAACTTTTTCAAATAATCCCTCCATCTTGTAACCTTTGCTTTGTGCGAGTCTTTGTAAATGAAGATTCTCTCAGTGAATGGGTCACATTGCTGTGCCTTGGATTTTCTTTAGAAGCGTTGGTTAACAGCAGCTTTTTTTTTTTTAAATTTATGTTTTCAAAACCATTTTTCTTTTTATTTCTTGAAGAAAGACACTATGGGCTTGTGCAGAAAACCAAACATCTTAAGATGTTAGTGTCAATGTGTCCCAAGGCTTCATGTTATTCTACGTTGACTTCAGAAATGCAACCCAGCGCTTTAAATCATCCCTTCCACCTCCTGAGCTCATGTAAACTCTGTGAAGACTTTATTCCCATTTTGTAAGAAGGCTGTCTTTGCAGAAGTTTTCTGAAGCCCCCATCATAATGACATTACTTGCCTAGTAAATAAATGCTCCTTATCAGGAGAGAATTATTTTACCTTTTGTGGGAATATGGCAAACGTACGCCTCCTGCAACTATGGCAGCTTCTGAAAAGTATCAACTTTTATTCCAGTGCAGAAGCTCATTAGGAAGTAAAACTACTGCTAAAAAAATAACCCCACGACCTCCAGGACATCTAACGTACAGTGAAAAGAGACCTATGTAAGACTATGTTAATGACTGGTGCATCTTCCTGCTGCTGTCTTTGGAATTGGATCATTGCTGTGTTGAATTTAGGAGTACAACTGAGTAATTCTTATAGCTCTTCTGCTTAAAAGCAAAACTTCTGCTCATGTCCATGAGTTTTACTCTTTGTCACCTCTATGAGAAGTATATTTGCATTTATTAATCTGTCCCAGTATGTCAGTGGACATGCTGCCCTTAATGAGGGCAAAACATGAATCACAATACAAATCACTGTAATTACACAGGCATGACTGACTGACAAGGACCAGAATATTTGTCTGCTTTGAATTGCTGGAAGAGTGTTAGTCTAGCTTCTTGGTCTGTGGTCTTCCTGGCACTGCCCTTCCTTTACAGAAATGGTGAATACTGTAGCAAGCATCCTCAAATTAGGAGCATCCATCAATCTCTACATGTTTCATGGAGGCACCAACTTTGGCTTCATGAACGGTGCTTTGGAGACTGATGAATACAAGTCAGATGTCACCAGTTACGGTGAGTTTTCTTTCACTGCCTTGCCCATGCACCGACTGTGAGAGTGCAGCTCAGGCTCCCCTTTGGGCTAGTTAGAGTTGACAGAAGCTTGGAGAAATGATCAGTACATCTCTCCATGATCTCCTTTGTCATGGAGAGATGAATGGGAATGTGGCTCAAAAGCAAATGCCTGTCTAAAAGGGGGGTTTACATTAGGGTTTCCTATTTCCAGACCCATTCCAGGGTGTGGAGGATCCCCTCGTTCTGGACTGGGAACAGAAGTCACAGATGATTGTGTTGCTTCATGTTATGTCCAGGCTGGCTCTTCTTTCTAGTGAAATCTGGTGGTCTGAGATACTGTTATGTCTTTTGTTTTACCAAGTCACATTGTATTGTAAAGCTCTTTTCATCCCAGCAGCCCTTGGTTGAAAGTTGATCCTGGGTGAAATTATGGACACATGTGCAAGTTAGATCTGTCAAAGGATGTTGCTCCCCAGTAAGTGGGCCTTCTCCAAATTAGGAGAATTTGTATGCTTGTCTAGCCACATTCACGCTGATAGAAGACTGAGTTTCCATAACATGATGCTAATTGTCTTGGGCTTTTACTTCTTAGATGACAGTGTGTGTGAAGGCCATCCCAGGTGTGCGCTTTTTTTTTTTTCAGATTACGATGCTGTGCTGACAGAGGCTGGAGACTACACATCCAAATTTTTCAAGCTTCGACAACTCTTCAGTGCAATCATTGGTAATTATAAATCCAAGAGCCAAAATGCCGTTCTAGCCTACGGCGCTAAATCAGAGACTTGTTCAAACTGGCCCTTCTGCTGGGGCCCTGTGGCTCTGGTTGGCTGTCTGGGAGCATTTTCCAAAGGATGGGAGGGAGGACCAGGGACATCGGGTATTTTGTCTGCTATCAGCAGGCAGGTAGCATTTAGCAGCTTCTGTCTTTGCTGGGAAGTGTATGTTGGCTAATTGGAAGTGCAAATCTGAAGGGAACACCACTGGTTATATTATATCTTACTTACTATACCTCAGTGCTTTCTGTTCCAGGACCAGATAGGTGGCCATAGTTGCAGAATAACTATAGTTCTCACCCAATGCTTATACTTGTGTAATTTTTTTTTTTTTTTTTTTTTTGCAGCAGATACAGGGCTTTGTAATGGAAAGGCTGATCAAATGAAGTCTGGAGGGGCCTTAAATCTGTGTTGACCTTACGCATCTGAAATAGTTGTTCCATCTTTCTTTTTGCATCACAGGCCAGCCTCTTCCTCTCCCTCCCATGATTGAAAGCAAGGCATCATACGGTGCAATCCTGTTGCATCAATACATCTCTCTCTGGGATGTGTTACCATCTCTTATACAGGTAGTACAACCAATTTTAATGCATCTCAGCACTAAAAGGCATCACCTCTTAGGTGGAAAAGACAGTGCACTGGCATGTTATCCTGTAACGATAAGGGTGGGGAATGTTTTGTCAAGGATATGCAAAGGAGACACATCTTTTTATCTTAGACTTTTTACTGCTACTTCTGTTCTCTTGGGATTCCAGTTTTGCAAGTCCTTGGCTCCCTTTCCTGGTGCCTTGTCTTCGTTGCTGTAGCTTTTATGGGGTTTGTAAGGTAATTCAGGCTGGGACAGATCTCTGGAGGCTTACAGGGTCGATGTAATCTGTGGCAGAGTGGAACACCTATCTCAATGAATTGCCACTAAGTGGTCTGTTGATGCTCAGAGGCCACATCTGACATTAAACGTGTTTCTCCTTTGCAGCCCATTAAATCAGAGTTTCCAGTTAACATGGAGAACCTCCATCTGAATGATAGCAGTGGGCAGTCCTATGGATATGTACTCTACGAGACTGTCATATTTGGTGGTGGACACCTGCATTCAAGGGACCATGTCCGTGACCGAGCACAGGTAAGGAGGACGGGGCAAGTGTGAGTAACTTCACACAGATGTCAACGCTTTGGTCTTGGCAGCTGGGCAGAAAGTGGGCCAACCATGAAGTAAAATAAATGTGAGGTTTTCAATTAGAAATGTGACTTGTTCTCTCAGTTCTCAGTTAAGTCCCAACCCTTTCAGCTTGAGGTCTACTAACAATAAGAACGTCTTTAAATATCAGAATATTGAATGTTCTGGTAAATGTTGTTTGTGAATCTTTTTTTCCACTTAGACTGGATCAGTAACAGTTGTGGAACAGTTTTCTCCCCAAATGCAGCTCCAATAACCAATGCAACACATGATTATAGTATAATTGATTAGACGTTGCTCTCCTCCCTTGTGCTCTGTTCTGCAGGTGTTTGTTAACACCATGTATGTTGGTGAGCTGGATTACACCACCGTGGAGCTCTCCCTTCCTGAAGGACAGGTAACTAATTGGAGATTGCTCGCGGCAATAACATGTGGGTAACAGAACCAAGACCTCTAAAGAGACGTAGCTCTCAAGGAGGCACCTCCCACGCACCCCACTTAACTAGCTAGGATGGTATTCTGGCACAGAACAGCTGTTATACCATAACTAGACACAGTTTCACTACTGACGATTTCACTACCAAGTTATTCTTTGCAATTTAGATATGTTTTTTGAATACTCTGCCATGGAGCAGATCCAAGTCAGTGCAGTCCCTGCTGTGTAAAATTTGCCAGTCTTCCCACCACACCCACAAACCGTAGACATCAAGTGTAGGCACTCTGTGCAGGTGAAGTCCATGTTTGTCTTCCTCAGCACAAAGTAGGTGCTTTGGGGGCTCTTGCACCTGTTGGGTCTCAAATGAAACAAGGGGGAACGTCTCCTCCTAGCTCTGACAGTAACCTTAAGCTGGCAGAAGCTGGCAATAAAAATAGTATATTGATTGGATGCATGTCAACAGAGCTGTGCATGGCCTCTAGGACTGTGTGAGTGGGTGTGTGTGCTAGATGTTGTTCTTATGACTCATGGCAAAGCTACATGCCTGCACTGTGTCCAACTCCATTTCTGGCTGTGTGTGTGTGAAATCAAAATGGTACTTAAAAATTCAATGGAAAAGGAAAAAACAGAAACCTTTTTTGAAAAGACTGAGTTCCTCAGCAAATAGATGAATGCAACTGTCAAAGGTACTGTTGCTACCTCATCTTCTTAACACCTCTACTGACCTTTGTTTATCAAGCATTACGGCTGATGCAGCACATGCTGTGCTCTTTTCTAGCTGATGCTCTTCCATTTCTTTTTTTCTTTATTTTCAGGGATTCAGGCAGCTAAGACTCTTAGTAGAGAACCGTGGTCGTGTCAATTATGGCCTGACATTGAATGAACAGAGGAAAGGTGAGTTAGGTTCTTTGTTCATAGAGCCTCAAACTGTCCTAGATAGTTCTACCACTGTAAAACTGTCTTTCTTAAGCACTTTACACAGAATCAAACTGAAGACCCAGTGTAGCTATCCTAGTTATAGTCAGGACGTCAGGGGGACAGTAAGACAGAGGGAACTTGTAAACAAACAAACAAACAAAAAAAACCCAAAAAACAATGAAACAAAAAAAAACACACCAAAAAAAAAAAAAAAAACAAAGCCATCAGTGAATCTTATTCTACTCCAGTTTCGCCTGGTGATGTTAGGGTACCCATTTCTCTTGCTCTGTGTGTTACTTCAGACAGAAAAGACCTTTTCTAATCTATGCTTTCCCCTGGGGTTTGAGATTGAAGGATCATGGCATTTTAAAACTCACACAATATTCAACACATTCAGGAGGAATGAATTGCATCCTGTTGAGCAGAATTTGCTAAAATGTTCAAGTCCATTACATACAATTGTGGAGCTGGAAGAGGTTGAAACCCCAGGATTCTATTTTAGTGGGGAAATGTATACAAAATAGACTAATGGAGTTAGGCATGTGACTGTACTAATTTTATTTTACTGCAGAGGAGGTATATAAAGCCTCTGCTGCTTAGGCAGTCTCAACTGCAGTCCTGTAGTTAGGGGGCTTAGACTAGGACCAAGATTTGACCGCTACATGGAGGCTACCTAACAAGAGAGGGCTAAAGGTAAATTACTTGTTAAAGTGTCTTAAGATCTTTGGATGAAAAACAGTGGATAAGCACTGGACATTAGTGCTTTCACCTATTAAATTTTGCTGTTTCTATTAGAGAAGTAACTGATCTACTGCTTTAAAAAATCTATACATGGGCAGCTAACTAAAAAACTGCAACAACAAATCCCCATCTGCTGTGCGTGCCAGCAATGTTTTCTGCTTGGAGGGTGTTTAATGGCTTAGTGAGTTAAAGCAAAGGAGGGAGTGGAGAGGCCAAAGTATAGTAATGTTCTCCACTCAGTCTGGATGAGCAATGGGACCATATGGACTCTAATTCCGTTGCAGAATGTGGCTGCTTTCCATCTCCTGCTGTTCCTCGCATTCAAATAGGAAAATCTATCAGCTTTAGCTGCTTTTCAACTCTTCATTACCCCCATTGCTCTTGCAGGCTTAATTGGTGACGTCTTCTTGAATAAAACCCCTTTGAGGAACTTCAAGATTTACAGTTTGGAGATGAAACCTGGCTTCATGAAAAGGTTTGTGGGATTTTAAAGATTTTTCTTGCTCATTTGAAACTGTTTAGCAGCAGTACAAAACCTAATAAGTAGCAGTTAAATGTGTATCAGAAAGGCAATGCTACGTACACGTAGGTTAGTGAATTTTTGCGCTGGAAGTTCCTTGATGATACCTTTGCCCAAAATAGCGCAGACAATTGTACCACTTTCTTCATTCCATTACTGAGGGGCAAAATGTATTCCCACTGTGGAGGGTTTAAAGACTTCCTCACAGCCTGTATTGCAGGATTAGATCGGGTAGGTAAAAGTGTGGCTTACCCAAAGGGGTGGATCCCAGCACACCCACATGTTGGAGAAGGTGGTGCCTTGCTTCAAATTAGCAGTCTGGCTGATACATTTAGTAATTCAAACTCATGAGGGAAGGATTAATTCTAGCAAGCTACTAATAGTACATTAACAAGTCCAGATGGCTTCCTCTCTTACATGCTTTTAAAGTTATTCAGTCTTCCTTGAATTAAAGCAAAATAAGCCTTGCAGGGTAAGTCAAGGAGCCTCTGTTAGGTTTCTGTTAGGAAACCTTAGCAAATGTTTAAGGCAACAGATGCCCTGCGGACTCCGACCAATGTTCCAAAAAGACTATTTTCAGTTATGTTGTTAATACAAGAAGATAACACATGTGCATCCCCTAAGATATCACAGCTCCCACATTTTGTGTAGGAAGGAGAGGGAGGCGATGTTAAACTGAAATGGCTTTTAAAAGAAAAAAAAAAAAAAACACATTTTGAAATTTCTAAGGACAAACTTAACAGGTGCTGGGGTACTACATGAAGGACTCTTATTGATGGGGTAACCTGCATAACCTTTGTCTGCAGAGTTGTTTTAGAAGAGTATTTCCAGTGAGGGACATTACAGCGAGTGACCTGCCATGCCCAAACAAAAAGCAAGATTAGTCAACGCTGCAGTCAGTTACTGGCAATTGACCAGTAGCAATGAAACACAATCAGCTTACAGTCGCTGCGTAGGAGGATGGAGCGTGTGGTGTTGTGAAAGGAATTGTCGTAGGCTTTTAGCTGAATAATTCAGTAGCAGTCAAGCTGCACTGGATCAATAAATTCCCTGAATCCAAGAGATGCAGCTCATAAGGGTTGGAAGGAACGTGTTCTGACAAGCTCAAGGCTTCTGTGGGACTTCTACGCTCCTTATTTGCTGTTCTGTTTGTCCTCTGCTCCCAAATTGTTGCCACAGGTAAGAAGTAATGTCAGATTGCCCCCAGTTACCACAAACTTGCACAGATGTGTTCATGTTCCGTGATAGGATTGGTTTCTTCTAATTGCATACAAAATTAAAATGCTGTCTGTAGATTGGCAGACTAAGCTTCCTTTGCTTTAAACAGGATTAAGACCCAGTTACTAGTTGCATGACACAACTTCAGCATAATCCCAAACATTTGATCCCAAACACAGTCGGCCATTGTTGGTCCTGCAGCTAGAGCTTTAGCACAATTTTAGGGGACAGTAGATCTATGGAGAGCTTGCAAGAAAAATGCCTGGGATTGTGTGTATTGAAGGGTTGGTAATGATTCCAGCCAAGTATTCAGATACTCCTGACTAGATCGTTGTTTGATCATCAGCTCTATGCAGTAATGCGAGTGCTGTCTTAACGTTTCCTGAACACATTGCCATAACATGTAAATGCAAAGAGCAGTTCAAATTCCAGTCACCTGTAAAGAATGTGTCAGCTTTGCTGATCTGCATTGAGCCTAACTTCACAGTCTGTGCCTTAGGAAGCCTCGGTTTTGTGGTTATCATAAAAAAAAAATAATAAAATAACAACTAGCTTGCTGTATTCTATTAGGGCAGGAAGGTCTGTTTTGAATTGTACTAGTTCTGCAGGTTTTAGTTTAGACTGCGCAGGCCACGTGCATTTAAAGCCTACACCAAGGTACTGTCCTGTTTGAAGCAGGATGGGGCGCTTCAGCAGCCAGCGTGAAGCAGAGATGGTCACTTGGCGGTACGGTGCTAGAGACAGAGAGCTCCGTATATCCTTTTCTTTTACCGAGGACTTGCATTTCAGTATTGTGGCGAGGATAATGAAGACTGAGACGTGTACCACCAGTACATTTACCCTAAGTGGAGGGGAGATAGCAACTAGGTGCTTGCCATGAATGTTTACAGTAGCGAAATGGCTCCGTGCTTTTGCAGCATTACCTTCAGGCTCTACCAGTAGGAAAAAACTGCCTGGCGTATCAGGCATGGAAGGAGATACCTTGTTGTAAAAAGCTCATCCACGTTGTAAGCAGGGGTTTGAAATGATCCTCAGGCTTCTGTTGGATCTCCCAATGCTGCCTGATGCTTCCCTGCTGTTAGCTATGTTTGGTGGTTCTCTTACAGCTTGCAGCATGTTGCTGGATGGAGTGCGGTCCCAGATTACTTTGTGGGTCCTGCTTTTTTTCGTGGAAGGCTGTGGATAGAGCATCAGCCACAGGATACTTTCTTGAAGCTACAGGCAAGTCTTTGTGTTTCCCCACCATTTTTTCC
Source organism: Cygnus atratus (assembly GCF_013377495.2). Taxonomy (NCBI): domain Eukaryota; kingdom Metazoa; phylum Chordata; class Aves; order Anseriformes; family Anatidae; genus Cygnus; species Cygnus atratus. The sequence goes on from NC_066383.1 coordinate 3,267,124, forward strand.
TTCAAGGTTTTCAAAAAGCTGATGAGAGAGGGCTTTGTGTAATACCTCTGAATGAGTCAACGCCACTGTCTTGTAGTCTTCCTCTGATCTTTGAGAAAGCAAATTATTTTGAGGGTGCAGAAGCCTTCTAAAGCTGGCAGGTAATTCTGTTCAGTCTGTGGTGGCCCTGATGAGAAAACATGGGCAACACTGACCCTGCAGAACTGCTGATGAATGGTTAGTCTTGTTCATTGATACACAAGTGCTGTTTCTTGTTGCAGAAAAGTAATGACCAAAAAAAAACAAAGGGGGTGCTAGTTTTATCCCTATCTCTTCATGTGGTGTGGGAAGAATCGCTTCTTTGTAGACACAGCATGGGAGTTAGCATTCACGTCTTGCATCTGGGGAAAATTCCTGCTTTTGCACAGAACACAAGACGAGATATTAACTATTATTAAATTTCCTCCTCTGATTTCATTCCCTTAGAGCCACCCCCTATGGTTCAAGCTAGTCATTATTGTACCATTCACTTCTCCTTTTATGCTTTGTTGTAATTTACGCTAGTCAATAGCAATACAGTAGTCCCATTGCTTGGGAAATAAGTGAGGGAAGACACTCTGTGCTTGGGAAGAAATAAAGATATGCCTGTTTGAATCAAGTTTTCTGTATGACCATGAATCACAAATTGCTTGTTTTTGGAAGCTTTATCTTTTTAACTAATACTGCGAGCGTTAAGCGTAACTCCTGCTCAACAGGGCTTGCTTAAATGTTCCTGGCTTCAGGGAGTTGTACAGGGAAAGCCAATGGAAAACCTGCACAAAGTGGCTTGAAAGAATGCAAGTGTGAAAGTAGGCTGAGTTTCCTGTGGGGATGCTAGATACAGCTTCATCAGTCATTCTGTGTGGTGTCCTGATTCCAGGGCTGGGAAAAAGGCGTTGTGTTTGTCAACGGTCACAACCTTGGCCGCTACTGGAAAATTGGACCTCAGGAAACACTCTACCTTCCTGGCCCCTGGTTACGGAAAGGAAACAATGAGGTGAGAGCCTTTGGTCGGGTTTCTCTTTTTTGTATTAGTAAAGATCCCGCTCTGGGTCACATTCCAAAAATGCATAAAGTGCATTAATTAGCTATCTGCAGCGTAAAACCAGCACAACAACAAAGGAAGGAGACTGCTATCTCCTAAGATCCGTGAAAATTAAGGAAGGTGCTGCTCTAAAGCTGAGGACGTGGCTCTGACAACCATTAAGACATGACGAGGATGCCAGCTAAACTTTGAAGTGCAGCATCAAGTTCAAAATCAAGACAAATCTGATTTGGTGCTAGTTCATTTTCTGCATCATGTAGTGCTGAAGGAGAATCAGTTACTGCTCAGACTAATATTGATTGGTCTCTTTAACTGATGCTTCCTTCCCCTGCTGTGACTGTATGCCCTTTACCTCTACAAATTTTTTTAAGTAACTCGGTCTTTGTATGAAGGTACATTACGTGTCCCTCTCTTCTGCAGATTGTCATTTTTGAAGAACGCACTGCAGGACGGATAATACAGTCTGTTGACATACCTTATTTAGGAAGGACCCAGTATGTGGACTGATGGGAGCTTCTTTCCCGTGTTTGGTTCATCTTGAATATTCCTGGTTGCATGTCTGGGGACACGATGGCCCAGGCACTTGGGCATCTTAATTTCCACTAGACCCAGGTAAAGGATTTGCTCGTTGGCAGTAAGCTCAGAAGAGAGAATGGGCCCCGAAGGAACCAGAGTCCGTTATTGCGTTGATGGATGCGGAAGTTCATCTGCCTGCACTACCAAGGACCCGTGGCTCAGATGACTGTGCATGATGTTACGGACAGTCTGGTGAATGTGTGGGAGGAAAAAGGTGCTGGAGGTGGGAGAGAGAGAGAGAACTGAAGCCATCTGAACCGAAACCTGAGCCCAGCTCTCCAGTGACTTTAAAAATGTGTTATTACTGGCCTCTTTGTTTTTATGATTAGATAGGGAGAAAATAGTCAGTGAACATGTGAGTAACCAGGTGTGGAAAACCATGTTGTTGTGCTTCCAAGCAGAATTTAGCAACTCAGTCTGCAAAGAGGCCATGACTTGTTCGCTTGTTGGAAGCCAAGTTGGTTGTCAAATAAGTTAACTTTGAGCTTTTTTTCCACTAAGTTTTAATATGGAGGTTATCTCTCTCTCAGAAAAGAAAAAAAAAGTTTTAAAAAGTCAGATATGTTTTTTCCTCAATCAGAAATACAGTTCTGTTTCAGGTCAGGCAGGAGTGAGAGCTTCCCATCATTCTTCCACCTCTGCCCTCACTTTAAAGCACCTGAAGATGAAATTCCCCCTTACAAAGGAGCAGCAGTCAGATTTTGGCTCTACAAGAAGTAAAGGGATTGCACACACAGCTGTAAATGGGGGAGCACATCCATAACATCCATACTTTCTAGTTTACACCTGCTGTGAAATCATAGATTGTTGTTGTTGTTGTGTCCCTCTAAAGAGAAACATGGAATTTAGGAAAACATGCCGTTTTTTTTAACCCATCAGCTCCACAGTCACTGAGGAGCTGCCACCTTTTTAGTGAGAGATCGAGTTGAAGCTCTGAGTCTGTTCAGAGTCTCTGAGAAGTCGCTCAGCCCCTGCTTTCTGTTCCAGTAACCGCAGGAGTCAGGCTATGAGAGAAACACCAAGCATGCGCACTGGCTCTGATAATGGAGTTGCAGGGTATTCTGGCTCTTAAAAACCATACTTGATTTTATTTAACAAATTTAAATAGTTTATTTAAAACTGAGAACAGACTGCAGCTGTAATACACTCCATCCTGGCCAGAGCTGGTCTTACTGAACATATATTTCCGCTGCCAAGGACCATGGTAGCCTCTGTGCAAGCTGGAAGGGCCCGCCCAGAGTCGTGTGACCAACTTTGAGGAGAGTGGAGCATAAAAGCAGGGTTGTGTTCAGGACCTGATCCTTTCGCGTTTCTCTGGAAGTTATTTCCTTCCCAGGAGGGAAGGTTGCAACTCAGCAGGGACTGGAACTAACATTAGTGAACAAAACATGCAGCCAGGAGAGGACATCACTTGGAAGCTACCTGAATAGCACAAGAGCTTTGTTTGCCTTTAAAAATGCCTCTTTCCACTCTAGGGTATGCAGACTGAACTGAGCTTGGGATGCTAGTACAAGAACAGAATAAACCTGCCAGAGTGCAAAGAGCTACCATTTTAACGCAAGGTAACAAGCCTGTTCCCACAGAGCAGCTAGTGGCCAGTAGGATTAGACGGTTTCTATCCAAGTAGCACTTCAGCCAATGCATCTAAAGGAACATTTTTGTGAAGGCTACATAGCAAGGCTTCTGTGACTGGGAGCTCAAGAAGGCAGCTTTACCCCAGTGATTTTGAAATAGTGGGAGAAGAAAACTTGCAAAAAAACATTTAAAAAATATATTAGGAAATATACAGTCATTAGTTCAACGGGAGGCTCCTGCACTGTGAAGCTAACAAATCTATAATGCTTTAATAATTCTGCGTGTTAGGGCTAAAAATAACCCAGTCTCTTTTCAGGATTATATTTTCCCTCAACTCAAAAGTAAAATTGTGCTTCAGACCCTTTTGAAAGAATTGGGACACTGGGGTTTGATCACGTTTGACAACAACTATGGAGGGGATAAGGGTGTTTTGGTGTTTTTTTCCAAGGGCTGGAGGTGGGGAGAAGGGGTAAGTTGTACCTTTGTTTCTTCCTCAGCAAGTTTGTCACTCTCAAATAGAGTCAACCAAGGCAGTAGCACCCAGGTTCCTCTTCTGCAATGCTCAGTCATGTCTCTCTCACTGAGGAGCAAAATAGTTCATCAGAGAATAAATACCCTTTCTTCAGTGCTGTCTCAGCTCCTTTCATGTTACAGAGCAGGGAAGAGGCAACTACTGTTCTACTTAGACAGTTTTTCAACGTACCTCAAGCCAGGGGCTGAAGAAACAGAGCACTAAGCCCAGGATCCCCTTTACAAGGGTGCATCAGAAGTTAACTCCAACTGCGCCAGCGTGGCTTTTCACGCCACTAGCCCTGCAGTACTGTGGCATGGCTCTGAAAAAGGAGCTAGGGCTGAAGGATACAATCCACCTGGATGGTAAATGCACTAAAATCAGCGGTTATCATTCAATCCCTAGTATTAAGCAGTTAACTTTATTTTTTAAGAGTAGAAATTCATCTTTCTGTTGGAGTACCCTTCAGAGAATCCCACACCTAATGTTCACGTGGACCAAATGAGAGCTAAATAGAACGAAGATCTGAGTCCAGATTAAGTATTAGGGTGTAGGGCCACAACAATCTCATTAAAACCCTCCCCCAGTTATTTTAGCATGGATGAACAGAGAACCATGTGCTGTAAACATAACTCCATCCAGGAACACAGAGGTATGTCAGAGCGCCCTCCCAAACCACGAAACTGCTTAAGGGAAAGGAGAGGGGGTACAAAGAAACAGAAATAGTTATGGGTTTGTTTAACCTGCCTTGCTTTTCACCCTCCCCCAAAACCTTCCTGTCTTGTGCAGTGTAATAAACACGGATTAAAGTAGGTTTAAAATTAAGGGCTAAGGTGCCATCTCAGAAGGCAGCTGTCCCCTCCACGAACAGAGAGCTGCTTAGGCTGTCGCACACATAGCCACCAGGTACGTGTGTCTCCAGAAAAAAACAATCATCAGTGGCCAACACGCTCCTGGGGGCGTTCTCACCCTTGCTTTCAGGTCCTGTAAAACAGCCCCCTCAGTCCAGACTACCATTCCAGCTGGGCCACGTCTTCGGTGCATCATGCCCTGCATGCGCTTCTCCCAAACCGAGCAGCTCCCGAGGCAGCTGGTCTTGTACAGAAGTCGATGTCAGTCTTGTATTTTCTGTGCTTTTTCTTCCACCTCCAGAGCATCTGGTTCTGCTCAGAGTCCAGGAGGAAGGGCAGGGGAATCCGGGTAGTTTATGTATGCAGTGTTGCTTGTTTTCAGTACACTAAAACTCTTGGAAGTCAGCAGAGGTCCTGGCTACTGCATGTCTGGCTGGCTGTATGCTGTGGAGAGGAACCTTGTAGGCTGTGCATGAAGAAATCTTCTGCAACAGAGACACAAGCAGCATGTTTATTACCCTTCTGCCTCACTGCAGTTAGCTGCCACCCCTTGGAACTAACCCAAAACCCATCTCGGATTGCGGATCTGTGACTGCTGCTGCTAGGCAACTGGTGTTGGTGAAAAGCAGTTGTGACAGCACCGAAGAGCTACGGCCCCTCTGCAAAGTTGCTATATATAGCGCAGACAACATGCAGCGCAGGCTTTCCTCTGCTGTCCTGCCAACAGGCCGCAAACGCAGGCTACTGCAGCACGCAGGGCTCCATCACCACAGCCCAAGGGAATGTGCTGTAAGAGAGCTCATTACGGTTAAAAATACACCGCTGCTGAGAAAATCCGCCCCTTTCCCGTAGCCCTCACTGCTCTTCTCTGTGTGAGAGAAGAGACCAAGCAGCAACCTTCTCACCCCTCCAGGCCTGGTTCGATACTCCAGTTAAAGGGATTTGTGTGTACATTTTTTTCCATACATTTTTTCCCCATAATAATGAAGAGCAGCAGTAGCGTCTGGATGCAGGTATAAGCAAACAGCCCATCCTTCCCTTGAGCAAACCAGCTGCAGTGCGTGCTCTGGGGATGCAGAAGATTTAATGCACCGGGATGCTCACGTAATTAAAGGTGAGAAGCCAGGGCATGAACAAATAATCGAGATGTCAGCCACCAGTGTGTGCTCCTGTGCTTTCCTCCTTTCCACTCAAAAAGATACTACATGCTCACCTTAGGTAAATAAATACATGAAGCCTCATGTGGGATTTAATCCTCACTCTCCCTTACTTGTCACTGACTTTGTGTGGCTTGTTTGTGGATCTAAATTAAATTCTTCCCTCCGTGAAAGCTTCTGCCTGACTTTAAAATGCTTTAACTGATGCTGGCTTAGCTTCCTTCAGGCGTTTTCAGGTAGGCGAATCCACATCTTTCACCCTTGTGCTTTAGCAGTACAGTTAATAAGGACCCCATCTTGCTTAGCCAAGTTTTTTGTTTCGTTTCTTTAAATAATGTAGCTTCTGCCCAAACTCTCACTACCTGGATTTCACCAGGTATTTCCCTTTTAGCAGCTTATCTTAGAGATTTTAAAAAGAGAGATTCATTAATAATCTCTAAGTTTTGCAGCAAGGGAGGGTCAGATATGTGAAAAATTGCAATCAAAAGTCACGTTTAAAAGAGTTCATCTTTTTCCTGTCATGGTCTAGGATTTTTCTTCTTTACTGCTGCTTCTCATTACAGCTGAAGACAGTAAGCTCTTACCTGGTGTTGGTCTCTGCCCAGCCGTGCACAGTCAGATTTCCACATTGGGATCTGTGAATCCTTTCTTCCCCTCATTCACCAGCACAGGCTTTTCTGTCCTCGTATGCCAGACTAAAATCTGAAGAAACCAGCAGTCATTAGCTGCATCTCTTCACTGCACTAACAAATATTCTTGCACATTAAATCAATAGTGCAATTTAACCAGCTACCCTGGAGCCTAATGGTGCATTCACAGCTGAAAGGAGGTTTGCATAAAACTTCATTTAGGTAGCCCTACTGATACCCAAAATGCACAGTGCACAGAAATTACCTATTTTACAGTGTACTGTCTTGGGACATTAACCTGCTCCTTCCATGTAGTTATCAACCATCTTCTGCGAAAGGCTCATCAACCTTTCCACTGATGTAAGGCAGCTCCCTCAGAACTGGGGAATCGGATGCGTATTTCCCAGAGTCAAGTTCCTTGCTCTGGCTCTTGGTTACGTTACTACACAACACGGGATGGAGTTAGCCAAGAGGCTCAAAGTGGAAGAGCTGTTCTCGCCATGTCAGGTCAATTCGAGACTCTTGCAGTAGAGGGAAGAAGCAGTTAGAGAAGGGGAGTTCTAGCTGCTCCAGTCATCCTGTTCCTATGGGTTGTGAGAAATGCTCAAACTGATTTTTCAGTGGGCCTCTCTAAGTCCGTTATTGGGTGGAAGCCGTTAGTTTGGCCTCTAACCTATTACTTTAAAGAGGTGTTGGAGTGACACTGACTGGAGAAGTACCTCTGGTCCTCTGTTGCCACCTCTGTTGTCTCAGAGGCACAAGCTAGCTGCAGAATACGACCTTCCTGCCACACGCTCTGGGCTGTATGCAGCTCCTTCGTAACCCAGCGTTAGTGCTCCACACCACCTCCAAAGCCCCACGTGCCTGCCCTTTGAAATGCTGGCCCCATGCTGCCACCGCTATTCTCTACCAGGTGTAGTACGTTGCAGCTTGTTGAAGGTCCCTCTCCAACCTGCTTAAATCAGAGCTGAAGCACGTCAGGATCGTAACTTGTACTAAAAACTGCCCTCAGACTTGGCAGCAAAATTTAATGTAGATCAACAGCTGTGAACGAGATCTGGGAAGAAAAAAAACCTGAAGAGGTTGTCTAACGTTTGGGGTGGGGGGAAGTACTATAGGTCCATAGTGTCTACTAGCTGTGCTCCACTACGAGCCCAGGCAGCTCTGGAAGCTGCTGATAATGCTCTCCCCTCACCAGACTCAATTAAATTCACTGTTTTGCTCCTAAACCTGCGTTGCTGGGAGCAGTTTCATCCCTTCAGAGCTGGTTTCCTGCTTCCTTTCACCTGCTCACTGCTATTCACTACCTCGCGGGGGTCTCCCTCTTGTTGCTATGACAATACTTCGTGCCTTTAATCCAACTATCTGCAAGCCGTTTCATACCCAGTCCCTGCTTTCCTGAAAAATTAGGCCACATTCTGCTTCTGAAGGACGAACAAAGCCCTCCTCAAACCCTTGTAGTTAAACAGGAGCACCCCCACCCTCCCGAGAAGCTGTTTGACCAAATTTGTCTCTGATGTGAGCGCTCGCCTCCTGCGCAGGGCTCAAATCTCGCCAGCTAATGCCAAGGCACCGAGACCAACCGCTGCTTGGAGTGGGGCCAAAACCTGTTCCATCGCTCCCGCGCAGCCACTTCAGAGCCCTCTCGTCGAAGTTCGCGGTTATCACCGCCCCGCTCACCCGCTGCAGCAGCGCTGCTGCAATTACTGCCTTGCTTTCTTCTCAAAAGGCAAAACTAAACAGGGCTCCACGAGTGGCTTTTGGTGCTGGGTAAGCGTTCGTTACGGGCTCCTCATCCAACACAAACCTTAATGCAGTCCAGGTGCTAGGACTAAGATCCTGCAGGCAGTTCTTTCCAGCGGGAGCAGGTGGGAGCTGTTTCCCCTTCTGCCACACAAACACTGAGCCCTGCTGATGGCCAGGCACCGCGCTCTGCCAGCAGCACGGCTCGCCTTTAAACAGCTCTCGCCACTGAGGCACGCGCTCCGTGAGCAGAAGACCACAAATACAGATTAATTGCTTTTCTTTTAAATTGCATGCCGCTTCTATGTTGTTAAACTTGAGTGCCAAAAAGGCAGTTATGTTAAATTAACTGACTGAAGTTGACTAATTTTCACAGTTTGCAGCTTGATTCAGCAGCTTCTACCATTTCTCATGCAATGCTCTTTAACATGGGAGGGAGATCACCATTTTGTACAGAAACACCTGCTTTTCCTCGCAGCCAATTGCTTGATTTTCTCCGCAAGGAGTGTGTTTGGTTTATGTCTCGGGGAAGCTTTGGCTTGTGCAAAAAGCACGGCTTGCACAGGAGCAAGCAGGGTAGGGGACTAAGTGTGCATCAGTGACTCATATGGGTCACCCGGAGAGTGAAATCCCTGCTGCTGCAGTTCACTTCCAGCCTCCTCATCCAGAATCACAGGACTCAGAACAGACCTAAGAGATTTCAAGGATTCATCTCCATCGCAGACTTTTTTGTTGTCTTCTAACAGGAAATTAAAAAGCAAACAGGCAAGAAGTCGACCTGCAGCTGGAGGAGGTCACAGATTTCAAGCCTCCATGCAGGACACCAATAATTGTTATTTGAAACGGAGGCTATGCAACGTGAAGGAAAAAGTGAGAGCAAGCCGAAACGACAGATTTGCTTCCTCCCAGCTTGTGCCTAATCAAATTCCTGCAGGGTCTCGTAGGCATCATGGAGGCCCCGTTCTCGCCAAAGCCTGCCTGTTGGTACAACAACTACAGCGTGCTTCTCCCCGTGCCTCTGCTCTTCCCGTGTGCTGAGAATCACGGCCACATGCCCTGCTGCTGGTAAATGAGCCAGAGCTCAAACAGGGATTTTCAGCTCTGCCATTACACCGACTTGAAGATTTTTGCTTTGTGATAGGTATTATGGGCAAAACTTACTTGATCGCCAACCTGAGCAGCACGGAGCTGAAGGTCCACTGTGGAGCGGGGCAGGCAGACGGTGCAGCAAAACCCGAACTAGTTGGGTGTAATTACGGCTTTCAGCTGTGATACAGGGGATGGCATTGGCACAGCAGTTCTGGTGACTAATCAGGACATGACAAGGTGCAAAGAACCCTCCAAGTTCTGCATGTCTCATAAAAATCAACAGCTCCAGCACTGTTGTGGCATGCGTGTAAAGCTTAACCAACAAAGTGCTGTTGCATAGCAGCCAGGGTACTGACGGCTCACTGCAAACCACCAGGCACAAGCCTACAGGAATTCAGCAGCCCCATTTTAGGAACAATCTAACCAAAACGAGGACAGAACTGCTCCATCTGTACCCTGCTGCTCAGCCCCTGAAAGAACACAAAGAGCTCGGGAAGCCAATTCCTCTGCCTTCTGGCTGTAGCACCACAGGATAAAATCAGAACGAAGCAAAGTATTCCTTTGCAAGCTTTCTTGCCTTAAGCTGACATTTTCCTTCCCTCCTGCCCATTCTGAGCCAGTTTTAGCAATTTTAGACCTGTGATGTCACGAAGCAGCCGGTTCTGGTCCCTTTTGCTGTGTAATTTCCTGGCTGCTGCAGGGCCCACGGGGCTCCTCCCTACACACGAGGATTTATTCCCCTCCCAGAGCTCCAAGCCCAGAGTTCCAAGACCCCCCGGTGGCCACGATGTTGGTTCGTGGTTGAGGTACTGCCGGGACAACTCTCCGCTCCCTGTTTTCCAGCCTGTGCCTGTGCCAGCAAGCAGTTATTCCCACGGCGACATTCAGCACTGCCCACACGCTGCCTGCCTCCCAGCCTCTCCCTGCTGCTGGCCAATTCCCTTCGACAGCGTCCACCTAACCGCCAGCTGCAAGCCCACAGACTGAACCTCGGACTCAGCCAGGAGGTAACGGGCGAGGAGGAATGACTGCTTTTAGTACCGAGACCACCCGAGAGCACAAAGCTTGCCTCACCCAAAGAAACGCATCTGCTCCGATCTCCCGGGGGAAACGAGCGGGTCCAGGAGCAGCTGGAATGAGGCGCATCATCTCCACTGACCTGGTATTTTGTGGTCTCTCCTCTTGTACCAGTACCAGCTGAGGTTTTTGAAGAGCGGGGGCCACTGCTAAGGTCTCTCTCCTTTGAGCGCCCTCTGAGCACACTGCAGCTCCTTTCCTCAGGTGTTAATAGAAAATGGGGAGCAGAGTATGTCCCAGTTACATCAACCTTGTGGGAACACAAGATCTCTGAGACCTTGATCCTATCAGGTTTGATGTATCAATGGAGTGGAGAGAGCTTTGCCTGCTCTGGTGGTGTGTGGGGGAAATGCAGAAGCAGCAGGACGCAGAAATACACGGCATGCTTGCACAGCCTCGTTCCCTTACAACTCCGGTGTAAACCAGTCCTTCCCTCCTGATGAAGAGGGCTAACTCCTTTCCACTGGGCAATTAATGCTGACTTCCGTCATTTTCTCCCTCATTTTGAGCAGATCTCAAATCAAAGAAAATAACTAGGATGCATGCCTTTGGCCAAAGCACAAGCTTTTTGCAGGAGTGTTTGTGGGCTGAGGTCAGACGGGCACTACCAAGTGGATACCAGCACTGTACCCGGGGAAGACAGCATTTTGGGAGAACAGATGTCGGTGCTTATCTTACATAGTTCTCTCATTCCTCCTTAATGACTGTACCTGAGCACATCATAATCTGTAATGTAAATCTCACCGCAAAGCAGGAGCGTGCTTGTGCTGAGCAGGGCAAAGCGTGCCAGCTGCCCAGTGAGGAGTCCGTGCTTCCATCCTGGGGCAAGAGGACCCCGGACCCCAGCCTGCTTCTGTCCCTCTCTGCTGCTGGTCCGGACTCTCCTCCTCGCCAGGAGCGTGAACAAAACAGCAACTGGAAAATGGAGCCTGCTGGCAACAGCTGAGAGCAGAAAGGCAAAGCTCCACCTGCAACGCCGCACGTGGGGTTTGCCAGGAGCAGTCAGTGCACAACAAGGACCCTTGTCACATCCCCACAGCCCAGCCAAGAAAAGAAATGCAGTCTGCTTCAAATCCTGGCCGGCAGCTCCTGCTTCCTCATCAGCTCTGACCTGCAGCTCCCGCAGGACCGCCCTGACACAGCAGCCTGTCTGAGAGCGCCGTGCCTTACCTCCTGCCTGCAAATAACCTTTCCCTTCCCCTCCTTCCTCCACGTGTTCCCCCACAGCCGTCATTTCTTACTCGCAGCCTTTTAAACAAAGCCTCTTTCCCGTAGCTATTTTACAGCAGGGATGATCTCCCAAAGATTGCATAACCACGGAGCGAAAGTCCCTGTTTTTCTGTGCACCAGCCTGAAAGCGACCCGGGCATCTCCCCCGATGGGCTGGCAGCACACATCTCCAGCCAGTGCTTTCCTGTTAGCTGGTAGGGCAGTAAGAGGTGAAAGAGGCAGGCCCAGATGTATCTATATCCTTCTCCACAAAACCAAACAACAACAAAAAACAAACCAGAGCCCTCCAAATCATACTTGTGAGGTAAGCAACCCACTGCAGCCCCTGCTGGGCTGGCCTTTTGCGAGCCTGTTTGACACAGTGCCCAAGAGCACAGATCTAATTTTAACCCAGTCCCTTTGCCCACCCTTAGGAGACCATCTGTGTGATGCTGGACACGCCTAACCACAGACATGCAGATTTAAAAAAGGAGGCACAGCAGGTATCAGATAATAAATGAAGTCATTTCTCCCCCGCAGCGCCTCTTCCTTGTTCCTGGGCTCCTTGCGCGAGCACTGCTGAACATCGAGATCCTTCTTCTACTGGGGCTGGGAGCCACGAAGCAGAGGCAAAAGTTATTATTCAAAGTAACCCCCAAAGGGATGGAGACCTGGGTCCAACATGGGGTGTATCAGCAGTACCAGCTCATTTGTTAAAAAAAGAAAAATCCACCTGGGAGGATTACACAGTAAAGAGTCCCTAAATCAGACCGGGTGGCTGCCTGCTACAGGCAGAGGCCCGAGCGCTGCACGGGGGTCTCTGATCCCAAATGGAGCCCCTCCGGTGCTGGCTGTGCTCCGGGCACCCACTCACAAAGCTTTCAAAGCACGTGACAGCACCGCTGCTGCTGCTGTGCCATGATTGATGCCTGTCACGCTAACCAGCACTGTCTCATTGTATCTCGCGTGTTTCCCTGTCACCCCAGATAGATTTCCATCTGCTGTCTCTCATCTTAGCCTGGGAAGTCTTCAGGGCAAGAGCCATCAGTGTATCCTGTGTTTCTATCTTAGTTAGCACAGAGGGCTTCTGCTCCATAACCTGGTGGCTCCTAGACAATGTGTAAAGTCAAATAATTAACACTCATCACCAGCAAAATCCCCCCAAAAGGAAGCTTCATGGAAGCCTCCCAGAGCTCAGAGCACTATCCCAAGCATTAAAACATTTCTACATTATCTCTAGCACAGAAAAATTGGCGTTGTTGCAGTCAGCTACAGCGATATTTTACTGATAGCAAGAGGGAAGAGGCAACGTTGCAATAAGGCAGCTTTTATGTGCATGGTCTTGCCCCGCAGGCAGGAAACAACAAGGCATGGTACTGCTGGGCTACAGCTCAGACAAGTTCCAGAGAGCCAGATCTCATACGACACTGGCTTATTGCAGGCATACCAGCCTTCAAAAGCCATCATAAGGAATTCATGGAAAGCAACCAACCTACATTTCACCCAGGGAATTCCCTGCCCCTGGAGATTAGCAAGGCCACAGGCAAGCTGATCTTGAAAATAACAGGGATGTTATCTAGAGATAATTTAAGGAAGAGAAGACTCTGTATGTCAAAGCCTACGGCAGCCAGTAGCAGCATGTAACAAAAAAAGGAACTTCCCACCACGCCTTTTTAAAGGCAATTACCCAGCACCCTTGCAGTGGGGATGTGCTCTCTTCAAGACACAGAGGACAAGCGACCGAACGGCCTTTTGTCCCACCACCAGACCCTCGCATCCCGTAAATGAGGAGGAGACCCTACCTTAGTGCAATTGGCAGCTTTCGGCTCCAGGTCGTTCAAGGTGACCAGCTCCCGGAGCAGGCTGCTCTCCTGGTAGCCCCCCTTCACTCCTCGCAGTTTGAAGTAAGCCTGAGATCGCTGGAGGATCAGCCTGAGGTTCACAGCGAACCCCGCCATGTCTATAGCAAAGGGCCGATGCGGGTCGAACACGGTTTTCCAGCCGTAGACCTTCCCCGCAGCGTTCACTTTGGGCGACTCGTAGCGCAAGCCGCCGACGAAGGCTACTGGCCACACCGACACCTTCCTGGTGCTGCGCATCTGCAGGCAAGGAAAGAGAAGTGTTGGGTGGGTGCACGCGGAAGGACCGGCTGCACGCAGCCTCCAAGGCCCCAGCAGCACCCCAGCAGCGTGCCTTCACCTCGCTCGCTGCCCTGCAGGGGCCGGACGGCGGTAATGGCGCAGCGAAGAGCCTGGGTCACGGTCCCAGACGCCCGCTGTGGCTTGGCAACGGGGCTCCTTGCTCTGCTCACCTCCACGAGGACGCACGTCCTGGGGCTGGGGAAGCAGAGCGCTTTGGGAAGTGGCAGCTGGGAACCACGTGTGAGTTCAGTGCTAGAAACAAAGCTGCCGGTACGAAACCTAACCGAGATGTGCGTTTGGTCAAAAGGCCTTTGGAGCTTTGGTTCTTTAGAGCTTTGGGTTCTCCACGTGGACAGCTGGGGAAACCAGGACGCAGAGGAGGGAAGCACGCTGTCCGAGGCCACCTGGGGACCCAGGGATGGCTTATCTAGGAAGAAAGGTGTTTCCTCTGAAAGCTAAGGAGTCTGAGCTGCAATCCCAGCCTCTGAGGCACATTAAGGCTAAAAGCATCCTTAGGGTGAGGCACCACAACTGTACCCCAGAAGCCTGGGGACACCTGGAAGCACAGCCCCTCCAGAAGCCCCCAGCAGGCAGGCCAGCGCCCTGCAGCTGCTCCTGCTACCCAGAGGGATGTTGGAGGCTTCTGCTCCCCGTGGAGTCAGCAGAAGCTGAGAGGAGCCATCAGGGGACACCTCGGATGCCCGTGCTTGCCAGTGCAGATGATGTGCGTGCCAGCCCGCCTGCGCACCCCCCGGCACCCTGCCCTGCTCTGCTGCCAGGCTCAGCCTTGTCTCCTGCTCTCAGCCCAGTCTCTTAGATCAGGGATCTCCCAGAGCTAATCTCATCACTGCTAATTACTGCAAACGAGACCAGAAGAGCTCTGGCACTTGCCCTTCTGCATTATACACATGCCAACGGCCGTCCCTGTCCGCAGGGAGCAATAATGCGTGTCTTCTGCATTTCACAGCACATTTCATCGGCTCCATGCGACCTGAGCTGCAGCTACATCTCAGAGAGGAGAAGCCTCTGCGAGCAGAGCACCCGCGTGAAGCACACGGGTGAACGGAGGAACCCTTTCTGCTTTATTAATGCACGGTGTCTGTCTGAGGGTGCTGCCAGAGCCAGCCTCAAAGGACAGTGTGGAAAAACTGCGTTCAGTTTGAATTTGCTCTCAGCTTTAAAAGCGTGCGTATTCCTGTGGCTGTCCGAGCTCAAGGGAAAGCCATCGGGGAGATAAAGGCTGGGGGGGGTAATGAATAAACAGGAGATCCCTGGAATGAAATCTGGCAACCATTAAGGAGGCAATCCTACGTCCTTGTCCCTTGCTGCAAGAGCTCAGCCTCAGCAGATGGGAACGGGGCATTTCTGAGCTGGGAGCAGGGGAGGTGCAGTGCACGTGGCGCTGTAAGACCGCTGCTTACCTGCAGACAGGGAGAGGGGCAGGAGGTCATTTACAGCCCGCACGAGAGCGGAACAGGCAGCAAAGGTGGGAAAGCACAGGGGAGCCTTCCCCTGCTCGAGTCCGACAAGACTGTCAGGATGTGCTGAAATTCTGCCTGCAATCACAGCTCCCTGAGCCGCGAGCTTCAAGGCTGAGAGCTCAGCCCCAGCCCCTGCTTAAATCACCCCGAGCCCATCGCTCCCCGGTGCTGCAGGAGGAAGAGCTGCAGAGGGGAGCTCTGCACACACCTCCCCGCAGCAGGAAGGGCTCCACTTTTCTGGGAGGTGAAGCGAGCGCTGACAAACGCATGCTCCTCGTGTGTGCGGCAGCCCGGAGACAATCTGCAGAGAGCATCTCTGAAGAAGACGTCCTGAGAGTGCTCTGCCTGCGCCAACAGCACTCAGGCGTAACTCTGAAGGTCTGCTCCCTCGGCTGGGAGCTGTGCAGAGCAGATGCCGGGCTCTCGACAGCTCCGGAGTTGAAGCACGGAACGCTCGGGGATGAGAGCAAACAAATGCAAACGGCAAGCAAGGAGGAGAAACCCCAGGGACTCCTCAAGCGAGAACAAACAGGGATTAACAAATAGCCGAGTGCAATACGTTGGTGACAGAGAAGAAAAGTGGATAACAGCAGACCAGGAACCAGCCTGAAGTCTCCTCCAGGGTGGGACATGGCAGGAGGATGGCCAAGGGTTCTCTTCCTAGGTACACACATGTGTCTGTGCAGGTACGAAGGAGAGCAGCTGATGTTCCGGCCCTAACAATGGCTCTTCTTCCTTTGCAGTAAGTACCACCTGCATGTTTCTCTTGCTAGGGTCTTACCAGCCAGCTCCTGCCTCGAGATGACCGCTCTTCCTCATCATAAACACCCTTTTGTGGACATGTTTTAGCGTGGCTTTCTGCCACCAAGGGAAACGCCTTGTGCTTCCACTCTGAGGGAAGCAGTGCAGCTGGGAGCACCAACAGGCAGAGGTGGGAGTGCAGAGCCAGGGCAACGAGATCCCTTCAAATGCTGCAAACGACTTCAGGTGACAAGCACAGACACACACTAGTATGCCTCCACCACGTGCCACAGGACAAACTGGGGTTCCCGTTGCTCTGCATTACTTTTGACGCTGGAAGTGCACACTTTGCAGTGGTTTGGCCAAGCCCTGGAGGAAACTTCAGGGCAACCACTACAGAGACAGAACTGACCTAGAGCTCAGGAGATGTGTACGGGATCTCCTTGGCTCAGTACATGATATCTTTTACAACTCACACACAAATCTGCTGCGTTCAGCTGGCTGGGGCTCCCCCAGCAGGCTCTTACCTCCTCGAAGAGCTCCAGGCTGTAGGTGTTGTCATCGTCGGCGAAGTAAACGATGCCAGGCTGGCTGTTATTTTTGTTAAAGGTCTCTCTCAGCCATCTCAGGGCCAGGTTCCTCTGCATGGTCCCCCGGGGGATGCGGGGATCCCTCATGTCTCCCCGCAGCTTGTAGTTGCGAGGTGTCTCCACGTTGAGGTGGGTGTAGTTCAGCCCCGTGTCCCGCAGCAGCCGGGTGATGAGCGGCGTGCGCCGCTGCGAGTCCTCCACCAGGATCCAGTGCAGGTTGGGGACGTGCAGCAGGGTGTTGGCCAGGCGCGTCAGCTCTGCCTTCTGGACGGGCCGGCTGTAGGTGGGTGTAATGACGTGGATGGTGGGAAGGGTGTCTGACCACGGGGGTGGGCGTGTATAGACATATTCTGTCCTCACCACCTCCACAATGTCCCGGTCCGACAAGCAGTATTCCTTGGAGTCCAAGCCTGCAGCGAGATCACGCCGGGAGTCACCACCATCATCTGAGCAAGGGTACGAGAGAGAAGAAAAAGCCGCATGGACTCGGTCCTCCGACACCCACCCTCCCCGGGCCGAGCCCGCAGGCTGCTTGCTGAGAGCAGGAGGTCACCCCACAGCTCGAGAGGAAAGGAAACAAGCTGAAATGGAGGCTTTAATAAATACGTACACGGATGAATAAAGGAATGAGGGACACACACCCGTGAGAAAAGAAGCTCCTCCTGGTAGAAGAGCAGCACCAAGCAAGGCCTGAGAGCCCAGCCCAATGGTGCTGCTCAGAGTACGCAGCTTCCAAAAGTACCCAGAAGAGACAGACAATTAGATCTAGATAACAAAAAGAGCATCAAGGACTGGCGATCTGTCATTCCCAAAGAGCTCCAGGGCAAGAGGGAAGCTCCCCCGGCAGCATCGTCTGGATACTGCAGCACCCCCCTTCCTGACCGGCCTGGGATGCTGCACGGAGAAGCAAGGGCAAGACACAGTCGTTAAGTCCAGAGACAGCAGAAACTAAAGCCTGCAGTTGTAGGCTTTTTCCTGCAGAGACTTTCACCTGCCCCTAACTTCTCCTCAACAAGACCCTACAGATTTCTGAACAGCCCATTCGGTATTAGGATGTGAACAGCAGCACAGCACTGCACCAGCTAACAGCACGTAGGATCAACTGACCCTAACATCTCAAATCCTCGCAAAGGGAGACTTGGGCACAACTGGCTCAAGGTCAAAAAAAAAAAAATATTCCTGCATTTGTCACTTTTCCAGGGTGCAACTTCCACAGGTTCATACCACTGCAGACGGGCAGGAATACCAGTCTGCATTTAGGGACTGGCAGAGGTGAAGGGGCATCGCTCTGCAGATATAAGCCAGCTGGTGGGCACCTAAAACTTAGAAAGCCAGCTACTGCCAGGAGCTTGAGATGAGAAAGAATGGGAACAGACACTAGCACTGACCCAGTAGGGTCTTACTTATAATTGTTATGTGGTTGTTCATAGCACGTCACTCCTCCAGCAGCATAGACATCGATACCAGCCCTGAACGAAGGCTTCATACACCGTACCATTGAAGGAGGGAGGGTGTGTGTCTGGAGGGGTGGGGGGACAAGAGCAAAGTGTTCTGCACGTGCTGGGATCAGGCCCTAGCACGGTAAAGCACGTCTGCTTCACACAGCACAGCTCTGAAAGCGCAGTGCACTGGAATCAGTTCAAAAATAAAACCACAGAATGCACGGGGCACAGACAGAAATGCAATTAGCCAGGCTGGAGACACACGAGATAGTTTGCAAACCCCTCCAGGTCAGCCCCTCAGCTGTAAATCCCGGCACGCGTATCGGCTGCCGCCGCGTGCTTAGCAGCCTACGCACACATCGCACTTTCAGCACCTGCTGCCGAAGGATCTCAGAAACGCATCACAAGTACAAAACAATTTCTCCTAAGAGCTTCAGGCCAGTCTCTACCACCACGCATTTTCCACCGGGGGCTCACAGCAGCACAGGCAAAGGAAGCAGCTTACCGAGGTCACCAGCAAGCTCAGGACCAAGGCGGAGCGGGGCAGTCTCTGTGCTGGAACCTCCATGGCCATGGCCTTTCACCAAAAGGCAGCTCCTGGTTTTTAGGGCATTGAATCAAACCACGATACAGCCAGCATGTTCTTAGGAGACTTTCAAGCCCTGTTTTGGAGCCCAACAGAGACCCCTCGTCCTCTGACACCCTGTCCACCTTTCAGAGAGGCTCACAGCCGTCCTTCCCTTACGAGCTGCCCGAAGCCCTGGGGGGTGCTGCCAGCCCAAAGGCCTCCAGAGGGCAAGGTGAAACGGCTCGGGGCGGACTCCGAACCTCTGACAGCTCACACTGCACGTCAGACTGCTGAGCAAAAGCATAAGCAGCCGTGGAGGATGGGTGTGAGCACTAGAATGAAAAGGGAGAGAATCTCCCAGAGAAAGGGCCTGGAGAGAGCAAACGAGTTGGCTTTCTTCCCCGGCAGCAGGGCAGAACTGAGAACAAAGGCTGAAGGCAGTGTGGCTTTCTCCAGCCCCCAGGAGCTCTCCCTGCCCTCGGATACTGCTGCTTTGAGAAGAATGGCATAAAAACCAGGACCCTTCTGGCCAGAGAGGACCCCCAAGAACCTCCCGCATTTGTCTGATTTGAGCCAGAGCGCCACTTAATGCTTTGTGCGACAGGTAAGGTGGAATCTGGCTTTTCTCCTGCATTTTACCTTCACCAAACAAATCAGGGCAGATGCTGGCTCTCGGTACGTACCTTCCCCTTCAAGCCCAAGAGGACCAGTTTGCTGCTTTCCTGGGGACACAAACAGTGCTTTTTGCCTCATGTCTCCTAGACCAACTGTCTCCAGTAGCAGCTTTGCTTCCTCTGCTCTCTTTTTTTGCAGTTTTCCTGCTGGACTAATTTCTGTGAGCATGCTGCAAACGCCAGCAGAAAGGGACTCCTCTCTTCCAGATCACCAGGGAACAAAGAAAAGCATCTTCCTTCCGTGCTCTGTTCCCCTGAATCTGGATTTAGGTCATGAAGAGCTCCCCAACTACAGGGGCATGCCCATGCCTTGGAGTTTGATGTCTCCAAAGAAGCCCGGAACACGCTGGGCTGTTCCTACAGCACAAGAGGGGAGGCTTCTGCGTGAGCATGGGCTGGGAGCTGAGATGAGCATGGCTGCCATGGAGAGATGAAATGAGAGAGGAGATGAGGACGAGGGAGGGATGTACAGACTTGGCATGGGCTGGTTTGATTTCTCTCACCCTTGTGCACTGCAAGCAGTGGAGCAATGGTGCTCTGGTGCCAGACGGTGATTAGTAGCGTCCAGGGCAGAACTATCAGCACGATAGCCAGGATGTCTCGTCTCTTCGGCATCTCCAAGACTGACTGGACCCACAGCTCCTCATTACCTGACAGTGAAAACCCCAGAGACAGAACAGCAGAGCACATGGAGAACAGAAATAAATGGGCAAGAAGGAACAAGGACAGAGAAAGAGAACGCGAGAGAGGGAGAGAGCAGCGAAGGCGACACGACTCGCAGGTCTTACCAGTGCTCACAACCCACCCATTGCAGAAGCAGGTTTGGAGGGGCCTCGGCTGCTGGGACCAGGAGCAGGAGACAACTTCTACAGGACGCTGCTGGGGCCTCCAGCAGGAACCTCAGGGACACATTTGGCAGGAGACCTGCAACACAAAGCACCGGTGAGCAGGCGGGGAAAAGTACATGGGAGCACGCAAAGCTCACAAATCCTCCCTGCAAACAGCAAATCAAACTGACCAAGAGGAGCGTGTGCCACCCCTCCAAGAGAGATGCCTCCTGGGTGCCCAGGGCCTTGCTTCCCTTTGCATCCACTTGTTAAGCAAGGCCCTCGAGCAGCTGCTCGGTGCCTGAGCTATCCCCCAGCAGCACAGGGCCCTACAGCCACCAGGCAGCCGGGTCTCCCAGCACCCCGTGCTGAGCCCAAGCCCTAGGAGGACGCAGACACCGCACCAGCCACATCAGCACAGCAGCAAGCGCCCTGACCCACCAGAGCCTCTCCCTCCACTGGGCAGAGCTCTCAGCAACCAGGAGGGAAACTGAGCCTGTGTTCTTGGGGACGTGGCTCCAGGGAAGCCAGTGACCCCGTGTTTTGCTTGTCATCATCATCCCCTCGGCTCAAACCATCCCACTGGCACCTTCCATGCAGCTGGGTTTAACTCAGGTTTCCAACAGCCTGGTCAGGTTCACTTCTTCCATCTCGGAGGTGTTGCGGCTGGAGTGTATTAAACTGCCACAATGGCTTACTTCGATTCAATACAAGCGCATACAAGATTTAAGCAGACTGTATTTTATCCGAGTATCTTGGCAAGCAAAGTGCACCACTTAGCAGGGACACGCGCGGTGGACAGTTTGCAAACACGGGTAGCAGTTTAGTACCACTGCTCCCTTGTGGGGGAATGCATTAGCCTGCTGCTTCAAGGGCTGCACTGCAGACAAGGGAGAGCCCAGAGCACACCGCAGCCACAGGCGGCGAGGTCTCGGTGCTGGGGAAAAGCACCGATCCCCCCCCCTCACCACCTGGCGGGTTACTTTCACTGCAGTGCCCTGGAAACCATCAGATCCCCTCCTAAAGTCAGGGGGGAGCTCCTCAAGCCCAGCCTATGATGCACACAGATGCTACTTCGCAGGTGTTTTCCCCCGAGACCCTTGGAGCTTGCCTTTTCTTGGGGGGCAGTGGGCAGTCACGGAGAGATCCGGGCTCAAAGCCTTCATTAGCCCAGTTCGGATCAATCTGGATTGCCCTGGGCCATGCCTTGACCACTGGGCTGCACAGGCAGCCTCTGGCACCAAGCCGGGTGGCAGACTGGAAGTGAAATGGCTCCAAGACCCGATGGGCCGCCCCTCTGAAGTGCAGGCAAGGCCCTGGGCAGAATCTGGCTCTGCCACGTAGGCACTCCAAGCACAGAGGTGTTCATTTGCCAGGGAAAACAAGGGGTAGGGAGAACAGAGATTGGCCTTTGTCCTTCCAGGGCACGTGGAAATCCTCAACAAATGTTTCAGGGAATCCTTTATTTCAACCTCTACAACAACCCCACGGGACAGAAAATCCCCAGCCAACTCCAGCGTGGCCCTTACATGCAGCAACCCCTCTGGCACCACGCGCGGGGGCAGTGCCTCACCCGAGAGCCCCTCGCCAGAGGACACAGCCCGTAGACGCACCGGAAAACTGCATTTTGGAAGTGCAAGGATGCGCAGTACTGAAGGAGGTCACGGTGGATCAGGGCAAGGTGCAGCCAGTAAGGGTGATGAAAGAGAGCCAGTCTTCTGGAAGGGTCTCCAGAGAAAACGACAAAACCCCAAACCAGCCACCAAATACATCCTTTTTACTGAGAACAGGGTTTCCTGCAGCCCAGCTCAGGGAGCCGGCACTAAAAAGCTTTTCACAGCCCAAGGAACTGCGCCGTGCAGCCGGACACCCTGCAGTCTTTCAAGTATCTCCTGGCAACACGGATTTGTCCTTATTTTTTTCAGAACCGGTAAAAGCAGCCTCATTCACACAAAATAAACCAGGGAGGAAGAGGAGGAATTATTCCAGCCTCCTGCTCCATCCCTGTACAGCTCCTAAAGCACGAGAGATCCTGCTGGCCTCGCACTGCCAAGGCACGCAGCGCCCTCAGGGAAGAGCACTTGGCCTCATCCTGGCTGTCCCTGCAGCTGCTGTCAGTGCCTGAACAGGGGACCCCTGAGCGCTGGCATCCCTTAAATCCCCTACTAAACCCAGGACATGTTTTTTGAGCATCCCGGTAGGGCAGAGCCCTAAGGGGCAGCCCTGAAAGGACCCAACACCTTGCCTGTAAGGTGCCTCTGCTGCAAATGCACCAGGTAAAGGACTGTGCCGCTGGGGAGGGGTGGCAGGGGATGCCATGCCAACAGGGCCACTCGGGGTCGATTTGTAGCGCCGTCAAGCTGCCACGTTGGGCTGCCACGCATCAAACACCCTGTTTGTCAAGGGCAGCTTCCTCTGAAACCAGTGCTTTCGCCTTTTCCCTGGCTCAAATCGCCAGCATCCATCCTCCCCCAGGACAGCCTGGCTCTGGGCTCGGTGCGATGCACAAAGGGCACCCTTGGGCTGGGGTGCTTCTCTGCTCTCCACCCCTTCAGCACAGGGGAGAAGGAGCAGGCGCCCCTCATTTGGCGCCTGGTCTCTGCAGCATCGATTCCTTTTAATTAGCCACGGAGCACTCAGCAGCTCCCTGGTCAATCATCTGTCGGGGCCGTGCTCCAGCTGCCGAGGGCCAGCCCAGCCCACGTGTGCCCCAGCAGAGAGCCGTGGGCTGCGCTGCGCTGCTCGGGATGGCAGCGGAGAGCTCGTGGGGCCGGGATCTGCCCCGGGCACGCGTCCTCCCCGCGTCCTCCCGGGGCCGCTCCTTTACCGCTGTCAACAATCGCGGGCTGCAGCTGTGGATCAGATACGCACCCTGAGCACAGCGACTGTAATGAACCCGCAGGGACACAGCCCCAGCCTGGACCCGAATTCAGACGGCAGCGGCCGTCTGGGGGTGGCCGTGGAGCCCCCGACCGCAGCGCGACCCACGGCTCCGCACCCGCGCTGCCCGCCGGCACCGGGAACTCTGCTCCGCACCGAAGGCGTTTGCTCGCTGCTAATTCCTTGAGCACTGGGATTTTATGGGTGACCCTGAGAAGCCCGGCTGAAGGACACCGTAAGAATCCACTGGGGGCTGCTGCCTTTACCAGCGAATCCAGCCGAGGGCCTCAGGGCAGGGCAGCGCTCCTTGTGCTGTAACAAAGCCACGCTCCCGCTCCCATCACCTGCTGAGGCTGCGAAAGGTGAAATCCATTTTGTGCTACGAACAACAGCAGCTAGGAAACATGCGCTCGCCTACGATTTCACACTGCTGGTGAGAAAAGTCACAGCTTCACGGCCCAGAACAGAGGGCTCGCCCTGCATCCCAAAACCCCTCGCTGCCAAAGCTGAACGAGGATTTTTGTTGCTGTTCATGGCACGGGTGAGGCTAGCCAAGCATCAGGCCGGGGAAAATTGTGCCCCTCTTCAAGGCATTCCCTCTCCTCGTGCCCCACCATAACACCACTCTCTTTTCCCCACTGAAATGCTCAGAACAAAACCTGGCTTTTCCCAGATTGTCTGGTTTAGGCTTCTGCCATCTCCACCTCCACCAGGAAAAGAAGGAGGGGGAACGAATTTAAACATGAAGTAATTAAAAGACACACTCTGTTTTCCACTACAGAAAGCATTTTTTTTTTCCAGGTTTGAAAATTAAAGCAAAATGCACAAATCACCAGCTCAAATGTAAGCAATTTGGGAGTTAAAATATTTCTAAAACAGGGGTGTTTGCACAGTTCGGAGAGCCTTTCCTTGCCAGAAACACGTTTGCCACGCTGCAAGCCACACGGTGGCAGAGATTTCACATCCTCCGGCAGAGGGCAATGGTGTCAAGGCACGGTGATATTAAAAGGGCACTCATCTAATAAGAAAGCTTTAATAAATCCTGGAGCCATGTGCTAGCAACGCGTCGGATTATTAAACGCGGAAGGTTCTTTTTTTTAAATCACGTTAATTGGCGTCAGCTCTGGCACTTACCGTAGGAAACGCCGATTTGATCTGTAATCTGGTTTACAGGCAGCTTTCCCTTCCTTCTCCCTCTGAGGCTGAGCAGCCCCAGTGCCATTCCTCCGTGGTTTTCCCACGTTGAGCAGAAGTGATTTGGAACGTGTTAAACTGAAGGATTGTTTCCACCGAGCTCGTATATGAACAGCAGTCACCGAAGGAAAAATATTGTCCAGATGTAAAAAAAAAAAAAAAAAAAAAAAAAACACAACAAAAACACACTCAACCCCCCCAAACAAACACACCAAACATTTACTTGCGTTACAAAAGCAGCCAGGAATATCAAACAAACACTGCCAAATCCCACAACAAAAGCTTTCGGAGGAAAACAAACACCGATGCTGCAGGATGCGGTGTGTGTTCTCACTGCTAGCTTCTCCCCCTGGGAAAAGCATCCCCTAAACCCAAACTCTGTGTTTTTTTCACCTTTAAATAGCAACTGGTCCTGACCCCTGGGGGAAAACGAGAGCCCTACAAGGCTCCCTCTGCCCTACAGGGGAGCAGGGGGGCTTTGGGGCCACCGATCCCAGCCCGGCTCCGCTCCACGCCGCGGGCAGGGGACAGGCACAGAAGCCTCCTCTCCTGCCTGCGGTTTTGGTGTTTGGCAGAAAAGGCTTGTAAAGCACTGGCTAAAAAATAAAGGTAGTAATAAAAGCCTCTTGCTCGTTAATTACTCTGTAAGCCACAACTGCCTAAAACCCCCATAACTTTAATGGGGACTATTATAAGTATAGTAGCAAAACTGTGAAGCTAATTACTGTTTAGTTATTAAGCAGAACATCGCCAGAACTGAGTAATGAGCACGCAGAATTGCTCATTCTTCGAGGATTTAATCACGGGCGCAAAGTTCAGCCCCAGGTTTTCCCACCTTGGCGGCCGGGACGGGGCTTGGCAGCCCAGCGCCCCCCGAGGGCTGCAGCACACCCCGGGGGAGGGCACCAGCTAGAGCTGCTCTGCACGGCACGGAGCTCCAGCTGCAAACCAAAAAGGGAGCGAAAGTGAGTCGGAAATGTTTCAGATCACCTCTGCCACTCTGCCGGTGAGAGGGGAACTGGATTCATCCATGGGAATCCAAGTGGTTACCTGTTACTCCAGCGGGTGTCAACCATTACACGGTCCCTGTTCAACAAGATGCTTGCAAACTTCTTCCGAAAACCCCAAATCCATGCCCCAAACAGAGGTGCGGCAGCGTCACGGTGGGAAACCCACAGCAGAACAGCACGGGGGCTGCAGGAGGAGTCGGCAGACCCCAAAGCAGGGCAGGCAGGGCGGCGTTATGGGGCGTTTTGTGCAGGGACGGGGAGCTCAGGCGGGGAGCACCAGGACAGCATCGTAGGTCAGGGTGATTGAAGGAAAATAGGTTAAATTCGCCCAGGGAGGCCTGAGGAATAACGAGCCCTGCTGCCACAGTCTTCAAATAGGACTAATTTTGTTCAACATTAACTTGCTTTTATGGGGAAAAAATATAAGAAAAAAGAGAAGAAAAAAAAAAGTGTGTTTTTCCTCTCCTGGGGTTATTTAACCCTTCATCCAGAATTTGTTTTTTCCTTTAAAAAATTAAAATAAGTCCTCTGGCTAAAAATACAGAAATAATATGTGCTTGCTTGCTTTCTTCCTTCCCTCCCTCCTTCCTTCCTTTCTCCCCTCCCTCCCTCCCTCTCTGCAAAAAAAACAGAAAATTCAGATATACTGGCAAAGCCGGGAAAGGAAGCTGGGTTTTAGGAGGCTGTTTTTCCACTCGGTTCTTTTGGCCAGCTCCACCTGGGAACCCCAGGCCTGCCCACGCACTCTCTGGCTGTGCACACAGGTGCCAGCGCTTGTGTTTCCCGAGCTGTTGGAGAAACCGGGGCACAGACTGCAGAATTTCCCCAAACTTGCAACAGTCGAGACAAAATTTGACCTGCTCTCCCCTTCCAGTCCTGAGTCCCTGATCCCTGTTGCAACAAATGGGATCAAGAACACAAAAAATAAAAAAAAAATAACCTCACAAAAAAAAATAAAAATCACAAAAAAATAAAAAAAATAACTGAGCTTCTCAGATCAACTCTCAGAATTTAAAGCAAGCATGAGCAAAGTGGATCAAGGGAGCTCAACACAAGCACAATTAGTTTCTGTAACTTATTGCCACAGGACACTAAGAAGAACAAGAACTTAACAGGATTCGCAAAAGGATTAGTTGTGTATGTGAATAAACTGCATATCCAGAATTAGAATGAGCCACCCACCAGTTTGGAAAACACATAAACCCTTGAGTCTCAGAGCTTAAGCCAAATTTTAACAAGCATCAGGAACTTTCTCGTCTCCCATTAATCCCCCCGTGCTGCTCTGCCTTTGCAGGTGCCGGTGGAGCTGGGGAGGGGACAGGAGATGTGCCAGCACTGCTCACGTGCTGACGACACTGCCTCATCCCAAGATTTTGCCGCTTCCAACAGCAAAACGGATCTTCTGTTAAATCCTTAAAAGATTTAATGCGTTGTCCTAAATGCGGTTGCTTTCCTGTGCAGGTTCTCGCAGCGCCGCATCCAAACGCTTTCCAGGATTTCTCACGGACCCTCAGCTACAGCTGCTGCGCTTCCTTCCCTTGTTGCTCCAAGGATGTATAGGGGACTGCCTCGAAACGGGCAGGTATCATTTTATTACAGTGCTTCTGAAGAGGATTGAACACGGGCTTTGCAATCTTCTTGTGATAAGCACGGCACAATCAAAAAATGTGTCATGCACTTGGCACCAGAAAGCGGTAGGGCTGATGAGGACCCTTAGCGCCGGGGAGAGCCTCATCAGTCCTGGCGTGGCCACGCAGGAGCTCCTGCCTGTAGGAGAGGCGGCGCCGGGCTCGCTGCCCTCAGGATGCGCCGGTCCATCCGTCAGGATCGGCAGCGCTTGTTCCAGCCTCCCTCCCAAGCCAGGGAAGCCGTGGGTTGACTCAAGTCTTGGATGAGAAAGCTTTTACGGCGCCCAATGCTGCTTGATAAATGGATGCACTTCACACACGGTTTTTAAAAAGCATCCCTCTTTCTATCATGATGAAAAGCTGTTTGACTTACAGCCCGCTTCCAAAATAGCAAGGCAACTGGGAGCTGTTATCTCGGGAGAAATGCTGACGGCACCCAAGAAAAGTTGTTCGGCTTTCCTAAGGTTGCTTGGGGGTGAATGCTGAGCAAACAGCCCCAGCCGTCAGCTCTCTCACGGCCTTCTCCAGGAAGTCTTCCTGAACTGGTGACACAGCAACACCTTGAAATATCCGCTCTGCTCAGCTCAGACCACATCGATATTGGCAGAGGCAGACGTATTTCCGGACTCCATTTCCACCTCCGTGCATTACTCTGAATATTTTGAGCCCCGCTGGCTTCCATAGATTTTTAAAAGTGACATTAACAAAGGCTGACCCAATTTCAACACGACTGGTCTCAATTCCACAGCTCCACAATAGGCTTTGCATATGCTTTGTCCAAAGGGTTTGAAGGCACACGCGTGGTGTGATCCCGCCTGTAACAGAGGTGTCAGGCTCCGAGAGCCGAGCCTCTCCTTTCTGAGCAGCAGCCCTGATTTCACGGGACCTGCAGGGCTGAATCATTGAGCCAGATCTGGCCGGCCAGCACCAGGCTCCCCGCGGGCTTGCCTTGCTCCCTGTGCCCAAGGAAGCCTAACAAGTTAAACGTGCACGACACGGCCGGGCGATGGAGTAACTGGCACGGCTGTCAGAGCAAGGACTGCAACACTTGCTAACGGCGGAGTAAGGACAACCTCACCGGCACCCTGCTCCCATCTTTTGTTGCTAGTGGCTGGGAGAAGTCCCAGGCTTTCCTACAGTGCTGAAATTCAGGGTGTGGGGCCCTGCCTGGGCGTCTGAGAGCCCTGGGCTGGTGGGATACCCTGGGAACTGCCTCCCATCAAACCGTGAAAGTTCACGAAGATGACCGTCAAACATGAAGAGCCATGCCCAGCAAGCCACAAGCCCTATTTTTTTTTTATCTCCTGGCTGTGCTATGTTCCCAGTTCCAGCCCTGGAGATGGCACTGCTCGCCTCCCACGCGCCAAAGCCACTTGGATCACTGGGGACACGAGGTGGGGGGACGCAGAGGGGTCCGGGCACCTTCAGCATCAGCTGGGAGGCAGCTCACCGACTGCACCTGCGAGCTGCCTTCCGAGCCGCCAGCACTTCCTTTTAATTAGCGAGCGCTTCCCCCACCCTCTGAAAAAAAATAATCCTGCTCTATTGTAACAGAGTTATTAATAACCTGACTCCAGTGCACAAAAAAGGGGAAAAATGAAGCCTTGCAGAGCTAGTGAGCAACCTGGCCCTCTCCTGCTGCAGCGAGCCACCGCTCTGCACCCTGAAACACGTTAACGGGGGGTTTCGTTTCCAACAGCATCGTTTTTCTTCTTTTTCAGTAGCAAACAAGGATCTTAAAGGTGGGTTTTTTTTCTTTTTTTTTTTGGAAGGCTGAGGAAAAAAGATATTTTTTTCCCCAAGCATCCAAATTCTTCCTTACTTTTGAAAACACCAGCTGTCAGAAGTGCACGTCCCCGAAGACAGCACTGAAGGAAAAAAACTGCTTTGCAGGAGAGGTGCTCGGGACAGGCAGCAAGAAGCGTTGTCCCCTGCCACATCGTCACCGTCACTGCTTCGGGGAGGCGGCGTGCTCCTGAATCCACGTGTGCTGTCTCCTCCATGCGCCCACCCCACGGAGCCCCCTGCAGCATGTGCTGCTCACGAGGCAGCCGCGGAAGCCTGGGTTATTTGCTTTGTATTGCACAGGCTCTGAGAGCAGCCGTGCAGATAATTCAAGCCGAGGAGCGTCTGTGCTATAAATTCGCCTCTCGGTTCCTGCCTTACTGCCCGCTACCTTCTCCTTGCAGACGAGCCTGCAACAAAGGGCCCGGCTTTCCAGGCTGGCTGCTGCACCCTGCTCCAGCAGCCTGCTCGAGAGCCCTTGGTAGCTGCTGCCTGAGCAACAAAGCCTGCCCCACACCGCAGAAATGTATTCACATCCTAGCAGCAGCGCTTTTGGAGGGACAGGGCCACTCGTTTCATCACAGGAGCCCTTCCTGCAGCTTTTCCCTCCTGTGGCCTCGAGGGTCGGATCCAGCGAAGATGCAGCGAGGCGCTCAGGGCTCGCTCAGCTCCCGGGTTAGCAGTCAGAAGTCAGGGGCAACCTGCAGAGAAAATCCCCTGCTGCCATCCCCCTCAGGTGCCTTCTTTACATGGCACAGAGAGACCGCCAGCCCGTGACCTCTGCAGAAGTCACTAATGGGACCGAGGGATTAACATCGATTTGTTCAGGCTACAGTGGGGAAACAGAAAGGGGGGGCACCCGGCATGATAAAGCGAGTGCCCAACT
Source organism: Cygnus atratus (assembly GCF_013377495.2). Classification (NCBI taxonomy): domain Eukaryota; kingdom Metazoa; phylum Chordata; class Aves; order Anseriformes; family Anatidae; genus Cygnus; species Cygnus atratus. The sequence continues at coordinate 3,296,451 of NC_066383.1, forward strand.
ATAACACAGCAGCTTGCAACGCGATCAATCGCTGCTTGCAGCTCCGCAGTCCATTAGCACAGCCACAAAGCTACACAACCTTCTCCTTGGAAACAGGATGGTCATTTTAAAATCACCTCCCTTCGATTCCCGGTCACCACCGAGACGCGGCAGGGCCCCCGAACCCCACTGCGCCCGCCGGCAGCAAGCACCCGGGGCTTCCCGTGGCTCTGCCCTCGTCCCCTTCCTCCACGGCGAACAACGAACTCCACGTGCCCGGGAGCCTGCAGGCTTTGCCGTGTCACGATAACGTGGCCCATCTGCCGTTTGGGAGGCATTTGGAAGGAAAGGATCTCTCTTCCTCTACCAGCAGAAGAACCCACGTGCCAATGATCCAGTAACCCCCAGCCGTCCCAGCAGTGCCCAGGGAGGTGCGTTTGGCTCTCGGTTTGACTCCCAGGCAAAGGTCGAACCCACCAGTTTGTCCTGCTTCCAATCCAAGCCCGGTTCTGACTCCGGTTCCCCCTGCGGCTTAGTTATTTTGGCTCACCTGCACCTTGCTTGCTCTCGAAGGGAGATGAGAACAGCTCCCTGCTTCTGGGCAGGAATTACAGGGCTCAAGTGGCTCAGCGGCCAAACACGGCCGTGGCACAAAGCCGCTGCCTGAGGTGCTGGCACAGCACACCTCTCACCAAGCTGACGGCCTGCTGAGCGTGCCTGGGGAAGGTCATTCCTCCTCATTTTAGGCTTACTCAAGGGCCAAACCCATACGAGTGAGAAACGAAGAAGCCAAGCGAGAGCTGGAGGCAGAATTAAGCCAAGAGGGTCTCAGCCCAAGTCAAAGAAGCGGTGCCCAAGCAGCCCCCAGGGAAGAGAGACCCTGAGGGGTGTCTGCCTGCTGCCCAGCTCCCCAGCGCCAGATCCAAGAGCATCCTCACCACCTGTAAATGCTTGACCTGCTCAGCCAGGCACCAACCCGCCCCCAGATCAGCTGGGACACAGGGAAATACTCCCCGTGAGTGTCTGAGCGTCGGGGAGCTCTGGTGTGCAGGAGGCTAAAAGCAGGCACGTGCCACCCGGCACAGAGGGACGCAGCCGGGGTGGACAGACGGACACCCGCGGGGCTGTCCTTGCAAGGTGAGCCACGGGACAAGCCCTGGGGGAGCTCCGAGCAACTGGAGGGTTTTGTAATGGCTGCACTAAGATTATTGTAATCATGCCGTAATTATGGTGCAGCTCAAATCAACCAGGCAAATTGCATCGTTATTACGGCTGTCACCTGCCTCGCATGACAGGGACGGAGGGGTAGGCCACCCCCTGCCCAAGGACGGAGCAGCGTTCGGAGAGTGTCAACAGCGTGTCACAGTCCCACCGCTGCGCCCCCTTCGGGCTGCCCAACCCAAGCCATGGCAGCCTGGTACCTTCTTCAAGCGACCCAGACCACACCTGCACTTCCCTACGCTGGACCTCAATGCAGAACACTTAATTCTCACGTTTATTTTACTTTTTGCAAAATTAAACAAATACCTTTAGCACAAGAGCAGTCCGTGTCATTTGATTGGAACCGTCAGTCTTGCAAATGTCTCTGCTACAGATGACTAATCTTTAAAAATAAGACAAACTTACTAAACTCCTTGACTCAGTTGAAAACGAGCCAGAGGGTAACGGTGGCAGACACAGAGAGGGAGAAACCGGCGCTGCCTGCCTGCAGGAGGGCTCGGCGGTGCTCGTGGCCCTGAATTCTTTTTGCAGCTCGAGGGACTGGGGCTCCTGACGAAACCAGAATCCAGGCTATGAAACGGAGTGTGTGGCACGTTCATGGGGACATCTCGGCACAGTGACTCCTCCAGGTCACCGTCATGTTGTGGAAGGAGAAGAATTTCCTCCCTCGATCGCTCTGTATGGGTTTTCTCAGTGTGGAGCGGAGACCTCATTTCATCCCATCCCCTCCACAGGTTCCCTTTCGAACAGGTCTCCCCAGACCGCCTCGCTTCCCATCTTCCCACCTCCAGTCGATGCCATGCCGCTTTGGGGAGCTTCCGAAGATTTAAAAAGTGGTTACAAGTGCTCCTGAGCTGCAGGGGAGTGCCTGTGCTGATCCCAACATCAGCCTACTCCACCCACAGCCCCTTTCCCCCCCAGACCAAGGGCTCAGGCCCAGCTTGCTGCCCCGTTCCCCACCGCCCCGTACCAAGAATGACTCAGGCTGTCGCACAAGTTCTTAACTTCAGCAGCCAGAGTCTCTTCCCATTAGGGCGCTATGGTACGAGATGCCTGGGTGAGACAAAAAGGACTGCCAGGCAGAGCACAGAGCGCACGAGCCAGAGATGAGAAATAACGTTGGCAGCATTATTAAAAGATAAATTGGAGGAAGAAAGGAGGTGTATGCGTGGGGTGAGAGCTTCAGAGGATTGTAACAAATCCTTTGCCACCAGGAGCTTCACAGCTGTCAAATTTCTGAAAGCCAGGGGATGGGGCAGTAGCTGGGAGACAGCTCAGGTCCCCTGCTCACCCCGTCCAACGCACGTCCCGCCAGCACAAAGCCCCGGGAGCACTCAGCACCAGCAGGTTTATGGTGTGCAATCCTTTCCTGACCACAGCACCTCTTCACACGGTGAGGGTGACAATAATCCCAGTGTCCTCACAACCCCGAGGCCAGTTACTCCTCCATATTAAACTGGCAGCTCCCCCTCCTGCAGCCCTTTGGGCTTTATTTATGGACAGGCACCTTTTACTGCTGGATTTGCGTCTTCCTGAGGCTGCTCTGCCAGGCTGAAGGCAGAGAGAGCATCGCCACCCCCAGGATGCAGACAGCTCCACCTGGGTGCCAAGGATTCATCCTGGAGCACTTTTGTTCGCGGTTCCCTCCTGCCAGGCCCCTTCCCTGGTCCTCCCGGAGAAATCCAGAGCTGAAGTAACTCAGAACTTCCAGTAACCAAGGTAGGCGCGACTTTAGACCCAGACACCCAAGAATGAGTTGAACTCTGGTCAAATTGCTTCCCAAACTCCTAAACAGTCTCCTGAATCTCAGTGCTCAGCCCCAAGAGAAGCCCGGCAGCATCCCTCCCCCTGCCCCACCACCCTACAGCGCGCTCTCCCCGGCAGGTAGGCTGGTCCTGCCCACCCTCACCACTCAGACCCCACTGCAGCTTTTAAGTGCTCCAAATTTTAGCACTTGCAACACTTTTCTGGCAAAACCCATGCCAGAAAGGATGCTCATCTACCTGAAGAACAGCAATACGTGTTTCCAAACCTCAGCAGAAGGCAGTGCAGGAGCTGCACACTCGCTGAAAACGAACGTGTTAGGGCCGAGCCTTGTGGATGTGGTACAGGAAAGGTCTCCCCACAGCTGTGGGGAGCACACAGGCATGCGGTGCCATAAAGCGGCTGGCAGCCTCTCCAGGATGGCAGGCCTGTGCCAGATTAGACTTCTCTCTCCCAAATCAGAAGCAAAACGTGCCACTAGAAAGTCAGGTGGAAGCTGCCTCTCAGGGAAGTAAGAGGCTGCCTCTCAGCACCGCCGCGTGAAGCAGCATCTCAAAGCATCCTGCTGATCTGCGCGTGGCGACTGCCTCCCAAAAAAACCCCAAAGCTCCCGGGGTCCTGCCTTGCTGTGCGCTGTCCCAGACGTGCCTGCTTGCCCTGGCAAACACATATCCCGGGTTGCTGACCCCACTATAAACTAGGATTTCATCCCAGCACCATTCCCCTCCCCTTCACAAGCACCTCAGGAAGGCAGCTGAATTAAAAACTGCACTGTGTTTATGTATTTATTACACACTACAACTATTTACCTGCCTCAGCCCCAGCACCTGGGCTGGGCAGTGGTATATACGGACCACGAGACACGAAATAACACAGCAGGCACCCTCTGTGCCTCAGTCACGCAGGTTTTACCGTCCCCACCTCACCCCTGCACAGCCCTGGGGGGCTCCCAGCAGGCAGCAAGCCCCAGCTCAGCACAGGACTGACCGTACCCCGTAAATCTTCGCTCCCTCCTTCAGGGACCCAGCCCACCCCTGGGTCTGCCTCTCAGCCACCAGCATGTGCGTCTATTATTCAGGAGAAATATCAGCTTATTCATCAGCCAAAACAGGCTCCAGGTACCACACCCAGTCTCTAGCGAAATTCCTCCTCCAAAGCTGCTCTTCTCTCAGCGTGGACACAACCAGGGAGGAGCGCGGCGCTGCTCTCCTGCCTGCATCCCTCCGGAGGGTTTTACAGCTTTGTTACGGTGAGGGACAGGAGTTAACAACCCTGTCAGGCCGCTCCCTCATCATCTGGTTAATGTACCTCGTTAATGGCCACGGCGCAGCAGCGCTCACCTCCTGTACACTCCACAAACTCCTTGGGCTTGCAGACACCGTGCCCGCAGGGCTGGAGGGATTGCAGAGCATGAGCCAGAAGCACTGCGGGGCCACCGGTGTCTCAGCACAGCTCCAGATTTACTCTCCGTGCCACAGGCTACGGGATTCAGGTGGAATGATCACAGATCACCTAGCCCGGTCCCATGTGGCAGGAGCAATGCCGTTCCCCAGCACTTGCTGGTTTTCACTCTCTCATTTCTGTACGCTGGACTCCCCCAAGGACTTGCCTCTGGCAAGTACAGTCCTGGCCCCCACAGGGCCACCTGTGTTAGAAGAAACGCGTCGGTACACATTCCTTCCCTAGCTTCAGAAGCTGTAAAACAGATGGGCAAACAAAGCAAGAAATCCACGGAGTTCAGCCAGAACGCCTCAGCACCAAGCGGTATTTATAGAGCAGCCCAGGGGGAGGCAGCCCAGCACCCACGGCACTGTCACTTTGTTTCTCCGCAAGAGGCCACGCTGCTCTGCTCCAGGGCAGCATCACGCGTGCAGCTTGCTCAGCACCCTCTCTCCCACACGCATCTGCAGCCAGACCCACTTATTCACAGCACCACACAAAAGCATCGTAGCCTTTGCTTTGTAGCACTGGGGCGAGGCAGGAGCATGGGCTATTCAACACGACAGCTTCTCAGAAGTGGGATCCTTCTCCTAGCGATGGCGGTAGGAGTTAGGCTTTTTATTCACCGAGAGCTGGAGTGGGCCCCGAATCATGCTGGCATTATGTTATCATAATGCTGGAAGTATTATAAATGCTTAGCGTGCCAGACAAATCCCGGAGCAGGCTTCCAAATCCCCTCAAAATCCCCACTTGCTTCTCTACATTCATCCATTCGTGAAATCCAGAGCAGAGCCTCAGCATCCATCCGTTTGCTTTCGGTCTCCTTCCAGCTGACTGGAAGGTGAGGGGGAACGGGCAGAGTCAAGGTATTTCTTCTGGATTAGCCTTCTTTTTTCTCTCAGGTGCCAAATCCGAGGAAGAGATCGTGCTAGGGCGTTTAAGAACGGCAGCCAGCAGAGCACCCGAGACGACGCACGTGCCCCTGTCTCCTGCCACAAGTGAAGCGCGTCTCATTCTCCGTGAGTGCTGCCCCCGTAACCACAGCGAGCTGCAGCACTGGAGAACCCGGGGTCCTGTCCCACCTCCACGATGCGGACGAGGCTGGAGGAGAGGAGTGAGAGCTCAGAGCTGGCTGGGAGGAGATCTTTGTGTTGCAGTCGTGGACGTCGAGCTCCAGATGGTCAGATGAGGGCTGCGCTGGCCCTGCAGTGCCCAAGTGCAGGGCCATGGTGGGACACATCCACCCCTGCCTTCTGCTGTGCTGTAGATGTAGATCCCCACAGCCGGGCTAGCTGCCTAGATTCCTTTTGCAATCAATGGGGAGAATTAATTTGGCTTATTTTAGGTGCAGGCCTCCAGAGGAGATGAGCTGCACCCTGGAAATGCCGACTTCTCTTCACTACCAGCTGAACCTACACAAGCAGAGATCTGCATCTTCAGTGCCCTTAAGCAAAGGGGGGATTCCCACCTTTCTAGCGGGGAGGTAGGCTTTGTTCTCTGCGGCACAGCTTGCAGTTCCCTATCCACTGGGTTTTGACGGGGTTCCCAGATGGCTGACAGTGCAGAAGAGCAAATTTTTCTGACAACCCAGCCCACCAGTCTAGACTGCACGAGGCAGGAATGGAAGGAGAGAGGCTGAACTCTCCTCTCCACGCTGCACGAGCTGTGAAGCAGCTGTTGGTGTTTCAGGGAGGATAACCAGACTCCAGCAGACACCGTGGAAGGAACTTGGGGATCAACTGAGATCTGTGCGCAGTGGGCTCTGCAGTGCGTGCACGTCTTTGCACCAGCCCAGAGCTGAATGGAGAGAATGCGCCATCATGATGCAAAGCTGTAAATCCCCTCCCCAGAGGTCTCAGAGCTGGGGGCTTTCAGGCATTTATGTTGCTTGTCCCTCTCTAATTGGCAGAATTTCTTCCCTGGACTGCCCTATCTCTGCCAGCAGAGTCACTGCGTGATCACAGGGCAGCCACCTTTCCCGTGTCAGCATTCCGCCACCCTTCAGACATTTCCTCTGCCCGTCCCGTACTTACATGCTACGCTTCGGTGCGGACTGGATACAGGCAGCACAGGGACCCTGGAGCACCAAGGCACGTCTCGGGAGCTAACAATAAATAGCACTCCGGGGCAGTGTGCCGCTGGAGCTGGGCCAGCAGTGACCAAAGCATTAACACGCTGGTGCTGCATCGCCGGCTCGCAGCAGCACGAGCAGCACAGGAAGCCTTGCACAGAAACGAAGCTCTTGTCCCATCTTGAGGAAAATAGCTCTGATCCAGGCAGGAAGGAGATCTTGAGCGTTTCCTATTTATTCTGCTGTCGCTGCCAAGAATATCACGCTGTGTTCCCCATGGATCATCTGGGTAGCGGAGCTGGAGGGATTTCTGAGGTAGCGCTGCAGCTGGCGGATCGCTTAAAGGCTGTGTGGCACCGGGCAGGACAGGGCATTTCTCTGACAAACATGCAGCGTGTGTGCCTCTGCCCGCAGCTGTACGAAGGGAAGAACATACACATCTGCACAAAGGCCAGGATGGAAAACACAGGTGTGCAAAGCTGCACGTGTGAGTGGGCTCCAGACCCCATACAGGTACCCGTAAGGTATCACTTATGAGTTATTTTATGAACCTGTGAACAACACGCCTTGGCAAGAGCCACTTGTACAACTAAGGTGTCTGCAGACAGACAGGGTGAAGTACAGGATGGGGACCAACATGCCCACATTTGTGGGACAAAGCCACTAGCACTGCAGTTAGGGGCAGCTCGCAGTAAATTCCTCAAGCTCCCAGTGCCCCAGGTCCCCGGAGGTGTGGAGTTCCCATCAGAAAATGGAGGAGGATATAGTCAGCCGTGAGTAATACGCGGTGCTACTGGGAGCACTTGGGGGGGTCCACGTGTCTAGATGAAGACATTAAGATTAATTACGGGGCGCACCCTGTGATCTCCCCTCAGCGAAGCCCTTATTAGCTGAATCCAGCCCTGATGTCAACTCACCACTCCAAACACAAACAGTTGGGGCTGACAGGAGAAAAAGGGAGACGCTATCCAATGACGCTGCTTCCAGAATATGCTTTGCCTCGGGGAGGAATGAAGCCACAGCAAATTCACCCCCAGCTATATACCCAAATAAAAACTACAGTTGGAGTCTGCCTAACTTGTCAAAGCTGCTGCACGGCACTTTGCAATGGAGAGCTGTAAAAAAACGTGCAGGGCAAGAAAGCCCCACAGAGGGCAACAGCCCCGGAGAAAGATGCTGGCCAAGGTCTGCTCCGTGCCCACAAGCCAGAGACCTTGCTGGTAAGCCCATACGAAAAGCAGCCTTGGAACCAAAGCAGCCTCTTGCACTGCTCACCCCTGCAAGACAAAGCGCACAGTGATACAAAAAAGGCCAGGATTCTCCCTATGGGTTCCGATCTGCCTGCTGGATTTTGTTTGAAGAGGAAAAAAATTCCCTTTGCACAACTTTATCGAGCTGACAGAAGTGAAGCAAGGGCAGGAGAGAGCAAAGGCACTGCAAAAGGCAAGTCTCCAAGAAACACTAAAAAAAGAACTGCAACATTTGCCCTGATGTCCCTTAAAAGACAGTTCTTTTCATTTCCCAAGGCTTCTGCTGTTTCAACATGAGGGTGCTGGGAAAGATTAAAAGGGCAGGCGCACGGCTTTCCTTTCAGAAAGCATTATTTTGACACTGAGCAGCCAGCTTTGCACAAGGGCAGTGTGTGCTCACACTTCGTCACTGAAGGTTTCTTGGTCAGCTAAGGGCAGATAACCGCGTTACAGCAGATATTTGCTACAAGGAAGCACTTTGTGTGTGTGCTAATCTGCAAGGCCCTGCACAATGGAGGCGCTCACGGCTCTTCTTGCCTCTGAGGGCACACGGCCGCAAAGCCCGAAAGGCACGGAGCAAAGCTGGTCAAGGGAGGAAAGGGAATAAATCCAGGCAGCTCTGCAGCTGGCCAGGGCTCTGCCATCCAGCCTTGATGGGGACAAAGCCACTGGAGAGCAGGACAGCAGAGGCCAGAGGCACTGCATCAGGCCTGGGACACGCAGGACGGCATTCAGCCCCCGCTCTGAGCCACCTCCATGGGTCGGGAAACTTTGGGATGCCAATGAACACGTGCCAGAGTTCTCCCCCTCTTCTCTGTGCCACCACGTGCATGTGGAGGGAGACCTTTCCTTGGATGTCCTCTCGCTCTGCTGTCTTAGAGAAGTGACACCGGATTTGCATCCCATCTTCTGCGCCCTCGTGGGGGGAGCCCGGCTCCGAGGAGCCAGCTCTCGTTAGGGCCCTTACTGCGCTGCTAACGACTCCGAGTTCAGAGGGCTTCTTTGCCAGAGGAGCTGCCAGTTTCACTAGGAACGCCTTTGGGGGGAGGCAGGGAGGGATTTATAACTCAGCCGCATGAAATGGGAAAGTACTCCCAGCCAACAGCACTGAGCTCGTTTCTTTCCTCTCTTTCATACACCCAGGCATATTCAAGCAGGAAAATACAATTATTGCCACCTTCCCCCTTAAATAGCATGCGCTGTCCTGCTGGCTTTGGCCATTTCCAAGGCCCATATCACAGAAATAACCCTTCTGGGAGAAACAGCCTTCTTTTTCCCCATCTGGTCGCCCAGTCCCTTCCCCAGCACATCTTCCTTCTTCCTCAGTGCTTGGAAGTTGACACAGAGAAGAGTCTACACACAGAAAGAAGTTATTTCACCTTTTTTTTCCTAGCGCCTCCATTTTCTCACACCTTTTCCATCCCGCCTGCAGGTTACCCAAGTGATCCCAACCACTGCAATCTTCGAGCCAGCCCTCGGTGAATTCATTGCCATCGGAGATGTGTGTGCAGAGCAAGACTAACCACACGAACGAGATCCACTGCAGTGACTTAAGACAATTTCCTCACACGAGCAAGGATTACTCACAAAACAAAGGATGGCTGAGGCTCCACCGTACATTTACGGAGCCCTTTTTCCGTATTTAGGTGCATGCACACACAGGCCACCTCCCTCACTGACACGAGTTGGTGGCACCTCACCGTAACATCTGACAGGTCCACACAGAGCTGTGCGATGGATGTCTCCTTGGGGCCATAACAAACGCTGGGCCCCGAGCTCCTCGGATGTTCATACGAGCTCCTAAGTCGATTGACGGCACATCAGAGCTCGTGACTTTCTGCCCTGTGTGCACATAAGCACTTCTGTGACACGTCACTGGTGAAGCATCCAAGGCTAACAGCGCCGAGCCCCGTGCCAAGCTGAAGACCCATCAAGAAGTCCTCAAAGGCAAGGGAGGGAGCAGGTACCTGAGGGACAGCACACGGCAAAGGGACATTGCGGCAGCGAGACCCTGCCAGGGATAGTGAGGGGCTCCAACCAAGGCTTGGACTCGCTGGGATTGAGTGGAAATGGGCTCCACAGCTGTAAGCATCAGGACCTCCTCTGCACGTTCCCAAACAACATCGGGGCTGAGGCACCTCCCAGGACTATCTGAAGTTACGCCTTCTGGTCTGACTGAGAGAAACCAGGGCTTTCGGGGTCACAGCCCCAGGGACTGTGTCAGAGAGAGGCCCAGCAGGGAAAAGGAAAGCAGCATTTGTGGCCAGCTTCATCGATCACTACGGACTTTCTCCCCTCTAATCACTATTTTTCATCCCCATCCACTCCCACAGCACAGCGTGACACCGAGATCGCTCTTCAGCTGGCAAAGCATCGCTCAGCCATCTCCTCTTCCTCCAGAAGACAGCACTCGCAAAGCTTTTCCCTTTAAGCAGCCTCAAAGTTGGCTCTCGCCACTGCTGGCACGAATGAAAGGGATTTCAGTTCCCCCTCCTCCTAAGTCCCTTCTCTTTCTGTTGCAAAGAAAAGGCAGAGGAAGACCAAGGGAAGAGAAAAGCAACTCTCCCGGTCGCATCTCACCTCCCTCCCGTCATTCAGCACGGACACACGGGGGGCCGGGAGGGCACAGGACCTCCACAGTCCCCACGCAGCTTTCCGGGGAGCCACACGAAGCCCACGAGGGGAGCCCCAGAGCAGGTGCAGGTCTGGGAGGGCACGGCTGGGAGCACAGAGCTCCTGGAGGCGAGGCATGGGCGTATTTCCCCACAACCCAGCCAGCCTTCCCCAGGCAAAGAGGCTTGGCATCCTACGGCACCCAGCCTGAGAAAGGGGGCAAAGTGATCTCCAGCACCGCAGCCCCCCAGAGCCATTCTGCAGCCTTTAAACACACCAGGAGGGGTAGGAAAATTGCTTTGAGTCGTTCCTGCTTTCTCCCACTCCCTGCCCGCTGCAGGCACACACACACACACCCAGCCCTGTGCATAAAGGATCTCTGTCCTGCTCTGCTCAGCCATGCAATGTCTGCAAGAGGCGAGAGTTACCTTATTCCCACAGCCTGAACCGCCTTCTCTCTCCATCGTGGCCGGGAAGCTGCTCCCATTCATGCTTTAATCCCTGGGAACAGAGGCACGATTCAAAGCAGCTGTTCGCCCGCTGGAGTGGGCTCCCCCCAGCAACCTCCTCCTCCTTCTCTCCTCCCTTTTTCCTCGTTTGTTGGGTCCGGATTTTTTTTTTTTGTTTGTTTTTATGTATTCTTTCTTAATCCAGGCGGCGACCAAGACACTCCTTCATCGCATCTCTGCCTCCCCGTTTCACTCTCAAAGAAATAGCAGGGCAGAGCTCCTTCCTCCTCCGCTGCCTCCGCGGACCTCCAGTTCCCAGGTCTGCCTTTCTGCAGCGTGGCGTTAGGGGAGAGAAAGAGAGTGAAAGAGGGAGGGAGGGCGAGCGGGAGGGAGGGAGGGAGCGTGCAAACAGGGAGGAGGAGGAGGAGGAGGAGGCCAACGGGGTGCGGGAGGAAGGAGCCAGAGCGTGGCTGACTGCTTTGTATCCAGAGCACTGCCGCCAGCCCCTTCCCTCCCCCAGAGCAGCGGAGGACCTGCGCTGCTAATGGTCTGTACCAATTTATTCCACTTAGGCAGGGGCACTTCTCCCTGCGACAGGAGGAAAAGCCAGGGAAGGCTCTGAGATGGCCCCTTAAGGAATTGGTTCCTGCTCTCCTCACTCCGCGGCATCACCCACTGGGTTTGCAGCCACGGGCGAGGGGAGATGCTCGCCCGGCTCAGCAGGAGAAAGCCAAGTGGGAGGCTCGGCAGGGCTGGGTGGGAGGGCTGGGTCTTGCTGGGGAGGAGGCCCAGCACCTCTCCGAGGGAAAGTGGTGACCTTAGGCACGGTGCGAGGCCAGGTTCACCTCCAGCCCCTCGGGAAGTCAGGCTGAGCCCTGCTCCCCTTTATGCAGCACCCTCCACACCTTGTAGAACATCTCCAGATGACTCCACCTGGGCTCTGCAACCGGTGGGCAATGTTCGTTAGATCTCACATAGCTCCCCGTCTAATTAGCACCACGGCTTTCCACGGCCACCCTCAGCCATCCCTACGTGAGCAGCACGGCAGCTCCACGCCCACCTCGGCACTGACCACGGGCCCCAGCACTGGGCAAGAGCAGCAGGAACGTGCTCTGCCAGCGGGAAGGAGGCTCTGGGCTTCATTAGGGCTGCCCCTAATCTGGGGACAAATGCCCCGAGCCCAGTGGGAAGACAGGACACTTCTGTGACCTCTACCAAAGCAGCGGGACCTTAGGGATACTCCGTTCCTCCACAGGGGTCACTTGGGGGAGGCAGGGCTCGAAGGGGTTGGGGAGCAGAGCAAAGATCTTATCTCTTGCTGCTGCCCTTTAATAGTTAACCCGGGGAGGGCTGACTCATGCTCAGCAGCAGATTTCTCCGAGATGGCTGAACACCACAGTACATATGTCTCCGAATGCCACACTCGCAGCTAGACAGTTTATCCCGAGCCAAAAATCAGCCCCAAGGCTGGGGGTAAGTTACCTTTCACCTGTCCTGCCACCGCCGCCTTCTCACCTGCCGCCAGCCGGGTCACCCTTCTCTCTCCGCACCACAAATTCCCGGCTACGCGTCCCAGAGTGGACAAGCACGGATCCACAGCTGCAGCTACTCCTTGCTACTCCCTCTGCCAGATCTGGTAAGGTTACAGTGCCATGGTAACATGGAGGTACAGAGAGATTTACTTACGCTTCACCAAAAAAGAACAACAAAGAAAAAAAAACCTTGCAGTTCCTGCAAAAAGCATCGCGGCTCTGAGAGCTGAGTTCCATGTTGCGGAGCAAGCTGGGTGATTTTCACCGGCGGTTCCCACCGTTTTCACCAGGCTTTTCGGTTTGCATCCAGAGCGCTCAGACCCCAGCTTGGGCATGCCAAGGGGTGCCAGGGAGCAGAGATGTTTGCTGTGGAGTTTCAAAGTCAAATCATCGGCCACAAACTAACGAGCATCAAGACACACCGACAAACCCTGACTGCATCGCAGGACCACCAGAGCCAAACTCCTTCCCCCCCCCCCGGGAAGTGAGGCAAGCTGGAGGGCTCCGTGCGTGGCCCCAGGCCTCTGCCTCGGGTGGACGTGAGCTTTGGCGAGACCGGCAAGGCTTGCGCCAGAAAACCAGGGAGATGCTGGCTCCAGGTCGGTGCTGTCCGTGGAGGGAGATGCTTAAAAGGCAGCTGCCTTGCCTCTCCCCTCGCGCTGGGGATGAATAAGGAACAACTCCGGGATTGCCAATCCCGAATCCTTCACCACGCTGGGCTCTCTCCAAACAGACCGCACAGAGGACCGCAGCCGGGCTGGCTTCGGCTCTGCCACTTCCTCGGCAAAACGAGCCAGCTCGTGCAATCTAAGGGAGCACGGCCTCTTTCTGTCCTTGGGCTTGCTTTCTGCAAGGTACCTAGGGAGAGATCAGCTCCAAAGACTATTTGCCTGGGATTTTTGTGCCAATTCAGCTAGTACTAAGGGTTTCACTGAGCTCTGTGTCTATTAAAAACGCATAATGTCCACTTATATCAAAAGGGTGGATTCAGACCCAGCGTTTTCCAGCAGCTCCTGGGCTACCTGCTGCTATGGCACGCAGGAGATGGATGGGGGGGAGCTGTCCCTTGAGGCCTGTGTCAGGAGACAAGAAAGGGCATCGCCACTGACTACTTCAGAGCGGGGTAAACAAGGGAGAGAGAGATAAAAGCGCTCCTGTCACAAAACATAAACACATAAAAACTCAGGGAGGAGGGAAGGAGATGTGTTACACCTGAGATTTATAAAAATTACGGGTGAGCAGTAACATTCCAGGTTCAGCCCTGCACCAGCGTCTCCAAAGACTCACAAAGGTGAAAGGCACTGGGAAAAGTGTCGCAGAAGCTCAGGAGGGACACAGACACGTACAGAGAGACCCCCCCTGGCCCCCAGGCTGCAAATTACAGCCTGGGGCACTCAGAGCTCCTTTTTGTGATCGGAGCAGCAGAACAATGGTGCACAGAGGCTGCCCTGACATTTTCCAAGGTTGTCCCTTTGAACTTTAGCATATCGACTTGTTTGCGTGCTGGGTACGGAGCGTGCCGCGTTCACCGGAGCCAAATTCCCGCGAGGAGAGGCTCGAGCAACCCTCCCAAAGGGTCTCGGGGTTCAGGGAGAAGGGTGCTTGCCTGGAATCCGGAGTGCTTCACTGAGGATGTGGAGCTCAACATGCAGCACCGCTGTTGACAGCAGCATATATAAACAGAGCAGCTTCTTCCCGCTCCCTCCCCCTTCTTATTATAGCACAAAATACCCCGAGTAAAATACATACACACAACAATCCGCTACAAAAGCAAAACAAAGCCCCAAGTGTGCGCACGCACGCACATGCACACACATAGACATCCTTCTGGAGAACGCAGCGTATATTCAATACCTTAAATGTCATTTCTTAAATATTAATGCTGTGCTTCTGGCGAGGTTTATGTAAGGTTTATTACCGCCGGATTGGAGGCACAACAAAACCCCAGCTCGGCGCTCGCAGCCCGATGTTCTCTGCCTGCCCAAGCCATCCAGAGGCCCAGCTCCATCACGGTGCCCTGTCTCCCCTGCACACCCCGAGCCCCCCAGCCACGGAGCTGGGGCAGACCCACTCCTGCCAGGCTGTTTTCCTGGGAGGGGGCAGAGCTGCAGCTCCTTTTTCCCCCGTCCCTGTGCTTGCAGCTCGCCATCTGGCACTGTCAGGAGCATCCCTGCTTGGAACCGTGCTGCAGCCAGGCGCAAACACGAGCGGATGCCTCTCTCCGGCTGCACGATAACCTCATTAGCTGAGGCAGCGCAGGGCGAAAGGAAGAGCGCGAGGGCAAACGCTCAGCAAACAGCCGGGTACGGCTCAGCTGCGTACGCACAAGCACGGCGCTGGGCTGCTGGAAGGAGCCGTGCAGCAGGCAGAACAACCCGAGGGATGGTGCGGGCCATGCTCCTGGCTGGCAGCCTCCCCTGCGACCCCAGGCACAGCTCCATGTGCCCCGGTCTTGTTCAGGCAGCCTGAACACGAGAACTAACTCGGGCCCTTGGTTGGACCCCAGACTGTCACTGCCCTGTGGTGAGAGATTTGCGAACTGGCCATCCACGGGTGAGGAATGAGATGGGCCAACCCACTGGGATGGGAGGACCTCAGCTGAGTCCCACTCAACGGGTTTTGTTACGCAGATTAAAGGGACCCTAGGCTCTGGGAGGAGAAAAATCCCAAAGTCTGGCCTCTTTGCCCCTGCATACTGGGCAAAAAGATCCTCCAGCAAGTGCCCGTTAGCCCAGTTATTCTCCAGGGGCCACACAGAGGCCAACGGGTTTTGAAGCAGAGGATAAGCTTCTTAGGGAGCGCAGCCACACGTCGTGCTATTTGCACAGACCGCTTCCAGCACTCGCTGCTACTGCCCACGTTGTAGCTGCTATGGAGAGCAAATTCAGCCTTTCAGACTGCCGGGCTGTAAACTGGCAGGTAATTCCGTGACATACCTACTCTTCTTTTTCTTCTAGCAAATGTACAGCAAGCAACACCAAAAGCATTCATCCCATCCCCAATCTCCCTACTTTTCACCCCAGAAGTCTATCTCACGGACTTCACCTGCACAAGCTCCCGGCGATGCCGCCCACCACCCAGCCCGACTTGTGCAGCTCCCCTGGAGCGGGCAGCAGAGAGGCGCAGGCTGGGCACCCAGCTCTGCCAGCCCAGCGGTGCCCTCAGACACCAGGTGTCAGACACCTGCAACAGCCTTTGGAAGATGGGCAGCAGCACCGACCCAGCTGATAGAGGGAACAGCCAAAAGGGCTGTCGGAAAACCACTCCCTGAGCATAAACGGGCCTCAGGACACCCCATGGGCCATCTCTGCCTTTGTGCTAAGACAGGGAGATGCTCTCTTCCCTGGCAGCACCACCTGTCAGGAGCTGTTTGCCCCCAGCAAGTCTCTGTATGTGCATGGAGGGCTTTTGCACACCCTGATGTATTGATTCAGCGTGCCCTCGGGATGCTTCACGGACACACGAAAAACACAGCCAGGAGTGGGGCAGAGCAAACGTGGGGAAATGGAGAGCAAAGCCACGCTGATGCATCAGCAGGTGGTGCTCTCCCCTTCAAATTGTCAAACAAGTTAAGCCCTCGCCTGGCATTTTACCACTGGGATTTCCTCCAGGAAAGAAAGCTCAGCCTAACACACGACCCCTCTTCTCTGCACTGCTGAGAGAGGCAGAGGTTGCATCGGTTCAGAGCCCTGGAAAGGAGAGCCACACGCCGCACGGAGCTCCCCTTGGGCACTGGTGCTTCTTTACAGCTTGGAAGAAACTCTTCACCGGCTAAAGACCCGTAGTAGGTAAACCTAACCCTGGGGAACATCAAAGAGGAAACGGTTTAGCACGTTGCTGGGAGTTGGCAGGAATGATTCAATAACCCCAGGACTGCTTGTCCAGCCACAGCCTTGCTCTGATCGTTATCTTGGCCAGAATCCAAGGCAGAGATTGTTCGGAGACCAGTGCATCCCAGACGGTGCTAAATCACATACATCCAAACTGTCCTCCGAGGGATTTTAATTCACTGGGAAGCACCCTCTTAGCAAACAAACACGAGCAGCGATCCAGCTCTCGCCACATTGCCGTCATTAATCTCTGCTTCCAAAACCTCCACCCAAGCCTCACAAACGCACCGGTCACAAGCGCTGGTCTTTGCTCTGGATACCACAGCTTGAGACCAGAAAAGAGAAGAGAAAGCAAGAAAATGAGCACACCGCTGGAATTACTGTTGGTTTGTCGTGAGGCAGCCCCGAGGGGGGGCTTTCAGATGCCCTAAAGCATGGGCTCTTCTTGTTGTTACGGCTCAGAAGACTTCAAAGCAAGTCCAGGCAAACGTCCTGCGTTTCTCTCTACCTGAATACTTTAACTGTGCTGCTGAAATATGCATTTCTGCTCCATTTCTTGCTCTGTTGCTCCCACTTTCTCCACCACGGATTTGCCAGGCAGGTTAGGATCTTATTAAGAGAAAACTTCCTGCAGGAGCAGCTCGTGACGCTCTGGGATTGCAACACAATGAACTGATAAAGCGAGACATAGAAGCACATAAATAATCATAGTATCTCACACGTCCCAAGATCACACAAGCAATTTCAACTCTTTCTTTTCGTGTCCTGTTTATAAATATTCATTTCAGGGCTGTTTTAAACCAACGGAGCCTCCTACAGAACTGCTCCAAAAGCTCGAGCAGCCTGCCATTCCCATGCAGCGTGCGGACGACCTGCAACGATTTGCAGTCCCTCCTCATCCTGCCTCTTCCCCACAAATACTCCCAGGCCACGATCGCCCAGCACGAAAGCACAAGCAGCAAATATCTCAGCATCCCAGCCCGCTCCCATGGCAGCCGTGTCCGTGCCATATGCCCACTCCCTGCTCTTAACCTCCATCTCATAACATCTACGTGACGGCCACATCACCTGCTCTGGGTTCACTCCGCTGCCACTAAGCAAAATCACTTGGACCCATAAAAAAACCACAGTTGTGCTCATTTCTGGAAAAGAAAAATTAATATGCAAACGGCGATAAATTCTCTGATGTGCACATTTATGTTTTTATCATGTAGTTAATCAGGAAGGAGTTGGTTCAGTTTAGATACGGCTCCACACTTTGCCTCTGTAATCCGAATCCCAGAAGGGCCTTATAAAACCATAATCTGCAATGCAAAATTGCAAAGCATATGGGAGTGTCTATAGATTTTCCAAATCACCTGTGCCCTAATTTAATATGAATAACAATTAGTTTACTCTTATCAGTTAATTGTGCCCCTTGTGGATTCAGCAACACTGCGTCTCGTCACCAAACGCCTTTGTCTGAGCAAACTTTAATTACACTTCCTCGCTCAGCCCAGCCCCACTCGCAGCTCTGGCAACAAAGACGAAATTGCTGCTGAACAAAAAGCCCACCACCAGCAACAATAAGGGAGCGAAGCGCGCTGCGTTCTGAGGGAAGCAGAGAAGTGCACAAAAGCGGCTGGGGTTAATGGCAGGGAGCGTTACTGCAGTCCCTTCAACGCAGCCGACGTGCCCACAGCATCCTCCATGAGCTGCACGAGGAGTTTCTTCAGCCCCAGCCAGCCCCGACGGCCCTCGATCCGGTCCTGTCTCTGCTCCTGCTGCTCCGAGGGGGAGGAGATGCCTCCCAGCCCCGGGCACCAGCAGCAGAAGATCGGAGAAGGCTCTCATCTCACCTCCGGTGCTGTGATCAGCAGAGGGTTGCGAGCCAAGGCACCGGCTCCTATTTCCAGCTCAGCCGCTGTCTCCAAATGATCCTGTGCAAGTCACTTAACTCTGAGCCTGCTTCCTCACCCATTTAAACAGCAACAATATTGTCATTGATAAAGCTGATGGGATATGAATACACATTCACTCAATGCTTTGACATCACTCCTGCAATTAAAATACCGTTAATGCAACAGCAAGCGCTGCAACTTTATCTACTGGCATTGGATATGCATTTTCTTTTCAAGGCCCACAAGTCCCCTTGTGAATCATACAAAAAAACAGATTGAGGATGACTGTGTTTCTACTTCCATTTCAAACACGGCAGGGTTTTGCACGCACACAGACCTTAAATCTCAGTTACACCATCCCCTTGGCAGCAAAACGTTGCCTTTGCGTAGCAGAGGATGCAGGCTACAAACCCTTTGGCAGAGGCGAAGGAACAAGCCTGCAGCGCGGCAGATAAAGCCTCGGGTGTTAGGAATGTTCCCAGCCCGCCGGATCCAGCCCAGGAATGCAGAGCTCACCCTGCCCAAGCCAGGGAATCCATCGCCCGCCGCATCAAATATGCTCATCATCTCTTGACTGCGTGACCTCTGCTCCTCTTCGAATGGGATTTCTCCACCCTTTCAAAGGAATAAGTTGCCGTGCATACTTAATTGCTTTTATTACTCTCCAGTAATCGTTATCATGACCTTTCCATGCACTATTTTGGTGTGCCTCTCACCAGGTCATTACTTCTGAACCACAGGCTCCGGTGGAACAGAAACATTAATCTCCTGCAGACAGCAGAAGCAAAGCTCACGGTGTTTGATCTTTCCCGGTAAAAAATGATGCAGCAAACTGGACCAGGTTGAGCCCTGTCTCTGGCATCCTGGCAATGCCATGCAAGACCTCTGACTTTTCTCAGTGGATCCTCGTGCCTCTCTCTTCAATCACCTTGTTAGCTCAGCAAGCAGAGCAGAAAAAGCAACTACAATTACAAATTTTAATTAAGGCTGAGTGTCACTCACTTGAGCAACTGGAACAATGTGAGTGGAGAGTCCAAGCTGCAGTGGCCGGGATAATCCTGCAAGCAGCATTAGCTATTTGGACAGCAGAGCGAGTCACTCCCCAGACTAATTCCCAGCTACAGAGAGAAATCAGGCTGTGATTCTCCGTAGAGGTTCAAGCAGCAACACCTTTGCAGTAGCCATTTCTGCTCCATCCCACGGAGCACTCTGCCAGACACGTGCAGCTCAGTCGGGAGGAGCTGGCAGGCGAGAGCAGGGCTCATCCCGTGACCTTCGAATGCTTCTCCGAACAAAGCTTGTGGCTCGAGCAGGGCACTTCGGCTGAAGGACGAAGCAAGAAAGATAAACCAAACAAAAGCTTATTCTGCAGACCTGCCAGGTTTGGCAGCGTTCACACAGGTCTGACAGCTTCACCCTGTAAATGAATTGTTTCTTGTGAAAGCACAGGAGAGATCTCATCCGTCTCGGATGCTGCAAATCCATGTATGGTACAGAACTGAACTGGCCTTTCTGAAGGAATGTATTTTATTGAGTGCTGTTTAAATGAGTGCTATCAAAAAGCCTTTTCATAAACAGAAATCTAACATTTCCTCATTATTCACTCTCCTTCCCCCTTCCCCCCCTCGTCTCCCAGCTCATTCCCATCTAGAAAGAGACAAACCTAAAGCAGGCCAGCCAAAAGCGAGCTGAACTCTCGCTCCACCTGGGAGCAAACCGGACTCCAGATGAGGGGCTGCCCAAACCTTTCCAGGGAGAAAACAGCGGGTTGAAACCTAGAGTGCTTGCAGGCACGCAGACGTGCCCTCCACCTGCAGAAGGAGAGCTCCAAGCTTTTCGAGTCGGGCTGCCTCCAGCACGTGGGGTGTTTGTGCCCGCAGTGCCTGGGGGTGTGCGGGCTGTGGGTGGCATTCACAGCCCTGCAGCATCCTGTGCCATTGTTTCAAAGGGATGCACCGCTACAAAAACAACAAACGTCTCCCTTCTAAATAACCACTTTGTTCCTGAATCTCAAAGCCCCTCTGCGCAGCTGCTGCAGTGCTTCTCTCACACAGACGCGATGGTAGGGACAGGAACGGGGCCTGGGCTCTGCCCTGGGCCACCGGCCCCTGCTTGCACAGCGGGCATTTTCAAACTCGCCCAAAGAACAACAAAAACGTGGGGCTGCAAGTTTTTTGTTTTTGTTTTTTTCCTCCTTGAAGGGAGATTCATAAAACCCTCTACATGATCCGTCTCTGACTCCAAAGCATGCCCCACGCTCTTTTGCTCACCAGTTCCTCTTTCAGACTGGAAGCATCCCGGGACACTGGCTGTCCTTACTTTTTGATCCCACCAACAACCCCATCACATAACAGAACAGCAGATTTTCCAGGCCCCGGTGAACAAAGAATAACTCTTTGGCCATTTATTTAACAACATACTCTGAAGAGCGCTTTCTCTCCACTGCTACTCCATTAAAGGAACAGAAGGGAAACAGGGGAAAGATTTTGGCAAAGTCTACAAACTGTGGCGGTGTCCAAGCTTCCTATCCTCTGATTAAAGTCACTCCCATGTTGCCAGCTGCTTCAACAGCAAAAGCACCACTTCACAAGAACATTAAATGAGGAGGGAACCTCAGACATAGAGTCCTTTCCTCCTCCTAACGCCTCTCTCCCTTAAAATACCGACTGAGATTTCATGTTTGCCTTAGAAGTGACAGCAGCCAGGACTTGATGTAATTAGCAGCCTGGTAAGACACTGCGTTTTTGTTCTGGTGGTAATTAAGTCAGTTTCTTGACATGGGCTAATGAAGGAAAATGTTCAGCTGAGAGAAATTGATGGTAAAAACGGATCTCGATACAAGGGCCCACTTACGGTAACTGGTTGCTACAGGGCAAATTCGAGGATCCTTCGTTCCCCCAGGACTTATTATCCCACCTTCCAAGTTGACTTTGCTTTCTAAAACAATGGGCTGCTAGACCGTGCCCTAAATCCTGATCAATAAAGCAACGAATTTCCCAAATCCAGTGCACAAACTGGAAGAAACTGGCTTGCAAGGACCGAAGGAGTTCCATGGGTCATATTAGTGTCACGTCAGTTGAGGGAAATTAATAACTTTCCTGATTAATTCTGATGCATGTGAGCATTCTCCACCAGCAGCTGAGAAACAGACAGGACAAGAAAACCATTTTTCCCTTGCATCGAAAGGAACAACTGCGGTGCCCCACCGGGAAACGGGCCTGCAAAGACGATCGCTTCTAATCTGTGCGATGCACAACGCCGCTCCCAGCGGGGACACAACTGCCAGAAACACATTTGGATTAACGGGAGGGGGATCTGCCCGCGGCAGCACCTGGGAAGGCAGCTCTTCAGCCCCTGTCCTTCCTGCGGCCAGGCTCTGGAGCTACCCATAGAGCTGCACACACAAACCAGAGGGGATCAGGGTGCTGCCCAAACCTTCGCCCACCCTGACACCACGGCCTCAGGTGGGAGCACGCCGGATTCCCGCAGGTACCGGCTGAAACCATCAGGCCGAGGAGCTGGCGCCTGCACTCAGCTCCATCCTGCGGTCCTGCTCTAACAAACACTCCGAACTTTCCCTCTCGAGGGCGTCTGCCCTCAGGCGATACCGACGGGTTTCATATTCTAAATGGTGTGAGTATGTTTTAGCGTGAGGTGGCTGGACGCAGAGCTTTATGAGGTGGGGCTGCTTTTAGGCGACCCACTCACTTGAAGGACTCCACAGAAAATCAAGGAGGGAAAGAAAAGATTTCGAAACATCCAGAGGCCTGGGAGAGAGGGAGCTGCTTCTCGCATCTCCTCCTCTGGTGGCTGGTACCTCGCCCTGGGGAGACGTCAGTTCCTGTGCTAGAACAGGGCCCGTCCAAACACCGAGTGGTTTGCAAAACCCGCATTTCCTTGCCCAGACCTACCTCCATGAAGCGATGTGAGGAGTGTAAGCTGTAGATGTGCAATGTGCTCAAGTTCCCAGAATGGGTTAGTAACAAAAGCCAAGGCTCCTGGATACCAGGCATTGCCCATACCTGCTCTTCAGAGACTTGTGCCACTCCGGCCAAGTAACACAGGCATATTTCTGACCTGCAGCCCCAAAGCACCCTTACCATGCTCCAACTCCAGAGCAAGAGGGGTAATCTCATCCCTCCCCCAAGCGACATCTACAGAGGAGAAGCTGGGTTTCTGAGATAGCAAGTCCATACTTGGAGCAAGACATCTAATACATGAATAATGGAGAAGTCAGCAGCAGCTCCATGTGTAAGTTTGCACAGACATTTGCACTTAGAGCCGACTAAAATCCCTCTGCTTCACACTCCTCTGATTGAATCCAGCATCCCAACTCAGTACAACAACTCCAAGGGCAGAGAAACGTCCCATGCATCTGAAGTAAAATATTACGTGACATTTGTAGATGATTTCTGTTTTAAATGTCCATGAAACACTGCTGCGTTGTCCTGCATCTTTTAGCTCTCCCCTAGCTAAAAAGCCGCAGTCTCACATACTACCTCAGCTCAGGCTGCACCTGAAGAAGCAGAAGTCAGTTTTTTGCAAAGAAGTTTTTTCCCCCTATTGCCTCCCCATCTCATCAGCAGACATGGAAAGAAGGACCAAGCTCTATGCTGCGTGCTCCTAATTGCCGCTATTTGCCCCAAGGCAGCCCTCTCAAACTCCCTAATGGCCACTTGCTATTTCATGTGGATCTTTCTTCTCTCGTCTGCTGGCTTCCAGTTCAGGGCATCTCTGTTTCCAGGACCTGGGCTGTACCCTGGTGTCAGAGCTGTCAGCCGCTTGCAGCAACTGACAGGCAGCCGTTTCGTTCGGCACAGTTGGGTGAACAGCCCCTTCCAGCACATTTTGTTATTCACATGCTCCGCCTGCTAATTGCTTTCTGAAATGGGGAAGAAACAGATGATGAGCAGAATGCAGCTCCCGACAAATTCCCCAGCACTGTAAATACGACTCACCTTGCTGTAAACAAGGAAATGCTAAGGGGTGGTGCAGGTTTGTGCGTAAATTGGGGAAAAAAGGAAGAAAGAAGGGAAGAAAGAAATAATAGAAAAACGAAAACATACAGTAAGCAAAAAATCTCAAACTCCTGTGTCCCTGAATTCCCTGCATAGGGGTGAGAACCCCAATCTGTTTTGTGTGTTTCACTCTGAAGACTGGTGTGATCCTCTTGGTGCTAATACCTGCACAACTACAGACCATTTGGCCAGCACTTATTAGTGCAGCCTCTTCATCTTGCTGAAGATATCCAGAATCTGGCATTCACAGGCAGGCTCTTTATCCTCAAAACTACTTCACCACTGAGCAAGAGCAAAGAAGGGCTTAAAACAAGAAAACAATTTCATTTCTTTTGGACTCTAGGCAACTCAGTATCAGTTATGTTAGGCGAGCAGAGGCCTCTGCATTTCACAGTGCACAGACCGAGGATCTGCCAGCTCTGCAGGTATTATGACTCTTCTTCTTTAAAGGGAAATATAATTTGCTCTTAAAATAATGAGATTTAAAATTAATAAGCTTGGGGCTTTCAGCTTGCTGGACTGTGAATCTGTAGGCTACACGTCTAACACATTTTCAGATCCTTCTCTATAGCCACAAGGCCTGGAAGCTTATTTAAAAAACAAAAGCTGAAGATTCCCATGTTTCCAGGAAGAGAGGCTCTACAGAGAAACATCAAATACCATTAGATTCACAATCACATTGTAAAAATCGACAACACAAGTATATAAGCACACGGTATTACTACTTACTTCCAGATCTAAACTATTGTGCAGTGGTATGGTTCAACAGCATGAGTCATTCCACCCCAGAGGCAATTGCATTTCAATGCTAGATGTAGAAGCAATACAAAAACCAGGTGCACACTCACAGCTGTCACTCTTTGGAGAGAGAAGGTGCTGGAAGCACTAAGATTATACAGGGCTAAAAAAAAATAGAAAACTCCAAGTGCAACAGATAAGTAAATGCTTTCTACAGATACCTTGCTACTCCTTATAGAAAGACATGGCTAGAAGAAAACTTCAGAGTGTAGGAAGTGAACTGTGCTACTGTTTGGGGCACAAGGACATCAGCTCTGATAGAAGATATCGAACAAAGTCAAGGAGATTAGGGAAAATGACCATGGAAATTTTAATTCACAGGATCCTTTTTCTGCAGACAGATGGTCATTTCAGCCTTTCTATTCTCTAATCCCTCATTCTGCAAAGCAAACATCCTAAATCCCAGATAATGTAGGTTTTACCATCTCATACATTTCCCACAGCATTAAGGTCGGTCCCAACGATAGGATACATATGCTTAAACATCTGTATGCCTAAGTAATTCACAGCCACAAGAAGCTCCTACCTTGATCCAGCACAGAGATCCTTGATCTCTGCATCCTGGCCTCCAGGCCCAGAAGCTAGCAGGGGCCCCACTAAAGCAGGCACCTTTTCCAGGAGATGTCACAGGGATTAAAGTCTGTTGATGTGGTACCAACCGCTCCCTGGGTTTGCTTTCCAGTGAGATCCTCCTTGCCAGAAATACACCCACTTCTCAACACAGTTCCATTTTCTCCATCAGGCTAGATACCAGGAGAGAAAAACTGTAGAGAAACGAGGAGGTTTTCAGTGTCATCCACCCACAGCACTTGCTGGGGCAATGGGCTTTCTTGTCAAGGGAAGCTGTTTCTGGGAACAGCCTTTCTCTGGCACAGCCGAGGCTCCCCAGCCATGTCTCTGAAGAGGAAGAAGACTCAGCACATTTTGCACACTGCCATGTTACCACCACTGAGGAAGAAATATCGCAGCCAGCAGCATGGCAGGAAATTTGCATCGTAGCTGCCCGGGACTTCTGGGAAACAGTGACACCTCAGATCTGTTTTTGTTTTTCCCCATCATTTGACTTAAAGAAGAACCAAGCTGTCAAACTGCCCTTTAGGAAGCAACGGCAAGCAGCCCAGACTGCAGTCTGCAAGCAGGTCGGGAAAACATGATCTCAGTGAGGTTTTACACGGCCTACTCCTCCCCGAACTCTGCAGGTACAGAAACCATGGGGAAGTATCAAACAAAAAGGGGCTGAAGAAGGCTCAGAGTTAAGAAATTCATGATCAGTTTCTCAGCTTCCTTGTTTGTTCACTCAAATGATTCACAAGGAGCAGTAAGTATCTCATAGCCTCAGAGAGAGCGCTCACAATTAAACAGACATTGAAATGAATTTCATGAAATATGCATATTGTTTGCTTCCTAAAAAGCTGTTTAGATCAGACCATGAAAAGATGAGAAACTAGTGATTAGACCAACAGTCACTCCCCACTTACCCTTAATGAGCCCTGCATGGATGTGGAACAAAGGAAGAGGCCGTGAGAGCCCTAAAGGAGGCAGAAGCACCGGACCCACTCTCTGCTGATGTAAGTCACCATATTGACAAATAACCCCCAGGTCTTTGAACCAGCTGAAGATCCAGCCTGTCTTCCACACAGGGAAATCTTAAGGAATGGATTACTGCGACTAAGAACCCACAGCTTCACTATCAGTAACACTCACATCAGCAAAGTCCCAAACAGGACTTCAGAAGGTCTTGCACCACTGTACTCTTTGCAGGCTCCAGAGGCGTAGCGAGTCTTTGGGGAACAACACAGAAACCCCAGAGAAGCCCATGGATGGCTAACAAGGCCATGTTTCGAGGGCAGAGCTCACCGGCAGGGGTAGGAGACCACCCCCGTGTCCGAGGCACTGCAACCCCAAACCCAGCATTAGATTCTCTTCCCCTGCTGTGGCAGCAAGATGGGGAGCTTTCCCTTTTCCCTCCTCCCGCATCATCTGGGACAGGGCAGGAGGTTTCAATCCCCTGACCAGGAGGAGTCACCCCTCCTCACACACTAAAGCCACAGTGCCTCAAACCCACAGCCTCTGCCCATGGCAGATTCGCTGCGCTCCATCTTGTGGCACAGGCCTGGGCACATCCTCGCTGCTGTTCAAATGCAGCACATCGCATCTCGGGATTTTTGTTTCTGACAGGCTCTCTCCTCTCGCATGGTTAATAGCTCGCTGTTTGTGTTCATGCACGAGGAGTAAATTCTTCATTATTGGAGAGATCTGACATGTACAAACAATTGGAGTAAATTGATTGTATTTTCCAAATCATCACACAGACTCTAATTCTATCTGCAAGGCGCACTAATTTGCACTAGAATTACCTCCTAAATTAGGAATTAGAGCTTTTGACAGAGAAGAGCGATGACTGCCCTTGTGTCACAAAGCTGGGAGCAAAGGGTGTTGATCCCTTCCCAACTTGTACGGCAGGAGAGCTTTAGGCTACCCTCAGAGCCTACGGAAATGTGGTGAAGGAGACACCAGTCACATGAGGTTCCAGAAGTTTTCAAGGAGATATCTCACTGGTTTGGATGCACATTTAAAAAGAACTGAGTATTTAAACTTAATAGTTTTATATTCAGAGTCTACCCTTTTCTCATGCAGGAATTCTCCTGGTCCCTTGCAAAGTGGAGATATAAAGCCCTGCAATTTACTTATTGATTTCTTTATTTTTGAATGACGATGAGCACTGCCGAAAATCAAATCTGCAAACACTCAGAAAGTGCCTTTGTTCCTGCCGGAAGCAGACGAACAGGGCGCACTGTGCTCCTCCAGACATGAGGTCATTCGTGCTGCTCCCGGAGGGTGTGCTGGACCAGCTCATTTCGATGTAAAAGAAGCTAAATCATTAAGTTAACCTGAATCATGCACCCACGAAGCATCTCTGTCTCCAGAAAGAGAAGGGATCAGAGCGTTCAGCACTTTCCAAAACGCCAGACACAAGGTGTGTTTCTCTGACATCGCCTCCTCTATCTGACACACAGCAAAATTTATAGCACTTCCAGCCCCCAGATGCTCCTTTCTCAGGGCAGGGGAAGGCAAATAATGTGATAGATGTTAGGGATGCCGCCTAAACAGGGAAAGGAACACTGCACAGATATAAGCTAAATATCTAAGCCTATTAAAACTCTGGTCATTCTGTGAGCAATGGAAGTAGAGTACTCCGAAGTTCCTGTGGACGTGGATCTTGGTCTAGGCTCTGTTGCTCAGCAAGATGCAAGCTCCCAGAGAAGCCTTTCCTGTTCTTGGGACGTTTGCAATGTGTCCCACCCAGATTCTGGTATCTAATAAGGGTGACCTTACAGTGCAGCCCCCCGTAGTGGGACTATCAGAGTATTTTCTCTGGCCACCTATGACTACAAAGCCCATAGAAATATAGGATTCTGCCAGTCCCTTTGGGTAATACAAATAACCCTCCCTGAATTCTCCTTGAGACTGACACACTCTAAAGAAATTTGTTTGAAATTTGCAAATGGTTCAAAAGCGATCAGAGGGCCAAAGACAGCAGGATCTCATAGGCCCTGTCTTGTTTGCAAATCCAATGAAAATCATCTCCGGGGAGTAAATATAATTATCACCGCAGCCCAGAGAATGCTCACAACTTAAGCTGGACCTGACACAAAGAAATAGACAAATAATGGAGAGGGGAGGAGGAAGGCAACATCACCTCTCTTAGATATGCAAAAATATCCTGCTAAACCCCAGGGAGTCACAAAACTGACTTTGTAAAGGCATGATTAAAGACAAAACAAACGCTGGGAGTTCTTTTTTTTGCCTTTCAACTTCAGCAATTATAGAAACTTAACCTGAAGCACACTCCATCTGCAACCAGTTGAGCTACATGACTTCATATTCTTAATTTGAGCGGAAAGCTGAGATATTCATACACTTGTGCAGTTCTAGAAACTGAGGATTCGTGGAGGGAAAATAATATTCTTCATCACTTAGATGTCTGATGAAACAGTAGGACACTGCGATGGGGAGAAGTACCAGAGATACGAGTGCAGCAACAACTCGCAGCTGTTTAGGTCAGGAGAGGGCATGTTTATTGCACAGCTATTTCCTTGGGTGCCCGCGTGTCCTTTCCCTCCCGCACTCCTTGCCGGGGAATTGCCAGATGTGGGTTTTCTGGAGGGTTCACTTCCAGCCGATTACACGTTGTAGATTCATGGATGGTGGTTAGGGGACGTGCATAACACTGCCCTGGCAGATGCTGCTGTGCTCATCCCAGGCCCCTTGCACGCACTGACAGCAGCACTGGCTGCTGGAAACCTCTTCTGGAGATCTGAGAAACTCCTCAGGGCGAGATGGAGACTGAGTCGCTACAGCTGGATGAGGACACGACAACAGCATGGTTGTTTCTGTCTCTGCTCGGTAACACAAATTTCCTGGGGTGAATAACAGAACCATGGAAGTAACACCCACGCTCACTCGTACCCGTGGGAGAGCGTTACCTCTCCGGCCACGTCTGCCTACAACATACAAACAACCCAAAATGCCATCCCAAATACAACAGACCAAATCACTGTCCCACTCTCAGATGAGTCAAGACAGTACTTTAAGTAAAAAGGGAGTTTTGCCTCCGCAAACAAAGGTTAAATCTGTCTTTGGTCCTGTGCCACCCACCGTCAGTTTCCCTGATCATTCTGAGTAAGCAGGGATCTGCGTCACGGCTCTGTACGACAGCTACATGGTTATTTCTACACTCACAACTCCATGTAACAAAAGGCATTTAATTAATTTTTCCTAGCATTTTATCTTTTTTCCTCTTTGGAGTGTGCATTCCCAAGATCTTTCGCTGTGCCCACAGCCATGAAAACGTGACACTCACCACGGGGGATGAGGGGCGAGGGAGGGAAAGAAGTACACCGAGATTCTGAGAAAATAATGGGATTCCAGGAACAAGAGATTTTAAGGAGAGAGCAAACTGCACAGGTGATGCAGATGAGAAGCAGGTACTATGATTCACACAGTTCAGCATGCTGGGCTCAAATGGCAGAGATGTGGCTGGGAACAGTGGAGTGATTTCAGGCAACAGGAGCCAGGAGGGAAGCGATATGCCTTTCCCTAGCATTTGTTCAAACGGTTTCATCCCCACCACTCAAAAGAGTGCACAAATGCCTTATATTCAACCAAAAATATATCCATAAGCAGTGCACTTGTAGAAGTATAAAGGTAACTGATTAGGTGCTTTATGGGATGAGCATGTTAGTGCCCTGGCTTTATTGCCTGTTAGCAGTTCAGCTCGGTTAGGATCCTGCATCCTTCTGATTATGCAGATACAATCTATCACATTGTTCCGGAAACTTGGTTAGAGCTGTGCTCGGAGAGACGGCTGCAGCTGCAGCAGGCTGGGAGAGACACACATCATTGCTCTCTTTTATGAGAAGGAAAATTGGCTGTTGCTGCTCCTGCAAAAAGCAGCTGTTATTTGTTGTTTTCGGGGTGGTTGTTGGTTTTGGGTTTCTTATTTTGAACTATTATGATGAGTTTGCCTCCTCTTCCCACTTAACCAAATTACAGAGTGTTTATGTTTCCATCCTCTCATGGAGATGTACGAAGCTGGCACGCCTGCTTAAGGCCAAGCAGAGGTGCTGCTTGCGTCTCCTCAGGCAGAGGCACACCTTCGGCAGGACAGAGTAGCCTGCAGAGAAGAGGGGGAGCCCTGGCCACCTGCCTAACTGCACCAACCACCTGCTGTCAGCTTTCTCCTTCTGTGCCACAGCAAGAACAGCAAACTTCCGTGCCTGGATTCAAAGGACCCAACCTAACGGCTCTTGCAGGAGGACTGCGGCGGTGGCTTCATCACTGGTTAAGTATCAGAGCTGGCATCCACCAGGTCCTTTGCCACCAGACCCACCATGATCCTACAAATGGTGATGGGGAGCAGCCCCCAGGGAGAGGCACAGCAGAAGGAGAACGGGAGGAGTTTACCAGTACCCTTAATAACATTTGCTTAAGCACAATTTTCTGCAGAGGTCAGTGTACGTTTGGGCCAAAGAAACGCATGACCTTTGTGAAGAGCTACTGCCAAACCCTTCACATTAAGGTGCAGCATGTTCCGTGTGTGCAGACAGAACCTGGACCCCTTCTATAGAAAACCCAAATGATCGGAGCCCAGCCCCTGCTTCTCTGAAAAAAGGGGGTGGGGGGAAATGTGGATTTGCCTTACACTCCAGCACAGAAATACAGGCACAGTTTTTCCTCCCAAAAGGTCTTTTTTAATAAAACCACCTCATCCATTTCATAAAAGGAACTCATTTTAAAATAGCACTACTTTTGCATTAAGATGTTTCCCCTTCATAAAACACCACTGCTACATTTTTAATATAAAAGCAGTTCAGACTCTATAGAAATATGTTGTAGCTTATATTTAAAGGGAGCTTTAAAACGTTTCCAAGACACAGCTGTTATTCAGAGGTAACGAAAGATGCCTTCCTTCTAAATTACAACTGTTAGCCCCTTTTCAGTCAGGATTATCCAAGCCATCTGTACCCAAACCACAGAAGATGGACGTGTGGTGTGCAAGCTATAGGAAGTTTGATCTCCTCTCTGGGTGTTCCCAGATCAATTCCTGGCATGCCCACCCAGGTTACTGAAGGTAATCACACCACTACTTTCACATGTCTTTATAACAGCCCAACAAGTAGCCCTGAAATTCAAATTCCAGATCACACACAGAAAGGCTAGACAAGTGAAGAGTTTCAGGTCCTGATCCTGCAGTCAGCTTCCCGTGCCCAGATCCATGCACAAACTTTAATGGGGTATTATGCTGACAGGCACTGGCAAACACATACACATTTGGCTGGAAATCACGGCCTATTCTTTTCTTTCCTAAGAAGCAGGATGTTTCATTAACTAAAAGCAAGTCATTAAGAAAAAAAAAAAAAAAAAGAAATGGGAAATCCAAATATATTTTTATTCATTTTCAAATAGTGCTGCAATCACTCAGATGCACTGCAAAACACTGGCACAAAATAAATGTTAAAATAAGAGACTTACCCTCTGCTGCCAGCTGGCTGCAAACCTCGTCCGCTGACAGCAATATCAGAAGCTGGTTGTATCTTTGCACTTGCTGATGGTCAACCCACGTGTCCAAGACAATTCTAGCTATTGTCAAGGAACTGCTGTTCCCTATGAGCCTTAGGCTGCTTAATATAATATTTCTCATTCACATATTTGGTATTTCAACTCCTCCAGACTTCTAAGCAATAGCCCCTTTGCATTCAACTTGGTTGTATGTACTTTTTTCTTGTGAAACCTTCTTCGTCTGGAACTAAATCCCCTGTTATTGTCCCCAGCCCACACACCTCTACAGGCATTCTTGGCTTCGACTCACATTTCTGCACAACCTGCACCAAACTCCCTTTCTGTTAACGCCATTTTAGCCCTCCCCTAACCTTCTAGCTCATATTTTTCCTATGCATTTCCCTTCTAGATCACATGCTGTCCCACGTTCTTTCTTCCTTCAGGCTTTGTGTTGGGAAGGTGTTGGGGGAATACTTAGCTTATATGGCACAGCTACTGTGCAGGACGAAAGGTGGGAACCCCTTAAGGAAGTTAAGTTTCTAAGAGTTTTGGCACATTTAATACCTTTGTGACAAAACCTAAAAGAACAATAAAAATGAAAGCCTGCAGGTCTATGGTGTGAGCTGTAAAGATGCAGCCTCCACAAACACAGCCTGCAAATTGGGCTGTGAAGCCAGTGAGAACACAGCAGTGTCACTCACGAGACACTTCACAGAGCCAGCAAGGCTGCCAGAATGGCTTTCCTTGTTGGCAGAGTCCAAAGGAGCATGAAAACATTAATCAAAGCAAAAATAGATCAGGCTACTTTTAAATTAAAACCCCGCCATGCTGGACTCCCGTTCAGCTTTGGCAAAACACAGGCTTTAGGAACATCTTAGTTCATCCAAACCATGGAATACTTTTTCTGAAGCCACTGCAGAACCATGTGCTCACGGCCTAAAGGGTGGTTGCTGTCTGCACAAGGATCCTTTCCAGAAGGAAAGGGAAGCAATACGTTATTAGCAGAGCCAATTTGCTGCATGTCTGTAGAAGGAACTGTCATAAACATGCTGTAGCATAGTAAATCTAGCCTTTTTGCACCTGTAGTTGTAGCAAAACATACCACAGCAAAAAAAAAAAAAGCACTGTCAGCAAGCTGACACCTCTTCCCAACATTTATCTGTCCCCTTGCTCAAAAGTTCACTAACCTTGCTCACATCCCTCCTCCTCTTTGGGGAGTTTGCACAACCGCTGTCCAGCCTCGTGGCTCACCCGCTGGGGAGGGTCTCTGCAAAAACAAGGAACCAACAGTCAGCCCTTCCCTCATCCTGCCAGGGACAAGAGGGCAGATAGAAACATGGTCCCACAACTAAATGCATGGATGCTTCTTTCCAGATCTTTCCTTCTTTTCAGTTTATAAAGGGAGCAGGGCAAAGCTGGATATTCTAATATTTATTTCCTTTCCCCATGGGCACAACATGCGGCATAAAGAGGTGAAGTGATTTGCCTAAGGCAGCAGAGCAAGTCAGCAGTAAAATGAGAGCGTATCTGTGACAGCCAGACGAGAAGCCCACCTGACTACGCCACCTCTTGCTCCACCTGCAGCACATTTACATCCCAGCATCATTAGTTTGTTGTTTTTACACAGCAGTGAAAAAGAAAGGAAAATGTGTAGAGAAAGGGACAAAACATTTGCTCCGTGGGGATTCTGTATTAACCAGGCAGGGATATGGCATTTATCAGATGCAGATAAGCATTCGAGGAACGAGGGGAGAAGTATTCATTAGCTGGTGATATGTATTTCCATGCAGCAGATTTTTTTTTCCTTCTGATCAGCAAATCACACCTTTTGCAGCAGGATTAGTTGATGCCTTTAATGATAATGTAAGAAGATTATATTTCCCCTTTCTCTTCACAATTCAAAGCTCTTAAACACAGAGAAGCAGCTTCCTTGGAATATCACTACGGAATTACCACTCTCCTCACATAAACTGCCAGAGAGGCCATCAGAGTGGAGCAGGGGTATTTGCCTTAAACATATTCGCACAACAGCTCAGCAAGAGAAAATAGCAGCAGCAGATGAACCCTTCAGATCGCATCGCCGCTGAGGGCCTGTCAACTGCCATTTGTCCTGATCCACTGACAGTGCTCGGGAGATGAACTGATGCTCTTGGCTTTCTGGTGGAGACCTGAGATACGACTGCATCCAAACACGGAGCCACACGGCCCCTTTGGATGCTTCGAGGCCATCTGAGCTGCAGCCAAAGCTGAGGGAAACGGCATTGGTCATGGGAACTGGCACGCAGGGGAAAATATTCCGCATTTCTCGTGTGAAAGGGTTTGCAGCTTTAAGCACTGGCATCCAGGAGATGTTTATAGTGGAAGATGCAAATGAAGGAACACGTCTCTAAGACAGAAAACTCTAATTAGCAAATAGTCCATCCAGGCCCAGTTAACCATTTAGATTGCCTGGCAGCACCGAGCAGGTCTTGGAAGCAGCCGCGGCGTTTTTTGATGGCAGGAGGCCTGGCCTTTCAAAGCTTAGGCACAGCGAGGTTGAAAGAAAGCCAACGTGAGGGAAGAAGAAACCAAAGGTGCATACAGAATAAAAACGAATAACAGGAAAACATAAGAGTAAAAATAAAAAGCTTTCCATGAATTAAATGATTCAGCTCAGTAACTGCAGTCCCGTTAAACTTCTCCCAGGCGCTAATCCTGTTACTCAGGAAGCATTGCTTTTTGATTAGTTTGGGCATCCACCATTAGGGACTCCTAATCCATCCCCAATTTATCACTTACCTTGCCAGGGAAAGGCCAGGTGGCACAAAGAGCGAGTGCTCTCTTCATGTAGGCATCCTTAATGAAAACCTTTCCTGAGCAATAAAGTGCTGATTGGAGAAAGCTGTCACCAAATTTCTTTCCTTAGGAAAAGCCTTAAAGGCAAAGTGGTGGTGGGACCGTCTCCAGCTCCTGAAGCATCCAACCCTTTCTATCACTCAGTAATACATGCATCAAAAATACCAAGAAGACAGCTGCTTATGGGAAACCTAACAGAGAGACAAAGACTATTTTTTCTCTACATTTTGAACCTACTTTTGCAATCCCTTATAAGAGACATTGTTCTCTATTAAAGCCTAGAGGGTGATTTACAGGTACAGAAAGGACCTAATCTCTACAGAACTACCTTGTTTTTAGAGTTACTTCTGAAGAACCCTTTTTAATTCTAAAGAATTCTTTCAGTTTCATCCTTCTGAAGTTCCACAGGCCTCTCTCAGGCCATCAGTATAGATTTGTAAGGCTGACAAACAGCATTTAAAAAAACAACAGCACAGTAGGACAGAAACAGAGCTGAGTACTGGCACCGTCAGTGTGGCTGTTTCCCTGCTGAGCAACAGTGATGCTGTTTGCTACACTGCACACCAGCCCCTGAGCCTAGGAGAGGCCAACAGGCAGCACTGCTGCTTTTGTATCTGTACAACTCCAGAATCTAGAGAAATTCACTAAAGGAACCTGAGGGAAGGTCTTCCTGGGTAGAGAGTACACAGATGACCTGTAAAACAAAAGGGAGGCTGAGTGTGGTTTGATGTTTACCGTTTGCATACTGCTCACAGTGTCCGAAGTGCTTTGCAGACATGCACAAAGACAGTGCTGCAGTCCTAAAAGACTACGGCAAATCGGGATGTAAAGGAACAAAGGGTTACGTTTCCTCTTTCCTGCACGCCTGCATCAATCTGAGGGCTTTGATTTCGCTGCCTGTCTGGACACTGGGATTTCAGAGCTGTGACTATTTACTCTGACAAATTATAAGACACTGATCAGCCTCCGAGTTTTCTTGGAGCTACAGGTAAAAAAATAATTGCTTCTACCAGAGCGTCTGGAATAAACCCAAGCTCAACAAAGAAATATCATTTCTGGGAAGCCAGACTGGTTTATTTGTCTTCATATCATCCATCTTCCTTGTTGCTGTACCTCCACCCATGTGTTTCTGCTGCTCCCTGAGCCAGTGGAATGAATAAAAACCCCAGTCTGAGCCTTTATTAGCATGTGTAATGCAAGTCAAGCTGCTTTGAATGTCCTCTTGTTGGGTATTAATGCAGCATGCCATTTGTTACACAAGTATTTTGCTGTGGCAGACAGAAAGTGACATTTATGGGACTATCATGAGAATGAATTTCACCATCCATTAAAATGATGTACAGGTAAACACTCCATTCATTCTAAATCTATGAGCTTTGGTTCTTTCTCTGCCCTGGTAGATGGGTCCATCAATACAGCTACTATTAGCCAAACTATTTGCTGGGAAGTGAGAACTGCTGAAAAATGTTACAGGCCTGTAATTAAAGGGATTGTAGCTTGAAGGGAGAGCACAAGAATTAAAGTTATTAGTGAACTCTCCTCTTATAGATCCGCACGTGTGCAGCAGCTGGGATGCATCGGCAGAGTTCTGCTGCTGGAAAAGCCTTGTCTCGTTCAGACACAAGGAAACGCGGCTCCTGGCTCGGTCATCTATGAGA
This sequence comes from Cygnus atratus, assembly GCF_013377495.2. NCBI lineage: Eukaryota > Metazoa > Chordata > Aves > Anseriformes > Anatidae > Cygnus > Cygnus atratus. Next base: position 3,331,851 of record NC_066383.1, read on the forward strand.
ATAGAACCCAGGACCAGCAGGTCTTCGAGATAAAAAGGAGGGCAATGTCTGGAAAAGCTATAAATCTGATTTATATATAACTCTGTGGGGTATAGCCACTAAAAAAGAGAAGACGGTGTAAGCTATTGACAGCGGTTCCTCAGCTACTGCCTGGAGCTGTGGCACACTAGGGCAGGTTGGTGTTAATCAGTCACTGGGTCCCACCCAGGATGTGGCCACAGCTGAAGGTCAAGATCTTAAAACAACGTGGGAGGAAGGTTCAGAATCCCCTGCTAGGGAGGATGTTATATAAATGTACGTTTTGCTCTGAGAAATGTACAAGGTAGAGAGAAAACATGCTGTAAATGTAAGCCACATCATTTGGAAAATGAAGTACAGTTGTTTATCCACTGTAATTGTAGAAATTAAGGTAATAACAATTACAATTAAGTGACTCATATGTACTACTGTGCAATTAATTTAGGCTTAGAGGGAATGTTATTGTGTATTAAATAAAAGCCAAATGATGATATATCAAGTTGTCTCTGTGATTCAGCTGATGCATTGCTCATCTGGACCCAGCACCAGGCCATCTGCAGCGCAACATGACGTTGCAGGAAGCCGTACGTAGGGAAGAGGCCTCGCTCCCTGCGACAGAACATTAAGCCACGTCTCTGACGACCTTTGATGCTTTTTGTAAAGTGAAGTTGCTCACCTACCTTTCTTAGGCAAATGCTAGGCTAGACGAGCTGTAATTGATCTGTTTGAGCTTCAGTCATATTCATTTACCATTTCTGTTCTTTCTGAGCGTGTTCCTAATCTCCTTTTTAACAGTTTCAAGCAAAATGTTGGTGCTATGTCAGATTTCCTATGTATAAGTCAAATCTGGAGGTCCTTTGTTGTGTGTATTACACGGTATTATTTAGACAGATTCCTTAGGACTGAATTACGCAAGGATCTCCCATACTGGTCCAGCATGAGCAATGTCACTAATTCAGCACAACATGAAGCCAGGAGCCCTCTGTAAGATCAGAGTCATGCACAGGCTCCCCCTGCACCCACAGACAGGCAGAAATTATGCAGAAGCTTCAAAAGAAGAGCTAGTTATCTCGGCTGCTTATTGACAGTGAAACATCACAGTGACAATCACAGGAGCTATGTTCTTAAGATAAATTGCCTGAGTTTCACACACACTTGTTGCATTTATGTGAATGCTTTTCCTGCAGGGAAGCCACAAAGAGGTTTTGCGAATGTTTTGAGTCACTGGATCTCTAATCCTCTTCGTCAGCTTTTAACTATTAGCTTGGTGACACTCACAATAAAAATATGGTTGTGCTCAAAGCAAAATGTGTGTCTAGCCCACACAAATCAAAGGAGAGAAAAAACATTCATATCTCCTTCTGAATTGAAATTCCTACATTTCCACTGTCTAAACATTTCTAGCTTGAGTTTATGACTTACCACCTGTGGTCTCCTACTCATCCAGTAAAAAGCAGGGAATTCAGAAGTTATGGCATGAAAACTTTTAAGAAAGAACCATCTTTCTTTTCAAGATAATATTGATAAACTAAATGAAAAAAAGAGTATGGAAAAATCAATGCAAAAATTCTTTCCAAACAGGATATTTTATAAAATTATCTCAGAGACAACAGCAGGTCTCATATCCCCATAAATATGTTTCCTGTAATCAGCTAGTATGTAATTAACACCCAGTAACTACCTGACAGAATCTATATGGATTCTTTAAGACACTTCATTTAGAAAGTGTGGCTGAATTGTATTGGAAGTGGTTCCTCTGGCCTGGCTGTCCAGTAGCTATTCTTCTGCAGAAGCAAAAGCTTTATCTCACGGGCAGCTTGTCTGAGTTTGGTAAACTTGAAAAGCTACAATTCACCTTCAAAGTGGATCTATTTAATTCATTCTCCTCTTTCTTTCAATTACAGTCACTTCCCCGAGGAAAGGAAACCAAAGAGAACCCGTTAGCTGCAGCTGAAACAAGGAATCAGAAAGCAAGCAGGTAAAAAAGAGTATTTCCTTAAAACTGCATTAGGAATAATTACTAAAACTGCACAGTTCTTGTTATATCAAGCATAAGAATAATTTCAGAGTAGTCTTCACTCTCCTTGCTGGTTTCTGTTCCTATTCAGTTTGACATGTATGTCTTCAACTGCTTTTGTATCAGCTAAGCTTTTTCTTTGATCTCTTTATTAGCTGGAGTCCTTGGAAAAGGATTTTTATTAAAAATTACTACCTTGCCAAAGATCCTGTCTCTCAGAGTGGGTAAAACCAAATACGAAGGAAAAAGTGTAACCAGAGGGCAAGCATACCTCTCCCCAGCACAATCTCACAGCCTCCAGAGATGGTCAGTTAAGGATTTCTTGACTCACAGGTGGCATCTTTGTCTTTCACAAGTCATGAAGGGTATTTTTTCCATTAAATTGTGCAGGTGTACCTGTCTGTTCTGTTGTTTTCAAGCAGGTACCACTGACCTAGAAAAATTTTGCATTCCTTCCTGAATTCTCACTGCTTCTTCCCAATTTTGACTTGCACAAGACACTTCAGACAACTCAGACCCTTCTCCAGTACTTCGTGATGTCGCCTGCTGCAGCAAGCCCTCGTTTCAGGTGGGTGGGGAAGGCAGAAGGCAGCAGCTGTTGTAAAAATGATGAACTCCAAAGGAACACGGCTCCTGTTTTCATGCGGAGGGCCCCTGCAGCACAGCTAGCAAAGGGAACAGAAATGCCAGTTGACGTGAATGCAGCAGTGTCCCTAAATAGAAGGCTTTTCAGAGCTCCCCTTAGCCTGGCACAGCTCTTTAATAAGAGGAAATGCAAAAACATTGGTGAACCGAGGAGTCCCTGCACTCAGGAGAGCAGGCTGGGCTCCCGGACACACTACAGCGGTGCGGCTGGACTTACCCTGCCCAGAGCAGCGTGTTTACACCAGCAAGGGGCTGGTGAAAGCTGGAACAGAATCATGGCCAGCCTCTTCCAAGCTCCATTTGTCCCCAGTGTTAGCACGTGTTCTTGGCACTAGAAATAAAACTGCTCTGGTGGGCATTTGAAATTCTGGGGGCTTTTCATGTTGAAACTTTGGCTGTTTTCCCATCTCTTCTTAGAAAGGTTGCATGTATTTCATTGCATGCAACCTCTGTATTAAAGGGCTTCCACAGCTCCAAGACAGATGAGCTACCAAGACCACATACAACAGAATTACGTGGTCTAAAGAGATCTGCAGAACACGTTTAACTCATTGCTAAAGGTCCAGAGTAGCTCCTAGAGGTGCCTGGGCTTTTAGGCACGGTTTCCACCGAGAGGGAATTCTCCTCACATAAAGCTGTCTGCATGCCCAGCCTCGGTACCTTCACAGGTGTCGTCTCAGAAAAGCATCGCCGAGGCTGCAGCTGTTCCCTGGTGGCCGAGTTGTCTGCAGGCAGCTGTGCTCAGCCCATTGTCTCAGTTGCAGACAAGGGATGCTTGCAAATGCGCTTGTATTTCCCCAGCCACAGTAGGTAGATCTGTGCTAGATTTTTAGCTGATTGTAATGGACACGAGGTAATTTACACATTATAAAGGTTGGTCCACAATGAAGAATGATTCTTTGTAGGCTTCAGAGCAAGGCTTTAAGGAACAGCCATCTCTTTTTTGTGAAGCACAGGCATTCAAACCCATTCACAAAATGGCTACAAGTAAGAAGAAGCCAGTGTCAACTGAAAGACAAGTACCTCAGGGAACCCCACGGTGGCCATGTGTGCTCTTCCACCACTTCTGTCAGCAGGACATGAGACACATCTCTCCAGTCCACTTCCACAGCAGTCTGGCATCACTGGAGTAGGCAGGGATATTACAGAAACCACATCCTCGCTGTGGTCTAGCCATTCTCTAGAAGAAGACATTTCTGGTCAGCAGAAGAGCCCAGGACAATGGCTCAGAAAGTGTCCCTAGAAAGATTCTGCAAGCTAAGGATCAGCACGAACGAGCTGAGATCAGAACAAAGCGTGGCCGTGCCCATGAGAGGCTCAGAGAGCTCCTGCATACCCAGTACGTGCCAGGGATGGGTCCAGAAACCCAGGCTGAAGGACAGACAAGAAGCTGCTGGCCCAATAATGCCAAGATTGCACTTACGTGACAGAAAATGCAACTTCATCATCAATTAATTCACTTCGACAGAGCTCTCCAAGATCCTTACATAAAAGGTACCAAATAAATCCAAAGCGTTATTATTAACAAAATGCTCAGTCCTTTTACAATTTAATTAATTTGTGATTATTTCCTTAATGAGAAATATTATCTCATGAAGCTACCACACTACATCAAACAGACGTATACTACCCGACAGCTAATCCAATAAGAGAGAGTGATAGGAAAATGTCTTTAGGGTCTACCAGGGGAATAACAAACAAACAGGCAACCACATATGTTTCGTTTCGTTTAATATCTGGGATCTGTCTGTGAATAAACATTTCGTATCGCACCTTTTGATGGCTGCCACAACACTAGTTCAAACAGACAGCTCCTTCTTCACAAGGAAGTTGCTCTTCTGTGAGGAGAGATGAAAGACAGCTTTGCCGTGCGGTTCCAGCACAGCCCCAGACCTTTTGAACCATTAGGATTTATATGTCATTAAATAATTAACTCAATGATGCATGAGAGAAAGTAATGTGGCTCTCTGTAAAAGACCTCAATTAATTGCTTTCATTTCGGCAGACGCTGAGTCTTCGTGATGAGATATAAGTGAGGTGAACTTTATTTCAGAGATTGTCTGATAAATGCAGTCATAAAAAGGGTGAAAAATGACTTGTTCAGATAAGACTTTTGTTTGCTGGAATGTTTTTTGTGTTGCAGTGTCTGTGGCTTAAATTAACTGACATATCAGATGCCAAAAAAATGCTAAGAGCTTTGCCCTTGTGCTACTCCATTTGCTTTGTACTGCTTTCTCTCCTCACGAATTCCAGGGACAGTCAGAGGCATTGCAAGGCACATCTGAACCATGGATTTTTAATTAATTTATCTGCTGCCTTTTATCTTTCAGTATTCATCAGCCAGCATACGCAAGTTGGTTTAAACTGTTTGCTGTTCTCTGCCTCCTCTTTTGGGACTATCCTGTAGCCTAATAGGATATAATTTCTGATACCGCAACCCCCTCTGTGCTTTACTTCACCTCACTAGTTTTGTTTTGACCTTACCACATCACCCTTAAGCCCCCTTCCCATTTTGGTGCCCACTGCCTTTCTTCCCACTGGGGGTAGGAACTGGAAGGGTCAGGTCTTAGGCTCAATCCCCAGGGCATCCCCCTACACTAAATTAAGTCCTCGGACAAGCCCTTGAGTGGCAGCTTCACAGACACAAGCCTAGTCTCCGTCCTGATCTCCTACAAGCCCAGGGCCAACTCCGAGGTCAGGCTGACGCGATGTTCAGCTAAATTTAGAGTAAGGCTCATTCTTGTTCTTCCAGCCTGTTGCAGTTTGGTGGCTGGGGAGAGAACTTCTTACGGTAAAAAAAGGCAGCAGTGGTGGAATATCCACTCATTTAGGTCTCTGGTCAAGGGTCTTCAGCTAGAAAGGGCCATTTCTATTCCCAGATTTAACACAGGTGGAAATTAAGTCACTTAACAGAATCCATTTCCAGCCATACAATTTGTGTGCCAGTGACCGTGGTCTTTCCTCTGCCCATGCTAAGATAACCTGCGCTTCACCCTGAGGAACGTTAGGATTATGTGATCCAGATGTGGCTACCTTAGCCAGGTTGTGGCTTCATTATTTGAAAAGTTACCAAAACAGAAAAAGAAAAAAAAAAAAGGACTAATCTGGAGCCATCTGCTCAGGATGAGGTGCAAAGAATTCTGCTAGCATCTTACGTTCACCCCTGCCCACTGGGTTCACACGGGCATCCATTCCCACCTAATTACGTGCTGTCACAGTTACTGCTGTTGCATTCGAGCTGGCACCTGAAGGCTGGGGGTGGCTGGGGAGAGATGCTCTTCTCTCTTCAGCAGATGGCACGGCCTCCACAGCAGGAGACAATCGTGGTGAGGGCTGAATGGACACTCTCTGCCCTGTTTCCAGCAGTTCCCTGCTGGGAGGAGCATGCACTGCAGGCTGGCTTGGAAACCAGCTCTCACTTCTGGGAAGACTGGGCTCCACTACAGCCTCAGAGCAGAATCACATGTCAGAGCTGGATGTCACCGTGTGGGAAGTTGTTCGCCTGATGTGGAAGGTTACACACAGTGCAAAGATAAATGCTGTTTCTTCCTCAGAGCTCAGATATTTCAACGGTCCCCAATTCTGCAAAAGAAGGCAGGTCCTGCCCTGCTGGGAAGCACGCACTGCCAAGTTTCATAGTTTCTTCTTTCACCTTGGCCGCGTTACACTCTGCTACTGGGCAGCACTTTCAGGTCAGGGATAACAAAGCCATACTGTGACTACCACATAGTCACTGCTGACTTTTCACAGTCTGCTTCTGTGGCAAACCCAGCTACCTGCAAAGACAACAATCACCTCGATCGTGACAGCTAAAGAAAAGGGTGCATCTAATGGGCTCTTAATTGGGTGGGCTTCACAAGCAGTTGAGGTTCTCCTTGCTGGAGGCTTCGGAACCCGAAAGGAACAGGCTCTCCATGCAGCCGCCGACATCAACTGCGGTCTTCACGCGGGCTGCCTGGAATGAGCTTCGTTAATGTTTTCCTTGGTATAATCCATCATCCCTTCAACAATGCATTTCTGACAGTTAATTAGACTCCACACAGTGGAATAAGTAGTGTCGTGTTTGGAATTAGAATCCGTTACTGAACAACAGATCGTATGAGGCGTATCTCCAGCCAGAGCTGTTGGACATCTTCAGTAGTTTTTATTTGAAAAGCTTGGTAAACTGTGTTTAGTAAACAATTCTGCTGCATATTTGCAAATGGCTTCATTAGGAAGAGGAGTCAGGAATCAGAGGCCACCTGTTCATTAGCAAAACCCCAAATAAACAAACAAATACACGCATAAATTCAGATCCTCTGAATGAAGACAGAACCCAAGTGTCATTAACTGCCCTGGATCACTCAGTACATTAGAGATGAAATCCTTGTCCAGATGATGCCTGTGGCAAAGTTCCTGCTGATTTCAGTGGTGCCAGGACTTGACATGAGAAATCTGTTACACCAGCTAGACCACAAGAAAGGCACAAAATGCTGCAGTGATGACCTGCTTTATCTGAATTACCTGGGGCATCTGTTTTTTGGAAAGGCACTGCTATTTACTGGGTGAGCAGAACAAAACCAGGAATTTGGGAGTGACACCTAAGCACAACTGTGATAAAAGACTGCAAATCACTCATAATAAAGACACCAATTAATAATATTAGTGACTTGGCTAGAGTTTGAAGTGCCAAGCCAGGAGAATTCCTGTGGATGCACAGCAAGAGAAGCAGTGTTAAAAGGGAGGACCGAACTGGTCCTGTGACGAATGATACGAGGCAGGAGAGATGTTCTCTGTAATGTACTATGTCTGCTAGTGCTCAGGTGTCCGCTTGCTTCAGACATGCAACAGTGCTGCTACCTTGAGGCCCCTGAGCACAAGCACACTGCTTTTACAGCTTACAATCAGATCAAGTGTGACAGGCAGAATATCAGATCTAAACAGACCTAGGCCACCGTTTTTCACACCTTGCATCATTTACCTCCAGCTTTCCATTCTTAACTGCTTTTTAATTTACTGCTTATCTAGGCAGCATTTGAAGGATGTTCCAGCCCGCTCCGGATGCAAACAATCAGTTGAACATGACCGTGAATCTTCTGTTAGGAAAGCTCACGTGGCTATCTGGAAGTATCCTCATCTCCAGATGTTTAAAGGAGTTGGAGCAGCTGCCAAGGACACGGGGCTCCCACTTCCAGTGCAACAGTTACTGTGAGTCCTTGGCAAGTCACTCAGAATCCCAGCGGCTCCCAAAGACCAGTTGCATGAAGACAAGTGATCCCTAGCTCTTTTTGCAGGCCAAGCCTAGAACGATTTTAAACTGTGGTCGTTTCCTTCAAAGATATCGCTTCCCTGAGGCAGAGATGATCCCCCTATGAACGCAGGCCATATATCACGGAGTGCCAATTTTCTGGGCCAAAAGCCTGCTTCTGATGTCCCTCTTCCTAAAGGGTCCCTCAGGTGCCAGGGCAAACGAACTGTCGTGGCGATCCACAATCTCCTCTCCTGCTGCATAAGGAGCACGTGCTTGGTTAGAGGAGCAAGCAGTAGCAACCACCCCCACCAGCTTTTTTGCAAAGTCCACTTTGAATCCAAACAGGGAGCGAGATGAAGGCTTGTTGACTGCACATGGCTAGTGGAGCTGATCTGTGCACGCAGAGAGAATCTGGCACTGCTGGGATGCATCAAATCTTCCCTGTGTGCCTACCTTGTGTATATTGCTTAGGCAGCTTTGGTCCACTGTCGTCTCCTGCCTGTACAAGATGATCGGAGAGCTGACCAGCCAGTTGCCCACAGAGCAATCCACCGAGAAACCGTGTAGTGTTGGCAGATGGGTAAAACCCACAGCTTGTCGAAGGAAAATGAACAAAACCAAAAAAGGGCACTTGTTAATATTATAATTTGTTTGTTGCTGCAGATCCAGTGGCAAATTCTCATTTCTCCTTGATCTGAATTCTTATCACCAGAAAGTCAGTAAGAAGCAGGGTTCATTTTAGTTTTTATGCAATAAAAAATTCTCACAAAATAATTTTTAATAAAGGCATAGGCCACAGAATTTAACACCAGCACTGCATAAGCTGAGCTATTCCAGAAACCTTAAATGAGAGTGCACCTTTAACTTTGAATTTAATATGTTTTTTATTTTATTATGCTCAGCTTCTAGACATCGTTATAACAATTCAAGCTGAATTGCAAGCAGTAGAGAAAAATGTGATCAGAATTGGAGCAGAGGATTAGATACAAAGACCTTAGTGCTCCTGATGGTTGCTCATTGATTATTTTGGGCATAAATTGTATTGATTATGGTAATGAGAAAGCCCATTGACAGGCTGCAGAGAGACAGGCAGGCTTCCCAGGCCAGCATTTGTACGGCTGAATATTATTTGCAAAGCACTGCTGGAATTCACACAATTATGAGCAGATATGGTTTCCATCCCTGAATATCGCGGTACATCTGGATCACTGATGAGAGTGCTTCATCAGACAGAGCTCTGCATTTCACACGTGGAAAAACTGAGGCAGAGGAAGACCTGCGTTGTCCAAGAACATGCACTAAGGAAGTCTCCGGCAGAGTCTGAACTGATCTCAGATTTTACAACAGATTTTACAAACTGAACTCAGATTTTACAACTCCCTAGCTAAGGCCTGTTACAAAAGAGCATCTTTTGTCAATACTGAATGCCTCCGATCGCATTGTTTTTGTGCTGGGGGAAAGCAATTTTTCAGTGTAACCTTTGTCAAGAGTGAATTTATGAGAGGCTGATACTGAAAAAGTTATGAACTTCTTTTGCCAATCTCTATTGTGACTCCTGGGAAAATAGGTCAGCAATTTTTCATAGGGATGTTCTGAGGACAGATACATGAAAGATTATAAGATACTCAGATAGAACTGTATAAGAGAGCAAATGAAAGCCAAAGTGTAATTGGAATTCCACAGCAAATGTTACCCAGCATTGTAGTTGTCGTGTACTTTGCTGCTGCGACCAAACAGATATTTCTCTTGACATCCCAGCTCCTGCAGTCATGTCATTAAGTGTGAATTTTCACTTTCAATTTCTAATCATCACAGAAGAAAGAAAGGGTTTTTTAGCATCTGCTATCATATTTTAGCACAAGAGAAGAAAGACCTGTAGCTTTGGCTTTATAGTGCTAGTAAATAGTTTGTGCCTGCTTTACTTAGCAGAAGGTTACACAACATTAGTGCAGAATGAGAATGTCATGCCAGGCAGAGAGACAACTGTGGCTTCAGTACAAATTCTTTTCAGACTATAAATATAGATCTTTCCCCATAATTGCAATACAATCTCGATCTGCCTGTGGTGATAAAGGAAAAAAAAAGCTGTTTAATTTAATTAGAGTCCATTTGAAAACCTAGTAGCATGAAATAATTTGATACACAGAAATAATGCTCACCAGTTACAGATACCATTTTGTTGCATCTTATCTTGGGATAACAGTAACTGTTATATTTCAGACCTTAAACTGTATAAACAGTGCGACTAGAGATAGCCCCAAGAACATTTACAATGACGTCAGAATATTACCACTTATTCAGCGCCTGCTCTCTGTCAGGCAAAGATGCTAAAAATGCTGCCAGAGTAGCATTCACCCTTGAGGAAACTTATAGCTAATTCACATCCATCCACTCAGTGCCAGTTGTGTTCCCTCCTAACGTAAGCATCTCCCACTAAAGACTCCTCTTCTTGTGGGTAGACCACTGATGGCAATAAGGGGGGCAATGATACATGAAAAATGCCCGAAATGGAGTTGTAAGGTATAACATTAAGGAAACCTCTGATTCATTCTACAGCAGGTCATGACTAGAGGTAGAAAAATGTAGGACTGAATCAAAAGTCTATAGACAAGCTGGCAAAAAAATGTTCTTTTTTTTGACAAAAGTCTTGCAGGGAAAATTCTTCACCCCAGATTTCCTACGAATACTTTTTTTCTCCTTTTTGCTTACTGCTTTGCTTATTTTTGTCTAAGGAAAACTGAAAATCCTGAAGAGAACAAAGTTGCAGCAAACCAAAATATTACCTGCTATTCAAAAATGATCTTTTCTTTGTTTTTACTAACATATCTGGCTTCCACTACCTTTTTCGAGTTTTGAAAAGCAGAGAAACAAACGCTATTACCATACACTCTTCTACTGCTTTAGCATTTTCTCTTGCAGAAGTAAACAGTACAAAAGAAAACACAGCCTTTCTCTGAAGATAAGAGGGAGCCGGCTGATTATCTAGGATGATCTCTTGTATATCACACGCATTATATTTACCATGATATCTCTCTACCGAGTCCAGTAATTTCAGCTAAATTAAAGCATTTCAAGCTCTTATGGCTAAACTGTGGTTTGCCACAGAAAAGAGATTTGCAGATTCTTTATTTTACTACTAGTAATGTGAAGATAGGCAACCCCCTCCCACACTTCTTACCTTTGAAAAGAAGCAAAGCCTGCTTCTGTGTGACACCAGAACTAAAGATATAGAAATTTGCTTTCATGCATGAGTATGTGAGAGCCTATATATGTGCACAGGAGCTAAAGCTACAGGAGCTTTCCCAGCTATGAGGCAGATATACACAGGAACTAAATCTATAAAAACAGCCTTTGTATGCATTTCTGTATATGGATATGTGCCAGAAAGATACAGAACCTAAACCTATAAAACACTGCGTGTGCGTGTGAGGAAAAGACAACGGATGGAAGTTAAGTCTATTAAAAATACCTTATGTAAGAGACAGGGACAGAGAGATTCAGAAGATAAAAATGTAGAACTCTTCTTTATGTCATGTGAGGGACCTGTCATATTAGTGGCCTCTGAGACCGGTGAATCGTCCCCCTTTCTTACTTTCCATTCCCCTCATTTTAGTGTGTAGATCACTTCAGTCAAATCTAAGATTCCTAAGATTAGAAATTCACTGAATTCCAAACATGGTCTAATCTGCAGTGATGTGAGGAGTATGCAATTTAGAGCCCGACGTGGCAGACATACCTTGATGAGCACACTGGCAAGGGGCTGAGATTCTCCTTCCACAAAGATTACATGCAACTCTTACGATCTAAGGTCCTTTCTCACACTTACCCATAACAGTCTATTTAAATGAGCTCTGAACAGAGCCATGCATTGCTCTATCAACAGGGAAAACAATTTCCAGCACAAGGAACTCCCTTTCCCAAGCAGCCAGACTCGCCATGTATTAGCCAACAGTGAATAAAAAGGGGCACAAACATGGCTGAACTGAACATCTGTACTGAGTCTGAACAAAAGCTTGCAAATGTTGTTTATGAAATACTGAACCATCTCCTGCCACTGCCTGCCAATGTGGATGGCACTGAGCAAAGGAGAGTTTCAGATCATTACTCATACATTATTATTAATTATTACTATTTACGCTGTGCTCAGCATCTGACAGTCTCAGCCAGGGAACACAGATTCCACTTTGTCATCTCCAGCTACGGGTGTTTTTATATCACTCACAACATACCTGGGATAAGGCCGTGAAGTGTTGAAGTGGATCCAGTGTTGCAGGATATTGCTGATTCCTAGGTTAAAAAAAAAAATAAGGCATCAGATTCATACACTTGTTGCCCATGAGGAAAAACAAACAGAAATTGTATTAACATCTGCAGACCAGACTGGGGTGGACACGACTGGGTGATCATGCAGTTCTTTTTCCACTCTCAATGTCCAGTGATTCAAACCCTGTCCCAAGGAGATGGTTCAGAAATGGTTCGGGACAGTACAGAGGTGCGGGTGCAGCACAGACCACAACGCTGCTATTTATCATTTCTGTTTTGAAAGCACCTGGGGGCCTCGGTCAGCACCAACACAGGGAGCTCACTGCCTGGGGGAGCAAACCTGCTGAAGCAGCACTGGTGTGGCTCAGCTGGGATGAGGTGTGGCGCTAGGGCTGAAACTGGACAGCAGGTCCAGCGAACTGGCACTGCTTCTCCCTCTGTCCCCTCTCCTCTCCCAGTCTTCTCGGCCAGCTTCCCAAGCCCTTCGGACCAGAGGCTCCAGCGCAATTGCAATGCCTCCCCGCAGTCTGCAAACGTGCCTCATCCCTCCCCGCCTCCTGCCAAGTTGCATCTACATAAACCTGTATTTGTCTCCGACGATAGCCCAGTTTTCTCTCTTTATTTATCTACCTGTCGACTCGTTTTACAATCTCTCTCTGGACAGCCACAGAGCAAGAGACAGAACCAGCTGCTATGGCATGCACTGAATGCCAACTAGCTCGGTGGAGTGTGCGAGCGTCCTCATGCAGTGGAAAGGTCCTTTTGTAAACATGCCTTGTGATCAAAGGGCTGATGCTTGCTCATATTTTCAATATTAATAATCTCCCAGCTGCCTCACTCCATTCTGTCTACCTGTTTACCTATCCTTCATATTTCACACTGAGGCAGCGCTTAAAACAATGAGCCGGCTGAAGGCAAGGAAGTTTTTTTTAAACAGTAATTCACACGAAGAATAAACCGTATTCAGACAGAAATGCATCAAATATGCATAAAATGACTGTATTGTCGTATACTGCATCTGGCACAGAGCAAGAGTCATCTAAAGACATGCGCACGCATACATACAAAAATAATGCATATTTACACCCACACCCCTACCAAATCCATGCTGCATACATGTTCACGTGCCTTGTGCATTCACACCTCCTTTCCCATCCATTATGCAGATATATACAGAAGCTGAGAATCGCAAGAAGAGCGCGTCTCATCAATAAACCTGACAAATAACCCCCCAAAATAAATGCACTTGCAAGCTACTCCCAGCAGAAGACAAGCAGTTGGCTATTTTTTGTGATGATTTGTATGTTTGCAACAGGGTAGCAAGGCTAAAGAAAGCCAAGAGAGAAGCTAAGCAGAGACAGAAATAGCACGAGGAGCAAGGCTCTGAAAGACAGTGAAGGGAGAGTGTTTGGGCCAAGCGCTGGCTCAGAGAGACCTGAAGACGCAAGGAAAAGTTATTTTCTGTTGCTTGACGCCTGCTGTGCTCTCTGAAGCAGGACACGGCACGTTCTTAGTCAATCACCAGGATGGCACCAGAGACCCCTGATTCCACTGCCAGCCTCTCCTCCTAACACATGTCCTTTTGCTCAAGGAGAAAGCTTTCATAAAAGCTGGTTCTAAGCTATGCATACACCAGGAAAATGTCATCTGTCACTGAAATGCAGCCAGCACTGGCAGGACGAGCAGTAGACCTTACAGCAGCACACTGCCAGACAACCGAGCAGTTGAGCAGAGGCTGTAAAACATACCACATCTGCCTCAAACTGCGGGGGTGATGTACACTGAGTGGAAGGGATCCAAGCAGACCTCAGCTCACGGAGGTGAGCACCTCCCAACGCAGAGTTCGCTGGACCCTGCTGCCTGCAAGCTGCAGCAAAGCCAGCTCCTTAACTCCCATGAAGAAGGGCGCTTCCAGCAAGTGCATTTCTATAAAATTTTATATCATTTTCTTACATTCTGGAGACAAAACATGACCTACTGCAAAGGTACCTGACCAGGAGTCTGAGTTGTTAGAAACAAGCTCCGTTTTTGATCCATTAAAGCCTGACAATGCCACAAAAATGGGACTGCTCTGACTCGCCAGCAAGGGTGAAAATTTATCACTGCAAATGTTTTGCTTTCCTTCTTTTTGGTATTTAAGGGCTTTCTAAACTCAAAGGTCACAGAAAACTGCTGAGAGGAATCGCAAGCAGAGAAAATGTCTCCAAGGGGAAGAATCTTTCTGTAAGAAACACACGCCTGGACTGACAAGAAATCACACCCGTGGCTTTATATCATCCCAGGATCGTGCGATGTGCTGGCTGGAAAAATGAACTCCATTTTCAGACCCCACTTTAGTGGCTGCATTTCCTGGTGTAATCCACTGAGAGTTTCAGGCCATCTAAACGCCGGTTTTATCATCCCATCTCTAATATATGCAAAGCACAGCGATTTTATCTCTTGCCAGAATTGTTTTTGCTAGACTTGCACTTTTGAAGCCTGCTTATATAGGTTAGGATTTCATGTCCTTCGTTCCTTCCTTCCTTCCTTCCTGGCTGGCAGATGGGGAGGGAAGAGGTGCAGCGTGAACTGCGAACATCTGCTCGCTGCTCAGCTTTACCTGTGCTGTGCTCACAAGGCAGACCCCGTGGAGGGAGGCGAGGAGAGGATGCTATCGCTAGCAGTTTACTCCAAGACGGTTAAAGTGCAGAAAAGCAGGGCAGCTTGCTTGGGAATGCAGTGGGATTTTTTTCTTCAGGTGAGTTTAGTCCTGGTGAAAGGCCTCTGAATAGCAGCCCAGGGACCGAAATTTGATAAATCTGCTGAATTGTACAGAGAAGGCAGAGCTAGCTATCCCTGGCCCCCACAAAGCTCCCTCTGCAGGTGAAAGAGGAGCCAAGCTCTTTCTGTATTGCTTTTCTAATACACAGAAAATGTTGCATAAATCCCCACTGACCAAGTGCACATTTACTGGGAGAAAAAACGGAGGCTGCAGCCCTGTGCATACTCGTCTTCCACCAGGGCAGGTGCTCACCGCGCTGTACACAGCAGCAGGCACCAACCGAACCCTCCTACCACATCCACCTTGCCACTGCTTCGTGCTGTGAAGATGTGTGAACCTGTGAATACATAAAATAACATAGTGGGGGAAGGGAGCAAGGGAAGAGCGTCACATCCATGATGAATACAGGTTAATTATTACTTTTTTTTTTTTCCAAATGCATAATTAAGCTGTGGAATTCACTACCAGATAAAACAGAGACGGAGAGGATTTTAAAAAGAACTAATATAAATACTGAGCTTGGCCACAGCTGCTAGAAAAGATAAAGAAAAGCATTAGGGGAAAGATCCCCCTCTGCAGCCAGGCGCCTGCCAGCCACTTAGACAGGACAGAGGATTAGCTAGACCCTGTGACTAGACTCGTGCAGCACTCCTTATGCTCCTGTTTGCTTCTCTGCCCGCTCCGTCCCCAGCGCTCTCGCCGGGTGATGCTGATAAGGAACCCGATTAGCATTCAAGGACCAGTTGTGCCAATTAGGCCCTGGCACACACCGGGGCTGGGTCCAAGCGCTCACGCTGCTCCTCCGGCTGCCAAGCGCCTCGTGGGCACGCTACGGAGCAGAGGACGTGCTCCCACAGCCAGCCAGGGCAGCAGGTGGGCGCAGAAGGGCCAGGGGACCCAGCTCTGAGCCATCTGAGAGAGCCTGGACCCCTGCGGGCTGCAGGGGCTCGACCCATGCACCACCGCATGACTTGCCTTTGATGAGGCACCACGTGCAGCCTCGAAAAAGGAGGGAGGTGCTGGTGCGTGTGTCCGCGTTGTTCTGGGGGCCTGCAGGGCACCGCTGGATGCTGGCACGTCCTGCTCGGGCTCTGAGAGCCCAGCCCTGCAGGAAGATGAAATCTCTTTACAGTTCACAGAGCAGGAACGGAGCAGGAGCTACAAAGGCAGCCTGGTAACCATATTTTCTGCCAGACTGCTTGTGGCAGAGGCGTGGAGGACTTCTGACAATGAGGCAGCCACCGTCTGCTTCGGACCTGGACAGAGCTGCGCTGCTCGCAGCCAACAAGAGATGAAAGTCTTCCTGGCTCGCCAGACAGTGCTGGCAGGAGGAGGGCATGATAGGAGGAGGGACGGAAGACTCCAAAGCAGCTATAAATCATAGCAGACAAATCTTCGGTGCTGTGGAACAGAATTTATCATTTCTGAAGGAAAGAAAGGAGGCCCCATCCCTCCTGAATGACTGGAGGGTGGGCACTGAGGGTGTGCAGCTGCTGGCAGCGAGATGCTTTTCTTCTCAGCCTTGGTGCTCTGCAGTCACAGGAACGTGTCAGGGAGTGGAGAGGGAGCAGAAGCTTAGCCTTCAAGGGGCAAGAGAGAATCTCCTTACATGCAAATGTGCCGAGACCAGGAGATGATGCTGGATGGAAATACAGCTATTTCCTCACTCCTGAATGTCAAATGGAATGAATATCAGGAATGGAGGTCATGCTATGAAACAGAGAAGGTCTGTGACAGAGCACACAAACAGAATAAACAACATGTACCCTTCCTTGATAGGTCCTTCTGAC
Source organism: Cygnus atratus (assembly GCF_013377495.2). NCBI lineage: Eukaryota > Metazoa > Chordata > Aves > Anseriformes > Anatidae > Cygnus > Cygnus atratus. The sequence continues at coordinate 3,348,575 of NC_066383.1, forward strand.
TGCAGAAAACAAGTAGAAAAAATGTGCAGTGTGATCAGCAGATTATTTTTCTTTTGAAACCTTTCAGGCAGCAAGCAAACAATTAGGACTTTGCAGAGAACTAGTATCAGAAAATGACATATCCCTGTCCTGCTTGGGTGAATAAAATATGTTCTGAAATAGTTCCAGTCTCATAGCAATGGCTCATAGCTATCACGAATGCCAGTCAGGGTTAAATCTCTTCCTCTTCAATTATTTTTTCATAAATTAAAACCCAAATGACAATAAATCACGCTATAAAAATTAAAATGTCATTTGCTTTTATCCAAACTAAAATTAAGCCACACACGCGCTGAAAGCATAACAAAGAGGGAAAGAGAAAGCCAAGGATGATAACTAGTTTTGCCTTCATTCTGGTACAGCCGAGATGAGTCACAAGGTCTGCAGCTGGAACTAGGTCACAGGACTCTCAGACTTGATGCTCTGCTGTGGGCAAGACCAAACTGAGACTCCTTAGCTGACTTTGAGCAATTCTCAAGACTTTCTCTGAAGCACCTCAGCACCCTCAAAGAAAGGCACTCCGAAGCTGCCTCTACAGTTTCCAGTTCTCCTGGGAGGCTCGGCGAATGTCACATGTTTTTTGAGAATCTGCTTGCATTTGGGTAGTTGATAAAATTTATTGCAACAGTAAAAACCGAATGAAAAAGTCTGAACATATGACATAGTGGGTATGTGCAATGTTGACAACCAAACTACTTATTGTCTTCTACGTAAAACTTACCTGAATCAGACCATGAACTTCTGCGCTCAGCCCAGGACTAGGCTGTACTTCTGGCAGTGTCACCAATCTACCAGAAAGCCTGGGGCTTAGTTCATGCTTACAGCACTACAACAGCAGCAAGCTCAACGCGGCAGATTTTCCCCTTGCGGTGTAAATACCCAATGATGCTCCCTTCCAAGAGCAGAAAAGACCTCAATGCCAAACAATGTTAGGCAAGCTTTCAGACTGGTCAATGCTCTCCTTCAGCTGTTTTATTCAATAATCTCTTCTCCTCCCACATGCTGAAGACCATAGGAAGAAGAGCTATTTCAAGTTTGAAGAGAGCAGGAGATGGTATTTCCACTCGCACTAGTCATTAGCCTTGAGCGACGGGACATCTCGCTGCTGAAAGGAGGTGGCTTATTCAGTGAGGGGAAGGAGAGAAAACAAATTGCATCTGCTTGTTCAAAGGCCAAAAGTGGCCAGAGATACGGCTGTTCATTAACTCCAGCACGAGCTGAAGCATCAATACAGACCTGAGCCGCTTGAATTCTCTGCCTGGCTCTCCTTTATACGGTAACAATGGGAGAAAGAATTTGTGCAAACATAACGAGGAAGCAATGAAATATGACCAAAGTCTTGTAATGATGAAATATAATGACTCGTAATGAAGAAGAGGCAGAAGCCAAAAAAAAAAAAAAGAGAAATCTATTCTCGTGAAACAAAAATAGAAGAGGAGTAGAGAAGATGGGGGGACTGAGGGAGAAGACAAAGGAAGCAGCAGCTGGAAATGACTTTTAACTTTTTCACTTAGCGTTTTAAAGCCAAAAAGCAATTACTGCCAGGCTGGCATTGCCTTTCTGCACATTAATTCCCTATTATGAATAAAATTAATGAGTTTAACAAACTCCTTGTCCTCATAAAGTTGTGCTCTTCATTATTTGTGTTAATAATCCGCGAGGGACCCCGACTCCAAAGCTCAGTACCATGTCCTGATTTTTTTAAAGTTTAAAAAAAGAAGGAAGAGAGAAGATGGGGAAGAAGAGCTCAAGAAGGGAAAATAAGGGGACTCTAAGCCCTTTCCCTCCGGTTTTGACCCAGGCTGATGCGCTGCAGAGTGAAAGTCATTCTCCAAAGGATGTGCTCAGTGGCCTGCAGGTAAAACGGCAGTCTGACCCAAGGAGGAGGATACTTCTCATTTTCCCAGAGGGAACCACACAAAAACCAAGCCCAAACCACTCCAAGTGATACATGGCAGATTTACAGTGCTTGAAAATTCGGCAGCCTAGTAACATCTTGCAGTCTCATCTCTGCCTTTTATTTGGAAACAAAGATATCACGGGGGGGATGCATACATAATCTAAACGGCATACAGGTGGCAGTGGAGGAAATCTCCAGCTACAGAAAAGCCTACAAGGCTTTGCACGCTGCCAGATGGTGCCAATTGCTCTCTATTGCCATGTGGGATCTCTGCTGATTCAGAGCTGCTGGATCTACAGCCTGAGACCCAAAGCTCACCAGGGAGAGTGCAGCATCCTGTGTCCCAGCAGTGGGACTGGGAGCAGCTGCAGAGGGGAAGACTGCTGGGGACTGAGGAAGCTGACCTAGGGCTGCATCACTGTAAAGCAGTGGGATTTATCCCTAACATGCCAGAGGGATGGAATATGGAAATTTCCGCAATCAGCATAGCTGGGCTTTTCAAGGCTGTGTAAACAGGAGAAGAAGCAGGAGAAAGAGAAGATGGGAAAATGGGATTAAGTGAAGGACTCTCAAAAAGTGTCAGGAAAGTGATCTAGCATAGCACACAAAGCATGCTGTGGCCTACCTAAATACTGCCTGTAGGATACTTCCTTTTGGGGGGAATTTAAACTATAGAGCCTGAGAACAGAATTATTCTGCTGACATAATGGTGGGAGAGCTGATGAACGAGGGGTATTAACAGCCCTCTGTTGGAGCGAGCAAGATGCAATTCCTTGCCTCAGTTTTACGTTGCCACTGCTGGAAAAATCCTGAGTCAAAACAGAAAGCATGAGGACAAGAAGAGTAAGGAGGAGCAGCTATGGCTGACGTGGAACCACTGCTGAGGCAGCCTGAAGCCTGCTTGTTTAGCAGCATGAAGTGACATTACACAACAGGCAACGGCAAGGGAAAAAGATTCACCCATCTACCCAAACGCACTGGGGAAACCTGGCTGAGAGGCAGCAATCCACACAACAAGGTCTACAAAAGCTGCCATGGGATTTATGCTGACACCACACAGGAATGGCCCTGCATGTGCTAAGGAAACTCAGCTCACCGGTGCCAGAATGCCTTTTCCAAAAGATGGCCCTTCTGCGAGCCAGCTGGAGAAGTTTAAGACGCTGCCTCCCTACCTCACAGCACCGCTACTGCCCTTCTGTCAAGGTTTCCATCCCTGCAGCTCCGCGGACAGATTGCTTCTCGAGAGCGTTCCTTGATCCACTTCAGTCGTAATCGGTCAGCTTAGCTCGCATGGCATAAATGCTATGTTTGCACTAACCTGGCTGAGTCTGATGGCAGCACATTACAGAGCACTCATGTGAAACATTCCTCCCACCGACAGGCAGACAGCGATCTTGGGTAGAGATACGGGTTACATGCGGCTGGGGCTGAGATGCAGCAGTTACATCCACAGAGCTCCGCAGAATAAAGACGCCCGGTGGGCAGCACGAGGCCCTCTGCACCAGCCAGCTGAGGAACACCGCCCAGCTCCAGGGCCCGGCCACCCGGATGGCAACCGGCAGCTCCTGCGGCAGGTCTGAGCAGCCTGGGCTGGTAAGCTGTGTACAGTGAACGTGGACTGGTTTTTTTTTTTTTTTTTTTTTTTTTGGTTTTTTTCCAGCAACCCTCAGCCAAATTGACAAGTGTTTTAAGCCAGCTCTAATGCTAACAGCACGGCGCTGCCCTTAAATTTTCTGTCCTCACCAGGCGGGTGTTTACTTCTGGGAAGTGAGCAAACACAGCACAGATCCTTCACGGATCAGAGCACAGGAGCACATCTTGTCCCCTGCTACCAACTTCAGAGCCTCCTGGGCAGAGGGCTCCCTGTATACCACGAAGTATTTGCTGCACAAAGCCAGAGTTCACTGGGCAGTGGCAGGTTTAAGTCACCTACTTCGTCCTCCGCACACATTAGAATTTAAAACCTACAATAAAAAGGCTGAAAGGGGAACTGCTAAGCTTTAATAAAAACAATTTTTAAATCTGCTTGAGATTTCAATTGATACAGCTTCCTGCACAGCAGCTAATGTTTATACTGCACTTTGTGCTCAGATTTAAGTACCATCGATGCCCTCAAACACTTTTTTTTCTTTTAGACAAATTGTTTTCTTTCCTCGGCTGTTACTTCCTAATGGTATGAAAATTTCACATCCACTTTCTCTTACTGAATAACCAGGGCAGGATTCAGACCTCCTGAAACCTATGGACTTTGCCAGAGGGAGAATGTAAAAAAAACCCTGGAATTAAATCCGGATGTCAGACTCCCAACCGTCACCTGCTCTAAGGCAGAGATAGTATAAATCTCAATCCAGTATAAATCCAGACTGGCTGGTGGCTGCGGGGTGGTGGCATCGCACACCCCAGTGTGAACAGCCAGGTCTCTGTACCAAAAAAACACCGCTTCAAGGGGTACTGCCTCCACGCCAGCACCTGCTGCTGACTCGAAATGGGAGCCCTCGCTCAGCCGCAGATGGGGAGGCCTGAGGCATCACGATGGCACTAGGTGTGACATGAGAATCTGCTCATTTTGGTCCCCTCCTGCAGAGGATCCCAACAGCTACAACGCTGCACCAGCACCTTGCACCAGCTCTGATCTATTTAGGGAGGCATTTAAGGCACACAAAGACTAAATTTCCATTCAATGCAAGGCTTGAATTAGAAAACACCACTCAAAGATCAGACATATGTGGCTCACAAATTAAGAGCAAACGGTGAAGAACAAAAACTGGGATGTCAAAATCTACCTGAATGTGACTTGTGAGGCTGTGTAAGGTAAGCTAGGGCACAACAGGAACCAGGGGAAGCGAGAAAGAGAGCACATGACAGCTTGGTAATTCTGATATCAAGGCAAAAGGAGTCACGTGTCAGCTGCTGCAGGGGGTGACTGATGCCAGTGGTTACAGCCCCCTGTTGAATTGCTTGTTCTCATTTATAGTCCCTCTCCACAGGTAACTAAGAGACAGCAAGTATTATTGATCAAGCTGCACCAGGCACCAAAGTATCCATTTAGAGGTTTGGTAGCACAGGAGAGGAAACGTAAATGTGGCCTGGAGGGTAATCCCACAAGCAAAGCACGCAGGAAGAGGAATAAGGAAGCCTCACGTAAGAAGCAGCATTTGACTTCTTTTCCATTTCCAGAAGTCGAATGCTGCTTTTATTCCTGAAAAAAAGCCACAGACAACCAACCACAAGCACTAAATCCAGACAGGATACCGGCACTGGGCTTTGTTTGCTACACAGAAACCACCAGTACTAACATCAAAAGAACCAGATTGAGAGAGGGGGGAAAAAACAACCTTAAATGCTACGATTAATGGTCAGGTTCCAAGTTCCAGCATGCACAAGTCAGACAACTTCAGAACTAAGCTTCCCCAGCCATGTTTAGCTCAGCTTAGTTCACGTTTGGTTCTCTGCAGCTGCACGTGACCAGTTTGCCACCAGCGTGTCCTGGCACGTCCTGTATCTGTGACCCCATCCTCATCCAAAGCTGACTCTGCTTTGCCCAATACCTATGGTGCCCTCCAAACGAGCAGCTGCTCAGTGTTTGTTTGTTTTTTTTACCTTCAAAGTTCTTTGTGTGGCCCTAAGCCTTGTTTGCAGGTTGCTTTCCTGGTCCTGCTGTGCGTGCAGAACCGTTCACTTCCTCCCAATCCTTTCTGAAGCGTTCATCCATACGCACGTACTACACAGCCATGGGTCCGTTTCTGTGTGTCACCGAGATGGAGGTCCACGTGGAAGGTTACTCTCCCTGTTCTACACCGTGTTCAGCGAGGGAGGGCAAAATTGAAACAAAAGTGAGGTAACATTTGAATTCTCCTTTAATTTTGTGGTCTGCTTTGAGATGCTCAACACTTTGTCATATGCAGCAAAGGCTTGCTGCATAATTGAGGGCCTGCTGTGCTTGTTCCCTGCAATTCTGAAAAGAATCCAAGGGAAATACAAAATTCAGTGAAATTTGCTTGTTTGTCTTCCTTAGGTTCAATTCAAAATCTCTAACGATGATAAATAAATACATAAGATTCTGCTGTGCTCATCAGGAGGACTCTGAAACACTGCAAAGCAAAGCAAAATATAACTGTCCCTTGAAATCCCTTCCATCTTGGGGAGTTCTTACTTCACCCCATCTAAGACAGTGAAAGTTCAGAAAAGAAAAGTCCTGTATTCCTGAAAAGAGCCTGAGTTTGGAAATCAATGGGGGATGTTGTAGCTGCCAGCACCTGGCGCTGTGCAGTGCCCAGGGAGCTGGGCGCAGCAGGACAGGCCCCTGCACAGCATCGACCCTTGCATCAGAAATGGTTTGGGCTCCTTCCATGATGCTGCTGACAGCCAAACAACTCCTTTGGAGCTGGATGGCAAAGCACGCTGTGATGCCTGCATCTTTCACTGACTTGATTTCACACTTGCTGGAAAAAAATAGATTCTGCGTAGCTTTCTGACTCTGAAATTTCTTAGACCTGATTTTATTTTGTCCTGTAGCTTCTTTATGCTTAAGGGGGCTGAGATTTGGTCTAGCTGTAATTTACTGCAATTTTAAACCCTATTACCCCCTCAGCATGGTGCTCTATAAGTGTAGTGCAGGGCCTTTAATTTTCTAGACAAAGGTATTATTTGAGTTCCTTTCATAGTCTAATTATTACTTCGCAAATATCATGTTGTGGTGAGTATTTATGGATAATTCTCAGATAATACCTGATTATATGGTTAATTCTTATAATGATGGGAAAGCCTCAAAGATTCAGAGTCCAGATTCTTTAGACTATCTCAGAACTGCAGATATTTCCCTGCACTTATAAACCGAGCTACAATTCATGATTTTTTTTCTGTTTCTAGAATATAAAACAGCTCTTGCTACAATATCTCAGACTCCTCAATGGAATTTGGATTCACACATAGGTATGGACTGCTTTGAACCGAGTGACCTGACACAGCTCGAAACCTGATTAACTCATCAGATAGCCTGAGTACGTGAACAATTTATGCAACAGAAGAGGCAGACCTTTCAGGGAATACACTCTTAGGGGAAAGTGGTCTGTGCTAAAGGGAGACAAAGGTTTGACTCTATCAAAATTTCTAATTTTCAAAAACATGTGATGGGACAGATAGAGCATGGAGAAGAGAAAGGGGAGAAGTTAGAGCTGCTTTTCTTAACCCTCGTGAATTCGTAACTGTTCCTCGCTGTAAGTGCTTCCCTGAAATGCTGGGATCTGCAGCAGGCTGAACTGCCGCGCACTGAGTAAGACCAATCAGACAGACAAACTGTGTTTCCTGTGCAGTGGCACAGAGCTGAGCTCCCACCTTCATAGTTCACGAAGTTAGTTCATTAAACCACTCCTGACATCTTGGGCAGCTCCAAATGAAGTTTAGTCTTATCAGGTAACAAACAAGTTCTTGGCCTCCTGGACTTGAATCTATGAGTCAATACCTCTCCCAGCTGAGGCTGTGGACATAATGATTAATTCACTGCTGGCTGCCCGGGTAAGTGGCTACATAAATACAGAAGAAATGGTGCCTAGACAATCAGACACTGCAACCTGGAGACACATCGAAATGCAGGGACACTTGGAGAAAGACAGGCAGACAGGTATAGGGCTGTAAGAACTCTTTTGAATGGGTCAGAGCCCTCCTGCATCACAGCCTCGACAAAAGACCAGTAACAAATGCTTAAGGAAGAACAGAATATATTTAGAGCAACCCCATATCTCTCTTCAAATCATGGCAATCATAAGCAGACTGCATTTGGACCATTGCATTTTATCGCTACAAGTGGACCTGTCTCCTGTGAACCTTCTCATAAAGAAACGGATGAGGTGAAGCCTCAGTGACTGCCTTCATCACCTCTGTAAGTGTCGGGTGGATGCCACATTCAGCCAGGGTACTGCAGTGAAGGTGAGCGGTTGAGAACCTCACCTCTGCAGTGGCTGCAGCACAGTTTGTAGCCTCGCAGTCTGGGTTCCGCTGTCAGCATCACCATAAACTCAAGCAAGGCACTTTGTATCTCTTAGCCTCGATTTACCCCTGCAAAACGAGTTTAACAGACTACTTCATGAAGTAGTCTCAATTAATTAGCATTTGTAAAACTGCTCTGAGATCCCCAGATGAAAGGCTGGCCTGGAATGGCAAATTGCTAATGATAATTAATAGTTATTCATGATCACTTTACAGAATTCCGAATTATTTTCTGGGGGAAAGAAAGTAGGGATGGAAGGCTCTCAAGACAGAGATCACTAAAAAAACCTCACAACAGCTATACCTCCCCGCCTGCCCTGCCTCCTTCCCCAGCATTAATCGGAGGAGCTGACACCTCTCACGAGCGGAGGAAACGAGATGTCATGGAGGCCCCAGGTGCTCCTGTATTCTCCGCACGTTCTTCCTCCGGCACTCAACGTAGCCGGGGAAGGGTAGGAAGGGGGAGTGAGACAGCAGGAGTGGGTGAACAGGGGTGTTACACTCCTCTCTCAAATTGATGCAAAGGCAGCCCTAATTAAACAGATGTTCTTAATAATACTCTGACAACTGTCCCTGCTTTAATTTGCTTCAGAGTAAAGATTAATATAACGGTGCAACAATACTTTACAAGGGGAGAAAAGGGAGCTGAGCTAATAAAAGGCAGTAGCTTACATGGTATATTATTGCTTTTCTTTCTGCTTGTCTAGCGAATATTTACCTCCTCTGGGAGCAGTTTTCACATGTATTTGATCACTCCTCCAAGCTAGAGCTGACTTTGTGGTACATTGCAGAAGGATTAATGCCAGGGCCAAGAGGTGTGCTGGGTACGCAGTCACATCAGGGTCTCCATGGTGATTCTCCAGCAGGAGGAAAGATCCCGGTGGCACTGAATTTAGCGGCGCTATTAACCAAAAGCCATGGCCAGTAGAGAGTGAATTCCAGCTTCGTGTAACAGGAAACTTCTGAAGCAGGGGCAGGTGGGACGTAGAAGATAGGAGACCGCTTTCCAGCTGATCCTCTGACCAAAGAAGCAGTTTCGCTCACCTCTCATATCTGTGTTCGATTAGTTTCAAGTGAGAATGGTCACATTTTTGCCCCTGTTTCTCTTTATGCAGAAGGCCAAGATCCATAAGAATGTCACACTTTGATCACCCTGAGTTTGCACAGGGCAGCCCGGGGGCAATGATGTCCCTGCACGCAGCCTGGCTGCATCTGGCCCTACAGCACCCAGACTGCCCAACAGTACTAAATCTGTGCCCATCTACGTGGTTCGAGGTTTGGAGTATCCAGATCTCCACCGTCACACCGCATCTTACCCTTAGCACACAGTGAGACTGAAATCCTGGAGCACGGTATTTGAACTAGAAGTTGATTTCACTTTGATTATAACCCTGGGTAGTCTTGTTAAATAATAAAACAAGCCTTATTGTTATATTGACTTGTGCCTGGTTTGAATTCACAAGAATTTAGCAGCAAGAAAGAAAGTAAGCTCTCTGAAGCAGGAGAGCTGTCTCTAGTCACTGCAGATGAGTCTGAGGCTTTTTTGGTTCAGGTCATTCAAAAAGGGACCAGCCCACAAACAGGAAACGACTGCAAGTCCTTCATTTTTAAAAATAAATTCACTGCCAGAATACGATGCTTCACATTAACAATGCAGCATCTTCTAATACTGTGTGTAGGCCAACAGACCAGCCCTGTGAAAGGAGAGAAAGAGCACCCCTGGCTGAATTGTCATCCATTCCAGGCGCTCCTCAGCACGAAAGGTTATTACGAGGGAGCGTGGTTTCGCTACCCTGCGCCTGAACTGAAATAGCCTGCAGAAATGATTTGGCACCTCTGCAAATGATGTCTGTCACCGCTGTGCGTGCTCTTCGGCGTCAGCTGCTTCCTCACGCTGCTTTCCTCCGTCTGCAAGGCGCCCTGCTCGCATATCTCCTCCTGGCAGCTCTCTGCTGGGCACAGCCTGGGGTGGGGCTGAGCTTGCCTTTACCTGGGACCCGGGGCTACAGCTCCGCACCCCCCAGCTCCTACGAGAGCAAACGCACGTGAAAGTCTGCGTGTGCCGCAGAGCTCGACCCCGACACTTTGTCCCTCAGTTTGCCAGGTGGATTCACAAATTATCTCGTTCCAGCAAGAAACAAACACAAATGGGAAACAGCTGGCTTATGGATCACCTCATTAAATTTTCCACCCCAAATCTCTTCCTTCCCAACAGCTAGGAGAGGAACTGTGCTGAGCACTGGAGGCGTTAGGAAGGCACGTGTATTGGCTGGCACAGCGAGAAGCTGAGGGAGAAGGAGAGAGGCAGCAGGGCAGAAGCAGAAAGCAAGGAAGAAGACATTGAGGGAACAGAGAGACAAGGTGACAAATAGAAAAGGAGGCATCTATGGCAATGGGAAGAAGGAAGGAAGGAAAGAACCCTCTCTCTCCATGGAATAAGGGTTACCATTCAACTATTCTTTAAATATTTTAAAGCTGTTTGTTATGCGATTTGTGAAGCTGTTTACGATAATGAAGTCCTTAGACAATAAGGGGGAAAGCTGAAGAAAAGAGCAGAAGCTGGCAGCTAAGTACATTGCCCTTTGCTGGAATTAATGAGGCTTGTTTACTTTCTGGCTTTTTACAGCTTTCTGAAATGTCAGGTGTCACCCTGACTATCTTGACAAAAGCACGCTCTCAGCCTCTTTCCCACCCTCCAGCCCGTTCCAATACCTCTGTGTCCTGATCTCTCTCCTGACTTTTCCCTCCCAAACCCTATCCACTGACGGACCTTTGAAATTTTCACACTGGGGACAGCAATTTCCATGAATGGACTCATTTTTAGGAGTAACATATTACAGCTGTAGCACTCCTGGTGCCGTTACACTTAAATGGAGTTAGCAGCACGCAAACAATCACCATAGCTGGAGTGACTGTGTACAGGAGAAAGCTCTTCAGGCTTCTGCAGCTCCGAGGTTCCCTTGATCTCTGCTCCCAAGCAGGGACAAAGTTGTGCGTGTCTGCTGGAATTACCGTGGCTGAATTGATGGCTGCTCCAGGCTTGGACTGACCCAGTCTTGTCCTTGGCAATTATCTTGCATCGCTCTGGGCTCCTTGTTCATCCGAGAACTATTCCTGAATCATCTGCAGACCCTGCAAGAATTATGCTAAAAAGTTGCTTGGACTTCTTTAGTTCTCCCACGCGACCCCTAGCAGCTGGACAAGTCTTCCAGAGCTTCTGACTATGGGACAGAGGGAATAGGGCTGCAGGGCCCTGTGCGTTGAAGTGGAGCAGTGTCAATTACTCAGTCTTTATTCAGAAGGTGAATATGACCTTTAACTCACGGCAACACCGGCTGGCCCCGATTTAAAGCATTCGCTGGTTCTTCCTTTGCCAGAAGAAAAATGTAAGACACAGGTGGTCAATAGCCAAAAAGATAAAAGGGGAGGATGAAGCATAAGGTAATCGTAGAATCATTCAGGCTGGAAAAGGCCTCTAGGATCATTTAGTCCACCCTTTAACCTCCTACTCAAGTCCACCACCAAACCATGCTACTCAGTTCTACATCTCCATGTCTCTTGAAGACCTCCAGGGATGGTGCCTCAACCACTTCCCTGGGCAGCCTGTTCCAATGCCATGCAACCCTTTCAGTAAAGAAATTTCTCCTAATACCCAACCTAAACCTCCCCTGGCACAACCTGAGGCCATCTCCCCTCATCATATCACTTGGTGCCTGGGAGAAGAGCCCCATCCCCCCCTCGCTAAAATGCAATGTGTAACAGTCCCAAGCTCCCCGCGTTTTAGAAGAAGGTATTTTTAGGCAGCATTACCTATGCTAACAAGAAGGCGGTAAATCCCCCGCCAGCATCCATTCTTACCAACCCCACGCTCTCAATGTGCTCTCCAAACAAAGATTTATCACTTAAATATCCTAACAAGTCAGACAAGCACAGCTGCCCTGATGCGCACACGCTCATAGTTACCCCTTTCTTTCATACCCTCCTGTCTGGTCCTGGCCCCAGTGTCCCAGGCCCAGTGAGGAAGAGGAGCGTGCCAAGCAGCTGCTCTCAGCCCGTAACTGCTCCCCAGGCACATCTCAGCCCTGGTGACAGAGGAAGAATTAATACAAGCGTTGCAGGGGCAGGCTGAATTATTTAGTTGCCCCATAAATCAGTTGGCTGGAATGCTCTTTGCACAGCAACATTCCTGGCCACTGCTCATTATTCTTCTCCTTGCTAGGGCTGCCAAAGAGGGTCTCAAAGGTTAATGACAGAAAGACAACGCCCCTCCCCATTCAGGGAAACCGTCCGTCCTCCTTCCAGTCACCCCTCTCTGTTGCTGCAGCTAGGCTGATCCAAAGCTCCCAGACACGCAGGCCCTGGGGTGCGTGGGGTGCCCAGGGTGCCCCCCACAGCCTGGCCCAGCCTTGCAGCCGTGTGCTCGTGGTGACCCAGCTCCTCACCTCTTTTTGACAATCATTTGGACGTTCTCTCTCCGAGGGTTGACATTTCTCTATGCGGGCTGACTCATTTAATGCCGCTCCTTCTGCTTGTGTCCTCTCAGAGTTATGCTGGCCCTCAGCACAAATACTCTGCTCCATGGGGACCCATCCCACTGCTGCCGTGTCGCTGCGGCACGTTACACGCGAAATGAGTTGCATGCTAACAACCTGGGTGAGTATTCTGGCTGAGCAAAAAGCATACACAAACCTGCTCCGTGGTCCTGCCTTCTCAGGGCACAGATCAGCCCCATAAACTAATGGACAGCCGTAAAATACAGCCATGATGCTCTGACTCTACTGGATATGGCAGATCTGCCCCCGAATATGACTGTAACTGGTGAGGTATAGCTGTGTCTCCAGGTAATTCAAGGGCCTCAAAGAGTTTTATGGGGATAAAAAAATCCAGATATTTTAATTCCAGAAAGATCTCCCCATGCTGCACCAGGCCATTTCTCTCCTAGTGTCTGCGCAGTCCATACGCAAGTCCCTCTCAGCATCTCCAGGTGCGGGATCCGAGCGGAGAATGTGAAACTCACTCAGCATCTTTAAATTACACCGAGTTACTGCAGGGTCTAACCAAGTTCTGCAAAGCACCGATTCTAACTCAACATTATTCAATTAGTCCATTTTGCTGATTACCATCTGGGTCACTGTTGTCAGGGTTACAGCTGGCTCAGTATTCACCCATAGATCATATCTGAAAATACACCTGGGGAAATGGGGATATTAAAAAATAACAGACCTTGAATGTAACATGATTTCCAAACATCCCCACAGCTGCTTTACTGATCCTAGAGCGAAGCTCAGTTCATTAGTTTTGTCCATCTTAAGCAAAGTAAAAATAAAAACATGCATTCCTGTGCGCTCCGTGCTGACAGTGGCTGTGTGATGCAGGGGAGCGTGGCGTGGACAACTTTCTCTCTGATACAGAGTGCATCGTGAACGGGTGTGAACACAGGCCTAATGATTTCAAGGGATGGTGTCTGCCTGTGCAAAAGCGACCAGGTCTGAGGGATTGTGAGACTGATTGTGGAAATAGGAGATCCAGCATCCATACAGGTGAAAGTGACCGTGCTTGTGATTCAGAGAGGAAATGCTGGAACTGTGTGCACAAATGCACAAGAAAGAAAAAACAGTATGAATATTTTTGAGTATTACTGCTTGTGAATTTGGGATCGTGTGCCTGGCTGCATGTACAAGCAAGAAAGCACATGCCCATGCCAGCCTGTGTGTCGAGGAGATTAAGCTGCACAATTCTGTTTGTTAGATGGTAAAAATGCATGGGAGCGCATTGGGAGAGAGCAGGGGGAGAGAGAATGGAGTGGCACGCATGATTCGGGGATGTGTGGCTGCATACCCATGTCTCATGGTTGTGCACGTGGCTGTGCATTTGCTAAGTAGCAGCTAAAAGAGGTCAGTTTGGGATAAGCCAGTTGCAAAAACAGGATCATCGAGAGGCTGGAGCTCCAGGTGACAAGAGCACTGGAATCGCTGCACTTCCAGCCCAAATAAGACCATGTTGCAGAAGCACAAAGAGCTTGCAGCTGAGCCCAGGCTTGCGTTACCCTCCAGCCTGTGGTCACAAGCAGTACGTGCAGCAGTCGTGTGAGCACTGATTGCATTATACCCCAGAGAAAGAGTGAACTTCCAGACAAGTCGTTTGTTTTCTAAAAAGGCTAAATCCTTATTTCCTCTAAGAGGTACCACTGGCCTGAAGTTCCCAAGGTCTAAGCAAAGCCATCAGTCACAGTCAACTGGGCCTGGACTGCGGGAATGTGGCAGTCGTATCTTTCAGAGACAAGTAGGTACATAGGGACAGGCTGTTGACCTGGTAGAAGGCAACTGCTCTAAACAAATGCATAGTGGAAAGGTGTAAACTGGCCCCTATTTCACTTTCAAGGAGAGGACAAGCCAGCTATTTATTGCCTTAGGAGGGAACCTTCTTCACTGACTGTAGATGCAAGAGCCAAGGACCATAACTGAACGCACAGCAGGAGCAGTAAATGCAAATTAGGCGGTATTTGGTGCTGCTTGACTGTGTTTTGGACCTGATTTACTGTACAACAGAGCTGGACAAACACTGAGCACATATGAGGTATCACATCGATTAACTGCTCTTGTATGTTGTTTCCCTGGCTGTTCAGGGAAGCTTATATCCTAAGTGAAATTGGTCCTACAGGGTCAAGATAAAAATCGGATAGCAAAGTCCAACCTTTGCATTGCGACTGGAGCCACCGGGAACCAGCCCAGGGCATAGAGAAGAACGACCAGAAGCACTCAGTAGCCAAGAACTCCTCAAGAAGGAACATCGTGGATGTGCCTCTGCAGGGCCAGGGATGGGGTGATACAGACAGCTGTGCCAGCTGTGCCTGGCTCTGGGAAGCTGCCTGCACATGGATAACCCAGTGTCCCAGATGTAGCACAAGTTGCTAGATCATGGCCCAGAGTTTAGCTCAGTTTCCATGTGATATCCCTCCTGTGTGAAGCCTGAAATCACTACCCACCACTGAAACGCAGCAAATTCCACCTTGCGTGGAATGTGACAGCTATTTAAGGATGATGCTACACCGTCTGAAATAGGAAGTGAAAGGAGCTTTAACTTGTGCAAATCCAGGGGGAATAAAGATAGGCAGAATATTAGCCTGCAGATGGGAAGGCATCCCAGTTCACAGGTACTCGGACATTCAGGTTTACATCTAATCCACCCAGCAAGGACTGATACCACCCTCTGTGACCACAGGACCCCATCAGAGGTACCTAATACACTGCTGTTCTTGTTGAAAACCCTTCCTAGCAGTACAGTAACATTTTTTTGCACAAGTCTCACCCTCAGCATTGATCAAACCCAACCTGCTTAGCTTGGTAACAGCAGCACCTTTCAGAAATCTGTCTCCTGCACTGATTCTGCCCTTCACGAACCTCCGCCACGAGCTCATCAGTAAACAGCTAAGCAGAAACTTGATTATAAATGTGAAAGAAGATTTTCCCCTCTGGAGGAAGATTTAATGCAGAGTAGTTTTAAGCTCCTTCTCACAGTAGGTTTTCACAACTTGCTGTTTGAAATCACTCATAGAGAAGTCTGTCAATCTAAACCCCAGCTGTGCTGCCCAGTCCAACGCCTGTTCCTCCCACCAACACATCAACTTATCTCAGCATTTCAGCATCTTTTCGATGGTTTTAATACCTGGCACAGATTTATGCAGAGGATGGTCAAATATCAGACAGGCAATCTTTCAAAGGGATTCTCAGAGGAGGCAGAGATCTCAGTTTATGTCATGAGTGTTTGATTACCACCCTCTCAACACACTCCCTTCAAACCAAAGGGCAATTACCGCATGTAGCACTGAAAGCAGAATAGCTCGAGAGCGGCTGGAATCAGCACAGATCTATTGGTCATGAAAACATGTACTAACCCCTCTCTCTGTGTGCACAACCTCTGACGAGGGCACCTAATGCAATTATTTTGTTTTTTTCACTACTGCCGCCAAAGCCTCTCCATTCAGTTGCTGTTCTGGCCATGTAAGACTAACATACAGCATCTGTGGGAGCCTTCAGGAATCTTCGTATCAGATTCCTGTACCAAGCATGCTCTATCGTACAACTGAATTTAATGAAACTTGTTGGAATGCAATCGTTTTCAGAGCTGCATTCTAAGGGTTGACATTGCCTTGAAAATGATAAAAGAAATAACGTACCTATTGGCTTTTCTCTTATCACTTGAAATGTAATCCTGGGGCCGTGTGTAAAGAAGTAATTGTATTTGAAAAAGAGAAGCAGGACCATGTGAAGTCAAGCTTGGAGAAGCTCTCAGCAGAGGCAGAGAAGATTTGAATTGGGGTCTGAGACACAGAAAAGGACTGATAGTGAGAGACATCGAAAGGTGAACTGCAGAAGGAGTTGCATAAGTCACTGAAATAGCATTGTAGATGGAGGGATGAAGGGACAGAATGAGAAAACCATATTACAGAGATGAATGCATTCATCTACACGCATATATTTCTACTTACCTACCTACCAACACTTTGTCTTGTTTTCATATGCCTATGACAAAACTGCTTCCCTATTCTTTCTCTTCTAGTCTCCTCCTCTCCTAGCTTCTTTCTCCCTCCACCTCCCTCTGTTTCTAAACTCGCTCTTCCAGTGCATCTCTGCTTCCACTGAAAAACGTTGCTCTCTCCTCTCACCCACTGAATCCATCACAAGGCACACTTACAGCTACCTGGACACAATGAAATTCCAGTTCCCCGGTACAAAAACAATCACTTCTTTTCATGTAATCTCAGGATTATTCATTTCAAAGGGAGGGAAATAAAATGTAATGAGCTTTTATAAATGCTGAAATTTAAAAAATAAATGACCAGGGTGCAACAGGACTTTATTAAAATACAAAGAGATTAGCAAGGTCTCAATCCCTTCAATTATTAACAATGTACTTGTTCTCCAGGAAAGTACCCATGAAAATTTAAAACAGATGAAAATGGTTGTTCGCTTAAAACTGCTCAGTTAATCTGTGAGAAATGTTTTATTCAAAGGCATTAAATGACTACTGCAAGGTTTGATATGCAATAATCCATCATTCATGTGGCACAAACATGGAGATCGATAAAATGTGTCAAAAGGAAAGGTGAACATGGTATCTTTGGAGGAGTTCTGCACAGGAGGCTTGTTTCAATTCATGGGATCTTCAAAATCAATATTAAGTCATAGATTTTAGAAACTGGAAGCTTTTTAATTTATTTATTTATTTTCCTTTATAACTCTTCTAAGTCTTGGCTCAGAGTTGGAGGCTGCAGTAGCATGAGTTAAAAGGAGGAAACTGTCTCAAAAGCTTTGGTATAAATTTTCACCACAGGCAAGGAGATAGCTCTTGGCAATGAGATCGGGAATAGCCGTATGATGGGGGTTTGGAATATGTGCTAAAAGGTCAGCCAAGAAGGAAATCTGGACCTGGATTACAGGCCGTATTGGATCTCTCTCCAAAACCAACTTCAAAGTAACATTTAAAGGTCTGGTTTAGACCGCAGTGAGAATGGAAACCCATTAGGAAACGTGCCTGGATCTGTCTGCTGCAGCCAAGTGCAGAATGTGGGGCAGGAGTTCCCTTCCAAGCCACACGTACTATTAGCAGGACTGTGCACCTGCCTGACCCTACAAGTTTACAGCTTGAACTCCAACGTGAACAGCCTTGTTTTCATTGCTTTGATTGTTTGCAGTAGAATAGGGTCAAAAGACAGCCATCTGACACCAAGGCCATCTGAGCACAGGGATGTTGCTTTTGTTCTAAGAAAAAACAAAACAGGGAAAATAGAGGAAATCTAGCATAAAAGGAAAATGTTTTGTACATGGTGCCTATTGTACCAGTTAAGCTTTGAGCACAAGGAGTTCTTTTACCCAGCGTTCTTTTACCATTATTCTTGTGGCCAGGCATAAGGTTTATTTCTGCTTTTATTTGAACAAAAGAATTTGTGTAAAAGACTGTTTCCTTACAATGCACACAGTGTAAATGCACAATTCTCAGAAAAGATGTGGCTAGGAAGCAGTGAAAGCCCACAGGCTCAGACTGAGGTAGAATTAGAAAGAGGCATTCACAGGGGTTCTCACCCCCTTACTCTTTACATCCTTTCTATGTTCCTGCAATTACTGTGCTTTCCAAGGTGAGATTAGGCAAGAACAAGGCTGCCGATCCAAGCATGCAGATTAGTTTTCTCTCCTAAGGATAAGGCTACTCAGCTCATCATGGTCTGTTATCTGTATTCGTAATGAGCAGAGATGTGATGGAGAATCACCAGACTGCAGTGAGTAGCCAAAGCAAATTGTAAGCAGTGTCTGTGTCCCTTTGTTTAGCTTGCTCTGTGGTCTGATAATACCAGACTGGGCAAAGAGTTGCCAAGTAGCTGCCATTACAGCAAGGACACACAGCCAAGCCACCCGGCTGAACCACTGAAACGAATATCCCTTCGTTTCTTTCTGGGTTAGCCTGAACAGGCACGCATGGTAGTGGTTTGCTGGGTGAAAAGCAGATCTGAGGGAGGTAATCAGTCCTTCCACGTCCTGCTTAGGCATTGCACAGCTGTTTGTACCTCAGCTGGTGGAATAATTCCTTCCTGGTGCGTAACAGCCCAGGCACATGGCAGAAGTGCAAAAGCTAGGGAAAAAATTTAGGGGAAGAAGATGATTCTTTTCCAGTTTCTCTGGTATTGGAACTGCTACCATGGCTCAAAATTGCTCTGCGCTGGTGTGTAGAGACTGTGATCTGCCTGCTCTCCTGCAAATCGGGGCAGAGAAGCAATATGGAGAAAGGAGCAGAAGTACACGGGGCTTTTAAGTGTCTGTAACAGCATCTTTGGTTGATTAAAGAAGTGTTCACATTAAACATATCTTGTGCTTAATGAACTAACACAAATTGCATCAAGCAGTGACTCTTTTATGTAATCTGCTTAGCTGTGATATGAACCTCTGCAAGAAAAATAAAGTGAACCACCCATTTGAGGCATTCCCCTCCTTCACTCAGACGACAGCTCAGAAAGTTGCAAGTAATGGTGGTTCAAAGGTACCAGCGAAATACGGGCTACAGGGTGCTGCTAGACATCTTCTGATGAGCAGGAAGACACAACATAGATGGGGAAATGGGAGACAAGTGCAGACAAGAACTGTACAGGCAATGTAAGAGCACCCATTTTATCAGCTTTTCTTTGTGCACAGTGAATCCTAGCTCTAGTCAGCGGAAAGAGGCAGCTTCATCTAACTAGTGAGTCCTGGGTTTCGTCCTGACCTTTCATCATTTCTGGTATGTTCAATGCCAGTCTATTTCTGGCTCTGTTTCTGACTCACAGCATGAATTTGGATACATTTATTTCATTTCTCCATGCCTCAGCTTCCATTTTGGTGACATTTAACAAGCTGAAATCACTGATATGTGTGGAGCTCTTTGAAATTCCAGGATAAAAGTAAGGCACCAGCTTCTGTTAAAAAGATGACCAAATTTGTGAATGAATAAACCCAGGGTCAGATAACGTATTGGAAACATATCCGTAAGAGATAATGGAGCATTTATTCATAGAGCCATCAGAAGGCCTGACATGGTCTTGTTGTAAATGGAAGCAACAGTCCATTTCTTTGGGCTCTGGGCCAGTTTATATAAAGGGTGACATATTACTAGAACCAGAAAAGGTCTCCTCTCCATTTTGTGAGGCAGGCTTTTTCATTGCCATATGCTTCTGCTTTTCTATCTAGCTTTTTTCCAATGATTTGAGACAGGTCTGTAATTTATTACCGTGTTCTCCGGCTAGAGAATCTGATCCTAAAAGGATCAGGGAGAATTCACGGTGTTTCTTGTTGCCTTTACACAGGCTTTTCTCGTCAATCTTCGCC
The DNA here is from genome assembly GCF_013377495.2 of Cygnus atratus. Taxonomy (NCBI): domain Eukaryota; kingdom Metazoa; phylum Chordata; class Aves; order Anseriformes; family Anatidae; genus Cygnus; species Cygnus atratus. The sequence continues at coordinate 3,368,351 of NC_066383.1, forward strand.
CTAGCATCTTGGACACTGGTGCCACCCATTTTTTGTTTGCCTGTTTTGCCTGTGGCAAGGAACTACCTAGTTTTCTGAGGTCTGAACAACTGTTCCCTTTTTAATGCCAGTTGGGTGAAACATAAGGAATGATGATCTGTGAGGTCTGAGCAGTCCTCCTCATCCTACATGGACTGAAACACAGGGAACATGCTTAGTGCTAGATTAGAGTAGCTAAGAATCCTTTTTCCTCAATGTGCTGCTGTCGATGTGCCTAAAAGCAATTACCCAAAGCCATTCTGGCTCTTCAGTTTGCCTTAGGATCAAAAGTGGGCAAGGGGGCACTACAATGGGCAATTATCAATAAACAACACACTGTGGTGCTGTCAGACACCACTTCATCAGCTTTGAGCACTATTTTGATGAAACTGCATTGGTTAAGTAGTAATAAGTCCATTAGACAACATAACACTCCATGATCCGCTGTATCTTCTTTGCCTGGGGGTGTAAGAAGGAGCAGGACATTACAGGATTTTGCTGTTTCCCCTAGGCTAAATTACTAGCCTTCGGGAAGCAACTTCATGGGTTGGAGGGAGAAGGGGGAGTGTGTTGGCTTGCAGAGCCTCCTCCTTGCAGATCACACCGCTTTGTTCAGCTTTGCCCAGTGATGGAACTCCTCCTCTAATTCACGGGTGTCCCCAGGCATCGGTCTGGTGACATTGGTGACATGAAAATGCATACTCAAAAAGCCCCATCGAGGACCTTTCCTAACGGAGGATCTAAGCACGCAGCCTCACTGTCACAATACCTCAACTTCCAAGTAAAACTGGACAAAGGGAAGACCAGTGCAGTGATCCCATCCTGCATGGATGGAGTACGGAGCTGAAGGCGCATCCAGGGCTGAGCTATGATGTAAGGTGATGAATCCTTTTGGTTGTGAATGGAGCAGGCACCCACAAGCAACTTGCTCCTAGAGCTTTTGCAGTTCTGCTGAAGTCCTTGTGGGTTTTCCAGGCATTTCTGCTGCAGTGCAGCTATTTAAGCCTGGTCAATGGCTGAAAAACAGCTTGATGGCAACATATTGAGGTCCCTTTGTTTGTTTCAGGGAGAATTTTTTCCTCGTTATATTTTTACTGGAAAGAATGATACTGCACAATATTCCTCGATTTAGGGAATCTCTCTGCCAATTCAGCTCGGCCTGAGCCAATCCAATCTACCCATCCATATGCAGAGATATTCACGAACTCATCTGAGAGCTGGAAAGTGAGAAAGTAATAATTTTCTAACCTGCAAAGATGTCGCTGTGAACAAGGTTAGGTGAGAGGATTCATCTTCACTGAGCAATGTTTTACTCATGGGATTTTCAAGGTTGGGCACTGGGCTGCCTGGACACTGCATCATTTTTATCATGGCACTTCATTTTTCGTTTCACTGTTAGCACTTGCCTCTTCCCCCTCCCTTTCTTTCCATTTTCAACCTTTTTGTAAATGACCCTGATTTATTTGGTCTCTCCACACCTTTCTCCCTCCCCTCGTCTCCATTTAACTCTCCATAGGAAGAATGAATTTGAAGCCGTGGAAATGCCTCCAGCCTGGACAGGAGAGCTGTGCAGTTAAAATTGGCTGGTGATTCGGAAGAGCTCAGATGCTATGGCAACAGGCCACAGAGGTATTCAGACAGATATGATAACTGTCATTTCCTTTTCACTCTCTGCTCCATACACCTCCTTTGGCAAGGGCTGTCTTTGAATTTTGGTTTCAGGAAACACCAATTTTAAGTGCAAATGTTTTCATATTAAGGGGGGGGGGGCACTCAGTGGGACTGAGAGGTTTTTGTTTGTTACTATAAGCTCGTATGTCCAAATTATCAAGCATTGCAAATATCGTAAGGTTTAATTTGCTTCTAAATAAGCAGAACTGATAATTTGATCAATTTCAGTGATTTCCATATAAACTGACATTCTTCAAAATTTAAACTAATGGGTAAATTCCACCTACCCTGGGATTCCACTGGGAGCCCACCGCACAGCTACTGCATGCACAAACACCTTTCATCCTGTATAAAACACTCAGACCTTTAATATTTTTACTGCTTTTTATGTGAGCAGGTAGATTTTAAGAATGACCACAAAGAAAGTAAAACTCAGCTGAAAAAGGAGAGTAGATCATACATCAAACTATTTGTTCTGAACCTCTGGCTGATTAGAAAGTTCGAACATTTAACCTCTTGGAGTTTCATTACTTCTTTAACCAATGAAACCATGTGCTGAGGGATGTAGTGACTCACGGCATTGCCAATACTACGTTCTATTCCTAGTCCGTATCCTTGGAAAAGTGTTGGCTGTCTTACTGCTCTGAGTACATAAGCATTTCGTTGAGCTATCCGATAACAAATGCAGTTTTTGAAGTTCAATTAAAAATCAAAGAGTTTTTTTGTTGTTGTTTGTTTTAAATAACTTACCTTGAATTTCCCAACAAAGAAATTAATCTGCCCACTCACAAAACCTTCTGGGGACCCTTCCTCAGTTTCCCTCAGCCTTTACTTTTGTCAGTCCTTTCCCATCAGCTTTGACAAGGTTCTCATCCTGGCTGTTGCCTGAATCCATCTGAAAGTTGGACAGGTTTAGAACCTCAATACCAAGTGAGCTGAAGTCAAATCCCAGCCTCAAATTCTCTTCACTCCCTGCAACCAAGCTTTGCATAAATCCCCAGCACCCCATGCTAAGCAACTTTCTATATACTTTGGACAAGAGTGAGTTAAAAAAAAACAGAGCTGAAATTCCAGTCTTGCATGTCTGCCATTGGAGCAGATTCACTGCTTGGGATAATTCCTCTGAATTGAACAGCACTAACCCAGGGATGAACCTAGCCTACAAGCCATATGATGCTATGCACTGTAAATCCCCCTTCTCATTTCTTGCTCTGGCTCTACAATATTTATTGTCTGGCCTAGTGAAGCAAGGAGCAGTGTCACATGCTCACGACACAAATATGCTGTCAGGAAGTCTTATGGCCTGGTAGACTAAAATGGAGGCTCAAACATTAGCAGCTTTTATCTAAAAGGGGAAGGAAAGCTCCATTCCCAAAATAGAAGACAAAATATTGAAATGATCCATCACAGCTGATGTACGCAGATGGCTTTATGACAGAGAGAGACAGAAAATGGATCGCCAAAGCAACAAAGCTGGATAGGAGATACACCATGCTTGTGCTGCTCCGAAACAGAGGTAAACTACAAGTAAAAATTAAGGGTTGTACAAAGACTTCCTCATATTACTTTAGTCATAGTACAATACACCGCCAACGAACACGACAAAGTCCAAGTAGATAGATGGGCAAGAAAGAAAGAGTTAATCTTCAACGTCTGATCTACAAAGAAAAGCTTCCAACCACTCAGCTGTGGGTTTCCTTAATAATATTTGCAAAGGAGAAACGGTACCTATATAATGGTAGTCTCTGAGATATGGTGAGCCATCTTTTGGAGGACCTCCCTTACTCTTTTTGCCCTTTTAACTTTCGTAGGGGTTTTGCTTGGCTGAGAATGTTTGGTTTGACCAAGAAATTTCCCAAAGCTATTCTGATTTTTTCTATACTGTGGAACCCAAAGCAAATTCAGCTTATTTGCAGTAGTCAGATACTGACTGATATATATGTATATATATATACATGTTGAAAAATCCACTAAATATTATCTGTCTGGTACCAGCTCATCCTTTCATCTGCCAGCTGTGTTTTTAAGGCGCTGTTCACGTTGGTATCTAAAAACCATCTAGTAAGCCTGAGTCAATTACTGCACCAGCCAGTCCCTGTTACTGAACTGAGCTCAGCAGAGGGCAAGCACTGGTCAAGCATAATGGTATCTGGAATGGAGTTATCTTTTAACACATCTCCATTTTCATAAAGTCAATCTAGATAGCTGGTAAAACGATTTGGGATCCCTCAGGATGACAGCGGCTATGGAATCTTGGAACAATTGTCATTACTGCCTTGTGGTGCTTTGTGTGCTTTTTAAGGTAATTAAAATTAATTAATATGATATTAAACAAAATTAAACTGAGAACCACTGCAAGGTCACCCTAACTAATATATTTACTTCTTCACATTAAAATTCCTCCTCTGCCATGTTTGTTGATTGGTTTGTCTGTTTAATTAGTTACAATGGGCGTCTGAGTTGAGACTCTGTTGCCTGTCAGCATAACAAACAAGCATATCCATAAAGTAAATGACAACCTCTCATCTTTTAGGACACCCAGCACATTATAAATGGTAAGTGACAGACCCCATAATTGCATGGCAATTGCTGCCTCCCTGCTCCAGGGTTCCTGCTCTACATCCTTCTGTCTTGAGCCACGTCATTTTTATTTCTGATTTAGATCTACTCTGCCTGTTACAACCACAGGACATTTTCAACTTCCTATCAGACTTTGTTAAAGTTCAGTGTGCCGTGGGTTACGACCCGGTTATGAATGTGGGCATTGCCATACTAACTGGAGCGTGCTTGTCTACCTCAGATCTCCTAGCGGGCAATGGCCAGCGTTCAGAACCAAACGCAAGATGATAATAACAGGAAATTACAAAACAATCTGGCTGTAGGATAAGCAGCTTTCCGAGCGCTGCCATTTGGATGCTGGCTGATAACCCGAGGCACCATAGTGATACGGTGACAATAAACTCTGAAATAAGTCCTGTTCTCTCCACGGGGAGCAATGAGCTAACTGTCTGCCAGGACTCTGGTGTGATGAGGCTGGAACTGTAGGCGATGTCGATAATATCGGAAAATCGCTATTGGCTAACTCTCAGAAAGAGACGCTCTTTAGCGTAACTGGGAATTGTTAAGCTCGGTATTATTGTCATCATTTATCTAGCAAGGGAAAAGAATCGCTTGGTTGTGTGAAGGAGGCCTCCCACAGCGTTCCCTTCTGGCTCTAAATCACACACGTTTAACAGCTGTCCATTGGGTTCGGCACCTCGTGGTTTGGGCTTCAGATGCTAAGTCAGAAATTGTAAGGTCTGTTAACAGAACCATGCTTCACCTCTCTATATCTCTGCGTAAAAACGAGGGCATTGCTTATTCTGGTTGAAGAAGTTCTTTTATTTAGCTACATAAAGAGGACTAGGCCTGTTTCTCTCATAGCACAGTTCCACAGGCAGATAAGTTCCAGGTTTCTGTCAGCTGAGATCATAAGCACTCTGGGACAAAACCTCTCGCAGTAGCTGTGTAAGGTCAGTTGAGAAGGATGCTGACGGTGTGGCCCCGTTCAGCTCAGCTGCTGAGCAGTCCCCGGGCTCTATGTGCACTGCCCGCAAACCGCCCTGATCTGTATGTGCTGAGGTCCTGCACAAAGCACTTGTTCCCCCCGCATTTGCCTTCAGTGCCCCACTATTTTTGCTCACTTGGCATGCCCTCCTTGGCTGGCTGCTTCCTGAGCCTTTTCTACTTCCCCACAGAGCAAGCGTTAAAGGAAAGAAAGATATTTGCAAATCTTCAGCGCTTTCCGAGTTGCCTGAATTCCCCCAGCACTAAGGTGCATGTGTGCAGATGCCAATGTTTCCCCAGCGCTCCCTTCAATGACTACGCTCAGCACTTTGCTAGCACAGAGCCAAGGATTATTCTAGTGGAATTACAAGAGACGAGACAACTCTGTCTCTGCAGAGAAAACAATTTCACAGAAGACTAAACTAAGTTAGGACGAGAAGCAGGGACACAAAGGCAGTGAAAAAGAAGCTGAGCTCTCTTTGCCTTGCCAGAATGAAGAGCCAATTAGGGTAAACCGGCATCCAGAGTATTTTTTTAAAGGACAGAAAGGCATGGAAGCGTGAGGTGATTTGATTCCACATAACTTTCTTTGCCAGCTTAGTTACCATTGTACCTCCATCCATCCCCTTCCTGGGCCCTTTATTCTTCGTGGTGCTTTTCAATGGTCCCACAGAAAGCCCATTCTGTGTGATGAAGGAACGGGACGTGATTCAGAGAGCATGGCACATGGGTACCCGAGGAAGCAGGAATGGGGAAGGCTGTGCTCCTCAGCTACTAATTCCTCACCTGATTTTGGACAAAATACACACTTAAGACTTGCACTTAAGAAGCCTAGTGATGCAAGTGATGAGCTTTGCTGTGGTTTTGCAGAATTGAGATCAGCAGGAAACCAGACCAGCCAAGGTGGGAAGCAAATAAGAGGTGCCGAATATTTGCCCAGTGCAAAAAGCCAACCTGATGAGGTACCTTGCTTCTGTACTGCACAAAGGACTGCTCAGAGCAGAGTTTTGAAACAAAATCCACTTGTTGCTGCATTTCCAGCTCAAGATAGTACATATAAATTAAATATAGAAGTATGTATGCAAACCATTGACTTTGGCCCAACATAGCATCTATGATTCACAGGGACGGGCGGAAGCATGTCAGTCATCATCCAAAGCCTATGCTCCAGCTCTGAGTTGTCCATCAGTCGTATGGCCATGCTGTGGTCTGACTGCAGTAATGCTGACAACATCATAATGGTAATGCTGAGGACGGTAAACGCTTGCTTTACAATTCTCAGCCTGCTTAAACCCAACAAGGAGCCAAGGACCCACAGATCATATTCTCAGCATCTAAGAATGGTTTAGAGAAAGAAACCTCAAGTGAATAAACTCCCTTGGCACTTGGTAGGGGAATCAACAGTGTTACGGGACATAAGACAGAAAGAAACACATCCTGCTTTCTGTCTTCCTTGCAGATATTATAGGCCTGATTTGCAGAGATGAAGTCCGTAAAAACGGGTAGAAAACCAGAGCCAGAAGACTTAAATCTTATCGTTCATTTGCGTAAATTAGGAACAATTCAAGCGAAATCAATGAAGTGTGAAACAAACATAAGAAATAATCAGTACAGGACAAGCTTTCTGCTATTTGTTTTTTCCTTCTTCTTTCCTTGATCTTATGAAATGAAATACATTCAAAGAAGCACCTCTCTTCTCTAGGGCTCACGCCACAGTGATGTGAAGCTGGAACACATTTCTTGTATGTGCATACAAAGCACAAAATAAAGCTTGGAGATGGAAAACCATCTGACAATTGATGACCTACAATGACAGAGAGAGCTTGGGAAATGGAAAGAAGGCTGGGACCTTTGGGAAAGCTGTCTTGTACCAGTACTGATTCCACCATCCTCTGCCCAGCGAGACCCTGATCTCAGATTCACTGTCTCCTGGAAAGGGGAAGGCAATGTGAGCTAGTCTAGATGTCAAGAAACTTGAGCTCTTTTCTCCCCTCTGTCTGGGGCCTGCTTACGTTCTGCAAGTCAAACCTTTCTCAGTTTCTCCACTTAGAAAACAAAGATAATGATCCTGACTTTTATGAAGGTGTTTGGGAGGACAGAATGTGCAATCTAAGAGGTCGGTAGTACCTCTACAATACAAATAATGGTAGTAACAAGACATTTGTTTTCCTCCCTTCCTGACCTTCCTCCCACACACACCATTCATGCCAGACTCTCTCTGTGCTCTCAGCTCCTGCTGCTTATCAATTTCTAGCCAGAGACACTAACAACAAATATAAAACATTTTAACACGTGATCTCTCTCTCCTCTCCTCCCACCATCCTTCCTCTGCAGGAGAGAATGATGGATATTTGAAATGTGCGTCTCCACCTCTCTCCCTGAGCTGTGACGCTTGCTAGCAAAGAAAAGGTTGTGATGAGGCTCTAGCGCCATTGATTACACATTTGATTGATGATTACTGTGCTGGAGACTGGGAGAAGATTGGTTTCTGGGGCTGATTGATAAAGTCTATCATGCAGCATGAAACAGTTGGAAAGAAAAATAATGGGCCATCTGATTCTTTCTAACAGGAAATATTTAGTGAGAAAAGATTACCGAGGATTTTTCCTGATTAATTTGTAATTAGAGAAACTTGCTTTTACATATGAATTTCACTGGGTCTTCCTTTTGTTAAACAAGATTGTCTGACCAGTTAATTAAGGCAAAGGTACACTTATGGGATATTATAGGAAGCCACAAATATTCCATTCAGCTGGAGTGATGAGTGGGACTGTTCAGGCAGTATTGCTTGCAAAGGGAAGACCCAGTGAAAGATCCCATTTAAGGAGTTCACTTTACCTGGTAGCAAAAAAAAAAATAAATGAATGATTCAATGGGAAACAGATAATGCTGGAATTGAGTTTTTTGTGGGGTTTCATGTATATTTCATAGACCTGTTTGCTTTTTGATGCTTAAAGCACTTTGATTATTCTTTTAATCCTTTTTTCTAGATTTTCTGAAGTGCCAGTTGCGGTTCTGACTTTAACTTGTAGTCTGGAGCAGGTGAGCTGTTCTTCCACAGCTAATGAAGTTGCACTGCACAGGGGACAACTGATGATCTTTAGGCATTCTTTAAATTTGGGACAGTAGCACATGAGGCTCTTTGATCTGACCGTGGAGTAACCTCCACCGTCTGCTGAAAGAGACCAGTTACTTTATGCAGACGAGAAGTACACACCATCACAGAGGAAAACTGCAAATGTTCTTCTCTCTTTTAAATTTACTTTCATAATGTAAAATTCTGTAGAAAGACCCTAACTGTACGCACAAACATACAATTAATATTCCATGGGTAACGTACAAGTGATTGCTCACCTAACATTGTCACCTAAAAGGTCTTCAATTGCTTTAGCAACATCCAGTCTGTTGGAGCTGCTTACAACTCATGCATGAGTTTGGCAATTATAAATGGAAATGAAATTTTCATTTTGCCCCTGAATTGGGTGAACTCTAAGCAAACAGGAAGCCAGTAGCTGTGTTACACTCACAGCCTCAGAGATGCAAAAGCAGGAGGAATTACCAAAATCAACAAAAAAACTAATCTCTTTAATCCTGGGAAATTTTTAAACTAGTTTTAATAATTGATACAGTGTCAGAAGCAGCCTGAATCCATGGAGAGGAGATTAATATTAAATGAGAATGCTTCTCCCTCTCCGTATGGGAAAGGATGGCAGAGTCATTAAGCAAGTCCTTTGCACACCAGACTTGGCATAAGCTAGGTAAAATGCTGGTAAAATTGCTACGGTTGCTTCCTCGCTCCAGATTCACACGCAGTCTGACCAGTGGTGTGGTAAGAGGAGACCTGACAGCTCTGCCAATTTTGCTCTTAGAGGAGATAGGAACTAGGAAATATTGGAAACAAAAGGAAAGAAGATGGAAACTATCTGAAAATCTGTATTAATAGTCTCCCTTTGTGACCCTGAGCCTTATAGGCATTAAGGCTTGGCAGCAGCCTGTTTGCCCTCTCTCCTGCACCGCCCTGCTTCCAGCTGGCAATTTTTGGCTTCCCTGCCCTGTTCAGCCTTTTGCCATGTGCTGGGCTGCGAAGCAACTGAGACACCCGCCACGCTGGCATCCCTGCGTTGCAAATCTATTGACCGTGGCTCCTGGCCAACCACTGAGAGACAATCAAAGCCGATGGCTCCAGACTGCCGTGCGATAGCTTCCCAGTGATGATCCTTCCACAAGATATGGTGCAGCTCTCTGAAGCTGGGCAGATCAGAGGAACTGCAATTCATTAACCTTGCCTGGGGCAAGGCTGGTAACACATGCAACCCGTAATACAAAATGGCAGGTACAGTGGAAAGTGGAGACACAACCTCAAACAGAGCATGTTCCACTGTGCTAACGCTTCACTTTTCCAGTCATGTTAACTCCTATCAAATAAGGCGTTTATGTCCATACCTACAAAGGTAGTTAGATACTCCAATGCTGCCGAATTCAGTATCAGTTTGTCACCTTTGTGAACCTGCATCTTAAGCCTTATTTCTGTAACATCATGCAGTATGCTTAATGCTGAGAAGGTCAGTGTTCGTATCAAAGTTACTACATCGCTCTCTCTCCTACCATTTACAGCACAGCTCTGTCTTCATATACGGTCCTCATCGCTGTAGTATCTGAAGCTTTTCATGCGAGTTAAAAGCCAGCAGCTCTGTCTTTGTCTCTCTCTTATCTCCCATTCAGAAGCAGGATCATTATCTTCAATATACCTATAAAAATAAGTATTGTGAGATTACTCAGAAAAAAAAAGCACCCTCCCTCTATGATAGGTAGTAATGCCAGATCAGACTAGCAGTTACAAAATACAGCAGAAGAAAAAGAAAGAAAACATGTATCACTGCACAACTCCAGCCTGACGCTCAGGAGACATGCTGGAACGGTGCCTCGGAGCCCTGTGCCAAATGGATAGGTTTTGCTAGGGTAGTGAGTGGCATTGTATTAGAGGTAACACTTCCTTTAGTATTTAATGTAAATAGACAGAGTTTTATTAACCTGCCCCTGAGGTACCTAATAAGGATAATGTCAGAGAAGAGAAGCAATAAGGAAATGAGTAACAACTTACTGTATTATATATGCATGATGATAATCAATACTACTTTGCACTAAAATAGTAGTTGGCATCCAAAGATCCCCCAAAATTGCAGTAAGGACTCATTCATCAATGAGCTAGTCTTTAAAGGCACTTCAGTATTATTGCATGCTTTGTTCAACGGTGAGCGAGGGGAGGGGGGCACAGAGGAAAGACAACGCTTGCCCAAGGACACATTGCTCACAATTGACAGGGTTCTGAAAAATAGCCCAAGTTCCTGTGTTCAAAGTCTCACGGTGATTAATGCTGGGTGGAGGCCATTATGCTCATACCACTTAAACAAAGGCCATCGGCTTTTAGTCCGATTCCTAGAGCAAATCCAGTAATTGCGCTTTCTTTAGTGCTGGTCTCTTGGAAAACTAAAGATGAATTAGATGGCAGAACAAGCCGTGTGTTAGGTCTAACGGTTGTGACCGATCACTCTGAAAAGTGTCCCTCAAAATGGGCTTTCTCTTGGGTGGGGAGGCAATATCATCCTTTGCCTTGGTACCCACAAGAGGCACAGAGCACAGGCAACGCAGTAATGGCAGCAGGGAGCGAGGCTGTTAGCGAGCGAGCTGGCGAACTCTAATTGCTACCCAGTGGCAATTTACAAGCACAGGCAGCCACTGGTAGATTTGATTTAAAGTAACACCGATGCTGCTGGCCGCTGATTGACAGCCTCCTCCATCACGCTTGGCAATTGCTGGGAGACTCTGCAACCGCTTGGTTCTCGCTGCTCGCCGTCCATCTCTGCCACGGGAGGCTCACGGTCCGTGCACGAGGTCCCGTTGTGCCAACAGAGAAATCCGCTCCCGGTCCAGACAGGAAACAAAACAGACCTTGCTGCAGGTAACAGAGACCGACGTCACTGAGAAGTCACCAAACTGGCGCTGAAAAATTGGAAAGAGGCTGAAATTCTCCAGCAACAGCTGAGCAAGTGTGCTTTTGGTGCAGCTCTGCCTTCCCCGAGGGTTCCTAGGAGACCATGCCGCACACATCCATTAAGCGCGCCGTTATTACGGATGGCAGGGAGATGGAGGGTACTTGGCCCTGGGTTGCGAACGTTATTATTTCCTGATCATTAATACGGTGAGTGGCTTCTTACAAGCTGAAATATTGCAGAAAAATGTGAAATGCATAAGGAGCAGGGCACAAGTTCACTGCAAAAAATTTTTCACCCAGGGACTGGTTCCAGGCCATGTGGTTTATGGGATGTCTTAAAGATACAAGGGCCTCTTCCATAGGCACGTGGTGTCTGCTCCAGTCCCTCTCCGACACAGCCACCAGTGCACACTTGGTACTAAAGATCAGCTTAAGTGCTCAAATAGCTCCTCGGGGATTTACTTTCTGACTACAGAGTTTCCAGTGCTTACAGATGTACTGTCTCTGGCAGTATTTGGTACTTTAGCTAAAAAGCCTGAGCTTCCAGAGTCATTTGATCACCTAAAACATTCAGCTTTCAGGCAGAACACCCTACAGACATCAACACTGAAGAGTTAAACCTCAGCAGGTAAATATGGAAATGCTGGCTGCTATTTTTTTTTTTTTTTTAATTTTAGGATTAGAGGCATGAGATAAAGCCTGACTCGTGATTTTTTAATACTTCAGGTTAACAGTTCCAGTCACCTGCAAAGGTCCTTCCCACATGGGCTGACGTGCTTGTTAAATGCATCAGTTAATTCTAGCTCCTGGGTATCACGCAGGGAAAGACAAAGGCTTTGAAGCAACTATGGCTCTATCCATTTTCAGCCAAAAAAAATGCCTGGCTGTCCTGAAGTAGCACCGAAGTCATACCCACTGAAAATCCTGCGACTCTGATGGAAGAATAATTGCCTGCTCTCTCAGTATTAATACATTTTTGGTTTCTGGTTGGCTGCTTTTGCATCTGGCTTTGCAGACTGCCTTCCCCTGAAGCATCTTTATCAGATTTGCTCGGTCTCATGACTTAGTGTGTTTTTTAAACTAAGTTCTAAATAACTAAAATAAGCCCCAAGATGGCTTAGTTTGCCGGAGCAAGGTACAGTCGCAGGTAGATGCAGGCAGCCCAGGTGAGACAGGGAGAACGTGGGATAAGAGCCCAGGCTCAGAGAGGCTGAGAGGAAAGGGTTAGAGCTGCTCTTCCCTCCTCGCAGACCAGCAACGGTCCCTGAGCACAAGCAAGGCCCACGGCACAAACACTATAAATAACATTAATGGGGCACTGCTGGCGACATCAGAGCAGAAATTAGCGAGACCGGCAATTGCAAAGCAGCTGCAAACTGAAATATTTTCACTGCGAGTGCTTTCTGGAAATGGTCTTCTATCTCAGGCCAAGTCAGAGACAAGTAGGCGGGCAAAAGATTTGCCTCCACCCAGCCTTGTGGTGAGGGATGGGCGCAGCAGTCTTACTGCAGGCCAGAAGGAATACCTGGGAGCCTGAGACTACAGCAGTTCTCATTTTAGGACAACGTGCACTTACAGATGGCACAGGAAAAGTGGTTTCTGCAGGTATTTTTCCCCTGCACTGTGATTCACACCGTGGGGTGCGTGGGAAGGAAATGAATGGTATCAGGTCCTTAAAAAGTGCAGTGTCACGACACTCCCTGCAGTGCCTTCTCCTCAACAAGGTAAGCATGGCAATGCTGCCCCCAGAGTCCCATCTCTTCATTGCCCACAGCATCTCCTGGGAAAGAACTAGCCTCATCGCTGCCTTGTGCTGCTCCAAAACTAGGACATCCAATCCCACATCTTCTCATGGGGGAAGGAGCTGGAGAAGCCTGTTCAGGACTTCTTTCTTTTTCTCAGCAGACGCCTCCAACAAAATCTTAGTCGGAAAACTGTTTGGCTGCCAAGGTGTCATTCTGCTGGGATTAAAACTGCTCCTAGCCTTTGGATGGGTTCTCCTGAATAATAAAGCCTATCTAATAAACCAGTCTGTTAATTTTCAAGCTAGAGCAGAAGCATGAATTGTGTAAGAAAGCTCTTGGAAGCAAACCAGACTGCTCTGAAGTGGCCATGAGTGCCTTCAGCACAGCCACGAAACAGCCAGGAAGCAAAGAAAGCGCAGACTGGGCAAGGATTGCCCCAGCAGGCTTGTGCTGACTTTCCTGATGGCACTTTTCATTTTCTGGTGCCCAAGCTCTCTAGCATAAAGATAGCTCGAGTACATCCAGATGTGCTGCATGCAGGGGCCCCACATGCAGTATCAGCACGGCTTTTTATAGCTCTCTGGGGAAGACGAAGTGCTGACACCTACCTCCCTCGACCATCTGAGCTCCCCTAGGTGAGGGTGACTCACATGTCCCTAGCCTGATAGCGGTTCCTACGTCAGGCTACCGACACAGCCCACGTCGTGCTGCCCCTGTCAAGGCAAACTAGGGTCAGCCATGCACAGACACGCAGCTTTACACCGGCACGGTGATGGCAGGCAGCGAAATTCCTTATGAAGAGTCCTACACTGGGCGGCTGAAAGCACCGAGCGCCTGCCCTGAGGATGTGGCAGCCGGGATGCCAAGAGGGCAGCAGCCACGTTCACGCCCTGTGTTTGCCTTTGGTGAAGGCTGGACACTGTTCCAAAGCCCTTGTTCTCTTCTTTGCTGGGCAAACTGACACTACATACGGTGTTTGTTCCCAGCTCTTCTCTCTCCTGGTCCTTCCTCCTGCAGCTTACATTGCTTGGCCGAAGCCTGGCAGTGCAGTAGGGGAAACATTTAGCACTGGCAGAGGAGAGCTGGCTCTGCCCCTTCCTCTCTGCTGTTTACAACATCTGCTGAGCTGTTTGTTGAAGCCCCTGACAAGCCACCTTGCCCTTTTCTGCGGTCTGAGACTGGGTCATCAAGGCTGAAGCTCCCATCTGGGGATGAAATACAGTTAGATGATGCTCAGAAACAGAAGGTGACAGCACATGGTGCAACAGATAGCATCGGCAGAGTCTGACACACGCCCCAGTGAAGGGCTGTGAGGTGTCAGGGGATGCCTGATGGCAAAGAAACCAAGGTTCAGGACTTGCTATCACTGGGTCATCACAAAAGCTGACACGTAGACAGAGCGGCGAGGTTAGCATGTGAGCAGTAGCAGCCAGGAAACGCAAGCTATCAGTTATCAACTTGCCACTTTGTGCTTTTAGTATATACCAAGTGGTACGTTTGGGTTCATACTTAGGACAGGGACTGTTTGTGACGTCGCTCTAGCCTACGTAATCCTGACATAATCCTGACTCGGAGAAAATCACGTTGCAAACAGTTAGGTAGGTAATGCTGGAAAAGGAAACAGAAGCACAGGAAAGTAAATGATTTTTTTTTTAATCAGGTCAAGACTAAAATCCTGCTTGCCCATCTCCTAGATCACTACTGTCTTGATGCTGCTTTGATGCGTGACATAGGGCCCTGAGAAAAACAAAGGTTTACTCCTGTTTCAGATGGATTCTGTTTTTTTCCCATTTAGACTAGAGATAGAACACGGATAAATTCTCAGTTCTTGGCAAGCTGAGACAGATTTGGACCTAAATGTTACTTTCCAAATTCGCTGTGTTCCAATGCACTCCTTTTTGCATTTCTCAGGTTAGATGCCCCAGGTTCTGCAGCAAGCACAAGCTCTGTTCACAAGTTAAATGGACTTGCTTTATTTTTTTTCAGTTTTATCCGCCTGCTGTTGTCCTTAATGCAGGATTAATGGATGCATTGCTTTGTGGTTGGTTTATTTAAATTACTGGCAGCAAACAACAGTCATAATACACTTTGTTGCAATGAAATGCAGTTTGTAGTGAAATCTATTATAGTTCAAATATAAATTAATTATAATCCCTTCTGCTGTAGTGAACCTTCATGTATAATTAACGTTTACTGTAGGGGGAATAGAAAAGGAAAAATCCCCATCTGAATGTTTCAATGTCAGTAATAATTTCCACATCCCTAATGTCTCTCAGAGGAAGTTATATTATAGCTTACCTGTCCCCCTGCACAGCACAAGTCACAGCTGTCTTCAGCTGCAGCCAAAATACGCTGCTGCAGCATGAAGAAAACATGAGCAATTTCACATCATGCTGAGCTCTGGTCTCCAGGAAATACGGACAGCAGCTTTTTCACTGCATCCAGCTCAGGACTTCGGAGATAGAAGCGGTAAGAGAAGGAGCCCGGCAGGTATTAGCAACTACACCACTTCTGGTAAAGATGTTAGACTTGGGAATAGTTTCCAGACCCAAGCTGCTCGAGGCCCCGTGGCACGTAAAGGCTGAACTCATGTGAAAGGCAACGAGGAACCTAAAGTGCCGGGCTAGCCCTGGAAATAGCCTACGTCCTGCAGATCCCTGTGGCCCAACTTGTTGGCCCAGCGAGGAGCTCTGCGTCTCCTGAACAAAATATTTCCACTGGAGCTGAGTTTGCTCAAGATGGCAAAACGCACTGCTCAAACACTGCGATAGCAGCTCTGCAATCTGCAGGCACTTCACTCAGCCTGGATCACGCGCTTCTGCCAGAAGTGGTTACTTACTGCTCCAGGACGTCTAAAGCCAGGCTGGAGGAGGGTGAGAAGAGCTCTCGCGGGAACAGACAAGGTGATGGCTCAGTGTCCAAATTTGTTCAGGGCAAGGGTCAGCATAAACACTGGGAAACTAAGGCTGGTAAATGAAAATTTGGAGCATCCTTCCCCCTCATGATGAAGCCTCCTGTTCCCAATCCCTAATGAGAGCCAATTGCTGCTGATAAATTTTACATAATAGCTTTTTGCTTGTTCTGCAAATTAAGCAGAAAAATTGCCTATTAAAGGGAAAACTGGGGCATTTCTTAAAACTTAGTGTAACCTATTTAGTTGGTTAGGTCAGACGCAGGGTGCAATCCAAAGTCTCCTTATTAATTTTCTGCAGGGAGCAGCAGTTCGTACTGCTGCAACGTCTTGCTTCAGAGACCCAGCAAGAGCTGATTTCAGATCCACATCAAAGCTGCCTGGTACCAGAGGGGCTGCGTTAGCTCCTTGGCTGACACGTAGGTAACTGTCCTTCGGTGCAGCACACAGCTTTCTTCTTTTCCTGCTGGTTGACTGGTTACCCACACAAGCTTCAGCTACGCACAAACCACCAGCAAAGAAGGAAAATGCCAAGCCTGAGCCTCAGAGCCTCTTTTCAGCCAGGACCTGTCACAGCAGCTCTCCGCCACCCAGTTCTGTGCTGACCCAATCCCGCCTTTCAGCGGTCAGCTCTGCAGTGACACGGAGTGCATCAGGCTCATTTAACCCTGGAGATAAAAACCATAATGCCTAGTAGAACTAATCTTTTTGGGGATGTGAGCACCAACTCCTGACTCATTTCTCTTTGGGGCATGGGATGGCACCACATCTATTTAATGCCAAGCTTGGCTGCAATCTGAAAGAATCCAGGCTCAGCCTCAAAACACAGTCAGATATTCAGGCCTTGTTAAAATATCCCCCCAAACCTTCCTCGCAAATCACAGTCGTACATTCACATTCCATATCACTCTCTCCCTGAATGTGTCTTCATTCCATGCTAACCCTGTACAACTCCCCAGCTGCGTTTGCCTCCTTCTGTTCATCCCTGTCCTCTCACTCCCACATAATGTGTGTTCATCCCTCCCCACATCCCTTCGTGCTCTGCACAGGCTCCACTCTACCTCCTTGCTCTTCCTCTTCCCCTACAGTCCTTGCAAAGCAGGGTCATAGCTCACCGGAGACCAGCCTGGTGGACCCTGAATCCACGCCAGGACCCGTTCCTTCCTTCCCATTATTCTACCTTTGTCATTGCATGGGGTTTTTGCTTGTTTCTTTGAAATTGGCTCTGGACTGCAGACATTTATTTGCAGTAACGCTCAGAGCTACCAGGAAACAGCAAGAAGCAAGAGAAGTTTGTTGGTCAAGCTTGGCTGAAGAGAATCTGGTTGGAGGTTAGGAATAACTAAGAAGCTGCTGGTCACTTTTTTATTATCCTCTCCATCTACAGCTATTAAAAGTGACACCTTCTCATGGTCTTCCTTTTAAACCATCTGCTTCATTCATCCTCTCCCCTCCTCTTAGACAAGGTAGCGGTAACCTTACAGAAACTCCAAATTGCAGGCTTGGCCATAAGTCCTTGTTACTTTCTCCTAACTGGCCCGTTTGTCTTTCTCCACCCAGAGCATCACAAGACAGCCTCAGCTCCCCACACGTTTAAGAGGCCATAAAATGCTCGCATCCCCCGGCAATGCAGCAATCGCCTCCAACTCAAGAAGCTGTGATCACCGAACACTCAGCATTACCCACCAGAAAGGTCAACAGCTGATCGCTCCTTATTCTTCCTCTGCTGGTTTTGCCAATAACTGGAACTTACAGACGTCCCATCTCTCTGCTGGACCTCGTGCAGAGCACTGCCGGATGCAATCATGAACACACCGTGCTCCACCGCATTCCTGTATTGGCATCCAACCTGCCTGCAGGCTGCCTTCACCTCCCCACGCCCCCGTCTCATCCATATGGACGAGCAAACACACAGAGATGCAACTTAAAGCAGCCGATTCTGCCTGCTCCCCTCTTACTGACTGCAGGGCTTCACAGCTCATTTACCTGCTTCTGATACAGGTCCCGGGGGCCTCGTTGGCTGCACAGGATCCCCACTTAAACCCAGGGCGTGCTTTTCTTCTTGCTCTCTCTGTCTGAGCTGCTGAAAACAATTTCGACAGTCTTAGCTAACCGATGGTGTTGCCCAGTCAATCTCATTCTCCTGGCACGTGTGGGTCCCTTGCTTATTCTTCACCAGCTGGGAAAGAATCACCCTGAGATTTGCTCACCCACGATGCGCCTCCAACACACAAGCAGTGCAAACAAACAAAAAAAAAAGTGGGGAGGGTCACAGAAGGGGAAAAAACCAGGAGAAATATCAGCAAAGGTCACCAGATCTAACCTTGGTCTGCCTCAAAGAGCTGCTTGTCCTTCACAAGCAGCATCCAGAAAACACAAAAAGTAACTGGTAAATGCTGTATGGACCTGCACAAAAACACAACAGAGTCCCTTCGCATCAGTAAAGATACAGCCACTGGCAGCTTGCAGGTCTCCCAGGGATAACCGCAGTAGGGACAGATACTGTTCATTTCTTTCAATTTTGGCTGAGCCTGCGCCAGTGCCCTGAAACCTCAGAGCCTCTTCACTTTGCGTGCACACACCAATTAACTAAGTAACCTCTGCTGGCACTAAACAACCACTGCCCCTTGGAGAAAACAGGTTTAATGGATAAGGGGAGTGTTTTTAGTAAAAACTGTGTTGAGCGAGTTATGCAGAGGGACTTAAACACGCGACACAACTTCATACATTCTTTCAACCGAAGAAAAACGAATTAGGAAAACCAAAACATGTTTTGGGCATTTTTCTTTTTTAAACCAATCCTTTCTTTTGTTTCCATCACTGAGATCTTTTGTTTTAAAAATACGTCAAGTTGCAATCAAATGGATCACTTCCCCCTCTTCCATCAAAACAAAACAATGTTTCATTCAACCCAAACCACAAATTTCCCTCTCCCTCACCTGCCCCCCACCCCTTTCCTCCCTGCCCTGGGAATGTAAAAAATGCTCCTGTTTCCCCAAAAGTGTTTTTTCTCCTTTTCAGCACATTGCTAAACATAAACACCAATGAAAAACAGAGCTTTACTTCTTTTTTCTTCTATTTTTCCCAGGGAAGCCAATGCACAGCAGGGCAAACCTGTTGCACAGACAGAGCAAAGGCGCACAGCGTGGTCCCCTCTCCACTACCAGCTCTCTGCCTATCCCGGCAGCTGCCAGCTCCTGCTTGTACCTCTCCCCTGCACCCTAGACCCACTTGCCACAAACAGTGCTCTGGTTTTGAAGCCTGTTTGTGAGGCTCTGCTCATTCGCGGAGCTCCAGGAGCATAAATAGAAAATGCTCAGTGTTCTCAGGCACAGGGTAGATAAGGTGAGCTTTCACAATTTAAAAGCAGTAGCTACGGTTTGACAAGGTTAGAGCTACAAGCAGAGTATTTCACTCTGATATCTCCACCTCTGGCTAAGCAGAGGAGGAAGACTCACTTATTGTCATTCCCTCTTGTCCCACTCCCCAGTCCTTCTGCCTCTGAGCTATACGACTGATTTATACCCTCCTGAATCTGTGGCAGAGATCTGTCAGGGCATTTCTAACGCTACCTGAGCGCCTACCTGCACAATCACAACTCACATTATATTAACGACTACCCTACACATTAGCGCTCATCAGCGAGAGCAGCAGCCTAACCCCTGGCAGCCAGTTCTGCGGTAACACAGTATGTTACCACAAGTAGCCTCATATTTGTATCACTCTACGAATTAAAGTTTAGCCGCATCACATCCACAGACACAAAACATGGACGTAAAGCAGGAACCAGAGCTTTGGAACCATCTACAAAAATGAGATAACTACTTCACCCTGAGTTTTAATTAAAATGGGCTTAGCCACTTTATTTTATTTTTTTCTGACAGCTCTCTTCCATTTTCTTTTTAAATACAATCTGCTCTCATTTTTCAGTGCCATCGTAGGGTTGGTGACCAAAGTACAGAAATAAAAATCACGACTGAATTACTGCATTTTCCAAACACTTAGGATTTTATTGCTAGTAGCTAACTGCATTCACAGAACATCTGCTTTCAGTTCGTGGTGCAATCTCTATCTCAAACTGCAGCTATAACTGCTCCAAAGGAGCCCAGAGACAAGCCATAGCATTAAAGTCTGACCTACTTCCATCAAAGAATTGTTATCACCTCCTTTTCCTTTTCTCTCCTTCCATTCGCTTTGCCACTTGGCACCTTCCCTTTCCGGACTGGCTTCTGTTTGCAGAAATGTAGCTAACATCTACATGTACTTGGGACTGGGAAAGCAGGATGAAGTCGAAGTTGAAGGGAATGACAGGCTTGCAATAACTTCACACCTTGAAGCCACAAGTTCAAATCCACGCACACGTAATTGAGCCCTTCTCTCTTCTGAACTTGCTGTACTGAGTGCTGTGAGGCACAGACACTTGAAATCCTCATGGACTTCAGTGGAAGGGAAAAAGCAGGTCAACACATCCTCAGTGTCTTTAGCCAAAACTGCCCTGTCATCGTTTTCTGAACTTTCTGGATGTCTGTGTGATGAAAGCGGAATATCCCTCAATGCTGGAAGAGCATTCCAGCTACTCCCTTTATTTTTTTTTCCTACTCTGCATTATGAACTAGCACATTAACTAGCAACTGGCAGCCACCTTCACAGACAGCAGCAAAGCCCTTTCTTTATTTAAAGGTTGTGAATGCAGAAAACAGAGCGGCGCATGCGGAAAATAGAATGGCATTTCCAAATAGGATTCCTGACATAAAGAGAGAACTGGCAGTAAATAAAAGACAAGATGAGAATCAATAGCATGTGAAAGAGAGAAAAAAAAGAACATAAAAGGAAGTGCAAGAACCTGGAGAGGAAAAAGGTAAAAAAAACCACAAGATGACAACATTGTTTTCTTACATAAAATTTGTAGGGTTTGGGGCTTAATCCAAGCCTGGCAGAAATCTATAGCATAGCTGTCACTGATTTCACCACCCTTTGGATCAGGTCCTCTGTTTTTTCTTTTAATTTAAATTCCTGCCCATCCTGGTGAAATACGACATGTGATACCTTTGGAAAGGTACAACAGTAAATCCCCACTGGCCTCCCAAGATAACAGCAAAGCAAAAGCAGGCTGAACAGGCTGAACTATGCCACTGAGCCATTCCCTACAGCAGCAGTTCACACGTCTCGGCTCTGGGTTCTCTCCCTATACTGACAACCTGTAGCACCACACAGGGTCCCTTCTTCGCAGTTCACTGGGAATTGCAATTAAATGGAAGGTTTGCAATGAAAGCAAACATGCTAATGGAGTTAATTTTAGCAAACCGCTAATGAGCAATACACCAGCCTCCGTTTTTACCCTTATGGCCAACCTCCTAATGTGCCTTCTCTTGCTTTATTGAAATCATTAACAACTAACCCGCTGTCCTCCTTTTGGAAAACACATTTCTTCCAGATTCTGCTCCACAGGGATCTGAAAGAGCTTTTCCAATCAACAATTCATTGAATGAAGTCTCCAGAAGTCTGCTGTTGTCCTTTCCATCCCATGCTTGACCTTGAGCTATTTAAACCTAGATGGATTTCAACTCCGTAGTCCCACCAGCCTGCAGATTCTCCTCCCCGCCCTCCACCTGGGATAAGAGAGACTTTTCAGAACATGTTAGAGGAGGTCTGCTAAATGATGCATTGAAAAGAGTTGGAGGGAAAAACAACTTTATCATCATACTGTGGTTCAAGCAGAAGGGGATAAGGTTCCTCAGTGCTTTAAAAGATAATGAAAAAAAAAATCTGAGCAGAGAGCAATGCAAAAAAAGGAAAATTAATACTTTTTGATCAACAAATGAAAATGGGTTCAAGACAGCAAGGTCCCACAAGAGTCCCAGGCATGGTGTGTTCGGATGAACGCAGGCTCCATTCTAGTACAACTCTTCTTTGGAAGATGAAAGGGTAAAGGGGATCAGGAGAAAAGCTCTGTCCAGCTGCAGAGGATATGCTCTGAACAAGCATGGGAGTGAGACACTGGAGAAGTTACTGTTCAGAATTTAGATGCAGCAAGTTAAACTGCTGAAGCACCACTAGATAGCCAGGGGTGCAGTTTAGCATTTCTGATACGGATTCTGCTGCAGATGTTTGTAGTAGATACAAGACGAAACAAATGCAATAGATCCTGAGTGCTGTATATCCTCACAGCTGCTCAGTCTCCAAGCAGCTGCAGGAATTTCGGTGGTGGTACAGGTATGTAGCAGAACTCCACGGGAAGGGGCTATATATGTTTTCATCATTTGGTCTGAACCAGTGAGTGGCTTTCACAACCACTATCGCATTCCTCCAAAACTACTGTTCCTGCCAAAACACTGCCAGAATAACAATTTGTCCACAAACCATCAACATCAGAAAGTTTGCTAATTGCCCCCCACAAGGTCACGCTGCCAACTGGACTCTATTAACGTGAGACAAAAGGTCACAGAAAGCAGAAGCTAGAAAAGCCGTTCCATTTGCTTGCATTAAGGATCATGATTTGCCTAACCCTGTGTAATGGATCAGAGGAGAGGGAGAGGAGAAACAAGAAAAACCTTCCCAGCAGCAGCATCTTCCCCTGCTGAGCAGTTGTCCCCTCTAGCCTCGGAAGCATGAAGACACATTATTTAACAGAGTCAGGTCAGGTTTTCTCAGGGGGGCAAGACCCCTTAGTTCAGAGATCTCCCAAGCATTCATTTAGTCAGATCTTTACCCTTCTAGAATGAAAATTAGCAGAAGAACAGATTCTGCTCCCATAGCACCCTGCATCTGGAGCTATTCCATTGCTTTAGAGATCTCCAGAGTTACACCCAAGTATTCAGGGAAATCCCAAGACAATGTGCAACCCTACCTCCAGCCCTCCTTCAGGAGATGCTGGGTTCCATTGTTTGGGTACACTTCTGTATTTGATGACTAATTAAATAATAACATATTAAAAGCCAAAGGTAATAGCTGTACAAGAAATTATGAAAGTACAGTGCTAGAAATATTAAGTCAAGCAAGCAATGCCATCACACACCCGCCTTCTTATTCCCCTCCTAAAAACCTATTTTAAACTGTACTTAGTTGGGCTGAAAATTGATGGAACTAACAAATTTTTAGAGCTAGCACAGGCAGAAGCATCCTATCATACAACTGAACACGACTATAGTTCAGCAGTATGACAGGTTACAAATATACAGCTGTGCCCGTGCCTCTGAATCACATCCTGCCGCAGTATGGTCATTCCACAAAGCTTTGCCCACGTACTACAGTTTTTGTCTGCAAGTGGCCTGCTGGCTTCGAAGTCCTTTCAGAGCTCTGCCCACTCAGCCCACACCTTCCCATCACCATAATATTTGGCTCTTGGTTGTTGCCATACCTCCTGATACTTTGCTAATTAAGTTCCTCTCCACGCATGTTTTCTGGCTCACTCACGTCTCTCAGGTGCCAGCCCTGTTCCAGCACGAGGCATCAAAACAGCCAGACAGTTCCAAGCAGCATTTTCTTGGTTTCCCAATGTTTTCTTGTGCTGTGCATTTATTTACGTTCATCAGGCTTTTCATCTATCCCCCATTTTTTAAAAACCATATACCAACCACTGCCTAACGGGCCGATCTTTGCATCAGTTCACCTTGTGCAAAAGCTATTTTCTGGTAACCCATGCAGGCGAGCCTCCTCCACACAGGCATTTCTTATGGCACCAGGTATTTATTCACAAAACCAAGGGCTCAGAGGTGGTGACTTTGTTTAGTAAGTGAGAAACAACACACCTTGCTTGATCACATTGCTGCAGGCACCCAAAGGAGCAAAAGAAGAAAATTTCTGCCTCAAACACTTCTGATCAGAGACTTGTATATATCCAACAGCACTATTGAACACTATTTCCTGAAAAAGGCCTCCATGTCTCCTCATGCTGTGCAGGGACCACCAAGGGGATGTGCCAGGCTCGGTGCATGCACCCCTCAGACCACTTCCACCCACAGAGCCCCGGCCCCAAAAGCCCAGAGCTCTTACCAGGGTGTCCCGAACTCCTCCTGCTGCATCTCCATGCTGCCACCCCCTGGAAAAGCCACCCTCAGCCTTCCTCAGGGGCGGCGACTTCTGAGAGAAAACGAAGGCCTGGGCGTCGCCGTGTGGAAAAAAAAAAAAACACCCCAAAACTCAGGGAGGTGTTATTATTATCATTCTTTTTTCCCCAAAAAGTCATCACTTTGTCCTTCCCAAGCTGGCAAGCAACTGTTGCCCTGCAGGGAGCCAGGCAAGGGCGGTTCCTCACACGCTGTCTCCCCCTCATCGCCGCCTTCCCCATGCGCTTCCCTCCTCCTCCTTCTCCTTCTCCTCCTGCCGCGTGCTCACCGTGTTTAAGGCTTAAAATGGCGGCCACGGAGGGCCTGAGGCCCGTGGGTGCAGGGAAGAGAAAAAAGCAGGGGCCAGCGGTTGAAAGAGCAACTATGCCCTCTTGGGAAGGTGCTGGTGAGTGGGGGGACTTCCCTCAGGTGTGTGCTCCCCTTGCCTTCATGGTCCCTTGGCCTCTGTGTGCTCCTCCCTGAGGCGGGCTTGCGTCTCCCCTGCGGGGCTGCACCCCTGGGGTGGGAAGCGCTGGGGAAATAAGGGTGCTGTGAGAGAAATAAGGGTGCTGTGAGAGAAATAAGGGTGCTGTGGGGATGCCCGACAGAGGTGGCATGCCAGAAGCAGAGATGGCTGGAGCTATCAATCACACTCCCGTTTCTAATCAGCAGCACCCCGGCTGGTGAACAAATAGCAACTCATTTGCAAAGCTTTTGCTCTGTTCTCTCATTAGCATAAGTATTGTTCTCCATTATCCATGGTGATTCACATTAAACTAATGCAAATTCATCTGTCATCTGAGCATATCTGAGTAAAGGGCAACTGTGAATTCAATTAGTGACTATTTGCCCCTATCCTACTATGAAACTGAAGGTGTACAGTGCTGTGTGGGAGCTGCTTGATGTGTGGCTTGGATCCTGTGTGACCTTACTGTAGTAGAAGCAGACTTGCATTTCTTTGCTACATCAGATTTGAACTTGTAGATACTGATAGCATCAGTAATTCTGGCTTCTAAGCTAAACCTAAGCTTTTACAGCAGTTCCTCACCATATGATGAATGGTAGTTTTTATCTTTCCTCCACCATTTTATGAAGTGACAGTTTGCCCAACAGTTTGAAATCCATTGCTGTTTGTTGTTACCTTGGATGGTTAGAAGTAAGGTTAATATACCTGGGTATTTTCCTGAATTTAATGTAGTCAAAGGAGAGAAGTAGCCATAAGCCAAGCTCTTTTCCATGTGCTTCACGGACATCCAGTTTCATGTAATATTTTTGCAACTGTAGAAATCTGGTCCTGGAAAAAAAAATAATCTGCATTGTGGGTAATGCTCTTGCACAATATTTGTTCTATACTGTAATTCTTTTTGTTTCATCCAGGAGTGTTGCATTTGCTGGCAAGTTGTTGCTATCGTCCTTTCAGTAGTGTTTGCCTGCCTGTGTTGTAGAGTACACCCGTTCTTCCTCTAGAAAGAGGAATTCAAAATCCAGACTGTACTTCATTGAGTTCTGAGAGATCCTCCCAGAAAAGTGCTGCTGAAATACATTACCAGTTCACATTATGCCATGGGGAGAAGGTGATGGCAGGGGAGTTGCCTGATGCTTCTCCTTCTGGATGCTCTGAATCAGATGGGATGGGAGCTGTACGAATGAACAAAAAGTCCACAAAGTACTTGCCTGCACCACAACCACCCAGGCTATAGTTCTCTGGGGTGCATACACTATAAATTCCTTTCACTGCTGGCATGTTAATGGCACTTGGGGAGATGTCACTTCAAAACTAAAATGAGCAATGACACACCAAGCAGCAGAAGGTAAATGGCTTTTAACTGGATAACATGTCAGTTAAAGGCTAAATTATTTCCCTGCTGTCACTTCCCTTTACTATGTCGGCTGGTGTTATTGGCCATTACTGACAACGGTCGAGAGAAATGATGCCCTTGGCCCTGGGGCATGCTGATTACCTTTGTAGGTATCTGTTTATGGTAAAATAATAGGCAGACGGAGTTGAAACAAACTTCTTTTCTCTAAGATGCGTAGAAGTGACTTGTACAATGAGGTATCACCACTTACATGACAGCGTTTCACTAGTGACCAGATGCTTGTGGTGTCTTCCAGACAGATTTGCCATGAAAGGAAGCTTTCCCCAGGGTGGTGAATGTTTCCGGTCAAGGGTCATTGTTTGGGCCTTCTGGCTCATGAAGAAAACTTAAGGTCTAAATATAAGTCTGTATTGGTCTATGACTCCTACAGGAGTTGGGCTCTGGGGACAAGATGTATCCTCAGGCATTCCTGTAAGACATTAGAATGGGAGAAGGAGCCTGAAACTTGGTATTTTTTGCAGCCTTTATGGGCTTCTAGATGATGGTAATCAGAATCCATTTTTCTAGATGCTGTGCTATGTCTAATGCCAAGGTAAACATTGCTGCTTCAGAATCTTCCTGAAAGGTTGAGGGGTTTGTGTGCACGTCTCAATTACATGGGTGAGCCATTGCATGAAGGTAAGCGGTAAAAGCAGCAATAGGTGCTACGAAACTCGGCAAAATCAGAATGTTAAAGAAATTCTGAAAATTAATGTATTATTTATACAGTGGTTTTAGTATTGAAAAAGCTACTTAGTATTGAAAAAGCTATAATTTTTAAGGCTTTCTCAGCAGACTAATTGTTGTTAAGTAGCAGCAGAGCGGAGGAATTGATCTCTGGATTGCAAAGCAGCGAAGCCAGAACTTTCTGCTTCTATTGTCTAGGTACATTTTGAAAGCTGCCCCTGCAGAAATGGCCCTGTGGTTCTGTTTACAACAGTGATGACAGATGGTTACAGTTTGTGGGAGGTGACTTTCTCATTTCCAGATGTTTTGAGATCCACAAGTCAAACTAGGCCTTTTCTGTATCATCATCCTCAGTAATAAAGGTTCTGCAGGGCAAATAAGGGCTTTATCTACACACCTGTACAGCCAAACTGCTTTTGTATTGACTGATGTGAACTGGTCTAGGCTACTTAAAAAAATTAGTTGAGATTTAGTAGGTTCCTAACTGCTCTCCTATATTTGGGTATACTCTGAAGTGGCAGTAAGTTAAAGGTACTAAAGTATTTTTTTTACTTCAAGCTTTAGCTGTTCAGAATTCGTCTAGATAATGATGACCCTATCCTTACCCAGTTTAGGGCTTCAGTCATTCATTTAAATACCTTAATGGGAGGTAAGTGAGTAAAAGCCTAGGCAATGAGTGGTGGTGTGTAGTGAAGCTACTCATCATGCTTTGAGTGGGTTCCTTGTGCCCCTTGAGTTCCAGAGATCCCTGGGTATCAGAGTCCAGCTTGAGAACCTGAATCGAACAGGTGCTCAGACTTCCTTAAAGCGCCTGAAATGTGGCAGGAGTCCTTTAAGTTCACTAGCAAACACTTCGAAAACCAGATGGTTTCTTTGCAACAGAACCCTGAACATAACAGGAAAATAGAAGATACTCTCCTCCCTCTCTTAGCTGGAGAAAAGAATCTTAGAAATGCCTTGCATGTGCTAAATAAATAAATTTAAAAATGAACCTTCTGGCCAATCACAGTTTAGCTACCCTGCAATTAAACAAATCCACAAACTGGCAACACATTTACATCTCATTAAGGGGAGGCAAATGCAGCAACTGCATGAAAATTTAGAAATTAGACACAATTACCATGTTGGCTGGAGGCAGGAGCAGGGAGCATTGTCGAAGGAGGCTTTTAAGAGAAGTTTGATGGTTCCTTAATTGGCTGCTGCCTCCCCAGTCCCACCCAGCTCTGCTGTTTAAATGAATTAAAAAAACAAAACCCAACAAAGTCATTGATGCTCTGCCTATCTCTGCAGTGCAGCAGCCCCGAGGAGTTAATGAAGCAAGACCCACAGAGGTCTGCCAGAGAGCTGCAAACCTCGAGGGTGCTCCCCTGACATGACGCTGGGCAGCCTTCCCAGTCACTGAGGGACAAGCCTCTGCTGGCCTTTTTATGGGGTTTGCAGAGACAAGGCTCAGACACTGACCCTTTTGCTCTTGCTGTGCTCTGCAGCTGCGTCCAGTCACATAATGAGTTGTTTTGAAGGGCTTAATATACTTGGGGTTGCAATGCAGCACTCACGGAAGTTTGTGGGTGCCTTTGCATCGGATTTAAGAGTCAGAGTATTTGTCTGATGTCAGTGGTGATGTCTGCTAGTACAGAGGTATTTTTTTGTGCATGTACAGCATCCTTCCTCTTCCCTTGTCTCCAGCAGCTACCTTATTCCTCTGTGTGTTTCTTAAGAGGTGACAGGTTTGTGTTGGTTTTGTCCTGCGTTAGTGGTGGTCTGGCACAAAGCAAGAACCCCAGAACCAAGCTCTGATATCATGCCCTATAAAAAAAAGACCTAAAAAATAATAGCTCGGTGTTAACAAATTAGGAATGGTTGTGGTGATTGCCCATTTGTGTGCAGGGACCTTTTGTCTTGGAGCAGAATATTCACAGTAAATACTACTTAGGTGTTCCTCTGTATTTTTGGAAGATTTGAGGCCTACACCTTTACTTTCTGGAACGTACAGCCCCTTAGCACAGCTTTCTGCATGGCTTCGGCAGCAAAGTCCAACTTGGCACAACTGAAACAAGTTAATAGGGGAATGAATAGAAGTCCTACAGGCCGGCGCGTACCCTGCATACCAATTGATACAGTCTGTCTGGTGCAGGGGAAGGCAAAGAAAGAAGAGAGTTTTTCCACGTGTCCTCAACTGATCCCTTGAAAAAATGGAAGCAGTACAAATTTAGAAATAATTAAAAAAAAAAAACAAAACCTGTTTAAACTAGATTTTTTCTAAAATGTTGGCATATATGACCACATGCCTGGACCTTCATTGTCTGTGAGGTTCAACTGACTCTAAGCAGTTTTATCAGCATTTATATGCCACCTGCACTGTGCTTGTTTCTCTTAGTATTTCTTTTGATGTCTTGTTTTTCTTCCCTTGAAGGTAGTTTTGAAATTGGCATGTTTCCTGATTGCTCAGGTATCTCTGATCCATTGGATTAGTTATTTTGCTGGGCTCTCCGTGACCCTGAGGAGAAGCTTTATCATTCATATAAGAATTGATGAACACTGTTGACTTGTGAATTGGTAAGCAATTAAGGACATTGTGTCAAGGAACCGATGAAAGCTGTAAGGGTCCGTAAGGGATTTATATGCTCTGCTGTAGATGAGAAACTGTGTTGTCAGTAATTGAGGGGACTGTATGTGCAGCAGCGAACAAGTTCAGAGCTGTAAACAGTTCCCGTGGCATTAATCGTCAGCCTGTCGTTGAGTTCAGGAGTGTTTTGCCCCTGACGTGTGCGTAGCCTTGATATGAATAGCTAATGTAGGAGAGGTGCGTGGTTAACACTATGCTTTGGCTGAAATGTAGGTTTCTGTTTGGGGGGCTACAGAACCTCTGTGAAGGTTCCTTTTTGCAGTATTGCTCTATAGCTCTCTTCCACGCGGTGCACAGGAATATCGTGCATAGCAGAGGAAAGG
Source organism: Cygnus atratus (assembly GCF_013377495.2). NCBI lineage: Eukaryota > Metazoa > Chordata > Aves > Anseriformes > Anatidae > Cygnus > Cygnus atratus. The sequence continues at coordinate 3,397,774 of NC_066383.1, forward strand.
CACACAACTGGCCAGAAAACTGCTCTGGCCTGATGCCACCGCAGTCTGCATCCCAGCCAGCTGCCCTAGTGACTTTCTGCTTTCTGTGTAAAAAACAAAAACAAAAAAAACAGCACACAGCTTATTCCTAAGGTAGCTGCCTAGGAAGGGTTAATACAGATGGTATTCGGTGCGTGGCTCCTGCTTTTGGCTGATGTTGGAGTTGGTTTCATTTTAATTTTATTATGAAGATATCTTGCTTAGGAAATCAGAAGAGGGCTCTAGCTGCTCTCATCTTGCCAATTCATCGCTTCTTCCCTGAATGTGCATCACAAGGATCTCGGGAGTAATTCATACAAATGTATCCTAGCTTAGCCAACAGAAGCAATTTCAGCTGGAACCGAATATAATCCACTTCACCCCAGCATCAAATAAAAGGAAGGGGGCCTTTTATTACTTTGACTCTTTGTTTTTTGCAAATATTCAGATAGTACAATGACGTATTGAAAGATAAAATCTAGAGATAGATATGAAGGGTAGAAATCAAAAACCTGCGTATAGTTGCTTGCAGGCTCCATGGAAACTGGGCTTGTCGTCATCAGCTGGAGTTGCATATACATGAATTTGGGCATCTGTAAGAATGAAATCAAGTTTTAATCTTTTGTTTCAAATGTCACAGTGCAACTGGATTATAAACCCTGAGCTCTTGGCTTTGGCAGCAGCAGCTATTGATGAAGATGTCATATATTTAAGCATGTTGGAACATTTTCTTGGTCTTTTCTGAGTGCTCCAGTGCCTCGCTCTTAGGAAGAAAGCAGCAGTTGTCTCCTTGCGACCTTATTCTTCGTGTAGTGAAACAAATAATATTAAACGGATCCAAGTAGGTGTAATTCTCCTGAGGATCCCATCTTTTACTTATCTGCATTAATTGCCTCAATATGCCAGCAACAGATCTGGAAAGCCCTGGTTAAGATAAACTCCTGCTGTGCTGGGTGCAGTTTTATGAAGAGTGGAGGAGGAATTGAGAACAACAAATTAAAACTAATCTCATCTCCTAAAATATTTGATTACACAAACTCAATTTATTACACAGAGCTGCCCTTTTAAACATGTACAAGCTGGTAAGACAAACAGGGCTGGGAGAGGAGGGGGGAATTAACCCCAAATTTGTCCTACAAGAAAACCTTCTGTAATCTGCTGTAGTAATGGCTTGAAACGCTGCCCTAACCTCGCTGTAAATTAGCATGTTTAGCACACTCCATGAAAAGGATTGTCTTATAAATCAGGGTCTTTGCAGAGTGTACTCTGTGGTGTCTTGGGACCTGGGAATCTGAAGTTACCTCTTTAACGAACCTCAGACTGAGCGGCAAGCTGCCAAAGCGTTTGGACTGGAGCTGAGACACCCTCTGTGTCAAGTAACCAGGAGCCTGTGGGCCTGGAGTGGATGGCTTTCTCTTTTCCTTGTTTTTGGAAATTTCTTCTGTAAGAAATAACAGATGATTTGTGCACAACGTGTTTATCTGCTGCTTGTTCACCCATTCCCCTGATGTGTGTTTCTCAGGCTATTTTGAAGCATTTTCCTTGTCAAACGTCATTGCCTTCTCATTTTAATTGATCTCGAAGCACGTTTTTGGGTAACCCAGGAGTAAAGATTCACTGTGATCCCTCTCCATCCCAATCGCTGCTTTATTCTTTGAGGAAGCAAGGGTTCTCCAAAGGCGGTCTAAACCGAGTAGAGGTTGTTTATGCTTCCTTTCATCGCCCTCCCAGCTGGAGCAGAGGTGAGAGGCGCTGCTTGGTAAGCTGCCTGGGAGCTGCCTTTGAACAACAGGGAAATAAATTCCGTGCTGGAATTCAGCAGCCCCTCCAATCAATGTACTTTCCAATTAATTTCTTTGTATAAGGAGGACTTCTGAAAACAGAGTGCTGCTGTTAGCTCTGGCTTTAATTTATTTTGAAAAATGCGTAATTATCAAGCTGTGAGCAAATTGCCATGCCTTTCACCTGGCTCCTTTCTGAACTCATTGGCATTCAGAGGAGCCATTGATTAATGAACAGAGCAGCAGAGGACAAGGATGATCCAATGCGGCTACGGGCTGCATACCGCAGAAGTAATGCCGCAGGAGAACATCTATTAGGGCCTCTGTTGGAAACCACTGGCTGAGGCAATGCTGCCCCTTATTGCAGACAAAGACAAAAAATGGGTCCTGTGAGATGAACTTTGCCCATTCCTTCACTTGAGCTGTGAATGAGCAGAAGCGAGCCCTGTTTCTCAGCCCCTTCCTGTGCTGTGTTTGTGTCAGCTCTACCAGCACATGGACAAGCGCAGATACCAAGCCTACGTTAAATTCATGTTTTCTTATGGGAGAAAAACAAAAAATCAACAGTTCTTGTGGAGTACAGACATGCTGTGCTGGGTACAATGCATGGGACAGTGCTTGTTTCTCCTGCATTCGTGAGGACCAAAGGATTCTTCCTCAGGCATGCTTCTGAGCCCTTTTTAGTGTCCCCTTTTCCCTTTGCTGTGCCTTTTCCACACCTGTGGGACGAAGAGGAGCTGGCTGTAGCCTTCTGTGCTGGTCTATATAATGATGTTCTGTGCCTTTCCAGGGGACACGTGCCTGTGAGGCACATGGCCTGTTTCCCACTTCTGATCATACAATCATCATGTTGGAAAAGACCTTGAAGATCAAGTCCAACCCTCAGCCTGCCCTACTGAGCCCCCTTCTTCCCTGACAGCTGGATTTTGTTTACGAATGATGATGTAGTTCCTAATTAGCACTGGGAAACTGAACTTATTGTTGCTTAACCATTGCTTGTTGAAAAGGCCAGAGATGAGAAACTTACCCGTGTATGTAGCCATCGATCTCGTGAAGTTAAATTCAGAGCCAGCTGTGTAAGCTGGTGCTTTTTGTTGCTCTTCAATATGGAAATTACACATTTTTCACTTCCCCTAAGTTCTTGGTGACTGTTCTTCCCCCTCAGCCTCTGTCCTTGTTAGAATGACAGTCTGTTACTGGGTGTCAGCTGCACATCAGCTAGCAGGTGTGAATTCGCAGGAGATGAGATAAAGTAATTTCTTCTGGAGTGCAGGTGACTTAAACGTTGATCAAGGTACTGACCGAGTCTGAGCAGCAGCTATGTTACATCCCTTGCGGCTTGTCATCTTCACCCTTGCTCATCTCAGGTGTCGCTGTAGGTTTGCACAGACCCTTCTCTAGCAAATAGAAGTTCGGGCCTGTGTTTTTTGTCGTGTCCTCCAAAAAGGAGTCGTAGCTCCGGTGCTTTCACGTGATGTGAAACCACCTAACTGCTGGAAGACAGACAGTGCTTCAAATATCCCTCTTACAGCCCACTGAACAGCTGTCTGGTAATGCTGGGTTCAGAGCGTTATTACGCCAGGCTAAACTAAAATGGTTTAACACGCAGGGGGAAAAAAATTATATGCATCTTTCTCTATTCTTTTATGCCACATTTTCCCTTTGGTTTGGAGTCCTTGGGGTGGCTACGTATTTGTCTGGGGGGAGAGTGAGTGTGGTTTGTTTTGTTTCTTTCACTTCTGTGGGCTAAACTGCAGAAGCGCTGATAATCCAAAGCTTTTAGGAAGACTTTGCCAGAATTTGGTGCTGGCAGTAAGGCCTGCCAGAATTCGGGGCTTTGCAGGGTCGGACTGTGATCCCTCTGATTTGCTGGACTCTTTGTGGCTCCCTGTTTCTGCAGGAGTTAAGAACTGTGTGTTAACATAATTGGGTTCTAACGTAATAACCCCTCTAGGCTGTGCGAGCTTTAAGCCGACACCGTGAGAAGTAGGATATCAGCTCCAAAAAGGGGAGGAATACTTTATTCTATTGAATTTGCACTGAAGGAATTAAAAAAAGCCTAGCATCTGAGACCAACAGTTTCTTAGAACCCTGCTACAATCCATTTAACAAATCGTTTCTACTCTATCTTCACCCTGGTTGTTCTTATTATGCCCGTTATCTGATGGTTATTTAATCTATATTTTGTAATTACTTCCCTTCTGTCTTCCACTTCAACATACATTCATTTTCTTGTTGCGCTAATGCAGTGACCTACATTATCCAAGCTGTAAAAGTCAATTATGCTGCCTGTGAGTTTTCAAGTGGCGTTTAGCAAATGGGTTTGTGTATTATCTACCTGTTACCTGGTTCAAGCCAGGATTCAGTTTTTCCCAGGCACTTCGTAAAAGCATCTCTGGAAATGCAACTGTTCTTCCAGATTTGGATACCACTCGTACTTCAACAGTGTTGGGAAGGAATACAGGACGTCTTGTCCACACATATAGACGATAACGAACGTGCATTATACTTTGCAAATGAAGCATTGCATGAGTTGTCTACCCACTGAAGCAGGAATACATTGCTCCAACCTGCTCTGTGCAGGTCTCGCTGTACTTTTGGGTGTAGATTTTGCATCTCTGATATTAAATCTCAGACTTTAACTCCAAGCTGTGCTTGTACCGCCTGATAGGTAAGAGAGGTATCGTCGTTACCAAATGGATTACAAAATCATCTGTACCCAGCAAACGGTTCCCAGGGGGCAGGTGGGTGGGGAGAGTTGTTTGTTTTTTAATCAAGCCTCATTCATTAACGCTTGAAGCTTCCCTGCATACACATCATCACCCTTCGTGCCTTTCCCCGGCTTCCTGTTACAATATTGAGATGTGAGCACATTACAGATGAAGTTAAGAGCCCATGTTAATAAGCTCTCTAGACCCATGCTAATTTTGTAGTAGAAGAAAAGGATGTATCAGAGGGAATTTATTAGATAGAGGTGCAATCATTCGAAAAAACTCCTGGCTCTTCGTTCGTACGAAGGCTGATTGCTTTATGACTTGACACCTTACAGCAGCACTCTTGGAGCATCACTTTTAGAAAGACTCGCCAGCCCTTTGACAGTGCCACGTGCACACATTTTGATATATGTGGGGAATGTGTATGCCTGTAACACGTGCGTAGATGTGTATGTGTTCTTATAGGGACATCCTTTTGCAGCAGACGGATGTGCAAAGAGAGGGATTTAAACGTGTCCTCTGCATTAAAATGAATCATGTCAGAGGCATCGGTGTACGCGTATTGATTGACATACTCAAGACTTGCACAGTACGTCCAGCATTTGCTGACATTGGCATACACACGTGCAGCTGAGGATGTCTGCTAAGCACGTGGACATGCTTTGAAGCAGAAGGCTCACATCCTGTCACGGTGTCTGTAGTTCCCTGAACAAAACTGGCATTTAGCGATCGGTTCTGAGGCTAATTGCCGAAGGGTGGGCAAAGATTGTTTATCACTGCCCTCTGATGCTGGCGTTTTGTCTCCTCAGATCATGATGGTTGGATTGCCATGGGATGAACCTCCTCCAGGAAACAGGGTTGTCTGTGCCTGTGGTCACTCTTCGTTAGTCTACACTGTGCCATTTTCAACTTCTCTACGCTTGCTGCATTTGCAACGATGCCTTCACCATGAGCTATATACACACCTAGTTTATTCTGCTCCTCTACATCAGCTTCAGGCTGTAGAAATTATGCTCAGAATGTGCTTATGAGGCATTCTTTCTATAGCTAAATGTGTAAAATTACTTGGGAGAACTTGTCCTTTCCCACTTGTTTTTTCTTTTATCCTAAGTGCTATCTGTATATGGCCTATATAAAAAAAATTTAAATTAGAGGAATGGTTCCCTGCGAGCAGTAGCTTCTGTGCTGCTTGACAGGTGCTCATCGGGAAGCGTTTGAAGCGTTACAGTTTTTAAAGAGGGAAGCATGTGGCAGTTTTTCTAAGGCATTTAGGTATGGAGCTGGTTGTCAGTGTGCCACTGTGTTCTCCATCAGTACCATATTTGAGTACAGCCTAAATACCACCTGATTTAGCTTCCTTTTTTTTCCCCCCTTAGAATTCCTTCTGTTAAAAGCAGCTGTTATTCCTTCATTTAAGAAAGAGAATTAAGGCAGAGAAAAATGAAATTACTTGCCCGAGGTCACTAGCAGAACTAGGAACAGAGTGGGGGTCTTGCAAATCGAAGCTCAGTGCTTTAATCACGAGCTCAGATTTAAAGGCTAATGTCTGAGGGTTTTCTTTTTTTGGGGGGGTTACATATCTAAGGTTTTTAAGGGAGCGTTCCATATGGTGCGTTATAAGCTAGTTTGAATCTGGTTATGTTTTGATACCTGGCTTTCTAATTATAACAGCTTCTAGGGTGGCTCGAAAGCATAATTATTATAGGAAGTTGCAAATAAACTTTAAGAATAACCAGAAGGCCCCCATGAAATCACGAATATAGCCGGAGAGTAAAAACTAAGTAGATCTTAGCATCGTTTTTGAGCTTGTGTTCCTTCTTGTAACCCTGTCAGTGCATGAACGTGTACCTGGGGCTGGCTAGCTGTAGACAACATGGGGGGAGTTGAATAGCTCTGCTCTAAATGTGTTTTGTCACTGGATTTCCGGAGATTGGTTTGGATGATGGTAAATGTCTGAATTCTAATATATGCTCGTTGGGAGGTGTTTAGCAATCAGGATCCTCAGTGCGGGAAGCCCAACTGGGAAGACAGACGTGCACAGGAGCTAATGCTACAGAAAAAAAGGTCTTTATTTCAAGAACCTTAACAGCAAATTTGATTTCCACCAGCCTAGTGTTTATAGACTGGTATTCTCTCCTCTACAGGAAGGCAATCTGAGCTTTCACGGGGCTCCTGCTGGAAAAAATCAAATAGGAAATTCGTGCAAGGTTTGCAGTAGCAAAAGGGCAGGTGAGGATGCAACTGGTTATGTTAGTGGGAGGTGAGGGAAATACGAGATGTGGGAGAATGGCTCAGTAGGGGAGGAGGAAGAAGTTGCTGTCGGCCTCATTGCACTTTGAACAGCTCATGGAAAATGCTGCAGTCTGCTCTGAGTCACCTTACCTAAACCAGGTTCTCTTTGGAGAGTGAGCTCTTTGTCCACTAGGGACAAAAGGGAAGAGAATGGGAAGACAGTACCAGAATGTTTGAAGAAGTTGCATTCCTCAGATGGGATTTCTGCATTCCCCTTCAATTCTAATTGCACCCGAAGGGAAAGTTTTTACCAAAATCGTTTCATGCATGTATTTATTTTTATTGACTTGAGAATGAGCAAGGAAAGACGTCAGTGAAAAATGTGTAGTCTTCATCTTGCAGCGGTGAGGCTGACAGTGTGCCCTGGGTCCCCATGAGCATCCCTGGTCACGTTTGGACTGCAGAACTGGTGTAGGCAACGTGCCTCGTGTTCCTTTTCTCCTTGCACGTTCACTGCAGTTTGCTGCCAAAGGAAACCAGGATGTGCAGAAGGATGACAGGCAGCCAAGCCTTATCTCAGCAGTGGCAGCCGGGTTGCTTTCACTGGCAAAGCAGAATGTATGTCCGTTATCCCTGCTGCAGACAGAGCATATATTCCCACTCCTTTGTGGATTCCCAGTAAGGCAAGCCACTGTTGTTATCTAGAACAAAATCCTTTGATGCCCTTTACAAGATGCAGGGATTCTTAACAGAACCTGAGCGTGGCCAGAGGGATGTGTTCAATTATGAATCTTTTTGCAAATTCTGCAGGCTGACTTTGGAATACTAGTTAAATGGAAGTTTTCAAACGAAACCTGAGGGAAGCATACTTATCACAAGATATTCACTACATTAAGCTAAGCCTCTTCTTTATGTAAGATTAATTTTTCAGGGCAGAGGTGCCCACTGGTCCAAAAGAATAATTATTTCTTCAGAATGACCCTCTGTAAAAGGAGAGGAAAAAGGTATGGCATACCAAAAAAAAAAAAGCATGCTTCCGGCGGATGAAAGTTGTATGTTACAGAAAATAGCTTTTTGACAGTATATTGCTGTGAAAAATTAAGGTTATGTCTGCATATCTCTTGTGCTTTTTATTCTGAAACTGCAGGCTTTCTTTTTTAATAAATAAATAAATAAAGTTACTTGGACCTGCTTATTGGGTAAAATACATTCAATGAAGGAAAAAAAGAAGAAAAATATTAAGTACTTTAGTGGTAGGGGAGTGTGAAAGGGTGAATGCAGTGCTGTTCCTCTGAGTTACTGAACAAATAAGTCATTGAGTACCACGATTTTCTCAGAACTACCATGGCCTTTACTAGTATGTCTTGGTCCAAGCAGTTTGGCTTGGTTCAAAGTTACTTGCCTGCATAGTGTCTGAGCACCAGCGGTTTTCACTGTACTCTTGTTGTGGATAGGCATGTATTTATATTTCCATTCATGTTGTTAGCAACAATATTGCCATAATTCTTAGTAGCTGATGTGCAGTAAGTGCTGTACAGTGTGACAGATGTGGGACGGAGGCCCAGGAAGCTGAAACACAATGCATCTTTTTACACTGTTACTCGCAAAATGTCAAGTTTTACCCATCTGTCTGGAATCTGGGACAGATACTTAACTGCAAGACCACATCCTTTATGTAATCTAATGTTAATGCTCTGTCATTTTTGCATTTTACAGCTTGCCAAAGAAATAGATGAACGTTACGCTGGCCATCTACCATCCACTCAGTCTCGTGTTTCCTGTTTTGTCATGTAGGATCTTAATCAACATGAAAAGCAGCATCACATCCTCACCTGACACCTGTGGTACTGAAAGGTTTGTAGCTCTTGCTTTGTGGAATGTAGTTCTAACAAAGTTGAAAAGAAAGCTCATGGTACACTGGTGATACCCCTTCTTTGCTCGAAAATTTAACCACAGTTCTTTAGCCAGACCAGAAATGTTGCTTTCAGCAAGGTCTTCTTTGGAAGGAGTAATGAACAAATAAGATCTAGGAATAAGCTATTATGAGGCATTAAATCTTCTTCCTAACTGCTTATTCAACACACACAAAAGAAGATCTAACAAGGAATTTCCAGAATTGGTATTAATCCTACTCTGAGGCTTTCTGGAGGTAAAGGTTGGCTCCTCTGGGGCATTCTCTCCTCTTCTATAAGCAATCACTCTTCTACAAATTCTCATAAACGTGGATGCTAAGTAAAGTTGATGTAATGTGATAGATGTAGCTCTTAATTCAGGTAACACTCTGTACTACCCCATGGACCTTGGCATTGGATGGGGAAGGAATTTCAGGATGCTAAAGGGCAGTTTTTCTTGCATAGGCTGTAATAAAACAACAGCCGCTCTTGTGATTATTGAGATTCTACTTGGCAAGAATCAACGTGTTTATACAAAAGCTGCCATCAAGACATTGTGTTACCATTCCAAATCAATACAGTTTGGGGCTTGTTTTTTGGTAATAATAAAAAAAGAATAATTATGTGAGCCTTTTTAAAAATAAAACATCTACTACAAAAGCTAAATGAGATAAATAACCCCAGACAGAGCAAGAAGGCGACCTCACTAAATTGAATCCAGTCAATTTTAACATTCACAGCGCTAGAGGCAATTTTAGACAGAGTGTAAACGTAATGGAAAAAAACAACACATATTCCTGAAGCTGACTCACCGAACTTACAGTTTGAGCCCCTAATGATGATAAATCAATGATCTAGAAAATAAAATCCCTTTCCTATTAACCAGATGGGCACGCAAATTCTTCTCAGACTGGGATGTAAGCACCCAAAATTTTCAATTAGTTTCACATACCACTACCTTATAATTATAAGTAATTAGGTTGGAACATAGTGCAGACACACACACATAAACTGTCTTTCTCTTGCTTTCTCTCTCTATAAAACGTCTATCTCCTGATTTGATACAATTCCTTTAATTCAGTTGAAAGATTCTCTGCTAACATCGTAAGAGATGCACTGAAGCAGAACTCTGAAATTGAATTACAACCTTTGTATTGAGCCAGAAAGGAAAGTTGTGATTATGAGGTCCTGCCTCTGCTGTTTCTTCCTTCTGTGCTCAACTTTGCAAGGCTTTTTTTGTGCCCTAATAATGCTTTTTATCTCCAGTACCATGGAGTGCAAGTGTCCTGTTAGCTGCCCAGCATGCTCTGCCTTCACCTGCTCATGTGGTTGCAGGTGATAACTTCTGAATGTCTGTGCCAAAACAAAAGCAGAAAAGTTGGGCAGGGAGAACTTGCGGGAGCTTGGGTCTGTGTGGAAATTCTCCTGACTGGCTTCGTTGGCATACATTCATTGAGTTTAAGGTAGTCTGAACTTCATGCAAGTTTTGGAAAAACTAGCAGCATCTACCTGTCTGTTCTTTGGTAGTCTTGAGATTTTGCAAATTCCAGAGGCGTCATCCCAGCAGCGCCAGCAAAGGCTTTTTACTATGCCAAAATAACAGACATAAATCAATCTCTATGAAAACCTGAGAATTTTGCAAGTAGGATTTGTTTTGCATGGCATCTGATGGTATTTTACCTGAATTGCGGTGGTTATTCCCTGGGTGTTTCACTACTGCTGAGTTTAATGCAGTGTGCAAGATGCTTGCCTATTGAAAATATTGGTTTTGGAAAGCTTATGTGCACAGAACCAGAAAAGGGAGAACAAGCAGAGGAAGCACAGCTTCTGAAATTGTGGTTCCAGTAAGGTAGAAGTGTTGGGGTCTCCATTTAAGCTTTAAGGGGGAAAGAAAACTTGAGATGATTGAAGAAAAAAAAGTCAAGTGTCTCCTGAAAGAAGAGGGACACCACTGTCCCAGAGGTTCTTCTCTTTTTAGTTTTGTGGTATGTTTAAGCTTCTGCATCTTTAAAAGTGTAAAGAATTAAAATAGGGTATAAAGTCACTTTCTGTAATACAATGTCTGCCATAACATAAGTTTTCTGTCTGTAATGACAGTGTAATTACATTCCAGTTTTGTTTCCAAATATGTAAATAATGCTTATTCCTATGACTGCAAGGTTAACTTTATGACAACATAACAACCTTGGCTATTACTCTTAATGAAGTGCTATTAAACTCCAGATATCTAACTACATCATATTTATGTTGCAATTATTGCTACTTGCTTGGTGCGTTTCCAGTTAGATAAATCAGTGGTAATTTCCAAAAGGCTAAAACAAATGCTTTGTGTAATTGTACTGTAATTGTTGGGTAATTACAGAGTAATTATATGATTATAAAATATGGTCTACTCTAACTTTTCTCTTGTTTTGGCATTTTTTTTCACTGCCATGCAAGGTTCCTAAGTAGACTTCATGACCATGCTGTATACCTCGAAGGCAGAGGGCCTCTGAATACCAGAAGTGTTGAATCGTTGCTACCATGAATTGTTCATCATGGTTAATGGACTTCAGCACCCAGGAAATTGTGGTGAAAGCCTTTCAGGGCCTGGTGCTTTGACTTCCTTCCTAACAAAATGCCCTCACCTTCCTTCTTGCAGAGTATTTGCTTACCTTTACCTGTTCACAAGATTTCTGTGAGGGTTTTATTTTCTTTGTCTCCTGTCCTTCTGTCACATTTAACCAAGTTGTCTCAAATCTATTTGGAGACTCAAAGACACAGATGAGGACATAAAACCACTGAAAAAGCTGAAGTGGTGTTTTCACGGGAAACAACAACAAAAAAATTTGTGTTTTCAATAAAGCTGTAGGCAGAACAGTCCATTTACACTGATGTTATTGCCCTTTCTGAAACTATAATTTCATGCAACATCTTAAAGTATTCTGGTCTGGCTTTGTACCAGTTAGGATAATGGAATTACTAAGCACGTAAAAATCCTTGTTCTAGTTTGTGTGCTCCCAGAGGCATGTTCACAGGTACACATTATTTTCCTTTCTTTAAACTGGAATCTGTAGCTACTTGACAGAATTTCAATATGAAATACTTTGTCTCTCCCAGTTATTGAAATAACTGGGGATAAAACTGTCCACTGAAACCTTCACAATGCCTTTTTAAACAGCCCTTCTCTTATTGTTCATTGCTGAACAGAGTGTTCCCTTTCACGCGCCCTGCAGTGTTCAAAAATTTGTTGGAGAACCTTTTTGTGTGTCTTGCAGACTGTAACTTTGGGCAAGGTTGTGCTCCAGCATCCTTGTTCCTTCTGCTGTGAATATGGAATGCATTCCCTCTGTGCCTCCCAAATCTTAACTAAATGGACAAGCTTCCCTTTATTCTGAAAGTCTGTCCATGCTGGGCATGGGGACTGTGTCTGTGCTAGCCACAAGTCCAGAAGATCAGATAGGGTACACACGGTATTGGAATGGCTACATCTCCGAGATGGTCCTGTAAGTGTTACTGTGGCTGTAACCATATAGATAAGCCTGCAGCATGTTTGTGCTCTAATTGAATGCATTATCTGGCTAATCACAAGAACTTGCTGGTGGAATTGTTTTATTTTCCAAGTCTAGACTGGAATAGCTGTCAGTCTAAGCTTTGATGTTCTAATTCTGTTCATACAGATTCCTGGGGGGAAAAGAAAACACTATTTCAGAAGCAGTCAGGCATGAAAAGCAAAAGGTTCTTATCTGAGCTAATAGAAGAGACCTAACACATACAGCTGATAGTTCAGTGTTAACTTATGGTGCTGTACACAGAAACATGCCCTGAGTATCTATTCCCCAATATGTTTTCACATATGTTTGTAAATTACGTGACACTTTCGAAAATGCTTTGCACGCTGCTTCTTGGTTTCTTAGGATTTTTTACGATCCTCTGAAAGGAAGTATTGGGATGCTGCTTCTGTTCACCAAGCTCTGTTTGACACAAGCGAGGTGGGAAACTTGCCACTTGAGTCACAGGAACTCTGGCTGCTCTATCACAGTAGGAGAGAATAGGCTGCTCGAGTTTGCAAACCTGATTCTCATGCCTGAGGGGCTCACTTCTTCCTTCCTTCCCTGCTGCTGTGCAGCTTTCACACTGGAGCCTTGCTGGTTTTAACAGCAGCTGAGAACTTTCTCATGCCAGTTTCTGTACTTTTTTTTTTTTTTCTTTTTTACTGTTCGAATAACGCAAAAAGCTTGACGGCTAGGAAACACTTTTGAAAATCTTTTCTTTCCCTTGCATGTTTTTGATGGGTAAAATTGTCTGGGGCCTCTTTCTCTTGCTTTTTGGTCATCATCAGATGTACTTGGGATTGATAAGAAAGAATCTGTTCTGTAGGGACTGAGCTATAGTTCTCTTATCCCTGTCTCTGACTGGAGTGAATCCAGAGCAGCTATATTTCCCTCAAAGCCTTATTAATTTACTTATTCTCCCCATGTTAGCAGACATTAATAAATCATGTTCTGATGACTAGCTGACTAACTCTTCCAAGAAAATCTTTCTACTGAGAGGTCTAGGACAAAATACAATGCCACGTGTTCATAGGTTAGCTTTCCACTTTTGAGTGAAATTCTTTAGTTTTTTTTCTTGATGTCATTTGTTCTTTTTCCATGCAGAAACCAATGAAGGAGTTGAAATGCTTGGTACAAGATGTCATGCAGTCCACTTATACACATCTATATGTGTTTTTCTGCTGTGTGTATTTGCATGAAGTATCACTCCATGCTTTTATCAAAGAATGAGGTAATGCAGACTTGAATACTACTGCATAGATGTGCATGCATGCTTCACACAAACATATTTTATAGACTTGTATCTTCTGATGTTTGAATGCATTTTTTGTCACGTTGATTTTCTGTTCATTGCTGTTCAGGCTTATTCAGGAGATAACATGCTGTCATGGGTGCCTAGTCAACTCGGGGTAAAATATCAAGTCACAGAGACAGCGTGACTAAGACTGGAAACAAAATGTGTGTTCTTTTTCTTGACAGGTGCTCTAAGTTCCAGGAACTTAGAAATGTTTGCTGAAGCAGCCATAGCAGAAGCCCCTATCTTAACGCCAAATTTTCAGCACTTAAGCATTTATAATCAGATTTAGGTACTCAGCCAACACAGTCTTTTTCATGGTAAGGAGAGTTTATTAGTCTGCACTAAGTTGCACTTTCAAACCAATGATCTCAACTCTTTGAGAAGAAACCATTTTCATGATTAATCCTGAAGTTTTGCTCCTGGAGCTTTTCTGAAATGAGAGAAAAGCAGAAGCTTTGAAGCTAATTTCAGCAAAAGCAAGAAAGCTTGCACTCCATCTGTAATTCCAAACCTGCCTTCTGAAATAGTAATTAGAGATATTTTTACAATAAAATTTCCCCATCATGCGGATGGTCAGATGGATGGGCAGGCTTTTTCTCCTCATGCTCAATGTGAATTAGAGTAGGGAACTGGTTAGGCAAGGCTCTTGGGTTTCATTTCCAACTTTACCACTTATTCCCTGTGTGACCTATGAGTAACAGTTTATTTTAGCTAATGCTTTGTTTGTAAAATTGAGATGATTATACTTTTCCTCTGGGAGAAGAGGGGAACTGTGCTAAGGCATAAATCAGACAGTGGAAAACAGCGTAGGAGAAACTTGCAAAAAACTTTGGTTGCTACCCTGGTCTCCCCCAGGCATTTGTAATGCTTTTATGTTGGGAGAGGGGTGTTGCACAAAACTAATAACCCATGCAGGTTTATAATCTAAAGTTGTAATCATGCAAAGATTTAAGCATTTAATGGGAAGATGCTAAGCTTGTTCCCAAGCCTTTGTAGGTTGGAGTGCAAAAAGACAAAAGGGTAAGAATAGCGTGTAAAACAGTGAAGCAGTTGGCTAGGGTGATAATAGAGATATGTCTGGGTAGTTTCACTTGTAAAAGTTTGAGCATGAATCTTGGTTTTTAATGTGGTTTGAGAATACAACTAAAAGTGTTACTGTCCAAATTTATCGTATTTTATAGTAAACTGAAACATGTAGATTAGGAATCTGGTGCCTTAAGCTCCCTCTGAAGTTAGTGGATAGGAGGAGATGTGCAGAGCACAGCTCATCCCATTTGAAGTCTCTGCTTTGGTTGTGGAAGGAGCCTGGAGTAAGTAGGATGCTAATGTGGTTACCACGGGGAACGGCTTTAAAGTAAGGAGTGATAAATGCAAGGCAATATCTGTAAAAGAGCAGACTTTTTCTTTTCATCCCTTCGGTAAAGTGACTGTTAAAAGCCAATACAAAACATCTAGGAAGAGAGCATGTGTGCGAGGTGGGAAGCAGCCACGTGGTATTAATTGGAGAGTGCTGTCCTATTCAGAGACAGGCTGCATTTCCTCCTTCTTTTCACAAGGAGAAAATACTGGGGGAAGATCTTCAATGGCACAAGGGCAGTTCCATGCAATTTGATGGCTCAATGATAGGCGACCTTCCCTTGGGTTTTTGAAAGCCCCCCTTTAGTCCTTGAGTTAGAAACAAAGCTCTTAGAAACATGGGTGCATGCACACACATGCTCCTTCTGCCAGCATTGGAGGGAATCTTTTACATCTTTTAATGAGCATTTTAAAATGTGTCAGAGCTGCTTGATTTCCTTGGCCTCATAAGGGAAGAAGCCAAGAGAGAGATTTAATCGTTCACGTGCCATGAATAAAACAGCTGTGGAAGTAGAATTCTTTTTCCAAAAATGTATTTGTTTAACAATACTCTGTGTATCAGCTGAGCTGGACGAACTGTGTAAAACTGGAAAGTCATAGGTATAGCAGTAGCACAGGATTATTGCAAAGGTGTGTGGTACAGCCCGTAGCTCCTCTTCACCCCTATCTGATGGATTTTCTCTCCAAAGAAAGCAAAGCTTCGAAAATCCCTTCCTACAGAATTCACCTGCTGTGCTGTATCTTTGTACGAGCCGCACAACAGATCGGAGGGAGGTCCCTCCTGAGTGATTTCCCGCTGCTCGCTTGTGCGCAGTGGGTAGGATTCTGCCTCCCAAGGAAATACTTTCACGCAGGCTATAACAGGGCTACCTTCCCCGAACCTCCATCTGTCTTTCATGTTTTAAATTTGACAAATTGAGCCACAGTGTGTATATTTATACAGTCGGTGTATAAATATACCTTGACTTCCATCCAACCTCTCTTTATCTCCAGAGATCTAGGCCCCTTAAAGAAAATGTTATCTTTTGCCAGCAGCACATAATCATCCATTTACAGAATTTTTCATAAATAGAGCCTTCCCGAGGGCTGTATTATTGATTTACTTTTCACCTAGCACAGCACCAGTATCATGATCAGAAAAGGCTACTCTCAAATCGTGAGGTTCTGTTTTTCCTTTAACTCCATTATCAAAACATTCACTCTTTCCAAGGCCTGTAATAAAGCAGCCTACCTCCACCAGAGAGAAATACTGTTTATGATCTGACTCGTGGCTCTGATAATTGAGACCTGAATGCCAGAAAGTCATAAAAAGTTCCCTCTGGTCATGGAGTTACTTCTTGTTTATTTTTCTTGCATTAATAATCTATTCTTTCCCACATTTTTCTTCCTGTTAAGCACAGCACATTGAATTATCCAGTCACTGCAAGAAGCTCTAACAGTCCTGCTGTATCTTACGAGTTGTTAGGACTGCATTTCATTAACCGTAATATACCAGCATGCAGTGTTTACGGGAATAACAACGCGTGGTACAGACAGAGATAAGCTCCTGTCAGAAAGCGTCTATAAAGCACAAGCAATTCCAGTGCTTGTTCTTTATGTTTCTGATATTGTTGGTGGAATTTCAATTTTGTATCCTGCAAATGCAAGCAGTGCTTGTGATAGTTATGTGCTACTGAGATAGCACCTGCGGGCTGCAGAGTAGGGAAACATTCGTCTTTGTATTTCCGTGTATGAAACGACGAGTCAGGGAGAGCAGCGCGGCTGTGCAAGGTGCTGCACGAAATAAACCAAGGCCGTGCAGAACTCAGAATTAAATAAAGCTACAGCAAGAGGTGAGAGCGGAATAACAACAACAACAAAGTGGGAATAGCTTGGAGAAGCGGCACTATGAGCTAAACTGATAGCAGCGTATGGTGGAGAAATCACTGAGTTCACTTTTCTAAAGTCTCCTTAGCGGGAGTAATTTTTTTCAGTAGAGATTCATCCTACAATGAGCACAGAATTACTTCTGAGATTTGGAAATAGGCAAAGCATTTTGCAGCACCTAAGTTCAGGCTGCAGCACTCTTAGTGCGTGAGTATTGAAAGTGAGTTATTTGAAATGACAGAGACCACTTCTGTGAGTTAGTGCGTTTCTGTTTCCATTCGCACTGGGTGGAGGGAAGCATCATCCTGCTAGGTAATGGTCTGGAATGTTTCCCTTCAACTGCAGATTCTCACTACTTTTGCTGTTGGTTTTACTACCTGTTACAGTAGTATATAAAGAAGTTTTAGCACTGAGGAAAGACTTACTGTGACTGCTGCTGGGCGAAAACAAGTACATAGTTGTTGCCTCAAAGCCTTTTTATGTCAATTCTCCTGTAGTCCTCCCTGATGATGCAGATACTTAAATTGGGACCATTTAAACTCATAACACAACTTTTTCAAATCTCAGAAATGCATGTTTTCATACTAATATGTTGCTCGTGTGGCTCAGAATGCATTGGTGTCTCTCTTATCTTTGGGATTAGTGTATGTTGAGTAGAGAGTATATTCATTCATTGCTTTATTTGCCACAGAAACAGTCAAGTCAGTCTTACATTCTCTCAGAGCCTGGAAAATTTTATAAGGCTTAGGGGTTCTTCAGGAGATCATAGAAACAGATGATGCCTTTCCACCTCCTGTTGGAAAAACAAAGTTTTCTAGGTGCTTGTCCTTTCCTACTGGGCTGTCTCAGATGTTACATGAACCGCTGGAGTACTGGAGAATTTCTAGTGGAAAACACATGTTGGACCAGGAGTAGCTGATGCTTTGTCTAAGAGACTGCTATTAAGGGGATGAAAATAGAAAATTTCCATGAAATTTGCTGTTTCCCTCTCCTGAGTCTCTAGACCTTCTCCCTTTCCTTGTGCAGCAATGATTGTTCTCAGCATTGATGGCACGTTGAGGACGAAACACATACCATCCTTTCTCTCTATTTTTATTTTTTTTTCATATTCCAACCATGTAATCAGCTGGAGTTCTGCTTCAAAGGAGAAAAGCACTGAAATATCAGCTGGTTTCTTGGCTGTCAGCCCTTCTCTATCAGGGTATTTTATGCTGTTTGTCAGCGAGGTTTCTAAACACCTGTGGCCTCAGACTTTGAGGGAGTCCAGCCTCTCCGAAAATTGCTGATGTTCCTTGTCATATAGTTTGCATAATTCTTGCAGTAGGCTTTTCTTTGAGATTTAGAGTCATATGTGGTTCAAATGTAAGGGGACCTCCAATTGTAATCCCCTCCTCTCGTCTTCATCAGCATGCTGTTTGTAGAGGCCAAGCGCCTCTATCAGTCTTCCTTACCACTCCCCCTTGCTTTGCTCTTTGGACTATACCTTAGGGCATAAAATAGTGTGGAGCATTACATATTTTCTGTGCTAATAAGCAAAAAGAGAAGAAAAGCAACAACAACCTGTGCAATAGTTTGCTCCAGCATGTGCTGTAACATTATTAGCTGATTCCTTTGGAAAATTACCACCAGTACAACTTTGCTGACTTGCACATGTATAATGTATAAATAGAGCCATCAAAGTTTAATGCACCTTTAGCAATGTACTTCCTAACACTGCCTGTGACATGGGTTTCATTTTTTTGTCACTCAGCATGACACCAGTGCAGTATAATGAAGTGCAACTCAGCTGTGCCATGCAGGTAAATTTTGTCTTGTGTTCACTTTTCCACCATGACATGCAATACTTGTTGATGTTTTTTTTTTTTTTCCAGCCCTACGATGTAGTCAGGCCGCCTCTCTGAATTTATCCTTAATACTACAGTAGTGGCCACAGGTCATAACTAAGGTCCAGGTATTTTCTCTCTTAAGCCTTCATAATTACATACAGACACACACAGAGTACTCTTTGCCCTAAGGTGGTTACGATTTAAACAGACTGAACTAAGGAATGTGAAGACAAATTCATTATTCAGAACAACAGTAGATGAACAAAAAAAAAGCCAAGATATTTTATAAGCGGGATCTTCTGTGACCACTAGATCATACCTTGTTCAAATTTTTCTTAGTATAAAAATAAGGGAGAATGAATCTGAGCTGATGATGCATAGAGAGAAGGAAGAGATGAGCAACAAAATAGAAAGTGACCTGGGTAAGAGAAATACAAAGTTGGACTCTATTAAAAAAAAAAAGCTATTGCTTCTGATTTAGATTTTTTATAGAGGCATTTGCAGAAATCCGAATACCATAATTTAGAGAGATGTTTGCCCTACAGTTAGTAGCCAGTGTGGCAGATTGATTTTCAAAGTCTACACAGGAATACATCCCCTCCATCTCTGAAGAGTGTCTATAATCAAGTTGTGCAGTTGCTTCTGTACATGTAGCAAGGACATGCAGAGAGTACTGAAAAAGGAAGAGATGCAGAAGGTTCAGCTTTGAGAGTCCACACAGCTAAGCAGTGGAAAATTATGATAGGACTTAGATACAACCTCAGGAAAACCTAGATTTGCAGCATAAATATGAGAAATCTCTAGCTTTGCACAGCTTTCAGCCTGGAAGTCAGCAGTTGTGTGGTTTTACCTGTGAACTGAAACTCTAGGAGGTTGAAATCTAAGGAGAAAAAAATGAGTGGCTATGTGAAAAGCCATGCCGCAACTTTGTAGCATCCAGAAGACTGGACTGCTGAGCTATGATGATCAACTGGCCTGTTTCCAGAGGGAGATTGTCATCATCTGTGGGCTCTGTTGGTTTCGAAACTACCACTTTTGGTATAGCCATCAGGGATCAACAATAGATGATTGCATAAGGTTAGATATTTATCCTTTAATTAAATGCATTGCATTTAGCATCTTCCCCTGAAACGATGTGTTTGTTAACTTTTACTGTTGGTTGAATATATATATATATATATATAGGCTTACATATATCCAACAGGAACTCTCAGCACTGTGCTAATTGCTTTGTGCTATGTGCCATGTATTTTTGGACTAAACTAGTCATTGACTTCACAGATTTCTTTACATTCTTCCCTCCTGCAAAGAATTATGTTCTGTTGCTCAAGAGCAACAGAGCTCAAGAGCTCTCTCCATATTGTCAAGCTCCCTTATGTTTTCAACCCCGAAAAGAGTCCACAGCACTACTTATTTTTTTCTACAAGCCGGCAGGTTTTGATTTAATAAGGAGTAATAATGTTTTCCAATGTGGATTTATTCCAGGGTAATCCAATGGCTTTTCAAAATGGAACTGCATTATTTCTGTAAGGCTCTGATACAGGGTGGCTTCATGCCTTTCATTGCTGCCCTCCTGCTGGCTGGAATCCTGTTGCTTTGTGCCACAGGCTTCATATCATTTGCCAGCTCAGAGTCTGATTTTGGAAACAAGAAGAGCTGAGCTCTTCTTGAGCTCTCTTCCTGCTGCCAGCATGAAGTTATGAGCATGAGCAGTAGGCAGCCCTCCTTGCTGACAAGTACAACATCTCATGCTGCACTTCTTAAATATTATATTCTTGGTGACTTTTTAAACTATTATTTTAGCTGACCTGAATTCTGTTTATTTCATTCCTTTAAGTCCACTGGTAAATCAGTAACAAGGAGTAGTATCTGCACAGATTCCCAAGATGTGAAACTGCTCTGGGTTCATGGGTACTAGTTTGCAGAGGGTCTTGAGGACTAACCCGGTGGCCTTGGAGACAGCAACAGCAAAAACTGTTGATCGGGAAGTGTTAGAGGAATCGAGAAGGACAAAATGATTCCTTTTGTAAGTAGATGTATCAGTAGGCCTGAATCCATTTCTGAGTCCACCATGCCACGGCAAGCAGCTCTGTAGGCTGCAAAAGGACTAGGAGTGCAAGGAAGCAGCAATACCTCCGTGCTGTGCGAGCTGAGAGAAGGGCAAGCAGGAAGAACCTTTCCTTCCCCTCTTCTTCCCCCGCTACCCATTATTCATTTTAAACATTAACCTTTTAGGGAAGTAGAAAACAATCACATATACTGGAAAGAAAAATTGGTTTGATCTTTTCCGTAATGGCTTTCGCAGCCCCAAGAAAACATGAAAGTTAATATTTAATACTAAGCCACAACAAAGAGAGGCTGTGAGTAAGGAGGGTGAGACGGGTTTTCTTCTTGCCTTAAATGCTTACTGAGCTTCAGAAGCATCAGTAAGATCAGATTAAATTCAGAAGCACAAAGTGCTTGATTAAGGTGGGGAGAAGAGTAAACTTTTCCCTGTGGGGAGGTGAGGTGACAGGAAACAGTTATTTCATTTTTGGGTTGCTTTTTATTGAGGTAAGTAATAGACATACTCCGTTGTCTCCGTGTTGTCAGAACACCTCTTCAGTCATCTCTTCCATATTTATTAGCAGAGAGGAGAAGGAGAAAGAGGTGAAATTTATAGAACATGCCATTAATTACTGCTTACCCTTCTGTTTTGATGCTAGCAAGTGATTTATTTCTAATAGGTGTGCACCGCAGGCATGGTAAACAGGCAACAAACCTGAATCAGTACCAGTGCTGGAATGAAAATTGTCAGCTCAAAAGTGCCCCAACAAACCTGTCAGAAAAAAAGTTTCATTAGAAGTCAAATAAATTCAGTTTATGACCAGCCATCTTTGTTCACTTTCACTGCTAAGGTCACCAATTTTAGTTTAGTCCAGGGAAGCTGCAGCATTGAGGTCTTGAGAAATGCGCAGCACAGGCAGTAGCTGAGTAATGCTGGGAGAGTTAAATGCCATCAGAGAAGTGATCACAGAGGGAGAGAAAAATAGAGACAGTGGAAATCTGGGCTATGCATATTTCAAGAGACAGAAGCTTAAATTTAAAATGGGTGGCACGGGTTGAAAAAATAAGGCTGTCACCTAACATTGCTCCTTGAGGTTATGGGGTAGAAATCAGGGCACTTAGACTCTAACTGTAGTGAGTGGGGCTTGTTTTTAAAGTTCTGGCTTTCTTGTGTTGCCAGGTACAGGAGGGAGAGCTTCGTGTCCAGTTGCAGGAGAGCCAATGTAAGGGTCAGTCAGGTCAGCGCAAAGAAAACAGAATAAATGCATTTTTCTCAAAAAGCTCTTAGGTTTCTCAGGTACCTCAGACTACCTTTTTCAAGCAATTTAAGTACTTGAGAGGTAGTTGCATATTTTAGGAATGCTGAGTGATTTACACTCAGCAAACCAGTAAACTTAAAACAGGTTCCAGGCTCATTTTCTGTTTTACTTCGTCTATATTTCCTCCATCATAAATTTGTGCTGACAATGTCCAGGTGCTCCTGCAGGGAAAAGGCAGGCAAATTTTTTCAGGGATTTTCTCTCACCTTGAAATCTGTGATGAGCTTTCCTACTGTAATACACTCAAGTGTTTGGAAGGCTAATAAATTGAATGGGTAGGTACGGGAGATGAGATCTGTTTCACTCATCAAAACTGATTTATTTATAGTGTCATTTCTGAGAAGTAACTCTGTTCCATTGTGGATCTTTTTGTAGTCTATCTACAGTGAAAGTATTCATATTTTGTTATCTTAGGAGTCAAACAGATGCAGGAGATGAGAGTACGTAGATATCCTTTGTTTTGCTGTCAGAATGTCATGCTTTGTGTAAGCGTTTCTCCTATACTTTGGAAAGCAATGTATTTTCCTTCTCTGGAGGGAACTGCAGGGTTTAAGTAATTGGGCTTGCACTAAACTGGGTTCAGAAAACAGGGGATCACAAGCTTGCACTTCAGTTGACATTCTGGATGAGCAGTTCATCTAGGACACCTCACCACCAGCTAAACAAGCAGCAGCTTTAGGTTCCTGAGTAAGAGATAGGACTGAACCATCTTAGCACATGTGGCCCTCGGTCTTGTCTCCATTCCCTCATCAGCTGTTTCTTGTGCAGTTAACTCAGAAATTTTCCAGAAGCACCTGTCTTATAAACCTTGAACCTTCTATAGATTTCTGAAGCTCTTTCCCTAAAGGAAAGGTCCTAAGTATCCATATACAACAGGCTCTAGCCCTTACGTTAGCTGGGGCTAGTATGTTCTGCTCAAGCACGTGAAGGTCTGTAAGGTGGACAACATGCCGAATCAGAAAAAATCATTAAATTGTATGTAGTAGGCAACTGTTTGACTACCTTTATCTGACTAAAAGGGTGTGCAGTACAAAATGGAACTTGGAGCCCTGGTGGTTTATTGTCAGATTATACAAGCTGACCAACGTGCTGTTTGGAGTCTGTGCTTGCTTTCTTCCATCTATCTCTCTGCAAAATGGAGGTCCTTAACCCCTACCCCTCAATTTCTTGGTACTTCGGAAACTCCAGGTTTGTGTCCACAGAGGGAGTCTATCTTGCATCCTGTCCGTGCCATGCATCTGATGACTCGGAGGGATCCGTGCATCCCTAGCATGCTGCATACTCACAACACAACTCAAACTACCAGAGTTGCCACTGTAGGCTTCTTTCGCAGATTCCCAGCTTACCCAGAGAAAAAAAAAAAAGTCCTTAATGTTTAATGTGAAGTGGATTTCCCTGGAGCCAATTCTTCCCTTCCCCTCTTACACAAGGGAAGCCTCCATTCCCTTCCTCACAGATCAGTGAATCTCACCGTGCATTCTCAGCAAGTGTAGCAGTGTTTGCAGGAATTGCACCTGTAGCAAAGAGCAGAGAAACAGACTCGGCAGGGAAATCCTACAACACTCCATGAATAGAATTGTGCAGTTGGGGAAAAAAATCTGTTTTAGCCTCCAATTTTTTGTAAACACAGCTTCTTTCTGTTTCATCTAGTCCAGCTTTTATACTTGCACCAATGAGAGAACAGCTGTTGCCCATGTAGTACTCAATACTGAGATGGTTTGACAAAAAGAGCATACGTGTGTGGATTTGGGGTGGAAAAAGAGAGACCCCAGTTTGCATGTATGTTAATGACAGGCTTCCTTTTCTCATACGTGTCCTTAAAGGAACGTAGAAGCCAGTAGCATAGAGAATAGACTGCAGGTTGAAGTACGTATCCTGCGTTTTCTGTTCCCTTACAAATAGATACTTATTCTGGGCACAGGTTTCACCTGCTGTTTCATATGTAGCCAGGAGTTCCCCTGGTACTTTTTTGACATCTGATGGCATGTTTCGTAAGTGCTTAGGTTTTGGAGAGCGGGTAGGAACATTCTTCTACTAGGAAAACTGTCAAAGTGCACAAAGTTAAGATTCGTACCTCTTCTTTTTTGAAACTTTTCACACCGACATTTTCTGTTCCAACAATGTAAGTAGAAAGCACTCCATTCAGAGCAATGAGTAGCTTCTTCCCACTGAAGCTAGCTCAGATTCCAGAACTACTCTGTGGGAAGGGAGAAAAAGGGTTGTAAGCCACATATTTAGCCAGCAGGACAATCAAGCCAGGAGGACTGAGGCAAGTAACTAAATTATCAGTACAGATAAGTATTAGAAGATTTTTTTGTATCTAGATGCTAGGCATTATTTGTCTCAGCTTTTCAATGTCCTATTCACTGTAACGGGTGTAACCGATAATTCTCTGTCCTTACTTGGACAATCCAGACACACAGAAGGCCTCTTTCAGGGTCGTGTTTTGAAGAAGCAATCCCAATTCATTGCCTGTTCTCACAAGTCAAGGAGGAGTGTTTGTTCTGGAGCTGCTTATGCCAAGAGAGGTAACAGCAGCACTGGCTCAATAGTCTGCATAACACTAAATATATGCAAACAAAAGGGGTAGTTGGCTAAGGCTCAGCACTGAGATCTGGGTTAAGCTGCAGGAATTACTGCCACAGCAGCGGGTATGCAACAGGCCATCTCCCTACAGATTCAGTAAGGGCTGCAGATAAATACCTTCTTTGGCAAGAGTATCTGACTTAAGACCATCCTATCTATTGTGACAACACAATTCGTGCCACTTCTCCAGGGCAGCTAGCAGCTATTACAAGCAAGTAATATCAATGCTAGCCTCCTATGCAGAGCCTGGTTTCACTGGGATCTTTGGCAGAACAAGATAAGCCCAGCAGTGTGTTACTGTTCTGTTAACTGCGCACAACTTGTAATTGACGACTCCCTTGTTGTCTAGATGAGCATTTCTACTACCACTTGTTCATATTTTATGAATGTTGCAAGGTGTTTAGTATAAATTACACGCATTCTGTAATTATATTTTGACTTTAGTTATATACCAGGAGGTGGTGCAGCGTGGTATGGGATGGAGTCGCAGAGAAATGTAGAGCAAGGATTTCTTTTAGAAGAGACACTTGATTAGTTCCTTTCCTCATTCTTTTCTCCTGAAGTCCCCAGGGATCCGTACCTACAAGCACAAGAAACTGTTTTCTCAGTACCATCGCAGCAGAGCAAATCTTGACTTAAGAAGATTGCCTGTTCTGTTTGCAGTTGCAAGCCACAAGTGGTGCAGTGAGAACTTGATGGTTATTTCTCTGATTAAGAAGCAAAACAGAAAACAGGGCTTTCCAGAAGCACAGTCAGGAGCTTTTTCTCTCTTCCACCTACATACATACACAGAGGGACAATCCCCTCCCTCGCCTTGCTGCCCATGCTGCTTCTGATACGGTTTGCTTTCTGGGCTGCAAGCACACATTGCCAGCTTGTGTCGAGCTGCTTCTTCCACCAACACCCCCAGGTCCTTCCCATCAGGGCTGCCTTCAATCCATTCTCTGCCCAGCCTGCGTTTGTGCTTGAATAACACAAAGGGCCTCCTATAGATACAGACAGTCTGTAATTTATCTGTGGGTAGTCAGTGTCCAGGCCATTCCCCCAGACACCTGATCACAGCCACGGCCGGTAACTCAGCTTCCTACGTAGTGACTTGTTAATGTGAAATCAAAGCATCAATGCAAGCTTCTTCTCCAGTAATCCCCAGATAAGTCCATGGCCTGAAAGCAGAATTTCATACAAAGGCAAGAGGAATCAACCAAAAAAACATGTCTCAGGAGTCTTAAGAAGTTATTGAAGTGAAAGTTTATTCACTGAGAAAGTTTATTCACTGAGCTTGCAGCATGGAGTACCTGAGTTCCAGTTTCTGGACTTCATTCTTAGGTTATCCTCACATTGTACAAAATCTAATATCGTTCTTGCGCTCTCATAGACGTATTTAGAAAGCCTGTGTT
The DNA here is from genome assembly GCF_013377495.2 of Cygnus atratus. Lineage (NCBI taxonomy): Eukaryota > Metazoa > Chordata > Aves > Anseriformes > Anatidae > Cygnus > Cygnus atratus. The sequence goes on from NC_066383.1 coordinate 3,423,637, forward strand.
CTGCCTAGCTCTCTGTGCCAAAGATCTCTCACAGACCAGGACCTCGAGCAGAGCCAAGGAAAGACTCCAAGCATGAGAAGCTTGAAAATACTTGAAGGTGAAATAAATGGCCTTTTGTGTTTCCCTGCAGGTTTTCCACTTGCCAATTTGTAGACCTGTATAGCAAGTTACTGCGTGTAGTTGGCTGGTATAACCCTGAAAATCTGTTAGAGAATGGGAGCATGCGTTTTGCTTAGTGCTTTAAAAACTCCACATTAGCTGTACTCTGGGATAAGCTTCATTGCTTTTTGGTGATATAAAAACTATCTTTGGCCTAGCATTTAGCTTGCAGAAGACTTACTATCCTTGTTTTCTCTGAAAATAGTGGGTTTGTGTGGTGTGACATGCCATTTCTGGCACTTTGGTATGTATGCTTAGGCAGACCACTTCCCAGAGCATCTGGGCTTTTCTCTCTTGCTTCTTGTCCCCATCATCTCTCACATTCTTGGTTCCGTGCCCTCTGCACTTGGCTCCCTATTTTCTTTAGCAGAATCTCTCTACTCAGTGGTGGCTGCTTCAGCCTCCTGCCCTTTAGCTTTCTTAGCATCAGTGATTCCTTTCTTCTTGCTAAGTTTTCAAGAAAGCCAGGAAAAGCCTGGTATTTATTCCTTCATGTACCAGAATATGCTGGTTAATTGAAAGGAAAAGAGATGGAGTACTTTGCAGTTGCACTACAGCAGAGCTCAATTAAGTAGATGTATGGTATTCATAACTATTAGCTTTTTGCGGTTACCATCATGCTGATTTACTGCATTTTAAGAACAATTTCTTGTTTAACTGGGCAGCATCAGTACCTGGAGTTTTTCAAGATCTCTCTTCTCAGAGATTCTGTTCACAGAGCAACAAGATGGCTGTCTTGTGCTATAAGCTCACACGGAAGAAAGGAATCACACTGAGTCTTTCCTCCATCAGAGCATTTTCAAGCAGTTATGCATATGAATTTTTAAAAGTTTAATATCTTGCTTCAGCAGTTAGGCAGTGCAAATGCATACAAGCTAGTGTGCTAAGATTGCCTTTGCGCTGTAAATGCAGTTTCTGTAGTATTAGTAAATTTAAGGGGTATTGCCTGTTCGCAGGATTTAGTCCTATGAAACAGCTCTTGAGCCTCCAACAGCTTGTTATGAATGGGTAAGATTTTCTACAGTTACACAGTGGGTTTTTTTTCTTTTAGTATGCTAATGCTGGAAAGAAAATAAATGCTTTTAAAAGTCAGATCGTTTTGGGTGTACCTTGATCCAAATTGTAGCAAAGAGTATTCTTTAACACAACAGGGTTTTTTTGTTGTCTAGGTGAAGGTATGAGTGATGGAAGAGATTCACATGCAAGTAACAGAATACTCACATTGTTAGCTTCAGGTCATTTCACTCAGAGAACAAATGTGTGCTAGGTTATTTTCCCTACACTAAGAGGCTAAAACATTTGCATCAGACCTACTTTCAGTGCACCTGACCTGGGTTAGCCCTTACACTTGCTAGTTAATTGATCAATTGATCAAAGCTGATTTGGTGTTAGTTGCCCAGATTATCTTTCTGTCAGCTGAAATATGTAGCAGGTAACAGATTTTAAATCAGTTTAACAAAGCCCCAAGTTTTAGGTTTTCACTGATGTTCTAGAATAAAAGCTTTTTCCTCTCGCTGTTTAGCCCTAGCTGTGATATTCCATCACCAGTGTTGCTTCTTTTTACAGAGAGCATGTTAGAAAACAAAAAACAATGATTTCCAATAAAGATAAAACAGTGTCCCAATTTATAAGCCTGCTTTTCCAAATGGATCCCTATAGGAAGCACTAAGCACTGCAGCGAATACCTGTGTTCCAACGCATTCCCTTAAAAATAAACAATCAACATACAATTGCAGAACTGACGAACAAAGAAGTGACTACAGGAACTACTCTTCTCAATAAAGTAAGAAGAAAAGAAGAAAAAGGAAAAGCATTTTCCTAACAGCAGACCAGGAAAGCTATTTAACACTCATTTCTACATAAAAGCCTTTTGTAACTTCAGGCTGTTCTTGAATAGAGCTTAGTAGCCACCTTCAGCATCTTTGCCACCTCCTCACAGTGAGTTCCACGTGATGATTTTTTCATGACAGTGCATTGCATATTGAAACGTATCCTAATCTACAGCACAGAACTGTTGTGTTGAATTGTGCAGTGAGATTAATTGATTATGTAGACTTTCAGTTAAGAAATAAAAAGTACCCCCATGGAGGGAAATGTAACAGCCTAATGAAACAGAGCAATAATCTCTGACACAGACTGTTCAACTCTATATGTAATTCTACTTTAAGAAATTATTGCACACTCCTACCTGCTGAATTCAGAGCTCAGTTATACTGAGCATGCCCCTTTACTGTGAGCAAATTACAGTGTAAATGGGCAGATTATTCAAAAGCAGGAAAGGAAACAGAAAAAGGGTTTATCTAGGATCACAATACAGATAGTGAGGGGAGAACGCATAGGGCCATGGCCTCAAAGTATCCAACATAGTGAAATCACAGTGAAATCACATATAGCACTTCAGGAAAGTAAACAACTCTTAAGGTTTTGCCTTTAAATGAAAGACTGGGATACTGTCTCTTACCAGATTTAAACAAAGATCCTTTCTTCCCAACTGAGAAAATCACAGGCTGTTGTTATGTGATCTCCCCTGCTCAGATACATGTTGAATATTGAAGCAGGTTTGCAAAATGAAAATTGGGATTCCTCCTAAATTTTTAATGAACTGTAATGGATGGACGGAGGAAGCGTAGCAGTTGTGCTCTAGAGGTGATGGCAAAAATAAGTGGGGTGAAAGGAATCAGATGAGTTGTTCTGCAAGCAGAATCCTTTGTTTGGTTACAGAAAGCCTGAGTGTTTCCACACAGACAATAATACAGAGATTCTGAGCTGCTCTGTGTCCTTGATTTTCAGTTACCTCATGATTCAGTGCTCCCTTGTTCAGGGCCTCTGCTTAATCACAATATGAAATCTCCCAGCCTTAAAACAACAACAACAAAGAAACAAACAAAAAATCAGGTTACATCCCTGCTTAAAAAAAGGGGAAAAAAAAGGAAAAAGGAGAAAACAACAAAAAAAGGCAAAAAACCAAATGCAACCCCCTGCCTTAAAAAAAAAAGCCTCCCTGCTAAAAAAAAACAAAAACAAAAACAACAACAACAAAAAAAACCACTTCCCTGTCTTTAAAAAAAAAAAAAAATTCCAAAAAAGGGGCAGAGGTGCACAGAGGTGTCTGGCTTTGTGGTTTGGCCCTGATCACTAGAACTGGTTTTGGACTTTGATGTTACTGCGTGAATCATCTCCTGCAGGGCTCACTGTGCCTGCACTAACGACAAATTACTGGCCTGTTACTGCTTTCTAACTGCCCTCTTCTTTGGTTAGTGCTCAGATTTCAAACTTGAGAATGGATGGAAGAAATTCTCCTACTTCCCTTGACTATAAGTTACCAGCTGTACTTTTAGAGGTGAAATACCAAGAGCCCCAACAATCTAGGCCAAAAAAAATCAGTATGATAATTGGCAACCGTCTTTCAAGATATCAGTGCTGCTGTAATTTGTTTTCATCCCCGATGTAGCTTCCCCAGTAGCTTATTAACCCATACAGGAATTGCCTGATCCACCAGCTATAGATATATAGTCAGGTACCCTGTATTGGTAGTCTGAGAATCTTGATGAAGTGCATGTAGAAAGAAATAATTAAGTACAAGATCTCATCCTGATTGCCCACGGCATCTGGTATAGCACACCTTCCAAAATGCTTACTGCAGTCATGACGCCAGTGGATAGTTTCTTTTTACTTTTAGTAAAGTTTAGTTACTTTTTATTTCTTCTTTTGGGGTGTGTCATGTTAAACTCTGCTTTAAAAAACTTTGTGTAACATTTTGTTTGGGGACTTGGAGATTATAGCAGGCAAATGTTATCCTTATAGGTCATTAGCAACCAAGGAACTCATTTTGCATCAGGAGAAGCAGTGCACCAGATGGTGCTTCTGAGCACATGGTGAAAAACAGCTGCTTTGCTGCTTATATATTTCTTTGCTTGCACAGGTAACTGCTTTTGATTAAGGTAGAAGTATAAAAAAAAATATACACTGTAACTATTTTTTTAGTTTGAATTCTGCTGCAAGAAAGGCACTAAGGTGCACCCTAAGCTTGTTAAACACGGTATTAGCAACAATATCAATACACTGACAGCACATTGCTGTCCCCATTCACCTTAGGTAAGCTGGTGATGCACCTGGCAAGATGAGAAACAGTAGGGCAGAACATTAAACTGCATCTTATGTACAGGATAACACCGAACGAGAAGGAAAACGGGGAATTTACTCATTCCAATCATTGTGTCCTGCTGGGAGTAGGATGAATCTTCTCATCAATGCTCAAAAGCAGTGGTTGGAGGGTTACACTTAGGAACAACACAGCTGCCTTGGGCAGTTCCTAGGAAGCTGACCATGAGTTGCAGGAGCACGGGCTGGTTGCTCATTAGCTCTCCTGGAAGACTGGCTAGCACTCCCTGCTTCTCCAAGGCAGGCTGGGATACTGATATGGGCCGGGATGCTTCTAGCTCAGCCTGTGCTGCCCAGTCCCTGTCTCTCCCTACAGGTCACCTGCTCCATTGGGTTGTTTTCTTCATCTCCCACAAGATTTTTTCCTGCCAGCTGGTTTCTTTAGCAGAACAAAGTTGAGCATTTCTAGGTGCCTTTACTTTTCATCAGTGCAAGTGTGCTTAGGTCAGTTCTGTGACACATTCTGAGCCACACAGATGGGACACAGCTACAGTAATCAAATCAAAGACCAAGCTGCACTTTTAGTTACTTTTCCTTAGACTGTACTTACCCCTCTCTTCTGGAGGCAGCCCCACTGTAGCCAGAGCATAAGCTGCTGGTTTCCTGCCTCTCCAATTCAGGAGGGAGCTCTCCTAGTTCTCAGTATCGTTCTCTGCAGCTGTGGCTAGGTTGTGGCAGCCCATTTCTTCTCCCTCCCTTATCCCCCATTCAACTGTAGTCAACGCTTCATTTGAGGCAATAAAACTAGCTTTTATTGACTTTCAAACATAAAAATATACACAAAGCAATCAATTCGAGTAGCAAAACAAGAGCCCTTTGTTTACCAACCCTCCCACACAACACCCACTATTAACATTATGCATTTGTAAACATCTAGTGTTTTTATAATGTATTTATTTAGTTTGATAGTACTAATGCACTTGCTTGGTCTGTCAGGCAGAGCAAGTTATTAAAAGCAGGGGAAAGGAAGGCAAATAGTGGTGGGAAGCACTAAGAAGATACAAATTTGTACACTGCACTTTTGGATAAGTTCAGAAAGAAAGCTATTAAAGACAAGCCCCAGTGAGCAAGAAAGAAAGGCAAGCCAAACATCTCAAGTTGCTTTCTAAGGGAACGGAGCCATTCAGTTTTCTGCTTCTACCCCATCCAGGTTGGAAGCCCTCTGTACTACACCCAGGCCTGTAAGACAGCCAGAACTATGCAGCAGACATACAGGTTGAAGATGACAAAACAAGGTTTTCCTCCTATCAAATGCAAGTCAGAGTTTCCTTCTTAGTCTTTTTTGTTGTTGTTTTGAGGGTACCACACAGGGCAATTAATAGTCCTTTCATAGTCCCCAGGAAGCCTCACTCTTGCCTGGTTATTGCATCAGGCTTGACCTTAGCTTTTTTAAGCAGAGGACTTGAGTTTCTTCAGCCACCTGCAGAAAGGGCTTGGCTTGCACATCTTGCCACGTAGTCTCTTGCATACCACTGAGTTGCCTTCTACTGGTGCCTGGGCAGTCACCACATTGTTCACATCTCTAGCTTCTGTCTCCACAGCAGCCTGCAGATGCACGTCAGGTTTTGTTACTCCTGCGTCTCCTGAAGCTGGAGGAAGTGTTGCAGCTCTTCCCTGGGTTAGAGCACCCAGTGTGTCTGGACTCATCATTGTAGCAGGCTTTGTTTCAGTCTCTTCTCCATAAGGCTGGATCTCACTAAGGTCTTGTAGCTCTGTGGTTTGCACTGCTGTCTGTTCCACAGACTTCTGCAGGTGTTCTAGAGATGAGGCTATTTCATTTTCTATGTCTTCATTCTGTGTCCTTTTACCATTATCTTGTGATTTCTCCTTTGGAAGATTACTCTGCAGCACAGCCCCCAGAGCCTTCGGGGCAACAGGGATATCACCTTCTGCATTTCCTTGCTCAGTTGCCTGCCTTTTAAAATTCCTGGACTTTCTACAGCAATACCTCTTGTGACTGATTTCATTTCCCATGATGGAGATGTACAGCAATAATCCTGCTAGCAGCCTTCTCCAGCAAACCTTTAGGCTTTGGGATACTGAAAGACTTGGGCATAAGCAAAGCAAAGCCTAGAAGCAGACACAGAGCCCAGCTTCTTCCTTGGTGCTGGGCTGACAGACCACTCCAGACACAATTATCCCACCGGCAACACAGTAAGAAATTCATTAGGACCCACACCCTATCCCTGTGTATCCCAAGTATCACCTTGGCTGAGTTTTTTAAAGAACATGTGATAAGAAATTTTAAAACTTGATGTGAAACCTCTCTCCAAGTGAGAAGAGAGATTCTGCCAGGAAGCTTCAAACTGTAGGTTCATTCTGTTATCTGCATCTGGAACAAGAAGAGCAATATGATTTGGGGATTTTCCTGTGCCTAAGCGCTGTTACCATCTCATTTTTATTTTGACCAGGAAAGACCCCCTAAAGTGAAGTTCAGATTCACATCTTATTTCAGAGAAGGCTGGACACAAGTTGCAAGATTCACTGTTTTAGTCTGTCTTAGTTCAAGGGACAGTCTTTTTTGGTCTTTTGATATCAATAAGAGCACTTAGGAAGTCAGTTACTCACCATGACTCTCAGCCAATACTGCACTTTGCAGCTATTAGTTTGTATTACCAAAGTAAATAGTATTTAGGTCTCCTCTTATTTCCTAGCCCATTTGTTAATTGTGGGAAGAAATTCACATTCAGACAGAGTAGTTCTGTATAGGCCTGGTAGGATATGGAAGGGAGGAAGAAGGAAAAGCAAAGTGCCTCGTTGTTGAGAGATCAGAAACAGGTGGATTTCAGACCACCTGGTCATTATTTTATCAGTTTTTTACCCAGTTTTTAGGAAGCACAGAAGTGTCGTCACTTCAAACTCAGGTTAGAATAAGGGACAGTACATTTCAAATGCAGAGAACATTTTACCTCAAGTTATGTTTGGAGAGTGTTATAAAACCACAGGATCATTAGAAAATAGATTAAGTACTTTGCAGAGAAAGATTTCAAAGGGAATTAATAGACAGAGCTGTATGTGAGTCCCTCTTTCCCTTTTCAGCAAGGTTTTCTTGTACTCTATCTTATGCAGATTAGCCATAGTTGCTAGAAAGAAGTAAACACAATTTAAACTAATAATTCAGCAACAATAAAATTGCTGTTGCTGGCAGAGAAACTGCAAATGAAGCATTATTTAAACCATTTCCAGCATCACAACTTCTCAGCCTTTATTTCTTACTCAGGTTGATAAGGTTTTGCTCTTAAGTAGGGTAGTTGGTGACACCAAGCCTTTTCCCCATAAGTCCCAGATCATTAATTCTCTTAAACTGCTGTTCCACTGCAAATCCAGTGCCACTTCTTATAGCTAAATATTTAAAGCTAAATAGAGCCGCTGTGCAACATGATATGATTACTGATGGTTCGGCACAAAGTTTAGCCATCACAATGTAAAATAACAGGAACCGCAGAAAAACAGATCTATAATTTAGGGACTACAGTTTTTAGATTGATGCTAATGGACCCAGAGCAGTTTTGATGCACCGTTTGAACTGTTTTTATGGATAGGATCTGCAGAAATGTGCGATTCCATGCCAGTTAGGCACTCACAAGACCGCATGAGCTTAAAACTACATAGCTGAAAGGAAAAACAGGAAAGACCAACTCAGTCACCTTCACTGTGGAAGAAAACAATATCAGAAAACAAAGACATGCTATTTGATGCCAAAGCTAGAAAGAGGTCAACTTACAAATAAATTAGTGTTTTGTCAGGTTGACTGTTCAGAGCAGGCAATTGCTGTGGCAACAGCAATGATTTTGTGTAAATGAGTATAGCAGGGAAATGTTTCGTGTGATTTTGGAAGGGCAGCATAATGCTAGGAGAAGAAAGCAAAATAATAGTTTATTCTATGATGTGTTTACATTTGTTATATGTTGCCATCACTACAGAAGCTCTTCAGAATCTGAGGACTGACAGATTCTTCTGCTGTTGTCTCAAGAGAGGTGTTATTTATAGAAAGGCATAAAGATATACTCATTATCGTAAACACAAATGCACCAGTTATTTTTTTTATATGTAGTAAAATTGTTTCCCCTTCCTGATCCTATTTTGGCCATTTCATGCTGTGAATGTTCATTCACTCTTCTGGTAGCCCCAGACTCTTGCTGCCAATATTGGAACTGTTTAGTGGAGGTTTGGATGCTGCCATAAGAACCACCTCTTTTGCTAAAAGCAGGAGGTAGGCTCTCCTGAAACAGGGTGACAGGAGGAACACTAAAGACCAGAAAACCCATCAGAATAGGCATACACATCCCTGAATTTCAAGGTGATCCCTGTCCAGAGCTCCAGCTCTGACTAATGTGCATCCACCATGACTTGTGAATTAAGGGTGAACCATGTCCCTAGACTCCCTCAGGTGCACTTGAGGATATTCTCAGATACCAGCAGGACAGAAGATGAGACTGCCACTGAGGGTAAGAGCAGTTATTTATCCCTCTCTCGTTCAGATTTGAAAAGCACAGATGGAAATCCATTTTTTGGCAAGTAATCAGAAAAGAACAGTATTGTTTAAGGCATTATTTTCCTGCTGGTATCCTGATAGCCAGTAGCTTCACTTAGACAGAAAACATACAGAATTATGACTAGGACAGAGCCTTCATATTCACCATCTTACATCACAGCTTTGACAAAATTCTAAAGCTTCAAAATAAGAGAAAAAACAACAAAAACCAACAAGCCAGCAACAACCCACCTTAAGTCACCAAAGCAAGTAACCCACCCCAACATCTCATGCATCAAAAACCCTCTTCTATATTTTTTAATTTCTTAAATAAGTTCTTACTTCTTTGTGCTTCTGCAATCTAGGTGATTTTTAAAGTTCCTTCCAACCTGAGCCATTCTATGATTTTATCATTCATGTAACACAAATTGGGCTAATCTATTTTAACATACACAAAGCTTAATGCATACTACTAGGATTTTGTTCTGAGAAGAGAGCGTAACTACAGTTCTGCCAATACCTAAAGGCAGAGTTCTACCTCACCAGAGCAGACATATAATACAAAAAAAAAAAAAAAAAAAAAACTTTAAAAAAATCAAAAAGGAAACCTAAAAAAATACAAAACCACCACCCAGACTTGAGTCATGCAGCATCCTCACTCACCTTCAGATGAAAACACCCCCCACATACCACTATCAGCACACAACTTGTGAAAGCAGGTGGGCCTTAAATAGGGCAGGGCAGCCACTCCAAATTACTTCCCTCCAGAACCTAATGATTGAATTATTGTTCCCTTATGCCAGCTCTGCTGCCTGAAAAGCAGAGGTGAGGAATTGTTCGCGTTCCATGTTTATGAAACTTCATATCATGTTCTTTCTTGGTTCAATTCATAAGCCTCTATGCGTTTTGGATATCATCATCTTTTTTTCCTGAAATGTTTATACGAAGCTGAAGAGAAATGTAACAGGGTATTTCTACCTGCAAATTGACAATAATAACCAGTATCGTAGACTGAGCAACAGCTACACAGTAGGCTTTAGGAAAAATAGCTTGTAGCTTGGGTGTTATACTGTGGTTCTTAGGCACAATACATCTTCCTCACGTAGAGGAACGGCAGATCTCACTTGCTTTTCATCTGTTCTGGAGTGTTGCTGGCTGCTTGCATTGTGCATCTGCAGCAAAGGAGGCAGAGCTGCTTGAGACTCTGTGATCATGTTTTCTCTGGCTGCAGAGTGCTTTTTCTCAGGAAGGTTGTTTTGACTGGCTTTTGTTTCTGAACTTGTTAAAATTTCCTGTCCTGTTGTCAAATTGCCGACAGGTTTTGTGGCTTGAAATGTGGACTTACATCTTACCAAGGGAGAGGTGCTCAAAGAAGCAAGGAAAATATTTTGTTGCCGAAGGCCAGGAAGGGATGCACTTTTAAAGTTTAAAGAAATAATGTTTTGTATTGACAAAAAATATTGACCAACAGCTGAAGCCTTGGTTAAGGGAATTGTTTGAGTTTTGACCAGCTGTTTTCAGAACACTTCACAAAGTTGTGTAAGTACTTTAAACAGTTTAGGAGAAACAGACTTAGTGTGATTAAGATGCTGTTGACATTTTATGGATGCTTCAAAAGGAAAAGAAATATATATGGGAGCTCCTTACAGCATAAGTAGATAGCAGATGTTAGGCTCCTAAAAATGCCTGAGTTTTTACTTTTTCAGGTGTGGCCAGGTTGTATCTTCAAGGTTTCCTGCCGAATGACAGAAAGCCTTATTTATGAAAGTTAAAGATTCTTAACATCAGGAGCTAGGATTTTCAGAAAGCCAAAAATTACATTACAGTGCGCCACACTATCCACAAGACAGTTATAGGAATCGGTGATGCTACTTTCATGCTTATTTGCAGTGATTCATAGTCAATTTACTAGTCAAAGAATTTGCTGCTTATCATCTTAAGAGGGCAGCCTAGAGCCTGGGAACAGAGCTGAGTTTTACTCACACTGCTACATTATTAATAAATTCTCCAGTTTGAACTTGCCTAAAAAGATGAGACAAACAGCAGTAAAAGGTACAGCTGGCAGTCAGTCACTCATCAGTGACAATGAGGCAGAGTCATGGTGGCTTAGAGATGTGCCGCGCTAGGTGGTACAATTGTTCTGCTGTTATGGAGTGGCCTATGTTTTTTTTTTTCTAAGGGTAGGAATAGGATTTTAAAAGCATTAAAGTGTTCTCATGACTTAAGTCCTATTCATCTCACGAGAATCACATTTGAAAGTTTAGCCTTGCATCTTTATTTTCAGCAGAGTTTGAATACAGTGAGCCTGGGAAGCGTTAAAGATCTGCAAAGAAATCATCAGGAGACAAGTACCCTTCATTCTGAGGCCAGCAACATCAATATTCAGCATTTTACCCAAATACCCTACAAGACGAAAAGGGCAGAAACATTAGTTTTGACATTAGAGGCAATGCAGATATCAGAAATGACGTGGAGTCTCTTCTGGCATAGCATTAGAATTCTGACATACCTTTAAAGCCATTAGAATTGCAGTAGCAAAATCTTCCCCAAGTGAAATTTTGAGTAGGTTAAACCAGGACAATGCAATTGCTAGTGTTTGAGAGTAAAATTTAGCTTTACAATACTTGGGGACACATCTTAAAAAACAGAGTATGATGAAGACTCAAGGAAGGAGGAACTGTTACTATTCTCATTTACCAAGGAACATCTTGGGAGCCATTTCTCTAGTTGGACACCTACCCATTGGTCAACACTTTGCAAACATCGGGTAGTTGTAAATGAAGGCAGGGTGTTGCAGAAACCTGTTTCCCCGAATTTGTGCAGTAATACATTTCATGAAAGATTATTCCCTTTTGCCAGGTTTTTTTCTGGGAAAAGAAGAAAGGACTACTCCATTTTCAGAGCAAAAATGAATTCAGAACAAAATGATGATGGCTCAGATTGTAGGTTCCTTTCCCAGATTTGCTTTCATTTCACAATTTGATTTAAATACTAAGATTGAAGCAAAACTGAAATGAAACATTTACCAGAATTGTTCATGCATACTGGTGATCATTTAACAGCCCATGGTGTAGACTGACAAATTAACAGCTGTACAGCAGCCAGTCTGATGTAGGCTTGAATTTAGGAACAATGTTTGTGAAACTGTAGCCTGCGGTATTATTCTGTATGATAGCATTTGGGGTGAAAATTGATCCCTGTCACCCATTTGTTTCAGTCTGTCACGTAATTATACATTTCACTGTGACTCCAGATTAAACCAATACCTTCAGTCTCAGCTACGTACTACCAACAGTCATAATGGGAATAAGAGTTGCTGAATCACTCTTATATGGCTCCCTGTTGAGTAGTGAGATGCAAGCATTAATTAAATCACAAGCATAAAATACAAAAGCAAGCTGATTTTGAAAATAAATGATTCTCTAATGCAATAATGCAAAAATCTATCTTTTCCCCAAACCAGAGAGAGATCTTTGCTCCAGGTTCTCTGAAATGCTTACCCAACCCCAGTGATAGAAAGTCACTCTAACAATCCTACATTGCCACTGCTTCCACGATCCTTTGCCAGGAATACATGCAAGCAAGCTTCCATCTACTCTATGCCTTAATCTGTCCCTCATAATTTCTTCCTTTCTGCTGTTTAGCACTTGTGCAGCGTAAGAAGGAAAGGTGTTCTTTTGTCTCCACTAAAGCTGTAATTCTCTTCTTGAGTATTTCACTGCTTTCTGTATTTCTTTGTGCCACATTGTCAAACATCCCCTTGGTTTTCTCAGCAACTGCAAAACGGGGAGCAGATGATAAATACTAACCTTTGAAAATACTTGGCAATTAATTATAGTGGCTGTTCTGAGTATCTAAGATACTGGCAGAACAGTGCACAGAAGCTTCTGTTGCTGTTTGCTAGCTTTGTTTCTTTTTCAGTGATTTCCTCAGGCCTCCTTGCTCTCCTGGTATTGGTAAGGAGGAGCCTGCCTACCCATCCACAGGTTGGTAAATCTAAATTGTAAGTAAGGAGGGCACGCATTCTTCCAGACTAACATCAGCAGCAGTTTTTTTTTTTAGAAGCAACCAACCCAGGACAGCTTGTCAACATAATCAACTGATGGAGGTACCTTCAGGATTTTATATAACAGCCAAGGGGGATGAACGTGCTCTGTGTTAAGGGAGAGTAAAGAAACATTGCCATAAACAGTGTCTCCATCCAGATTTGGTCAAGAGGGAAAACTTGTTAAGGAAGGCTTAAACTGGTAGGCTCATGATGCACCAGCCTGGTCCCTTACTTTAAGGAAATGTTTAAGGATACACTATCTTCCTGATGTGATTAAACTAATAAAGATAGTAAAACCAATCATCCTTTAAATAGATGCATCACTATCAAAATTCTCATATCCTGACTTGCCTTTATCTTTTTTTTTTTTTTCTCCTCTCCCCTCTTCTGTGAAGCCTGCTATTATAGGGAGTACACAGGAACACAATAGCTGGAAATGGTTTCTTTAGGGAAGATTAATCTTACTCTCCTTTACATTGTACTAGACAGAGAGCTGGAGAGCTACAAGTTCACTTATAATTCCCCTTGAGCTCTGGCAGAATAATTCTATGCAAACCTCTTTTTGGGGGGTTGAAAGCAAGGGAAATAAATTAGGCTTTTTTTTTTTTCTGGTTCCCTTTAGCACTACATCATTTTTGAAGTTCGGGTTCGCGTGCCCAACTAACCAGGTTTGACAAGAGGCCTCTCCTGCATTTAGGAGCTGTATAATTACAGACAAGCATAGTGTCTGTGGTAGCCTGACATATTTATTACTTGCAGCAAAATGACCATCAGGAACATCTCCTGGTGGTTATGCTCTGGAGATGACTACTTCCACAGGCCTCTTCTCCTAGCTTATTCACCTCCATTCACTTAGCACAAGCCCTGGAGCAGCTGGCCATTAATAAAACAGCAATTGATATCAACCAGTGTTAAAATATGCCCTTTTATTGATTCCAGTTGCAGCACAGACTTCACAATCCACACAGCATTTCAGCATAGTTTCAAGCAGTGACAATCAGAGTAGGGTATACAGACAAGTATAATTAATAGATCTGGCTTGTTTGTCAGAGAAAACTTAACCCTGTGCAGTCATGCAGGGTTAGAAAGTTACCAAGTGCTAGCCCTAGCTTGGGTGTATGTGCACGTGGAGGAAAAAGGAAAGTTATCTACATAAATATACTTGTAACTTGTACTGAGGTACACTTGCCCACATCCCATCACATCATACTGCCCCCCAGCTAGGGAAGGAAGGGAACTGGTGCCACCTGCAGAAGGCTATATCTATATACCAGCCTGAAATGTAGTACCACTTTTCAAAGCAGGCTTTATGACCACCCTGCCCCAAGTCCTTTAGGATACAAGCACCCATTGGGTACTTGCCCATCTTGGCTCCTTGCAGGATCAAGGCAGCAGGCTCATCACTCTGCAGCAGACAAACCGTGAGTCTGCTCAGTGGTTGCTGCATCAGATTTCAGGTGCTCTTTCAGCAGTTCTCTGCAGCAGGCTGCTTCTCCCCCATTGCTAACTTTAATCATCTCCTTATCCCGCAGAGCGGTCGGAGTTTCTGCCAGACAGCATGGGATCTCTTTAGATGTTTGCCCATCATCACCAACCTCAGCCATTTCTCCAGCTTGCTCTGACTCAGAAGCATTTTCTTCCACATACTCAGTAATAAGAACCTCTGTATCTTGTTCCAGCTGGAGATCAGATGGGGCTTTAGCAGCACAGCATGCTTTTTTTTCCACTATCTGCTTTTCTGCAGATCTCTGCGCATTTGTGATGACCTCTCTTGTCTCTGTGGTCTTTAGAGGCATCTCTGTCTCCCCCACATTACACAATGCAGCTGGGGACTCAGCCGCCCTCTCCACAGGCACTTCCTCGTGGATCTTTTCCTCACAAGTTTCCTCTGAAACACAAGTAACTGCGGCATCTTGTTCTGCATGATGCAACTGCTCAGACTCCACTAGGGCAGGCTGATCTTTACTGGGTCCACCTTGGACTTCTGCACACACGTGGACATCAGCCTTCACTGTAGTCTGTGTAGGAGCTCTTGCTTCATGATCCTTGCAGCTGAGTCGCTCACAGGGCTTACAGCCACCAGTAGGCTGCTCAACAGCTTGAGCTTCACTGATCTCTTGTAGGCTTCTCCTGGCAGATTGGGCTTCTTGTTTTGTCTGTTCAACAGGTTCCTGATGTTGTGTCACCTCTGTGCTAGGTTCGGCTTCAGGGTCCTGTGGCACCTCACCGTCTTGTGCATCTCTAGCAGAGACAGTAAGTGGGCCTTCAGTGTGTTGTGCATGCAGAGATGCAGCCGGATCTCCTCGGTCCATCTGAGTTTGAGCAGCAGGTTCACCTTCAGCAATATCCGAATCTGATTCTGCAAGAGAAGGTTCAGGGCTTTCTGGGGTCCTTCCTATACGTGCCAAGTGAAAATGGTTCTCCCCAGTCCATGTTGAAGCATCATGGGACATATGTGCAGCTCCTGATGTCTTTTTTCCTTTGGCCTTACAAAAAACAACTTTCCTAGGAAACACACAGAGCCTCTTGTTCTTGCCAAAGATACCACCCATTGCCAGAGCTGACAGGAGCAACCCAATTAACAGCTGTCTTCTGAAGGTGATGCCACCCAGCTACAAGCTGCACACTGCCTGAAGATGAGCAGGAAACTATCTCAGAGAAGCAGCTTCACACCTGAAAGACATGGATCCTTATTAGCTCACATCCTTTTGCAGACATTAGTTGCCACGTTCTCACATAATATTAGCTGGAGAGCATTGTCAGAGGCTACAGAAGCAAGCTAAATACAGGTGGAGTTGCACATGAGAGGGAGGAACAAGACACAGAGATGATCTTTAAAGAAAGAAGAGTCTGAGGAGGAAGAGAGTACCTGGTAGGAAAAGAGTGCCTAGTACTTCCTGGTAATCAAACCAGGCCACTGAAAAAACAATTGCAGTTCCACCTAAGCTTCCAGGAGCCAAGCAGCCATGCAGGCACTGCTTTTACCTTTCAGCAGGATGGCTGCAGTGCCAATAGCATTCTGTTATACTACAGACTTCTGTAGCAAAGCTGCTGAGTTTCTTAGATTGGAGTCAGACCAGTCAAGGAGGATAGGAGCTTGGGGGTAGGAGCAAGGCAAACAGAAAAAACAAAACAAAACAAACAAAAAAACCACTACACATGAATTTGAAGCCCACAAGAGACAGCATGGCTTACTCCTTAATAAGGCCATTAAGAAAAGATTAACCACCTGCAAGAAGCACAAAGCAAACCAAGAAGTAAAAGTAAACCTCCAGCACAAGAGTAAACCTAGACAATGGAGTAGCAAGGCCTGCCATCGCACAGGTTAAAAACAAAGATACCTACAAAGAGATACCTCAAAGAGACCCACACTGTAAAAGCTTGCATAAAAGGGAAGAAAACCCATTCCAAAAAAAAAAAAAAAGGCAAACTAGCTGATAGACTCACAGATAGCACAAAAAGCACATCATAAAATTCCCCACCCTTACCAACACAACTCCACAACCCTCCCCACTGAACACTCATCACCTACAACACAAGGGCATCAGTCTGGCCTTAAATAGGAGGAGGTGGTCACACTCAATCTCTTCCCCCTTTGGCTCTCAATGTTAGTTCCAGCAGGTTCTGAAGTCCCCTTAATTTTTATTTTTTTTTCTTACTGTTTTTCCCAGCCATTTCATTGCCATTGGAAACAGCATGTGGCTGTCCTTCCTAAAAGCAGCTGATATGTTATTTGTATGATTGTTGTTATTTGGTAATTGGCATTGACTATTAAAACTAAAACTGAAGATTAAAACAGTGCAGTCATGAACAATGAACAGTGACCACTGTTTATAACATGCAATGTGTAGTACCGGAGTAACAGGCATGCTAAAGGCAGTCAGCGCTTTAATTTACAAATGATGTTAGTGAACCCATGGTCTCTGGTATTATTTTATACTGGCCACTTAGGGGTGAAAAATTACTCCCCTTACCACTTTTCTGCTGTCTTCAACTGATTGAGTCATGCAATTAGCTATTTCACGGTGGCTACAGTTTATTTTAATGCTTCCAGCCACAGCTGATAACCCTCTGTTGGCGTTAACATTACCGTATCACTCCAGTTGTGTTTACTGACTGGGAGCTGCAATGCTAAATAGGTCACCTGCGCAAAACACGAAAGCAAATATCCAGTAAAAGCAAACTAATCCCAGAGACGTGAGCATAAAGGCAGATTCTAAATATACACCGCCGACAGCAATGCACCTGAGCAGGATCAAAAAGATCAAAATAACTGGATTCCAGACTATTTTATTTATTGTTAAATGAACCTACATCTTTTGATGGCAAATCTGGTTCAGCATCCTATACTTTGCCTAGCTACTCTGATTTGTTGGATTCAGAAATGCAGAATGAGCCTTTGTTGATGTAATTCTATGCATGCAGCCTGTTCTGAGACCGTAACAGGACAATGTCCATGTCTTGCCTTTTAAATGTGGTCCAACGTCTGCTTTGCACAGTACAAAACAGGCCTCCATGTCTCAGTGGCTTCCCCGATCGCATTTACATTGGCTGTAAGAGTTTCACGTAACACCTATCTTTCCTTAACAACAGCTTTTCAAAAGCCATTTACATATTTTCTGTTGGGCTTCCATAGAACTGAAATACAAAGGCAGTTTATGGTTTCTTTCACTACTGGAAACTTCTGCCCGTTAATACACGAACTTAATCCACGATTTCAATTTGTGAGATACACAGATGAAAATACATAGGGACTGACACAGATCGGTGGCTGTAAAACTTGGGTCACTCTAGGGCTGCAAGTCTATGCAATACACATAGATGCTTTGCAAAACAAGGTGGTTGCAAGGAAATGATGCATCCACAGCTCCCCCTTGGTTTGAAAATGCCATAAGAACTTTTGAGTTAATTTGTTGATTGTAAGTGAGAAGAAAAATGGCTCCTGGCTACAGCTGTTGTGGATAGATGCTGTTGTCAGTGTTGTGTACAATGGGAAGACGCTTAGTTATCAGCTCGTCACTGGGTGGTGGGAATCTTTCTGAGATTCAAAGTATACATTTTTTTCCTTACAATTGTATTGTTGTGGAAAACAGACATTCCAATAACAAAGTCCAACTTACACCCATTTGAAACAATCTAGAAAATCTGTTGCATGCAAGACACTGTGGAAGATGGCAAAGTGACACATGGGAGAAGGAAAGAAATTCTGTCAATCATATCTCTCTTGGCTAGATTTAGTATTTGTCTCCAAAGCT
The DNA here is from genome assembly GCF_013377495.2 of Cygnus atratus. NCBI lineage: Eukaryota > Metazoa > Chordata > Aves > Anseriformes > Anatidae > Cygnus > Cygnus atratus. Next base: position 3,441,734 of record NC_066383.1, read on the forward strand.
TTTTCTGCTCTCTGCTACTTTGATATATTTAAAAGGGTGATTCTACAAATGCATACATCTGATTCTCTGACAACTTTTTAAAAAGCATAGACCTGAAGAAGAGCTTGGCTCAGATGGCAGCTCAGAACGGGGTTGCGTGATTGAACGCTGTAGAACAGGACTGTTACAAAGCCTTTTAGACAGCATCATCGCTTGCAAAGAGTGTGCTGCAGTCAGTTCAGAACACTGATCTTTGTGTTGAGGTTTTTGATTGCAGAGAGTTCAAGCTGCTCCCTCTTACTAGAGCTGTCTCGTCCTTCCTATGCTTGTGGCGGGGCCTCTCAGTACATTAACTATGGCATCTAGATACATTGGACGATCTGCCCGGGGTGTCTCTCATTCGTCATTCAGCTGACATTACAAGACAATGACAGGCTATGTTTGAAAATTTTTGTCTTCAGAGAGCGAGAAGGGCTTTCAGACACCAAGCTCTGCAGCACGGTTTGGATACCAATGCTTAGCTTTTCCTAATGGCTCAAAGTTTGTAAAATTTCTGCCTTTCCCTTGTTTCCAGGCTAAGGAACCACATGCTGAAGCCTTCAAATAGTTAGGAAACGTTTCCTGTAGCACAGTTACTTATTATAACCCTGCTTAACAGAATTAACTTATCAAGCCATAGGCAGGCATAAACATGATTGAGTTTAACTTCTCTTGGGATTACTTACTCAAGCCTCTCTCCTGCCTGAAGTGAAGCTTTATGTTACCAAGATGAGTTTGGGGGGAAAAAAATAGCTGTTAAGGCACCCAGCTCCCTACTAAGCAGCTCTTAGAAAGAAGCTTTAGCAGGGAAGACTGCATGACTTTTGGCAGAACAAATCAAGTAAGACAAGCAACTTAAAGAAGTTGAGCTTTCAGTAGCCTTTGCAGAAGTGTTTATTTAATGTTTTCCTACTTTTAGGTCCAAGAAGCTGATTTTTCAGCATCAGGATAGAGACTGTCCAACTAAGCTGCAAGAGTGGTTTACCAGCTTGGACCAGCCTTGTAAGTAACAGGAAAATATTATAGGTGTCTCTTTCTTTGCAGTGGATGGACTCATAAGTGAGAGAAGATGGCAGGTCTGAAACATAGGACACTTTGTCAGCCTAAGTGCATTTGAAAGAAAGGAGGTCAAAGTGTTTAAGAAAGTCTTTTCCTCTCCCAAAACAGTTCCCTCAGAGTATTGAGTTATCCCAACATCCAGTGTAACTTGAAACATTTAGCTCTCAACTCCTCAGCTATCAGCGACACGCAGGCAAAACAAATCAAGTCACCAACATGAATTTGCCTTTGAGATTTTTTCCAGCATAATTTCTAAGTTCTGATGCACGTTATAAAATCTAGAAATTTCAGCATGCCTTCAAACCACCCCCTCCCCATAGGCATCCCCCCCCATAGGCATCTGGGCATTTTACTCCATATGGTCACTGAGTTTGTTTGGACTTTTTAAGTAGAGTATTACCATTTATCCCTCAAAGCATATAGAGAAAAAAAAACAGTAGTCAGTCATATTCTTCACCTCAACAATTAAGAGGCATTCAGCATGTTTTTGCCATGATCTTAAAACATTTTATTGATACTATACAGTTATGAACATTAAAAGTCAGTATATTTAAGTTACAATACACTGACTTATGCATTCTGATCAAGACTACATTTTTTCTACATGAAGAATGTCACATGAACATTTCCATTACCACAAAAAGTACAAACAAACCAGAAATAGCATTTCATTGACTTCTTGTGAAAATATTTGTTCAATATTGACAATATGGCAGTGACAATCAATTGTGAGCTACTTCCTTGGATGCTTCCCTTACAAAGACTTGATTATTTAGAGGTAGCAAGGGAAGTGGCTGTTAGCCTCACAGAAAACACTTGACTGGGCTAGATTAGAGGAGCATTTGTCTGTTTTGTTGCTGACTCTTCATAAGACTGTGAGGTGAAACCTCGTATCATGATACCTCACTGGGGGAAATGCAGTGCCCAGCATTACTTCAGTGAAACCACAGTTTAAGTGAATTACTTCTCCCAGTAAGGTGTGAGAGCAAAATCGACTGAAGAATCAACTACTGGAAAAAAAAAAGGAACAGCACTATGACTGAACTATAATTCAGGAGAATATCTGGAAAGGTCTACTGTATGTATAATCTGTTCAGCAAAATCACTCTCTAAAGTCCAGGACACAAAGCACAAAATCCTGGGTTCAACAGCTTGAGTTAATTGCTTCTTTTAGCTGAAGTTCTTAAAGGCAGGTACATCATCTTTGCCATTGGATACCAATTCATTTGATCCCCAGGTCTCTCAAGCTTCAGCATCTTCAGCCTGAATCTCTCCTCCAATCCCAAACACTTCTGAATGCAGGGGTGCCACATTCAGAAACTCAGCTTCTTCCTTTACAGGCACCTGAGGGCAAGCCAGGGGTTCCTCTGGAACCAGAATTGTTGGTTGTGTGATTGTCTCCTGGGGCTCTGCTCCACCTGTTAGAGTTTCTGGATCACATTCCCTGATCTCCTCATCTTCCACCAGATCACTGAGGCATATTTGATCTTTGTCACTTGACTGGCAGAAGACTTCACTCAGTTCATCAGACTCTGCAGAACTCAGGCTCTGCATCTCCTGTGCAGTTAGCACAACTGACTGGGTGTCTTCCTTCAAGAGGTCAAGCAGCTGGTTTGCTGACTCTGGATATTCCCCTCCTGGATACAGAGCCTCCCAAAGCATTGCAGAAGTAGAGTGTCTCTCAGCCATACCACTTACTGTTTCTTCTGGAGGATCCTCTGTCTTCCTAGTCTCCTGTGTAACCTGGACACTTTGAGGTTCTGTCTCTACAAGAACCATGATCTTGTCACTCCCAGTGGATTGAGGGCTTCTTTCAGCAAGACTAGTCCTGTCCATCTCCTCTGTGTGCTCAGCAGGAAGACAGGGCTCAGCCTCCTTTGCCATCTCCTGCACAGCATACAGTGGCAAGTTCCTTCCTACAGGACTCTCAGCAGTCTCTGTGGGAAGCTTGATCTCGCACTCTTGGCCAGCTGCTGTTTCCCCTGTGATTTCCATGAGGTTGAGAATATTTGTTTCTTGCAGAGTTCCTCCAGCATGTGAGCCATCCTCACTGCCAGCCCCAGCCTGTTCATCAGGCTGTCCTATAAATGCAACAAGACTCACAGCCTGAGCTGCATGCATAACCAGCTGGGCCTCAGAAGCATGGGAAACAGGTTTTATTTTCTCTTCTGTGTTGCATGGTTTCTCTCTTCCTTGCTGGCTTTGCAATTGGGTTAAGACTGCAACCTCTCCTTCGGTCTCCCTATCTGCAGATGCCACCAAGAAATCCATGGAGCCCCAGGCTGCCTTCCATTCCTCAGTCACTCCCGTGGGATCTGCAGGAGAACAGGTCTCTGTGCTCTGCTCTGCAGCATCAGCTGACAGCTGTTGGTTCCAGCACAGTGACTGCACCTCTTCAGAGCCTTGTTCAGAGGCTTTCAGGGCTGGTGTGGAAGGCTGCTTCTCAATACAGATTGATGGATCCCTCGAGGTCTGCAAAATCGGCTTGGTCTCGCTGGTCTCTTCGTTTACTTCCTCTTCCTTCTTACATCTCCCACAAGTCCCACAGCAGAACTGCGTGCTGAAATTGCTCCCCATGTTGTCACTTGACAGAACCTGCAAGAAACAAGAACTGTTTATCTTAACTGTTTCACAACAGTGTTTTATATACCAAAGGCTTCTTGGCTTAGCTCCTACAGAGGTCTGTACTCTTGCACCAGAGGCCGTAAGGTCCCACATGACAGAGCAGACCTCCCTTTACATCAGAAGCTGAACAGAGTTTCTGTATGCCAGAGGACATCTTCCTAGCACACTTTGGTAAGTATCATTACAACAGAAGTGACAAATGTACCACTGAACAATCATAACGAGCTTAATGGTAAGAAATCTGCAGTGCTAATGCAGTTCAAGTGCATCATTTCTGTACTCTTAATCAAGGATTCCCATCAGCCAGCCAGGCACATTTATTAATTGCAAGGTGGCAGTCAACACCAAGTAACACCTGGTGTTAACCCCACTGAGTAACACAGTTCAGATGCAGCTTGTTTGCAGCAGAAACTCCTTCAGCATGAAGAAGAAATTGAGCTTGAACTTTCAGCTGGAGTACCAATAAAGGGAAGGTAACTAACCAAGGAAATGGTCTTTGTTAAGGTTGAGGTTGAAAGACTAACCTTGCACAGTTAGTCTCCACAAAGGACTCTAATTTTTTTCAGGTTGAAGCCACATGGGCTTGTTTTCTTTCCATGGCCATTACAGAGAAAGGGTCAGACTTGGGGCTAACCAAGACAGCACAGCCACACTATAAGCCATTAATTAATATCTTGCACCAAGACCAGTGTATTTCAGAGCACTATGTTTTGCAGCTTTAAGCAGACATCCACCCTTTCAACCAGAAGCACAGTATCATATTTACAAGAACCATTAGAAAAATAAGAAACTGCAGAACATTAAGTTGAACAAAGTACCCTCAAGCACTAAAAGGCTTCTGAAACACAAGCATTTTTTTGGCTTCCCACTGAAGCCAGACACATTTTTCTTAAAAATCTAAGATTCCCAATAGTCACATGGCTTCTTCTAGGTATCCATATTTACACTTGCTTAAAAATAAAGAAAAAAAAATCAGACCAGATAGTCTTCTCAATGCAGAAGTATAACCTCTAATTGGAAATCAAAGCAGTGAATGTATTAGGAGCCTCAGTTTTCGGTAACACTTAAAACTTTGAGAAAGTAAATATTAAAAAAAAAAATGCATACAACAATTTTAGGACCTATAGTTATCTACAAGCCATACAGGGTGATCTCAGCCTCTTCCAATTTCCTTGTTTCCCCAGTACATTTCTCCTAAAAACAGACACCATAGTTAGCTTTCATAAATCAAGAAAGTTGGAGAAACATACCAAATCTTAAACTAAATGATAACTTACCAGCCTAAAACAAATAAAAGCAACAGAAACCTCCCAGTTATCCTTTGGACCCCAAGCTCAACTTAAATAGTACTGAGGGGCCCCACAAAACCACTTCCCCCTGCTCCTTGGGCAGCGATTCCCTGAATATTTAGTTCCTCTCCATTCTTATTCCCTTCTGGGAACAGCTGTTATGGTTACCTCCTTTATTTTACAGCTGAAGGTGTTTTATTGGCAATTTTGTGTTGTTTTTTGTTTGGTTGGTTGGTTGTTTTATCAGAGGGTAAAGTAAAAATAAAATGCAGCTTCTGTTTATTGCAAATGAGCGATCACTGGCAGTGTGCTGTAACACTCTGTCATAAAGCAGGAGAGGCAGAGGCAGACTCGAGTGGTTTTCCAAGAGCAGACTGTCAGGCAGCTTGGGCTTTGCCTCATCTCCATCTGCCCTGCCTTCTTCAGAGAGGGTGAGTTCGGCAGGCTTTCTGGCTTTGCTGCAGTGGAAATGGGGTTGGGCATCCTTTAAGCTGGTCTTCTTACTTGCATCGGTAGTAGGCTCAGAAATATCAGTACAAAGGTGATGCCTGTAGAAAGTGGAAGGGCCAGCTCTATTGAATAACACAAACAGACACGAGAGTGATGAGAGTACTCATTATACTCAGGACTCAGCACGTGATGCAATAATTTTTTTTCTTCTGGATGTTTAGTTTTCCTAAAGAGGTCTGTGTGTTTTGTGACTCTACTAGTTGTGAGTGCAGAAAAATGTAAGTCAGTGTGGGCTTCTCTTAACCTCAGTGCTCAGAAGGGTTGAAATTAGGGTCATTAAAATCATAAAATCATAGAATATACTGAGTTAGAAGGGACCCACAAGGGTCATTAAGTCCAACTCCTTAATCTGTGCACGACCACCCAAAAATCAGGCCATGTGTCTGAGCGCATTGTCCAAACGCTTCTTGAAGTCTGGCAGCTCGGTGCTGTGACCACTGCCCTTGGGGAGTCCATTTCAGTACCCAGCCACCCACTGGGTGAAGAACCTTTTCCTTATATCCAGTGTGAACCTTCCCTGTCACAGCTCCATGCATTATTGCTGCATTTTCAAAGTCAGCTTGGAACCTTCCCTAAAACACAACAAAAACCTGGAAGCAAAACCAAGAAAGAAAAACACAAATAGATCAAATCCATGTCTTTAGTACTAGTGACATCCTTGGAGAACCTACCTGAATAACGTATCTTTAGTAAGTGGACAGAAGGCACTCCTGAGGCTTGTGTATTACTCTTCCTAACATACTTCCATGTTTTTTTAGTTCATTTGTGTGGTGAAGAATATAAACATCCCAAGAGTAAACCTGATCGGTCTCTGCAAAGTACAGAGTTGCTTCTTTCTTCTTCCCCCTTGTTTCTCAGAACGACCTCTCTTTTCTGGGTTTACCCGACTGTCATTCAAACTATTACAGATTTCCTTAGCATGGGCAGAAATTCTGCCTCCTCTCATAACATCCTTTGTTCTGCTTCCACAGGGTGACACTGATGCCATTTCTGAAGGAGCAGGCATTACCCAGGCCAGCGTCAGCCCAGGGAGTGGAGTATTACTGTTACTGCTTTGATAATTTAAGTGAAGTCAGTGTGTTGATGTATTTATGCTACGCATCCCATGAACACCAACTAGCAACTAAACTAATGGAAATAAAAGGTGGCTTTCTATTTATGGCTCATCGTCAACCTCAAGAGAACTGGTGCATATTAAGTAAATAGAGAAAGAAGGTAAGATTTTTCATAAGTTTGACAATTTCTAATTATTTTAGTTTTCACTGCCTCTAAGGGAACCCTTAGTCTGCTTCAATAATTTTCTCATGACCTTTACCACCTGTAAGCATGACAGTAGGTGTTTGGGCCAGTCTCTTAGCACAACCTGCTTCATCAGACCCAGTCTGAAAAAATACTGCCATAACTGTGTGAACAAGCTACAAAATCTAAGATAAAAGCCTGTTGTTCTCCTTAGTTGCCTTTAGAGGGGTAAGTCACCTTGCAGAAACATCACCAATCGCAGCACATGCCTGGTGATGACAGCTTACATCTTGCCCCACCTGACACAAGCTGTGCTATTGGCTGAGTGTTTGATACGTAGTTTGCATATCTAATACAAAATAGGAACAAAACACTTTTTTACTGTACTGTTTCAATATGAGCTACAGTTCAAATTGAGCAGCAATATAAATACGTGTATAACTAAAACAGCATGAGAGCACTCTTATTACACCATTGTGGAAAAAAAAAAGTCTTTTGGACAAGAGACATCACCTATCTGGAAGGGAACATTAGCTGTCACAGGCAGAGGACAAGTATATATGGGGAAAGCTAAATAACATTACACTCAAATGTAAAAACTAGTCTAAAACATTAGGTTCTGGCAAAGCTAGGACAAGTAGCTAAAGCACTGATGTCATTTGACCTGGAAGTTAGGGCAAACACTTTACTTGTGAATGGAAACATCAATGGGACACATGCTGCATGACTGAGAAATATGCAAGTGCGTACGTGTGAAGTATGATTACACATTTAGTGATCTGAAAACAGTCCTGTCTTGTAACGTATGTGCAAAGATACACAGCTATCCAAGTTTCACCACAGTGTTTTTATTTCCTTACTGACGGCTGAATAGTGTAGAATTTTCCACATACACTTCATTTATTTCCACAGCACATGGGCATCTGTTATTTTTAAGGACAAAAGTGTGCCAGGCTTTGTGTTCCTATAGAAAGGACAAGGTTTAGGGCTCACTCTGATCACACTGGACTGCTTCTGAGTGCTATCTTCAGTCTCAGAGCACAGCCTGCTCATGCTCTTCCTCAGGTAGGGGTGGTCCCAGTGCTCCTTTTCACATTTCTTTGCTCCCTGAAGCATCCTGGACTTGTGTTCTCCTCAGCCTATCAGTTTATCTTCACTTTGATTTTAAAAGTAGTCTCATTCACATAGGAGACAGCTTAGTGCAGTGATTAATACAGTTTATTTATATTTTATTGTTATTTATTTTTCTACACAAAATATCAGATGTCTTGGAAGACAAAAATCTTCCTTATATGATATTTGTTCCCAATGCTTCCAGCACTGCAGCAGCAACATACCTAGATGGTGATTAAATTATACAAAGTTTTTAAGTGCACTAACGTAGGAGACAGGTTCTTAACTGACGTAAAGTAGCTTCTGAAGAAATCAAGAATATTTTCACCCACAGATGAAGAAAATTTCATTAACATCCACACACCTGAAAAGGCAGAAATTGACTGGTTCCTGTGGGGAAGGGGAAAAGGCAGAAAAACTGGTCAAAATTTATATTGTTTCACTCAAGACACTGATCTGGAGATGGAAGAATGGTGTTAAATACATCAGGCTTAAATAAGCAAGTCATCCATTTCATAGAAATGCAAAGGAAATTGTATGCAGATTCCCCATGGGTTATGCAAAGCATTCCAATGGTCACAGAATGCCTTACATTTGTGTCTAGAGACTTAAAACCATAGTATTGAGATCCCTGATTTAATGTGAAAGATTATGTACTTCTACAAGTTAATGGGCTGTTACACAAGACTGGGTAGCATAAGTACTTTTGAAATAAAGCATGGACTTCCCCCTTGCAGGGTAAATAAGAGCACAAGAGCTCACCAACAGTAATACATCAAAATTGCTTTAACATGCTTTGACAACTTATTTTGACAGGTGCTTAATTACAGCAATGTATCACGAGGCATTACATTCCCCCTTCATTGTTTTACGAGCAAGTGGCACAGGAACATAGACCATACCTATCAAAAAGAGCAACTCCACCATGTCATCTGTTAACAGTTAAACACAAAGCAGTTAAGTATTACATTGTTCAGTATTTCAGCACACATCAAGACGAGGTACAAACCCCATGCCCCACGCTCCACTTCTCCTTGTGTCCCTGAACATTAGTTCCATTAAGTCAGTTCCTCCTTGCACCGTTCTCTATTGTATCACATGCAAGGTGTTATTTAATGCCATTTTAAAATGGTTTTAGATTTGTATGCTTGTAACATTTTAAGTAACATTGGTTAAAGACTCTTGACAAAGTACATTAGAACAGTCAAAGGAAAGACTAAACAAGAAGTCTCATTTTCTTTCCTTAGCCTTTGTGGATTTTTTGCATTTACAGCATTGGAAAAGTGTGCACAAGTACTGTCTGATACAGACTGTTACACTTTCCTTGCAAAAGTTGAATTGACTTGGCAGACCAACTTCAAGGGGATGCATGTGTCAGAGCCTTCCCAGCCCCTCACTGCTGAGACAGCTGCAAAAATCCAGTTGAACCCTTTGGCCAGCTAGGGGACAAGGAGGCACGTGGCCCAGGTTACTGGCTGAGCAGAACTTGGCCTCTTCAACTTCTGAGAAAGCCTGTCAAAACTCAAGTCTACTGCCACCTGTAGCAGGTCTGCTCCCCCAGCACGTTACAGCTGCAGACCAGTTTGGTATCCCACACCTGGTCACCCACCAGTGAGCTGCAGCAGAACCCCCTGCTGTGGGCATAGTGAAGGCAGTGCAGAGTTATCAGCTCCCAGTTCCCACACCTTTGGTACATGTGTACTGAATGTAGTGTCATAACCAATATTCCAGAACCTTCCAAATAAATGAAGCTATTTCTTTAACTGCAATTCAAGACCCACTGCTAACCTAGGCCCAGTCTTGTCCTGTCTGCCCAGCATGAACTTAGCACTTGAGCTCTCTATTCACACCCTAATAGGGAACAAGATTCTACATTTTATATGAAGTGTAGCTCACATCAACCCTGTTCTCATTCCTCTTTAATGAGGAAGTATCTCCAGATGTTTCCCACGCAGGTAAGCCAAGCTAGCTCACTTGAGACTGATCCAGGAACTAATAAGGCACACTGTCTGGAGTACTGCCCCTGGTCATGCCATCCATATTCCTCATTCTGGCAGTAGGCACTGGAAGAGGAACATTCCATACAGGCCTGAGAAGGAGCTGAATGTGGCTTTAACTCAGATACCTTGAGCACCAGATGCTGTGAAGCCTAGATTAGAAGAAAAAGCAGCAGAATGGGCCAAACTGTTTAGAGCAATGACATGGGTGGAAGAGACTTTTGTTCCAGGGACCTTAAAGCACATCCCTCACCTAAGTAAGTACTGGACTGAGCAGAAACAGGGTTAGCAAAAAGATCAAACAGCTTGAGACAACAGCATGGTAAGTAAAAGATTAAAAAATAATGAAGCTGCTTTCAACCCAAGTGAAACTTCAGAGGAGAGCACACATTTAGAAATGCTTTGAAGAATCATGTTGCATACGTCTCGGTTTCCTTTTCAAGGGAGAATTTCAAAACATCAGTGTGACAACCTCAATTAGAAAGCAAGGCCTCTTTTCACCTTATTACAGCTCGGGCCAAGGACTTTGTTGTTAAGTCACTACAAACTCCAACCACAGTAACTGCAGGAGAGCTACATTGCCTCAGCTGTTAGCCTGGTGTTTTCCCCAGCACAATGAGGCCCCTGAAGTCTAGTTAAAGCATTACAGAAAAAAATTACTTTGGTACTAATTGGGTGACAGACAGGTGCAGAACACTCAAGTTACAGAATGCCCACTACAGAGCTCAGGTTTCTTTAGGTCCCGCATTTGTCTTCATTATACTGAGTCTATCCATAGCTTTCAAACAACTTCATTTACATTAAAGTTGCAAGACCTTCAGAATCATCTAAGTGTCTTCAGCCAAGTATCAGTAGTACAGGTCTTGACACATTAAGGAACTTCACCGATGCTTTGAAATATTGCACAGAAAGTATTCATTTTAAACTCAGTCATGTCTTCAGATTGTAACAGACAGCTTCTAACACTGATAAAATTTCCCAGAAGGTAGAGTTACTCTTGTAAATAGATAGACTGGCCCGAGCCAGTCCAGTTAAGATGCACATCTACCAGGAAGAGGCATCTCTAACCACTATAGATCATTCAGTACAGCCAAAATACATCAGCAAGGCCATTACCAAAGACATGAACACCAGCTATTGTCCATTAAGTATTCATTCTTCTCTGTACAGAAGGACAACATACTTCTAAGGAGAAAAAAAAAAATCAACCTGTTAGACACCAAAGAAGATTTCAGTTGCTGTAAAGCCCCCCCTTCAAAAATCAGAAAGGATGTTAAACAAGCATGCTGAGAGACTGTATGATATAATCCCCATCTTCAGTCTGCAAGAATGGGAAGCAGTTAAAACAAGCCCCAGCCTTCCCCGCCTATATGGCCTGTAGTGGAAACAGAGCACAAATACTGCCTGCATGTCTCAGGCCGACAGAACAATTTTTACAGCACATGCTCTTGATCGCATTTACAGTCTTTTTCTTGCATCTGCAGAAGCCTGAAAATCCTTACAAGTTCCCTTAGTTGGCTCTTTGGCTGTACCCTGGAAGTCCTCAGGCTTGTAAGGGTGTGTTGAAGCAGTCTCTGGAACTTGATCCACCTTCTTGGCGACTGGCTTTTTGTAAACCACACTGAAGGGCTCCTTACTGAGTTTCTCCCCCATGTTCACAGGTGTGCCTTCCAGGGAAGTTTTAAGTGGTATGTGTCTCCTGCCCAACAGTAGCAACCTTCTCTCTGCCACTGGAGCACCCAGCAGGCCTGTAAAAGACTAGTTATAAATGACATTAGAAGTATTAGCTACTCCACCTTAGTTTTTCTATTCCTAAAAACATTTGTCTTGCGAAGCAAACTAAGACAGACCGCAAGTTAATTCAGTACCTCACTTGAAGTGGTGCCACTCAACAGCATTCCTGGATGGCACTCATGAAAACAAAAAGATTCACATTAAAACAAAAAGATACTTTCTGGGTTACACGCGAAATCTTGAAGTAAAGATAGCAGGGTGAGCAGCAAGGCTGAGTTTTTGAAAGATTCTAAGTGAGAAGAGCAACTCTTTATTCTTAATAGCTACAAGTCACGATTTCAGGAGAAGAACCCATATTTTGAATGCATAGATCTAACAATCATTATTTTTGACTCCCTTTCAAGTTTCAAGAATCTTGGTGTTGTGGGTTAGCTCTAAGTCCCACACAGCTGCTCACACAGTCCCCCAGTGGTATGGAGGGGTGAAACACAGGTAGGAGCAAGAAAATTCATGGGCTTAGATATGAACGGTTTAATAGGTAAAGCAAAAGCTGCATGCACAAAGCAAAATAAAGAATCCATTCACTACTTCCCACCAGCAGGCAGTGATTAACCATTTCCAGGAAAGCAAGGCTTCATCATACCTAACAGTTACTTGGGAAGCCTAGTGCCATAACTCTGAGCATCCTTCCTTTTTCCTTCCCCCAGCTTTTACCGCTGAGCACAGCTTGGTCCCGTGAGGAATATCCCTTCAGTCAGGTTAGTTCAGCTGTCCAGGCTGTCCTCTTCCTACTTGTGCACCGCCAGCCTACTCACTGGCAGAGCAGCCAGAGAAACAGGAAAAAACCTTGACACTGTGTAAACAGTGTTCAGCACTAACTAAAACAGTGTTATCAATGCTGTCACAAATCCAAAACATAGCTCCAGAGCTACTATGAAGCAAATTAACTCTATTTTAGCCTAAGCCACTGAAGTACAGAAGAATTTATGAAGAAATACTTTACTACGAAGGTGGTGAGGCACTTGAACAGGCTGCCCAGAGGAGCTGTGAATGCCCCATCCCTGGAAGCGTTCAAGCCAGGTTGGATGGGGCTTTGGGCAGCCTGGTTTGATGGGAGGTGTCCCTGCCCATGGCAGGGGGGTGGAATTAAATGATCTTTAACATCCCTTCCAACCCAAACCATTCTACAATTCTATTACTGTCATGCAAAAGATTTCTAGTACAGAGCTGTTGGCAAGTCCATAAAAATAGTTTTTGGGGAAACAAGATGACGACTTTAAGGTTAGTGTTTAAAGTTAGCTTGCTGAGCACAGCTATTTGGGTTTTATTTTGGTATCTCACCCAAATAGTTCTGTGTAATCTGTAGCAAGTTAGAGCAAACAGCAGAACGTATTGCCATTCATTTCAAACCCACAACTGATATACCTACAGGAACACAGCTTATTTCAACTTTCACATTCTCCTCTTTCTAATTTACTATCAAAGTTGCATCAACGAGTTACACATCAGACTTCTGAACAGACTTGGTGCCCAGAGCAGGAAGACATTAAAGAACACTTACCTGACTATCAGCTAACCAGCAAAAAGCCACTGCAAACCTGCAATAAGCAGCACACCCCCAGCTGTGAGCACTACTGGTTGGCTGGTCTTATGTGGGATCGAGGAGTCGCACAGAATTGCTTCCCCAAAGCCCCTGAGCATCAGTTCCTCAGGCTTTCTTCCTCCTCGAGCCATTGCTCTTGTGTCATATGAAAGCCAAAGATAAATGCTTTATTAAACTACTTACGATGTTTCTAAGTTATGCATATTTTACTCACATTCTCATGTCTATATTCTTGTGCCCCTTTGAAATTTGAAGTTTTTGTTCATAACGCTGCATGATTATGTTCATTCACATGAAGTGTTGGTAGCTAAACAGTAGGTCCCACAAATCTATTTATACATTAAACACTACACAATTCATATTAGCATTCATTTTAGCACACTTAGAGTAGGAAATTAAGGACTTGCATGCAACTTTGCACCGCTGGAGCCTTACAGAAGCAGACAGAGCTAAGTCCTTCATCCTGTGTATGTACTTCAGTCCAGCACTGGCAAATAGCAGCTGCCTGGTGAAAAGCAGCACAGCACCCTGGTAACACTTGGTTCACGCAGAAGGAACAGCATGTACTGCACAGAGGGACTTCAGGGAAGTGAACTGCATTTCTGCTATTGCTTTACTCTGAAAACGGAGGTGGAATCCACCTGGCTTAAGACAACCATTCAAGTACAGTGATGGTTCACACGCCAGCCTTAAAAACTTGAAGTAAACTAATTTATGCCCAACTTAAGAGCATTATATGACCAATTAACTGGATTAATACCATTCTTAAATCTTTTTCATACGTGGCAAGTGATTTAGAAAGCATTACTTCACCAGCTGCTTTTGCTTTTTCTGGGAGAAAATAAGTCTACACACACCATCTCTACTTCTGTGCTACCTGACAGTTTTCGTGAAAAATCACCACCAGTTCTCACAGGACCAAGTCACCATTTGTTGATACCTCGACTGTTCCTCTCATATCCTTACAACCCTTCTACAATGCAGTGCTCGCTGTGCTAAAAAAAATTTTTATCAGAAGTGACAACATGTTTTCCAAAGCTCCTTAAATGCAAAAGGCAACACTCAGTCTTTCAGCACCGATTGCACAGCCAGGCAGAATCAAAGAAAAGAGCTGGTTTATCCTTAGAATCCTATACAGAGAATTTACCCACCTACTTCTCAATTCAAAGCAGCAAACAGGAGGTGTTTTTCCTGTCACGTTGCTGTGAAATCCGGAATTATGCTAGAAGTCACTTCTTGTCAGCTTGGACCATTCCCAGCCTCTTCTCTCACACCCACCAAAGCACTCACATTGTGCCAGGGTGCTGCACGCAAACGAAGGGGGTTTCCCTGACTGATGCCTGACTCCAATTCATACTAAATTTGAAGCGATAACTGCCTAAGGATCCCATGCATTGTTGTTTCTTGTTCCTGGGGTTGAATTCATTTAAGAACCATCACCTGCAAGTAACTAAAGGACTGAGCTCCCAACTGGAAGCAGCAATAAAGTTCACATTATTTCTTCAGCCTTTAATACGGGTACAGAAGATGCCTTCCCCACAGCCAAACACTCAGAGGAAAGGCTGGTGAAGAAGTTATTGCCTTCTAACTGCGCTAGACAGAAAACACCATGGGAGAAATCAGGGTGGACATATAAAAGAATGGGGCATAGTGGGCAATAAATCTGATTCACTAATTATCTGGAGATCCCATGTCATCCTAATGGTTATATTGCACGTGGCTGACTCAATACAGCGGGTAGTTTCTCTTACAACAATTGAGAGCATCTCCAGAGAACAATTGCAAATACCTATCAAGATCATCCTAATGTAAGTGAATGATGGTGGCAGCAACACAAGTCACCACCTATCACTGCAGTTTCTAAATCTGTTAGGGGAATATACATCCTACTGCTGACAATAAAGAAAGTGCTAAATACAGTTAGGCTTTTTTATTATTTGTTTCCCCCCTAATTACAGTTATTTTATTGCAACACTGATGGCAGCCCATCAGCATTTGTTCATTCACTGTAGCATTTCATGATGCCAAATCAGGCTTCAAAATATTCCTGTGTTATAGAGCTCACGTTGAATATGATTTCTTGCACAGAGCGTGAATGGTTACATGCATTAGTTTCTTATGGCTCTCAAGCTTGCTCTTAGTTTCCAAACTCACTAAAACTGCATCTGTAATCATGCAGTATATCACAGTAGGCTATTAATTTAGAAGATAAAATAATCTGTCTATACAGTTCAGCAGCCCAGGCCAACTGCCATCTGAGTGAAGGGACAGTAAGTGATACATCCTGGCTGTAACACCAGTTTAGCTCCTTTATTTTCACCACACCACACAATTATGGAGACTGAAACTCATTTGATCTTCAACCCTACTGTTCCCAGATAGGGAAAACTCAGGCTTTCAGCAAGGCAGAAGCTCACAGTTGGATTAAAAGCACATTAACCTCTTCTCAAACTCCAACACAGCTTTAAACTGTCCACACTGATATACCCACAGCTAAGCAGCTCCGCTGCTGGTCACTGTGCTGCAACCTAAATTTGAGATACTTTCTTGGGGACAAAGGGGCTTCTGAGGTAATGCACTGTTAAGAGGGCACAGAGGCAGAAGCTGGCCACAGTACGATGTCAGATAATAGCATTATCCCAAGTTTTAAACTTTTCTCCTCTTGACGGCTGTGAAGTGTCACTTGCACATGTAGCAGAGCCAGAAGGGCTGTAGAGAAGTGCTTTCCATTAGATAGTTTAAGTAGCTTGTGGAAAGACAAGTCAATTTAAGATGACAAACCTCGGACAAGGATTAGCATGTTGATGAAAATGACACTTGGAAATAATTGCTTACATCTCTGGATTTGGGGTGAAAAGTCGCATTTTTTCTTCCAAAGAAGAAACCTAGATGGGATATTGACCTTCAGGGACAAGGCGGTGTGAGCAGTCCTTTGTGGGGGAGGCAGAATCTCTCCATCACCTTGCTCTCATCTCTGGGCTGCAGAGCCAGCCTTTGTATGCCATGAATAAGACCAGGACAGGTACATGAGTTACACTTCCCATTACATCCCTCTTTTCTGCAACTGATTCCTGCCCTTCAAAGGACTACTGATCCTCTGTTAAACAACCATTTCACACTGTGCAGCACATCATTTTAAGATAACTCCCCTGCAAAAGCTTTTATGTTACTTGAATGTCATGTTCCAAATGTCCCACCAGGAACAGGGCTAAACACTCAGTTTGTTAAACATCCTTAAGCTTCTAGGCCAAGGTTAAAATTCTGCCTTGCGATGAATACTGCTATGAAAATCCTACAGCTGGTCAGCTGCCTGCAGAAAAGTCAAACCTTTTCCTGTTACTGATCACTATGGTGCTCATACCATGCACTGCCTTTTCAGGGGGCTTCCTGAAGTGGCTTTCGTTTGACCAAGTATGTGTTGATCGAAGGCAGGTTCCTGACCAGGTCTATCCCCTCCTCATAGATTAGTGCAAACCAGTCTTTCACTGAACCACTTCATTCGAACTTCAGATGAGAATAAAAATAAAGAATCCTAAAATCTTCTTAATCAACAGAAAGGTACTCCGCACCCCAGTACGAATAACATGCCTTAATATAAAGCCCACAACACCCTACCGTTAGATGGAAACGTAACCAGCTTTAGGACTCCAGCTTTAGTGCTCAAATGCATTAAACCAGGTTTCAGACCCTGCACTTTCTATCAGGTCAGAGCCTGCCAGTGCTTTCTCATCTCCACCCAAGTGAGAACTCCCTAAAGTACAGGAGTTTACGCAAACACTTCATACCTGAAGTACGGCAGCAGCCACCTTATGCAGCTGCAGGAAAAACAGCTAAACGTCAAAAGATTGGCTTTATATGAGCAAGTAACGCAGCAATTTAAACATTCTCTCAGGTAGTCCCTAATCCAATAGAGCTGTAAGAGCAGCAAGCGCTGATTTTGTTTGCGTTGTTTTGCTTTTCCCCAACTACAATCATTACCCAATTACTACACAAAGTACACAGCAACTCATAAATTATTGATGGCCAAAGTGAGCTTTACAGAGCAAGAGAGCAAACTGAATTACGCTGGTAAACTTCAAAGAAAAAAACAAAATTTTGACACACTCCCAGATCTTTAATCACTAATACTGAATTAGTTCTCAGGGATGTTTCCCTCAATAGTCTGAGGGCAATCCAGCAGATGCCTGGCCAGGCAGCTACTTTGTTGCTCTAGTTTACTGGCTGCTTTCACATTTATGCTTTCATTTCAGGTCTGGAATGAAGTGTATGTGCTTGAGCTTCTGCCTGCTCGAAGATGGATGGGTCAGAACCATGTGTTAACTGATGGAGCAAGCAGGTAGGCAAGGAAGTGGCTTATGCATGTAGAAACAACCAGCAGCGTATCCGCAGTTTATCCATATAAAAATTCTATATTTTTAACTAGTACCATGTTAGTCACTTTATGCAGAAATAGATTTATTAGATGAAGTAGTTATCAAAATGGAAGAAGTATATGCATCAAGGTATGCTGTATCTCAATTGAGAAGGGAAAATGCAGATACTGGTGTTAATTGTATTTATGTGATAGAGTTTTGTGATACCATTCAGAATCAACATCTGAACAGGCCTATGTATGAAAGATAGAAGACATAACTGTCCAGGAAATAAAAATAATGAACTATTTCAGCTCTGTCAGTTAAAATTCAAAGTGTCTTCCTTCTTCTGTAGGTGATTTTCCTCCATTTCAGTGCAAGTGCAAAAATAACTTGGCATAAATGCAGGGACGGTAAAACCCTAAAGAACAACAATAAATACTTGTAAGATTTTTTCACTTACAGTGTTGCTGCAGATTGAGTTAGATATGAAAACTTGGAAAAGAGTGCTTGGGAAAGAAGGGGTTCATTAGTACAAAAGCTCCTCAGACCAGGAAAGGTAAGTGACTTACTATCTTGTTTACAAGCTAAGGGGGTTTAGTGAATAGAAATCAGATTGTAACTAAACATAAAAAAAGATGAGGTCAAATACCAAAATTGGGAGGTGCCAGGATATAGATGGTGGGGAAAGTGTGTTCTGAGCATTACTTGAGACAGCAGCTATTTATAACTTGGTTTTCTGCCATTACATAAACCTATATGCCTCATGAAACAGCTTTAGCCTCCACTTGCAGTGAGGTTGAGGTGTAAAGCTTGGAAGATGGCTTCTTTTATGTTGTTTCTTGAAGTTGCAAGATCATGGAGTCCCTTTGTAAAATAGTTTATGAAGTGAGCTTGCTGTGTATGGCTTCTTAACACATAATTAAGTAGATCTGTAAGGAATTGGAATCAAAGGTTTTGCCATGACAATAACTCTTCATGCTCTTGATATAGTCCGTAATTGAGGCTTATTCCCTGGAAGCTGAAAGCTTCTTTTGTTCTGATTTTGAAACAAGTGTTAAAATAATGTATACCCATGTGAAACTTAGTAATTCCATAAGCCTCAGGTGTTTGTGCTAAGCAACTACTCTGTGTGCAGACAAACAGAGTGTTATGCAGTGCATGCAGTTCTTCTCTTAGAGAAGAAGCAATTGATGTCTCCAAAAATGGATCCAGCATTTAATTAACATATGCTGGTCAAGCCATACATCAACTTGCAAAATCAATAACAGCCTGCAGGACAAAACACTAGTGCTGTTGTATAGTTAAGCTGGCAAGGAAAATCGGGCTTCATCTTAAGGTTGTTTGTTATATGTGACTACAGCAATGTAAGTAAATGTATGCTGTATGCTTTTACTAGGCAGAAACGGTTTCCATTGGAAGGTGCACTTTCAGCTGTAAGGTATTAAAAAGTGAACTGTTAACGGGCATGAATAGATTAAAAGTGGTGTAAATGAGAGCTCACTTCCTGCTGGACAAATGAGTTCTATGTTGATTTGTCCCCCTTTTTTTTTGCAGCTGCTACTGGAGGGTCTGGGGCTTCTTTGGCAGGTTTTCAAAACTGACATTGCCCAGTTTCTTGAGTGTTTTATCCATCCTGAGGTGATTCGTTCAGACCTGCAATAAGAGGGGGAATGAGAGATGGCTTGCTGCTGAGCTGGGTACAAGAGATGCTGGGGGTTTCTAGGGATGGCTGTCTACATGGGTAAGAAATGGGTCATGAGGTGCTTTATTACAGGTATTTTGCTTTCACAAACAGTGAAGCTGTTTTAACCACTGAAGACAAAGGGTGTGCTGTAATGTATGCAAGTATGTGAAAGGAACTTTTCAATTTCCCCACAGGTTTCATCTTGTTCCCAGAGCTGATGGAAGCACAGAGGGAAGTCCCACCGCTAATGAAACATGTCACCTGCAAGTATTTAGCACCTAACAGCACTGGCAGGTGGAGCTCAGGGAGAAGTGTTAGTGAGTAGTTAGTTAACTCTCACATGGAATGAAATTATCTCTTTAGGAAGGTGTTAGTTGAAGAGCACTGTTTCTGTCATGGTTAACTGTGAAACTATCTTAAATTTGCTAATTTACACTATGGCTCACAGTTGTAACAATTGTCATTTAAAGGCTGGGCTGGTAACAATTAAAAATGGAACAATATGAAGATGTATAGTGATTGTTCTGATCTCCTCCAGAAAATAGAGGAAATTACACAGCATTTCATCAGAAATGTATGTTGCAGGGGTGAGAGAGAATATAACAAGACTTCTGATAGTCTGTAGATGTTTTTTGTGAGTGGCAGATTTGATTCCTTGACCTTTTTGTTCACTTAAGCAGCTTACCATTCATGCAACTCTTCTTTCAGCAAGCTGCTGTGTTCTTAGTCTGCTCCAGTGTATAAAATGAGACAGAGCTACCTTCTTTAGAACTCAGGAGTCTGAGTTCTGTACCGTTGCTTTTCCCTCTAATTCCATTGCTTTCCTCATTTTTGGTAGTACAGAGCTGAGTTTCACAAATTTAGTCAAATTCTGAAGCTGCATTTCCTTATAACGATTCAAACAATTGGCTTTATTCTTTGTTTTCAGAATTCATAAATTGGGAATTTTTAAATGTGTGGCTTAACAATGTATTCTTCTCTGCCTGATAAACTTGTGCCCTTCTAAATTTAGTCTGAATATGGGTCAGCTTTTATAAACTTACGTAGTGAAGTCCTGATCCTGTAAAGAACTTGAGATGTTCTGCCAAGCTCATTAAGGAGTATTGTGTAAACTGATGCAGGTGTGTGGATCTTTCTGAAGTTCTGTATGTGTTCTGCTGGGTAAGGTTTTTCATGGAAAGCTAAACAGACTGAAATAAGTCTTAAAAGTAGCAGTTAATTATTAGGAGCGCAAAGGAGTGTGACCTTAAAAGTTGGCTGGTGGGACGGTAATGTTAATATGCGAGTTCTACTGTTGGGTGGTTGTTAGCCCTGCAGCATAGATGCTACTGTGGGAACTGAGCAGTTGTTTAGCCTGCAGCACTTGCATCATTACTTCTCCAGGGGTAAGGAGAAGGGAGCTGGAGGAGTTGAAATGGCTGTCTTGCTGCCATCACGTTGAATGTTGCAATGCCTGTAGAAGTACTGTGAGTTCTAGTCCTTCAAAATCAGTGGCAGTAGTGGAAAGGATGTCAGCAGGATCCAGCGTACAAGCATATTTCTGGACTATGGCAGGATATTTGGGTTTGTAGGTTATTAGTAACCTTTACTCCAGAGAGGTATTGAAGGGTAGGGCTTAATATTTGATTTTAGAGCTGTGAAAGTGGTTTAAGCCTTGCATAGAAATAGTATCAATAATTTTCTTTCATTTCCTCGTCTGTTTTCTGCTTCTTGGTCTGTGTCTTGCCTCCATGAAAGCAAAGGCTTGCTTTTTAGTGTAACATAACTAGTTAGCTTCTGATCTATGCCTTGCTTTGTGTGTTGATGTTGTTGAACCCTGGTGCCACAGTTGCCTCTTCATATAGTAAGCTTGGGAATCAAGACAAAACCAACAACATCATAGCTTGAAGTCTGGCAGTTCTTCAGTGCTTTGAATACGAACACCCCTGCCTTCTGGCTGGAAGGGCTAGGCCCTAGGAGTGTGTTACAGGGCAGAACTGTTACTCTACAGCAGCAGTAGGCTGACAGAGGGTACTTGAGCTCTTAGATGTTGTCTGCACCTGCACTGAATATTAAACTCCTGACAGCCAAATCTTTGTAGCTGTTGGATGAGGTTCAAGGTGAGCCCTCTACATGGAAAATACAACAAAGAAATGGAGGTCTTCACAGATTCAGAGAAGAGACTGAAATGGCCAATAGATGGCCTTTGGGCTGCTTGCTTGCAGTGAGGTAATTTAGTTTTTGTTGCAGATTAATGAGTCAGGTGCTTGCAGGATCTGTGGCTCTTGCTGGAGAGTTGCAACCTTTTCTAGGACACAGTTGTTTTGCCATATGTTCTGTGCCCCAGGCTGTAGAACAATGACTGAATACCAGAACTGCTGCTAGCACAAGGTCCTTAAGTGCATGACTGGGAGGTGACTGACCACAAAACTGCATATCTACTGCTAAATATTTGGAGAACTGGTGAGGCATTATACAAATGATGTTTATCTTGCCACAGATGATCATTTAATAGGGTAATTACTGGGTGAAGTATACGCTGGAGTGCAGTTGGAACTATTTAGAAATATGGTCTTAGTACATACTTTTTCTTCCTGCTTGTAAAGACGGAGGCTGTCTGCTGAGAAAGCTTGGAGAGTACTGCAAGCCTAAGTGCTAGGAATATAGAACTCTTTGTGGTTCATTACAATTCTTTCCTCAATGTTAGTAGCTTCAATTATGAATACCATACTACCGAGGAAGGTAGACAATGGTCCCTAAGAGTTTAGCTTCAGCTAGCTGTAGGAGTAAAGTAAAACCTAAGAACTATTGGCTATGATAATAATGTCTCAAGCTGATGGATTTTTTTCCTCGTGCAGACTGCAGATTCAAAGGTATAGGTATACCTTTGGCTTGCCTTTTACCTTCCATTTTTATTCAACTGAATTGTGGAGCAGTTCCTTGGGGATTTTTTAATAGGCTAAGGATGTCCCAATTATTGTATTTACACTGTGTTTTCAGAAATAACAATTCCTGCTTACACCTGCAGACTTCTCTTCTCTGATTTTTGTTACAGACTGTATATCATCACCTTGGTGATGCCAAAGCTACGCACTTGGACTGCATAATCATGAAAGTAGCTCTGTACTTAGGCTGAGGAATTTTAGACAGCGTGTTTTTATTTGGCTGGGATGAAGGTTTTGGGGTATTTGCAGGATGCAAATGATCATATTTCATACGGATACAGCTGAAAGTACCTCAGTCCTCTCAGCCATACTAAAAGCATTTAACACTTAGTGCCTGTGTGACTATGGAAGCTCTTACTGGGGAAGAAAACCAGTAGACTACCTTCAGAAGCCTCCAAGCAAGACGCTTTAGACTGTGACTGAAAATTTGTTTCTTTCAGATGTCCCTCGAGTCAGAATTTGATTGAATTTAGAGACCCGAGTTCTCATTGAAGTCCTTTAAACTACGGGAAAGAACAGGACTTATGTCAGGATTGCAGCTATGAATGGAATCAATTCATTGAAATGAACGTTGTGTAGAAGCGTGGCATTTATTGACAAACCTAAATTGTCTATAGGAATGTCCTTCAACAGCCATGCTTTTCTCTTTCAAGGCACTTCATAAGTAAATGTATACAACGTAGAGGCTATATACCTTAAGCAGCCATAACTTCAGTAAATGCACTGTATACTTTGTTCATCTGTGAATAGTAATTGAGTCTTGGACTGCTTTTATAGTGTGCAGAGAGTAATACAACTGCCATGATGTATAATAATGCTTAAGAGCTCCAGGGAGGCTCATTTACATGATAGTGAGGGAAATGGTCTTGCAAGGAATAAAAATTAAGAGGTTGGTATTGTGCATGTTAGAGATATATTTTGAAATAGTGGAAGTCTGACATGAAGGAAAATTATGGGGGGAAAAGTGGTGTAAAAGGCCATTTAAAATGCTGTTTAGAACAACAGTAGCCTTTATTTCTCCTCTCCCTTGGAAAAAGGGGTTCAGTTCCTCTGTGAGTGCTTGGTAGAGATGTTAAGTCTGCCTTTAGTGAATTGGGCACTTCAGTTCCTGAAGATCCTGATGATCTGATGGGGAGTGCAAGGCAACCCAGGTGCATAACTGAGAAATGCAGAGTTTTCAAAACTCTGATGTGGTCAGATGGGAAGGAAAGATTTTATTAACAAGATCAATGCGTTCTCTGGGCACAACATTAGTTTTTACTTGTTTGCTATCAGTTGGATGTCTGTTTCCTCACTGCTTGGATAATTCCTGAGAGTGTTCAAGCCTTGTCCAAGCTCGTACTTAGTGGCTAAGGACTCTGTAGCTCTCATTGGCTTGCTGCTGCTTCACAGGGGTGTTCATCAAAACATCTCGACTGATGCCAGGAATGTTATAGCAGAAAGGCAAATCAGAAATAAGATGCCCAGGTGTTTAGTAATGAGCATGAAATGTGTGACAAATGTAGAGCCTTGGCAGCGTGGTATGATTTGGGCTTTCATGTTTCCTTGGTGCTTGTGCATTCACTATTTCCACCCATGTCCTAAGTGTTTGCTAAGAGGAACTGGAATGATTCAGTTGCATCACTTGAGTAAATTATTTGAGATCTAAGGGACTCAGTGTTGTCTTTTCAAAAAGCAGATCTCAAATACCAGTGAAGAACAAATATTCAGTGTCTGAAAGCTCAGTTTAATCTACACCATGTATTGATTTCCCCTGAAAGTAATGAAGGTTAGTAGGAAGGGACCTGCACACTGTAAGAGGGTGGAAAAAATAAGGAATTGTGCTTAGCTCCACTTGTATTTTCTTTCTGCACCAGTTTGCTACTGTATCTTGCATGGGTGGAGGTCTTTGTGCATACAGTTGGTGGATGCATATGCTGAGCCTGTTCTTTCAAATGAAATCTGGAAGACTAGCCATAAATCTGCAATAGATGAAGTCTGTTTTATTCTGGCACCACAGAAGATCCGATCTTTTTCTTAAGGAGGGAGGCTGATGGGTATATCTTGTTCCAGAGCTTTATTTTTGAAGTCACAGGCTTATTTTCAATAAGTAAGGTTTTCCTTGGACTGTTTTGCCCTGTGTTTTTTTGGCTTTTGGAAACAAAACTTCTATTTTTCCCCTACCAAACTGGCCATTCACTGTTTTCACTGTAACACAATGAGAATTCCCCCACTGTATAGTTTGAGGGGCCTCATTAGTGGTACAATTTGTCAGGTGCAGGTGTTTCTTCTACTGCAAAGTAATGAAGAACCACTTTCTAGGGAATCTTGTGTACCTGGCTGAGTGGTTTGAGTTCTGAATAGTCTGTGGCTGCTTTTGTTCTACTATGAAGCAGTGTCAAACTTTATTACTGTACCTGTTTGAGATTCAAGACAGTTACACGTGGTTCCCTGTTTGTTCTTTCTAACTTTAGCATAGCAATACCACAAAGGCTGTCATTTATAGCAAGGCTGAGATGGGCGGCAGCAAGATGTGCTGTGTTTTGGTGCAAAAAGGGAATTGTGCTGTCTGAATAAGCTCATCTGTTGCACTACCAAAAATGTGTCAGTACATGGAACGTGTCAGTAAAACTTGGTGAATGGGACTGACAGTGGAAGTGCTTTTGGGAAGAGCGGAGCCTTCCTGTGGAGTGAGCGGCAGGGACAAGATGGCTACGCTGCTTTCTCTTGAACCCAAGAGTTTTCTTTATGATACCTGTGTCATCAGTTCCTGTGGATGTTATCCTGGTGACTAGTCCATGATATTCCCCATAGTACCTTTGAGATGCTGTAAACTTTTCATTACCTGTCCCCTAAAGTGTTGATGTAAGCACAGTGGCCCAGCTATTTGTGAGTACTCCCAAGTTTATTTTAAAGTCAGAAGAGAGTGAGGGGAGGGTATTTACAAATGCAGATCTTCCAAGGCTCCCTGTATAGCTGGGGAGAGATCCTACGGAAAATGATTTGCATCAGTCCTGACTTAGCTTCTGTCTTAAACCGCAGGATCTGCAACGATGGGCCTCCTTAGCTGAAGTTAGCCTCTGTGAATGCTCCCAGAGGTACGCTGAGAAGCTCTGAGCGTCTGGTCCATCATTTTTAAAGCATACCAAGTTCCTGTGTAAAAGATGCTGCTGGAAAGCAAAGTATTATTATTGTTGTCATAAAGTTGACATTAGTACATCTGTGTGTCCTAGGGGAATGTGCTGTGTGAGCATAAAGTGACTTGGTAGTTTTCCATCCTTAAAAAGACAGTAGCTTTTAGAGCTATGCTACCCTTGTTTATAAAATATATCGATCCAGCAGCATCGTGTTGAAATATGACTTCTCTCACTAGCTAGCGACTGGAAGTAGCTGTAGCAATTCAATAAATTAGTATGAATACAGGCAGAGGTAGGAAATGGTGCCTGGTCTGGCAAGGGACTGGTTCAAAGGTTTATGTGGCTGTCATGTGTGCTTTAATTGGTGCCACATGTCTGGGTGCATTTACGTGAAACTTTCCTTGTGCAGAGCATGTTTTGCCTGGAAGAACCCCCCAGGTTTTTTCATTTGCTGATTGCAGGTTTTGGTATGCATTTGCTACAGAAGAGCATCTCTCTTTGGGAAGAAGAGTTGCTAACTAAAATAGCTTACAAATGAAAGACAATTAGTAAAAGGAGACTTCGTTAAGTTTAAGCAAAGCAGTAAATGAATGCTAAGAAGTGTCCTCTGTACTTAAGCAGGAGCAGTGAAACTCCTAGTTCATCGGTGTCCTTTAACCATAAGTCGGTAAAACTTGGTGCTGAGTTTTGTCGTGTGGCTCAGGATACAGTGGCTCAGGATGGCTTTAGCCTCACTGAAAATCCGTATTTGATGTGATTTGAGGTCTATTTCTTTGTGTGAGTATTCATTTCAACCATGAGGATGACTTTTGTCTGAATATTACTGAGTTTAACACCTCAGCTGCTCTCCTGTGAGGTTACTGTTGGAAGAGAGAGTTCATCTGGGCCCTTAGCAATATCCATTTGTCTATCATCTGTCTCTCAAAGGGTCAAAGCTACTTAAAGTTTAGACAAAACAGATGGCTTTACTACAGGCATGAGGATGGAGTTACAAGACTTTGTGGTGAGTGCCGTCTCAGCCTTGAATTGTTTTGAAAGCCCTGTGCAGGTCAGCTGCAGCCTCACACTTCTGAAAGACAGCTGGAGCATCCTGCCCTTGGTTCTTCATAGCTCCTGCTTGAACCAAGAGACTGATTGTTTCACGCTGCCGTCATCAGATGCTTAGAATGAAAGTTCACTTCCTAGTGCCTGCTGGTGCGAAGCCGTGCCATGCTCTCTGCTCCTTTCAATGAGAGCAACAGCAACTTCAGGCTTAGGGCTTGATGAGGCATTTTGTCCCTTCAGCAGGTAGCAGTGATGCAGTCACATGCAAATGCTCCAGCACCTTTGTGACTGCATTCATCGCATTACAGCTGCTTGTTACATGTAATACCTTGCCTCACTGCCATCCTTTCCATTTTGGTAACAGGAAAGCCAGTAGCTGGAGGTAGGTGAGGGCAACTCCCTCATCTTACATTTTCAGAAAGCAGTGGTGGAGGGGGAGGGAAATACCTTATTTGTTTTAGCTGTTTCTGTTGCTACGTGTAAGCTAGTATCGCGTATAACTTGTTCCAGCAGAAGTGTAGCAGGATACGGTCAAACCTTTCCCCACGAGCTGAACATGGATGGGGGCCTGCTTGAGATGGTACTAGAAGCAGAAATGGTGAGGATGCCTTACAGTAACTCTAGGTTTGCTTGGGAGGCTCCCGTTTCTGTGCTTTATTGACGGTGACATGAAATGGTGTGTGGCTGAAGCACAGGCTTTGCATCTTCACATCTGCAAGAGCACCATGCCATTCAGAGCAGAAATGTTTGGTTTGCGTTAGGTACTTCTGTCCTAAAAAAGCTGTCAAAAAAAGGTGTGTGGGGGGAAGCTAGGACTGTCAGCAGTGCTAAAGCCGGTACAGGTCAAAAGCTAACAGGATTGCAGTGCACTTCTGCAATTTGTACTCTGCTGGAGTGGCATTAATGGCTGCTTGCCAGTTGTGACACCCTGCCAGACAACTTGCATTACTGGTCCTGGTACATGCCACAATGCATGTTAATGCCTCTAATGTTGCTTGCAAAGGGCAGCAAACGCTTGCCTCCTTGAGAAAAGGCAAAGGGAACGTGGAAGGGCTGCCAGAAAGGTGTTGCTGACAACTGTGAATTTGCTGCTGAGAGATGAATAAATAACCTGGGTAATGTTATGCAGAAATCATTTGTCTTTGTTTTAGCCTGGGCTGTGATGTGTGTAGAAGGACCACGTAAGTTAAAATAGTGCTGTTGCCACATCAGCTTTGCACTGCTGTGAATTGGAATGTAAATTCTAAGATGAGGCAGAACTGATGCAGCTGGATTCCTTACAGATGAAAACTAAACTCTGACATTTTAACACCTCTCCAGCAGAGAGTCTGCCACCCCCCTCTACCTTCTTGGGATTTATGGCTTACTGTTAAACTGGCTGGGAGACCTAGTGCTGATGGAGCAGCCAATCCCTGAAATAGGTTTCTGGTGTCAGGCTGGCACAGTGCTTATGCCTGCATTAGATGGTGTAGAGGCTAAACAGAAATATTCTAGCTGGCAACTGCCTAAATAAGCCAATCACTCTGCAAGTGGAAGGCAGAGCCGTGAACCTTGCCTTCCTACCCTGCTTTGTAATTCGTGTTGTGCAACTATCCTGTAATTCGCAAGGTCGGTTTTACTTAGATTTGTCTTTCACAAGGAAAAGATTCTTCTCTTTGATTCTTCTCCAACTGCAATATAGTTTGGTGTAGTAACCTAGATGCATTTTGTCCTGGTTTCATAATAATAACTTTTAGCAAGGAGTTGCATAGGATGAAACTGCTTAAACTTGTACCATGGACATGATAGTCCAGGCTGGCAGTGATGATCTTGAAAAGAGAAGCCTCAAGGCTATCAAACAGGACTATAGGGGGCTGGGACGGTTGGTGGAGGGAGCGGGAGTGCAGGTGGTGTTTTCGTCTATCCCTACGGGGGAAGGGAGAGGCACAGAGAGGACATGGAAAGCTCACGTGGTTAATAGGTGGCTCAGAGACTGGTGCCGGCACAGAAATTTTGGGTTTTTTCACCATGGGGAGCTTTACTCGGCACCCGGCCTGATGGCCTCAGACGGGTCCCTATCTCCAAGGGGAAAACGGATCCTAGGCCAGGAGCTGGCGGGGCTCATAGAGAGAGCTTTAAACTAGGCGAGAAGGGGGACGGGGCTCAAACAAGGCTTGTTGGAGCCGTGCCGGGGGAAACAATGGCTAGGCTGGGGAAGAAGGCGATGGCCCAGCTGAAGTGCATCTACACTAATGCACGCAGCATGGGTAACAAACAGGAGGAGCTGGAAGCCATCGTGCAGCAGGAAGGCTACGACTTGGTTGCCATCACGGAGACGTGGTGGGACCGCTCCCACGACTGGAGTGCTGCAATGCCTGGCTATCGGCTCTTCAGGAGGGACAGGCAGCACAGAGGGGGTGGTGGCGTGGCTCTCTACATTAGAGAATCT
The DNA here is from genome assembly GCF_013377495.2 of Cygnus atratus. NCBI lineage: Eukaryota > Metazoa > Chordata > Aves > Anseriformes > Anatidae > Cygnus > Cygnus atratus. The sequence goes on from NC_066383.1 coordinate 3,470,472, forward strand.
TTTGATGTTGTGGAACTCCAGGCTGGGAATGATAAGGTTGAATCCCTGTGGGTTAGGATCCGCGGGAAGGCCGGCAAGGCTAGCGTCCTGGTCGGGGTCTGTTATAGACCGCCGAACCAGGATGAGGAGACGGATGAGGAGTTTTATAGGCAACTGACAGAAGTTGCAAAATCGTCGGCGCTTGTCCTCGTGGGGGACTTCAACTTCCCGGACATATCCTGGAAACACAACACGGCACGGAGAAAGCAGTCTAGGAGGTTTCTGGAGAGCGTGGGAGATAGCTTCCTGACGCAGCTGGTCAGTGAACCCACCAGGGGTGGTGCCCCGCTAGACCTTCTCTTCACAAACAGAGAAGGACTGGTGGGAGATGTGGTGGTCGGAAACTGTCTTGGACAGAGTGACCACGAAATGGTAGAGTTCTCTATTCTTGGCGAGGCCAGGAAGGGGACCAGTAAAACTGCTGTCTTGGACTTCCGGAGGGCTGACTTTGAGCTGCTCAGGACGCTGGTTGGCCGAGTCCCTTGGGAGGCGGTTCTGAAGGGCAGAGGAGTCCAGGAAGGCTGGGCGCTCCTCAAGAAGGAAATCTTAACGGCACAGGAGCGGTCCGTCCCCACGTGCCCAAAGACGAGCCGGCGTGGAAGAAGACCGGCCTGGCTCAACAGAGAGTTGCGGCTTGTGCTTAGCAGAAAAAAGAGGGTTTATAATCTTTGGAAAAAAGGGCGGGCCGCTGAGGAGGACTACAAGGATGTAGCGAGGCTGTGCAGGGAGAAAATTAGAAAGGCCAAAGCTCATCTGGAGCTCAACCTGGCTACTGCCGTTAAAGACAACAAAAAATCCTTTTACAAATATATCAATGCGAAACGGAGGACTAAGGAGAATCTCCATCCTTTACTGGATGCGAGGGGAAACCTAGTTACTCAGGATGAGGAAAAGGCTGAGGTGCTTAATGCCGCCTTTGCCTCAGTCTTTAGCGGCAATACCGGTTGTTCTCTGGATACCCAGTGCCCTGAGCTGGCGGAAGGGGATGGGGAGCAGGATGTGGCCTTTGCTATTCATGAGGAAATGGTTGGCGACCTGCTAAGGAGCTTGGATGTGCGCAAGTCGATGGGGCCAGATGGGATGCACCCGAGGGTACTGAAAGAACTGGCGGAGGAGCTGGCCGAGCCGCTTTCCATCATTTATCGGCAGTCCTGGCTATCGGGGGAGGTCCCAGTTGACTGGCGGCTAGCCAATGTGACGCCCATCTATAAGAAGGGCCGGAGGGCAGACCCGGGGAACTATAGGCCTGTCAGTTTGACCTCAGTGCCAGGAAAGCTCATGGAGCAGATTATCTTGAGGGTCATCACGCGGCACTTGCAGGGCGAGCAGGCGATCAGGCCCAGTCAGCATGGGTTTATGAAAGGCAGGTCCTGCTTGACGAACCTGATCTCCTTCTATGACAAAGTGACGCGCTTGGTGGATGAGGGAAGGGCTGTGGATGTGGTTTACCTTGACCTCAGTAAGGCTTTTGACACCGTTCCCCACAACATTCTCCTCAAGAAACTGGCTGCTCGGGGCTTGGACTGGCGTACGCTTCGCTGGGTTAGAAACTGGCTGGATAGCCGGGCCCAGAGAGTTGTGGTGAATGGAGTCAAATCTGGTTGGAGGCTGGTCACAAGTGGTGTCCCCCAGGGCTCGGTACTGGGGCCGGTCCTCTTTAATATCTTTATCGATGATCTGGATGAGGGTGTCCAGTGCACCCTCAGTAAGTTTGCAGATGACACCAAGCTAAGTGCGTGTGTCGATCTGCTTGAGGGCAGGAAGGCTCTGCAGGAGGATCTGGATAGGCTGGAGCGATGGGCTGAGGTCAACTGTATGAAGTTCAACAAGGCCAAGTGCCGGGTCCTGCACCTGGGGCGCAACAACCCCAAGCAGAGCTACAGGCTGGGAGATGAGTGGTTGGAAAGCTGCCTGGCCGAGAAGGACCTGGGAGTGTTGGTTGATAGTCGGCTGAATATGAGCCAGCAGTGTGCTCAGGTGGCCAGGAAGGCCAACAGCATCCTGGCCTGTATAAGAAGCAGTGTGGCCAGCAGGTCTAGGGAGGTGATTGTCCCCCTGTACTCGGCTCTGGTGAGGCCGCACCTTGAGTACTGTGTTCAGTTTTGGGCCCCTCGCTACAGGAAGGACATGGACGTGCTCGAGCGAGTCCAGAGAAGGGCGACCAAGCTGGTGAGGGGTCTGGAGAACAAGTCTTACGAGGAGCGGCTGAGGGAGCTGGGCTTGTTCAGCCTGGAGAAGAGGAGGCTCAGGGGCGACCTTATCGCTCTCTACAGTTACCTTAAAGGAAGCTGTAGTGAGGTGGGGGTTGGTCTGTTCTCCCACGTGCCTGGTGACAGGACGAGGGGGAATGGGCGAAAGTTGCGACAGGGAAGTTTTAGGTTGGATGTTAGGAAGTACTTCTTTACCGAAAGGGTTATTAAGCATTGGAACGGGCTGCCCAGGGAGGTGGTGGAGTCGCCATCCCTGGAGGTCTTTAAAAGACGTTTAGATGTAGAGCTTAGTGATATGGTTTAGTGGAGTACTTAGTGTTAGGTCAGAGGTTGGACTCGATGATCTTGAGGTCTCTTCCAACCTAGAAATCTGTGTCTGTGTCTGTCTGTCTATGTTTCCTAGGGTAAGAAGAGATGGGCAGACAGGTGCCCCTTGCCCCTGGCAAGCCATTTCACAGGGAAGTGGTCTGAGAGATAGGGGTAAGTTTATAAGCATAGAGTTTGTCTAAGGAATCAGTAATAATAGACGCGGGGCTTTGGTAAACCTCTTCTAATGCAGCTTACTGAGATGGTTTAAAAACAAACAAACAAAAACTATTGCACAAGCTGACTCCTGGAGTGTGCAGTCCTTATAGCAAGTGCATGAGGAAGGAGCATCTTCCCACAGGTCAGGCGTCTGTCCTGTTAGCATGGATGGATGAAGGGCAGAAAGCTTCACTGTTTTTGACAAGTGACCTGTGGTCATGGACAGCAACAGCCATATGTCCTCGCGGTTAATGTGGGACGTCTCAGTAAGTACAAGTTTTTTTCTGATACTGTGCTGCGTAGGTAGATTCCAGGAGTAAGAATGCAGTTGTCGCTTTCTAGTTTGTAATTGTGGAGTAAGGACTGGTTGTGATTTTAAACTAGGAAGACGTTTTCTACAATAAATGTAACTTGTGGGGCATATAATTTAGTTCTTTGGCCCCAGGTGTGGAACTGTCACTGGCCACATGTGCAAGCAGGTGCCTGTGTTTTTTAAACATAGTGTTTTGCCTCATGAGAATCTGGGAGCCTTCCTTGCAGACATTGTTATTACACTGGTGTGACATACAGTTGCTGTGAAATACTTAAAGTGTGTCTGTACAAGCTGCTGCCATATGCAAAATACACTTGCATGGTTTCTTCTTAATTGTAAATAACTTCTGCTTAAGGCTACAAGAAAATTCTCTCTATAACAAGGGGTAGGGCTGTGTGAACAAATACTGCAAGTCGTGTATAAGCATTCTTGAAGGGCTATGCATGCTTAACAGATTGGAGAGTAGCACCTAATTCTGCAGTTATTTTAAATGCTTTTTGACATTTTGCATGGAATCGTGTGGATAACTAAGCTTGCAGTACACCTGTTATAGGAGTAGTCCACCAGATCCTTGTGTTTCAGGAACGCTACTAACAGAACAGGTAGGTGTAATAGATGACTAGGGTCAGAAGTAGTAACAAAAGCACTGAAAGCAGCTGGTGTGCAGCTCTAATGGGCTGTAGAAAACCTGCCAGGTAGCTTAAAATAGCAGATGTGTTTATGAAAGCACGGGGAAGTAGGACGATTACTTGTTTCTTCTCTGAGTAGTTTGTTCAGCGCAGAGTATTGCTTAGGTAACATTGGACCTGCTGGCAAAAACAATGACAAGACTTATCCAAGATCTAAGTTGTCTGTGCCAGATGGTGCCAGTTAATCTTTGTTTGCTGGCAGCCTGGAAAAACGCTGCATGAGACAGGTTTGTCTTGCTGGCTCAAGAGGTACCCACGCCTTGTCTTCCTTGTCTTTGTGCACCAAATACTTTGTGCAACTGCTGAAGTCTGTTCCCGAACCAAGTGGTGCATTTGAGTCCTTACCCATCTGAAATTGCAGATGTCAGACTTTTGAGGACTTACATAGCTCACTGCACACTCCAGCTAATACTGTGATTATTCTTGGCAGCTTCAAGTTTCAGCCCACTGAAACAGGCTGCTAGAGAAGTGTTCTGTGGCATGCTTTTTGTGGACCACGTATGGTCTTTATGTGTGCAGGGATCTTCATATTATCTTTGGGAGGATCACAGATTGAAAAAGGTAAGGGCACTGTTTTTGAGATGCTTATTCTCTGGAGCAGAGCTGACTGAAGCCAGAGATTCTTCACTTGGGCTTTGCATATGCTCATTTTAGATCTGGAAGAATTGATGAGCCATCTACTGGAGTGAGGAGTGGTCTTGCAGAAGCAGGTAGCATCACCTACCTGCTGAAACACCCTCTCAAAATGTTGCAAAAACAAAAGTGCCAGTCTACCAGCTAGGTCAGTGATTGCAAGCGTTTCCTAGACATACATGGAAATCTGCAGATGCTACACTTCCATTATTCACCCGAACCTGTCTTTCCTTCTGCTCAACATTTAATGGTCCAGTAAGCAGGACAGCAGCATCCTAGAAAGAAGGCACAGTCATCCCAGCCCTCAATTCTTTCTGCTCTGCTGAAGTGTTTCTATTAATAGCTGGGACAAGGGCTTCTGTCCCACTCTCTTGCTCTCTTATTAGCATGCTTTTAGTTTTCAGCAGAGCTGGCTGATGTGCTTATTGGACCTTGAAGGATTTGCTCCATGTCAGATGCAAGATATGAGTACAAATGCAAGACATGCTTTAAATTCATAAAAGAATTCTCACAGGGATGGTGGTGAAAAACAGCTAAAGATGTGTTGGTGTCCCTGACTTGCATACCAGAGGGATGCCTTTCTCAGTGTTCTTGGTAGGGTGAAATAGTCACCTGGTGTTTTTCATGTAGAATGGATGATCCTGTTTTCAGTCTCTTTTAGTGGCAACGGAGAAGCCTGCTGTTTGAGATCAGAACAACAGAAATGGAAAAACCCTGTTCAAAAAGCAAACCTTAGGAGTGAGGAATTGTAGCAGTTCATGTGGTTTATTTCTTTTCTACAGAGGGGAAAGTTCAATATTGGCAGCAGTGCAGAAACATGAATAGAAATTAATCTGAGCACTTAGAAGTACTGATCTTTATCCAAGCATCATAAAAAGTTATCTGAAGGTGAATTGGTAATGAGCTTGTTTATAGCTAGCTGAGGAACCAAATGCAACATACTTGTAGTTCTAAAGCTGAAAGTACTGATGCTATTGCTAGTTTGGGAGGGAGGTCAAGGATTGGCCTGTTTGTCAGAACACTTGAGGCTTTTCACGTCTACTTTTGGTCAAACACTTAAAGTACTTTGAAAAGCAGAGTTTAGATGAGGATTGGCAGGAGGTCTTTCCACTTCAGAGATTTTGTTTAGGAACCACAGGTCTGAAGTGCTAATCTCACCCACATGATGTGCATGCTACTCTCACCCTGATCAGTGTACCAGTTTATGCGTTTTTGCACGGCTAAAACAAACTGCAGAAGAGTGAGTTTGGTTTTATTTAGACTGTGGAGAAACCATTTTCAGGCATACTAGTCAGTTGCTAGGTGGACAGTTCTTTTAATTCTGCTGTTACCAGATGGGAAGGGATAAGCTGATCCCTAGATAAGCAGGGAACAGCCTCTTAGCAGCCTGCTTTCTTCAGAGATGGGACGACTTGTAAATGTTTTTTCTTTTGCTTCACACCAAGTTGACATAAAAATAATGCATGTGTGAGTATATCTATTAAGGAGCAAAAAATTAGAGGAGAATGAGATGCTTGGAAATCCTCATAACCCTTTTCGGGGATATCAGATGAGTACAGTTGATCTGAGTTTCCAGCACTGTGTTTTGTACTCTTCACCTGTGGCAGGTAAAGAGTTTTATAGACTTGTGAATTCTTAGATGGTGGGGAGCTCGAAGCAAGGTTCAGGACAGTTGGTTGCTGCTAAGCCAATTCCATCTATTCCAGATGAGAAATGAGGAGGAGCTCTGTAGGTTTGGTTCATGAGACTTCGTACATGCATTTTCTACGGCTTAACATATTACAGGAAGCTTTCCTTCTGCACTGTTTAGAATTCTGAGTTATAGTAAACCTCTCAAAAAATTGGGGGAAAACCAAATTCAGCCTGTTTCTGGGTTTTGTCAAAGCCAAAGAAAGCTGAGTTGAGAGTTTGACTTCGGACAAAGGCTTAGCTCAAATAAGCCTTAGTTCATTTGAAACCTCCTGTCAAGCTTTTGAGAAGCGATGCAAAAAAAAAAAAAAAAAAGCACGTCCATCCCTAGAACTACCAAGAAGCGTTACATCCACCTGTGACACTTCTGCTTAGGTTGTCTTTTTGTTGGCTTAAGACATCTCTTGAATTATTTTATATGTTGCCAGCATAAATCTAGGATAAAAGCTAGCACCTGCGTAGCCTTCAACTATGGCACAAACTAAGGAATACTTGTGCAGAATTGGATGGAGAAGAAAGTGCTTTATAAATTTTTAAAACACTTTTGAACTATCCAAATGTTCATTATAATGCATTATTCAATCAGAAAAGTGCTTTGCAAGGAGCCATGAAATATATCTTCATTGTAAGTGCATCTGTTGTTCCTTGCAAATGATTAGCTGTCACTGAGTTGTGAATTCTTCTTTTTGTGTGGTTAACATGATTTGTTCTAATTAAGGACTGACACTAAGAAGCTAGCTATATCTAATAGCGCTAGGGCTTTTGGTCATTGCTGCTTGCCAGGTCATAAACGTGGCTGACAACATAAAGCAGCACCAGTGTTGTATTGAGGCAGAGCCTGCAGACCTGTGCTTGTGCTCATTGTCATGAGTCCCATTGTTACACAGGCTGGGCTGATAGATAGCGCCAGCAGCAGGGGAAGCAGAGCAGGGGAAGACTTATTCTTAGAACTGGCTGATGTTTCTCACTGTCCTTTTTGGTAAGGGAAGGTTGGCAGCAGTGTCAAGAAATAGTCCTGTTGCTGAAGCGTGAGAGCTGTGAAACTCCCAAGGTCAGTTTTATTTCCCTCTTGTGCCCTTTAAAAGCAAAAAGTCACTACCTCCAGAAATAGAAGGGAGGCTGCTTCTGGGATTAAAAAGAAATTATGAAGAGAATAGTGATAATGCATTTGCCTGGACTTAAAGGGGAAAAAAGCTTAGAAGTCTACAGAGATGCTGCTCTTCTGTGTGCTAGTTGTAGCAAAATAAGTGTAGATGATAACATGGAGTGTTAGAGTGATGTGGGGTAAGAGGGGTTTTTGGTAATAAAGGATGTGGAAGATGCTGTGGCAAAGACCACAGAGAGGCTAGGCAAATGGAGAAGAGTTGGTGATGGGAAGACTTGCAGGGAAGCTCTTTGTTTTTCTAGAGTGGAAACCACCTTGTGTATGAACGGGGAACTCCAGACAGCATAAGAGTCTGGAAAGATAAAACTTTCAGCTTCTGAGGATGAAATTCACTTTAGGCAACAGGTTTGAGTATGTGCTGTGCAGCAGACATGAAGTGATGTGACATCTTGCAGTGAGTGTTTCCTTGGCAGACCACGTGGCTATAGACCCGTTCACCTGTTGGCATTAAGGAGCTGGAGAACATCTGAGGTGAAAATGCAAGCAGTGGAACTTGGCAGCTGCTTGTTCTTAAATGGGACAGGTGTGCATTTATGTACCTGCAAGGTTCCCTGCTGACTAATGCTTCCGAGTGATGACTCAATTTTACAGCTAAGAGCTTTATTCTGCACAAGCGTGGAGCTCCGTTGTATCGCTGTTCAGCGGAGGCTACATGTGACTGGTGGTTTTGCTGTCAAACTTTCTCCCTCAGCTGCCTTCCCCGGTTAGATCACTGTAGGACTCTTTCTGAGCTAGTGAAACAAGGTTTTTAAGGGAAGTAGCTGTCAAGAAATAAGCAGATTAGTAGCAAAGTAAGTTGCTATAAGAGATGGACTCCGTTGTTTCCCCCTTAGGCTGACTTTCGCCTGCCTCACTCCTCTGGCCTTGCTGCTCATTGTCCAGCTGTTGCACTCCAGATGAGTTGTCCTTCCCATTTGTTGTTGTTGGGCCTTTGTTTGCACTTGGAGGTGGAACAGCTGGGAGGAAGCTCACTGTAAGCTCTTCCAGACAGTTTCTATGGAAACTGTCAGCTCTCCAGCAGGTTCTCTGATGGGCACAAGCTGTGGATGCCTGTGAGTAATTGTTACATTTACACACTTCTGAACCTTACCCCTGGACACCAGCAGATCTTCAAAACGGTTTCCTAGGTGACTGCATTTTCCATGCTGGGACAGGAATGGGCATGTTAGCAATGCTTAAGCAGTGCTTTCTGCACCTCTTCTTGCTCGTGATGGAGTATCAGGTGAAATCTTGGGGCTCTAGGTGCTTGTCTGGGGTATTGTTCCAAGTGGGAACTGTTGGTCTGCAGTGGGTACAAGAATTATGCATTTCTGTATGAGCTGTGGTGCCCAGCTGGGTTTTGTCCTTATTGCATGGCTAATACAGCAACTGGATTTCAAAGCAGCTTTTTGTGCTAGGGTTCTGTCCCCTCCCAGCTTCTTGTGCAACTCCAGCCTTCTCCTTGCTGCCAGGGTGCTGTAAGAAGCCCAGAAGTCCTTGATTTTGTATAAGCACTGCTCTGCAACAAGTAAAACATCAGTTATCTGCACTATTCTTGTAGTGAATCCAAAACACAGCACCATGCAGATACTAGAAGGAAAATTAACAGTATCCCAGCCAAAACCAGGGTGATATTGAAATACAGTATCAGTAGAATAAATAATGGATGTTTGGAATCAATAAAACTGGTTTGGAGCGGGTGGAGCAGGTAAATCCTCCTCTTTCCGCTAAAATGGCAGCTTAGGGAGTCAGAGTACATTATTTCAAGTTCTTCAGCTGACTGAGACCTTTATTTTAATGACTACATGTAGTCAGTCCTTCTCTTGGAAAAGTGCAAGAGGGTTCTGGTCTGTCACTTCTGTCTTACAAGGGCATGTTTCAATGCAGCATGTTCATGGTCTGCTGATCAAGGACCGAGGCTTTCCTGTTGGGAGATGAACCTAGCAGCAAAAGCAAGGAATGGCTGTAATATGTTGCATACTACCAACTGTCTTGAAGCTGCGTGCTGTAATACTTCTCCTGTTGCCACCAGGATTAAGTGTAGAAACCATGTATAGCTCTGTGGAAGATGGTGCACCAGCTCCTGATAAGTAGAATTTCTACTTAATTGTATAAACTGACAGATTGGGAATATTCAGTGGAGTGTTCAGAGCCACTGAGCTGATAAGGAGTTGGACTGGAAATTGCAAGAAATCAGAATACTTGGAGGGGAAAAGGGAAGGCAGTTAAGGAGAGGTTGTGTGTACTTTAGAGAATGAAATCAGTTACTAAAAATAGGGGAAAATTGCATAGAATTAGGTGGGAGTACGTGTCTCCTAAATTCTACGGATGAGCTTTAAAATGCATGGAAAGAATCACAAAATGCATACAAAGGATCAGTTTCCATTAAAGGATATTGCTTTAGAGTAATCAGTATGCAATCCTATTGAATTCCATATCAGTTTCTTTTTCTAGGCATCCGTGAAGAGCTTTCTATAAAAGGCTGCAGTTAAACCATGTAGCTTCTGTGTGGGATTTTAGTGGAGAGAGCTTCTGGTCAAGTGCTTAATTGCTAGGAGCTGAAGTTATTCAGCTAGCAGGAAATATAGGGTGTTCAGCCCAGTCCCTTACCACTACCTACAAACATCTTGCTTAAATTGCCTGCTTGATACTCCTGGTGTTAACAGATAAGGGTGCGTGCTTCCAGTGGAGAGCTGAAGGTGTTTGACAGCTTCTGTGGGTCAGACTAGAGTCTGGGCTTGTAATGTCTATGAACTTAGAGGCTACGCTGGTGCCCAACAGCCGCCTTCTCTGCTCTCTGTAAAGAAAATGAACCATGTGTGGGAGCTGAGAGGTGCCTTCTGTATCTCAGGCATCTCTCCTAAGACAAAGGACAGCATCTTGGTTGTGGTGCCCTTTTTTGGGGCAGTAAGCTGCCTGTATAAAAGTGATCACATTTTTCATGTGAGTGATTTGACTGCCCTGCTATTGCTGGTGTTTCACCCTTGACCAATAATTGCTGAAGCCATAGCAAGGAACACTTAAGTCTGTTCAGTATGGACCTCTCTAAAACCTTGTTGGGTACTGTCTCTGGGAGGTTATTAAAATAGTGTTTTTCCATGCTCATTAAGAGCCTTGGGAGATGCTGAAAGGGCTCTCACTCTGCATGGAGCAGTTCAGTCAGTGGGGACAGAAAGGTGCCTAACCTTTTGCCTCATCTCCCATGAAATCCTTCTAAAGAAGTGCTTTTGTTTCTGTAACCAGTCACTCCTCATCTGGAAGTGGTTACTAACAGTGATCCGCACTGAGGGAAAGGGAAAATCTGACAGAGTTCGGTCCTGTCGGGTTTCGTGACTCCTGTTAATCCAGCTGGGTTTGTTCCCTGCATCCCCTGAGATCATAGTGCAGTGATGTCAATCCTCTGCATGCATATAAATGAGTGCACTGCAGTGGCTATTAAACCTGGGACAGGGAAGGGTATGTCTGCTGCCTTTACATAACCTGGACACTTGCATGGGGGAGAAGACTTTCAACTTTCTGTTGGCTCTGAGAAAGCCTAGTGCTGGCAGGGCTCATTAATTTTTAATTTAGTCTTCTCTTCGCTGCACTGCTGTTGTGTTTTATGAGGACATTATGCTGAAATGAAGGCTTGTAAAACAGAATTTCATAGCTTAAAAGGTACGGTCATTATAATAATCTGCATGCTGAACTAGAAGTGAGTGGGTATTTATAGCATGGCTAATACTAATTATTTTTTATTGTGATGTCATCCTTACCGGTCAACTGCACAGTAAGACACAATGTAGGCCAGAACTCCCCGGGCAGATGACTTTGGTTTGGGGGCCTTACAAGTGTTAGGGTGAGCTTCACAGAGGCTGGTGCTGGAAAAAATATCTGTCCTAATTCAGTAATATCCTTGTTCTACCCCATTGGCACAAACACCTGCATCTTGGCCCAAGATTATTGTGCATGGATGCATTTCTGTTCTATCACAATAGTTTTGGGATGGAAGACTTTCCATGCACTTGTCATTCATCAGGCCCAGAAGAGTTCCATCACCTAAGAATGCAGACAGTTATGCTAGAGCGTACTTGGTGATAGTTGCAGCCATGGAGTTGTACTTGGTTTTGCTGCTAACGGCTTCTGGGTTCTGCTCCTACAGGCCCCTACATGCTCTTTCATCTGTTTTTGTTAAATCTTATACAAAATATTAGCATGTTTTTCTTCTACTGTTTGTTAAAAATGTTTTAAATGGTTTCTTGTGTTGCTTGTTAAATACTACCTTATGTATTACTGCAATCCAGGATATCATTCAGTACTATTTCCACTGAAATGCATGTGCAATATCAGTTAGGAAGTCCACCTGTTAGAATAGAGAGGACCTGTGGAAAGACACTTCTCAGTATTGCTGCTGGTAATCTGTGCATTGTTTTGTGTTTCTGTAAATACAAAACTAACACGGTGCGTTTCCCTGCCCTAGATTCTTTGCTAGCTCTTGACAATGACTTAGGGATGGTAGGGGAAGGTGAGCTGTAGCTTCTGCAGTTTGGAGGCAAAACTCATTCTGTTGTAAATCCTGCGTTAGGCTTGGGCCACTCAGACTTCCAGGGCTGCAGCTTGAAGTGTGATGGACTACAGGGAGAAGTAGGACACTAGTCTAAAAGCATGTCTGGGCTACAGGAAGCACAGTAGCAAACCTCTTCTGATGTTGCAAGAGAATGTAGTTCCTTCTGGATACTCTTAACCCATACAGACTGAATGGCAAAAGCCCTTTTAAAGGGTCTCTGAGCTGTGCTGTGTGTGTTTTGTTTTGTTTTGTTTTTTTACCATCTCCATTTGATGTTTTAGGTCCTTATCAGCTGCCCTCTCCCAAGCAGGCAGGATCAGTGGCTCAGATGCAGCTGGGCTGTAAATAGCTTTTACAGAAGTAGCTTTGATAGCTGAAATATTTACTTTTTGACAACTTCTTTATGTGGCCTGTGATCTGCAGTTATTTCCATCTTTGACTCAGTTTTCTGAGAATGATGTGGTGGTTAACTTGATTGGAGCTGGATTGTCAGAATAATTCAGGTTGGAGGGGACCTCAGGAGGTCTGGAGTCCAAGCTCCTGCTCAAAGGTCTGTAAAGACCTCAGAATTTACTACAACTGGCTATCTTATGAGGAAAAGCTTTGAATGGGAATTGATGAGAAATTTCTTTGCAGTGAGACTTCCCATCACTCAATTGCTTATTTTATCGAGGTCCTTTCCTCTGTTGAAAGCTTTGTCTTTGCCCAGCCTTCATGTAGTACAATCTTTTGATTGGCTATTCCTGACTCCCCGCCTCATAAAAACCAACTGTGTGGAGAAGAGTGACAGCAAAGGACTTGCTCAGGTTCCGTTATGCTTTGGGGAAGAAAGCTTTGTAAATTCAAGAGCAAAACAAATTCTTCCTCCGTTGAAGGAGCTGTTTTGTACCTATCATGGGCCTTCTCTCTGCAGGATACAAAAAATGGGCTTGTGAATTGGTGGAAGATGTCTGCCAAGGCACATAACTAAGGTATGGAAGGCACTCCCTCTGAAGTTTCCTTTTAAGATGTTTTTTCTAAAAGCTCAAATTCTGAGTGTGTTATGCAGCAGATCACCAGGTACCTCTGTGTGGCTGAATGATGCAGGCAAGGGGCACTTGCTTGTTGCAGGTGGGCTAACGAGTTGCAACTTTACTAGTCCTGCCCCAGGTATTTCATTTAGAGCTTGGAGCTGCTTGTGTGGAAGTTGAGGCTCAACCAGCTCTGAATAATCAGATAATGTTTGTGCCTTGACCTGCTGAATGCAAGAGGTAATAGATAAAGGTTTTAAAAATTTATCTACAGACTTGCAGGGTGAAATTCTGATCCATTTGGCATTAGTGACAGTGTACAGGGCTTCAGCTACCTCTGTGGAATAGCAGGAAATAAATTCATGAATAACGGAGAAAGAGCTTGGATTGAAACTACATTATTCAGCAAATCCATCGTTTTCATCTGAAGATCTGCAGTTTGTATCAGATTAAGAACAAGGCTGGGGGCTTGTTTTCTTTGCCTCACAGGAGTAAATAGCTGACGAATATAGAAATAATGAGTACAGGAAACAAAGCTTTAGAATTGACTTACAGAGTTGTAGGCAAGCTGAGGGACAGGTAAGTGAAAATTTCTGGCAAAACCTGGTCTGTCCTGTGTGCCACCTGAAGAGCTCAGCATAAGAATTGTTTCCAGGCAATTTGCTCTTCCTACAAACCGCGGCCCCCCAGAACAGGGATTTGGAAGGCTTCTCTCGCCTGAAAATCGCAGCATTGTAAATCCCTGAAGCTCCTCCCCTCCTGAAAAAGTTGAAGCACAGGAGGAAGTTTCCAGGCAGCAGACTGCAGTGGTGGTGAATAGGATTTTCACAGCTCACTAACCTCGTAAGTGTTTAATAAATCTGAGATCCATCCCAAGGATAAGGTGGCCCTGATACCTAAGCAGACAGACCCTGCCTGCTGTCATCTTTCTTAACACTGACCCTGCGCAGCAGGACCAATTACCCAGCTAACAAACTGGAGACAAGTGTCTCCTTTTGTGCTACCCTGGCAGCGGGGCTAAAGGTACTGCGGTTGTCATGGCAATGTTGCTTCAGGTGCTGATAGTGTGAGTGGCTGTGATTAAGTGCCTGAGGATTGGGTATGGAGGTTTTTCCTCTTTTGTATGGATTTTCTTGGTTAATCATGTGACCTTGCATTGACAGATTGAGGGATGGTCTTCTCTGAGCAGTCTGATGCCGTGATTACTTGCTGAGGCAAATTGGCAAGTTCAGGATGTAGTAGATCCTATAGACACTGGTAAATGAGTTGCTGTGCCGGGAGAGATAGCTGTATATAAATAGAGCAGAAAGCCTTTTGCAGGCTGCAGTGCAGAGGATGAACAGCTTAGGCTTCCTGTAGGCTCGTCTTTTAAATGTTGTCATACTCCTCTGTGCAGGTGAGATGATTGTTTTGTTTCAGTCTGAGAAAAGGATTTATGTGAATAGCTTGTTTCTTAAGCAATTGCCACCAGTCACAAAGTTGTAGATCTAAGCAAATGTAGAGTTATGAAGCTGAGGTTCTTGCCAGGGAAGGGTAATTGGGGAGCAATATAATTACACGATTGATGTCCTAATCAGCCAGCTGGTGGCAGAAGGCCCAGTTGGCATCTCAGAAGTGATCTTGAGCATGAGCTGCTTGTTCTCTGGCTAGAGAGTCCCTGTGGAGTGTGAATGCTATACTTCAGAGAAGTTGGCTGCTTGGCCCTTTGGCTCGTGACCCAGCATTTAAAGTTCTGAGACCTCTTTCAGCTTGGAAATGACGAAAACGCTGGACTAAAAGGCAGCGCTGAAGCTGTTGCCTTGTTTTTATATCCTGGTTGTGTGCATATCGCTGTGATAAGTCTATAGACTTATCTTTTGTCAACTGGTGTGCCATAAACTATAAAGAACCATGAAATACAGTCACTCTGGGTTTAAAAATAACTGACTGTAATTCCATTATGAAATAGTTTCGCTTTGGAGGTGAAAACTATATCCAGGTGTACAAGGGAGATGAGTGGATAGAAGCACTTGCAAATGCCAGCTGACCTGGCATAAATTTGTGAGCAGTTAGGTAGGTTGTCTCACTTGCCTTATTCCTAGATTGGTTTTGATTACTGATGTAGTTGCTTGCTATGAAGTGGAATCTTTTTCCTGGAAGTAGCTACGTCCTGCAGTGATGAGTCAAAAACAGCCTTTACACAAAAAGCCAGCTCAGGTCTTTTTGCTGGGGATGGTGGTGGTAAATCCTGGGGTTAAGAAGAAGGACAGGAAAGATGGATGCATTGTTCCGGCAGAACAGGTAGAGGTTTAAGACTGCTTTTTTAGAAGCAGTTGAGATGCAGAACAAAAGTGATGCAATAGAAATTGATGTTAAAGGTGAGACAGCATTGTAGAGCATATGAATGATAGTTTTGGCACAAGTTTTCAATAGCTGTCGTACGCAGGTGCTGTCAATGATGTCATATGCTTCACAGTGGCAATATCTTTGGGAAGATCTGTTTCTTCCCTAGTACTGGGTTCCAAATTGACTTCCAGATGTAAACAATTCAGTAAAACGTTAGACACAGAACAACTAAAGTGAGGCCTTGATGCAGGAGGCTAAGAACCAGGTGCCAAACTGTCCTGATGACTTGATACTGACTTGTTCAGGAATCTTTGGAAAAGCTGAAAGAGAATTTGTCCTGGCTTGCTTGTTTGATGTAAGTGATGCTGATGGACCTTGAATAACTTAACTCCTTTTAATAGGTTACAGGATAGGGAGGGTAAATACCACGCTTCCCCAGTTGTCCTGATAGGTAACTAAATTGCCATAATTGGATTCACAGGATGGTTGAGGTGGAAGGGACTTCTGGAGACCAGCTAGTCTACCCCCCTGGTCAAGTAGGGTCACCTAGAGCGTGTTGCACAGCATCAACACCAGGCAGGTTTTGAATATCTCTGGAGGAGTTTCCACAGCTTCCCTGGATAACCTGTTCATTGTCATCACCCCACTGTGAAGTTTTCCCTCATATTCAGATGGAACTTGCGGAATTTCAGTTTGTTGCTTCTTGTCATATAACAACTAGGATTGTTTTCTGCCCACAGAACGAGAGTGTTTTCTGTAGTTCTTGTTGGCCCTCTCAGACTGGTAGTTCCTAAGGCTTAGCTGCTCTGGCAGAAGCTATGGGTCAGAAGAAAGCTAGCTGAGCTCCTATGTTCTGGCTGAGGTCCAGCTGCAGTCTAAGAACGGGCTCCAGTTCTGTACTGCTGGATCCAAAGTGGTTCATTAATTTATTTTGCTGGAAATAGCATTTGTGCCCTTTGGTGATGTGGAACGTTACTTAGTATTATGGCTGTGTTAGGGCATGCACCTTGAATGACAGCAGGCAAGGTAGTGATTTGCATACAGAAAGCAAAAGCCTTTACACAGTGCAGATAATGCACATTGTAAAACAGTTACAATAACATTCGCTGCAGCCATGAAAACAATTTTACAGCAGATTAAACACACTTAGAAAAAGGAAAAAGATGAGAGAGAAAGCAAAACCAACACTAAATTAGGGTTTAGTCAGCAGCAGAAGAACGTAAGAGAAAATGAATGTTCCAACTGTCTTCTACTGCATAGTTTTTTCCAGGCCAACTGTTCTGCTCTAATCTATTTTGTTGGGCTACAGTTTGAATCGAGAAACTGTTTTCTGAAATCACGCCTGTTAGTGAAGAGTATGAGAGCTGAGACAATCAAATAGTGCTTGGATCAGCAGTGTGCGCTGGCGGCCAAAAGCATCGGCTCTGTCTTGGGCTGCGCTGAGCAGAGCACTGCTGGCTGGTGCTGAGGGAAGCAACTGTCCTGCTCTTATATATAAAAGCAACTACAACTTAGTGTAGTTGATATCCTATGACTGGAGGACAAGTTGCACTGTTTTCAGACTGTTCATCTGTAGACTTGGTGTTCCTTCTTTGTCATGTCAGCCTCAGTGCTCAGGAATAGCAGTATCCATTCAGCAAAAGGCTCGGGCATTTTGGTGGGTTGTTTAGGCTGTAGCCACCAGTACGTGTGAAGTATTTAATGTGTTACAAAGCATGGTGTTGTTTCTTGGGCACAGGAACCTCTCCTCTGTCACAGAACTGTTAGGTGAGCATGGCAATGAATTTCAGGCAAATGCCAAGGTCTGATCCAGGTCAGATGTTGAATGGCTACAGACTGCAGGAACCCCTGTGTCTTACGCTGAAAGCTGTTATAACCTGCAGGTGGCTGTAAACCCAAAATTCTGGTTTTCTAGATGAATTATCAGGTAGTATTTTCCCACCTCTGGTGGCTCAATCATATAGGGGGTGGGAGCCTCTGTAACGCTGTGCTTTGGGGAGGTTTAAGCAAGTCTCCACTGCTGATAAAGCAGTGGGAAGGTGCATTTCCTTCTAAGCATAAAGGGAAAACACTTTTATACCTTGCTGTAAACATGTTGTGACTATATGCATAGGGTACGAGCATGTCAGCATCTATCAGCATATGACCTCTAATGTGACAAGACCTGTCCTGGTATTTGCATGCATTGCTCTGAGAATGTCTGTAATGGAATATTGCAAAAGTTTTAACTATTGAAGGGTGAGAGGAGGTTAAATGGAAGTCAAGGAGTTGATTCTATCAGGATCTTTGGGGATTTTCCAGTCTGGCAGATTCATTACTGTCAGAAATGATAACTGATTGTATCTGAAGAGGTCAGAGGAGGAGTAATTTAGATCGTGTCCATTACTTGTCAGCAAATAATGCTGCATAGAGCTGCGAGGAGTGAAATGAGTGTCTGACATTATCAGTAGCTCTCCCATTTGACATTTCAATGAGAGCTACTAGTTGTGCTCGTACACATATGTATCTTAAAGTTTAAATTATCGTTACTCCTCCCTTGGTAAGGAGAGATACCTGTGGGAAGCGTGCAGTGAGCCAATTTGCTCTTGTGGCCAGTAACAGAAATAGGAGACAGTAAATTTTACTGCAGACACTTGGCTGTGCAGTCATAAAAAGCTGGCATGGTGCAATGCTCTGCTAATCACATACTCATATTGTATGCACTCTTCTAAAGTATTGTTTGTGCTCTAGCTCGCAGCACAAACACATCCTCAGTTTGAAAGTAGCTGATGGCAATTGCATGTTCAAATAACTTTTGCTGTTGCAGAATGTCATTGTTTCTGCGAAATAGAAATGTGAAGAGGTAAAATACTTGGTTGGGGGGATTTGTTTAACTTTGTTCCTCACTATGCTTATGTGTGTGTTTAAGAGCTGAGTCTGGAGGAGAGGTTCTTTTATCCTCTGCTTTCTATTCCAGTGTTACTCAGCATCTGGAAGACACTTTCTGGTGAGGTGGCTGCCCCATGCCTGTCAGTGTTCAAGAGGCATTTGGATAATGCCCTTAGATAATGTGCTTTAACTTTTGGTTAGCTCTGAGGTAGTTGGGCAGTTGGTTTCCATCTTTGTAGGTTGCTTCCACTGAATTATATGTTGGGAAATCATGAAAATCTTCTCTAGAAGAGCCATCAGGAGTATACGTAATCCCCAGTGCAGTGTTTGATACCAGGAGTTGATAGGCAGGTGTGCTGCTAGCTCTGTGGGCAGGCTCAGCTCTTTGAGGCACTACATTTTGTTACTGCTGTTCATCAGTTCTTTACCTGGCAGATGTCCCTGCTGGCGTATAGCCTTTTAAAACAGAGGCCACTTAACTCTGCAGTTTACTGTTGCAATGTACTTCTCTCCCTCTTCAAGGCTGGCTGTGTGACCTCTGTTTGCCAGGCCTGGAACTGAATATGCATGGGACTGGACTGGGGCAATCTTCACGTTAACCTGTGTGTGCTGAGCTTCCTGTAAAACATGTGCGAGCCTTTCTGGCTGTCCTTTGGCTTATCTGCATGGTTAGTCAAGAGCTTTGCCATTCTGAAAAACTGCGTTCCCCAATCTTAAGGACTAATGGGGGACCTGCATTGCAGCTGCTGTGCTCTCCCAAGAGTTGACCCTCATGTCTGTGAATGTTCTGGCTCATGGGTATATAACTTGCTTCCCTGCTCTTCTAAAAGTCAGACTTCTGTGGAGCTGTAGTGGTACTGATTAATAAGTAGGGCTTGAAGTATTTTTTTTCTTCCAAGGCTCTTTATGGGAATTGCTCTCAGCAATTAAGAGATGGAAATCAACTGAGATATCTTTTTCTTTATGAAGTAAAATGAATAGTATCTTGTGCTTGGTATAATTTCAAGGGTGTAAAACCTGTTTATGATAGTGGAGTTTGTAATTCTGTATCTGCAGTTTTATTTTAGCAATGTTAATGGAGTGCATATTAGAGAAATAACTTTGAATAGTAGATCATGTAGTGAAGAACAGTGGAAGGTCTTAGATGGATATGCATGGGACAATTCTCCTGCAAATGTCAAAAAAGCTCTTTAAAGCGTTGTAGATTTTGTCAGTCTCCTAAGATGCCCAGAATATGGGGGTGGAGACTACCTCAGTGCAGTTCAATAGATTTTTTTCCTTGCCAGTCTTGTGTGGAATAGACCCATTATTAAACTAGAACTTGCACTGGATTTTGAAATGCCTTGTTGTGAGGTGGGATTCAAGAGTAACACCTGCCAAGCCAGTGAAGAAAGTGATGCAGTACAGAAAATGAAAGGCCACTGGGAAGGCAGTGGCTGAGCTTGGTACCCCTGTTTATTTACGTGGGCCTCTAATGAAGCTGTTCCTGGCCTGTGTTGTAGAATGATGTCTATACCGAAATGACGTTAGGTAATCCTATGTATGTCTCCAAAGCAGATGTATTCAAACAAGCCTTGAAGGAAATGCAGTGTGTTTGTAGCCATACTCAGTGTGGTCAGCAGCAGACAGTGGGGAAGTCATTGTTAATAATGTTCAACTCCAGCCAGGGAAAAGGCCTTTGTGTTTACACGTGGTTAAAGCGGGGTTGTGACCTGCAGGGCACAGAGCAGGGAAGATGGAATGAATATCAGCAAATGCTCTCCTGAGGTGGTACGCATGGACACGAGCCAATTCCATTGCCAGTAATGCTTTTTGTGGTACTTGGGTTTTAAGTCTCCCTTTAAAGTTACTGATCCAGCGTAAGTCTGAGATCAGATCTGAGTCCCAGTGGTCTTGGCAGATGGCTGCTTTGATTTTTCAATCTTGATACTGCTTTGTCTTATAATAGACTTGCAAAAGAAGCAGAGTATTTTGAAGATATCGCTGTTGGTCTTAAGCTGATTACTATTTATTGCTCACTTCAGCAAAGTGAAGAGCCTGCCTTTTGGGAACCAGGCAGAGTATATATATCAGCTCCTATGAGCAAAGCAAGGGAAACGCTCTGAGTGAACGACTGAGCAGGAGAAATGGGAAACTAACAATATTCCTGGGTTTGGTTGCTTGTGAGTTGGTGCTCCTGGCTATATGGGTTTATTTGTGCTTGAAAAGTGTTTTTACTGTGTTTTGGTGCTTGGTATAAACAGTTGGGTATTGAAGAGCGTAAGAGTTGCAAACTTCCCTTTATGTATGTGCAGGGAATCACCTGGTTCTGAGAGTTTTATGTAATGAGGAGTGTGGGGGAGTGCTAGCTGCTGGCAGAAATTCAGCAGGCTGCAATTCCGTTCTTGTTGCAGGGTGGATAGCAAGTCATACGGAACTGCCATGTCAGCTAGCACATCTCACGGCTGGCTTTCATTTTCCTGCAGCTTGTTAGTAGAAGCTGACTAGATTTATTCTAACGTGGAAACCAGGTGAAGTGATTAGAGGACAGCCCCAGTTCTAACTGTCTGTGTAACTTTGAGCATGACAGGCTGTAATGCACAGTTCTAACGTAATAGGTAATAACTGCATGTGTGCTAAAGTAATGTTTTTCTTGGATTTCAGTCTGCTACCTGATGTCTTAATGAGCTAAGTCCTCCTTTGGTTACTGTGGAATTAAATTCCCTAGTTACCTTGGATGTAGCTCTTCAGGTTTTGACAAATCTGTTAGAGCCCTTTTCAAAAATTCTTTTTCCAGTGAGGTTCTGTTTGTGTTCCTGTAACTTCCTTGTGCAACTTCAGTGAAGTGACCAGAGCTGAGCAGTATATTTGAGGTGGACCCATGGTCAAGAATACCATTTAAATGAAGAGTGCAGAATACCACACCTGTTTGCATCCCAAGTACCTGATGGGTGGTTGGTGAGGGCAAAGGTACCAAGACACCAAATGGTAAAACTGGAGGTGAAATTTTGGGGTAAGGGGGATGCAGAATGAAGTGTGCCACACTGCTGGCTTGTTTCAGCATGGCAGAGGAGATCTCTCTAGCCACATGGGGTGGAAAGTAACTTTCTCTTGAATATAATATAGTTTTGTAATAGTCACCGGGCCTGGGATCTCTAGAAGAGCTGAGGGGGATTTACTTGCCTGCAATCGTATCTTCAGACTTCTCAGTATTTTGACACCTCTTGGCAATTTTCCTAAGTGCTTAAACTGCACATTACCGTGAAGAATGTTTTTAGGCAGCTACATGTTCAAATTGGGTAAGGCTTATTTACTGTCTGACTTCTGGCTCTGTTGGCATTTATTTCACTAAACACTTTCTGCTAAATGAGTTATTTTTCAGTTAAATTGAGCAGGTTCCCACACTTGCATTTTCTTTCCATTTGCATTTTCCTTCCTTTCTGTCAGTGTAAATCGTACAGCTCCATAGGTAAAGGAAGCTTTTTTTAAAAAACTCAAACATTTTTTGACACAGGGTGTGATAAAAGGGGAGGAGAACCGGTGAAGGTCTAGGAGAACCTTGCAGCTTTTAGCTATTGAATGACATAAGCTGCTTTATGAGAGTAAGAACTATTTCATCTTACCTTTCACTCTTTGAGGAGTGACAACTTATTGATGAGGCCAGGAGAGTTTGGGGTGGAACCAAATAATTACCTTTCTGAAAAGGCGCTTTAGGGTGCCAAGATCGATAGCTCTAATTCAGTGGTCTTCCACATACCTGGCATCCTTACTGTGCATTAAGTGTCCACGAAGTGATGACTCAACAAAAGTGCTCAGATTTCTTTTGAGGGGCTAATAGCATGTTTTCTGACCTTTGAGCTTCTGACTCCCTGTGTGTCACTGTGTTGAATGCCTACCCAATTTTACAGCACATGAAAATGCTTTGAAGATGATTCTCTTTTCCTATAGGTCCTTGAGAACCCTTTTCTGTCTCCGAGCTCTTCTTGCCTTAACTGCAAACTGAGAAAAGGGGAATGGGTCTTATTGAAACAGCCCTACTGCCATGCTGCCTTTGGTAGGTAAGGGAACTCGCTGTGGTAGAGGTGGCATCGTGCTATCAGCGAGCTGCTGGGTTGGCACGGTCCCCGTGCCATGGAGGTGCCACTGCAGCAGAGTTGTCCAGTGAAGTTAAGTTCCGGGCATGCAAGCTGAGGCAAGGGACCTGAAGAAATGAAATCTGCTTCTGCTTGTAGCTGGGTGTATTTATCTCAGCTTATTTCTTATTTAATGAAAAACACTTTTTCAAGGTTTTCTCTTGTGTGCAGTACGAAGGACTTAATCTTCAGGGTAATGTTTCTGTTATTGTAAAATAGTTTACTTTGCACTTCAAGAACTGAATTCCTCTGTTTCAGTGAGACTAAGGCTTGGGTTATTTTTTAGCACAGACAAAAATGTAAACCTATTAAGTCACATTTTTTTAAACTGGTGAAATAAAGCGAACTTGAGTTTTTAGTACTGTATATGAGATCTGGTGAAATTGATTACTTCAGTCTACATCCAATTATTCTAAAATGCTAAGTGAAAAACACTGCATGTCCAACAGTGCAGTTGTAATATAAGAGGAATGTGTCAGCTGTTGCTGTTGAAGGCTTGACTGTCGTGATAATCTCCTGCACAGACTTTCTAACATGAGTCCTGTCCCTTTTTGGATTCAAGTCTTTTACTATAGTTTCAAACACTTAAAGTCATTATCAGGCTCAAAAATCTTGAGATAAGGCTGGGCCACTCAGGCAGGCAGACAGATAACATCCATCTGCCTCAGAATGAAAGCCGGCTGACATGAATACTGACCCTACGTCCCCTTTGGGGATATTATTGTCTGGCAGTGGCAAAGGCATACACTTTAGAATTGTAATTCTGATGAGCCCTGCTTTGTGTTCTTGGTCAGAATATCTTTACAGCCCAGACACAGCTAGATAGTGTTGCTTAGCAATGCATTTCTGCTAGAGCATTGTACAGACCTGAGGTCTTGTAAAGTTTTCTAGGCTGATCTCTTGCCTCTAAAATTAAGACTTGAGCAATGCAAAGAGATCTTGTCAAGTATTTGGCTTTTGCAGAGATTCTTGATTTATTTCCTGAGTTTGTAGGAAGAGAGCACAAATGTAGTTTGGAAGGCATTAGCAAGCAGAAGATGGAAGGGTAAGAATGAGCTCCTTTGTGCAGCGATGCTGCTGTTGTGATTTAAAGCTTACAGTGGCTGAGCGATACCTAAGAAATTCACCTGTCAGACCTCCCAACCAAAAGTGGATCCCGACCTAGGTGTACTTTGGACTATCCAGCAAGGCAGTCGGAGGAGCACAGCTACTGCCCTCCTTGAGTGAGTTTCTGTAGTGACAGGACCTTCTACCATTAACGAGCTGCTTGGTGTCAGGACTGATGCTTTAAAAAACAAACAAACTTGTATTAGAACGTGCCTGGATCTACAAGGAGACAGTACCAGGCATAGATAATTATATTGCATCTGCTGATGAATGTCTCTACGTAGAATAGATCTCCCATGGCCTGTACAGGAAAGTGCAGGTTTAGTAGTAGTGGTATTAGATCATGGCCAAAGAACTACCAGACCCTGTTGTCTCTGAGCTGAAGGTTTGACTGAAGGTCAAAGGAATATGACTTGGGCTTCTCTTTTACAACAGCCCTGGTGCTTTGTAATGATCACTTTGAATTTTGATAACGAACATGGACTCCCTGAATGCATCACTACAGAATGTTTCCTGGTTTCATTTGTTCTTGTGGAAATCAGGTTTTGTAATGTTCTTCAAAGTACTGTATTGCAGGAGCAAGGGAGTTGGATATTCTTACCCTTGCTTCCAGATGCTTCTGGGGTCGAGTTAAATACCCTCTTACAAACCATTCAATTAAGAAGGGGAGGGGGATTTAAAAGTTAAGATGACCCACCGTGGTCTTCCATTTGTCTGCTAACACTCAGGTGCTGCTCAGGCCTCATAATAGAGTAAAGGAAAATGGTGTTGCTAAAATTCAGACTTTTGTAGCATTCCTGGGCTTTTTGCTAACTTGGCTCCAATGACTGTTGGACGAGAAACTGCTCCAGCTCTTCAGTTTTTGTTCTTCAGTTTTTGTCTGTCTCGTTTAGGGTTATACAAGTTTCATGGTGAGCTCGCATTTCTGGATTTCATTTGATATGAGCCACTAAGTGGTGAAGATGCATGTAATGGGATCTTCTTGCAATGTTATGGACTCCTAAAATTGTAGGTTTCAGCCTGCTTTGCTAAAAGCAGTCTTGTGATTTGTTTGTATGTGCCCATTAAGATGCAAAGAGTGGATTTATGGCCTGTTGTAGCTATTTGGGCTCCAATTTTGACTGAAAGGGATGCTGCTGCTTCAAGATTTCATTGCTTAGCAGAAAAATGTTCAAACTACAGTTCTGAGCTAGGAAATTGTGCTGCTTTAGTAATTGGAAGTTTGCTTCCAAACAATCAATAACAAATGTCATAAAGTACCAATCTATTCAGAAAATTAATTGGAAATACTTAAGAGAAATTAATAATGAATGTTCAAGTGAGTTCCTTTTTAACTTAGCAAGAATGCTAAGACAAAGTAAACATCAGAGGAATTACAGTAAAGCAGGCAAACTGGGGGGGAATTAGGTATGCAAAATAGAGAACTGTATAAATCTGCATGTTATTAATCGGGGGGAGAGTTCCTGAAATTATCATGCAGGCTGAATATTAAGTATAAGCACAAAAAATGAAATGAAGAGGTGCTACGTGAGGAAGAAGGATGGTACAGCATATGGAGGAACTGCTGCAGTCATCCTTCAAAGGCTTCCACCTTCCATGGTGGTTTATAGTGTACATGGTATACAATATTTTAAATGAATATTGCATTTCCTGTATATGCAAGAAATGTGTAAGATAGAAGATTAATTCATCTGATTATTCCTTTATTAGAAACCTCTGTAACTATATAGCTATTGTACTTTATCTTCTGCAACCTGGTTTTTTTCTGAAAGGACTTGAGCTTAGAAGCAAGCAAGACGCTTACCCTCTGGCTGCCTTCTGTGCATACTGAAAATGGCTTCTTCAGGACGTGTTCTAAATTATTTCTGATGAAACTTCAGAATTCTTTTTCAGATGCTTAAAGCACTTGTAAGACAGTCCAAGACACTCAGTGCAAACAACGGGTGAAATACCAAAGCAAATTCCAGGGACTTGCTAGTAATAGTCCTGATGGGGTCCAACTGTGCGTGCCGAATGTATCTTAGAGGGTGCCAGGTAGTTTTCCTTTTACTACTGGAACTAAATACTGGGTTATAAAAGTAAGTTTTCCCTTGCTGCAAGCCTTGTTTGCAGGTCTGAACCTCTTCCATGCCCCTGTGTTGGTTTCCAGCCCCTGCACAGGATTCAGTGAAAAGAGGCTTTACTCTGTCTTCTAAAACTTCAAATTTTTAAGAAAACTAGGTAGATATTGTTTTACAGAGGATTTTCTTTTACTCATTTTTTCAACAAGGAATGAGTAAGGAATGTTTTTAATTTTAGTAAACCAGGCCTGGATATAAAATCCTGAAAATGATCTCCAGGCTTTTGTAAAATTCTCAGGTGTCAGATACCTTCCAGAACTTCCTTAGGTAACTTAAATTTTAAATGTCCTGGAAATACACTAAAGCATAGTTTTATCAGTGGTATCATTTTAAGATTTTGAGTTTGAATCTTCAAGATGGCTCCAGAATGAAGTGTAAGACATCTGCTCTCAGGTGTCGTAATTGATCATATTTAAGTTGTTTGACAGTTCTGATCTTCATCAGCCCAGCTGAGGACTTTTCTGTGAAAGTACCAGTGGCTGCTCAGGAGTTGTTCCTGCATCTTATACTGTTTTCCCTTACTTCCTCGTGGCACAAAGGTGTTTACTGAAATGCTCAAAGGCTTGGGCTTATTTCCAACATGTCATTGTGTTAAAATTGCATTATTCATAAAGCAACATTTTCCTTTTTATCCTTTGCAAAGTATTTTCTTCAGCAGATGCTCATTGAGACACCCAGAAATGAAGTAGCCGTGCTTAGGATTACTTCCAGCTTGTATTGTTAGTCTGTGTGAAATTGGTCCTGCTGTAATTCTTGTCTGATAGAGTTAGGTGAGGGTTTATTCTGGCCCTCTGGAGATCCAGCAGAAGTGTTCTGTATGACTTCAGCAGTAAGAGTCACTGAGGAGCTGGGTGGAGTTTGAGGATTAGCAGACAGGTTCAGCCCAGTCGCTATATTTGCATGGTAATGAGCACTTGTTTCCAGCTTGAATCTTGTTATCATACACACATATGCAGCACCCTGCATACAAATGCAGCATCCACACTCCTCTGAAATGGGGACTGTCAGGGATTGGGTGTTATGTTCATGCATAAAATGAATTTACACAAAATGTGAAAAATAAGTCTTCTAAACACTAAGATGGTTTATTTGGTTGAGGGTAGGGGGGTAGTGGTACTTTGCTAATCCCTGGGGTAGGAATGTTTCCATCATGCAAGCATCAGAACCATTTTAGTTTCTGTATTGTTAGCTGGGGAGGAAAATACTTAGCATCGTACTTTCAGATAAGCTAGTAAGGAAAGGAATAAAAGTGGCCTGTAGTCATGGTAGTGTTTCTTTGGTTTTAGAAAAATGCTTGGCCAAAGCAGTAAGGGTGTAGGACTAAAAAAGGAGGCTGATGTTCTGTTCCCGTGTCTGCTTCCATGTTGTTCTGTGACCTTACGTGTGTTGCTTCACTTGACCAAGTCTGGTTCTCCCATCTGTGAAAAGGTTCTCAAGCTCCCAGGGCTGACAGCTGGGGTGGTGTAGGGGTGCTGGTGGAACAGAGTGCAAGGTTTAACTCCCCACTAGGGAAGTGTTGTGTTTTTTTTTTTAATTCCATGAGAAAATTGGTACTGTTGTCTGAATTGTAGTAGGGAGAAGAAAGCAAGACAGAAGAAAATGTAGCAGCACTAGCTCGGTTCCCGTACCTGTGACCTTGGTTTTCTGCAGGTTTGTCTTTGGTTTTAATCACAATGTTGTGATGACCTTCAAAGAATGTTATTCTATTTTTGAATGTCCTTGTATCTGTGTAACAGTAACATCAGAATTCCCTTGAGGTTGTACCAGCTCTGTAGTTAAGCTGTTCATGGTTAATGCTGTCCTTCCCTTGGTATTAGTATATATGTTGCACAGCTTGCCTTTCTGTTCAGACCGTTTGTCACAATGAATGCAATGACGCAAGTAAAGCCAGTTAATGAAATAGTGCAAAGTACACAGCAAGTGCCTGGCTTCTGTAGGCATTCATACTAGATAATAAAACTCCACGTAATGTTTCTTTCTGATTAAGTTAGAAGTATCACTTCTTAAGCGATACACACTTAAGCATGTATCTAAAGACTAAAATTGCCAAATAAATGGCTTGACTGAACTGCTTAGGGAACTTTTTGGTTTTACGCATTTCTATAGAAAAATGGCTTTTGTGAGTGGTTCTAATTGATTAAACAGGAAAATATTGCGTAGATGTTTTCTAATCCCACTTACCACAATATTGCTGCTGTCTTGCATTTTTATTAGCTTGAAATAGGACAGGGTTAGAGATGGTGATGCTAGTTCACGTACATGAACAGGCTTTTCTGTGAGCTTCTTCAGGGGTAGGCGGGAATCTGCCGATGAAAAGGCTGAGCTTTTGTCAGCGTGGAGCTGTTGATCTAACAGAAGGGAAGAGCTGCAAACTCTGGTATGCCCAAACCAATGGGAAGTAATGCAGTTGCTGCATCAACCAACTCATTTTTCAACTGACCCTTGAGGGGTCTCCAGTTGTACAGAGGCAACAATTGAAGTTCAGAAACTCCTACGGTATTATTCATATATACAATTCATATGAATTTATGGGTCTTCAGGACCAGGCATGAGGTTTACTGCAGTTCTGGTTTAAAAAAAAAAAAAAGCTCAAACTGCAGGTGCAACCATCTGTGTATAGCACCAGGTTTTCTTTCTAGCTTGTCCTGCATAGTCCCACTTGGGCAGCAGGGCAACCAGCAGATGGGTTGTACAGGCCAGTACCTCTAGCATCACAGGAAAGGGACTCTGTCTTGATTCCTTGGAGTGAGATGCTGCAGTTTTGCTTTACACTGTTACTGACTCCGAAGCAGTTTGGCTAACTCTCTGCGCTTGTTTTGCATTTGCAAATTGAGTGCTTTGTCAGATTTATTGCTGCCTTCATATTAATAGTTCAGATTAGATATCCTGCCTGCATATTGCTCCATCTACTGATGGAAACCAACTAGCTTTGGGGTAGCATGCTTAAAAGCAGTGCTGTTGCAAGTTTAGGGTAAAAGAATGGTTGTTCATGCAGGGAGAAGACTGGACATGCTGTTGAAAGAAACTACTGGGGACCATTAAGAGAGGTTGGAATACCTTTAAAATCTAGAACAGAGCAACAGAAGTAATAGAATTTTCCTTCCTGGAAAAAAGCTTTGTGTACATCCAGTAGGAGTAGTGATACAACTGAATTAAGTCAGGTTTCTGCTGATTTATGGGTTACCTGACATCTTTGGGTCAAGCTTTCATCTTACTAGCCCCAGCCCTATTTTTTTTGTTAAGATGGGGCACTAAAATGCTCAGTTGTGTTGTACCTTTTTCCACTGAGGTTTGTGACCTCTTCAGTGTCACTCTAATCCAGCCAAGGGTGAGCATCAAATGATACCGTTGGCTGTGGGAAGAGTTTGTGTATGCATGTTGATGTGATCCTTTTAATGGAAGAAGGAGGGAAGACTCCTTTCAGAAAAGGGGCAATTGGGTGAAAACATCTGGATTATTGCGCTTTATTTCAAAGGATGTGATAGGTTACTGTAGTCCTTGAAATAAAGCTTTAAAAAAAATCTGTAAAAAACATAAATAAGGACAAGATATCCAGGTGCATGCCAAAAAGTACACGAAAGGGCTGAGCCTTTCTCATTGTTGGGTCTGAATGTGTTTTTAATGCAGCATTAAAGCTGAATGGATTTGTTTTTCCCCTGACAGTGTAAACAATTCTTATGAAAGAAACATCCATGCAGCATGTAAGGAAGCATGGTTTTCTGAGAGACTTTGATATAGTTGCCTTTACCTCAGACTCGAGTTTTTTTTAGAAGTCTGTTTTCTATTAATGAACCTTCATGCTTCCTGATTTGAAACGAGAAAGGCTTACAAAGCCCCTGAGCCTGTGTTTACTGTAGGCTCCTGTGAGCTTTATATAGGGCTTTTATTCCGCATAAACCTGCTGAAAAGCAGTTACCCTAAAGCTGCATCTTATCAGGTTAATGAGCACTTTCAGGTGGCAGTGTAGCCTGAGATATATGTGGGGGTAATACACGAAGTGTCATACCCAAGTGACTGAAACCCATGTAAGGCTGAAGCAGCTGCATTTAGACTTCAGTCTGTTTGACATGGTTTTGCCTCCTTGCAAGGGATGAATATTGAACCTGGGAGTAGGAGTTGGATCCCTAGAATCACAGGCACTAATTCACTGTGGTGAAGGCTGCTAGATACCACATGAAGGAGAGGTCATGCACGCATGTCCTACCTGCTGCAGTGTAGTCCCTGGAGCATCGATGTACCCCTGCAGAAACTAGGTGACATGGTAACACAGAGTCCTGCAGGGCATTCAGAGCCTCTTGCCAGATGCTGCTGCTCCCCAAATCCCCTTGCTGAAACGATGATGGTGTTGGCCTGTGTAATCCATCTGTGGGCTGTCTTGCTAGAGAGGTGGAACAAGGAAACAAAAGGCTTTTACTGTTCAGCATGCTGTCTCTGTTTCCCCCTGTGACCTTACTGCAGCACCTAATGTGTTTGTAAAGAGACTGCTGACCTGGGGCTTGTTAATTAGTGTCCCTGTGTGATCCGAGTGGCTGGCCTTCTGCTTGTCAGGTCAGGTAGGCTGTAAAACCAGGCAGAAAGTGCTGCCTTTCTAATGAACTGTTAAAAATAAGTACCAATTAAAGCATTAAATAAGCTCTTCTCCTGAACCAGCCATTTTTGTTAGTTATTAAATTAGATTGCAACACAAGAAAAGCCATTAGCAGGGACCATTTGTAGCAGAGTGGTATTGCTCTTTGTTTGCATTAGCCAAAGTAGACGAGAGGAGTTGATGGCTTTGTGGGTTTGCTTGGAAGGTAGTTTAACAGCAGAAAGGTGAATGCCTGCCATGGAATTCTGGAAGCTGGCGTGATCACTTCAGATGGGCAGGTAGGGACCCAGAGCCACATATGGTGTGCGCAAATTGATGTGATGGACCTGAGGCTCTTGAGGGCTCTAATGTCAGAAGAGCCTGGGGGGGAAGCTAGGAACTTTGTTCACTGCTGTGGGGCTTGTTTAAAATCTTAGCAATGTCAATGATGTGCCTGTAAAACAAGATCGTGTGAGGCAAGCTGTTAGGAAAGTTTTGGGATATGAAGCGAGGTGGAAGCATTAGTAGTTGTTGTATGTCAAGGGATGGTTCTTCTGTCTGACATTCTCAGCGGGTTGTGTAGTTAGTATTATCTTCTCAGCTTGGGGAAATGAAGACAGCCTGTCTGACGTAACTGATGTTATTGCAGAACAGTGAGGGAAGGACCTGACTTCAAGCTCCTCAAGTGCTACTAAATCCGAGCCCTTAACACCACTGAGATAAAATAGTGGAGTGTATGGATTAGAGGGTTGTTCAGGAACAGCTCGACAGGAGTGTTAATTGTGGTACTCTGTGGGACCATGTGGAAATCACACTATGGTCAGCAGGACTAGAGCAGTGATCGTCCCCCTGTACTTTGTTCTGGTGAGGCCGCACCTCGAGTACCATGTTCAGTTTTGGGCCTCTCAGCACAAGAAGGACATTGAGGTGCTGGAGTGTGCCCAGAGAAGGGCAACAAAGCTGGTGAAGGGTCTGGAGAACAAGTCTTGTGAGGAGCAGCTGAGGGAGCTGGGGTTAGCATGGGAGAAGAGAAGGCTCAGGGGAACCTTATTGTACTTTACAGTTACCTTAATGGGGGTTGTAGTGAGGTGGGGATTGGGCTCTTCTCATCACTTGGTGCTTGGGAGGGGAGATGACCTCAAGTTGTGCCAGGAAGGTACCCAGGTTGGGTATTAGGAGAAATATCTTTACCGAAAGGGTTGTGCAGCACTGGAACAGGCTGCCTAGGGAAGTGGTTGAGGCACCATCCCTGGAGGTCTTCAAGAAATTTGTAGATGTAGAACTGAGCAGCATGGTTTGGTGGTGGACTTTAGTACTAGGTTAAAAGTTGGACTAGATGATCTTGGAGGTCTTTCCCAGCCTGAATGACGTTACAGTTCTATGCTTCTGTGTGGTCAGGCTTTTGCTCATTTGAGTTCTTGGGGATGGAAAATGGTTAAAAGTGGAGTGGTGGCAAGTGGGTGCCTCTTAAACTCTGAACTGAAGCAGTTCCCTAGCTTGGCAGCTCAGCTTGCCTGGGATGATGACAAAAAGCTGTCCACTGATGGCTAAATCAACTCAGCTTCTGTAAGCGGAAGACTGGGCATTGCAGCTGTTGATGCTGCAGTGTTTAAAGCAAATTCACAATAAAGCTAAAAATTTTTCAGGGATTCAGTATCTAGAAGGATATTATATTTGAGGGAAGATAAAACCAAAATCTTACTGTGGCAGGTCTCTTTACCTTCTCTGTCTACACCTCTGGGATGACTTTTCTTTATAACTGCTGTGTATTGAGACTCTGAATGTCATTTAAGTGTGTGGTGCTGGGCCCAAAAGGAAAAGGACTGGAATTTAATAGGAATTGAGACTCATGCAATTTTTACAGAGATGTAATCAAGTTGTCTAAATTATTTGTTTAAATAAAGCCTCGTAGAGTTTAATGGAAAACATAGTTCTCTACAGACCTTATTGATACACTCTTGGAATTTCTGCAGCAGGGGTTTGCTCTGTATTAAATCTGAAAGTCTTACAGCAAGACTGGCATTTTCCATTAAATTCTGCAAGGCACTACAGAAATGCCTCATGGTATTTGACAACTTTAAAAATACTGCAGTGCATTCTTCTCTGAAGAGCTCAATTGTTGTCTTGGAACAGATGGTGTTTTTGAAGGTCCCTGGGCTCTGTCACTAGCCTTTGGGGAGAGCTTGCTTTTTCATGGAGGGAGAGGCTATACCTTTGCACTGCTGATTACAATTCCTTCAAGGGGGGGAGGCAGCCACTTTGAGGAGTGACCATCTTGCAGTGAGTTCTCTATGGAAGACGTAGCTTAGTAGATGTCTTGACTGGGGGGACATTTGTGTGTGAGTTTTTAAAAATTCACTTATTCAGTGAAGAAGGAGTACTTGGACTGATGCTGATGGGAGAGTACAGTTATATATATGTAATATAAAATGTCCTCTTAGACTTTTGCTTGCTCTTCATAGAGCAGTAGCTGTTGCCATCTTCTACTAGATTCTCTTCTTTACACATGGCTTCTGTACAGCTATGAAAACGTAGCACACACAAACGTAGCTTACCTCTGGACCTGTCTAATTGTGGTATGTGAAGTGTCTTCTGCTCCTCATGTGTTTCTTTTAGGGCAACTATCAGTATTTCTGTTCTACTGAGTGAATGCGAAGCATAAAGCATCTTAAGGGCACTCCAGTCCCTTTGTGAAATAATGTTCAGTCCCTCCATCCTGTGCCATCCAGCCCAGTTTTCCTTGTGTTTACTTGGCTTGTTAGAATGATGCTTCCAACTTCACGGATCATCAGCAGGGGGCTGAAAAATCAATTCTGTCTCCCTGTACTCCCACAACCAGAGATGGATTTTGTCTCCATAGGTGAGTACTAATAGAAGCTAGCAAGATGGACTGCTTCATGCTTTCAAGCATGCTGGCGGTGATAAGGATGGGTAGTGTGATTGGCCTTGCAGAGTTTCCATTTTACATGACTGTTGTAAATAGATGCACATTTCCATCCACTGAATTCTACCTTTGACTTGAATCAGGGCAAAACAGTTCTGTGCATGCATAAAAGGTGCTGGGATGATGGATGTGCTGGCTTTTTCCTGTCTACTCATTGCTTCTATCAGTCAGATCCCTACAGAGTAGACAATGTTTCAAGTACTCAACTTTGACCTGTAATGAGCGTTAATGATCACTGGCTCATTTAGTCCTTGGCGTCTGTTTGCCAATAAAACTGCTGATTGCCTGTTTTGGGGAAGGCAATAGAAGTTTTTTTTTATTGTGAAGTTGCATACAACTTCATCCACTGAACAGCTATCATATGGTAAAGCTTCTTGCCACTACTGCTGTGGGCTAGTTTCATACTAGTGACCATATGCTTATAGGAATCATTTCTTGGTGTCACTCCCCTGAGTTTGTGAAACTGTATCTCCAACAGAATACATGCATGCCGCTTCTGCTGCCCAGCCAATGTCACCATCCCTACCAGCACCAACACTAAGTGCGATAGTTCGAGGTGTTGTCACTAAGTGACACTTTCTTTGGGCTTGCAAAATGTTGGAAGGCAGTGCTGGTTTGAAGTTTCGATGGTGTCGTGAAATGCCAGCTGTAGTCTGCTGTGCAGCTAAATAGATCACGAAAGGGAAACTAGGTTCAAAGCCAAATGGGTTTTCGCGACAAAAGCCACAGCATTTGGTGGCATAACAAAACATTTTGGCTGTCATCTGATTTTGATCTAATACAGCTTTTCAAAATCATGTTAAATTACTTGTGCAGGCTTAATAAATTGAACGACTTTGTTAGGATTGGAATGGTATGTTCCTAATGTTGGTGTCACCTGATCTACATTATTGTGTGCGTGTATTACCCTATTAAATGTAAATGTGAAGGGGACCTAAACCTGAGAGGTGAGGTTGCAGGCTTGTACTGGTGCTGTTACCACTGTACAGAGCAGTGTATTGCAAGGGTCTTCAACTGTTGCTAAAATAAGCAACTGATAGTATTACACAGGTTGGCTAGATCAAATATCTGTATGCTACAGAAGCATTGCTGTTCTGCTGAGACTTGGGTTGTGTCTGCACAGTGTTATGCCTCCCTGTATATCTGAACTCTCCTTTGTGCAGGATAGGCATGTCCACACTGTCCTAGGGGGCAGCAAGATCAGCCTCGGTCCTGGATTTCAGGCTGTAGTTGCATGAGCATCAGGTGGGAATTTGTACTGAGTAAGTGGAAGAAGGAGCCCATGAGCCTTATCTCTCAGGCAGCTGCTCAGCTGGCAAGCTGCAGATGTCCCCTTAAGAGGGATGCTCTTGGAAATTTCATAGACAAACAATAATTAAAGCAATAACCATTCTGAATATAAATTCTGTTCAGAGCTGGCATTTAAATGATTTTTCCCCTGAAATAGGGATGGGGAAAGGAGAACAATTAAAACAATCTTCATAGCGAATGCTATGTGAGTGACTTTGTGGCTTTCTAAAGGAAAACTGACCATCCGAAAATCTAAACAATGCTTTTTGGAGTTTTGACACTCATTTTTCAAATGTAAATAATGTGTCAAAATACAGGGAGAACAAGGATTTGGGCTTTGTAGGTTTTTTCTTTTGTTTTTTTTTCTACTAGATATTTTTGACCCAGTGAAATTAAATAATCCCTTTCCTACTTGAATTTCCAGTAAGAGAATCTAGCACATGATTGTGTTCTTGGAAATTGGTCGTACAGGCTTTCTAGGTAAGCTGATGATTTAGAACAAGTCCAGCTGTGAGCGATGGGTAATTCCTGTAAGAGAATGGCTGCTGGGATCTCTTGAAACATTAACACAAGTCATTCAGTGCCAAGAGTTGCAAATACCTGCTGGTCAAGGAGTAGGTGGAGGGGTGGGGGAAAAAGTCTGCTAAATTCTGTTCTTGACTAAATATTCTAATGAAGAGATTTTAGTAAGGGCCCAAATTCTGCCATTCTTATTCACGTGAATAAGAATAGCTAAAATAAGTGGCTTCTTGCCCAAAGCAGTTTAATTGATGAGGAATGTCCAGGTCCGCTGCCTTGGCTAAAAGCATTTCAAAGTGATCTTGAAGCACAGGAAAGGAATCCTTTGCTACCTTAGTTCCGCAGCAGGAATGATGAATAATTTGGAAGTCAGCTGTATAGAATCATAGAAGGATTTGGATTAGAAGGGACCTTAAAGATCATCTAGTTCCTTCCCCTCTGCTGCAGGCAAAGACCCCTCACATCAGACCAGGCTGCTCATAGCCCCATCCAACCTGGCCTTGGCATGACTTTGTAGAAGGGAGAAGTGCTTGCTCAGGTAAGGCTTTACTCCCCCTGCTCAGTCTTGGATTTTTCCAGTTGTGCCGGCATAATAGAAAAATGAAAACAAGCTGCTTTGGCTCTTGTTCCTGCTCCTTTCAGCCACCCTCTTTTCTATGAGGAAAGTGATGAGACAGGAAAGGTAATGCTGTAACAGGAGGAGGCTAGTGCAAGATAATTGCGAAGGAGTTGAAAGGAGAGAAGCTTGCTAATTAAAACGTGACAACAATAACCAGGCAACTAAACTAACCCCTGGGTTAAACTGTCACAACACTGAAAGTTACAAAACTAAATGCAATCCCTGCGCTGTGTCAAAGAAAACCACAATTTGGCCCCTTTTTAAACAAAAGGAATCCTTCTGAAAAGAGGATTCTCAGGAAAATGCAGTGCAAAAGGGAAGGAATGCAAACTAGGGAGAAATAGGTTGTTAGTATGCTTTCTACTACAGACATGAGATTATAAAGAATGAAATCAAAGCACTGACCATTTCAGCAGAACTCATAAGATGTGACAAGTTACCTTGTTTTGCTTGGGTTCACACCCTTTTAATTCCTAATGATGTGTACATGCATATAGTTTTCTCTTGA
Source organism: Cygnus atratus (assembly GCF_013377495.2). Classification (NCBI taxonomy): domain Eukaryota; kingdom Metazoa; phylum Chordata; class Aves; order Anseriformes; family Anatidae; genus Cygnus; species Cygnus atratus. The sequence continues at coordinate 3,506,249 of NC_066383.1, forward strand.
TGCTGAAAAACTTGGGCAGTAGAACAATAGCATCCACATACACTTCTGCTGCCTAGCTCTCTGGCAAGCAGGAGATAACTAGATTGAATAGCCCCACTGTAGATGAAGGGAAAAATCACCTTGACAATCTGTAGGATTCTGTTACTAATACATCTTAGTGGTAGGACTAGGTATCAAGCCTGGTCTGTTGGAGTAGGTGAAAGTTGTGCTGTTGTCAGTTGCCCTCAGTTCTGTTTTTCTTAGTTTCTGCTGACGTTTTGCACTTGAAATGCTGCATGAGAATGTCAGGTATATTTCTAGGCCCCAAATGTTTCTTTGGCTTTGGATCTTAAGTCTGAGGAATGGGTGTGTTACCCTGAGTTCATGAAATGGCAACTTCTGGAAAACATCTGTAGGCCAGGAGAGCGACTGTTAGGTCAGCTAATCTAACTCTGTGCAGCTCAGAATTTTGTTGAAACTTGTTTTGAGTGGGAGTTGTGATTGGGTCAAGCATAGCTCCTAGGAAGGCACCTACTTTTGATTTGAATGCATGGAGATAGAGGTCTGGTTGCTTCCTTCAAACTAGAGGTTTGGTTTGGTTTTCGAAGGCAGTCCTCAATTTAGAGGAGTTTGGTTTAAAGGTTATCGAGTCTTGTTATGTCTTAGGTTAAAAATCTGTTGGTACCATATGGTTTCTCCCCATTAAATTAATAGTATGCCCAAGTGACTCTGGCCTACTGTTGAAGATTACCAGATTCCTCAGCCTTCCTCTAAAGTCTATTCTCTCATTGAAAAAATAACAATCTTGTGCAGTGTTCTGGTGTAACGTCTCTCATTAGAAGCTGGTGTTGAGTTCAGTGCTGTTATTCCTTCCTAATTGCGTATGCACAGGTTTGTCATCAGCCCCAAAACTGAAGGACGTTGAACTCTTTGTGGATGTCAACAGAAAACTGAGCACGGTGTCTGACATGAGACGTGAAGACAGGCCCTCGTGTCCCACTTACTGAGCACTTTATGGCCTGGTGATACCTACCCTGTGTTCAGGGTAGACCACCTGCACTATAAATGTCATGTAAGACGTAGTGTACTCAAAGTATGAAACATGCTTTTGCAATCAGTATAAAAGAAGCTAATAGTGAGCTTGCAATCATTCCTTTATGCTGTGTGCTAGTCTGTCCATTTTGTTTGAGAAGCTAAGCTAACATACTACCTCCAGACCACACAGGAGCTAGTAAGAGATGCTGTAACTGATGGGAGATGCTAAAGGGCTTGTTTGACACAGCTGTAATGACACTGCTGATAACAGGGAAGCTGTGGTTCAGCATAGTCTTCTCAAACAGCACATTACTCAATGAGTGGGAAACATTTCAGCAGAATTAATCACTACCTAGAAAACAATTTCATGCTAGGGTAAACAGGAATTAAAAATAAAAAATAATAAAAAAAAAATCATGGGCTGGCTCACAACCCAAGCCTTGGCTTTCAGAAACAAATGGAAAAAAAGGAAAGATGGGTACCTCAAAGTGTGGCTGCACATCTGCTCCCACAGATATGTTTTGGGGGTGAGGCTGGCCTAGGTAAAGATCAGTGGGACAGTTGCCAATTGACCATAGTTTTATAAAGTACTTAGCTTCCTGCAGTAATTGCCTGGGTAAATATACAGCTTAAGCTGTGGGGAAGGAGGGATAATAGTATTTAAGAGTGAATGGGAGAACACATTAGCACCTTGCAGATTTAGGATGCAACACAAAAGGTCCAAGTGTACACCCAAATATTTAAAATCAGTTTATCTACAGATTAATTTATCTGCTAGTCTCTGAAGGGCTGTGCAGACCATTTTAGTTTGTCACAGATTTTTCTATATAATATGCTCTATTAGCTAGAGGACTACACAGATGGAAGAAACTTTGAAATGTATCACTTCTGTGGATCAAAAGCTCACAGATAATAGCCCCGAAGTCAATACTCTGCTGCTTGCTGGATCTAAAAAGCTTTTTTTTTTTTTTTTTTTTTTGAGGTATTAGGCTAATGTTTGAATCTCATGCATTCAGTCAGGTGCTATGGTAAAGTGGATAGCAGCTGAAACTGCTTGTGTGCAGAGGTGCCTGGTTCTTGTTGAACCAGGAGGAGGTCCTGAAGCTAAGGAGTTCAGTGACTTAGACTTGAGTTCAGTTCCTGCTGTGCTGTATGTGTCCTTTGTGGTCTTAGACAAGGCACTACAATGAAGATGAATGGCTGCTTTTACTGTTGTCCTATAACACTGCCACTTTGGGAAGGTTCATGGCCATGTAATGAAGCAGGAGCCACAACTCCAGACAGCTACCTTCTGCACTTCAGGGCAAGTCCTTTACAGATGTAAGAAATCAGCTTGGTAGAAAATGTAAGGCTACAACAGCACGTTGTAAATGCCTAAAGGGTTAGATGTATGGTTAGCATACGATGGGATAGAAGCCCTGAAAATTCCTCTTGATGTTTGCATCGTGTGCCTCAGTATCTCAAGTACAGGATACAATTGCTACCCTGTCTCATGACGTTCACGTGGGAGAACACACTAGGTAAAGAGTTTGCAAACAAAAGTAATAGCTCTCAGAGTGTACTAAGAACACTGTTCCCTGCCAAATGATCTTGATATCTGCTTCTATTAAAAGCTTGTTTCTAAAATCTGGAAGTTCCCATCGAACAAGTTTTTTCATGTGTCACTTTGAAGGATTTTTCAGACCCACAGAAGGGATCTTCCAGGAGAAAGTGTATACTTTGCAGTGCTGCTTCCTGAATGAGCCACAGGACAGAATAAACACTAGTATGTGCAGTGTAGCTGTTATTGAAAGAAATAGGTTATTCTAACAATTGTGGAGCTAAGGCAAGTGAAGATCTCTTCAGCTCATCGTAACCAGACTGGAGATAGCTCTGGAGCCTGTGCTATGTTCTTCTTAAAAAATATGGTTGAGATTCAGAAAGGCAGTTGCAAAAGCTAGCTGAAGCTATTGAAAGGGAGAAGAGGGCTGAATTCAAGCACTTGAATGAAAGGAGTCTGCACAACTAGACCGATCTTAACATATTAAAATACTTGTTTCTTCAATAGGTAAAGTTGTGTGACACCTCTACAGAAAGTGAAAGTAGAAAAAATGAAGAGAAGTAGCTATTGAGATATTTAAGCCTGTTAGAAATAATGATTCTGAACTATTTCAGACACTGTTCTGGAGAGTACATCAGCATTGCATATAAAGCTAGTGTTATTTTTTCCTGTTCTTAACATTTCTAACTGCTGCAAGGCATCTCTTGAACTCCACCTGTAGTTATATGATACAGGCTGTATAAACCTTCCAGGGATAAACAGGCACCCAGCCACCTGTGAGTGGCAAAATGAGTCTGAATCACATGCTGAAAAGACCCTGAAATCAGGATCCTGTGGTTGTTTACTAGCTTCGGGAAGCTAAAGGCAGTATTTAAATGTCTGCTTCCCCTCATCTCAGGTGAGATGGGGAAAGGCATGAATGCAAAACAAAACTAACGGGGTAGCATAAGTCGTTAGAGCTCATATCCTTGCCTTGGTAACTGCTTTCAGACTGCTCTTGCTGTAACAACCTGTGGTATGAGGCAGCTGAGTTGCAAGGAACAACAGGTTCAACTGACTGCATCCCAGCTTGTCGACATGTGTGTGCTAGAAGGCCAGACTCTGCTCTCCTCTGTGCAGAGGTGCCTATAAAGTCACGTGGCACTTGGGGTGGTTTCTTTAACATGCATAAAATCCAACCTTCTCAGGCACCCTGGAGGTGTGTGATGGTAGTACTGTGACCATCTCTGACAAATCTTGTGCTGCCTGGAGGGCTGTAGCGTGTTCTGTATCTCTGCATTCAGCTAGCTACACTATTTAATATTTAATGGTTTTGCCTTTCAATTAAATTCCTGATGGGATATGACTAGCCTGAAGTTTTCTTCCTGGCTGGACAGACACAGTGGCTTCGTCTGTCCTGTTAGAAGCCATTTGTCACTTTAATGGAATTTTCAGATTCAGATACTGAAGCATCTAATTTTTCAGTACTTCAGGATGAAGAGACTGAGAAATCATTGTGTGCCTCTGATGGGTTATGTGAGGTCCCTTAATATAACACTTGCAGCCTTTGATAAATTACTAGCCTGATGTTTTTGAAAGGCTAGTTTTTTCTTGAAATATCTTTTCAGTCACTCTGTATTCTGCTGCTGGCACTCACTTCAGTCTTTTTTTCTAGGCTTTGACACTCGAGCTGCTGCTTTGGCCTTGGAGACTTCTGACAGTCCAATTTCCCAAGCTAAAACCTTTCTGCAAGGTCTTAGCAGGCTTTAAAAAGGGAGTTACTTCAGCTCCTCTGTGACAGGATCCAGATTTCTAGAGGATGCAATAGGCTTTAAGCTTATTTTCATCTGGAAGAAGTAAGACTCCCCCTTTCCTAAGGGCCACTTGCCCCATTCTCTTGAGTGTAAGTCAACAATGATCCTACAGTGGTCTTCTGGTATGTAGTGCAGAATGAGTGATTGTACTAATTAAGAATTCAGGCAAAAAATATCTAATGGAAGTGGTGGGGGCAATTTCAAATAAAATGTTGCAAACTTTTCCAGGTCACCAGCTAATGCCAATCTTCTCTTGCAGTAGCAATTTCTTTTTTCTAATAAAATGCGTGACAGTGTCTTACCGAAGAAAAGCTCCGGTGCTGCGAGGAGCCTTTGAAGTTAAGATCCTTTCTGGACTGCATGCCACTTCATGCACGTTACAGGACTGGAAATCTGTTGTTTGGGTTTTTTTTAAACCCCTGTGCTTTGTTCTTCTGCAGTTTGCTTTGTACTTTTGAATCAAATACCTTTCCATAGCTGTATTTACTGAGGGAGGGCATGCTATTACAGCATCTCATTCACATACATGCAGAGAGGAGGGGAATAAACAGCTGCAGCTGGCACATTCAACACACAGTTGGGTTTCCATTCTGTGGAGATTTGCATTAAATGACCATGTTTGCCCTATATTCTGCTGTAAAAATAACAAACAGCTTTCTACTCCTGTTTCATAGAAAATATGTAAATAGTGTCACTGCCAACCACCCAACTGCACCATTCTGTAACAAGGCTACTATAAAATGGCCTCTAATCTATAAGAGAGACTACTCTGCCCGTTCATTCACTGATGAATACTGCTGTACTGTTACACCCTAGCTCTACATTGCCCCTATTTACCCATCATACCCTCTCCATATACTGGCTCTACATGTGGACTGATCTAATGCTGGGAGGCTTTTGCTGTTTTCAGAGTCAGAAAACACTGCTCTGTTTCTAATTATGGGAGATAAAATTAACAAGGCTGCAGCTGTTTGGTAGTACTTCTTATTAATCACAAACATTGTTTATTTTATTAAAAATATTAAATGAAGATCTACTGCAGTACATGTGGGCATCACTTTAATAGCACCAACTGTTTTATTATCCCAGTCTGATAAAATTGGAGATGAAATTCAGCTATGGGCATAAAATTCACACCTGATAGCACTGTTTTAGTTCAGCCCTTTTCTGATTCTAACCTATCCTAGCTTCTAACGTGTTTATCAGCCCTATTCCTTTTGTTACACACTGATCTCCGTCAACTTTTGGATGTCATTGTCTGTCTGTGAAGACCATGGTGCTTGCAAGGAGAGATGCCCTAGAGTAATTTTTCTGAGCTGGGCCGAGAGACAACAAAGGATTGAGATCCTTGAAACATGCTCAGGCAGAAGCTAAAGATCTCTTCTAGACCACACAGTCTGAATGGAATTATTTTTGCCTGCTTTGTAGCAAAATCCTAGAATCCCTGTGTTGCTTTTCCAAAATATTTTCTTCTTTGCCGGTCCCATTCAAGGCTAAGATTTCACTAGCACACAATGGAGGTGTAGCCAACCCTATTTATTATTCTGTATGCTCAAAAATATTCCCCTTGTTCTCTTTAACAAGCCCTCTGCATGTTTGTCCTGCTTCTTCCTCTAGGTAATTTCAGCATCGGGTTGCTTTGGTAGCTAAGAACTGGCCCCCTTCCTCTCATTTCATTTTCTGAAGAGTCAGCTCTGATTCACTGGGCTTACAGTCCAGTCCTTCTGCTTAAGGAACAGGCAGCAGCACCAAGTCAACATCACTGATTACATTTCTGTCTATTCATTTACTTCAGAGCAACGAACAAAATGCATTTGTTAACCTATCCCTCCCTACACCTTCCAGACCATATTTAATATTGCAGTAGTGGAAACTTCAGAAGACAGCGTTAGCTGTTCAGTGTGATTTTGGATTTCCTTTTTGACACCAAATCTGTGCAGGATGTTAATCCAGCTCAAGAAGAGGAAGGCAGCTGGAGTTGGCCTTGCTGCTGGGCACAACAGGAGCTGAGGGGCTATGGGCAATGAAGGTTAAAAGGCACTTAGCCGTCCCAGGCCCCTTTACTAAGGGCAGTGCAAAGAAATACAAGGCTTTGAGCATTGTCTTACCGGAGTATAATTTTCATAAACTGCAATGGAATTATGTAATCATTTTAACAAATGCTGCCTGAGTCCACTCAGAGTGCAGCTATCTAAGAAGGTACCAATAGAAGTATGTGCGGTGGTGAAGCAGGCTTTATGAAATTTTGGAAGTCTTGCCTGCCCTGCGATGATGTCCAGAGACAACCCTGTGCTGTGTTTTATAATTAGCTGTTTACCAGAGAAAATTAAAACCTGTGGGAGAATAAACCAAGGAAGGGCTCAGCCTGTTCTGGCCCAGTTTCTAACATCTGCATTTTCTGCTAGCTCTTGTTGAAGGCAGGATGTTGGGAAAATGGTCTGAGCTGGTGTAGGAATGGGCCAGGCACTCTGAGTTTGATGTGGTGTGGGACAGGAGGCAGGGTTGTCCGCTCCGTGAGTATGGGTACTGAGCAGACCAAGCACATCTTACCCATTTGAGAGAAATAGATGACATTTTTTGTCATTACTTTTTGCTTAAACTATAGGAGCACCTGTTGTTAAGACAGTTTCTCCCAGCTGAGCCTCTTTGCATGTGTGTCTTCACCTACCCGTGCTGCCTCTGATGCTATGTGTATGTGAATGCTATAAGGCTTTGCTAATACAGCAGATTTTGGTTATTTCTTGTTGGTCCTAACACTTTCAGAGTTGATAAGCAGTTTTGGTATTAGGTGTGCACACTGTTGGGTGAAATCTTAGTCCTGTAGAAATCCAAGAGTTTTTCGCTGTTGATTTCTCCAGAGCTAGGATTTCCTCCCTTTTTTCTGCCTCCACACATTTCCCTACTGCTGCTTTTATGCTGCTCCAATCCGTTGGCCACCTATGTTGGGTCTACTGGAGGTGATTTGGGAAAGCTGTTCTGCATCTTTATCTAAATTTGCATGAAGATCTTTGTGTTATTCTATGTTATAACCATTTAACTTCGCTCTCTTTTCAAAGTTTATTGCCTTTATAAATTTACCATTTAATTTTGTTAGTTCGGTAGGGATAAAGTTTAGCATGCAAAACAGCATGCAAAATAAAGCTATGGGATAATTTTACACTGCTATTTTACTGCTGTTGTTGCTCACATAAGGAGAAAAACTTTAATTTATCCGTGAAGGATAACTGAGTGTTGGGCGTGTGTTGGCACCCTGACTGTGATGGTGTCTGCTTGTATTTAACGTGTCACTGAACTTTGCTGCGCCTTGTTTAAACCTCACAGCTTTTTTCTTCAGCACTCGACTTGTTCTGGGACTGTATAACAGGAAAATAGCCTCTGTATCACTGCAGCATTGCTGAGTATATCTGCAGGCTCCATACTGGGAGGTATTGCTATCTTGTGACATCCAGTCCTGTGTTAAGGGGTGTTAATGAACATCTGGGCTGTGTGCATAGTGGGGCACTGCAGCACCCCCTAAGCAGATGTGAATTATGCACGTGGTTTACAGGTGTCAGTAGCAGGGGCTTGCAGAGTTGTTTCTGATGGTTTGTGTGTAAATATATGCATGTGTTCATGCAAGAAGGATGTGGCCCTGACTTTGCAGCTCTGAAGGTGGAATATTAATGCATTAATCCTTAGGTATGTGAGCAGCACTATCTGCACAATAATAAGGAAAAAAGGAAAAAAGAGAGAGGGAAGTGGATGGGAGGAGACTCCACCCTTAGCCGTTTGCATAATTCCTGCCATTTTATGAGATAAGTGGGGGCATAAAGTTGAAATGTACTTGTTTATGTACAGGAACAAAGCATGTTTTTGATTCAAACTCACAGATCTTTTCCTTCTGTGTTAATGAGAAATTTCTAAAAGCTGTTGAAGAACTTCTGTCTGTGCAAATATAAGTAATGAAACTATTCTCAACGTGATTTCTGCTTCCTGCCTCTCTCCACAGGTTTGAGCCCATTGTGCCTCCTTTTCCCTCCCTGCTCTCTTCTCCCCAAAAGACTTGCTGTGGGTAAAATGAGATTTGCAAATTTGCGTATTTGCATACTTTTCATTTAGAAAATGGACTTTTTATGAGGTTTGATGGCTGAGGAAAATTGCCTACACAGAAAGCAAACCAATTTCAGTGTGACTGATTGCAGCTTTCTGCAAGGTGAGGTGTATTCCCTGGCACTTCAGGTGAAGAGCAGAGACCACAAGAAGGTACTTTTCTGCTATAAGGTAGGTAGTAATGCTTCTTAGGCATCCAGTGGTTTATTGCTATTGGCAGTGAGCTGAGCAGAATGAATTTTGGTGTTCAAAGCAAGGAAAATAGTACCTCTCTGTTTTGTGAAGGACCACTAGTATAATTTTGGGACTGACCAAATAGTTCAAGAAAGATGGGAACCCTTTTAATATACAGCCAGGTCTGCTGAAGCAATAGTCAAGTCACTGGTGGAGAGAGGATGAATATGTCAATTCTGGAAACCAAACTGTTTTTTGTTTTTTTTTCCGAAGGAATGAATATGCTGATACACACCAGTCATACAGTCTCCAATGCCTCCAGCCAAGAAAAGGACACACCTATTTATTTTCCACGCTGGAATCTTCTTCACGTATCTGTACATTACTTCTGTCAGCCCAGATTTATAATTCAATCTGCATCTATTTGTTTCTTGACAGAAGAGGAAAAAATAATAGCAAAACTCTGTTTTCTTTATAGTCAGGAATGGATAGCTACGGCTTACCGTCCAGTGCAAACTGCACGGGGCTTTGTGGTGTTTCAGATGAATGCTGCTGCTGCTCTGTGAAAGTAAATTGCAGCGTCCTGGAGCGAGTCCCAGGTTATTGTGCTGGTCTCCCAGCAGCTCATTTCTGTGGCAGCACAGAGAAGTCCATCAGGCCAGATTCAGCTTCTTGCTGTTGCAGAGACGGATGAAGTGGGCTGATCCAAAACTGGTGCTGATCCCCTGGATGTCAGAATCTGTGCTGAGAGGTTCAGAGTTCTGAACCGGGCAACCTCTATGACCAGATAATGCTTCATGCTGTGCCAGCAGGGTGGGTGACCTGCTGTGAGTCAACGACCTGCTCAGAGCTCAGCTGGCCAGAGGGAGGACTGACCATTTCTGCACACCAAGTCGGTATTTCATTCCCCAAACGAGTCCCCAGACAGGTGGCAGATGCTTTCTTTGTCTTAGTCTAGCACATGCCGCAGGGGTGGGTTTGACCTGAGCGTTATCTGTGCATAAACCTGATAATTTCACAGTTTATTAAGAAAATGGAAATGAGGCAATGTGAATCTAACCATTTTTCTTGCCTCTTCTGCCTTCTATTGCGTCTTCTGTGTTTTCTGAACTTTTTGAAGTACAAGGGGCAAGTGGGTCGAAAATGGGAAGAAAATTAGAAGCAGTTGGCCTGGTGCCTGCCTTTACACTGTGCTGATTAGGTTTTAATTGGCAATTCTTGTCTGTAATATAAGATAATTGCAGAGATTTCCAGGAATTGTGTGCAGAAGAGGAAGAAACAGATATATCTGAGTTCTACTGGAGGAGTTTAATTAAAGACTTTATAAAGTGCAACAGATGGTGCTTTGCTAGTTAGGAAGACGGGCGTGAGGCCTGTTTGTAGACACTCTGCCACTGTGGTTAGGGCTTCTGCGCCCTCCTGGCCGGAGATGCTCTGACATAATCTGTCATTAGAGGACTCAAGCAATTCGAGGATAACAGGCACTTCATGTTCTGGTCCAAACTGCATAAAGATCCTGTTCTGAAAAGGAAAATTAAACGGTCACAGAGTGAAATCCTTTGTGCATGTGGTAGGACTGCTCTTCTCAAAGTGAGCTTTGATTTCACTGGACTCTCCAGTTGTCCTCCTCAACTGCCCTCTTAAAGGCTTGCAGAAGTGAGAAGACACACGAGCGGCCATACAGATTTCTTAATAGAAACTCCAGTGGTACAGAAGATGGAGGATTTATTTATTTTTTTATTTGGACAGAAGTTCTCCCCAGTAATTCCATGTTAGTCAATGGGCATCCTTGGTCTGACTCATGCATCCCAGTGGAATTGTGTCTGTGAAAGTTGGAAGACGTTTTTGTTTCTGTTGCTGGTAACTGATATGTTTCCAGAGCCCAAAGTAGCCTCTGGCTTCCAGGAGGTTCTATAGAAAGTTAAACGAAGAGAGGATATTGCAGCTTCCAGGGAAAAAAAAGGATCTCTTTCCAGTCTTCGTTGGAGCAGGTGCTGAATCTTTAATTTTTCATATTACTTGTAAAAGTAGGAGAATTCCTTTTTAAACAGAAGTCTGCTCTGAAGTATAATGTGCATGAAAGTGCTTCAGGATATATTCTGCTTGTTTTGCACTTGCAGAAGAACCCAAAGTTCTGTTTGCTCCCCAGCACTACCATAGCTTTCATGAAGTTTAGCCTAGTGCATCATCCAAGGGTATTTCTTATAACAGGAAAACTTAACTAGAAGATAGGAGACATTACAGGGGAGAGTCTAATTTTACGAAGAATTCACCTGGGTTTTCAAATTCCAGGAAGAACCTGAAATTGCAGAACAAATAGACTGCAAAAATATTTCACATAGAGGCTGAAGAAGAATAAATTTTTGACCCTGTGGTGTCCTTTTCATATGGTTATCTTTCTGAGCAGCTAGATAGATCTGCAAGTTAATGACAAGTAAACGTGAAAGCTCTCTGCCCACAGGACGCTTGGAAGGTATGTGTTATCTTATGTTTGAAGGAGTTCTCTCACTTTTTAGCATCACTAATGCTAGGGGGGAGTTTACACGGGATTAGCTCTTTGGCCATCCTTTCTTTCTGCTGCTTGGTGTTTGTTTCACTTCAGGCTGTACTGGAAAGTAATTACGTGGGAGGGATTTCGTTACATTGGGCTTCAGCAAAGGCGATGCCAGATGTTCAAGAAATATTTTCAGCAGAGCCTCCGAGCATTTTCTTAAGAGCTGTTTACTAGCCCCCATGGCTAATGCTTTGAGTTGGTTGATTTTATTCTGTAGCTTCAGGATCTTGCTGACAGGTGAGTGGATAACTTTCTTATTCAGGCAAACTTCTTGTTTTTGTTGTTGTATTGGTGCTGACACTGTTACCTTCTGAGAGCCGTAAAGAATTAGACATTACAGTTGTTTTGCTCATTCTGGTTATAAACTGATAAGTCTGGTTGCAGTTCATTCAAAAGCATAATATTTTTTTTTCCAATTCATCCAGGGAGAAAACAGGCAGAGAAAGGGGGTTGCTTTCATAAAGAAGTGTTAATCTTTTAAAAGACAGAAAAGAACCAATATGGCCATGTTTTGGGGTAACGATAACACTAAGATGCTTGTTTGAGTGTGGAACAGACAGCTTAGTCTGAAAATGGAAAAAAAGAATCAGAATAAACTAGGTATTTTATAAAATTTGAAATGAGAACTTTTCTGCACACCTGCACGCTCATTTTTGGTGCTCAGGTACAGGCACACAGAGAAGCCCTATGTGCAGAACTTCATGTAAAATCCTTGCTGTTATTATAGCAAAGTTGACTTTTCAAAACAGACGAATGTATTAGGACAGTGGCACATTAGAATCTAAATCTATTAGTCCTGCAAAATTAAGAAATGCAAAAAGGGAGCTAGTAACTCTGTTGATTCCATGCTCTGAAGTTCAGGTTTTGCATACCTTACTCCTTATTGAGCTTTTGTTACCTTTCTCTGACGCAACGTGATGTCGAGCGACTTCCTCAAAAGGGGAGGTTAAAATTGTCTTCACTGAGTAGACTAGATATGTAAAGCAGAGAAAGATGAAGTGTCTTGGTTGAGATCACCCAGCACTGCAGTACCTCTGTCATCCTTTGGCTCTTTCCGCCAGACAGTGTTGTGTGCCTTCTGACGAAAACGTAGGTTTTCAGCTTTCTGGCAAACAAAATGTGACTTTTTTGAAAGATGATAAAGGCATCTTTGCCTACAGAGAGCAGTTTGATTTAGTTTGATAAAGCATCTGAAATAGGGGTGCTGATCCAAAGCCTATTGGGATTTCCCTCAGAATTTTGTGGTTAGAGTATTTACCCACAGGTCTTACAGAAACTGATTTTCATGCTGGAAAAGAAACCTTTTCTTGATTTTAACCACCAGTCTTCAGAGTGAGTGTGGTAATGGACATAATGGAATATAATGTTGCTGAATGGAAAAGCCAGAAATTTAGGTTTATTTCCAGTTTTGGTACTCTCTGGGTGGCTTTGGGAAGTCAGGTAATTCATGTAGGTGTAACAGTAATAATAACAATGAGGCACTTGTTTAACAGCGGAACATGAGATTTACTGATTTAGTTTCCTTCTAACGAGATGCTTAGAATATTTCCAGTTTGGTTTTTAGTCATTACACTGCTGGGATGCTGCGTCCCATTCATTAACACCGCTTCTCTGTAAAGGCAAAGCAGCGCTGTTAATGCTAAAATAATGTATTAATAGTGCTGCTGCTATTAACACCAGTGATAGAACTGTGCAGATACTACATTATGGTGTAATAATAACTGGTAGTTTAGCCTGGAGGTTTCAGTGTTTGTTCTTTGCCACCTTAGATTTCTTCCTCTGCTTTCTTACAGGGACCTCCTCCCTCTCACCAGGGTGCAATGTAGACTGCCAGACTCAGTGTCTGATAGACTGCAGGCAGGGCCATTACTACATGGCTGGCAACTGCTTGGAATGTCCAACGGGCTTCTAGTAAGTCTCCTTCCTTCCCTCTCGCTCAGCATTTCTGCTCCTGCAATAAGAAGTTAAGCACTGGGGCATTTGCAATGTCCTCTTACATTGAGAAAATTGTGAGAGCTACCTCGTAATGCAGACCAGGAGGTGGGGCACAAAGTGTGGTGCTAGTTCCTCATAGATGAAAAATCAGCTGACTAGGAAAACCACTATTTTCACGTAATAAGGCTTTCTGGGGCTTTCTGCAGTGATTGGCATGTTCACAGTTCCCCTTGAAATCAATGGAAGTGATTGTTCTTCAGCACAATCGTGCTATAGTCCCACAAAAAAGGTAGGCAGCCGGTGTGTTCCTAGGAAGTGTAAGCTTGATGAAACCAAATTCCCTCTGAGATTGCTTAGGACAGATTTTGTGTATTCCGTGTTGTGTATTTTTAGGAGGGGCAGGGTAGGAGTACTGTCTGTAGTGGCAGCAAAGTCTAGGCTGAGTTTCAGCTTAAAAGGAGCACAAGGTGTCTGGCACTCGGTCCAAGGAAACCTGTCTTGGCAAATTTATTCTGTGTCCAGGTTGCTTATTTACTGGTATGCCAGTCAGAACATGTGATGTTAGCCGAGCACAGAACAGTAGCCTGAAAACAAGGAAGCCTGGGTACAAAGAGCAATGAGTTGCAGGGGCTGGTGGCTGATTTCTAGAGGTGCTGAAGCCAGGATGCTTCTGCCTTCCTCAGGAGAAAAGCATTCAGGCTGCTTTCTCTGCCACACCCAGCTCACTTCAAATGCAAGAGGTAATGGTCATCTCGGAGTTCTCAGACATAATTCCAAACCAAGACTGTGAAAGACAGGTTTCATACAGACCATCGTGAGCCTAAGTTCAGGTTGCCAGGTGTCCTACTGCAAAAACTACATCTGTGTCCATGGATGTGCAGTTCAAGCAGTGCACCTTGACCTCCCAAACACAATAAATGTATTAGCTCCCCCAAAGGTTCTGGAGTGATCTGACTTGAATTCACCCACCCGTGGCTGAAGAAGCTTTTTGAGCAGTTGGTGATGGGTGTGGTTCTGTAGCTACACAACACCCATACTGGCTTTTAGAGGATGGAATTTCAAAGAAGGGGAAGAATTTAGTTTTTATTTTATTTTATTTTATTTTATTTTATTTTAATTTTTTTAATTTTTTTTTAGTTTTAAAACTGTAATTCTTTTTGTTCTAGTTGCCCAGGGGGTCAAGCAGCTCCAAGGAAATGCCCACTGGGAACAGCGAATGAACTTACAGCTCAAGTGAATATCACAGCCTGTCAGGTAAGCTGGGGAAGGAGAGCCAACAGGTGGAAGTAGTGTTTTCTACCTCTACTGGCATATGTTTTGAATCATCTGATTTCAAGCTTCTTTATATATTTTGCAGACTAGTTTGAATTTTTCCAGGAAATTTCTTCTTGGTATTTGGCTCTGATTTGGCTCAGAGCAAGCTGGTTGTCCACCCAGGTAAACAGTGAGCAGCACTTTCTCTGTTTGTTGTTTGCACTACATTGTTTTGACAGTAAAAAGTTTGTGTTGGGAATTCTCAAGAGTTCATAGGCCAGACTTTGAAATGCTTTCTTTTTAGCACTTGAGCTAAGGATGTTTGAAACTTTTCTCTTGTACATTATTCATGCAAAGAACATGTTGTTGTGGATCTAACAGTGTTTGTGATTTTACTGCAGGTTTGTCCCAATGGCTATCTCAGCCTAGAGAACGGAGCTGGGTGCCGTGCGTGTCCAGATGGCTATTCATGTGATCCACGCAGTGGTGTGCAGAGGAGCTGCAGTCCTGGTCAGTATTCTCCAGAGGGAGAGTTGGAGTGCCTGGAATGCCCAGATAATTACATCTGCCCAGATGGACGAAATAGACAGGTACAGAATGGGCATGTTACTTTTCAAGGGCAAATTTTCATTCTTCCTGACAGGCAGGGCCTGAATGTGATTGTATTGTCGGGAGATGACAGCCCTCTGGTTTAATAGGAGGATACTGCTGAACTTTCTTCAGCAAAGAAGAGTCTGAAACAGTTCAGTGGTGTAGTAGATGTAGGACTTCCCACAAATGGCCTGTATTAAGAGGAATAAATATTTCTCATCTAAAATCTGAGAGTGTTAGTGCTCACATCATCTGCCTACCACTAAAACTCTCAGCTGAGGCCCCAAAGGAGCTTGGAGTTTGAAGCATCATTTTTGCTTCTAGAAATTATCCCTGGAGAATATCCCTGAAACAGTGCTGGGAAGGAAGAGAGGACAGAGAAGGAGGAAGCACAAGACAGAGTGCAGTACTGGCTGATGTCCTGCTTCAGGTGTCCCTGGGATATAGCTTTGGATAGCAGTGGCCTTTTGGGCCTGTTGGGATGAGCTTGTCTTTTTTCCCCTTAGCATTGTTTGGTCGGGCAGGAGCCAGATCCAAGCCGCACTCGTTGTGTTACCTGCACTCTTGGTTCTTTCTCAACTGAAGATACTTTGATAAGCCAGCCCTGCCCGGCAGGTAAGTGCATCTCATGTGCATCTTATTTAGTCATTAAGATGTAGAACTTGAAGGAGACTGTAATGACACTTGGCTCTGGTAAAATTTAGCCTGCAGTATTAGAACAGAGCTTGGCTCCTTCTGGTTACAGCAGAATTCATGAGGTTAAGAAGTAATTCCTGAGATAAAGCAGGGTGCTGTTCAGAAGTGCTCATGAAAAACAAAGAATGAAGATGAGAGAACACTGAGAATCGCAGCTGGGGTTTGGTAGTCATCACACTTGCTGGGTTTGTGGGAGAATCATAGAGTCATAGGACATCCCATGTTGGAAGGAGTCCACAAGGATCACTGGATCCAACTCCTGGCTCTACACAGAACTACTTAAAATTAAATCGTATGTCTAAGATCCAGCTAAGAGGTCCAGCTGAGGTAGCCTTGGGACATACAGTAACATGTCTGAATGTGCAGACGTTGCTGAGCAGTGAGGGAAACTTTTGCTTTCTCTTCCAACACAGAAGGCAGCTCACTCTGATTTTAGTTTGTCAGCTGTAAACTTGCTACGCACACAGTTAGAGCTTTCTCCACTTCAGGACCTCAGTTCATTGGCCATGGCAACTTTGTGGTGGGTGCTCTATTACCCAGGTGACAAATGCTTAGGTATTAGGGGTCAGATAAGGGTACAACGTGGTTCTCTTACGTAATTTCTCATTCTGCTTGACGCTCAATAAAATCAAAATAATCCCATGTTTAGGAAATTGCAGTGTATCATTGGGTGTGTCACAAATCCGTCACTGATGCAGAATCAAGCAACAAGGAGAACAGGGTAGGAGGGACCATACTTTTGTTGCAAAACAATTATCTTCCTAAATTATAAAAAGCATAAGTTGTCATTTCACATGATGAATTAGCTAGAAACATCCTTCAAGGGAAATGATGGAGTAAGTTGGGAAGCTTCCTTAGGTTGCATGCTGTGGGTGTTTGCTGTTTGGGAAGAAGCCTGATGCAAACAACAACAACAAACCTTGCACTTGCCCAGGTGGGTGGCCCACCAGTCTTCACTGAGAGTACAGGTTAAGCCATTCCTGTAGTGAATGGCTGCTTGGTACAGCAGGGGGGGAAAGAGTTTTCTACGTTAAAATCCTGGCACATCCTTCCTACATCCTAGAGAATGCTTACAAGCCTTCTGAGAATTTGGTAGCCCAAGGTTAGCTTCCTGTTGGGCAGTTCTCCTATGAAAAGTTGGGTGCTTTGGTGCACCTCTGAGGCCTTCCACAGAAGTTCTCTTTGGTTCTTTTGTACAGCACTCGGTAACAGTACAAGTGTGGTGCTGCAGGTAGCAGCAGTGTTGCTGATAATTCCTTCCACGTATCAGCAGACTTCAATTCACATTTCCTGGCCCTGCAGAACCCAAGCAAAATGGCCTGACAGGGAGAGCGTGGTGTAGCTGTGATTTTGCAAAAGAATATTTAATGTCACTACAGGGATGCAGTTCACAATCTGCAGTCCTACCAAGCTCTCCTCTCTCCTACAAGCCCTGTACTGCATGTGAAGATGAAGTATTTAATGAGCAGCTCCAGGTGCCTCCTGCAGAGTCACTGAACCCAGCAACTTAATTCTTACATCTGTAATTAGAATCCTTTTTATTAAATAATGACGGGTTCCTGTGCTTTGGGTACGTTACCTCCTAGTAGAAGGAGAAATGGAGTAGCTACAGAGATCGTACTAGACCAAAGCCTCAGGAGTTTAGATCCAGCTACAATACACAGATGAAAAAACAGATGAGTTCCCATATTTCCAGTGCCTGGTATTAGGTGTTGTGAATAGTAAGCCATCTCTCATATGTAAATCATCCGTGGGAAGTGATGGTGGCTTTGTGGTTGTGTATCACATATCATATTGCATTTAACTGTTCATGGTGCTTTGTAGAGAGACAACGTGCTAATTCTGACTCCATTAAAAATAATAATAGTCCAGGAAACACTGGCTTCTTTGGACTTAAGGAAGCATTTATAAACTCTGCTTAATAAAAGTTTGAACAAGTGAACAGATATATGTTAGTGTGTGGATTTTACAGTGACAGATTTGCTACTGTCTTATTGTTTAGAGCACAAGATCACCCTAAGCTGCAGTCAGATTTCAACTCCAGTCTATCAATCACAGAACCTGGAGAGAGCAAGTGAAAGTCTCTCAGTAGATGATCAGTGGGTTAAATATATAGAGTATTCCAGGCTGAAATTGAATGTTTCAGTGTTAAAATTAGTCCCTCTTGTGTTCTAATGGGTAGGATGCACGTTCTCCATCAGTTCTCATAAAGCTGAATAAGTCATCCAGCCCAATTGAAAAGATGTTAGATGGTAAGGAGTTTCAATACCATCGCGAGCAGGAGAGGCTTGAGGATCCTCAGCATTCTTTCCCACAGTTTGACTGACTTTAATTATATATAATCTGTGTACTTAGTACTGTGTGCATGTGAATGAATTATCATCTCTATGCTGATACATAGCAGTATATTTCAACACAGCAGTGGCAGTTTTATGCCACAGTTAAATCCATATATTCTTTTAACACTCTTTAGATAATCCATCTGGACTTTACTAAAGCATTTGATATTAAGTCCTACAAAATCTTACTTGGAAAAAGTACTTCAGTCTACCTGGACATGAACATTTCATCAGTAATGTACAACTGGCAGAAGGATTTTAAGTGAGGTGTCTAGAAAGTTGTTTCTGAACTACGTGTTGTATTCTTCTTCTCTACAGGTCACTTCTGTGTGGACGGCCTTACAGTCACTCCTCCGTGCCCAGCAGGGAGTTTCAAGCCCAGAGAGGGACTTCACACACCCAGCAGCAGCTCCTCATGCTTGCCTGGTTTGTATCGTAAAAAAATCTTAATTTTGTGCACTGGGAATAATAATTCTTGCTCTAAATCACACTAAGAAGTACATGCTTATGGAGGGGGTTGCCAGTTAGAGTATTTATTTATTAGGCTCTGTCTAAGGCATTACTAGAGCTGGATGAAGGGAACACCCATGGAATCTCCTACAAATCACCAGATTTGTAGTGAAGCATTCAGTAATTATGAGCATTTTACAAAATAAAATATACTTGGGTTATAAGTTCTCTGGAAGAGATGAACGATGAGAATTAGCAATAGAAGCGTAAATGTTGACTAAAACTCCATCTGTTAAGTCTCAGGGGTTGATATCTTTTGCTGAACTGCTCGATCACTGCATGAGAACAGTGTAAACGTTAACAGGACTTGGGCCACAGAGTCTGCTTGTGTGCAACTGCCCCCTTTCCCCTAAGCACAAGAGACAAGACCCCCCTGACACAAGCAGTCAATATCCTTGTCTGAAGTTTGTGGTACGGTAGGCTGAGAATCCTTCCTAATACTAGTGCCAATTCAGGTGGCTATGTTTGAAGTGCAACTCCCTGGGGCTAGAGGTCCTCAGACTGCCTGCACTGTTAGAGCTTTAGAGGAATGGCCTGCCCACTTCGCTAAAATGTTCTCAGCCAAAGAATCTGTTCAAGAAACAACTGGTTTATCAATGCAAGTTGCTTGCATTAGTTAAATACCAGTTTACAGGTTGGGAACCTGTTGAGAGGGGCTGCAAATAAAGTGTCGCCTGTATTTGGAAGCAGTTTATAGTTAATTGTGTTGCCTTTAGAGCTCAACTGGCACTGTGCAGCCACTGCCCTCATCTACTTTTTGAACAGGGTGAGTGAGTCCCCGGAGCTACCACATTTATCAATACTAAAGGCAGTTCATCTAGAACTATCCAGGCTGTAAAATTAACCTTTCACATACAGGACAGTGACAGCAAGGTTTACAGCATCCTCCTTTCCAGCTTTATTTAAGCTACTTAGAGATAAAAAGAGCTGCGGAGACTGCCTATTTAGTGAGGTCCTGGAGGGAAATTTCTCATACCACTGAAGGTTTAAGGTGAGGTAAAGGCATATGCTTGGAGTGAGGAAGGGAAAGGTAGAACAATGTGTCTTGGTAATTACAAACATTCCTCCTGCTGGCTGTGCACTCAGGTAGTAATTGGGCCATGATGCTCTAGGCCACTGTAGAATAATTTGTGCTGGTGCAGGGGGCTTGCAAAAATACAATGCTTGACATAAGATGGCTTTTGAAATAGTGCAGTAAAGGGGAGAATGGGCTTCGTATGCACCTCGTCTACTGGGTGATTGCACCCAACAGTGTGCACGAGTCACTGGGTGTACAGTATTGTGTGGCAAATTGGTGTTAGATGGTTAGCTTGATTTCATCTGCTGTGTCAAAATCAACCCCTCCAGAAAGCAGGGCACAGTTAGGAGTTTCTTTTTCCAATTGTGTGAACGTAAAGAGAGGGTCCACAGCTGTCACTCAGCTATCTGGATCTCCCTGGTATCAGGTGGCGATACATGCAGAGCACTGTGAGTATTTCTGCAGGAATGCTCTTGGTGTGCTAAGGTCATTCCTGCTGTCTATTCCATTATAAAACGAGTATATTTTACTCACCAGTGACATCTGTTAGAACAGGAGATAAGTGAGTCAGCCAGCAGTCTCTGTCACGACAACTGTCCTAACGAATGACACCTCTCAGTGAAGTAAACCCTATTTTTAGTGGAATGGACTGCATGCGCAGCTACCTCTGAAAGAAAGGACACTTCCATGAATATATATGCAGCAGTAGAAGTGAGCGCCCAATCCAGGGAACCATTGCTGACCCTCAGTTTATGAAGCATAGGTGAAAGCTTTTCACTATCTCAGTAAAATGTTTCAAGCTAATAGGGCTGGAGTGCCAGGCCTGGAACACCTTCCGCACACCTTGGGGCACCACTGGAAAGTTTAGGGTAAGGCCATCAATTGACTTTTACAATACCAGGAATTTTTAGGAGCAGATTCTTTGTGCAACTGTGTTTTCCTTTTGCTGCTGAGCCTGAAGGATACCGTACAGCTTTACGTTCTGTAGAAGACACAGCTGGCAGAATCAGCAACCAGATGGACTTGTCTCAAATAGAAATCCATCCCATATTAAAACATGACCTTGAAGAGTCCTGTTACTAGCAGTACAAAAACTAAGTGTAGGTCTACATCCAGAGGTGCTTACTAGCCACTTCTTTCATTGGAATTGCCTGTATCCTGATGGATGTGGACCTTAGTATTTACATGTCTAACCTATGCAGAGATTTCTAAGAAGTTTCACCAAAGGGAAAAGGTGATTATTGTGCTTTCAATAGAAAGAAATAAGGAATAATCTGAAATGATCTGCCCAAGGTAATCTAACAGGTCAGTCAAGGAGTAACATAATAAAGTAAGTTGACTGTATGCTTTCCCTTTGGAAAAGGGGTTTTCTTTCTGTATGTGTATGAATCAATCACAATAGTTGCAAACCTGTTTTTGCAGTGAGGTGAAATTAGGTTACAGATTAGTCTAAGCTTTTTTTCTTTATTACAACAGTAAATAAGCACTGTCATTTATGGCTTCAGAAGCTGTAGAAGCCCTACCCTTAAGAGCTTTTAAAGTGTTGCTTAGCTGAAGGCACAGGAGATGTTCTGATATGCTTGCAAGGGTGTAGACAAAAGGCTTGCACAGACTTCCAGCCCTGTTTTCTGTGGCATTTTTTTCTAAGCATTTTTGCTTTGGTTTTCTAAATCAACAGAACTTCATTCTGTATCCAGTAAGACTAAGTGTCATGCTGATGATTGAGAAATGTGTTAAAAGTGACTAGACTTCGCAGCTCAGCAGTGGGTTAATTAATTTAAAAGGACAGAATAATGTGTGGGAAACTGATTAATTTTTAAACGTCTGATTTTTAC
Organism: Cygnus atratus; assembly: GCF_013377495.2. NCBI lineage: Eukaryota > Metazoa > Chordata > Aves > Anseriformes > Anatidae > Cygnus > Cygnus atratus. The sequence continues at coordinate 3,527,591 of NC_066383.1, forward strand.
TCTTTGAAGTTCAGAGGTGGCTGAAATGTACTTTGTTTGGTGAAGGCATTTATGTGAAGTAATAGAGAGCTTAGCTGAAGTCTTCTCTGCTACCAAGTCTTTGATAAGATGTGGAAAGGGAGACCCAGCTTTCTGCTGCAATAATCACATGTTGCTCAGGCTAATCCTGCCTGGCTGTGAACATTTCAGGGTACCTCAGTGTCTCTCACAATGGTATAAAATATGCCACTCTCTTCTTAATGATGCTGTACAAATTGGAAAATAGAGTCAGAGAGAGATTCAGGGGATGAACTCCATTCACTAAGCTTTTGCCCAAGTCCAGAGTGTTTTCTCCAGGGTCACAGATCACTGCTAGGAGCAGAAACCTAAAGTTCAGTTGCTCAGTCTCCCTTCACATCTGCTGTGCTCTTTGCCTCAGAGAGGTACATGCGCTAAGAAAATAATTATCTCCTTCAAATCGAGCCATATATTTTTCTATTTGATCATTTCTCTTTTAGCGAATGACTCAGCTGCTAAAGCATCTTGACTGTTGAATGATTTTTTGCTCACCAGCTAAGACTAGGAAATTGCTGCTTTCCGCCCACTTCTGAAATTAAAACCAGAATTGCATTTACATGGTGCAGCAAGGAAGAAACCTCACATCTCATCAAGACAGCAAAATTCAACAGACAGGGCCAGTGGCACCTGAACAAACACTGAAGAAGCTGCAGAGGAAATGAGAGTTCAAAAACACTTTCAGTTTAATAATGTAAGCTGTTATCCTATGCCTGTACTACCTTATATAATGATGTTGTCAACTCTCCAAAGGAAAACGTGGCAAAGCTAGGACAATGCTCGCTGAAAAATAGGCGGGGGACACAAGAATAAACTCTGACAAGGCAGAGAATATTTCATGTCGTACTGCCATGGGGTAGATGATGGTCTTAGCCTGTCTCTTCCATCTGTGTCACACACTGAGTGTGATGTACTTAACCCTCAGTGAAACCAAGTTTATCCGCATCATATTTATGGCCCAGCATGTATGTGGGCTAGCCTAACTACAGAATAAATAATATGCTGTAAATCCGTGCCCTGCTTGGTTTCCTATGGTCCAGGTAGCCATGCTCTTCAAGTCTGTTCTGAGCTCCGCAGTAAGGGAAGCACTATCTACAGAAAGTTGGGCAGAAAACTTAAATTTTACATAACCAGAATCAAGTGGCATGGGTTCTGGTTATATAAAATGGCAATCCTGCTGGGTTTGCTAGGGGTGCAGATCCACATCATGAAGCTTTTGTCAGCTGAGGCAATTTTTAAGAGTTCCCTGTAGGGGAACCTTACAGATCTGTGGGGTTACAGCCCCCTTCAGGTGTGTGGATTCCAGCTCTTAGAGCTGGGGAATGAGGCAGCCTCGAGAAATTCCAGTCTTGTGCTACTGGGGTTTTTGAACCTTGTGTTTATCTGTGTCATGAGGACTGTAAGGGGGAAACTTGCAGAAGTTTCTGAGGTGTAGGGATGAGAAGGTGGGTGGAATGCCAAGGGAGAGGTGCCCCTTGATCTGGCTTTGCCACCTGAGGCATCCTAACCTGTCTGCACAGGAGCCTCCAGTCTGTGGAGAGGGAGATTTTAATACGTCCTGATCAACTTGGGTGTGCTGTAAGGTTCTTCTCCAGCCTTGCAGAGGCTTGTGTATGCTATACACACTGGTGTATGCTCAAGCCTTGCTGTGATAAGCACTTGGGAGGCAGCTGGGGTTCAGCCTGGACCTATTCCAGGGAGCCATGATAACACCGAGCCAGTGTTTTCCCTGCACAGCCCAAATTGCTCTGTTTGCTTTGTGCTGTTGAAAGTCCTGACTCAGGAGGACAGCAGCTACTCCTGTGCTAAATTTGTGTTTCCTTTTCACTGAGTTAAGCATTTGGGGACATCTTATAATTAAATGCGTTTTCTGAATGTGGCAACACAAATAATTGTTTTATTACCGATTGATCTTGCCAGTGTTTCCTTTAATGTACAGTTTGAGCACTTGTTAACACATGAGATTTTAGAGATGATCACAGCTCAAATGGTTGTCATTCCAGCAGGTATCCCTGTATTTGTGTTGAGTACATCTCCAGTCTGTGAAACCTGTTCAGCTCTCTCGGTATTCAGAATGCAAATATGGAAACGGCCCAGCTTTCGTGGGAACACCAGGCTCTTTTACAACTGAGGTCCGGGCATTCTGGTTGTTAAATCTACCTGCGTCAGTGTGTTTTCAGGCTGATGCGTTTATTTTTTAATGTATCTTCTCATATTATCAGCTCAGAACGTAGTTCTGAGGTGGTTCTGCTGCTTCCAGGAGCCCCTCAACTGCAGTAATAATCAGCTAATCCAACACCACCACCTTCTGGCTTTGCAGTAACTTCCTTGCTGTTATGACTGAACCTCCATCATACTTTCTTGCTGTAGGTGAAAGCAAAGGGATCACGTTTGGAGGACCCTCTGTTTTATCAGCAGGTCATGCTCCCTTTGGGACCTTAAACATCTTCTTTCTCTTTAGGAACTGGTTTGTGTTTGAAGTGCCCTGCTGGATATTTCTGTCCTGCTGGAGCAAATCATCCAACGCCGTGCCAGCCAGGTACATACAATCCTCTCCAAGGACAGGACGAAGTCACTGACTGCAGAGCCTGCCCAGCAGGGAAAGCTTGCACTCAGGCTGGATTAGCACAGCCTGACTCAGAGTGCCTGCCAGGGTGAGCCTTGCTTGTTTTCTGTGCTTCTCTTTAAGTCTACGCATGTAGTTCAGCTCCACTGTTGGGGTGTTGTGCACAGGGACGTGCAGGTGGTATTTTCTGCAATGTTGAGAGTTTATTACATTTTCTGGTAACTCAGTGTAATGCAGGCTGTAGTTGTAGAGGAATTGTCTTAAACACAACGGATTTTGCTGCCTTCTATTGCCACAGAAGTGGCAAGAAATAGTGAAACAGACACGAGTGAAGCCCAGCTGCAGATCCATGGTTATGAACACAACCTGGCTGAATAACCCCTGTTCTTTTGGTGCAAAATGTATAGCAAAACCAATCCATTCATAGTGTTTTTTTCTCAGTCTGTGTTATCCGTTGTCAGCTACATTTCTGTCAGTTGTGGTATCAAGTGCTTCAGCTTTTTTCCAGTTGCAGCTTTCTTCCTGGTATGTTGGGAGGGCACAGAATTTGTCTCTCTGTTGCATCAAAGCATTTGCCCCAAGTAGCCTGCTGTGTTTTATTAGGTTTGTGTGCCCAGTGGGGTCATCCAGCCCTCATTTTCCCAGCAACGCCTGCCCTCCAGGAACAGTTGGCAATGACTTCAACCTCTTTGATAAGTCCCAGTGTGAAACATGCCCTGCTGGATTTTTCTGTGTTAGAGGTAGGTGGCTTTATGACAAAGTGAACTGTACTCTCTACCTCGTACCGTGAAGCTCCCCAGTAAGTACCAGAGCAGGTCACTGAGGTATCACAGTGCTGGTAAATGGGGAAAATGGTGCCATGTAGGGTTTAGTGTTACTGCAGAGACTGTTGTGCTAACTGGATAGGTTGATTTTAATTTTACTGTGAGGTTTTTCCCTTATGCTACCCATAGTTACTGTTTAACTTCATGATCTGGAAGCAGCCAGTTTTTACAGTCTCCAAACTTTCTTGCCTTTTACTGGCCTCCTAAACTTGGCCACAAAGTTGGTGGCCAGTTTTGGACACAGACAACCCCGCTGGATTCTCAAGTTTAGAAATAATTGCTTTGGTAACCAGTTCTGCGACAGAACCTCTCATCAACAGAGGAAGTAATTATTGTTATCTCATTCTAAATGGATGAAAGGTGCAAGAGCTTCTTTGCTTCTCTTAAAAATTTGTCTTTGTTTTTACAGGAACAGGGGGGAGACAGAAGCCTCCTGCTCCATGCCCAGTTGGTCACTACTGCCCACCAGGCACAAAGCACTCAACACAGCACAAGTGTGCCCCAGGCACCTGGAGCAATAGGACAAGGTTGACATCAGAAGATGAGTGCTTGCTGTGCCCTGCAGGCTGGTTTTGTGTAGGAGGACTTCATGTCCCTTCTGGCATGTGCAGCTCAGGGCATTACTGCCCTCAAGGTAGGCAGTTTTTTCCCAGAAATGAAGGAAATTTAGTTCATTTCTGTCTTTAGGAATTTTGTGGGCTCTGAGTCATATGCTGAGTTTATCAGCATATTTTTTTGCACCAAACCATTTCAGTGTGGAGTTGGATAGCAAACTGGCTGTTCTGAATAATGAATACTTTTAACCTTTACTGCTTGAAATGAGCATGTTGATAGCATTATTTTCTTTCCTTTAATTTGCAAAGAATTAAAATGCACAATCAAGTGTCCGGTACAAACACAATTATAATTTGAAACTTCCTGCCAAGTTTCAGAAGTATTTACTAAGTGGTGACTTTTTTGGTTGGTTGGTTTGTGTTCAGAGTTGGGGGCAGTGATTTAAGTGTATATAAATACATACTTACGTGTAGCTCATGTAAATACTTAATAGCAATGAAGAACAAGGAGGCATTATTGCCTTCTCTCTTCAAGGCTTTAATAAGAATTAGGATGGTTTTCACATCTTTTTTTTTTTTTTTTGGAAAGGTACACGGAGAAGCACACAGTACCCCTGCCCTGCTGGAACTTACAGTACCAGGCTGGGAAATGGCAGAGTGGAAGACTGCACGGTCTGCCCTGCAGGGGCTTTCTGCACCAGGGGAACCTCCAAGCCAGTTCTTTGCCCAGTGTAAGTACACTACGCGTGCTGTCATAGCTGTGGGTCTCTGTGCACACAAAAGGATTTGTATGTAGCATTTCACAACACTTCTTATAAAAAAAAGATAGCATACTGCTCCAAAAATGTTTGCAAGTTCATTCTACCTTGCATGTTCTTGGACAGTCTGGGCAGGTTTTTTCTGAACTGGCCAGTTTCTTGCCTGATGGCAAGATATCCTCCATACAAGAGGCTAAGAAATGCAGACCAGAGATGCACTGTCCTCTTCTTGGTCACTTTGCTAGAGTTGATGACTCCCTCTGTTCTGTTTCCTCCTGCAGAGGAACCTATCGCATGGAACATGGTGCAAAAGTGGCTGCAGATTGTGTCCCTTGTCCTGGAGGGTATTACTGTCCTGAGCTTGGCACTGTTACTCCTCGAACATGTGGTGCTGGCAACTTTTCAGTAAGTAGCAATAGTTTTATCTTGGCATCTGTTTAGCATAAGGACTCAATTTCGGCAGAAGGAGGAGCTGCAGGATATACCCCTCAAGGGAGGCACTGGAACGAGCCTATCTCCTTGCATTATGAGTCTGCTTATTTGGGGTGATTGTGTACAGTGTTTTAAACTATATTGCCCACCTGTGCTGAGCCCGTAAGTGCTGAGAGAAAGTGTTAGCCTGGAGAAAGCACCAGGAATGTTCCTGCATGGTCAGGCTTGGAGCTGCTCCAGACATGATGCCGAAAATGCATCACGTGTGCAGTACTGCTCTTGCTGTTACTCCCGCTCCTGAGGCCTGCAGTAGCAATAAGTTCATCTGTCGTGCACCTGGCAGTGGGTAGTTCGGTAGATGCTTCGAATTTTGGTTATTCAGTTTAGTCTTTCGTTGTTAGTGTAAGTATTGCTGGGGAATTACAGAGCAGGCACCTGTATTTAGTTCCTGCCTCAAAGGATGTATTGGATTGCAATGCAGTTAAATAATTGTTTGGCTGTGGAAAGTAAAACAATGAGATAGACCCACAGAAAGGAGCAGTGAATGGCACATTGACTCTCACAACAGGGTTCTGAGGCTTATTTCTTATTTATCTGCCCCAAAACTGTAGTGAATAATTCTAGCAATAAGTGCCAGATTTCACTATTGAGGGGGAAATGGCATGTCACTGCTGTCAAACGACCCCAGTATTTCTGTTTATGCTGGTTTTCTATCACTGTGCACACATTTTGTAGTTATCACTGGATGATTCATTAAGAGAGGAGATAAATGACGAATGGGGATGTATGTGTGACAAATGGACCTTGATTATCTTGATTATCTCTCTTTTGCACTTTGTAGTTCAGTGTGACAAAGAAAGATGAGGGAATGTGTTTGTTTTTCTCTACTCCTGCTGGCAAAAGATGTTGGGTTGACTGTTGTGGGGGTCCTTCTGCATGGATAATCCACAGGAAGCGACAAGACCTGCTTCTTATTTGTGAAGTACAGGCTCTCTTGCCTGCAGGGTGAATACACTGAATTACATACTGTTTGTTGTTGTTAGATTAGGTTAGGTGGAATTTTTAAGGGGAAACCTTTCTGTTTCCAATAATGTTGCTAAGCATAACAGGGAATGGTTTGTATGAACAGGGTCCTGTCGTCAGTTCCCAAGGGCGATGTCTTTGCTCAGTGGCTTTATTTCTGCAGACTGCTTTATTTACTGGTGGGCTCCACTGCAGTGTTGGTTGCATTTATTTCCTTTGTATTGTGTCTCAACATGTCGAACATACAGGGATTCTTTAGTCCTCTAGAAATGGGAACCATGTGCCTTTCATGTTGTAGGACCAAGGTTCAGCCTCCTGCTTGCCATGTGTTGTTGGACATTACTGTGCTAGTGAGCACACCAGCCGGGAGGTGATGCTGCGTGCCATGATTTGCCCGGCAGGTCTCCTGTGCCCAGAAGGACAGGCAGTCACTCCAGATGCCAGTAAAAATGCCTGCCCAAGAGGATACTACTGTCCCCAGGGAGATGCTGTAAGTGCTTCTGCTTTAGTCCTTGGGATTCTCTCTTCTCTCATTGTGTTGGTTGTACAGTCACAGTGTCTGCACTGGAATCTTGCTGCGGGAACCTTTCCTATTTTTTTTATTTTACTGATTTCTGTACTTTTTTGATGTTGGTATTTACCCAACATAAAATTTCATAATACTGGGATAACATTTTCTGAGCTGCTGTATACAAACAACACTGCTGTTTGGATCCCCATTTTGTTACAGCCTCTCTCCAGCATTCATACCTGATGCCTAGTGTTGCTTTTCAGTGTTTGTTCCCAGTAACTGGGAAGAAATATTTTTCAGTTTCAGCTGCTGTGTGTTTGCATTATGGTATGCAGCAGTCATGTTAGTATCTTAAAGACCCATTTTTCTATTTTATTTCAAGGGCTTGCCCGCTAAACCTTGCCCCAATGGGACCTATGGTGAGCAGAAGGGACTTAGCAGTGCTGAGGAATGCTTGCTGTGTCCTGCAGGGAAGTACTGCTACAGAGCTGGAATGGAGCCTCTGGGAATTCCCCACCCTGTAAGCACAGCCCAGCTTCTCCCAACCTTTCTTTTCCAGAGGCTGCAGCTGTAAATGGAGCCTAATTAAAACCTGTCTCTCTTTTGCCTTCTGCCTGTCAATGCAGGTTATGAAAGAGAGTTCAAATGTTGGGAGTTGGTGTTGCTTTGTCTCCAATGAATTTGGGGATCTTTCCTTGTGATTGTCTTGTCCCTTGAAAGAGTGAATTCTTCAAGCATTAATAGCAGTTTCAAAAATAAAAAAGAAGCTTCTATTAAGAGGAAAAAGAGCAGTTGAGTTTCTTAAATGTGGATGAATCCATGGTCTTATGTAAGAGTGAGGTGACAACTCTTACCAATTACAGCTACTTTCCAGGTACATAAGAAGAGCATCTTTGCCATGACTGCACAAAGGATAGGGGCTGTCTTAAGGACAAGATTTTCCCTTAAGAAATTCTCACCTAAAATGATTATCCTACACGGTCAGAATTTTACTGATCTGTAATTGTAAAGGGATTATGAATTCCTTTCCTTCCCTACCTTTCTCCCCCATTTTCTTGCAGTAAAAATTCTAGGTTATTCAAAGTGTAGATGAAGCTTGGCTCTTTCTGTGTTGAATCTTGACAGATTGTTCTTCCATATCCAAAGAACAGCAAAGCTGTGCTGACTGCCTTTCTTGCTTTCTAGACTGGGGATTGCCCACCTGGCTATAACTGCCCTCCAGGGACTGGATTCCCTTTCTCCTTCCCCTGTGCACCAGGCTTCTTCTGGGATAATTCCAGTGCAGAGGGTGAAGACAGGTGCAAACCATGTCCAGCTGGCTCCTACTGTGACTCTCCTGCCACGTCAGAGCCCAAAGCTTGCCCAGCAGTGAGTTGTTCCTTTGCAGTCCTCTAATGCAAGAAGCTGAATGTGGGGGTCTATTTAACAGAAGATTCTTAATTGCAGTATTCAGCTGACTTTGTTTTGCAGGGCTTTCACTGTGGCAAAGGCAGCTCTAAACCTGAGCCCTGCCCAGAGGGCACCTACAGTAACAAGAAGGGGCTGTCCGGGCCATCAGAGTGCAGCCCATGTGGCCGTGGTTTCTACTGTGCTGCTCCAGGACAGACTGGGCCAAGCGGTCCCTGCCAGGCTGGGTTCTTCTGCCAGGGCAGGGCTCTGACTCCAGTAAGTCTCATGGCAAGTTTTTCTCATTTTCTAATTGTGTTCCACCATGGTGTTTTTTATTAACCCAGTCACTTTCAAGAGCCACAATTTTGCACTGCACACATTCAAGGTTATAATGTGAGGATCCTCAAAGGACGTGCGACCATTTCATAGTTTTCCCTCTCTACACGAACATCCCCCTTAACTAAAAATGTAGCCAGGTTTATATCCAGGTGCGAAATTCAATGGGTGCGGATCACAGTAGGATTGCTAGTTTGAAAAGGCCATCCATATTTCTTCTTTCTGAGTTTGCTACATTTGCCTTAAAGAGGCATTGTCTGTCCTCTGTACAGCAAAGTATGTGTCTGTTTTTCTTCTTGGTATTGCCTTGAGCCCAAATCAGTACAATGCCTTTAATGTTTTAACCAAGTTTACTCCCTTTTTTACATATTGCCTTTTCCAATTTTAGTTGCCCACAGACGGTGTGACAGGAAACCTGTGTCCCCCTGGGGCATACTGCCCACCTGGGTCCCCCTTACCTGTCCCCTGTCCTCCAGGAACCTACAGCAACAGGAGTGGGTTGAGAAGCCTCCGTCAGTGCTTGAACTGCCCGCCCGGGTGAGTGTGATGTTTGCTGAACACGGCTCAGTTCAGTCCCATCACAAAGGAATTATTTAACCCTCAAATTTCCTGCCCCGGCAGTCCATCCTTACCTTCAGCCCTTTTGCAGAGGAGTCCCCTCTGGTCCCAGGGCTCCAGTACAAGTGTGCTTGCCTTCTCCATTGCTATATACCTGTATCAGTCGATTTGCAATAAGGAACTTGAACTGTGTGAGTTGTATCTCAGCTTTTACTGTTCCGTAGCATCTGTCAAAACTCATTATGTCTGTAGTGCTGGATGGCTTGACCTAGCAGCTCTTGCTTAAACATTCTCGTTAATACTAATTGGGTAGTCCTTTTTATATTACCAGATTGTGTTGCATCCCTTTTAATGATGCCAGAGTTACACATCTGAGTCTGAAGAAAAAGATAGGGATCTAGTGTTGGCTTTCACCTCTCCTTGAGTGTGCACTGAATAAGTGTAGGTTTTTAAGGCTAGTGATGGACAGTCTGCCTTTCAGGTGGTCATGTCTTCATGCTGGTGTGACAAATGGAGCATGCAAGATCATCTCGGGATTGGTGGCACAAATATTTTTGTGCTTCACTGTGAAGGAAGATGCTGATTGGGATATTGGGATGCAGTTTTAGGTCTCCATGGGGTAGAATTCAAATTTTTCTGTCTTCTTATTTTTTCTACATTTTTTCACTCCCTGTTTTACTTGGAGAGGTAGGCAGAAAAACAGAGCAAGAGACAGCTCTGGAATTCACGTTCTGTCCAGAAGATTAATGGAATGCCCTCAAAGCTCCTTTTTATTCCTGTGTATTTCTAGTCCAAAGAAGCAGAGAAGGCTTGCTTGAAGAAAACCGACATCTGGGTGTTTGTGTGATCTGTATGCAGATGCCACTCTGTTTTTGTAGAGGAGAGTATTCTTTCCAGGGTAAAGCTACTGAATCTGAGGGGCTATGGTCTTTAAAAAGCATGTGTGACAAGTGATATATGTACTTTTTAAATTCCTTTCAAGGCCTGTAAGTGAACAGGAACTAGGTCTCAGTGAGATCCCAGGTAGACTGCAGGGAATTTTTTTGTATTGCGACCACACTATCCAGTGACAAAACAAACTACCCAAGATTTTTATCGTTTTCTCCCCTACACATAGCCTTTATTGTGATGGGACAAACAGCCAGGCTCCCTCAGGACCATGTGAACCTGGCTACTTCTGTACAGGGGGTGCCAAAAGTGGTCTTCAGAAGATGGTCATGGAGGGGCATTATTCCTTAACAGGAGCTTTCAGGCCAGAGCCATGTCCCCTTGGCAGCTTCCAGCCTGTAAGTACGTTAGAATTCACTACAAGATGCTTGTGGGGTCATCACAGCCATTGGCAGCTTTATGAGTGCGTAAATAGTCATTTGTGGGGCGTCTTTAAGCAGACAGCTTAAAAAAAGAGGGACTTGGGTTTTCTGGTAAACTGAGTAGTCAACGTCACCATCTTGGCTTCTGCCCTGCAGTGGAAGAACTCTTTGCAGAACTAGAAATATTAAACCAGGGCTGTGCCTGCCACTGCTTTAATGCTGCACGGTGCTGTGCAGATACCACAAACCTGTTGTGTTTGGACCTCTGTGTTCATTTTGTAGTAGGGGAAGTCTTGGGGAGTTGGTAGAATGGTCAAAGTTTATTCACATTGTAAGCAGCAACACTGCACATCTGCCGAGTTCTTTCTTATGTCCCTTTTTTAGGGCCGTGGGCAGTCTGTCTGTAGGGACTGTCCAGAGGGTACATTCTGCAATGAGACAGGCCTGGCTGAAGCCCAGCCTTGTCCAAAAGGGTATTTCTGTTCGGCCGGAAGTTCCCTGCCTCTCCCATGTCCAGTGGTAAGAATCCTTTATGGCTCTGTTCTTTAAGTAGCACTTTTCAGTAGTTTCCAGTCCCTTGGTGAAGGGCATTCACTACTTCACTGTCTTTGTGCAGGGAACATACACAGATGTACCCAGGACAGGTTCGTGCAAGCCCTGCCCAGCAGGCACGTACTGCAGCATGGCTGGTCTGACGGAGCCAGAAGGGCGTTGCCAGCCCGGACATTTCTGCACTCAGGGGTCCAGCAGCTCCTCACCTGTGAGTACTGAACATCATGCGTTGCTGCAGCCCCTTCAGCGCTACAAAAACTTTCATAAACCATGCTCATCTTATTTCCCTTGCTTCAGGTGGGGCTTTCCTTTGGAGATCTTTGTCCACCAGGACATTATTGCCCTGCTGGCACAACGCACCCAAAAGAGATGCCGTGCCCTGCTGGCACCTGGAACGGACGGAGGGGAGCCCAGGATGCCACTTGGTGTCTTCCTTGTGCCCCTGGATTTTTCTGCAGTATGTCTGGCCAAGATGCTCCTGGAGGACTTTGTGCACAAGGTGAGACACAACCAGAACTTACTTAGCTGCTCAGAAATTCAGGGTTTTTTTGCATAACAGAGAGGACTCAAGTGCTTTCTGCTTTAAGGCTATTACTGCACGGGAAGGACAAAGACTGCAAAGCCAGAGGATGGTGTCACTGGAAATATCTGTCCTCGAGGACATTTCTGCCCTGCAGGCTCAGCAGCACCTTCTCCCTGCCCCAGTGGAGAACACAGTGATGCAACAGGTGAGGAACTGGATCTCTGCAGCTACTGTGTGACTTGGGAAAACTAGAAGTGGGTGGTATCTCATGTCTGCATCCAAGAATGTGTCGATAGCTGCTAACTGCTATGAGTTGCTCAGTATTTTGCTTGGGACAGAGAAAGGTTTTTTTGTTTGTTTGTTTGTTTTTGTTTTGGTGTTGGTTGGTTGGTTTTGTTTTCTTGCCTTTTTTTTCCCCCTGGTGTTACATGGTGGGGGGAAAGGGATTCTTTCACCACAGCAGGAGGTCAAATAGTAGGATTGCAGCAGTGACAGTGCACAGAAAGCTGGTAAGCAGTTAACCAGATTTCCCTACTGTTCTTCCTGCCACCTACCGGTGAGATGTGGAGGTTACTGTGACTCTGAGGCTCGAGTGGGTTTGTGAAGCTTGCTGAATCAGATGCTCTTGGGAGAATGTACATATTTGAAGACCAGTCATTCCAGGAGGGCTTGCAGAATAACTTCATTTCATCTGCTGCTTCTCTAAGTGCACAACTAGACAAGAAAAATGTTGTGCATATGGTATTTTGTTCCAGTTCATTACATGTTTCCTTCCAGTTTTCTAAATTTCCTTCACAGGTCAAGACAAATGCTTTCCTTGCCCTGCTGGGTTTCACTGTCCAAAAGGACTAAGACACCGCTGTCCTCCTGGCTTCTATTGCCCTCAGAAAACTGGAATCCATTTGTATCCTTGTCCCCCTGGGACTTACAATCCCTCTTATGGACACAGCCAGGCTGAGAGGTGTCAGCAGTGCCCTGCAGGTGAGGAAATAAACAGTACTCTGATCGTCCATGTGGAGCAGTGTCTGAGAGAGTGATCCATCTGCATATCTCTTCTCCCAATCCACTGATGCATTCCACCTCTAGGAAATGCAAGCATAATAATACATAACCAAAGGAGATCCCTTGTCCCACTGATAGTATCCCCCAGTGAGCCACAGTTGTTGTTTTTTTGTTTTTTTCTTTTGTCCTCTGTAGGTAGAAGTTTGGTTTTAAACTCAGGGTTTCCCAGAGGAGCACAATTTGAATTGGCATGCTGATGTTGAGGAATTAGCTCACCCAAAGTCTGCCTCTTTGCCTTCCAATCAGTGCATGGAGCACAGCAGCTCTGCTGTTTTTACTGACACTCTTTTCTGTATGATCTTCCAGGAATGTTCTGTGGAGACTGGGGATTATCCTCTCCAAGTGGTCCCTGCTGGCCAGGATTCTTCTGCACAGCAGGTATTGAATGTAGCATTCACAAGGACAGAAGAGAAGTGAAAAAGTAGAAAGCTGTGATCTCGAGGATTTTTTTATACATTCTCTGTGCAGTCTCTCCCTGGATTTTACTGGAGGGTGTGCCAGGATAGCCCTGAGGAATGAAGCTCTGTAATAAGATTATACTTGGTCACAACAGGAATTTTTCTAGTCAAAACATGCTTTCTGAGGCCAGTAGAAGGACTTAAGAAAATACACAAAAAGTGGACTCAAGGAGTCCTTCTGCTGTGTTCTTCCAATGTCCAGCTATCAGCGATTCAAGAACATTTTGAGCTAGAGTTTGGCTCTGGGATCACCATGTATAATAGTTGAGTTTTCTTTCAGGTCTTTACCAGTTTCTGTGTTCTCTGCATGGCAGTTGTCATGAATGCTTTAATGAGAACAAGTCCAAATTTAAGATACCGTTGGATGCAGTCCAATTTAAAGGAAATGCTTACAGGCAACTTTGTGTTGTTTGCCACACCAGTGCAGGGAGAACTTGCATTAAAAAGAGGCCTTTTTGTTTCTAACTTTCTGTTTGCCAACTAACACGTAAGCCTGGAGACTGCTCTGAAACAGACCAATCAAGTGTGCTGTGATCTGCATTGAGATCCATGCTTGGCAGTGTGCATGACAGCCCTTTTAACCAACTTCATGCTTGCTCCCCATATTCTCACATAAAGAAGAACGCTTCCTGCTATAGAAATTACTCTTTAGGCATGGGGAGGGTGACAGACTGTCCTATATCATTAAGGAAACCTTTGGTCTTTCTTCCTGGTGTAGGAGCAAGTGTCCCAAACCCTAATGGAGCCACAAACACGAGCACTGGCGGCCCATGCCCACCTGGCCACTTCTGCCCTGCTGGCACAAGTATCCCACAGCAGTGCCCTGTGGGCACTTACTCAGACAGGTGAGCTTCTGGTTCTGATGGTGCTAATCTGTATTTTCCTTTCCTTTTTATCTTTCTCTTCTACTGCTATCTACTACCTCCTTTGCTTCCTTACAGTGTCCTTAAGCTGCAGCCCAGTAAGGCTCATTAGATACATCTCTGGATTTATTATAAAAGCCTCATGGTTGTTTTCCCTTGGCCAGGGGTGTAGGCATCAGGGACCTCCTGCTGAACTTGCACACTTGCCAACAGAAAGCTTGCTTCTGTCTCTCTACAGGCTGTACATCGGGCAGGAGTCCAGCTGCACAGCATGCCCATCTGGCTATTACTGCAGCTCTTCTGGCCTCACGGCACCCTCAGGACCCTGCTCAGCTGGGTACTACTGCCTCTCTGGAGCTTCCTCGCCATCGCCACCTGGTGAGTTGCCCTAGGTGAATGTCAGTGTCTTCACTTAATTGTGTCCAATAATTAAGAGTCTTGACAACAGAGAGCTTTGAAAAATGACGGTTTTTTCCCCCAGTACTCCTGCCCCTGCCTCTTCTCAGTCGTTTAATTTTTAATATAATTAAACCCTGTATTAATTTTGTTTGGGGTATTCATACATCTGCATACATAACAAGTATGAAAAAGCAGTCAGTCCCCCTATCTGTGTTACTGAATGAGACGCTTGCATTGAACACTGGAAAGTGGTGGGTACCAGCCTGTAATGGAAACAGCCTGATTCCCCCTTGTCATTTTATTGTGTATCGGAAAGAATAATTTCCAGGGAAGAATTCCAGGTCAATTCCTGTGGACAATTAAATATTCTCCAAAATTCTTGTTACATACAAAGCAGAGTGTTTAGAAAGCCGATGTGCGAAATACAGTTCGCCGTGGCTTTGCCTGTGAAGCTAGGAGGAAAAAAACACGGTGACACAGCGTTGAATAACTCCAAAGCTGAGATACTCTAGTTATGTTAGATACTGTGTTGTGCCTCCTCATGATCTGTCTTGTGGGATCCCAGAAGAGATCCTCATCAGTTCGCTTCCTTTGTTGGCATTGACCCTCCCTCATAAGCTCCCTTTGTTGGCTTTGTCTTCTACTTTTTGTGTCCTAGGTGTGTGGGAGAATGGAGGCCCTTGTCCTGTGAGCCACTTCTGTCCCGAAGGAACCAGCTTTCCCTTAGCGTGCCTTGCAGGGACTTACAACAACCTCACCAGACAAGCTGCATGCTTTCCTTGTGCTGCAGGCTACTACTGCCCAGAAAATACTACCAGCTACAGTGCGAATCCGTGCCCAGCTGGCTTTTACTGCCCTAGAGGTGAGATGGGCCCAGGGGACAAAACCAGCTATCCGCCAGGGTGAAATAACTTTTTAAAGGCAGGAAGCGGTCCCTGTGAAATAAACCTTCAGCCATCAGTCTGGTTCTTCATAGAAAAAGAACCCGATCATTTAAACCACAGACAAGGCTGTCACTTAACCCCCCCTACCAGTAAGCTGATCAGCACCTAGAGGTTGTCATGGCCCTGAAGGCCAGGCTGTGCACTGGGGAGGTCAACACGGAGATAAACTGGCAAAGGTCATAGAATCATACAATCATAAACTGCCAAAGATGAAGGAGGTGATGCTGTGGGATTAATAGCCAAGATCCTATTTATAGTCCATGAAACATTCTGTCTTTATTTTGAAGGAACCAGGTTTGCTACTGAGTTTCCCTGTCCTCGGGGCTACTTTAACCCAGACCCCATGACACAGAGCTTGGACAGCTGCTTGCCCTGTCCTCCTGGGCATTACTGTGGGAAGGAGAACTTGACAGCTGCATCAGGCAAGTGTGATGCAGGTGAGTTCTGGATCTGTTTGGCTGCTGCCCTTGGAGGCAGTGCCTTAAGGAGGCTGTTGCATACATCCTCCAAATTTATTGGGATTATTGTATGTATTAGTGCATGGAAGATGATGCCATAGTGCTGTTAAACTTTGGTGATATTAGCCTGTCCTGTATTCCCTGTGCTGATGGTTGTGCTGTGAAGGCACTGCGTGAAAGTCCATCCCCCCTGGCTTGTCGATGATAACTTCCGGGGCTCTGACATTGCTTGAACTTCTCAGCCATGTTTTGTATTCTCAGGATGGTTTTGCATCTCAGCTGCTTGGACCCCACGGCCTTTTGATCTGGATAACTACACCAGCGCCAACTGCCTCTGTCCTGCCACTGCCACTGGAGGGAAGTGCATAGCTGGTTTCTATTGTCCCACAGGAAGCTCAGAGCCTCTTCCCTGCCGTCCAGGGTTTTATTGCAATGCCCCAGGTCAGCATCTGCTTTTGGAGAACAGGAGTGGTGTGTTTTGGGGGGTGTGGAAATAAAGGTAAATAAAAGTATTTGTTATTTAGGAACTTGACAGAAGATTTTAAAGCTAGGTTCTTGTTAAAGATAAAGCCAACTTAGCCCAGAATTTTTTGTGTCCTTAAGAGAGTCACTTATCTTCTTGTGACCATATGCCCATTTTCAGAGGACCAGTATGAACACACATTACAGGCTCTTAGGCACAGGGGATCAGGATCTTCCGTAAGACTCCTCTGTATTCTCCGAATCTGCTGAGCCAGCAGATGCTGGGATACTCACTGCTCCTTCATTTTCTCCTGTTTCTTTCTGTCCTTTCAGTATTCTTTCAGTGTGTTAAATTGGAGCTGTTCTTATCCTTATACTTTCATAAAGTTGCACCAGTGCTTGCAAGATGCCTTTGGTTTTGCTAGCATAGAATGGGGCTCAGGTGTTACCTTGTAATGTTTGCCCGGAGGGAAGCTGCAAGCCTCCTGCTTTTCTCCCTCCGTCTTGGTGCTTGGAGTGCTATTACCCTTCTGTCTTCCAGGTCTGTCCGTCCCCAGTGGGGAATGTGCTGCTGGCTTTTACTGTAAAGGCGGAGCAACCCTCCCTAATCCAAGAGATGATGTGACTGGGAATATCTGCCCTGCAGGGACTTACTGCAGTAAGTGTCCAGTATTGATCAGGAACAAAAATTCCATATCCCCTAATATCTGAAATACTGGTGGGTGATTCTGAGAGTGTGGTGGCCAGCTTGCTAGGGTGTGACCAGAGTGTCCTGAGTCCCAGATTCTTCTCTAGTTCCTCCTTTGACCTGTTCTCTGAAAGTGGTGATGTATTTGTCTCAGTGCCTTAACTTGTCTGTCCTTAGAACATAAGTAGCTTCATCTCTGTTTCCTTCTGTAAAATTTAGCTAATAACATCTATTCTTTCCCATGGAGCACCATTTGACCTGTGAGTGTAAATAAGACTCCACTGATTCTGTTTCCATATGCACTGCACTCATCTAGGCCCCAAATGGAGCAATGTCTTCATTCTCTCATTGTTCATTTCTCTCTGCCTTGTTTCTGTTCTCCCAGCTGCAGCATCAGCAGTCCCCACGCTCTGCCCAGCAGGCACTTTCTCTGCCCTGCCAGGGAGGAGAACACTTTCTGAGTGCCAGCCTTGCCCCTCTGGCTTCTATTGTGAGTTACCTGGTCTCAGTGCCCCCACTGGAGAGTGCTGGGAAGGTAAGCCTTGAATAAATGACTGTACTGCATCCCTGCAAGAGATGCCTGCATAGATATTACTGGCTCTTGAGTCTTGCTGTGGGTGAAAGTTTTGCGACTTACTGCCTACCTTGGTTTTCTTCTCTTAACCAGAGAAGAATTTCTGTCTCTGTGGAAAGGCTGTAAGAGGCAAAAGCAATTCTGAGGTGAAAGCAGAAGTGGTAACTTCTAGGTATTTCTTCTGAACAATTAAAATATCATTAAGGGAAGACTCTGGTGTTCAGTGGGGAAATTTTCTTTGAAGGGTTTCAGTAACTGAAAGGAAGAGAGATCAGTGCTGTGTCCCTAAGTGCTTTCCTGTGCCACCTGTAAGTTTTGTCCTGAGTTTTGGGGACCATTGGGTAGTAAATTTCCTTCTTATGAGTTCAGCATTTGGTAGGCTTTGATGTGGATTTGTCCCAGCAGAGGTGTGATTCAGATCAATAGTAATTTAAGGTCAGCAATACTTTTATTTCTTGAGCGGCCAGTGAGGTGCTTGGTATGCCTGGGAGAAACCGTTAGGAGCCTTCTCTTCTAATGAGCACAGCTCAGTAGCTAGTACATCTCGGTGACTAATTTACCTTTCTTCCCTCTGTCTTCGCTGCAGGTTATTACTGTGACAACCAGCAAGGGCCAGTTATCGATTTCACCCTTTACCCGTGCCCACAAGGTTTTTACTGCCCGCCAGGGACAAACAGGAGCACTCAGTACAGCTGTCCTGCAGGAACCTTTGGACCAAGGCAAAGACTGAGAACTATCAAGGAATGTCAGAGATGCCCACCAGGAAAATACTGTGAATCCTCTGGACTTGCTGCCCCAACAGGTACATAAAGCATTTAAGTAACTTCAGGCTTCACTTAAGGATGGTTTGAATACGTGCCTAAGGAGAAATATGTGTTTAAGTACCTGCCCAGTTATGGAGGCACTGCTTGCAAGGTCTGAGCTAAGTAGAATGCTTTCCTATTTAGGAGCTGTCAGCCTGTCATCTGCTACCAGTTCTCCACTCCCCTACGGTTACAAGCAACTTCTCCACTTGATGGCCATTATATCATTTATTTCTAGACCAGCAGTGCCTCTGCACCGCGCCATAGCAAATGATTGTATTTCAGTATGTATGCTGAAACTTCTATCTTTGTGCCTATTTTTTTCTGCAGTTATGTGGTTTTTGTATGTTCTGTTTTCTAGGAGACTGTGCTGAGGGATTCTGGTGCAAAAGTGGTGCCAAAGTAAGAAATCCTCAAGATGGGAAATCAGGATTTCCTTGTCCACCTGGTCATTATTGTCCAGAAGGTAGGGTGCTTTGCTAAAGCATATTTTTTCTTATTTCTTGTAAAGCGTGAGGTGGCATTCCCTCACTCTGGTGCCATTCATTTTGCCAGGTGCACCACTTCCCCTAGAGTGCCCTCCTGGCACTTGGTCTGGCAGTGAAGGCAGCAGCAGTTTGCAGGAATGCCAGCCTTGCCCTGGGGGATACTATTGCAATAGCTCTGGACAGAGGGCTCCCACAGGACTCTGCAGCCCAGGGTAAGAGAATAGTGAACATATTCGTGTACTCTTGGTAAGGAAAGGTGTTCTACAAGGGATCTTCTTTACCATCTTGAAATAATGACAGTATGCTCCTATACTCACTGCTGCAGGTATTACTGTGTCACCAGGGCCCGGACCCCAACACCCACAGATGGCCTCTCAGGATCTCCATGTCCAGTCAATCACTTTTGTCCTCTTGGATCCAGGAGTCCAGAACCATGTCCTGCTGGCTCCTACATGCCACAGACCCATGGAGAGAAGTGCCATGCTTGCCCAGAGGGTGAATACTGTATCCCTGGGGAGAAGCCAGAGCCATGTCCCCAGGGTGAGTTAGGATTCCCCTTACATGCCTGGTTTGCTGTAGATTTTCTGAAGACTGCTAATGCTGACCTGTTGTTTCTTTTCCAGGGCACTTCTGTCCCAAGGGCACAGCTCTTCCAATGGCTTGTCCAGCAGGGTCATATAACCCCTCACAAAGGCAATCCAGCTGCCTCCCCTGTCCTGAAGGGTAAGAGTGAGACCGTGACCTTAGTGTTGTATGTATTAATAAAGGACTATGGGAAATAATGGTTTATCCCGCCACCTTGGACCACTGTTCAGTGGAAAAATGACTGACCTTACCACTGGAAAGCACTTAGATCTGACAGGAAGCAGGACAATTATTGAATGCTGTTAACAACACTATATAATTGATTGTGGCACCAGGCAAAGTCTTAAACCCAGGTACAACTACTGTGGAAGAGGATTTAGATC
Organism: Cygnus atratus; assembly: GCF_013377495.2. Taxonomy (NCBI): domain Eukaryota; kingdom Metazoa; phylum Chordata; class Aves; order Anseriformes; family Anatidae; genus Cygnus; species Cygnus atratus. Next base: position 3,547,148 of record NC_066383.1, read on the forward strand.
AGAAGTCTATTTAAAGCAAGGAAACTATTGGCACCATAAACATCTTTCATGTCTGAAGTAATAAATGGTTCCCTTGGCAACAGGCTGGCATAGCTGTGATACAGGGGAAGAAGGTCTTGTGTATCACCTGATGCTGAGGCTGGCGTTCCCTTAGGGGATTCATCTCCAATTACTAACTGGATTTGACCTTGATTAACTTTTACAAGTTGATGATTCGCAGCCTAGATGTGTTGTGACTCAAGTTAAGAAAATTACGTCTCTGTGGCTTTTGCAATTATGCCATCAATTTGGCATACGAGGAAACAACTAAGAATGTAGCAATATACCTAAGTAGGATTCTTTTGCGGTCAATACAGCACAGTGCAGCAGCCATATTAGACTAGCTTCTGCCACCATTAAGTCATTATTCGGGTATTTGTGGATAGAATAGTGCTAGAAATTCCTCCCCTTCCCTCCTTTTTTAATTGGAACTCTTTTTTTTTTTTTTTTCTTCTCTTTGGACTAGGTTCTTCTGCCCCAAAAATTCCTCTTCATTTTTGGAGAATGAATGTTCAGCTGGCCACTACTGCCCTACCGGTACTGCTGCTGCCACTCAGTTTCCATGTCCCCAGGGAACTTACAACCCACAAAATGGAAGCAGCCTGTTGTCTCACTGTACCCCCTGTGACCCAGGTAAACGGCACATAAGCGTATCTCAGGGTGGTGACTGGACAGCTTATGAAAATGTATTTTGCATGTTCTTGTGCTTCACTGGTAGCATTTTCATGGTTCAGTGGATGAATGACAGGCTACAGTGTCCCACACCCAGTGTGTGACGTGGAAATGAAGACACAGAAATATTCAGCTGCCTGTTGATCCTTAGGGGTTCTAAAGCCATGGCCAGAACTGGAGTTGGAAACACTTGGCAATTGTCTTGCTCCTTTCCTTGGTATGACTGGAGTTAAGCACTTCAGAGAGCAAGCGGAAAACGAGTTACTTCTTGAATCTAAAATGTATCTTAAAGAGATGTTATATGGAAAAATGTGGGAGAAAGTACTTGTCTGGGAGACTGTCATCTCCATGTTTCCACAGGTACCTTATGTAATGCTTTATAAACTTAAATAAGGTGATCTATGTAAAAGAAACTTAGAAGACAAAATTTCACACTGCGCAGATGTACTCAAGTGAGATGAAAACCAGAAGCAATATGGCCACGACATCATGCCCTGCTAAGAATTAGCTTAAATTACCTTGGGCAAGAGATCTTATAAATTGATTATACTGTCTCCAGCTTTTGAAACAGTATCTGTATGCAGCACTGCATTGTTCAATGCAAATATGATTTTAGCATGAGATTTTTGCCACTTTTAAGTTGGGAATCTAGGTGAAGCCCATCAGGTAGGCCGTCTGGTCAGGTAAGAAGAAAGAGAGGTCGGATTATTCTTCTAGTATAGCCATCTGATTGACGAGTAGATGATTAATTTAGGCTGCATGCCTAACTTAGAGGTACAAAAAAAAGGAAGAAATCTCCTGGTTTTCATTAAGCCTGCTATCACTAGACATCACCTGCTGGTTGGTTTGTTTTCCTGAATCATGGAAATGAATATCCTTTTGCACTTCACTGTACGTATTTTCATGATTGCGTAGGCATGTTATCTTCTTCTCTGCAGTAGGTTTCTGATATTTTCTGCCAGTACTGATGCCAGTGCATTGCTTTCTCAGGGCACTACTGTGCACTGCCGGGGCAGTCGCACGTTACAGGAGCCTGCTGGGCTGGGTTCTACTGCAGTGGAGGCGCTTCTAGTCCAACACCTACGGATGGTCTCCTGGGGAACACATGCCCCAAGGGAGCTTACTGCCCTGTGGGCACTGCCTTTCCACAGCTATGTCCTTCTGGTTACTACAGCAACTCAACTGGGAATACTGGGATTGCGGACTGTCTCCTCTGCGATGCAGGTACAATACTGAAAGAAAGGACTAGCAAGGTTCCAGCATTTCTAGGGCTCCTGAGAAACTTTGTGATTGTAGAGCAGGTAATTGTGAACAACAGTTGTCTTGGTGAGAGATGTTGAGTATAGAAAGACTGAATCTGCCACTTTACTGTGTAAGAGGATACTCACAGTGAGGTGCAAACTTCTGCTACGATCTTCACTTTCCACTCTTTCTCTATGTGCTTTCATGCTCTGAGATGATGCAGAGTGCTGTTTGTTCAGGCATGTAAGCTCTGAACTGCAGCTGTTCTCAGTGAAAGCATCTTCAGGAGAATAGAAGTGGGTGACATCAAACATGATGGCTGAGTGATTGTTTCCTAGTTACATACTTGCTGTTGTCTGTCTTGCCTGGCCAATGTCATTGCGGTGCTTTTGGGTCCCTTTTTCAGGGTATTTCTGCAATGGGACTGGACTTTTATCTCCAACTGGATTATGTGAAGCTGGATTCTACTGTAGTGGAGGAGCCATTTCTCCTAAACCTCCCAGGGTAAGCTGTGCTTGTGATGTAAATATTGTAAAATGTCGTACCTGAACTGAGCACCATAAGGTCACCTTTTTTCTTTTGCCCTGCCTCAAACTCTCTGTTACCTTATTACCTTCTGTATCAGGTAAATCTGTTTTATTGATGGTGAAAGTTTTTGTGATCATGAGAGATAGTGAGGGGCTAGAGACAGCAAAATACACCTGGCCATCTTGCAGCTTTTAAATCTAAGGGCTGACCAAAAGTATCTCTGTTTTTGCATATTGATGCTGCAGAGCAGCACAGAATGCCATCACGTAAGAATTACAGAGGTCAGCAATGCATGAGTTTGATTAGAATATTGCATCTGTCAGCCCTCCTTCTAGGCAAAATACACTAAGAATTTTTATAGATGATAACTCAAGAAGACAGTGGGTTTATGCCACAGCTCTCTGCAGCCTATGAACAAAGAGGAAAGGGGTGGTGCCAGTTTCCAAATGGCCAGCCCAACGAGATTTGTTGTGTGCAAAATTCTGATCCCTTGTCTTGGAAAAGAATAAGTGTGCAGCCTTAAAGACTAAGTGATGAATGCAGACTTTCACACTATTAGAATCTGACATAGCTCTTTTGCAAAGCTGCCTTCTGAGTGTGTAAATGGTATGGAAAGATTTTTTGTAACAATGGTGTTTTTTCATCAAAGATAACAATCACTGGAGGACCATGTCCACCTGGACATTACTGCGTGGTGGGGAGCAGCAGAGCCCAGCCTTGCCCTGCAGGGAGTTATAACCCATCCTGGAGTATGGCACAGTGTTTGGAGTGCCCAGAAGGTTTTTACTGTAAGACTGCTTCCACAAACTACACAGATTGCCCTGCAGGTGGGTCTGATTGCACCTACCCACTCATTCAGGGAAATTTCATTTAAAGGATTAACAGATGCTCTAATAGTGGATTTGTCATTGGACCATGTTGCATGGATCATGAGCCTCTTCCACTGGACAAATCAATGACCTTGGCCAAAACTTACAACCTCTTCGTGATTTAGTTCCCCTGTCTGAATGTGAAAAAAAAAAAAAAAAAAGTATAACATAAGTATAACATAGCAGAGATAGTTTTGGCAGTAGACATTTATACTTCGAGATGTTATTAAAAAACTGGTTGCTGTTAAAACTGTTGCTAATCCTTAGCACAGATCAGCTTCATTTTATGGTGCTGATGTGCTGAAGGCGTCACACACTTGTGGTAAATTGCAAGATGGGCCCACCATCATAGCTTGGTTTCAGCCTTTCTCGGAAAGAGATGAAGAGAAAGCTCTGTGTGCAAGCTGGGGGTTCTTCCCAGGCTATTACCATCATCTGTTAACCTTTATGAAACCCATCTTTTCTTTCCTAGGTCACTACTGCCCCAGGAATACAGAATTTGCCTCTCAGTATCCTTGTCCTCCTGGAACATACAGTGAAGCTTTAAATATCTGGGATGCTTCCAAGTGCCAGCTGTGTCCTCCTGGAAGGGTCTGTTCCAAGCCAGGCCTACAGAGACCAGATGGACTGTGCACACCTGGATGGTTTTGTCCACCTGGATCCATGTCAAGCAAACCGGTGTTTCCTGGAAACCACTCTGGTACAGAGGAGATTGATCAAGTGTGATGGTTATTATTGAGGTGGTGGTACTACAGAGTCACTTAAAGAACCCGCCCATTTCAGTATGTCTTGCTTTCTCTTGTTATTTTCCTTAATTCTGTGCTCTAGTTCTGTTCTTCCTGGTCTCTTTAGATGAGATAAAGCACTTGCAATTTTTGTTTCAGCTCAGTCTCTGTTCTTTCCATTAGCAGGCATGGCAGCTCCAGCTTCTAGATCTTTTGGGCAGTGCCAAGCAGGAACGTTTTGTCCTACTGGTTCATACCTTCCTACTCCCTGCCCACCAGGTAGGAGAAACACCCTTGTCCCTGCACAAGTTGTTTTATTTATTTATTTATCTTACATACTCACTCCCCTTGTGCCAAAACCACTAGGCAATCCCGATCTTGTGATATTAGTATTTCATTTCTGGTGTCTCTCAAATTGAGGGTCTTGCTTCTGCCTCCTGCTTCAGGTTTGTACTGTGCAACTGCAGAGCTTGCAGCTCCATCAGGTCCCTGTGAGGCTGGCTTCTACTGCACAGGGGGCTCCACTCTCCCAAACCCTATGGGTGGTGCACTGGGGAACATCTGTCCTCGAGGTCACTTCTGTCCTGCAGGAAGTTCCTCTCCATCTCCGTGTCCCCCAGGTAGGTTTGACAGCAGCTGCTGCATACCAGCATTTCTCTTCCCAGTGCTTTATGAGCTGCTGAGCTCATCTGAGGCTGTGCCATTGTTTTGCAGCCCCTTGTTATTTTGCACTGAAGCGTGCCTTTATGTTGCCCAAGGGGCAGCTGCTGTCAGCACGAGAGCTTAGCCTCTAATCCGGTGCTGTTGTATTGGAAGCATCAGCCCTAAATGTGCATTCAGACAGTAATTACACAACAGCCTCAGTCTGTGGCCTTACGTGCTGCTGTGCAGCGGTGGGGGGGAAGCTCATTCCTGAGCCATCCGGAAGGAAAGGTCACACAGCCACGGTGAGCTGAGCACATGTAAGACTCTGCTGCTCTCCCTGCACAGTGAGAGCTGTCCTCCAACATCACCTTTAATGAGACCGCCAATTAAATTGAATGAGAAAGACTTTCAGATGTTTGTTTCTTTCTTGGTTAAATCTATAGTTACATTAAGCAAGTGACTCTTCTGCTGAGACTGGACCAGAAATAAATGGGAGTTGATCTCAGCAAGCACCCATGACCAACCTCTCACAGCCTTTTCTCATAGGAACATTGCCATCTACCTACAGCTGTACACCATTGCCATGTCTCTTACAGGAGTGCAGGATGGTCCCTTTGATTTCCTTCCTAGTCAGCATCTTTTTGGCATCTTACATGAGAGGTGGCTGGGACTAGTGTAGCTGGAAAGCTGATGCATGAAGAACCTGTACTTCTCTTCATAGCCAATTCCAGCAGGGCTGAGGACGATGGGACAGTGTGCTTTTGGTGTCTTTATTTTCAGGCTCCTTCCTGGCTTATCGCGGTGGTCAGACAGCACAGGATTGCCAGGCCTGTTTCCCAGGGTGGTTCTGTTCTCAGCACGGTCAGAGCTCCCCAGAGGGCTTGTGTAAAGAGGGATGGTTTTGCCCAGAGGGCTCTGTGTCTGGTCAGCACTCAGGTAGGAATCTTTGGGGTCATTCTTTACCTAAAGGAGTTGTGATGGCAAGATTTTAAAATCTACCTCTAGTTAAAATTTCAAGTTATGTTTAAGAATGGCTAGTTAATTAAATAATAAAAAAATGTTTTCCAAAAATTCTACCCAGTAACACCGATTAAATAGTTGGTAATTGTGCATAAATTTAATAGGAAAATAGGCATTGTTTACTGGGATCTTACCAGGACAAAGAACAAGTTGAACAAATATCTCAAGAGGTATTTATTCCTTGTGACATTCTCAGCTTTGCTGGAAGGAGCTAGGAAGAGAGAAGGTTATATGTGATTGTTGCTTCTCCATTTCATAAAGGTAATGTAGGGATAGGTATAACTCAAATCCTGCCATGTCAAAAGCATACAGGAGCTCTTTGAGAAGGAAGTTAGTGACCATGCAGCAGTGCAGAGAGGCTGCTGCCCCTTCAGCTTTCTGAAAGCTGTTGAGGGCAACAAGTCTGCACAGGCATTCATTTAAAAGTCCAGCTCAGTGGTAAGTGAAGTTTGTGTTCAGAGTGCAGAGCATGGACCTCACTGCTCAGATCTGTGTTCAGCACAGCTTTTAACAAACCCAGGGTGGTTTTTTGGGGTAGTTTTTTTGTGTGTTTGTGTTTGTTTCTTTGTTTAATGGATTGATGGATTTTTATAAAGCTTTTATCTTAAACCTTCCAGTTTTAGATTTGTAGTGACGGTTCCTCCAATGACACTATACAGCTCTCCAGGCCACAAGCAGAGCAGTTATGTTAGACGTATTCCTTTTTTATTTCCTCCTAGACTATCTCTGTCCAGTGGGTCACTATTGCCCCTCTGGCAGCCCTGAGCCCATACCATGTCCCTCTGGGAAATATCAGGACCAGGCTGGTAAAAGCCAGTGTGAAACATGCCCAGCAGGAATGTAAGTGGAACGGATCTGCTTCTTCATCTTGATGCTTTCCTTGGGAATTAGCATGTCATTTCCATCTGCCTTAGGCTGCCCTGTGTGATGCATCATTTGATACACGTGGCTGTTCTTTTTGTTCCTGTATTTTTATCGCCTTTCCCATTATTATGTCCTTTTCTGTATTTCAGCCTGTGTGGATAGAAGATCTGTCCTGATAGGTGTGTCTGCTGGGGAAGAAAAAATGGCCCTGACAGGTTGCATCTCAGCTCTCTGTATTATTTCAAGTAATTTGGCTTGTCATCTTAGACTACCACTGTTGTGCAGAAAGGGTTTCTCAGTCCCTTAGAAAGGAGGGAAAGCATGGTCTGTGGCAGTACTTGGATTTTTATTTATTTATTTATTTATTTATTTTGTTAGGTTCTGTGCCCTAAAGGACCACCCAGACAATCTTCAAGAGAACTCCCATGGGATAATCAAACCAACAGACTGTCCAGCAGGATATTACTGCCTCTCAGGCACAAAAGCTGGCAATCAGTATCCGTGCCCAGTGGGGACCTACAGTAACGAAACTGGACTAAGAAATCAGAGAGACTGCAGACCTTGTCCTGGAGGCATGTTTTGTGCCAGTGCAGGTAGGGATCATGTGTGGATTAAAGACAATCCTAACTGTGTTGTTTCTAGGAGAGTTAAAAAGTTTCACTGATGAATGAAGTTTCCTTCTGTCTGCAGTTTGTATGACTTTCAAGTAGCGTTTGCTCTGGTCTCTGGGACCCCTTGACTAGAGACTGCTTATAGTCATTACAAAGATTTCTTCCAACCTATCTTCTGTAAGTTTAGTAAAAGAGGCAGATTAAGGTGGGGTTTGTTTTTGAATAGATTACTAAACCAAAAGACAAGTTGCTTGGATTCTTGGGCTTATTTGTTCTTGATTGTCTCTTAGTGGAGAAATGGGTGCATGATCTTATCAGCCTCTTCTGTGAGGTGATCTAGAAAGCTGTTCAGGCCTTTGGCTCTCTGGTAATCAGCTTTGTTAGAAAATACGGAGACTGTAGATCTAGCTTTTAAATAACAGAGGTAGTTACAGATCGGCAGACTCTGAATGACAAGGCTTGTCTGGTTTCTTTAGTCCAGAAGCTGTGAATTAGGTAACACACTGGCTTATTTGATTTTCTGTTTCTTCTCTTTAGGACTCGTGTCCCCAAGTGGTACTTGTTTGCCTGCGTATTACTGCACTTCAAAGGCACGTATACCAAACCCAGTCAGTGATGAGACTGGGGGCCTTTGTCCAGCAGGCCATTACTGCCCACCAGGCAGCAGCAAGCCAGAGCCATGTCCCACTGGCACATTTTTGCCTCTGTCTGGAATGGTTTACCATAACGCCTGTCTGCCCTGCCCTGGGGGGAGGTTCTGCCGAGGAGAGGGCCTGACCAGTGTTTCAGGTGTGTGTCATGTGTACCTAACATCTCTTTGGTTTTAATATTATGCTTAATCCTAATGCTGAAGCTTTTCTTTCTTGCAGGATTGTGTTATGCTGGCTATTTCTGTGATGCTGGGTCCACACAGCCGGACCATAAGCAGTGCCCACCTGGCTCCTACTGTCCTGAAGGCTCTGAATCCCCAGTCCCTTGCAGCCCTGGGCACTTCAACTCTGACAGTGGAAAATGGCAGTCAAGAGACTGCCTGCTCTGCCCTGCTGGGTATTTCTGTAGTGGTGAGTGTCTGCTGGTGTACCTGAGACGTGTGGGTTACACAATGTAAAGTGAGATAAGTACCCTTCACAACTTTATCGCTTACAATATTTTCTTAGGTTAGTGAAGGTTTCTGCAGGACGTGCACCAGGTATAAATGCCCTAAACCATTTCTCTTCCAACATTTCTGTTGGGTTCTCCGTAGCAGTCTCAGCTCACACAGACCGCTTTGTGTTATTTTACACCTTCTTTGTTCCTTGGCTCAGACACCCTTTCTAGATGTCTTATATATAGTCAGCCCCTCAGGGAAAGAAAATAGCCAGGCAAACAGGTCCTTGGTACTGGCTAGCAGCCAGGGGCTGTGCTCTGAGACAGCTGCTCCTTCTCAGAGGTTCTCCCAATCCATCTGTGCAGTATGTTTATTTGAGGTCACTCTGGTAGTTTAAATTCACCCGCCCCTTCCTTGAGATGAAGAAGCTTTTCCTTTCTCATGTGGGAAACAGAAGCAGTAGAAAGGAAATAGCTCAACTGAGCTTACACAAGTTTATAGCGGAGCTGGAACCACAACCGAGATTTCCAAAATTATGATTGAGCATTTTAATTGAAAGCCCATGTTTCCTGCAGGCATATAATTCAGAATTGACATTCCTGTCTGCTAAGATGTTCTTTGAGGCTGAACTTCAGAGAATTCTTGCTTTCTGATGCTTGTTAAAGGTATATGCTGAAGGAGGTTGTTTTCTCAGGAGATGAAGGTTTCCTGTTGTCTTTGATCAGTAAAAGATGGTTAAAGACTTTGCTGTTCTCGTTGTAGGACTGGGAAAAATCACTTCCAAATGACCATGTTCTGTGGGCTACTACTGTCCACCTGGCTACTACTCCTATTCCCTATTGCTGCCCATGAGGCTTTTATTGCCCCACAACATCTGCCTTTCCTGTACCATGTGGCAACAGGATCTGTCAGTTACAGGAGAGGAAGGACTTGCACAAACTCTGCCCAGCTGGACTCTTCTGTGAACAGCCTAAAAAATGTGAGGGGGCTGTGTGTTGTGATAAAAAGGGATCCCATGTCACTAAGGGCTGAGTCTTCCTCTGAGACTTAGTGGGACAAAAAGGATTTTGAGTGCCGTAGCTTCCTTACTTCCATAAAGGTTCTGCTAAGTGTTACGTGGATTGGACCACGCAGGCAGCTCCATCAGGTTCTGCCAAGAACAGAAGCCTAAACAGATTTCTAAGACACTGAGACTATCGTTGAAAGTGTAAACTGAAGCCAAATCCTTCTCCTCTCTGCGGGGAAAGAAACTCAATGCCCAGGAAAATACAATGAAGCTATTCCTCTCTGGCAGCTCATGCATGCAACAAGAAACACAAGAAATATAACTGCACAGGCATGGTTCTACTCCCTAGATGGGATTACTGTAATAAAACTTAAGACTGCTCCTTTGTAGACATCTGAATCTGAGCTAGATTTTTATCCTTCCTCTGTAGTCAGTGGAAAGAAAGAGGCACATCTGGGGTGCAATTCATCTTTCTTATTTTAGATGTCTGCCTTAGGGGGAGATGAATCGCACTTGAAGCGCAGTTCCTCTGTAAGTGCTGTTTCTCTCCAATTACTGCAACAGGAATCTGAACAACTACATCAGAATACACATCATGAATCCTATGTCCTGGGTCTGGCTGAACTAATAGAGGAGGAGGAAGGCTGAATATGTTGATAGGGAACGACATTGCCTGTCATGTCTTGTAATATTTCCTGAGCAAGATGCTCTCCTTTGTGTCGTAGGTTCTGGAGCACGTACTCCTGAGCTGTGCCCTGCTGGGTACTTCTGTCTGCCAGGTACCAACTTCAGTGCACAGTATCCATGTCCAAAGGGAACCTTTGGCCCCAGGGCTGGTGCCACTAGTAGCTCTGACTGCGAGCCCTGCCCAGCAGGTAAGCAGGGACATGGCATGAGAAACTCAGGGGGCACATGTGGAAAAGCTCAGGAAGATGTCTTCTCCCTTCATGTTACTGACTCCTCCACCAGTCTTCTGTGCAGGCCATGTTATGGAGATCGCTTTTCTGTTCGTTTTAGGCATGTATTGCTCAGCACCAGGTCTTTCCCAGCCTTCTGGATTGTGCTACTCGGGTTATCACTGTGCCAGTGGAGCCACCAGCCCAGCACCCTTCAAACACAGGGTGAGTGAGTGCTGGGCAGCAGCAGAGTAAGGCTAGCTTCCTGGGGACAAGGACTGGACTGTCACAATCTCATAGCTTCTAGCATAATGTTTTCCAAGAATTACTGCTCTGTATAGAGCTACTCTTGCCTGCTACTGCTGCCCTCGAGAGCTCCCCAGGTAGCCTAACGTTCTGCTCTTAACATCTGCTGGAACATGTAGCTGCCTGCTAACAGCTTCTGGCCAGACCGCCATTTCTGTAGATTGTACTGGAGCGTGCAAAGGTCTCTTCCAAATGATGGCAGCAGTGATCAGATAGCCATGGCTCAGCAGCCAACACTTCCAGCGACCTTTTTATGCCAGCTGTGGTCTTCATGTAATTTCATAGGCAGAAAGCTTGCAGGATTCAGCTCATACATAACCTTTCCAGAACCTATCCCTGTAGTACTTGGTGCCAAAGTTTGTTTCAATAATATTTTTGCTTTCTTTCTCTGTTTTCTTTTTTTCTTACACAGGTGGAATCTTCTGGCCTTGGTGTGCCTACTAATGACATCTGTCCCGTCGGGCATTTCTGCCCCACTGGTACAGGGTATCCCCTGCCCTGTCCTCCTGGATCCTTCTCTGCTGTCATGGGCCTGGAGGCAGAAGAGCAGTGCCAGCCCTGCCCAGCAGGACGGTATTGCAGTGGGGCAGGATTGTTTGATCTGGCTCAGACGTCGCTGTGTAACGCAGGGTGCGGTGAGAAAGTTGCTTGTTAGTGGGAAAATACAGCTGACGGGATTACTGTAGGTTAAAGCAGTCTCTTGTGTGCAAATATTTATACTCAAGATTAATTAAACTGCAAAGACTTTGTTCTTAGCCCTCCAGGTTGTCTATACAGCATCTGCTTGGTGATCTCACTAAATGGCGTCAAAACTATTCCTTCTCCCTCTACATTTGCCTCACATTCTGTCCCAGCCTTATACGTGGTCTTTTACTGTTTTCCCCTTAGGTTCAGTTTATTACAAAACCCTTATTTGGTCTCAATTACACTTGATGAGCATTTGACCTGGGCATCCGTTTCCCTGTTTTGTGTTTTATCTCTTTTCCCACAAGGTGGTGCAATAACCACTGGCAAGCTAGCAGTCCTACCCTGTGTAACGCAAGCAGAAAAGTGCTGTTAGCAACATTTGTCCATCTCACGAGTATGCCTTGAAGCATAAGGCTGCAGAAGCTCGGTTCATTTAATTTGTGAAAGAGAAGCTTAGAAGTGATTTCAGCATGGTGTAACAGGATTTAGTAGGGAAAGATTTGTGATAGCAAACAGCCCTTCAATCTACTAGAGAAAATCATAACACAGTTTTAATCTAGCTAGAAGATGAAGCTAAGCTCAGATTAGAAGTAAGGGCTACATTTGGAAGAACTAAAATAATTAGCCACAGGAGCAAACTTCCTGGGAAAAAGAGGTATTTACCAAATCCTAGTTAAATTTTAAGCCTTCCTAAGAATTCCTTTAACTTTAGGAAGATGTGACAGCCTGGCTGCAACAGTACTGGGGAAGGTTTTCTGGCCTGGGTTATAATGAATGTTATGTGATTATAAACGACCCTTGGCTTACAAAATCTTTGAAGCTCTTGTCCTCCAACTGGGTACAATTTGTGTTTTGTCCAGGCTGCTTTCCAACACGTCTATCATGTAGAATCTGTCAGCTCTCATAGCCTGCTACTCAGTCTAGTGTGTCTTGCTTGTGGGGAAGCATGACAGGCAGCTCTGCTGTTCTTTTGCTTAACGCTGTTCCTTTTACACTTGGTCATTGTCTTAAGGACTGGGAATTGTTTTTCTTTAGAAACTGCATCTGCAGCATACAGTAGGACTATGGATCTCATTTTCTTGTTGCTTAGCTTCTGGAAACCATAATTTTTTTTTAATATTTCCTCATCTTTATTTATTGTGAATATGCGTCAGAGGAGTGGTATAGGAAGAGTCAATGTAGAAATAGATGACATGAAGGCAGAGGCCTACAAGAAGATCGAAGGCAAAATGAGACTAAGCAAAAACAGCAGGAACTGAACACTTGGGCCCTGTGTTTTGAAATAAAATAGAAACCTTAATTTTTAAAGTCTTTTTCTTCCAGAACGAGAACACTTTCCAGACAGCTTAGTGCAAAAAAAAAAAAAAGCTTTTTACTAGGTTTATCAGGTGGGCAGTAAATTACAGCTGCTGGGTTGGGGTAGGAGCAATTGTTGGCCAAACTGAAATAAAATGTATATTTAAAGGGATGTTTTGTAACATGCAGACCTTTGGTTCTTGGTTAGTGCCTCCCACATCTGTTATCTATGAACAGCCTGTGAGCCCATTGCTTCAGGACTGAATTCTCTCCTTATAGGTATGTTTGCCTGGAGGGAAGCTCTGCTCCCTGCCCTTTGGATGGGATTCATGGATACAGATGTCCCAGTGGCTTCTACTGTCCTGCTGGCACTGGGGTAGAGCTGCCCTGTGAGCCTGGCATGTTCAGCCCTATGCCTGGGGCGAGTGTCTGCCTCCCCTGCCCAGCTGGTATGGCCTGCAGCAGTGCTGCCACTGTGGAGCCACTCAGCTGCCCTAGAGGTAAGCAGTACATGTGTGCTGCAAATCCCCTGTCATGCAATCAGAACAGTCATGCAAACATCTTTCTGCCTGACCATAGCGGTGGTTCACCCCAGGGAATGCCATATTTGACAATAATTAGAGCAAGGTCAGCATTCCCACTTCTTCCTCCTCCTTTCTTTTCTGAGCAATATTTCATTCATCTCTTGATGCACAGGTTACTATTGTCCAGCAGGGACTGCTGCTCCCCTGCCCTGCCCTGAGGGGACGCTGAACGCCTTGGAGGGGGCCCTGGCCCTCACTGCCTGTAAGCTGTGTCCTGTGGGAAGGTACTGCAGAGGAGACGCTAACTGGGAACCTGATGGTGAGTTTAATTAATAGCAGACCTCCCACACCAGAGGGGTCACAGATTCAGGGCTGAAGGAATCAGAGGAAGTAGAAATCATAACACAGAGAACAGGGGTAGTACTGGAGGGTGCTCTCATATCCTGTCTGTTCCTATCAGTCATTTCTCTGTTTCATTCTTTTAATTGAGCATTTGTTTTGGGTGTTCAGTCTCCTCCTGCATTACTTTCCTAGTGTCCCTTAGTTTTTCTCTGCTTTTGCTCTTTCCTTGTTCTTAACGCTTTTACTGGTCTTCTTTCTGTCCGAAATACCACTCCTCCCTCCCCCACCACTTTCTTGTTTGTTCAGAGTGGTTGTTACTGGGCCAAAATGCAAAGGTGGGACACATGAAGAGAAGAAAGGCAGAACTCTTTTCACAGAAAACAAAATCTGGGGAAGAAGTTAAAGTATTTAGATAATAAAAAATACCAGTTGAGGTCAGTGCAAGTAAAGAAAGGAAGTGATAGATGGCATAGGTGGTGGGGAAGAGAGGAGATGAACCAAAGGTAAACAGTGCAGGCTATCAGCAGAGTGATTACATGGGGCAAGGATGGGCTTCAACTTCTCTCCTCTGATTTATCTGCCTACATCTGAGGTTTTGAGGAGGTGCCTCCATCCTCTTCATTGACCACAGTGCCACGGCTACCTGCTCTGTTGTCCCATGGCAGGTCTGTGTTCAGCTGGGTACTACTGTGAGGGGGGAGCCACTGATGCTGTTCCACACGGGATGCCTGGGTTCCCCCTCAGCGGGCCCTGCCCGCTTGGGCACTATTGTCCAGAGGGAACTCCCTTCCCAGTCACCTGCCCGCTTGGGACCCTGAACAACGGCACAGGTAAGTGTTACTTCACCCCCAGGTTTCTCCTGTAGTCCACAGTGATTGGGGTCTTGGTTTCTGGCAGCTGTGGTGCGGGGCTGCCCCTTGGTCACTGCAGGGTATTGATACACTCAGCCGAGCCTGATAATGGCGATGTGTTATCCCTACGAATAGATGCTTATAAAACTGTGACTGTCCTGGAGATGCTTCCATGTCCGCTGTCACTGACCTGGAGTTCTCCTTTCTTCCTCAGGTGGTACCTCTCCAGAGAGCTGTGTGCCGTGCTATCCTGGGTCTTTCTGTGCTAGCCTTGGTTTAAGCTCTCCAACAGGACCTTGTACTGAGGGGTTTTATTGCCCAGCAAACTTCAGCTCTTTCAGCCCCACAGCATTCCTTTGCCCTAAGGTACTGCTGAGTGATGTCTGGGTAGTGAAAGAGGTGTGTCTCAGCTCTGGGCAGGAGGTGTGTGTCTTCCACTGCGGCAGAGTGTCTTACAGGCCTGTTTGAAATGTTGATTGCATCCACAGGGAGTGTTGCCCCAGGCTTTGGTAATGCTGGGATTCACCCTTCACGCAGACCCCAAGTTTGCCACCATCACCATGCAATCCTCTTCCTTCTCTGTCATTGCCAGGGTCACTTCTGCCAGTCAGGGGCAGCCCACCCCACACCGTGCCCTCCTGGGGAATACCAGCCAGCCAGGGGCTCTGCATCCTGCATTCCATGCCAGAGAGGATTCTACTGCCAGGACCTGGTGGCAGGAGACCCCAGGCGCTGCCCACCACATTCTTACTGTCCCACAGGTACACTGAAGCTGGCACACTGGCTATGCTGAGGACTCAAACCTTGCGAGCCTCGTTGTGGCCCCAGACTTGTACAGGCCTTGTGTTTGTTTTCCTGTAGGGTAGGAGATGGGGAAGTGACAATCAACAAATCTGACATAGTGCCATCTGCCTTCTTGGGCATCATTTGTTACTCATTGATATGGTTCTAGAGTCATGTCAGATCACAGGGGTCTTCCGAATTATTTTTTTTCCTTTGTTCTCCCTTTCAGGCACACAGTTTCCTCAGACCTGTCCTGAAGGCACCTTTACTCCTCCAAATATGACTGGCCTCTGGAATGAGAAGGAATGCCTGCCTTGCTTACCTGGCCACTACTGCAGGTAGTGACCGTTCATTTCAATCTGGTGTTTTTTCACGTTGTCTTAAGCACTTAGGCATCCTTGTTTTGTGCTGATAAGTCAATGCTAAGTTCTTCCCAGTTTCTCTACCTCCCCTCTCTCAAAGAATTAAGTATAAGCCCAGACACAGCTTTTGGGTACAGAGATGTTGGATCTGTGAATTTGGAGAGAGATCTCAAAGCAGTCTGGCATTGCCATGATGTAATAAAGGTAAAGGAGCATCTGAAAGAGAGATGTAGGCAGTGTTTGTGAAAAGATAAAATTATCCAGAAAGTCCAGCCCAGTGGAAAGTCGTCCACAATTTCATGTAAAGCAATTTGCCCATGTTCGTGGAACTTGAACTCAGAAGTGCGTGGCTCACTCCAGTCATCTACGTGTTTTTTTAAGTGGCAAAAATGGGTCTATTTTCTCCCTCTTATCAGTGTAACAACTGCTCTGTTTATGTACCAAGTCATTATCAGCAGGTCTTATATAAATTCTTCCTGTTCTCTCTGCTCCAGGCATGGGCAGCTGGAGGGCAAGTGTGCTGCTGGCTATTTCTGCCTTGCTGGGAGCTCGCAGTCTGCTCCACAGGGCCCTGGCTTTTCCTGGCGCTTTCTGTCTGGATGCCACTGGGGTCAGGTTTGTGCTGGGCTGTGTCCTGCAGGTAAGGGAGACTCTCAGAAGTGTATAAATTGTAGAATAGTGAATAGTAGAATAGTGTAGAATAGAATTGTTTCTATTGCTAACTGGGGAGCACCTGTTACCTTGCATGATACTTGCTTAGAAGTTGTCATTGCTCATCAGCGTCCTCTGTTTTTACATCTTTTGAACAAAGAGTTGTTCCTGACCAAATACACCACCTTGAATTTGTTGGGCTAAGCTGCCAGTCCAGAAGTCTGAAGGCTGTTGGATTGGCTCTCTATAGGCACAGAATCCTAACAGCTGTGTCTTGTCCATCAACAGGAGACTCTTGCTGAATCCTTTTTTTGCCATTGGAGGGCTTCTGTATTTCACCTTCATCTCTTTCCCATCCATTTCTGTAGGTTTCTATTGCCTGGAGGGCTCTGAGGTGCCCATACCGTGTCCTTCCAATACTATTAGAGATGTTCCAGGGGCTGGGCGGAGAGAAGACTGCCTGCCCTGTCCACCCGGCCACTGGTGCAAAGCAGGTTGGGACTTGGGGGAATGATGAGGGGGGGGAATGAGAGTTGCTTTTCACAAGAGCTGTAGGTATCCCTGAATCTGGTCAGGCTAGTTTTGGTATCAGATACTGCAGTGTGGGACAGTCCTTGCAGTGGGACACACTGTCTCTACTGATGAGTTCTAGAGTCTGTGGAGAGAAGAGTTACATAACACTGTTGGTATGATATGCTGTTCCGTCAAAGGATGGAAATGTAGGAGAGCGTAAGACCAAAGCCAGTCTGCAAATATCTCTGTGTGCCATCTGCCAGAAGAGGGGCTTAAATTGTGGAGGTGGATCATACACATACATGTGGTAGTTTAGGGAGGACCCAGGGAGGAAACGGAAGAAAAATGTTCCAATTACAGTGAAAAGATGGCTCCTTAAAGCTTGGTTTTCTTTTTGTTAGGGGATTCAGAGGCTTATCCATGTCCCTCAGGACACTATTGCCTCGGAGGTAACATCAGTGACCAAAGCAATCTCCTGGAACCTCAGAAATGCCCTCCGCACACTTACCGCAAACACCCTGGAGCTCAGAGTGTGACAGATTGCCAGCCGTGTCCTCCAGGCTATCACTGCCCTTTATCAGGTAAGTGCCAGATGAAAGCCAGCCCTCTCCCACCACTGGAGCGGATTACAAAACTCCCCAAGATGAGATAGGGAAGGGGAGAGGTAATTCATGTTCACAGTGAGCTTAGAGCTCTTCTCTAAAACGCCTCCTGGCCATTCGGCCTCCCTTTCTTCATTCTTTTCTCTTTCTAACAGGTCTAACCAGGTTTGAGGATTATCCGTGCCCCCTGGGATACTGGTGCTCTGGTAAAGGGGACGCTTTCCTTTGTCCACCTGGTACTTCCAGGAGCCAGCCGGGTGCAAAATCACTGGAAGAGTGTGGTCCCTGCTCACCTGGATACTACTGCCCAGACCCAGCGCACACAGGGCTACCTAACAGCCAAGGAGTACCTTGTAAACCTGGCTTTGAATGCCCAGCAGGTGATGTAAACATGCACCTTGGTTTTCCTTATTTCCAGCTCTTTCTGAGTCCAGATAGGTGAACAGTGCACAGCAGGCATAAGTAATCCAAGGCTAGACTCAGGTGTGTTAGCATTTCATACTAAATGGCTAATTGGTTCCCAAAGGATCTATGTCCTTAGTAAGCAATAGAAAAAGTGGAGTTTTTATGGACAGTAACACTTAATAAAGGCATCTTGCTCACTGTCTTCCCAACACATGCTCTCCTGTTCTGGGAATGTCACATAAATCAGTCTCTGGTTCCCCTTTTTCTCCAGGTTCAGTGAATCCAAAGCCTTGCAGACCTGGCTCATACTGTGGTGCTCACACAGCCGTACCTTCCGTGTGCCCTGCTGGGTATTACTGTCCTGAAGGCTCGTCAACATACAATAGCCCTGAGCAGCTGTAAGTACTTCATGTGTTTGGTGGAGCCAGCGTAAGGATTTTTTAAAACTCTGAATATTGTGAAATCTGCCTGTGATAAAACCTGAGTTACTGCTTCAACCACAGTTTTTGTGCATTGTGCAAAAGCAAAGGTATCTTCGTAATCACAGTTAGGGATTTGGCGACTGGTAGGACTGCATAGGATGATTTATGATTTGTATGAGTTAGCCTAAGCCCAGAACCAGAGGAGAATCGTTTTTAATTTTGCACTGGTGATTGAGTCCAGAAATCAGAACATTTTCAGAGACTTTTCTCCTCTCTTCCTGCCTTGTTTTGCTTTCCAGGTGTGTGTTTCCCTACTACTGCCCCCCAGGCAGTGCCCATCCACTGCCCTGTGAAGGAGGATTCATGGCCCTCAGCTTGCCCGGTCCAAGGGATTCATTTGAGAAATTCTGCAGAATCTGTGACGCAGGCAGCTATCGTAATGTCTCTGCCAGCGCTGCCCCCTGTCAGCCCTGCCCAGCAGGCTTCATCTGCCCACAAGGTAAGTGGGGCTGCTAAGCAGAAGTAGTACAAGAAGTAGCTTGAATTGTAACCAGAAAGCTCTAAGTTCTATATGGGCAAAACTCTTGATCCTCTACAGTTTTAAATCCCTGGTGTGGGTGGAGGGGATGATCTCTCTGGCCCCTGTGATCCCTTTTTCCTCCAATTTTGTGACTCAGCTGCAAGACCAGGAATTAATATATTACCAGAAGAGTGAACCTAGGTGTTCAAACCTTGCGGTGTGACAGCCAGTGCTGCATGGATCCTGCTGGGCAGGAGGGGAATAGCTTTACAAGCTTTTCGAGGTCTCCCCTGGTTGGAATCCTCTGTTAAGTTCAGCGATGTGTTAGCTGATGCTGTAAAGCGTGGAGGAGATCATGCCTACCCACTGTGGCCACTGATTTGTCCAAAGAACTGGGACAAACAAGTCAAGACATTTAAATATAAATAAATTAAATTGGAAAATGTTGAATGGTGATTAATTTTACATGTCTGTATGTGTATGTGTTTTTATATATTTGCACGTAACGTATAAGGGTGCATGTTTATGTATAACTGGAACAAATAAGGGGGTTTCTGTCTATCTTTTAACACTTGCTCAGTTCCATAAGCAGTCTCTGTATCTGAGATAACCCCACCACTTTCTCTAGGCAGCGAGAGTTACCACGAGAAGCCTTGTCCCAGTGGCTACTACTGCCCTCCCCTGGCATCTGCCCCTCTTCCCTGTCCTCCAGGGACCCATGGGAGCAGCAACTTTGCAAAGCACATAGAGGATTGTCAGGCCTGTCCTGCTGGCACCTTCAACCACCTTCCTGCACAGGCTGCCTGTTTTCCCTGCGGCAGCTCTTCTTCGTCACAGCCTGGTGAGTTGCTGTTTGTCAGTGAAACTTGCCCTGCAGTTGAGAGAAAATCTAATAAGAATATCACCCAGAAAAGTGATTCCTCCATGTGGTTTCCCCATGGACTGCAAGACATGGGATCCTCATGATGCTGTGTGTGCTAACAAGGCCCAGCTGCTCTTCCTGCCCCACCTGGAAGAAGGAGGATTGACTTTTCAAAGCTTTCTTTTGTCTCTTATCTTCTATTAGCCAAGGGGTTTTGATCTCATCTCCTTCAAAGGAAGGAATAGATGAGCAGCCCTCCTAATTTGTGTTCTATCATTGCTTTGAAAGCAGTGGAGTACTTTTGCCTTTGCAGAACTTGCAGTAAGTGTAGTTGTGGTTTTGAGCCAAAATTGGGCACTATAGCCATGTCTAACTGGGACCGTAATAAAGCAGGAAGAGATTGAAAAAGCGTAGGGGAGGAAGCTAAGTACAGTAGAGAATGCATATGCCTTACTCCATGTGTTGTGCAGTATTCTTCCAGCATTTCAAGCCAAGCGGTTTTGAGAATCTTGAGGCACAGAGAAACTGCAGAGAGGAGCTCAGCAGCCTTGGCTGGGTCCTTATCCTGTCCGGTGGCTTAACCTACACATTAACAGAGCTTGGCAAAATGCCATTGCTACAATTCCCAGCTGGGCCTTTCTGCATTTCTTGTTAAATGGACACTGCAGCAAATGGTTGTGCTGGTGGAGCAAAGGCTCCCGAGGGCTTTCCTGTTGGCTTAGCTCTGCTGTGCTAGAGGGACAGCAAACTCCAGGTGTGACTAAAACAAGCAGTGTGATTTGCCCAGAGTATTCAGCACAGGAACTGCTCCTTTACTGTGAGCACACTTTTTGCAAATTATATTCCTTACCCTGATTTCAACTTTAAATCCAACCCTTCTCTAAGGTGCTACCAGCTGTACCTGCCATGGGCTGAACCGGGCTTTCCAGCAGTCAGATGCCTCCTGTATCTGCCAGGCAGGTTATGTGTACTACGACGAGCGAGGCAAGGAAAACCCAGACAGCAACAGTGATCAAGACTGCCTACCTCAGGTGAAACCTCAGGCTTCAAAACAGTTATTACATGACACACGAGAGAGGGAGAGTAGCTTGATGCTTTTGGTGCTGGTTCTGAGCCTGTGGATGTGTGCGACCTGAGTTCAGTTCACTGAGCTGCTGCAGACACAAGCAAGCACTTCAGCTATTTTGTTCGCTACCCTTGGCCCTTCCTTGTGGGTTAATGGCATTTGTCTTCTTTCACAGAATCTTGCAAGGTTAAATTCATTGAGGGCTGGAGGCAAAAGATACTTGGGTGCTAGGACAAGGGGGAGAAGCTAAGCATCTCAGATGCCAGATGCAGGAATTTAAGCCTCTGTATTTTCACTATGGAAATCTTCATTAGGGCTGGTTGAGGAATTTGGATGGAAAGTGAAATTGTTGTGATCTTTCTTCATGCTTTTCAAGTTGTCAATTAGCAACCCTTGTTGGATTGACATTATGTTGAACATCAGTGATGAGTGGAGGGTTTCAGCGATGCTGCTTCTCTGTTGAAACACTAGAGCTTGTCAGGTTTCACAGATCGGATGTCTTGGTTTTCTAGGTGGATGAGCTCTGTGCTCCTGGAGAGGTTCGTCTGGCATCTACACGGCAGTGCGTTTTTCCCGAGCAATATGACTGCTCTCCATCTTGTGGGCCTGCAGGTGGAGAGATTAATGCAGAGCTGGGCATGTGAGTCTCAGCCTAGCCTTTCATTAAGAAACACTTCACAATTAATTCTGACTGGCTAAGTTACGGAGCCCATGAGGTAATTCCAGGGTAGGACCTGTGGAGGTGTTTTTGAGAAACTTTCCATTATTGGAGTTCCTTTGTGTGGAGATGCTGGCCTTCAGTCCTCGTTCATTGGCCTCACTCCTCTTCCTGTGTATTTAAAATTACCTAGTGATTTCTGTATGCTTGGGTGGAGACAACAGAATGGCCACCAAGTGACGATGTAAGAGTGGATAAAACTCACATTTTCTGAGGGAGATCTCTTCCACATATCTCAGATTAAGCCCACCTCAAGTGGATGATGACTTTATTAGAGTTAGAACAGAACCAAAACCAGTTCTTATCCCCCCCCCTTCTAACACTGACTGAAGCATTGAAACTAGTTCTTGTCATATGCTGCTTTTTTCTCTTCATGAATGAACTTCTGTATTGCAGAATCTCCTCCTGACATGCACAGCACAGAAAGTTGGTGTGTTGCAATTATACTCTGTTGCTTTCAACCATTTTATCAAGGCAGAACTTTGGGGAGGGATACATGACGCTCTGCTCCAGACTGTAACTAATCCCTGGTAGAGAGTGGGCTATCACATTTTGGCCTATCATATGTGGTCCTTGTGCTAAGGAAGAAGTATTGAATAACAGGCACAGTACTGGATGAGATGGACTGCGAGTTTGCTTTATCCTGTTTTCCATGACAATAGAGTAGGTCCACTCGTTGTGTAGATTGTAAGATACCAGGGCTAGCCTGACCCTCAGTATTTTGTAGCTGTTTGCTCATGGATCAGGAGGCAGGACCTTTTTTCTGCTGTACAGATGTCACTGCAAGCAGTATGTATCAGCTGAGGAGCTCTGTGACCAGTTGTGTTTGCTGAAAGCCCCACGGATCTCCTTGAGATTTGGCATCAAGAGAGAGCTGCTTCTGAGGATGAGTGAAGGAGAAGTCAGGGTAAGTGTGGATCATGTGAGAGCCTGGAGAGAGCCCTTAGAGATGACAGTTACATAAAGAGACCCCTGGGGGCTGATGTTACTGAAAGGTACGAAGCTGTGAGCAGAGAGAAGGGAGGCTCCTTATGTCTCATGGCCCAGAATACTGATCAGGCAGGATGGTGCATTCCTGAGAAATGACAGTTCCAGAATTGTGGCAAAAAACCTCACTAGGAGCAGTCTTACCCAGCTGAATATAAGATGTGATCACAACCAGGGTCTGAGCCCAGGGTTGATCCTGTCAGTGATCAGTGTTCCCCTTTGCTTTTAATAGGAGGTGTCAAATGTTCTGGGCCCAGACGACCATGTGCAGAAGAGCCAGCGGGTGCATTTGGTTCTGTTTAGTCCCGGTGGAGTGCTAGGTTTTATTGTCTCCAGCACAGATGTTTTGGATGCATTTCTCACAGGTAAGGTTTGAGAGCACCTCAGGGTGAACTGAGGTCCCAGCCAGGCTCAGCTGTCAATTTACTTTCAAGTCTGCACAGCAAGAGGACAGCAAGTTGGCACAGAGAGGGTATTTATTGTCAAATTAAGATTTTAGATTGATTTTGGCCTTCCAAAATTGCTAAAAGTAAACTTCCTTTGGTGGCAAATCTGTTAGTATGTGTACTGGCTCTCGATTCCAGTGTAATCCTGGTGCATGGTAGTGTCACTTAGAGCAGAATTTGGGCTTGTGTGCTCACACCATCCACAGATACAAAAGAGTGCTGCATTGCCAAGGGCTGGGTGTTATCACATGCTGCTCATTTTCCAGAGCTGATTCTTATTTTTTTTCTGTTGCTTGTGGCAGGAGATTTTTCATCAGATCAGGTGCTACAGAAAGGTCATCAAGTGCAAAGGGCTTTCTTCAAAGATACCCATGCTTTGCCCCTTGTCCCTAACCCACTGGTATGTCTGGAAGCAGGAGACACAATCCTTTTCCAGCTTAGCATCGATTCTCACAGTGAGTGTTGATTGGGTCTGTGTGCTCTTTGTGGATATATCGGCGTTCAGAGCAGTGACTGTACTTTTGGTAGTGCTGCATGTACGAGCACATTCCTTCACCTCCCAGACTGCCTTGCCTTCAAGGGATTCCTCATCATTAGTCTAGGCTCTGTCAGTGACTCATCTGGTGTTTTTACATTTTGACTGGATTTCTGTAGGCTACAGATAACATATTTCCTCTGTTAGAAGAGTGTGTTTGCTGGGTAGTAAAGCACAGTTCAAACAAAGGAGCTGACACTGTATGGCCCTGTAAAACAAATGCAGTGACAAAGCACTTTGTGAGACCACTGTCAGCTCTCCTAACTGAAGTGGGTCAAAGTTGCTGACATTGTGCTGAACTCTTCCCAGATCGCACATCCAGCCATTACCCAGTTTATCAGAAGCAGCATCTTTACAACAGCAACCCCAGCTGGGATTTTGGACCCTTCCGAAGGCTAGACCACCTCATCCAGGAGACTCACCTCAACATCTCCTGGTAATATCTGGTGTGACTAATAGTGCATGTGTTAGGCACAGGAATTGAGAGCGAGTCTTTCACATAATTGCTAGGTCCTCGGCAGCGAACAGCATGTGCAAATACAGAAATCTGGTGAGTTCAGGTCCATGACTTAACTGTCATCACTGCTGCAGGCTAAAGGACACTTAGATCAACCTGTGCCTTCCTTTTTTCTCCCTTTTAGGTTTGCCCATGTTTTCCTGGAGTCTGGGACATATGTTTTCAGGGATAGGACCATTCAGGAACACTTCTTGATTGTGACTGTAAATGAAGCAAATGTGGGCTGCAGCCCCAGAAATGTGTCCTTCCAGCCCTCTTCTCTGATCCAGCTGGCCAGACATGGGGTTCTGAAGCACCAGGAACTGAACTTAGCTCCTAACTGGGCTGCTATCACAGGTACAGCCAAAATGCTGGGGGATCTTGAACTCTGATACTTTGACATAACCTTCATTGTACCTGTTTGGGTGTGTTTAAACCAGCATTTCTTAAGAAATGCCATTAATCCACGGGCTTTGTCGTTTTTAATCCATTTCCCGGTCAGTTTTTCCTTCCCGAAGTTCACTGCTCTGTAGCCAAGAACCTGCTTGTGTAGGAGCAGAAGGGAGAGAGAGGGAAGGAGCAGTTGTGTTTCTACCCACACCCTGCTTGAAGAATTCAAGTAATTGAGGGCTTTGTTTCCCTTGGCATGAAAGCAGAAAGTGTCAGTATGTTTCCATGACAAACTAAACTGAAATTAAATGCATCATTTAAGAGTTCACTAAAGGCTAACCACAAGGGCAGTTAAGGTCTTTTCCCAAAGCCCTACCTCTCTGTAAGTGTTCTGCCTGTACCAGTCTCTTGTCCTTCAGAGAGAGGACGGCATAATGATGGAAATGAAAGCGTGAGTCTTGGTTCTCTTCACTACCTGCATGGAAAACATTTTGTCTCCTTGCCTGTGTGTACCAGATCAGGGAGGGGAGGAGCAGAAGCCCGTGTAATGAAGATGAAACTTGCTAAATGTTGGTTTCTGTGGGAAGGAGAGCATTTAGTAAAGTGTAAAGGGAGACAGTGCTATTGACACAAACTGCTTCCTGTGTTTCTCACTTCTTGCCATCCCTTGTGGCTTCCCCAGCTGTGCTCTTTGTTCTGGGCTTCTTAATTGTGGTGCTGACAACCCTGGCTATTGTGCTACAGCCCACTGTCCCCATCCTTAACCCCCTGAAGAGCTGGAAGCCACGGTGGAGGAGCCTGGGTGAGCCACACATCTCCCCAGAGTACGTCCTTCTTAAAGACAGGTAAGCTGCCTTTGGGTGGTAGATAAGCAGCAGCTCACACCTCGATAGTACCAAATCATGTCCTGTTGCACTTCCTGACTCCTTCAGTCCCCAGGGCTGGACTCCTGGCCAGCAGCACAATAGATTGAGTTTCTGGCTGCGTGGGAAGTTTCTTGGTGTTCCCCAGCAGTGTTTCAGCTCTCTTTCAGCACAGTGTATGGCAGCTATACCATGCCCTCTGCACAGAGTACTGTTGTAAGAGCTACCTGACCTAGGCTTCCTCTGCTTTGAATCTAGAGAAAAAAAAATTGTTCCTCTGCTTGAACTAAAGTAGTGATAGTGCAGTGTCTGATTTGACCAGGGTGAATGTGTATGTCAGACACAGAGATGTCCTTCACCAACTTCTGTCCTTGCCTCTAGCCTGCAGTACTATCAGACACTTGGCCCTCGTGGTTCTGGAGAAGATGCTGGCTTTGAAGAGAAAGGAGCTGCACATAAGGAAGGTGAAATGATGTGCCAGCCCCAGCTGTTTTCCCATTCCTTCTTACCACTTACTCCCCATTCTGTGTCTTCTGTTAGCCTGGTATGATAATTTTGGTACCTGCTCATCTAGAAATATGTGCACACATGATCACAGGCACGTTTACTGCTGTGCACTCGTATGTAGGCATTTACACACACGTCTTTTTATTTTAGGTTCATTTAATCTCTTCAGTTGGGGACTGTGACCTCCTATCATTGCAATAAGTTAGTGTTTTTTTTCCTAGAAGGTAGGAGGACAAGTGGCTAGCTCTGAAAAATAGTTTGGAGCAAGAGTGGGTTCAAGTGATTCGTGAAGAAAAAAAAGATCTTTAAAAAAGAATTCCCTGGGTTATTCTGATGTTTATTCTATTCTCTGAATGCATGTGATTTGTGGGCCTAAAAAGGCCTTCGATGACCTCATCTTGGCAATTTCAGGATGTTCACAGCACGTCTGGAGCCCAGTAGATGGCACTATCTAGTGGTGCTGAGAACAGTTCATGGAGAAACTACCACTCACAGATACAAATCTGGTAGAGAAGTAGCACCCTGACAGTTTACTGGACAAGTTAGAAGTTGATAGTAACGCTCCGTCATCCTCCCCCTTACTAGGGAATGAGACCTTTTCTTACATGTCTTGCCTATTCATGGTATTTACTCTCAGTACACAAAACACTGTTACCTCCTATGGATAGTCAGTGCCCCCTGGGGGGAAATAGAATAGATTTGTGGCCAGTGGTCAAGCTTGAGACTTACCTCGTGTTTCAGAAGAGTGTTTTGCAGTGAGAGATCTGGAGGATTTCAGTGTTCGCACCCTGTATGATAAGCTGGAGGATCAGAATTTGCACCTGGCGTCTCAGCTGGCAAAACACAGGATGGATGTGCTGGTGTTTTACAACGGAATCAGCCAGCAGATTCAAGGTCTCATGGTCAGTGTGAAGAAACAATTGAGGGAAGGGGAGTCTTGGAACTGTGAAACTTGTGAGATGGATGGTTCCCCTGAAGTGGGGAATGATAGGTCTTACTCCCCACTGTACCCTATTTTAATTTTATTGTACACTGATTTTTTATTGTACCCTAGCATAAAATAGTTTGTGCTAATCTCTATTTTGATATGAGAGCAAGAAAGTGAAATGAATGGATTGTGAGGCTTGCAAAGTAAAATACTACTTTGTTGTAAACAGGACATGGTGCAAGCACTGGACTCTGGAGGCCGGAAAATCTTTGCCAAGCAAAGGATTTGTGGGCATAAACCTGCAGAGAGCAGCTGGGCAGCAGTGGGCGTTGAACCATGTGATGAGCACTGTAGCAGCAACTTCCAAGCAGTAGGGCACACAGGTGAGAGAAAGAGCAGAGCAAGAGAGAAGTGGAGCGGGAAGGAAGAAACAGTGGAATGGTTAAAAAAAGGCATGTCTCGTACGGATGAGCTTGTGTCTTCCAGTGTTGTTGTAATTCTTGAAGAGTTGACAGCCTGTTGACAGAATACAGGTCTGTCAGCTTAGGCATGGGTGAGCACAGAGTTACAGCACCTCCCAGAAGTCCAAGCCTAATGAGTATGGCAGTGTCTGGTCATCTTCTTAGGAGGCATCTTGAAGCCATCGGGGGAAAGTTTCAGAGAAAGGTTGCTGCTCTTGTTTTTGCTCTGGTGATGACAACTTGACAGATGGTTCTGTAGAAGTCCAATTTAATTGCTTATTGGATTCTGTTAGGTGCACCGTGGCAAGAGACAACAGAGTTAATGAAAGCTCTGGAAATCCTGCTTAGGAGAGCTCAGCGCAAGAATATCTCTGTGAAACAAGAGATGGAGCAGCAGGTCCAAGGACAGGATGCGCTGGCAGTTGTACCCTCACTGGGCAGCCTCGCCAGTGAAAGTAAAGCAGAGGTAGGGGAAGGGCAGGTGAGTTGCAGGTGTCTGTTGCAGGGCCATCTCTCACCTTTCTGCTGTTTTTTTTCCACCTGCCCATTTCTTTAACTCTTGGGCCCTCTTTTATCCCACAGGATCTTGAGCTGCTTCAGCAATGTGAGCTTTTCCATAGAAAAGGTGCTCTTTTCAGCTTCCCTGGACATGACGAACATGGTGAGTATGCCACTTGACAAAGGTCACAATAGAAGGCTGACTCAGTGAAGCCCAGGTTAAGAGAGGATCTGTATTTTGCTAACAGAGCAAATGTATAATTACCTTTCCCCATTTATGGTATTTTTACTCACACATAATTCTTTTCATTGAGGTGGATGACTGGAAAGTTCTTCAGTTAGTAAAGCTGCTTCTGTCCCCTCTGTTCCTCAAAAAGAGGGAACCTAAGAATCTTTCATCCCCATAGAGCCCTTTATACCTCTAGATTAAGCAACCACCTGGAGGGAAGAGATTGAGCGTCACTATGCTAATTAAGTGTTAATATGAGGAGGTCAGGAAAATTCTACACCGTAAGTTCTGTGACCCTCACAGCTTCCAGACAGGCATTCTCTCTGCTGAATGAAGTATTCCTGTGGCAGCATGTTTATTGCAGTCATCCAGCCATGAAGAGCTTCTTCTAGCTTCAGGTGTTATAAGTGTCCCCCTGTTTTTAGATCCCCAGCTGGCTTACCTGACTGAGCTGGAGGTGGAAGGCCTGATAGCAGCTTCCCCCCTTGCCACGACTCTGTGTGAGATCAAGCAAGCTTTGGTGAAGCTGCAACAACCTTTAGACCTTCGTAATCCAGGTAACAAAGCTTAGTCTGTATTGCAGCTTCTGTTTCCCTATAGGAGATAGAATATAAGATTATAAGACTGGGTGGAAAGAAGTCTCTCATCCTTGCTGTCTTGGTAAAGCATTTGCACACAAAAATGTGTGCTGTTGAGCTGCCGGTCATTAGAAGGAAGTCACCAGAAGACTGATAAGCCAAACAAAGTGCTTGAATAATTCACATGTGTAGACTGGAAAGGCCAGCTTGCCTGGCATTTGGCATCAGGGAGTTCTAAATCCTTCTGTAAGCAGAAGGAGAGGAAGTTCCAAGTGGCAGGCCAGGTTTCCTCTGCCAGTCTTTTCAAACAACTCCCAAGTAGTTACTGGCATGTTTAGGGGGCTGGGCTACCAGTGCACTCTCAGACAGTGTTGTGATGGAAAAGAAACTGTGGCTTCGGAGTCTTGCACAGGGCATGGCACGGGGCTGCGGCACAGTGAGCAGACAGCAGGGAAGGAGTGAATAAGAGGTGGCAGACAGCTGCCATGTGCAAGAGGACAAGATGGAGCATTCAGCTGGCTTAATATGTACCGCAACAGCTGTTTTCCTCCTTTTCAGAGAAATGTTTAAGTGACAGTTCCTCAGAAGATATGAGGAGTGCCCTCATCCCCACAGACTTGGCCAGTTTGTCACCTCATCAGTTTGTGGTGTATCGCTTTGGCTGTGCAGTGGTGCGCCTGTTAATCGGGGCCTGCTCATGCCCTGCTTTTATACTTGCACTGGCTCACTCAGTTCCTGCCCGAAGTCCAGGCCAAGAGCTTCTCCCAAGCCCTGGGGACTGCTACTATGACGCCACCACGAAGTACCTCTATGTACGGGCAGTGAGGCTGGAAGATGCAGGGGAATTTACTGCTATCCTGCTGAACGCTGTGGCATGGATCACAGCAGGTACAGGTGTGATGAGGAGTGTGTAGCCTGTGGGAGAGGCAGCGTCTGGTCTTCACATTGGTTCTGCATGTGGGAAATGACACCTTGCGTTGAGATACATAGGTAAATAGGGAGGTCCTGTTCCCAAAAGCAGGCAGGATTTTATGAAAGCTAGGAGCATCAGTTTGTTTTTTGGGTTTTTGTTCTTTTTGTGTGTGTGTGTCAAAAAACTTCTGTGTCATGGATAAGGGGTATACTTGTACATCTTAAGTGTGGAAGAACAGGAAGAAGAATTGCCTCTTTGATGTTCTGAGTTAAAACAGTCTTGATGTCAACAGATATGTCCTATTCCTTTTCCTTTGCTTTAGGTTGTCCCTCAACTGGTATTGGTCATTCCTGCTTCCTGATGGAGCTCAACAGAGCTATCATGGCTCTTGCCAATGCCTTTTTCCAGCATTCATGGGGGATAGCAGAGAAGGTAAATGTGGTGATTTCCTCTAACGGCAGCACCTATCTAGCCTGCAAATCTGGAAGCCAGGAGGCAGAAGAAGTATAAAATGATTTGATTTTTTAGTAACTGGGGGATTTTCTGGCTGAGCCTGAGCATGATCTTTGGCTTTGTCTAGAATTTTTGGTATTACCCTGATTTTATTTGCAGTCAGGAATCTGAGTTTCTTTTGAGATACACCTTTCTAACATGCAAGAAAGAAGCATAAGAAAGCTAGAATTCTTTTTAATGAGAAGAGGCATCTTGTGATTAGGTGTTATTGGGCAGGAATATTTTCTCCATTGTGTAACGCAGATTTCTCCTGCATGCTTTTCCCCACTTCTACATCTATTGCATTTAGGGATGTTAACATTAAATAGACATTCATAATATGAAGCAAGGAATGGAAAGTTTCTTTAGGTGTACAGAGTTTAACGCCTCCTTGAAAGGGGATTCTTCAGCACTGCTTGTGAACATCTAGTTCCGTAAAGAATTAAGATCTATAGTTACAGCTAGATCTCAGCTTGGCAGGATAGTTGATGACCAGAAATTCTTCACTGGAAAGTAACCAGTTTTTGTCAGTTTTACTAACTAATTAGGTTGCAAAACTTACTGGATCATGGTTGGGGTAAAATCATCTCTGGAATTGTGATGTTCTATGCAATATTTGGGTGTTTGTTTTTTTTTTTTTTTTTTTAATCTCCAACTTCAGAATTCTTCAGGAGGTTGCTTAGCTGTTCCTTTTGACCCTCAGACAGTGCTCAAAGAAATTGTCAGCATCAGAGTATCACCGCTCCCATGTGTCAAGGAAAAAGCCCCAGAAAAGAGGTAAAACACATCAACAGATTGCTGCCAGAGAAATAAAAGTATTCATACTATGTAGAATGATTTACTTTGTCTTTCTAGACAGTGGATATGTTACTCTTCCATTTTGGGTGGCAACACATTGTTTCTATCAAAGTTTGTGCTTCCCAACATCCTGTTTTTTCTGCTCATGATCTGGAGTCCTGAATCAGCTTTGCTGTAGTGGTACAGATTCAGGATTCCATTATGAAGACCAATTTCATCATCTGGCTTCTAAGCTCTAGGAAAGTCATTGACCAGTGCCTCAGTTTCCTTTTTTGAAAACCTGTTTCTACGTTTTTTAACCCAGGAATGGGTTAAACAGTGAAACAGACGTCGGGGTTTCTGAATTGGTATCTTTATTGTGAATATGAGCAGGACAGAAAGAGAATGGCATAACAACTTACTTTGGGAACTAAAGTCTTTTATCATAAATAGAAAAGACAGCTATTCTAATGAAAAGTCAGCTTTAAATCTCTCATTTAATAGCAGAAGTCATATGCTACTAGAGAAAGAGAAAAATATTTGATGGAAACGTTTTCATATGTTCTAATACAAATTGCTTCGTATTCTGCTGCAAAACTATTACTGCAGCTGACACTTTTCTCCTTCCAAATGCTGGATTCAGTTCTGGTCAGTTACCTGCAATCATTTGTTTCAAGTATTCTTCAGGCATATAACTGAGGCAGAGAAATCCCTTTTGCTAATCATAGAATCATTAAATGGTTTGGGTTGGAAAGGATCTTTAAAGATCTAGTCCAACTCCCCTGCCAGGAGCAGG
This sequence comes from Cygnus atratus, assembly GCF_013377495.2. NCBI lineage: Eukaryota > Metazoa > Chordata > Aves > Anseriformes > Anatidae > Cygnus > Cygnus atratus. The sequence continues at coordinate 3,578,158 of NC_066383.1, forward strand.
AACGCCTCATACCAGATGAGGTTTCACAAAGCCCTGTGCAACCTCATCTTGAACGCATCTTATTTGGGCAACCTGTTCCAGTGCCTAATCAGCCTTGTGGTAAGAAATATCTTTCTAATATCAAATCTGAATCTAGCCTCTTTCAATTTGGAACCATTACCCCTTGTCCTATCCCTACAGAATGTGGCAAAAAGTCTTTCACTGTCTAATCTACCAGACTTACTTGGAGATATAGGATGAGACAGTTCACAGTGCTATCCTGTATGTTTGCCTGCCTGCCTTCCTTCCTTCATTCATTCTTCCCATCCTTCCAAAAAGAAATAGATAAAATATGGGCTGTACTTCTGTTATTCCTTCTGGAAATTCCTGTCACGTGTATTTCCCAATTAGGGTGTCTAGTCTGGAAAAGTACCAGGCCCTTAAGCTGCAAGTGGAGACCCAGGACAGGATGGAAAGTTCTCAGAAAAGTGACTACAGCTGGATGTTAGATTCCTCTGCTGTTAAGGTCAGGCATTCATTTTACTAGTTTTTCTCTTACAGTCATCCATCAACATCTCTAAAACTTTCCCTGATATTTTGAGTGTGCAGGGAAAAAAAAAATTCTCTAGTGTTTAGGAAGTTAAGAATTTGTTTTCTCTTTTAGCTCTCACCCTTTGCACAATGATGATAGTCATCAAAGGTCTCAAATTATGTGTATTGATTTAATACAGACAGTCTTTAATACGGAGAGTCGGTTCAGAGAGTCTTAATTTCAGAAAAGTATGAAGTCCTTATGCTCTAGAAATTAAGTATGAACACCTCAACTTTTTAGTAATTTTTTGACAATCTTGTTCAACCTCAATCTGACAGACACATTACATCGATTGGCCAATGTCTGCAAAACAACAGCATCACCTCTGCATTTCTCTCTTGCTACAACTCCTGCCAAGAATTTGCGTTCAGTGAGACATCTCTTTTACTTGCAGTTATGACATGACCTGTATCCTCTGAATTGGCATGCCTGTCCCCAAGAGTGACTGACCCCTGCTAGAAGATGCTGCCATTGTAGAATGTGTGTTTGTTGTTTTCCATGAAGGTATTTTGTGTTCTCTAGCTGAAGGTTGCGAAACTGGAGGAGAGGCTGGATGAGCTAAATGAGGAGTTTTTTGAACTGACAGTACGAGCCTTGAGCATGCAGGAAGACTGGGAATCGTTGGAGGAGGAGCTGAGAATGCAGGAAGAGTCATTTATGGTATGAATCATCTTTTGCTGTTTGGTCTTTAACCAGCCATAGAGCAGTGGCCACAGCAGCTCATCTTTACATAGGCACATGCCCTTGTGATTCAGCTTCATTGCATTGCAGAGGTGAAGGCAGGTGAAAAAGGCACACCAGAAAACACGTGCTTATGCCAATCAGTTGCATTCCAATCTGAACCTCTGTAAGCTCCAGTATCTTTATTTCGGAGTATTAGACAATGGAAGAGCTTCTTTTTTCACTTAAACTTAAAGATTTTCTTTTCATGTAATTGGTTCTGTCAGGCAATGTCCCCTTACTTAAAGTTTTTTTGCAAGATAAGTAGCATACCTCACTCCTCACGTATTCCATGTCCTTATGGTGTAAGTATCAAGCTGAGCTCAGTCCACAGCTCTGGTTTCAAGCTAACGAGTGAGAAGCAACAGCTTGAATTAAATGCTGTGCTTCATTGACAGAACCTGGTAGTCAGGCCTCCTGTGTTCTCTTCTCATCTCCATGCGTGATACTGGATAAGTCCTGTAAATTCCTTGTTCATTAGTCTCTCCATTTATTTTTCAAAAGCCACTATGTAAGCTACAGTGATAAGCAGATTCCTTGAGTCATACGAAGAGTGACACAGCCTATCCTTAAGCTATGTAGTGGAAAGCAGAGGTGCTGAGAATTCAAACACTGTGTAGAATAACATGATATTGAATGAAATTACAGTTTTTAAGAGAAAGCTGTGGAGAACAGCCATTCAGGTACAAGTCCTTTTATTTTTCGTGTGTCTTTTGGTCTCCCAGCAGATACTTGCAAAAACTCAGGGGTTTTGTTTCTTATGAACTCGTTTGTTAGAGCTTTTTGGTTCATCACAAAAGATTCAGGCAAAACCATTGCAATATAGCCAAGTTCTGTGATCTTAGGGAGCAATTTTCCTGCAAGAGAATAAGAAGCCTCTTCCTTTTCATGTATACCTGTTTCTAGCAGTAAATAAACAAAGAATTAAAATAAGCTGGATGTCTTGTGCACTGAATATTTTCCTCCAGCTGTTGCTGAATTTTTAGACTGCGCTGCCTAGAGCTTGAAATTATTATTGGTGTGGCTTTGATGTAATAAGGCGTGGGTTGTTTGCAGTATTTTGAAATTCAGATACAGTGGGCTCTGCAAAGGTCAGAATGTGCAATGAGTGTGCCCTACAGAGTTCACTACACGCTCTTGAGTAACTGCGTCAGCATATAGTGCTGGCAGTAGATCCTGTCCCGGACCTGTCCACTGAGCGAGGTGGCCTCGGTGGTGGCTTAGCCATCCCTTGATGCTGTCCACTGAATCTACACTCTGCTTTTGTTTTGATTTTCTGTAATAGACTGCAAGCAACAAACAAGCGTGGGGAGCTCAGCAATATTCAGAGCTGTTGGATTCTTGGGCCACAAAGAGGGATGAAGCCCTGCTGCTGGAAATAAGGAAGAACTGCGTTGCTCAGAGAATTGAAGAGATGGAAGCAGAACTGTTTTATCTTCAGCAAAGTAAACTAGGCACCAGCCCATTTCCTTGAGGAACTTAGCTCATAAGGCAATAGCTAAAGGCAGATTATGGGAGCATGTTTGAATCTGTGGACAGAGTGCTTTATCTGAAGTATCGTGATAGATACATACGTAGTTAGAGATGCACTCGGTCAAATATGTCATGGATAATCCATATTCTGTTTTCTTTAATTGGTTGAAGTACATTCACACTTACCCTCAGTCATCAATAATTTTCTGGGCTTGAGAGGAAAGCTGAAGTTCTTAACATTGTTTACTAATTTCAGAGTTTTCATTGCTAAGTCAGTAAAGCAGAAAAGATGTGAGGCCGTGGGTCACCCCCTCTTACCAGTGCATTCTGTACTGCCTTTTCACCTCTGATATCAAGGATAGTTGTGAGGATCTTTTAGGTACAGTTCAGAGCAATACTTCAAAGCCTTGCCCAGCATTTCTACGCTGCCTGTGCATGTTTTCAATAGAATCGTATTGATCAGTAAGGTCTGCTGGCAGAGACCTTGAAGGCCTTTAGAGGTGTGATGTTTGGGCAAAGAGTACACTTAAATATTTCCCTGTAGTAGAGAGTGCAGCAATCTGTGTGTCTGCTGGTGTCCAATGCTCTGTGAGCTTGATCTTTAAATAGAATATATCTTTTCTACCATTTATATTCTTTTAGTCTGTCTTTATGATGCCAGGAGAGCCTGGCTGCAAAATGGGCTTTGTTTCTGAGGAGCAAGATTGGACTCAGCACACCTGCTGTCTCTTTCTGCACAGTATTCCTTAGCTCCAGGTGAAGTAGCATAACATAAACTTGCTCGTCTGTGAGCCAGCACAATGCCTTGGCAAACCACACTGGTAGGCTTCAGCCAACTGTTTTCAACAGCAAAGTCTGTTCTTTTTTCATTTCAGTATTTACTGAATTGCTTATGTGTGAAGAGGTTTGTGAACCCACTCCTTCCTGGTTCCTAAACACAAACCTGTGCTTACTCATTCTGCCTTTGCATAACTGTAGAGGGTATTAAGAGGGTAAGACTTAAGTGCCTGGGAGCCAAGACAGAAGCTGTCAGCTTCAGTTCCATAAACTGGTGTCTCTCCTCGATCGAGAGGAACTGCCTGTTTTTTGCCCTTACCTACTCACTTTGGTGGTTCCACATTTTCTGAGCTTGCCCCCAGAAGCAAAAGCTCTGTTGTAGTTCCTTTGCACCTTGGGAGCATTTAGTTATTTGCTGACACTTTGAAGGGACTTTCAGAAAATGAGAGGATTTTAGGAAGCAAAATGTACCTACAGGCAACCACTACAAAACACCGTGATTGCCTTCTTCTGGGATATAGTAATGAAAAGGCTGTCATTGCTCTCCTAATTGCTTTCTTTTCAGGTTATCAGCAGATATAACGGTACTACATGGACATAAGTATCTTCAGTGACTGCTGTCTCTGTAATATCCACTGGAAAATACGGTACACAGGTGATAGAGTTATCTCTGTGTGCTGTGCTTCCAGCTGATATTTGTAAAAGGCATGTTGGAAGGCAGTAGCAAGTAAAATCTGACAATTTTTTCATTGCAACAGTTTTCCAATGAAAATAATTATTTTTATTCTAGATCAAAACAAAGATATGTATATAGAATTTTGCTGATTTTTTTCTCCACTGTTGTTTTCTTAACAAGTACACTTCAGTTATAAGTAAATAATTTTGTGTTTCAAATTATTATTATATTTTTTTTTCCACAAAATGAAAGAATATCAATGAAAAGACCAGAATTTCACACAGCATTTTCTTTTCATGTTCTGTTGATGGTTACTGAAAGAAAGAACAAATATAAAGAGGAGTGGTGCGACCATTATTTTTGTTCTTCTAAAGTATTTACTGTTGATAGCTCTTTTTCTAGTGTTCTCTGAAACCTTCTGGAAGTCAAGCTTGTCTGGAGTAGCTCTGAAGTCCCCTCACATTTGGAAGGCTGCTGTTTCCCTGAGACTGCTGATAAGACTGACCAAGTCCAGGGTGACTTAATTTGGAATTCGAAGAAGGATCACAGGGCTGTTGGTTTTCCTTCGGTTGTTTTGACTTATGCCTCTCTTAACAGAAAATGAAAGGCCCTTTTCAGCATTCAGGGTAAAGTTTAGCTTCTCATGGAGAGCACTAAACATGGCTGTGAGTGTGAAAAGGGAGGTATGGTGAGTTCCCTGACCAGGAACCTCTCCAGCTTACAGCTGTGTGTGGCTCTGAAGCAACACCTGCTGAAACTGGGTGGTTTCTGCTGCTTTTGTCTTCCAGTGTGAAGCTTATCAAGCCTCCTAGTGGGTTAACAAAGCCAGACAACGTTCCAGTGGTGTGTGTCGCAGTTACTGAGGCCCACCTTGGCTGTGCTCATTATGTAGTTAATCCTTGCTTCTCATCCAGATAGAGCTCTATACAGTGCTTTCAAATGCTGTTGGAGGAAAAGGTCCAGTGAAAACAACTAATGAGAATGTCCATCCGAAGAAAATGTCCAATGAGGATTTCACTAGTATGTCAACGCAAATGAAATGCAGTACCGGTCCGGATCTGCTGGCAGAGTCTCTGCAAGTTTTCACACTCAGTGCTTAAGTACAGGCAGGTTAATTAAGCCTATTCAATTGCCAGCTACAAACATAACAATAATGAATATCCATTGAATTCTCCTAGACTGTAGCAGATGCAGGTTATTATGACCTAGCTTACACGACAGCAAAAGAATTTTGTGCTGAACTATACAAACTAGTTTTTGCCTTGACTAAAAGCACAGGTTGTTTTAACTTGACTGACTGTTAGAGTGAAAGGCAGATAACTTGTTTTGAGGTGGTCCTGGATCATAGTCCTCAAGTAAAAGGCACCCAGACTTTGTGCTGTTTATCAGACATGGATTATATCTGCATAGCTGAGACATGTCTTGAGTTAAATTGCATAGCCCTTAGTAACTTTCTGCCCTTGAACCCTGACCAGGACTTCTGTGTGTTGCAGGTGAAATTGAGTTGACAGATGAGAATGGCAAGGTGACGAATTTGCTCCAGAACCATTATACATCACAGTTCCTAAGTGAGAGAGAGTTTTGTGTACTACTCAGAGTTACATGTATGTAAATCTGCTAATCTCTGTATTGCAGATGCTATTATTTTCCTTTGCAGCTGAAGAGATACCACACACACAAATGAAGGCTGAAAGTTAAAGGGAATTTTTCATTTTGGATTCCCTGGCTAAGCCTGTGAGCATCCTTAACTCCAGTCAGAGATAATAGAACCTAATGATCTTGAACACTTACTGAAGACAAGGCTAAGATACCAGAAATTGGACATCTGAAATTAAGTTGCTTTTTAAAATGGTCCAGTGGAAGCTAGGATTGCCTCCCTGTAGGACAGAGGTTTCCTTACAACCTCGGTTTTGACCTCCAAGAAATTTTTTTTTTTAAGTTTCTGGTTTTATGCCATGCTTTTATCCCTAACAGGACATGAAGGTTCTCAAGAAGCTGTGTTTATGCCACTGTTGAAAAATCACAGCATTGTCACTCCAAAGTTCCCATGTTGGTGGCCTAAGGTAGGTGTTTCTGTAATGTTGTTCTCAAACCTGAGAGGAGAAAGTATTGTGTCAGCTGTGTTCCTCAGGAAGGAATAAAAGCCTGAGGTAAAGAAGAATGCTTTAAATTTGTGGTCAAAATGAGAAGTCTTTTCAGAAGTAAAAAACTACAGCTAACTAGAAAAGAAAATGCTTGTTAATAGCTTTTCATTGTGAGGTACTGAAATCATAGATGACTTGGTGTGTGCCGTAGAAGTACCAGAATGGCATTTGATCTTTTCTTAACAGCTTCTTTTTCTCTTCTCTCTGGAGCTAAATTGGGAAAGTGGGAAGATTTGAAAGTGTCACCTACTGACTGAAAACTAGAAAATGTGGCAAGCAAACAACCTTGCTTTTGGAAGTTCCATCCACAGAAGGTAAGCCTCTGGCCTGAATGAGATTTAATACTTAGGCTGAAATACTAAATGCCTCTTTCCTATCAGAAAGAAGTCTCACTGAGCTAGTTCATCAGTTTGAAGCCAGGAACGTGCTTAATGACTTTGCCAAGTGAAGCCTTGGTTCTTGCAGACACAGGGTGAATCGTAGAAATTGGCAGATGGACAGCTGCAGCCCCAGGTGGCTGCTTTCAGGGTCAGTCTTGTAATTGATTCATCTTTAACTTAGTTTTATTTCTGAAGTTGTTGAAGTATTCAATTAACGTGTCCTTAGTAGTCTCCTCTAAACTTTTACCTAACCAACTTTGTAAATAACTTTATAACTCCTCATATGGATCATATCTCCATGGGATGGACCCTGTCCCATCTGTAGTGTACTGTAATCCTGCTGATTTGCTGTGCTGAGTACTTCTTCATACCCTGCACAATGAGAAACATACTAAACCTGCATATAATATTTAAGATAATCTTGTAAAAGTAATAGATAAACCTTTCTTCTTCAAGGTTCCTCTTAAAAAAAGGCTGTAAAATCTAATCAGTCAAAACATAACTTCCCTGTATAAAACACCCAGTGATACATTGATCTCAGAATAAAGATAAGTTTGCAAACAATTTTAAAGTTGCAACACTTGATTTTGTGCAAATCTTTTGTTGCTGAAAATTCTTCAATTTAAACAAAAAGATCTCCAAAATGTATTTTTAACAGTGACCCCTAAATAAGAAAAGGGCTGTTGGGACTTTCCAGTAAGGTTCCCTACATGCTGATGTTTGTACACTGAATTCACCTGTGTCTGTGTGAGTACTATATAACAGTCTTGGATATATTTAATTATTTAAGTCATGGAAAAAGTAGTATCTATATTTTCCACAAGGAACACATGCTCAAGGAAAGATCACAGTCAGACAGCAATTAAAATGCCTTTGTAAGTAAAACAGCTCTCTGCCATTAAATCCGAAGGGGAAATATGTGGTCCTGGACATACTATATTCCTCTGATATAAATCCCTTCAGTATAGCCACTGTTCTATATGTGTTATTTGTTCTGCCATATGTTAATGCATACTTTGAACCCATCTCTTTTCTATTAGATTGGCAGAAATGCTAAGACATGCTGTGATGATACAGGAAGAATCACTGCAGATCATGTTGCTAACTTGCTGCATTGTTGATGGCGATTGCCAAAGGCATGAAGCAATGGAGCTGCAAAGGCAGATTGTGCTGATATTAGGGAAGTGCAAAACTAGTGTGTGCTCTGGGGTTGTGGAGATCTAAAATTTGTTGGGACACAGCATTTTTGTAAGGTAGCATTGGAGATAGCAATTACTTCAGTGGGATGTTTCTCTGTTTTTTCTTGAACATACAGAATTCAGTCTTAAAAGAAACCTGGCAAAACAAAAATGAGATCAAGGCAGTAGTTATCCAGGGTAGCTTTTCCTTGGAAAGAAAACAGATAACCCTGGAAAAGTAGCATGTAGACCTAGCTAACTTCATTAATAAAACAGGATAAAATGTTTTTTTCAAGTAGGCCAGGTATCCTGCCCAGTCATTAGAAAAACTGGAAGAAGCTTGAAGTGAGGAAGCAGAAACTGGGTTTTCCTTTTTGCCTGTTCCTGACCAGCAGTATTAGACCCTGAAGAAGTGAAACCATGAAAATACACTCATATCTACCAAAAGCAACAGGCATTAATTCCCAGTCTCCCCCTCACCCATCTGTCAGCCGGTTAAGTTCTGACAAATCAAAGCCCAGAATAGCAGAAAAGATGCACTGTTCTCTGTGTGAAATCTGCTGCAGCCCATCACTCCTACACCTCTGAGCAACAAAGCAAACAGCACTGTATTTTGTAGTTCCAAAGCTATACGAAGTGTACACCTCTGGTATTCTTGTAAGAATACCACAGGCTTGGGAGAAAAGGTGCTAGTAGGCCTATTTCTTGGAGCAAATTTGCCAAACCAAACATAGATAAAGTGAAGAATGTGGCATTTAAAAAGCTGGTGGTTTCCAGGTGCCCAGCTCTTACTAAACTTCGCTAGAAGGCCATTGTGCGTAGGTCTGACAGGTTGCCCTTTGTTAACAGTGCCAGGGGAGGTATGAGCTGATACCTGGGTTGTGGTGAAAAAGAGAAGTCAACATGCTGTACGAATCAAAGGCCTCTTGTAACGCTGCATATTGAGGTCAGTCCCTTTATGGCAGGTGTAAGAAATAGCATTTTCAAGAGCAGCTTGTCTGAAGCACCCAGCTCTTTCGGGTCCACAGGCTGAGCTTTACTGCAACATTAGTTGGCAAGAAGGGCGAATTACCGCAGTCCTAAGTGCAGATGCTGGCTAACAGCTTTCTGGAATAGTGTCGGATAATGTATATGCCTGCAAATGATACCAGGGGAGAGATCAGAGGAAAAAGTGGATATTCATGGTTTGGATTTACATCATGACACTTCTGAAGAAGCTAGAAATTGGAGCAATAAAAAGACAGGGTCCTCTCTTAATATATGCTCCTGTTGAGTTTAATTTACTCCACTTGCATGAAATTTTGAAATGTTTTGCTATAAATGAGGCCAGGACCTGTTTTTTTGTTGTTGTTTGTTTGTTTGTTTTTTTCTCTGTCTTGTCAGAGAAGCCAGTTATTTTTTTCTCTTCAAGTAGAAAAAGTATGCTACACTAGGTAACCAGTCCTTCAACTCTCTCCTGGAGAATTGTTTTGAATTTAAGATGTTAAAGTTGTTTGATCCGTGGTAAGTCCATCAGCAAATGTCTCCCATCAATGATTTACTACCCTAAACAGTTTTCCCGTAGCGTATTTACCTGTGTTTTGTAGGTCAGCAGTAACTAAGAATGAGGAAAACTTTTGTGGTGTTATAAATCCTTTGCTTACCTTGGCTTCTCCACCCTCTGTTAGCAAACTGTGCTTTCAAAATTCATAGCCAAGCTCAGAAAGGAAGTATTCATGCAGCAGAATTACTCCTGGTGCGTTTTATTCTTGCGTGATTTTTTCTTCCTGATACATTCACCTTCTGGTCTGGGAGGGGATTTGAGAATTGGCTGTGTAGCTACTGGACTCAAGGAGAAACTCACCTTGTGGAAGAGGCTAATCTCAGCAGCAAGCAAGCTGGATCCAGCTGCAATCTGAACAGCGGGCTGTGCAGCCAAGCGGCTACTTACCCTTCGAGTTACTATTCATACTTCATTGGGTGGTGCTAACGGTGTGGTGGGGGCAGCTCTCCTGCACCCCATTTGACCTGCCCTGGTGTGTACCCTATAAAGAAGGTTCAGTTACAGCTGGCCAGTTGGGAACTGGGAGGAGATTTGTGCTAGGAACATTCTGTCTGTTCAGGATATAATGAACTTTCCTCCAAAGTAGCTCATGCCTGGCTATTCCAGACAAAAGTAGAGAGTAATTCAAGTCCAATCTAGCACAGCTGACTTGGACCCCTGGGAATTAAAAACAAAATTCTGTTCGTCCGCAAAAAGGAGAAGAGACTGGTTCTAGCTAGGGCTGTGCTGCTTCCAACATGGCAAAGTAATGGAGAGAGTTAGGATGCGGAAAGCCCTATAGTTTCTCAGAAAGACTGAGGTGGATGCCTGAAATGCAAATGCAGTAAAAGAGCATTGAGTTTCTGACTTGCATATGTAAATGGGGAAGGTGCCACAAATAGCTTCTTTCTCCAGGTCTGCTGGTAACTATGAATGATTTGGGGTAAATCTGTTAATGTTTATGCTTTGGGAGCCTACGAACCTCAGTGGAAAATTGGACCAGAGGTTGTTCAGATTAAAAGCATACATAGGTCTGTGCTCTCATTTCTCTGCATCTGGTGTTTAGTGACAGCATTACGTCAGGTTGCTTTTCCAGTCTTGGAGGAATTCAGGACTCTGATTCTAGAAAACGCTTGGACTTCCTCAGATGAAAGGCCTTGCACAGAGTCGTACTGTAAGTTAGAAACCTCCATACCACCACATCTACTGAACAGTTTTTTGTGTGACAATAGGGTAACTTTCAGAACTAATACTAAGGCTGGGTTTGAGCCCGTTTGACAGGTACCTTATGTATGTACCAGGAAGAAACAGATTGATTTTTCTGGTATAAAATCCCTATGTAGTCTTCATTTATTGTCTGTTACACTCCCATGGGAAATTACATTTGACAGGTACTTTATCATTAAGCCATGCTTTTGGGGTGACTTTTTTTTTTTTTTTTTTTTTTTAAATCTGCATAGGGGAAAAAGGAGGTCTTCATGAGTAGTAGATTTGGTTTACTAGGAACAGTAAAGATGAAGACTTTTTTGAAGCTCCAAGGCTTTGAATAATATTCAAGGAAAGTTACTAAATTGTTCCAATTTAGGAACTAGCACCACGAGTCTGGAATAATCTAACCTGGCACTGTCTGTTTTGGGTTGTCTCAGTATTCCTGTTTAAAATAATAACCTGACTCTTCTGCTAGCACTCTTTGTGGCCAAGGGACTTGCCAAAAGCTTTTGCTGTGTACAAGTTGTTTTGTGCAAAATGGGTGCAAAGCCTATTGCAGAATACTGAAATTCTCCAACGGAATGTGTTCTACTGATCTCACCTTATTTCAGAGGGGGATCTAAATGAAAATATGACATCAAGGTGCTGGCCTAACTCGAGTGTGTCCCTTCATATGAATTTGCCACCCAGTCTGTGCCTTTGCTTTGTTGAAGTGGGTGTGTGTTAACAAGAAACTTGTCAAGAGTTGATTGCCTGTTCCCTCGCAAGCTATAGTGCAGGAGCTCTCTGCTCAGGCATGATGTAGGTCTGGCCACCTGACTCTGGTTTTGATTGAGTCAGGCTGGTGTGATTTTCAAAGGTTTTATTTGTGATCTTTGTGATCTGTTGTCATGTACCTCTTGGGCTAGTTTGCCATTGCTTTGGCTCTTGCCCTTGCTCATGTCTGCATGGTCTAGCCATTACATTTCTTGCCTTCATAAGGCAGGACTTACAGATCTAAATTGTCCTCTCACAAACCAGCCTTTCCTTTTTTCTTTTATATTTTTTTTTCTTCTTATCTTTTGTTTTCTTTTTTTTTATTCCTTTTTTCATTGTATCTTTTTTCTTCTGTTTCCTTTTCTCTTTTTTTTCTTTCTGTAAGATAGTAGAATGCTGCAGAGAATTAGCACTGTGGGCATCTTCAAAAATAGCTGCATATGTATTTTTCTTCCTCTGTCGCATAATTTCAGTGCATCTCTATGGCTGCCTCCTCCTCCCAGCCTTCCTGCAGGCAAGTAGGAGAACCAAGCTCAAAACAAGCAGTTGCAAAGCACTGCTGTGAGTGGTATCTGAACTTTAACCCTCCTTTCCCGACTCTCTGGCACCACGTTTACCCTCAGGAGAAATACAGGTAGCTTCTTCAGGCTGTTGGGCTTTCTCCATTGGGGGAATTTCCTACACTTTGTTGTGTGAATCTTACCTACTCTCTTACTCAACATATTATTTTGCTTTTTATTTGCACAGAACTTCTGATGCACTGCTGACCTGTTTCACAAAGTCCATCCATTCAGCACACTTCTGCATTCTTCCCTCTGTCCTTCCTTCCAGGCCTTATTGATACTCTGCGAAGTGCTTTTCTACGCTCTGTTTAGGATTCATAGATCAGGACTGTTCCTGCTTAAGTGTGCACTCTTGATTTGCAGACCATTCAGACTGCCAGGGAGATCGTTGAGATGTTGACTTAATGCCTGGAAAACAGGCCTAAAGATGAGGCAAGATATGCCAGGAAGTCTACCATAAGTAAGTTTATTTGCATGATAAATGTACCATTCGTGGGATTTTTATCAGCAGTGAACCCTTCTGAGAAGTTATTTAAGAATAACTCAGTTCTATCCTTCCTTCCTGTCAGTTCTTTCGTTTGCATCCATCTCTCCTTAATTCCCTTCACTTTCCATGTCTACATATTTCTCTCCGTTGTTCTGTATTTTTCTAATCCACTTCTGTTTTTCAGCTTCTTTTTGGAATAATCTTACTGAGTAATCCTTTCTGGCCTTTAAAATCTATGAATCATTAGCACCAGTTTGTGATAAATTTACTGATTCTCCATATTCTCTCCCTAAGACTGTAGGAGGTGAACAGTTAAGTGTCACAGACTTACTTGAGCCATTTTACTTCATTTATTTCCCTGCTCAGTACACACGGTCTTCGTGTCTGTCAGCTGTAGCTGTCAACAATTCTTTGCTGCTCAAACCTCACCTCTTCTGACTCAGCCTGCGTGACATGGAGGGACCAGAGAGATGTCAGAGCCTGGGGCGGCTGTGGTACACAAGGGTGAGAAACTGCTGGTACCAGCAGAGAAGAGAGAGCACTATTTACCTGTGCATGCAGACAGTCTCTCCTTCCCTGCTGGTACCAGCGCATTCTCCTTACTCAGGTTCGGGCTGGTACCAGCATTTTTTATTTATTTATTTTTTTCTCATTTGGTCCAGACTGAGGTATTTTTCTCCATAGTTAAAACACCAGCTTTTACAGCTCAGGGATGCCTGGTAGTGAAAGCCTTTTAAAATATATTTCTTTGAACTATCTTCATTCTGTTCCTGTCCCCTTTGCTTCAGAAAGGCCAGAAGGGACAGTAACAGGCAGTCTCAGGTGTGCTGTTTACCAGTGTATTATCGAGACCAGCCAGTCTCACATAATGCAGACTTAACAAATATATATAGGCAAAAGAGAAGAGCAAGTGAGAGATTCTTGAGGAAAAGAGAGAAGTTGCTCATCTAGATAATTAGTTCTTGTTTGGAAGTGTATTTTCCTGTCAGACAGGGTCTATTCTAGGTGTTGATGTCTTTTCACAAAGATGAGATATTGTGTATTTTCTTCCTATTGAATCTCCTAGTAGCCTGGTCCTATAAACCCTTAGCTCAATGCAGATGAGTAGGTATTGTACTCATTCAAGATTTTCAAAATTGTGCTGTGTATTTTCTTGCCACCAAACTGCAGATCTGTGACAGATCTTGATAGTTTTGGAGTAATTGTCTCCTTGAATTAATAAAAATGGCATACGTTGATGTGTCATGTGAGGGGGAACAGATATTCCAGAGGGATGTGACCCTGTAAGCATTAATGCTACCTGCAGAAGAAAGTCGCAAGTTTCTAAGTATGTAAAACAAACTGAGCTACTGATCTGAACAGGGCCGGCAGCAGAGATTATTGCAGCAGTATAGGAAGCAACATGTGTAGGCATCAACTGGAAGAAGCCCAGTCTAGGTCAGTGAAGCAGTCTTAGAGGGCTTCAGACCTGGCAAACTGACAGTATAGGAATTTGTGCTTAAGAGGCTAGTCCTGTACAGAACAATGTGGTTTTTCTTGTAGTTTCTCAGTTGCACAGCCCCAAATGTTGTCTGTTTTCCAGTTTTACAAGAGTAGTGGCTGGAGAAGTATGGAGACTATGTAGGGCTGGAACGATGGGACAAAACAAAAGTGCCATATGACGGAAGAATTCGTATGTTGGAAAAATAAATAATGCAGTCATTTGCAATATTTTTATTGTCATGATAGTTTCAGGTTAGGGCATTTCTTGCCTGCTGACAGAAGGTGACTGATAAAGTACCATTTACTTTTCACATTGAGATTGGAATGAGATTGGGCTGAATTTTATGAATCTCTAGTGGGGTTACACTACAATGTACAAAAAGAGACAGTGCAGACTTTCTTGGGGAGAAATTTGGAGGAACAGAGTTCTAGTAATAGTTGTGTTCTATTAGAAGCTTCAAGACTATGCTATTTGCATCATATTTATTATAAAATTACTGTTTTTCTTTCTGCTTAATAAAGGACCAGTGAAGTTGGAACAGACCTTGAATAGCATGGCTTTGTTGGCTTCCAAGGGAGAGATTTTACAGTAGCCAAAACCCACTTCATTCAACAGAGAAATCTGCCACCGATTTTGCTGTTTTTCATCTGTTCTACCTGTTCTACACCCAAGTGCCTGTCTTTTGTCCTCAGGAAGACTTACAATGTCTTACAGTGTTCATCTTAAAAGCTCCTGGTAACACAGAAAAGCTTCTACTTTAAGTCTGTGTGTCTTGCTGATGCACATACACTGGCTTTGTGCTTACAGACAGCTTCAGTAGGGATGTCTGCCTGCAGGGCACCTAAGACAGCCCCTGCAGAACTGGAGGCTGCGTTTGCTTATTGCTCATCTTAGCAGCATTTCCAAATCTTGCTGTGTTTTTACTGCTGATAGGGAATGGGCTTCAGTGTACAGCTGCTTCCTTCCAGGAAGTACTTTGTTCTTGCCAGATATAAAAACGCCTTTCTTCCTTCAGTTAATAACCTGGAGTATAAATACTGACAAACATCTGTTCCAAAGTGTATTTATTTAGGAAAACATGTCATTGAGAAAGCTCCTGCAAGGTGTGCAGGAGCATGTGGGTGCCCCCGTGGCAAGCAGAACAGCCCTGAGGGGCAGTGAGCACAGCAGTGTGGAGCCCTCTGTGGACACACTGCCTCACACTGTACCTCTGTGTAGGCGAGGAATATTGATCATGCTGCTGAGGTTTTGCTTTTTTGGCTGCGAGTGCTGTAAATGCTCAGGCATCACTTGGAGAGGTGGGGGGTGACCGGTGGCAGAGTCTGTCTGTGGTGAGCTGAGGCTGCACTTCACCTCAGCATGGTCTTGGTGACAGACCGGCTGCATCTGTGGGTCCTGTGAGCTTGGAATCCGTGAATGCAGGGAAAAATAAAATGTGAGTTGCCTTTACTAATGACCAACACAAAGCTGTCTGCCCTTCCACACCTCTGCTGGGCCTGGAGAGCGTGTGTGGCCACCAGCCAGCCGCCTGTGGTGCTCCCGAGGTCAGGATGGTTTCCCTGGAAGAGCTGCGGCTTGGCCAGGCTCTTCTGGTGGCTCCCCCTCAGAAATACTTGGAGGTGAGGGCCCTTACTGTTCTTAACCCTTCAAAAGGAGGCTGAGGGGAGACCTCTGCCAATTTTTGCAGATACGGTCTCTGCAAATACCTGAAAGGAGTTTGCAGCAAGGAGGGTGCCAGTCTCCTTTCTGTGGTGACAAGTGTTAGAATGTGAGGCAACGGCCTCAAGTTGCTCCAGGGTAGGTTTAGATTTGATATTAGGAAGAATTTCTTCACAGAAAGGGTGGCTGGAAAAGACCCATAGGATCATAATACTGAGCATTAGCTAAAATAAGACCTTACAGATGGGTTTACATCCATTTTAGTAGATTTCCCTGCCTTTAGAAGGGGTTAGTTCTCTCAGTCCCCTTTAAAATGAATGCAGGACTACAGGTAATCAGCATTTGTGGAAGTCATGACAGACCAGGCCAGAACTGTGGGGCTTTCCTTTCTAAACAACACATGCCACTCGTACACTATAAAGACCTTAAAACAGGCAGGATGGGCTTCAGTTACTTCACCTGATGTACACTTTGCTGTACTAGGTCATGCTTTCAGCCTTGCTTGCTAAAAATGAGACTTTTCTTTCAGTTGGTTCTCAGCTGAGTGCCTTCTACATGCCCCCTGGCTACATAGGATGCTAACAAACACTGTACTTTACCCTTTTTATTTGTTCCTATCTAATGAATGCTGCATTTTTGGAACTAACAATGATTACTTTGGACCAAATTGACTGCCTAAATAAGGCAGCAATTACTACTGTTTTTTTCCAAAGTGGCTCTCTGAAGTCCTGGGGACTTTGACCCTTACGACCATGTAATTGTTAAGCTAGCAGAGGTAAGGGCTGAACTTTCAAGGGAAGCAGTAACACAGAGTTAGGAAGTCTAGTCTTTGGATTTGCCTCCTTGGCAAAGGCATGACCTGCAGTTGTTTGAAGTCAAAGTGCCTGTCTCCATGGGACTCTGACTCATATTTCTGATATGTAGAAACCCCTCTCTGTAGCAGAACTGTTGCAAGTTTAGACCATTTCTTTTTCTAGGAAATAAACATTCAGAGATTTACAGATCCACATCATTAATATCATCAGCAGAGTTTGGTATCAGTGGATTTGCTTTACTTGGGGATCACCTGGCAATTGCTTTTTTATTAAAATTTATTAAGGTTTTGGAAAATAATCCTTGTCTGAAACAGGAACTGTGGCCCTCAAGTTGAGACTGTTTAAAGGCATTAGGATAATCTTTTATCACAGAAGTACAGAGTCTGAGTGCTGGAAATGAGATTTTCCTGCAACAGATCAGATATTTAACTGCAGCAGGTAATGCTTTAGAAAAAGAGGGAAATAGCTGTCTATGCAGAATATCATGCCAACATCTTCAGACAGTGGAGAAAGAGATACAGTTGATATATAACCAGCGGCAGAACCCCAGAACTTCCTTATAAAAGGCTGTGGTCTGGTTAACCCTAGCTCCAGTGCTTTCACTCGGCCTATTGGCATGTATTGAGTAGTTAGGAATTACTGTTTTGTTTGTGATATATAATCAGCTGCTGAAGGTCTTATTATTGTTTTTCAAGAAAAAGAGCAATGCATTCTGTCACTTGTTTTGGATTTTTGCTTATATTTTTTCTATTAAACACTTCATTGAAAGTATGCATCCAGTTCCAAAAATCTGTCAGATCAAAGGCAAGTAGTCTTTTAGTCTGTTCAGAAAGCATCAGTTCTGTTGCAATTCATTTTCCAATGAAAGGAGCATTAGTTAAAAAACAGTGGTATTTCAGAGTAGGTTGTTAGAGAAAAGACACAGTTCTGAAGTGAATAACTGGGTTTCTTGCTGCTTTGCTATACAGGTCTGCTAGAAAATTCATGTTCATCCTTAAATACAACATACCGTGCTGCTATGAAAGATCTGGTGGGCATTCTGCTTGAAATTTGCAATGATTTTGCAGCATCAAGCCAGCTAAAGTTGATTCCAGTTGAGCTTTGTTTCCTAAATAGCATGGTTAGTAATGTGAGCATGTAAATGATGCCAAATGAGCCTTTAAGATAGCATCTTACAGGGAACAAATGGTAGTTCATGTTGCTGAATGGTAGCTCACATTGCTGTAGTGGTTATGGTTTATCCAGCAAACCTGTAAGGTAGCCAGTGCTGGGGGTAAATACCTTTGCAACTAGCACTTTTGTGTTTGTTTTTCATTTATGGACTCAAATATTGCACCTGCAACTTAAAACTCTTCTGTCAGCTTAAAAATAAACTTCACAATGTGAAGTCATAGGAAATTCAATTACTGTCTGAGCAAGAAATTGACTGTCATTATGAATGCAAACAACATTGTGTTTTCTGGTGCTGTTACCTGGAAGTCAGATGGATTGAGTGATTATGGGGTGCGTAGGGCTGCCAGAAAATATCTGCTCCCAGGGGATCTTTCACACTGGTGGGTCTGGGCTCGTTAGTCATTCACTGCAAAATAATGTTTTGGAAAGAGTTGGTGAAGTGATCTGGTTAAAGCAAGTGTAATAAGGCATGACTTTGGAGATGGCGTTTTTCCTCTGAAAACCTCTGGTATCAGAAGAAATTAATGCAGCCAGCTTAACGTCATCTTGAGTGTTTTTGGCAGAGCATGGGATTGGAACAAGACATCAGTGTTGCTGTAAATCAAGAGGCCCTGGGTTGTGTAGTGCTAAAGACATTTCTGAGACTTATGTCAAGGCACAAGAGTGGCATCATAATCATACTCAATGAGTGTGGTGTGGACTCGCTTCTTATGGTTTAGATATGCGTTCACAGTAATTTACTTTGATGCATCACAGATCTCCAGTAAGGCCCCTGAGAATGTGTTACCCTGATGGGAAGCTAATCCTGAGTTCTTTGTGTGGTAGTGCTCTGGCAATAATCTATTGAATTACATGGTTAAACAGACAGTGAATGGGGTGTGTGTATCCAACATCATTGTGACCATTTCTATTTTCAGTAAGTGTTGACCCTGTAGTGAGAACAGCAGTTGTCTGCAAATGTTTGCAGGAAGAAGATTAATTTTTGTGTTTTCCTTCCTCTTCTAGCAGAGATTGACATGGGCCAGCAGCATTGTGGTGTCTGCTGAAGAGGTTCCTTGCTCTAGAGGTGGTGCTGCCAGGAAAGGTAATAAAAACAATTTCCACTGTATAATTTGGCTCTGTATTTTTGGTTAGAAATGTGAACCCTGCCTATGAGTTAATGGCAGGGAAGGCACTCTCTACACTGCAGCAATGCGAGTCTTCACTATATCCCTCCAGTCTTCAGTGAAATCTCAACATCACAAGCTCTCTCTCAAACAGTTCATCAGCTCTTGAATCATGTTATGTGGTTAAAAATGTATTATTGAGAATTCCTGGTTAGTAATATTTTGAAAGATGAGTGATCCTGCATGAGGTCTGCAGAATGGATTTATGGGGAAGGGAATGTTCTCTACATAAAGTAGTCACTAGAAAGACTGCATACTGTACTCAGATATTACGTGTCTCTCTGCTACTACTGCCAAAATCAGTTTTGCATTTGAGTATATAGGAAAATTTGAACCTGCTACACATAAGAACTTCATCTTTTACTCAGTTAAAGCGGAAGGTGTAAGTATTATTATTTGTTATCATTTTAAAGTTTGCCTAACCCAAAATTTAGTGCTTATAACTGACCTGTTCAAAAGCCCTGTGTTCAGAAGTACAATACAAGATCCTACTGATTTTACTATAGTATGAAGTATTCTTATGAGTAAAAATTTTCAGCAACATACTAACAGGGCCAAGACACAGACCTGAGGACAGACAAATTATTGCAATTTTCCTGCCTAAATAGCTCTTACACACTTCGTTGCACAGCAGTTTTTGTTGTCCTTAAATTCTCTCTCTCATGTGCTGAGGAGTAGCACTTTACCTTAGGGCAACTCTCCGTTTTCATCTGGCTGCCTCTTGACCAGAAGGCAGGAATTGTCTAGTGACATAACATGAAAAAGGGGAAAGGTGTCAGGGTTTTTTGGAGGTGGGAGGAGGGGGAGATGGTGAGAGCTAGTTTAAACTAGAGAAAACTGTGCAAAGTTGTTGTTGTTACAAGGGAGGTAAAGGAAAACTGTGAATTTCTATGTAATCAGTGGGGACATCTGACCTGTCTAGTCTGGCTCAGGCTGGAGCAAGAAAGCACAGTTTTGTGTTAAAGAAAGATTTCTCGGTTTATGAGGTAATAACTTAACTTTTGCATGCTTGCAACATAGGTGTAGCCAGAAAAGAAACAGCCTGCTTGAAGGTGTAACTTCCATTTCAAAATCTTCTCCTCTGCTTTGCATATCTCTGAGTTATTGCTACTTACTTGACTGAGGGAGAACAATGCCTGTTCATGTTGAAGCTGCAGAGCTGGTAAAGGAATTTATAAGTAAGGACTGAGTGGAGAAATTGCATTTTCTTTCTGCTTTAGTAGTTAGCATAGAATTATTTATCATGGCTCATGGCAATGGTTTCTGCATGTTTTCTAATCCCGAGAAGATAATTATGGTGTAGTATGCATGCAGTAGTAAGAAACCTGTGTAAGGTTAAAAGATCCTTGTGATAAAGGCTCTGCGAGACTAAACAAAAAAGCAGTATGTAGACCTGAACAGGAAAGTAAACTATCTTCCTTACCAGTTACTAATGTGAAGACTCTTTCAGCTCAGTTTTTCAGTTCCTGGATCGCAGTGTGAGTATTCTGCCCAGATTTGCAATTTAACTTGAATGTCTGTAACGTTTTTGATATGGGAGCAGTTAGAACCTGAAGATGCCATGCTATAGCGAACATCTTTAACCTGCTCATGATTTGGATGCAAAATAAGTAAAACAATAAATAATGCAGCAGTAAGTATAAGAACTGATGGGTGGCATAGCTATTGCCTTTTAGAAACCCATTATGAGATTGAAGGGAGGATTCCTCTGTACCTGTTTGATTAACGTCAATGCAGCTGCATTGTACCACCTTTTTTGCACTTCTTGTTAATAGTCAACTTTGGTGGGTACAGTAACATCCTCTGGGTTAAATGAGGCCTTTGTTTGAGGATAGTTCCATGTTCACTTGCAACAGACACTACAGCCTCACACCTTACTGTCAGTGGAGGACGGTTGTACTGGACGGAGAGGTCCTACCTGCTGTTTACCGCACATGTTGTTATGCAACGGCCTGTGTTGTCCAACGCGGTAATTCCCAGACTTACTCGTTCTAACAAGCATTATGCATGCCAGTAAGCGAATGTAGGATTCATTCTTTCCACACCTATGGCATGTTTGTCCATTTTGCCTTAGTGTTTTGGTGGTCTTATGTAATACTGGAAAGTCTCTTTGATTTAGAAAAAGTGAATCATTCTTCAGGTGTTCATGGGCTTTGCCTTTCTTGGATCCCTTTTTGGCTATTCATCTTCTGATTTCATAACTTGTCTTTTTGGTTGCTTGGCTATTTGCACTGTCTGTTTAGGCATCAATATAGTAAAACAGATTGCTAAGTACATCTTGTCCTCTCAAAGAAAATGTTGGTGTGCTGGAGTCACAGGCAGACAAAGTATGGAAGACGTGTTAGGTTGTATACTGCCCTTAGCCTTTGGAAGAGGACTTTGAACTAAAGCAATGTTGGAAATGCAAAGAAACATTTGCTGGTGCCTCTTGTTAGAAGTAGAAATGATCCTATAGGTAGGAGAGCAGGCTGTTTCAGAATAGTTTGCTGGGTTTTGCTGGGTTTTGAGGGTTTTGCTGTAGACCATAAGCTGCTTTTTTTTGCTGTTTCTGATGTTCTAGATGGCTTTTTTTCCCCCTAAAATGATTATTCATGTGGGAAATGAGATGCCACAATTCCTCCCCACTCACTTTAGCACCGAGGGAAGCATGGAGACACACGTTTGCTAGTTCTACAGGTATTACCATGACAGAATTCTTCTACTCTTCTGCCAAAAGCATATGCTAATACTAAAAATGGATATATTGCATCATCTTCTAAGTTTTCCTTTCAAACCTCTCTTTATTATTTTTTGTTCCATTGCTGTTGAGTTTTTTTCCAGCTTGCATTACTTGTTTCCTCCTGGTTTCTTTGGCTTTTCTTCAAGCCAGTGGCATCCATGTATCAAACTTCCCTCTGACACTGAACGGATATGTTTATCAGACCAAGACTGAATGGTTTGTGATAATGCAAGGGAAGAATGTCTGTAGAAAAACAATGAAGAACATGGATTAGCATTTGGTGTTGCAGTGCTTCTGCTGTCATTTGGCCTTGAAATTGAAAAACTCCTCTCCTGCAGCTCTGTGGTTTTGTCAGTCTCTTTTGCTGTGTTGTGAGATTCTGATTAACAGAATCTTCCCTGTATCCCATATGCCTCAGTCTCGCACATTACATTGTTTCTGTTTTGAAGGAGCTGCAGTGATGCTTGTCTATCTGTTGATCTATTTGACTTTTTCTCAAGGTCTTCTTGCAGCTTCAAGAAAAATTTTATCCTAAATGAGCTTTCCAGGCTGTCCCTGCAGTGCTTAGAGATAGTACACTCCTATTCTTCAAAAGTCCTGTGTTTATGAGATGATAACTACCAGGAATTAGAGCAAAACAAGCTACATCTCTTTTTGTAAGAATTTGTTGTGGATTTGGTCTTCAACCAGTGGGAGAAAAAAGCCTTCACTGTTCAAAGGTTTTGCAGAGCAACCACTGGATTTCTTGGTGCTTTTAGGGTCTTGAATATTCTGTGAGTGAACAACGTGTCTACTTATCTTTTCCTCATCTTTTTTCCAGAAAATATATTTTGTTTTTGAAGTAAAACAAAGGTAGGTGTATTCTGTCCTGGTTCTGTGCAGGAATTGTCCCTGTGTTGTGCAAAAACTGCCCTCACCCTTTTTCTTCTTTTCAATCTCTTCCTATCTGAACTTGGACAAGGTGTTTTGACTAAGTACTGCTGGTGAAAAAAGGGTTATGTTGCTCCTCCGTGTAGCTTCTCCTCATATATTTCCTGTCTTCTAAGCAGAAGAGAAAACAAATCAGTCCTGATAGCTGGCAAATGACAAGGTGTTGAAATTAGTCCGCTTGGCACCTCACATACTTCTTGTTGGTGTGTTGCAGGGTTGCATCACCAAGTGATAAGCAGCGCATGAAGGCATGGATCTGGAATCTAGGCTTGCCCTCATAATTCATAGTTTACATGCTTATTTTTTGTCACTCTTCCTTCTTCTTTTGTATTTCCTCTTCTTCATGTCAATATGTGAAAAACCGGGATATAGCCAGTGTAATTGTTATCTGTTGTAATACCCAGCCAGTTTTCATGGGGAGAGGGTTTTGAAAGGGGGGCTTACTAAAAGTAGAGTAACTTCTAGCATGTAAGACTGGAGATTTGGGAACAGGCAGGCTCTAGGCCAGAAAACATTCTCCGTTTTGCCCTCCCTCAGTTCTTCTAGTTTCTTCCTCATTCGTAATCCCTCTTGCCTTTTCCTGCATCAGGAGGTTCCTTTCTGTCCCTGTTCCTTCTCTAAAGCTTCTTGTCTGGACTTGTATTTAAATGTGAAATAGCAACATAGGTTATTTTTCTTGTTCTCTTTAAATTTGTTAAAGCCTTTGTCTAAACAACATGTGTTACCTATTGGTCTCTGCTAAAAAAGACTGTATTAAAGACCTGGTTTCAAACAAAATCTTAATGGTAGTAGAATCTTTAATGCATTTACTATGCATTATTGGTCTTTTATTATTGGTCTTCCTTACTGGTCTATTTTGCCAGAGAGTGTAGTCTTTGGAAAATGAGTGGTAAATTGGGTATCCTAAGGTGAATAAATCATTTATTTATGCTTTGTTTTGTAAGATGTATTTATCAAAACTGAACAGGCATTTGAAATACGGTAATCTGTTAACGGAGGTTAAAAAAAAAGCAGGTACGCGCTTCTTTTCTCTTTCAGGCAGAGCTTAGATCCTTCTCCATTTCACTCCATTTCATAGTCTTTACAAATAATAAAATAAGGTGGAAAACAGTTTTCTGGAAAATACTTTTATTATCAAATTCTTCCTATACAGTATTGTTACCCTTGCTAAGGTAATACAGATCTAGGTATGCAGTTGCTTGGAATTCAGAAAAAAAAAAAAAAAAAAGAAAATCATCAAACAACACCTCTAGTGCAAGTTAATGCCTTACATTGTTAGGATTTTCTGGTGTTTTTTTCTTTATGTGTGTTTTCCTCTCTGAGTGCTCTCAAAGTTCATCTTTGGATGAGGGAAAGTTGTGCTTGTTATAAAAATAGATAGCATTTCAATTTCAGACAAGTGTCATCTTTACAGTACAGTGGGAGGTAATTTGTCAGACTGTGAAGTCCTTATTTCTTCATGAAACTCATGAAATTTCTCCACCCATTCATGGGGCGAACCCAGTGCATGCTTGATATTGCACAGACAGGACATTTAAGCAGCACGTGCTGTGTGAGGTGGGGAAGCAGCTCTCCACAAGGATGAAGAAGTCCAGTGACAAGGATTGTTTCAATAATACATGTTCTTGTCCCACCAGCCTGCATTAGGAAAAAGAGAGGGTAAAAAAATAAAACCAGTTACTTTTTTCTCAAAGAGGAAGAGTAATCATTGGGAACAAATGGTCCAGTTTTTCCTGCACCTGTCCGAGGCAGCTAACATGGGTGAATAAGTGGAAGGGGAGGAAGGGGTAACTTAAAGTCCTAAATGTAGAGAATTCTACTTACTTCCTGGGTATCTCCTGATAAACAGCTTGCGGACTTCATCATAGACCCATATCAAGATGGCAAATGGTACAGCCACAAACCAGTACTGAAACCTGGGAGTGGGAGAAGAGGTTCTCATTCAGAAGCATTTAACTACTCAGCTGAATTTCTGGTTCTCTGACTATGCTACTTGATGTCACTAAAAGAGAATCTGGATTTCATGGCTTTTTTTTTCCTCTAAGTGAAGCACTTAAATAGTTAGAAATAAGATTAGGTCCATGCAAGACTACTAAGCTTAAGTAGTTAACTGAATTAATTTATTCCAGATACTGTTCAGAAGGGATTGTTGCCTAGTGGCATTACAGCCTCTGAAGAGGGCAGAAAAATTGAACGTTTCTGACAGTGATATATTTAAGATAAATGTTGCTTGTGTAAAATTAACTAAAATGTTATCTAATCTCACCAAAAGATTGGGGATCCTGGAAAATATCTTAGTGTTTGTTATACACAAGTAGATTTCTGTATCCTCTATGGTAAATCCAGTAGAAAAAGCAGTGTGTTTTTTTGTAGGAACTATGAAAATAACTCCCTTTTTGGTCAAGAAATTGTCCACCCTGTTCTTCATAATGAATATTCTTAAATATTTATCCTGGAATTGTAATGCATGAGCAACCTGTTCCCATGTATCTGTTGCTAGCAGAATGGTAAGTCCATGTCCGTTTATACACAAAGACAAGGGATGTATGCTGCCATCAGAACTCACCTCAGAGGAATGAAGTTCAGGGCTGTAACATGTCCAAGACCATAGGAGAGAATCAGAGCAATTCCTATCTGGGAGAATATACCCACCCAGATGACTTTGTTCCTACAAGAAAACCAAAGAGGACGGGTTACACGTGTCTGTCTATGGATGAAAAACATATTCCTCAGCATAATACAGGGCTGGGCCACTTTCAGCATCATTGCAGCATGACCTGCCTCAGGTGATGAGCAACGTAGACACAGTAGCACAAGACATCTGGTAGACTGTAGCACTGTTGTACGTCACATATTCCTGTGTCTTCCTTGCTACCGTTCTTGACCTACCTAGGTTAAAACTAGCTTTAGGTAGGCCTGCAGTGTGCATTAGTCATGTCTTTTTCTTGCATTGTCAATGTGCTCATAGTGACTCAAATGTAAATGTAAGAAGGAAAAATACATAGGTGTAGGCTCTGTATCTGCAGATAAAGAAAGGAAAACAATTTGCTTTCCTATCAGAAATACTCTGACTAAATGCCAACTTTACATGTGGCCTCCATCCCAGTAGATATTTTTAATTCCCTGGCTTTCATGGGATTGAAAGGTGCAGAACCTTTTGCAAAGGGTTGCCAGTGCTATCTTGGGGAGTTTGACCAGCTGGTATCTCCTTATCTGACAGGCTAAAGTTAGCTTGGAGAAGTCTAAATGTTCTATCTACTGATAACTAGATAAAACTTAAGAAAACAGTCTGGAGAGGAAACTCCCTTTTTCTTTGTAGTAACCATTTTAATGAATGGAGAGTTGCTTTTTAAGCTGAAGTGTGTTCGGATTAAACAGTACGAAGTGTTTCTTTAAAGAAACCTTCTATCATGACATAGAAAAGGAGGTGGGGGAAGCATAATAAAATGTTTGTCTGAGATTTGCAATTGCTAGAATCCAAGTTTAGTCTTTGTTCACCAACTGAATGTGAGGCAGCTAGATCATTGAGCTAATGTTTCTTTTTTTTTTTTTCCTCAGATCAGTGGTAGGCTAACTTATCCTTCCTTGTGTGAGATAAAGAACCTGCAAAACTTACCTGAAAAGACCCTGCTGGAAAATGGAATTTCTTCGTGTTTTCCTGATGATCAAATCTGCAACTTGCTGAATTGTGATGCTGACAAAGAAGGCAGTATAGCCAGTCCACTGCAGGTACATCCTCTGGTATTTAGTCTGCAAAGCAAAGGAAAAAACAGTTGTGTTACATCAGACACTCATATCTCGTGCAAGTGACTGCAAACCTTGATAGTAAGATTTCAGTTACAAAGGTGTAAATGCAGAGTTATCGCAGATTTAGATAGGTAATGATCAGATTTTGGCCTGTTTTTCTAGTCTGCTAGTTATAGTGGATGAGTCATGTGGCTGGAGCACTGGTGTGGTATGAGGAGGAATTTATATTGATTTATTAATGGCTTTTGTGTCTTATGATTTAAGCAGAAGGGAGTGAGGGGGAGTGAAGTGTTGAAAGGAGGAGGGAGAGTCTAGAGACTGCTTTGAATAGTGCTCTTCAGAAGCAGGGCTGAGAGATTATGATGGATCTAAATGTGAAGTCCAGAGAAGAAGGTGCATCTCCAGGGGCTTGAAGTCAGAAGAAGGGAAATTGTAGAAGAATAAATGAATGAGTCTGAATGAGCTAGGTGGCCTGAAGCTCTAAAGAATATATCCTGAGGAACCATTAGATGAAAACTATATTTACATTTAAATCTCTCTCTTTCTCTTAACTTCTATTTTGGAGGATAGAATAGAATTTTAAAGAAACTGTTGGGTAAGAGACAGTGCAAGCATGTTTCAGTGCATCTTTACCCATTCCTGTCCATACGAGTCCTCGAAGTCATTAATGGCATTGTTTTCCCAGTCGACTCGCACACCAAGCAGTGTGGAAGGGAGGAAACCTTGTTCAGCATAGACTGTGAAGTAGGTTACAAAGGCTCCCACTGACTGCATGATACCTGCAAAATCAAGGAGGGAGAAATGAGAAGATGCAAAATCAAGGGGCACTGGGGATCAGTGTTGAGATGCCTGCTAAGACATGAAACGTGCTAAGAAAGTTAGTTTTAGAGCTCTAGGTGCTCTAACGTTCTTGACCTGTGTAGATAAAACCTGTTGTGTTGTCTGATATGAGCAACAGAAGGGAGTTAGTAAGTCTGCCTAGGAAGGCGGAGGAAAGAATTTAATTCCAGATCCCCCTTTTCTAAGAAGTTAATGAACTTGTCTTTGTCTCGTTCTGCTGATGCAAGACAGTGTTGCAGAGAATAGGCCAACCTACCTATCTGCAGGTAGGAGTATACAGCGAGCTGCTCGTTCACCAGCCTGTCTTTCTTTTTGTTTCGAGGTCTCCTGTTCATAATGTCGCTTTCAGCTTTTTCGTAGGCCAGTGCAACAGAGGGGATCTACAACAGAAATAAACCATCAGAGTCTTGTTAGCAACATTTGTCTGCTTCTCAGAGGCTCATCAGACAAGTTTCAGTTCTGGAGTGGTTCTGTTACCTCCCTTGGTGTCCTGGTTTCAGCTAGGATAGAGTTAATTTTCTTCCTAAACCAGCTGAAATCAGAACACTTGGCTTTTAAATATACACAGAGCAAATGAAGAAAGGTTCCATGTGGCATTATGTTGACATGTATAAAAGATGTGAGAGAAAGCTGAAACTCTATTATAGGTCTGATGATCTTTTGACAGTCCAGAGGGTGAGAGGATACTGAAAACATTAAAGTGTCCTTCAGATCCCTTGAACCGGGCTCTGATCAAGTGCCTAGTGTTCATCCCCTGTACTAAATGCAGTAATCCGTATGATCTCTTGATTGACAAACACTGATACTTTGCACACTGCTGGATTTTGCCTGTCAGCAGGGATCAGAAGTCTTTTCTTTCCATTCCCCCTCTGCAGTTCCTTCCCCAGCTCGTCTTTCTCTATACCCAGCTGTTTTTAATTTAGCCCTCTACCCTTTCACTAGTTTGTTATTCAGTTGTAGGGTAAGGCAACTAAATCTCCTGACGTCCCTTTGCTCCCAGCTTCTCTCACTTGTCATGATATTTCAGCAGAAAATAACTTAAAAGATACCAGCATTGAGGCAGCAACTTACAATGTCCGTTCCCAAGTCAATGAATAGGATGGTGATGGTGCCAATGGGCATGGGAATGCTGGCAATAATGTAGATGAGAAAGGGACAGAGCTCAGCAATGTTCTTAGTCAGGGTGTAGGCAATTGTTTTCTTTAGGTTGTCAAAGATCAGGCGGCCTGGAGGAAAAGGAAACACTTCTATAAAAGCTTATTGTCAACAGTGTTTGCAATAAGAAACCTTAATTTTTTAATTAATTGAAGTGAAAATAGTCATGGCTTATGTCTGCTATCCTCATATATTTTCCCCTTTTTTTTTAATTTTTTTTTTCAAACCTTCCTTCCCTTCAACTCTTCTGAAAATTCAAATGAAAATAAAAAATCACTTTCAATGAGAAAGATGGAGGAAAAATCCCATTCCACAACACAGTGTAGTTTTAATGGAAACCACAAGCTCTTTGTGGCTAGAGAAATGGAGTGTGTGTTAGTGTCGTGGACTGAGCATGATGAGAATGAGGTGCAGGCAAGTAACAGAGAGAAAATGGAAAGAAAACACCTTGTATCTTTGTGATGTTTAGAACTGCATGGGAACAAGATGGGAAGTGCTTTGTTTGGAGTTTGAGCAAGCAGAGATAGCAGACCAATGCTCTACTTAACAAATATGTCTGAGAGAGGTTCCTCATTGTCAGTGAGGTTGTTGTGTCTAGTGAATGGAAGCAATTCCCATTTCTTCCAAATACCAAAATCACATTTCCCAATTCAGGTAGAAAATAGGGTGTGGGGGTATGCAGGAGGGAAGGATCAGGAGGACTTGGCCAGTGTGTGGGGCTGCCAGCAGCTTTCAGCTAAGAAAGTGAATAGCAACATTATTTTTACCTTCCTCCACTCCTGTGACAATAGAAGCAAAGTTATCATCCAGCAGTACCATGTCAGCTGCATTTTTAGCTGCGTCAGAACCAGCAATACCCATAGCAATTCCAATATCTGCTTTTTTAAGAGCAGGGGAGTCATTGACTCCGTCTCCAGTCACGGCAACAACTGCTCCCTGGAACACACAAAAGGATCCGGATGTGGGGTTTTTTTGAGGTTATGGTGTTTTCTCGTAAGGACAATCTGCTCTCAGTACACTCCCTGTCTTTAAATCTCTAGAAGAAAGTTGCTGATACGAGGTTTTGAACTCTCTTCATACATAAAACATAACCAGTGATCAGAAAGACAGTGGGTAGGATTAACATGGCAGCCTCGGGCTTTTGTGCAATAGATGTCTGTACAGATGTGTGTGTAGATGTCTGTGTGTCATCGAGACTGCCTCCACAGTCAGCAGAGAGAAATGGGAAATTCAGGGATGGGATTTACCATATCCTAAAGACAACACCTGAATTAGATGCATTTAAAATGCACTTAATCTTATTATTTATTTTCGTGGGCTATAAGGAGGCTTAAATTTTTTGAATCTCTCTATTTTTATGTGGTCTACCTCTGTCTGAGCAGACCCAGGCTCATCTCTGGCATCTGTGGGAGATTAAAACGGATTCAACATGATCTGTCCTTGTCTTGCTTTGTGAAGTGCTTATGGAATCAGTTGCTTTTGATTTTATCTGTAAATTGCATAGCTGTTCAGTTAGAGATCCTTAGTTTCCTATCCCAACAACTTGTGGCCATTGCCAGGCTATGCTAGAACTGCACTAGTAGTCCAAAAGACAGAAAACTCTGATTTTTCAAGTCAGCTTCGTTGTTGCCTTCCAGTTAAACCATCTACTGCAGGTAAGGGGCCTTTTCTAGTTGATGCAAAAGTTCTCAGCTAGGTTCTCAGCTAGAACACAGAGTGTTCAGAGGGGGAGAAAGCTTGACAAACTGATCAAAACAAATACTAAATGCCCTGTCCCTTAGGGGATTTAACACTGTGTCACTAATTATAAATATTGCCATGTGCAGAAGGGCTTATAAGCTCTAAGCACTAAACATAGCATGTAGACTGCTTGGCTTGAGTCAGGGAGGAAGGGTAGGGTCTTCCTCTTCAACCTAGCCAAAGCTACTAGGAGTTTGGGCATCTAAGCAGTACAGAACATGTTTACCCTCTGCCTGCTCATGGCCATTCAAAAAAAAATAAAAATAAAAATAAAAAAGAGATTAAATGCAGTTTTTCCCCTGCAAGTAATTCAGGCTTAAACCCACAGAGCTGATAATGCTGATTGGAAAGCTTAGTGCTGGCATAATTGCAAAAACAAAATAATAGCTTGTGCCGTCCCCTTTCCTGTAAAGTTCAGGTGTGGTGGTAGTAGAGCTTTCAGTTTGCAGCATCTATCTGGAAAATGTCAGAGGGCAAAATCTCCTGATGACAGTTTGCACCTTTTCCTGAGCGCTATACGTGGCGTTTCTTTCCCTGTGCCTCCCGTGCTGGCTGCACTCCATGCTCCTTTACATAATATTGCCTATGAATAGGACAAATCCTCTTTAAATCCTGCCTCATATTCATGCTTTCTGTGGGTTGTTTTGCAGTCATTTAAAGTAATATAGATAAGGCTTGGTCATAGATAAATCATGCTGTGACATTTTGTGGGATTCATACCTTATTTCATGTCTGAGCATTCCTGTGGGCGGGAAGTACATAGGTCTAAATGGCTACGAGAGATAAGATGAGGGGATGTGGCAACACACTGCTTTTATCTGGGTTTAAGGAATTCCTGGGGGAAGGCTCCTTCCCAAACTGTGTACAAGTCTTTACCCAGGAGGCTTTCTGGGCATCCCAGCAGCAGCTTCTCTGAATTTCGTGCAAGCTAGTCAGGCCCCCTCCCTCAGTATGGCTCCAACCCACTCAAACGTAGGAAAAGCTCATTTTGTCAATCGGAGTTCAGCGTCTGTAACAGGAATTTAAATGGCTTGGCATCTGTCCAGAGAAGACAGTGTTTGTGGCAAGCTGTTAGATAACGTTCTTGCACAGTGAACAGAGTATAAACAGAGCTTGGAGTGCTTGGGAAATTGGTTTCCACCCTTTCCCCTGCTACCTGGTGCATGCGCCGTAGCCGTATCATGTATAACCTTGTACACCTCTTACCTGTCTTTGACAGCCTTCCACTATGATCAGTTTCTGCTGGGGCGATGTCCGAGCAAAGACTATCTCTGAATGGTTACACAAAATGTCATCCAGCTGCTGCAAGCTCATGTCCTTCAGCTCCATCCCATTGACTACTGCTGCCGTGGCTTCCCTGTAATAGCCATGGGAAAGCTGGATAAATTCTCAAATCCAAATGCTTAGATAAAAATAGCATGCTTGTAGAATGTATGCAGCTTAAGGAAAGCAGCAATCGGAGTTAATTTCAGAAGCAGTAGTTGTTAATCAGCAGGTATTGAATGAAAGATGCTGTAGAAATCCAGACAGAATTAGTTACCTAGATACAGAGGGAAGCAATTGAAGCTTCCTCCTGAGTAGACCTAACAAGAGAAAATGCATTTTAAAGAGAACTGAGTGGGAGGGTAGGACAGTGGAAGTGGAGGAGGATCTTTTCTGTAAAAAGCTTTTAGGTTTCTCTTATTATGTTAATTTTTTCACATTTAATGGGTGAAAGAGGAACGTAGACTTGCTGGTCCTTAGGTCGTCCTCCAGCACTGCATGGGATTCTGAACTTTGCTTTTCATATGCGTGTGTTTTGTCAGAGGTGCAGTGACAGCAAAGACCAACGTGATCTGCCAAGTTTTAGTCACTAGTTTTTCCCAAGTGCCCCACGCAGATGAGAGCCCCTGCCCTAAGCATACAGTTATTTACGTAGAGATGACTTGTTAGATGGACAAGGTGGCTGGGCATGTTACCAAGAACCAGAAAAGCAAAAAGCAGCTGTGTAGCAGAAATTGGCTAAAAGCATTGTAGAGGGAGAAGGCGTAGCTTGCAGAAAATGAAGCCATGGGTACCTCCTATATTCTGCCTGCTCTTACCGTCTATTGACTTGCTCAACAGGAATATTGAGGCGCTTAGCAATATCTTCCACGGTCTCGCTGGTGGCTGAAATGATGCCTACACTCTTGGCAATGGCCTTAGCAGTGATTGGGTGATCGCCAGTGACCATGATAACCTGAGGAAGGGACAAGCACTTAGGGTAAGTGACAAATGCATATGCAATGGATGTAAAGAGATAAGTTGAAATATCTATTGTTCTATTACCAGGAAGCAGTTTGGAATCTGAACTTGGAAAGCTGTGCTATGTACGTAACAAAGACAGATTATGACTATTAATTAGCTCTGTATTGATTTCTGTTCTCCACTTCTTGCTATTGGCACTATTTTATCAGGGCTGCAAAAGAAAAACTTGTCATGAGCAGCAAGGTTGGAACGATGCAGAATAAAGAAGCTTTTATATAAGAATTTATAACACGTATACTCAAAAGTAAGAGTTCTTGGAATGTTGCATTGTAAAATGGATCCTTGAGAATGAGGTCTCCTGACAGATAAGGCAAAGATTTTTCTTATTTTTCTTGAAGAAAAGTTGCCAGTTTCCAGATCTGTCTTAAGACTACAGAAAAATTACTCAGAATTAGGACTTGGGATTCATCTCATCAAGGATAATGAGAAATTGGTAACTCCAAATACCAATTTTTCCTTTATTTAGCTAGGTGGCCTCTCAGTCTCAAGCTGGAAATTTACTTGTGGTTCTCTTGGGACTGAAATGAGGAGAACTATTGCGTCAACTTCAACTTGAATGGTTTTGAGATTAGTGATTCATATGTGTAAAAGTTCCTAAAAAGTGTAGCCCTGTGTCCTGATGCTTTCTCAAGAATTGCTCCTATTACCTTACGCTGTTTACAGACAAGTAATTCTAGCTGGCATGGTTTCTGTACTCTAGAAGGGGATCCAATGAGACTATCTCGGTTTCTCTAAATTTGGATTTCCGGTTCCAGGGTTCTTCACACACTTTCTGTGGTCTGATTCCCACTTAAATTTAATCCATTTCCTGTCTCAGGGCCTTCAAGTAGTTTCTCTAAGTTACAATTTTAGAACAGTATTAATGAACATTGAAATTTGTGGTAGGTGTTTCTAGAAAGATATTTAATGTCAATGCAGTGGAAGATCTTAAAAGTTACAATATCATTAGTCTTTCTGTAGCATCACTGTATCCTTCGGTGTAGGATCCCTACCTTGATTCCAGCACTGCGGCATTTTGAGACAGCATCTGGCACTGTGGAACGAGGTGGGTCAATCATAGATAAGAGCCCAACAAAGCACAGGTTGGAGGTGGGGAAGTTCATGGAATCTGTGTCAAATGGGTACGTGTCTGGAAACTCATTTTCAGGCAGGTACAGATGACAGAAACCTGAAAGGAAACAGTTGATGAAATGTACAGGAAATAGTGAGAGAAATAAGAGAGTTTGCTGTAGCATAGCTTCAGACTTTCCTCTTGTCTATAAAACTCGCATGCATTTAACCACGAGCTTTTTATGGAGCACTATTTAACCTGCCATTTTAACCTTCAAATCAAAGTGCGTATAGAGTCAGTGTTTCACGTGGCAAAGGTATTGATGCTACTAGCTGGGCAAGAGTGTTTTCTTTTGTGGATGACTTCTGTTGGCTTTTTATTTTTTTTGGCTGCACGGCGTGGCAGATCAGCACCAGTATATAGCAGTAAGGGCATCCCCGCCACAGGGAGCTTACAGCACATCATTGAGGTTTTAGCACTCTGCTGAGGAGGCTGTACACTTTGCTTTTCTCCTTCACTGCAAGTGTCCAGGCAAACTGGTCTCGTACCAGGATTTAAAGCCCCATTCTACATTGCAGTTCTCTTACAGTCTCTCTAGTTGCACTCACCCAGTACTCTCTCTCCCATGCCTCCCAGCTCCATGTATGCTGTTTGGAAAGCTTCTGCTTTTTCACTGTCCAGTGGTTCTTCTTTGCCATTGATCATGATGGTGCTACATCTTTCTAAAATCCTCTCTGGGGCACCTTTCATCACCAGCAGAAAGCGTTTGTCGTTGGGATCGTCAGTCTCATGAATGGAAAGCTGCATGCCACAAATATGAAATGATTTGAAAGAACATTTGTGATCCTCATTTGTTTCTGGTTTTGGTCACTTTGCATGAAAATAACGTTTCTCCTGCTTTTCTCCATGAAAACATAATTTTTTCCATCAAATGGAATGAACTGCTGTTATCGTAGGTTAAATTTCCCCTGTCATTGCATTCCCCCATTAAGACTTGCAGGTCACAAACTGATGCATTACACATAGTGAAAGAAACAGTGAAAGCTGAAACAGTCTGGCCTAATTTCCCAAACTGAAACACACCTGGAATTTGTTGGTGGAGTTGAAAGGAATTTCAGCCACTTTCTTGTTTTGTGCTCTAATACTCATGACGTCACCCAAAATGACTTCTGCAAATTTCAGCAGAGCTGTTTCAGAGGCATCACCTACCACAACTCTCTGCATGGACAGAAGAATCATAGAATCATTAAGGTTGAAACAGTTTATAGCACATACACTTCTGCACTTCTGTCAAGAGAGCTTGCATACTTCTATAAGATGTTGTGTGCTTAAACAGCAATGAAGCTACATAAAGCAACGGTTGTCCTGAAAAATACACTAAAAATTTTAGTAATTAATAGCATGGAAATTCTTGATACCTGAGTTGTTTTTTTTTCCTGCCTTAAACTTTTTGCAAGCCTATAGCAAGTAGTAACTCAGAAGACTGAAGCGGTAAAATTTGAGAGAGAACTGAAGCTAAACAGAACAACTCGTGTGTATTGTTCTTTTAAAGGAGGAGGAACAGGTTGACGTGAAGTAGGCTGTACCTTCATTATTGGGAGATTTTCCTGTCCTGGTCTGAATTCTGCCCGGTTGCAGAGAGTTACAATTTTTGATAATGCTGTCCATGATGGAGAACTTTGATCAAAAGGCTGAGCTGAAGTGAAACAAAATAAAGATTGCATCCTTTAGCATATTACATGGTAGAAGTAGAAACTTAAGTTTGAAACAACAGGACTGAATTATTTGCAGAAGAGCATCGTTCTTTTGATAGGTTCTGTTATAGAAAACCAATTTGACACAAGCCTTTGCATTAGTCAACTAACTGGTTCTGGCAATGTTACTTAGATGATGTTTCTGTCTGTTTTCTTACTAAATTTACTGTTGGTGAATGGACATGCATTAGAACCTCCTCAAGACTTACTCTCTGTGAATGGAGTTCAAATAGTAATTCTTTTGTTCGCATCTCTACATGGCAAAGAAGGGACTTTCCTATTGCACACATACTTCTGTGTGGGAGACATATCTGGTTTAGCTATGGAAAGACCCCCATTGACACCAGTTTGGCAGACAGTAGGTGTGAAACATCACAGGTTTGATCAATGTAAGCTGCCGCTTTCCAGATCCCCCATTGCCATATTTACTTGTTTGATCTTCACTGGTATCAGCTGAGTAGATCTGATTATCAAACCAGAGGTGAGCAACAGTCATCCTGTTTTGTGTGAGGGTCCCTGTCTTGTCAGAGCAGATGATGGAAGTAGAGCCAAGTGTTTCCACAGCTTCCAAGTTCTTCACCAAACAGTTCTTCTTCGCCATCCTCTTGGCCGTCAGGGACAGACTCACCTGGCAGAAGTAAAGAAGTTCAGCTTGCTGTTAGTGAGGTACAGTTACAGAATGGTGTAATGAAGTTACATACTTCTGTTTTTTTTAATGCTTTTTTTACTTTCTAAAAGATCTTTTTTTAAAAAAAATCTTCTGGTTGGTTGCAGTGCATTGTTTTTCTTTTTAATAGCATTATTAAGATCAGAGGTTTTGCAGTAACTAGCAAAGTACATGTGCTGTACAAGGAACCTGCTTCCCTGCTGATAGAAATAAGAGTGTCATGTCAATTAAGAGGCTGTTTTAGGTGGAAGAAACTACAACGTGGGGAAAACTCCTAATCACTACCTTAATTAATCCTGAAGCAAGCCTCTTCATTATTGTAGTACTGCTAATTGGTCGTTGGTGGTGTACTTTAGGGCTAACAGTACTTAACAGTTCTGTTGCTTCTCAGCCACAGATTTTAGTGATAATTCTTATGTATTAGTTAACAGACTTACTGTTACTGTAGCTAGCAGTCCCTCTGGCACATTTGCCACAATGATGCCAATGAGAAAGATGATGGAGTCCAGAATCTTGTATCGCATTGAAACAGAAATAATGAAGAAGAGGACACCAATGGAAATGGCCACTCCTGCCACCAGGTAGACAAAATGCTCTATCTCGATAGCAATGGGTGTTTTCTCATTTCCTACTCCCGATGCGAGCGAAGCAATCCGCCCAATGACAGTGCGATCCCCGGTGTTGATTACAATGCCAGTAGCAGTGCCTGCAAGGAAATAAGAGTCTGTTGGCTCCAAGAGAGTTTGTCTTCTGTACACAGTACTGATTGACGAAGTCCCTTCTTGGCCTAATGTGACTAAGACTTTATCCCAGAATGACATTTTTCCCCCACAGAAATCTTAGAGGTATCAGCGAAGGGAAAGAAGGACATATTTTCATTAATTATAATCTTTTTTGATTGTGTTGCAGTAGGAATGCATCGTTATCCTGGGCACTGTACAGTTTCCTAACAGATAGTCTGTTAAGAATGGTACGTAACTTTTTAGTTCTGAAAATAGGGACAGCACCTTTAAGTGTACAGAGCCCTTTCACAGAAACATCCACAAGTACTTAGAGGATTCTAATTCCTTGAAGCAGAATTGTTCAAAATGAGTTAGCAATATTATGTAGCGCCCTGTCCATGTGTCATTTCAGGAAGCCCTTTTCTCTGTCACTACACACCTTCCACACAGGTGGTGGAGTAGAACGCAATGTTCTTGGTCTCCAAAGGGTTCTCGTGGGTGAAGTCACAAGAGCGGGACTGTGGTTCTGATTCCCCTGTGAGTGAAGAATTGTCCACCTTTAATGAAATGGAGACATGCCCATATTAAAGTTAGTAATACACGGTTACAGCCCAGAAGGCAAGAGTGCAGCACATTTAGTAACAGGTAACAGGGCCATAATCTCTCAGTGCTGTTTCTCTGAGATGATTGTCGTTGTCACTGAGAGAATGTTACTGTGGGATTTCCACATTATATGCCCGGTGGTGGGATTTTCAAGTAGCAGCCTGAAAGAAAACATGGTTCGAAAATCTACCTCCAGGTCTCAGAAGACATTTAACACAGCGTTGGTATTTCTGCCTCTGTCCTGACAAAGAGCATTGCTAGAACAAGGTATGGCCGTAGTGCCTTCTTTTGTGTTTGGCAAGTGTGGATGTTAGTACTGCATGAACTGAGTGTCTCAGTAGAGTTTCTGCATTCTGAAATTTTAATAGCTAATGGCTGATCTTAAAGCTCTAATAACTCGTATTGGGTGCATAGAAATTCTTTGTTATAAAAGCCTCTTGACCATGTTTTTCCTCTCTCCACATGCTCTACAAAGCATTTTTTACCTTACACCCCTGAGCAGAGATCAGGCGAATGTCCGCTGGGATCCTGTCTCCACCCTTTATTTCCACGATGTCTCCAACCACCAGCTGCTCTGCTGGCAGTTCCTTCTTCTCCGCATCTCTGATGACAAGAGCTTGCTGAGGGGATGGAAGTATGACAAAAATTAGTGTTTCGCTGTTCTTTAAATCTCCTACCAAGAGGTAGATTCAAGTTGTGCTTATTGCTTAAGTCCTACTTGTGTCATTTTGAGGTGTGCTCTTAGAATGAGTTTTTATTTCAAATGAAAAGCCTTGGTTGCTCTCACCTGTGGAATCATTTTACTGAAGCTGGCCATGATGTTTGTACTTTTAGCTTCTTGATAGTAAGCGAAGATACCAGTGAGGATGACAACCAGTGCGAGGACTACACCAAGGTAGAGCTAATCAATAAAAGAAATAACCCAGTTAATTAAAGGTATGCATTCAGCAGTTCCTCTGCTAGAATAACTCATAGTTCTGTATTGTTTCAAGAGACTCTTAAAATGACTTACTGGACCAGGCTAAAAGACAAATTAAGAAAAGAGCTTTCAAGTTTTGCCCTGCTGGTGATCAAGTACGTCTTTTGGGGTATAAAAAGGATTTTTAATTGCAAGTGTCCAGTTTCTCTGAAAAGCCTTCTCTAAACTGAACAAATTATATTCCTAGCAGAGTGCAACTCATAAGGGAATCGAAGTCAAAGACTCGAGTCCTTTTCAGACTTCAGTGTTGCTCTTATGAGTTCTCGAGTGTTATGATTGTGGGTAAGTGGTTATAAAACCTTTGGACAGGCACTCATAGACAGAAGTGGTATGTCAGGTATTTATCAGAAATGTTCAGTAGTGGAGGGAGAGTCCTGAAAGAATAAAAGGCCTCCTTGTAGTTACTGAGTAACTATGAAGTAGTATTTAAATTACTTAGATTGTCAAAGGGTCACATACTCACTTTGTAGCTATTCAAACACTTACATTGTCAAAGGGTGATTCAGCTCCCTGGGCAAACTGAATGCCAAATGAAATCCAGGAGAAGACAGCTCCTATCCATAAAAGGATGGAAAACCCTCCCACCATCTGCTTGAGGAACTTAACAATTTCAGGAGTGGCTTTGGGAGGAGTGAGTGAGTTGGGACCATCACGAGCCAAAATCTCTGCTGCTCTTGAACTAGAGAGACCCTGCAAAAGCAAATGTCATGTTTAAAACGATATCACAGAAAACAGATTTTTTATCTGAACTCAGAAATAAAATTTGCATGCTGCTTGTTCATTAAACATTGTTAGTGTTACGGATCAGCTGCAGTAACCTGCATCTTTGATTTCCAAATTGTGATTTCAGGGTAGCTATTATTAGTTATCTGCTATGAAGACATAGATACTGCTTTTCTGGAACAGTGAATTTGTGGCTGTGTCCGTTAGGAGTTTTCATTCTCTGTCAGTTATCTGTCAAGTACACCTGTACTAAATGTTTGGAAAGATGAGAAAAAACAGACATCTGTTCTTTTGCTATTGTTTCTGTATTTCCACAATGAAGTCTGCAGTTCATGGGTTCCTTGAAATTATTGTCTGTATTTGTCTGTGTTAGATGCTTTGATATTCAGATGTAAGATATCAAAGGGGGCACAGCTTCTCAAATTTAGTGTTTCCCTCAAGACAAAATAATGTCCAGTGCACTCACTTGCCATAGGTTTTTACAGACACTGCCAGTGAAAAATGAATTGTAGTGAGATCTGAACATCTGATAAAAACTCTCTGTCCTTAGAAAAGCAGAGGTCCTTCTGAAAACTTTGAGGTCGGGTTTTGTACAGGGAATTTTATTTCAAAGCAGTAGATCGGACTGCTTCAGACTTGAGAAAAACTCTAGTCTGAATCCAGGTCACTGCTGCACGCTGACTTGCTGTCTATTTTAGGCTTTATTGGGGGTTAGTGCATCATGCTTATGCATGCACGTATGTATCCATGAGTGCATCTCTCGATTTGGATGCTTTTCCATCGCCTTTACAAAGCTTTGAATCAGCCAAAGATATAGGAAGGCATGTGAATTGGGCAGTTTCTTAGTGATGCCCTAAGTACTTACTTTGTTGATGCTCGTGCCGTACTTTTCTTCCAGTTCTGAAGCGCTGAGTTTGTGGTCATCCTGAATTCCAAAAGAAAGAGAAAATGATAGTAAGCAGGATGTCAGACTGTTGGAAATTTTATATTGGGATCTAGAGAATGTTCAAACTGCCTTGATCTGGGACCATGGATCCAGTTGCTAGGATTACATCCCACTTCCATGAATAAGCAATATGCAGTTTTTCATAAAAAGCACGAGTCTTCTCTTGTCTATTTCCACCTCTCCTGTTAGCTCATTTTTTACTGTTTGCAAAACATTTCTTCGTCTTCTCTTGACAGAAGTAAGATGTGTTTCACCACAAATGTCAGTCTTATGTGGAATCAAGAAGCTTAACTGATAAATGTGAAAGGTCTGGGGGAGCTGCTAGCAGTGTACACACCACTGGAAGATAGCATTTTCTTTAGATTTTGTGTGTACTTTTGTAAATAACTCCCTCCTCCAGCAAATCTATCGCAAGAACAGAATGGTGTTCTCGTGTTAATACCATACTGTTTGCCACAAATGTGTGTGCTGCTTTCTGTTGAATAGTTCCTCTTTACATGCATGCTACAAGACCATGCATTCAGTACCATGGGCGATGTTGTTGATAGAAGAAAGGGTGTGGTGTTGGAATATGTGTGACAACAATCTTTGCATCTGATTGACAAGGTAAGGTATGTGAAATGATTTGCCACAGTCTTGTAGAAAGAAAGCAGCAGGGTCTAAACACAGTTAAAAAGGTGCATGGGAGAGGGAAGTCTGAAAGCTCTTCTCCTTTCTCTGCAGTAACACCTCTGTGGTATCATTGACCTAATTATAACTTGTGCCCAACTGAGATTTAGAAGCCAAGAATTTGTGAGTTCTCACAATTGTTTTCACAGAATGATTCATTGGTACTTGGATGAGTCAATTAACTTGTCTGTGCTTTGGTTTCACTTTAGAAACATGAGAGTAATGTTACATCCCCTGATAGCAAACATAAGATACATTGAGAATTATTTAGCTGGTACTGAATTGGTCTTGGAAAGATGCTGGATAAATCGATGGCCCATTTTTGGCTTTCCTTACCTTTGAAATACTGTCTAGCCCCTAAATAGCCTTTGCTGTGAGTTGCTCTTAAAGCAATTCAGAAAAGAGGTCAGTATAATTACCTTCATTTTTCAGATTGGGAAACTGAAACATACAGAGCAGAAGTAAGGTTTCCAAGATCAGTTGTCAAGTCAGGAGCGACCCAGAAGTAAAATACAGGTTTCTTAGGCTTAGTGTGCAGTCCTTGAAGTACATTGCATTTAATTCAGGGCGGAAAAGCTGTGTTTAAAGCTGAGGCATGCTTTTAGATCTGCTAGAAATCTAGAGCAAGATATTTTGCTTCCATCTTCCCTCTGTTTCTTGGCTGAATGTACAGGTGGCAGTTCAGAGGAAATGCTGATTATAGTAACTCCATCTGGGAGAATACAGACCTCTTTAGGGAGATACTGTTCTGTACCATTGGTAGCTTAAGTAAGCCAGAATCATTCTTTTGTTATAGGTATTAATCCCGCACAACTTTTTCTCTGGCAGACTTCAGGAGAGTGGGGAAGGTAGTTCTTCCCGATTATGATTTTTATGCAATATGCTGTTAAAATGCCAGGTGAAACAGGAGCTTAGCAACACTCACCAGGTCCAGTTCTTTCTTAAGGTCTTCATTCTTTTTCTTCTTGTTGCCTTTCAGGTCTTTGTACTTCTCCTCTTCATCTCCAGTCTCTGTTTTTTCCAGATCTTTTATTCCATTGATCTCAACTGAGTAAACATCAGACTTTTTCTGTAGAAAAAAGTTTTGGCATTGGTGTGAGCACCTGCTGCGACTAGAAGGAAGCAGTAAAAAATACTGCAAACATTTCAGACTGACAAATCCACTTTTTTGAGACAAGTTACAAACAGCTACTGTTTTTTTGTTTGTTTGTTTTTTGTTTTGTTTTTCTGCTGGCAACTTAGAGCACTAGTTCTTGTCCTGAGATTTCTAGAGCAAGTGTTAGATCACTCGTGATCTGGTCTTCAGCATATGTAACTGACAGTGATTCCTTAGAGAGTGCAACACTTCCAGTAGTTTATGATCTAACACAAAGCATAGGAATATTGCCTAGGATCTCAGGAATCACCACTGAAAACCATTGTCATGTATTGGCTCTAAAGAGGAGATAAATATAAAAGCAAAAGTTGTTTAAAAGAAAAGTGAAGAGTAAAGGAAAAGGAAAGGAAAAAATTTAAATGAGAACTTTTTTTCTTTGGCTATTCCTGGATATTTAGATATGTGACTTTAACTTTTCTTTTTGAAATAAAATTAATGTTTATATTTACCCATTTACACTGGATTACATAGAAATTGAGGCAAACAGCATAATGGTTGCCAAGGAGAACCAAGCCTGTTACTTCTGCATTCTCTCTTTACTCATACTTGTCAATCTAGTAGCAGGTACAGGAGACTGTTAAATAACCGAGGGATGCTGCCAAACCCCTGATGTTCTGCTTTTATTGATAACTTGAGGGGGAGGGAGTTGCTGCCTCCCAAGTTTAAGTTAACACCGTAGTCTGAAGGGCAAACTTCCTGTGTTGCCAATTTACCAGCTTCTATAATCATAACGTTCCAGATATTAATTATCTTGTAAACTACATGCCATTCCTTGGAAGAACTATTGGTTGACCCCATTTCAGAGGGCTTCCTTAGAGATTAACCATCAGAGCTTCATGAGAGTCATACTGCATCTTATCTGATGGTGTGCTCTACTAGCGAGATGGATGCACTTGTATGCTGCTGCTGCTGTTACCTGTCTGTCTAACAAGTACATACACATTTTTGTAGGACAGATGTCAATGTTCAGAGTTGTTCTGCAAAGGTAATATTTCAGGTGAGATGAAAGTAGACATCCTACATACAGACTAAACCAGACAGCTCAAGTGATGGAAACAGCAAGGAATGGAAAGGTTTCAGACATCTTGCTATTATTATGAATTCAAAACTGGCACCCTGTCCTCCAATGCCCTTTAGTTAGAGGAATGTTGAAATCTTGAAGTTGTATCTTGAGGAAGGAAGGGAAAAGCTAAGAGCTGGTGGTAGTTTGAGCAGTTACAAGTCTGGAAGCCTTCTCCCTAAAGCACTTGGATTTGTTTGATACATATCCCAGGTAAAGGTCATCTCTGTTACAAGATGTTCTAATTTTTTATCTTGCAGAAGTTTTAGTCTGGATTATCTGTTGGAATTTCTCCTTCAAGCTTCTCCTCCTTCCTTTAACTATCCAGCCCAAAATCTGTTTGGCTTTTCAAATATCCAGAAAGTAAAGACAAGGATAGAAAGAAAGCAACTATCTGTTGCAAGAGTGTCACAGGAAGAGAATAATAAAGAAAACTCATGAAGTTAGTAGAATCTTCTGGTCACTGTGCATGATGTACACGTAACCTTTAACCTAAACATTTTCATAAAATCTCAGATTTTGGCATTTGCAGAAGAGCTACCATTCATGAAACTGTTGATTACAAAACTAGCTATTCCTAGAAGCATTTCCTATCCAATCTGATCTCCTTACTTTTTAGGATTAGAAATGCATTCCTATCTAGAGTGAAAATTTTAGTTGTTACACTGGATGCCCAGCATTGTCTAGTATCAGTTCCATTTTCACTTAGCTCACAATTACAACACATACACTGTATATTAAAACTTAATTCAGTGCTTATTCTTAAGAAACTTGTGCAGTGCCAGTAGTTCTGGTGAACAGCGTACTCACCTTTACCATTTTGGTGATTTTATTCCCCTGCTGATGGAATGAAACAGCCAAGCCAAAGGGTCTGGATGAAAAGCAAAAGCCCAGACGAACAACAGAGTATCTCAGAGCACTTCTGGCTATTGCAGTGCAAAAGCTCACAGAGGCTGTAGTTCCCTCTCAGCTGACAAGCAGACGTTAGCTGGAATCCTGCTTGTGCTTTAGCATCCTTCAGGCAGGACGGGTTCGTTGTCCAAAGCCTGTGGAGAAAGAGCACTGTTTGCTAGTGCTTTATAAATCAGCATCTTGTGCTGTCACTCCACCCCTTCCCTTCCAGGTCCAGCCCATCTTCTGTTTCACCTGTAGTAGGTGGAAAAATACCACAGTAATGGGCATGTGGGTTTCAGGTCAGATAGTTTCTAATTATTCCTTTGTAGTGTTTGCTCACGACTAGGGAACAGGTGTATTATTCATCTTGCTAGAAGCAAAGAGTTTCCTTCGGAGACTTTCCAGCACCGGACTCCCCTTCAGATTTCTAGCTGTCACGGCAGCATGTGGTGGGGTAAAGGAAGCCTGGGCACATTTTGTATCTCCTGGCTGTTAACGTGTTGTTCTGTTTGTCTGCCTTGGGTCCCTAAAAGTCAGATCCCTGCCCTATTTAGGTACTAGGGATTTTATGGAGGAGTTCTCCTTCAAGTTTCTTAACTTTGACTTCATTTTTTATTTTGGATTGCATTTGATGCGTTTTTAACCTTCATGTGGATCCTGGAAAAAAAATCACTTCCCCATGCATTTTCAGCAACAGCACTTACCTGAACAGCTTGTGTAAATTGTTTGTCTTGTGCCAATTACAAGCTTCCATATGGGAGTGATAACAAGATTTATGACATGCCTGATACCTGGTGTATCGCATCAGTCAGAAGTAAAGTTAACTTTTTCTTCATCCCTTTAATTTCACTGAAGAAAAACTAAGACATATATGAAAAATTTTCTGTACTTCAACATTACTTTGGGAAAGGGTGTCTTTCATCTGGCTGGCAGAACTGGTCTCACTGCACACATAACG
Source organism: Cygnus atratus (assembly GCF_013377495.2). NCBI lineage: Eukaryota > Metazoa > Chordata > Aves > Anseriformes > Anatidae > Cygnus > Cygnus atratus. The sequence continues at coordinate 3,622,509 of NC_066383.1, forward strand.
TTCCAGCAGTGTTCTACGTTATACAATTCATGAGCTTAAAATTGCATCATTTGAGATGCTGTGAGGTACCACAGTCACTGGCAGATGACTCCATTTGTCGTAAGAGATAGAACACATTACTAGAAATAACTAACATGGACCATTTCAAGCCATACGTGTAAGCTGTTAGAGTAGGGAAGAGAACCCAGAAACATGCTTTACTGCTTCAACAGGACCAAGAGCAAACACATTCAAATTAGGGACTGGCTTCCAGTGACTAGAGTTCATGCATCCTTAAGCTATGTTTATATTTAAAATCAGAACTGCATCTATTTCTCAAATTACGTTTATTTGTCCTTTTCCATGGCATTCTTCAATCTTAAAACGTTATGTAAGATATAGAATTGCATCTGGAAAGGTTTCACCTTGAGTTTCTGCTGTTTGCTAATTTTTTGAGAACTGGATTGTGTCCTGGAGCTTGAATAGAAACCTTTCAATATGCGTATAAACATTGGAGATTTCATGATATATGCCATATGCAAGAACATATGTTGACTATTCGGTGTCTCTGTGTGTCATGTGTTTCCCATTACCAAGCTACTAGAACCAAGCGGATCGAGAGGTACAGGGACACCAAAACCAGAATGGTATTGGACACTAAACCAGAATGCTAATGCTGGAAGTGAGGGGCTATCTGAAAGCAAACGTCTACTTGAAAATAGTGATAAGCCATCCAGGAACGCAGTTGTGTTGTCCTTCAGATCTATTAGTAAAGACGGTGAGCTGGAAAATGAGAGAAGAGGGCTAACATAACTTTACCTTTTTCATTTATAATTTTTAACTGGGAACTGGGATTTACAATCCAGCAGTGAGGAATAGCTGGTAGATGGAAAACAGGAGTGTGTATCATACCATGCTGTTCACTGACTTGTAAAAACAACTACCCTGTACTTCTTCCTAATAATTCATGATTTAGAATGTTTTCTGGGTCACTTTGGTGGGTTTCACATTTCTCTAAGTAGTTATCGTTTTTGTCTGGGGACAAATGCTAGAGACACAAGTTAGAAAGTGCTTGGCAACAAAGCTCTCCATGTGCCATTGTCTGGATGCAATATTTACATTGATGCACCTTCTTAAAGGTATGTCTTGTAGCAAGTTAATTCAACTGGGAAAGGCCTGTAGGCAGTGCCATAGCTTAATATTCACAAAGTATTGAGCTGGTTTTACTGCTTACAAACAATCTGTAGTGAGATTCCAAGTTGAAAGTACAAAAGTGATGGTTTAAAATTCTGTAGCTGGAATTTCATTCATTTTTTCACTGAAGGGATTGTTGATTTTCATGTGAATTACAAAGTAAAGATGAGAAGTGCTATAAAAGGCAAATTTCTTGTTCCCTGTGAACCAACAAACCACAGTAGGACACAGGAGGATCCCACTGTTGGGAGCACTGATGTTCTTGGGTTTTGTTGTTTGGCCCTGTGGTGAAGAAGTGCCAGAAATGGAGCCCACGTGAGAAGCCAGGCTGCAGTGCTGGACAAGTGCATAGACACCCTTGAATCCTGCCAGTGAAGCACTTGTCCCTTGGCTTGGCAAGATGTGGCATGCCCAGAGAGGAATATATTTGTGCCTGCTGCCAGAGCTGTAATCATCATGTGGGTTCCCAGCGTGTCTCAACACTCCAAGCTGAGCCCTGTTTCAAAGGTAAAACAAACGTGTTTTGTTCAGATTTCTAGCTGTTGGCCTAGGAAATAGTGAGCGTACCTTCTGAAATATTGTCTCTTGTGTCTTCAGAAGTATTAAGATATATTTTGATTCTGTTTTAAGGCAATGTCTGCTTGCAAGTGTTGCAGAAGGACAAACAGGAGAATATTTTGCTGTTATTTAACACACCAAGGTGTTTCTTCACACGTACTCTGAAGACTGCAGGCTCATTGTCGGTACGTGTGCTCAGATTCTCAAATCTGTTCAGGTTGTGCAGGGAAGGTAAAAATATTTATAAAAACTTCTGGAGTAAAGAAACAATTCAATGGTTTTGCTTTCATTTATCTTCTTGACAGTGTGTACCTTTCATAACACTACAGTTTTATTTAATGCCTTCCATCTTGCATGAATTAGGGCGTGCATTACCAAAAAAGCAGCATGCGGTTTGAGAAGTGCCTAAAGATGCAGGAGTGTGTGGGTGGTAGATCGGTGCTCGAGTTTGCTTTCACAGGGTGTAGGAGCTTGCTGCTTGCACAGGGAAGGCCAGCAGAGGGAGCGCAGCAGCCTCTGTGCTTAGGTCTTTCCTTGTTCATTCATTGCTTTCACAGCAACAAAAATACTCAGAGATTTCAGAGAACAGTGTGTGTCTCAATGTCCTATACAGGCCTGTCTCTAGCTAGAGAGAAGTGTGTTGTGGCTTTTTATTTTGTAATGTAAACATAAAGCAAAAACGAAGAAAAATCTGAACTACAGGTGATAGTTTTGTAGTGCTAAAGTCATCTTCCAAAGGTGGGATAGAACTACAGATGAGCTAGGCAAGCACTGGCAGGTACCCAAATGAGCTGTGGGCTTCCCTTGTGCTGTCAGAGCCTTTAAAATGAGGCTTTGCAGCCAGCTCTCTCCAGTGGCTGTTGCAGCTGTTAGGCTGAGAACATGTTCTGGGTTGGGAACTTCCCTCATGTGGGAAGTTCTGGGGAGTCCTCGCTTCCTTACTCAGGAGAGAGGAAAAACTCTGAGCAGAGGGAAAAGCCAGTGTCAAATCTTACCCGTTTCCTTCTTAGTTGAATTCAGAGATGCTAAACCATAACTCACAGGCCACCAGTGATGAACAAAACACTTCTATAGACATGGAAGAAGCCAAACGAAAAACACAGGCAGTATTTTGACATTGATAATGTAAACACTGGCCATAAACCGCTCTTTGAGTGCCTACAGCACTCATCTTCCCATGATCAGCAAATTGCATGTTCTGTTTTATGTAGTAGTTTATGGAGGTCATAGAAAGGTGTATTTCTGTGCTTTTTTATGGTTTTTCTTTCTTGTTCATCACAGGTGAATAGGAAATTTTGAAAACCAATAGGATCGGGTCCCGGCTTTTAAGATGGCACTCTAAATGATGAGCTGTAGTCTGCCTTACTCGAATTGCCATGTTGACTTGATATCCCTAGGGGCCTGGCACAGTCACCACTGTTGTAGTCTGTTTCAGTGAAAGTTTTAGCTCAGTTTTATAAAAGGAATTGCCTTAAGCTTATGGGTTTTGAAGCTAATGTATTCCTGGGGTGAATTTTGTGTATGCACATGAGATAACAACAGATGAAATATATCATTTCATACATTCATTTCAATGTACCATTTATTTCTTCCTCTGAAGAAGAGAGAATTAGCCTTGGGGGAAGTGTCTGATCTTGTTATTTCTAGCTAGGGTGTTGCTTCTCAGATTTCTATAACAATGCAGTCATTTGTATTCTGTCACTTTCTAATTTGCTCATTCAAAACATTTTCACATGGGTCATTGAGAAGCCATGAGTGTCTCTAATGTATCCAGAGAAATCGTGGGTTATTGGAAATAGTGAGCTACAAAGGTACGTCTTTCACAGCATGCTGTCAACTGCTGAACTAGCAACTCCCTACCCAAGGAAAGTTCACAAAGATGAGACAAATTTGCATGTTTCTTGTGAATGGGGTGGGGTGCAGGACTTTTGAGGAAAAAAAAAAGAAGTCACAAATGAAACACGGGGTCTAGAACTTGGTTATTCTTCGTGCTATTTTATCTTCCTGCTTCTTATTGCTGTTAATGTGATCTGTTACTCAATTCTTATTGAGCTTGGTATAAAAAGAGTAAGGAAAATTGGACTTCCTCCTCTTCACAACTGCTGGGGCTGCCCAAAGGTACAGTCAGGACTGGAAGTTGGTGTAGAAGCACAGTGCAACTTTCTTCTTTAAATGTGCTGATATTTTCAATGCTTCATTTGCAATCTTACGTGATTTACAGGAATTTGTAAATTCTAGTCATTTGTTCAAACAGTTGCTGTCTTGGTGCTCTCATCATTCTCAGGCAAACCTTTTTTCCTTTTAAAATGCTCTCTAATGTGCTGGTCTAATCTGCCAAACCAGTATATCTAGAGCCTGCACAGCCAACCTGTAGTTTGCAGTCCAAATCTAGTCCTCTAGCACAACATATCCAACCTCATTCCTGAAAGATGTCACAGCCCGTCAAGGGGCAGAGGCAAGCTAGCTCTTCAGGCTGTGCAATAGATGAAAAAGGAACAGTTAGAAGAGGGCTGTGAGTATGGGCCTACGTGAAGCTAAAGTTGGGTATGCAGGAAGAGAAGTCAGTAACACAAAGGGACGTTTACCCCAAAGCACCTACGCAAATATAGGAAAGAAAGCTTTGGGGTAGTTTCACTTGTAAAATAAACAGTATGTGTCATACGTGTTTCTAAAGAATTCAGTCTAGAAGCAGCATTGTGTGGTCAGCAAGTGTTTCCATACACAGCCTCTGGAAGAGGGTTGGCCATTATTTGTCTGAAGTCGCTCTTAACGGGCAATGGCACGATGCTCTTTTGCGCAGAAAACTTGGGGCTTGGGGCTTTTGCTTTTTGATGATGAAAAGCAGGTCACTGGACTAACGTGACTGCACAGTAATTGACAACCGATACAGCAGGCTTAGATGTTGACTAGCGAGATAATTCTCACTGTAAGACTGCTAAGGTGCCACAGCCAGCTGTTTACTGTCTGGATGACCTCTATTGGAAAGTGATTAAAAATGAGTCAGTTGGTTGAATGTGGGTTGTTCAGACAGATGATCTTCTTTTTTTTTTTTTTTTGTTTTTTTAAACGCCGTGATGTCCTTACATTGATGTCATGTCACCCAGGAGTTCTGCTAACAGAAAATGACAGTTTGCGAGCACAGAAGTGGTGAGCGTTTCAGCTGAGAATGCCAAGACGCTGCCTCACAGCTTGCAACAGCTGCTAGCAGAGCAAGCCAGGATCTTTAGTCACAGCTTGCAGAGCCGAAGGCTGAGACTGACGAAGTGATGGCTCATGGTTTACAAGACCTGACAGCCAGCGACCAGTGCTCTGGTGCAGATTGACCTCGGTGTTTGGTATTCCCATCAGGAACTGTGCTAGCAGATTTGCAGGAAGGAAGCAAAGTTGAAATTGTCAATAGTTGAAATGGACATTGAAAATTGGGGGCTTCAGCAGCTTAGTGGAAGATAAGAGTGAACCATGTTTTAAGATGACTATTTTAAACTGTTTTTTCATTTCTGTAGATTGTACAGAGCTGCACCAGCAGATAAGGTAGGAACCTATTGAAAGCATTTAATGGAGAATGTTGTGTCTCCCTCTTTCCTTTTCCACTTTCAAAAGGTGGTTAAGGAGGAAGAGCTTCCTCTACTCAATTGTTCATACCTTTAGAGAGATTTCAGAGAATCTGTATGCATTTCATTTTTCATTTGTATTTCCTTACGAAAGTCTGTTCTTTAGCAATAGTGGTTATGTTTGTGTGCTGCAGCAAAATTCAGAGAAGGCTTACAGGGTGAGAGAAAATGGTCTTGAAATAGTTCAGGGTGTTACACAACTGAGATGTTTGAGCTGCGATACGAAGTTGAAAACAGCATTTTGCCTGTGGAATTTGAAAATCACATGGGCTTATGTGCAACCCAGAGCAGTGTGAAATCTTAACCCCTACGGACCTTGCACTTGGCCTCAGACTGAAAATACTTAGGATCAGGAAAAACTTGTTTTCATATTTGTCAAAGGCATGTGAAGGGGCTTGGCCCAGTCTCTGTGCCTTTGCCACCGGTGTTTCTGCCTTGGTCCTGCACCAGGCTCCACACCTGTAAGCCAGCATCCCAGATCAGTCACCCAGGTGCTCTGAGACACCGCAGGTCAGGTGGGCAGTGAGCAATCTGAAAGGTAAAGTGCAGAGCTAAAGAAAGTGCCGGTGTCATAGCATGACAAAGGAGCATGATGAGAGTGAGAAATTCCCAGAGCTGTTTCTCAGCAGTTTGTGAAAGCCCAGCTTTCTGGAAGCCCCTTTTGGTTGTACCCTGCTCTCCTAAGTTACTTGTGCTTCTGCCATGAGGCAGAAAGTCACGGTGAAAAAACTCCCTTGCCACTTAGCTCCGTCCGGAGTTTTATGTGCTGCAGATCAGTACATGTGTGCTGGTGGCATCAGAGGGAGGAATGGGCATGGAGAGAGGAAGGTGGTCGTGCTCTCCTTCGGAGCTTTCCGTGAAAGCAGCACGAGCGAGGCACTCTGCTGCTGCCTGCGCCGCTGCCATCGCCTCCCTTCCAGCAGCGCTGAGCGCATCCCCGTGCGTGGGCAGTTTCACCTCGCGCCCTCAGTCCTGGGGCAGTTGGTGCTGTCGGAAAATGGAGCCGTACCTTTCACCTACTTCCCTCTTGGGAAAATGCCCTTGACTGTGATTTACACTGGATAGTGCTTGGCTGCTGCTGAGAACCAGTCCAACCGCTCATTTGATGCAAATCGGTGTGAAGTCAGTTCAGTAAGAAATCCAGAAAGTTAGAGGAGTGGGGATGTGTTCCAGGGGCCGTGTGGCTCAGGGAAGCCAGCAAGGAATTAAGGCAGCCACGTTCAGTGACTAACTGGTTTTTATATAAAGTGACTTAGGCCCTCATTCAATGAATGCTGTGTTCAGCATATTTAAAATAAGTTCACATGTGAATGTCATTTGGAATTGGGATCATGGCTGGTACTTTCTGCTTCCTGACAGTGTTACCTATATTAGTAACACAGGCATAGGGCTTTGTCTTAAGGCATTTTTCATTCATTCCGTAATTCTAAATTAATTAGGAAATAGGCTGACAATAGATGCTCTGATTAGAAATAATGACTAGGTAATATTTGCTCAAGTAATATAATGTCTGGCTTTGTACTCTGTCACCAGTAGTTTCTATATAAAACTTGTTTCCGTACCTTGCAGCACTTAGGAGTTTGTAAAGTATTAGTCACTGTTGGGAGAGAAAGAAGATGGGATTCTAGGCATCATGGCATGGAAGCATAGACACGATGTTCACGTCGTTTTTGAATTTTCTTCTCCTCGTGGTCCTTTTGACTTTGGAAGACACTCAGGACAGCATGGTCAACATTTTGTAAAGGCACTTCACAAAGATTGTATGTTGTTAGATGTAACAGTCTACTGAAGTGTTCTGTAGTCTTGTTTTGGTGAAGCATTTATATTTAACAGCTTCAAAATGTTATCTTCAATACAAGATGCTAGCTGAGTTAGATTTTTTCCCTGTAGATCTCCTTTGGTAAGTTGTCTGAGGTACTTTATTATTTACTGTGCTCTGCTTGAGGAAGGCCCCTGGAGGTTGCAGGGACTTCTTAGTATCATATGTAAAGGTTTACAAATACCCCTAGGTAGCGAGTGACCTGTGTCCACTCTGTGCTAGGGTGGTTTTTTCCACCAATAAATCTAGTAACGTTTGACAAAGGCGGCCAGGAGCATCATCTTTACTCTGTAGGATGGAGAAACTGAGTCACAGAGGGGCAACAAACCAACGGGGAAACCGTGGAGTGCTATTCTGGCACTGTGGTGACTTGCTCATGATGTCACGGTCCCCGTTCGGTGTTTTTAGCCGTTGTGTTTGCTGGCTGCCACCGCAGGCTCGCAGGGGGCTGGGTGGACCTGCAGCAGCGCCCTGTGGAGTGGTGCAGAGCGGAAGGCGGTTTGCTGAGGACGTCAGGCTGTGCCACAACCCGAGTGCTCTCATAGGAAAATCAATAGCAGCAGTAAGGTCCTGGGGAACAAAGAGACTTGAGCTTTCTGCTTGCTCGATTTGTGCCCCTTCACCGTATAATTTGCTTGATAGCTGCAAAACAGTAATAGGATCTCCTACTATAAAATTGCTTAGGACAAGATACAGCTCATCTAATTTAACGCCGAGGCTACAGTAGTCACTCAGATTGTCTGTATAGCCAAAGGGAAGAAGGAAGCACCTCCAGACAGCAATTCGTTTCATTTGTGTTAAGCATATATGAGATAATGATAACCCTGTAGAGGCGTGCTGTTCTCTGCCTGCAGAGAGGAGGAGCCTGGAAGAATAATTCAGATGAAATACCTAGCTTTTAGTGGAGATGAATCCTGTCCTTAGGAACAAATGCATATCAATGAGGCCAGGTGACGTGTTTTAAATATTGAAACAAGTATTTTCCAAGCGTGCGCTCTGTTAGGATTTGGCTTTTGTGTCTGGGCATGTATGAATTAATCACAGGTGTGGGCACGTGTGGTCCTTGGGCTTCCTTTTAACACATTTTGCTAGCGATTGAGCTGCAGCCTGTCACATCAATTTGCCATGGAAAGATTTGCTGCTAATAGTGATTTTTACCAAGAGTGGCTCCTGCGTGTCCCATCAAGTTTTGCTTTAAGAGTCAATTATTTTGAATGCATCTGGGGTGAGAGGATTTGTGAACAAGCTAACTAGGAAGGAAAGGCTGCCCGTGTCACACTGAACCATGCTCAGTATGCAAAGTTTTACAAGTAAGCAGGTAGGAGCTGAGGTCTGTTGTGAGCTATGTGCAAATAAGCTTAATGCTAATATAAACACACAAAAAAAGCTGAAATATCTCGACAAGATCTCTGCTTTTGATGAGAGGGAAAGCAAACGGAGGCATCTTGGTGTAGTGAGTCTGCCCCAGGTGGCTCCAAGGGCTGGGGAGGTCGGGTCTGTCCTGGGAGAAGCGCTGAGGGCTCCGTGTCTTTCTCTGTTCGCAGGAGGGATGACTCCAAAGCCAGCAAAGCTCTAGGAGATGCCGTAGTGAAGGACTGTGCCCTGCAACACCTGCTGATGATCTCAGTAATCCTGTGAGGAGACAGACGAAGCGGGGGATAGTTACAGCATCCTGTCAAATGAGCTGTATCACGCCTTCCTCGCTGCTGTGCAGCCTGTCTGCAGGTACCTGCAGCTCACATACGGGGCACAGCTGAAGTGTTCAAACCCAGCTTCCTGCTTCAGAAGTCAGTTCTGATGCGTTGTGATGTGTCGTGTACCTCGCTGTACTGTGCCTGCCGCTTCCTGGCGCTTTTCCAGGGTGACGTGGTGGAGATGGATGTGGAAGCGTAACCGTACCCTGCAACAGGAGGCAGGCAGGGCTGGGGCTGCTGGCAAATGAGCCAGCTCCAGAGCTGGAAGCAGCACAGCCACGTCAGCACTGTGCTTGTGGTAATAAGCTCTGCTGCATCACAGCGGTAATTGGTATTTGCGTAGCGCTTTGCAAATATGAAAATTGCTTAAATGCAAATGATAAATAGGTTGGCTTCCAGACCGTCTGTATAGCTTGCCCTCTCAGCTAATCAGGCACTCAGGCAGTTGATACGGATTTAAAATAAAAGATGGAGTCAATCAGCTTTTTTTTTTTTTTTCAGTTTGGTTCGGACTAGACAGTTTTATTCCTTTTCAAGGGTGTAGATGAGCTGTGAAACCATCTGAGTGTAGAGAGCTGTTAGTAGAGGAATGTGCAGCATTTTGGGATCGTGATTCCAGGAGGTGCCTTAAAAGCCATGGAAACAGCCATGCTCTGGTTTACTTAATGTGCGAGCTGTTTTATGATGAGATTTACTGTGCTTGGTGCCATAATGATCATTTTACTTGAGAACTTTTCATCCTTCTTGATGCTGATGAGAATTTAAATTTGGAAATGTGCAGAACTTAGTTACTGACTTGGGGTTTTGTTGGACACTATCCACCTGCTTTTTAGTTGGCAATAGTAAACTTGATCTTTGTAATTGTTTTAAACTCTAGTGCAATTTGGGCAGCCAGGACACTATAGACAGATAATGCATTAGGAATGACTAGAAAAGTTCCAAAATGTGTCTCCTAAGAAAAATGTAATCATGGCAAATTAAAATACATGAGTTAGTATTTTCTTCCATGGAAGTGAAGCCTGATACTTTGATAGTTCACATGCACATAATAATACCTCCTTTACAGCTATTTCAGGACCTTGAAAATTTCCACTATCTGGAAAAAGGAGGTTTTGTAATCATAGCATGTAGAAATTTATGCTACTGCATCATTTGAAATTAGATTACTCTTTAACATAATGTATTTTAGGATTAATAATTTCAGAAGATTTAAAGCATCCATTCAAGAAAGCTGCTTGGGACAATAACCATCTCTATTGGGTTATCGCAGAAAATCAGCATTGCATTCAAATATTACAGTCTTGCAGTATCATCCTGAAGTGTATTATTCAGCTGCTGAAGTGATACTGCAAAATGAGTGTCATTTTGTCACAAAATGCACGTAAAACTAAACATCAGAAAGGATAAATTACTAGTAGGAAAAGAAAAAACTAAAATCCAATAGTGACAGTTTTTTGAGGTCCACAAGAGTTGAGAAAGGGAAAATAGCATCGTAAGGAAACCAGTTGTAATAAATTACCACTCCTGTGGGAATTGTTTTGTGCTCTGAAAAGCAATTCTGTGATTAATTCACCAGAATGATTAATGGACTGATTCTGCAAGAGGTAGCATGCTTAAGCAAAAGATAAGTACAAAAAAAGGAAAGCTTAGTGGTTTTGCAGCTGCCCGTTGTGAAACTGGGTTCTCTAAGAAAGAGACAAAAATGAGGATACTTGCATAAGGAGTTGGACCAATGAAATACAGCAGTTCAATTTTGATTCAACAGGGGAAACTGGGACCACATCACAAGGCTGTATCATCCCCATGCTGACTTACGCTCTTTCGTCCAAAGTCACCTTAGGTACTTAACTACTGCAATTAAAGCCTAGCCACGACAGGCTGGCCCTCTAAGCAGAGGTTTCACCAACTGGATTCAGTCTCCTGCTCTGAATTACCTTTAAGTTTTTGTCTTTCTCCACAGACTCCGTGAAACCAATATGTGTTTATCCCTCGTGGTAGCTTCAAGTAGCACATTCACGTTGAAGAGCATTCCAGTTCTGCTTCCTACATGCTGCGGGTCAGTACCATTTCCCATTTGCCTTTGGACACCTCCCTGGTTGTTACCAGCTGCCTCGTGCTTTTGTGGTAGCTGCCTGTACGATTGTGTCTCTTGCAATAGAGCTCTAATCTAGTATAAAACATCTAGTTTGGCAGCTGGTGATAATTTGTCCTATGAAATACCTGGATGTACTTTTTGCCAGTAAAAAATTCTGAAAGCCAATTCATTTGGCTGATGGAGTGGCACTGCTGAAATGTTCAATGTGAGAGGAAAGCCAGGCATGTGTCCAGGGTTCCTAGGTGAATCAGCCCAATTCCCAGGAGCTGTGCCATGTGCAGTGATTGTAAGTCACACAGATGGTTTTCAGCACTCCCAGCCTCCTGCAGGAAGTGTCAGTGATGGCCTTTGCTTTTGGTTTACACAAACCCTATTACCCAGCAAGAGCAAGTTGTAAATCAGTTCTTGACAAGTCTGAAATGAATGAATCCCTTTCCTGTTAAAGCAGGTGGCCTTCCAAAGCATATAAATGTCTACCGGGTTCGCTGTTCTGGATCAGTGTCTGATTTGCTTATGCTTGGTTTCCTTATGGAGATGAGTCAGAGACTAAAGAGTTTCAGTCTAGTGAGGAGCAGAGTACCCATTTTAAGTAGCCATGCTTTCTTGATCCCTCCTGAGAGGGAGATAGCAGGGACTGAACGTTTCAGCTGATACTGTTGATATTTCACACAGTAATCTTTGAGATGGAGAGTATCAGAACAAAATTACAAGCCCCTACTGCAGCAAGCCAACCAGATAATGCCTCGACATTCTCGAGTTGTTGGGGGTAGATGGACTCTGCTTCTTCTGCAGCCAGCACTGTTCCTGTGCCTTTTGTGTAAAGCATTCTCCTGGTTCCCTCAAATGTGCACATTAAAGTTCCTTTGTTCATTTTTTGCATTAGCTTGTGGTGCTCTCAGTACTGCATTTCCTGATGTAGTTTCTCTCTTTATGTTTCTTGCCTACTGAATGCTTTTTAGCTGGAGGTTTCGCTTTGTAAATTGTTCTGTTCACGCAGTGCAATATATACCGGTCTGTCAGCAGTTATTTACAATCTAAAGGTAAGTTCCGAATCTTCAAAGCTGCCCATCATGTGGTTTGATTTTCAAAACTGGAGAAGTGCTGTCAGTGTAAAACGTGTTGCTTGAAATTGTACATCTGGCCTGGGCATACGGCTGCCTCCTTCTGTGACCTTACAAAGTCCATTACGTGGGCAGAGCCTTCTGTAGTGTCACGGTAAGCATGAATATGCATTTTCTTATGTGCATTTCTCCTTTTTTTTTTTTCCCTTCAGAACAAAACCTGGCTGCAATACTAGCACATTAGGCAGGAGAGGGAGCTTTTACCTTGGGATGGCACATCACTGGCTGTGATTAATTCCTTTGGTTTTGTGAGCGTGGGGTGTCGTTGCATTATAAAGCATGTTTATGGAGATAATCCACTTATCAGCCCAAGCACACATTCTCTCTTCACTAGACGACAAATTAGTTCTTTCCTTACTGAGACAGATTATAAGGGCTACCCTAAGCTAGAGTAACAGGTGAGGGCATGGCACGAAGCTGATAACATCAGAATCAAAAGTAGGAGCAGGAGACAAAAAAGAAATGCATTGAAAAATGGCTACAAAATACAAGCAATCTGCTAAAGCAACTCATTCATCAAGGGGATTTGGCCTTGCCCTCCTCTAATCTAAATTGAATCTAATTTAGATTCCAAGCAAGGGATGGGAATCCTTTCCTGAACCAAAACAAGCCTTGCCACCTCCTACCTTTTCCATTACTCATTCCTTAATTTGTTTGGGTTTGTTATGTAGGACGCTCAGGAAGAATAGCTTAAAGCTGTGTGTGCCTGTGCTGAATCTGGTGGTGTGATCGCTGCTTTGCTGTACAGTTGGGTTGACTTTTTGAGGCAGTAAGAGCACCCAGAGCTGGCAGCGTGCCTCTGCCTGGGGCCCCCAGGAGCTTAGGCGTGAACATCTTTCTCTTCTTCCCTGAATGCTCGCTTACTTGCACTGCTACTTGACCTAGTCTGGGGGAGTCCATTGCAGCCTCAGGCTCGAGCAGTTTCTCTGTTTTTTCACTCTAAAAATCCTCTCTGCTGGTGCCCAGATGCATCAAGGCTGCCCCAGAGGAAGGGACTGGCAGGTAGTTTTCTTCATTTTTGAGATATTCTTGCTGACCTACTTTCTGTTCTTGCATTATACACTGATAAACAGCAAAGCTCAGCCTCCTGGTTTGTGTATGTCTGAGAAGACCAAATGGTGTAAATCCTTCTCTGAGGCTTGTCAGGGCTCCCAGCACCTGAGCTGAGTTCAGACTGTGCTCCAGGCTGAGGTTTTTTTGTTTTGTTTTTTTGTTTTGTTTTTGTTTTTTTTTTCCAAGTCTTTATTCAGTGCTCTGTTGCTGATTCCCTCTTAAACTGCATGCCCTATTTTTTCTGAGACTATGTCCTGCGGAGTGCGAGGTTAGGAGATTTGGGCATTGATTCCAGGAGGGATTTCTGTAACATGGGGCACATCAGGACGCTGCCTTGGAGCATGTCCCAAACCTTCACGCTGCCTCGCAATTTTCCAGCTCCTTGCCTGCTTCTTTGACCTGTGCCACTCAGTGGTTTGCCTCCCTCGCTCCCAGAAGCCCAGCCCAGTTCTGAGGCATTTATTACCCTACAAATACTCTGCCACCATACAGAAATCTCCTGTGAACCTGTGGATATGTGCTGCATAGTCTGGTCACTGTCAGAGTGCCAGAAATTTTGTGGTGTCTACATATTTAGTTCCCATAGACTGAATTTGTCTCCTGCCGCTCGCAAAGAACGTGCCTCTATCTGCCCAAAATGGTAGCTTGAGCAGGTTGTTGGGCCCCGAAGGCTCAGGATGTGGAAAGCTTAGGGCATGGAAAAAACCTGCCTGCAAGTAGTGGGAGGGAGCACTGCTTTCAGAAAGGGGAAAACCTAGTAGCAAAGCAGGGATGGTAAGAGTGGCTTGGGAGAACTTTGGAGGCAAAGAGAATTAAATGATGGGGTCAGGGGGTATCAGGGTGCCACTGAGAATTTGCTGGAAGAAAAAGGAAATTAGTACCTTACAGAATTGAAGGCATATAAAGAGCTAAACGTGTACAGTGAACCAGAGCACATGTAGGTTATATACTTGAAGTCCTAACTGATGGTTTTCTGCTGTCTTTATCTTCATGCTTATCAGGACTGTGAGACCTTTTTGCAGCCTGCCAGCCTCCTTATGGAAAGTGTTAAAAGCCACGTGAGAGAGGTGGGTGCAGCAGGCTGGTAATGGGAGTAAGGATTGTGGGCCTGCTGCTTCCTTTCTGCTTCCGAGAACTGCACCAAAAAAAAAAAAAAAAAAAAAAAGAACCTCTATCACGTGAACTGTGCTGTAGACTGCTTCAGGCAAGGGCTGGGAAGTTTTTGTTCTGGTTGCAGAAGGAAATTCCAGTCGAAACCAAGACTGGGTTGGCCTCATTAGAGCAGGACACAGGTGGCAAAACATCTCCTTTCCTGAGATTCCTTGAGTGAGTATTGGGGTCTGCTATTTAATGCATCCAGCCAGTTTTCATGATCCAATAATTGTGCTGTCTTCTCCAACAACCTGCTTTAGTGATGCCCTGTTCTCTCTTCTTGTTTTTCTCTCTGACATCCTCACTCTGCTGCTGCTCAGCACTTCAGTACTGATGAGGGTACTATTTTATTACATTTTGAGCTGAAAGGAATTTGCAGTTTGGTGCTCAGGAATGTAGAGACACCCCATTAAATAGTAATTGATGGAACTGACTGATGTTGTTCAAATTGTGAATTTTTTATTTTTGGGGTATGTATAAGAATCATATGTTTTTAATTTATTTTACAAACTTTAATTTTTTTTTTTCAAAACAGCTGAAATTAACAAGTAACTGACACACTCTTGCTGAATCAGCTTTTCTGGCTGCTCCAGTAAAGGGCAGGTGGAACTTCCCATTGGTAAGCCTGAGTTCTGCTCCAGTAGACTGGGCCAGAGAGGGTTGCTGTCTGGGAGTTATTTGTGTGGGTTCTGTGAAATACACTGTGGGCTTTTGTCTTTTCTGTGATAGTGCTTCCACGTGAATAGGAAACGGTGCTGCTGTTAGTGTGATTGCATCCCTTTGGGTGACAATGTCATTATCAAAACTAGAACAAGTCTTGGAGATAGCTCCTTCTCACAGCAGGGTATTTGTGTTGTATTTTCCAGGTGTAGCCAGAAGACATCAACCTTCCAAGCCAGCATTTTGGCTTTGAGGCTAAAATAACACACAGGAAAATCTATACGCTGCTAGAAGCATTCCTAACTGCATTAGATCTTCCTTATCAATCTAAGCCTGCCTTTGGAATTGTGCCATGGGTTCTCAGGCTTGTGTTCAGGTTTGCTCAGTTTCATGCTTGTTTTGTGTGATGCATGGTGTGTCTATCAAGCTGGCTGATGAGTGTTTTCACCGGAAAACAGCAAATTTGTAGAACACAGAATCCGTTTATAGAGGACTGTAGCTATTTGCAAATGTAATGATATGCAAATCATCAATGCAAATGCCTTAATATCCCAAGGAAAAAAAAAGTATGAGAACAGGAGAAAAAAATGAAACATTTCATTCTGAGATAGCACCAAGAGGAAGGTTGGTTTTGTTATTGTATTATTGCAGTCAGTCAAGGACCCTGAAGTTTAAATGCTAAGATTTGGTTTAGTCCAGATTTATTGGCCTGACTGTTGCTTTTGCTCCCCCATTCTGCATTTTTCTCTTGCCTTCTACTGGAGCTATAGCACCTGACTTTGCATCTGTTGTTTGTACAACAGCTACAACAATGGAGCCCTCTTTCCCCAGAGAAGAATAAAGAAACTTTTCTGGTTTGTGCAGGATTAAGAAGGTGTCAATATCTTAAAGTAACTGAAAGGGTTGTAGTTGGAATGGTACTTCCTAAAGGATTAGAACAAGGTCCTGTGAGGTTACCATTCTCCTTACCATACTTCACATGCACAGCTGGACACAGGTAATGGAGTATGCTGATGTTGCTGACCTTTTCTGTCAAAAGAGAAGATTTTTGTCCACTGTCCTACTGTGTGCCTGCCTTGTGTGGCATTTCATTTCTTCCCATTCCACAGAATTGTGTGGGAAGAGGACCTTGTGCTGCGCTGCTGCAGCAGCTTGTGAAATTATTTAGGATAAGAGGATGCTGCTATCATCAGCAGGCAAAGGCTTTTGATACTTTGAAGTACTGAAGTGCTTCCTGCTTGCACGTTGGCGCCCATATGTTCCAACAGCATAACACAATGTGGGGAAAAGAAGGGACTGCAAAGCTCTGCCTAGAAAGGGAAATCAGGTGAGAAGGTTTTGCTGAGCAAGCTGCATAAGGGCAGGAGAAAAACTGATATTGCCAAACGAGCCCATGTGTGATCATGGGCCAGCCATGAAGGTATGGGGGTCAGTGGTGGGGTGAGGCTGCGTAACCTGGTCATTAAAGCAGGAAACAGGAAGCTAAGGGCCCTCACCTCAAGGCCAGATTTAATCTGTGGCCTTGAGCAAATCCCTTCACCTCGGTCTACCTGTGCCTCCACTCTGCCTCTTGGGTGGGAGGACCTGGTACTGCGTGGGCTCAGGTGTTAAAGGGCTGCATCAGTTTATGGATGGATACGTACCCAGTACCTACTGAAAGCAGAAGGAGGTGACACCGGAGGAGTATTCAAAACCTGAATGCATTTTGCATATGCTTGTGTGCAGAACTGACCCTACATGTCTTGTCTGGTCTTTAAAATTCTGCTTTTATGGCCCCCACAGTAATTGAGAGGAAAAATACCATGCTTAATATTCTGCTACAGATTAGGAGCAATCGTGGTATTTTGAATCAACTCAAATATGCTGCTGTGTTTAAGATACTTGTTAATACTTTGCTGTGATGTTTTTTTTTTTATAATTATTTTAGGTTTTGGTTCCTCTAAAAATGCAGCTTTATTTCTTGCTTTCAGAGAATGAAAGAGGCTACTCTGACATATAGGAAAAAGCACATTTCTTTATAAATTGAAATAAGCTTTCTGCTTTTCTGAGGTTGTGTGAAATTCTTATTTCTGCTTCAGAAACAGCTTTATGCTTGTGCCTCCTGTACGTTGTGCTGATGGGTGTCATTTCTTAGAGAAACAACTAGTCTGATACTAGTTGTGTGCTGTTGCTCCAAGATGCTGGGAAAGGGTGGCAACGTCTGTGGTTGGTGAGAAAAAGACTATTTATAGAACAAACAGCTCCTGTGTTAGGAGATGTCATTCCTCGTGTGGCGTACATCAGGATGCATGTAGGAGGAGGAAGGAGCGATGTCAAAGCGTTGGGAGTTGCTCTGCAGCGAGCAGCCCAAGCCCCACCAAGCACCTTTCTCTCCGGCTCCCCGGGTGGGGAGAACAGTTACACGCAGGAGCTGAGAACATAATCCAGGCAAATGGAGTACGGTTACGTGCAGCCAACTGCGAACGTCTGTCGGGGTTGTGCTGCTTAGTGCACGGCTTGGTTTTTAATGTAATGAAATTTCTGGCATAAAACTTGTTTTATTAAAAACAAAAACAACAACAACAACAACAACAACAACAAAAACTCCCTCTTGAGATGGCTTTGTTTGAAGTCTTCTGACAAAAAGTGGACATCCCATCATCTTCCTTTGCTTGCCACGCATGAGGGTTGAGAGAGAGCTCTGCTTCCCTCAGCCTCCCAGCTATTGTTCTGCTGATCCTATACAGAAAAGCCTCTAGAAAGGCTTGAGAATATAAAATGTCTTGGTTTTAGAATGAAAACTGTACTTCCCAAACTGCTTTTAATCAAGGACTGTTTACCCTGGAAGCAATAACTAGCTGCTGTAGAGGTACTGTGAGCATCCTGGGTACATGAATGATCAGAATTTAGTAGCTGGTGTACTGTTAGGGGCTGAAGGCCATGTGTCGTGTCATTGGAATGGAAATGATCACACCACTCCTTACTGGGTCACATATGTAGCCTTTCACCTCATTCTTACTGGGATTTTATGACTATATTGATAGCTTCTGACATCACCACTTTTATGTAGAGGGATATATTTGTCTCTTTAAATGAAATATATGTGTATAGTGTTCACTCTCTGATGCAATCAGCACGGCTCCTTATCCACAATCTGCTGTTATCATCGGATGATTGTATCTAGACAAGAATGCTCTGAAGCTGAATCTATACAAGCATGAAAGAAAAAGACAAAGGACATTACTGTACAAGTAATTTCCTGTTTTGATCATTCAACTGTATATAATAATAAGGAAAATGTTATGGAAGTTGCAGACAAAATGTAATTCTCATCAGACCAGCAAGCTTCTCTCTTAATTACGAGTAATAGCAAATATCTTCTTTTTTTTTTTTTTTTTTTAATAGGAAGTGTTTCTGATAATAATGGCCTTCTGGAAGCACCGTGCTGAAATTCTGTATTTCTGTATTTCTGAGTGTGGTTAGGGAGAGCCCGTCAGCAGTGTCCCTTGTTCTGGAGGTGAGATCCCCATCTCTAGTGCTGGAAGGAAGCCGTTTCTGTTTCCAAAGTAAGTACCATCCAAAGAGTTGGGTTTGGTTTCATTTAGTATTGAGGGTGGGCAGGTAATTATGGTATCTTTAGGACCAAGAGCACTCTTGAACTTCTTTCATGCTCGATGTGGCACTGGCAGTTGGCACTGATTTTTAGTCCTTGCCAAAGCACAGACTTGAGCTGATGACCTGGTTTCAGCTTACCTTGAAGTAAGCAACCTCTGTGACCTTCGGGCAATTACATGACTCAGGTTGCTGGCTCTCCTGTCCACGGGATGTAGAACTAGGGATGCTTTTGTTATGTTCTGTACAAGGGCTGCTGTTGGAATTGCATTATTCGCTCTGCCTTCCACCCTGTCTGATTTCACAGTTTGTTTTTTTTTTATTATTATTACTTTATTTTAAAGAAGTGGCTGATGTGTGGCAGGAGCACATGGATATCTGTATGTGATATCAGCAGTTACCGATTCATTCTCCTCAGAGCATCGGATGTTTTAATTAGAGCCAAAGCCAGTGTTTTTATATAGTCTGTAGCTTCTAGTTAAAAGTAGTGACTCACTGTAGTTGGTTACTGCATGCAATACAGTCTATTTATGTGTAGCATCCTCTCTGTTCAGTGTAATCCATGTGCTCTTCAGAGACACCATGGAGGAAAGAGTAAGTGTCCATCAAACAAGCAGTGAGAGGGGACAAGGGCCGATGAGGCTTGCCGGTATGGTATATGAGGCAGCAGGGTACAGACAGATCAGGATGACAGCAATAAGGGTACCTGTTGGGGGGACAGGGGTTGAGCAGGGCAAAGAAGACAGAGGTGAAATGGGAGGAGTGAGGGAGAGGGGGAAAGCAAGGCAAGCTTGTGGAGCGGGTCAGAATTGGTACCATATCCCTAGGTTTAGTCTGCAGAGAGCTTTCTGCATCTCTCTTGCTTTTATCGTGTCACAGAAATCTAATTCTGAAGTCCTTATTAAGCATCACGTACGTCTTTTATGGCCAAATGCTTCTAGAGCTCGACAGGCACCAGACACCAAACAGAGAGCTGTTCTGCTGCAGGGATTTTATGTTTCTGCTAAATCAAGAACTTCAGATCCTTGGGGTGAAAGTGCAATATTTGCCCCTGCACGTGAGGTATTAGGTATTGCGTTCTACCTGGCAGTTACTGTGCAACTTTAACATAGCTTTGTGCTGCTGGTTTTGTTTGTTTGTTTGTTTTCCTAAGAGAATTGATGTATGTCTGAAGAGTCTCACAGTAACCAGGGAAAAGGGATAAGTGATAGACACACATACACTATTTGTAGATAAATGAAAGGGAATTTTCAGAGCAATGAAGTAGTTTAGGACGGATCAGTTTGTTGGTAGAATATTAAGAAGAATCCATGCCAGAAATGGAATATCACAGGGTTATGGGATTCCTTTTTTCATACAACTCATGGCTCTTCTGATGAAAGTTTTGTTCTCCATTGACTTTTCATCAGTCCCCAGCTGGGACCCTGAAGAACTCCCTGTCATGAAATCTCAGGACAGAACGCCTCATCTGTGACGGGACTTTCCAAGGTGAATAATGAACAGTATACCATCAGATGACAACAAGTGCATGCAGCCAGAATGATGGGAGAACACAGAAACAGCGACACGGTATCTTTAACTCTTCAGATCTGTATTGCCTGAAAAACCTCTCTGAACAGAGGCGCCTGCTCTTGCCTCCTGCAACAGGGGGAAGCGCCTCTCCCCTCCCAGCTCTCTGCGGGAATACAGAGAGGACAGCGCTATCTGCCGGCCCTGCAGAGCACTGCTGGTGTTTTCCAGGTCTTCACAGCAGAGCACTAGGGATATTTTATCTCCTGCCCACAGCACACATCTACTCACACACATTTTCCTTGGTATTTCTCCATGTAGCCTCTGCTTTCCTGTACAGAATTTGGCCTCTGGATGAAAACCTATGATTATTCTAAATCTGTTTTTTGTTGTTCTTGTTTGGTTGGTTTTGCTTTTTTTATTTTTATTTATTTTTTTAAGTTAATAAAACAACTACTAAAGTTCAGCAAGCTGTAGCACAATATCTAGCCAGGAGAAGGTGCTTACTTGGATGCTGAAGTACGAGCAATGAGTTCCCTTTGAAAAACAGTGGTTTTGACAACAAAAGTGATTTTTTTTTTTACAGATTAAAAGCTCTGTATAACTTGCATTATTTTACCCAGCCCCTATGAATTTGACCTGGAAGATGCTTCTTACTGTCTGAAGACAAAACATCTTTCAAATTTGTCAAAAGACCTTTCAGATTTGTCATACTGAAGCTGGAAAAACTGTTTCTCCTTTTTTTGTGTGTGATGTCTAATGTATTATGTGTACTTGTTCTTTTAGATGACAGTTGTGTTAATAGGAAGAGGAAGTTGGAAACCTACAGATAGAAGGTATATATACACAACATGACCAAAACCCAATAAAGTTTCTTTCACAATGGAGATCTGACTGCAAGATAGTAAGTATATCCAACCAAACATCTCCTGTACAAAAAAAAAAAAAAAAAGAGTCTCTTGGAATCCTTTGTATTCCCTGGACTTCTATGTAAACAAAGCACATTTGAGAGGTAGCCCAGAGGTGTCTTCTAGGAGACTTGAAAATGAACTTAAAACTGCATTCCCCTCGTTTATTAACGGCTGTGACGAGCTTCAGCCTTGCTCACCATTTAAGGAAAACCGCAGCAGCCAGCCCTTCAATTCAGCAAAGGTAAGGTGCTAACACTTGCTGAACAAGATTTTTTTTTTTTTTCCAGAAATACAGTCATTGCATGGTGCTACAATAATTGATGCTTTGGTGTATTTTACTAGCAGTAAAAGTTTAGAAATTAAATGAGCGAATGTGAATGAATGTGTGTGGCAATCTAACGCTAATGGATTTTCAGCTGCTGCTGAAGTGAATGGGCTGAGGAGAGGCCTAAAAGCGTATTTGTGAAAGTGCCGCCTCATTAGATTCCAGGTTGGTAAAACAGCAGTTCAGTTACAGCACACAAAGGCTTGCTTATGTGCATATGCACTACTTGATTTTATTGGCATTGAGTCTCAGAAAACAATATCTCAAAAGTACCTGGAGCAATACCAGGGCTTAGAATTTCCAGGATGTATACCGTAACACACCTCCAAATATGGCTTGCACTAAAGGTCTGAAAAAATGTTTATTTAGTTGCTGACCACAGAGTTAGCAATATGCAAGAATGTCTCTCAGTGCCAATTTCTCAGACAGAGAGGACAATTTTCAGCCCAGCCTTCAGAGTGCACCTGCTGCTTAAAGGGATCCAAGTCCCCAGACCCTGCCAGCCCTCTGTGCATGCGCAGGCTTTGGCTTATGCAATGCTGTTGTATGTTTGAGAAAGCATTTCTCTGACAGGGAGCACCACTCTGGAAGCATTACGGGCTCACAAACAGCTCAGGCAGCCGGCTCGCCAGAGCAGTTGGTTCTTGTTCACAGAGAGAAGGGATCTCTGTATCCTGTCCTCCTCATTCTTTGTCCTGAAAGGAAAATAATTCTCAGAGCCAACAATAAATAGAGGTGTGTTGAACAGCCTGTGTTTTCTCTGGGAGGTAAGGATGGCAAAGGGATCAGGTCTTGTGTGTCTTAACTGAAAAGAGAAGGGAGAGCAGCTGGTGTTAAAGGGCCAGAGTATTGCCCATCCAGAGGCCTTGGAAATCAGCTGGTCTCTTCTGCAGGCACGAACAGACCTACATAAAGCTCTGCGAGTAGTAGTAAATCAAGAACATGCACAATCCTATACATTGGAAAGATGTTTTGCAGCGTGTATGGGACAGAAAATGGAGTGGTTGTTCAGTATGGAGCATAGCTGTCAGGAATCGTAGGGGTATGTGTGTTGGGAACCCGAATCTGCTACATTCGTGGGGAAATAGAAAACAAGGCTGGAAAGCAAATGCAGGCAGGTGTTTATATCAGAGAGCAGGTCAGGTTGCACAGTTACTCTGGGTACCTGCGTTGTGAGAGCACCGACAGGGACCTCCCTTGTGTATGGGGTGGGTGTCTGGGAGGAGCACACAGCTGGGGCTGGGCGCACCTGAAACTGCACTGGGAGCTCTGCATCGCCTGGAAATGTAGGTCTGCAGATGGAAAGGTGTATGAGGAGTATCGCTGTCTGCTGCTTACAGTAACTGGGGCCAGATGTCAGTATGTACATGGCGAATACATTTAAAATCTTGCATGGGATAAAGAGAGAATTGAAATTGTCCTGTAAAGGCAACTAGAGAAGTCTGCCCTTACAGTGGATTTCTGTAGAGTGTTTTTTTAAGTGCTTGGGAAGGATGCCTTCATCTAATTCAGCATTTTTAAATGAGTCTTATCAGCATTATCCGGTGTGACTTTGCTGCAAACCATTTCTAGTTTGGTACCACCAGCTCGAGGCTGCTCTCGGGGAGCAGCAGTGAGCAAGCGTGAAGGGTGATCCCTTGCTTTTTGTGCTCCTTCCTCCAGCACTTGTTGTGCATCGGGAGCTTGCACTGCTGCTGTTGGCTTACTGCACAGAGACTGGGACGACTGACTAGGAGCAAGTGATGCCGGGGTGGGTCTGTGTTGGCTCCTGCCAGACAGGAGAGGCTGTGCAGGGAACAAGCTTTGGTGATGTGTAGCTGCACAGCGAAGAGGAGATTTGCACTGAAGGGAGCTGATGTGACTGTGATGGCAGAGGAAGCTGCCATGATGGCTGTCACATGGAGACCAGAGATACAGGTTTTGTGTTCCCACTCCTGTAGCCTGGCTCGGAGACCATAAGAGTGAGGGATTAGTGGGGGCAGGGGTGCTGAATTTATTTTTATCTCCTTGTCTTGTTGTGCCTGTGCAAAAGTGCCAGCCTTTTTTTCCCCTTTTTTTTTTTTTTTTTTTTGCCTGTGAAGCATTAACTGGGTGGGTTACCATAGCAACTCCTGCACGGTAAGTTGGGCTGCTTCTTGCAGAGAGATTTCTCCCTCACCATTCAGTCCCCTTCAGCATTTCCCCTGCAGCAGCAAAATGGCTGAGGGCTTTGTGGTGCCGAGGACCCTGCACCCTGTGGGTCACACCTGTCCCCAGCCTGCCCTCTGGAAGTGTCAGGGCAGGAAGGAGCGGCTGTGCATCCTTGGCTTGGGTGGGTTGTGGAGGATATGTGCTCTCCACCCCTTTCACAGCACAGAAAATTCAAAGAGGCTTCCAGTACAACATCCCATGTATTTGCAGGTTTTTCTGACGAGGTCTGGGCAGTGTTTCTTTTCTGCTCAAGACAGGCACATGGAGATGTTGGAGCGGTTCCCAGCTAAGCCCAGATTGCAGTAAGAGTGAAAGTATCTTATCCTTTCATTCTCAAAACATGCAGTATAGCTGAAAAAAAGTCCAGGGAACACATTCTAGCAGTTCAATAAACTGGACTGACTACAGGTATTTGTTTTAAATCACCTTTGGTTTTGTCTGTAGTACATGAAGCATACTCTAGGTGAAGGAATAAAGTTCAGAGCCAGGTGAGAGAGGGTGTGATCTCCATGTACTTCTCTAGCCTATGACTTTTTGTGTTACAATCCACCCAAATCCAAGCCCAGTTTCACCAATTTTCATCTCTGGGTACAGTTTGTCTCCTTAAATAGTAATTAGAGCTCCAGTCTCACCAGGATGGGTAGTGCGCAGCGCTTGAGGTCTGTACATGAGTGATTCTGAGGGACAAACTCATTAAGGATATTTGTTTGTTACTGTAATTTAAATTGGTTGACAGATGAGTTCTGGAGTGCCTGGGGTTAGAGGAGGAAAGGCTTCTGTTTCTTGCTGGAGGAGCACTGAGGCACCTGAGAGCAGGGTTGTGCTAAGAAAGGAGAAGAAATGATGAAGGGTCAATTAGTGGCTGCTGACCAAATGACAGAGCTGCTGCTTCCTCGTAAGCCTATAGTTCCAGCCCCTATTGTCCCTGGCAGGATTCTCCATGATAGATGTAATTAGAGCAGCCGCAGCACACGCAGTACAACTCTGCTGATCCATGTCCTGTGCTTCCTGGCAGTGCACCTGGCTTCCTGAGAACAGATGTGATTTCCACCCCACTTCATGAAACAGGTGGTTGTCAAATGAGATGGCCGTGGACATTGTTCAGTAGTTCCTGGGTCTATAAAAAAACCCTCCATCGGCACTCATCCACCACGCACCGGCTGGATTGTTCCAGAAAAGTTAGGAGCAAATCCCGTGGCTTTGTCTGCCCTTCCTTTTGTTGAGCTGTGAAGCACGGGGCGATGGGAGAAAACAACTGACTGACTGTAGTAGGCTGTGTCCTTCCATCAGCTCTGGGTATCACAGTTGCTGTTTTGTCTTTCTGTAGAGAAAAGTGAAATGTTAGGGTTTGGATATTCATCAGGGCTGGCTTTTAAGGGGGAAATCGGAAGTGTGTTGCTGGCATCTGCAGATGCGTTGCTGGCATCTGCAGGGCAGTGACTTGTTGGTCTCCCCAGTCACACCTGGCTCCTGGAGATACAGTGAATGGGTCTTAGCTGTGATGAGTTTGGGAGTGCACAGAAACCCAAGCAGCCTAGGAGCAGAGGGGGCAGCGAGTGAAACTTGACCACCAGCATACAGGAACCATCATGGCTTTGGTCAGTTGCTGCTGTAATACTTCAGGGCTGCAAAGGTTTCAGCTCCCAACCAGCCGAGGGTTGAAACCAGGCAGAGTACAACGTGTCCAGGGGGTAATAATGGAGCAGAGCAAGGAGCTGAAAAGATGTCCTTAGCTAGGAATTACCTGGACTTGTTGCATGGCTCCTCGTGCACCTACACCTGATGTTCTCTTCCTGTGCATTTGTGGTTCGGTGCCTGATGCTGCCTGGGAGATGTGGGTGCTGCTTGGACCCTGGCATGCCTCATGTCATTCTGCCATCACAGAAATGCAGCATGCAAGGGAACCGCAGGAGGGGGTAGCGGGTGCTGAGGAGGCAGTTGCTCAGCACATGGTTATTGGCAGATAGTAATGGAGTGTACTGACATGAGCATCATCATCATCTCATGATGATGTCTAGGAAAAGCATTTGCTGTCTTTGTTCTGTGCCTGCTTCGCTTACGCAGCACAGGGACCAGATTGTACGCATGTGCCCTCAGCACCAAGCCCCCAGCACCAGGCAGGTCTGGACCTCAGCAATGTTGTGCCCTACTGAGAGTAAACGTCCAGCTGACGGGCTCAGAGCTGATGCTCTCTGCTGCCTTTTTCTCTCTGTTCTCTCTTTTCTCTCTGTTTTTTCTGTTCGGGTGAGTCTGACCGTCTGCACGCTGCCTGTGTCCAACACTTGCTTCTGGGTTTTGGCACTGAAGTTGCTCACATGTCGTCTGATGGGATGGGTTAGGTTTAATTCAATAGACTGTGCTGTTTATTGAGCTGCCATCAGAGCAGACGCCTTAAAAAGAGGGAGCACATTTAACAAGCACTTCATTTTTCCCTCTCAGTCCACTGTGACCTTCAAAGTTGGAGAAGCCCTTCTGGGTGTGGTGGCTCCAGTCCAAGAAGAGAAAGCCCAGCCTGCTGCTGGCATCGACCCCCTGGGAATCAGACTGGAACATGAGGAGAGAGGATTTCCCAGGATTTCCAACTGCGACCTTCAGAGCTATACGAATGTTAATATTAACCTCATTAGAGGCAGAGGCCTTTGTGTGACCTCGCACGGATAACTCTCCCCCTCCCTCAATCCGGATTTATTTCGGAGGCCAGATAAGTGATGCTAACATCGCTAACATCCTCCCTCCGGCTCCAACCAAACCCCACGTCCGCGCAGCCGGGGCAGGAGGATGCCGGAGCGCCGCCCGCTCCCCTGACTCCACAAGGCGCTGCAGGGGGGGCGCAGCCGAGCCCCCCGAGCTCCTTCCCCGGTGCCGGGAGGAGCCCGGCTGCTCCCCGCGTTGGGGCCGGGGCCGGGAGGAAGGGAGGGGAGGGCCCGCGCATGCTTGCCGGGAGCCGGGCCCCCCGCCCGGGCTAGGCAGGGCTCGGCGCAGCCTTTGCCGAGCGAGGGGAGGCTGCCGGGGAGGCCGGAGGGCGAAGCGCCGCCAGCCCCATCCCGCGGCCACCTGCTGCTGGCTGCTGCCCCGGCCCTGTCCGTGGTGCTGCCGCCGGGCCGTGGGTCCCGCCCCGCGGGGAAAGCGGCACCCGAAGATCCGGGAGCGCTCAGCAGAATCCACCCACCCTCGGCTCTCTCCTCCAGGCACGCCAGAGGCATCCTGTTGCACCGGGGACGAGGCGGCGAGAGGAGCCGGAGCGTTTTCCGCCAGAGCCGCTGCCCAGGCTGGGATCTGCTCCTCGCTCCCAACAATGGCTGCGCTGCCACGGCTGGTGCGGGTGTCCTCGGCCGTGCTGGTGGTCTGGGGTAGGTGCTCCGTTCCTCGTCATCTTCAGGTTCTCCTCCAAATCCTCTGCTTCCTTCCCGGAGGATGCTTCTTTCAAGTGCCACTTTTCCTAGCAGGGTTTCTTGAAGGCTGCCGTGGAGCCCAGCCTTCAGAGTGGATTTTAGTTTTGTTTACAAGAGAAGGAAATAACGTTTAGAGAGTTACTATGAATGTAACGGAGTTAATGTGAACAAAGAAAATGTATTCTTGCTAAGTGGATTTACCACAGAAAACGTGTGCTTTTATATGCATGCAAGTTCCTTACTGTTTCCTTTTTGCTGTTGTTCTCAAATTTGCAATGTAATTTAACGTGTAGTTTCCTTAGAGAGGTTGTGCAAACCAATATGCAGTGCGTGTTTAGTGCTAGTTGTCCATGCAGTGTGTGTAAACTAGAGGAAATGTGTAGCTTTTATTGCAGTTTCAGTTTTTCCTCTGAAATCCAGCAAAGGTTTGCTAGTTTTGCAAATACAGCTAAATGTAATATGCACGTATACCTACAGCTCTGTGTACGTGTGTGTGTACGTGAATGTGGGTGTACATATTTAATTGAACTGGAATAAAACATGATCCAGTATTTTTTTTCTTCCTTTCTCCCAGAAAGCTGTTGCTACCCACGGAGCTGGTAGTATGGGAGAACTGGAATCCGGCTGTTCCCCAGGATAGGTCCCAGGATAATTCAGTGCTCAAGATGTGGGGGTTAATGGGATCTCAGAGGCTGGGGAGGAAGGGAGCAGCTAGCAAAATCAGCATCTTCAGTCAGCTACACTCTAGGCTTTGGAGACAGGTTTGGACAGACGTAACCCAGCATTGTTTAGCCCAGAGGACAAATGTCAGCAGGGATTTAGTCTGAGATGCTGTTCTGAAGCATTCGTTTTCACATCAAGTATTCGGCTTCACAGATTGTGATTTTTGTCTTGGTTGGGAGAGCAGTATTTTATAGTTGCCAGTGGTAGCACAAATCTGATTGGAAACATTTTGAACAGGAATGCATATAAAATCAATAACTCCCCCAGCTGCCAAATGTACTCGAGTCCAAGCCCCTTGGTTCCTTGGACTGCTTATGAAACCTAGAAACAGGAAGCGAAACAGGAATCCTACCCCTTTGTTCTGAACACATTGCCAGATTAAAACATCCAGACCTTTTAAATTAGCACAAAGAAGAGCGAGCTGTTCCTCCATGCTTGAATTCTGGGCTTTCTCTCATACCAGACACTGTAATTGCTGCTGAAACAGGAGCATGCTCAGCATGTGCGAGAGAGAATGAACGGTGCCTCTAAAGCAGCATTAATTACTAGAGGGAAGATTAAAGTTGTGGCGAGGCAGATGCTGGAGAGGTGAATCTGCATGAAGTGATCACCCTCTGTTAATTATTATGAATTATTTATGTCTCCGAGAAGGAAGCTTGGTAAAATTTGACATTTGAGACTTATTTGTTGTCAGAGGGTGCTAGTAATGAATCAAAAGGTTTTTCATTGGGGGATGATGGGGTCATAAGTGCTGAGATGTGGATAACTGATACGTCTCTTTTTCTTTCTTACATTTCTTCTCGCTTCTCCTCCTAGCTGGTTTTTGTTCTGCAGTATGTGTTGAAGTTCCATCAGAGACAGAGGCTGTCCAAGGAACACACATGAAGCTTCTCTGCATCTCCTGCATGAAAAGGGAAGAGGTCACAGCCAGCACGATGGTGGAATGGTTCTACAGGCCAGAGGGTGGAAAAGATGAACCCGTATGTATGTTTGGTAGCTGAGCCCTTGCTTTCCTAGGTCATCTTGTGTAACATGGGCCAGTGAAGGCATGTAGGAGAAGCCAAAAGGTGCTAGGAGAGTGAGTTTGTCTTGCCACAGGGTCCTTGATGAAGAAGAGAGACCTAAATACAAACAAAAGGTTTATGCCTCGTTTTCATTCAAAGTCTGTAGAAATGTCTAGCAGGCTGCTTTAATGACATGGAGGAGAGACAAGCTTGGAGCTAAATTCAGCTCCAAACTGCAGGTCTGCACCGTTTGTATAGCATTTTCACCCAGAGGTTCCACAGCCCTGCTTTTGGGCAGTATCTAAAGTGTCTTTTCCTTGTTTAGCTGTTATCCACACTTGCACACAGCAGGTACCTGTGTCAGGAAAAGCTGGAATCTGTTGGTGAGCCCAAACATTTGGGACTGTACATGAATGTACATGAATGAGAATTTCTAGTTCTTTTCCTTTAATATGTATTGTCCAATATATGAGGGAATTGAGAAGGGAAATAAAAGTATGGAGTGAGTCCTGGCTGCCTTGGCCAAGTCTTATTTCCTGGGCAACTTCTTAACCCTGAAACTGTTCTTTGGAGGTTAAATCAGGCTCTGCTAAATCTGTAGAACATAATTTAATTCTTTTTTTTTGCTACAGAGAAAGCAGTAGTGTGCTGACTGTGGCATGATCTCTGTTGTTTTGGATCCCTGTCAGGAAAGGGTAGAATTAAGTTTTCAGGGTGAATTAAAATGGGAATCTTACACAAGAGGCAACTGGAAATCAAGAAAGAATGGTAAATCTGAGAACAAGGTTTGAGTGCACACATTTCTTTCTAGCTATTTTATGTAAGTGTGAATAATTACATAAGTACCTGCATTTTATTGTGATTAATCAGAGACAGACAAGACAGCAAATAGTCTCTAACTGTCTGAGAACAAAAGGAGCCACACTAGGGAGTGAGGCAGGCATTCACTTTCAGTGACCCAGGCGATGTATGTGCTGGTGGCAACCCAAAGAAAGGTAATGACGGTGAGCTGGGGCAGGCAGTGTAATGTTGTGAACTGTGGTCAGCCAGAAACTTACCAAAGATTAGGCCTGTGAAAGCCACCTAAGATCTGTTCTTCTGACATATTATTTTCACACTGCTCTATTTCTTCTGCAACACTTCAATTTCAGCCGAGTATCCCAGGGCTTACTGAAGATGACCGTTTGTCTTTGCAGTATTTATTTTCTGTGGTACCTTCTGAAGATGATCCAGTGACTGACAGGCTGGTCATTAAGACTACGGGATCCTAATTTTAGTTCCATTGCTGATCTTTTGTGTCATTGTCCCTATGTCTCTCTGCTGTTCTGTGCCTCAGTTTTTCTACTTCCACAATGGGGATAATTCAGTTTTCTCTCTTTTGCAAAGTAGTTTAAGATTTTGAGGTAAAGGATGGTAGAATCTGAATACATGTTGTTCCCAAGGAAGTCATATCCCAGACCATACACAGGTCTAGGGAAGAACAGAGTTTCAACCATTTCTTGCATATTCTGTGGTGTTGTCCAAGATATGAGTCAGTGATTAATCTGAGTATCCCTTCATGTTTCCTCACAGATCTACAAGTACAGGAATACAAATCAAGAATTTCCAAGCCGCTTCAGTGGTCGGTTACAGTGGAATGGGAGTAAAGACATGCAGGATGTGTCCATCACTGTGTTAAACGTGACCTTGAACGATTCGGGTATCTACACCTGTAATATCACCCGGGAGTTTGAGTTTGAGATTCACCGGCCTCTCTTCACAAGCTCCAGACAGATCCACCTCACCGTGGTGGAGGAGGGTACGGAGGACTGGCAGACAGTGTGTTGTGTCCTAACGTGCCATGGGCATTGTCTAACAGGGACATAATTTTGTATTGCATGGCAGGAGAGGGGTGACTGAGCTCCCAGGTAGCTGTGTCTTTCTTTGCCAACAGCAAGTACTATACAGCGTTCAAGAGGAAAGCCCAGCTTTATTTTGTTTCCTGACCGCAGCCTTGCCTTGGGCACAGAGTGCTTGTGTGAGTGTGGGAAGGTATAAGCATGGAAGGCTGAGACTATGTCTGGGAACAGCTGGGCAGGCACATAGTGCAAGCAGAGGTTTCCAGTTTCTCTGCTCAGAGAACCCTCACTTCTCCCCTGGTGGCTCTGGAATGCTACAGCACGGCCTTTGCCAGGATACCCACAGCTTCTCCTTCCTCACTTCCGCCCCCTCCCTCTTTGAACAACTCATTCTCCATTTTGATAGCAGTCTGTTGCTTCTTCCCTCTCCCAGCCCCTCCTTCCCTTTGCATTGCTCCTGTCTTACCACTCCTTTTGGTTTTGCTCACGTCTGTGCTGAGATCCTGGCTTGTTAGAAACCATTAGGAATCCTGCTGTCCCCTACAGAGAGGGACAAGAGTTTTTAGCCCTCATCTTTTCCTGTTGTGTCTACCCTTTCCTTCTTCCCCACAAGCATCTCTGTTTTGATCTCTCTCAAATCACTGCCGGCACAGCACAGTCAAGTAACAGCAGCGAGTAAGATGGAAGAAGGAGTAAGAAGTAAGTAAGTAAGAAGGAAGCAGAATGTGAAGATGAGACAGGCACACGGTGAGCAATCTGTAGGAATGTGTAGGTTGCAGAGAATGCAAGACACGTGCAAGCCTGTGCATACTTGATGCCTGTGGAAACACACAGTGGAATCACTGCTGGCATACATATTCTGCTGGCAGCCTTGCCTGCTCCCTGTCTTTTGACCCATGACAGTGTGGTGGCACTTGGGTCTGTGGCACGGTGGGTTAGGAAGGATGACAGGAGGGTGGAAAGTTTGAATGGAGCTGCTGTGCTCTGACAGCTGCATGTAAATGATCAGAGATGATTTCATTTTCTCAACAGCTGGAGAAGACTTCACCTCAGTCATCTCTGAAATTATGATGTATATTCTGCTGGTGTTCCTCACCTTGTGGCTACTGATAGAAATGGTCTATTGCTACAGAAAAGTCTCTAAGGCAGAGGAGGCTGCCCAGGAAAATGCGTAAGTGTGACATCCCTCCAGATGTGAGTGGTTCTGCAAGGGTCCTTCAGATGTCTCAGTCCAGGTCAAGCTGCAAGAAGACCAAACCTTGGTCTTGCACGTTTCTAGCTGATGCTTGCTATGCCTGGAATAATTGCAGTGTTCTGGAGTGCCAAAAGAGACAGTGTAGTAGCAAGGTGAGGGATGATGTACGGGGAAGGGAGGGTGGCCAAGGTGGGCAGTATTCCAAAGTAGCCCAGCATGAACTGTGCGGAGATGCTCTCCTGGAAGGCCTGCCCTCAGAGATCTGACTCACAAGTCTGCAGCCTGTGCTACTTTGAAAAAGCAGAGGAAGAGAAGGGCAATTCTGGCAGCTGACACACCAGAGATGTTCCAATTTTTACACTGGCCCATTCCCATCTCTAGGAAAGCTGTATGTATAGGATTTAACAGTTGGGAAGGCTCACTGTCTGCTTCTGACTATGCCAAGGAGAATATCCTACTGTGAGCATCTTCTACAGGTGGAATTTGGTACCTTAGGGATACTTACAGTCGTTCAGTATCTCTGAAAGGGTGAATGGGCCTGAAATGTGCACTTGAAGTTAAGCTTTCCTCTTTCCTTCCAACTACAGAACAGACTACCTTGCGATTCCATCAGAAAACAAGGAAAACTGTGCCGTGCCTGTGGAGGAATAGCAGAGAGGATCCAGTGGAACAAACGGCACCAGGGTAGGTGATGAGGGAGCAGTGAATTGCTGCTTGTGCCTGTCAACCCCTCACCCTTACTACAGTGGGTTAGGTGTGTGTGGGACTGGAGAAATGGCAGAGGGGAGATTCCTGGAGTCTGGCTTTGCCCCTTCTCTGGAGCTTCTCCAGTGACCTTAAAAGCAATTCAGGTGTCTTTGGATGGTGGGTATACTAATTATTTTAAACCCCAAACCAAGGCACATATTTAGGCCATGATTTCATTACTCCTCCTTTGTGCGTTCCTGTGGAGTTGGGGACAGTCACTGTCCCCTGCAGATGGGGAACAGGAGGAATAAATGGCACCGTCTCCAAAGGATACATCTCCTAGGAAGGACTTTGTGTGCAAGTCTGTCATCTAGATCTTCTAAAGACTTGTTCATGTCCTGTCAGGTATCACGCTAAATGTATCACGATCCTCACTTCAGTACCTTCAAATGACTTGCACTCCAAGGGAATTCTCTCACTTGCAGGGGCTCTGAAGACAGAAGGACCATGTCATGCCAGCCAGGTTTGAGGGGGAGCTCTACGCCGTCGGGAGGAAATACGGGGAAGTGTAAATTCTCTTCCATTTGCCTTGGACTCTGTACAGCCTTGACTTTGGCCTCATGACTCCATTCTGAGCTGCCAGCCCATTTGTTAATGGACTCTCCTTTTGAAGCATGCTGAGCAAAGGGCACAGGGGTGTGGGCAGCACGGCTCCTTCCCAAGTTTCAGTCCCCTCATCACGTTAATGGCTTTGTAAATGTTAGTGTCATTCCTTAGCTGCTGTCACCACCACTTTTATTTGCAAAATATGCTAGTTCTCCATTGCAGAGGTAAAGGTTGTATGTATCGTGTTGTTCTGACCTGCAGGACTGGGAACGAGGTCATTTAGGGTGATGTTCCACCATTTGTTACAGCCCCAGCATTTATTATAGGTGATAAACAGAAGGAGTTCAATTATTTGAGTTACTGCTCAGTAAGTTGCTCTGGACTTTGGGCTACCAGTGCAGATGTAGAGTATGAGGTATGAAGACTATAAACGCATTGGAATTGATGAAAAATGCGTAGTAGGAAGGATGAGTCCCTGTGCCATGTTCACACTTGCTTCTGAAGGAGGGAGCTGAGAACATAAATCCTGAAGTACTCCTAATTTGGGAGGCTGTATGATACAAAAATCCCCTGTACCCTCCCTTCCACTTAGCACGTGTCAAAATTCTTAGTTCCTTCCATTTCCCTTGTGTAGCAGGTTTACTCCTCAAGCATGCAGAGACACAATGGTAGGAATAACCTGTGGAGCCGTGTTCAGCAACAACAGGCAAGCCAGTCAGACAAGGTATGCCTTTAACCTGTTTCTGGGGAAAACCCTGAAAGGATGACAGCTGGCAGCAAACAAGCATGCCAAGTAAATAGGCTGCGTAGTCCTCACAGTAAAAGGACCGACAGCTTTGTAAAATGATAGTACTTGTAACCGTGATGGTCTTCTCATGCTATCGCGCAGCACCACCTAGAGGAATATGGGAAGTGGTTACTTTTTCCTAGTTTTGTAGTAATTATGTATTACGTGATGATTAGTCTCAATATTCATTGTAAATGACCCACTACTGCACAGGAATTACACTGTAAATTCAGTGTATGCAAACTGACCTTTTAAATTTTAGTGGTTTAAACAGAATAAAATCAGTTTTCTGGCCTCAAACATAGATATTTGAGCTCAATAACCAGGACTATGAGGAAACAAATGGTAGAAAAATTGGCCGGGGTAGAATTGTACTTAAAGTGGGAGAAGGTTTTCTTTTCATATAGTAGATGATGTTACACCCCTGCTGCAATGGAGCCTGTACTGCTTGCAAGAGCTGACAAATTTTGCTACACTGACCGCTTTTAAATATTACAAAGTGCTTGTGAATCAAAAGCATGCTTCCTACATATGGAATTTCCCCTGCTTATGTTCTGCTGCAGTTTATGTGTTGCTAAAAATCACAGAAATTGTTCCATTTGTCAGTCAAGCCCAAGCCAGATTTCTAACTGGCAGTTATTCAAAAATGCCTTTTTTAGAGCAGCGTCAACTTCAGTAAACTACTAGGATCCAGTCTTCATTGTAGGATCTTTCTCAAGTCCAGAGCTGAGTCTGGCAACATGAGCACATTTTCCAGATGAAGCACGCTTGTAGTCTGGGCACTGGTTCCTTAAAACATAGTGTCCAAAAATAGCTCCTCTTCCACTTTTGATGGATATCTTTGTTTTCCCTAGGCCAACTTGCCTGACCTTAAGGCACTTTTGGGCATAATCCTAACTCTAGATCCACAGCAACAGAGGAGTGACTAGACAATAACTACAGAGTTTCCATTGCTGACCATGGCAATAATGCTCAGAGTGATTTTTAGGTAAGGTTACATAAATATCTCTCTCACTTCAGCTCTGTTCCTCCCAGTCCTTGTGAAGTAATGATAACCTTCTGATGTTATAATGTGAAGTCAAAAAAGGAGTAAATTGAAAACTTCTTGAGAGCTACCTCAGGTGGTAAAGAAGGGCCGTCCTTTAGTCCTGCACCTTCAGGTATCTTACATGCATCTTCTTAAGATGCCTTTTGGACAAATCTTTCACTTTTCCAGCTCCTGCATACAGCTATGACTATTGCCCTGTGTTGTTCTAGGTAGGGGAAAATGGTGTCTAAATTCTGCTCAAGAGTCCCATAGTGGGGGAAAAAAAAAAAAAAGTTTTTTTCAAGGGCGGTGTTAAAGGCAGGCTGTGTCCTGGGCGAGATGGTCCTGGTTGGTATCTGAAAAGACCCTCTCTGTGTATTTGGCAATGACAGAAGAGATTTTAGAATAGGCAGGACAATAAAAATAACAAAGCACTCATGAGTCATGCTGTTTGTCTGATAGATTTTTTTTTTAATTTATACTTCCATTGTACTAGCTACTTACATTAAGTTTCGGCTGCATAGCCTTTACAGTTCCTAGGTTCTAGCAGGTAAGTTTCATTATCGTTTTATCGCATTTTGCGCACAGCGCAAAGTTTGACAGTTATACAACTCCTAAAACAAAATCACGGTTCGTCCCCCACCCCACCCTGAAGTTCACGGTGGCGCTACAGGCTGCACCAGCCTTGGCCAACAGCCCTCTGCTTCCCGGGCTCCGGTGGTGAAATCCCAAAGGGAAGCACGCACCTGCGGGTGACTGTATGACCCGTTCCCTTTCCTTGCCGACATGAGGCCATCCTCGTTAATTTGCGATTACGACAGCATCTGGCGTTGCAGGATCCGGGACCTCAGATGAGGAGAACATGCTCCAGGGTCTTTAGCAGCTTTACCCAGCCCTGGAGCATGTGATGAGAGATGAACTGCCGTGGGAATGATAACGTCCCAGAGGTTCCGCAGCCACACGATGCCAGTCCAGGGTGGTTAAGGATGTACGCTGCAACGGTTCTGCTGCTCCTCCCTCCACTCTGACCTCAGCAGGTTAGTGCTTCCGTATCTGCTCTGCTAAGTGCTATTACAAGGGAGGTGGGCTTGCGGAGATTGGAACTACACCCGTGTGGCACAGGCTCCACCTCTTTGCTGGATGAAGTTGCTGTTTCATAACAGCTGCTCTCACAAATCCTAGTGCTGCTGGGGCAGTTTGAGCTGAGACTGTGACACGACCAAGTGGCTGTAGAACCTGAGCTGCACATTTGTTTTATTCCCTAACTATTCTTGGAGTTTCGGTTGGGGAAAGTGGCCATTTAACGTTAGCAATGGAATTGGCCTAAATGAGTGAGGTAACAGAAACGGCCAGAGAGGGTACCTCCCTAAGCCATGTGCAAATATAATTCCTTCTGCAGAAGGAAGTCCTTTTCCCTACTAAAAAAAAAAAAAAACAAAAAAAACACAAAAAAAACACATTCACTTGAAGAGCGGTACAGACTGCATCAAGGAAAGGCAAGCAGGGACAGCACCAGGTCAGTCCATCTATGACAAAAAGGGAATGATTGTCTGGCAGCAAAGGGACATGGGGAGAGGGAAGAGCCATAGCAAGCACTGCAAAATGTGTGTGGGATAAGAGGCATGGCACACCACGTATCCATGCTAAGGGTTAAGCCCATGCTGTCTGGCTAGATCAAGGAATAATCTCAATCGGCAGTTGATCAAGACATGAGGAGATTATTTGGCCAGTGTGCACATCTAGAAAAAGACAGGTATTATGGCACAAAGAGACGCGTACTATGGAGACTGCAAAGCATAGAGCTCAGAGCATGCCAGGCAGAGGGAACAGGCCAGAAGGCCAGCATGGTCACATCTTAGAAACTACACTGACACAAAGGTTTTGCGAGCCACTTACCTCGGATGCTTTGGTTTAAGAGACTCTGTTTTGAGTATTGTTTTTAAGCAAGCCCCTGCTGGGTGTTTTAACTAGTTCTGAGACTGAAAAGACTGAGCCAGAGTCTACACAACTGCACTGTTTGGGTGGTCCTGTGTGGAGCCAGGAATTGGACTCAAGTGATCCTTGTGGGTCCCTTCCAACTCACGATATTCTGTGATTCTCAATGGCAGCAAGCCTAGCAGAGATCCTGCTGCAACGATCTCTTCAGAGTTGAGCACATAATTTGGAAAAACCAGTTCTGGCAACACAATTCTGCCTTGAGAAACATGACAGAGTGCCTCCCTTGAGTTAGGTCGTTGCTTCTCCTAGCCAGCAGTACTGCAGGCACCCGGTGCTGATGCCTTGTTTGTTTCACCTTTAGCATGCTGTGGAACCAGAAATTGCCACCTCTAACTTAGAAAGTGGTTTGCTTGTATCCTGATTGGGAAAAAGAAACACAGATGGAGTCCTGCCCTGGTTATATGCTGGAAAATGGCTAGTTCAGTACATACCTCCCATGGAAGCAAGCATGGACGGACATTCTGTGGAGAGGTGCTTTCAGGAGCAAGGTCGCATCACACTGATGGCAGAGTAGGACTCAATGTGTTTGCCACAAATGAAATTTTTCCTATTTCAGACAGAACCGCTTCCCAGATCATTGCAATAGGCTAGAGACTGTGTATGCCTGGACATGAGCATTCACAGATGGGTTTTTCCTACACCTTACTCACACTGACTTCATGCTGTGTTTCTGTAAATGAACCCCAGAGGAAGAAGGGGCCCAAAGTTTTTCCACTCCTAGCAGTAAGGAGAAAATCATCTAACTAGCTAGGAGTGATTCACTCCCCCAGAATTTCCACCACTAACCTCTAGTTTGCAGCTCATTCTGTGTGCAGGTCTCTTTACGGTTGGAGATTATCTCTACCACTCTGTCCTAGTGCTGGCCAGTGTGAAAGCTGCAGGCTACCCTCTCTGTCTCCTCCATTTAAGTGCATCTGCATCACTGAAAGATGATGGCACTACAGGTCTGAGAAGGCAGAGCTACCAGGAAAGGGAGAAGGATTAAGGTCATGTGAGAAAGAAACTGTATTCACCAAAACCTGTATGTATGTACTCCCTTCTGGTTAGCATTTTTGACATGCAGAAGTGAAACTGTGAAGCATGAAAGTGTATCTTTTACTCTGCTTGGGCATATCGCAGGCCTACAGATCTGCGTAGAAATCACTGCACAACACAGCCGAAAGTTCTCATCTCAAGTACCTGGACTACGTGTCTCCAATGCCTAGTTAAAAAGCAAACTTTCCACCTTCTCATATAAAGGTAGGAAAAAGCATACATAAGTAGGCTACATGATTTAGTGCTGCTA
The DNA here is from genome assembly GCF_013377495.2 of Cygnus atratus. NCBI lineage: Eukaryota > Metazoa > Chordata > Aves > Anseriformes > Anatidae > Cygnus > Cygnus atratus. The sequence continues at coordinate 3,660,513 of NC_066383.1, forward strand.
GGGACAAGTAGGCTAAAGACCATCCCCCATCTACACCCAGGTGAGCTTCCAAAATGAGCAGGGGCTGTTTGATGTGAAAGGAGCACAGCCTGGCACACCAGGCTTCCTGAGAGGGGTTATAGCAATGCAGGTGATGGTTTTGAGGTGTTTTAGTGCTGGTGCTTTAAAAACCAGCAAAGCATCAGGCTTTGAAGCCTTGCCTCTTTCAGTACAGGGTTGTATTGTAATAAATATGTATTATATGTTTTAGGTTTCTTTTTATTAGATTTAAAGTAGACAAATGGGGGTCAGGAATGGGGTCCAGACAGGAATGGCAGTGTGTAAGCTGTGTGGAAACGTACTCTGTGTCAGCAGCATAACTGAGATATGTAATGGACATCAACGTTACATGACTTTTTTTTCTCCTCTCCCAAAGGACTTAGAGAAGTCAGAAAGGATATATGCAGAAGCTAGTAACAGTTAGTATAGATTATAGATTGTGGCTGAAGTGTGTCTTGGATTGTCAGTTAGTTGTTGAACAACCAAAAAGCCTTAGTGTCCAATTCACTGACAGCTAAGCACCTATTCTTTCCATTGCAGGCACCTCAATCTCTTCACAGAGGAAATGAGCAGCCCCAGCAATGCCCCTGGTTTGTGCACGTTTCTGATTAAGCCACCTGAAATAACCTTTGTCTTTTGTAGATGTCACGCACAGACACTGCACTACATACATTTGACATCTACTTAATGAATGCATGATTGCGTAGCGGTATCCAGGTCTCAAATTGACTTTGACCTCATCCCAGATGCCATAACCCAAACATCTCTTTCAAGGTAAGCATTAGGAGGCATATGTTCATTAGAACTGAACTTGTATCAAGCTAAGATTAGCAAGTATATTCCTCTCCCACAGAAACAGGTGACATACACAAACAGGCAAGTCAGGGCTTTCTGTCTTCTCCCTCCTGCCAATCAATAGGTAGCCTCTTGGCACAAATTAGGCTTACTATCTGTTGGCATGACTTTGCACGTATCATGTTTGGCTGGGGAAATGCTTATTTGAAAATCTCTTGTATTTGCTAAGGTTCTGAAAATCAAAACCCAGCTACAGTCGCCAGACAGATTACCAGTGTCAGAAGGGACAGCTGGAGGAACTGGCAGGGAAATGTTTGCAAGGTGCTATAAAACTACCATTCATGTGGGATTTCTGTCATAGGTAAGCAAGTAAAGAAGCAAAACCCTGTCAATGAAAGCCAAGCTGCAACCTGGCTGTGACTGCTTAGGTAAGGCAGAAGCTCCACCTCCTGCAACATCACTTAGGTTGCTCAGCCTTGCTCCTAGAAAGCATTTGCTAATTTCCCTAGGAAATGTAATCATTAATGAACTGGAGCAAAATTGCCTGTGGCTGTAAAAGGAATTAATTAATCTGTTGATTGGAATTTAGCTGCAGTAGCAGGTGATTCCTATCGTAGTTCTCTAGAAGATGGCATCTAAACGAAAACATGCTGAGGTTTTGTGTGAGCCTTGCTTTTGTGCCACTGTGGGTTTTGTCTTAAGGAAAAGGCCTTACTTTCCTCTTTCATTACTACTTTGATAAGTGGCAATAAAGGATTGCTGCACCAAGCCAGACTTGCCAGACTACCCACCTCCAAGCCAGACTTGCTGCCAAGTGACAAAAAAGAATCCAACATAACTAGGATTTTGAGACAAGGAAACTTAAGACCCCAAACAGCAGCAGTTCTCATTCTGAAGGGCATGTTTGGTGACCACCACTCTTAAGTTCTTTATTGACATCCTTATGGTCTTTATTGAGGAATTTAATGCAACTGTGTGTTAGAACTGTCAAACATGTTAGACACAGTTTAGAGTAATTTGCAGGCAGAATGAATATTAGTGCTTAATATTTTTATATCTGCCTGTGTGTAGCCTCACATTAATTTAACTGAGCTTGTGCAATTCTGTCTCTAAGGCCAAGCCCAAGGAAGCCATATCAGTGGGAACATCCAGAACCCAGCGTGACCACCATTTGCAAAAATGCTGCAGAGGAAGAAGGACATACAGATAAGCAAAAGGATTTCTTGCCTCCATAACTAGCAAGAGAACACCAGATGGGTAAGAAGCCAGCTCTGACTACTGTTTTACCCTCTCAGACACGTGAAGTGTTCTGTCCCTTGCTGGATTATGTCTTTCTACAGACAGAAGCTTGCCAGCCAGTTTACAAAGACCCACATTCCAGGCTTCTCTCTCAAGATACAGCCTTTTCATTTTCTGGCAAGGAAAGGTGGCAAGCACAGGGCTTCCTTTCTCTTTTTTCCTTCTCTCTGAAATTTTTGAAAAAGGGGAATATGGGTGGCAAGGCATTTTTCTGTGCTTCGCAACTGTGGGAGTGTAACAAATGGGAAAATGGGACTCTTAGCCAGTGTGGCAAGTCAACAGTGGGGACGGAGCTGGGGCCCTTTGGTCCCAAGATGAGAGCAGCAGAACACCCTTTCAGGTTACTAGCAGCTCAGATTCATCATACAGTAGCCATTTCAGCAGCCTCCCTGGAAAAAGCCAGGGAGCAACGCAGTAGTCAGCAGCATGAAATCAAACAGACAGACATAAATACAAGTTATTCTCTAGTTTCCGAGGCATGTTTTTTGCCAATTGTACCTTTCACACCCTTAAATGTGCATTCAGTAACCTGCCTTCACCCGCACTCCTTCAACTGTGAGTCTTCATCCATGGGACATGTGTTTAGAATTTGGTCATGAAAAAATCTTAGGCAGGCTGGGAGAAATCAGTGGGTTACTTCTACCAACGGTACCTTTCCCTGGTTGGGCTGCAGGAGCTTGTAAGGGTTTGCCTTAGACTCATTTTTTTTTTCCCCCAGCTGTGTGGATCAGTGTTTCTGGTACAAAGATATATAAACTAGTTACTCACCCTTATGTCCCCTGCTCTTTCAGTGCCAATTAGAGCAAGAGACAGTGGACGAGCTAGAACCGCACCATCTGCACATGGGGAATATGCGGCTGACTCCTTCCTGCCATTTAGAAGGTGGAAAAATCCTGGTGTTGAGCAATGATGGAGACTGAGGGTCTCACATATCACCTAATCTACCTAGCCAGGTAAGATGAGAAAGCATTTATTAATCACCCACTCAAGCACCCTGCATCCCACCCACTCACAGTGGCTTTTGGTACACTGCACATCACAGCCTCTCTGCCCTTCTTTCTCATTTGGCTGCTAAAGGGAATCTGGAATTATCCCCCAGAAGTAGTAAAAACACACAATGTCTTTAATGCACCTGACTTGCTTAGAGAGCAGATGCATTGCTGTGCAGCTTAGGAGAGAGACCAGTCAGGTGCCTTACAGTGTGGACATCCCCCAGTCTGTCCTGCACCCTGTAACAGTCCCTTTTTAGTCCCTTTTCTCTTTTCTTTTTTGGTCCCTGTGACCCTTCCTAACCTCTATGGGACCGATGGAGGCCTTGCTGCTCTAGCTTGCAGTCAGGTAAGGATCCAAAGCAAAGGTGTCCTTTTGTTGTCATTGTTAAAGGAAAGGAATTTTTTCTTTTCTACCTAATATTTTCCCACATGGATTAGAAGTAAAGGTGAGGGCTAAGAGGTACGAGCAAAGTGGTCTCTCAGACTAGGGGGCAAGAGGTAAATTTGCTGAGCAGGATGGCAGGAGCGGTTCTGCTAAGTTCCCTTAGCTTTCCCACTCCACACTGTGCTATTAGCACGTGGTTTGGCAGAAAGGAGGGCTCGCATAGTAATACTCATATTGATTTTGTTTTTTTAAGTTGGGGCACTCCCCCTGTTGTGAGAAGTCACACAGACAGCCCTTATCAGCACCGATGTAGATCTTCAGCACAGGGATGGCTTAATGGCAGGGGCCCAAGCACACAAAAAGCAGAGAACCACAGAAAACATAAAGGGGACACTGTCAAAACAGATGGAAGTGTGCTTTCTGCAGTGTGGCTCTCCTCCATCCGAGCACCATGTGGGCAGATCTTTCCCCTTCCCAGCATCTCCTTGGCAATTAATGCAGTATCAATAGCAGGAGGAGGCAAACTAGGTGTTTGGAGAAAGAATGTAAATAAGCCTGAAAAGCTGTGCTTTGCTCTCTGAACCAGGCTGGCCAGCACAACAGCAAATTGCATTTCTGCTCCAAGAGACGTAAAGATGATTGCCAGTGAGACCTGCTCTCCACAGACCTAGAGCAATTCCTCTGGAGGCCTCCTCTCCAAACGCAGAGCAGTTTTGTGAGGGATTGATGGCGATTGCCAAAACCTCTCTGTCCTGAAGCCAGCAAGGTAAGAAAGTTGACAGTGTTCCCTTTATATGTGTAGATACACAGAGTCAGTCAGGGACCTTCATGCGCAGGGAGGGGAGGGGCATTCGCTCTGATGCTTCCCTTTGAAACAACAAAAACAAAACAGACAGACAGACGAACAGACAGCCAGGAGTATTACAGAAGAGTGGTGCAAAAGCCCAGGATAGCACACTCAGGTGCATCCCTAAGCGCACCTCAGTGCCAGGAGAGCACAGCCCTCCCACACGCACACACACGCACACCCCACACTACCACCGAGACGCTCCATTTCAACCAGTGTTTGGAGGTCAGTCCTTCCTCACGATACGTAGGCTTTTTTTTCTCTTAAAATCTGTATATAATATATATATTTATATTCTGTATATATATATATATTTATATATATATTTATATATCCTATTTACACATATTGCACACCGTCCTCTGGCCTCCTGCATTCCTGCCTGTTAGTGGAAACGTTTCCGTTTCTCTTCTGGATCTGACCCGAAGTCCCGGGACCCGATGCCATTCTGGAGATTTATTAGTGAATCCTTCATCTGCAAGACAAGAAACGTCTCCAATGTGCTGCTACCCTGAAGGTGACAGAGCTTCGGGATTTCTTTCCCCCTCAGTGCCTCCAGGTGCCTCCTTCATCCATGGAAAGTACTGATACCATAATATCTGCTTTTGGGGACTGGGAGGTACCAGCGGGGACTGAGAAGATGGGAGCCAGTGAGACAACAAGGGGCGAGCAGAATGAGGTACAGGATGAGTGACTCTCAACTTAGGGGACAGCAGCTTGTTTCTTTTATGAAGTGTTTCAAGCTGCCCAGCGTACAACTGGCTCTTCAGGCAATGGATACTAAAACTGCTGGCTCAGTGCTGTGAAGGGCCCCTGGAGAGTGTGTCCCCTTCATCCGTGTAAGCTACATATGAACCCAGGGTTAAGGGGAAAAATTTTGTATTCCAAATGGATTGCCAAGGTCTTACAGCGCCTAGATACAAGATGTGTTGTCTAATAAAAAGGTTTCGGCCCTCCAGAATTCTCTCCTTGACTTGCCTGGACCCCCCTGCGAGGTGAGAGAGAATCCATGGTATCCTGCGAATAGCCCTTGGGATCTGCTGCCCACCCCAGTGTCAGGAGACGGAGCTAAAGGGAGATGGGAGCGGAGGAGATGCACCTGACAGGCTGCAACAGATCCAGGTAACAACTGTGAGCAGGTGGCTGTGGCTGGGAGGACACGGTGACCCTCCACGCACAGCACCAACAGGCCGTGTGGTCTCACCTGGTCTAGAAGCATCACGGAGGATTTGATGATCTCGCGCCATTTTTGTAGCTCTGAGTCATGATACTTCTGCTGAGATTCTAGTAACTGGGCCCATTCTGTCTGAGATTGGGGTAACCTGTCAGGCAGAACATGAGCAAGAGTGAATCTGGGGAAACCATGGTCAAGGGGGAGCAAAGTGGGCTGGCAGGGGAGGGGGGCTGCAGCTTGCATCAATCTCTGTCTAATCCTTCCACCCTAAAGAGGCAGCATCTAGATGCACTTATTATTTTCCTAAATTGGATACCAATATTAGCCTGCCTTAATTGTGGTAATTAACAGCAAAGATGTGCCTTTTGCAGACGTGCTCTAGTGCGGCTGGAGCTGAACGCCCACGTGCCAGAGGGGGCAGAAGGCAGCACGCTGTCACTGCTGGGGAGGTGAGAACAGTGAAAGGTGGCACCAGGGCCCCTGACAGGGACTGCAGTGTGCGCTGCCGGACAGGTACTAGCCTTGTGCAGTTTGTTTGGATTTTTTTCATTTCCCTAGACATGCTATGTTGGCCATCATCTCAATACCACGCTTTCTTCATTCTGAGTAACAGCAGCACCAGTTCTCTCTGTAGCGGCAGCCAAGTGTAAGTACCAGCCCCCTCCCCTCAGGCCTAATTAATCCTCCACAACAGGGCTGGAGGCTGCTGAGTGGAGGTGGCTCAGCGCAGCTGCAAAGCTGTCTGGCCACTGACAGGAGGATCCCCAGGCCTGGCTGCCCAGAGCTGCTGCTCAGGGCCAGAGGAAGGACGTCGGTGTGCCCGGTGCATAGGTGGAGCTTGGCTGGGACGAGGCGAGGATAAACTCCGTGGAGCAAAGCGACGCAAGGAGCGGAGTCGAGGCAGAGAGCACAGGACTTGGCGATGGCAGGAAGGCGCTGCAGAGGCACCCCTCTCCCCTAAGAGGTAGGGTTGTTTTTGTCTGCCCGCAGCTTTTAAGACAGCTAGCTCTCTCTCTACTGCTTTTTCTTGGGCCTTGCTAGTTTCTAAGACAGCTAAATCTTTGTCTTCTGCTTTCATCTCTTGGGCTTTCCTTATCTCTAAGAGAGAGGGATCTTCGCTGCTTTGTCTTCTGCTTACCTCTTGGGCTCTGCTATTTCCTAAGATAGCTGGATCCCTCCTCTCTTAGCTACTGCCTGCTGTATACACCTCCTAAGCTCTACAGACTGTAGTGGAGACTTTCAAGTCTCCTACCCTGGAGGCTAAGCAGAGCAGCTTAAGATGGATGGCCTTCCTAGGGGGAAGGGAGAGCTCCCCAAACTCCTCCCTGCAGCGAGAGCTCCCTCAAGTTCCTTCTTCTAGCACTGTAAGTTAACAGCCTCATTGGTTCCCCTCTTACCTTGGCAAATGGGCAGAATGGGGGCACCTCTGCCGTGCCTTCCTGCCACGTGCCGTGCTAACTGCCTCACCTCCACTCCTTGCGTCGCTTTGCTTTGCTCCACGGAGCTTTATCCTCTCCTTGTCTCAGCCAAGCTCTGCCTACACGCCAGGCGCACTGCGGTCACCTGCCTGTGGCCCTGCGTGGCAGCTCTGGGCAGCCAGGCCTGGGGATCCTCCTGTCCAGGGCTTGAGGGCTTGCATCTGCCCTGCCCAGCCAGCTCCTGACCTGGAGATTAAACAAGGACATGTTAAGTGTGACAACCAAAAAGCACTGCAAGTGAAAAATGGACCCACTCCCAATGGTCAGTAATCCTAGACTATAATAAATAGCTCTGCTACTAATAAATGTTGTTTTCTGTGTCTAAGCAGAGAAGCCACATACTTAGATTCAGAGTGGGTTGGGGCAGTGAGTAGTCCCCCAGACTACTTAGTACCACTCCTAAATCTCATTAGCACCCAAAGATAATGTCCTCAGAGCCTCAGACTGAATGCTTCTGAGCACACCCCACCTTGGACCCAGCAGATGGATTTGGTCTAATCCACAGCAACTGCAGTTACAACACAATAAAGTTAACTGTGCAGGGGGGAAATAGGGCTACCCACCCCTATAATTACAGTACATGCACATTACAAACAGCATCTAAGTCAGTCTGGTATTCATACTGAATACCATAGTCAGTAGTGGTCCAAATAAATACCAAGACTGCCATAGGGAGATAAAGCAGGAAAAATCACTGACTGGATCTGTGGGAAAGTTGCACAGCTATTACCGGTAAAATAGCAAGCCTTCCCTAACAAGAAGTGGAAAGCCCATAACATAAGACAAGTAACACGCAAACTCTTCTGCTAACTGTGTGTAAAGTCAAGACAAAGTCAGCAGAAGAGGGAATCACTGCAGCTACACAAAAGGATGTCCAGAAAGGGGACATAAGACCAAAACACCATAGCAAAGGGGATCATGATGTTCCCAATTTCAACTGCTGCCCGCAGAGGAGAAGCTGGTCAGGCAGGACACCTAGCATTTATGTACAGAAAAGGCATTCACCTAAACTTGCCAGAAGGAATTCAAAACGCCAAATTGCTGGTCATTATTAAACAGCTCTGGGCCATCAGGTCACCACTGTAAAATGCCATCTACCAAAAGGTGCTCTGGAGGGCACCCTGGGAAATGCTGACTGGCGCTGACTGGCAGGTCCACTTCACCTCTAGACAAGATGGGGGAGTCTATATAATAAAAAACGATCCCAACATATACTTGTCAGCGTGCTTTCTGCAAAAGGAAATGGGAAATACTGCCTACAGCCTTGAGCTCTCCTCACCTCAAATAGCACACACCCAGCGGACAGTGTAATGAAACAAGATGTTCAAAAAGCCTTGGGCAAGGCTCCACACTATCAGTTATTAGAGAAACTAAGTCAATCTGCAATGACATTTCACTGCTTACCATCTAGTACCCCTCCAGGGAATGCTTAGGTCGTTATGGAGCACTCTGTCCTCCTAGTGCGCTCTCTTTTCCTCCTATGTTGTAACAACTTGCTGATAGCTAGACCCACACCTTTCAGAAATCTTTCAACAATTAATTGTGTCACAAGTCCAAATTCTTATCTGGGTACAAAGAGGTTTCTTCTAAACACTGCTTTGACTGTTTAGAGTTGAGCCATCAGAGAAGGGGAGGTGACAACCTTGGCCCAAGATTACAAAACATTTCTTTGTACAGCCTGTGTCCTCAGATAAGTGGGACCCTGCGAAGAAGCAGAGGTTGCCTTAACTTGCTCTCTTCTGCTGTAATTGTTCAGCACTTTGGATCAGGAAATACTGGGCAGCCCCATAGCTTCAGCTATCTACCCACTTCATCTGTTACACACAACAGGGAAGCAATCTACCAGACAGCTCTGAGCTGTGGTGTCCTGGTAAAGCCTCTAACATCTGTAGGAAACATGCAAGAAGAGGCAAAGACAAAGCTGGTGTGACAGTACCTCTCCTGGAGCCGCAAGCCCTGCCATGCTGTGAGCGTCTGGGTAGTGTACTCCAACATCCAGAGTTTGTAGAACAGCATCATATTGAGAATGACCAGCAACACCAGACTGCAAATAAAGAAAAAAAACAGTTTACTGTGAGCACTGCTGCCCCACTGCCTGCCTGTCACACGTGGGGAAACATCCAGAGCTTTAATGAGGTTTCTGGGGCCCAGGTCCACGCTGAATGTGAGTGGGAATTTAATTTGTGTAAGGGCCAAGTGATCAGAACCCAAAACTTCACCATGTGGGAGAGATGTGTGAGCAAGGACAGACGGACAGGGATGACAGATGGATGAGACAGGCTGGCTGAGTGGATGTGCTGAATGCAGAGAAAGGTGGGGAAATGGGAGAGTAAAGAGGTTTTAAAAAAAAAAAAAAAAAGACAGTACCTGAAACAGATCCTAATGGGAGCAGGGAAGAGAAAAGACGGAGTAGCTGCAGGTTAGAAACAGACTGACAGAGAACGGGAGAAACTGGGCTGAGCAGAGAAGGTTTATAGACAGTACAGAAGATAAATGGCAGGGAAGAGGGAAGAAAGGAATAGGGAGAAAAGACGCCAGAGGAAAAGAAATAACTGGGCTTGCGATTAACGGTGGAATTCACCCAGGAAAAGATGAGCTGTGTGTGGCTCCTGTGGACATGTACAAAGCGCCCATTGCGGGGCACTAGCACAGAAATGCACGTTGCACACATCCTGCCCTACCCGCTCCCACCTTATGCTAAGGTGGGAACACCACCGCAGGCTGGACAGCCACTGAGTTTACCAGATACTGCCACGCTCCTCTCTTCCCTCCTCCACCGCCACGCATGCATTTCCACTCTCTTTCCCAGCGCGAGTGGTGGCTCAGGGAATGGGCTCAAAAATAACATGCTCGTGCCTGTCTCAGAATAGTGCAGCTATTCTGCTGGAAGAATGGCCTCTCTATAACCCAGCTCAGGCAGGCGGATAGCAACCGGCCAGAAAAGTATTCTGAAAACATTACAGAGAGCTCCTTCAGCACTCTAAGCTAGTAGCCTGTAAGGAGAGAGCATCATAAAGCGTTTGTGCCTTGCTACCCACCTGTCTAGCCACAGAAGAGAGCACCAGGCTGTCTACCCAAAGCATCTGTCACTTGGCTTGTCACATTTCTCCAAGTGCTCTGGGTCATTGCTGTAAACCTCTGCAGTTGTCGTCCCCGTTGGGAAAAGGAGATGCAGAAAGGTGCTCAATTTGAGACGGTAACTAACCTCAGTCTACCACTCTCAGCTTCTTCACACCTCACTAAAAAGTGAGTGGAGCTTAAGAAAAGAATGAGCACAAGTTCTGCTGTACCTCCAGGGTTAATATCAGGTTCTTAGTTTCCTTAATGATGGAAAGAAACCTGCTATAGCTGGCCTGCTGCTGTAGATTGTAGTTCTTCACAGCACTGCTCCGGCTACCGCTGCAGCACTCACCCATGAAAGCTACTGGCAGCCTGAGACACAGCGAGACCATAAACACTGCTGGGTTGTCCGCATTTATACAAGGGCCCCATGCCCGACTCACTCCGAGCACACATCCAGCAAGTCCATGGCTAGCAACTGGGAAAAGTGGTGGCAGAGAAAGGACACAAACTAAAGCATAGTTCTTGCTGCCGAACTAGTGAAACCGTGCCAGTCTCTCTTGCCTCATGTGTTTCTATTCTTACTTTGCAGATAGCATCTTCAAACAGTCCAGCTCCTTTCTGAGATAGTATCTCTCACCAAAATCACTGCCCAGGATCAGACATTGCGAAGTACCCAAATAGGTTTTGGCAGTCCAGAGAAAAGAACAAACAGACTCCTCACATACACCAAGCCCTGTTGTGGTAGCACGGTAAACTGCTGGAGAGCTTTGCTTGGTCATCTTTCATGATAATAGCTAGCTTGTTATTTAAGTTAGGAAAAAAAAATAAAAAACACAGTTTTTAGATGTCACTTTAGGTGAAGAAATTAATCAAAATCTCTAAAATAAAAAATCCTCTTACTGCTTGTCAGATTTTGTCTAACTGTTGACTTGCCTCTCAAAACTGAGGGAAAGAAGAGACTTTAAAAAAAAATAAATCTGGAAAAACCTACAGAGCCAGCTCAGTGACTGGCTAAGCACTGGCCAAAGCTGGGATCAAGCCAGACGAAACAGCTGATGGAACATTTGGGGGAAATTTTAATTCATTCTTTTCTGCCTGTCACTGTTTTACTCTGCTGAGTAAAGCTTGGGACCAGAGAGGAAGTAGAGAAAAGAAAAAAATGGCACAGGGGAGTGCAGGCCACCAGAAACATGAGAGGACCAAAGTAAAGGTAGAGCAAAAAAAATTACTTACACAAAACTGATGACGAGGAGCAGCTTGGAGACACTCTGCAGGTGGAAGCCACTGGGGCTCTCCTCAGGGATGTGCCGTGTCTGAGTGGAACCTAAGGAGACAGATGGGTTTGTTCAGGCTATGAAATGCTGCCCAAAGGGAAGGGCAACATTTTTCTTCTACCCACCCCTCCATCTTACTCAAAAAATCATAATGCGTCCATCGCTCTGCAAATCCCTGGCCCCTCTGCCCGTTAACCTTCCATGAACACAGCTCCAGTTTGTCTCTGGAGGTGTCCAGCTCTCCACCCCCAAGTGTGAGGTCCCTGCAGTCCCTCACCTGCCACATGCTTGATTCGGTGAGCAACCTCCTCATCCGTGGGGGTGGTGACGGGACTCAGCACCTCCTCCAAGTGCGGCACCCGCAGGTGGGGATGGGCCCGTTTCCGCCGGCGGACGGTTGATTGCTTGCTCACTTTCTCTTTGGGGGATTGTCGGTGGACCTCAGCCAGGTATGTGCTCTCGGTTTTGGTCAGTTCACTTTCTGCAGAGGCAGCGAGGAAAGAAAGCATTTAATAGAGATGGCACCAGCCTTGCAAAGATACAAACCCCTGGCACGGCTGCTGGATGGAGTTCAGCTGGGCCAAGCACCCTGGTGGGGTCTGAGGTGGCTGTGCTGGGGTACGCACTACAGCTCCCTTACACCTTCAGCCAAACCCTGACCCCAGACTGCCTGCACTCCTGTCAGAGAGGAGCTGATGGCCAGCAAGTACTACCAGCTGCAGTGGCAATGACTTTGGCTGGCCCTGTTTAAAAGCCCCTCTGAAGCCTAGTCCCCAGAAGGCTGGCAGCAGCTACCACGCCGTTACGCTGCCTGCTTGCAGGGAGGCACACACAAACCGTAAGAGTGTGCCCCTGTCGTGGCCGCAGCTCCAGACCTTGCCACTCTTACCCAAATGACGGAAATAATCTTCTAGGCCGCTCCAGAAATTTTTCTCGATGAAGGATTTCACCAGCCCCCATGGCTGTTTTCTGTAACGTAGTTCTGTGGAAACCCTGTGTGGAAAGGGGAAAGTCACTCTCAATTTTGCTTTCAGGAGGTTACATAAATTCACACTCCTTTGTCAATGTATATATAAAAAATAATTATGCTCACACTTAGTTCTGACACGGTTTCAGCCCTTTGTGTTTCTAGGTGGAAGCACTGCATGAGAAGTCCTTCCAAAGGCAGTGGCAGGAAGGCCTCAAAAGGACTCCCAAGACCTTCAGCCATGGGGCGGGCAGACATTTAGATTAATTATCAGAGCAAAACACAAACACCTCAGTTTCCCCTGGTACCAAATTCCACTGCTTGTCCCCCAAAGTGCTTCTCAGAGGCACATTCTTAGTGCATTTAGTTTGTTTTGTATGGCAGCTGTCCCTGCTTCAAAGAAGGGGGCAAGAGAAGTCTGTAAATTCTTCTCCCTGACCCAAATGTAACTCCCGCAACAGAGAAGTGGGGCTTAGTTCTCCCCAGCCCCTTCTACCACTCCAGAAAGAAGCACTCCCACCCCCAGGTGACTTTAGATCGTCAGTAAAGCTGTTTATCCCACCAGCAGCGTACCTGAGTCGGCTTTTGTTTCTGGCAACACGAGTCAACGTGTAGCGGTTAATGGTGTAGAAATAATCGTGGTAGGGGACGTCGTGAGTTAGCACCTCTGCATCTATGACATAGCACTCGCTTTCTTGGCTGGCTTTGTACATTGTCTGTATAAAAGAGCATGCAAGGCAACCGTTAGGCTGGTCAGAACAAGGCTTTGATAGGCACCTTCACTAGCACTTCAAAAAACAGCTCTGCCACAAACAGGAGACCGTGCCCATGCACAGCCCCATCTCTGCAATTTCTCCATAAACAACTCACCTTTTGGGCCGGCCTACTCAAGGAACCAGAATGTCTCGCTCAGGTGTTTCCAAGGACATACTTCAAAAGGGGCATTCAGTTCCAGCAGCTGAATCCCCAGTTTTTTGTCTCAGATACGCAGTTACACTGTCACACGAGGACCGATTTTGTGGGACCTCGTCTCACTGAACTAAAGTCTGGCTTGCCAGAGAGCAGCCCCATCTAAAATGAGAGCTGAGCCCGCTCTGAGCAGAGGCGCTTTCTAGCCTGAATTACTCTGATTCTAAACAACAGAAGAGCACGTCAGACGTTTCTTTAAAAAAAAATGACATGAAGAACATGAAGAGCAGCAAGCTCAAGACAAGAAAGCAAATCACAGACCTGTTCCTACAAAGCATACCCCTGCTGCCCTTTCACATACCTGCGTCTCAGTGACAGTGGCAGTTTTGGGGGCCAAAGGGTTGGTGAGGGTAATGGTATAGAGGATCACTCTGGTCTGATTGCCATTTTCTTCCTTCTTCCAGGGATGAAAAATAATATCTGAGAGGAGAAAACAATATTCCATCAAAGTAACTTAAAGCAACCTCAGGTCAGTTCCCTAGTAAAAGCATAACCAAGCTCAGGAGAGTATTTCCTTTCCTCTAGAGAGCTTGGCTGCAAAAGTGCTAGAGCTCAACTGAGTGTGAAGGAAAGGTCTCCTGTACTAAACATGGTCACTGCAGGGATGAGGTGCATCCTCTGCCAAGATGTGATGGGAATATCTCTGCCTGAGGCTGTTTTCTGGTGGCTTTGCCTTGACTTGGCAGAATCCTGCAAGTCTGCTACTCAGAGGGCTAAGCAGAGCAGCTGTAGAGAGCCTCATTGTAGTATGGCTTCAGACTGAGATGTGCCTGAGGAATTAGAAATGTGGGGAGAATTTTCCCCTCTCTCAGTATATGGAAAGGGAAGGAGGCTGATGCCATCGCTCCTTTTGCAAACCTGCAGTTACAGGGAAAGAAGGGCTGCAGGATGCCCAGGAACACTCTGCATCATCAACTACACAGTCTGTGCCAGTGTCTGGAGTAGAGCTAGAAGAGCTTTTTCCACAGGATGTTAAGCCTTGAACACAAGATCAGGCCGTGGCTGATATTAAGAAAAAGACAGAGAATCTGATTCTTCCACAAACTTACTTAGGGCTCTTAAAAAATAAACCCAGATAGCCAAACAAGGCTCATTCTACCTGCTTTTGATTACTGTCAGTACAGGCAGGTGCGGTCCCAAGACCTCACAATATTACCCAATCCCTCTATCATCAGCCAAAGTTGCACCTGCAAGGCATGTGCTCAAGAACTAGAAGCTGAGCCCTGCTCTGTGCCTTGCAGGGAGCACAGCCTCTGTCAGCGACTGGGCTTTGCCACCGGCAGCTTACCAGAGAACCGACGCTGTTCCATGAAGTCTCTCTGGAACTGAGAGTCCGTGAAAAGCAAGTCATACAGTTTGTCCACGCTGAAGTTGAACACTTCATTCACGTACTGACGGCCATTCAAATCCTCGTAAAAGGCCTGGACTTCACCTGTGGGGAAACAGGCCCACAAGCCCATGATTCTCTGTGCCAACCTCCCAGGCTGTGCTTTTACAGTCCAGGACAATATTTTACAGTATTTTCCTTTGTGAAGAAGGAACCCAAAGGAAGTGCTTCTATCCCTTTCCCACCACTGATCCCAGGACAATACTTGGAATATCAGGTGGGGTAATTAACTACATGGCATTATTTTAGGGACAGCCTTACAAATATCCCACAGATTCACTTTCTGCAGCCCAGGCCAAGAATTCTTTGCATCTTCTGAACTCTTAAGGCCCAGAAAAAGAATTCAGTATTTGTTGCCCCAGGCCCTCACTGAAAGAGACAGGGCAAAACACGACACCAATGGAAGGGGTTTCTCCCTGCACACCTTCATCGTGGGTCTCAGACGAGTCGCTGAGCTCTGTGGGAATGTCTTCATTGTCATTGAAGTCCAGGGAAGGGGAGTTCACAGGAGCAATGATCTCTATCTTCTCTCCCATGATATTTGCAATGCCGAGGTCTTTTTCCACAGGACTCTCTGCTACTGCCTCCTCCTCTTCTGGTAGCACCCCATCAAACTGCAGCAAGGACAGAACATAATGAAGGCAAGACTAGCACCTAGAAACTGGTGGTTATTTCTGAAAACTATTTACATCTGTGGGCCAATTTTCATACCTTTGAACATTTGGCCTCAATGTGGCTGGAAATTAAATAATGGAGAGGTGGCAGCTTACCATACAGTATTTGGAAAACACATGGACATATTAGACCACTTCCTCTCAAAAACGTATATATGTATAATTCAAGCTTGGGACATATACAAGGCTTTTTGTTTGTTAGACAAGCGCACAAACAACACAGGTTTTGTCCCAGACAAAAACACTATACAAAACCAAACACTGTACAGCTAGGAAAATCTGAGTTCAGGTTATATTTCAACAAGGTCTGCCCTGCCACAGTACCATGAAGGTGCACACTGCTTCCTAGGGAACGACTGGAGCCAGAGGAGGAATTATAACCCCTTTATCTTCAGTGCTCCATTTCTTTTAATCTAAAACTACATGTGGGAAAATACCCTTGCTGCTGAGAATCCTAATGTACTGACTTTAGGTCAGGCATGGTTTACTTACTTTTCCTTTGGCAAATGCCATGCCCTCAAACATTACTAACACAAGGACCATGGTCAGCTACAGTGGAAGAGGAGCTTTAGGGCAAACAGTCGCCTTGTACATTCAAGCACTGCCAGCGAAATCCCCGTGAAAAGGATTCCAGATGCCACTGCAGTGGAGGAAGGACACTTACCGAGGCTGGTGCTTCGCTGCTTCCTGTAGATGTCAACGTGCTGGCAGTGACAGATTTCTTTGGCAGCTGAGGGCTAGCTTCTGGCTTGGCCTCCATGCTGCTCTTTGAGGAACTGTCATTGACTTCATTCTCTTCCACAGGGATTTCTTCACAGTAGCTGAGACGCCACAGAGAACACACGTTTTTATGTTTACCCCTCTCAGTACAGCTACAGCTGGACACACAGAGCAAGTAAGAATATTTCTATGCAGTTTCCAGTGTGACCGGAATCAGAAACGGCTCAGTGCAGGGGAGATCAAGCCCAGACTTTTCAGGTGTTTGTACATAGACTGACAAGCATCAGCACTCATTGACCACGTAACACGCTGTCTGGCCCAGTGAATGGGGTATTTTGGCATTTACAGAATCGCTCATCTACTTCAGCAAGTAGAGAGGCAACCATTTCAGTTCCTACTGATTTCCATGAGGAAATGGTACACTTTCAGCTTTTTAGCCCTTAATCCCTAAGGCCAAATATTTTCCCAGAACCCAAAATCTCTCACTGGGAATGAATTGCAGTTTGAGGTATGCCAATATATAAGGACTCTTGCTCTCCTGAGGCCATCTTTTCTTCATGACAAGCAGATTTCACTCTTCCGCACTCACCCCATTGTGTTGAAGTCATCATCAGGAGGCACATAATCTTCATCATCGCTGGTCAGACCTAGCTCGTTCCCATAACACTGGTGGACAAAGTGCCAGAGCTCCTTTGGACAGAGAGGCTAAAAGAAGGAGCAGAGCACAGGGTACATTTTCACCTGAGAAGACTAAAAGATAATGAATATGCCACACTTCACACTTAAACTGGATCTCACACTGCAAGTGTTAATTCAGTATTGCCTAAACAATTTTCATGTTTGACTTCTGCAGTAGGCAATGGAAGTGAACAGCACTGAGGATTTCTCGTTTTTCTCCTCCGCGCAGCAGCTTTTTCTCAGTATGAGTCAAACCCCAAAACGCTGGCATTTTGATTGCCATCAGCCCATTATTTCTTTCTCAATCTGGAATTATGACTGTCAGGAATATTACATTTCTTGCCCTGAAAGCAGAAGCGAGAGGTTCTGACACATCCTGCTGATGGGAGGTGAGAACTTTCTGATGGACTCACCTCTTCGGAATTCCAGCGATGCCACAAGGTGGACTGAGTGTTACTGGGAGCCTGGCCAGCCCCATGGGCTGCAGGCATACGTTTATGTCTTAATACAGTGAGGCCAAGTTGGCACAGAGATTGCCCTGATCAAGTAGTAAGAGGCCCTTTTGCCAAGTAAGCCTTCGCTGCCAGCTCAGGTTCTGCCCTAAAATCTGACTTTGTTATTTCTCCAGGTCACAAGCTCAGGTTACCGAAGACACTGTCAGAAAGCCAACAGAAGGCTACACCCGGAGCAGCACAAGAAATGAGATCTCCCACCACTACAGTGCTGTGCATGTAATAATGTAAGCAATAAATCTGTGTTTTCTCCCACATGTGTTTTCTGCTGTGTCTCCATTTAATGTCTCCTCTACCACACCAAACCCCAACATATGTTGAGTTTTTCTCCCCTTCAACTTTGTTTAAATGAAAACTACCTAAAGATTACACCTGCTGGGAAAACTATCTGAAACAGCAACAAAGAGAAACATTTCCTGCTGCAGTTTAAAATCAAGAAGGGTTACTACTGGGAAAAGACTGTATTGTATCTCTGGTTAAAAAGAAAAAATGAATTATCAAGACCTTTCACAAAAGCCCAGCTTTTTACAATGCAAGTTCGTTGATTCCCACATGACTGCATTCTGGAACCCTCAAGAAATGGGTCGGTGAACTCGTGATTTAAGTGTGTGCTGCATGGATGAAAGGAGATGGATTTTTACCCGCGAGAAACTTATGACCAATGACAAAGATTTCTTGGTAATGAGAAAAAATAAACCTAGTGAACTTTTTCAGAGTTGCTGGCGTAAACTTTTTTCCATAGTTACTGTACGTGATAAGGCAGGAAATTTTTAATCTAGCTCCTAAAACTAGCAGTCAAAAGTATGGAAAACACTCAAATGAGAGACTTTTATCCAGAAACATATCCAGCTGTTTTACCTTCTTCCCCCATACACTCTCTTTAATTCACATGTTAGCAGAAAAACCACGCTAGGCTCTTTCTCCCTCCCTCCTGCCAGGCGTGGATCCTTCATTTGGCAAACGAGCTCCCTCAGTGTTTCCTGCCTTTATCACTCCAAATCTTAGTTCCTGTTTGCCATGACCTTGAAACCAAGGGCGCTGAATTTTGTAATAAACTTCAAAGGGCCGATTAAATTACAGCATCTGATAGCAACATGAGCTGCCCAATGCAATTTGATCCTTTGCCTACTAAATACTACCCCAATTTCAGGACGGGGCATTCTAGCACTTGATTACTTCAGCATCCCAGTATGGTATGAACTCAAGCCCTGAACATCTCCAAATGCTGGCAGCCCTGTACGATCAGTTTGTGAGTCTTATTCCTGGAGTGAGGCCAGAAATACTCACTGGACATTGGAACAGATACTCAGAACCAAATATAGGATATACGGGGTCTTTGACATAGCAAGTGCATATCCTTGCTTTATTTTAAAATCCAACCTACTGAGCCTTTACCCAATGCACCCCGCACCCACTATCGTGTTTGGTTTTGGGATGTGCTGAACACATGCTTCTTTCCTGGCCTATCTTGAACTCCACACTGCTGAAGAACAGACGTCCTAAGAACTTTGCCAGTGCAGTGAGCTATTTCTGTTGCATTTTGAACTGCTTTCTTCTAGGCTGTTTCACTTGTATTACAGACCTGAACAATCTCCTTCCTGATTGCTTCCACACCTCAGCAGAGGCAAAGAGACATCTACTGTGTGTGTAAGATGTGTCTGTGGGTAGACAGAACTCCATGCAAAAAGAGACACTTGCACCTGCAGCTACGTACCTGCTCCACCTAAACACACACGTACTTACTGTCCCTACGTCTTTTTTTTATGTATATATGCTTGTCACAGGTAATGTGCTTCTGCATAAATCCACCACCTCCCTTTCATCCCCCCCAACACTGAGATGCTGGTCTCTGTACCTTGTCAAGGAGAGCGTTCTGCCAGAGTCTGAACATCATCATGTACGTCCTGTCTCGAGCCCCAAAGGAAGTAAAAAAGTGCTGAATGGGAAGAGATGGAGAGAAAAATCAGTTCAGAAAAGGCCCAGCAAAGGGATGAAGAGGCACACCTGCTTGGATCATTTTCCAGAAACAGCACACAGAGGGACTGAACAAGGCACACAGCGCTGCTGCTCAGCTCCTGGGCACAGACTGAAGTCCATGGAGACTTCACGGCGAGGCTGAGCGCCTCTCAACCCACAAAGCTGGTCTGAGCACAGAAACAGCTCAGTTAGCTGTGTGCTACTACATAACCCAGATCTTCTACTTCCTCCATGCCCACACGCGGGCTACATGAGTTCCCGACTCAGCTCAAGCCCCAGGTCTGCAGAAGCTCTGCACCCAACCCTTTTCCATTAGTGCTTTCTCCCAGGCCCCACGTACCACAAGCAGTCAGTTTGGAAAACTCCCATGGAGGTGGTGTTAACACACTTACACTCCCTTGCCCCTGACACCCACAAAGTGCAGGCTTCAAGGATGTACCTTTTCAGTGTCAGTGCAAACTTGGATGGCATTAGGAATGAGCCGTGCTGTTTTTTCCTTGGTCATCGAGCAGATATCCTTCAAGCGAACTGTCAGCTACAGTCAGAGCCATGCAGAGAGGGGAAGGCAGAAAAAGAAAGCAGGTAATGAGAGACACTGGTGAGAAAGACGATGGAAAGAGTGCTTTTAAAGTTGTCAGCAAATATACTGACGTAGAACACATGCTCCGTGTGCCAGTCGGAGAGCCTTACCAATGTCTCCCAGCGGAAGATGTTGCTGTAAAAGCAGATCCAGTTTTCAGAGAGGTAGAGGCGGCCCTGCAGGAGAATGTCTCTTTGTAGTGCACATGAGTAATCTGTGGGTGAACAACACATGGTAATTAAGGAGCATCAAGATGAGAAGACAGGGCAGCCTAAACGTGAGGATAAGCAGCAGCACCAAGAGAAGAAATTACCTGACACAATCCTGCAGAAAGGATTGTAAGCCAGAAGGAACTGAGCCATAGCTGCTGTTCTGCCCACTAGGTTACGATTTCTCCCAAGGGCATGCCACAGACAATCTCTCTTAGAGGTAAAACTATCTTGCCTTGTTAGCTGGTCATTCAGTAGCATTCTGTCTCCACATTTTAACCTGGGTTTTCCTTCTCACCTTCTAGCGTCATCACTCATTTCTCTCCCAATTTAAGCCTACTAAACAATTTCTAGTCCTCTGCTAGTCTGTGCGTATTGCAACAGTGTGAGACATGGTATGAGATCACCAGTTACATTAGATAAAAGAACAGATGCAATGCAGTAGGCAATTGCTAATTAGCTGCAAGGCCAAAGCCTAGATGAACACAGGAAGAGTCATGAGTAGGGAGCAGCAGGGATGTACAAAGGAGCTTGAAAAAGGGAAACTCAGGGCCATGCATGTTGAGACAGGCAACCCTGACCAACTGAGGAAAGAGCTCAAACACTAACGGGTTTGGGGAGCACTGCGGAGGAAAACATACACCTGAAGTCAGCAGGAGACAAGGCTGTAGCTGATACTGATCAGCTGTGCTCTCCCTGAAGTGAAAAAAGTGAAATCCATTAGAAACAGTGAGGAGGGGGACTGTCTGTGCACAGGAAAGAGACAGTTCCTTGGTGACAATCTCTTAGAAGAGGAAAAAGCTGCATGTACGTGTGCTGGATTTCCTCACAAAATCACGGGCCAGCACAAAAGAGCACGGCACAAGAGGACGGTCCTTACCTACAATGAGACGCTCCGTGTCGGGAAGATGCTTGAAGAGTTTCCTGAAATCTTCATTCCGTTGTTTGTAGGTTGGACTCAACACCTGCAAATAACAGAGCGCCTGTTAAAGAGAGGGGCAGGCATGAGTACAGAGAAACGGAGTGGGAAAGCAGGAACACCTAGGTAAGGAGAAGGGGGGTCAGATGCACTTACAAAGCACGAGGCCAGGAGCTCCCATCACAGCAGGCACAGGTGGGAGGATCTGGGATTTAGTGCATTAAGTGAGAGGAAGAGGAGAACCTGACTTGGAAGAGTACGCACAGAGCAGAAGGCCTATGCCTTTGTCTGCAGTGCAGAACTGCATGGAAGCTGCGGATGCAGAGGAAATCCCTTTTCCTGCAGTCACAGACTGTACAAGGTATGATGCACGCCCTGTCTGCAATTCCTCAGCTAGCTGCCACTCCTCAGCTCTCCAGGAACAGCATCGCAACCCCGGGCCATAGGTGCTTCAGTGTAGCTGCAGCCCTGCCAGGGGAGCTCAAACGATCACTGTCAGCTCAGGAATAATGCAGTCATGCCCTCTCCTCTCCCCGTCGAGTGCTCCACCTGGCAGTTAGGGAACCCACAGCTATCTGCTGGTATAGGGGGAACACCTCTGTGGGGTGCAGAAGAGGCTTGCACAGGGACTTGACTGTGTTTTGTGTTTATTCTGCAGACACCTGGCCTCACGGAAGGCATCAAATAAAACCGCGCTGTTGGCTGGAGGGAGATCAGGAGCTGGCTTCTTTCTGCTGTTTACTAAACTTTGATGTGACTCTGTCCCAGGACCGACAGTTCTAGCCAAAGGCCACCTCCTGCATGCCACGCACGTGCTGACAGCAGCTCAGAATAGCCAGAACTTCTGAAGGCAGAACTGACTGAAAGAGAGGCAGGTACAATTTCAGGAGGCCCGTGTCTCTCCTCTAATCTCTCCTGCTCTTTCTCCCACAAACGCAGGGAAGGCAGAGCAACCTGGGGGACAAGCTCTTCCCTCCAGATCTCACTTTCCTCTCAACAACCCCTTCCTACCTCTTCCAGCTGCACAACACTACTCTCCCAATACAGAAAGGTGGGCATGCATCACAGCCTCCAGCAAGGGGCCCCCAAATGAATGTGATTATAGAAGGTAGTTTCTGGTTGAGAAACTGCGGAGGAGTGCTGAAGGGATAGGAGGAATGTGAAGGTTATTAGCCTTACAAAACTGTCAAATGCTGTCAAAGAAAAGAAAGAAGCACAGACACCCCCACCCAGCTCCCCCCCAAAAGCATTCCCTCTTCCACACATCATTTCAATGAACTAACGAACTAGAAACAATACTTTTTAACATCTTAGCACTTCAGATATTTGTTTCAGACCTGTGGGCCTGAAGGAAGGTGTCTTGATTCCGAATAAAATCTACAAAGCAGCAACTGACAGAAGTATCATTCCACTTACCAAACTTCTAGCCTGAATATCTGGAAAAGACCTTGGCCAGAGACGGGCTCCAGTAAGAGCCTAAGCCCAAGATTTCCTGGGACAAGCAGAGAGGATGGGAAAGGAGGGAGGAATAGATTATAATCAGTGCTGAGCTCTGGGTTTAATGCGTTACAGACCAGACTTAGCTGTTCTGTCTCCATGGGGAGCCCTGCTCCCTTCCCTTCCCCACAGCTGGGGATGTTCTGACCCGTCCAAAGCCTGCACTGCAACAGACGCTTCTGCTTAGCACCAGAACTTCTGTTACAGCGAAAAACAGCTCAGTTTAGAGACACTCACAGCTAGAATTTCATCTGATCCACTGCTGACATACTCCTGGGACAAGTCGACAAGCCCGTCCAGGTCCGAGAGCAGACTTGAGAGCTCTTGATGCAGCACAAGATCCCAGAGAGCCTCGCACTCCGGCAAGGGATCCATAGCGTCCCCTCCGCGCTCGCACAGCTCCCCGTGTTCCCAGGCAGACTGCTTTTCCTCTTCCTGCTGTCACCGCTTCTTGTTTAGATTCAAAGTCGAAAGAGATACAGCAGCTTGGCAGGAGTTCGTGTGCCTTCCCCTGCTTCCCCACTCGCGTTCAGGTTGTCTGCCCTAGCGGCCTCTGCAGCTCTGAGAGGGGACTCGCCCTGGGGAGGACTTTTTCCAAGTGGCTCATGAGGATAAGCGTGCTGGCGGGCAGCGTTTGCGCTCTTCTGCTCCTGTCTCACCCACTGCTTGCTGTGGGTATCCCTTGAAAAAGGGCTGCAAAAGCGCCGACAGCTCAAGAGGTCCCAGGCAGGTTGTGGAAGGCGTCTGCGACTCCTGAGCCAGCCCCAGTGGCCAGGACTGCGAGCAAGTACCCAGCACAGGTCTGATGGCCAGCACCCCACAGTAACAGGACACCAAACAGCTCAGAGCCTTCAGCTGTTGGTGTTTTTTCCCTGCTTTGAAAGCAGAAAAGCAGCGATTCTTATTCTTGTGCCTGCCTCAGGCTCTCTCCTCTCGTCCCTCTGCTCGGAAAGGCAGCTTTGGTCTTTGGGGAGGTTTCTCATGGAAGGAGCAGGCAGGGGGATACCAAAGTGCCTCGCACATGCTTCCAGTTACTGGAGTGGGGAGCTCTGCCGGCCAATGCCCTGCAGTAACCCAGGCTCAGCCTCCAGCAGATGTTTCCTGTCGTGGAGAGCTGCTGGACACTGCGGTGGGGGCGGCGTGAGGGGAGCTGGGCTAAGGAGGGACCAGCCGAAAGAACAGAGCGATGATGAAATCAGCCCTGCGAGACCCGCGGAGTTAAGAAGTTTTAGAGCTCAGCTACTCCTGCGCCCCCCAAAAAGCCTGGGTCTTTCTAGGTTTCATTCATCAGCCAGATCACTTTGGAAAGGACGAGCAAGGGCTCCCGCAGGCTCCAGCAAACAAACTCCCTGCAGGTCTCGGGAAGATTGCTTGGAGCACAGCTCCCCGTATCCCTCTGCCCTCCATCCCCACGCTCTCCATCTCTGCTCAAGCGTGGAAATGCACAGGAAAAGCCCACGCCACGCCAGCTCCGCTCAGCCACAATGCTGAGCTGTGAGAACCAGACGCCAGCATACTGATGAAAAATCCTAGTTCTTCCTAACAAACTGGGAGCACAGATGTTTCCAACCACACAAAACCTACAAGGGCATGTCTTCACTGCAGGGCCACTGAGTGTAGCAGGGTGCCCGCTGGCAGGGAGGACCATCGAGCTGCTCAGGTGCACCACGAAGGCGTTGCTCCTCGCATCTGCCTGCACTCACCCAGCATCCCCAGTTGAAGGGTGAGGAAAGCAACTTCTGCAGCCCAGGAGGGACAAGGTATTAACACTGCAGACGACTGCAAGGCACCTGTGTTGTTTTACTGAATGGCCTATCTTGCTGGAAACTCCGTATGGGATTGCTTCCAAAAAATCTCACCAGGATGTTTCTCTGTCTCCGCAGCCACCCACCTCTCCCATTGCAGATCTGAATGGCACGAGCGATCGGAAGAGCCAACCCAGAGGTGGTGACAGCAAACATTAACCCTACTGCAAACAGAGAGGGACAGGACAGGATGGCACTGCAATGGGCGGAGGGGAGTTTTCGGGGGGGGACGGGGAGTAAAGCGTGACCCTGCCAGGGCCACGACTCACTGGTAATATGCTGAAAAATCCTCTGGGAGGAAATCTAAAGCAGCTGCTGCTGGGGGATGGGACAGGACAGGGAAGTCTGACAACACAACGGCTGAGGAAGGTAGAGTCTGGTACAGCACACGGCACAGAACACAGGTAGATATAAGGAGGCAGGGAGAAAACCAGGAAGGAAAACCTTAACTGATCTGCGTGACTGATGGACTTGCTCCTAAGCCTTTGTGGAAGACTTGCATTGCCTCTGGACAGATCAGAACTAATGGAAAGAGCAGGATACGTGCCTTGCTTGTGTGGGAGAGTTTAGACCCCACTGACAGCAGGACTGCTGTGCTGATTAATGCCAGCAAAGCAACTGGCCACCTGTCCCACGGCATTTCTTCCAAATCTGGTCAGGTCACTGGGGACTTCCTTCCTTTTTTTTTTTTTCTTTTTTTTTTCCCTTTTCCTTTCTTTTAAAAGTGAAGTAACACCAGAGGGAGAAGCTTCAAAGTAATTACTGGCAGTTTGTGGTAGAGTGAATTTGAATGCATTATCCCATGAGCGTGCACCAGAAGTTCATTTCTATTTTAGTGCCGCTCCACCACAGCAGGCATGCCAGGCCCGGTAATCAATACGCCTGACATCATGGAAACCCCGGGGGGAACTGCCTGTGAAAAACACCTGAAAGCCAAGGAGTTACACTGCTCCAGGAACAGCTTGACAAAATGGTTACTGGCACTGGAAAGCTGAGAGCACGGATTCAGAGAGTAAGGCAGCTCATTCAGCACCTCACTACCTCATCGTCAGGCCTGGGTTTTTGCAATAAGCCCCGTTATAAGATTGCTGGTGCTGAGTCAGACTCAGGCTGCCACCCATTGGGAAGATATTTCTGATGTTTTCCCTAAAACAGTGCTTCATTTCCCTCTCTTGGTCTTAATCCGGGTTATTTTCCTCATTCCAACAGCTGAGATTCCCCCTTCGCTCTGGCATCTATGAGGTCTCCAAGAGGGTGCTGCAAGGAAAGAAGACAGCACACCAAGACATCAAAGGCTGATTTCTTACAGTGCTCAGTCTCCTGATCATTTGATGTTGTTATGAAGCTGCAAGTGCTGCTTAAAAGGCTTCACAAAGAAAGGCCCTCAGCCACCTCCGGACTCCTAATGCACTTTGCTGCAGCTCTCCCAGGGCCTGGGCTCTCTCCTTTACGCAGCTACCTACCAAAACACAAATCCGACCGGATTTATTTTTGAGACATTCAGCTCTGCAAGCTGAAATTGCTTAGAGAGTTCAAAAGTTACAGAGGATACCAACAGTGCACAATCCCAGAAAGGACATTTCCACAGGAGACCACATCGCTCCTTTGCGCTCCTTTCTGCAGTCTCTGGCTGTGATTCTCCTATGGCTTAGAAATTACACGACTGCTTTCCTCTACGAAGAAAAGCTTCAGTGATGTATTACTGCATTCACTGAGCATGTTTTCCCACTCACTTTGCAAACGGTGACATACAGCACGCAGCTCCAGCACTACAGCCAGGGAGAGCCTGCAGAGCTGCGGTCGGAGGGAAATACAGCGAGCAGTGATACCTGAAGCCGACTGTTCGGGTTTGTGCATGGCTCGGCAGAGGCCTTCCCTGGAGCCACTGCTGGGAAAGCTGCCCTGTGTGCACAGCCTTTGTTTGCAGAACTGCAGGTGCAGGGCTTCTGTTGGGGCTTTGACCCACTCAGCACAATCCTTGGTGCAGACTTTGCTCTCCCAAAGACAAGCGGATAGAACCGTACTACTGTTGAACTTTTCAGACTCACCAGGACAGTAAAGGTCTTTGGTAGTACTTAAGAATACCTGAAAGAGGCAATTACTGTCTTCTCACCGTAATTTTTTTCCCCACTAACCACTCTGGAACCGTACTGTACATGGGTGAAGAGGTGGAGGCTCGGGTCAAGTAGAGGGAAAAGCTGTAAGAAGAAAAAAATTGAAGCATGGTTCCAAAAGAGAAGGCAGGTGAAAGGACTGCAAGCAGATAAACACAAGGGAAAGGAGTACAGAGGAGGGCTGACCTTGGGACCTAAATATTAAACTGAAATCCTCATGGACAGACACAGATCTCACATCTTCCCCAGTGTCAACTGCGTTTGCTCTAACTTTTCAAGATCCTCTCTCTTACTCTCTTTTCTGGGAGTATGCTCTACAGATTCTCCTGAGGCATGGCAGCTCCCAGCACAGAAGTAACCCTTGCTATAGAGCGGCAGCTAGAAATGCTGTGGGAAATCAGAGATGCACAGCCTGATTTAGGAACAGTCAGGGAAGCAGAAGGATCACCAGTCCAGCTGACGGAGAAGCAGGCAGAAAAAAATCCTGGTAGATCTGCAAGGCTCAGGGCCTCAACTGGCACTGACCTCAGGACATGAAACCTAAGAGCTCCTCCATGCTCAAACATGAGGCTCTTCACCCAGAGTCCAGCAAGAAAGAGAAAGACAAAAGAGACACTTTTTCTTTTTTAGCACCAAAATGTCTCCAATTTGTCTCTCATTTTAGTGACTTCTGCTGGGTGAGGAATTCCTTCTACCAACTTGTGGAGTTCTTGTATCCCACAGAGCCAGTGCAACCTCATCCTTCCCCACCTCTAAGCACATCACGTCTTCAGAATAAGTCATGTTTTAGTAAACAAAATTAAAGAGAAAACTTGTTTGAGCTCTATTCTTTTTTAAAAAAATCATTTTAAAAATAATAAACCGATTAACAGTAATTCAACATGCAGACACACAATTCCAGTGCAGACACACTCAAACTGCATCCTGATGGATGAGCACGGATGAGTGGGGCTGAATCCAGAGACAACCAACAAACTGGGGTTTAATCCGTAAGAGAAGAAGTTCTTCAAGCCAGAGGTTCCTTGTCTGCTGTTCCTCACCAAAGGCACGAGAAACACCTTGGGAGACTTTTCCTTTCCACTGCTAGTGAACCCAGCCAGCCCAGTGATGTTTGCTTTTCCACCATAAGGGCACAAACACAAAGCAAACCCCGTACGGTTGAGCATATTTATTCTGGTGTTGTTTTCTAACGTTCACTGTGCACCCAACCATCTTGCACTCTTCCTCTGGAGAGCCAAGAAGAGAAAGCACCAAGACCATGAAAGGGCAGGACTCTTGCCAAATCAAGCCATGACCTTGGTTCACTCCCTTTCTCCCACTTGTCAATCTGGTAGGGATGCCAATCCTAAAAAGCACTGCTAGGATCAAGAGGAGAACACACAAGGGTGGAGAAGTCGGTAACATCGTAAGGAAAAAGTAGAGAATAAGGAATCAAGGGAGAGAGAAGGAAGGCTTCCAACTGCCAAAGAGGGGTACAGTGCTACAAAGACAAAAAGACCAGTTAAAAGCAGCAAAAACTGAAGTCATCTTGGAAAACCGGCATTCCGACCACTGATGCTCTGGGGAGCTTTGAGGGCCATGTGCTCTTTGAGGCAACGACTATATTTTTGTTTTGTGTTGTACAGTGCCTGGCACCCAGGGCTGCCAAAGAGACACAAAGAACAATTGTGGAGCATTTGCTGCATGCATAGAGAAGTTTACGTAAAATGATAGTGAGGGGAAATGGGTAAAATGAAACTGTAAAGCCTCACGAAGGGGTAGCCTCCACAGATTCATTTCTACAGCTGCTCACAATGGGGTAAGAAATAGAGGAGTCAGAATGGTCCAAGTGCCAGAAAAATCCTGCCTGGAAGGAGCTGGCAAAAAAAAGAGAAACTCTATCAAGGAGACACATTAGCAAATTTTTGATGTTAATACTAGCAATAGGATTGAATGCCTTCCTGCAGTTTGCAGCCCATCCATGTTTCCACATTGCTGCTTTTATCTGGCCAGACCGTCTCTACTAACTAGAACGTGTTTTGTTTTGCTTTCTAAAGGAAAATAATTGTGGGGGGAAACCACAAAAAATGCAGCCAGTGCTTACTCTCCGGATGTACTGTCTCTCATGCTGAAAATATATGGAGGAAAAACAAGAGAACAGAAAGATAAGATAGAGAGGATACAAACACACGAGACCCACAGAAGCAGACCACAGCGAAGCATCATGCAGCAGGGAATGGATCTCGGCAGCTACCGCCTCCATCAGCTCTTGTGGGATAGCAGAAGTCACCTTTAGCCACGGCCACGGACTTCACGCGCCGGTTTGGGGTGCCTACGTGCCCAAAGTGCCTCGCTCCATGGTTCCTCTAACTGCCACTGCTCCACCACCTCGGGCCACCGTGGGTTATGCTGCA
The DNA here is from genome assembly GCF_013377495.2 of Cygnus atratus. NCBI lineage: Eukaryota > Metazoa > Chordata > Aves > Anseriformes > Anatidae > Cygnus > Cygnus atratus. Next base: position 3,689,260 of record NC_066383.1, read on the forward strand.
TTCCTCGTGCCACTGCCTCCACGCCTCCATCTGCCTCTGAGATCACATCTTCTCCTGTCCTTGCTGCTAGCTAGCTCTCGATCTGATTATCCCACTTGGCTCTTCCCCCACAACAAAGGGAGCTCTGCACTGAAGTCCCTGCCAAGAGGACAGCTGTTTTCTGTTCCCACTTCTCTCCCCCTCCTCTCCAACCTTATTAAATTCCCTTCTCTTTTTGAGGGAGGCCTGTCTGTTTCCTACCGAGAGCACAAAGGATTCATACATCAACCCAGATGCATTTAACACCTTAAACAATCATTGAAGGGGATTTCACCTCAGAGACATAGCAGGCTTACTAGGGCTAGTAATCACTAAAGCAGTGAAAGGTGCAAAAAAGTGAGACAAATGCACCTCCTCCTTCAATGGTAACAAAGAAAGAACATGCTCTGGCACAGCCCCTCTCTGACATCTCTGTGCTGTGATTCAGAGTCATGATCCCAGCCAAACCTGAGGCAGCGCTACCACAGAGAGCCACAGATCTGCAGCACCTGATGCAGGTTCCCCAGCCAGCACATCCAGCCAGAGCTCCGGCAGGCTGCCATGGCTGCACAGCATGCTACCTACGCCAGCCATGGCTTCTGAGACAAGGCAGAGAGAGTGAAACGTCCCAGTGCTGGTTATGTACAACAAATAAGTGTGCCTCTCACGGCTCTGTCAAATCTCAGCACGCTGTATCTGCTAAAATCACTGGTTCCCACACCTGGCGCTGCAGGAAGGTAGAAATTGCTACTGAACGTGGAAAGGCTGCTGCATTTGGCTACAAAGCCACCGTGCTGCTCGTATCTGCTTCAAAGCGCTTCAGGGGTGGGGTTCGACCATGCAAAGGTGGCACCGATTGTGGAAACTCGCAAACCGCCAGCTTTGTGCCTAAACACTGCCCCGCGTGCTTGCAGAACAAAAATAAGATCAAGGCAGAAGCAGGCGATGGTTTGCGTTTCTGTGAGATCAACAGAAAATAACTCCTCTCTCGCCCCACACCACCCTGAGAGATGCAAAGGGTTTGCATGGTGGCAGCTCTGTTTGACACCACATCAAGACCAACTCTGCCAGGAAACTGGAAGGTACAGGATGTAGAGATCATCAGAAGAGTGACTGCACAGACAAAGCTTTTGCTCCCTATCGCTGGCACCCTTTCCCTCAGGATGTCAGTCCTCCTTTGCCAGTTCTGAGCCATTTCCATCTCCTCTTTTGGGAAATGGCCAGTATGCCCCACTGCCACTGCAAAGCCCCTTTGCACCTTTCCCCCCAGGCACCCAGCCCATTTTCACCCAGGGACAAGAGAAACTGGAGTACTTACATTATACCAACTCTGGCTTTTCTGTAAGGACAAAATAAAAGAGAAGCATTAGTTAGCACAGAGATCTTAGGATCAAAAAGAAAGATGGACAGAGAAACTAGGTCCAATCTGGTTTGCATAATTAGCGAAGTGAAAGTGAGGTTAAACAGAAGATTTCAATGGATTTCACAGTGCAGTCTAACAGTTATTCCCAGTTACAGAAACAAAGAACAAATCCAGGAGCATGAGTCTATAATAGGAAACAGTTCAGGCTAATGTGTGCATGTCCGCATGCACGCACACGCACACACAAACTCACACTGCAATTATTTTGCAGAACAGCAGCGCCCACTAGCAGCAGAGGAGCTAACCATAAGCAGTGCCAGCCGTTTCTTTTAGAGGCTTTATTCTTCCACAGCTGCTGGCTAGGTTGTAAAAATCACCGATTTGAACGGATCCTCTGCAAATAAGCCCTTGAAGAACTGTCAGAAGGCAGGGACACAATTTTACTCACAACAGCCACCAGGCAAAACTTTATTTTAAATTTTAAATGGGAGACGCATACAAAGACAGGAAAATTGCTGAAGGAAATCGCTAGAAAAGCTGAACGGAAAAAAAGACTTTTGCATAATTTCAGCGCATAGTGCTTTGCATCCTCTGCACATGTAATTTTTTGTTCTTATTATGGCATTTCAGACAGTTTGAGGGCAGGCCACATGTCACACTGGAGCGTATGAAAAAGCTAGCTCAGCTTGGAAAGTCACACTTGGCAATTTTCAGCTGGAGGTGAGATTCATCAGCACCGAGGGAGGAAGAAATAGGCTTCACACTCCCACTCCAGTGAGGCTGGCTTTCCAGTGTCAGGACACAGAGCAGAGCTGACAGCAATTACAGGCATCCCCCATTTTAGGGTGGATTAACCTCAGAGCAATGAGGCTGGGAGGCACCATAGCCTTTCACCATTAACAGTGGTCAGCGGCAGAGCTCATGGTCAGGCACTTCGTGTGTCAGCAACCACGCAGCTGTGCCTGTCCCCCTCTTCTGACCACTGGCAGCATGTCTGCGCTACACCCGCGGGAGTTCAGTTCCATGGACAAAGACAGAAGCAACGTTTTACTGCATTTCTTTCTTTGAAGTCATCTTGCTTCTGACCTCGGACTGGGAGTATTTCTTACAGCTTTATACCCCATCCAGTCCAGAATATGAAGGAAAACGAACTTATTTCTCTGGCTTATGACAGTCTGTGAAAGTTTCACTCTGAGAGGTAAGTTCGTATTCACAGAAGCACAGAAATCAGCTGCACTGGGATAGCCCACAAGAGGACCAACAACGTTCAGGATGTCTTACCATAGGAAAGTAGGCGCAAAGTGTTAATGAGATCAGATTGGACCAGAGATACCTATGAAGACATGGTTCGCCTACTCTGTTCTCTTCCTAAACCTCCCTGCTTTCAGTTTCCTGTGCTCCCTATATCCCATTCCATACAGACTTCCCTGCCATCTGGATCCCACTCGCAGAGCCAATGTTTCCGAAGGGCCCCTTGCCACCTTGGGCATTTCTGCCACTTGGGACAGCATCCTGTTCACTGCTCTGGTCTCTAATGAAAAACCCCACTGTAACACGGTATATACCACAGTACCAAATACAAAGGGTTGATGCTAAAAAGAATACACATCTGACTCGTTGACAAACCAGACGAATTTTCTCTTACTTGCTACACATTTCCATACTTCACCATAGGCTCCATTCATAAATGGTTCAGCTGAATTCATCCTTCTCTCCAAGGAGGACATGGAAAAAGGCCTTATGCAATTCAGGCTACACTAAAAAAATCAGGGGAATTAAGCTTTATCCTCGTACAAACCACCTCGTCCTCAGGAGCACAGGATCTAAGATGGAGTGATTTTCCTGCAGATTTGTTTTGCCATCTGTCTGCCTTAATGAGCAAAATGCATAACTCAGACATTCCTGGGGAAAAAAATCCATAATCAAACTAGAACTGGCATATACAAAACGCTGCTGTTAAATCAGGGTGCCTTTTAAATCGCTGCCTTTTAAATCAGGGTGCACATGTGGTGTCGGCACACTGCAACAGGAGTTCATTCCCCTCCCTTACATTAATTGCAGTAACCCCTTTTGCCCTGCACAATTGAATTTCCCCAACTGTGATTTCTCTGGGGCTTTCTTGCCCTTCCACACAGTCATACTGATACCCAAGCCTCATCTTTAGCTTCTGACAAGTGTTCTAAACACGAGGAGATTCCCTCCTCCTGACCCCTATGTTTTGCAGGTAGAACAGACTACAGAGAGTCCAAAGAGGAGCAAAACTAAGCCTCAGTGTAAATCTGACTCCTTAAATCTACCTTCAATTTTCTTTCTTTCTTTTTTTTTTTTTAAATCACTGAGCATCAGAATATAGAGGGATGCAAACTGTGAAAATCAAGAGAGCATATAACAGAGGGAAAAAAGAAAGAAAAAGGAAAAACATATTCTTACTTTGAGCAGGTTAAGTCTGTCATACTGAAAAAAGAAACCATAAACGTTAGAACTGAAAAGTTAAAATAAATGAGCAACAGAGGAAGGGAGTTGCACACAGAGGTAGAAAAGATGTCACTGGCTGTCAGAGATGATGCCATAGGAGCAGATACCAGAGTTCATAGCTACATGGTGGCTGTAACCAGGAAGAACTTAGGAGAAGTTGAGGAAGGAAAAAAATGGGGGCTTTGCTCTGAGCCTCTAATTAATGTAGTGTTGCCTCTGAATCTTCACAGGGTAATGACCCTACATTTGCATGTATTTCTTTGGAAGATTACAGCTTTACAGTGCAGATGGGAAGCAGCGGATCACGTATATGAAGTTCAGCGTGCTAGCTTGATGCCAACAGAAGTTTCCACCTTTTAGCGTTACTGCGAGCAGGATCACAACTCACTCCTACGTACTGCTGCTTCCGGAGGAAACATTTTGCCAAGTGAATGACTTGCCATGGACTCCAGCGACATCACCTAGTCCTTTTTGGAACAGAGGAAACAGAGGCACAGACCGGGGTGAGGGCACAGAGCTCTGAACAAATTCCAGAGCCCTTTCTCCTGATCTACGTACGTCCAGGCTCTACGCTATTCAGCTAGCTTCTGAACCCTCACAGCCCAGTAACTCAAAGAAATCAATGAAATTTATTTCCAAATTGCTCACTTCAGTCCAAAACGACCAGAATTTCATGACCTACTACCTAAAAGGGGATTATACCACCCAGCAGGAGGGGTAAACGAGAAGACAGCCAAATTCTTCTCATAACTGCACACTGAAAGGACAAGGTGCAACAGCCATAAGCTGCAATAAGGGAAATTCTATTTGGATAGAAGGAAAAAGCCTGTTCACAACAAGAGTGGTTAAGCACTGGAGCAGGGGCCCAGCAAGGCTGTGCAATCTCCACCTGGGGAGGTTTTCAAAATGCAACTAGAGCAGATTCTGAGCAGACTGATGTTACCAAATCAGCCCCACTTTGAACATGAGGTTGGACTAGAGAGCTTCAGAAGATCCCTCCTGACCTAAACTGCTCAATCTTCAGGGCCTACATCAAAATTCATGTTTTCCTCTAACCTGCTGTTTTCTCCTCAGCATTCATTATTAGGTATAGGCAGTGGGATGAGTCTTGAAAGACATGCAACTGAGAGCAAATAACTTTGATCCTTGGGCAAGAGCAAAAGAGGTTAAAAAACATGTATTTCACTGTTAGCTGCAAACAAAACTCTTTTATTCCCTGAGTTCAGAAAGCTGTTCCAGGAGCAGCAGCGCTTGCCAGTAAAAGCTTAAGGCTGACACAGGCCTTTAGGTGGTTTGGGCCATGCCACGCTGGTGGATTGCATGGAAAAGCTCCAAAGATTCCCTACAGATGTAATCCAGTGCTTAAAAACTCCTGGTGAAGCACTCCCTCTGATGGCAACACTGCAGCATGACAATTAACGCAACAGACAAAAAGAGGGCAAGGGACTTCAAGCAGAACTGTCAGCAATTGTATAAACACGGCATCAAACTCATGGGCTCAAGCTGTTTCATTTCATCAGCGAGACAGGTTGGAAAATCAGACTTTTCTTCTTGCAGAAGAGGGGTGGGGAGAGGAGAAGAGGCTGAGAAAGGAGATTTTAAGTTTTTACCCGTCAGTTGTTTGTACCTAGCCTTTCCCCGTCTTGAACAGGTATCTTCATCTGCCTGGGGAGAATCAGAGGATTCAGGGGATGCCAGATTCTCTTGTTCCAGGAAGGGCGGCTTTGTGGAGCACAGGATGAGATTCACCCCTCAGCTGGGGCAGGGGGTTGGGGCAGGAGGCTCTGACGCAGGCTGGCAGAGGTCAAGCCCAGGATCCCCTTCTCTGCATCGTGCATCCATCCTTGCACTGAACTCACCTCAGGTCCACCTCCCTTTTGCTTCTCTAACTGTAGTGAAGTATTTTTCGTCTTAGAAAAGCAAGGGGCTGGCTGCAAGCACATCCCAGTACCAGTACAAACGCACTTTGCATGCACATTGCTCCCTGACAATGCTCTTCCCACCTCTCCTGACAAATCTCTCCACAGCTGGGCAAAGCACCTCCAGCCTGCCACAGCCCAGCCACAACCTGCCCTACCCGCACACCTCTCCCTACTCACCAGCAAGCCTTTCGGGATACTCTGCTACTCCAGCCCTGCGTTTTCCATAGAACTTGTTTCACACCTCACCTGAGGCTTTAGTCTCACAGTCCTCATTTGTAGCATCCAAGCTACAGTTACCATGCAAAAGACAAGCTGTCTAAAGAAAGACACGGAGAAGTTTCCAGCAGACACCAGCAATCATGCAAGATAGAGCTGGCTACACAGGGCATTCTGACAAAGGGAACTGTAAGCCAGTACTGTCAACTTCGCTGCTAACTAGCAACTTGCCTAGAATTAAATCCAAGGCATCAATTGGGGAAAAGCCAAGACATTGATTTAGTAGACTGAGAAGCCATCCAAGCCATTCTGGTTTTAACTTTACTTGCATACACACGTGGAAATGCCAGCAGCCTGGCACTCTGTCCAATAAGCATCCCATCAGCGTTTCTGGTTTTTACACTCTTCTGAGGGTAGCACAGAGATTTGAGATCACATCTCAAATGAGCTTATCCAAGCACCCACAGAGGTATTTTCTACTTATTACCTTTCAGAGCGAGCCCATGAATTCTCACAATTCATTTGGGACAGGTCTGTTCTAACAGGTTTAAGCTGGGTTCATTTGAAATCACTGATCTTTAATATTTACATCACACAGAAAAACATGTAAGGTCAGTAAACTGAGATCAATGGCCTCTCTAGTCTTCATCATAAAAAAGCAGGCAAGAAGTTATGGAGATCGACTCCCATTTCTACAAGACATAAAGAAGAGATGAAAGCGAAGGGATTACGTTCAGCCCACCAGAGCCAGCAGATCTCTCCCTGTAAAGACAGCAGCTATTTTTAAGGGAGAAAGAAAGCAAATCTTAAAACGAAGCCTAAAATTCTTTGGAAGTAATTGAAGGAGTGTGAGGAACAGGCCACTTTTCACACCATGTGAGCAAATATTAAGGAGATCTCAGTGATATAAGTGAAACCAGCTTCTCAGCTACAGGCATTGGGGTGAGCTCTTGCTGACATTCTCGCAGCTGCACCAGGAGAATGCCTTACTGGAGTCACTGCTCAGTACCACGGGGAGGATTTCTGCATGATGAGACAATGCTACAGTGGGGCACAGGAGAGAAAAAAGAAGGCTTACTTTGGAGAGGCGCTTGTGTGACTTAATCGGAGAGAAAGCATGCAGGAATGAAAAGAGAGAAATTAAGGAAAGAAGAAAAATTACCTCACAAATCAAGAGAAAGAAAACCCACAAACCCAACAGAAAGCATTGTACCCCCCCTTCGTTGTTAAAAGCACCGTGAATTACTATCAAGCTTTAGTAGTTACTCTGTTGGCAGGAATCACACTCCCATGGCCTTGAATCACAGCACATCATGGGCCAGGGCAATGCAACTCATCTCTGCCAACACCCCTTACCAAGGACGTGATTCTCCTGACAGACCCCATCTACAAACACAGTGTGCCCTGCATCCTGCCTGCCTCCCAAGCGCACGGCTTTCTTTTGGGGACAGACTGCCCAAGTGCACAAGCCTGACGGCACCATCATGAGGCTGCCATCCACCATCCTGGGCGGTGGTTGTAGCTTACTGTGTGCACAGGAAGAAGTCTGACCTCAAGGCAACCTCGGAACTGACTGGTCTCTAATGAATCATCTTGAAAAAACCCTTCACCCCCTTTTGAACACACATACTCCTCCCTTAGTGGCTAGGGAGTCCTGTTTTCTCTGCTGACAGTGAACACAAAGATGAGTGAATGAAGACTTTTTGTGCAATCCAGCAATAAATTGGGTAAAAGATCCAACAACTCATTTCACACAAGCCATCAGAGTTATGCCATTCTGCCACCTGTGACACCGGGAAGTCATTCAGGCTGAAACATTTCACTTCATAAAGCTGGAAAAATGCAAGTGCTCCTGACAGCAATCTTACAATACACCACTGACATCAGGGTTATAATCAAAGGTTATGCTTGGTTCCCAAGGCACTAGCGTGCTTTACCAGGTCCCACTGCTCACAGAAAATCAAGGGTCCCCAAACTTGAAACCCTATTCCTCCGAGTATGGCAAACAAAGGCTGATACTGGTTCTAATACTGTCTGTCAAAAGACACAATACTTCCCTAGGGAAAGTAGCATCTACCCGGCCAAGATTTCCATGGAGTTTGTCAGACAGTTGTAATACTGCACCCGTAAAAGTCAATGTGCAGAGGACTGGCAAACTGATTCTGTGCAATTTGAACCTCATCTCAACACGGGGCTTAGACAGGACTGGAGAAACGCATGGGCCCTTCGCAGGCTGTCTGCACAGAGGACCCTTTATTTCTTCCACGACCCTTCACAACCCAATTGATAAAAAGTAATTGCAACAGTTGATTTTCAAGGTCTTGCTTAAAATCACAGAGTCTTCCAAGGAAACAGGGCCTTGATTGCAAAAGATCAGCCTACCAAAGCCATTATGGAGCTGCAGAACAAGCCATCAGCAATTCCTGGACTGAGTTCACTGAAAGGATGATGGAGGTGCACTGAAGTCTGACCTACCCAGACAGCTCCCAGTTAGGAGAATTTTCAGAATTATGATGGGGGAAGAAGGAGAAGAGTTAGCCAGAAGTAAAAATGGCACTGAACAAAGCCAGTGTACCACATTAGAGTTTAGAGCAGCGGACAAATGTACATCTTGACCAAAGTTATTTGCTCGCTCCTCACCTTGGAGTTCTTGGCCCCACTGCGGCCTGACTGAGAGGAACAGCTCCGCTGTACACCCTGCTCCGGCGTGGAAGGGGATTTGTCTGATGAGTGGTCTGAGCCTTTTTCCACCATGGTGTCTCCTTGGGAGTCCTGCGGTGTTGGGGACCGAGAGCGTTTGCGCAGGATGGGGGAGCAGGCAGGCGTGCTGCGGTTTGAGTTACTGGCAGTACTGCAAAATGAAAGAAAGAGCACAAGCGTTAACCTTCAGCTCAAAGAGAAAGCAACTGCACCCTCCCTTGAGGTGAAGCATTACCCACAGATTTCTCCAGTAGCACAAAAGATAAATCTGGCTTCCTGAAGCAATGCACCCCATGCCACACTTATTACTGATCTCCCCAGTAAAATCAGGCAGTAGACAGGCATCATTTACTGGTGGCAGAGAGAACTTCAGTTGCCTGTCAGTGTCTTTTTCCACCCACTTTTCAATTGATCTGCCCACAGAGAAATTAATGAGAAAATGAACTCATTCTCTCCTGTATGGATCTGAGATGTTAAAGTGATGATCTGTGCTTAGAAAACCTACACTTGTGCTAAGAACAAGGGAGATGTCAGTGTGTTTGCGACATAGTCCCACCCCATCCCTCCTGTACTTTTTATATCAGCGACTGTGCCCCTTCTTAACAGCATGCACAGAAACGGGATCTTATCTTTTAGGAAACACTCCATTAAAGGTCATCAAAACCCTTGGGGCACTGGGAGGGGAGGCGTATGGGACACCAGTCACAGACAATGCAGTCATGATTTCCTGTACCAAATCATCCTTTCCCACACCAGTTAGAGTTGGGGATGAAAATGTTTTGCCATAACATAAAAGCTTTCATGGTTTGAAAGAAAAGTTAAAAGAAGAAAGAAAAAATTTCCCCTTTCATACCAGGGCAAAAGCAAGACCTTTCAGAGATTTACAGAAATCACAAAACATTTAGGGGAATGGAGTTTCTCTTCCCTTACCTTCAGCCAATGCCCTAACACCTAAACCAGAAAGCCAGTTACATATGTATTTATATAGAACAGAGCAGCAATCTCAGAATAAGACAGGAAAAATCAGATTTCCCAACTGTTCCTTCTCCCTGATACCTTTTTTCCTGCCAGACTCCTCAAAATACCACATGCTACATCCATTTTATACTGCAAATGTTACAGTGCCTGCAACAGTTTAGGTATATCATGAAGTGAAATTACCAGGGTCTTTTTGGCTTATTAAAACGTACGAAAGTATCGGGTTTCTTCCCAGACTTTCAGCTGTTCCAGTTAAAATGTGTATTTCACTCTTTCTGCCCTCCTGCTGCTACGTTTCCTGGCTAGATTCAAGATGCATAGTTTTTAACAACCCAGCATAGTGGCATCTACATACACCAAGCACTGTCATCAGCTATGTGCACGTGCACGAGGTGCTGTGCAAATGGCACTAAATCCTGCAGCTCATTACAAACACTTCCAGAGGTGGAAATGATTTTGAATTGCCATTCCTATGGTTATTAAGAATTCCAGATTCTTAGGCTGTATTGCTACTGTTCATGGTGTGTAATTGCTTATCTGGTGTTACAGCAAATTTCCTAACTCTTGCCCCAGCATGCTTGAGTCAACGTAAACTGATTTGAGAGGTCCCCAGAATTACAAGACAGAATCAGAACTGATCGTTCCTGAGTCACATGTCCCTGCATTAGATTTGTCTGAGCAGACATACCCGTTTCTTATTACAGCTGTACAAAACTTGAGTTTTTCAAGCACAACCTCCTTCTTGTTTTCAGTTCGTGGGAGTTCACACACACAAGTTTCACCCTGAGTTTCAGCTTCAACCAACTCTTCAAAGACCAAGTCAAATTCAGTCACAGCCCTGCTTGCTGGTAGGTTACAATTATGAAAGTGCACTGAGTTTTGCCTGTTACTAAAGCACAAAATAACCAGTTCAAAACCTGGTACAGAAGCACCACGTGCACATGAAACTCAAGATGCAACCCACTAAAAAGTTTGGTACTCTCACCCAAGTTGTGATCACATGAGAAATGAGACAGATTTTGCCTTTTGCGGGCTGCAATAAATACATTAATACTCGCTTCAGTATGCACTCATGCACAGATGTGGAAAATATATTCTTGGTTCTCTCACTCTGAGCACGACACATGCTTCAGAGCCGCCTTCAGCTCAGGTCCTGCTAGGTGCTACGCAGCCATGGAGGCCAACTCAAGCTGATCACCCAAGGATTCGCAAAGCTCCTCCGGTGGGTTTTTCAGGCCCGGCTGAGTAACCCATGGCACTGCAGCTACACAGGAGCAGCATCAGCACTGAGCAGCTTAAAGCTGGCACGTACATGCTTGCCCAGGCTCAGCTCGCACTGCCGCAAGCCGTACGTTTCGGTGCCAGCTCTGCCAAGCGGAATCTCTCAGAGCAGACTCTGGCTTTGAGTTTGTTTTCCACTTACTTAGCATCTCCTGCCCGCTTTAAAAAAACTAACTCCATCCATATATATCGTGTTAGGTACACGGGGATCATCACCCTTGCAGAGACAGGAATAGAAGAGAGCTTTAAGTGGGCCTTCTTCGGCTGTCTCCTAAGTCAGCGGCCAAGAGCTGATCAAACTTGTGAGGTCTGAATCTTCCTCCTCCTATCCGATGGCTGGACAACGTGGAGGGTTTTTCACAGCAAGGGCTCTGCCGGTGCGTGCATGATGAAGGATAGGAGGAGGTCACGAGAGATGAAGGATGGGAGGAGGCCGCTCACGCAGCCGCTGCCTACCCTGTGGCAAGGGTGGGCCCAGCAGCAGCCCCCCGTGGCTCCGTCCCACTCACCCCTGGCCCTGAGCCCCTCAAAACTCGCCCTGCTCCCGCTCCGTCCCGAAGTTTGAACCCGACCCAAGGAACAGCCATGACGAACGCTTGCTGCAGTTGCCATAGTGACCGGGGCCTGCAATTGAACCAGGAATCAACGCCTGAAATGCCAAAACGGCTTGACCCACTTTGAAAAAAAAAATAATAGTAATAAATAATGCTTTACAGAACTAATTGACCAGAGAGCATTCAGGGCCCCACACACCCCTGCAGCGCAGCCTTTAGTAATGCAACGCATCAAGGCAGGCACAGAGCACAAACAAGCCCAGCCAAGAGGCGGCCCCGTGCTCCTAGGGGGAACCCCCGCGTGCAGCACGTGAGGCAGAGCACCTCATCATGCCTTGGGGCTGCACGGCGCCTCGGAGAAACGCCTCATCTGATGGATAAAAATAACATGAGCAACAGCGGCGTGGCTAGGAAGGGGCCAAACCCTTCAGCCACATGGAGGATGAGCAGCCCTGAACTGAGACCAAAGTTTGCCCACCCTACGAGGCCCTCTGAACTGACCACACCACTGTCCCTGGGCTCAGGACACGTACCTTGCAGAGAGTCTTTCCCAAGCCACTCATGCAGCAACGCTCAGCCCCAGCCTCCACACACCAGGGCTCGCAGCCGGGGCCGCGCTGTGCCGCAGCAGCTCGGGGCTCTCCTCGCAGGTAGCGATCAGCTCAGCTTAAGAAGACACTGAGCAAATCCATTTCAATCTCACAGCTGCAGAACGTGAATTAGAATGTAGCCAGTCGTAATCGCTATGTTACCAAGTGCACCAAAGGATTTGTAAGGAGGGCAGCTCATCTGAACAAGCGCAGTTTCAGCCACGCAGTGCTCCCTGTTTCTTTGTGATCACCAGCTTCCCAGAAGGCAGAAACAGATCCGCAACACCATTTCCTGCAGCATATTTGTAACCCCTCAGACTTCCTGAAGAAAGTCCTGATCTGGAAAGCTAATCACAGCCTCCAAGATTGCCACAGCTCTCCAAAGAACTCGCTTCGGCAGAGCACAGCTGCCGAAGGTGCCTGTACCTCCCTGCACCACCTGGCAGTAAGCTCTTTGAGGCCCAGAACTGGGGCTACCAACAGCACTGCAAATGCCAGGCTTAATTCTGCAAAGTGCTGAGCACTGCATCCACACACCAGCAGAGAACTTAAGCATATATTTAGCTCTGCATATAGACCCACTGAAACCGAGGGTGTGAACAAAGCCAAGCCTGTGCTTTCCCACTTTCCTAAGCAAGACCAAAGGATATCCTCCCGCATAAAGCAGAAGTGTACTGGTAGAGCCTGGAAAAGGGCAGGAAAAGCACAAGGTCAAAAAGGCACCTCAAGCCTGCCTGGAGTACAAAAAGAGTTAATTCTCCTCAGAAAGAGCTAGTAAGGGGGTTAATTAGACGCCTACAAAGATACTTCTCTGTGATACAGTCTGACATCACTGGAAAAAGATGAGGTTCAGAAACTCATTATGCAGTCTACCAAACAGCAAGCAGATGGTAACAACTTTTGGTCATCACCAACCTACAAGCGCTTCAAATTGATAATCTACAAATGAAAACCCCCATATATCCCTGGGCTTGCCATGGCTCTACTGCCAAGCTGTAACAAAAGGCTATACTTACATTACATCTCCCAGTAAAAAAAAGATAAGGCATTGAAGCATTAAATGAAAAACCAATGACAACTGTAGGGCTGTACAGACAGTGAGCAGTGTTTCCTGCCAATTGCTTTGAAAACAATAGCAGGAGTATACTTTCTGCATGCTTTTTAAGCAACTAGTTTTTAACCCAGAAGTCCATCCTTGTCAAAGAATTACTCTGATTATTTTGAAGTTTCACAGAATGGTTCCTTCCTCCTATGACATTCAATAGCGTGCTTACATATTCATGAGATAAAATTAACGCAATTATTATGCTTCAGGGGATTAGCAAATCACTGCAAGTGTTAGGAAGGAATTTGACTTCTGCACACATGCAGCACCACAAGGTTGGTCAAATGTATTATTAACAATGTCATTGTCTTTCTCCGAATCATCTGATACTGGTTACCACTGGAGACAGACTAGCGATTCTGATGGACAAACGGTCTCATACCGTACAGAAACTCCCACTGTGCTGTTTGAAACAATCCCTCCACCGCTCCCTTCCTACTTTGAATTGTTACAAAAATTCCAAGGGAAAAAAAAAATTGAAACACGTTTTCTAAATAGAACAAGACAGATCTTAATCATACTGTCCAATAATACAAGCGGCATATGTTAGAGAGGATCATTAATCTGCAGAGAACCAAAAACGTGTTATAAATTATATTCTAAACCTCTTCGTCACCCACAAATTAATACGGTTACATTTACTCTGCAGGGAGACAAACCACACGGAACAAAGTACGATGAATAATAAGATGAAATCTGGGAAGCAATAAAATGGAAATAATGCAAAAAAAGCATTCCACGTCCCCATGAAGCTGGCAGCATGTGTGCTCCAGACCCAGCCTTGGTGTGGTCACCTGCAGGTCACTCAGCCTGCAGCTGTACCTCCAAAAGAGGAACAGGCTGGGGCTTTGTTTCCTCTTTTCCCCATTTTCACGACAATGGCTCCTGTAATTAACAGCAGGAATTGCAATATCTGATGTTGTCTTTAATACCTTGCATGTCTTTTGAAGGGAGAGTTCGAAAAATGCAATAATCAGGCATTTTTATTGATCATTAGCATTCGCTAATGATGACTATCCATATGTGGTTTTGGATGAGGGCACGTGTGTGATACCACTCCTGCATTACCTCGAGAAGAGCACAAACATTCTTCCTTTCTGCCCATCTCCTGCTATCACTTCAACCAGCTCAGAGAGGCCTTGATCCCCAGCACAGGTAGCATCCTCTTTAACACAATCCAGTCCTGTGGCAGGGGTTTCACAAATCACAAATTAAATGTCTGACATAGGCTCACACTGCATTTCATCAGTGACAGGTAGGGGTATAAAGGGATATTGGATCTCTCAGGACTGGAAGACAAAGCTAGAGCTCTGCAGCTGCCCACTCACTCCTGCTGATCATCAGCTTTCAGGGATTAATAATGGAAGATGCTGCGATCTCCAGTGCTGGGACCAAACTACTGATTTCTTTTGCTCATCCCTTGATGCTCCATTTTTTTTTTACCATTCTGAACATAACAATGCAACAATTTCACATCCCCTCACCCTGATATCCTCCATGCAGTCTTTCTCTCCTTTCCTCTAACCATGCAGCAGCACTGTCCAGCTGAAAGTTAAAAATAGAGAGGGCCAAGGGCAGCAGCTGATACTGAGAAGCGTCACAAACCATCAGTGCAAGAGACACACATACAGCCCTTTGTCCCCAGGCCCTGATTCAGGCTTGTCCCCACATTGCATATGCTCTTGCTTTATCCAGCTTCTGGCTTTCAGTGGCAGGGGCAGTTGGGGATTTCCCTTGGCATAATGCTGGGCATCTGGAATTATTGCACCGATGAGATTTAATTTAGAATTTCCTTCTATCCTACTGAGCCAAAACCACAAGCTCCATTGTAAATCTACCAGCTTCGAAAGGAGTTGTCCTGAGATGCACGTGACTTAAGGAGCAAAGAAACAGGAATACATTCTCTTTCCCGAATCAGTGATTTCCGTGATGGACAGCATGATGCTAGTCACCAGTAATCTAAGGAGAAGCAATATTTTTAGAGAATGGGGATTCATCAAATTCTCACTGCCCATAACTATGCACAGTGCAACAAGCCCTCAATTCCTACTGCTGTCCCCTGACAAAAAAAAAAAAAAAAAAAAAAAAAAAAAAAAAAAAAAAACCAGCCACCTGTATAGACTCTGGAGGACAGCCTGATAAAGTGGCACAAAACAAATTCCATCTCTCCCCATCAGCGCAAATACATCAACACAGAGAGGAATGCAAAGCAGACCCAGGGCAGCAGCGTGCATGCTCCGAGACCTTTATAGAGCAAGGAAGCACATGGGCAAACAAATACACCATATTTCTGCAGCAGCTCCAGCTGCCCTCCGGTGACGGTGATGCAGCGCCAGTTCAGCCCCCTCCAGCCCCCTCCTGCCTCCCTCTATCTGCCCAGATGCTGGAGAGCAACATCTGCCCCTTGGGCCGGGGGGGATGGGGCAGGCAGGAGGCGCAGGGGGGAAGGAGGAGGGGTGAGGGGAGCCGCCAGCAGCCATCAGATTTGATCATCGGCTGCTGCAAACAATCGAAAAGGCTGCTTTAAGCAATTCTGCTGCAGGAGCGGCAGGGCGCATGCATGGGGGAGAACAAGGGAAAAAGGAATCGGGCTGTGAAAGGGGAAAGAAACGGAGCATCTCTGCAACATGATGTCACGCCGTCTGCTTTCAAGTCCCCCGAACAGAAAGGAGCAGCAGCAGCAGCAACCAACATGGACTCCAGATTTAATCTGCCTTAGAAGCGCACATCTCGGGCGACAGATTTGCTCAGCAAACCTGCGCTGAGCCCAGCACACGCAGCCCTCGGGCTCCGTCTTCCACACGCAGACATGCACACGTACACGGGCACACGGCCGGGGACCGCAGGCAGCACGGAGCGGAGAGGAAGAGAGGCAGCCGCAGAAGGAACAGGAGAGTAACACTAACCTGGTAGCCATTAGGGACCGTAGCGCGGCGCGGAGCAGCTAGGAATTCATTCATTCATGCACTTGTGCGTGGCGAGGGGAGAGCGAGGGTGGGCCAGCGATGGGGTGGGAGGGAGCTCACCCCTTGCACCATGGCAGAGCCCTTCCCCGGGGAACAAGGGCAATGGGGTGCTCACGGGCACCCGCAGCCCTTTCTCCCGGCCACCTCGCACGCTGCTCGGGCGCCTGCCATGGCTCGGCCTCTCGTCTCCCCCCGCCCCGCTCTCTTTGTGCTTATGATTGTTTGTGCGGCTCTGGCGAGGGCTGGGCGCCTCTCCCCTCGCTGCTGGCTCTTGCACACACGCTCCTGCACGCGCACACACGCGTGCGCGCGCGTGCACGCAGCCAGTGGGCTGCCGCTTTACATAACGCGAGCCCCTTCACGCCTTCGTTAGCCATCCCTGCCCCGAGAGACAGAACGGGGAGGGAGAGAGCTCACAATTTTTCCCCGAGTCCCCCCGTTATGCCTGTCGTTTTTAGGCGCTGTTCCTAAAGTTGGGCAAAACCTACAAGTTAAGATCCTACAGGTTACCAAAAAAATACGCTCGTCCTCCTTGCGTGCACACCGGACCGTTCATACGTGTGGGAGAAAGTTTCGAAACCTGTGAGCGTGTCGATACAAGACCGGTCAGGAAAATTAAACCCTAATTAACTGGCAAAGTGGATTATCTAAACTGAATTAAACGCTGTGAGGGCACATTCAAAATTAAGGTGACCTCAACTTAATTTGGCTTACTTCATCTAGGAAGCTAATTTGGTTTAATTTTTTGTGCCTCCCCCTGTATAAACAGGCCTGGGGTTTTTAAAGAAATACGCCGAGGGAAGTTTACAACTCTGCTGAAGCATCAGTAAAGGATGCTTTGGAGGAGGACACACACGCTGCTGTAAGCCTCCACTGCTGCTCAGGGGCATCTTTGTGCCAGAACACAAGGAGGGTCCCAGTCCCTCTCAAGGGCTCTTCTAGTTCAGCATAAATTCTGTAGGGTGAAAGATGAAAAAGAAAGCAAAACAACTCGCAAGGTTGTACTTTTCCTTCCAGCAGATGAAATCAGACCTCGTCTGCACAAGGAAATGGTGCAGAGCTGTCCCAGAAGTGGTTCCTGTAGCAGCAGCACCCTTGCTTTGAAGCACAAGTGTCCACGGGTGAAAGTACCGTGTCCTTTTGGGGCTCTCAATGTGCACACACTTTCCAGCATGGCCAAGCCTTACGGTGTACCCAGAGAGGCTCCTGTACCAGCTGGACTCCAGCGGTTTAAACTTCACACCTTGTGACTCTTCTGTTCCTCAGCAGCCTCTGCAATCGTATTCTCATTGCCTACCTTGAAGGTTTGAGAGTTCCCTGTGGTCTAGAGCATGACTCAGAGTACCTAAGTCAGGAGTCAACAGCCACATTTAGATGCTGTGAGTGACCCTGTGGGGACTTTCTGCTCCCCACTGACAACGGAAGGAGCCATACCTAAAGTTAAGCGATGTAAATACGCGCTGCTCTGCCCGCTGCTTCCTTGTGTTGCATTTTACCCACTCCAGACACTGAACCAGGGCTGAACATTTTCTCTTCTCGCCAGAATCAGTCACAGCTTTCAGCACTAATGTCCCCAAAGACCATCTCTCCAGAAGGCTGATTATCCAGCATTTCACTATAATCAAAATCAGTGGAGGTGCTCTGCTCCTAAGAATCAATGATCTGCACCAGCAGACATGCCACTGTGCAATTCAGATGCTGTGCATGATTTTAAACTGAAAACATTATCATCAGGCACCTATCTGGATCGGGACAGTGCACCAATACCAGCAATTTTTTAATATTACTGAAAGAATGCACGGCACGTGCATGTACTTGCTGTGTATAAGCCACTGTTTTAACAAATGCACTGTATCATTAAGAGAATTATCAGCTTTATGTTAATTTTGTGACATCCTTCTTGTGACCAAGCCTATTACTACACCTTCCCCACTTACAGTGCTGCCAATCAACAAGCATCCAAAACACATCAACTTTCATCCCAAACGTAAAGTTGGCTTAAAAAACCTAACTTCATAAAAGAAAACCTGTTTTTATTCCTCTGAAACCTGTCTTTATCCCTCTGATTCCATTAGCACACATTTGTGCAGGTTGTGTTCCCAAGGATTTCTCTGCAGGCATGAGGAAAAACTTCTGTTAAAACAAGACAGAGAAGTTTTCCATATAATTACATGTTTACAAGAATTTGAGATTTATCAAGAGCACCAAAAATAGGCCTTAATACAATCACAAGAGCTGACAATGGTATTTGTCACTTCTCCCAGTAACATCTGACTTAAGACTTTATAATTCTGCAAGTCCCAGAGTTTTCTACTTCTGTGGAAACCCGTCTTTAGCAAGGTAAGTTGTACTGCTAAATAACAACTGGCAATGAAGAATTAGTGCCAAACCCTGCACCGTCTTGTCCACACACACAGACCTTCTGCCAACACAGACCTCTCCAGTTTTGCAGTGCCCTCTCAAGACTGATTTTTGTTTCATTGGTTTCAGTGTTTATGGGTAAAACAGGTCTACAGGTCTGTTTTGCAACTGGAGAGATCAACATGCATCAGTCTTGGGGTCCTCACCAACGCATTTAATGAGGAGACAGTGGCACTGAATCCATTCAACACACACAGCAGGTCAAGGAATGACAGGCTTTGAATGTTCACCTGGAAGACAAATTTGGTAATACCGGGTAACAGAAGTGCAACGGTACCAAGTGCTGAAAGCTGATGCTAGACAAACTGAGTGGATGAGAGAGGTGCATTGTTGGATGTAAACAACACTAACCACTGTAACTAATTCTTAAAGACTAGATTATCCGTCTGTGGAAAACAACATTAAGCAAGACTTTGTGTTTTTCTAAATTCTGTTCTGTACCTCAAGCAACAATCAGTTCAGGCAAGTCTTACACTTTGCATTCCTCTTCAGAGAAGGTATCTGAACAGTCACGTTTTGTTTTACAGTCTATGATTTTTTTTTCACACGAATTTCGTATGAAAATGGCTGGAAGTGGGAGTCTCTGCCTCTAAGCCTTTGGGTACGTTTGGTCCGAATGACCATTAAGGTTTGAACGAGATTCAGTTTTGCAGTGGTCACAAGAGCTCCACTGACCCAAAGGCTTGTAGGAAATTGAGTATGATGGCTACTTCTGATCTGGAAGCACAGAGAGCACATCAAAGCTCAAAGCAGGTCGTGAAGTGGTAGGATAGGTACAGCACATGAGTTTAAGACCTACCCGATCTTCAGACAGACAGAATAAAAGAAGAATCCAAGGAAAGTTCTGCTTCCACAAGCCCTGTAAGAGCAGTAGTAAAAATGCAAGACCTACTTGGAGAAAAGCTTCTTAAGCTTATCTGAGGTGGAATGCAAAAGGCAAAGTTCGGGGTAATTTGAAAAATCACATGACATTTCACATGTTTCAGGAACTTAACTAGATCTGCAAAATTCAACCAAGAACTCTCAGAAGGAGAAACACTCTCGGTATGTTTCTGGCTCTTTGCAGCACCATTCATGTCACTATGAAGACACATGGTGTTACGGTGCTTTGATAACACCGCACCAAGAAGAGGATCTTTAGGGGCCTTTAAGGAAGCTTTTGAGCTTCCTTAAGCTACCAGTTCCCACTCTGTGCAAGAGTTGCAGAACTCATTTTACATTGACTGGTTCTGCCTGCACATACCTCTCTCACCCCTTGCCCTGGTGCTAAAGAAACAGGACAAGCACTAGCACATTTTCCTGGTAGGACAGCTTAGGAGGCCTTGACTGCTGAGCTATTCACGGCACGACATGGTCTCACATCACAGCCCAAATACCACAGGACTACCAAGCCCTACAGAAAGACGGAAACTCCCACATCAGCAGCACTCCAAGTGCGGGCACGTGCACCTGGGGCAATGCTCAGGCAAGAGCCCGAGCCGCACCTGTACTGCCTGCTGGGCTCGGTGGCAGGGCTGGTTCCTGGTGTGCCCAGCCGTAACACAAGCGTACTCATACATATTGCATCCCTCAGGTGAGAGGAAACGACTCACTGTCCAAGTACTTAAAGCCCAGGACTGACAACAGATACACGGGAGACAGTCCAGGGCCTGCACATCCAACATCTACAGAGCAACAGGGGTGGCTGAGGCAAACTCTGCATCCAGCTGCAGCAATCTCACTCTCCGTGTAAGCCACTGCACAGATACAGACACAACCAGCAGTACGTTTGCACAGCGTTTGCGAACAATGAGCACTTGGATTTGAAAACAGGTAAGGTTTCTCATTTCTCCTTCCCCAACAATTCCTTGCCCATTTACAGTATGACTTATTTTGAAAACTTGAAGCCATTGAGACAGTTTTTCCCCGACACCTCTAATTTTCAGATGAGTTCAGCACAGAGCCAGGGACACTTACGCTTTCACAGTACTTCTGGCTTCGTCTTCAGAAAGACGTACCAGAAATCTCAAGAAAGCCTGTCCTCAGGGGATACTCAGTGCAGCGCTACAACCTCAAGATCTACAAGTAAGATTAATAGTAATGGATAACCAACGCACCTGGATGGTAATTAACGTTGTGCACATATTTCATGTATTGCTCATACATGTTGCAGCACAGAGACTGCTTTTCTCCTTGACACCCTCGTTACTGTAAAGGTGTGGACTCTGCTTTTGAATGCACGGCACCGCGCCGGCTCGGTTCTGTGGCTGGGCCCCGTGGTCCTGGTTTGCTCCGACCACAGAGCATCCTTCCAGCCTCCAGCACACAAAGCAGGTGCTACACTTCACACCCCACTATTCTCACCCTATTAAGCGATAAGGAGCATTTCCAAAACTCTTCCTTCTCCCTCTGCAGAAAATAGGCTCCTAGGCAGGTACCAGATCAAGCAAGTATCTGGGTAGAGTACTCTGAGCTGACAGCAGCGTTTTCACCAGCAAGATGCGGTGGCTGCGAAGAGCGCAGGGACTCCTACAGTATGGGGGAGGGAGGAGGCAGGCAATCATGTGCTCAAAGGCATGGGGAGGAAGAGGGGGAGGAGGAGAACAAGGAGAGAGAGAACAAAGTGTCAACATCTTAACTGGGACACACAAAGAGCCAGTTCTTACTAAGAACTTAATCCAGGATTAACAAGAGGTCAGCTACCTATGCAAGGAGACTGCACTAAAAGGAGCTAATTAGCTCTCCTTAATTGCACAAAAGGAACCACACAGAATTCAGGCATTCAGGAGCAGCAGATCCCACCTCACCCAGGAAACAGAGCCCTACCTGTTGTGCTCTGCACCACGCTCCAACAATCAGCACGTGGAGAGCCAAGAGCAGCAGAGGTGAAACGATGTCAAGACAGAGCGTGCGCGGAGCAAGGTTCAGCATCAAGAAGAGAAGTGTTTGACTGAGAGCTGGAGTCTGGACAAGCAGGACAAGCATTTTTAGCATGGCCAGGACCTTTCTAGACACTTTCTTCATCAGTCACTGCTATCAAATGCGGAATTGCCCAAAATCCCTGCAGTAACACTTTCATAAACAGTATTATCCATGAGGATGTCTACTGCACTGACAGCCCTCTTCGCTTCAGTGTGGTACCTGCAAACGAGGAGGGAAGGACAGCAACAGGGGAACCCGTCAAGCTTTCTCTGTAGGCCCAGCTCTGCTCTGTGCACTGAGACCAAAAGAATCACATCCCAGCATGGGCAGGCATTGCATCCAGGTCAGGACAAATGGCCAGAATAAAGCAAATAACAGACTGATCGCAGAGAGGCAACAGCTCCCAGCCTGGAAACCACTGGCTTGGGATGATGCAGTGGAGGAGGCTGCCTGAGCTGGCCTCCCACAATTTCTGTCTTTAATTTATAATGAAATACTCCGAAAAATATTATTCGTGAATTATATATTTGCAAGACTGCCCCAATTGCTGATGTGACAGAGAGATACATAAGTTATGCAGTTGTTATATCACGCCAATTTCTCATATGCCAAATTTTGAATTTCTGATGGTTTACTCGTGATTAAGGGCAGAACTGTAGCTTCAGAAATACTTTGATCAAAATTTCAGTTGAAACATCCCCGTACATGCTGATCACCTGCAGAACTAACTGAAATATTTCAGTGAAGGAAGCGTTTGAAACATCTGAAACGCTGAACTTTCTCAAACTGAAGACACATACAAAAGCAACGCATTTCTTAAAAAAAATCCCATATCACTTCCTTAAGCTACGTCTACGTTTTTCTATCCTTAAGTCCCCTGCCAACTTCTGTTTGATACTAAATCCATCTCTTTTTTGCCTCTGAAGCCATTACACGTTCTGTTGTAGTGCGTTGATGATAAGGTGTTGCATATTTTACTCCAGAAGCACTTGGGCTGCACTGACAGAAAATGCATACAGCAGTCAGGGTACTTGAAAATGAAGATTAACAAGCACATCAATAACAGCAGCAGCAGTCTCTGAGCTCAAGCACTAATAAAAGTAACACCAGCATTTATTTGTTCCATGGCACCGTGCTGAGGGCTGGCCAGCTTGCAGACAGTCAGAGCCCTCACCCTGAGGAGCTACAGTGCAAGACTTCAACACTGCAGTGAAAAGCATGAGGGCAAGAGGCTGTACTCATTTCAAAACTCGTTGCACTCGAGGGAGCCACCTTCGGCTGCTAAGGTCTGAGTGCATCCCAGCTGCAAGAACTGTGCCCAGTTTAAGAGAGGACAAAGAGAAAAGCAGGACAACAGGTTAACCAACGTAACAATATCATACAAAGACAAATAACAATAGAAATGGGGGGTCAGCCATTAATTACAGCTCCCTATGGAATCATTACAATACTGCCTCCATTATCTGTTTGTCTTCCTTATCTCTTCAGGACCGAGTTACATATCACGCCACTGTACCTTGAGTTACACTGAGACTGTAGCCAGCACGGGACGAGCAGCAGTAGAATTTCACCTCAAACCCACTGCACACAAATCCCACCCCTCGGATACCACTCTGAACGCCAGAAAGCCACATGCATCTCTGCTCCCAGCAACGAGGCAGCAATCCCTATATGTGTTGTCCCTAGGCAAACTCAGCACAAAGAGAGAATTCCCTGACATCTGGATAAAGCTTCAATAGCTGCCATTGGAGAGAGCAAAATGCACATCAGCTGTTCTGTGCCAGCGGCTGGGCTACACCCGGTCTCCTGGTACAGACATGCCCCACTCGTTAAATCCCCTCCGTTCCCTATTGCACACTGCACTGAAGGGGAACAACTCAGACTCGTGAGCAGATTTATTTAAAAGAAGGAAAAAGGGACTAAAAAGGTGCGATCTTTCTCCAGCATCGGCTGGTGCAGTGTGTGCATCTATGTCATGTAATACCACTGCAATTACAGCAGCTTCCCCGTTTGTTAGCACTGCTCCGACCCCTATATCCCAACCAAAATCAGCCTCCTAAAGCGTTCCCCAATCCCTGCTTTCATCCCTCCTGAACCACCTCTGATCTCCTCTCCTGATACCCGCTCAGACACACTGGATTCATCCCCACTCTCACTAATTGACTTTTTTAACCTTGCTTGACCCTTTCTTCCAGGATGGTCTCAGATTCCTGCAGTCTTCTGCTGGCCTCACCCACAAACCCACTACCAGCCCTAAGCAGCCACCCAGTCCAGCCCTTATTGCCACAAAGCCTGGACATGCTGCTCCACAGGAGTCTTGCTCAGCTTCTCCCCTCCCAGCCCCAGCCCCTTCATCCCGACTGCTCTCAGGCAAACCCTCTGTTTCCCCGTCCCAGCCCTGCACTGCGCCAGGGCATCCTTGTTCCCGAGGAACCACCTGACCCCTCAGCGCACACAAACACAAACACAAATGAACCTGCATCCGCGGGAGAGTCCTCCTGCCTGCCTGGGAGATGGCAAACGGAGAGCTAGAGGCTCGCATCGCCACCTGTTAGCACATCGCATCTCCCGGGGCGCAGCTGCGTGTCTTCCCTGCTCCTCTGCTCTCCGGCTCTGAAACCACCATTTAAGCTGCAGACAGAAGCAGTTCTGCTGGGGGAGAGATCGTTAAAGCACACACGAATCTCCCTGCTCCGATGCATTTTATGTTCTCAAAAGTAGTTGACGAAAAGATTCCCCGCTCTGATAACAGCTTGGCATTGCTGAAACAAAGCCTTCTTTGCAACTTGCCACCAGCTCTGGCATCCGAGCCGGCTGCTGCCCACTGGAACGCCAAGCACCCACTGTCTCTTTAAGAATGCCCCGCAGCCCACATCACCAGCGCTTGGTTAACCCTGGTTGCTCCTTGCTCTGCACCGATGACAGCTCCGAAATGCCAGGGCTTCCTCAGTTTTGTCCTCCCCTGCTCCTACCCACCCGATGTGCTGCCCCGGCACAGCCTCGCCGCATCCCTGCCCATCCCTGGCATCCCACACCACGTTGCAGGGACACTTGAGCGGCGCTTTTTTAAACATCCCTGTGCTCCCCGCTGTAAAAAGCACCAGGGAGAACTTCTGTGACGACAAAGGAGCAGTCAGCACTGACCTAAGCATCCTAACCACCTCTAAATTCAACTTTCCTACTCCCACAAAGCACTCTCCTCTGAACACTTAGTCATTTCTACGGACACACCGACTCATCGCCTCGCGGAGGCACCGGGCAGCCTCTCCAAGCCTTCCCAGGCACAACACGAACCATCTACTTCCCCGACACAGCAGCAGGCAGTGCAGCCAGCAAGAGGAAAAATAATTGCCTTCAACACATGGGTATTTCCAAGTATCAACTCTTTGAAAGGCCATCTTCTACAGAAAGGTTAGAAAATGCAGAAGGTAACAATGTGACTCATATTGAAAGTGTATATCAACATGCACAGAAAAACCTGGATACACACACATAGAGAAGCCTGTCTCACAAGGAAAATAAACAGACTGTGACTGATTCTCTTCCAGGCAAAGCATGCAGAGTATCCTGCCACTGCTCTTGCTCTTGTACCTACTCCAAACTGGCATTACAGGGCTACAGGAGAGCGTGTGCATCAAGCCACAGAACTAAAAAGCAGGAAAGCAGCGCAGCTTGATGGTGTGCAGGGTACGAGCACAAAGCAAATGAGATGTGCTCCTGCAGTATGATAGAGGAGCAGCAAAGACTAATGTGATTCAGAGCTGCACAGTCTGATCAATCATAGCTTGGGGAAGCTGATGAAGTATTTGCTGTGAACGATCAGTTAATCTCTACCAGGAACTTCATTGCAGGGGTGCCATATAATCAGAAAGATGTTCTTGCACAGGAGTAAGCTCAAAGGAAAGCAACAAAAACATCACATTATTCAGGAGGCTCATTTTTGAAAAGACACTTGAAGGGTAAACAAAGCAAAGTAGTCAACAAATATTTGAAGAATGTAAATACCATGGAGAAAGGGAAGCCGTATTAAAAGATTTTATAACAATGAGCAATGAGATGAAAGTAAATGGAGGGGAAAAAACTAGGCTGAAGGCAAGTCGTTGCAGTCAAGAGAATGAGAGAAGCGGTATAACCCTTTCCACTTGTCATGTTTCTAAACAGCATTGGGTAACCATTAATAAAGGCAAAACAAGGAATTGCGTGGTATTGGCAGAGGCACGGATCAATGACTCAATTGCAGTCTCTCTCTCTCTTAATTCTGCTTTCCATCATTTTCCTAATAGGCAGCAACCCAGTTCAGTAACTTTTTGGTTACTGCTGTTTCCTAGTGATACAAGAGTCCTTAGAAGTCTACATTCAGCTGGATAAGTGTTACGGCTTTTTGAGCATCACGATTTAGAGAGTTCTTTTGCCTTGCTGTATTAGCAGTCAGTTGCGAAGCCTTCCAGTGAAACGTTATCTGATGATTCTGAGATTCATGAGGGAAGTCTTGCAAAGCTCCACCTAAAACCATCTGAAGTTTTTAAGACTGTGAATCTGGGTTGTGATCCTTCAAAGAATAAACGTCCTTACTACAATTATGGTATTTACCCTTACAAACAAGACATAGATATAGGTTGCTTTGGGGCAATCTGGATTCAACTTGTGACTTTGGGCAAGTCACGGATGAGAAATGCAGGGGATGTAGTAGGGTGGTTTGCATCTCTGATCAATACAGGTTGCTCTCTTTCGAGCTTTTATCAATACAGTTTGTTTTAAGCTATAACATTTCTTTTACTCACCTAAGCCAAGCTTCCAGTAGGGAAGTTTTCTAGTACATCTATTCTAATAAATGTTAACTGTAAAATAGCCTTTAACGTCTTTGTGCCTCACCTGCAAACCAAGGCTACTACTAGCACTTCCTTTCTTCTGCCCTTTGTCTGTCTTGGCCTTAGAGGCTGGAAACTCTTCAGGACACAGATGGTCGGCCTCTTAGGGTGCGCATGAAAATCTCCTAACGCAGTGAAGACTTATTTGTAAGACCCTCTCTCATTGTAAAACACCACAATCTTAGATCCACTTCCAAAATCAGTTCTGCTATTACCTGTCGTCAACCTG
Organism: Cygnus atratus; assembly: GCF_013377495.2. Classification (NCBI taxonomy): domain Eukaryota; kingdom Metazoa; phylum Chordata; class Aves; order Anseriformes; family Anatidae; genus Cygnus; species Cygnus atratus. Next base: position 3,715,847 of record NC_066383.1, read on the forward strand.
AAACTCAGAAGAATCCATGGGGAACCTGTTCGTCCTGTTGGAAAGCTTGGAAAAATAATATTGCAGGCATTTGAAGCAATGCTGTAGTTTCACTGCCTTGACCCAGCCACTGAGCACTGGTCAGACTCTGAGCTCCAGCTCTCAGACACAAACCTTCTTTCAAGGCCTAAAGATAAGGAACAGTTCATCTCCCAAACCTCATTCCTAAAATGTACGTCAGAGTGAAGGCCACCATGTCGCCACACTGTTTCTTAATTGCTGACAGATCCAAAAAAAATAAATGGCAGTTCTGAGGACTGCAAACCCACAGTACCCAATCTCCTCACAAGCAAAGAATACTTCTTTCAGACCCATGTATCTGCTTTATTTCTATTCATAAAGGGTCAGAAATACACCAAAATTACAGCTCTAGCTTTCCACCAGCTTTCTAAAATGCCTGTCTCCAGGGCAAGCCTTTTAATTCACAGCACTTCGTGTATCATCACTACACCAGAGAGGAATGAAACCTTCCAAATGATTCTTCTGGAATCCTTGGACTCTACCATCTCTTCCTACCGTCATTTAAGGCCAGGCTTGTTTGCTGGGTATTGCATTTAAAGAATGATTCTAGTTAAAGAGAGAGCTGTTCTCTACACCAAAGATAAACAAGTCATTTTTCCTCCTCCCCCCATAGCTAATTTGGTGCCTTATATTATGTGCATACGTGGACTTTTTTTTTTAAATTACCACATCTTCGCTACTCCTGAATATATACCTCCTTCTTTTCCCCTAAATTGTTTTCATTCAACTTGTTTTCTCCTCCATCTTCCTCCTCCCAGTTCCAAGGCCTGAAATTAGGTGTGGTCAAACCACATTTCTCCAAACCTGATATTCCAAGTGGTTTGAAATTATTCAAAATAGATACCCCAAATACGTATCTCCTCTTGCCAACAAAAAAAAATAAAAATAAAAATAAATAATCCAAAAATCCTTCTTTTTCTGCACCCTTGCCATATGTGTAGAGTGGCTGTGACACCATCACATGATGTTAGCTGAAAAAAGGCAGAACACCTACCCCCAGGTCCCTTGGCTAGCCAGACAGCATTCTGTCAGGAAAAATGGTTATAAAGAGAAAACCACCGCTAAAAGGAAAGTATAACACCAGCACAGACCTAAAGTTGGCCGAACGGAAAACTTCAGTAAAGCAGAAGCTCGGAGAAGGTTCCACCACCTTGCCTTCAGCACGTGGCTCTGAAAGAGCACAAATAACTTGCAGAAGGAAGAGAAAAGCTACCAATTTATGTAGAACATTTGTTTTAGTCTGAAGTACTGTTTACTGAACTTGGATATTTTATACTTGGATGCTGTTATACCTCAATTTATACCATTCACTTTTACCAGACTCAAAATACTGGAATTAACAGTTACCGTGCGTAATAAGTATCATACTGGCCAACATACTGGTAGTCTGCTATTAAATTGCACTTCAAACCCAGGGCTGAAATCAGATGCATGCAGAGATCAAGAATAAGCCTGGCATCTGCTTAGTAGGCCACAGGAACACCACTAACCAGCTCAGAGCACGGAGTGAAGAAGACTCCTGTTCCCAAGGGGAATTTCAGTCGGCAAATGTGATTAACCAAAAGAGATCTGACCGGGACGCTGGTACCATGCCACAAGAGCTCTGCTGGCAATGCTTGGCTATTTCAGGCTTTGACCTTGCCCACTTCCTGAACAGAATAACCCTGATCGAGCAGAAATTGTAAATCTATGAGCGTTTCCATTTACCTCAGTAGAACCATTAAGTCAGGCAGGATGAATCACACACAAATTCCGGAAGAGCGTTCACCATGCCCCTTCTAGCACTTGCCACACGTAAATATCAAACTGCTTCAGTGGGAGGAGTGGACTGGCGTGCCCCATTCTGCAGACAGGGAAAGTGGGGCAGAGGCATGATCGTGACACAGCAGGGACAGATCCAGGCATAAAACTGGCCTCTCCCGACTTCCAGCTGCAAAAGCCAGGACCTTGCTTCTCATGTAAGGGACTGAGCACTCAAGAGTCTCAGCTCCACATTTAAACCTTAACAGAAGCAGCCAGCACCTTCTAAATGTTATCCATAACCCCTTCGTGACTGCATTTACCTCCTTCCATGCTTTTTCCTCCTGCATACGTGAGGAGAAGACTCTCTGGAGAAGCCACGCTGCAGCCTCATTCATCTCAACTTAAGGCCCTGAGCGAGCAGCGGCGGCAGAATTGCAGAATGGTTCTAAGCAGTTTGCCCTTCACTTGACATTTGCGAGGCTGCTGAAGGACTACACAGACAGCAAGCTGATTTTACCATCTGAGAAGCAGAAAAGGCAATTATTTGAATGAAACAAATGCTTGGGATTCAATTAGCCAAAATAATCTGAAGCTCAAGGAGAAATCTGAGGGAGAGATTCTGGGTGCTGGCAGCACAGCTCTGCAGGGCGCAGCATCTTCACGGCATACGTCACGTTGCCCTCAGAAGAGGTTTCAGTCAGCACATACATACTGGAGAATAAAATGTTGGATGTTTATCCAATTTTTAGTCAGAATCCAATGCCAAAAGCACACCACATAACAAACAAAGACACAGTAAAGGGTAGGTTCTGCAAGTCTATCATCACACAGAACTAGAGCAAACCAAATCTCAGATCAAAGGTTTCACAATGACTCAGTCAGTTTTTCTTCAAATAGTCTTCTTACACTGTAATTTATTTTATTTCTTTACTAAAATAGTCACTTCACTTGTACTTTCTACCATATTACCACTGAAGGTATTAATTCAGCGTGGCAATGTGCAGGGCAGGACACAAACTGGAAATGAGCCGATCTTGGTTCTATTTCTGGCTCGGTTACTGACTGTGAGTACAGTCTGGCCATGTGAATTGCATGCAAGTTTTTTCCTTGACATTAGTGCACTTGGACGAGGCTCTTAACTGCTTACTATCACTTCCCACTCCTGGAAAGCCCAGATAAATTAGCACCAAACCTGCCGTTAATCACTTTATTGTGCCATGAAGCCATTTACAAAATTGATCTACCAACACCGTTCAAAGTTCTTCTTCGACTCACCTGACACATCACAACGTTTGTTCCTGCTGAGAGAAAGGAGAGAGGCTGTGCTTTATGGTCACAGGCTCAGTCAAATTTTCAGAATATTCTGGAGGCAGGGAAAGACACTGACCTATTAATATGGTTCCCTCTTCCCACTGCATCGACAGCAAATGGGAACGTTCTGATTCCTCAGATCCGCTTGCAGAATGTATAAAGAGGGAACTCTTCTTGCTTCCAAATGTTAGAGCCATATTTATAACTTACACGCATGTGGGTCAGCTTTGATAGTTGTTGGGGGGGAATTATCAGCATCTATTTCTTCCTTTTGAATAAAAAGCACAGAAAAAAAAAAAAAAAGAGGTAGAGACAAAAGACCTGGTGAACACAGAGCACACCAAAACATGACAGTTTAACCTGTAACGTGAAGGTCAAACACACACATGTGCACAACGACACAACTATGCAATGCCAGCTGAACTCTTCTCCTAGCTTTCTCCAAAAAATCTGAGGAAGAACTGATTTTAAAATTCACCTTTAATTTGCACTGCAATAGAACTAAGTTCATTTTCACTGCACAGGGTAGCTCTTTAAGCCTCTGCAGTATAGATATGAAATTAAAAACTGTTTATGTAGCATCATGTCACTCTGTAATTAGGGAGGTGAGAATCCTGGACACCCAAAACCCACATTTGTCAGGTTACTGTAAAACAGCAAGTACAAATTCTCTGTAACTGAGAGAAGCATTCCTGCTTTCTCCGCTTCCCTACCCTGTTACTTCAGCCTCCAAAGAAGTTGCAGAACTATACTAAGGACGAAGCCACGCAGGACTGTCACGACGGCTGATGAAGCCCCTCTCCTCCCCTCCCCTCCCCTCGGCACCGAGGCCCTGACAGAGCTCCTTGAAGAGGCAGGTGTCCCTCCCGGTCTGGATACAAAGAAGCCCTCAAGTGGCTGCCTTACAGCATGCATAACTGAGACCGCCTAACGTTAATCTTCACTGCTCCCTGACATCAAACAACTGCTAATTTTAGCTCTGCTGTTCTGTAACCCTACCTAGTTCCCATCCCACCCCCACAACTATATAATAGATCCTTCCTTCAGATAAGTAGGGTGTTGGAACACTGAGAGGTTTTATTCTCACCCACAGGCACTAGCAGAAAAATGAATTACAGATTTATTTTTAGGTAGAGCCTTTGGCCTTTATTTTCTCTGTAGGCTTCACAGAGCAGGTCCTTGCACTCAGAAATATTCCAAGCAACAGAAGAGCACAGGCAAGGCAGAAGGAACCTGGAAAGAAGAAAACTCCCAAGAGCAGACTTTTGCTCAGCATCCTAGTGATGGGATGTCAAGTTGAGCTATCAAGTTCAGCTACCAGCTTGCTTTTGTCCCTGAAAGACTTCTTTAGTCATTTGATTCTTATTTTTCGGAGAAGATCCACAGTAGTACCCATCTATGCTAGATTAGGAACTTCCCAAACTGCTGACAAGGGAGCACAATATCAGCGAGCAGCGCTGCGAGGGAAGGAGGGCCCGTCCCCCTGTCGTAGTGCCTGCCTTTCCCAGATTCCAAGCTCAGGGCCTGGCTTGTTACAGGCATGCTAAGGAGCGATGAGACAAGGCTGAGAGCAAAAGTTCTCTGTCACGACACCGTGTCGCAACATGCGACTGTGTTAGAGTGCTACGTTGTGACATGAAAATGACTCATGGAAGCAAGCCACTAGGCAAGACAAAGGGACATTATTGCGTGATAACAATGTACCAGGGAACTGTGCTATCGTTTCTGGTACCAGGATGTTGCACCATAACAGTGGGATGCTGCTCTGGTACATCAGGGCCTGGTGTCATGACACGATACAGCCCGGTTCTGATGTCATGACGCTGTGACAGTTGCACGTCGGGATCTTGCGGTACCGCAGCGCTCCGTGGCAGCCCGATGACTCCGTAGCACGCAGCTATGCCGGGATCCGGCGCCAGATGGTGATGAGATCATTTTGGGCAAAATTAGGTGGTGGACTGAAAAAACGCATGACACTGTGTTAGATCGCAGCAATGCTGCCTTGTGCCAGAACAGGCTCGCACCGAGACTCAGGGGTGGCCGGAGGACCCCCGACAAAATGTACAATGTCACCTCGTGCAGCTCCGCACATGAACCGAAGGGGTCAAAATGCAGGTGAGAGCATGCACATGTCCCCACGGCCAGAGAGGGCTGCTCCTGCTGGCAGTGTTCTGGCCCTGTGCTGCTGCCCTTCCTGGTACAGACAGAAATCGTGTGTCTGTCTGAGAGCTGCTCCGTAAGGAAACCTGCGTTAACCCCAGCAGTGCCATCTAGGACTGCAATCACCACTTCCAAAGCAAGGACCAACAGATCTGTTTGATGTGCCTTTTTCCTTAGATAAATACTAACCCTATAAAGTAATTCATTACAAGTATTTGAGGCCATACAACCCACACCAAGATATCATAACCAAGAAGACAAACAGCAGAGAACTCTGGGGTCTGTGCTCAGACCCGTGCTCCTCTAGAACCACACCAAGGCATCCAGCAGTGACAAACATGCACAGAGGTGACCCAGGGCTTAAACAACATCCTTAACTCACCCTTTGGTGCCCGGACATTGCAGCACAACAAAGTAAATAAAACTCTGTGTCAACATCCCAGACATTCTTTAGGAGGAACAGAACAACCACTGCAAAGATTCAAGATGCTGTATGCTGTTATTAAATTAGGCAAGAAATCCAAACAGTTCACCTGTTTCCCCGGGATTCTGAGGAAGATGAAGGGGGGTGCTGAGGATGCAGGACAAGCAGGGTTCGTTAGCACTCTTCCATTTTTCCAGGAGAGCCAGGGGAGCTGCTCAGGTCCACCACTGCGCTTGCTGCCTGGCCCTGTGCAGCCAGGACAGCGCAGGGCCCCAAGCACCTCGCAAGGAGTCCGCAGCAGAGGCAGCCCAGAGGGGAGAGCGTCACCTGCCGAAACACCGCGACTGCTCCACCCGGTACGTCAGCAATCTGGTGGGCCCCATCCAGCTCCCGCATCTGCCAGCCTCGCTCGCTTAGCTCTGAAGTCCGAGCAGATTAACGGAGCGGCTCCGACACTGAGCACCATAAACGCTGCGATGGAACCGGGTGCGCCAAAGTGCTCCGGTTACACGAGTAACAAACACGTCCAGCGCTGCTCGTGGGTAGGCAGAGAGCTGAATGCAGCAGGGTGCCATGTTATTGCAGATGCACGCGATCCCGGCATTTATAACACACGCTCAGCTTTCCCGGTAGTACGCCGAGCTATTATGCAACCCGTCAGCCCAACAGCATACCACATGAAGCAGCAAATCAGTGCAGGAGTTGGACTTTTTTTTTTAAAAAGGGGGGGGGGGGGGAATTAAGTGTGATTTTCAAATGCTAATAGTTATGCTTTTTGTATACCCTATGTTGCATATGGTTGTGTACACACAGGCTCTAACTGTAATTAAATAAAAGACAAAATTACAGAAATTACAAAAAGAGATGACCTATTGAGTCATCCCTGGCTCTAGTCCGTCCCCTGGGGCTCAGTACAAGATGCTTCCTAGTGCTGTGCTGTAGTGCTTTTTTTTTTTTTTCACAGAAAAAAATAGCAACAATAAATAAAAGCAAACAAGAAAAATAACTTCGCTGTTTTCTCACACTTTACAGGCAAGGATCTCAAAGTACTAAATTTGAACTGATGTGAAACAGCAGACTTCAGGGAGAAGCTGGTATTCCTGTGATTGCTTCCTTTTTCATTATAGAGAAAAAAGGATTAAGAAAAAGAAACAGGCCTTCATGTCCTTCTTGTCATCCACTTTGCAATTTCAAACCAAATCACAAAGTCACATTCCACCGTGGAACCATTCCCATCTGATAAAGTTCTAATGAAATTGATTTCATCTTAATAATTCAGAGACTATTTACTGCAGCTAAATAGTTTTGACATAGTCTAGATTTTATACAAATCTTTGCCGACCGAGTTTATTAGATATGTTACATGCATAGAATCACCCACATACATTATATATGTCTATATTTACCCACCCTTGCAAGATACGTACCCCTATTAAAAAAAAAATACATTGCCATGCAAACATTTGATATACACGCAGCTTTGTTGATCGCCCTGCACCCACACATCCTCCCTCACTGCCTGCTTGTCCAAACCCCCCGAGTTCTCCCCCAAAACACCCGGGAGCACCCCAGGAGCAGCTCGGTCCCCCGGGAACCCCGGAGCTCCCCTCCCAGCCCCGAGCCTCCAGAGCCGCCGGAGCATCCCCTAAGCAGCAGCGGAGAGGAGCAGCGAGCAGAGGCCGCTGGGCGCAGGCAGGACAGGAGCCCTCACACCCCCTTCTTTTGGGGGAAGACCCCCGCGTTTGCTTTTACCCCGCGCACCCCCGGGGAAGAGGGGAGGAGAGGGGCCGGCTGCGGACAGGGCGCAGCGCCGGGACCCCCGGGCGCCTCCCGGCGATGCCGCAGCCGAGCCGGGCGCCTCCTCCCCGGGCTGCGAGGGGCATCCTCGCCCCCCTCTCCCCTCTTACCAGGCGAGCTTGAAGCCTTTCATCAGTACGGCCGCCGCACGCCGCTGCCCGCGTCCTTGGCTGCCCGCTGCTCGCTCCGCAGCTCCCAGGACATGGTGCGGGAGCCCCGGCCGCCCAGCGCCCCCCGGCCGGCGCCGAGCCCCATGCACCGAGCCCCCCGCGGCGGGGCGAGGCCGTCTCCCGGCCCCGGGGCCCCCCCGGGGTCCCCTCGGTGCCCCCCCGAGCGGTGCAGGGCTCCCCGCACCCGCAGCGCCACGCAGGGCCGGCCCCGGCCGCCCCTCGCTGCTGCTGCTGCTGCTGCTGAGCATGTGCGGCGGCGGCCGGCCCGCCCCCGGCCGCGGGGGGACCGGGCAGGAGCCCCCCGAGGAGGGCAGGGGGCTGCCACGGCCCCCCCGGGGTCCTCGACCCCCCCCCCGGGGTCCTCGACCCCGGTCCCGCAAGGGGGGATTGCGAGTTAGGGTGCGGGAGGGGGATGCACGCTGCTGCGCCCCAGCCTGGCACCCAGGGGTGCCGTGCATCGCCCCCAGGCCCTGGGTTAAGGAATTCCCAGTAACTGAAATGATGCCCTGAAATGATGGGGGGGGGGGGTAAAGGCTGAACCCACAGCCCCCCCGCTCCAAGCACCCTCAGCATCTCCCGCACTTCAGCACAATTCAACAGCAACAGAGGAAAGAGAGCAGTGAGGTGAAAGGGAAAAGACAATAGCAGCTTAAAACTTTCCTAAAACTGATGGTCATTATTTTACGAAGTCATGGGCCACAGCTAGAGAGACCCTATCCCCGTCTACAGTTCATGTCAGAAGGGAATGATAGAGAATCACCCCCATAAACCCCTAGCCTCCCCTCCGTTCCCCTCCAACCGTGGGTACAAGTCCCAAGGCTCCTTTCTGCCCTACAAAGCTTTCTGGGAACATTGTCCTCCACACCAGAGGGCAGTGATAACACGATGCCCACATCACCTCCACGAAGCAATAAATGTGCTTCTGCATGGTGCTCAAGAACAGCACCAGGGCCATTTTTTTTTTTTTTTTTTTTTTTGTGAATGAAGCTCCTGAATTGTGAACAGAGGGACAGAAGCCAACTTCCAGTTCTGAACTGAGCTGGAAATCACTGTTGTAGGGCTTTGGGCACCCCAGGGCATTTCAAAATCACAGGTGAAAGGAAACAGGAGCACAGCAAGGGGGCTGGTGGTTCAGAAATTTTGCAGGTGACACTGAAGTGTCATTCTGGGGAGGTGTAAAATGGAAAACTCATCTCTGTGCTAATAACTCCATGCAAGCAGCTCCCCAAACACTTGTTCCATCAGTCAGTGCCACGCTGATGAGTGCAACAGCCAGGGCAGGGCATCCTCCAGCCCCCAGCCTGTGCAGGGGCAGGCACGAAGATTTAAAGCAAATGTTTGAAACAAAAGCTTGAAGGGTTTGTTTTGGACGTAAAAGTTGCAGCATGCCTTTTTATTCCCAGCCAACCTAGCCATAAAGCTGGGCACATGCACTTCCAAACATCACAAACAGGGTGGGGGAGAGATTCAAATGTCACCCCCACATAGCCTCAGATTCAACCCTCCTCAGGTCCGGCCTCTGTCAGCTGCCTGGCCTGGCCTCATCCCGGGTCCAGAGCCACTTTCCTCCATGAAACGCCGCACAGCTGTGGCCTGCAGGTTGTCAAGGAGGGAAGCAAATCACAATGCTGTAAAATGGGTCAGGAGACCTGCAAATCTGGGACAGGCTAATGCTGCAGTCACATGTTTGGAAATCAAAGCTCAGGCAAGAAAGGTATTAAGAGATAAGCAATCACGTATTTTTTTCAAAATAATGTGAAGGTCAGGAAATTATCAAAGGAAATCGACCACTTCAAAGGAGAAAGTGTCTGTAGGAGCATCGGACTGGCAGATGCTGCCACCACTGCCACAATTCAGCTAGCAGGAGCCTTGCTGAAAGGCCCGTGGGTCGCCCACCATCTCTGGGGAGCCCCAGGCACGACCCCACTGTCACTGCTGGGCACGGCCTGGGTTCTGCATTCACCTGACTGGTCCACCTGGGCCAACTAACACTGCACAGGCAAGCCCTTGCCTTTTTGCTCCATCCTGTGCATGCAACCACTCCAGGGAAAAGACTGATATTAAAATTTAAACAGGGTAACAAAGGAGCATATGTACATATCAAGAGAGGTAGGCTATGCACAGCCACCCTGTCCACCTCTGCAGCACTAAGAATACTTAGTCACACGCACGTTGAATTCCAGATAAGTCATCTACCTACTCCATCTTGAGCATCTATCCCGTACACCAGGAAAATGGGAAAACAGAGAGGCAGCACGGGCAGAATCGGGGCCTGAAGAGATCAAAAGCAGCTTCTGGCTCTGCCACAGAGCTCTGGTTTGAAGCTAGGCAATAGCCTCTGTGCCTTTTCACTTATCTGTGACACTACACGTTTTAAGGAGACATCCATTACATTGTTGTAATATCTTCAATGGCAGTGGATTGCGGATTGTGAGTGAATACAGCTGATCTTTGATGACCAGGTTTTGCATGTAAAAGAACTTCCCCAAGCCATTCTTCTTTTGGCATTTTTTTTTTTTTTTATTTTTCCCCATGAATGGTAAAAATGGCAAAAATAGTATAAGTAGTGGTGTAAACATGACTTTTCACTTTTGTTTTGATGGTTTTTTAAGAACAAGCACAGTAGTTGAAAACAAATTTGAGAGTGGGCGTCTTTTTGGCCAGCATTAACAATCACAACCCCCTGAAAACACGATGATATTGCTGGCTCCTTTACATCTCACCTACCATGGCCTCTGCTACCTCGCATAACCAACACCGAGTTCAACAGCAGCCCACCTGAAGCATTCGGAGCTGCATTCTCTGAAGTGCAAAGCTTAACCAGAGCAGCAGGATCATGCACTGCGGACGAGTGCCTTGTAAGCCGCCTCTCTTCAGTCACCGTCCTCTCCTCTCGCCCACCTGGTGCTGCAGTTGTGGCTCTTGTTGCCCTTTGCCTGCCACCTGTGCCCATGCCAAAAGCCAATCTGCCTCTTGCTAAGCAACACTTCTCTACACCAGCTTCCTCCTTCCTCTTCTCCGTTCCTTTTCTATCCCACCTTCACCCCTCCCTCAGTTACGTCCTAACATTTGTTGACTCGTCATCACATCTTTTTCAGTGTTGTGTTCTCATCTCCCTTCCATACCCCAATCATCATCAGATCACCTTCCCCCCACCATCTCAACCCATTTTTAATTAATTTCTCATACCTAACTCCTTTCCTCTTTGTATTTGTTTGTATTTGACCTATCCACATGGAGCCATATGTATATTTTCACAATGACTGCCCTTCGTACAGGATGTTGGATCAGATGTTCATAATTTCCCTTCTAGCTGTAAAATATATGTCAAATTATTTCCTTATTGCAATAGAATTATGATTAAGAAAGGGACCTCATTTTTGACTGCAAGTATTACAAACACAGTTACTACATGGAAACAGCAAATAACAATAAAACAAATTGACATGGTGCCTGTTTGCCCTGTCTCATCCCATCTCTCCCCACAAGCAAAAATTCCCATCAACTTCAACAGGGACTAAATAAGATAATTTGGATCCTGGCCTATCGCCAGTAACATTTTTGAATATTTCTGGTCCAGAGCAAGGATACCACAAACACAGCCTCCCGGGGGGTTTCTGGTTGCTTCCACGCCAGCCAGGATGAGGAAGTCAAACAGCACACACAAACACTAAAAACAGCAACAAAGTAAAAAACCCCGCAGAACTTTCTCAAAGCGAAGAAAGACTTGGAGATTCTGAGTAGCAGGAAAAAAGGACTTAGAAAAAAGACCGGATATTTTCCTGACCTGTAACTATAAACTCTCAAGGCCACATGAATACAAAAAAAAAAATGCTGTAACAAAAAAAAAAAAGCCAAGTTTTCTTTCTGATCTCCAGCTCAGATGAAAGAAGCACCAAATGCTGCTGTCCAGATGGGACAGTGCTCTACATTCCCCAACACGTCTGCACGAGGTGGCAGGCAGCAGTGAACCAGGTCTCGGTGTTCTCCCGCGATCCAGTCAGACCACAAGGAGGGGGCAATTCCCACACAGTTTTGGATCACCTCTTGTGTCACCTCCCTTGCCAGGGCCTGGGTAAGAGCTGGAAGCAGGGACCACTACTGAAATTCATATGACAGCATTTAATACTCAGCAGAATTTCACTCACCAGCTAGTTATTCTGCATTACCCCATTGTCCTTTTCCCCTTTGCCTTTACTTCTGCCGGTCCTTGCTGAGACAGGGATTGCTATCCATCACAAGCCACAGAAATCTCAAAACACCAGCTCTGAAGTACTGTACATGGGCATCTTTTCTGGCTTCGCTCACCTTCTAGTCATAGCCTGTGAGCAAAACACAATCCCTCCGAGATGGAACAAGTAAGTCAGGTGCTTTATGACCTCTTCCACCCCGAAATGTCTGAGAACTTTCCACTCGCAGTACAGAAACAGGAGCCTTTCGGTGTCAGGGGAATGACAGACATCTCGCTGATTTATGTCCCACGTTTCCAGTAGCTGATTACCTGGAGAGTGATTCATGCTTTCCCAGGAAGCATTCTAGCATCATTTGCGCTCATGTGCTTTGCTAACAGGTTAATTACTTTTCCCCTTGGCTCTCAGTAAGGCAACAAGGAGAAAACAAGCAGGGCTCCTGTTTTTCATAGCCAGGTACCAGATAAGCCAAGATGGGAGGTGCCAGGACGTCATGATCCCACTGCAAGGTGCCCCGCAGCACACAGGGGGAAAAAGTTCGATTCCACCAACAGTTCCAGGGCGATTGCCCTGCGATCAGAGCCACAGGCTAGAAGTTGCTCAAAGCTGTGCCTCTCGCTGCTCTTGATGGGCTAAGGCCAGGACCATTCTTTGGAGCGCCAGGAAATGCCAGTCCCTGCGGTACCCTGGAAGGTGCCCCAGCAGAAAAGGAAGCAGCAGCACAACAAAATGGAGAGAGGCCGTGGAAGTAAGAAACACCCTGCTGCTGCGTCTCGGGGATGCTCTCAGCATTCAGGCTGAGAAAAATAAATGTTAGGCTTTCTCCACAAATTCTTTGCTAGCCCAGGGCGACCCCAGCAAGATGAACCAGCATCCCTCGGAGGCTCCACATCAGCCAGAACTGGGGTAATACAGATACAAAACAAGAAAAAAAACATGGATGGAAGTCTAGTTTCAACAAAGAATAGGGGACTAAATATCATCTGATGTGGTGTAAATCCAAATAAATCTATATAGTTATGATTTGAACATCAATGGCATTTTTTTGAAGTTGTATCTGTTTTAGAAGGCTCAAACTACATATATTTTCCACTCTGAAGATGTTTTCCTGAACAGATAACTAGGCTTTCAGTATCTCCACACCAAGATGCTGCTTTAACATCTCTCTAGATCGTGTTTTCCTTCAACTGAAAACAAACTATAAAAAGCAGGTGCAGACAAAAAGGTATTTCACACTGACTTTGTTGGTTTTGATTGAAAATATCTGTTTTTCAACACAGAAAAGTACCCCAAAATGACAAAGAATTGAATTTGAGCGTCTTTTTCAGCTGGTTTCAGTGCCACTGGCCCTTCAGGCTTTGCAGTGGCAGCTTTTTCCAAGCAACACGCAGCTGAAGTTTGCACAGACGTGGCAGTGAGGATTCCACCTCTGTAAAGGCACATTTACCCTGAAGTACTTCACACAACGATCGCCCAAAGCCACAAACCCTGCCCTGACATGCAGCCCGGGTCCTGGGGCCAAGCAGGGCAGCTGTTCACCAGGGGCACGCAGCCTTGCGGGAAATGGAACTGAAAGTACGCCCTGCTTAGCAGAAATGAGGGGGGAAAGGGAAATTGTTTACTCCACGTGAATTCTAGCTGAGATTTAGAAAAAAGCCCTATGATCTGAACAGCAGCACAGTGCTTTCTAACCAAGGAATTACCCCAGGTGAAACCGGTACCTCCTGGAGCACAGGATGCCTCACTGCTGTGCTACAGCGTCCCGTTCAGAGCAGGCTCAGAAGCATTTTATAACTCCTAATGCCATTTCCCTCCCTTTCCAAATTCCAGCTTTTCAACCACGCTCAGTTTCATGGGCTGCTGAGGTAACAGCACAACGGGATATGTTTGCAGACTTTCCCCATGCATTCATCTTGCTCTGACGCCAGGTGCAGCTACGCTGGCGGCAGGCTCGTGCTAGAAAACAACCGTTTGCTGTGAACCCCAACCATGAGACCCAATGATCCGGGGTGAGGCAGCTTTGTGCTCCCCAGCTCTTCCGAGCCACACTGAAGCCGTGCCGGGCACACATCTCCATACCCGCGGAGCTGCAGGGAGCAGGACCTGCAGCCTGGTACAGGCGAGCAGCGCAGGCAAGGGAGAAGCCTCGCAGCAAAGGGCGGATGCATCTATAAGCTCATATTACTTTCTCACCCAGCCCTCCCCCCCGAGATGCTTTCCAAAAAAATAATTAGGCTGCCAAAAGGCCTTTCTGCTCCACCAGACAGGCTCAGAGTGGGAACCTGCCCCTAAAGCACCCTCTAGCGGCATTTTAACATCGAGCAGCAAAGCAGGCTGCAGCATCCCGGCTCTGCCCCGGCTTCCCTTTGGGCAAAGGAAAAACTGCCACCGACAGTGATGCAGGCTCCTCTCCCTCTCCCCCATCCCCACCTTGGCCTAGAGCATCAATATTTTAGGGCAGGAAGATTTTATCTCACACCTTACAAGAAAAGTAACATATAGAGTCTGCAGCCACAATATCAACTCCTTCCTGGAACTCGAATCCCGTCGTCAACCCCAGCACTAGAACCACTCCCAGCATCGGGGGAAAGGGTCTGGAGAAAGCAAAAAGGGTGACAAAGTAAGAAGGTGCCAAGCGAAACCACTTACGCACAGTGAGGCCGGCAGCATTTCCATCCTACCTTTGCTGTCGCCATATCAGACGTCTCCATGTTTTCTGCTTGGCCTACCAGTAAATGAGACCATTGAAGGAGAGGGAGAAAAAGGGAGAGTCAAAAAAAGGATGTGGAAGAGAAGACAAACAATTTGACAGATGGATGAGAAAAAGCGAGTCACGTAAGAGCTAGCCCCAAGTTTTCCCTGCTGCCCCCAAAACGGGGAGGAAAGACGTCTCAACCTGATGGTCCCAAATTCAATTCTTGACTGAGTCTGGCACAAAATCCAGTAATTTGCCAGCCCCCCCAAGTACAATCCCCCAAACCCCTGCTACCACCCCAAATTCTAGCAGGATGCTGAGGAACAGACAGCTCCCTCCTCCCAGCTTCAAGTCTGAGCTCCCGCAGGGAGGAGGCAAGCAACCTGTGCCCCCCCCGGGGAAAAGGCCCTGCTGCTTCCTCCCTCTCACTCTGTGGGAAATGAGAGGGGCACAAAGAGCCCCCCAAGTGGGTGCTTTACAAGTCAGGAGAAAGGCAGGCGGCAAGTGGGTCTGGGCAGTGCAGGGGGCAAGGGAGGAGAGGGCAGTGGGGAAGGAAGAGGCAGCTTCTGGAAGGAAAGCGTGAGAGCAGGATAGTCAGACAGGTGGAAGCGCGATGCCACAAAAAAAAATAAGCGTGCCAGAAACAGACCACGTAAAGAGAGATGAACATGTGCAGAGCAAAATGCAAAGAGGAGGTTAGCCATCTGCACCCTACTGAGAACACTCACCTCAGAACAACCCTCAGAAATTACTGGGCCTAAACTAGGAACTCCCTGGAGGAGCACACCCTCAGCTCAGACTGAAACCAGCAGAGCATCCTCCAAGGTAAAGCTGTCCCGGCGTCAAAAAGGCTCCCAGAGCTGCCGAGGCCCTGCCCGGCTGCGGCCGGCCCCGATTGGCGGCGCAGGGTGACTTCACCCAGCCCCATTCATCACCCAGCTTCTCCCTCCCTGCTCCTGCAGGCTCCTCCTGGCTGCTTCCCTACAGAAACCGAGCCTGGAGCCTGTTCGCCAGCCAGGAGCTGCCGCACGCAACTGGCCGGAGCGCTCTGGCAGAGCGGAGCAGAGCAGACAGACGTGAGCAACCCTGGCCGGGAGGGAGGGAGGGAGAGGAAGGTTGGGAAGAGAAAAAAAAAAAAACACTGCAGAGCTCAGTCAAATTAAGAGCCTCAGAGGGCTAGAAACAGCTCTGCTTGAAAGTGCTTATTCATACAGCGGTGCAGCACGGCGTGCTCAGGCACACGGCCGGCACACAGCACAGCACGCACAGACCGGTGGCACCAGCAGATGATCCTCAATGCACCCAACAGTTCACATGTGTTCAAGGGCAGCTACCTGCTTTCTGCAAAACCATACTCATTTCCTTGTCCACACACCCCATAAAGCAGGGTTTTATTAAATTAAGTGTATTACATTCCATGCTATATTAAATATATACACAAATACTGGTGTATTTCTGGCATTTGTTGCAGTGCATTCACACAGTCATCTGCTTGTGAAAAATCAAGGCTGCTACAATTCCTTCACCTTTTTATTTTGCATATTCAAATGTACTGACCCCATTCTTATCAGGGACTTAAACCCCATCTTATGAAAACACCTAGATCATCAGCCATAGGATGCAGTAGGATGGTTTTGAAAATTCGTTCAAGTATAAACACATTCAGGTCTACCTCTATCCCAAGCATTGCTGTGGATATAATCCATCTTCAGCCTGCCCCAACACCATGCACAAAGAGCACCACCACCTGCATTAGTTTTACTCACTGGGATAAGGATCATGATCCTTGTCGCTTGGTGAGCACTGGACGGATTTCCAAATCATTCCCACGCTACACCAATGAGAGTAGTACTACAAGTGTACCGCATGCAGTGCAGAGGTACACAAACAGCAGACGCAGACAACCTGCTCTCCAACCCCTCTTTTAGAGGGCCGCCAAGTCCCTCGGTGGCAGTTTACTCACTCACATGCATTCTGCCAGGAGTACTCATAGCAGCATGACAGAACAGCCTGCCTCATAAAGGACCTTCAGCAAATCCTAAGCTAGAGAACCAGTAAAGCCCAGCTTCGCATTTCAGAAGAAGCTGAATTTCCATGTTGTGCTCTCTTTATAGCAGTGGCTATAAAATTCCAGCAGGGTGTAATAGCTCATGAACTTAACAGCAAACAGGAAATGTCTCCTGAGGAAGTCCGCTTTTCGGAAGCGAGCGACTCAGTATGACACACTCAAGTGCTGGGTAAGAATCCAAAGCTTTGTGAACAGCTACAGCAATAGTGTCACATTAGTTTGGGGTATGTGCTTGTAATTGCCTCATTAAAGCTATCTTACAAATTGGAAATTGTTGCTTGTTAGCGGCACTACCTGCAAGTGTCACTGCCCAGCCTCACACAGCCACCGGGACATCCCCGGACAGACACACCATCAGGGCTTTGCTACTGGCCAGGAATCACAGCTCCAGCTTCATGCTAACCAGAGCGACTTGCCTCAGAGATCCAGCAAATAACGGAAAAAGTTACTTATTCACGTAACCACACAATGGAAACATCAGTTGGCTCGAAAACCTGTGACCTGCAGGCACAGAGACCAGCATGCTGCCCCCAGGGGCACTACAGTTTGATTCTGCCATGTGGTAAGAAAAGATCTGCAGGAGCTGGGGGCAGCAGGCAAAAACTGCGCCTCTGGGGAATGTGCAAGCAAGACAAAACCTGATAGCGACAGGACTAGTGGGATGACAAACTAGAGGAAAATCAGCAGTGTTAAGTGGAGAGAGAACAGCTATGAAGAATGGCAGAATGCAAGAAAGAGGTAGTTTAACTGTTAGGCACCTTAGTGGAGAGGTACAGATCCCCAGGAAAATGTGCCAGATGGATAAATTCTTGAGTCCTTCCTGAAGTCAGCAGTGTCATGCAGCCCTACAACCTCTGTTGTCGGATGCAATCACAGCATCCGCAAGCTAGGGCACACCTCCATTTCCCAGGGAAAAATCTCAGAAGGGACTCTTTCTTTGCTGCAGCAGCTGGGAAGTCACGTGAGACTTCATTCCCAGAAATAAAATATGCATTTCACACTCCTGGCATCATGGGAGCTGTAGTCATACTGTACAGAACAGAAAGAGCATGTAGCAAGTAAGCCACTTCTTTCTGTGCTATGAGTAGTTTGCTATGGCATGCAGATTATGTCTTCAGGTCTTGGAAAGGAGAGCAAGGCAGAAGAGCATCACAACAGAAGAGAGAGCTTTGGCTATCCCAGAAGAGAAGACCAGAGAGAAGCTCCTCTATCAAAAGGTGAAAAGAGAATAATTCCCTAGAAAGATCAGCAGCATCAGAAAGATGGAGAAACTGGGACAATTCGTATTGCTACTGCTTCTTTCTTGAGCAATACTATAACAAAAGAGGGCTGCTGCTTTCATACAACGCCTTCTGGATCTTTTTCCCCTCATTGTCTCATGTGTTTGAGCTCAGCCTTCCATTTACACGAGATGGTGCAATAACCTTTCCCACCCCCAAAAGAGGCTCATTCACTGTGGAAAGGGGCAGGCTAACAACAGCAAGTTTTATGACTCATGGCACATTTCATATGCCACAAAACCCCTCCTTCATTTGCATTTGTCAGGAAGTTAAAAGCCGCCTTCTAATTTTACTTTCCATCGCGAGTTAACATGCAACCACCAAGGAGAAGGCACTAAGACTGCATTATCTTGGACAGAAACACTATGGGCTGATCATCTCCCTTTTCATTAAGTCCAGATATTCTGACTAACAATCTGCTCTCTCAAAATCAGAGAATTTCAGGGTGTCTAACAGGCAAGACACTTTGGATCCTAAATAGTCTTTCAAGTACAGTGAGCTAAATCTTTAAATATGGTATAAACTTGAGCGTTTGGGCTGGCACTGCTTAAAGGATAATCCATAGACGCACACAGGTAGCACACTGGAGAAACAAAGCCTTTATCTGATCTGCACCCATGGAACATCTAATGCAATATCCTCTCCTGGATAAAAAATTTAACCCCAGATGTTTCAGGTAAACAGTGAGAAACCTTGTGGCAGGAACATGCACCACAGTATTTTGGCTTTAACAATGAAAACCTACAAGAACGATGGAAATCATGAGAGAAAAAGAAAAAGAAAGGTCCTAGATTCCTCTTATTTCTGAAGCCTGAGAGAGAAGATCAGAAAAAGAAGCTTGAGCAGTGGCTCAAGACTCAGGTCCTGGACAAAAGCCTCTGGTTTGCAGACAGAGGCATCTCAGCCCTGCAGTAGAAGCCCCCTGCAGCCCCAGCGCACGCTCCTACACATTAGAGATCTTCCAGTAGTTGCAGCAACAGGGTGGAACAGAGGATGATGGGTTGCAACTAGGAAAGCCATACAGAGGATGACTTATCTCGCTGCGTCACATCCCACCAAGTACCACACACCCCTCATTTGGTAACCCAGAATAGAGATTCGGAGTTTGAGGGCACGGGTGCATGGCAGGTGCTGCACAGGTAAAGCAACAGCCCATGAGGCTCACATAAGGAATTCTGAACGTTTACACGGCTAAGCCTAAAGCGAGGATCCTTTTCCACAGCAGAGAAATGCTACCACCTTACAATGCCTGGAACTCCAATAGACCTATACCCCTCCAGCAAGGCCCATGCAACTGCCATTTAAAGAAAAAGGTTAAGGGGGAGAGAGAGCAGCTAACAGCACACCACAACTGAAGATTTGGGGTGGGGTACTTCAGAGGGAAGGCAGAACAAACAGTGGAGAGGGCTTAAGGACAAAATTTAGGTCAAACTTGCAGGAGCAAAGGAGAAAAGCAGAGGTCTAGCAGGGGGGCTCAAGGACAGCCCTTGGCGAGTACAGATTGTAACACCTGACCTTGTTACGATGCATGGCGCGGCGGGGAGACGCATGCTGCCATCTTATCACCGAAATGCACAACAAATACTCTGCAAAGGCCAAGAAAGAAATGGATGGGAAGATAAACAAGGAAAGAGGAGAGGGAAAAGAAGAAATGCAGAGGTCACAGTGAGCACTCACACGGTTACAGTCATCTGCAGAAAGAGGGAAGTCTGTCCAAGTGCCAAAGTGCTCCCCAGCAACCTGAGAAAGTTGCTTCAGCAGCGAGGGAGCAGAACGCTCTTGAGTCAAAAGATGGAATCCCAGCTTGTTTACACACGCACAGGAGTTTTGGGGAGAAAGCAGCACCGAGAGGTGACCTCAGAGTCCACCGTGGAAAGATGTAATGTCACCATTAAGACGGTTCTGGGATGGCTCCTACTGCTATTACTCTGCAGTTTGGCCCCAAAGGGAAGCAGCAGTGACTTGGCTGATGAGAAGGCAGAGCGATGGAGAAATCTCCAAAGAGCTTGCTCTGCGCAAGAGGCACAGGTTTCCTTTCTCTGCTCTCAGATTTCTTCTATCACAGGCGATTCAATTTTAAAGGCACAGCCGCCTGCAAGGCTCTGCTGAATTTGCAGCTGCTATGGGATAAGGTGTAAAAATCTGGGAGAATAAAGAACGATTCTCTAAAAGAATTTGAGGTTGTTAATAGCCAGAATGAAGTCCTTGTGTCCAGAATTAACCAGCCAGAGTTTCTCTTGAACCAGACTGTTTGCTCCCAGGTAGAAGTTAACACCAGCTATCCCATGGTTCCCAGAATGTGTGGAGACAAACCGGTTCAAAGATCAGCAGCGCTACCAGATTTCTTCCCAGTAAGAAACATGGGTGTTGAGCTCAGATGAAAGCCAGAGGCTGGTCTGCAGAGGCAACATCCCTAAAAGGATGCTCCAAGCCCAGCTGGTCCATTACAAGGAGCCCTCCTGCTCTTTGCCTTTTCTGCCAGGACAGCCAGGGCTCTGATCCACTGCTAAAAAGCAGCAGCTTGTGCAGCTGTTGGACCTGCAGCCACCACAGGGCACCTGGACACACTTTCTGCTTGCAGACGAAGGTGCCCCCTTCTCCCACCAAATGGGCGCTGGTTAACTCTTCTTCCCACACAGCACTCTGCTGAATGGACATATGATCTCAGGGCAGAGAGGAAGCGTGTAAAAAGAGGCAGGTAAAATCCAAAGCTGCAGGAATATCTCTCTGTAAGATGCATAACACTTAACTACCTCTTCCTTACATAATGGAGTTATTATTTAGTGGACTATGTTTCCAAACAGCATCTTATTTCCAACATTCATTGAACACAGCAAGAATTGAGTACATACTTACCATCAGCACAGAACTCCCCCCCAGCCCCCGTGTTGTTTCTGGTGCTTTATTTTGTATTATAACTCATTTTAAATGCTCGGTATTTCCCCATTTAGACAGCCAACTATAAAGTGTAAAGATGCACCTATTTTCCAAGGTAAATATTGCAAAAACTTGCATGTACCAAAGACAAATGGCACTAAAAGCATGGAAGAGGCCACGATAAAGTGTTTGTGCTGACTGTAAAGTTACGAAAGAGCTGATTTGTTCAGGGACACACACACAGAGCAATCTGTACAAGAGATAGCACTATCTTAGGAGAGTAGCAGGATGTTTCACCAAGCAAATCCAAAAGAACCTTAATTCCCAGTTCAGGTAAGTGCCCTTAGATTTTGGAGGAATTTTTATCTGTACAGAAAAATACCCTGCACTGAGCAGTTTCAGAAACAGCTGACGACTGCACTGTAAACAAGGGCCTAGAAAGGTCTCTATAAGGGCACAAACATATGCATTCAAGCTGAAAAAGAGCTGATCCCAGATCCCCTTCCAGGGCTCGTGGTCTGCCGGAGTCTCAGGGGAGGCTGAGGCAGCAGCATCCCTGTTCACCAGCACCTCCTCCTCCAGCAGCAGTCCAAAGCCCAGGCAGAAGGGTTAGCCTCCCCTCGTGCATCCAGCCTCCCTGAGCAATCAAAGACAGGGCTGTGAACAGCAATGCCAGTTCTGATTTCGATGTATACGGTAGTCCCAGATTCTCTAAAAACTGAACTGGGAAGAGAAACAGAAAAAGATTTTTAAATGCCTTCCATTTCTGCCCTTTGACATGTGTCAGTCCTGTCTGCCAATTTACTGGCTCAACAGATGGGTTTTAACCTGCTTATCCCTTCAACACTTCCCCCAGCTATTCACTTGAGTATTTATCTTCTTTTGTATGCCTACTGCACATCAAACAAGTCACTACCAATTAGGAGAGTAGGACCTGAAGAGCTGTAAATCATCCTTTTTTTTTTTAAAAAAAAAAAACACCTTTGTTTTACTGCACAGCATCGATCAGTCAGCCACACCACAAAACAGAAGCAACACCATACTTCCAGATCTTTTCTCTGCAGCTGGGGTGCCAGGCATGCTCACAACAGGACTCATAGATATGCTGTGGTTTCTGATGACATCTCGGTTAAAATGTTTCCTGCATAAAGGAAGGTGGCTTTCTACCACTGCGAGACAGAGGTATTGCCCACATGGTGTTCTTCTGGAGGAAACCTTGCACTAACTTTCAGCACCAGTTCATTTCTACACATTAAAGAGATCACTGGTGCAGTTAGAGCTCCCATACCACGTTTGGGTACATGCAATATAACTCAAGGACAAATACAGCTCCTAGATTCATCCCAGGCCATGCCCCAGTTTAAGATGGCATCTATACATCAAAAGGGATGTGTTCTGCAACTTAGGAACCTCCGGCCTATAGATTTGAAGTCTAATTCTGGTTGTACAGCAGTCACTCCCCATGTCACTGCATAAACCTGGCCAAACACTATCTGAATTTAGCAGCAGGCTCCCTCAAAAAGCATCACTCCTCTGCATCTTTCAAAAGCCTAGCTCCGTCTGTAAGAGGCTAAAATCAATTAAGTCCTCTGAGACCCTCTGATGGCTGATTTTAGAGCAGTATTGAAGTTTTAGTACTGCAACAGAAGTTCGCAAGGGCTCTGAGGCACAGCACACGCTTTGTTGTAAGGTGAATCCACGCAAGGGGTCAGCAGCTGACAGCACACTGCACAGAAGCCTGCGGACAAGGGCCAAAGAGGCTTACGCAGAGAGCAGGCAGCCTGTGAAAGGAGATGGTTTACAGCCCTGCACCCCAGTCTCCTGCCTTCGCTCCCACTTCTCCACACACCTTAAGCTAACAGCTGTAACACTGACAATCCTAATGCTCCCCAAGGACGCAGAGCTGATGGGGTGACCGTTACCAAAGGTCTGCAAGTGAAATACTTACACAGCTGAGCTCTTGGTAACAGGAAGGAAGGCTGGGTAGAGTCTGCCCAGGGCCTCAGATAAGGAAAAAAAGGGACAGTGAAATGAGTCCTCTCCTCCTCCTCATGTTCCTGAGCATCACGAGCTAGCAATGCAGCCACATGAGGCCTGCCAGACCTCCTCTGTGTTCAGTGAGATCTGCAAGGCACACTGAGGTTTATCAATGATAACACCAGTCCAGCAGACACAGAACTGATCAGGAAATGGAGAAGCAAGATCTGAATCCTGGTTTGCCCTGCTGTTACATCTGTTGTAAGACCATGCCTTCTCCTGCAGCTGTTACTGACCTGCATGGAGGTTCTCACGCTAAAACCTCTACGTCAGAGCCAACTTTTCGGAAGGGAACAGGCAGGTATTTTGCCATGACTGCTTGGAACAGAGGACTGAATTAAGAATGGTTTATTTTTGGTGATGGAGGGGATTTGCACAATCTATTCTACTTATCTGCACAAAAACTATTCATGGTATCAATTAAACTGCCTCTCAGCAGTGGCTATCAGCTAATGCCCAGAGGCATGATATTACATTACTACAGAAAGCATAAAATAACCCTGTTCTCAAGCTTGCCAATAGCTTTGAACTCAAAGCTTCAGACTCGCGTGCTGAGCAACAGCAACAACAAAGTGCATGAGCACGAGCACGCCAATTAATCCTGCAAGGTCTCCTCCTTGCCTCTGGCACCAGTAAGAGGAGCAGGAGAGGTATCTGTCCCTCCACACCCCCCTGTCACAGAGAAGGGAAGTACAGGGACTAATACCCTTGCTTTGAAATCGCAAAGCACTTTTAATTCAATCTCCTTAAGACTAAAGAACAAGAGTAGAAAAGATAGTGAGTGGAGCACAACTTTGATGAATCAAATCCAATACTGACTTTCAATGAAGAGAGCACCCTTATCTCCACTGACAGAAGTCGACTGAGGATTTTAGGGAAAAGGGATGAGACTTTCTCCCCGATGGCTCAACCCTCTTACAGGGCAGACCCACTGAGCTGGGATGCCAGGTGCAAAAGACGACTCTCAGTTGAACACAAAGACAAAATTCATCTTATTCCAGCAGCTTGTTAGCAGCCTGCCTTATCCAACAGAGCCGGATCCAGGCAGACTCTAATTAACAACAGCCCATCTTCAAAAGGAACAATGCTGGCGTATGAGGAACACAGCAGGTGCTATTTCCATTCACAACAGCTCCGCTGACAGTAGCAAATCTGGCAATCTGAGTGGAGGAGAGCTGCTCTCAAACTGTTCTTCTGTCTTCTACAGCCGAGAGTCAATGCTGGGGCTCAGGAAGCAGCAGCAATTAGGAAGAGGGAAGACACTAGCTCTGACCCTAAATATTAACCATCTTTCCTATGTGACAAAGGAGTTTAGTGCCATTCTGGTTAAACTCCTCCAAAGTTAGTCCATTTAACGTTAAATCCAGCTGACTAAGGAACATTTAAGGGAAGTATGGATTTTAATCTAGCTCCAAAGTTACTGCAAGAGCATCAGGGTTCTGATCTGGGACACTCTGGAAGCTCAGCCTGAGCTCTTTCTCCACAACAGGATATTTAGCACCACTTTTGAAAACCTCCTTAAAGGTCATGCTTGAATCCACCCCTGATGAATAATAGTTATTCAGGTGTTTAACTAATATTAGGACCCTCACTGCCAAGGGAAATAGCTAACTTTGCTGTGCCTCCACTTGCAGGTAAATGGGCACACAGTACGTTAATACCAGCTTCTCTTCATGTCAAGGGGGAAAGGGATGCAGGCTAGGAAGATGCAGCATAAGCAAGTTATGGGTACATTGCTAAAATACGGAACTCCTACTGACTTCTTAAACACCCCAAGGATGTAACTTTGGCACAAACACTTTCAAAATCTGACCTCCTTTCAGATCTTCACACAACTTCTTGGAAATCCAATCAGGAAGCAGAATTTCTAAAACTTCTCTATGTCTTGAGCCATTGCCTAATCTTTTTACAAGCTCTCGCAAATTTTGATCCATTGTTTGAGAAACACTTAGTAGCTTACGCAAAGGAAAGCAAAGGAAAAACAAGCCCCACAGCCCCGGAATTATCAGGACAAGATACTGTGCACACTGGGGGGCTAATTAAGCTACAATCAAGATGTAGGGCATATTAAAACAAAACATCGTAAGACTAGCTGTTCCCCATTTCCTCCATTTTGATATGATCACTGTAAACTGCTACCTGCTTCTCTCCTCTCCTTTTCACGTCCTACTGCTTTCTATCCCCGTACTTTCCACACTCCTCTTTTGACCTTATCAGTGTGTCTCCTCCTCAGACTGTGTATGAGGCTGAGGACTGATTTTCCCTCCAGCTCAGTAGCTTAATATTTACTCTTAATTAAAACTCCCTGCATCCTAAACCTGATAGGTACTTCAACGTCATGACAAAGAACAAGCCCTTGGTTCAAGCAGAAGCAGGCTCATGACCTTAGACTTCATTCAGATGAAAGCTCAAGGCAATTCATACATAACCTTGTGTTGTTACAGTGACTAGTAACTGTGTATGTGCACACATTTCACCCAAGTCTCTGGCTGTCTACATCCCAACCCTGTCCACTCTTTGAATTAGTTTAAGTCAAGCAGCTACTGCAAGCACAATTATTTGGACACCAACTCAGCTCCACTGCTTATCTTCATACTCGTGTGGTTGGGGTGATTCAGCATCTGAGCAACCCACAGACTTAACTCACCATCTTTCTTATCTGTTTTCCTGAGGTTAGAAAAGAACTGCCCTCCTCATTTCACAGATGGAACATGAAACGATTCACCCAAGCTCACACAGACAGCAGGCAGCTGAGCCCTGAGTCCAGGCAAAATCCAGCTCTCCTTCTAGCCTGCCTCTTTGCCCTTACATGGCTCTAAAAATACCTGCACAGCGTTTATTTACCCCAAGACAAAATAAAAGCTGTATAGGCTCCCTGTCAGCATAAACAATCAGGTATGATAGACATATGACAACTTACGTGACTTTGCAGAAGGCCAGCTTTTTCCTCAGAGAAGATACACGCAAGTGGCAGACCTGCTTCACCGCAGTGCTGCAGGACACCTTGTCAGGGCACGGGTTCTGGACCATGGCCGTACTTCGCACTGCACCAGCCAACAGCAGCGCTCACACCTCAAGGAACACAACTGCTAGGGAACACCGAGTGCATCTGCCAGCAGAACAAAACTGAGTCTTCTCTGAAAGAGCCTGAGGGTTGGAGCACAATCCTTGGAAGTCCATCACTGAGCAGTTAACTCCACTAGCAGCATTCCCTGGTACTATCTTTTACAGGAAGAGCACACAGTTAAGATCTTGGCTATGCCTAAGTCTAGATGTCAGCCATCCTCAGCTATGTATTCCTCTCCATATATTATTTTTTTTTTTTTTTAAATCTCAGAGTCAACATAGCAAATCAGCATCCCTTTATTTGGGCTGGGGTAGCTTTCAGCACTTTTCCAGACGTACCGAAGTGGGTGCAGATCTTTGCTTGCTCTGCTCTGATCCTTCCAGTGCAGCACAGACTCCTGCCTGCGACACCAGGGGCAGCATGCCAAGAGAAGGTGCACCCTTTGGTATACACCACATGATTTCTTGCCGTCTCCTCTTCTGCTCAGCTTTTACCACAACTCACAGGACTGCTGAAACCCTTGTTATTTTTACTTACAGCTTCTGTACGGTAAGTCAATGAAACAAGCACAGGGAACTGCCTGTAGGTCTTTACCATTTCAACTGAGAGGAGAACTTGAAACCTGTGGTTGGAGGACCCATTGTTACTGGTCAAAATACTACCACATAAGGGCAGTGAGAAAGTACCTCCTCATTCATTTGTAAAAGCCTGGCAGCTTCAAGATGCTTCAGAAATAACCTTCAACTTTGCTAGTAGGAACAGCAAGCACTCAAAGATTTCATTAGCCTACTTCACATCTTACAGGAAAATCAAAATGCATTTCACTACCAGAGACTTTCTTGTCAAGTTTCACAAACAAGAGTCACTGCTATCCAAAGAAGCTGTACCAGCAAAGCTTCATGCAATTACTTCGGCAAAGGAAAAAGAGATAAAGGCAATTTACTTGCCTTCATATAGGTCATTTTAGGATCAGTGTTTTCCATGAAACCAAACTGAATTGAAATTTTATCTGGGCAGTGAGAATGTTGCAGGTCCCCTGATAACAGAGAGGTCAGCATGCTCTTTACCACCCTGGCTCTGCATAAATAGGTCTGAGCTCCGACAGCGCTCCAGCTGAAGCATCTCTTCCAGACACTAAGATGCTCTTGGCACCAGTCTAAAGGCTCTCTTTTAAGTCTACATGTGAAACCTGCAGCACTTCCAAATTATTCCCATCTTCCTATATCCAGAAAACCTTCATCAGAGTATTAACGAAGCCTAACCTTGTTTAACCTACGGAGTCCAAAATCAAATATAACAGCATGCATTACACAGTAATTACACATTACTGGTATAATCTAAGTGTCCATCTGCTTTGCTGTCAGATTCTTTATTTACTGGTTGCAAACATCAATCCCCACTGGTCAATTACGCCAGGCTCCACAGCACCAGAGAGACTGATAATTGGAGCGAAACATATGGAAGAAAAGGTTAGCTGCAACTACCAAGTGCTAATTCAGAGCCAAACTCTGTTGGGATATTAATTAGCTCTTCAGGGTCAGGATGTTCTCTCAAGTGAGTCAATTCCTCAGATGCCTCCTCAGCTGCTATTCAGTTCTTACTCAATCCATTGGCCTCTGACATCACAGTGGGGAATCTGAGTTCGGTAAGAGTTTACCCTCCTAGAGTCAGTCAGAAAAACCTTCGACCTCAGAGACAGCTTGTGAGGAATAACTGTGTAACAGAGCTGAAACAAAGCTCTTCTCTGACTATGCCACAATAAGAGCACACAGAGCAGTAGCCACATTCAGATGCTTCTCATAATCCACTATGCAGCAGCTGTGATCCACAGTCACAACATTAAGGAAAATGCGACAACTCCCCTGTGCAATGCAGCAACAAAATAACATGAATTTCAGAAACTGAATATGAGACCAAACACTGGGCCCAAAGGTGTTATTAGGGAAAAAGGCCTGCAGGAGCTGGCCCTGGACAGAAAGGTGATTGCAGTTCAGGGCTCATAATTCATGCACAGCAGAAGAAAAAGTGGTTTCGGGCTCACAAGATGAACTGCAAGATAGAGCAAAACTCTTAACAATCATATAGCCCTCAGCAAAGCAACAATAAATCACACACAAAAATAAGCATTCTTTTTTCAACAGCTTTTGTGCCAACACTGCAGTTTAAAGTAGTCATTAATCAACCCTAAGTACAAGAAACTTAAGTTTCTTCTCAAACTTCACAGCAGTTTTTACCAAGCTGCTAGAAATGAGCTGTAAACACCTGGGGACTGTCCCCCCACATCACATGTAAAATACAGCAACCAGTCTCAATATTGTACTTGGTAGGGACAAGAATTACATACAAAATTTCACTTGTACGCTCAAGGATCAGAGCTGCTAATGATCAATACACAGGGGATTTGATGAAGCTTTCTACATCAGCTAAAGTTTCAGGGAATTAATCTGAGAATGAGCCTGAGAATAAAATTCAGGCTACATCATGGGCTGGATGAGTTTGTCCTGAGTTCTACTTTTAAGTACATGGAAAAATATGTCTTTTTTAGACATTGATAAGACCAATTAAGTCATGCTTTATTAGACATGTGACATTTCTGGTAAAATAACTGAGAAACGGAGGGAAAATGAGGTCTCAGTCAGCCAGGCCCATCTAATTTTACTGAGTGGTTCCAGGAATTTCCCCCAGTTGAGCATGAACAGACTTACCTGTCGTCACGCATGTGAGGGCTCAGGAATCGAGACGAGTCATCATCGTGGCTGCTTTGCTGGCTGCTCTGCTGACTGCTGCAATAGAAAAAAAGAAGCAATTAAGACAGATTTTGGTAAGTCCCTATCAAACATTTTGATTTTAAAGCCAGAACAAGAAAAAACACAAGCTTCGTTCTTCATATATTTAGAGATGCAAAGAAAAATATAAGGAAGTAAGCTCATATCTGACATACAACAGGAGTGACTGGTTAGAAGCCTCTTACTCCCACTCAGTCATGCTTTTCTAAAAACTTTCAGATACAGAAGTAACCTTGCACATTGTCTACAAAGTGTTTCATCACACCACCCCGCAATGGTTTCATACAGCTTAACGTTCAACTACCAAACCACTATCTGTTCATATACCCCCGCTTCCGGACAGCAGGACAAAAGAGCAGTTAAAGAGAACTCTTTTTAAGAATGAAGCAGCCAGAAGTGGTCACCACCAAATTTCTAGTGGAGAGTTGCATGCTGAGCCCACAAGATGTCACTCTTCGCCTTTAAATAGGTAATTTGGGGGTGTTTTTCTTTTCTTTTTTTTTTTTTTTTTAATTTTTTTAAATCCATTCTATGATGTTGGCTTTATTCCCTCCTAGCGGCCTCTGCCTGCTCCATCAGCGTTCCTGCTTCTCACTTCTATAGCTTCATGTTTCTTCGCAAGAGCTTTCCTTCTGAGCCCTCGACAGGTCTGATTCTGCCTTCAGATACCAGACTGCAGCACAACGCAGACGTTCCTGGGGCATCCTTAATCTGCACAGCCTGGGCACCCTGGCTATGGAGCCATGGCAACACAGCTTCAGCACAAACTGTCCAGCCCCACCTGGGACACTGGATGCATTTGCCTGAACACACACCATACTAAAACACTCTGCGTTCAGTGCTAGAAGAACCCAAGCAGCTCAAATGAAACCAGTTCAGGTATACAGATGCATGCTGCGATCACAGCTTCTACTGCAGTGTAGGCAAATCTATGTAATACATTGCGCATCACATACAGACTGCCCAAAGGCACAGAAGCAGTTTCAAAAAGGCCCAAATTGCATCTTTTCTTCTTAGAAAGCATTAATCCTCAAGAAGACCTACTTTTGGGTGAAACAGCACTAAACCACCATAGTGAGATTTTTCTGTCAAGTCTACTTGTTCTTTTCTGTCTCTCTTCAGAGTAATTCATCCCAAAAACCCCATTTCTTTTTCTTCTTTAAATGTACTCTGTGCTTGCATGAAGAAATTGTTACAGCTCCTCTTACCTACATCTACTCAGGTATTTCAACTCAACTACAGTACAAAAAGGATACCTGATATGATAATTTTATTTAAGTCAATGTCTTTGTTAAGTCCTATGTAAAAAAGCACTACTTTTGCCACCACAGAAATTAACAGAGAAAAGTGTGAAGAGGTTTAGAAGTTTGTCTATAATTGTCTTGGTACTTCCAAGGCATGAAGAAACCACTAGGCAGACAGAACAGGAACTAGAACCAGAAACTACGTCAGTGGCAGACGAGAGCTACGTCCTCAGGTATTAAACATCATTGCTTCAGCAAATCTGTATAAGAATACAGTGGCTTGTTAGAGCCTTTTTTTTTTTTTTTTTTTTAAAGGGATCCAACCACCCAACCCCCTCCAGCCCCATCTTTTTCTTCACAGAGCAAAAGCATCCTTCTTATTAGTTTGTGGTCTTGAGAGACTATTCATGAGGCGAGTGGGAAAGGCCTGTCTCTTCTCCTTGAAGATCCAGGGACTATTCCTATAACTACTTGTCAATCTATAAATAAAAAACCTCTCACAAAACTTCGCCACTTCAGTTTTGATTAAGCAGATAAAAGAAACTTACCAAAAGAGTCCCAATGTAACACAGCCCAACTACAGCTCCTGGAGTGCTGGGAATCCCACTTGCAACTTTACTCTTAGACAGTTAAACAAGACGAACCTTAGACCTTTTCATGCTCACCCAACCGTCATTAAATGCCTTGTTCAGACAGCCCTTCAAACCAAGGGTTAAAATTTAATGGAATACAGATGTCACAACACATTGCAGTACAACACCTTGCCCCCTTCCCTTATCACTCGTGAATGCTTAAGACTAGAAATTAAAGAAACTCACACCAGAAGGAGATCAGTTCTTCCCCCTCCTACTTCACTGCAGCAGTGTTTTGCATGGAAGCTTTCCACAAGTTTGTGAGCTCTTCACACAGAGAAAAATCATTTCAATGTTTTGATTACTAGACAGTGCAGCTGTTAAACCCCCTAAAAAGTACAAAGCACTTGAAATGCAGAGCTATTGTTTCATTACACTTTTCCGTCCATTGCAAGTTAACCTGCTTTTAAGACGATAGTGTTCCTCTGAGGTGGTGGAACAGCAAATTGCTGCTCTTACATTGGCTATAATTATAAGGAGATAAGAGAGGTGTGATTTGTATTGAGAAGTAATACGGGGGAAAGCTTTACATACAGACATTGAGATTTTATATTTACAGAGAAGGCTAAAAGCTGGTTAAAAGTCTTAGTAAATCAGTAAAAGAAAGTGCAGAAGAAAACAGTCCATTCCTAAGGATGCTTGTTCCGTTGCCTCTTTTCTAGCAACTGTAATATAAGCATTAAATAGTTTTCATCAGCTTTGTGACCTATGTACATGCACTTAGATGAATGCTCATGAGATAGTCACACACAAAAATCACCTCTTCCAAATCCTGCCAAAAGTGAACTTGAGTAGACTGCTGATACTAGAGATCAAAGTGCAAAACTTACTTTAAAAACGCTCATCACAATTCATCTCCCTGACCTTATGCCACTCAAAGTTAAATATTTAAACATTTCTCAGACCTGGTCTCAGCAAGTTTTAAATTACATTTTGTACTATTATCTTCTTGCTTTTTTGTTGGGGGGGGGGGGGGGGGGGGGGGGGGGGGGCAGGGGGCTCAGTATCTCATTTTACTCAGATTTCAGTCTCTAAATGGTAAGGCAGAGCCAATCTCTCATTTTATGCACGAATAGGCTTTTAAAGCTAAGCAGCTCTTCTATTAAGGTGTCCGTCCAGATTTCAAAGTTCAGACACTTGTGTCAATGTTTGCACAGCAGGAGTTTTCTGGGAATCCTGTACCTTCCAGATATGTCTGGAAGTGTTATTAAAAGTCATGATCACAAGCAAGAGTACGTGACATTGTTTTTTCCCGTGTGGTCTCCAACTGCTTTCCACTTAGCAGTCCTAACAAATTTGCCGGCCCAGGCCAAGCTTTGATAGATCTGCATCTTCAGCGACTCCACCTTTGAAGGCATCAATACAGCATGATCCATTCCACCAAAGCAAGGCAGAAACACACACAGATTGCTTTCACCACACTTAAACAATGTTCTCATAGCACTCACACATTATTGGATGGGTGGAAAAAAGCATCTAGTCTGGCACTTAGAACAGATGCCATTACTTGTCCTTAAATTAGGAGAAGTGCAATTTCTCAAAAAGAATTCGACTACAAATGCATAAATTCAGAAGCAATGAGAAATAGGTCTCAACTTGTGTTTCCTGGCTTGAAACGTGTGGATAGCTGTATCTGATAAACGACCCCACTAAAAACTGGTGCTCCCTCTCCAACTCAGCCTCTCGTTTCTGACAATGCTTTGAAAAGGTGATAGAAAACATCTCACTGTACTTGCGTGTCTGCAGCTGAGAGTCTGGCAGGCTTTTATTCAAAGGAAATTCTTTCAACAGTGATGGATGATCGGGGTGAGCAAGGGAATGGGGAAGAAACGGCTGTCATGGAAGATGGAATCAATTCACGAGCTTAGAGAATTAGTTATTCACAGGAGTCTGTGGTCTTCAGAAGGTTATTGTTAGTCACAGCTATTCAGCAAATAATTTCACATAGAACTTTTCAAGTCTGAACACAGATGAATATTTCCTATTCATTTTTCTTAATTAAACCCTGTATTCATAGGCTTTGGCTTCAGTGCTAAGCTTTTCACAGAAGTAGGATAGGTAATTGACAGGTATACAACCTCTCTACAAGTGTTTTCTGCAACTGTGGCAACTGTTCCTGGAACACAAAGCTAATATCTGATATATCATGATGTTCATATTTTCAATTTTTCTGTGAAACTAAAAGATATGCAGGTTATAAGCAATAAAAGTGAACTTGCATCAAGGATTCTGTTAAAATTTGCAAAGCTGTTTAGTTATCCAAACAACAGGGTGTTTATTTTCCTCCATCCTTCCAGCTGCAAGCACCAAGGCGTGAACCTACCTGCGTTAAAGCACACACCTCACAAAGTTCAGCATGTGTGACAAACTGCCACCAGAAAAAGCATAGCAGTAGTAACATGTTGTGCTATGGTTACTTCCAAGCTGACAAAAAAAAAATTAAGTTGATCATTCCTTTTAAATACGGCTCTTGTATTTATTCTAAGCCAAAACTCTTAATTCAGCTGAAAAAAAAAAAAGACAAAAGTGGAGTATTTTAAACACTAAATTTCACGATGCAAAAAACAGTCATCATTTGAAAACTCTGGTAAATGTTTTTCCCCATCTTCCCATGGCAACATAAACATAGGATACTACTACCAGATAATCCTAAACTACAAGCCTCAGGTGTGCCAGAAGAAAAGTGTTTCCTCCAACTTTCCCCCCACAGGGCTGGAGAAGCTCAAAGACAGAACAATTTTACCTTCCACTTCACCCTCCTGCTCTGCACATCCTTCCCAGCACATAGCCCCCTCCTATTTCTCATGAGGCAGCAGAAAGACCTCCCAGTCCCAGCTGCCCAGCAGCACCTTAGTGCCCTCAGCACATTAAATCCCTGCCATCAGCAGCCCCGGGTTTCTATGGCTGCAGCAGCAACGGGGCCGTTACAAGCACCAGGGAACTGTGAGGTGGAGGGGACAGAGAAAGGAGCAAGGGTGATGAAGAGGAAATTGCCAAGCTAGGAAATCACCACCTGTTATTCCAACAGATAAACAGCCTCGCTCATCAAGAAGGGCTGTCCTTGGATAGCCTTAAAGCTTTCAGCCTGTGAATTAAAGTCAGAGCACCTCCACCGACAGAGCTTTCCCATAGGTGCTGCAAGCTCCCGCTCTCTGCATACGAGTGCCGAGTTGTCAGGGGTAACATATGCTTGTCACTGAAGGTAGCAAGCTAACACCGGCCTTTATTAAAGATGAGACTCGTGTTCAGTGAACTGTAATCATTGCACTGATACCAAGCCCCGTGGGAGGCAGGTGGCAGATGGCACCACAACACCTTTAAGGATCCCAGCACCCATTTGGTTTGTGCAACCTGGCTCCACTTAAGGACTTAGGAGTTTCTTCATATATATATATATATATGAACATACATATATACATACATACATAGGTGGCAAACACCTCGATTATATGAACTGAAGTTGAAATGGAGATGCAGAGGTGAGAGGAAAATTTATAGCCAAGCTCATGAATGAATGGCAGAGCTGTAGGGTGAAGTTTTAAGGGCTTTTAAAAAAGCTAAACAGAGCCTGCACAAGCTGGAGCCTGTGTACTATTACCAGCATGTCCAAAAACCAAAGAGGCGCTTCCTCCTTGAGACCTTTGTGTTCTGTTAACTCAGTTTCATAAAGCAGGGGGAGCAATATTTACAGGCTAAACCCATTAATAGTGAGCAAGAGAATAAGCGAGCTGCCTCAGCCAAATCCCTACCAAACAGTTGCATCTATCACACAGACCAACACAATTAGTACTAATTGGCACTCTTTGAAGTCACACTGAACCTGGAGCAGGGCTCCCTTCCCTCCTGGCAGTCCAGCGGAGAACTGGGGTAGTGAACACAAAGGACAGGTAAATGCTGGCAAGCACAGGGCTGTGTATGACATGAAGTTCAGATGGTCCCAGAAATATTTGCTGACTAGGTAGGATCAACAGCATTTAAGTTCCTGGCTGTTTGCAAATGAGTCAGGTTTGATGCTCTTGTGTGAATGGTCACCCTAAACCACATAAATACTGAAAGATAAACATTTAAAAAATACAAGCAGCTGCACAAAGGCAGCAAAATTCAGCCAACAAAATAGTGCTGGTAAGATTCACAGGCACTTGGCACACATTATCAAATAAAACCATATCCTCTGCAAACAGTACCTCAGTACTCTACATAAGAGACGCATGCTGCAGTTCCAAAAAATCAGTTCACTGGAAGCACAAATGAGGCCTTATTTGAACTTGCAGCTTCATAAAGGAGAAAGATTACATTAATAACCAAGCCCCTGCTAAGCCATCATTCATGTACTGTCACGTTTCAGATTCAAAAAGATACCACATCAGTGGAGGTTTGTGCTTATGGATTTTCCAAAGCTACCAACAGTGGAGAAGGTGGGTTGTTTATTATACAGGCCTACGCAGAAAACTTTTCCTGGTTTTGCTTTGAAGATGCGAGGGAGCATGGATACCAGCTAAATGCCATCTATGTATTCAAGTCTCAAATTCAATCCTCAGGATGTTTGCACATTATTCACATTGCTTCTATTTTCTCCAGAAATCAAGTTTTTTTTTTGTTTGTGGTGTTTTTTTTTGTTGTTTTTTTTTTTTTTTTTTTTTTTAAATGTAGTGTAAGCAATAACCATGGAAAGATTTATTCCAAAAATTTAGACACAGTATCGTGAGAAGTGGTTTCTGCCAGCAGGACCCTACACTGCAGAACACCATGTCTGACCTGCATCCTCCCAAAAACCTCAATTAACCAACTCCACCTACAAGCCGACCGTGAAACATGCAACTCATTGACCTCTTCTACTGCAGACATCCTGTGGAACTGCCAGTTCCTCACACCGGTGTGAATTCAACATGAATTTTGACAGAAGTGATAAAGCCAACACAGGCTGGCAGCTCCGAGCAGCACGCACAGCGCTCCCTGCCGCAGCCTGGTGTTTCAGACAGGAGCCCCACTTCCTCTTGGGCCTAAAACTGAAACGTGGAAGTTTCTAAAAACCAGACAACCTGAGAAAAACCATTGGCAGAAGTACTCATTTTTGCAAGTTCTCAGCAATTACATGGCATGGAACGAACAAAACCTCAGGCCACCAAGCCACCCTGGTCTTCCTCCCAGCCACAAGCAGCGTGGGGCTTGAGCAGTTTCCCATCCTCAAGTCCTTCTTCCGAGTCAGTAAATGCTGTCACCGATGCCACCTCCAGCCAGCAGCCTTCCCAAAGGTGAGAACACAAGCACTATTTGCATTTCCACAGCCCTTCCATGATGTGAGAAGCTCTACAGCCATTACTCTTGTAGCTTTTGATATTTATCTTTCACCTTTAGCAGTTATTTAGGGGAGGGGGAAGAAACAGCATTATCTCAGGCATTCATGAGAGGTTTTTCCTCTAGAAAGCTCCACAGTATTTTACCTGGGTGTGGAAGGAAAAAGATTAACATTCTTTTCCAGACCAGACTAAATTGTAATTTTGGTAAGCAAAGCAAAAGCATTATGAACTACTTGAAATTCAAGACTGTTTTTTATTAAAAATCAGAATATTTAAGATATCTTTATAATATTTTTAGCATGAGTTCCAACAAATCAGCAGTTCCCTCTCACCTGATGTGTCTCACTAAGCTGACCAAGAGACTTTGCATAGGAATGTTCTTCCTTTAGGAAAAAAAATGGAAATTTTACCTCTTTCTGCCGGAGAATGTGAACGGTAACAGCCACACAAAGCACGTTGCTGAACAGTATGAAAAAAACACCCAGCATGGCATCTGGTTCCTACTATCAGATAAACTGTGAAAATTTCTCCTGTAAAACCTCTATGGTTTTGTGTCTGGCAATTCAAGAGACCTCTGTCTCCTCATCACATACCCTTTCGTCAGATCAGATGAAATGCTTTTAATAACGTACTTCTTTTTTAACAGCTTGAGTTAAAGATGCTAGAGTCATTTTAGGACTTGGGCAAGTCCTTTCCCTTTAGCTGAACCTGTCATTTAGGACTTAACTCCAGCAGAAGACCAAACCAAATACATGCATCTTCAGAAGTGTCAAGAGCTGCAGAACAATCAACTCCATACTGATCCAACAAAATCCACAATATTTTTAATGTTATTCGGAGCACCAACATTTTATATTTAATAAGCTATTCTGGATATTGTAACTGACAAGAGTTTGGCTTTTTGGACAAGTGCTAACAGGAGAAAAAAATTATCTTGGGGAGCTCTGGGAAGGGACTACAGACATCAAGGCACAACTTCTAGGACATGTCAAGAGAGAAAATCCAGCAAGGAGTAATGACAGGCAAAGTGTGATTTTGAAACCTCTTCCATCTTCTGATTTCTGGCTTATTTTTTCCCCACAGGAGTGGAACACATTCAGATTACCACCAGCACAACCTGTGCCCAGCATGAATAACTCATGGCAAACTGTTCAAGAGCAAGCGATTTACTGCACCTCAACTATTACACATGTGCTGGTGGGGAGCACTCACACAAGAGTTGAAGTCAGGCCACAGCAGTGCGGGGGCACCTATTTACTCTCAGCTTCTGCCAGGGAAAGGATGGACAGGATTTCATTTCAATACCAGCTTTAAGGCAAAAAGGAGAACAGTGCTTCGAGCCCAAGTCATCTACTCTCTCAACAGTTCTTGCATTACACACATTAAGAATCACATGTAGTTCTGGACATTACTAGAAAGGGTGGCTTTAAGTAAATAAATCAGTTAAAGCAGATAGACACATCCCCCACATCAATAATGCACGTTCATAATAATGCACGCATAGCAAAAAGCTACCAGATGCAGTTTGTGAGGACAGCCTTGCAGTGCCTCAATCAAGTTCTGTGCCCTTGTGTGCAGGATTCATACTTTACAAAGCCATATGCAGGTAAGTAACTTCTATTATTAACTGGGTAGTAAACAATGGACAAAGAGCATAGCTATGAAGCTGTCTATATCCCTTCTGAAATAATTCAAGTTACTGAATGACCACGCGAGTCCCCCAGAGCAAACGGAGTCTGGATCATCATGCTTTTGTACAAGCACAAGTTACAGGAAAAACCATCTATCAGAAAAATGGCTTCTTCCTCCTACCTCATCTTGAAGAGAGCTCAGTGTTGTAGGCAAGCTAGGCTCTTACATGCCCCCTCTCCTGTTTAATGAAAAAGAAATACTCCTTTGCTCTCACTACCAACCACCTAACAGCTTGCAGAGAACCAGTAGGCAAACAACCATTAAAATTATCCAGGTTATTAAAAACTAACCAGTGTTATAAAACATTTTATAAGCTAGAGTTTCCAGATAAAAAAAACCGCCAGCTGTCATCAGACCTGGAGCATTACAGACAGCCTCTAAGTCCTAAAAACATTTGTTTATTCACTTGGATGCTTACTGTATGCTAATGGTCACAAAGCTATTGCTCTTGCTCAGGGGCGTGAGCAGCACATGCATCACTGGAATGAATCAGCTGGTGCACAGCTTGCTCTCAGCTACCAGCTCTCCTGGGAAAACCCTGCCAAACAGGCAGATAAGCTGGCCCCATGACAGGGTTAAGGTTATTAGACTCAAAAAAAAAAAAAAAAAGTGCTTCACAACAATTCAATTAGGAAGAGGGAGCAGTCAGAAGCAAACAGCATTCATTTTTTCCAATGGGAAAAACATGCTGATGGCTGCACACTTTACTAGGTGAAACTCGGGAACACAAGCTTGGGAAGTTAGGTACTTAGCAGCGTGTCTCTGCTACCAGAAGATGCACAGCACACTGACCACACTGGGAATCACGGTTAGGGCACTTGCAATTAACCAGCTGGACAGCTCAAACATCGTTACCGTGCAGGGCTTGGTGGAGGAACCACTAGACAAAATGCTTCAGCCTCCGCTGCACAGGAGCCATACAGGTCTGTTTCCCTT
Organism: Cygnus atratus; assembly: GCF_013377495.2. Lineage (NCBI taxonomy): Eukaryota > Metazoa > Chordata > Aves > Anseriformes > Anatidae > Cygnus > Cygnus atratus. The sequence goes on from NC_066383.1 coordinate 3,754,313, forward strand.
AAATGAATAGCACAGTAAGTGACAAGTGTCATCTATTAAGAACAGCATCACAATAAAACAGCAGCAAGAAAGAGCTGGTGCTCTAGATGACCAAGTCCTCAGGAGGGGAAATTAGATGGGCAGCATCAATCTGCTTCCCAGAAAGCCAGCCCCTGCCCTGCAATTTTAGAGCAGTGTTTCACATACAACAAACAGCCTTAGGGTGTGGTACAGTTTACCTCGCAGCACTAGCTGCTACGTCTCTTTCAAAGTAATGACACAAAATCCCTTTAGGGTTCATCGCTCTTCCCGTGACAAGCTCTCCACAGAGACTGCGCGTTCTGTGTCGTTTCTATGCCTGCTGAGCTTTTGGAAGCCCAGTGATGATCTCTGCCTCTGAGCCCAGACACTCAGCACACACTGACAGGCAATCTATGTATTTTCTCCTCTGGACTGGGAAGGGAAAAATTCCATTTGAAAACATCATATGTTTTCCGTTGCAAAGGGGACAATTTGGAGCCTGCTACTTATGAAGAAAGGAGGTGCCATGCTGGCTTTGGTATGTTAATGCCACCTAATCCATCAACTGCTTCAGCTTTTTTCCAGTCACCACTTCAAAAACATAACCAAGGTTAAGGCAGAAACATCTTTAGAAAGATTAATAAGGAGACAGCTGTCAGCACAGCCATGGAAATATCATGTGTACATAAAGATACAAAGTGGTGGTGGCATAGGTTTGGTTTTGTTTGTTTGTTGTTGGTTTTTACACATTTACAAAGAAATCTGTCTTGCCCTCTCACACTTTCACTCACGATAAACCCAAATGAAAATTCTTCAGCTGTAAAAGCCGCTCTGTTGAAATTCAGAACTTAATTGTGATTCTGGCACTTCAGCATATGCCCTATGCATTATCCTTCACGTTTCCAATGCTATTGCCTGAATCACGACATCACCACAGTTAAGCGAAAGCCAGTCGTATTCCTCAACCAAGAAATGTTTTTCAGTGCTAACTTTGAGAAAGGGCTCAAAGTCCTTGGTGGCATGCATGTATTGCTGAAGCTTCCCCAAAACTTAATAAAATGACGGATTGACCTTGCAAGAGGGAACTCGTGTGACAAGTTACCACATACTCAAAGGGCATAACAGAAGAAAGCTCTGTCCTGTAAATACTAGGGTAACAGAGTCAGTGAGACAACCCTGTAAGCTGGGAGCAGAAGCCATAAGAAACTTCACGTCTTTTTTTTTTTTTTTTTTTTTTTTAACCACAAGCGTGATACATACATTCAGGAATAAACCCACACAAAGGTGCAACAAAAGAAAAATTAGTCAGCACTAAGCTAGTGTAAAGACTTATAATGCACTAATTTCTCATGGAAAAATGTGTCTTGTAGTTTTTAGGCCCTTCACGAGACGTATATTGTTCCACTCTGACACTAAAAGTGGAGTAAACTACGTTATGATGTAGACACCAATTGCACCTGCACAGTGTTAGATAACACACACCTTTTTCTTCAAATGGTGACACAGTAACTCACTGGGCATTAATTTTGCTGTGTTGACAGGCTCTTGGAGGTCTTAGAATTATTCGTCCTCTGCTTTTGAGCCAAAAGACAGAGTGACTTTCAAGTCTGGAAAGCAGCCAAGAATTGAACCCAGACATCCTGATACGCAGACCCACATAACAACCACAAGGCTGCCATGTCTCCATCTCCTCCTCATTGCCCTAATGTCAGCAAGTGAGTGTAGGACTTCAGAGAAAGGCTCGGGGGAAAAATATCAACACCGCAAAAATAAACACTGACCAAGGCTTGGCATCTTCACTCCCTGTCCTGGTAATCCCCCCAGAGATGTCACCACACTCTCTCCCAAGGGTCTCTGCAGGACACCTCAATGTTAGCCTTGCCACCCATTCTTTAAGGACAGTCTCCCTCACTCACGCCCAAGTCCTTCCCACTGGATCTGCACTGCCTTTAAAAGGGATGTGGAGGACCACTAAAACAAGGCCAGATCCTAGCGCTGCTGTTTTTATCATGCCCACTGTCTGGGCACAAGGATTAGGCCATTTGGTCTGGCATCGCTAAGTCCAACAACTACATTACCCATTCCAGCCACTAGGTGAGGACAAAGCTCCTGGGAGAATCCCACCAAAACCTGTGGGGGAACAACAGGCCCTGAGCGCTGGGGACAGGCTCTTTTGGAAGCAGGGAAGGGAGAGTGGCCAAAAACATACCTGCTCTCACTGTACTCCTTCTTCTCTCTCACACGCAGCCACCTCCGGAGGAGGAAGCGCTTGCGCCGCGGGGAGGCACTGGGTGTGGAGCAGTTGGACCAGGGGGTGTCCTCGTCACTGGACGGGGTGATCTCAATGGAGGGGAGCTGCAGGTATTCCTTGCTGGAGGAAGGAGAATCCTGATACCTGCTGGCCTCCAGGCTCTGCTCCTGCACATTCTTCATCCGCCTCATCTTGAAGCGCTTCCTGCGCAGGGTGGGGGTGGACGAACTGGACCAGGCACGGCTGCCCTCCACCACCTGCTGCTCTGGGACTTGCAGTGCAGGGAGCTGCAGGGTTTCTGTCATGTTGGCGGCTGGCATCAGATGCCCTTTCTCCTCCTGCTCCCACCCCCAGGCACGCTAGCTCTGATCTCTGTGTAAACCACACCGCAAAAACCAGAGCTCGCTCTTCCCCTCCCTCACGCAGTCCAGCTCTTGCCCTCCCTCTCACGCAGGAAGCCTCCTGATGCTCAGGTGCTTTCATTTAACAGGCAGGGGTGCTCAGGACAGACATGCCACAAGGGAAGCCAGTTTCAAGTTTCTTTTGTCCTTCCCCTCTCTGCAAAACAAGGTCCCTCCCCTGCCCCGTCTCTCAAAGCAGTAGGTTTAGCACCAAGACAAGGGTTGCTTGCAACAGCTTGGCTCACTTTCAGGTTTGTTTGTTTTGTTTTGTTTTGTTTCCTTTGCTTTCTGTCCTCTTTGCCTAATGTTGGTTCAGAAAAAAACCTCCTGGGCTGGGAAACTCAGCTGTTGTCTTCTCAAGAGACGAAGCAAGCATGGAGCGGCGTGGAGCTGTGAGGAGGTCAGAGAGAGACAAAGGAGGAGGGAAGAAACGATACTGATAAAATCAGGAAAGAGAAGGAGCAGCAGCATGTTCTTTTTCTGTAGCGGATAAGACATGTGCAGGCAGCTGCTCCAAGTGTAACTGCACTCTTAATCCCAAGGGACAGGGTTTATATTACTGAATATGCCGCTGCCGCAAATCAACCGAATGACAAGGGTAAGAAGGGAAAATAACTTCTGTAGGAGCCAATTGGACAGGCTTTCTCCTCATCCCACCTTCCTGCTTGGACAGCCCCCCTGCGTGGGGAGGGAACAAGCGAACTTGGACTTCCAGCCTTCTTGCAAGGCTAGGGATTTTTTGTCCCACTGTTTGCTCACAGAACGGGCAGAGAAGGAGAGGGCTTGAGGAAAAGCTCCCAAGGCAGTGGCAGCGGATGGCACCAGAGCTGGGAGCCAGCTGGTGCTGGAGCTCAGGCTCACAGGAGCGAAAGCTGACAAAAGGGAGTTCTTGGAGGGCAGCGCTGCTTCCAAAATGACAGAGGGGGTGATGAATGGCCTCAGGTCCAGGAACCAACAAAGACACCACAAAGACAGTTAAACGTGCAGGACAGATTTTAGACTGGGATGAATACACATGCTACATGGAAGATTCCCAGGCACTGCACATGCTAAGGAGGCTCTACCGAGGGTCATGCACTGGGAGGAACAGCAGTTTCCGACCAGCCTTGCAAAATTCTGGTGACGAAACCAAAACAGAATGGATGTGAGTGTGAGAGTGATTCTCCATCAAGATCCTCTATGTTTTTCAGCAGCTCCTGGATGAAACTGCATTAAGGTATATTTTCAGGTAGAAGTGACACAAATTCTTTAAGAGAGTGCCTAGAATCCAGCTGTGTGAATTTAAGTGTGCTGTCAGATAAAAACATCTAATTCAATCTGGCAATGCTTTGGTTTTCAGTGTTCAACAGCCTGAACCTTTAAAAATACTAGTTTCAGGTTAGAAAATATTTGTTGACCCAAACCAAAATATTTTGTTTTGCATGTGTTCCCTCAAAGTTTTGTTTGAAAATAAACCTCACAAGAACTTTGAGCATCAGAAACTGTGGAATCTAGGACCTATATAACTGAACATATCAAAAAAAAAAGGAAGACTTATAGCAAGAACAAGGGGGAAGTGGTTCAATTTTATTTTATTTTTTAATCCCCAAATGCTAGATCTTATTTTACTATTGCCATTTTGCTCTGCTTTTCCTGTAAGTTAACAGCTTGAGCAAAACTTCAATTTCTGGAGCGCCTGTCATCTTGGTATCTATACACCTGGCACACACAATCGGAACACCTTCCACAAATACCCACTTAAATAAAAAAAAGTCAAATAAAACAGTTAATTCTGAAAGACAAACATCTACAGAATAGACAAAGCCATGGTTTATTTTTTGAAGACCTGCATAAGGAGAGTTGCATCCCCCTTTCCTCTCACAAGGTGATTCCATGTTACAGGAGAGGAAGATGATGTGAAACCTGGACCTGAGTCCTTGAGCCACCTGGTGCCACCTCACATGCTGAAGCCACCTGTACCCTCACTGCCCCCATCAACCCACAGCCCCTGTCAACACACAGAACTCACTTTCAGCTTCCTCAGGCAACCAGGATTGAAAACCACACAATATCATTCCTAAATCTTAACCAAGACTACGTGTAACTGTGGGAAGGGACTTTTCTGCTTCTGCTTCACTTTCGCAGAAGGAAAAGGTGGTAGGAACAGAAGTTCTTTCCCTTAAATCTCCTCCCCGTCCACAAAAGGAACTCCCACCCTTGTTAACGTATTGCAACCACCAGAGCAGTAGCCCTTTGGAGGCTATCAAAGAAGTTTTGTTCCATATATTGTGTTTGATTTCCTGTGAAATATTTTATCCACTGTGCAAGATTTTGCTGCTTCATTGCACTTATTTCAGCAATTAGCAGGGGCAAAAAGCTGGCATTTTTGCCTGTTTCAGTAAGAAATCACACAGAGTATGCTGCAGACCCTCAATCCCCACCGACTTAATTATTGAACAAGACTTGCACTATACTGCTCTGGGCAACAGCAGCATTTGGAGCTTTCTTTGGCAAGGCAGAACCAGCCCTTTCACCTTTCACCAGTCAGCTTTTTGTTGCCATGGCTGTGCCAGGACAATTTCTTCATCCTCAGCCTTGCTGAACACGACTGGAATTCTCTTGAGCAAGACAGGGGCTCCTTCCCCACACCATTTGCACAGATTCAAATGATTCTCTTGGGTTGTGCCACAGGAATCTGCTGGGTTAGGACTGGGTACCCGCACACAGGGACTAGCCCTTTAATTCCAAGTACCTCACTGATTACTAAGCAACACTTATTTGTGCTCAAACATTCTCAGGACATTTTTATTTTGGAGAGAGGATGCTGACCACCTGTCTTGTCCTCTGAGAAAAAAAAAGCCAGAAGCTGTGTAATAGGAGAGACCACTCAAACACCTGACCCACAGAGTGAAAAATACCGCCCATGATCAAGGACTATTTCTGTGCGAACCACAATGACAGCACGAGGCGGCTGCTTCCATGAGAGCTGCTGTTGCCAGATCCTTGCTGTAGAAGTACTCCTGTCCGGACAGTTTCACTGCCACTGCTGCCTGGATTGTTTCCCACCAGGAATTTCACATTTTACTAGCCTTTACCCTGCAACAGGGCTTAGTCTCATTCCACTTACACCTGCTGTTACCATACCTAACCCAAGCGTGAAATCCGACTGTCAGCTGTTCAGACTCAGCTAAGTCATGGCCCCACAGTTACAGCAGCGGCACTCACATACTTGCAGGCTGCGCTTCACACCGAGCGCACATGCTCTAAGTGCATTACAGGAGGTTAACCTGATCCCCAAGTTCCATGCTTGGAGCTGCATCATCTGACATCAACCACCTGCTTCTACCGGCGGCGTCAGAAATTGTGCACAACGTGGGACAGAGGTGGGTTGCAGTAGGCTTAGTTGTGTCGTATCCAATCTCTCCTAAGAGAATTAAATATACAGAATTTGCCCAAGTGTTTTATTACTTTACATATTGCTTGCTGGCTATTTTATTAATACTTGCAGGGGCTGAAAGAGCATTCAGCTCAACAGGGCTTTCTGCTTAAAGGTTAGCCTGTGTCTATTTGTATCTTGCCTCCCAAAAGTAATACCCATGTCAGTGATAACACTGAAAGACTCTAATCTGTACATTATCGCTAACAGTATCACTCAACTTAAGGCATTCAAATTTTGGCCTCATACACAGCAGCAAACCCCAGATTCTTCAGCTGCCATCTGAAATCCAGCAAGCACCAATCATGACTCAAACTGCACAGCATCTATTTTTCCAGCATTAGGACAACCCTTTCACAGTTGATTTCTTCAGATAATGCATTTCCTCCAAATTAGATGGGATAGTTGAGCCAAAGATCAGCAAGCAAAGCAAATTAAATCAGCGTCATGACTTTGCAATAATCTTTCATCAGAATATGACAACAGGGCAAAGGTTTCAGGACCTTTCCCTCAATTTTCTGTACCATCCAAAACTGACATGGATTATCATTTTGCACTGCCTACTTACATGGCTCAAGACAAACCACTTGAGCATCACAAAAGGAAGCCCATTTCTCCTCATAAATCCAGAAGACCAGATCTAGAATAGATTAAATTTTGTCCCTCGCAAAACAAAGGGTGACTTGTTCGAATTAATTTCCACAGGAGCTTGGCATTTTTATTATGCACTACACACGTTGTATACAAAGGAATCAAAGGGACTGTCCAAATTCATTGGATTTCCTCTACCTGTAACAGTACTTTTCTAACAGGTCACAGCTCACAGCACACACCATTAATCACAGAACAAGCCTGTGAGTACAAAAGGTCTCTGAACAGCGCATTCTTTCCTATTCAGCTAAAATACCTGCTTCACTAGCTCAGGCCGGTTAAGTTTGCTGTATTTAACCCAGACCTGCACAAAAAAAAAAAAAAAAAAAAAAAAAAAAAAAAAAAAAAAAACCATGCACACCCGCTTAAGGACCCCAGATGTACTAAAAACTCCTCATACCACTTGGGAAGAGAAACCATTGCCTACAAAGATGTGACAAAAAAATTAAAACTAAGAACATACCTAAATTTCATTTTCCCCAAAAAGAACAAGTACAGATTAGATTAAATCCTTGCTTCCCTCTGCTAAAGCACACGCAAGCAGCACCAGAGATCCCAGTTCCAAACCACACTGCCTAACAAGGGCTCAGTACAGTCAGGCTTTTCAGCATGTCAGCAACCCAGCCAATACCCAAACACAAGCAACTGAAGTTAAACTGTCAGCTGAAAGCAGGATGAACAGAAACATGCACAGCTAAGCAGCATATCGCGTTGCGCACCACAGGATGATGATCTCCGCAGCTTACACTACATATTCACCTGGATGTTGCAAGTATGAACATCCTACCTCTGAGAAAAAAAAAAATTGATTTTTGCAATTCTTCAAATAAACAGTTACAGTATGGACTTAATTTTCCCTTCTGTTTTAGGCACCAAAAATTAGACAAGGGGCTTAAGTTCAAGTTCAATGCTCTTGGAATTTTTACCACTCATGGTTTTTGGACAAATACCTACAATAGCCCCTTCCCTCTGACACTAACAGTCAGCCTGGAGAAAAGCACAGTGTCTGGATGAAAGCCTAAAGGAACGCCCACAAACAGTCCCTGATAGAGCAAGCACCACAGCCACAGACCTCAAAATCTGAGGTGGTACTAGGCAAAAGGAGAAACAAATGCAGCCAAAATGCAAACAGCAAGGGTTTGGTATTTGTTTCCATTTTGCACCTGTGCAAAACTAAAAAAAGCTTTCAAGCAAAACGCAAAGGAAAAAGATGTCTTCCTTACAGTCCAGTGACTGAGCCTCTCACAAGGTCAGTCATTTTTCTTGTGATTCAAGGATTATGCAATTACTTAAACAGCAATCAGTCCAGAAGAGGACAGCTTTACCTATTCAGAAGAGCTCAGACTTGAATCTCAGACTAAGGTACATGGCGTGCCCTTCCTGTAAGGAGAGGTTACGTGGCTCTGCTTTCCACCTGGGCCTCTGTCATGACTCAAAGGAAAACCCCAAGTGCTTTAGCAAGTATCACTTTGTGCTTTCTAGATGGCCTGACTCCAACAAAGATTTCTGCCTGGCTACGAGCAGCAACTCCTAAACTCGGGGCTTGCAGCACAGACCGCTCACAAGGCTCCGACATAGGAAATGCAGGAATCAAACTGATTCCAGAGAGAATAAATGTCGTGCTACCTGCAACTCTTCACTTGTACCAGCAGCATGGTTGGAAGTGGAATTCTCCCAAGTATTTCTGCTCTGTCTTGTGACAACTAAAAACAATCCTAAAGCACAACTGTCTAGTCTGTGTTTGCCTCCTGGAAGAGCAAGAAGCAGAACTTTACTTTGCCCTAGAAAAATTCTGAGGAAATGAATGCCTGCAGAGACAAAAAATTTTGAGTCTTATTCTCTACAAGGCCAAATGGAAGACACCAAAACTTGCCCTGAACTCCCAATAGCCGCTGAATGGCAGGAGAGAAAAAGCTTTCTTCAGCTGGTATACTCATTTTACAATAACTATATAGAGATTGCTTTATAAATACCATTCCTGTCCATCATCTCAATTATCCACAACTTCAGCAGCAAAGCTGCTAGAGCCCATTTCCTCAATTACACAAACGCCTGAGGAGAACTGTCATTTCTCTTCAAGACCGTTGGAGCAGAGCTATTTGGGAGCTACTTCATGCACAACTGAAAAATGTCCAGCTGACTTTGCATTCACCCTTACAATCCTGCACTTGCTCTTACAGAAAAGAAGCAAGTCCATTTCTCTCCCCCAACATACACACAGCACGATCACAGGTAGCATATAATGCATATCCAGCCATTTCTACTTGTGTATTTCATGCCATAAGCATTTGATGCAATGAACATGTATGCCTACAAAATTTATACATGCTTCTTGCTTGCATAACAGACCACATAAGACAGTAGATGTACTGCTATCTGCAGCATCAGGAGGTAGAGATTATTTACTGTAAATGAGTGTGGAGGAGCTCTACACAGAGCTCCAAAGCACTGCCACGTGCAGTGAATGTCACAGTACATGCCACATTTACCATGCATAAGCAGAATGCTCTGAATATGCCCCTCAGGCATAAGTTTTACCTGAGCATGCATATGCAGGCGTGAAACAGTTGATAAACGCCTGCAGAACACACTTACAGGAATGTAGCAGATTCCATACATCTTACAAACAGTCATTACAGATGGTGCAGAGACAGCAGATGCCTCCCTTCTACAGTTACCTCTTCCCAGCAGCGTCTGTTACTACATTTTTATTCACTCAGGTTAGCGATGCCTTTGCTGCAACCAAGTAGGTTACAGTGGTGGCTTAACCAGGCAGGCAGCAGGCAGCTAAGTACTGCAGTTATCCCAGACAAAACCAGGACAATTACACTACTAATTGGAGGTTGGAAATAAGCTAATTTTTATGTATACGTACATAGAATTTCAAGTGCCACAGGGTCTCTTGCTGACCTAGTTCCTAACAACTGCTGAGGATCATCAGTCTGCAATGGTCATCTTTTAATGAAACAGCCTGTAACTGCCAGGTTATGTCCCAGTTGCCAAGAATCTGCTTCTCATATCTTCCCTCCAAATTATCATGCAGTTACACTCTTTTGAGACGCTCAGGAAAAGCAAGGTCACCAACTCAGCAGAGGCACTCGATCACGATCAGATCCAAGTGCTCTGGGGGGAAGCTTCCACTAACAGTGCCCACACTGTGCTCCATTTCACCTGTCCCAGGGCTTCAAACGCCAGCAGTCACAAACTGAACAAAGTTTTCTTATTCTTTCATTTGCCTTTCAGTATAAAAGCAGCAACAAGATCAAACAGGTGATACTTCTTCAGCTGTCTGGGTTTTTATAGTAATATTGAACAATCACGATTTCTATGTTTCTATAATGAGAGCTTACCCAGCAAGCATCTTCGATCTGAGAACACAGAGGAAAGGGTTGGCAGCACACATCATATTTTATACCCTGCAAATTGTCTCAGCAGTTCTCACGGGATTCCAACCAGTGTAACAGTCTCTGGTAAACTGAACTATCTGAAAAGGTTTTCCTTTTTTTTTTTTTTTTCCTCCCTTCCTGAATGCCAGGGAGACGAGGCATACATGGGTTAGGATTGTTGCTGAGATTGGGTATCAGGGTTCCAGGGACACAATCCTATTTCTCTCATTTGTCCTTCAGAGAAAGTCATCTCACATTTTGTCACAGTTTGCTTGCAAATAAAATTGAGATTAAGATAGCTGCCTGATGTGTTAAAACTGTGGAAGTTTAATATAAGGAAGTATATAAATCACTTGGCCACCTTCAGGACAATCAAAGCATACAGTCCAGGAGACCTGAGTTCATCTGAGCCCACAGAGCTGAAGATTCCACGGCCCATCACCACCAAGAACAATTGCAGTTCAAAGCAAGGATTCTCTTCAAGGTGGTGAATAGAAAAGCAAGAAGCTGATTTCTTTCTTGAGGGTAGCAAAAGCATGCATTGAAATCCGGCTGCTCATGAGCTAGGACATTTGTTTTGGTGAAAATGAAGAATAAGTATTGCAAATCGTACTGTCTTCGTTTTATTCCTTAGGAAATTTGGGCAGGGGATTGCACTATTTGCTGAGCTTTAATTCACAGTTAATAACTCCAGTTGTATTTTTACATCTTATGCTGGTTTTTCTCCTATCATATCCAGACTTAGAAGATGTGAATAATAGGAAAATATTCTCAAATTAAACATCACAATGACTACTTTAATTACGTGCTCTTTGCTGCTGGCCTCTTTGTTAACAGCTCCTACCAAATTTCATAACCACTCCCACATGCTTACTGGGATCTTCAGTCATGGGTGAGTTACAAAATGGAAGGACATGAATCTACGTTCTAAGTCCTTCTTAAACCAAGGGCCAAGAGAAATCGGATGTCATGCTGTTGCATGGAATATTATCTACATGAAGAAGAAAACAGCCTAAAAAAATAAAAGGTATTAGCCAAACCTAACACACAGAAAATTACGAGCTACTTGCTAAGGGGGCTACCTTCCTTCCTCATCTCCTAAACAAGGCTTAAATGTGCCATCTAACTAAATTTAAAAAGACAGCATATTGAATTCCCATTACAGGTCTGTTTTGCTGACTATCTGAACAGTGGAGTACACAGAACAAATCACTAATTCACTCTGATGTTTCTTGATGTGCCACGAATCCCTGAAACAACATGCATTTTACTCTTGGTCCGGGTTTCCACTCCTGCCTTCGATGTTCACAGCACAACAGGTTCTCTTAAACCCAGGTGTGGCAGGAGCACAGCACCACTGCTAGGGGAACCTGCGCCAGCAGGGCCCTGCTGCTCTCTAGTGGCTAGAAAGCTGCAGGCAGCGTAACAGACTGGCTTCAGCTACAGCTGCCTTGAAGAGCCTGCTTCTGAAATGGTTCCTTGCTTCTAAGATGCTGTGTGGACATAGAAAATACTATCAACACAATATTCAAATTGTTCAACGACCTTAGCTGTCGTTACACGCTGCCAGCCACTTTAATCCCTAGCTAAATATTACTGTCTTGTGCAGAGCCCGTAATTCCAGCCATCCACAACAGATCTCTCTAACCTTAAGACATCTGTCCACCATTGGACAGCAGCACAAATCCCTGAGAGATCACTTCAAGCATTGAGCTATAGGTTGCCAAACTTTTCAGACCCTACAAGCCACACTGAGATCTTCCTCCGCTGAGCGCCACAGACAGCTGGCACATGCCTTGTAGGGCCGGGGAGTGCCTTGCCAGCGAGCAGCGACATTTATCACAATGCTCCACAGGTCAGGACTGAACTAGGGATGCTTAAGGCAAGCTGGATATGCTTGCCAAAGTCAGCATAAGAAAGTCTTTCTCCAAGAGCTGGGAATCTGGATTACCCATGGAGTCTGTTCACTCACCTCAGGAACTGCATTTGAGCCCCTCCACACAAGCATTTCTTCATAAACTTCATAACCCAAGAGGATTTTCTTGTACCCTTATGACGTTTGCTTCTCCTCACACATTCCAGTTGCTCATCTTACGTTCTTCAGGATCAGCAGTCTCAACACTCATACAGAAACTAAGGCTTTTCCCATGGGTCCTGCCTCAGTGCAAGATGTTCTGAAATTAGGTCAGGTTCACTTACAGAGGAGAAAAGCTTATGAGCAGGTGCTAAAAGGTCAAGGACCAAACTGCCAGAGGAGGAAATACAGACAGCAAAGCATACATGGCTAGAGCTGAGACTATTTGCTGGTTTAGAGGGTTATTCTGAGAGTCTCTCATAAAAAGCAAGTCCTCTTCCTGGGCAGATATTCATAGAAAAAGCTGAAGCTGTGTGCAGACAGGCTTTGCTAGCCAGGTGTGCAAGACTTGGTATGTAGCATTTGCTGAGAAACAAATTAATCCCTGATATAAATCAAAGTCAAAGAAATCACACCAGGAAAGATTCAGTTCCAGATTTTATCCTCTTTCCTCACTACCTTCTACAGAGTTAAAACTATTTGTCAACCCCAAATTGAATTCTACAGGGAAAGTTGGTCCTTCTTTCCTTGTTCTGCTAAGCAAATGAGAATCAAAAGGCAAATACTTGATAAAATGTGAAAAGCAATTACTAAGCCAAAGGAAAACAAATCAGGACTTCAGCCTGTATCTGCTACAGGCTAGCTAAATCTCTGACAGACTGAATCAGACCTTTCAAAAACACCTGCAACTCCCTTTTTTTTTTTTCCCCAGTCAATTGAATCTACAAATCCAGGGCTCCTCTTCGGAGCAAACTGTTCTTGAATGTTAAAATATAAACCACTGCTAATTTTAGAAGGGTTTTTGAAGTAGGAGGGACATAGGACACCAGGAAGATGCATGGATGCATGTGGGAACAGTATCATTCCCAGACATTTCCCAGACTCTTTACCTTTCTTAAAAGGTGTTTTAATTTTTCTACATAAGGCTATGCAGTAGTTTTGAAAGACTAATTTACAAGCAAAGCAACATCTCATTCGCAGGGTCAAATTCTGCCTGTGGTGGGAGTTGAAAGGGAAACAAGTCAATTCCAGCAAACAGTGTCACTGCCCTTGGAAAAGAATCTGAAAGCAGGAATAGACAAAATCTTACAGTTGTGAATTTAGTTTCCAAAGTTCTGGCTCTTACTTACAAAATTATTCACCTCCGAATCAGCATTTGAGTCAATAACCTCTGCAGGAATGAATACTTAGTTCCTCACAGCATCTTTTCATTAGTTATAAATATACCTGCCATTCATTCTTGCCTGCATGCAATTTTACTCCCACTCCTCAGCCAACCAGTATTAGTTTCAAGTGAACAATGACATTTATTAGATTTTTTTTTTTTAACAATAATATTTCTGGGCCTCTCATCAGTGTGCTGAGGGCTAAACTGCACAATGACACCTTTGTAAAGGTGTCAGAAAAAAAGCCCACGTTAAATGGCAAAGAAAAAAGCCCCAGTAAGCAGAAGCTCAGTGAGGCATGAGATAAATGTCTTTCTTTAATACACTGGAATCTGGCAATTACCTACTTTAGATGAATCAGTGTCTCTGATGCGAATAACATCTAGTAATTAAATCTAAGGCACAGAGCTTATGTAAGTAGTTGATTTGGATCTAAAATAACCAATAGGCTTTATAATTAGGCACAGTTAAAAAGGTATTGATAGCAGTAGTGTGACTGCCAAGTGCCAAACAATTCCCAAATAATTGTCAGAGTAAACCTTTTGGTTTAAACACTAAAAGTGTACTAAGAGGCAAATCTCTTTCCACCTTTTGGGACAGAGGCTGGGGACCTGATGATCGTCGTTCTTTTCCATTAAGACTTAATCTGCCTCCAAAGCCAATGGCTGTATATTCCTTCTCTTACCTAAGAGACTGGATCTGTTACATTTTTCATCTTAACTCAAAGATGTTGTCTTCTAAGTCACATAGCTGAGGTTTTAAGTTATGCCTTGGCTTAAGCTTGTTGGAAAGCAACTCACATGCTTTAAACTTTTACTTAGATCACTATATAGAATTACCATCAGAATCCCAGTGAAATATTGAAGATAATAAATTCAGCTTTCACCACAGGTAAAATTAATAAATAGCTCTACCAACTTCCATGTAATGTAACCATGGCATGTACTGGGGAGTGCTTTGTACTTGATTTCTGCACAGTCGTGGTTCAATAGGAGTTTCAGATAATCGTTTTATGTTATAGAACTAACTTTCACCATTTTTCAGGGGGATTTGTTCTCCTGCACTAAGTAGCTTTTGTGACAAGAATAACTGTTAATGTACCTTCTTCAAGGTATTCACGTTCAGTGGAAGTAAGTGCTGTGCAATAGTTAATATTCTGTTTTTCCAAACTTTGATGGACAGACAAATCAGGTATACAAAAACCTACAAAAATAGCTGCCTGCCTGAGATACAAAAACACTTCAGCAGCTCAGATCAAGGCGATTACCCACTTTGTTTAAAATACAGAACACTTAATGAGGCAGAAGCTGAGACAGATGGGCAAACAGGCTGGGTCTCGCTCCTTCAAGTAAAAATTCAACAGCATCTGCTCAAGACATCCAGAAGGTTTTGTCACACAAATAATCATCATCTGTCAATCTAACATCACGTAAGCAAACTCACGTGCGTGAAGAACAGAGGTTCTGTATCTCAGCTCAAGGAAAAGTCCTTCTTCAGAGAAGTTGCACCAAGCTTGTGAACATACACAAGTCCCTGGGAGTAGCACTCTACATTGCATCATTGGTGTTTCCCACGTAAAATGTATTTTAAGGCAACTGCAGTAGTTTGATACCTACTGAAGTGAGCACAGCAGGAACACTTCCTCAGCAGGTGCTTACACAAGCCATTTTTTTCAATGAACCTACACCAAGAAATTAAGGACAGCAAAACAAGGAAAAACCGCAATTGACTCATCTCAGAGAACTTATTAAAAACACTTTTAGAAACGGAATCAACAGAGAAGTGAAACAGATGTAAAATTAGAGCTCAGAGTTGCAGTGTCCGCCCAGTGAGAGCATCACAGCTGCTCATGCAGTAACACAAGCTGACTCAGGATTTGTCTCCTTCCCACTACCACAGTTGACCTCAGTGATGCAAAGAAGCCTGGAATCATCACAGGCTCCGTTTCAGGTGGGACTGTTCTCAGCTGTGAGGGGTGGATGTGACACTTTTCTGTCTCATTAACCAGGCAGAATTTACATGCCACACATTTAAGTCTTAACTGAGTACAAAACTCAGGGCTGCCTATACAAATTGCAGGAAGATGGTGCAAGTCAGCACTGCCTGCAGCAGAGGGATCAGCACTAAGAACTACCTGCAACATGTCATGGACATCCCTTGCTGCACTCCAGCAAAGATTTGAGCATTTCCTCTCAACATTACATGCAGCTGTGCTCTGCACAGCGTCATAAGCTGTTAAGAATCAGGTAAGTGAATTCTGATCTTCTCTTCAGCAATCCTCCTATTAGCAGGAGGATTATTATATTTTGCTTACATGATATATTCCAACAAAGGCTGACCAGCTGAGGTAGGATAAAATAACTGAAATCATAGCTCTCCAAAGACTGCCACCAAGACCACTTCTGATGCTTGATGATCTTTAAGAGGTGTAAGCCAATGAGATCTACTAAATAGGAGGGCAACAAAAACACTGGAAGCAAAGGATTTATGCCTAGCTCTGGACTGCCTGCAGTACATCCTGGGTCAAATCTTTGCCATAAGTCTCTACGCAATGGAGAAGACACCTCCCAGGAAAAAAACTTCAGCAATCTAGAAAAATCTAGAAAAAAACTTCAGCAATCTAGAACAAAACCAGACAGAAGCTAGATATAATTAAAAATATATAAAAATATATAGCTAGATATAATTAAAAAAGAAAACGATCCATTTCACTCAAACAGGCCACAGTTCAACTAAAAGATGGGAACATCATTTAAATAGCAGTCACGTGCATGCATGAACTGACATCCTTAAGATTGCTTTTCATATTTTCCTGAGCAATTCCATCTGTCCTAAGAAGTTCTAATTGCTTACTCTGTAATCCTTAAATATCTCACATTTACATAAATACAATTCCAATACAAATATTTTAAAACATTTGATATACACCGAAGCATTTAAATAAATTCACCTGAATATCACTTTTGTTAAGAATCACTGTTTCACAGATTTGGCACATAACACCATGCTGCTTTTTCTGTATAGCTCTGACATTCCAATTTCGCTACCAAACAACTCCACATCTAATGTAGTTTCTTTCACAATTACAAAGCTCTTATTGTTCCATACTGCCTGACTTAAAACAAACTACAGTCAACAAACCTGTGTAAAACGCACTGTCGCACACCCTCTACTTCCACTTTTCTCCCTTTTGGTAGCTGATGCTCTTTGAACTAAAATTGCCCAAGTTTAAATACTTAGATACTTGGTACAGTATATATTTCAAGTAGCCAGCATGAAACACACATGGTAGTGCAGCACTTACAGGGTTAAATGAACAGCAGCAAGCACAGGCAGTCTTCTGTGGCTGTCTTCATCAGGGAAGCCTCTAAAACACAGCAGTGGATTCATTTCAGCACCTTTGGGAGCTGCAGTGGTGTTGGAGTGAAGGCACCCAGTGTACGGACTTGTATGTGGACAGAGGAGAGGGAGGGGGAAACGGAGCAGGAAGGATCACAAGGATCATAGGAAATCCTGCTGAATGTAGAATGAGAATCAGGCAGGATCTTCCGTGGCTTTCCCTCCCTTCCCCCTCACTCCCACCACTATCTCAAAAGCAGTTTCAAAGCCAGAGGGAGCAAACAACAAGGCTACAACTAATAAAGTTCACATTTATAACACCGTCCCTAAACTTAAGGCAGTCATAGACGGTTAACAGCTTGCTCCGGCATTTCAGCAAGCACAGAAAGCAACTGCAAGCAGCGACTGCTGCCGCAGCAGCTGCCACAAGGGCCGGAAGGAAACCGAGCAGCTGGCTGTAAGGTGGCTCTTGGGCCCACAGGCACACTCCGAGATCGCCCTCACATGTCACTCCTTCTAGCAGGCAGCTCTCCTGCAGCGCGTCCTTCCTAGGGCAGGAAGCAGCACCAGCAAGAGACGTGAAAGGAGAGGCGATGGGTAAGAACTGTGATGGTCCTCAACGTGCTTCCCCCCACGCTCCCCAAAGTCACTAGGGGAGCGCGGCAGGAATCTGACTCATAGGCAACTTTCCTCATTCTTGGGTGCTGCTTATGAAAATAAACAGACGGGTTAAATACAGACTTGCAAACGCTGCTGTCCTCAGTTCATGGGAGTTCTCCCACGGTTCTGTAACTGCATGGATGTATAGGCTCCAAAGGGGCTTCATTAATTTCACACATTTGTTTCTTCTCCGCACAAATTCAGTATCCGGATGGTCACTAATCCAGATCATCAGATCTTTCCCATAGCACTGGTCTTCGTGGAAGAAGGCAGGATTAGGCACAGTGATGTTTGCATGCTCAGTATGCAGGAAGACACTGACAGCTAAGCCCTGCTGTGCAGGAGGACCTGCTCTCAGCACCTTCTTGCAGCTATACCACTACGAACGTGCGGTTGTGTACAAACAGGCCCTATTTGTACGCACGCAGAGATGACTACAGAGCACACACTTACGTCCAGCCACAGATGCATGCTTCTGTGAACGGCTCCCAGCAGGAAGCATCAACCATTTGTGCTGTCACCCACCAGAAGCAACATGCATCTGTGCAGGCATGTCCCGATGAGAGAGGCTCTCTCTGTGACCAGGGCACATTTTAATAAGCTATAAATCAAAAGAAACTGCAAGATTCTTCCTTTAAAAAAAAAAAAAAAAGAGGTCATTTCTCCCATAGGACTCAGCTTAGTACATGCAGGACCATTCTAAGATTATTAAAAAGATTAAAAATTATTCACGGATCTAAGTTTAGAGGCTAAGTATAACAAATGTCTGAGCACAAAATGAAGGGAACTCGACAAAGAAATCCTCAAGCTTGTGCGGTGACAATACAAGGGAACAAAAAGCAACTTGAAGCTCACGATGTGAATCAACAGCTGCCGGTAATCCAAGTAGCAAAAATGCACACAGGAGTTAAACTGATCACTTACCAGGCCATATCTATATTAGTCACTTTCAACTCAAGAAAAGGCAAATGACAAGAACACAGAGTGCTATAGTTTTGCAACGGAAGACTGAAGGCCCACATTTTCCAAGGATCACATCATTTTTGTTCAGGCGTTTCTTTAATGCAGTAATTGATAATCCACCTCCAGACACTCACAGCACTTCAGCCAAACTCGCAGAACTTTCCAGTCTACCCTCTATTTATGAGTCACTAGCAGCACCCTCCGATCTTCCTCTCGGTTAATACCACTGAAATACAATTCCTAGTCACGGAAATGACAGATGTACCCAGGGCTAATTTTCTTGGGAGAGTTTTTGGCAACTTTTCTTTCTCTAGGATCCTTCAAAAGATCTTTCAAGATTAAAGTCACAGGATGTGATCCAGAAATCACTACAAGCAACAAAACCTCTCCAACTCAACCGGACCAAGTAAAACCCTAGAAGCACAGTGGGACAGCAGGTATATATACGAAGGATATATGAAGGACGTGCTTATCCTTGACCGTTCATCCTGACACAAATAAGAGATCAGGAGTTGCTGTTAAACACACACGATGTTCAAATAGGTGGCTGGGTCAGGGGTAAGGAGCAGAATGCAGCAGACCTGATGCAGTCAGCACGCGACCTGCCTCCCCATCCACCCGTGGCACTTTCCACACGCCCACCCCACACACAAGGTTTGTATCTTTTTCTCACCAGTTCCATCAGTCTAGACCTTTTGCATCAGCCCGTCACAGGCAGCGCCTCGAATCACAGCCGGCTATTTCAGCCCCAGTCATTTCCTGACCTCTGCGCAGCTTCCAACACAAGTGATTGCCGCTTCCTGGCTCTCCTGAAATTACGCAACACTGCTGGTGTTGACGACTTTCCCATAATTTATAGTGAATACTTGATTTTGTTCCTCCTCCCCAAATGAATACTAAAAGCTGGAAGAAAAAGAATATTCCACTTTGGATCTAGTTTCATTATTTTTAAATTGTTACAATTTTATATATTATTTTATAAAATATTTTAAAATAGTTTAAAAATAAAAGCTTATGGATTTACAGTATTTATTCCATCTTTCTAGAAGGCTGATGCTAGATATGAAATTACACGATACCGTTCATTTTTCATCTCAAATGTCATTACAGCTATGCACAGCGTGACAGTTCTGTTAACTGCTTGAAATTCTTTTTTTTTTTTAACTGTAACTTTCAGAGTTTGAGCTTTATTAAGTCAGACAGTCCCTTAAGCTTTTTTCACCATATTTAACATAAGTTAGAACAACTAATAGGGCAGTGAACACTGCCATCATGTGTGTTATGAGCATACATTCACAAGTGGGGCTTACCAAGATTCAGTTCTTTCTTAAGATACCCTGGGTCCTCCCTCAGAGGTTTCCATGGAAACCTGAAATTATGTCTATAGGGGAACAGAAAAAAGGTTTTCTAAGGTATGGATGAAACAGCTCCATGGAAACAAGCCCTGACTGTCAGAGGCGGATAAGGGAGGCAGGCTGCGTGGGCAGGAGCAGGGGGGATCGTCACCTAGGCATGCGGAGCAGGAGCCACGCAGACCCCTTTGGCCGTCATTCAAACATCTGCTGCTTCAGGACTGGCGCTGTGAGACCTGCTGGCACGGAGCTCCGGGTGTGCTTGAGACCAGCTGTTGCTGACGGTTCCAGCACCCACGGGCCCTGGAGCGTACAGGCACCTGTCCACATGCCCAGTTATTAGGAACACACCACTACGTACCACTAGGAAACCCGGGAGCCAGTCCAGTGCAACCAGGCACAATTAAGTATGGTCCAAGCTAACAAAGGTAAGGAGAGGCACACAACTGCCCATGCATACACCATCTTATTCCCCAACCTAACGAATCTCCAGAACTGCTGTAGAAAAAAGCACGGGGAGATTTAATGGTAATTTTCATCTGCTCATCTACAAATACTACTGCAACAGCCTCTTTTGAAAGAGAGTATTTGTTCTTTGAGGTTGGAAGCATGGACATGCACATGCACCATCTAATGCAAGAAACCATGAGAAACATTCTGAAAATTCCCATTTTCTTCAGAAAGTTAAAGACAAAACCATACCAATGCATGTTATTGTTGGGTTGCACTCAAGTCACTGACAGTAAGACCCAGCTACCCTAACCAAGCCTGATGCAGTTACCCTGCACTCGCTCTACCGTACCTCGAGGTAGACATACACCACTATCTCACATTGAAATAAGCATTTAAATAGATCAGAAGCCTGGAGTAAATGAGTTGAATCTGATCCTTAATCAGCACATGCTAGTCCACTAACCTCAGTGAAGTTTAATTCCATTTGAAACTATCCAAGCAGCTATCTGCTCTTCTATTCCCTCGCTGCAAAACAGGAACATTATCTCAGCCAAGACTCAATTCCTTCGTTGAGCACTGATGAGGATAAGTAAAGCATAAGAAACATTCAAATATGATAAATTGACTCAAATTCTTCACAGAAAAAAAAAATCAGAGCTTTTGCAACATCTGGCTGCTTTGTCACCGATTTGAGAAGAAACATTTTGTGCAGAGTTAGGAAAGGTACAGAGTTAAAGAAATAGTCATATTCCAACTTTTTTTCTCAGTTCTTTTCCATTCTTTTTCCCTTTTCCATTCTCTCAGATTATATTCAACCAGAAGGACCTTTGTTTTCAAACACAATCTTGGAGGGTCACTTTAATCCATACAGACATAGCCCTGAAATCGTGAAATGCTGTGAAACAACCCCCAGTCACGGCTCATGGCCAGACAGACTACGCACAAGGCACTCACTAAGGCTTGTCCTACTTTTTATTAAGTTAACATGAGTCAAGACTTTTCTCTAATAAGATCAGAGTTCAAAGGTACACACTACACCTTGCTCTATTTCATGCTTTTGCAACCCTGCAAGACAATTCACAAACTTCTTCCTGCCTTGCTTGCTTTCACATTCCTCCTGGTGCCTGCCAAAACTTAACTCACTTAACACTTTTCTCATAAAAAAAAAGTCCCTCTTCACAGCTCAGGAAGCGCCTTACTTGTCTATCTTTCAGCAAATCCTGTTCTCTAAATCATCTCTCCTGCACTTACAGCTTGTCTATTTACTGCTCTGGAGAATTCAACTTTCTCTACTGCAGGATATTAAATCCAATCTACAGAGGGGGGGAAAAAACAGCATCACAAACAGAAGGCAAATTTCAGTTCACTGGAACAGAGCCATGGGGTCACAGCTCAAGTATTATGTAAATAGGCTCTCTCTGTGGAGCTCAATTCAGTTATTTTCACCAGATGCTTATGAAGAGAATCAAACCTGAGTTCTGGGTAAAAGGCTGGCATTACTACAGGGAGAACCAGACAGCATAAATTTCCAATTTGAAGTCATAACTTTTTGAAGACTTTGGTTTCATTCAGACAAACTTCAGTAAAGAAATGGTGAAGCAAACAGGAACAAGTACATAAGTCAAGAAGATTATAATTTCAAGAAGTAAACACTTTCCAAATAAAACTATGCTGCATGCAGCTTCCATGGACACCTGTACTCCTCTAATAATCACCCTTTCACACCTCAAAAGGACAAACAAGTTTTGCTTGTCTTGGACTGCCAATCAAATGGCTACATGGATTGGATAAATAGGCACAGAGATACCAGTGTTGTTGGAACTGAAGCTGAAACACACTCAGTACCGGGAAAATTGCGCTTCCCTCCTTGCCAAAAAATTAACAGAAGCCCAACAAACATTTTCTTTGGCTTAAATGGGGAGCATCTTCAATACATCTCCTGTCAGAGCTGTTGTTTCTTTCCAGTACAAGCAGCACCAGGCTGTTCTGCAAGTCTGAAGTCAGGAGCACTAGGAAAACAGATGCCATGTTTACTTTCTTTCCAGTGAGAGACATTCAGGTGTATCAAATCACCTGATTAGAACTGAAATTTGCACCTAGACTAATTAAATATCCACAGCCATGAAAACTAGTAACAGGTTGGCTAATATTTGAAGCAACCCTTTTAGCCCAACATCATTAGTGAGGGCTGGGCCATACATTTAGGAAGGACAGGGTCCTAACACTTCATCCACCTCAGCTTGCTGCATAGGTCTTTATGTGCACTTATTGACAGTTGTCCTGTGTAACTACAAAAGGAAGACTGATGAGACCTGTACTGGCTAGTACACTAACCTGAAAGCTCTTCAAAATAGTTTGGTTTTCTGAGGGTGCGAACTTGGACTGTGCTGTCCAGAAGAGCAGAGTCACACACCTGGAGAGAAATTGACAGATGTGGAAGACAAAAGCTTCTGCCACACAAACATTTCTAGTGAGGAAGGTGACAGCAGAAAAGCTAGAAGTGTAGGCATGGCATCAGGAGCCTGCCTGGAAGCTGGGTATATTACAGGAACACAGCAAAACAGGAAGAATGGGATCACATTTTTTCATTCAGATGCGTAGGAACAGTAAGAAGTTGATGTTCTAGCTAACATAGGCTTTTAGAACATGACTCACAGGGCCAGGAAGCATAGAACAAAAATGCTACAATAAATCTTCATATGCAATTCTCTGAAGTGCCTATAACCACCAGAACGTCTGAGAGTTTTGGCTTTGGTGCAGCTTTCCCTTTAGCAAAGATGACCTTAAGAAGCTTAAGGAAGACCTTAATCCATATGTTGGTGACAAGATGTGGGTCTTGTTTCATGGAATATCACTTTTCTTAGGTTCCAAGTTAGCTTCATTCAGGATAGTGTTTTCTTTGGATCACACAAATTAAACACTTGGTTTAATCCTATGGAAGGAAGTTCTGCTTCTCTGACCAGAGAAAAAATTCTAGTAAAATAATCTGAGGCATACCAGGCAGGGAGCAAAACGAATCTGCAGGAAAAGCCTCATAGAGTATGCAGCCCCAGTTATTTCACTGGCTGCATCCACACCAGCAAGCAGCTCGGGCAGAGAGATCTCTAAAATGAGGACCTGACAATCCAGATATCTTCTCAATTCAGTCCTGTGGACTGAAGGCACTCCAATGGTAGGGAACACAGCTTCCAGTTTAGCTTCATCTGAAAGCAATCCAGTCCAAGCAATTAGCGTGCTATGCATGCACACTGCAAGTGAGACTGGTAGTTTTGCTTCAGAAATATAGTTCTGATCAACACCAAGATGTTAATACAGAAGCACCCATTTACTGCAGCGCAGGGGTCTCGCAATGAGTAAGCTCAGGATATGTGCTGAGTGCTACTGTAGTTTAGAGGCAAACCACCCACACGAACAACTTGTGATCAAAATCTACCCAGTAGCAATGCCTAGAAGTATCAGTAGGATCTCAGAGGAAGGGTTCATTTTGCAGTCATTAAGTGTGCTTTGCATTGAAGACCTCAGACGTGACTGGCCAGAGCCATAAAGCTAATGCTCTGTTTTCCTCACACGGACGGGTAAGTTCTTATAACATGTCGCAAATATACACATTAGTCCTAAACATATGGGCAATTTTCATTGCAGAGTTCCCTAGTAACTAATGCACTAGGTTTTTGTCTGAACTTCACTCACCAATTCCTTTTTCATTTTTTCCCAGAACTTCCAGAGGAAAGCCACTGCATGGTTTTCAACAACCAAAAGATTTAAGACCACCGCTAAAGCAGCATTGTTTACTCTGCATCAGTCCTCAGCATAGAATATTAATCAACCAAGTATTTATACCTACCCAGTCCTGAAAATTAAGGATATTGGTATGCTTAACAAGCATCTGTTCTTCTCTACATAAACATGGATCATCAGAAATGTAAAATTCAATATATAATGTAACACTCAGGGGCTAAGCACTGGAGCTTTGCAGAGCCTTGCAGAGCCTCAGGCAAGACATTATTTAAATGATAACGTTTTCCTTGGGAAGACATGCATACAGAAAATTCTTTTTCCTCTCAGTCTTGAAAATACCAAATATGTATTCCCTAACTGCACCTCCCCGCCCAGGCTGCACCTAGGATAGCCAAGACCCAACCAAACACCTGATGGTGAACTCCCCACTTTCTTCAAAGTTTATATTTGTTACTCCTATTCCTTGCTGGCCTAACAATTTCAACGTTCCCATAATGTGAAAAGTTCACTTTACAGCCTGTTTAGTGTCTTGATTGCAGAATTACGTGCCATTATCACCATGAAGATGATGGTTTAGCACTACAAGCAGAGGGACAGTGTCTGGAGGTTTGCAGTAACAATCAAAATGCAAGCAAAAAAATAAGCAGGCATCCTTCAGGGCTGCGTTTCTGAGATTTACTACTAACACTGAACAGAATTACATTGACAGACTGCAGGAACATTTCTCATCTTTTCTACTCTTAAATGGTCTTCCAGACTCCTTGCATTATATTCTCCCCCACTTTCTCTTCAGACTGCTTCTTTACTTCTACTTCTATCCCATTCTGATATGTTAACGTGCATCTTTTGTTTGTATTGTCTGCAGTATACAGAAGCTGAGTTCTCACCCTTTAAAAAGCTTTTTAAAAGCTTTCTGCTTTTTATAATAGGATCACTGCTTAATCCAAAACACTCATGTAGGTGTAGGAGTTCATGACTTCATTTCCTCCTCAGATAAGAATTCCAGTCAAGGAGAATAATCTAGCTGAATGAAACCCTTAAGAAAAAGATTATCTCGGGAATCCTGCTAACGATCCAAGGGTGCTAAAGAAAGGAACAACACAGTAACGATTAGCAAGTTATTGAAGAGCTTTACTAGAACACACACAGATGGCACACAGACAGTCAAATACTACACATACATTTTTTATGACATTTTGGAAGCAGCACATTTGGATTTGAATATGCCAAGCTGTTACTCAGAGCAGCTTACTTGCCATCAACAGAACTCTACCCCATTTATTTTCATATTTAAACACATCTGCAGCACACATCTTTGAGCATGCTCATAGTAAAACTATTAACATGGATTTGCTATATTGCTGTGATTAGTTTTCCTCTCCATCTTCAGTCTGGAGTCAGCCAGGAAGAAGCCAAAGGAAAAAAGTAACCCATGAAAAGGGGATCTAAAGGAATAGACACCTTCTTTTAATACCCCTGGGTACAAAAGCAGTAATTTAAGTGATCTTTAAACATCCCTGTGAACTTGTCAAAGTTTCTATGGAGCAAAGTCCAATAGTCTTGTGCATTCTCTATCCACCACAGAGGTTGAAGACAAGACATTCTTTGCTATTCTCATTCTTGCAAACCCATACAGCAGATGAAACCCAATTCCCATTTTTAAAACAGATCTAAGTGTCCTACAGCAGTTTTGCAGTCAGCAATAAACTACTTCAACAGAATCCTTCTCCATGGCACGAATACAGTGCACAGAAGATCACAAGATCCATAAGAACTGTTTCATGAGATACTAAAATAGGTTAAGTAAAAGCCATTTCAGTTTGTCTTTATTGGTGGTAGTGGGTTTTCTGTTGTTTTTAATGAAGAATCAGAGCTGGTAGTGTTGCAGCTGCCAGAGCAGCAAGGGATAGAACACTGGTATGAGTTTGTGAATTTTCAAGCAGCACATTAAAAAGACACCAGAAGCATCAGCTCTAGCCCCGGAAAACAGAACTGCAGGATCATTGAACCAGTCACCACTGCCCATTTAAATATACCCCAAGCAATGCTGACTCCCATATCGCTGCTATAAACCCTAGGCCACCCTGAGCTAACCTCAGCCATTTGACAGTTATGCCAGAGATCAGACTCTTATTATTCCTATATTTCTAACAGTTCCTTTAATATTAAATTAAATACTCTTACGTGAAGTTAGATCACGTAGCAGAGAGGGGGAAGCAAAATGCTCTTGTGAACAGGAATTTCAGATCTTAGCCTCAAGCAACCTTGTCTCAATTTCTCTTTGCCTTCAGGATGAAGGTGTAGAGGACAAGGTATGAGGCATGGCTGAGGGAACCAGGGTTAGCCTGGACACGGCTGAGGCAACCAAGGTTATTTAGCCTGGAGAAAAGGAGGCTCAGGGGAGACACCCTTACTCTTTACAGCTACCTCAAAAAAAGGCTGCAGCAGGGTGAAGGTTGGTCTCTTCTCCTGAGCAAGAAGCAATGGGAAACAACAGCCTCAAGTCATGCTAGCAGGAGGTTTAGTTTGGGCATTAGGAAACATTTCTTCTCTGAAACAGTCACGAGGCATTAGAACTGGCTGGCCAGGGAAGTAGTTGAGTCACCATCCCTGGAGGTATTCAAAAGACACGTAGGTGTGGTGCCTAGGGACATGGTTTGGCAGTAGACTTGGCAGTGCTGAGTTAATGGCTGGACTGGATGATCTTAGAGGTCTTTTCTGACCTAAATGGTTCTAGGGTTCTATAAAGGGATGTCTCCAGGGAGTCAAGTGCACCAGTAAGCAGATCATTTCAGCAATAATTACACTTGACATTTAAATTATAGCCCAGAATAATTTCATTTAAGCTTTCACTAAGTAACAGCAAAACATAAATCAAAAAACATCCTAGAAGAATGACAGGCTGTCATGGCAGCACTGTTAAACTACTTAGATTCCTACATTATATAAGAGACCCATGAGTGAGGGAAGGGAAGCTACAAAAAAAAGCTAACCCCCCTGTTTGTTCAACTCAACTGCCTCTTAAAATAAACAGGTTAAAGCAGTCACTGCAGGATCGCACAGTAACAGGCATGTGAAATCTATGCTGCATTTAGGAATAAACAAAACCACTGTGCCATGTCACTGTGGGGGTGGTTTCCAAGGGCCTGGATGTTGAGCCAAAGTACTTAAAAGACACCAGGCTTAGTGAAAGTTTTCTTTTCTTTTCTTTTTTTAAAAATCAACCGAAAGGTTTCTTTTTTTTTTTTTTGCCTGTGTAGTCCTGAGATGCACAGCCACTGTGAAGCCTTGTACTCAGAGATCTCCAGCCATCTCCCTTTTCACTTCCAAATTCAAGCAGCTTTGTTTGGCATTAATTACAGTTTTGACAAAGTCAAAGGAGAGAGCCAACTGGGGAACACCACTAGACTTGTTAAGAACAGTATTTGCCTTCAAGGTAACAGCAGCCACCAGAAGATGGTGGCTTTCTGGAAGCCTTTCTGGAAGGCTCTTTTTTTTTTTTTTTTTTTAAACCTTGTATGCATTTTCTTCATTCCCAAAGAAATACTGTCACTGGTCACACCACCTGGCCCACTCTGCTCAGTCTCAATTTCTGCAGCTATTCAAAGGAGACAATGAGTGAAAAGATGTAGCCACAGAAAAGCACAGACTTGCAGTGACTTGGACAGCCCTGCAGGACCACATTAAAAAACAAATCATTCAGGCAAAAGTTCTTAGCCAGCATAAAGTGGAACAGCTCCAATGACTTCAATATAGCTGCATCAGCTACTTGAGCTGGGGGAGCTTGGCTTTGTGTCCCCCAGCTGCAATCCATATCATCTGCACTCTAACACCAAGCACACTCCACCTGGAAAAGGGAAGTTGGTTTGGCATACAAAGCACTACTGAAGTTGAAAAGTTCGTGTTTTTTTTTTTTTTATTTATTTCCTGTTCCAGTTAAAGTTTCAGACTCCTAGAAAATTCTGTGCTCATTTCCTCCATCGCATACTGGGATAATATCTACACAAAATCAATACAATTATTTTTTCCAGCATTAGAGCCCAAGAGCTCATACAGAAGCTAGGGCCCCATCTTCCTGAATGTTAACTACTCGTACGCCCTTCCTCAAAGATGCATTAAGAGATAAAAGGCTTACCCACACAGATAGTCAACATACAGTTGATCTGATCTGATTACTCCAGTTACAAGACTGCAAGGGAAAGATTGCTTGGAAATGGAGCACAGGCATCCCAGACCTCTAAGGGCTTGTTAGCTCAGAGGCAGCCCTTGAAAACAGAGCACTTCCAGACCAGAGCAGATAAGCCCATAAAGCACTGTACACACAGCTCCAAAAAGCTGCCAAAAACCGCAAGTGCTGAGTGGCCTCCAAGCACGGCACGGGTTGAAACATTCCCAGTCCAGAGGATCAAATTGCCTTGAAACTTCTCAAAGTTAAAACTTTAGGGACACTGCCCCGTTTTGCTCTCATCCAGCTTGGCCAGGCAACAGATCGAAGAGTACAGCTGACTTGGCATCCCAAAGTCTCATTAAAATAAAATCAGGACCTTCTCTCTCATTGGACTACCAAGGTGACACTAGTCACATTTTATTCTCCCTTCCTTGTGGTACAAAGGAGAAAGTCTTTTGACAGACTGCTCTACTAAGTAGGATTTATTCATTTTTATCTAGTCTAGATCCCCAGTGCTTTCTTTGGCAAAGGTGAGGAAGAGCAGATGTTCAGTTTAGATAAGATTATTGACAAATACTGCATATGGGTTTCCTATCCTGTACCAAACAAATTAAAATGAAAGCCAGTGAACAAGATAGAGATTTGGTGACTGATTTTGGAATACAAGCAATCCAAAATCACTGAAGAAATTAGACAGCATCGCCAAATGTAAAACATCACAGAACCAAGTCATTTAGCTATAGATATTTCCTTGACCTGCAGAATTTGTGTCTCTAGTCTACTGATTTTATCTTGCCAACCAGGCAAAACTTAGGAACTTGAGTGTTAAATACTGGTTGTTAAATACTGGTTGAAGTATTGGGTTCCCCAGAGCGAGGAAAGTCTAAATATTAGTAGGAAAAAAAAAGTGGTAGAAGCAAAGAACACTCAGAAAGAATAGCCTACTTCATCAATTTCTCCACTAGAATAAGAAGTTTAAGCATGTACACCTTGGCTGGATGACAGCTACAGAGACTGTGGTGACTCATAAGATAAAACATCACGCAACTGAAGTTGTTTAAAGAGGTCTCCAGGGTGTGAAACAAGGAATAATGGGATAAAAATGAACTAAGGGAATCAAGTAGAGGTTTCTTTCAGTCATAACAGAGCTGAACTTAAGGGTGGAAAGGTAGGAGAGGGGTGTGGGTTGAGGCACAAATAAGGATCAGGACCATTTGTAAAATCCGTGTCCAGATCCAGGTTGCAGTTTCCAGCCTGGTGATCAGAAACAGATTCTTCTGTAACCATTCCCCAGCACAAAGGGTGGAACTTTCTCTGAAAGAAGCAGTCTTTCCCATGCCTTTCACTAGGACTGGACATAACCATGCAAAATATCTCAATCACACACCAGGCACAACAAAGAGTTGCTGATTTTCTCCATACTACTGCCCACTTTTCCAGTAGCCCCATTTCAACAGCATTTTCTAGCACAGGGTCTCGAAGTCTTAAGTAAAGAAATCATCGCTGACTTGGCATTGTCAGAAGACAAAGTGTTTAAACTTTTTTCTTTACAGCGTCTGTTGCTAATCCTGCCTGGGGTAGTTTGGGTTTTTCAGCACAAAGGCTGACATTATTACTTGCAAGCTATTAAGTATAATCTCTCCTAATCCAGGTAAATTTGCTCTTTAGTCAGAGCCTTTCAGTATTTATGCTCTGAATACTCAGGATGAGGTTACAGCAACTTCAAATTCTATTTCCACTTCAGTGAAGTCTCAGAATTCATGAAAAGATGTAAGAATTACCAAACTGATGCTTGTGCACTTGTCAAAGCAAGTTTGTGAGAACAATCCCTTGGCATTTTTAGTATTTTTAAAGAAAGTTCACTGTTTCTTCTAAGTACCCTACAGGGAAAGTGACCCAGGGGAGTCCATAACAGACAGTAGACATTGTGAGAAGAGAATGTAGCTCTGGACACCTCAACAGGAAGCTAAAAGGATTTGCAAGTCCTTTATAAGCAATGCTTAGAAGTTGTGTCAACAAAAGGAGACTCCCCAAGTCATAACATGACCTTTAAGCATGCCTAATTTGACACAAATTACTTGCCCTCTGTACACCAGTTTCCTTATGCATAGTATAGGGATAGTGTAAAAAGCCCTGACGCCCATAAGCTATAAGAAGTGCTAGGGCAAAACACCATCGCTGAAAGGTAACTTCTAGTACAGGTGAAGTCTCACTCCTCTCCCTAGAATGTGCAATTGCAGGACAAACTAATAACACTAAATGGGTTTGACCTTAACAGGCAAACATAGCACAAACATTTCAAGTGTGAGGAAAGGTGTACTAACTTCAAAGAAAGGACAGCGGAAATGTCAAACTGAAGTTGCATCAGGTGAGATTTCCCTGGAGGTGTTTAAGAGATATATGGACATGGTGCTTCAGGACAAGGCTTAGCCATGACTTGGTGGCATTAGATTAGTGGACTTGCAGACTTGTGTCTTTTCCAGCCTAAACGATTCTATGGTTTTACAATTGAGCAAAGGAAGGAAACAGACAGGGGTCAGGTGATAAATATAAATCTGGTTAGTGTCTCATTCTGTTTACCTCTAAATACTCTTTATTCAAGTCTCAGCACAGGAGGAAGAAGGAATCTGCAGGAGGCTTGCCTCACTTCAATGCATGTGCATATTTCATATTTTCTTAGAACAGCATCAGAAGTTTTCAACTTCTGAGCAACCTAGGGCTCAAGCCTATTTGTTGCTCTGCTTGCAGTAACTATTTACTAGGTGCAGAGCTCCTATTTTTAGGATCACAGATACCCTGCTCACCTCATCACACCACTGTCTCCACAGTACCTGGGCTTAGCAGGTGAAGATAAACTCAAGCACCTAAGCTAGACATCAACTGCAGCTTATCAGCTCACAAATCAAGGCAGCTCTGCCCTGCCTAAGCTCTTCCAAAACACACTAGTGTCCTTTTAAAACTCCCAGTCACTGCTCCAAGGCCACAATCCCTGAAGCAGGTCTTCATGTGTAGCTCAGACACTGCAGCTTTTCACAAAATGTTACCTGGATGCAAATGTCCCAGACTCACCGTACAAAGCGTCATGCCAGCTTGGCAGTGCAAGGCACTGGTGTTCAAAGAAAGCATTCAAGTATATAAATACTACCACGAAAGTTAAAAAAGGAGACTGCTCCAATACATATGAGTGAATATTGGTCTTTACCAAGCTGTTTTGATAGCTAGACAACATTTATGCAGAGGTGCATCCATAGGTGCCACCAGCAGAGTGCTCAGTTTGTGCACCCCAAATTGAGAAATTCTCTCTTGGAACCTTAAAACACTCAAGGAAACCTGCCTCTGGTTCATAGCATAGTAATACCAGTATCCTGGCCAGCAGCCTTAAGACTTAGATGTTAAGATTAAGGATTCTAAGGACTAATCCTAATGAATTTAAAAAAGGATCACCATGTCTCTCACTCTCCACAGGAACTTTTCTTTAATTCAGGATAAAAGCATGCATTGTTCCATGTGTGCATACTCCCTTAGGCAAAGGCAATTCTTTTTTCTTGAAGGCAGCAGCACATTTTAAAGTAACCCCTTATACTACAAAAAATAATAGTTAGCAGATGTCTAGAAAAGCAACTGCTTTCAGGACAGTTCAACTCCCTCCATTTTAAAAAAGTTTATGACAAATACATGCATATTTGTAGATAACACAGATACGTCTAAAGGCCATATTCTTAGCTCTTTGTCATGCTAGATGTTGCCATGTGGGCTGTTCCGTGCAGTCTAGAAGATGCCACCTTTGCATAAGGTCCTTTATTTGAACTTGCCCTCTGCCTCACAATAGTTGTACTCAAGTTGTTTCTAAAAACTGCAGTCCAAAGTCTCAGTCAGGAGCCTTGCACATAAATAACCTCAGGTATTTAAGTAACTGTTTCAAGGAACTTAGGATGGAACAGGTACACCTCATCTACCTCCCTCAGTTTTCTGTCTGTAGTTCAATCTCGTTGCCTTTCTGGCACTCAAACATTCTGCCTGCAAATACTGCAAGCTGAAAAGATCATGAATCATTTGGGGACAAAAAGCATATTAACCCAGCAGTGCTCTCTCCTAGGGCCCGCCTCAGCCAACTAGCAAGTCATTAGCTGGACTCACTGCAGTTTTTATCTTGATCACAGCAGTGCAGAGCTGTTCCTTGATTAATCTTGTATTTCAATGCTGATTATCTGATGATATTTAAGTCTATTTGTCCTCTTTCCCTGCCACAGAGCTAATGAAAATTGTAAAGAAAGAGTAACAGAGTTCCAGAAGTGAATTCTTCTATGGTATCATCAAATAACCCAATACATACACTAGGACATGCAAGCATATGAATACTGTTCTTCCTGACCTCCCGTTGCAGATTTTCCACATGAAAGTTGCTTTCAATGAAAGAAAGATATCCCATATTCACAGAAGAGGAACTGAAGTGGAGAAAGCATGTGGCTATACTGCAGTCACTAGGCCTGATAGCTAGGCAGAGTTACTGTAACTGACCTAGTTAGAAATGGAAATGTGTGCAAGAAAGCCGCAGAACCTCACACTCAATCAGTGCTACAGCCTACACCAGCACAGGGAGCTTTGGTTTCACTGCCCTGCCCAGCTGTGCTCAGTCCTACCAAAAGCTAAGATCTCTCTAAGCAGTAGTTTCTGAGCTACCTGGTTGGTTTAGCATCAGATGGTTTATTTAGCACAAGGCTTGTGGGAAGACATCTTCCTTCCCTGTGCATGTTCTGTTCCATATTTTATACAGTTAGCCCGAAAACTAAGCCTGTCACATCATGTAAACTGTTCCTTTCAGGATGTGTTCCCTCTTTGCTGAAGGGCAAAGGGCAGCAAGGTTCCACAGCTCGGCGGTCTTTGCCCTTTCTACTGTGTCATGTGTCACAACGATGAGTGTCACACCACAGGGAGAGATGACAGCTTGTTCTTCTACATTAGCTTCTCTTGGATAACACCAGGGCTAGTTATCTCTGAACAGCATTTCCAATC
Source organism: Cygnus atratus (assembly GCF_013377495.2). Classification (NCBI taxonomy): domain Eukaryota; kingdom Metazoa; phylum Chordata; class Aves; order Anseriformes; family Anatidae; genus Cygnus; species Cygnus atratus. Next base: position 3,787,343 of record NC_066383.1, read on the forward strand.
CCTCTTCTTTCCAATGCAGTATAGATAGGAAAGAATTAGCACTGCATGATCTACTTATCTCACAGGGAAAAGGTAGGGAAAAGAAAAACACTGTTTGTGTGTGTACATCATAGGAAAGCATAGCAAACCATGACAAAACACGGCAGCTACAAGGCTAGAACATAGCACGGTCCCTCTAATTTATTGCCCTTGCCCTGTTGTGAGCATGGCAATGCGTTACACAGCAATCTCTGCAACACACACACACCAAGTTTTCCCTCATCTCTAGCAGATAAAGACACATGCCCACAAGCATGACATTTTCCATCCTTACAAGACTCACTCCATTTTAAGTCCAAGTATCATCACCCTTATAAAAAAATCCAATTGCTTGGTGTCTATCTTGCCCAACATCCAAGATCTAAGAGTGGAAAAAGTTAAGTGGGAGAGGAGGCAGAAAGATATGGGCATGTGTGAAAAGTGTTGGAAATAGCATCGAGCTGATAACAGAAATAAAGCTGTGGATCAACGGGAACTAGACTGGCAATACAGTTGAAAAGCATGACACCTATGTTTATTTACAGATAGGAGACACTGAAGTCCACATAGGTCACCACCCACATTTTGGGTATCCTGTAGTGGTAGAATACCAGATTTTGATTGTACAGCACCATTTTCAGTGCTCAAGAGACTCCAGAGCAACACTAGTGTAGCACACTGCAGAATTAGGGGCTTATAAACCCACAGCACTGCTGTGCAAGGCTGACTAACTCCAACAAAAACAATGAAGCGTTCTCTGAAGTAGAACAGCACATCAACAGGCACTGTGCTGCCACAGGCAGTAGGGCTACCATTTTGTTTTGTATCCAGCTTTCGAGTCAAATCCTGTAACTGTACATGAGAAAGCCATTAGAAATAGTCTGACAGTATTCAAAGCTAATTAAAGGGGTGCAGAATGTGAAGTCTTACGGGCAGTCACTGGTAAAGCTACCACAAGCGAGACACTGTCTCTGAGAAGTCTATCTAAGCACTCTAGAGCAAAAAGAAACTATAGTGCTGGATTAGTTATTGCTTCCAGACTAACTACTTAAGGTGTTACTCTGTGTAGTTGCAATGAGAGCCAGATAACCTCCATCTGGTATTTATCATTACAACATCCTCTAGGATGCTGCTGTTATCCCCATTTTGCCTGCCAGCAGCTGAAGACCAGCAAGGCTAACATTTAACAGTAGACACCCAGCTACCAGCATATCATAAAATGGCTGACCTTAAATGACTTGCTTACAGTCACTCCAGTGGTCAACAATGGAGCAGGGCCAAAACAAACCTCTAAGTGACCTATTGCTAACTCTCTAACCAGCTGGTCATTTTATCTTTAAACAAAGCTTAAAATATAGATCATGCTGTTCATCTCCCCTATAAGAACAACAGACTCGATCCTGCCTTTCACGAACAGTAGAGCTAGACAGCAGACTACAGGACTACAAGATCAAGAACAAACTTAATTTGCACACTTGTTAGCTTCAACATCTAAAATGCAATGAAATTCAGCATATGTACCCAGTTACTGACTGCACACTGGATCCAGTTTCAGTTCCTATACTGACTTTATATCCTATAAAGAAACTTAGAGATCCAGTATTAAAACAATGCCTTTAACCTATTCTGCACCTGCTTCCTCCAATCAAGATTTATCAGAGCACAGAAACACGGGAGAGTTGAAATTGGCATTTCATTTCTGCAGAAACTTTTTTCAGTATAAAATGCTGTTCTGAAACTTGCAGCAATTTATTAGTAAACTTGTGTACTACAGTGCTATGCATGAAGCAGCTTGGGACAGACATGAAACAAACTGTGCAATGAGCATTTATCTGTATTAGGAGATTGATACACACAGGTCAAGTTCATGGGAAGGCAGCATATGTAACATGACAGTATGAAAGAAGGGAAGTATCTTGCTCTGCAACACACATGGGCAGTGGGCATTTAAGCATAATGCACAGACATGCTGAACATATATATTGACAATTAGAGTTAAAATCAGACTTGGGTTTGATCCAAAAATAAAACATGCCATGAAAGGTCATCAGTATGATTGCATTCCTCAGGTCAAGTAGACCTGAGCTTTCTCACTCATGTTTTCCTCTATGGCTCCTCTTCCTGTTGCTGTTTTACCTTACAGCTCAATCCAAATGAGTTTCAAGTTCTTCCTTAACCAAGAGCCCAGAACTCCAGCACCTCTTTCTCTATCAAATTTGGCTGAAGAATGGAAATGAGTAAAGCTTGGCTTTTGAATCCTGTTTACTAAAAAAAAAAAAAAAAAAAAAAACCACCACACAGCAGAGTGGGAATATAGCCATAGTTTAGTTATTTCTAAATTACACAATTAAAAAATGAGCAGATACTTCAAAAATATTAAGCAGCTATATTGAACAAGTTCTTGAACTCACTGCTTATTAACATCTAATACTACAATCCAGCTACAAGAATAGTATTTCCTGGAAAAAAGTCAACTATTAGTTGTCTTTTATAAATGAAACCTTTATAGGAAGTGTGACCAAAAATGATTATTACCTATTGGCTCTTGCACTTTAAATGCAGCCAAGACCACTTCCTGGGAATGACATCTTTGCCTCCAAGATTCAGAATTTCTTCAAGATGCAAGGTAAATCAGAATTATACATTTTCTGCCCTTTGGCAGCAAGCACAGCCTTTCCATAAATAGTTCCTAGCTCTAGAACTCCCTTGCTAGTTAGCATCCTGTGGTAGGTATTACAGCCTGTACGGATCATCCAGGTCAAAAACCACATTCCTGCTCAAGTGAATTAGCAGCATCCTTTTTCCTTAACGAAATTTAAGCAAAAAAAGACACTTAAAGCCAACTATAAGGCATGGTGTTTGATGGGGCACGTGGCAGCACGACATTCAAAGCCTATACATTCCCCAAAGTTTAACAGTTTTGTCTTCTCTTTAAGGTTGATCTCCCCACCACACACATTTATATGCTACTGCCTTCTGTCTCCTCCTTCACCCAATGCTCTATGTAACACCTCTCCAGGTCTCAGTGAGTGCTCTGGAACAGCTCCAGTGACAACTGTAACCAACTGTTGTTGCTCCAGGCCACAGTGCTAATAGCTAATAAGGGGATTCTCCATTTTCCATACCAAGGGCCACCTCTCAAAAATGGAAACTCCAAGCATTTCTCTACCCATAGTAGATTTTTAAGGCAGACAACGGGTGGTAACTACAGCAGTATTTTGTACTGAAGTAATATGCATTCTTAGCTGGTGTTTAGTAAGTGAAAGCCGAGAACTCCCATACTATTCTAATGGGTAGCTCAGCCCCTTGTTGTTACCTGAGGTATCAGATTTTTGCACAGTCTATCATTAACCTAACCAGCATGCCTCCTGGGCACACAGGGCCCTAAAAAGCATCATGAGGTGTTCCCTCCTAATAGTCCTCTGGGCTCCCTCCTAAGTTGTGCCTGCTAAGAGTCCTTGACCCCTGATTTGCTAGTGAAAAATAGATAAATCACATGAATTTTACTGCTAAACATTTATATTATCAAAAGACAACTAATGGTAAAAAGAATAAGTGACCATTTTCTTTCCAGCACAGGCAACAAAATGAGAATATTTATTCCCCCATTTCCACACTCACTGAGGGAAAGTCAGAGCTTCAAGCCTTGAACTTCCAGATTTTCGAGACCTGAGCTAGCATTGCCACTGGTAACCACTGAACACAGTTTGCAAAGGGAAAAAAAAGGAACCATTTGGAGGTTATCTAACCCAGACAAACGAGCATTATTTAATTTATGAGAATTAATATAGTTCTATAATAAACCTCTTCTCATCTTCCTAATAGTTTTAGGCTTATTTGGGAAAGATCAAAAGCAGAAAACATTAACACCTCTGATCTTTTTATTGATTTTAAGTTTCTCCCCTTTGCTTCAGAACATCTTCCTGAAACGTGCACACAGGCACAAAGGACCATACATCACATGATCTAAGTTTTTATTAGATAGATGAAAGAGAAGCAGATCAGCTCCCCTCAAACTGCAGTGCTCTTTCACTGCTGTTTACATGCTTGCAATTGCCATAAGCAACAGGACACTAAGTAGCTGCAGAAGATACTAAACCAAAAATGAGGGGAATGCCTCCTAGATCTTAAGCCAACGCTTCATCTGTTTTTCTTTGAGATTGAAGTTTCAATCAGAATTCCAATGGTTTATGAAGCTTGTTACTTCTGCATTCACTCAATACATATAACCATACAGGGCTAACAAATCTTGTCTTTCCCTTCCATTTCAAAAATTTGAAAATCATTAAGAGACTCACAACCAGCTAGCGACAAAGACTAATACTGTCACCATTTGAGGCCTAAACCCCACTTCTGAGAAAGGTGTAAGTTTTACGAGCTGAGTATACTCAGTGAGTAATCAGTGTGGCCAAAATCCTTGCCTTGCTCTGCCCATACTCCGGCAAGGGATTTTGGCAACTGCTTATTTACTCTGCAAAGTAATGCCTCCTCTCATACATATATGACAGTGAGTTCATGAATTATGCAGGATATTCAAAACCTTGTTCAAGTTCGTTCTAAGAGCACACAGCTAGCTATGAAGCATGGTCAGACCGAATTTGTTGTCACAGCTTTTCTAACCTGATCCAAATGAGAGGGCTAGACTAACCTGCTGCATTCAGTACCCTGCGAACTCACATTTGCTTACTTCCAAGGCAAACATGCAAACTAAGAATACACATTAACAGCTTAAAGTTTTTGTTTTTTAAATAAACCAGATAAAATTAGAGTAAAAGACCTATAGAAATAAGAGATCAGCACAGGGACTGTAGAGCTTGATTGTAAAATTGAAGCAGTATCTGCATAATGTTTTGCAATATCCAGGAGATCCACAAAATACTGTGTTGCTAAATATACTGTTGGGAAGTATCATTCTTCCTGTGTGAAGGAACATGACTTCCATTCTTCCACGGTGTGTAGTATTTTAGTATTGTGACTCCCAAAAACATGCCTCAGACATTTAAATCTTATAAAATGAAAAGTAACCAAATTTCTTATCCCTTCAAATACATAAGCCCATCACAGCCTTTTCAACAGTCCATGTTAATAGCTTTACTATTGACTTGCAGTAACCTCAATGCCCCAAGAAACAGATAAAATGATGGAAGTCCCCCCTCAGGACACATCCAGAGGGGAGACGTCCCCAGAGACCTACACTTTTTATTCTATGCTAAGAGATCAGCACAGTGATTTTTTCCCACAGACCATCCAAATCCTGTGCTTACAGTACTGCCACTGACTCCCAGGGTTACCTGAGCCAGATGCTGGCCAGAAAGGGGACAAGAGTAAGGCAACAAATGTAAGGCTGTCTTACCTGGCTCTGCTCGGAGGGGCACTCATTCATCAGCCAGCCAGCACCAGCATCTCACAGCAGCAGTCAGAGTCAGACGCCACCATGCGAAGGGAAGATCCCCATCCAGAGAGGCAGGATACAGGCTTGGGAGGAGGGGACCCTTCGCTGTGAACAGGACTCCAGCTCCAGAGATGTGAGGTCAGTGACAGGCAGCAAACAGAGCCGAGAGCTGCTCCACTCCTCCTCTCACACTGTAGCACATCTCTCACTGCCAAGTACACATGCTGCCTGCACAGGAGCTGTGTGCCTTGTTAACCCTCTTCTGGCTGTAGGGCACAAAGCAGGAGCTCCCCTCTTAGGGGATCTTCCTTTCCAATGCATCATCAGTGCCATTCCTGTAGAAACTCGTCTCCCAGATCAGGTGGAATTTTGCAAGGCAATCTAAAAGAGATTTAAAGGAATGATAATGAGGCTGTAAACCCAACAACTCCCCCACACATAACAGCTAAACAGCTGCAGATGTGGAAACTACAAGTAAGACCTAGTATCATCAGAACGACGTCTGCCATGGAACGAAGGTGTATAGAGAAGCTGAACCCCACATTGTTACCTAACAGAGCACTGGGGCTGGAAACAAAGTGCTTTGAATTGTACTATGGAGGGCTCTGAATGTTTATACTTCCTCCACTTACACATGGATTTAGAGAGGGGCAGATTTTGTGTACCCATATCCCCCCACCTGCAGCAAAACTAGAAGTATTCTGTGGGAGTTTAAGTATTTGTTTCCAGCATCAAAAAGGTTAGGGCACTAGGACTGCATACCTGACAAATGTGACATACAGAAAACACAGATACTGAAGCAGATCAGGTTAACAGGTAATCAGATTTGTTCTAGCATTAAATCACCCAAGTAGAGCATACCACTCGTGTGCCAAAAGAAGCTCATACCTTTGATATGTGATCCTCTTCTGGATCACATTCACTTCACTTTTGCACTTCATTTTAATTCATTAGCCAGGGACCATTTTTTCCCTCTTTGACAACACACCCTAGGGATTTGGACACCTCATCAACTGTAACCAAGTTGAAATCTCTTGAATACCTGTGCCTTTTTACCACAGTCCAGTACAGCAGCTAATACAAGAGCTCCAGTTCCATCAGAAACGCTATCCATCCCACCCTGTGGTAAATGCCAGGTCTCTGGGGTCAGGCTGACTTGTACAATCTATGTCTGAGAAAGGTGGTGTGGTACGCTGTTTTTAGCAGGTTGATACAGCCCACCATAAGCCAAGATTAAGTGTTAGAATAAAAGTAGCACATTTCCTTAAGAACATTTATTCTTAGAACCAGACTGCTAATGGACCGTGCTCAAAGAAGTGAAGTGTAGCTTCTAGCACATGGTGGAAGGCAGATTATCAAAAACATCTTCCCCAAACAAAACCCAATGATCTCTCCTACCTACACCCTTCCCCACCACCACCATGACAATCTAACTCAGGGCTCCGAGCTCCTATACCATTTCTTCTGTAAGCAAACCTCAGCCATTGGCAAACTCCAGTGTTTGTTCTCTAAAATCTGAGCATACATGTGACTGGATGCAATCACATTTTGCAAGGATGTTAACAGGCTGTAACCAAAGAGCAGCATTCAGGGGAACAACCTTACCTAGTGTGAAAGACTACTGCAGCAGCCAGACAGGACTGCCGTCAGGGACTAAAAGTTTGTCTACGCTGCAGAACAGACACCCAGGTTATCTCAGCTAGCAGACGCAATGGAAGCAGGGAGCAGCAGGGTGCACTAGCCTACTCAGCATGTCCCACGCTGCACAGCTAGACCGCTTGGCTGATGTACACAGCAGCATATGTAGAGCAAGGAAAAGTAGTTATCTCCCAGTTCCTTCAAGTGGAAGAAACATTCTTCCCCTACCCCCAGCATCAAAGTCTCCCTCACAAAGGCTACAGCTTGTGTATTTTTCTGATCTAATACAAAACAGCAGCATTATACATGCTGAGACACACCGCTCCTGGTTACCACTGGGTTGTGAAAACATTTATATACAAGTTAGCTGAAGTTCGCTAACAGGCATCACAGCCACCTCCCCACAACTTCAGCTAACTGCTTCTCCAGAAGATGGTCCTCCTTTGTTACTGTCACATCTGGCCTAACTCTGTACAGGGAATATTTTACATCTGCTCACTATTATAATAGGATATTATTTACCCAAGTTGGACTCTATGATCCTTGTGGGTCCCTTGCATCTTGGAATATTTGGAATATTCTGTGATTCTATAAAGTACCAATAATCCACAGAATACAGCCATCCCCTGACCTCTCAGTGAACAAACTTTTCACTTTGCCTATGATTCTTACTAGCTATGCATAAGCAGGCACAGAACCAAAGGCACTGCTCTTCAGCTCATGGAGCATACACAATGTGCATGAGTAAAGTACTGTTCCGTAACTATGCAGTTCTGCAGGCTGACACCACAATCAAAGTGAGCAGTATTCTGTCTGAAAAAGACCATCCAGGCATTCTGCAATCTGAACACTGTAATCAGTGTCTGAGGTTAGCCAGCCTGGACTTGGAAACTTCTGTTCTCAGAAGCCAAAAATGTCAGGGATACAGCTGCTATTCAAATACAGCCACTACTCAAACTAGTTGCTTGTGTTATCTTTGTCTCTCCTGCTTTGAGTGCTTGTCTATAAAAAGACAAGCTCACCCTTTCCAGAATCCTGCTACTCCACACATCACCTGATGTCTCAGAAAAGCATCCTTGAAAACAGAGCTGTCAAAGCACAGCTTAAAATATTCTTAGAACAAGAAAGTTACACAGGGTTTTCCACAGAAGCCAAGATGGTGACTTTTGAAGGTAAACAAGAAGATAACAGTACCAAAAAACATGCTCCCTACACTTAGGGTAATTATGCAGTTGGACATCAGGCATCCCCCTGCTTATTCTCAGATAGAAATCCACATTCTGTTTCCTTGTGAAGAGAAAGAATGTGTGCCCCTACAGCCAGCTCTACCATTTTGCCTCCCACAGGCTCTAATCTCCCTTCTGCAAGCTGAGAGTCAGCACAAAGCTAATCCAGTGCTTCAGAGAATGGAATTTGACCTCAGAGACTTACAGGGATATTGATAAGCTGCAAAAGAAATGTAGTTTTACAAAGGAAAAATAAAACACTAAAAAGAGCCCACCTAGACATTGGATTAAGTCTGTGGTTGCACAACAGGTTCCTATTTATTCCCTTCTAAATATGATTATTTTCTACTAAGACTTGACTCAAGGGCAAAACCAAAATTTCAGTTTTGCCACGCATCCCATTTCTGACAAGACCAATAGTCAAATACTGCTTGACTGCTACAGTATTTTTTTCTCTGGGCAGTCAGGCAGCTCCAAGCTTTGCTCCTAGATAAGCCACAGGACACATCTCAGCACTTCTGTAGCATTCTCTGCTTACAAAATGTTTGAGTTGTATCCCTTCAAGGCAGATCACCACCATCCCAGATCCCAGAGAAAAGAGAAAAAGAAAAATCCCAGAGATTGGGATGGGAAAAATCCCATCCCAGAGAAAGCAAAGCAGAAGTGCAATGAGAACTTGGGAAAAAAACCCACCTACAATACAGAACTCTGTTACTATACAGATACAATACAGAACTCTCTTACTATACAGCTTGGCTTTTTGCATACATCTTTATTGCAGGAATGTATCTTCACTTCTATCCTGAACAGAATAGAGAAAGCAGGTAGCTCAGGACTGCAGGTACAACTCCTGAATTGTTCACGTATGTAATAGGCTCCATCCACCTATGAAATGCACCAGGACTAACTTTTACTTTTTCAGGTGGCAATACAACAAGAAGAAAAGCCAAAAAGACCTCGTTCTTACTCACAAGTCCTTAGAGGAAACTTGAAAGGGAGGTTTGGCCTTTCTATTCCAAGAAAAAAAAAATGGAGCAGTGGAATTTATTCCCCCTCAAAACTAGAATGTGAACCACTTACCAATAAGCATGAGCAGGGAGAAAGGAAATCAGATTACTTGAAGGCAGGAAATAAGTAGAAATTGAACAGCTTCTGGGGTTGTGTGAGGCAGCTCAAATACCAGCAATTTCAGCTAGACCACATTACCTGAACTTACACCACTCAAGACACCTTACCCAGAAGGAAGAATGATCAAGTTGACCACAGGGTTGAATTTATACTTTGTCAGTAATAAGCTGTACACAAACGTGAAAGTTTCTTCAGGAAACAGTTGTGTGGGGTTTTTTGTCTTCTGAGATAGTGTTCCAGAAGCAGGTCCTAGCTTTTCACCTCATTTTCCCTCATTGTCCATCCCTCCCTCCCCATATGACCAAGCCAGTTTTGAATCAAGGCGTTGGGTGGGTAACTCAGAAGCTAAAAGGCATCTCAATACCTTTGAGTGCTAAAGAGGAGAAATGAAAGCACATGTGTACTACAGAAGATTTTAAAACAGAAGAATTCTATTACTCTAAATCACTTCCATGAAGAGTTCTTGGCCTACAAGCCATTTACACCATAAGAACTTGACATTCCTCAAGCCATGGATGTCAGGCCAGATTAGATACTTATGCTAGATATGCTAGGTATTTTTCTTTCTTCTGTTTCCAGTTGAATGCTCCTGGCAGAAGTGCTCAACCTTAGGTGCTACATTTCTTTCAGTGAACTGTTGCATCCTGCTTTTAACTCCTGTTTACTTCAGAAAACCCATTTACAAAAGGAACAAAAGTAATGTGATGCAAAGCAATGCTATAGTCTGAGAAGTTGCAGTTGTCACTAACAACAGGAGTGGGCAAAACAGACCTGGTATCAACAACCACGCTAGCTTTGAGCTTCCTTTCCTCAGGAAAGAATCCAATCATCTAAGCCTTGCATGCAGTAAAAATCACTCTGTAGGCTGCATTTGGCAGTTCTGGCAGAGCTACGTAACAATGAACTTTCCAGCCATCAGTTCCTGTTGCAATCCGTAACAGTTTGATAAGGAGAAGAAAAAGATATTAAGACAGTCAAGTACTTGACAGACTGACATGGCCCTTTGAAATGATAAAACAGCTTATTTGTTGACCCTCAGCCTTTGATACCATAGGTGAATAGCAAAAAAAAAAAAAAAAAGTGAAATAACATTTTGCAATTTCATTTAGATATGGTGATTCTGTAGATGTAGGTACAAGCAGTTTAAAACTTAGAGCTAAATTAAATACCTTTCAACTTTAACATTCCCCTTAGATTTTTCTAGTTACATTAATGCTACTGTTTGACTTCAGTGAATTACCTCATACTCTTAGTACCCTTTTCACCCATTCTCATTTCCTGACACACTAGGCTATGCTATACTTGAGGACTAAACACATTGAGTGCAATACAGCCAGAGCTTCACAACATCTACAGCAGTAAGTGCACTTGCAACCGACACATCTTAGGGAAAAAGACCCCATCTCCAACAAGTTAAACGCTGGCAGACACCAAAACCCAATAATCCTAATTCTGTGCAAACACGTCAGAACTTTGGCAGGTGTAGCACTAATTCCAACCTTGCAATTTTTTTTTTATAAGACAAGTCAGAACAAAGTTCTGTACAAATAAATCCCTGACACAGATCAGAAATTCAGCGCACAAGCTTGGAGCAGAAAGTTGGTTCCTTTTATAGAAGCTCATGTGCATTGAGTGTAGTGTATAACTGCTGCTAACCTTAAGGCAGAGTCAGGAGCTGCTCCCTCTTGGGCCAGAATCTATGTTATCTGCCAGGGAAGCAGTGGCCACTGTTAGAGATTTCCATTTGAAAGGCCGGAGGCCAGGCCCATGTCTTTCTACGTACAGGGAGTTGCAGCATCTTCAGGACACTCCCTCCCCATCCAAATGGTCATTGCCATCAAGGCCAAGACAAACACAAAGCCAGTTGATTACATTAAAGACAAAGACAGCGATAACATACCAGAGATAAAAGTTCATGAGGAAGACTGTGGCCTAGAGGCTTCTTTCAGGAACAAGGTATTTAATAATGAATGCAAGAGTAATAGGTCTCTCAATCCCAAGGGCAGACATTTAGGAAAGAGTAGGTTTGAACCCATTTTATTAGTCATTTAGCATATTCACAATAATTCTTCCATACCAAAAACAAGCTTCCACTAAAAGATGCATTACCCAAATTCAGCTCTTGAATTTCCCCCTTCTTTTTTCCCCCCATATGCACACATTCTTCAAGAAGATTTTAAAAGCAGCAAGCAAAGAGAACAACAAAGCCAGTATAAAATCCCCAGTATAACAAGGGCATCAGTCCTGCTAAACAGCTCCTCTTTAAAATCATTAATGAGAAAGCTTCTAATTTGATGCTGCAAGAAAAAAAAAATCACATTGAGCATATGGGGAGAGCATCTGCCTTCAAAGCTCAAACTTTCCTAGTCTTTCTGGAATGCAAGTAACTCGAATAAATGTGGCCCAGCCTGACCTTGGGAGCACAGAATGCTACTGACTGTCACTGGTTTACGTGGAGATGCCAAACCCCAAGCCACCACACTTAATAAACCCCTTGTGCCTTGAACTCCAAGACATGTTTAGACAGCAACAACCATCAGGTGCCCCAAGCTTCAGCATGTCTCCTATAAATTCAGGGCTTTTGACACCTAGGCAAACAAAGTCAGCCCCCCCACACTACAAAGGCAGCACTAGACTTTCATTTTAGGATCCCACAATGAAACTGGAGGAATGCAGCCACCAAGTTGGCGCTACTCCTGCCTCTGCAGTGAAGTCACTGAAACAGCTTATGCTTTCAGCTCCTGTGGCCTCTGACGTCGGGATATGGATGTAAATAAACATGCCTTCTCCAAACAGATTCACAAAATTTAAATATTTGCACCTTAAAATAGCTAGGGAGCAAGGGATTTTTAGGTTTGATTTAGGCATCTATTTTTATTGCCCAAATTATAATCCAAGAACACCAACTGGGATTTTGACAATCACCAGAAGATCAATTACTTTAGCATAAATTTGGAGACTTGCAGAGTTATAAGAACAGTTTGTCACTTCCATGCCCTGCTAGAACATTTCTTCCATTAAAAAAACTTAGCTGCACAGGTATGCATGTATAGAACACGTGATGAGAAAGCTTTATTGGAAAACTAATCCACTCTTCCTTCATGAGATCCCATTTACATCTTAAACTGCAACTACTCACCTTTATCTGACCAGAAGGAACCCTATAGCTGTAAAGCAAATTCCAGTTCCAGAGAGTAACCAGAAGAAGCCCAGTTACTGCTATTAAATGCATTAATGTAAATCTGACTCCATAGATGTATAACACCTGTAAGTTTTGCACCAGTAACTTGCCAGTTTCCAGAAACACAGGCAAAGAAAGGAGCCCACCTGTGAGGTAGCACCAGGGTTGAGACAAAAGTTCTCCTCAAGCACTACTAGTCAGAAAACTGACCTTTAATTGCAAGGCACGGTCACAAGCAAGCCCCCTCTCCCAGCCTCTGGCCTGCAGACTTCTCGCACCCTTTGTCCTCCCTATTTACATTACCACACCAAAGCCAAATGGCACAACAGATGCACAGAATACCTGATATATCAGACAGGAACTATCCTCATTTTCAAGGGCCCACTCTTCCCACAACCCTACGGGTACTACTTCACACTCTGCTTCAGTAGACAAGAAAAAGCCAGCCGCGAGGAGCAGATTTATAGCAGCAGAGACAGCCCAGAGGTACCAGGGATCCAAGGGAGGACAAGAACTGTAGCAGAAAGATTATTTACTGGTCAGAACCCAGAAAACTCAAGACTTAAACCCATGCTGCCTGACCCCCAACAGCAAGGATCCTAAGTTCTCCTTTATTCCCTCATTTTGCCTTACAAACCGAAGCCACGGCCTCAGCAGACAGCCCTCTGACAGCCCCCACAGGACAAACCAGAAAAAGCATTTCCATCCCCAGATGGTGCCACACACACTCCTATGTTTTCCTTTTGCTCAAATTCCCTATTGCTTTGCATAAGTATTTACCAAGTGAAGAACCCCCCTGTTTTTCTGTCTTCATTGCTACATCACTCAATATCAAACTGAGTGCCAAGCTATCTTACCCAAGGTAAGAGTGAGGAAAAAGGCTTCCTTTACACCAATTTCCTTCCAAGCCTCCCATTCCACAAGTGCCTTAGCAAGCCCCACAGAGCACCCACTGTTTCAGAGCACAGGCAGAGGAGATGGGTGGCTGTGCAAGATAAGTGGAAAAAAAAGCATTCATATAGACCTGTTACTTCTTGAAGTCAGAGCTGCTATTGCCACTGGAAAGCATCCAGAAAGGAAATCATCCATTTTAAGGGAAAGGTTACTTTAAGCTAGATGTAAGGTAAATGACTTGCTCTGCCACCTGGGGGGCCTTGTCAATCAGAAATAGAGTTCAACTGAATTCCTAATCTCATCCTTTAGCTGCTAGATCATGTTGCTACGAGCTTTTAACTTCTTGCAATTCACCTAATAGAGCTGTGTCCAGCCAGGGAATAGATCAGAACTAAAGTGCAACTGTTCCCTTTTATCCCCATTGGAAGAAAAGTAATAAAAATTTCCAGATTAGAAGAGGAAAGTTTCTTCTCTGACTGCCTTCCACTGATGCAGAGAGAAAAATAATAAACCTAAGAATGGAACTCTGGACAAACAGAGGTGATTTTGGTCATGGAACCCAAGCCCTCATCAAGCACCTACCAATTATCAACAGTTTTCAAGTCCTGACACTAAACTGGCTCATGTGTTTGGCAGGCAAATTTAGCTCAGCTAGGAAAATACACAGCTTATATGCATCTTATCTTAGCAAGAGACAGTGCTCAGTCATGCCTTTTCTGTCACCTCATGTCATTGTGGTGACAGTATGAGCTTTCTAATTATGCCTCAAATCAACAGTAAAACTCAATCTGCTTCCATTAGGCAAGAGCAATTTCTTCTTTCAGGGCTAGAAGCAGATTCAGGATGCTGCTACGTGAATCAACAGCCAGTCCCTTTGGTGTTTCTCAGTAGGATTACTTAAACTTAGGCAAACTGCAAGATAGGATGACATGTTCTTTTCTGACCATCATTTCCGTATGGATTGTCTTTTCCATTTTTCTCTGATGAGAGACACTTGCTGGGGTAATAGCAGGTAGTTTCAAAACTCACTTCTGTAACCAGCAAAACCGGAAATAGCTTAGGAAGCAAACAAGTCTAACTCTACGGCTGGATTCCAATATTCAAACAGGCAAAAAGCAAAATGAAAGGCTTTCCAGCATTGATCACACAGCAAAGCAGTAGAATTTTTAGTGAATGTGATTATTTATGTAATATTTAAAACATGCCAAGAAGTAGATGAGAAGACCAAAGACCAGAAGACAGCCAAACAGCCTCCTGAGAATCCATAGCTCTCTAAAGTAACTGATCCCCTTAAAAACTGAATTACTTGCACAAAATTCTCTGCAACCCATTTCTTGTTTTTGCTTGTCTGTTCTTCCACCTGTTAAGCATTAACAGTTCACCAAGCTCAGAGCACCAAGCACAAAGGGCCACTGGTCACCTTGGGGACTCTGCACAGCTCCCCAACAACACTCTGAAGCCTAGTATCTCAAGAGAACAGTGAATTTAAGAATGAACCCCCAAATTCCTGTTTTAAAGCAACTTTTATACTTTCTGATAACATACAAAGTTTAAGGTGGGATTTAAGATGAAAATCAGCCTGGTTTCTAAACTCAGTTATAAAGCCCTCAGGGAACAGTTTGTAGAACTGTCCTTAGATTACAAAGAGAACATAATGAAAATTGGTCAATAAACTTTCTTGATGCTCTCTTCTTCATGTTGTCTTAAAAACATTAGCTGCCTTGGCAGGAGGTTTTATACCTAACAAACGAAGCAGTTGCTGTTGTTGCAAACAAACATCCCTGTGAGACATACAGTGGAAAATCACCATCCTTTGACTTTCTAAACTCTTAGTAACTGGGAGAAAGTTAAAGGCATATTAGCCTTTGTTCCAAGGAGAGCCAGAGGTCTACTCGGCTCTTAACACAATATTACACTGGACTGTTTGTTCCTGGTAATACCAAATTTACCTCTTCCAGGGATAAAGATCATTTCAGTAACAAGTTAATTTAAAATCTGAAGATTCCACTGATCAGATGAGAGAAGTCTTTCTATGGAAGAATTGAGAGGGAAACCCCTCGCTTGCCTGAATGTGTAAGCTGGAGAAATCTGGCAGACAGTTCTCTTCAGTCTCCAGGATAATGCAGAGTTTGACTTTTAAACTCTCCCACAGAAGAAAAAGGCACACAAATCCATTATTCCCATACTAGCCAGACTAACCCTTCCGCATTAGAAGATCTAGATCCAGATCATCTGAAACACATCTGGTCCAAGACTTGGATTGTTCACTCGTTTGCTGAATAGGAAGTTAATATTTCATAGTTTCCTGGGGCAGGACATTTTAGCCTGTTGAACAGCAAAGTAAAATATTCATAGCAATCATTCTGTGCAAGATCTCTCAGCAAACATTCTGGGGGAGGAAAAAGATGCAATGGCATTTGTCTATATTCCACCGCAGCACAGCAAATTCATTCAGCAGAAGCAAAGCAAAAGTAAAAGTAACACAGGATATGTTAGCAACTTTTTATTTACCCTATACTTAATTATATTGCTAGGCTACGTTAATGATATTTGTATACAACTTTTAGGTCACAAGGTTTAAAAGAGGCCATTATCTAAGGTAAAATGTTCTGAAAAATCAGAAGTGGGAACCGTCTATAGAGATGCCGAGAGTAAAGACGATCACTCAGACTTCTTGCTGTGGTTCACTGCTTTTCCAGTATGTCCTTGTTTGCAGCTTTTGTGCTTTGTGGGATACTGAGCAGCTTCCTGACACTCAGGATGGTTAGGAACAAAAATAAAAATGTGTCTCCTAGAACTAAAAAATAGGAAGTCCTCAAGCCAGTCTCCAGTAGATGTAGGGAAAAATAATAGGAGATTTTGAGCCTTGAGTGGTCAGGTGTAGTTAAGGCCAGCAGCACATCACCTATTTTGACTACTGAGGGGTTATAACGCTCCAGGTCTGCCAGACAGGAACAATCAAATTTACTTCTAGTACTCTGGCAAGTTATGGACCTTCATATGAAGGCTTCATACCAAACCATTCTATTTATAGCTACAGGCTTTATATCAAATATAGAAGGATTTTTTTTTCCTAGTAGCATCCAGACTCATGTTCCTGCTGCAGTCTTTGTTTATTACACAACCACAACCAGCGCGTTCCCAGAGGCTAAATTTCTCATTTTATATAAGGCAGTAGCAGATGTAGCCCCAAAGCTGAGAATAGGGGAGGAAGAACTCTTATTATATAAAGTGAGAGCACACAATACCCTGACAGTTTTCTGTCAGAAGGCATCAACCCTTCTAGCCTCCTTCAGTAAATCCATGCCTGATTTAAGCCTGTTTACAGACCATAAGAGTTTTGCTTCATAAGCCACAACATTGCACTGTTCAAAACTGGGAGGCAAGAGAGGCACTGCAAAAAAAAAAAAGGGCCTCGAGGGAAGCACTGTCCTTACAATACCAAGATCTTAATGTAAGAGCTAATTGAGCTAGAGACCCATACCACAACATAGGCTTATCGCACAGAAGGCAGGTTGTCTCTTCTCCCCTGGGAGCCAAGCAGCATTTGTGATCCTCAGCCGTCAGGTGGCACAGCCACACTGTGTTCAGAAGCTGCCACCCAGAGGTGGCTGCCAATGTGCATAACAGGTTTGAGCTGTTTCTGCCAAATACTTTGGGATCACATTTAGCTGACTGGATCAAAAACCAAGCTCATCACTTCACCCCCAAATCCCTCCTCTGTTTCCAGATCTGCTGATGTTGGGCCTCATTCATCATCTTGACCACAAAAAGCTTACTGTCAGAGCAGTCCTCTCAAATCTTACTCCAGATCTGAGGGGTGCTCCAGTTCATTTCATTTGTTTGAGTCCATGTTTTTCCAGCCTGGAGGGTGACTGTTTTCTCGTATACTGGGCTGCAGAAATTGGTGTGCTCTTTCATGCTAACCTTACGAGCCACCCAATTTCAGAGCAAGCCTTTGACTTCATTTCCATCAAGAGCACATGCTGCCTTACATGTTCAATCAGCATTTTCAAGCAGTTAGCAATTCAAAATGCACTTTGAAAGGCAGGCTGATTGCTACTGAGAACACTGATTACTGTAAATCCTCTGCTCTCTAGGGATGCCAGCAGGACACTGCTAACTGTCAACTGCCAAGCTAGAATTCAGGACTAAATACCAGAAGCTAGCAGAATAGAGAAGGGAATATCAAGGAACAGAGGCGGCATACCACTTAGGACAGGAGCATGATGCTATAAATATGAACTCACACCACTGTACAGGCATGCATGCATTCCTGCATGAAGTATTTGCTGAATGTTTTAACTGACATTATTTAGACCATCTTCAGAAATGAATGCCATTGCTCAACTAAAGACGTCAAAGCACTTCAAGTTTAGCTTAACATGACAAAGCATAGCCTCTTACACCACTGCTTTTATCCATACAGGAAAAAGAAAACAATTTTAAGAACAGTCTTTTCATTGCAAGGGGTCTAACATATCTTGGTTTTAAATCACGCTGACCATCCTTCCCACAGCTCACAGTCCCCACACACCCTCCTACACTTTCTTATGTAACCTTCAGCAGAAAAACAACATGCCTCAGGAAACCTTACCATATATTGCATACATTCATCTGTTGGCATGAAGCTCCTTTGCATGGTAGGATGTCCTGTCCCTACCAACCATACACAGCACATCCAGACTAGATTTTAATTGGCATTGCCTAATGAGCACCTTCCAGTTTCAATTCTTCTTTACCGTTAAGCTAAATACTAAGCTTCCCAGACAGCCTTACACAAAGGACTTTCACCTGAAAACATCAAATAACTGCGTGAAATGATGTTAATTGCACCACTCCTGGTTTCTCATTTTGCCTTTAGGAGATTCTGCTAGCACCAGTAATGGATAAGAGCATACACAGGTATTTACAAGGAACACTGCTAGGACACTGCTGTGACATCTGTGAACAGTTGAAGTAACCATCTGTTTTCTATACAATCTATTATATTGCTCCTAGTACCTGCCAAAATTTGTGTTTAGAGAAATAATTGCTGTATGAGCAGATATACCCACAGACCATCCTGTTTTTGCCAGTGTACAGAACCCAACATGCAGAACATTGTCCACCAACACAACATGAAAGAAATACAACAAAGTCAGGATTCACAGGTATTATTTCAAACTCCCTATTCAAATACTAACCTAGGCTGAGCTTGCTGAATTTATCATGTCATAAAAATCATGACCTTAAAGAAATTTGCTGTGGAAAGCAAAAGAGCATGCTTATAATTGAAGTGCAAAATAAGTAAAAGAACTAGGGAAAAACATTAAGCTTTTATTATTTTAAAAAATATCAGGGGCATTTTTTTCCTCTGCTTGTCCTGCATAGCAAGTTCTTTGTCTTCTGGACCAACTTAGTCAAAATAAACAGCTTCAGTACTGCTCTTCCCTTTACCCCACAACACACAGCTGTTTCCAGACATTTTGTTTACCAGGGTGCACTCAGCAGATGCAGCAATAACTGAAAGTGAACTCAAAATGGAAAAGCCCAGCAAGGGCTCCATCTGCTGGGACACAGGACAGGCCTTCGGCTCTGGTGGGACTGCATCCCAACAGAGGTTAGGAGCCTGGAAGATAGTTTAGGTTCCTTTGAAAATTACGTGATTGATGCCTGCATTCAGCAAGTTCATCAGCTGCAAATCCCAAATAGACATCCAGATAAGACAAACTAGATGTTCTGTACTTATGCGTGTGTTTGAGTAGAGCTCAAAGCCTTTTTCATCTTTTAGTCTGCTAGAATCAAATGATCTATGCTTACCAGCGCATTGAGCTGAGGGTAAAAGTAAAGCAGGCAAGTGTGGCTTCCAGTCTTGGCTAAGAGCTAGGTGTGAACAGAGGCTTCAGCTTTAAACCAGAGCAAAACACCTCCTAGCCAGCTAGCCTCCTTGGTTTTGTTTGACTTCATACTTCCACATCCTCATAGCATTTGTAGTTTCTATGCTAAGTATGTTTTCTGATGGGCCCAGATCCCAGTCAGGCAGTGCTTGTTCTACATAAAGATAATCATTGCTAACATGTAAAAACTGTTGGCAGTCTCCCCCAGGAATGTTTTTTATGAAATGAAAACAGAAGGGATGTTTCTAGTCTGCAGGCAGCCCACAAGCTCATTTTACACACACTTGTTTCTTGTGACAGAAGTCTCGTATTTCAGTGGCAGCATGAACTAATAAGCAGGCATTTCCAGCCCTCTAAATTAAGGGGTTTCTTTGCAAGTTTCTGTAAAAATTTAGTTAACAAAAGTGCAGTAACATTTCAGCATTTGTTTTCCTCTTTAGAACCAGGCTACTCTACAGTGAAACAGTGGGAAAAATACAGAATTACAAAGAAAATACCAAAAAGGTATTATGTCTAGAATTAAAATTCTCATGCCATGAACTCTTTTGATTAGCGTCTTTTACAGCAAGAACATAGTTAGCACATATAAGAACTTATACATTTGTACTGCCTTTCTGCAGGAGAACCAGAGATTCAGCTTGCAAAAAAATCCATAAATATACCACATTCCCAGCACACAAGAGGCTCGTTCCTAGTGAGGCATAGGTAGATTCCTAACAAACTAAAGAAAGACTAGCTTTAATAAAAAGGTGGCAGCCATTTTATGGAATTACAGCATTTTTTCTAATATTTTATTCTTCACAAAAATTAAGGACACCTAGTCACAGTGGGGAGGAGGATTCTTTTTTACCAGAGTAGAATATCAGAAATCCACGCAACTTCCCTGTGCTATTAACAGATTTGCTTTTTTCTGCCTATCACTGTCACAAGATATCACAGCATGTAACTATTTTTGTTGATGCTGCAGGCCAAGGAGACCAAGTGTTTTCTCTGCCACCCACCATCCTTTGAAAACACACCAGATCTTCACTAAGAAAGAAAGGTATAGCAAAGTAATTTTTTGTAGGACATGCAGACAGCACAGAAGATTAAATGACCTCATTCTTCTAAACACCTCTCATCAACGTGGCTAAGTGGAATGATTACAGGACAGCCCCAGCTGTTAGAAATCCCAAAGATTTCCATAAAGCTGCTACTTCAGCACTCAGTCTCAGATGGATACAAGCTTTAACTACAATAGTCAACCTATGAGCCAAGCCCTTTCAAATCTTGAGTAAAGGAGCAGTAAGTTACTAAGATTTGCAATGAATGAGCTGTTGTTGGCACTGTAGTTCTTTGATATATGACAGAGGCATCCACAAATTCAAAGCTACGATTCCCTGCTTTTAAAAGTGCAAATTAAATCCAAACACGCCTTCCTTTACTGCAGCAAGAAGTTGGAAACAGCTAGGTGGCAACTAAGCGTATGAAGTTTGTTAACCAGGAAACTGTTGCTAGGTAAGGCTGTGTAATGGTAAGCAGAATAAGTAGAACAATGGCAGAGGCAAATACCAGCCTCCCGAAGGCAGTGGAAATATGCTCCCTGGTTTCCAGCCCCATCCAGTCTGATGGGCCCACCATTTCATAGCCCACTGTCCTCCCTACCCCACTAGGTGGCATCATTACTAAAAGAATAAGAGCCTGGAAATTCATTTCACAATCTAATAACCGATAGCCCAAGACAGAAACCTGAGCTTTTACTGCACAGTTTGAAAGCACATTTTCCGGAAAGAATGGCTTTTCATTGCCAAGTTTCCCTCTAGCCCAACATAGAGGAAAAATAAAAGTCAGGGGCAGTCTGTTTGGTATTTGTAGAGCATCTAATGTCAATGTGCACAGTTCTGAGTGAGGCTCTCCAAAGCTTCTGTAACACAAATAACATTCGGCTATCCCCTTCCATCTAATGGACAGGGCAGAGACACATGGAGGCTTGCTTCAGAATATTTTTTAGTTTGAACAGCTACTGTCTGGACCGTATTTGTAATAAATCTGTCTGACATACCCTCGAGCTTTCATCTTGTGCATCTTCTCTCCAGTCCTAATTTTCATAACAATAGCATCAACAGAAGCATTCTCTCCCATCAGTTTCATTGGTTTTGACATACGCCTCAATATTTAATGACTAGAATATTGTTCTCCCTCTCTAGGTCCCTTGTTCCACTTTCATTTCAAGGTAGAAGTCTCAGATTTTTCCTGCTCCACCTCAGAATGATAAACATGTTCTGACTTTGCTTGAAAATGCTGTGCTCAGCAACTGCTGAGAAGTGTTGCATTCTTGTTTGACTCAGTGATAGATGTATACTTCTCGTTAGCAAAAAAAGAATATAATATCATTTTTCCCCCCTTTATTGTGGTAGCAATTTAGAATATCTTTCTGTAAAAGTCAAATAGGTAGAATCATCCCATGTTATGCTGTCTCAGCAACTCCAGAGTTCAGCCTAGCCATCCTAACACCTTTGAATAAACTTGCATCTTCAAAATCCTCAAGTGATACAAGGATGAAATCAAAGTCCTTGTTAACATCACTTCTTATCTTGATCTCACTTATCCAAGCACAGTGTGCAAGTGGCACCTACGTTTTAGGTGATTTCCTCAATAAAACACAAAAAGCATGAAGCTGGACAGAAGAGCGTATTCCTAAATACAAATCTTGTCTTACTGCTAGATAAGACAATTTCTCATATCGATTTAAGTATGTAGTGATGTGCTAGCAGAGCTTTACTCTTTTCTTGGGTAAAGAATGTTAACTAGAATGGTAGAAATGGCAGTGATCAGTCCACTGAAAATTGAAGGTGAGATCCTTGGCAAGGTTGGCAAGAACAGGTGATATACTAAACTAGATTATCTACTAACCAACAGTGCTTCATGTATTTGTAATATCAGCTTCTAACATCTCAACTGAAATTTGAGAAACTGTATTTGGACAAAATTCAGCTTAAGGTCCAGCTCTGTTGGAAGACGATAGTCAGGATGAAAAATTTCTAGTGTTTCCTGCAGAGCACAAAAGCCACAAAAATCATGGGTTTCTGCTGCTAAAGGTCACCCTGTCCTTCTCTAAGATCATTGTAATCAATGTGACAAAGGGGAATCTGAAATGAGGAGACATTCTCTACTTCACTGTGCAAAACACAAAGTAGGAATGAGTTGCATTCCCAAACTACCAGCAATCACAAGCATCTTATCAAGTGAAGGAAAAAAATTAGAGGAAAACACTACATTGTATGATATGTACACACATGCAAATGGCAGCAGCCCTCTGAAAGAAGGTGAATATGCCTTCTTGCCAGAGGAATGACACAACAGACCCAAAGTTTAGTCTTACTTTTTCCCCAGTTTAAGATTTTCCTCTTCAAACATTAATTTCACATCATATAGGCAAATCTTCACCCATCTCATATCTTCCCCCCTCAAAGCAGGCTATGAAACCCCCTACTGCACTGTTCTCATTTCTCCTCCCCATCATTTTCCAATTTACTCATGGCTTTTTCCTGAGCTCCTGTGGAAAATAGAGTTCATTAACAGACCAAAACTGTCCAGAAAAGGGACTGCTCCATGTACATATTGTAGTCTCTGCTCTGTAAACACTAATCGAGCAAGAAACATGAAATCGTAGTCCTCCTTTCACAAATGGGAGACCTAGGGCATTGCTCTTCAGAAGGTCCCATTCAAATGCCACCCAGTGTTGTTAGTACTCTTGAGATAACAAAACCTCAGTGGTTGTAGAGAGAGCTAGCGTGACCAAGAGTTATACAAGAGGAAGGTGGGGCTCACCTAGAAGCTTCAGTAAGAGTTCACCTGGTCAGCTGCATTTTGTTTCTTTTGCTTTTAAGCTCTTGATTAAAATTGCTGAGAGATACATGGGGATGACAACAGCGTCTGGTTCTGTTAGCATACTGAAACAAGAAAAAAAAAAAGCCGCCTCCTCCCTCTAACCAAAGCTAGAATTAAGAAAATGAAATTCTAATCAAAACATCCAATAGAGCCACACAGTATTGTCAGGCAGTGCTGGTCAACACAGTATTTACACCATATGACTTTGTAGCCTTCACTGCCATTCTCAAACTCACAATCTGTTTAACAACTAATTTCTGGGAGAGAAAGCCATTTCAGCTCTTATATCTTTCACTCTAGAAACCCAACTCCTTTAGAAAATTAAGACAGATATTTGTTTACTTGATGCATCTTCATTTTCCTTGCAATTTGCTCCTCCATCTGACCCTAGGGCTTAAAATCAGCACTCTGCTTCTGGGGAGAAATTAACATCCAGTCACCAAGGTTCCAAGATATAGAAGCTGCAGGATGAACAGGAATGTCGACGGCATCTGCCCAGTTAGAGGCACTAATCCTAACAGAGCATGGTCTGTGAATTATTCAATAAACAACATTTTTCTTTCCTTTTTGCAGTTCAATTTTGAAAAAACCCACAGTACAAGAGAAGCATCTATCTCATTATCCGTAACAACTTATATGTCTGCCTGAAACACATTGTCCTTCAGCAGGCTTCTGGATACATTCAGAGGAGAATGCAGACCTTCAGCACTCAGATGTTAAGGGACAGCTCGCAGCCCATGTAGCCATGTAAGAAGCACACCAGCCCAGAGGACTAAGCAAACATCATGAAATCCAACGCTTGAGGTACTAATCCTACCTTTAGTTCACATCACAACGACATTACACTTTTATCAGCAGCCTCATTCAAGTCCATCTCCTGTCTTGCTTCTCTTAATGGCTTCAAACCCCTTTCTTCCTTTCAGAAAAGATCTTGTCATTCAACTGTAGGGAGGGTAGTGTCAAATCTGCTGCCATATTATGCTGAGAAATAGATATATTGAGGGCCTCAGAGCAGTCAATCTACAATCTTGAAGGATAAACTACTTTCAAGATAAATAGAGTATCAGTTAACAGAACAGGCAACAAAACACTTGACAGCCTTACCTTGACAGTGCAGAGAAGAATTCTGCATTGTAAAGCTAGTTTCTGATTCTCAAAGATCAGCAATGTTTGCTGCTGCCGCCTCTACATCAAGCTTTACACCCCTCGATGTTCCCTCCCATCCGTCCCCCACAGGCCAAAGGTAAAAAAAAATTTCAAATCACAGTAATGGAACTGTCTGGGAAGTAATAAGGGCTCCTTGTAAAGATAAGAGGAAGAATATACTGCTGTCCTTGACTTATTTCACATACACTTGTCCTTATTTCACATACACTGAAAAATAGCACTGTTTTTTGACACTGAAAGCTGTTGCTCCCTAGCCTCCAGCTACTCAGCATTACTTCCTGAACTCCTTGAAGCTGCAGCTCAAGTGAGGCAAGGTACGGGCAAGCTCACAGCAAACAATTAAGTATCAGTGAAGCCTCCACTTAGAGACGAGGAAACAACGTACAAGACAGGAAAAGGAAAAGTGGCCTGATAAGCTGAGAAGATACTAGCACATTCGTAATTGCTTCTGCAGGAGAAAGTTGTTTCAGCAGAAAGAAACTAGGCCCCCAACACAGACCACACTGCCTAGAAGGCTCTAGCAAGCACATCAGCTCCTCTGCAACCTTTGTCTGCCTACCCTGGTCAGCAGAGCAGCTGTGGAACCCACCAAAGGAACATTATCGCTCTAGATCTCCTTCCCTTTTGTAGGAGGCAAAAACTAAGCAAGGATTCACAACTGTACAGTTACTCAGTAAATGACCAGGTTCCCCCTGCCAGACACAGGTCAGATGGCTTGTTTCACCCATCTGTTAAACCAGAATTACCCCTCTTTAGGTAACTATAGCAATATCAGCAATTGAGCAGCTGATTTCCCCAAGAGATGAACTTCTGTTATCTCATTGTTTTTCTCCTCAGTATGAATGATGGGATACAGCACAAGAAAAAGCTAAATCCGCCTGCTCTGTAAGTGCCAGAACTTGCTTCCCCAGCCGGTGACAGTCAGACCACCCAGCAGCTCCCTGCTCAGAAACAGCAGGGCACAGCTTCCACAATTTATGTTCCAAAGAGCTTTTTGCTTTATCTCCCAGACATGTTATTTTGTCTTCAGTTCCAGACACACAATGTACTTACAAAAATATTTAAGTTTGAAAATATTTCCATTAGCTAGTTTTCTTCTTTTCTTTTTGAAGGTCAGTCATAAATAATTCAGAGCTTCCTACTGAAGGAACATATAAGGCCCACCATTAAATGCACCAGAGTTAAAGGACCAACTTCCCATTAACAGAAAATTATAGATGTGGTAATCTGTGTTACTACATCTATTGTATCAACTTAAGGACAGGTGTAATGCAGGACTAAGTACAAAGTCACATGAGGTACTCCAAGGAATTCAGCCACAGTAATGCACAGGCATACTATATCCTGTAACACACAGGATGTTGATAGGCCACTTTATCTAAACCTGTAGTTATACCCATAACTAAGCATATAATGACTCATTAAAGCCTAAGACTGTTTATGATTTCTGACATTTCACAGAAACAATGACATGGGATTGTAGATAAAACATTGAGCCATATACTTCTAAGAAACAGTCATGAATGGACAAGCTGAAAAGAGTAGGATTTTATCTTCCAATTTCCCCAGCTCCCTTGAGCTTATTTTTTCAGCCATCAAACGCTGTGAGGCAGATACAGCCTGTGGCTCAAGCGATCTCTAAATCACTCCCTGCAAAAAGTTGGGATGGTGTAAAGGAGAAGGTCATACTGTGCTTGCCTGGTTCCTACACTCAGCCACTGAACTTCACTACCAGTCAGCATCACACAAAATACTGCAACTTCTGGATTTCTGCTCTGACCACATTCAGTTGTTCTATCTTCAGATTTTATCTTCCACAAGGCAGGGAGAACATTCTTGTGTATGGCCACAACTAACACAGGGCTCCTAAGCAGCCTTACAACAGTGGAATAGAATAGAATAAATACAAAATAAGGAAAATGCTGATGCTTCACAAATATTACCATCCTCACCAGGACACATGTACACACCCTTCACCTGCCTTAGCTCTCAGCAGCTGTCCTCTCTGGAGGAGGCTGGACAGGTGATTAAAAACCATTTGTGGTTGGGACACAGTCAAAGTAACAGCATGGCTCGCATTGCTATCACTTTACAACCTGTTTACGAGTCTCTCATTAATTCTCGGAATAACACATTGTGACAACTTGTTTAAAAGTTCAGTAAAACATTTATAACAAAACAAACGAAACCATAGGTCCAACAGGAAAGAACTGGTTCCTGCCTCCCCTCTGACAAACTTCCTATCCTCAGGTTACCAAACTTAGAGGAATTAATTAGAAGCTGAAAGAACAATTATAGTGACATCAGAAGAGAAACTACATCAAAGAGCAAGAACCTAAACCTCAACTTTCCCGTGTTTTCTGAACTGTGTTGCCTAGGAATTCCAATAAATGCGAATACCCTCTGCACTCAGCTTCCAGCTAGAAAGGGCAAGTTAAGTGATATAGCTAGCTGCAATGTATCTGAGCCAACAGTTTTCCTTCAAAAGGAGGCAGTATTACTGAAATCTGAATGTTTCATGGGACCAGTGTCAATTACTTAATTCCTGTCCACCAACAGAATGCAAGTAACATAGGGATGGCAGCAAAACATCAGACGTCATTCCAGAAGTCAGTGTTTCTCATTTATTCTGATTATTTTTACTTGAAAAAATCAGTGACTAAATAGTAAAACTTCAAAGTGAGATCACTAAAAGTTATTGTAAAAAAAAAAAAACAAACAAAAAACTTAGATTCATCTTTCAGTTCACACAGGCTTTTAGCAGCTCGTTTCTATGTAGAATTATTTCTTCCTTTAACATGGCTGTTGATCATGGAATGGAAGTTACAGTCCTAGGCTAAGAATACCTCACATTAAGAAAACCCACCTGCATAGCCAGATGAAATTAGAAGTTGAGGCAGAAAAGACATTTCACAAGCTATTTCAAGCTTTGATTTTGAACCAACATAAATTGAAAGCAAAATGTGTAGCAGGTAGTAGAGGTCTATGAGCCAGAATAACTCACTTTGAACATTCCTCTGTTTCAGTAATCCAAAGCTGAAAGCATCCAAAAACAAGTTGGCTCCATCTAGTTCCTGTCCAGATGCAAGCAAGCAGATACTTTCTAAGGCACCATACACAGATTAATTCCCCCATTTGTAAACTGAACCCGTTATTATGCAAAGCCATTTCCTTCAAGCAATAAATACACAATTCCCTTTCTACCTACGGAGCCAAGACAGATTCTAAATTTTATGCCTTAAGCTAACAAATCTCTTCAGTTAGAGGTTTAATAATTTGTTTTACTTTGCCTAAGAAAGCACTAGTAGGAGGTGGGGAGAGAAAAATACTGCTTCCTAGACGCCAATTTACACACAACTTCAAAGTGGCTGTCTGAAAGCTGACATTAAGCATGACTTGGTTTCAACGCCAGTTTAGGTTCCCAAGCACTGCAGCCTAAGATCTGAATGTCTCCCATCACAGTCTAAAATGAGTTGCATTGCTTTGCAATCACAGTGGCCTAAGTGTATGAGTAACTATCACTACACAGCTGACATAACAGTAACTGGTTAAAACACATTATTTTCATTGCTTGCTTCAAGTCCTAAGACTGCATCTTACCCAAGTTGGTCTGCAGGGTTGATTAATTCCATGAAATGTATTGCCATGACAAAATACACAAGTGTTGCCCAAGACAGATCTGTCATGTATCCGTTAGAAGCAGGAAGTGAATCACCTAAAGTTGGGATATGCTTTCCCATAGCTTCTATTCCTCATCTGATGGTAGGCTATTAAACGACGTGATACCAAGAATTAGCTTGCGTACAGGATACACATAGTGCATTTGAATCTAATATACAGAAGAAGGCGCAGCTGGTAACCCAGAAAGGGTTAGCAGAAGGAGCTAACCACTGAACAGTTTTCTCCTTGTGCACCCAAATGACAACAGAAGGAAAATCCTGTTGTGTTCCTGGCAAAGGCACCGTGTTCTAAATGACTAAACCTGCATGTAAGTGAACATCTTCAGCTAACAGTGTTCAAATGAGATTTCTCCCCGACACTGCTTCTGATTTCCATTTCTATCTTTAACCTCATTGTCCTTCCCACCACTTTTAAAAATATTTTGTATTTTAACTTAGTTGCAGAAATTTAGTTTGGAGCTTTTCCAGGTTGGAGCCTTCAAGTCCCTGTCAGCAGAAGCCTGAGAGTTAGAGAGAAATTTGCAAAAATCTGACACCTGCCACTTTCCATTGAGCTTTGGGTGGAAAATGTCCCTGGCTTCTTCCATTTTTAATGTCAAACTCAGCCTGGCGGAAGAGATTACCTCCAGGTAAAGTCATTCAGAACAGGAGTTTGTGTCTGCCAAGCCCCTCCTCTTTCATCACCCCACTGATGCACCAGAACAGCAGTGTGTGTTTTGGCTGAGTGTTGCTTTTTCAGTGGCAACCTTCTATAGGGGAGGTACATGCAGTCTGTGTACAGGCAGAATCGCTGCCTCTCAGATTTTATGTCTGAAGCGAGGAATCTAATGACATCCGAATGAGAATTTTCCTCTGCAGATACAGAGCAGGCTGTCTCTTTTGTGATTCTTACATGATAAAAATCAGGTTATTTCAAGAGGCTGAAAGAGAAGCCAAAAGTTAGTAGTGGGGGAACCTTCAGCTTCCCAGATACTTAACAGCCCTCAGATGTCTTCCAGAGGAGAGAATCTCAGCCAGAGAAAGTTTTGTTCCAAGGTCTTTGGGACTACACATTTTAGTTTTTTCCAGACTGAGCTGCATCTTCACCAAGTGAAAAACCTCCTCCCATGCTATCAGCACTTCCAGAGCATTTCTGTGCTGCAAATAGGAAAGAAATAAGCATTAAGGCTACAAGAGTTAAGAGCCAGAAAACTAATGGGCATATTTAGCAATAGTATGGAAGCTGGTCAGCTTTAGATTTGAAAGCATTATGGTTAGAAATTAACCATTATAACACTTAGATCTCCCCCCCTCCCCCCCCCAAAATTCTGAGATCAGGATCTGTACCTAGTAGAGAAAGCACTACATGGAAGAATCATTCCTGATTTTCCTCCAGGCCTTCTCCAGCCTGAAGTCAAGGCATTCAGATCTGCCAGCCAGCTATCTCCAACACCAAGATGCCCAATGGAGAGGCTTAGGGAACTCTTACACATCCGTACGTTCCCCCCTGAACTTAATGGATTCCTTTAGTACAAAGTAGACTTTTTTTTTTAAGTCATATCTTCAGAAACCTGCTTCAAGTGTCATTTTGAGCTGAATATTATAACCTGAATGTTCTAAAATAGAAGGAAATAAAAGCAAAAGATGTCATTCTTTCCTCACTAATACCGTAAGATACTGATGCTCTTTATTTATTGATGGAGAGCTCTCACTCCAGCCTGGCAATTTCAACATCTTCATGAATATTTCTATGTGCACAGGAAGGAAGTTCTTATGCTTCTGTCCTTACTACGGGGACCATGAAAATTTGTTTCCTCAGAGACGCTAGGCTATTGTAGTTCAGCTTTCAAGAAGCCTGAACAAACCCAGCTTGTCTATTCATTTTCCTTAAACTAAAACTCCTTGCAACTGACAAAAATCCTGTTCCAAGTAGCCAAGAATACCTTGGAAAAAGTTTACTCATTTAATAACATGATTAATACATAGTACAGTGCATGCATTAAACCTCTTCCAGATATTTAAAGACATACCTTCTTCCAAGACAAGTCACAGAAGGGGGAAAAGGACAAGCAAAATTCAATTAAGAACAAATCAGCTCTGTTCACTCCAAGCAACACAGCAACAGTCTATATGTATGCATTATTAAGCACAGACAGGTTAAGGAACATGCAGTCCTGCAATCCAGAAGCAACATCCACCAAAATACATTGACCTTTCAAGAAAAGCATCACCCCCATTGTCATTGTAGGGTCCCATGGCCTGTATCTCTCTCATCTATGTTCAGCATTTCCTATCACTTCTCAAAAGTCTTTTGGGCCTTTGGGTTTAAAAGGCTTTGACTTGTGCAACTGGGACTGTCAGAAAAGGTTTGCCAAGTGAGCAGTAAACCTTTCAAGGTGTCTTTTAGCCATGCAGAGACAGTGTCAGAGCATCAGTGACCATGCTGGCATTTTAATAAGAACTGAAAGAACAGGTCTTGGAACCTTCAATTCTTACAGCTCACATTAAATTAGTAATATACATTAAATGATTATCCTAGATGGCATTATTTAAACATAACCTCACAGGATATTTGCCTCAAGCAAACTACAACAGAAAACCTGAGCGATTATGCACCTCATATGCATGAGTGTACAACAACGTGTTTGCACATCTAGGTGTGCCAAGGCAAGTTCACAGGCTTCAACAGTTTTTGAAGCATACGGACACACAGGGCACAAACCCAAACCTATTAAGAATGCATACTGTACTCACACCATAGGCAAATGCCAGCTATTATGACCCTAAAAAGCATGCAGCCTTGAAACCATCTTAAATCCGTGGTCTCCTTCAAACACAATCCATGCATTTGAGCCTGTCAGAACAGTTGCACACTGCACAATATTGATACAATAGCTGAATAACAAACAGAATATTTCAGCAATGTGTTCAGGCTACTCCAACCAAGAGAAAAATATGCCAGTCTAGCCAGTAAGATATCAAGACAGCAACAAACAGTCATTAAAACTGGATATTGAGCAAATTCAACAGAAGCATGCATGCTTCAGCATTCATATTATTGTTGGGAGTTCCTAATCTTGACTCCATGGAACAATATGCTCAGTGTGGCATTGGCAAACAAGGGATTTTTCCAAATGGCTTTGTAAATGTTTCTTGCAGTACTGGATACCTAATGGAATTATTCTGTCACTGAGTTTACAAGATTTGACTGTTGAGAAGGAAAACACAACTCAAGTGCAACAATTGTAAAAACAAAGGAAGAAACGTCATGCTCAACCAAAATACACACAACCTACAAATAGCAGACTTTATCTTATGATGTCAAATGGCTTAAAATATGTTCTAAGTTCAAAAAGACTATTTTCAGATGTATTTATGGAGCCGTACACCACTGCACAAGTTAACAGCTCAGTGCCTCTCAGAGAAGAAACAGAACAGAATCCAGTACTGTGGGTGCTCAAATGCCATGCAGTCAATAACAATGTCATGCAATTCCAGTTTATTGCTTCATATTGGTTATCCTTGAATAAATAGGCTTTTAAGTTTCCACATGCTCTAAGCGAACTCTGTATTAGTAAGGACTAAACCAAAAGCCCCAGGGACAGAAAGCTTCTGCCTGACCCCTACTTGCAACCGACTGGCTGCCATTCAAAACCACATTACCCCTACGTCATCTTCACTTCACAGTATTTTTTAACCCCGACCTAGAAAAAATGTTTTTAAGACTAAGCCCACAAGTCTCCACTGATTATTTTAACTTCAGCCTTTTTACCCCTGCTGTGACAGGTCATTGTAACAATATGTGGGGTTAGTGCACCCACTAAGCAGTTGGGTTAAGTTTTCAGATTTATTTCCTGTGGTCCTGAAAACAGCTGCCGCATGATGTCACAAATTTTTGCCAATTCAGTTAGGTATTTTACAGTAGCCAAAAGTTCCATTTTACACATGTCATGGTCCCTAATGACAAGATTAATAGTTGAGAGAAATTTCTAAGATAAGCTGCTTCATTTCCATCTCTGGTTTGGTACAAGTCTTCCCTTTTCCTTTGGGTCACAAGAGATCTTACCCAATTGTTAAACACTTGTATGGGACTCTGCTGCTAACAAATTGGTGGCAGCTGTAAGGGAGCAGAAGTGAAGATAGCGTGGAAGCAGAAATAGTGACCATTTTGACATTGAAACGACCTGCTGCTCCCCCTTCTCCCCTTCACCAAGGGTGAGTAAATGCGAAGTACAAGACAAGCAGACTGTGGTTTGGGACTAGCAGTTTGTCTCAGCATAGCTATTCCTAGATTGCCCTGTCAACTGTATTCAGTATTCAGCCACTTGAAGTTCACTGTCAAGAATTCATAAACACATATAAAGGAAAATTGACAAAGCATTCTCGCCCCCACACACACTTTTAAAAAAAAAAAAAAAAAGATATTTCTTTCTCAAGTCAGCACTTCTAACTAATCTCTTCTAATACTGAGAGGAAAACCTTCTTTCTAGCCCAAACTGTCAACATTCTGCTAATCAAGATCAATGGAAGACCTGCTTTTATGCAGGCAGACAGCAATACTGTGTTATACAAGCTACATCATACGATGGAAGCAGTCAAGAATGTAAGCTTCAGTCTAGTTGTTTATTAACAAAAGAGAGTGTAAAAGGGCTGAAGTACATGGACAAATGTTACCTGAAAGCAATTCAGAAGCAGTATAGTACATTAGAATAGCTTGCTATTCTAGAGCATACAATTTTTAAAAAGCAGTACTGATATTCAAAGTGTTAAAAGAAAGCTCACTTTCAACATTTCCATTTTAAAAAGTCTTAAACATTTGTTCCTTGAGTAAGAGAAACTCCTTAATGTTTCTGCAAGTCAGGCCTAACCTTTGCTATTCTTTATGGAAACCTTTGAAGAAGAAAATTTCTAGAGTCCAAATGGTGCTTATGATAAACCTTCTTATTTCCAATCCACTTGAGGAATAAAAGACACTGGAATGGAGAAAATAGATGCAGGAAACTCTGGAAGTCTATGAGTACTCCAGGACCATGATTTCAAGTCAGTAAAAAAAAAAAAAAAAAATCTTTTTTACAGCATTGACTTTTTATCAGTTCAATTACAGTAAACATTATTGCTTTGTTTTGCTT
This sequence comes from Cygnus atratus, assembly GCF_013377495.2. NCBI lineage: Eukaryota > Metazoa > Chordata > Aves > Anseriformes > Anatidae > Cygnus > Cygnus atratus. The sequence continues at coordinate 3,820,524 of NC_066383.1, forward strand.
CTAGGCATCTGAGCAAATTTTGGATTCACATTGTTTTATCTATCCCTGAAAGAACTTACACTCAGAATTAACACCATACTCTATACTGTGATAGTACTTAGCAAACAGATTTCTGTTTTACATTCTACAATATCTGAAGGCTCCAGCTGAAACTGAGATTGGTAGGAACTGCACAGCTACTGTGCTGTGTAAAAATGGTAGAAGAAGAAAGAAAGGGGGGGTGGGGGGTGGCAGCATGCTGAGTATCACTTAAGAGGTCAGTAGCAGGGCTAGCTTAAAAGCTTAGAGATATCTCTCAACTGCAATGTGCCAATGTACTTGCTATCCCTACTCCAGGGCAGCAGTTATCTGCTAGGAAGAGAAAAACAAGAGCTGTATACCTGTCTTCCTCCATTAATAGCTTCACAAATACAGGAGCTTCTCCTGTGAAGAGCCATGCCAATACAAAAAAGCCCTATCAAAACTCCAATATTAACACACAGAAGAGTTGTTTTAAAAATAAACTAGAACTATGTAAGCCTTCCTAAGCAAAGGCATAGGCAGAACACAACATGATCAATCTCACTCAATCCTTCTCTAGCATTTTTTCCTATACTACATTTATTTCAAAGTTGACTTTGTATGTTCAAATTATGCCCCTACTCACAGAAATTGTACTTAATCTAGAGGTATAACATAAGAAAAGAGTTCTCTTATAGATATTAATTTAAAAACTAACATCCTACTACTTAGTAATAGGCTCACATTGCCTTGATTAAGATTTCATTGGTTTCCTAGGCATAGCTGTATTTTATTTATTGTCATTTACTTACTCTTTCTAGTTTATAGAAGAGCTACTTACACATTACCTATAGCATTATGATAAGATATATCATATACCTCTACATTTTTGATCTTTGTTGGCTTGGGCAAGTCAATAATGAATTTCTTTATTTTAAAGAAAATGATTTGAAAAAAAAAATAAAAATCAATCTTTACCTTGAAAGCATTTCCTAAACAAATTAAACATTATATAAAAAAGTATTTGAAGAAATAACATTTTAATTACTTTGCACTATAAACAACTGTTCCTTTCTTCTTTTTCTTATATGTCACTTTCGCTTGCTTTTTTTCTAGCTAGCTTGCTTATACTTTCTACTAACATAAATACATATCTATTAAAATACACATCAAAACTAAATACATAAATATATGAAAGCACTTACAAACAGATAAACACTTAAAAGTAAAATTCACCTTAATTCTTCAAATATCCTTCTCTCCTACTTTTTTAAGTTGTGTTCTGACCATCCTTTTTCATCTTATAGGCTTCACACCTATGGATAGTAGATACAATTTACTTGCCAATTATCCAATCCCACTGATGGGAAATTAAGGCATGGTGTTTCACTGGCAGATGTTTCAGAGGAAACTGAATAAAATCCAGCATTCCTTATATATATGTATTTATTTTTCTTAGTTAGAAGTGGGAAATGAACTGTGAAGGTAAAGAGAGGTTATTGCTTGCTATGGTGTTTTTCTGTTCAATCTGTTTTTTTTTATGATCTTTGAGTTTAGGTGATGTTATTTGTCCTAGGAAAGTTTGTTAAGTGTACAGCTTAGAAGCAGAAGGTCTCTGTTATTAGAGTATTTTTGATTTTTTTGGTGTTAATAATAATGAAACCTTGTTGATATGGACCTATTTTATCCTTTACTTTAAAGTCAATGATGGTAATATAAGCAGTTCACATTGTGCTCAGCTGCTGGCCACCTTGCTATCAATATAAAGCTTAAATTAGTGTTTTTCTGTATGAAAACTCTTCTTTTCTGCTCAGCTAAACATTAAATTTAGTTATAGGCTCACATAGGTAAGACTATCTAAATAGTAATAAGCGTGTGTTCATGTAAAAAGAATAAATAAGTAAATGTTGGAGCGATAAATTGTGTGGCCTGAGATGTTTCAAAAATAGCTAGAGGTTGAAGAAGCTTTCTGGTTGCTTGTTTATCAGTCAGAGATGCACTTACTGACAGCGAGCACTAAGGCTTGTTGAAGTGACACTTTTCACCAATATTAAATGACTAATGATGCTTTTATGATCAATTATTGAAGCCTGCATGAGAGATGGAGACTCTTAAACAACTAGTTTGTAAGTAAATATCTGAGCACTGATGTGGTATGAAGCAACATTTTTAACGGCAGACTATTGTGAAAAGAAGCTTATGTGAAGGATTTTATTTTCTGCCCTAGTATTCTTTCTTATCTGTTTTGAGCTTTACTACTTGGAGCCTGGTTTGCCTGTGTGGCTTGCCTTTCCTTTGGTGAAGTGTATTTTTGTACTTTGTAAAGTTTCAAAGCTAGAAGCTGAACGCAGCATAGCTTTGCTCTGGAGTTTCAAAGTGCCTTTCTGGACATCCTTATGGATGAGCACTGTTTTTCTACTGGCTGTCTGAATAAATTGTTTAAATCGCTTAAGCTGTATGTGGGAAGCTTCTGTTGGGAGTCTTGGAGAACAGACTAAAAGAATCAATACAAGAGAGTGGCTGAGTAGTGATAGCATTTGCTCCTGCTACGTAATAACACTCCTGGAGGAAGAGGTAGAAAAGAAAGGTGATAGTAGAGCTGGTTTCTTTACTTTTCTTGAATGTCTAAGCAGGACTTTTTCTGTTGTTGCTTCAGAAGAGAATGCTTTTCCCTCCGGTTTCCTTTAGGTGGTAGGGGTGTTAGAGCCGCTGCTGGGTGTGTGCAGCACCACTTGACCCTGGGAAGACAGCACGTGGCTCTGCAGTGGAGGGGGCAGCTGCACCTCAAGGGGTTATTTTCCCAGAGTTAGGGGTAACCAGGTGAAAAGAATAATCCAGTGGGGTTTTTTGTATGTTTGTTTTTTTAAAAAAAAAAAGGTTGGGAGAGGGTCCCTTCCACATCCTTCAACCAGTACAGGAATGAGCTAGCAAGAGCTGGGCAGGCTCTTGGGATGTGCAGGTTTGAGGGAGCGTACTTTCCTGGCAGGATTGATGCAAATGTGAAAGGGGCTGAAACTGAGAAGTCACTAGGGAAGACAATGAAAAAGCTGGTGTGGGGCTTGTAGGGTTTCTACAAGTGTTTTGTGTACAGCTATTTTAATCTGGACCTACCCCAGATTTAAAGCTGTGGCTTGTTAACAGCAGTACGGGAACCCTGGAAACAACTCTGTTTACTGAGTGTTTTTCCTTAATGCTTATGACAACAAACAGCAGTTTCTCTACTCCCCTGTTCTTTCTCCCTGCTGAGAAGCATATGATAGGTATCTTCCATGCTGTGCTAGCACTGTATAGGAACAGGTGAAGTCATTCATGAGCCTTCTAGAAGAATTATTGCCTTCTGGGGATTAAAAAAAAAAAAAAAAAAAAGAACTTGTTATAGATAAGACCTCTGTAACCTCCAGGCAGTCAGCAAAGGTCTTGAGAGAGGCTGTGCTGGTGTAAGGCGGGGGGGTATGGTTGTCCTTGTATGTACCTACACCAGCCCTTGCTAGCCTGTCACTGCTGTTACACAGACAAGCGAGATACCTTGCTGTAAGGGGTATGAACACCAGAGGGAGAATCCCCACTGAACCCCAAAACGTATTTTTTTCTTGAGTTGCTTCCTGAAGGGACTGAATGTAATGGGAGAACAGGCTGTGGAGTGGCTCCTCTGAGAAGATGGAGGAGATTTGGCATGCATGGTCTCCTCTCTGATCCTCAGCATCCTCCTCCTCTTCTGTGGGCATATTCCAAACATCCCAGCTCTCTGTTTCCGTGGAGGCTGGACAGCAAGTGCAGGGTGTCACCACTTCTCTCTGCCTTAGTTCGTGCTGCATTGATTCAATTAAAGCAAAGCGGCATGCTGGGTATTCACAGCATAGCTTGGGACATCTTCTGTCAGACTTGTAATGCAGAGAGACAGGCTTGGTGTTGCTTGGCTTCTGGGAAGTGGAGGAAAGGATTAAATGCACTTTTCTCCATTGATTTGTGTTCTGCACTGAAAATCGATGATGCTCTCTCAGAGCCAGTCAACCGTTTGAAAGCAAGCAGCTTGTTTGGTCAAGGGTGTGGGAGATGCTCTGAAGGAATCCAGCTCCAATGCTATGGCAGATGATGCAGATAAAGATGCTCTGTAGAAGCTGTTACGTTCGCCTGTATTAGTTAAATATGCTGTCTAAAATATTTTCTCACTGTTATAGATAACAGCTGTTTTGGAGAGGAGTTGGGTGTTTGTTTCTATCTGTGAAGCAGATAGGGTCAAAGGATGCTGTTTAATGAAAGAGGATGTAGAAAGATAAATTTTATCCATGTTATTTCTCTCTAATGGTATTTACCTGAATCTCAAGCCCCACTTTGTCTGAGGTGGCAATGTTTCCCATCTTCCAGTAAATGCTTGAAAAGCTTGTATGGTAATGAAGAGCCAAGATAATGAGGTCCCATAGAGCTTCTAAACATAGTGCCTTCACTGTGGACTTAATAACAATGATTTCATCCCTGGAGAGGGAGAGCAGCATGCTGTCCCTGATTTTACAGGGATATCCATTTAGAAACTAAATGTAGATGGTCTTGCCCAGGGAGCTACTGAGAGAGCCTGGGACTGAAGTCAGAGCTTGCAAGCTCCAAGCTGGCAATCTTGCATATGGCCTGCTTGTCCTCTTAGAGATATGTTCGTAAGTGCTCCTGAAGCAGAGGATTTTTATCTTCAAAGCTTTCCTTCAGTCCCAAGTTGCTCAAGGTGGGTCAACTTGATTTGCAAGCAGCTGTGCATTTTGGACGATGCTGTGTGAGTGTGCCTGTGCTTAGAAAATGTACAGTTGCTGCTTGTATAGATGCACCTCAGCGTGTTTAAATCATCTAGTTAGGGTCCTGGGATTTGCAGTGTTGTGGCAGCACAGGTCAGCACAAGACAGCCACCCGAATGCTTACTCAGACACTTGGTTGGTTTTACAGCCCCTGTGGTGTTTGTGTTACTCTGTTGATATGCAGGTGGGAAAGCTGAAAGTGCTTTGCTTTTCGGAAAAGCAGATGTATCCCAGGGTATGTGGAAGTAAAGGTGTAAGCACGACCTGTATGTGTGAAGTGCTGTAGATCGGAGCAGTGGTACATATGTGCACATATCAAACACTGCTTCCATAGTCTTGCTGTGAGCAGGAAGATTTAGAAATGTTAGCGAGGCATTTAAAAAGTTCAGTTCTGGCTGTTTCAGCTCTGTAGATGGCCAAAACCTTCTGTGAACTTGACTCTATTAAATTTGATCCTTCTTATGGAAAGTGAGAATTTTGTCTGAACTGCAGCAATGGCAGAAAATATGGTATATTTAAGCTAGCTTTTTAAGCTTGCTTACTGACTGCACTAGTGTGAGGCTGAAGGGAGGCTGCTCGGGTTTAAAATGCCTTTGAGGGTATCCTAATGAATTTATCCAGAGGGGTCACTAAATGTAGATATACAATGTTTGCTTGATTTGGCCCTTTCTCTAGTTGGGAAACAACTGACAAAATGTGTGATTAAATGAATTTTTAGGATTTTTCTTTCCTAGAAACTCAGATTTATTCAAAGAGAAAATAATAAACCAGACAGGAGAAATCCTTCCAGTAAGACTAAAAGCTTCAATTCCGTAGCTTACTAGCTACAAAGATAGTGTACATAAAATGTATATACGTGAGTGTTTATAACTCCGCAGTGCATGTGTGCTTTTTCCGAGGGAGTCTGTCTCCAGCCCTTGAGTGACGAATCGGATTCTTTTTTCCATGCTGGATTTTACTGCCTCCAAACTTAACTGTTTTGACACTAGAGAAATCCTCTTGTTTCTCCCCCAAAGGTAAACATATATATTATTGCTAGAAGTTATCTTTACCTCACCCACATGACTGGTCTTCACTATTAATCCCAGCTGATGGTAGGGAGGGGCTCTTCTGGGAGGCAGCCATGTGGTGAACATTGAGCACAGTGTTTTCCCCTGCTTCTCTCCTTTTCTTTTCAGACATGCAAAATTGTTCTATGCTGCTGGAGATGTGAACTCCTTGCTGCACTGCCTCTCTCCTCATCCACAAACTCAAGGGCCTGAATTACCAGCCGCAAATCTAAAAGCTCTCGCTGAATCTGGATGGAATATGGACAAGGAGATGAATAGCAGAAGGGAAGAAAGAGTGAAGTTGGTTATTTTTCTGGCGCATGGATGCAATTACACTCGGTGCATTCCAGAGGCGTTCCTTTGAATCCTGTGCAGGTCTGCCTGCTGTTCCTGGGAGAAAGGAAGAAAAAGGGAGGAAAAGTCCCCCTCTTGCCTGGAGACGGAATGTCTGCACTTTCCATCCTCTTTTTAGGTAGGTTGGCTTTTTGGTGTTCGGTGTTTAATGTAACTTCCATGCGCCCTCTCTGCGCGACTGAAATTCATTTCTGATGAGCTAAACGGGTTTGCAAAGAAAAAACTTTTACGGAAAACTCCAATTTCAGTGTCATTTGGTGCTTTTCTCGCTGCTTTGGTTATTAGCAGGTTGATGGCCAGAGACCTTTTAATATCTGGAATCGTTTTTTAGAAGTGGTGGTCAAACAGACTCCTTTAGGAATGTGTGTTTTTGTTTAAAAAGGGCAGCGCTTTCAGACAATGTACTAGTAAGGGGCTTGAACCTCTTTGACAAAACAAAGTGAACAAAATGTCTTTGTTCCAAGCATAGTGTCAAATTTGTTAAACTGTTTTGCTTTGCTCGAGCCTTTAACATTCAGATTTTTAAAATGAAAAGGGGTTATTGTTTCCAATTGATGTCTCAGATTAAAAACAGATGTGTTGAAGTGCAAGAGGGAGGAGTTCAGGAGGAAAAGGATGGGAGAAGGGAGAAAGGGGGGAAAAACAAAAGAGCATGAAACAGGGAGGGAAAAGGGCTGCTGAAAGAAAGGAAAGAAAATAGGTAGAGATTTCCTGTTGAATAGGAGTGAAGGAGAAGAAAACAGGAGTGGAAACAGTAAAAGAAGGGGGGAGAGAAAGTAGAAGGGCTGAAAAGCGAGGTTTGTTAAATCCGTAGTCTATGGAGAAAGGGTTTGCAGCCCTGAGGTCTTTCAGGGGGTCTTGCCTACAAGAGTGACTCAGAAGCAGCCTGGGTATCTGTGTCTCCAGAGGCACTGTAATGTGATGAGTGAGCTTCTGTCTCCATTCTGCTCACAAGATAGTGCTGACAAGCGGACAGCTCTGAGATCTGTTGTGGTTGAATGAGGGCTGTGATTCCTGGGTCCTTCTGTCCCTCCAGAAACCTGCGTACAGGTGTGGAAGGGGTCAGGTCTTTGATTCCCACGGAAGAGTTGTGCCCCACATGGTGAGGGACTGATGTGGGTGGACACAGTTAAAACAGGTTTTGGATAGGGTCCTAAAAAGTAATGCTGTACAATACAGACCTGTTCTAGTCTCACAGGCGTGGGACATGAACTATCCAGCTTTACAGACATCCAAAAGAAAGGCAGCATCTCTAGAGCTGCTGAATATATTATGGAAAAGTTTTTTGCTCTGGGAATTATTGTTAGCAAAGGCTTTATCTGTGGGAATGAGGGAACTTGAACATGGTGAAGAATCCATAGGGGAATGCAGGCAGCAGTTTGTCCCCCCTACATTTGCACATTTACCTTGGCAATTTGTCTCCATGTGGTGGTGCTTAAAGAAGACTGAGATGAGGCACCAAGAACTGGATGAACACCTGGGCTTCTGTTAGAGGTGCATGGGCTGAGTCTGCTGTGCAGAAATGGCTAATGAGCGTTTCTGAAAATTAGGAAGCGGAAGGCAAGGTTGTCTACCTCATTAAGGAGAATGGATAACGGCAGTCTTTGATCCACCAACCCTCTTCAGAGGGTGTATCTTCTCACAGAGCCCCCATGATGAAGGCTTGGAACAAAAGGGATAAGCTGTTGCCACAGAAAAAGTGCGTTTGGCTGTCATGACAATACAACTATCCTTTGGGTGACTATTACTAGTTTTATCTGTGGAGTGTAATGGGCTTTAATCGTTCCCATTTCTTTGGAATCAAGGGATCTCCGTAATGCTTGTAATGCATAAGCCCAAAAGAAACGACAATTCCTGCCCTGAAGAGCTTATGCACTTACCCATGAACTAAGTTCCTCAGCCTCTGTGGGAGTTGTCCCAGCTGTGGCAAGGGGAGGATAAGTGGCTTCCTAGAGCTCACAGCACAGCCAAGAATGTTTTTTCTCCTTGTCATTGACCTGCCCCTAGACTTGCTTGTGCCGTACCTGTCTTGTCAACAGACAACTTGATCTTTCTGCTCCAAGTCGAGCTTTACTTATCAACATTAGAAGCATGTTCTAGGGAAGAGGAATCATGGCAGTCCCTGTTCAGGGCTCCTGCTGGAGAGAAAACAAGGAGACTGGGTGGTCTGATTTGCTTGCTTGAGAACGTCTAATTGCTCCTTTGTAGTAGAAGGGTGTAGAAGTGTCAGTGGCGGCTTGCTTTTTCTCGCTGTTAAAGTGAAGGAGTAGTGTGGGGAGAAGTGTTTAGAGAAGCCACGTAAACCTTGAAGGTTGCCTCTTCTGGGTTTTGATTATTGTTAATGGTACGTGTATACAGTCCTTGTCTTTTGCACTGTTTACCTCTGGGGCAAGTGAACAGCTGTGTGAGGAGGCAGCAAACAGGAGTCAGTGACTAAAGGAGGCTGTTAAAACATGACAAGACTTTCCTGAACGTGGCCAAGAGCAAGACCATGCTTCTGTAGCAAAGGCTAGGTGAATGAAGCAGGAAGGAGTGTGGAGAGGATGGTGATGCATGCCAATTTTTGCCTACATGTAGTTGTGATGTCTGATTCTCATCTTGGTCCGTGGCTGGTCAAAATCCTGTTTTGAGCTTCAAATATAACAAACTGTAATTTTGAAGATGAAAATGGAAGTTTCCAAGGGAAATTCCTGATTCTTCACTATGGAGTGTTTATTTCTCAGACAGTAAAAATAATTAGTAAATATATTTTCATATGTTTTGCTTAATTGATTTAAATTTTCAGGTTCTGGAAATCTCCTTTTACATTTTCCCATCTCCTAGTCCAAGTCAATTTTGAATATTTGTAATGAACTTTCTACTAAAGTAAAAGGAAATTTCATTTTCTTGTAATCAAATATGTTTGTGTGTAATATTTGTATGCCTGCTTCTACTCTGGTATTAGACTATTGTCTTCTCTTTTTGGCTAGTGTATGTGCTTTGCCCTTCAGAAACTGGTGGGTTCGAGATCCAAAGGAGTAGATGTGCCAAACCAATGCAGCCATCCAGCTTTCTGGTGTCCTGCTGCTGACACTGAACCTTTGCCTTAAAGCGTTAGGGGTTGCTCATCTCAGTGCCCTAATTGCTCAGATCTTGCTTCGTGAGCAGCGGGCAGCTGCTTGTCCACAGGAGTTCTTTTTGCACGGAGGAATGGTCAAGTCTGCTTTCAGACCTTTGCAGTTAGCTTCAACCTCAGTAACTGCAAAGATGTCTTTGTGGTTTCTTTAAATCTGACTAGCCAGCAGGATGTAAAGAAGTCTGCCCTCCTAGATGAAGCACAGATGCCTTGGGAGCCAAGTCTTAACTACCTCTGCATATGGTGTCCTTGGGAAAAGGCAAAAGTAGGGTACAGTGATATGTGATATAGGGAGACGTATGTACCGTACTGAGGCTGATGGATGCAGGTGTACCTGGTGGCTCTGACTTGCATATTTAGTCTGCCTTATGGTAGTCTGATGTGCTCAGTGTATAAGAACTGGTGTATTGTGTAGAAGTGATTCTGCTGGAGTGGATGCAGCTGTAATGGCAAAAGTACCTTCTGTGTGGATGTGGCTGAGCTCTGCTCTGTAAGCTGAGGTCAATGGCTCTCTTGCAGTGCTGTCCCAGGGGAACACAGTTGCTGCACTGAACACCAAGACCTGATTGTCTCACTGTGCTGGGAAAGGTTATGGTGCAAATCCCTGTAGTGCTTGTTGGCATGAGCGATTGGGTCTGACAGCATGCGCTTGCCTAGGTATCCACCAGAATCCCAGCCTGAAAATCCTTGATGAAATGGAAGCTGCTCTGCAGCATTTGGCAGTGGCAGGTCAGCCTGGGGCTGTGCTTGTATACTGACTGACTTCTGAGACTTGCTTTTTCTCCTGCTGTAAGAGCACGGGCAACCTGCACAGTGCCTTGTCACACATCCTCGAGGCCCTTCTTAAAACCTTGCAACATTACACTCCAGCAAAGCCAAGAACTGCTGTGTTATAAAAACCAGCATTCATCCCAGTGAGGTTACTGGGGAGCTTTCGTTGTGATAGAATGCTTCTGCCTGGAACCAGTAAAAAGCAAGGGAGGCTGTTTTAAGCAAACAAAAATTCAACTCCTCTTATTTCTGCTCCGTCTCTGGGTATTTCCCAAATTTCTGAGGTTACCAATATTGAACATACTTACTATCTCCTGGTTTTCTCATGTCTCTTTCTGTTGTCTTTATTTGCTTCATGGTGTTCTTAGGTTAGAAGCTTGGTGGGGCAAGAATTTTGCCCCACATTTTTACAGCACTTAACAAAAATCTTTGGCTCAGGACTGAAGTACAAAAAGAAAAAGAAAATATGTAGCTGTGAACAGGGGTTCTGTACAGGATTTTGCCATGTGGATTTCATCTTTTCCTTCATTGGATTATGAAGGAATGCAGGTAATTATTCTTGATTTATTTAGCTCAAGAGGAGGCTGTTCTCCCAAAGACAACTTCAAATAATTAATAATTAACGTAATTGATTTTTCTTCATGAGAGGATTCTAGAAGCAGTCAACAAAACACCAGATGAAAGCAAGAATTGTTGGTGGTGTGAATTTACTTCTAGGAGAGGGCCAAGAGCTCTTTAGTACAACACTGCCCTAAGAAAACATAGGGAAAGAGCAAAGAAGCAGTGTGCCCATTTGGTGCTCCAGGGGGAATTCAAAGAAGCAAGACATAATTGAGTGAGTTGCTATCTGGCAGGATATCAGGGTTAACACTTCTTGTGAGACACTAAAATTCTTTTAAAGCCAGGGCTGGTTTGCATCAAATATTTTCTGTCAAGGCACTTCATAAAAGTGGCCTATTTTTCTCTAGTACTGCTTTATTTTACATGAAATAGTTCAGATACGTAATGTTTAAAATGCTTGGTTTTGGTTTGGGGGTTATTTTTATCCTTTGTTTTCTTCAGTTTAACCATAAGAAGGAAAAGGAGAAAAAAGGTAACCTTCCAGAGTGGGGAATAGCAGCGTGCCAAAGTTGAGTTGAAATACTGAAGATGGATTCATTTTTAATCATGAGAAACAGCGTGTGTGTGGGGAGGCAACTTTTCTGAATTTCCCATGCGAAACAACTGGTGTTTTGCCACTGTGCCCACACTGGGCCTTGTCTCCTCTCCACAGAACTAGCGGTCTGTTTCTGTAGGGTACTCTGGCCCACTTCAGAAGGACATTTTGTGTAACAGCAGAGCGAGCTTCCCAGAAATGCTTGTCATTGCACAACGGGCTTGGAGATATCCCCATGTTTATCCTCTGGATCACAACAAATGCCCCTGTCTTCCTCAAGGCAAATACAGGGCTTTATAGGGAACTGAGCAGGTTTACAGTCTGCGACTTGTTTGAGTTTGTAGGAATTGCATGAAAGGAAATGTAAACAGTCACTCTGACAAAGTGTGTGTATTGGCAAAAATCTGCTTTCTGCACCGTGTGGCAAGCACACTTGCACATAACGATTGTGAGTGTGTTCGGTACCAGTGAAGAGGGGGGTTGCAAGCTGCTTGCTGTGCCTCTTCTCTCCAGAAATGGTTCCCACAGCTTTAGTCAAAGTGTATTTTAGGTTTCCAGCTAAATTACTCCCCTCGGTTAGCCAAGGCAGGAGCATTGCTTGTGTATGTTGCACGCAGTGCAGATCTGCAATGGGCTTTATATGTGTGTAGAAGAAACTTGGCTCTTGTGCACTTAATATTGTGCATGTCTTGCTTGCACTCACGTGTTACAAAACAGAGGCTACTTTGGGTGCAGCGGGAAGTTGGTGGTGCCCTGTCTGGAAGATGACTGGGTCTCTTTTCCCCGAGCTCTTTCTTCATCTGTTTTTAGAAATGGTTAGTTTACAGAAACAGCCCAGCAAAAAGCCAAGGGTGAACTCAGGTCATTGAGGTCTGTGAATAGATCCTCAAAGGCCAGGGTAGTAGTAGATGCAGAAACAGTGAGAGCAGGATGCACAGCAATGGAAAATGTGCCAAGTGATGGGAAGTGAAGTCAAGAGAGGAGGAAGGAGGATGCGACATTTCTATTATTTGTTACTCTCCTCTTCCTTTGATCTACTACTTCAGTATGTCTGAGTGGAATGACAAGGGAGCAGAGCTCTGCTACCACAGCCTACCTCTGCCAGCCTGGGCTCCACACCTTGCCCGAAAAGTGCTTTCCACCTGGGCAGAACACAGCAGGTGTATGCAGGAGTGACTGGGAGCTCTGGCTGTGGGTTAGCAACCCAAAGTAAAGTTAGTCTTTTTCCCCAGAACCTCACTAGCTTCTGGTAAAAGCAACCAGAATATGTAAGGAGGATGGGTCCTGTCCTGCCTCAGCACAGCACCACTGCTAGGTTTTCTCAAACACCTTTTTCTGGTGTCTCAGCTTTTCTGTGTGAAGTGGAGAAGGGATTAATCTAAGGGAAATCTAACTTGTCTTTGCAACAAGTTTTTTCTGCTTGCAACAAGTTATGATGAGGACTGAGCAATTGTGAAATGCGCTGAAGCTGGTGAATGATGAGGAAAAAAAATCATGACAAGTCTTGCCTTCACCTGTTGCATCATCTTCTCTAGTGAAGTGTTTGACAGCTTAAAAAAAGGGGGAGGCAATTGTGCTCACTCAGCATTTCTCTTAATGGGCCAGACACAGATTCATGATGTCAGAGTTGCTGTCCTGCAAGAATCGATATACATTACAGAGGGTATTTTCAGCCTGGCTCTTCTCCCATGTAGCTGACATCCACGTTTTAGAGGCTGCAAAATGAGTATGAAGCCTTAGTGTGACTTGTTCCCAACTAACTGGGTGGAAAGGCCAAAGCTCAGCTTATTGCCTGCAGTTTAATTGCCTATGGTAGGAAAAGGTCAGTGAAATTTTTGTTGTGCTTAAAATACGCATTTGTAGAAGGAAGGCAGCTCTTCTGGAAACAGTCTTTCTGAAATGGAGTGTGCATAGTTAGAGGCAACTGTTGTCAATGACTTGACTGCGTGTGGTCTGCCATAATACGGCTCTGCTGCTTCTGTAGCATCCTTTGTGACAAATGCCATAAATACATAAAGCTCTGGGTAGCTAGTTTAGTCCAACCAGGTGATCCTGGGTAGAGAATATAGGAAGCCTACCTAGCAGAGGAGGAAACAAAGGCCCAGGTGGGTGCATTCTGCCTCACGACAACATAGCAGTACTGCTGCATGTTTTGAACCCTTGCAGCTCTGACTCAGTCATTTCCCTTTTTAGTATGCCCTAAAACATGGGAGAAGTGATCAGTGACAAACAGCTGAATCCATCAGCTATGATTTATCAAGCTGAGTGTCTTGAGCTGTCATCTGGAGGGATGATTTCTGAGGGATGGGAAGGTTTGACTTATTCCTACTTAGTAATAATATACTTGATTAGAAAAAATGGGATAATGGGTTTTAGAGCACCACTGTGCTGAGAAACTCCACTCATGATGTGAATGGTTATTACCAGAGGAGTCCTTCCAAAAGAAACTCTGGGCTGCACATGTTTAGGCCATGAATGTCTTTATTTTCCACGTGGGAGAGCAGAAAACAGTCTTGCTATCTAGCGCAAACCTGTTCTTTTGTGTTGAGATGCTATGTAGAGCAGAACCTGGAAGCCAGCTATGCTACAAGTATTTGGGAGTCCCCTCGTCCTTCGCTGTGGCTTTTGGAAAAGGGAACACTTGTAAATCTGTCTTAAAGCATATGCCCAACAGCACTCATTCAGAAGAGATGTTCCCTAAAATGCTGTAAATAGGAGCAGTGGCATAGTAACTGTGAAAACTGTGCAGTGTCTGTGGACATGCCTCTGAGTAGTGTGCTTGCTGGAGTGTCTGAAGGTGAAAGAAAAGCACAGTTGGGAAACCAGCATTAGCGATGGCTGGGGAAGCATTAGCGGGGGGTTTAAAGTAAGGACAGGGAATCTGAATGCAGTTATAGTTCATGGTGAATTGGATTGGATTGGATCCCACTGTTTTTCTACTGGCTTGACTTTCACTTCCTTTGGCTACTGAGGCTCTAAGTGTTTTGAGCAGGTAGATCTTTCCTTATGTGCCTGGATGGCATTCAGCGTGAACGGGGCTGGTGAGAGGCTTCATCGGAACTGGTGTATGAAAAATCAAGTGGCTATGTTCCCTTCCCCCTATGTGCCTCAGCAAAAACATCAGAATGAGGTGGTTTTCCAGTACTCGGAATATTTATGAGATGCATGTTGGCTGAGTCTCATAGCTCAGACTGCTTAGGCTATTTTTTTTTGCTTTTTAAAGCCTTGATAAAATTTTAAAGGCTATGGAGATGTTTAATATAGATGTAAGCCTTTATCTGTGGGGTAGGGCTGCAGAGTGCCAGGAAATGGTGGGGTGTTTGTGTGCAGGGGGAATCTTTCGTACAACACAGCAAGCCTTGAATATTGAACTAAAACAGTCAGGCACTCTTTCCATTTCAAAAAAAGAATTGCAGGGTTTTCAACCTTGAAGGCAAATCACTTTGTGACTTCATTGTTTAAATTTAGGTTTTGTTTTGCGGGGGGGATCGTTAGACTTGAAGCAAAAGCCTTATAGCCCAGGGACTGTCACTTCTGATTACTTCCAGTGACACTTCCAATTATTTCCAATCACAATTCCAGGGACAAGAGGAAAAACCACATTCTCCACCACCAGGGCTTCTTTCTGAACAAAGGGCCATCTATCAAACCTCCACAGGAAAAAAAAAGGTACAGAGACAGATTTGGAAATCTGTTTTGGTAGGGTAATTCCAGAGCAAATCTGATGAAGCGAGACTCAAGACCAGCATCTGGTGGGGTGCTGGGAATCCTGCTGTGGATCCTGCCTTGTTGGGTAATATTAAGGAAATTGCTTCATTTTGCTCAGGCATTTACTGGCACTCAAGCTCATTTCAGTGCGGCGACATGCAGCTTCAGCAAATATCTGTTAAATGCTCTGTGGATCTTGTAAGAAACAATGAATATTTCTCATGGAAAACAAACTTTTTTGCTCAAAATGGGTAAGGAGTCTGCTGAAGGGGTTCAACTGACTTTCAGGTAACTCTGAAGGATTTGCTGCAGGGGCTTTACCCAGAGCTAAGAGCTATTATGCCCTTCAAAAAGCCCACTGGGACTGGAAGGCTGGAAGGAGGTGGCAGAATGACTGATGAGGAAACAGAATTCCTCGGGGCTTGTGCCTTGAGGCAGAAGTTGACTGTTTTTTCTCCTGGCAATGTCAGATAGACTGACCCCAGCCGCATCCCAGCTTGTCTTAGGAGCAGGGAAATAGAAATGTTAAATATTTTGTGGCTTTTAGCTGTGTGGTCAGTAAGGGAGGTAGCCATTCCTGCTGATCGGAAAGCTGCCTGGTAGAAAACAGTGTGGCTGCCGTGCAATGAATTCTGTACCCTTGTAATGTGGAAGGCCAGAGGAAGATAAAACCCACAGTGAGGCAGCCTGATGAGCAAGGCCTTCTGCTGATTCTGCTGTAGGTCTGTGTTCCCCAGTTCCATGGGCTGAAGGTCCATGTTCCCCGATGCAGCTGCAGTTCTCATTTGTACTGTGACAAGTCAAATCATAGCCAGAAGTCAAATGACAAACCACGTAGCTTTGGTAAGTTTATTCCCTGAGTATCTTTACCCCATTACTTTCCATGTTTCCATGGGTAGGGATATTTGGTGCTGGAATTGCTTTAATTTTATCAGGGTTAATCTACTCTGTTAGGGGAAGTTCTCATCTGGGTCTGGCTCCTCCTCAATATTTGCCAATGGAAGCCAGAGCACAGCTCATATACAGATGTCTTCGGTAGATTACTTCAGGCTGCTCAAGTTAAAAACAGTCTTAAAATGGTGTCACAGTTTTCAGTCACACGTAGTGAAGCATTTCATTTCCTTCATCAGATTGCACTAAGCTCTGAGTGAAGTGGGGCTGCTGAGTGAAGGGTTATTAGCAAGTGCTTGCTTTATTTACTTTATAGGAGCTTTTAAAGGTTCCAGCTAAAATCAGGACTCGGCAAACACTGGGAAGGAAGGCTGTTTTGTTGCTCTGATAGATGAGTAGCAGACCAGGTCTGACGTCTTAGACAGTTACTTAGAATCTTGGCTGAATTTACAGGGGAGCTAAGTGGAATCCTGGGCCTGAGCAGGTTTCAGAACAACAGCAGAGAAATGCTCAGCTTCCTTGTGGCAACTGAGGATCTGTGACCCTCTGCTTCTGAAGTAGGAGCAGGAATATGTATCAGTGATCTGGCAAAACCAAGATCTGATGTTGGCTTGTTACTGCCATAACCCCACTGCTGCTGTTCCTTGAGCAGTGGTAGCCTTTCCTGGCTTGGTTTAGCCTGTGGGCTTGGGTGTCATTGACAGCCGCTTGTGCTGGTTTCATCTGTTTTCCTGTGAGCCGACGCTTGAATATCTTTTTCTAGAACTGACGGTGCTGCATTATCAGGGAAAAAAAATGTTATTAGCCAGTTGAGCACAAAGCAGAGCTTTTTTTTTTTGTAAGCAAAGTTCAGAAACCCAATTCCAGATGAGGGATTTGGCATTATTGCTCCAAGGCCTCTGAAGTCTTGCATCAGCTCTGAAGGTTTTGTGGCGTTTTGCTCCCACGTCTGGAGTAGGTCTGTCTCATAGGCATCCATCACAGACGTGACAGAGGTGTCACTTGCTGCTAATCCTCAGTCTCAGCACTTCACATAAGGAGTTGTTTTACTGAATCCATCCAATCTGGATCGATGTTTCCACAGCACAGCTTTGTCTTGCTCTGATGTGGTCTGTGCTGTGGGTAAAACCTCTCCATTTCCATTGTTTCAAGCTCTTGCTTGGAGACAGTGGGGATTTTAACAAGACAAAGCATAGCTTTTGTGTTGACTAATGCTTTACTTTCTTATTTCTTTTCCAAAGGGGGGCTTTAAGTAATTGAGTGGTGTCTGGTCAAAACAGCATTCAGGATGTCTAGATTCCCTTGTTGGTTTTGCCAGTGACTGTGATTTAAGTAATTTCACGTTCCATTTTTAAGTGCCTGTTAGTTTTGACTGTTTCAAGTGATGAACTTTGTTATAAAGAGCCAGTACTGCTGAAGATGCAAGTCCAGGGACCTGTGAGCCTGATGTGCTCACACCAGCTATGTGCAATGTTGGGTGTCCTTTAAGCAAAGTTTTGGGGTGCATTTGAAAATGTTGGTTTCAACTGCTGTGTGCCTCAGCTTCTGTTGTGGCTGGTAAATGTAAGAGCCCTCACAAATGAAGCAAACCTTCCCTGATGAGCTGCAAGTGCTTTGAACTTGCTGAAAATGGTGTTATAAAAGGCCAAAGCGATAGCCTGTTAAGATGTGCTGGGTACTAGCTTAACGGGTGAAGATGATGTTGCAGTTCTGGAGTCTTCCCATCAGTGTCACTCTGTGGCAAATACATCCCAGCATATCTGGCTTTGTCAGAGCGCCTTCCATGTAGCCCAAGGCTTCCCCTGGAGTAAGGAGAGGAGACAATTCTGCAGCTGTTAGTTAATTCAGCCCCAGTGTGACCCGGTACAAGGGATGTTCAAAACCTGAGCTCCTCTGCTCTGGAGTTAATTATCCTGCATTGCACAATACTTTTTTCCTCTAATTGAGCTCCCATCTTTCTCCTATTTAGTAATGCCTTGGGCATGTTGTTTCCATTGTGGGATAGCAATGAGTATGTACCCATTAGAAAAAGGCATTGAATGCAGCGGAGGCTGTGGTGTTTCTCTTTTCAAGTTGTCAGCAAGCATCTTTCCTTACCCTGTGTCTTCTCTTCTGTGAAAGCACCAGAAGAAAAGAAAGCCAAAACCAGGCTGTGAACAGAGCAATGGGGCTTTATTGTACCAGATGCAAATATTCAGGATATTTTCTTGGATGTAAGTGCTCTGTAGCAGGGACCATTTCCTTGCCTGTTTGCACTGTTGCTACAACACTGCAGACTCAAAGCTTGCATAGCAAACCAGAATGTCTTAAACCTAGTTTTCTTCCTGCTTGCTGTATAAAGGCAGTCACCAGGTTCGCATCTGCTTGTGTGAAACCCAAGCAAGGTAGTTCTGGAGCATAAATTCATGCGATGAGAAGACAGGAAAGCTGGGAACCTAAGATACTCAGATAGCATCTGTTGAACAATTAGATGTGGTGCCAGGGGTGCTCACCTAGGAGCTTTTGTAAACGGGGTTTGTTCCACCAGATCACAAAGCAGATTCTGTGAGCAATTTTATATTTTCCTAAAGGTCCTAAATACTGACCAGCTCCATGGTGTAATTAGGGTGCATGGACTGCTCACCGCTTCTGTAACTCAGCACGTTAAAGCTACATAAGAACATATCTGAAATCTGTCTCAGGCATATCCGTAAAAGCTTTGAGATCCTGATTTACACACACTGACGGTTGGAAGGAAATTGAGGGCAGCATTGGAAATTGTTCAAGTATATTGGAGGGTGAAGAACTTCATCTTTATCTCTGCATTCATTTTAAGGGCTTGAGTAAAATCTCTTCCAGAAGGACAGCCAGGCTTGCTTTGAAGACCCCAAGAGGTAAAATATCCCATCAGTTTGTCACCGAAGTTATGTATTTTACTAACTTGACCATTTCTGGGTTCAGTTTGTATGTTTTTTCCCATTACCCGAGCTCTTTATGCTTTTTATTTAACACTGGCCCAGCTAGCAAAAGTGATTTACTGTAGCCCAGAGCAGACTTGTGTCACACCTGAGGGGTGCCAGGAACCACACATTCCTGGCAAGTGCTCAGAACTAATTTAAAGCTTTAGTTGCCAGGCCATAATGCAGGCCCTTTGGAAGCTGTTCTGAAAGCATGGTAACTGGGCATTTTCAAAAATCTCCGCTTCGTTTAATTAGTGCTTTCTTTTAGAGACATTCAAATATAGGAGATAATAAATACAGTTCTTCAAGTATATTCTTACTTGGGTTTTCTCAGCTCCCAAAACTCATGCTAGCTTTCTAAAAAGAATGAAAATGTTGCTTTAGTTCACATTCTTTCCTTATTTGCACCTCCCTTTGTCTTGAAACATCTCTAGGCGAAAAGCTGGGGAGAGGAGTTGATTATTCATGCATGTGAAAGGATTCTTAAATTAACCAGACAATATTGGTACTCCTTTTTTTCTCCCCCATCAGTGTTAATGAGGGCTACTGAAGACCTGGACTGTTCCTTTTACTAGCTCTGAGTAGGATACATGTTCTTTGTCTTCAGAAACTAATGTACTGATAAAGCTCATGCTTTTTTTAAAGTATATAATATTAGTGTACAGCACACCCTACCCCAGCTCTGAAATATATTAAACGAACAGTTAAGTCACTTACAGCATTTTTTTTTTTTTTTTTTTTTACTTTCCATGTACTTTAAAACTGTAAGTTGATGGAGATGTGCTGGGCAGAGCCAAGTCCTTTATTTTGAAGACTTCGACGAGGAGAATCCTTCAAATGCAAGTACTTCTACTGCTTGCCAGTGGCAGATGTGTAAGAACCTTGCCCCTTTCTGTGCCATACCTGGCTATCTTCCTACACACAGAGCAGATTTTCAGCCTCTCCCATGCTGTGTGGTGAAAAACAATGTGCAGTGGACTTCGCTTGGCCTTCTCAGTGCTTCCTATTCTGCAGCCATGTGCACAGAAACCCAATCCAATGCCAAGAAAGAGCAACTTCAGAGAAGAGCTGCAGTGAGAAGAGAGCCCTCATTCCAGTGAGGCATTCCTGGGATACGTTAAAGCTCTTTTAACTCTAGATGCATATCTTCTCCTGTGGTTTGAGACTTTGTAAGCTTTTGATGGAGTCCGGAGCATTTGCTGTAAATCTCCAGCTTCTGGCAGTGGGGCGGAAAATCACTGCATGGGAAGTACCTGATGTAGTGACTGACCCAGGAATGTCTTTAGTCCTTGGGAGGGGAGGAATTTCCTCTTTCCTGGGTGGAGATGATTCAAGGAAGAATTGGCACTGGCTCTCCATCCTTGCTGATTTTAATGTGTCTTTTATGATGCTCTGCTATGAGCAGAATGGAAGAAATAAAATGGCATTTTTTTCTGATGGTTCTCCTTGGATTAGCTCAGAGTTGAGCTCATGGAAAAGTTCTTTTCAAAAAGTCCTCTAGTACCCCTTCAGTAGGGGTCTGCCTGGCAATATGATCTAATTGCCATGGATTTAGGTTTGTGAGCATGTCCAAGTCTTTGTTCCTTTATGCCTTAGTGTCCCTGCCCCAGCTAACTGTCACTTCTGACACGACTCAGTAAAATGCTTTGGTTTCCATGGAGGAGAAGCAGCAGTGTGGCCTCATTGTTAGTATTTAAAATTCCTAACTCACTTTTAAATACAGTGCATGAAGGAGTGGAGATGGTCATTGGGTCTTATTTGCTGACACTGGATAAGGCCGGGTACAGAGTAGGTCTGAGTTACAGGAGGAGGAAATGGTAGGTAGCTGCATATAACTGATCTTAAGGGAACAGCCCTGCTCATTGCTTTAAATCAGTCTAGGGCTGTATTTTTCTGTCTCGGCACTGTCAGAGCCTATAATCCTCAACCAAAAGAGGCCATCCTGCCCTACCAAGAGAAGAATTTAAAGTGAGGAATCCCCTTCAGCAAGGAAGTGGCAAGCAGACTGATAATGTAAAGGAAAGGAAAAATATCCTGAGCCAACATGCATAAAATTTGGGCTTGATGATTACAAACAAAACATGAAGAATCCCCCTAATACAGGGAGCTGGTGGAGCCCTGCAATTGGCAGCACTTATTGCTAAACCATGCATTATAACAACAGTAATTGAGCAGGTAATGATTATGCATGCTTTATAAACACACACCATCAGTTATGTTCAGGCTGTGCAGACGGGGAAGACTTGATGTAGCAGATAGATGTTATTTCTGCAGACATCTTAAATAGCAGTCACCGTTCATGTATTCTCTACAACTACTTTGAATCCAGAAGAAAGTAGTGCATAATATATGAATGTTGAGGGTAGATGCCAGGGAAAAATGTCTTAGGCAATTTTGAGAGATTAAACATGAGACTTGCATCAGTCCAGAGGTATGCTATGGAAGCTGAGATGGGTTGGCCTTATGGGTAGAGGAGCTCTGTTCATTATCCAGCTTTCCTGTCTCCTGCAAGACGGAGCGAGGCACTTTCCTTGTGCTTAAGGTGGAGATAGACTTCCCATATAAAGTACAGTGGCTAATGCATGAAAAATGGCATAAAAAACTGGGTACCATCTTTATTTGGAGAGATAGTTGTCTCTAAATAGAAGAGATGGGGAGGCAGGAATCTGTGGTTCTGCTTCCAGCTGCAGTGGTGACTGCAGTCAATTGGGATGAGAACTTTTCAGCGATAATGTTGAAATCTGTTAGTTAATTTGTCTCTCATCTCAGCTATAATCCCAGCAGGTGGCTTTGAGTCCTTTTGGAGCTTTGGTTTCCCCAACTGTATAAAGGGAAATGCCTTGTCTGTTATATGATGTGGTTTATGATGTTCAGACAAAACAATGCAGAGTATTGGTAAATAGTTTGATTATGTTTTAGTTGGTCTGTCTTTTCAAAGAGCTTGTAGCTGCTGTCTGTTTTCATTTGTATTTCATGTGTTGCAACTGTGCTGTGGCAGAGCTGTGGCTCCTTCAATGCATTTAGTGAAGATGAGTTTGAAGTCTTCGGGAGCCATAGAAGTCCTTACTTCAATTCTTTATAAATTTTGTAGGAAATATGCTCAGCCATGCTTCCTAAAAGAGGAAATGCCTGAGTCCTGTCTCCTGTGTTTAGAATAAACAGAATCCAGATACTTTAATCTAAAAGGAGAATGCTCTTTTGAGGATAAACAGCCTGAATAAAACATTTCTGAGCAAACCATGACAAGTCCCCTCCCCTCATACCATCCCCCCCAAACAGCAGCTTCCATCCTGCAGGATGCCAGAAGCAGCTGGCTGTTAACTTACGGGGTTGCATGAGATCAAAGGAATTGGTCTCACGACAAACCAGACCATAAATCCGATGCGGGATACCCTGCTATGGCTGCTCCAATCAAGCTGTTACCTGTACTCTTCTCAAATGAGCCTTGAGGATCAGTCAGGACCCTGCAAGTGGGTGGTGTTTCTTTGATTATTCTGCAGGAATTTCGGATGAGACTCTCTGCCTGGCACACAGATGCTCTGGTTTCGTTTCTAGATGTTAAGGAGGGCCAGATGTGGAGACTTGTGTGGTCTGGGGCCAATGAACCGCTGTCGTCCCCAGTATGGAGCCATTTGATTTTGTCTCCCTCTACTAGGCAAACAAAAGTAAAGTATTTGCAGTGTTATGAAGCTGTTAAGGCTTCTCCATTTGAGATGAAGAAACACAGGAAGCTGAGGCTGGGAGGATAAAGTTAGGCTTGAAAAAGGGAGACAAGGGGTGTGTAGCTCCTGTCACTCCAGATAAGGCAAGCGAAGAGCAAAAAGGCATGTTAATTATCAGTGCAAGGTTCACACATTAAAACTGTGTCCCAGTCAGAATGCCAACATCTAATATAATGTGTTACAGAATAAGAGGTACAATAATGGTTAGGATACCCACTTAGCCTGGTGTCTTGTTTCTAGTAATTATTAGGTGCTGATCTGAGGGGAAGAATACAGGAACAGGATAAAAATAGGAGGGACTCTTCCCTGGCCAGATGTTTCCAGCTGTTCCTAGTCAGTACTGTAGGGACTTCCAGAAACTTAAGTTTGATACCCTTAAGTGTATACTTGGGGGCATAATTCAGGGCAGGGACACCTCCCACCAGCCTAGGCTGTCCAAAGCCCTGTCCAGCCTGGCCTTGGGCACTGTCAGGGATGGGGCAGCCACAGCTCCTCTGGGCAACCTGGGCCAGGGCCTCACCACCCTCAGAGTAAAGAATTTCTTTCTAAAGTCTAATCTAAATTGACCCTCTTTCAGTTAAAGCCATTACCCCTTGTCCTATCACTGCACCCGCTGACAAGGAGTCCCTCCCCCAGTTTTCCTGCAGCCCCCTTTGGGCACTGGAAGCTTGTTGTAAGGCCTCCCCAGAGCCTTCCCTTCTCCAGGCTGAAAAACCCCAACTCCCTCGGCCTGTCCTTGTAGGAGAGGTGCTCCAGCCCCTTATGTCGTTACCCTTACAGCTCTCCTTGATCCCCTTCCCCACGAACTACCCTTATTCTCATGTAAGAACATGAGACCAGGTTTGACAATAGGTTCCACATGCAACTCATGGCTAATGTCATAATCCAAAATACAAATGAGTATCAGCATTTTCTGTGGTATTGTTTGTACTAGCTGTAGAGAGGTCCAATGGATTTCTAGGCATTATTTATATGCCTCCAGCACTACAGATACGTGCAGATAGACCTGTGGGCAGTGCACGTAGGGAGCAAGTCAATACGATGTGCCTTTAAAAGGCCTAAATGTACAACTCATAACCCTGGGAAGTCAGAGGAAGATGAAACGTGCTGTGAGAAATGTATCCATGTAACCATGCACGCTTGTGTTAATGGGGCACTTGATCATCATTTAAGTCTTTTCTGACCTAAATGATTCTATAATGCTTTGTGAAGTTCATTAGACACCCTGTGCTCAGTAACAGCAAGTGGCTAATATACTCATTTAGCCACACTTTCTTCCTCTGGCCCATAGGTTTGCAATAGTTATTCATGCCCTGGATTCGCTTCTGTGAGCTGTCACAATTGAATCAGACCCTGTCTGCCAGATGCTTTGGAAACTCTACAGTAACTCTAATGTACAACTATTTGACTTTTTTTGCATAGATTCAGCCAGTGAATCAGACTCCTTCTGCCTGAAAGCGAACATGAAAATAAGGAGCTAGGAATTACTGGACCAGATGACTAAAAGTTTATCTAAAGCACTGATTCATAGAATCATAGGATCATTTAGGTCAGCAAAGAACCATAAGATCAAGTCCAACCATTACCTAACCCTACCAAGTCACCACTAAACCATGTCCCTAAGCACAACATCCATTCATCTCTTAAATACCTCCAGCGTTGGTGGCTCTTCCACTTCTCTGAGCAGCCTGTTCCAACGACGCCTAACCAGTCCTTCCATGGAAACAAATCTTCCTGACATCTAATAGAAAAGGTGTGGGCACTGGCTGAATCTCTAGGTCTGAACTGCTGCACTTGAGAAAATTTGAACTGGCTGCAGTACAGAAGATGGGCAGGAGAATTTCTCAGACTGGAAGACTTAAAACCAAAAATAGGCTGGGGATCCTGTTGAGGAATCTTTTGAGCTTTGGGGTTTTGTAGAGCCTCAGGTGGTTTTACAAAGCTGGCCTGCCAGGTCTCCATGCAGCACCACAACAGTGATGTTTTTCTCTGCTTGGTTCAGGGCAACTAATGTGTGTAAACAAAGGGAACATGGTGCTTTGTTCAGGGCTTGTGCCTGGGGAGTTTAGCTTAGTCTGGGTCAGGGTAAAGGTTCCTGCAGCAAACCCATGGCACGAGGCTGCCTTCCTGCTTGTTGAAACAATGCAGCCAAGCGCAATTTAGCTTCAGGAAGGAATGTGAATTGTTTAAGACTGGGAGATGACTCTGGGCTATGCTAGCTGTCAGATGTATACACAGCTCTGTCAGAATGCACTGCCTTGCATCTCTTGGCACCTCTGTATGTTTTACCTGATTACCTTTTATAGTAAATGGGTTTTTTTGACATGCACTGGTGTGTCTGGGTCAACGCAGGCACAAGGGTGATGCAATAGATGCTTTGCACTGATCAGGAGATGGTGCTGTGATTGATCCCCTAAAAAGAGGGGGAGAATGAAGCAGCTCATCGTGTTATTTAAATCCCACCCCCGGTTCTGAATGAGTCCTGGATCCTAACATCAACTGACAGCTAGGGCTGGTTCATGCTAAGCCTCCCCGTTTCTGGATGGGGCCTGAGATCAGGACAGCCCCTGCTCCAGGCATGGGAAGCAGCAGGAGTTCGGGGCGAGCGCACATGGGGGTGAGCGCCTGTCCTTGCCTTGCTCTCATTGGGTGAGAAGTCCAAGCTTCGTCGTGGGCCTTTCTTTTTAACAATAGAGTTAAATACCTATTTTCAAGGGTTCTTTGTTAGGTAACAGTTTAGAATGCTCTGTGGTCTAGAAGAAAACGACCTTTAAGAACTGGTAGCTGGAAACTGAACCTTCAGAAATGCAGAATAGAAACCAAGATTAAACTCATTGTTAGTTCCTTAAATGTGCTGCTGAACCAGTCTATTGGTAGAGCAGGTAAGCCAGTTTTCTGGAAGGAAACACTAACAGAACCACGTCTCCTACTCCGGCTTTGAAAACCTACCAATATTGAATTTCATTCTTACAGTTTTATTATGTATTGAGATGTAATTCAGTAACATATTGGTGGAAATAAGCACGTCAGACGTCCCATTGAACTGCCACTGTCTTAAAATATGCATGGCTGAAGCTTTTTGAAATAAAACGGTAGTAGCTCTAGAGCTGCATAATTCATTACCATTAAATGAGGTGACAAGTGCAAATGTGGGTAGATAAATGTATATCAATGACTGGATCCAGTGTTCTCTTAGACTCTAGAAAAGAAGGTAGCTGTGATCTGTTTTACAAACACAAGCCCTGTCTGTATTGAACTCTTAAATCATGCAATTTATTGGTTTGGGTTTGAGATGTGCTTTATTCTTGTTGGCAGTAACTTCTCCTGCGGAACCAGCAATCCTCTCCCAGAACTGACGTGTACATCTCGTCTATGTCCAGTCAAGGTGGTGTGCTGTGAACCTTGTGGAGCCAACAGGTCTTGTTAGTGTGGCCTACATCTGTTTAAAAACTGTCCTAGGAAACTACTACAAGCTATCTGTTCTTCCCTTCACTTCCTTTAGGGTGATCCTAATTGCAAGGTCTTTGCTCAGAGCTTTGAATGTTGCATCAAGCTTTGGCTAAATTTCCCCAACTTCCTTTCAAGCAGATCCTCAACAATTAATCTGCTCTAATGCTACTGCTTGTGGTCTGAGATAGTTCTTCCAAGCAGACTTTGGACAGAAACAAAATTAGATCACTTCTATTGCAAAAGGGTCATGAATAAAATTTATGTAGCTGAGAAGTGAAAACCACACTGAAACAATTATTGAGGATCAAAATCATGTACAGCAAAAGGCCTAACACAATAGCTGCAGTCTGTAGTTTGCTTCCAAACAAAGCAGTTTGTTTATACAATGATGTCTTTTCATGCCCTCTTACTCATCTCAGTTCAGTTGTTCATATACATCATCATTTAACTAAGCGTAAAATATAACTGGTTATGTGCTGTTTTATCCATTCATTTTCAAAGAAAAATGTTGCTTTTTTATTCAGATTAATCAGTTTATCAGCTCTAGTTGCTACAAACATCAGTAGGTAATACAGTGCTTCAAAATGCAGGTATTTGACTTCTATTCCTCAGTTTCCTTAATTAGTTCCTCTGTTTTGCAAATTCCTTTTCTTATCCTTGTTAAGCTTCGTATTAGACTAGAGGCCTGACTTGTCTTTAGAGTAAATTCTAAGATTGAGGACAGGCAAACTTCCTTCATTGTTTTGAGAAACCTCGTGGGGTTTGAGGTTTTGATCTCCAACTGTTTTTAAAAAACTGTTTTTAAAAAACTGTCTGCTTCACAGACAGACGTTTGTGTACCAGTCTTGCTGTTGCCAGCTGTACCCACAAATTTCCTTCAGACTCAATCAAGTCTTTAAAACACTTGAGTTCTAAGTATACAGTAGCTATTTCCATGTTGCATCAAAAGGAGGGTGCTTTAATTGCTTTTCAGCATAGCAAGCAACAAACAAATAATATGTATATAGCACTTATATAGTACTATGTATAAGTACCACATAGTTTATTTAGGTATAGCTGCCTAACACTGTGCAGGCTGAGTCACCCTGTTCATACTTCACTGTTTCTGTTCTTTTGTTGTCAGCTTTTGTACATGTCCTGAGTTCCTTTTCCCTATTTGCTGTCTGCTGTTGCTGTCTCTGCCAAAGAGCAAATGAAAGCAAAGAATTTGAATGAAACACCAGGTTTTTATATTTGCAGTAGTTGAACGGCTTTTAATTTACATAGATTTTTAACACGATGCCTTACAAAAATCTTTAGCTCTCCTGTTTTTCCCCAGCAACTGGATAATCTGGAGATGTTGAATATCAAGCTCTTCTGTTTCCTCAACCATCTAAGTTCATGTGCTGTCCGTTTATACACAAATTATGAGAGAACCAGAATCAGGACTTTGTTATTTTCTACTTTATGCAACGCTAAAAATATTGTCTGGAGGCATAGTTTACTGTAAATATCAAGCCACATATCTAATAGGCATCTTTAGCTAAATTGATGTAGTCTGGGAAACATGCATAGAAGCAAATTTTTACTTAGTAGTAATTTAACCCTGAACAGAAAAGCCTCAGATATGCTCTATTTTTCAAATGCCTTGGCCTTTGAAATGCAGTTGGATTCACCACATCAAGAGCTTTACAATAGCAGAGAGGCACCAGGCTACTGCTTGTGCTTATTGCATTTATTTTCTTTTATTTGATCTTAAAAGTTCTTTGGGGGAAATCTCTTATCAGCTCCAGAATGTGGTTGCACCAGTAAATAAGAAGCAGTGACATTAAAAGTAATTGACATTAAAATGTTGTGACATTAAAATTAATCATGTTTGATGGATGTTGGAGACTGAATCCGCAAGGCTCCAGGGTTTGTGTTTTAGCAAGTTTTGACATTCATTCTCCCCCTCAGTTCCTGCAGCTGTTACATAACTGCCTTCCCCCCGCTGTCCCCGAAACCTCGTGCAGGGAGGTGTCGCTGGTTTGTAAGGGAGAAGGGCTTTTCTTAGAACTCGCAGCAAAGGCTTAAGGTAAAAATAATCAATCCACATTACCGGGTTCTCTCCGCTGAATGCACTGAGCATAAAACGAGGCGCAGGGAGCGCGGAGTCCTTGCTGTGCTATTGGTAACATCGCAGCCTCCGACTGCCACACTGTTGGTTCAGGTATGACAGATTTTCTGCAAGACCGCAGGAGATGAGCAGTATATTTAAGTCTGACTGAAGTGCTTTTCCTATACTTCTACCTTAGCATCATGCATCAAAATAGCCCTTAAGGGTCTGGGCCACCGAAGTGAGCAGCTGCCTTGGTGTAAGCCATAAGTTCCCCCATACTGAGGTGGGAATTGGGTGTGCTGAAGGCACAGGCTGTGACCTGCTCTGCCAGCTGCTAGAGGGATGCTGTTAACCAACAGGGGTTAAAAGGGAGGCAGCTGACAGTGGCGACACCTCCACGTTTGGGAAGATGCAAATACATCAGCTAGTTTTGGGATCCTGTCTTTTTAGGATGGAAGAGCCTTAAGGCTCTGGTTCTCCTATCAGCTTTTTCAGTAGCTTGTGGCAAAATGGCTGTCCTACTCTGCATCCCATGAGATGGAGGGACAGATTGTCCATCAAACAGTGCTGGTGACTGACTTCCTAATCAGCAGCAAAAGGTTGAGGATTAAATGGACCACTGGAAGGTCTTCAGCAGAGCTGATGGAGTTGTTTTGGGGTCCTTGTTCCCTGTCTCAGGGCAGTTCTGGGTAGGAACCTGGCAAAACCTAGCTACTGCAGTGTGACTAGGGACTTTGTCTTATTTAGTAATAAAGGGAAAATATTTAGTTATAACAATTGCACAAGGTTCAGTAGGAAACAGTTGCCAGCTCTGCTCATGTGGCACCAGTACTATGCCAAGAAGAAATGGGTAGTGTTTCTTCAGGACCTGGTGGTCTTGGAAGAACTGGTGGGGCTGTGGTATAACATGACACCTGTGTTTCACAGCCAAGTGCTTTTGCAGCAGCCAGGAATATGATGAGTGTCAGGAATGGCTGGCCACTGGTCATCGTGCTTGTAAGTCTCTTGTGAAGCAAGCATCAGGTGGAAATCACAGCAGCCTGCTTCTCCTTTGGGTGGCTGAAGTTTAGCCAGAGGAGGTGCTTTCTCCAGGCAGGGAGAGAGAAGGAGATGCAGCCCTTCTTGTTTTCGGTATGATATTTTCCAGCTTCCTTTTTTGGCTGTGTGAAGCTGAAGGGGCCTCAGAAAAATGAACCGATGTGTTGGGCAAGGAGCCAGCTACCTCCTCGCAGCCTGAGCTCTGTGCTGGCTTCACTTTCTGTCCTGTTTGGAAACCAGAAATAATAAGCTGACACAAGATGCTTTTTCTCCTTCCTCTGTGGACTGTGGGCTGTATATGGTGCCAGCCTCCCTTCTGAAAGTCAGCACAGTGGGCATACAGCCTCTGTCACCCTTCCTGGGTCTGACGGGTAACCTGCATGAGATCCAATGCAACTTGTTACAAGAAGCAAAAATACTGTGCCATAGGTTAATGTGGTTGAAGTGAAGCAAGCTAGGGGCACCGAACCGTCTGCAGGCAGCCAGTTGAGAGGTACTTTCAGTGTTTTGTTTGATTTGGAGTTTGTGAATTGTAGAACCCAGTCCCAACTCTGCCGCTGTTTCCTTGTGACCTTGGTCAGCTTTGCTGTGTCCCTAGTTAGTCATGGATGGGCTGAGCCTTCAGGATCTGCTTTCTTTCCTTTGCACACTAAAAAGTATTACTTCGGAGCTTCACTATAGGGCCGCAAAGCTCATTTAACTAATGGGTGTGAAAGAACACCAAGGTCTCGGCATGGGAGGATCAATGGGAGAGTGAGTTGGCTGTATTAGCTGTACAATGTGCACAAGTTACTGTGGGGCATCAATGGGGGAAAGGTAACGTTAAGGATGTTTTTGCTTATGCAGAATGACACTAGTTAATTGAATGCCACTGGACAAAGTCCATTAGGCTTAAAATCAAGGTAAATAAGTGAAACTACTCAGTAGTCACTTTCCTTTGTGCTTTTTTCTCTTTACTTGGTGATACCCAAGCCCCTGAGAAGTAGTAGACAGGCTTGAGTTATCCATAGCTTCTTGTCGTGTAAGGTAAAGCACAGAAGTTACAGTTGAGGTATTAGATGGCTGATTTGCAGAGGTGCTGAATACCTGCAACTCTGTATGCACTCGGTGAAGGGTATGAAGGTGAATAGCACCTTGGGGAGGCAGGTGAAGACCAGAATGCTCAGTTTAGACAGCCAGCACTTTTATCTAGTCTTCCTTCTGACTGAAAATGCCCTCTTAAACAGAGGGGGAGAGCTGTGTGTCAGCTTCTATTAAAGAAAACTTACTTTTCTGGATAAACCTAAACAGCAGAAATACACAGGTATTGCAGTGGCCAGCCACATGTTCTGTTTGCTGCTTGTAGCAATTCTGGCTCAACAATATTGGGGGTTTTTGGAAGATAAAATTAACCCACTGGAACACTGAAGGGCAACAACATAAAAAGCTGATTCCAGCTTGCAGGAAAACACACTTGGGCATTTCTGTGGGGAGGTTATTGTCCTGAAAACCTGTGTTTGTTTTCAGTATCACTCATAGAGCATAGAGGCAAAGCACACCAGCTGGAATGTTTGAGCTCCCTCGTTCTTGTTTCAGCTCCCAAAATCTGCACCGCTGGGATAAGGCAGACTACTTTGCAAATAGCAATGTTTTACCTTAGCAAATTGCCTTGGCCCTTTTTTTTTTTTTTTTTTGCAACTTTCTGTGGTCAGTTAATGACTTATTCTGCTGGCACTTAGGAATAAATGTTGGTGTTGTACAAGTAAGTATTGGAGGGAATTCAATGTCAAATATACGTATGTATTTACTTGCAAGTTCAGGCAATTGGGAAGCAATATCACATGATGTATCTGATCAGATAGAACAGCTTATTGTTTCTGTCCTGTAGAGAGGACTGAATATGCTGGTACTGGAGTAATGAAACTGGAGACAGCTGTGACCTGCTCACAGATACTGTCAGCAGTAAAAGAAGCTAAATTCATTAACTAAATTATGTGCTCAGCTATCCCCACAGACCACACATGCTAGGAGAGCTGGAGTTTACTGTAAATGTGGCTGACAGATGGCTGCCAGACATTACAATGGACTTAATCAGCAGAGAGCCCACCACCCTGCTCCAGCAACTGTGTACACAGTGCACGTCGTGGCAGCTGACGCCAAGTGTGGCCCGCAGGAACTGGAAGTTGGGGCGGCCTAGAAGTTGTGGTGAAGCAGGAAGGCATAAGGGTTTAGGGAGTGGTACTTGAGTCTCGTGGGTCTCCCCTTGACCTGCTACGTGACTTTGAGCTTCTCACAGGATTGTGTAAAGCAGGAGGGATGGCTGGAGGCCTTGGATCCAGCCTCCGGCTCAAAGCAGGGTTGGCTTACATCAGGCTGCCCGGGACTTGAGCCAGTCCAGTTCTGAAAAACTCCAAGGATGCTAGTTCCACAGTCTACGAGGATTCCACAGTCTATGAGCTTTCATGCCCTTGTGGTAATTTTTTTCCTAATATGACTATAATTGCCCTTTTTACAGCTTGTCCATTGTCTCTCATCTATTTCTTCTGTATCTCTGAGAAGAGTCTGGCTCAGACTTCTCTATAATCTTGTTATTCCTTCTGTAAGCTTTTACATATTCATCCCTGAGGCATGCAGGTATTCTCACATAAATTTGCAAGGACAGAAGTGAGGCACAGAAGCTGCAGCTTGTCCAGGAACCCTTACTTCTATAGCAGGGCTAGAGGTCATTCTGTAGAGTTTTTCTTGTCCCCCTCAGGAAGCTTAGATAAATTCCCTGAGAAATCTCCACTGCCAAGTCTCCCAAATCATTCAGCAAAAAAAAAAAATTCATCATTTTTCTTCAGGCTGTTCAGACCCACTGAGAAGCTTGCTTCCATGAAATGCCTGTATTCCTGTATGAGCACTGGAGTCCTCATATTCTCCAGTTTATATCCTTTCTACTTTCTAGAAAAAGAGCTGGGGATCCTGGTGAGTGTGAGCAGTGTGCCCTTGTGGCAAAGGCCAACAGCATCCCGGGCTGCATTAGGAAGAGTTGGTATCAGGTCATGGGAGGTGATCCCTCACCTCTACCCAGCAGTGGTGAGACCATAAGTATACTGGGTTCAGTTTGGGGCTCGCCAGGATGAGATGGATATCCTCGAGTGAGCCAACCTAAGTGCCACAACGATGGCTAAGAGACTAGTGTCTGTTTGGAACCAGACCTTGGACTAGATCAAGTTCAGTCCCTCACAGCCTCCACTATCCCATGGTTCTAAAGCAGTTTTAAGGAAAATGATTTATCAGGAGTTTATGGCAGGTGCTACAGGTACTGCTTGCTGCCCTTAACTACGGTTGTAAAAGTGGCTCTGAAAGATGGTACATGTGTTGATCACACAACTGTGTTTCAGCTGGACACAAGGTTTATAAGATGCCATTTAACCTCTGAGAACAATTACCAGAATTAAAAGGTGTTAGAGAAATGGAAGTTTAAATGTGTAGTCAGCGCTACAGAGCATTGCTTCTTGCAACCTTTTGTACCAACATACTTCAAATATTTCTAGATGGTCAGGGGCAGGCGTGGATGTTTAAGACGGTTCTGCACACTATTGCTTCAACATCTCCTGTTTTATGACCATAAAACTGTATTTCATAGAAACTCTTCTTGAAGTTAAGGAAATGAGTTAGTCAAGTTGTGGTAGGGACCTCAGTCTGCATAAGAGCAAAGGAAAATATTTGCTTTTAGGTTGAGGGTCAGACTTCTTATATACACTGTGTAGAGGATGGAGATTCAGAGTCCCAGTGGTAGAACTGCAGCTGGTCATACCCATTTCTTCTAGGCTTCTGTATACTTTGCCTGACCTTTACAGTATGTTTCTTGATAAGATACCTGACCTTTTCACAACCAATTAGCAGATTTGTTCAACTGTTGCCTGAATCACATTTTATCCTCCTCTCCCCTCCAAACCCCTCTTTCTGTTCAGCTTCTCGGAAACATCATGCTTGCTCACCGGAGCTCGATGTGCTGCAGCTCCTACAGCTTCCTTGTGCTCAGGACACTGCTACCCAGCTGCCACTTCTCACAAAGAGCTCTGCCTCTCCGGTCACACTTGGGGCATCCCTCCCTTCAGAGGAGGAACAAGTGCCAGAGGGGAACTAGATTACTCTTTTGTGCAAAGGTCACAGGAATATTTGGCAGGCATGATGCTTGCATGTTCTCATTAAGGGTTTCCCCTAGCAATGGCCCTAGGCTTTTACAGACTTTCCTGCTCTGCAGAGCCCTTGGTATTTGCAAACATGCAAAATATATGTAACGTGCATTTCAGCTGCTGGCATGAGAGCCCTGCGGTGAGCAGAGAAAATCTGCTTCCTGACCAAGCTCGCTCCTATTGCAGAGGCAATTGGTTGGGTGATATGACCACTAGAAAGTAGTTCAGTGTGGTTCAGCTCTGACAGATTCTGAGCTCTTTAACTCTGGAATAGGCTCCCTCTCTGTCCCCCCCAGTAATTTACAGGTTTTATTTAGCTTAAGGGATGCTGAAGCTTTGCTTTAGTCCTTCCCCTTGCATGGTAGAAAAAGTTACTTAAAATGGCATTTAAAAGGTCAGTGCTTTAAGGCTGCATCTGTTTCTGAGGAAGTGAAATGGATCTGCTTTGTTTTACTCGTTATGCCTTTACCAAGCTTTGTAAATGGTAACTTAAGTCATGCTTCGAACTTTTAAAACAAGACAAGGGTTTTGATAACTTATGTTAAGCTTAAAAAAAAAAGAGTGTAGGTTTACAGTAAATAGGTAGTTGAAAACAATAATAGGCTTTTCAATTTCAGAGTTGCTCTGAAATTTTCACAAAAGAAAAGCCATTTTTTTCTTAAGTTCTTTGGTTACAGCATTGTTGCTGCACTTAACAGACGTGATTAATGTAACGTTATTGTGTAGCTGTGTCCTTTTTAGGCTGGTAGGCTGTTGTTGTGTGGAATAGATCCAGAAGTCTGGGGAACGTGGAGTTTGGCCCTCAGCTCGTAAGCTACGATCTTATGGGTAATGGAATCCTTCTCAGACCTCGGCATCCCCGCCTATTGTCAGTGCACTGATGTCCTAGGTTCAGCTGTGCCCAGTCACTGAAAAACATATAGGCATGGGTTTATCATTGTCATGCTTTGCATTTAGAGTTAAGCAACACTTTCTTACTTCCTGAATTTAAGTCCTTTTAAGTTCTGAATCAGTTGTAACAGCTGTGCAGCGTTGCTGTCAGCAGTTAAAATAGCTGTTGTGCTCCTCTTTGGGAGATGTGTCCCTCGGAAGGGAGAATGCTTTCCAAATTATGCTCATCTTTTAAAGTCAAAGCAAGTTCTCACGGGTATACTATTCAGTCTGCCCTTTAGTTTTTAAGTGTTACTAGGAAGAACCTCACAATCATTTTGAATACATAACCCACCAAATGCAAGATCAGACCTAATTCAGTGCAACACAAACCAATGCTCAGCATGTAGAGATCTCGTGAACTGTCTGGCTGATGCCATCTGCCTAAGATGCAGTAGGTGGGTGTCTCTTCCAGCATTTACAGGGGAGTTTGCATTGCTCCGTAATCCCTACTTGTTCAATTTGGCTTCAGAAAGCAGGATTTACAGAGTGGATCTAGTCTTCCAAGACTTGAGTGCATGTGTAGAGATGCAGCAACTCCTGGTACTGGGGGGCTGGACAGAACAGATCTGTTCTTAGGGGTCTGCTTGCAGCTGGGATGCTGTTGCCCCAAACTGGGGGAAAGATGTAGGGAAGGAGCTGAATAAATAGTGATAATGCAATTAGGAATGTGATCTTTATTTACTTGTATACTGAAACCAGTGCAAGGACAAGGCTAAAAGAACTAGATTTCTTGTGTTTTCTAACCTCCAACAGGTTCAGTAAGTATAACTTAATTCTGGCTACTGTTGCAGTGGTGAGAAACAGCTGGGCAGGCAGTATCTGTAACCCTGACCCTTTTAGAGTCAGCCTGCTGTTGGTCTTGCTGTGCTCAGACTCAAAGATTGCACCTTGTATTCATCCCAGAAGTGCTGCAGAATTTCACATCTTCCCCAAGACTTACGGGGATGATGGGGAGGAGCTGCTGCTGCTGTTCATTTTCTGCCCTACAGCTAGGCTGTAGCTGAGTGTTTGAGACTGAGTGACTGGGAGAATATGAAAAGTGACAGAGTGCTAATACATTAGGCATTCATTCTGTATCATATTAGCAGTGCTTGTAGTGGATAAGTGAGATGTCATACCACGTTATGTGCAATTATGGGTGCAGAACTGAGCATCTCACTGAAATAACATGGATGTGCTGAACAGGGGCTGAAGCCTGTACCTTAAAACCACATCCAACTTGTTGAAAACATCTGAGATGCCAAAAAGGCATAAGGTTTGCTTGAGAGTACCTTCCAGGTTTCTTAGTACCTTTCTTGGCATGCTTAAAACAAGTTCGTTCTATGATGAAAAGCAGCAGCAGAGCAGAATCAGTTCAGTGCTTCCTGGTTAACCTGTTACAATTTGGCACTAAGAGGGGGCAAAATCAAATCCTTAATACAGCCGTGGTTTTATCAGGAATCTCTATCAACCTCCTCCTCTTTCTGAAACTTTCAGAGTTACCTCTACTGATACAACCCATTCCTTGGATTTTGAAATTGGTGAAGAAAGATCATGTAAGGGACCTGATTTGTTGGACAAATACCACCTTCAAAATCAATTTTTCTGTCTTTGGTTTGTATTCTGGATTCTTGGTGACTGCCTTGGGCAGGTCACTTCATTTGTGTGTCTTCGTTTTAATGCTCATTAATTGAGAGCAGTAATAGGCATCAGTCTCTTAGGGTGCCGAAGTATATCTTCTCATGCAGAAGAGACAGCAGAAATTACTGAAACAATCTCTTCTCATATTTAAGCCTTGTTTGAAACCAGGTGAAAGGAGTGAAATTTTTGATGTTGGGGGTGGAACATGGTGTTCTACTTTCCTGTGTTGCTAATTTAGATATTCTCAAACTTAACAGGAGTTAGCATTCATTAATCTCTTATGGTAACTCATGATGATTAAGTACTGTTAAAAAATCACAGAATGTAATACAGCGAAATAAATCGGATTTCCAATACTTATAAGTTCTTAAGGTTTATTGATATAGGATAGCAATTTAACAAAAAATAGTTATGATTAAAACAGTGACTTAAAGATTTGATAATAGCAAGGTTCACATGAAACTTACTGCAGGGTATTGGGGGGTTCTCAAGTTGTGTGCCTAAGGATTTCCCCTTGGTGAATTATTCACCCTTTTTCGCTGGCATTAGTCAGCAGATGATCTTTGAATCTCGAAGCCTGCCCTAAGAGGTAATTGTGCATCAGTTGTCAGTGGTGTTAAACCTTGGAGATAGCCCTGAGAGGTGTCCTAGCTCTAGGGGAGTTCCTCAGTCACAGCCTGCTGCAATTCCAGAGAGCTCAAGGGGCTCTTTGCTTAGAACCATTATTTATAGGAGCATGAGATGATTGACTATTAGTCAGTACTTTTCCATTCTAGCTATGATTCAGATAGGGGAGTTTTGGTATTTTCCACCAACTGTGCTGTTCTGGTATATTCCAGAACCTGGTACTTCTCAGATTGGGCTGTGACTCAAGACACAAGGGTTTGAAATGTGACTGGGGAGCACCTGTTTGTTCTCTCCTGTTGCCCATTGACAAGAGGGATGTCTTAACATTAACCTTAAACCATAGCTGGGTTTGGGGAAAGAACTATTCCACCACACTCGGCACAAACCTACGTAGGGTACACAAAGCAGCCCAGGGATGCTCTCAGGAAAAGGGAATATCTGACAGTCTTAGGTGCTTCAGCCCCCTGAGGATGTGATATGTACTGACAGTCTCTGTACAGATCTCATCCACGCAGCTGGAAATCACCAGCTGCATTACTGAAAGCCTTAGCTGAGCTGTGTTCCTGTAAAAAGAAGACACCTGGACCATTTTCCTGATGAAATGCCTGGACTAGAGGCTAAGGGACTTCACACATCCCTCTGTACAAACATTTTGTGACCTATTAAATAGGAAGAAGCAGTTCTGATGTAGTATTTTCTGTTCTCTGTGGTCTCCAGGGATATAAATCCAGAACTGTCTACTTGCACTTGATTTTAAAATACAATGAGAAAAAGGACAGACACGGTACATACATAGCTGCTGGCTCTCTCTGAGGATCCTCAGCTAACTGAATGCTTTGACATTTTTCCAGTATTCCAGAGTCTCTGCAGGTTTTGGACTCAGTTGTGTGTTGGTGTTGAAGGCAAGCTTCCTGCTGGCTTTTTTGAGGACATTTTTACCTCTTGCTTCTAGGAATGTGTAGGTAGGGTCCTTAAATTGAATGTGGCCTCCAGTACTGCCATGAGTCTCTCATTTGTGAGCCTCAGGCTGGCACTAGGGGCAGCAGGACGCTGCATTTAGGGCATTTCTGTGCGCACACGTGCTCTGCCACTACGCTGGTGTAACAGCTCACCACGGCTCGCCTCCCTCATTCCAGAAGGGCCAGGGAGTGAGGGGCTGTTCTCAGGAGCTTGGAGGAAGGGTGGCCAACAGCTGGCAGTGTTTCTTCTGGCAGGAGCCTCTGTATCACCAGGAGGATTCTAGCCCCTTCCTGCGCTTTTTGCTTTGTCCTTGCAAACCTCTAAAAATCAGAGGCTCTGGCTTTGTGAAATGCGGCTTTTTTCTCTTCTCCTTGGGCCTTCCTAGCTCTGCAGCGGCTTCAATTCCAAAGACTTCACGTCACCCCATGGAAACTCGGCAGCGTGCTGGAGCTCTCTTTGCTTTCTGTTTAACAGCCTCCTCAAACCTCAGCCCCAGCGCATGTGGTTCCAATTACAGAGGACCTCTGCAGTGCTATGAGGATAGGCCGACCTCTTCATTTTGACACAGCCAGCCTGTCCCTGCGGGAACTGACTGCTAGCTCACATTTTTCTCATTCGAGATGCTTTCGCTTCACAACCAAATTCCTGAAATCAAAGGGAGGCTGAGGGGAGCAGGCTGCAGGCAGCATGCGCTGGGGGCCAGGTCTTGGTCACTTGGAGCACTTGGGCTCTCGGGAGAAGGTGACCTCTGGCCTTTCTGTCTCTGCCAGCCAAGGAATACAGAAAGCAGATGTCCCAGAGCACAGCCCTGGCTGAGTTAATTATCCTTAGGAGACTTCCAGCCGCCCCCAGCTTTTCCTCCCTTGCACAAGGAATGCAAAATAGCTGTCTGTAAGAAGACACCATTTTGTATTTATTTTGGCCTAAAATGCTGTCAGGGTAACTAACTGTTAGTGCTAGCGTGGTCTGATGGCAAGCGTGGGGTGTCAACCTTGTGGGTTCTTCTTATAGCTCTGTCACAAACTGAAGTAGCTATTCGCCATTTTGGTTGTCCACAGCAGAAACTGCAGAAGACTTAAAGGGGAGATGCAAGATGATGCGCAGGTCTGTCCTATTGCCACTGAACAGTAATAACTTGAAGAAAAAAATGATTCATTTCTTGGTGGAGGAGAACTAGAACTAGTGTCTGTAGTGTTATTGATACTTGGCTGATTTGAGTTTCAAAATCACTCAACCATCTCTGAAAGTTTTACTCCAGATGTAGTTTTTTGGCCACAAAGAATTCTGTAGTCAGCCTCCTATTGAAGCATGTAAAATACTAAATTTTTTTGTTACAAAATGCTCAGATCTTGTTCATTCTCACTCGTGAGAGCACTAGATGGAACGAGGGCAGACTTTTGCTTTTCTATGAAGAAGCTCAGAAAAAAAAAATTCTTACAAGACTGCAGTAAGATCTAACAGATGTGAAATCTTAAATTCCTGGCATGAAGGAGTGGTTCAAAGTTGCACCCTGTCAGGCTGAGCCGTTTTTTAACTCTCAAACATTAGTCTTGTGTATATATTGTTTAGACAGATACTCTCTTTAAATACTTGCTCGAGTGGATTGCATGTATTAAGCCTGTCAATAAGCGAGTCAAATGTACAGGGTTATTCAGCTAGAGAAACATTACCTGTCTGAATAATACAGTGGACACTTACTTTTTGGAGTGTGGACTAATTTAAACTGTTTAAGTAGAAATTTTTTATTCCTTTTAGTCGAAATGTTCTAAATGAAGTATACTTCTACAGGCGGTTCAGCCTGCAGGTCTAGCTGAGCGTGGGATGGCTGGACACACCGAGGTGGTTTTCCAACAGCCACCCTGGATTTTGAGAAGAATGTGTTATTCAGAGCACTGCAAGACCAAACCTTCCTCGTAATCAGGCAGTGGGATTGCACTGAGGTGTGAAAATAAATTCATTCAAGAGCATCCCCTAGAGGACTTGACAGGCTACCAAAATTATTCATGTTGAAAAAACTTGTCTTTAGCAAACTATTCTCCTTTCAGGATGTGTCTTGGCAGCAGTGGCCATTCTCTGCTCCTGTTGCATGTTCTTCCAGGAAACAGTTTGATAATGAACAAAGCAGAGGGAACACCTATCACAGGTGAACTGGAAATTGCCCAGACAGTCCTATAAACCGTGCATGTAGATCTGACCAGAGTTTGGTTTTGTTTTATTGAAGAAAGCTTTCCTCAGCAGCAGAGTCGAGTCACTCACCTGTGACTCTCTACTTCTCTACTGTGAAGAACGCCTCCAAATACACCTTTTTAACCTTGTGCACAGTATCCCATAGAATTAAGATCCAGATGCGAACAGCCCTGTTAAAACTGAAATAGACAAGGTTGACCATAGAATAAATGGAAAATGCAAGTGGCAGAATAAAAATCAAGTGTATAAATAGACTGGCTTGGAGCATGAGTGGTAAATATGGTATTGTGAGGTCTTGTGTTTTGCTACTTGTCAGATTACTTTTAAAATTTCTTACAACTTGCTAGCTTATTGTAATGGAGGAATATAAAAATGTATGCTACTTCACGGATTTCTTTGGAAAGGTGCTTGTATTCTGGCCTGCAAGGCTGAAGTTTCCAAAATGGGGTCAGGCTAGGTGACTGGCCAAGGACAATCCATGTTAAACATCTTTTATTTTTAAGGTTTGCATTTAGTAAAGCACTTCTATAAAAATTTGCTTAATTTAAGCAAGTGTTTACATCTCACTCACTAACTTGAGTTGGTGACCCTAACTTTTCCAAATAAGCCCTGAAGCTCCAGGAATCCACTTTGTCTCCTCCTAGCACAGGATGTCTCAAGTCACAGGGAAATTACAGGTTGTGTTTCTACTTCTCGGACATTACTGCCTTGGAATAGTCTGCTGCAAATGTAATTTTTGATAAAAAGCCAAAATAAACTTTCAAAAAAACCCTTAAAAGTTTAGCTTCACAAGAGAAGCCCCTGGAGCCCAATTTTTAACATTGATATCCCAAATGATCTTGGTTTGGTTATGGTTTGGGCCAGGCTTGCAAAGTGTCACTGTGGATTTCTTGTATCACAATTCTTTGTATTTTTGTAAGCTATTCCTTCTAACTGTAGCAGACAAGTATATAGTACAACTTTATACTTTTAAAAAGTATTGTCTATATTTAGCATTACTCCCTAATTCAAGTTGCTTTCTGAAGCTAATGAAAGATTTAAATCTGGAAGCTCTTTAGCTTTTAGCACATGAATTTGCCTAAAAATGTCAGCAAAACATTTTCAATCTGATCCTGCATTTATTTTTGTGCATTTATAGATGTGTGTATTTAATGTCCTCAGCACGTGTATTTGTGTGGATATGTACATATACTTGGTATTGCATGGCCATGAAAATAAAACTGAGCTTTATAATAACGTGTGTGAAAGCATGTGTGATCATGTTAGGGATTCAGACATGAAAACACTTCTTTGGAAAAACTGAGGTCTGACAACACCTAGCTGTGAAGAGCTCGATATTTGCATTGCACTGGGGATGGTTCCTTCACTCTAAGTCCACTCCAAAAGGCAGGCTTTTCGGGAAATTCAAACCTTCACATAGTATCTGTAGTGCACTTAAAATCAGTCACTTAAGTGTTTATATGAGTTCTGGGAAGTACTTGGACTACTGTCCTCTATTTTTTTTTAAACTCTAAGGATGCAAGGCAGAAGGGCCTGTTATTGACAGCTAAACTCTGCCTGTGTGCCCTGGTTGGCTGGATCTGTCCTTATCCTGAAATCTGGTGGTGTAGTGTGTGTATTGGACTCTTAGGTGCATCCGCTTGGTATTGTTTAAAATACTTGCTGCTCTGTATTCCTTGGATTTGAAGCATTAGCGAGGGATAAAAGACAAATCTTTCCCCCTTGTCTACTGGGTGCCAGAGCTATTGTCTTCTGAACAATTGTGCAAGTGTTAAGGCATTACAAATGTCTCCTTCCCCAAACAGAGAACGCTGCAGTGTGTCAGCAAGCCTGGCACTGCACCCAAGGTTTTTTTCAGGCCTGTGAGCCACTGCTTTGCAATGATCTTAGGGCTCCTGCTCCGCAAAACCAAACCGACCTCCCTCTGGAGTCATGGGACGCAGGCTGAGTAAATTGCTGAATTACTTGTGGCAGAGAGCCCCACACAGGATGTGGAAGGGGAAGAGGTTTTTTGGGTAAGAACTGTGGAGCCTGCATACGTATTGCATTACTGAGCGAGACCTGGGGGTCTGACATTTGGGAAAATCTACTGTCATCTGCTGCAGCCAGCACAAAAGGCCTCACCCGGGGCGTGCTCTGCCCTCGTGGAGCTGGGTAAGGAGCAAGGTCTGGAGCCTTCTGCACCCACCCAGTGCAGCAAAAGGCTTGCCCAGAGCAAGCTGTTTGCTCAAACTAGCTGATGTGTGCTTTGGCCAGCATGCGGGGTTGTTTGCTGCTATGAAGGGTTGCCCATAAGGAATTCCTC
This sequence comes from Cygnus atratus, assembly GCF_013377495.2. Taxonomy (NCBI): domain Eukaryota; kingdom Metazoa; phylum Chordata; class Aves; order Anseriformes; family Anatidae; genus Cygnus; species Cygnus atratus. The sequence continues at coordinate 3,862,370 of NC_066383.1, forward strand.
ATTTAAACAATTTAGGCTGGAAAAATAACCAAACGCTATCTGCAAACTCCCATTTCTTTGAGCTGTTCTTGCTGGGTCTCATCTGCAGATAAATGAGAAAACCTCAGATGGCATTTATTCTGTGAATAATAACTCAAAGTAACTAGATCGTTGCTCAGACATGGTCTCTAGTTCCTTTCCATTTAAAAGATGTAAATTCCAGCTCACATCTAAAGGCAAATTTCTGTTTCTGTTCCATCACTTCTTGCCACAGTGAGACCCTACCAAACAAAAAAGCATGAGGAAAGCATGTGGTCTGTTCACTTCAAGTTCTCTTCAGATTTAGCACAGGTAATTTTGATAACCAGCACCCTCTGAGCACTTCTAGGAAGCTGTATTTTGAGCTTCCTTTTGTCTTTGTGCAGGTATAGGTGACTGGAAAGAAAAAGTGAGGGTTTTGTCTAGAGCACCTGCAGGCTTCTTTTGGAATTTGTGGGCTTAAAGAACCAATAAGGACCAAGGGGAATTTTTTTTTGAATAAGAAAGACAGCTATGTCATGGAAAAGGGAGCACACAACCTGTGTGGTGCTCTGGTAATCAGTTCACACGGATACAGCCTGCAGTTCTGTGGTTAATCAGCTCCCAAGTACCTGATGGTGAATGTACCATTGAAATGGCTTTAGGTGCTTTAGGAATTTGCAGATGCTATCTTGCTAGAGGGCTCCCTGATCTTACTCCTCTATAGAAGATGAGCTTACAGGTGAAAGCCTCTTGAAATTCAGAGCCTGCTTGCTGGGGGCAACAAGAATAGACCAAGGTGCTCTCCTAAAAACAGTCTATCCAAGCCAGAGATGAAGGAAAGTGATACAAATATACTGCATCAAAAAGCAATTTTTAATCCTGATCAGGGTTTCTAATGTAAAACTGCATTTTAAAATCTAAAATAGCCCGTGATATATATATATATATACAAAACCTCAGTGCTCTGCTGGCACTGCACTTTGAAGCTGTTGCAAATGTGATGTGAATGCTTGCTACTGTGGCGCTTTAATTAAACTTATTGATCAGCCATCTAGTGAGTATCAGCGTGTTAATGACGGCAGCCCGCAGCAATGTGGCTGCAGGAGAGAGCAGGCATTTGTCTTAGGCAGAAGGTATAATTGTATTTGGCAGATGGAGCTTTGGGACTAGTGAGTCCAGTGATAAAGTGGATTAATTTTCCCTTTAAAGAAAGCAGCTAATGTGACTGAAAAGGAGCTTTCACGCTCATCAATTCATGCGGAGATCTAGATCTGTGCAGAGAGGAGTGTTTGATCCTTTGCAAGACTCCACCTGTCTGATATTTCAAAGTGTTTTTGTACACGTGCATGTAGCAGATACCTTCCATACAAGTGCTCGACAAGTATTGACTGAATATTGGGAGCTGAGGGATGGTCGTGGTCTGAGGATGGGAGTGGGAACAGGATGGGTAATTCTGTTCAGAATAAACAGAATAACAGAAAAAGCTAAGAAAATGTCGCTTTTGATGTCATATTTCCTTTTTTTTTTTTTTTTTTTTTTTTTTTAAGGTTAAAGTCCCAGTGTTTGAATACAAGTGCAGGAATAAATTTAGCCTACGTAACTGCAGCTTCTCAAGCTCCTGCCAGTAATCTTGCTGTGTAATCATGGGGTTGTGTGTTTAATATACGTGTGACGTATCTTCCTAGTGCTTCCAACTCTCACTATTTTAATCAGTTTCACGGTAATTGGTCTAAAAATTGAGAGATCTCATCTTGCTTCTTTTCACATGGAAAAAATAAATATGTTTGGGGGCTTTCTTCTTGCACAGCAAAAATTAAGAACAACCCAGCTGCACTCTGAAGATTCAACACAAAAGGCAAATGGCATTCATGCCACAAAGCCACGTGGAAGCTCGGTTGCAAAATTTTTCATTTGGCTTTGTAGCAAATCTGAAAGTCCCTCGCCTAAACACCCAGGTTTTCCTTTCCGTACCTCTGATCTTTTGGGCTGGTTTTAATTGACATTGAGCTTACCAGAGTCCGTTTGTTGTCTGGAGATCTGTAAAGCAAAGAATCAGCCCCTGATTCTGTTCATTTCTAGCAGGGCTGCAATACGGAAGGAAACCCGGACAGAAACTGCGAATTTCGTTATGATTTAAGCAGTGCTGGTTGAAAATCACGTTTTTCTGGGATGCGCCATCTGCTGGCTCTGGTTTCAGGGCGTTAGCTTGTGTTTGGGGTTTTTCTTACGAACGTTGAAAGGACGCAGCTTCCATCTAGTGGTTCATCTTGGCAACTTCTTTTTCTCCTGACAAACCGTTTTTGACGACTTCTGGTGGTTGGTTGGGTTGTTTGATGTTGCTGTTCAAAGAGACTTCACTATTCTACTCGCACCACGCTTTTGTAAGGGCGTCAGGCTGTTTTCTTGTTTCCAGTGCTGAACTGCATGCAGAAACATCATTCAGTTTTAGGAAAGAGACTCTAAGCATCATCAGGCTGACGTAGGAATAAATCTATGGGCTCTGAAGGTCTTTCAGGCTAAAATGTCACTTATAAAATAAGGGAATAAAAGGAGAGGGCAAAAACAAGGAGGCAATCTGAAATTCTGAGTGCACGGAGGATGTAGGTGGATATATTAGCAAAAGTTTGTGTGACTTGAGCGTTCGCAGCTCTGAAGTGCAAAGCCATCTGTTCTTCATGCTTAAATATCGGTGTGAAACTAACTCCCTGTGCATGGATAGATGTCCCCTTTAATCAGCTGCAATCTGTCCTGGAAGCCAACCTGTTGGGCTTTCTCTGATGCTATGAAGCAAATGTTGAAGAACCCTTATTCTTGGCCTCTGACTGCCAGCATCTCTCTTTCAGCTTCCTGCTCTGTTTGGCTGTCTGAGGCTCAGACTGAATTTAAGAGAGTGGCTGAAGAAAACGTGACTTTGCCCTGTCACCACCACCTGGGCCTCCTGGAGCAAGGAAGCCTGGATATTGAGTGGCTGCTGCACATTTCTGAAACAGTGCAAAAAGCGGTAGGTGCATCCATGATTAGCACCTGGTGGGAAAACAGCCTTGTTTCCATGTTGACATCATCAGCAGACATTCATTTAAAGAGAATTGTGATTTTCTTTGCAATTTATACTGAGGAAGTAGGCAGCACTTAAGAAAACATAGCTATTTTATTTAAAGAGATTTAAAATGTATAAAAGTTATTTGATATTCATTTATCATATATTAGAGTGGGTATTGATACAAACTGTGCTTTCTTTAAATCACCACTGTTATATAATCATATAATCAAATAATCTGGGTAAGTCTCAAAATTACCCTTCAGGTTTTCAGAATTGGCTTTTGATTTTATAGGTACAGGTATTGAATCCTTAGTTTCAGGAAAAAAAAAAAAAAGAAAAAAAATTGTAGCTTAGTATTTAAAAAATCAAGTCTGTTAACTTAAATTAGCTAGCTAAATCCAGCTAAGATTAGCGAATACATTTACATATTGTGACATAAGCTTGTGTCTATTTTGATGCTAGTATAAATGCTCAAATATGAACCTTTAGTGTAAATACAGTTTATGTCTCAGTCTCAGACTTGAATTACAAGTTTAATTTTCCGCCTTGCCGTAGGCTTTCCGTGTGACCCTAGGTAAGACCCTTAGCCTTGCAGAACCTTAGTCTGCAGTTCCTGGAAATACTTTGTTTTGTTGTTCCATATGAAAGTAAAATTCCAACTGGCTGATCAGTGACTGTCTCTGCCCCTCAGGTGATCACTTACTCTGGAGGCCGCGTTTATGATGACCTCAACGAGGAGCAGAAAGGCCGTGTTTCATTCACTTCCAACTTCCGTGCTGGAGATGCATCCTTACAGATCATATCCCTGCAGCCCAGTGATGCAGGGAATTACATATGTAAGGTCAAAAAAGCTGGGCAGTATGAATGGGTTCGCATCACCCTGAAGGTTGTAGGTAAGATCATCTTATTGTTTTTCCAAAGGGGAAAAAAAATCACTAGTCTCATTTCCTGGAGAGAGATTTATTTCAGTGTGTGTATAAATACACACAGACATCTCATGATCAGGTTTCACTATCTAGCTCCATATCAACCTTTGCATTTTTTGGCAAAGGACAGAACACAGGAAGAGCCCAGAGAACTGTTTTGAGGTAAGTGTACACACTTGCAAAATCATATGAACTGTTCTTTCCAAATTATCTCTATGATCTCATCGCACAAACTAGAATGATATCCTAGTGGTGATCGCTCTGTCCGGTCACCTGCTGAGGACTCCGGGTTCATGTCCCCGGACCCCAAACTGATCCAGGTCAGTGAGGGTGATGAATAAACTGCTGGGGTTAGCATTTCTCTTCCTTGATTCTGGTTTACCAGTTGGCATTTGGCATGTATGCTATCATTCTGTGGAAGCCCTGCTGTGGCGTGCCAGATGCCGTGGGGAAAAGGGAGAAATGATGAAGCAAGGGGAGGGAAGGAAGTTCTCTAAATAGTACCTAGAAGAGAAATGTAGTGATACAGCTCCACTGGTGCAAGTATCCATGAGGCAGACTTCCCCAAAACACATAATTTCTATGTCTGAGCCAGCCAGCTCTACTTTTTAGACTATGAAGTTGCACAAGGTTGCAGTTGAAGTCCACTAACAAATATCAATGGTGTAATTCCCCAGTGCTTTCCTGAGAAGGCAGCTTTTGGAAGCTGCTTAAATGCATCCTCTTGCCAAAAAAAGGGTTTTCCACTGAGAAAACAGTCTGCTGCGTGTGCATGACCTGTGTTTTGTTTCTTATAGAGAAGCCATCCAAGCCCAAATGCTGGCTAGAAGGGGAGCTGTCAGAAGGAAAAGACCTGTCCTTGCAGTGCCGTTCATCTTCTGGCACTGTCCCCATCTCCTACCGATGGCAGCGCATAAATGAAGAGGATGAGAGAGCTGAACATCTCCCGCCCACATCGAGAGTCAGTAAGTCAGGTCATTTCCTCTTGGAGCTCTCCGTGTGCTCTAAGCCAGATAACCACCCACATGTACAGTCATGCCTTTTAAATGGGGATCACTTGCCAGCAGTGACAACAATGGTGTATCAGTGCTTCTCACTGCTGCAGCTGGATGCTGTGGCATGCTCCACCCTGCACAAGGAAGTCTGAGTTGTAGTGTTTTGCAAAAGGTTGACAACGGAGCTTTCTTGAGGTGTCATTGTTTTTGAGCTGATTTGATCTGGAGGTTCAATGAGTTCTACTGTGTTCCATCCACCCGTACAGTCGCTTAGTCTTTTATGGTTAATCCTGGTGTTGTTTTTCCTGTTTCAGACATTTCTAATCCCGGGCAAGTCTTACTGAAGAATCTTACCCAGATGAGTACAGGGTTATACCGATGTATTGCCACCAACGAGGCTGGACAAGAAAGCTGTGTTGTGCAGGTGACAGTGCAGCGTGAGTATTGGCACATAACTAATATTCTCCCTACCATATGAGCAGCGCAGCTTCTCAGCTGTCCTATTTCAGCTGATGAACTCTGCCACACCTTTGCCCTTTTGTACTTGAATCACATGCAACAGTTCTTACTTACTACATTTCTGTTTTGCTCAGCAGTCCTTCTTAAAACGTAGAGTGGCAAATATGTTATTTGGGCTCAGATGTTTTGGTCTGTTAGAAAATCTGAGTTTTGAGAATGACTAATAGAATACTGGGGGGGGGGGGAAAGGTGAGTTGGTTTGCTGAATCTCCAGCTTTTAATTATTTCTGGGTGTAATGACTGCATGAGATTACTGTCAGGTATAAAATCTCCATGGGTAGTCCCTCATTCCAATTCCAAATTAAATGTTTGTTGAACTTGAGACAGTAAACTAATCTAAAGACAGCCTGGAAAGGTTGACTCTGACTTGAAGTAAAATGCAGAATAAAAAGCAACTTTTTGACACAGTTTGATTTTAATCCAGCCTTAATAAATTCCGGCCAAAATACCAGAGATTAAAATAAATGTCCTACCTCATTAACCACATCAAGGGTGTGTATGTGTCTAGGTACCTGTGTCTTTGCATATGCATGCAATAAAAAGGGTGGAGTGTGGCACCAACACTGACAGCAAGTACAAACAATCAAACAATACAGGTTAGCAGGTTTTTATGTGCAGCTCTCAGGGGAGATCAGCAAGAGCTGGAACTGTTGTGATAAAAGGCTGCTGATAGAGAGGTCTCTTCTGTGGAGATTCCTTAGCTTTGGAATTTGTCTGCCCAACCAGGCCTGAAATAACTGGAATATGGTCATGTAACAGAGAAAACCTGTTCCCCTCAGGCATTTTACTTCCCCTCTGATGTAAAAGCGTGCTGGCAGCTTTTATACCAATTGAATTGGTTTAAAACCTCATTTTGATTTGCTAAACCCTCCGCAGGGACAAGCCTTAAGGAAACAACTTTCAGCCAAACCCAACCTGAACACTGAAATGAAGTTTCATACAGGTTCAACCAAGGGCTCATAGACATCAGGAAGTGTTGTCTCATTACCTTTATTATTATGGATGAAAAAAGCCTTACATTTGCACAGTACAGTCTTCCTTTCTCCCTTCCTCTTTGTCATCCTCAGGTCACTTTTTTTCCAATTGAATAATTCATTCTGCAAGTAGGTTGTAATCATTTCAGGGTGAGTTGAAGGGGAAAAAATCCTTATGGGGAAATATTTGTACCTCATGGGGAAGTACTTGTAGTTCAATCACTCTTCTGCCTCTGCAAAACTGCTTGGTACTTATTTTTTGGATGTGGGTTGTCCTGTCTGCCTCTGTGCTTTGTGTGGTTCTGGGTTCTTATGTGAGGATTTCTCCTCCCCGTTTCAATTCTGACCCACAGCTGAAGGCATAGCTCTTGTGATCTCACCCTTCTAGAGGTGAATGCTTTTCTCAGTCTTGGCTCAGGTTTAGAAATAAGCGCTTTAAGATAAATTGGTTCAATTTCTGCATAGTGACACCAAAAGTAGTAGTCTAATTTATTACATTCTGTTCTGATTTATACACGATGGTGTAATTTCTAGTGTGGACTAGAATCTGACCGTATGACTCCTGCTGGGAGTTTACCAGCTAACACATTTATTTTCTGGACAACAGATGCTCAAAATATTGGTATGATTGCTGGAGCAGTTTGTGGCGTGGTGGTGGGACTTGCCCTCCTTTTCCTGGTGGTGAGGCTGACAATAAGGAGGAAAGAAAAGAAGAGATATGAGGAAGAGGAGGCCCCAAATGAAATCAGGTAACGCCTTTCGTTTAATCCCCCACCTCCTATCCTCCCTTCTTTCAGTTTCACATACACCCAGCATGATCCACAGTAATGTCTCTTTTCACTCAGTTTTAAGTAACTGAGATGTTTTAAGTGTCTTGAAAAGTTGTTCTAAAAAACTTGTAAAGCCTCCCTGAAATACCACTGACAAATTTTTTGTTACTGTGAGAATAATACTTGTGAAGACTTTCCAGAAAACAAGATAGAAGAAAAAAAATGACATTTTTCCCAGGACAGATTAGCATAAAACACAATAAAATTACATTAAATGCAATTTAGTATTAATTATTCTCTCGCTTACAATTTCAGCATTTTGAAGCACTTACGTAGTTCTCTCCAGTATTAAACTCAGCCCTTATGGTTCTGAGAGGTTTGATTTTTCTTTTAAATTGCTTTTTCCTGTTGGGAACACTATGAGGCAGGCAGGTTCTCACAGTCCTCCTTGAGTCTTTTGAACAACTGTGCTTCTGGATTTAGCTCAGGCAGAAAAATCCCCTGAGCTTCTGGGTGCAGAGTTGAGAAGCCTCACCCCTGGACGGGTGTACCAAGAATGCTGATGCATGTTCTTTAAATTCATGTGTTACATGCGTGTGAGGTCTGCTGCTCACTCCTCTAAGCGGAAGTTGGACTCTAGCCAATTGAGCTTAACCTCGGGAAGGAAAGTGCTGGAAAAAGATATTTCCAGGAAGGAGTTTTAGCTCCTCCTGCCCTTGAAGAACCCCCTCGCCTTGTTCCACCCTTATTTCTGTTTGCAAAGGGCTGCCTGCCCTCATATGACATCTATGTGCTGTTAAGCAGGCTTCTCTATAATCCATTCAGTAGCTGATTACACTGGCTGACAGTCAGGTTGCCTATTTGGCCAGCAAGAAGGTAGTCTTTGCTGATTTATTCCCTTCCTGTTTTCTTTTCTCTTTTGCTTTCAAATCTTGCATACCTTTTTATTTTTAGTCTGAGCCTCCTCTATCACCTTTTCATGCATGACTTTTCTTTCTCTGGGCCCAGTTCTAGCACTTCTTTTACTACCCACATATTTTAAACTGATGAACTGGTCTCAGCTAGTCCTGTTGAAGTAATTTGTCATTATGAGTAAAGATTGCAGAGCAGACAGTACTGTCTGAACTCTTTGCACTGACACTTGGCATTTGGTCCACGGACCTCAAAGCCACACAGAAAGAACCGGTTGTGTGCACATGTATTATAAATCCATTCGGCTAATAGCTCTGCAGAGAAGTAATGAATTCAGTTTATAAAGTTGTGTTGCACAGAATTCAGAAAACCCAGTACCTTGCTCAAACTGCTTGATAACTGTGCATTGGTGACTTGCAACTTCAGTGAGCAACTGCTCATTGCAGCAGCAATTCAGTCTGGCAAAATGTATGAGTGTTTCTGTTCTCATGGCATTTGAACCCTGCTGTGTTTGATTGCAGAGAAGACGCGGAGGCACCCAAAGCCCACCTTGTCAAGCCTAGTTCCTCCTCCTCCGGTTCCAGGAGCTCACGCTCAGGTTCCTCCTCAACCAGGTCAACAGCCAACAGTGCCTCTCGCAGCCAACGGACTTTGTCAACAGAAGCTACTCCCCATCTGACTCCTCCCCAGTACAGCCAGAGGGAGACAGAAGGGAAGGAAACCGAGCCAAGGAAAGTCGACTATGCTAACCTGGTGAAAATGGGAGCCACGCAGGTCATGGTGCCTGCCCAAAGCCGGGCGTTCCAGACAGTGTGACTGCTCACCAGCCAGCTGGAGACTCCTGCCATCCAGAAGCACTTCACACACCACCAGCCACATAGGAATTGTTAGATTAGCTAGTTATCTCCCTGGTCAGCTTAATTTTAATCACTTGTGATTATTGACACAACAAGAAGCCCTCCCACTCAACTCTTTCTTGTATCTTCCAGCACTTGCGGTTCTGATACAGATTTTTTTTTTTTTAAGAAGGATGAATTTGAGGGGAAAGGGGAACTTTTTATTTTAATTACCTTGTTGGAAATGGAACACTGAGCTTTTTAAAACTACAGTTGAAAAATGTCAGCTAAGAGCTGTACAAATGAAATGAAGCCAAACTTCAGGATTTTTTAAAGAGATCAATAGAAGACAAAAAGACACATAATATTCCAGCGAGTTTTAAAGGGGAAGGGAAAGTCTCTTGGACTGTTTTTGGAGAACTTTCTAAAAGATGCATTGTCTCACCTGAAGATTTTGAGGTAGTCTCTGCTGAGGCTAGCCTGGTGGTCAAACCTCAAAGGGAACAGACGCTTCACATTTTCTGCATTCATTCTTCTACTGAAATACTTTTGGAAGCTGTAACTAAAGCAGAAAGGAAAGGATAACTCAAAAAGGTTAAGAGATGCAGACTTAAGGCATGTGTCTGAACTAACCTCTACTAAAGAGAAAGGAGCCTGTATGTCAAGGAAACAGAGGTGCTTTAATTGCCAGAACAAAATTAATGATGCACCCTGAGACATAGAACAAGGAGCTGGACTCTGCTTCTATGGACAGCGCTGTAAAGCTGCAGTAACTCCACTGGAGTTGTATCTGTGTCAAATGAGCCTTAGTGAGATGAGAATTGGGTGCTTAATCCAAAATGGAGGCATACCTCAAAAACTGAGGGCCACCGATCTACCAAAAAGCTGGGAGGAAGCATTTGGAGGATTACCAGGTTTTGAATTCACCAGTTTTAGGGTGAGCCACACTATAGAAGCCTTGGAGAGCTCTTCCCAAGGTTGAACAAAAAGCATTTTTGGACTGACCTTCAGGCATCCAGGTAAGACTGAAGATGCAGTGACAGAGCATGTAATGAGGGAAATACACTGGGGACAGGTAAACAGGTGCAATGATAAAGGAAGAAAATATCTGTGTGTAGTGTCACACTTATATATCAACCTGTGGGCCATATGCTATTTTTGAGGCTTAAACATTAGCGGGATTATTAATAAATAAACAAAAATTGCAAGAATCAAAATAAAAACAAACAAACGAAACCCTTCCTGTGACTGTTAGCCAGAATAGACATTTTCAAGGGGTATAGTCTTATGCTTCAGGTGAAAGGCCAACAAGAAATGATGAGAGGTAGTCAGGCCTTCCTCTGGAGGCAGGCGTTCCCATAATTGTCTGTCATTTATACATTCCTCTGAAGGACTTGGCTCTGACCACTGCTACACAGAAGACACTGAGCATATATGTTCTAAATTCCTGTATTCCTAAATTGATGATTTTCCATTAAAAAATAAAAAAAATTATCTTTCATCTGAGGGAGGGAAGGTTTTCTCCAATTTGTGGAATGAGTCTGCAGGAGATGGATCAGCACAGAAGAACCACAGATTTCTGATTCTTTCACTCTAGGGATTGTAATTAACCTCTTTTTCTGAGACCCAGCATTCTAGCTTACAAGCTTGAGATCTTAGAAGATCTGATTAAAGTGAGGCCTTGTTTGGGCTACGTCTGTATGAGAAACAGTTTTCAAATTTGCCCGATACTACCTGAGGACTTCTCTTCCTAATAGCAGCCACCCATTTTCATCCCACATGCTGAGATTCTGCTTGTTCTCTGTACCACAGTCAACCTAACCACCCTCAGTATGACAAAATACTAACTTGTTGGGCAGGGAAGGTCTTGAGTCACAGATTTAAACAAGGGGATTAGCTGTTTGTTAAGCTTTTACTTTTATTACAGCTCTTGGTATCGGATACCTTGCGATTTTACCCAGGCAGTTTCCCTGGTTACTCCAGAGGTGCCTTCCTGGCTCAGCTTTGTTCTGGTGGATTTGGCTGTGGCTGTTTGGAAGCAGCAGCTGTGTCTGCAACTCTTCTGCTGTTGCTTTCTTCGTGGGCCCTGGAGGCCTAGGCACTGCAAGGTGCTTACAAGGCCCTCCAGAGCTAGGGAAGTCCTGAGGAAAGGCATGAGAAGGACTTCTAAATTAGTTTGTGGCTTTTATGGTTGCCTATTGTGCTTGATTTACCTCAGCAGATTATCTGGGGACACCTGTTCCATGCAGAGAAACCCAGGGATGAATTTCTCAGCAAAGCACACACGCCTGAGCAACCAGCAGCTGATTACCACAAAATGAGGATAACAGTTCCAACGGCTGAGCTGGTTACGGTTTAAGCACCAAATACTGTCGGCTAGCTTTGAGTCACAGGCCAGGCTTGCAATTAGCAAAGAGGAGGGTGCTCTGCCTACAGCCTGGGGGCTGCTTGCTGCCAGCTACGAGAATTTGCCCGGCCTGCACCAAGCAGCTGCCTTCCTGGAGGCCTTGGGGAACAGGCTGCAGGCAGCCCTCTCCTGGAGTCCAGCTGTCCTGGAGCAGGAAAATCATCCCCTGTCAAACGTCCGCCTCTATGGGATGAAAGATTTATGGGCCTCGGGGAAAGGTTGGAAGCAATAGCTGAAGCCTGGTGTGTGATAATTCCTGTCTGCTCCTAGCACTGGTTGGGAAGCAAGAGGCCTTGTGCCCACTATCCACGCACATGCAGACTGCCCTGTGTACAAAACCGTGTCAGGAAAACCACTCCTGGCATGGAATTTAGATGTATGGTCCTGGCCAGAAAGCGTGGTGATTTAAGATCATTAAGTCTGAAATGAAGTGGTGCTTTTCAGTCTGCACACCGGTGATCTCACAGGTGAGCACCAAATCGATTCCGCGCTTCAGTTGCTAGCACAAAGCCCAAAAGAGAAAAGTTCATTACTCAAAGGAAATATGAGAAAGAGATCATTTCTAAGGGATTTTATTTTCAAGGGGACGTTTTCTGGGCTCCAGATGATGCTATCAGGAGTTGCACAAGGGAAACAAATGAACCATAAGCCAAACTCTGTTTTGTAAAATAGTGTACTTAAAACATTTACTGTCATATACCAGTTATTACTAGTGTGATTAAATGCGTACAATTTTATGTAGCTTTCTTTTGTCTCAGCAGCTAAACTGAGCTTACATCTCTTCTATCTGCTATAATTGGTGTACTTGTACTGTCTGAACAACTCAGAGGAAAGCAAATATTTATTATTGATTCCTTTGAATCAATGATTTCGTAATTTTTTTTTTGGTTGGTTGTTTTATAAATAAATATGCTGCAGCTGAAGTGCTGCAGCTCAACTAAACTTGTGCTAATGCTCTATCTTCTGTGCTGTGATATGTTGTATGCTGTCAAGTTGAATCCAAGAAAAAGATACGGGGGTAAAAATACTATTTTTAAGCTAAGAAGGACTACATGCACATTTGTGTAGAAACTGCAGGGAAGCTGCAGCTTTTTCCTGGGCATTTGTTCAGTCTAAATTATGTGACATGGTATGAAATATGTGAAATCTCGGGTGGATCGAAGTAAATCGAGTTTTGACTTCCATGCAGCTATTTCACCTGAGATGTTCTGGCTGAGGACATAGCCACTTCAGGCTAATATGGTAAATACTGCCAGTGCAGACACAGCACAGATAAAAATCTCACAGCAACACCGCTCTCCTACTCCCACATACACAGGGCTTGCTTCTGAGCCACCCTGTGTGTTTCAGTTCATCTCCTGAACTGTGCATGAGATGACAGTGAAACCTTGAACAACTAAGGGCTGTTTTCAGACAGCTTAGATCTCGTCTGCAGATAAACATTTTGAACTAGCTAACAGGAATCTCCAGTTGTGGAGATGTAGGTGGAATTTAGGCTAACTAAATGTGACCGTGGTTGATTTCGTCTCGCAATGCTTTCAGCCTTCTCTCCCTCAGGGTGTTCTGCGCAAAGGTCTCACATCAGCAATCCTCTCTACAGAAATCTGGGAGTAAAAGTTGCAACATAATTAAATTACACAGCATTTAAAACAGTGACAACAGTGGTCTCATAGGTGTGCCCTTCTGTCTATCCCTGATTCATGGGGAAAGGCTGTTACTGGCTCACTCCTGAATTGATGACATCCAAAATCCTGATTAGGCGATATGCATTTCAAGAGGAGTTGTGCAATTGCATGCTTTTCTACAGTATCAGGAATCTTGGGTTATTTTTACCCTGGCTCAGTTTGTACCGCCGTGCTGAAGGGGAAGAACATGGGGGGAAGGGGAAGGGCTGCATTAGAACTGCATCATTTTCAAACTTCAGCTGGGGCATGCGGTTGCCAGAGGTGTGTAAGTAACAAATGCCGTTACTGTGAATAGGAAGCATGCCTTTCACAATCTTCCCTCTCTACCTACCTCTGTTTTAAATGTGCTTGATCTGCAATGTATGAAACTGGCTTAAAAAAAAATATGTTGGCATTCATCGTTTAAGAAAACAAAACAAAAACCCACACTACAAAACACTTGGCAGTGTCCAGCCTGCTGGGCCTTAATTTTTCTGATTCGCGGTAAGCGGGCTACTTTAGTCAAGTATGTTAAAGAGCCTTTAATTTCTAATGTAATGAGTCATTTGCTAGACTGCTCTCCTCCCTGCACTGACTCACTGGTTCCTTAGGCTGCTTTCCCTTGCCATCAGTCCGTTGTGCAAAGTACAGTTGCGCATCTGAGTGTCATTGCTTTATTTCAAAGTGCTGGTAGTACTATTCTTAGGTCCTACTGAAATCTTGCTCGTGATTTAAAAAAAAACAAAACACAAAAAACAGCGCAGGCAATGCCTTGCTGGCAGCACAGCTCACCTGAGACCTGGTGTGCAATGCACTGGTGCAAACTGGGGGGCTCTCGAGGGCAGCCCAGGAGCAGAGAGCTCAGCAGCCTGTACTCTGCTCAGGGTGGAGTAGCCTTGCATGCCATCCCTGGTCAGCATATGGGATTCATATTGCCCCTTATTGGTGGCTCATATTGCCCTTTATCTTTAAAGGCACAGCGGAGTTCCCTTATTCCCAGGTCAGTGCCTCAACCCCACCCCTTTATGTGCTGCACCTCCCGTCTCTCTGACCATGTGCACCCAAATTCCAACCCGTGGTGCTGCCTTCTGTGCTCACCCAAAGGTCCCAAAACAGGTTCCAGTGCATGGCAGAGCACAAATCACAGCCACAAACTACTGAGGGCTGTGGGTCAGCACTTGCCACATGCCAGCTCCTAGCCAGTGGTAGGCAGCAGTAGGAACCTGCCCATTAGTGGTCCGATAACGAGCTACAAGCAGCAGCTGATTCAGGGTGACTGCATCATGTTCTCCAGTAGACATAACCCAAGCTCGCTGCAGAAGGAAGATAAGCTCACAGCTTTCTGGCTTGGGGTGCAGGCAGCGAGGTACCACAGAGGACACGCAGTCATTTGACTGGAATAAGGCTGAAGGAAGAGATTTGTTACTCCCCTCCCCCTCCCCAAGAACTGGACTTTAAGCAGTTAACAATAATGTGGAATTCTATTTGTTTATTTATTTTCCTCCCTTGCACCTTTTCCTACTGCCTAAGCTTACAAACATGCGGTTTGGATTCACTTTTTTCACTGGGCATTTTATGCCATGTGAACATGGGATGCAATTCACAGCAGTGCTGATGGGGCCGGGGCTGGGTTATGACCCCTGACCAGCTGTCAGCCTCCTGCACCACGACCAGGTGAAGGTTTGCAGTCCTCCCTCTGCTTGCTTTATCCCAAAACTTGCTGGAGGGGAACCTGAACAGCCAATTTTCCCCTGTCCTGAGCCTCTGGTTCTTTCCTGCTGGAAACACCAAGAGCATGCACTGTGGGTAGCACTGACGTACAAAGAGGTGCCACGCGAGCTCCTCGCTTGGTTCGCTGCATTAAGAGGTGCTTACGGGCAGGAGAAACTAAGACTAGAGATGCTGAGGCCGCACTGTGCTCTATGGAGAAAACAGCTTCGCCCTACACCATGGTGGACAACAGCCTGGGCTCCTCTGCCTGAGCAAGAAGCAGGGTGCGGAAGGGATCGGACACCGCTGGCTTCACCTCCTCACAGAGGCCAGGGAGGGCTGGCACGGACACGGGGCTGGGAGAGGGCAGCGGGGCCGGCAGGAGCAGCTGCTGCGGGAAGGGACAGAGCCAGAGGCTGGGGCTGGAGTAAGAGACTGGGCCTGGAGTAAGGCCGGGTCTCGCCCCGCGGGGCCGTGCCCCAATTAAGCCGGGGCCGTGCCGTTAATTGCCTTTAACCCGGCCGGGCGGGGACGCGGGGGCCAAGGCGGGGGCCGCGGGGCGCCGCCATGTTGTCACCCCCGGCCCGGCGCTATGCAAATGAGCCCCCCGGCACCGCCGCCCCATTGGTCGCTCCCAGCCCGGGGCGCGGGAAAAATGCAAACGAGCCTGCGGCGCCGCGCTGCCATTGGCTGCCGTTCGCGCCCTCGCGCGCCCCTCCAGCCGGTGCCGCCACCCGCGCGCGGCCGCTGCAGGGCTCTGATTGGCTCCCGCGCGCGGGAGGCCCCGCCCCTTTCCGTAGCGGGCGGGGGACGAGCGGAGCGGGGCGGTGGGCGGCGGGGGGAAAGCGCATGAAGGTTCGAGAATACCGGCCGGCCGGAGGCCACGCCCCCTTCCTGCTTGCGTCACAGAGGGTGTGGGTTCCGGCGGGCTTCCATTGGCGGAAAGGTCCGCGGGCCGCGCGAGCGGATTGGCCGGGGCCGAGAAAAGGGGCGGGCCCTTCTGGAAGGTTCTGCGGGGGTATATAAAGGCGGCCGGGCGGGCGCCGACCGTTCTCATTCAGCAGCCGCTCGTTAGCAGCGCAACTCCCGTGCGCGCCAGCCGCCGCCCGCGCCGCTCAGGTAACGGGGCTGGAGGGCTTGAGGGCGGTCTGAGGGGCTTGCGGGTGCCCCGGGGGGGAGCAGCGGTTTGTGGGGAGCGAGGCGGGGCGGCGGGGTGGCTGAGGAGCGGGGCGCAGGGGAGCAGGGCCTGGCCACTGCGGTCTGAATCCGCTTCGGGGGCGAGGGGGCTCCGCAGAATGGCGTTCACTGGGCTCTGCTTTTTTTTGCCCGCACCTAATGGCGGCTCCGTATCGGTTCTCTTGAAAGGGGGGTGCGGGTTCCTGGTGTAATTTCTGCGGTCTCGTGGGGAGTGAGGAAGCCGGCCTTGCCGGTCGGCCCCCGAGGGCTTTCGGCCGGCTCTGTCGCGCCCCCCCCCCAGTCGCGTTCCCGTCGCAGCGAGTCTGGGTCCGCGCCAGGCCCCGCGGGCTGCCAAGCTCGGCCCACGCGCGGCGGAGGGGCCGCTTCCCCGCACCCAAAATGGCGGTGGCGCCACGTGATCCCCGCGGGGCGGGGCATGATGGGAAATGGAGTCCGCGGCCATGTGGCCGCACCGCGCGGCTGAGCGCCGGCACCCGGGCGTTTTAAATAACTTGTCTAGGTTCGCTGAACAGTAGACGCTATTAAAACAGCAAATACTAGAAAAATTATTGCCTTTAAATAAAAACTTCTTAACGGATTTTTAGTAAGATTTGAGCTGGTAACAGAATGTGTAGATAAGAACTACAAGCCACTAACCGTACCTTCTGATTTCTTCTATCTTTTCAGACAAGATGTCGAAGGGACCAGCTGTTGGAATCGATCTTGGCACCACCTACTCCTGTGTTGGTGTGTTCCAACATGGGAAGGTGGAGATCATTGCCAATGACCAGGGGAACCGGACCACGCCAAGCTACGTCGCCTTCACAGACACAGAGAGGTTGATTGGCGATGCTGCAAAGAATCAAGTTGCAATGAATCCCACCAACACGGTCTTTGGTAAGAAGGCTACAAGATTTGTGTGTAGAGACCTTACCACTGTGATAGTTAATGTGAGCTGCTGGTATGTAGCAGAGGTGGTGATTTCTCTTAAACTTAAAAACATAGTGTTTTAGTCAAAAGGAGAAAACAGAGTTAAGAATGACCAAGTTCATACCAGGTATTAGGGAACTCCATGCTCTGAAGTCAAACTTGTCTTTCTGCAGACCATTTTTTGGTGGCAAGTGTTAAGTGGCCTTGACTGAGTTACCAAGTGGTTCATAGCCTCTACTTTGGCTTACTGTGCAGCACCTCTAGCATTGCTGCATTGGCTGACACAAGTCTCACAGCAAGCATTTTGAGTTCTTACCTCTTTGGAGGTTTTGGCAAGGCAGTAATTCCAGATAAAGTACAGCTTTGGAGGCTTTTGTACAGTCTTCCTAGGATGAAGTTGATGTTTCTGTGCTGGGGATGAAGTGTTTTAATCTGGTCAACTGACTTTTCCAGATGCAAAACGGTTGATTGGGCGTAGATTTGATGATTCTGTTGTCCAGTCTGATATGAAGCACTGGCCTTTCACTGTGGTGAATGATGCTGGCAGACCAAAAGTGCAGGTGGAGTACAAAGGAGAGACAAAGAGCTTCTATCCAGAAGAAATTTCTTCCATGGTTTTAACCAAAATGAAGGAAATTGCAGAAGCATACCTTGGGAAGGTAAGGCATATGACTTGAGCCAAATCTAACAAATTGTTCTGCAGGTGTGAGGTCATCAAAACCTAAAACACAATTTTTGTTTGCTTTTTTTCCTCCAGACTGTTACTAATGCTGTAGTCACTGTACCAGCCTATTTCAATGACTCCCAGCGCCAGGCCACAAAAGATGCTGGAACCATTGCAGGGCTCAATGTGCTGCGAATTATCAATGAGCCGACAGCTGCTGCTATAGCCTATGGTCTGGACAAGAAGGTATGCTGTGGTGTGACAAGTCTCTGGAACCACTAAAACTGCTAACCTTAGTGGTAGGAAACAAATTAAATTGTGAAAAATCAATTTTCTCTTTCAGGTTGGTGCTGAAAGGAATGTTCTTATCTTTGACCTTGGAGGTGGCACCTTCGATGTGTCCATTCTAACTATTGAAGATGGCATCTTTGAGGTGAAATCCACTGCAGGTGACACTCACCTGGGTGGAGAAGACTTTGACAACCGCATGGTCAACCACTTCATTGCTGAGTTCAAGCGCAAGCACAAGAAAGACATCAGTGAGAACAAGAGAGCAGTTCGTCGCCTTCGCACCGCGTGCGAACGTGCGAAGCGTACCCTGTCGTCCAGCACACAGGCCAGTATTGAAATTGATTCTCTCTATGAGGGCATTGACTTCTACACATCTATCACCAGAGCTCGCTTTGAAGAGCTGAATGCCGACCTGTTCCGTGGCACCCTGGATCCTGTGGAGAAGGCTCTGCGGGATGCCAAACTAGACAAATCGCAGATCCATGACATCGTGCTGGTTGGCGGCTCTACTCGTATCCCAAAGATTCAGAAACTCCTGCAGGATTTCTTCAATGGCAAAGAGCTGAACAAGAGCATCAATCCTGATGAAGCTGTAGCTTATGGTGCAGGTAATCTTAGCTGCCACAATTTAAATGTCTTAACCTCTGTTCTCCGTGCCAAAAAGTGGGGTGGGTTTCTTAGTAAACTGGGCCCTGTGTGAGCTAATGTCTCAGAGCAGTGCTGGTGTGGGTGCTAGATGTGCTGGAGTTGGTACTGCTTCTCAGAGCAGTAAGAAGTTACTTTGACTTGCAATGATGAATCCGGTTCCAAAGCCATTCGTAGTTTCCACCAGAAGTCTACTAATGATGGCCAAAACCTTCCTTGGATGTCTGAGCGAGCTATGGGGTTAACTACAGCATGTGGTTGGTCTGTTCCAAGGCTCTTAATGTCTTGCTTTCTTTGCCTAGCTGTTCAAGCTGCTATTCTGTCTGGAGACAAGTCTGAGAACGTCCAGGATCTGCTCCTGCTGGATGTGACTCCCCTGTCTCTTGGTATTGAGACTGCTGGAGGTGTCATGACGGTCCTGATCAAGCGGAACACCACCATCCCCACCAAGCAGACACAGACATTCACTACGTACTCCGACAACCAGCCTGGTGTGCTGATCCAGGTAGGCGAGCAACACTGAGGTGCACTTGGTCCTAAGACCCTGTCAAAATTCTGAGTAGCTAACTTGTTAGGGGAACTAACAACTTAACCTGGTTGCAATGATGAAAGTGACTCCAAAGCCATTCGTAGTTTCCACCAGAAGTCGAAAGACTGATGTTGGTCCAAGCACCTTCCTTGGATGTCTGAGCGACCGAGTCACAGGCTAAGCTCCTGTTGAAACTTGATGTGGACAAATCTGATGTATCTGTTGGTTGTTCCACTAGGTGTATGAAGGGGAACGTGCGATGACCAAGGACAACAACTTGCTGGGCAAGTTTGAGCTGACCGGTATTCCCCCTGCTCCCAGAGGTGTACCTCAGATTGAAGTAACCTTCGATATCGATGCCAATGGCATCCTGAACGTGTCTGCTGTGGATAAGAGCACTGGCAAGGAAAACAAGATCACGATAACAAATGACAAAGGTAAACACCATGTTTCTGAGGGTAGGAGGCTGGCAAGCTGACTGCAGTGATGTCAAAGCTCTTAGAGATTTACTAAATTTACTAAATCTTGGTTATTAATGCACATGCCAGCTTTATCAAAAGTTGGATATAAATGTGCACAGCCCTGGATGTTCAGTGCAGTAATCTGTAAATCTTGAAGCCCATGAATCCATGGGTGGTCTTACACTGCCTACGTGACCAAGTTAACTCGGGTAACTGTAGAAGTTGTAAAATAAAGATGCAGGGGGTTGGTAATTCTCCACCAGAAGTAATGTGAAATGCGTGCTGTGTTCTGCAGGCCGGCTGAGCAAGGAAGACATTGAGCGGATGGTTCAGGAAGCAGAGAAATACAAAGCGGAAGATGAGAAGCAGCGTGACAAAGTGTCTTCTAAGAACTCCCTGGAGTCCTATGCATTCAACATGAAAGCTACTGTTGAAGATGAGAAGCTCCAGGGCAAGATCTCTGATGAGGACAAACAGAAAATCCTGGACAAATGCAATGAAATCATCAACTGGCTGGACAAGAACCAGGTATGTTGTACTGCTCGGTCAGTGCTAGCTACAAAGACAGCTCAGGTGGAAGAGAACTACTGGTTGCAGTGATGAAAGTGACTCCAAAGCCATTCGTAGTTTCCACTAGAAGTCGAAAGACTAATGTTAGTCCAAGTACCTTCCTTGGATGTCTGAGCGACCACAGCTAGTGAGAATCAGCTTTCTCTTCCTCCTCATTGAGGCTAATTAGTTGACAAATAATGACCTTCTGTAGTTAAAGCAGAAATACTGACACCTACTCCAGTGCTGGTGATGTGAAGGGTGAGCTTGTTTTTCAGATGGGGCTGTTAAGTTGGCACTAGATGCCTTGGGTATGGTGAGAGCAGTGGGTGTTGAGCTCTCTCTCTCTTTCAGACGGCTGAGAAGGAGGAGTTCGAGCACCAGCAGAAGGAGCTGGAGAAGGTGTGCAACCCCATCATCACCAAGCTGTACCAGAGCGCAGGAGGGATGCCTGGAGGAATGCCTGGGGGCTTCCCTGGTGGTGGAGCTCCTCCATCTGGTGGTGCTTCTTCTGGACCAACCATCGAGGAGGTGGATTAAAGATGCTGGGAAGTGCATTCCACTAGCAGTTAGTGTTGGAGAACCCCTGCTGGGGGTCAGAGTGAAGGACCCAAACCTGTAGGCACATCTGGTTGTATTGCCAGATTACAACTCCATAACTGAGCTGCTGTAAAAATAAATAAAGAAATTTTCTGGGCATTTTAAATACTTGAACATGTGCACAGGAGCGGAGATTAATACCATTGCACTTTACAGTACTGTAAACAAGTGGAAATGCAATTCATGTCCTAAGGAATAAAAACTATTTAATGGGCATCACAAGGCTTCTCTGAGTTCTTCTATGTTGATGTGGGTGTCAAAAGAGTTGGGAGAGAAAACTGATCAATGTTTTCATATGTTGGGCTAGTAAGAGTTTGCTTCTAGCTTGAGTCACAAGGGTTAAAAAACAGTTTCAGAGACTTAAAGACTGGAGTGAGTTACAAACTAGACATGGTTGGTGGCAGTAATTTTTTTTCCAAGTTCAAGGCTGGTATCAAACCCCATGAGCTATGGAAAAGCATAAAGTTTTTTGTGTTCAAAGGCTATAGAGCTGCACCATCCTAAAAACATCAGTGAAATAATTAGATGTATCACTTTCTCACCCAGTTTCTCATCTCCCAGCTGAAAAAGCAGTGGCCAGCCTGAAGTGGAGGGTGGTAGACCACCATAGGTGGGCTGGAGCTAGATGGAGTAGGGGTTTAAAGAGGTTGGTGTAGAAGGGGGGGGTTGTGCAGCACTGCACCACCCAAGGAGAGAGGCTGTTAACTTGTGTGTGGATTTGCATAATGGCTGCATGACAAAGATAAGCCTCTAGTAAGGAAGGGTTCACAACCTGAGTGAGCTTGCAGGAAGTCTGGCAGCATTTTAAGAGAATTGGTTTTAGAGCCTGCTTATACCTACCCCACAGCAGCAAAAATCTTCTTTTCCTTAATAGATACAAAAAATAGATACAAAAAAGTCTTTGATTCTTGCAGTGTTTCTCAGCTCAAAGATCCCCAACCCCCACTCCTAGGGGGAAGTCGTGGGATTGCTTATCATTTAGAGAAGTGGTGGCTGTGCTGGGGAGGTGGCTTTGTGTTGTCTCCATGAGTCAGATCAGGGCTGGGGGTGACTCAAACAAAACAGTGGGATAAGAAAAGCCCAAGTCAGTTATTCAGTTTTGGACTGCAGTTTTATTGTGCGGCCTTGTATAACAGCGCTGCGGGGTTCAGGGCTGTACCCTTCAGTACTGATTATTTTTTAACTAGGTTCTTAAGGAGTGACAACACTTCTCTCCCTGATCAACCCCTTTCTCAACATCGGGGAAGAATTTGGTTTATTTTTCAGCAGTGCTTACCCAAAGGGGAAGAAGAAGGGGCCGATAGCCTCGTATTCCTATCGCTGCCGGTGGAGTGCTGCTGCCTGGCCGGTGGGTTCGTGCTCGGCTGCCAGCGGAGGAGCAGCAAGGGCACTTCTAACAGGTGCGAGGCTCCATGTGTGGTCGTAGCAGGCATCTTCCTGTTCACATAAGGACATTTCAGATCCCTTTTGGGATTGGCAGGCTTGCAAAAGGGAGGCTGATGTTGATAATACGCAAGGAAGGAGCTGCGGGATCTGGGTGTTGGCCCTGATGTCCCTGTCACCTCTGAGTGGTGGCTTAGCTCTGGTGCCACACCTCACGGTCACCGCTTACTTTCCTGCTCGCAGTGCCAGCGGCGCTGCTCCAGGTGGAGTTTGCTCTGAGGAGTGGTAATTTTCATTGGGGCACGCCTGCAGTCCTTAAAAATCATCAGTAGGCAATTAAAATCTCCTAATAGTAATTGAGGAGTAATTGATGTACTAATTAACCTCGCCCACAAAATAGGGGGGGAAAAGCACCGAGCTCTCTGATTAGTATGAAACTCCATCACCTGGACACACTTTTGACTGGGATGAGGGTTTGCTTTAAGAACAGGTGGCGGGGGGGGGGCAGTGAGCCTGGTTACACAGGGTGCCTTGCTGGGTTTCAGCCACCAGATGTCAGTAGATGCCTGCAAAATCTCAAAAAATCACCAGTTTTCCAGGGGGATTAAATGAAATCTCACAAAATGCTTTTATTCAAGAGGAAACGTTGACTTCACCAGGGAGTTAGGACGGGGGGACATGCGAGAGTAAGGGCTACAGATGAAGTTTGCAGTCACACCAGCACGTGGAGCAGGGTACAGGCAGGTTTAGTGGATTGAATTAATACAGAGTCAAACTGGTGAGATTTTTGTATTCATAAAAAGGGCTTGACAACAAAGCCTGAAGGTTTGTGGGTGCAAAACAGGGGAAAGGTTTTTAGGTTAATGGGTGGGTAACTGAAGAACAGAGCAGAGTCGGGGTGATGAAAGAAGTCTTTTCCCTTTCTGCCTGCTGCAAGCATTTCTCGGTTAGGTGATGATGGGGTAATGGGGTGCTGCAAACGCAGCGAGCACCTACACGGCTTTAATTTGTGCAGCTCCACGTGTGCCAGGTATCTGGCTTCACTTTCTGCCCCAGTGAGCGAGGTCTGTCTCTGCAGGTGCAAAGAGGCAGCCGCACCGTGTCTGATGGCGGTAGCGGAGCTCTGCAGAAGCAAACCCCACGTTCAGGTCCCCACCTTCCCTAAATAACAAGTTTTACAGCAGAGCTGCCATTGCGATGCCTTTACCACCCGTTGTGCTCTGAGCACTGTGGCTTAAGAGCTGCCAATGAAGTCCAGCTGAACAGCCTTGCACTGACCAGTGTTGTCTGTCTTAGAAGGCAAATCAAATCTCCTGGTAAACAGGCATAAGGGAAAATTTGTAATTGGTACTTCAACAGTAGAGGCTGAATTTGGCTCTGCTGAGGAGGAGGAACCTTCAGTTCCCTTGCAGGTAACACAAGCACGCTGCACAGCCAGTTCATGAGACAGGAATTAGCACCAGTATTTTGGTTTTACAGGCTCTGAGGTCTGCTTGGGCGCTGCAGGCTGCCTTCTGGGCGCACTCAGCAGGGTAAATGAAATCTCTCCTTTTCGAAGTGTCTCGTGCTATGGGAGCCAGGCTCAGTTTATTTCCTACACACACTGCAAAATGCAAAGAAAGGGAGATCTGAAGAAGCTTTCACAGTTTCTTGAAGGAGAAAGCACTATCGAAAGACAGTTTTATTGGGGTTAACCACTCACAGGTTTTGCAATTAAACCTAGGTTTTTAAGCTGCAATAGCCTTAAGGATAATTAACCAAGCTGTGCTAAAATTTCTTGCCTTGGGGAAGAGGGAACTCTCTTACCCCCAGCAATTGCAAGGGTGTTGTTAGCTCTTTGAGATAATCCTTAGGAACACACACAGAAAAAAAAGCACCCGAAGAAAAGGGAGAGCTGAGTGTTTGGTGCTGGCCACGCTGGGTGTAAGGAGGGGGCACAAAAGAGAGCTCTGACTTGAGACTACCGCTGTAGCTGGGTCTGCTGCAAAGGCAAACTGCGGCTACACCAGGAGACCAAGCAGCAGCTCAGCGCCGAGCCTCAGTACTTGTCTCCTCTCCTTGGTCAAGTGCCTGTTTGTTCATCGCACGATTGACTCCGTGGCTGTTTTGTTCAGGCTGAAAGGCAGGAGCGCTTGCTGGAGGAGGTAGTCAATGCAGAGGTCCTGGGGCCTCGAGCAAGCGAGGATTAATGGGTTTGCTGCCTTCGAGCTGCGCGCCCAAGTCAGCGCCGAATGCGGGCTCTTGCGGCGGCCACCTTGGGCCAGCATTTGCCTGGGCTCGAGGGGTGGGAACACCCGGCGCTCTTTTACCAGACCCAGCAGGAAATAAAGCAGAGCTCTGGGCATGTCCTCATGAGTCTCATGTAACGTGTCAGGTCCCTTGGCACACCAAAGCGACAAAGGAGCAGCCAAACCTGGTGTCTGGAGCAAGGTACAGACACACCTGGTTGGGAATCTCTGCCCCTTCACTGGATTTATTAATAACACTGCCTTTAATCAGCTGCCCTCCCTGCAGCTCTCCTTCTCCCCTCAAGCTCTTCTTCCACTACCCCATATCATCATTGTTCCTTTCCTGTTGATTTTCCAGCAATGCCTAATTCTATTATTCGGAATGATTTCCCACCGGGCGGTAGTTTATTTCTGTCATCAAATCTCTGATGAAATCTTTAGACATGAAATATTTAGCCCGATCCCAACAAATCGCACATAGTGTTAACGTGTCACAAGCTGCCTGGAGACAGCATTAGGCTGTAATTTGAAAGCGAGTGAAGTGATAATGCCATGCGCACTTCTTTTGTGAGCGTGCATTAATGCATCTTTTGCCAGGGCTGGTCATTGACAGCAAATCGACTCACACTAATAGTATGCAGGAGGGTGGCAAAATTGGGGGTGATGCAGAAAATAAAGCATATTGACCAGCCAACTGCAGCGCCTCAGTAGCCTTTAATCTATTATTGCCCTTGATGGGGATGTTTTAATGCAACTTTACTGTCAATCGCATTTATAGTCACACACTCCGCCTGCTGGGGAGCACTGTGAAAATGGCAGAACTTGGCTCATGCTGTTGCTTAGAGCTCATAGGTATTGATTGTGGCTGGGCTCAGGAGTCTGAGTTATAATTATTTCATTAAACCATTTAATGGTTATCAAATATGAACCCTTCTCCGGCTCCATTTAGGAACTGCAGCGCGCTCTAAGTTTTATTGTTAATCCATGTTGATCTCATTTTTCTTAAATTGTCTGAGGCTCCCAAGTGGCCCCCGTTCCCCCGCTGCGGCTCTCTGTGCATCGATCCCGGCGGAGCCGCTCTCCCAACGCTGGACTGGGAGCCCCAGGAGGGGGACTATGGGTGGGTGGGATCGCAGTGCAGTGAGAGACCCTGTGCCAGCACGGACAGCCCGGTCCCTTCCTGAGCTGCTGGTGCGATGGCGGAGTCACACAATTTGCTGATGGGGAAGGAAGGAGCGTGATTGGCCTCGGTCTCCGCCCTTCTGGGGGGCGTTTCGTGCCTTGGTGTCCCCATGCCTCGGTGTCCCCATTGCTAAAATGCACCTACATGCTTTTCATGTGAGGTTTAGGGGGGAAAAGGGCCAATTCTTAAGACCCAAATCCTCCTTCAAAGCTCCTGCCTGGAACAGAGGGAGGACATTCCCCTTGCAAATAATTCCTGATTTTTTTAATGACAATGAGAATAATTATGCTGTTTTTCTTGTGTAACTGCAGTACGGCTGTGCTCCACTTGGCCCCAAGTGCTCGAGGCAGCCTTCAGAGCACAGTGGGCAAATCACCACCTGGTGCTGAATCCCTGGTGCTGAGCATCAGCCTCCCTTCCTGGGCACGTTATCCTCAGGCTGGCAGGAAGGAGGCCGCTAGCAGAGGAGGCCAGCGGCAGCCGGGGACACCTCATGTCCCTCTGCGGGCACCCAAGGGACCCGGCGGTTCTGGGGAGGGTTTGAATCCCATAGCTGGAAAGCTCTGCAGGAATCCAAGGAGCTGTAAACGTCCCAGGGATTCCCATCACTGCTTCTGCCCTCTCTCATGCCCAAGTGCCTTCAAAGTCACGCAGCCCTCACCATTAAAACGTGGAAAAACTGGGGGAAATGGGGTCTAGGGGGATAGGGGGGCTCTGAGGCAGCACCTCGGCATGCATTTGTATTCAGGGACCATTGAGAGCCTGTGTTCGTTGGCACCTTTTCATTAAAACCCTGGATGCTCTGGAAAAGCTATATCTTAATTTGAACAAACTGATTCCTTTCTTCCGCGGGCAGGCGATACAGTTTGTGCAGAGTCCTTTATCAGTATTCTGTGCTGCCTTCCAGCAGCTGCTCATTTTATGTTGCCTCAACCTGTGCTGACCTCATTTTCTATCACAGAGCAGTGAAGGATTTGGTAAAAATTAGTTATATTAGTAGCTCCCGATACAGCCAGTTTATTTGTGATATGACAAATATTTCAGCCATTAGGATCTTTCCATCTCTTAGCAGCTTAAATGCACTCACTTATATTCCAAATCACTGCTTAATTTAAAAGCCTATTTGTCTAGATTGTTGCAGGCACGGAAGAAGATGCAGAACACTTACCCTTTCAGATAGGACTGGAGCAGGGCTGGAGGCGTGCTGGTGATTGGATCTCCCGCTCCATAACTTTACACCCGCAGACCGATCGCTCGGCGCCGGGCAGAAGCACACCAATTCCACGGAGGGAGGTGCTGAGGGAGGCCGCTGCCTGCCCTCTCCCTGCCGTGCAGCCGTGCCTCAGTTTCCCCACCTGCCCTGGCGGGACGTGGAAGGCACCCGCTGGCTTTTTTGGGAACGCCGTGTGTGCGAGTCACTGCAAGGCTGCAGAAGGACAGGGGGCTACGAAGCCACCCCTGGCGGTCACTTGGAGGTTTTTAGTTCCCGCTAAATCTCTCTTACTTCCAGCTCTTGGCTGTTTGCAAGAGGCTGTAGCTCCATGGCAGGAGGTATTTGGTGTTTTGACACTTGTAGCGGGGGCTTTCACATTTCCCATGACCTGACCGCTTCTGAAAAGTCCATAAACTCGTGGTGATGCCTGACTTCTTCGGCCTTGTCGGCCTCCTGACTCCATCCTAAGGTTTGGGGAGGGGGAGAGGGAACAGCAGGAGTTCAGGGTGATTCCCGCTCAGCCAGGTCACTGCTCCAGGCTTTTTCCACACACAGGATGCCCAAATACTTCTAGGGGACACACACCTCAGCTGTGAGGGGTAACACCAGGCACACCTCCAGGGCTGCTTTCAGGAACTCCTTTTCTCTTGGGAAGAGCACAACAAAATGCCCCGAGCTGCCTCTGCTCCCTCCTTCCCTGTGCTCCCCTGGGCAACTTCTCGATTCTCCTCTGGCATTTTTCTACCACTGAACACCAGCAGCAAGCATGTGTGCCTTGGGACCAGCAGAGGGGCAGGGGGGTCTCCACCAGGCCCTTCCCCAGCTGCAGGAGCAGATTTCTGCCCCCATAACGCACCCACCGGGCAGCCTCCAGTACCAGCTCCTTAATGGACATGTTCAAATTCACGGGCAGCAGCTGTTTAGAGCTAGAAAAAGGGAACGCCATCAAAGTCTTTGTTGTTTTTGTCAAAAAGACGAGTTTCCATACAACCATTTTTGAGAAATCTGCCATCAGGTTGCTTGCTGCGTTTGCTGCTTTTTCTGCCCACCCCACTTCCCTGCCG
The DNA here is from genome assembly GCF_013377495.2 of Cygnus atratus. Taxonomy (NCBI): domain Eukaryota; kingdom Metazoa; phylum Chordata; class Aves; order Anseriformes; family Anatidae; genus Cygnus; species Cygnus atratus. Next base: position 3,890,039 of record NC_066383.1, read on the forward strand.
GGCTGCAAACCTGCCCCGAGCATCCTGCATGCTCAGGGTTCCCTGCCCCTATTAGCTACACGGCGCATTTCCCTTTGGCTTTTTGGGGTGAGACTCAAAGGCTGCAGCTCTGAGACAATTTGCAGGGAGCGGGGAGGCACAGGTTGATGCAATTAAAGGGTTCCTCCCTGGCTCTGTCAAGGGGCAAGTCCACATCTTCACCTGGGGAATATGTGTTGCTGCCTAGCCTGGTCCTGGTTAGGTGCTGGTGGCTCTGCACCACACCTGGTGGCTTTGTAGGACACACAATGCTTGATTTTGTGAAGTGCAGAGCAATGGGAACCGCAGGAATTCAGCAGGCGATCGCTGGAGGTGGTGCTTGCTCTGGAGGGAAGGGTTTTGCTCAAGTTCTTGGTCTGTTTGGCAGAGCAGGCTTCGTGGTTGTGAAGAAGAAAGAAAAGGAATTGCAATGTGAAATACTGCTCACACACAATCACTGCTGTTGATTGTGTCAGCTGGGATGTTTGACATCTTCTCTGAAGGTAAATCATTTATAAAAATGTATCCTATTTTACAGTAGGTTATGGCAAAGATTCTGGGTAACAATAATTATCCTAAGGCTACACAGCCTTAGGATATTCTTAGGATTTAGGAAATTCTCCTGCATCTTTCACAACTAAGGAGTCATGATGGAAACGCATTTAATTGCTAGAAACCCCCCTGGCAAAACCGGAGCAAACTGTAATTCTTGCTTAGTTTCACTATTCAACTTGCAAGACTCTAGGAGTTCAGATGCTGATGGAAGTGTATCGATTTTCCCCTATATTTAATGCTTCCAAAAAAATTCTCAACAAAAAGACCCAACCCACCTCCTGTGATGCAAGTCCCATGGTTCCAATTAAAATCACCTGTTAACTTAAAAAGGTCTCTTTTTAAAAAGGGTTTAAAAGATTTTCATTTAATTGACTCAATGTAAAATGCCCTTTACAATTACCAATATAAACTACTTGTTTCCCACTGAGTAAGACCCAATTTGAGATGTTTATCAAGACTTTGCACTCTTTCCACTCTTCATACTGAGTTCTTAAATTCCTTATTGACAGCCTGCATCTGTCAGCAATGGATATTTTTAGTTTGTTGCAAGAAAGCTTTTAAAAGGTTGTAATGGCTTGATTTTGTCTCTGTGGTCTCAGGCGATAAATCAGCTCTGAACGGCCTCGTAAGTGTGGGCAGCGCCGGGTGCCCTTTATTTCAGAAACAATTTAGACGTGATTTAACAAATTTCTTTTTGCCTTCCTCTGAGTATTGCCATGAAGGTAGTGTTGTTCGGCGCCAGGACTACACCGCTCATTTGTCTCGACTTTTTTTTCTTGGATGGTTTTTGTTGTCCCATGCCCTGGGACGGGTCCCAGTCCCCATAGCCCCCCTAAATTTGGGCAGAAAGGGCCCAGAAGCGACCCCCCGGGGGGAGATCAAGAGGCAGAGGGGAGAAAGAGAAGGGTTGTGACACAGGGCTTGGGAATGGAAGCCCACCTTGGAGGAGGGGGCTCGGGGCTCCCCCTGGAGCCTTACCCTGGGGAAAGGCAGTGGCTTGGCCCTGGCAGCGGCCACCAGGAGCCCAAGGAGGTGCCCCCATACGTCACGGTGTCCCTTCCCACAGCCCCCATGCCCACGTGTGCCTCCCTTCGAGCGGAGGCTCGGCCCTGGGAAGGCCTCGACCCCAGCCTTGTGGCCTTGGAGGCTATTACCACCCTTCTGCATCTCTTGGAGGCTCCTAACAGGAATGGGGTTGCCTGGGGGGGGGGGGGGGCACTTTCCCAACCCATCCTGCTTGTTCCCACCTGAGGGCAAAGTGCATGCCCCGGGGGCAAGAGACTGGCCGGCCTCCACCCACAGCGAGGCAGAAGCCGGCAGCATGGCCCTTCCCTTTCGCCTTTCCCTTTCCCCTTTCCCTTCCCCGGGCAGGCTGTGGGTGCCCCGTCCCCCTGCCCATCGCTTTTCTGCACCTGGGGAAACTGAGGCTCAGCCGGAGGCCGGTGCTGGTCCCGCTGTGCCTCCTCTCACCGCTGACCAGGCCATGTTGTTTGTGGGGTCACCCAGTGTGCCCACCACCCAGCCCAGCTTCCTAGCCTGGCCTTGCTGCTGACGGAGCAGCCTCCCAAATTACCCTAATTACAGTTTCGCGAGCAGAGAGTTTGTTTCCGCACTTTCAATCAAAAATGTTGCCGTGCCAGGGGAGAGAAGATGTCAGCCTCCAGCCCCTAACGCAGACATGATGATTACAAACCACAACAGGTTAAAGTGTCCGACACAAAGGTGATAAATATGCTGTAATTATGGGTTATTGTAGGAGCTTAATTAGGATAGCTGTAATTAGCGTGTTTCTCCCTATCTTTGTTTAGCAGCTAACAAAATCGAATGGAAAATATTTTAATTTAAAAGCCCTTCTCAGCGTAGGGTTACTGGAAGAGACTTAATTGCTTGTTGATAACTATGAGGTGGAGAAATCACTTCTTTTGTGGCAGGAGCAACAAAAGCAAGGATATTTGCCAAAAAATAACACCCAGCAGGTTTAACCCTGGAATTTAGGTTTCAGTCCATGTTAAAACCTGGGAGCCTTTGCCTTAGGTTTGGTAAGGCTTAACTCACAAAGTGGCACCCAAACCTCCAGGGAAGGTCTCCCTGGGCTCGGGGCACCCCAGCCCCCTTTGGGGGCAGCTGACGGCCGGGCTCTGAGCTGGGTGTCTCTGGGTCTCCCTCTTCCCGGCAGACTTGGGGAGAAAATGGGGACAGATGTGGCAGGAGGCAGGTTCCTGGGTGTAGAGTAGCAGAACAGGGGCATGGAGAATGGTAGTTTTTGATTCGGGTGCCCAGGGACCAATTAAGTCCTTCTTCTGATCATATTTGAACTATTGGTGCCATCCGAGCCTCCTAAAAGCCCTGGGAGTGCCCCGGTGCAAGCGGTGTGAAAAGCCTTCTCTCTCCCTCGTGCGGGATCTCCAGCCTCTAAGCAAGGAAAAAGTACAGCCCTGCTCAGTTTCCTTAAGCAAAATAACCCAAGTCCCCGGCTCCTGCTCCTTTTTGGGAACAGGGCACAACCCGTATTGAAGACACCAGGATTTAGGGGCATTGCAGTTTTTAAAGAAACCCCTCCTGCTAGCATCCCTGTGGATTAGGTTGCTCATTTACTGGGCTTGAAAACATTTTCCTGTTCACAAGCTAAACAGATGAGACTCCAAGATTCCTCTCTTTCTTGTTCATTTAGGGGTGAAAAATTGCCAGCAAGAATTCAATTAGCATCATATCTGCTTAGCCCGGGCTGCACTGAGGGCCTTGCTATACCCATACTTTCACTGCATCGTCTTCACAATAGCAGCATCTGCTTTATTATTAGTTGCCTAATTGGTTCTGACATGCCCAGTTATTATATGGTAACAATGTCCTCTAGGGTGAATAGTTAGAGGAAATGGAGGGGCAGGAACAAAGATGTTTTTCTTCTGTTTCTTGGTTCTCCTTTCAGAATTAAAAGCTGTGGCTGACCTTAGGCACAGAAAGGTCCCTAACTTCTGGACCTAACTTACTTGCAAGTGCTGGTGGCAAATATTCTTCTGAGTCTTTTTCTTTTTTTATATAATTAATTTGAAAATGCATATTCAAGAATACCAGGAAGGCTTCTAAATTGTTTGGAAAGAGGTTGATGTGCTACATGAAAATAAAAGTTGCCTCTTTTTGCCTGATGAGGCAAGCTTGGTGGGCTTGGTAGTGGCAGACAGCATCTTTCGTGAGCTCAGGGGATAAAATTACGAAACACCGACACCCTTTGAAGCTCATACATCTTTTCTCAAAGGCCTTCATACAAAATTTGAAGCCATTGGTTCTTTGGTCAGGGTATGAGGTCAGAAGTAAGATATTGCTATAGGAATTGTAAAAATATCCTGACTTTTCCTTCTAAGAAAATTGGCGTGTGTTGCTGCCATCCCTTCTTAAAGCCAAGCTGTTTGTACGACTGGACTATCATCTGGGTGGTTTTATCACCCTAAATTTAACAGTTTTATAATCTGGCTTGACTTAGAGCAAGGCCCAAACCTCCCTCTTGGCGTGCAAGGCACCCTTGTGCTCGGCGGTGTCTGTGCCTCTGGAGCTCTGGTTGTGCTGGCTGAGAGCAGGCACGTCCACAAAGCCTGTTTCCATGTCAGGCCATGTCTGTCCACACTCTATTATTTCCTGGCAGTGAAAAGCCTACTCCAGAGCCAACACACGTTGCCCTTCTTATTTTTGCTGCTGCAGAAGGGGAAGAAATCTTCCTTCTCCTCCTGACCCCTCCTGGAAACCTACTCTCCTGCGTGATGCTGCGAGCGCCTCTGTGCTCTGTGAGCATTGCCCGGGACAAGCTGAAGTGTTGGATTAGGGGAGAACTCACAGCAATGCAATGGTAAAAAGGTTCCTCTTGCGAAATAACCATGTGTGTCTCTCAGGGGAGCTGGTTCTAGATGGATTTACGCCTGTACCCCGGGCAGTCAACAGTGATGCTGTAGGGCCGCAGGCTCAAACTGCAAGGTCCTGGTGTGCACCCAGCCGGGTTCTGTCTCCTCTTTGCTTCCCCAGGCCTGCTATGGGGTCACACGTTGAGATTTGCACGATCCTTTGACATTTAGGTAAAGGAAGTAGGTGCCTGAGCTCGTGCCAAAACCACGTTCAAACCCCTCTGATCGCAGGCAGTGGCAGCTGCAGGGTGAGTGAGCCGAGCAGCAAGGCAGCACCTAGAATTTTGTCAGAGTCACTTATCAGGGAACATTAGGAGAACTTGTTACCCTAATTGAAACAAATACTTAAATAAAAATCAAGGCTTCGGGCATTAATGGATGCGCGTGTGGGAGAGGGATGAGCACACGAGTAACTCTGCTTCCTGTCCTTTTAGGATTGGATAGCAATAACCTTACAACGATGACAGCTAAATTAGAGAAGATGGCTTTCCATAATTTCTCCAAACAATCACTTAATGGGAGCGGTATAATTCCACGAAATAGGTGAATGGAGTACTGATCCATTTTATGGAACCATCAATAAACTAAACCTTGCCTGCTTTTAAGATTAAACTGAAAAAAAAAAAAAAAAAAAGCCCACAGGCAGGGAAAGGAGAAAGAGAGTATTTATCTTTACACATAAAATTTGTGTGCTAGTAAAGTGCAGGCAGTGACAGGAATTTCAATTATTTAATCAAAAAGAAAATGAAAGTGGCTTTAAGTGTTGTGATTTGAGCCAGTGAAATCTAATGTGGGCTCACATTGAATATGAGGAAAATGGGAAGAAAATTAAAGCTGCTCCTACTTAAATCATGTGGTTACAAATGGTAAATTAGTTTCTTGATGTTTTCATTTAAGTGTTTAAGTGGAAGGTTTTATTCTTAATGTAGTGTTGTGACACAGAATAAAAACCTTATCTGTCTCTATAGCTTTTTTTCTTCCCCCCTCCGTGCTTCTGCCTTAGAAGGCAAAAGGGGAAAAAGCTGCAGCAATATTAGACTGCTTTTGTTAAAATTGGGAGGCAATATGCTTTCACCACAAGCTCATTAAGGTAATAGATGAATAATGTCTATTAAAAATGCACTAGGCTAAATGAATTTAATGTGTGTTGGGAGGGAAATTGCATTTGCCAGAGGACACAAACTGGAAAATTCTCCTTTTTGTATTTATTTTGAAACTCAAGTACCGATCTCGGTTGGACAGAAATGCACGGACAAGCACACAAACATGTGTGCCTGCACCCCTATCGTATCTGGGACCCTGTCAGAAAGATGCTCGAGCTTATAATATTCTAAAATCCCCCCTTAGCTTGGAGGACGTTTTGTATGATATGTTGTTTCCCATAATTGTGCTGCTGTTTTCCTTCATTCAAGCTTATGGCTCTTGACCTGTTGGACTTTCAGGTTTAATTTTCCATGTGTAATAACAAATGGCAAACTAATTTGCGAAGACGGCTGCAGGCTGATGAATGCCAGGTCTTGATCCCCCTGAAGTCAACAGAAAACAAAAGCAGATTTTGGCAGAGAACGAATACATTCTTTGCATCGGTGAATCTTGTGATTACATTGTACTGATAATTTCTAATGTTGGCTTTGAAGAGCAGATAACATATTAATGGAAAAGGAAACCCCATAGCTCATTACTAAAAATGCTAGCTGAGTGAAAGCTAATTCAAGAACAGAAAAAAAACAAATTCACCTGTTCCATATATATGCAATCATAGCACGTTTCTGAGCCTGTGTAGTTTTCCATAACATTTCTCCCGGTCTAAAAAAATGCTTAATTCTGTATTTTTTTTTTTTTTTCTGAAATAGAAAGGTCTTGAAAAGTGTGTAAGATCCAAGCCTTTTTTGCGATCAAGAATGTGTTTAGCCCACTTGTGGGATCCTTTCGTATGCATGCAAGAAGCAACAGTGGTGGTGCAGTTCAGTTCAATTTCCCAGAAAGTTTCTCTTCTTCCTGTAGAAGCCCTTACTGGCCCTAAGGAAGGATTGAAGGTGATGCTAAAGCTCTGTCCTGTCGCTGGCCAGGCTCCCTGTGTCCCCTGGAGGGGCCTCGCTTGCTCAGGAGCCTGCCGAGAGCATCCCCGCTGCCATAGCCCATCCCGCAGCTTCTTTGGGCGCAGGGGGAAACTGGAGGGTGATCCCTGATTTCTTTTGGCATTAAAAACCACTTCCAGCTTCTAACCCAGGTGGGTTTCCTCACCTACTGCTGAAACCTTTGCAGTCCTCGTGGTAGCCTCCTGTGAGCAAAATTTGGGCCATTTGCTTTTGCTGCCCACAGACCCCCAGGAGGCAGGCAGACAGCGTTTGGGAGAGAGCGAGGTCGGTGGCTTCAGAAATTAAGCTCACGCTGCACTAATGAAGCTACTCTCCTCTATTCAGCCACCTGTTTATGAAACATTTTTGAAAAGTGTATGTTTGAGACCGCTAATTGTCCAACTAACTTCATTGAAACTGGCTGATATGTTAAAACCTTACTTTGGTAAGCAGACAAAAGAGAGTTAGAGAAGGATGTACAAGGTTTCTTATTTTTATTTCTTTTTAGCAGGAAATCGTATTAAAATAAAATACCAAAATGAGCGAGGAAGAACTGGACTGAATCCAATAAACTAAATAAATTGAACGCATTTTTGAAGTGTGGAAAAATCATGCAAATATTATCGTACTAATTTATTATGATGCACCTGTCCACATCATTTCTTGTTTCAGATGACTTAGAGCATTTTAGTATTTCCAGTTTAAAATAATATTGACAAATGTGAGAAAGAGTTTTTAACATTAGACAATATTATATTACATCATATCGCCATTTGAATACCTCATCCTTGGAAATGTACAAAATGCCATTTCAAAATGTAATTTCCAGTTTTAAAGCATTATTTGAAGATGCATTTGCTGGACGCTGACTAGATTCTATCTTTTTTTTCCCCCAGACCTGTCATCCACTTCTGGAGTGCTTAAAATAAAGTGCACAGATACAGAGTAAGCTGAAACAGTCAAGAAGCAATATAATACAAAAATGTTTCGAGTAAAGTGTGTTACTCAGATCTTTCTAAAGTACATTTCTCCCTTTATTCTGAAGGCCACAGCACAGACAACTCTGACTAATGCAAGTAATGGAACCAATCTCTTCCTTTGATCATCAAAAAGGTTATCTTTTTTGTAAACTAGGTCCAACTAGTTTTGCAATCTGGTTGGAGCAAACATGAAAGAAATAGGTTTAATTATCTTTCAATAAAGCATGATTTCTTTTCTTTTAGCAAAATGATTGGCTAAGGCAGCATCAGTTTGCGACTGTCGCTGTGCGTGTGACACGTAGTGTGCGAGATGTATGTAATGCATGGCATTTGTGTGCATCTTGTGTCTCATCATGAGATGATATAACAATTTGTGCATTAAAACCAGGAGGAAAAACTAAGCCAGGATGTTGAGACTTGTCCTAAGTGATGTGTAAAATCTAGTGTCTAGAAGAGATTGATCTTTTAACTGAAGGCTGAATCGTATTTAAAAAAGCTTAGTGCCGAGTTTGTAAATAGTCTCAGATTTTCAATGGAGCTAGTCAGAATATAAATACAGAAGAGTGCAGATGCTTGCTGGAGATATAGAGAAGAGAGGAAGCTGCTCATTCACTCTATTTATATACAAGAATTTCCTGTGTATACATCAAAATGGATCAAACATAGTTTTAAGTGTTAGAAAACTGGTATTATTCCACTGGCTACCTAGGTCGGGTGTTTTTTATGGTTTGATATGGGAGTTACTGGATGAAACTCTGGCTTGTGTGATTCAGGAGGTCAGGTTGGGTGGCCATAATAGCTTTCTCTGACCTCACAGTGCATCATTTGTGTGCTTTTTATTTTTAAGACTTCAGAATGAGACACTTTAAAGTTGGAAAGTAAAGAATGGACTTGAAAAAATCAAAGCACCTGCGTCATTTAGATTTATGTGCTCCATTGGATTTTATAGAAGTTATACCTGACTTTCGCCAGCCTGAGACCAGACTTGGGATTATATATTCAAAGTATTCCTTTAAGAAGAAAAGGCATCTGAGGTTTTTGTGAGGTATTTGGAGCTACAGAAGCAGTATGACAAATAATCAGAGGAAAAACACAAAGAACAGTAGGAATACAATGGGAGTAAAATAAAGGTTGAATGGATAAGAAAGGGACAAGGGGGATTATCCTGCCCTGATGGTTAAAAGCAAGGATATGCAAGGTGCATATGCCACGAGACTAGGGAAACAAGGGAGGTTCTGAATCGTTACTGCAAAAAGGTGAATCAAAATGTTGAGCTGTGCATGTGATTGTTACACAGCCTGAATGAAAGAAAATGAATGAGCATTAATGTGCCAAAGGCAACAGCAAAGCAGGGGCAACAGCATTGAGAATGGATTTTTTGAGAGCAAAGGATTAACGGAGATCCCAAAGTACAGATGGTCATGGATGAAGTAATCACCTTCGCCTCGAGGGAATAAGCAATGCCCATGGGTTGGACACACGATGAGGAAGAATTGGTATGTAAACCAAATGAAGAGAAGATTAATTGAAAGCAGGTCCCTGGGAAACTTCCAAATCTCCCTCCCAATTTCTGTGTTTTGGAGTAATACAAATACACTGATGAAGTTGCATACAGATTTCAGATAATTAAACAGATTCAACAGATTCTAGCTCCTAGTAAGGGTCACTGCTCTGGGGGAAGTGTTTAGCCCTAACCTGTTGATGATAGTCTTTTCGTTCTCTTTATGTAGGTACCCTGTCATCAGAAAATATTCGGGATAATCAGATAATGAGGCAGATTTTCAGTACAGAGACAAAATTCTGGATTTAGGAACAAAATCCCCGAGCCCATGCAGCACTTCCATCCTCCCCTGTGCTTCTTACCCAGACCTGTAGCCCTGAAATTACTGCGATGTTGTTTGTGGGTAAATTCAGTGATTCTGTTAGGAACAGACACGTTTTTTAATTGGGGCACTGGAAATCTTGGGAAAAAAATAAATAATAACAGTCGGATTATTTATTTAGTTCCCATTCTGTCTTCTTTTCTTCATCTAGGCTACGAATAAGGGAATGTGCCTGTCCCTGGGCTGCAGGACAGCGTGTTTTGGGGTGGCAGTGCTCCTGAGCCTTTGAAGACCTGGCTGGGTCCCCCCCTGGTGCTGCAGTCAGCCCCTGCTGGGGGCTAAAATTGGTTTTGATGCTTCCTCCCCGCCTCCATCATCCCCATCACTCATTCCCAGTCCTGAGGCCTGCTTGTTTGAAGCATTTTGACCTCAAGGCTGATCCACCCGGCCCTCCTCCAACCTGGGCCCTGTCAGGGCACAAGGCGGGGCTGCTGACAGCAAAATGCTGCTGCGGGCCAGGCTGACACACTCCAGCCTCGTACACGGGTGCTGAGCAGGCCTCTGGTCTATAACTACTCTCTCACACTGTGTCTCTTCCCCTGGATTTTAAAAATCCTCAGGGATTCAATGTCAGCACGTAGGAGGCAGGGCCGGGCCCACACCAGGCGGGTGTTGGAGGCCTGCAGAGATGGAGAGGCCTGGACACAGGCGGGCTGGGTGTGGATGGGGAAAGCTCCTGGTGGCCACCAAAGTGCTTTTCCCCACACCATCACCCCCCAGGGAGCCCCCAGGCAGAGGCACCCCATGGTACAGGGTGGGATGCCTGCCTGAAGAATCACACAGTGAACATTCTCCATTAAGCCACGCGGTGTGTTCAAAGGCCCTCTCTCCGCGCTGTGTGTGTGGCTACTCAAACCGAGCTCTTCAGACCTCTTTCCCTCAGCCAGGCTCCCATTTTGATCATAGTGAGGCTGTCTGTTTTTAATTTAACCCTTCCTTTTTGAGTGGATTTGTCTTGAAAGGCATGAAAAGGCTGGGCTCCCAAGCTACCCTACCTCTTCAAGAGCCACAGGGAGGTAAGTGCATGTATTTTTAAACCGCACCAAATTTATCCTTAATGCACTGAAATAAAGCTAACATCAGTGCAGCTACACCAACCTTTTAAATGTCCCCCTAGGACTTAAGTCAAATTTCTTTTCCTCTGTAAAATTTTCCCATAATACCTTCAAATGATCTTAAGTGTGTAAATAACGGCAATGGGCATTTGTGTAAGCGCAGCACTTGTGTATGTTACTAAATTAGGAAAGGTGTGTGTGTGTATACATATTGGGGGGGGGGATATCTGTGTATCACTACTAGCAAAGTTTATAAAGCTCTTTGAGCCTGCAGAAATCCTTTTGTTGTATTGAAGAAACAACAAACGAGCTCCACAGGAGCGTGGCTACCTGGTTGCACAGACTTGTGCCTCTGGAGGAGGTCTGAAGTGTCGGGGCCTGCGGACTGAGACATTGCACACACCATAGGGTATTTGGGGGAGGATGTGAGAACATGGTGCCGAGAAGGAATTCTGTCCCCCCATGGGAAGGGAAGCACATGGTGAGTGAAGCAGCCTGCCCCATTGCTTCTCCCTGTCTTGCACAAAGCCCCTGGGTTGCGCTGAGCCTTGCTCTCTCTCCGAGGTGACCCCTCAGCTTCTCCCCAGGTTTGGGGCATTTTCTGCCTCAAAGGGGGACACTGCTCAGTTTAAGGGATGTGCTGAGGGGTCTCTCTGGAGACCCGATGCACCTGTGAATTCGGCAGCAAACGGGATCGTGCGTATGTGTGAAAGCCCAGAGGAACACCTGTGTGCGTATGTCTGCACGGACAGAAAAAGGGTGAATCTATGATCCTGGAGCTGCTCCCTGGGGTGCAAGGGTGCAACCGGGAGGGTTTGGGAGTGCAGGGGTGACAACCCTGTTGCTGGACACCTGTCACCACAGGGACCTGTAAGCATGGGCCAAAAGGAGAAAAACAGGTAAAAGGCTTGTGGGGTGAAGAGACTGCCCTGCCACCACCACCTGGAGGTGCCCAGCACCCAATTCCTGGTGTAAAAAGCCACAAAACAGTTACATGAAAATCACTGGTAGTGAGGATTGCAGTGCAGAGGTTCCCCCTTCCTAGGGTTACCTTCCTTCGGGGGGGGGGTTCTGCAGGCAGAGCACTATCGTCTCTGCTTTTGGCCCCCGAGTTAGCCCTGGGGAGATGCTGAAACTGTGACCCGACCTGGCTGAAGTATCACATCTTTAATCTTCTGAACCTTCTTAAAAAAAATTATCTCTCTCTGTATACATGACTGACGAGTAAAACCCCAGCCCTCCTGGAGAAGCAATCTCAGCTGATGAAATGGCCAGTCAAGCGGCTTACACGCCCCTGGCTGCGCTCCCTCCATTAACAGCCTGGGCATTGGCCCCGCTTCATCCTGTTAATTCATTTTCTTACTCATTTGCTCCTCAGAGAAAGTTGTCAGCCTGGTGTGTTTGCAAAACTGCCAGCACAAATCCTGGCCTGATATTAGAAGGGGAGGGGACACAGCAAGATGCATCGCTGTGGGGGGACGGGGATCTGTCCCTGTCCCTATCCCCATCCCTGTCCCCGTCCCCATCCGTGCTCCTGCCCGTTCAGCAGGCACCTGTCCATCTGTCTACTTTGTGTGTCGGTCGGTCGGTCGGTCTGTCTGTCTGTCCATCGCATAAGGGTGTGTGGGGAGCACACCGGTGCCTTCCCGCGTGGGGGCAATGCATGCAAAAAAGCAAAGCCTGTGACACGCGTTGCCTGCAGGCACCGAAAAACAAACAAACAAACAAACAAAAAAACAAACTACCACTAAAAATACAAAAACCCAGCACAGCCGCCTGTGGATTTGCCTGGGAATGCTCTCTGGTACCCCCGCTTGTGAGTTTTGGCCAAGTGCAACTGATGCTCTCAGTCGCACAGCTGAATATATAAAGATATTTATGTAGATATGTTTATACCTACACGTGGATGCAGCTGTATTTTAACAGCTACCGCGGCATTATAATTCCTTCATCATTTATAAAAGGAAATATAAGTCCTTTTTCCCTGCTCCCCCGTTTGCCGAGGCCGGGGGCTGCCGCCCCCCCCCCCCTCCTGCGCGCATCCTGCGCGCATCCTGCGCGCATCGGGGCCGCGCCCGGCGGGCACTGGGCGCACCCGCGCGGTTCTGCCCGGCAGCCGCGGCGAGGAGCCGGCACCGCCGGAAAAAGTCGGGCGCTCCGAGTTGGAGCTTCATTAAAAACAGGACGATTGCCATTTCTATTCTTTTAAAGGTTTTTTTTTTTTTTTTTCCTCATCTATTTACCATTTACCAGCTCATCCATATGGAAGACGCGGCTTACACTTCCTGGAGAACTGTACTTTTAGGACTAATTGATTCTGGTAATTAATTTGTTCTACCTGCTGGATCAGATGGAAATGCTGTCCGTGTGCCCAAGGATTAGCACTTGCCTTTCTAACATCTTTCTTAATTATCTAATAGCATGGGTTGCGCGAATTCTGGCTCTATTAGAACACTTTTACTATTAACGGTAGTGATTGGAATTGTGATGACAACTCGATTTCAACAAATTAGAGCTTAAAATCAGGAGATGAAGGAGAAGTGCCTTCTTTTAATTTCCCTGAGTTTAACATCAATAATTAGAGCAATTTTCTGAGATGCGAAGCGAAATTATCTCGGCTATGATGTGGTATATCACCCTCATTTTAGCAAATTGACTCCGGGGAAATGAATGTTACAGATTAGGGGGGAAAAAAGACAAACAGAGGAAAGACAGAACAAAAAAAAAAAAGGAAAAAAAAAAGAGAAAAACGAAGTGTTAGCACAACACAGAACGGGGAAAGGATGGGAACAAAACCCTGCTGGGACACAACCCGGGCAGGAAGGCACAAGGTGTGTGCGTGGGGCCAAGTTGGGAGCGGAGTGTGGGACAGCTCGGGAAAGCGCAACACCCCCAAAAATTTCGACGTTAAAAAAATAACAAACGGGAGTAAAAAGCCCAAAGGGAAACGACCCCCCCAGCCCCCCCCCCCCCCCCCCCCCCCCCCCCCCCCCCCCCCCCCCCCCCGGGGCTGAAAACTCCCCAAAGCCCCGCGCTGGGGCAGGGGCTGGGGGCGGCCGCGCTGCACGGGGCTGGATGCGCGGCCCCGCGGTGGTTCCGCGCCCCCTCCGCGGAGGCTGGGGGGTGCCGGGGGGGGCCGGGGGGCCGCCCCCTCCCACCATTGCTCCGCCCGAGAGCCCCTGCCCTGCGCCTCAAAGGCGCGCAGCGCCCCGCGCAGCGCAAAGCCAGCCGCCTCGCCTCCCCCGGCGCTTCCCGGCCGTTCCCCGCCTGGGGGAATTATTTCTTATCGGTGGTTTTTTTTTTTTTTTTTGGCCTTTTCTGGTCTTTTTTTTTTATTATTATTATTTATTTATTTGTTTGTTTGTTCGTGTGTTTGTCGTCGCCCTTAGTTTTGCTTCTTTCGCTTTGTCCCGGGACGCGCAGCCGGCCGCCCTCTCCCCCGCGGCAGCCAGCGCGCAGCCCGGCTCCGTCCCTTCCCCGCTGCCCAGCGAGGGGACGGCGGCGATGAACCTCAACTTCACCTCGCCCGTGCACCCCGTCTCCGCGCCCCGGCCCACCTCCTTCTTCATCGAGGACATCCTGCTGCACAAGCCCAAACCCTTGCGGGAGGTGCCCCCCGAGCACTTCCCCGGCTCCTTGGCCTCCCGCGTCCCCCTCTTGGACTATGGCTACCCCCTGATGCCCACCCCGACCCTGCTGGCGCCTCACGCGCACCCTGCCCTGCACAAGCCGGAGCATCACCACCACCACCCCTATTTCCTCACCGCCTCGGGTAAGTGCGGCGCTGGGCAGGGGGCACCCACCGAGCTCTGCCGTCGAGCCGGGTGGGAACGGAGCTCCCAGCCCCGGGAGCAGCGGGGACAAGAGGCACAGGGCTCCGGAGCCGTCTCCGTCCCGCTGCGGGGCTCCGCTCCGGATCCGGATCCGTCCCCGTCCCGCTGCCCGGCGGTTTCGGGGAGCCCCGGGCTTCGTTAGCGGGGAGAGGAGCCCCCGGCGCCGCCGCTTTTCGTTCCCTCGGTTAGCCGAGATCCGGAGCCCGGCGACCCCAGGATCTCCCGCCTGTTCGTTTTTTTCTTTTTCAATTATTTCTTTGGTTTTGGAGCGATAACATTTTATTTTTTTCCCCGCGCATCGCCCACTCCGGATGGGGTCCGGGCTTCGGTTTTCCACCTCCGACAGTACCGCTGGGGCCGTCCCGGGGCTGGGAGATGCTGGGAGAGACTGGGGGAGGCTGGAGGAGGCTGGAGGATGCTGGGGGCAGCCCCTTCCCGAGGCCGGTTCCCCGTTGGGGATGGAGAGACCCCGGCGAAGTTTTTTGGCCGGGCAGCCGGAGTTGCGCAGCGGAGTGGCCGCGGAGCAGCGCTCTGCCCCTGCCCGCCCCCCTCCCGGCCTTTTTCACGGCTCCCCCTCCTTGCCCTGGGTGCTTTTCGTTTGGGTTTAATCTCACGGAGGGCTCCCGTCCTCCTGCCGACCTCGCCGCGCTCTCTGCGGCGGGGAGGCTGCGGGCTGAGCCGGGGCGATGCGCTCGGCCAGGCAGAGCAGAAATAAAAAGAGAAACATCAATAATAAATAATAATAAAATTAGAAAAAAAAAATTAAAAGGCGGTGAAACGACCTCAGAAAACGAAATGTTGATATCCGGGTGGGGACGAGGCTCGGGGAAAGCCGCCCCCCAGCCTCCGCTGCCCTCCGGGGACGGCTCGGGCTGGCCGGCCGCAGCCCGGGTGTCCGCCGCGTGTCCCCCCAGGAGTGCCGGTGCCGGCCCTGTTCCAGCCCCACGCCGCCCCCGAGCTGCCCGGGAAGCACTGCCGCCGCCGCAAAGCCCGCACCGTCTTCTCCGACTCGCAGCTCTCCGGCCTGGAGAAGCGCTTCGAGATCCAGCGCTACCTCTCCACGCCCGAGCGGGTGGAGCTGGCCACGGCTCTCAGCCTCTCCGAGACCCAGGTACGGGGAGGCAGCAGCCTCCGGCGAGGCTGGCACCTCTCCCTTCCCCCCTGCAGCCTCCCCATTTCGTTTTTAATTTTGTTCTCTCTTTTCCACGCTTTTTATTTATTTTTTAAATCCTCCTCGCGCTCTCCTCCCCCAGGTGAAAACCTGGTTCCAGAACCGGCGGATGAAGCACAAAAAGCAGCTGCGGAAAACCCAAGACGACCCCAAAGGGGCTGGGGGCGAGGAGAGCCGGGGGCAGAGCTCCCCCGAGCCCGAGCTGCCCGAGGGGGCCGCCGCCGAGCCCCGCAAGGGCCCCCCCGGCCCCTTCCTGCTGCAGGACCCCGAGGACGAGGTGGACATCCTGGAGGACGGGGACCTCCTGGCCGCCCCCCACCGCCTCTAGGGCCGGCTTCGCCCAGCCCCGACCCCGCAAATCGCCCCTCGCCCCCCAGCCTCCAGTAGTGCCGGAGCCCAGGGGGATGGAGAGGGGGTGTTTCTGGATGGGGGAGGTGATTTGGGGAGGGGGGGGGACACACAGCACGACCCCTGCCCGCAGGGGTGAAGGCAGCGGGGGGCTCTGCGGAGCCTCCACGTACCCCCAGCGCCGCCCCAAACCTCAGCCTGGTGGGGAGAAAAAAAAAAAAAAAGCGACTTTCCATTTAAATTTTCCTTTCCCTTGGAAATATCGGACTTTTCCCCGTTCCCTGACTTTTCCTCGGTTTTCCAAGGAAAAAACGAGGGCACCGGGAGCGGCGGCCGGGGGTTGCCGCCCCCAGCCCCATAGGACCCCGCCGCCTCCCTCCGGAGCGCTGTGGGTCGGGTTTGGGTCCGGGCAGAGCTTCCAGGGAAGGCGTTTTGCTGGCCAAAAGAATTGTACAAACGCCCTGCCGAGATCCAGGTAAGCCAGAAGTTACCCTTGCTTTCCTTCCGAGCCGGGGAAGGGAAAGAGGGGGGCAGCAGGAACAACTCGGACCCGCCGGGGCTGCTCTCTGCTAGCAAGAAATATTCCGCAGCTCGGAGAGCCGCCGGCAGCGTGATTTCTTCACGGCTCCCAGGTGGGAATCACCTGCAGGATCTCTTTTTTTCCCCCTCCGAGAGCCCCGGACCTGGCTCTAGGTTCTGCTCCTTCCCCCGCTCGCACCTGCCCCACCGCCTCCCCGGGCTCCGCACTGCAGTCACCACCCGTGCTCGCTTTGCCTTTACCTTTCTGCCAGGGAAATGGTTTTAATTTCCAGGTAAATCACGGGTTTTTATTTTTTTTCCTCCCCTGGGGTGAGCTGTCGGCCGGCGAAAGCGCTCTGCTCCTCCTGGGGCTTCCCTCGGCTAAAACTCGGGTGCGCTCCGTCGGGGTCTCTTTAGGTTATCTTTTTTTTTTCTTTTTTCTTTTTTTTTCCTTTTTTTTTTCCTTTTTATTTTCTTTTTCTGTTCTCTCTCTCTCTTTTTTTTTTTTTTTTTTTTTTTTTTTTAAACGGGAACTAGATTTGGTTGTCCGGTGTCGCTAGCACCTTTCAGGGTATTTTGGACCACGGGACATGCGGTTTTGTGAGGGAAAATGCGTCCCTATTTAATATATAAAATATAGACGACTGAAAAGTGTACGTTTCCTTCCTTTCCGCGGGTTTCCCTTTATGTTTTTTACATGTAAAATAATAACGATAAGACGTTGAGGGGAGGGAAAACAACACCCAAGCATCTATGCAGAAGGTAGCTAGCTTTTACATTTATTTACAAGTACCTCCAGGACAGACGTTTTAATTCAAAAAAAAAAAAAAAAAAAGGTGCACCTCCATAAAACCTCTCCGCATCCCGGCTCTCGCCTGCCCCGACTGCAGGCAGGGAGGTGAGGGGGGAGGACTGGCAAACCTCGCCATTCGGCACAGTGCTAAAAAAAAAAACCACCAAAAACTCCCCGAGTGCCAGGTGTTTTGTTCGTTTTGCTCTGTGCTGGTTGCCAACCTCACCTGGAGCGGGTGTTTAATTAGGAGTTATTCGAAGTGAGCTAAAAGAGGAGACCCTGCGGTGACATTTATGTGACAGATCTCTCCTGGCCGCCTTTGGGTGCTGCGGCGCTTTGCGGTGCTGTGCGGTGCTGTGCGGTGCTGGCCTTCCCACCCACACGGAGCTCAGCGGCTCGCATCCGTTATTCGGGTGGATTTGCCTCTGGTAATGGGCTTGGGCAGCAAAGTGTTTGGAGAAACACAAGAGAAATGCCTTCAGGTTAGCGAGGAAGAATGTTAGGAGGGGAGTACAGAATCATTAAAAAAATTGCACCTGAGTGAAAGGGGAGACTGCAAATCCTGATTCTGTATGTGTGCAATTCCTTTTATTTGTGAAATGTTCACTCTGTTATTAATGAAGACATTAATAGCCATATTAAGAGCATATAAAATACTCTGATGTGGAAAGTCCACAAAGAAAAAAGGCAGGAGGAGGTTAAGCACAAGGACAGAGGTTTTGGGGCGCGCGCACGCAACGCTGACTTTGTCCTTTGTGCGTTTACACCGCGCTTTTGCAAGGACGTGGAGCAAGCTGGGTGTCACCCCAGGTGCTGCCGGGCTGTGCCCTCCCAGCCCAGTCCGAGGGGGCAAGGGGCTGCTGTGCAAGTGGGGGTGATGCCACTGCACCCAGCTGAACCCCCAAACCGGTGCTTGTTTCCATCACAGTGGCAGAGCCAAGGTGATTTTGCCTGCAGGGGGCTGTGCCCTTCCAAAGCCTCCTGGCACTCGGGTGCCTCGCAGCCCCCCTCCCCTGTCTGCTGCTGGCCGTGCCCCCTCGGGATGTGCCAGGCGTACGAGGAAGGGTCAGGATACGACCCCGGCGCTGCTCGAGTCTCTGCTGCCTCTCCCCTGCAGCGACAGGAACTCGCTTCCCGATGTGTTGATGCTGATCAAAAGAAAATGTATTAATCC
This sequence comes from Cygnus atratus, assembly GCF_013377495.2. Taxonomy (NCBI): domain Eukaryota; kingdom Metazoa; phylum Chordata; class Aves; order Anseriformes; family Anatidae; genus Cygnus; species Cygnus atratus. The sequence goes on from NC_066383.1 coordinate 3,908,336, forward strand.
CCAAACGCCCCTCTGCCTTCCCCACTCCAGGCTAACATTTAAAACTACAAGTGTGTTTAAAACCAAAGCCGCTCACTGCTCGTAACAAATACATGCACAACAACCACCCGACCCCAGAGAAGCCCCTGTCCCAGCCTGGACGCTGCAGTGGTGTGCACCTTGCGGATAACGGGAGAAGGTTTTGGGAACAGGCTGCTTAGCCCAGAAATCTGGGTGCAGACAAGGGCTAAACGAGACTGAGGCAGAGGAAGGAAATCACCACCCGAAACAGCCCCGTCCTTAGGAGCCAGCTCCTTCCAGGCTGGGATGCAACGCCCGCGACAGGAGGCTGCAGCCTCTGAACTGTCTGGTGAAGAGGTTTTGGGAAGAGGTTATCGTGTGTTCGGAGAGTGGAGGTGGCCCCGGGAAAAAGGAAGGGATGGGGAAATATTTTGTCTGTTTATTCCTGAGATTTGCTCTTAGAATATGCGAAACGAGCTTTTATTCCCTGGTCTTGCCTTATGCAGTGAGAGCTGCTGACTTTTTCCTGCTCTGCCTCTGCGGCTCTCCCCAAGAAGCTTGAGGAGTAGGAGAGACATTGTTTGGAGCTGGTTTATTATTATTATTATTATTATTATTATTATTATTATTATTATTATTTTATAACTATTACTTCTTTGCTTGGGAATTGCTGTGTGGAAAAGTCTTGCAGGAAAAAATTGATCTTGGTGGATTTCCTATTTTTCAAGATATCCACTGAAGTCTTGATTTTGATTAAGGATTCTTCTGTGTGCTTTTTGAAATGAAATTGTTTCCTGTTAATTTAATTTACACTTAAGTGGTTAATGTTTGTGGCTGTTTTCATTAAATAAAGTGTAGATTGCTCTATTGAATCTTCCCATGAACTTTTGCTTTCTGTTTTTATTTTGAGCATTTTCCCCTCTGCTGTTCTTAACGTTTTTAACTTTTTTGGGACTGGAAAGCTGTTCCTCCCCCCCTTTTTTTTTTTCTCTTTCCTTGTAAGCTGTATGGGCAGTTGTATAGCAAATCATTTGCACAGTCTTGCTATGAAACAAATGTGTGGTATCAGCCCGCAACATAGTGTGGATTGTCACCTGGTGTGGGTGTAAAAAACCCATGGCCATGCCTAGCAAGTGATCCAGGCACTGCATGAGCTGTGTAAAATTCTTTTTACATCCTCCTCTTGTTGCTTCTCTGCTGGCTAATGGATGCAGTGATTTCTTCCCATCGGCTGGCAGAAGTGAGGTTTCTGCAGGTGGGCCACGAGGAGGAGCAGAGGATGGGTGGCTGTGGGTGGGATGCTGAGCACGGCACTGCGAACGTGAGTGCCGCAGCCTCCCAGACTGATGACTTTGTTCTTCCTCTCTAGTCACAGTAACAAACAGCCTCACCCCAATTAGCTGCAAACTCCCACTTGGATGGTCTTGCTCAGCTTGAAAAGTGGCTTATTTCTGTCTTAGATTTATCTTGTTTCTATACCCTAATAAGCTTAGATGGAACACTTGCAGCTCTGTTGCTAGCACTGCCATGGGGTGCACTTGGTGATAAAGGCAGGTGGACGCAGAGGGTATGGTTAGGAGAAGAAAGGGTGATCCCACAGCGGACTGCAGTGCCTCTTCAACCTGGTAGTGCACAGACAGTCGTTCAAGAAGTTGGCTTTAACTCGTGTTAATGAGGTCGCTCTGTGACACAGGTTTCTGAAATGCCAGGAGCAAAGGCAAGCTGCCCAAATGCTGTGCTGCTCTTGGTTCAGCTATTGCTGAGCCCACTCACCTTGCTTTCCTAGACTCCACCTTCTCCACCGCTGTGCACCACGTTGGCTTTGCTGCGACTGCTGGAACAAACCCTTAAGTGCTCCTAGTGACACGCAGAAAGCCAGCACTGTGGCATTACCTGCAGCTGCCCGCTCTGCGCTCACGATTATGCAAAGCTCTTGCTGAGCTGCTGGACGCTTCTTTAGCATCTGCTCTATCCAGGTTTTTGGCTCAGTATCGCTTCTGTTCAAAGCAGGCTGTTGTGTAAGGCAGGCTGCTTTAACTCACCCTTGCCAGCTGTCACCAGTGGAGATTCACTGCATTTACCTGTCGCCGTGGGTTTGTGCATCCAGGGTCGTTTCTCGCACCGCGGAAGCAGTTGCCAGAATCAGTCCTTCCTTCACATGCCTGCTTAGTCTCGTGCAGGAGATCTCGCAGGTTTGGGCCACGTGGAAAAGACAAGGCACGTTCTTTGTGCTATTATAATTTACTGTAGCATTGATCTCAAAACGCAGATGATTAGCGATCAAGTGATTGGTTTGTGCCCCGTTCAACCATTACAGCTTGTTGATGCCTGTTTGATGTACTCGGTGACTGCAGGGCTGGACTTGCTCTTGCCTTGTTTTACAGTCCTCACCTTTAACAGTTTGTCTTTAGTGCTGTATTGACAGGACATGGCTTATTTAATGCTTTAAATTGATAAAACGTTTTTTTTTGGTCAGTCAGTGGCCTACAAGCAGCTGTTTTCACTTGTTGAGGGGAAGGTGGTAGAAAGCTCACTTCAGTTGTCTTCAAAAGAAATGCAGTGGTGATGTTATTGTGGTGCTATTGCTCCTAAATAGAACTATCCCCGGGTTTTTGACTGCTGAAGGTACCAGAGGATCACCTCTACTTGTCTTGTGTCCCCCTCTTGATGCTTGGAGCTCCTGAACCTCTGCCCCTTCCCTCCCCTCCCCAGGCAGGGTGCAGTGTTGTCCACGCTCCTGTTACAACAGGAGTTGTAGGAAGAGCTGCACTCCTCTCTTTCCCCCTTTGCGGCAACGCTGCTGGTGGGATCATGGAGGGAACTGGGCCTCGAAGGGAGCAATCTTTGCTCGGGCAGAGTGTTCGGGGAAGAAGGGGAATGAGGGGATTGAGAATCACCTTTTATTGCAACCTCCACCTTGGCATGATGTGCCCCAGAGACAAGACCCAACACTCAGACAGATCAGAGACCTTGTTTTTTCCAGCAGGTTGGCTGGTGATGTGCCATTTGGTAGTACCAAGGTGGCTCTGATTTGGTGTAGGAGTTACGAAAGCTTCAAATGCTGTTGCCTGTCAGCACCAGATGAGCCACACCTGTATGCCTTCCTGCCTTGAAAACATTATTTGCCTCTGCCTCTAGGCTTTCCCCAATCAAAAATTTTAAGGAATGGTGGCAAGTAGCGGGGGGCTGCCAAGTGAATGCTGCGAGTTTCCATTGTGTGATGTATGCAAATATGTTTCTGCCCCTGTCCAGGCAGCCTGTGCTCACGGCGAGCAACGCTGCGCTCTGCGAATAGCTGTGCTGCAGCCGTGAGACTACGGCAGACAGGTTCTACTCCAACTAAATCTCTCCCTGAATACTTAATGCAAAATTCAAGGCCTATTTCTTATTTAAATTCCTCGCCTTCCTAATTTGAAAGACATTAAGTTTTGGCCTTTGCTTTTAAGCAGATGGATGCTCATCATTTACTTGTATGGTCCCTTTCTGTGCCACCATATCTGTTAGGTGCAGGAAGAATTTGCATTAGTATTGAGGTAGATCAAAAGATTTTCTTTGCACATATGCTGCAAATAATGTCCTTTTCTGGGGGAAAAAATACGGTCCTTTCCAAATGGTTTGTGAGATGATCATGATCAGCTTTTTTTTAAAAAAACCCCCCCTCCCCAACACAGCATCATATAAATATACATGGCTTGTAGTTTAGCATGGGTTTAGTATTTAAATGTTTCCTAAGAGTTCATTGTTTTATTTAAAAAACAAAAACCATACCACCCACCCACAAAGATCACCCTAATTTATGGGAGCTCTAAAAGGTAGTAGGATGATAGGGAGGAAGATGATAGGGAGGAAGGTGATCAATTAAGACATTAAGCATTTTGCACCACATGGACGCATCTGCATGGCAGCCAAATAATAAGGCCATCAGCTCATTTTCAGGGGGCTGTTGCCTACTTCAACTCAATCCTCAGATCAAAGAGAAAATGTCTGCTTGCATTTTCTAATCAGAAAAGGGATGCTAATTTAGGTTCCTTAATGTGTGGTGGTAAGAGACTTCTTCAATTAACTGAATTCTATAGCTCAGAAAATAAAAAAGGGGGATACAAAGGGAGTCAGGCTGGAAAGGCAGAAGTTCTCATTAAATCAAAGGTCCAATATTCATTACCTCCAGCATCTGGGGCTAAACACTAAACATGGAGATCATCAAAGGGGGTTTAATGGGTTAAATTGAGAATATAATCTAATTAAAATATTAGATACGAGTAAATAGCTCTTTGATATTCATCTGAAGGTTTCATTAAAATAGGTACTTGAGGTTTGTATTAAGGGGGGATTATCACTTTTAAGCAGAAACAACAAGTTGAGGTTCCCTAATCAGAAATGCTTCAAAGTGTTACCATTTAGTTTAAAAATAAATCCAGAAAAGCAGCAACTGGCGTGGCATGGAAACATTTACCCAGTCTAGCTTGCTGGATCATACGCACGTTCTACAAAGAGGGGCCAAATGCTGAAGTGTCCAGATCCCAAAGGGGAGGAGGAAGGAGGCTGAGGCAGAGGACAGTCCTGTTCCAGAAGTTGCAGAGCAGATGTCCACTGCTGTGCTTTGAAATCCAAAATATTTTCCCTGCAACCCGACCCACATTCCCCACACTCAAGGCAATTCTTCTACCAAGCTTCCCCCAAAGATTACGTACGTCACAAAGCCTAATTCAGCAAAGCACCGCAGCACGTGTGGTGGGAAGCAACCACAGCATGACGAGCTTCCTATCTCTTAGGTGGGTCAGGGTGGTTTTAAAGAAAGGAACGTGTCTTTTTCGGTAATGGAGAGATGTAATATGGTGAAACATTAACCCGGAAATCTGTTAAGTCTTACTCATTTCTGTCTTTACCTTGAAGAGATCTCAGTGCATCTAGAAAAAGACAAAGCCATGTCAGAGGTATTCTGTCTTTTATTCCCCACCTTACCTTTAGCCCACAGACTAATTCTCTCTCCTCACATACAAAACAGGACTTAATAAATCAGATAAAGCAATTACACATATTCACAAGTTTGTTTTTTTTTTAAGCTAGCCTATTTTGTAAGAGATCGTAGTGTTTTCTTCAAAATTCCCTTGCTGTGTTTTCTAATCACATTTCATATGTTGACTTAATTCATAATTTACTAACTTGCAGAAACAGAACCATCATAAGAAACCCATCTGTTGGTTGTTATTTTTATAGATTTAATCTGTTAAAAGCTGCTTCCTCTCAAACATGTAGCTCTCAATTATCCTTAGTTACTCAATATATTTTCCAACTGCTTCTGGCTAATACCAGATTGTCTGTATGAACAGCCAGTTCTTGCTTCATATTTTCCTGTCCCAAATGAAGCTTCAAAATTTTGGTCTTGCTGTGACAATGATTCACTAACAGATAACAGAGTAACAGCTGAATAATCAGAATTGTATCACTACCAACTGATGTGTTTGCACAATTTTGTTCTCTTTCTTACCAGTAATGGATTTGACTTTATTTCTGGATAGTCTGCCAAAGTCTCCTCTGCACTTTAAAAAAGAGAAACATCGCTGGTATCATCAAATGAAACTGGTGATTATTTTTAATGTTTTACAGATATGCTCGTATGTTTGACATGTCTAAAAAAAGACCCAGCTCTGACAAGCCAATAGCTTGTTAGTCTCAAAGATGCAACTGCTAGATCAGTTCATTTCAAGGAAAAAAACAAAACAAACAAACAAAAACACATTTAAGATGCTACATATGTAAGTGTTTATGTTTTTAGAAATTAGATACAGTAGAATGATTCTAAAATTTAAAATTCATTAAACTTAAGCCACTTTATGTTTGAATGGAATGGTAAATCAATATGTGGTGGTTATAGCTCATAATTAAACAGTTCAGATATTTTTGCTTTGAAGATATCTGTAATCATTTCAAAACACTTATAAGATATGAAGGGTTCTGAAAGCAGCTACAACTTGCTTCTCCTTCTCGTGTCTGCTTTGTAAAGTTTCCAAAGATGCAATTTGAGGTAAACTGTCTCCTTTTAAAGTTGGTGGCAGAACTCTTTCCTCTTTCACCTCTTCATCTGATTGTTTTGCTGTGAAAGTCTTTGGTCTCGGAATCTTCTTAGCATATTCCAGTGCCTAAAAACATGAAGATTGCAGAAATTGTGATTAAGAGGAAACCTGTCCTTCACTTCAAGAAAATTTGGATGTTTCTATGTTGAGTCAAGTCAGTAGTTCTTCTAATTCCCGATCTTGTTTCTGGCAGCGTTCAGTATTAGATGCCTCAGTGGCAACAGCAAGAAACCTCTCCGACAGGAAAATAACCCACCTCAAGGAGATTTGCTTCCTGACACTTACCTCTGGAGGCCACCCTACATACAGAAGCATAGCATTTTTTCTTTAAAAACAAAAAAGCAACACTGTCTAGTAAGTCTCTAAACTTCATTAAAAAAAATATCTCATTAATCTCCCGTCCCCAGTCATACCTTGCAAGGCGTTACACAGGTTAATGTGACAAAGATGGAAACAGAGCGTTTTGATGACAAAATCTAAGGAACTGATGTATCGAAAGGCCTCAAATGATAAAACATTTCTTTATCAGGAACACCCAGTCTGTCCAGGATCTACACATACGATACTGAGAATATGAACAGCAGTGGGAAACAAGCCATTTTTCTACTGCAGACACTCTGCCTGTGTATATACTGGACAAATACACAGCAGATGAAGCAGAGGGAAAGGAGGGCAGTAATGGAATATTGACGGGGACAGCACATCTTGAAGAACCGCACTTCCCAGCCTGGCAGACCATTTTCTTTCATCAAGTGCTTTTCCAAATATGTGTTTCCATAACAGTACGTAGGTAAACCTTCATGTGAGCATGTGAGAAGTGGGTAAAGACTATACTGTGCAAATAAGAAGTATTTCAGCTCTGTTTAACTGACCTTAGTTTCTACTGTATGATACGCTTAACTATCAAAAGCAAAAAGACAAAACTGAATAATTCAAGTTGCTGTTCTAGATCTGGCATGCATCACTGAAGCAGATCAGGGCCATGCTGAAAGAGGAACGCAAAGCAGATGCCTGTAGGATTGTCAAAGATGTACAAGACCTGTAAAGCTACCTTGCAGAGAAATTTGAAACGGTATTATGGAACTTCTGAAAGTGTGAGAGCCCCGGTTTTACCTGAGGTGTCTTTTGGCATCTGTGTTTCAGCCACGTGCTTGGAGACACCTGTTAAGTCTCAAGTGGAAGTTGCATTATCTCATGTTGTTGGTGAAAGAGACAGACCAGGAAGTCTTCTGAAGGAATCCAAAGCCCTTTTGACATCTAAAGAATGCAGTTTCATCTCTGTGGTTTATGTGACATTTGAAAATGAATGCAAGTAACTGAGGATTCAGCTGACAGTAAACTCAAAAACTTTTTTCTCTGAGGCATGCAGTTCTCATTCGTCACCTTGGAGAAATACCTACTGTGCTTTCAGCACCAGGTGAGTGAGCTCCTGCAGAACAGATCTGATAGAACGTGGTATTTTCAGAGCTTTATTACTTCCTCCAAGATGCAAAAGGCACTCCCTTTGTTTGTTTATATATGCCATTGTCAAGTAGTCAGCTGTTGCTCATTTAGGTTATTTTTGAAGGCCAGTGAAGGCTAAAGTAATGTTGTATGGGCTTGAAAAATAAGGCCGATTACGGTAGCTATGCAACTGAAGTGAAAAGAGTTTGTGATTGAGACTGGCAGGCAGGTGGGTAATAGACTAATAAGAGGTTATCTGTGGTCCATCGGAAGGGTGCACTCTGTAGTGGCATGGCCTCTAACACCGCTGTGAAATAGAGCATGTGCTGCACTGGGTAGTGTTCCTGCAGGGGTCCTGCTCTCCTTTATTCTTGCCCTTTTGCCAGGAAAACATCACTAGCTGGTTAAGCCAAGCTGAGTGCTCATAGCTTGGATGGAGCACTGCTCCACTTCCAATCGGTACATTCTCGTGATGAGCAAGGTGGATGCTTGGAGTGAAGACTGCTGCTGGCAAAGAAATCAGCAGCTCTTGGCATACATCTACAGCAACAGAACAGATGCACAGAGCACCTGCTGAGATCCCATTAGAGTAGAAGTCCTTAGAGTTAAAGGAAAATCAATGTGGATAAAGTATTTCAGCATACTATGATTTAAATTTCCTGCTTTTCTTTTTCTTTGTGCAAAGTCCAGAATCATTCCCTGCATACATTTGACAGGAACTCTAGTCTTACCTTCTGTCTTGACATTGAAGATATGACCTGGGGTTTTGTAGGTAACCTCTGAACCAAAGCAATGTTTTTCATGTTGTGTTCCTTTATTTGCTTTGCATATTCCTTTTGTTGCTTTAACTTCTCTTTCTGACAAAAGAAAAAAAGAGTATGGTTAACTAAACATCTCAGTGGATCCATCAATGAAACACTTTTTCCACTGGAGTCTTCCGTTTACACCTCTGTTGCTGTTTAAGCTGGCTACGCTATTGGTCGTTCCTAAGTAGAACACAATGGGAAACCCTGATAAAAGGCAGTTTTTGAGTCATTCTTCATTTTTAAGAGCTTTTTCTTGGACCGTATCAAGAATAGAGCTCAACAGAAATGCATCAGTTCTGTTCTAAAATGGCTGTGCTAATTTTTGTTGCCTTTTGGAGAGACTTTCAAAATCTCTGTGCTTACTTTTAGGGTCCTGAATGACATGCTTCATTTGCTTATCTGATATTCTGCTTCTTTATGTTTCCAGCAATTCATTATGCTCAAATTCAGCAGTATGCTTTACCTTGCTCCAGTTATTAATGTCAGTGACTTCTTTTCAGTGCAGTAATACCACGCTGGCATGCCAGGCTCCACAAGTGATACGGAGCTGTTAAAGACACACAGTGTCCCGGGCTATGCACCACTGTCCATTTCAATTTGAGCTCTCTAATCTGTCTCATTTATGGAAAGGCTGAAGAAATCACAGGAGCTTCTCAACATCATTTTTGCTTCCCGCTGTCCTACAATCTTTCTCTAAAGAATGCCATGTAAAGCAACTGTTGTCAGATTAACAAGGTCTCACGCAGGATAGTCTACAGCACTTTAGATATACAGCTGCTACCAGCAGAGAACAGGTCAAATGATACCAATCGTTCAGATCCTTGTTCCAAACAACCCATTTCCATTTCAACAAGGTAATACCTGGCATTTACTTAACAGTCAGGAAAGTTTACCCAGCTATTTTCTTTTTGTGTTTACACTACTTACATCTTCTTTTTCTTCCACACTGAAGGGTAGGCAATATTAGTCCCTACACCGGGAATGACAATACAACTCATTCATGTGAATGTATAATTTCATGATGTGCAGCTATCCCTGTCGAACTCTTTGAACTAATGCCTATTTTTAGTAGTACAAAGTCAGAGGGCTGAAACTATCCTCAATACGGTTGTCTTTCCTTCTATTTGAATCTCCCCTTAGGATCTCAAGCTAGACCTAGAGTCAAGGACACAAAGTACAGGCAAACATGAGCTGCTTCTTAGCGATGATTTCTTTGCCATTCTCTCCCGCCTAAGCTCACGTTGCACAACTGAAAAGCAGACTGTATGATGGGCACCACTTACTTTTTCCTTGATGGCTTCATAGTCAGGTCCCAGGCCTCCAAGCTTCACATCCAGATTCATGTCGGCCTTTGAGCTATACGGCTGAAAAACACACCGTCGTGAGAGATTTCCCTTTATATGATTTCATGGAGAGCATAACTAAAATCAGTCTTGTAGCGGACAACGAACTTAAGAGCACAATTCAACTTACAGTCTCTGTCTTACCTCTGGCATGGCTCATTTCAAAGATTGTAAGTGACCAAAAAGATTGAGTTAATTGCAGAAATCAAATTACACTGTATTTCCTTTGAATCCAGATGGGTAATTGCCAGTCATCCACATTACAAAGCAATACTTTCTCAGTCAAAAATCATTTTTTGAGAGCTTTAAACGGGTTATAGTGACCCAATTGACAGTTATCAGAATGAAATTCCAAAGAAACTATTATAAGAGAAACATAAAAGTAACTGATTTTGGTGGCTGCCCTGTTTTCAGCTGGGATAGAGTTCATTTTCCTCCTCGTAGCTGGTACGGTGCTGTGTTTTTGGATTTAGGATGAGAATAATACTGATAACACACCGATGTTTCAGTTGTTGCAGAGCAGTGCTTACATTAAGTTGAGGATTTTTTTTGGCTTCTCACACCGCCCTGCCAGTGAGGAGGCTGGGGGTGCACAAGAAGCTGGGAGGGGACAGAACCGGGACAGCTGACCCCAACTGGCCAAAGGGATGTCCCATACCATGTGGTGTCATGCTGAACGATTATGTGGGGTGGCTGGCCGGGGTGGGGGAACCCTTCCTTATTATTTCCCTTCCCTTTCTGTCCTATGAAACTGTCTTTATCTCAACCCATGAACCTTTATTTTTTCCCCTCCCGATTTTCTCCCCCATCCCACTGGGGTTGGAGGTGACCAAATGGCTGCATGGTGCTTAGCTGACTGTTGGGTTAAACCACAACAGTGGCAAAAAAAACAGGCAAATATTATTAGTAATAGTAACAATTCTTCGTTCTCAAAACTGCAATGCAAAATTGTACACAGACAGATGAAAAATGTAGGCCTTGCAGCACAGATAAAGCTTTACAAGCATAGGGAAGACAGAAGATGAGGGATAGATGACACCATTTGAACCCTTTGTGACTTTTCTACAAAAAATGACCCCAATACTTCCAGAATTTTAAAACTCTGTTAAGAAGACTAGGATAATTTAAAAAAAAATGGACAAAGTTTTAAAAACTTGGCAGTGGGAACTAATTACAATCAGCTCTGTAGTAATTTTAATCACGAAGCAATGCAGAATCTCCAACAAATTTCTATATGCAAATAAAATGTGCATATATTCAAGTTAAACTCAACTGCAAAGAAACTAAATCTATGCACTGAAATTTCTATTTGATGTCTGTGTCAGTTACCCCTACTCTTTTCTGATATATTTATATCTTATATCCTCTGTGGGATATAAACAGTCCTGTTCTCTGTGGCATTCCTCACATGTAAAGTGTAAGAAAAATACTGAAAATACAGGACAGAAACATGGTTTGAACTCAGGGAAACAGAAAGGGAAGGAAATCTGCCCTTCAGTTACTATCATAATCCAGCTAATTCTTCTTAGGGGCATTCAGGCAGCAATACACAAACGCCCTCCTAGATGAAGCACATGAGTAATTACTCCAGATTAGTTTGTCTGTCCTGAGACATGGAGCTAACTTTGTAAACATTTAATTTGTCATGGAGACACAGGGATATCTCTATTCTCTTCCACTGCATCTGTGTTAAGTGGTTACAGCATGAAATCTGAATACACATCAGAAACAAAAAGAGCCAAGTTTTAACAAGGACCACAATGGGATTGTCAGCAGACCTGTAATAATGTTTATGCCGTTAGCTTTACAAATCCTCTAAGTTTGGTCTTGTTCAGTTTGATTCCCTTGGAAACCAAGAGATTTGAGTTGGATAGCAAATGAGCATGACCCAAGATAATGGTTTGCTCACATCTGAAGCCTGGCTACCTGCTGTTTTATACAAACAGCTTTATTCCAAATCTTTTTATCACTGGATACCTTAAAGGACAAAAACTGCTCTGTGTGTTCTTAAAGCTAATCAAGAATGAAAGTGACGTAGAGGCGGCAGTGAACTGCCTCGCTCTCTAGATTAAAATAATTTGGTCAAACAAAACTACCAGTAAATGTCTTCATCTTCAGTGTCTATTTCCACATTTGTGATATTTAATGCTCTGGGCAAGTCATCGTGCATCAGTGTGTGCTCTCTGTAATAACAAAATAGTTCTCAGTCCCTGTTCCTTCCCCCTTTTTTTTTTTTTTTGAGTGAAGATCTTTGGTTTATCAAGAAAAAAAATCAGAGGAGGAAGTAAAAAGGTAAAATTGCCCAATCTATGTCTACTTGATTACCTTCTTGTAGACTTTAGGCTGTTTTTGCTTTTCCATTTGCATGAGATAACCTTCAGAGTTGCTTCGGTTTATTTTTGCTTGATTTCCTTCACCTCTCTTTGGATCCACCTCTGAATCACTTTTGGCCTGTAGAATTATAGGTGGAAGCGGGCTGAACAAGTGCCTGTCATCAGCTAAGCGAGCTTCTTTAGGATGAGACATTTCTTGGTGATGTTGCTCCACGGTTGGTGTAAGCTGGGAGGCTGTAGAAGGGGCTGCTGGTGACCGGGAAGGCCTCAAAAAAGAAAGAGAAATAAAAAAAAAAAGATATTTATTTGTATACAGCAGATAGCTCTACTAGTAGTCTGTACAAAGAATCACTGCTCACGGAATATAATGGGAGCACGAAGGTGGACACATGGGCATTTCACAGGGACTGACTTTGCTTGCACCCAAGTGAACAGAAACTGTTTAATATGAATGGCAAAAATATAGATGGGGATATTTTCGGCCTGATGCAAAGCTAGCTTACATCAATGAAAACTGCCTTTAAAGGGCTTTGGATCAGGCCTGCTAAGTATTGAAATAATTAATTCTTTGTCTATTTGAAATAAAACCTTCATTTTTATCAAGGCAGGTGAAATTCTACAGAGCTGATACTAGATTTTCATGCTCAACATGCCAACAGTGTCCAGCCTTTATTCCCAGCACATGCGCACAAAGCCTTTTAGCTCCTACACTAACATGGGACACCTAGAATAACGATTGAATCTGACTGATTGTGCATGTGGCTATCCATGATGGTAAATGTGGACAACTTTTAAAACCCTTGTGGTAAGCCAGAATTGGCACTCGAATAACTCTGGATATTCACCCTGTAAGGCAAATTTTGATATAACTCTATACAGTATAGCTTAGGCACAGTGCTCTTTGCTATCTGTTTTTTTTTGTTAAACTTCATCTTCTAGTCTTTAAGGGAAACTTTCAGTCATAGAAAATTCTTTGTGCAAGAGAGAATAGAGTATAAAACGGTCCTTTTCCAATGATATATAAAAAAAATCAATAGTAGGAATGAATCTTAAGTTAGTAGTAATCTATAGTGGTAGGCTCGTAGCAGAAGAATTTTATCGTTTAGACTAAAAAAAAATCATTTTCTTGTTCATTTCTAATTTATCAGGGTATCATAGTGTTACCATAATATTGTTTCAACACATATCCTTACCTTAAACTACTGACAGCATAGTTGTGATAGCTTTTTTGTGCATAATCGTGCCTCTTGCAATCCTGAAGTGATACACGATCCTTTACCAGTTCTTGAAAATTAGCATTAAAAGTAGATGAAATATTCCTCCGATTTGGATACGCTTGACCACCGGTACTGCCATCTCTTAGAAAAACCTGCGCAGTATCATGCTTGTATAGACGTTGCTGGTCATGTGGAAGTCCATTTGGAAGTTGATGCTGGTGTTTCTCGGTCTCGTTGCTGGTATATGCTGGTGACATAACCTCTGCTGGGTTAAATTTACGTAGTGTTGGGTGAATAGGATAGGTAGATGTGGTAAAATCCTGATTAACAAAATGTCTCGGATTTGGGAAATTTATTAAGCTATTTTTGGAATTTGCTGCTGTGTTAGTGTCAGGTCCAACAGAAGGACTTGGGCACAGCCATTTCTGCGGTGCGCTGCTGTTGTCTTGCTCCACTGCCTGTGTGGGAGCTGTCCGAAATTCTGACGTTTGGTGATGCCGAGGCTTTGGTTCTGCCAGTCTTCCTGGTGGCTGTTGGTTATCACTCCGTGAGAAAGCTCCCCCTTTGAGACTCTGTTTGGATTTTATTTTATTTCTCTGGGACCACTTGTTTTGGTGCTCCTAAAACAAGTTATCAAAAGGGGGGTGAATTTCAGTTGTTGCTATTTTGTATGTTCCTTAAGATCAACAATATGCGAGCCTATGGATAAGTTTACATACGCCCACAGTCCCCACCTGAAAGGGGTTACAGCAATGTTTTATATGTCTGAATGAGTACTGGGATGGAAATTAATTTTAACAGTGAGCTCTTCACAGAGTGACATGTTAAAGGAAAAGCATCTGTTTCCTGAAGTCTAGTATGGTACGGACAACAGTCTTATTCTGTGGCATTTGTTTCTGGATTTGGGACGTTTTTGAATGAACAAAACATGTTCTGATGGCAGGGCCCTTAAAGAGACCTAGGTATGGTAAATTGTACTAAATGTCATGAAGAGAGAGCTATGTACACTTTATTAGACTGGTCCACAGCAGAAAAAAATGTATGTCAATGATTTAAATGATTTCACTTCTAAACCAAGCACTCCTCCCTGTCCTGTGTCCTGAAAAAACATTATCCAAATGGTAAAGAAACAATTTAAAAATTTAAGCACGCCAGGACTACTGTGTTCTGACAAACAGACATACTCCAAATCCGGAGTTTATTCACTGCTTTCCCATTACAGCATCAGGTATTGCCCATTTTGAGGAAAGGCACGGCTTTCCTTCTAGGTAATATACAAATCCATTCTCAGTCCATTTAATCTTTGTCAGCACTAAAATCCTCCATTTCATCCTCCTGTCTCTCTAGGGTTCTTTTGTTAGCAACACTTGCAACCACTACATAGCATATGCACTCAGAATAACTACTTAACGGTAGGTATTAAATCCACATATAGAGCAGCATGTTTTGGTGAAAGCTTTAGCACTGGGGAATCCTGACTCCTGGTGCCAAGATGATGATTTGTTAGCTCGACCTCTGCTGTAGCGATTAGTGTTCTGGCATACTGTGCCAGCGGTGGAAAGCACCAACTGCTGCCAAACTGACTCTAGGCCAATGTTTTCCCATTTAAATGGAACGAGCAGCTCAGTGAAATACCTCTCTAGCTCTGAAATTCCATATTTCGAGCACATCTCTTAAAAGGAACAGCAGCATAACATCTTGTTTGTAAAAGTGCAGCTTCCACTCTTAAATGAATTTAAACCATCTGCTTGAATTACTTCACATACATTCAATACAAAGTCAGTGACTAGGTTTGCTAGTAATAATTCCAGTTAGCTCGAAGTTCTCATTCTGATCTTGTTTTTTTTCACCAGTGATGACAAACAGGTCTCTCTTATTGTTCCAAAGAGTACCCCATTATATTGGTTTGAAAGGCCAGCATAAAACAAATCTTTTGTGCAAGTGGAGGTCACTGCAACTTTTTCTACTTGTAACATTTTCTGTTTTATGGCAGCCCCTTGATGTTCACTGGGATTTTTGGGGACAAGTAATGCAAGGGCAGTTAAATTCTATCTCAGAATCCTCATGAATGAGGAAACATGACAATGTACTAATTTGCTCTTTTACATTATCAAACAAATAATGTCCTAAACAGATGTGACTCTTTAAGCTCATAATTTCTTGGGGCTTGGAGATCTATTTTGATTTAAAATCATTTAAGTCAATTAAAATCATTAAAATCATTTAAAATCACTCTAGAAATAATCAGCTTGAAATATTCAAACTTGCACGCTTTTACTTATATAATTCAATTATTGTGTTCTATTGAAAAGGAACCTTGAGCTGCTGTGACTTCAGGTACCATTTGTCTTCAGGGCCCATTTTCACATTCTGGAATGGTAGGACACTCTGATCTGGCTCCTTATCAACAGTTTTAGCATCTGCAACCTAAAAAACCAGAATGTTTATGGCCACACATAAAGATAGCCCAGCCATATAAAAGGATTTAAAAGTCCTGGGAAAGGATGAGAAATAATTTGACTCCCAGTAAAGCTAAAATGGTCAACTTAGGCATTATACAATAGATGGCAAGAAAATGAATGGCTGAAAGAACAAACGAAAAGGAAGGAAAAAACAAACAACAGGAGCAGTGTGGTAGCAGGGAGTATTCCTTCCACTTTTAAGGAGAAGAGAGGAAAAGAAAATTGCAGGAAGTATGCGGCACAGAAATCTACTTGTAACTTTCAAATGCCTGGGCTCCTCAATTTATATGAAAGTCAGTGAATGTACCTAGTAAAAGATCAGCTAGACAGTCGTCATGGTCCAGGAAATCAGCCAGTGCACCAAGATACTGATGGATAAACACACCACAGCAAGGTCTCGAACAACACGGTCACGTGGAAGAAGATGGCAAAACACAGCAATATTGGTAGGAAAGTACAAGGAGTAGCTACAGAAACAAAAAACAGCCAAAAGGGCAACACTATCAAACTGCTTTTGCAAAACAGCAAGCCCACGAACAAGAACAACGTCTTCGCGTGGTCACAGCCATAGTAGCGCGATGTCTGGAAATTAGATTTGAGCAATTACTCAAGGGTGGCTGCTGGCTCTGCAGATTTCAAAGCCAAGAGATACCTGTGTAGATAAGGTTTGAAGGCATCAAACTTTTTTTTCAATCTGTAAAGTTTCACAAAACAGAACGCTTTCTTACTTTTTATTTATACTTGTGCCGTCTGAAATTATCCTGCTGTGTTCTCTAGGAGGTGTGATCTCAGTGAAGTGTGCAGTCCCACAATAAAGAGACAACTTTTGTAGTTGCAGGGGCTTGCTTGTAGTAGGAGTGGCTGCAGAGTGATGCTGGCTAAAGCAGAAGTTGCAGTGATGAGGTATTTGTGACTAAGGTCAGTAGTACGAATGGAAAATCATCATGGTGAAATCAGCGTGGAGGAAGTGTTAAACCCTTCTGGGGAGCCGAGACCCATATTTTGGGGTGTAGGAGATTGGGAGAACTAGAAAAAGGTAGCTAGGGTCCCTTGCTGAGTTTTCAGGTGACCTCACTGCCCCAGACGACCATGCAGATTCTATAGCTGTCGCTAGAAAAGGTAACAGACCCAAAGTTACCTCGTAGGCTTCCTGGTGTGGATAGATGTAGCTCTGCAGTCAGGAAGATGTTTTTGGTGGAACCAACTGACTCACTGCACTGATAGTTTACTGGGCAGGTAAAGCATACTTCTACATTATCTCTTTGAAAGAGGAACAGGACACAACCTCTGCCAGCATTTTTTGTGAACTATTCTATTAATACCAATCAAATTGAGAAAATGATCAAATGAAATTGCATTTTGAGCATCATAAGCTGTGTAATGCCTATTCTGTTAAATTGAGGCCCATAATTGCTTCTCTACTGAAAAGATACAACAAAGACAGCAATCATGGCATGTCATTATCCCAGACTAGAAAACCGGCCTTTGCAGTGAGGACTTCAAAGGCTTGTGGTTCTCGAATTGCATTTGGCTGCTATTGTTGAAGCGCAGGCAATCTTGATTAGGTGTTTACACTGAGGTAAGGCGCAGTGCACAGAGAGTCTGAGTGCCTTGGTCTAGAGCCATTAAAAAATTGTACATTATGTTCCTTGCTTTGAAGTAAGGGGCTTGTAGGTAGGAAAGCAACTCATATTGAGTACAGCTGAGCTAGATTTGGCTGCTACTTCTCTCTCTTTCTCTCTCTCTCTCTCTCAAAGAAACTCATCATCGGGTTCTTAAAGAATCAGGCAACACTGCCAAGAAGTTGATGCTTTATAAAATGCTATATGAATTAGTAAATATACAGATCGACACGCATTTAGGGTGTGTTTTGGTACATGCAGGCTGCTGTCTGTATGCACAGAGGTAACATCTGTAAATCTTTCAAGGATGAGGCTGCAAATATTTTACCTAATACTGTGTCAGTTGAATAAACTTGTGTGCAATGCACTTATTTCAGTGTCCACAACCATTTCATTATGTCGGTACCTGACACCTAACAGTGACTGTATTGATAAAAACAGCTTTAACATCCTGCAAAGCTCCTAATAATCAAGTTTAGGAAAAAAATATAATATTCAGAATGTGTTTAATTGCTGCAGAAGAATACGTGTGGCTTGTTTGCATCCCTGCATACTTGCTATTTTTGCACTTTCGATAGTTTTTCATAGGAGGTGACTGGCCTAAGTGAGAAGACTCGACGGTTGAATTGAGCATCTTGAGTCTCGAGATGTTTGGATTTCATTCTCTGTGCTGCAAATTGTCTGAGGACTTTTTTTTTGATTTTTTTAATGGGCTTCCTGCCCTGAAGCCCTGATGGACCCCTGTGTTTCACTGGAGCAGTGTGAGATCCTCGGCAGTTTGTCTTCTAGCCTGTGAAACCATCTGTCGGATCCTAAGGCTTTGGACCTCACTTCTCCGCTTCAAGTGAAATGGAGAATAACCCAGCGGCGCTGCTGCTGTAAAGTAGGTATGAGTGATGTTACCCTTTATAAAACTCCCTCTTAGTTCACACCCGCAGCATCGATTGTACTTTTCCTCATCTCTCTCCAGGTTTCCCTTCTCAGCCCTCCTGATGCTGTCAGACGTTCACCCTGGCACTGACTCCACATGCACCAGTTTTGGGGCAGTGCCAGCCTTATCCACCCCTCTTCCTCTGCTCTGTAACCCCCCAGCTCCTTTGCACCAGCACCAGCAAACTATGGGGTTTGCTGGATGGCCACAAGAAGGGTGAGGGTTATGGGAGCTGCTGAAGCCAATACTTCTGTCAAGTCACATCAGCCAAGGTATTCACAGCAGAAGACAGAGAAGTCCTGATGCTGTTCAAGGTGCTTTGCAGGCAGTGCTGGGTTTCTTTTATCACCCGTACTCAAGAAAAAATGGAAGTTCCCTAAAACGGGCAGGTGGATAGAAAGTGCAGCTTAAGCCTAATGGCTGCAGGAGTGGGGCTTGTTGAGCCTAGCAAGATACAGGCTGGAAATACCTTGCAAAGTAGGAAAAAAATTCCAGAGGGGAAAAAACATTTTAAGCCATGAGACAATGTCGATAGAAGAGCAAACCAGAAGTGAATGAATCTAGACTGGAAGCTGGGTTTCTAATCATTAGAGGAATGACATTCTGAAAGAGCTTTTCAACAGGGGACAACATAGTAATGAATTTTAGGAAGACTTGGGTATAGCCATGGGAAGAATTCTTCAGCGTGCCTGGGGGTAACAGCAGCAGACGCTTTTAGGGATGCAGGACGTTTGTTTAGCTCTCAGTCCTAGAGCATGTTCAAACGCTTGGTTTCTGTGAAGCTGACGGTGGGTTCTCTTACACATTGTTGGAAGATCGCGGCTCACGGGTCAGTTTTGGTCAACAAGATGGAGGGATGGATGTCTTCATTAAGACCAAGTGAGGTAAGGAATTCTTCCTACGTCTATTCCTGGCAAATCCAGAGCTAGCTCACCGAAAATGGTGCTGCTGCTGCTGCTGCTTCATCAACTTGTGGAGGAAAGAACCAAACCTTTCTGCACACGTGCTGCCTGGCTCCTGCTATGGTACAGCTCTGCTATCCCCCAGGCTGCCTCAGCAAGGTAATCTTAGAATATAGTCCTGATTTTAACAGTGGTTTTGTTATTGTTGTTGTTTGTTTTTCTTTTACATATCTTTCAATAATCTTTCAAATATCTTTCAGTCTACACAATGAATTCCCGATCCCTGGCTCCGATACTTAAATATGAAACACTTTGAGAATTCTCAAAGAGTGAACATAATCATATCAACACAGCTTTAATTAGTAGCCATCTACACTAATTATTTTTACCATCAACTGAATTATAACCGAAAAAAACAAGTGCTTTTAATAGCTCTGATAGAAAAGCGCTTGCCCACCACTGCACTCATTGTAATGTAGTCAGCAGATGCCCTCTAGTGTTGTGTCAACTGTTCATTAGCCTTGGAAAACGTGGCACTCGAAACAGAAAGTCTCTGTAGTTTTGCAAGGTAAGAATTATCTGTGTTATAACTTGTGGAGCGATTCAGTGCCATCCACCTCGCCGTTATGCATAATGTGCAGCAAGGAAAAGCAACAAACTCTTGTATAATGGTTCATTAGGAACTGTCGTTACATTTCCACTTAGTCCTTCATACAGGTTGTCTGACATTTCGCAGCCAGTCATTAGGCCAGGCACTTCAAATCCCCGTACTGCACATTCCCAGCATTTGCTGACGGCGTTCAAATACAGGGTTTGGTCTGGCTGCGAAAAAAAGCAGGGGGAAAGGGCTGGCTGACCACCCAAACTTAACACATCTTTCCCGGATACTCCCAGATGTGTGACCCTAAAGGTCAGTGTTGAGCTTGGCCCCTGAAAGCAGTGTGACCACAGGGCGTTTTCTCAAACTCAAATGTAACTTTGCATGCACCATTTTGTTAGGATCAGCGTGGGTGGAAAAACGCTAATGTAAATTTTTAAGCCAAACGTCAAGGTTTCCTACTGCAGTTACATATATAATTGTGATTATAATACGGAGCACAAACAGGTGAACCAGATTCCCATCAGAAATCTTACGTTATCAGTTGCATGATGGTCCCACACAAACCTGTAATATCATGCAGCTGTTCTATTTTAACGTTAGACCCCAGTTTATACAGTCCTCAGTCTACACCAACTGGAAAACTTGTCAAAGTCACCTACCTGCTCTTGAAGAACTTCTCCTTGCTTTTTGCTGTGTAACTGAAGATACGAATTTTTCTTGTCTGTACGTAATCCCAAAGTCCGTTTATTTTTCTCCACGAAGTCTTTTTTTGCTCTTTGGGGTTGATTTTCTTGAATCTGAAGAGAAAAAGCACTGCCGTGCGCACTGGGACTATGCCTGAAATAACAGGCATCTGCAGATTCCTTCCCTCTGGTATGTAACCTAAAAGGCTCACTGCTGATGAAGGCATTTGGTTCATGAAAGCTCAGTAATTCTGAACCAAACTCAGAGAACGAATCCTGCAACTTTGCCTCCAGTTGATTCTTTTCTTCTGGAGAGCCACTGGAATGGAGGTAAAATGAATCCTGTGAAAAGTCCACACTGCCTCCTCCAGCAACGTGATGTGGTTTTTCTGTCTCAGGAAATTCTGCTACCGCATTTGTGTTCTTCCAGTTAGGATTGTACCTTAGGCTGAAATATTTGTCTACAGACTGCTGCTCCCTGTTTAAAAAAAGAAACACAGAATTATTTATGTATAAACTGTATATCTCCTACATTTTTCAGTGTGCAATTTGAGCCTACAAAAGTTCTGCAAACATGGTCAATTGAAATAGTTCAGTGCATACAGTATGACCATTTGTTGGATCCGGAGCAGAACACTTTTATCAAACATGTTTTGAGTAGAAAATTTAGGCAGGACCTCCTTTTCGTTTTTAATTTTCATCATCAGTGAATGATAAATTGGCCTAATGTTCAGATCACTGAGGAATACTGTGGAATACCTGTAAGTACACGCAGCACCAATTAAAAGATGAAATGTTTTATCTGTATGTTACTGCTTCTATTGTTTCCACTATAACGATGTAACCTACAAAACCCGGTAAAAATGTTGTGTAAAATAAGAGTGATATACCTGTAAGATGCTGCTCTCAAATCTCAGTTGAACTATCTGTCTAAGCAAGAACAGCCTACAGCTCTGTCTTTTTATTCTCTCTCATTCCATCATGATACTTGATGTTTCAATAAAAACTATATATGAAAGATTTAAAGTCACTTCTCATTAAAAAAACAGGACGTAACTGAGTTGACTGGTACAAAAACATAATTCAGAAAGGTTTGTGGGCTTGGCATTCTTCTTTTTTTTTTTTTTTTAACCAGTGTCCAAACAGTTGCTCTGAACTGTATTTGTCACAATGCAAACAACGATGGTCTGCCTTAAAAATGACACAACTGATTCTGTTTACAATTTATATTCTGATCCAACAGAAGGAAAACCAACTGCCTGAGCCAAATACACACAAATTGGCTCCCAGGAGATGGGTGGGCAGTGGCAGGAATAAGGAGTATGGAAGAAAGCTTTTAACACTGGTTTTTCTTAACTGGACCTGCAGTATAGCCCCGGTTTCTTGGACACTGGTAAAGAGCGAGCCTTTCAAAGGGACGTTTACAGGTACCGAAAACAGCTGACCCTTCAGCCCCAATCAAAAGAAATGTACTGATCTTGCTGTATTTCTCTAAACTGTGGCATAGTTAATTATATTAACGTTGCCATAAATCATTTACTCATCCTTTCTAAACTGGTTAAGTATATGCCTGTATTTCAAGCGGCTCCTAAGTCATAAAATGGTCTGTTTCTCTCGCAATGCTTTTCATTTCAGTTCAGCATCGGTGCCATGGTACCCTGTATACTAGAGATTAGACGATTTACACCAGTGAAAACATTATTATTCGTAGTCGTCATACACCGCAGGTAAACAGAAATAGGTGACCATATTTTGAAATGAGTACAGAAATATGTGATATAATTGTAATGATTCAAATAACAGAGTATAATGCTAGAGAGTTCTATTGTGCCGAAATAAGTGCACAGCAGCTCAATTGTATTATGCAGGCCAGGTCACCGCGAGGGAACAAAATGAGTGTGAAGAGCTCCTTCATCTCTAATCATCTGCAGACAAAAGGTGCACCTTTTATTCCTCCCCCCAACTTGATATAAAGGTTAGATGGACTCTGTACTCATCAACAAAAGTGTTGTGCGCAGACAACAGATGCAGCGTTTCCTCTTCAAATTCCGAGGTTAGTAATGGATGTAGAGAGGGGGTTTCATATGCATATGCTGTGATATTTGCTCCGGTTAATGGACTGTGTTTGAGTACTTACTAGGCTAAGTTCAAACAAAATAAAATCAAATTTCCATTTAATGAAGAGCCTTGCATTCAGCATAGTATTCAGTCAAAAAAATTACTAAAAATTAGAGCATGTTTCTAGTACAATTAACATCATTTGCACTCACAATAAAATGTTCAATAACTGGCCATTTTGCCTGTTGAGGAGGTGAATAAAAGCATGCTATTAATCATTTAGCCTTCATTTGTTTGCCATTTTATTTTAAGTAGACAATTAAATTGAAACTGCACATTATTATTACTTCAGGTTTAATTTAATCCCTTTAAATTTGAGAATTATTCCCAATTTATACAGTGTTAAACCTTTTATGCGTATGACAGCGAATTAAATTTTATTTATGTGCCAAGTTAATGCTTTCTAAAGAATGTTTAAAGATGATGGTAACCTCTGCTTATTTTTTATTTTAGATTTATGCAGTTTTAAGGACAAAACTGTGTTTTTTCAACCCATCAGTTTTTGCCTGTAGGTTTCCTTACAGGCAGTGGCCTAGTTTGCTCAGCACAGGTCTTTCTGCAAGAAATGAAAAGGGTCAGTGCTTGTCCTTGGTGTCTCCCTGATCACAGCTACAAAAATCCTCTTGTCCACAATCTCAGAGCTGCTGCACAAATCAGTTTACCACATCCTACCTTCTTTCCTGCCTGTTATAGAGGCAAATAAATAGGCATGTAGCATTTGCAACTGTATGTAGTGTCCAGAGCCAGTACTTGGGGGGTTCGTGAGTGATCTTTCTGTCCCATCTTAACCTCCTGCACTGGTGTTTTAGCCAACCTGATAAACAGTTGAGGCTACGCTGGAAAATGGGTATAATAATTATGAATGTGAGCAAGATGAAACAGTAGTTTTGCATGTAACTCAGTCCTTAGGTGTTCATAACAGCATTTTGGCAATCTAAGTTGGTCTTGAAGATGTAATATATATTCTGAGGGATGTAAGGCTGTAAAGAGTTAGAACTATTATACTCTCCAATGAAAAGATCATGCCTTACCTTCCATTACTCTCTTTCTCTTGTGTTCCATTTGTATATTGATTTGTGTCATACTTAACTCCTTGTTCTCTTAAACTCATCTCCTCCAAGCTATCTTCTTCTTCTAAGCTGTCACTCTCCAACTCATCAGCATACAGTCCTACCAACTCTTCATTTTCACGAATTCGCTGCTGGAGTTCCAGCTGATACTGTCTCTCTTGAACAAGGCTTTCGGAATCGGACCCTTGGGAGTCGGAGGCAAAGCCCCCTTCACTTACGGAGGTCTTTTTCCAATGTGCAGGATGAAACTGTGGGTGCGTGAGTACTCTTTGAGGAAAAGGTTTTTTACTCATGTCGTAAGTGCTTGGAGAAGAAACTGAAATATACTTCGTACCTGAAGAATTCATTCTGTGCTTTCCACTGATGGTATGCACCGACCCTGTATTTGGAAAACATGGCAATAAGCTCAGAGATTGTTTCTCTATGATAAGGGTTATATTTGTTAAAAGGTGGTCTCATGGGTAGTATCACTGGCTGAAGCTCAGAATTTCTTTTTTCTATGGTTAAAATAATTTGTTACTCTCATCTGTGACGCAGATTTGCCTTCAAGCAATATCAAGGTCCCTATACTGCAAATGAATGTTTTAGTAAACGAATTTGCCTTCAACTGGCGTATTACTGGTAACAGAGGTAACCATGTAGAAAACAGCTGATGAAAAAGAAGACAAAGCTAAGACAAAGCAATGAAACTTTGTCACCTTCACAGAGGTAAAAGCGATTTGATTTATCCCCTTTCTCCTCACCTCACCGGGCAAGCTGCCAGAGGGAGCGTGTGCCTGACAAGGAACGCGGTGAAAAGCCAGCAAGACGTCCGGAATTAGATGATTTCATCGGGCTGCGTTTACATTTTCACAAGTCCCTTGCACCCCTGGATTCGTACAGGACACCGTGACGGCGAAAGCCACCGTTTAGCCAAGAAAAGCACGCAGGTGAGTGAGAACTTTGCCTACAACAGGCCGCGGCCCCGCCACCGGCTGAGGCGAGGCCTTGCGGGCTGCCCCCTCCGTGCACCGGCCCCGGGCCCGACAACAGGCACCCCTGCCGGCACCCCCCGCCGTAGTGGGTTGGGCCGCGCCGTCGCCATGGTTACACAGGTGGACGCGGCGCCGCACATACCAAGTGTCAGGCCAGAGAGGGGGGACGCGCTGTACCGGTAACGTGAGGGGAGAGGCCCTCACCTACCGGGGCTCCGGTCCCGGCAGCGGGGCAAAGATCCGGGCTGCCGCCTCTCCCCCAGCCCGGCCCTGGCGGCCCTGCAGGCTGAAGGCCGGGTGGTTTTCAGAGGGTTTGAGCTCTCCCGGTACTTCACGACCCGGTCTTGGAGGCGGGAGCGTTCAAAATGCCGTCCTGGGCGGCGGGCGGTGCTGCTCGGCCCTCCTTGACACCAGCACAGCACCGAAGTGGCAGGATTTGATCCCAAATTCAGGGCACATGACAGCCATGAAAATCTTAGAGGGCTGGTACAGTGCCCAGCGAGGGCAGGTAGAAGCAAACACTCAGCCGAAGGTGCGCTTAGGCTTCCACAATTGACGCAGAGGTTACACATGTTTTTAGGGGGCCCCTGTGTATGGATTGCATAGATTTCAAGCACGATTTTCCATACGTTTAATACAGGTGAAGTGGTTGTGCACGCTTACAACTGCTTCTTAACCCCCTGCTGGATCCGCAGGTGGCTGCCAGGTCTGGGCTGGAGAGCACCATGGGGCTGGGCAGCTGCCAGGGCCCTTGGTTTTGTAGGAAATACTTGGGATTACCGAGTCTGTTTGTCCGTGAACGCCTGCCATCACCATACAAACCCTACAAGCTGAGTTTACAAACAGTTAGGATGTTTTACATTTCCTTGTGGCTTGGCTAAATAGAAAGTAATTCAATTTTGATGGTTAAACCACTGTCCCATCAGGCTGTGGACTGGCAGTGCTGTGTTGATACCTGTATTACGCTTGTGTCAAAAATGGGGACACTTTCCACATAAAAATGAAATTATCTCTAGCAGTCGTTTCAAGAGCATTTATTTAATCCAGTATTCAGAAACACTTTTCAGTGTTTTTCCTCACTTGTGATGAGAAATAATCATCTCTTACAAGAAAAATAAATACAGCTTTCTTCTGTAGAGGAATGTAAATTTCCTTTATTTCTGAAAGTTGATTTTATCGTACAGAACCCCAGTATGTGGCTCCTGCAAAAGAAAAGATTCCTGGTGGTGGCATCGCAGGGCTCTGCAGATGAAACGTCGTCGTGATTCTCACAGCTTGCCCCCTCACAGGCAAGTGCCTTCCTCCCTGGGTTTGGGGTGTCCCAGGTGTAACACTGTCCTTCCTCTTCACCTTTGCCAACCCCTCGTTTTAAGACTTCCAAGGGGGACAACTGTTTTGTTTAACACCTTAGACATCAGGATGCTTTCCTGCTTGGTTAGATATAGCTGGGTGGCCAGGTCTGGCTGTCAGAATGAGTTCATAGAAGTCCCTGTTGGTTTGCATCTCCCAGGGTTTCCTCTTCAGTTCTGTGCTTGCAGAGTGGCAGAAATGTTGCAGGAATATCTCCATATCCTGTGGTCCTTGGGACTAACTGCGTGCTCCCTTGCAAGGACCCTAATAGCAATTAGGGTGGATTGATGACCCATAATTCTGGCAGTGGTCAGTTAAATCCTCTGAGAGCTACCGCTAAATCAGTGTTCATTGCTAATAGGTTGGTAGGAGTGCCAGTCCCATCTACCTGTCCGACTGTGTAGAGGAAAAGAGTCCAAACTGGCTCCGGGATTGAGGGTAGTCGCTTGTACTTCTGCTCCCTGACATCGTACTGATTTGTAAATGCTCTAAGATAAATATCAGAAAACAGTGGTGTTTCTGTATGTTTGCCAGAAGGACCACGTTGCTATACATCTGTTTCCTTTCCACATGTAAACAGTTTCTCAGCTATTGTGATGTTTTTCTCTCCTGGATTCTTCTGTGGTTTTTCCGCATATCCTTCTGTTACGTATTGCACGTTGGACTTCTGATTGACAACTGAAAGATAAATACACATTTATTACTGATTTTATAAAGGGGGAAGTACCTGCCCGAAATACATGTTATTTCATCGTGTTATAAAACAATGAACGACCCAGCATATTCAGGACTTTTTAACAATAGTTGAATTCCACGTATAAACCACTCATAATGTTTTTACTGGCATTTCAGTAGATTGGATTTAGAAACTAGATAAAACCATTGTGATTATCCAGTCTGAACTATCAAATGAAAAGCCATGATTTTCATTTTGTACAGTTCTGCATCACAGCTGAAGCTATGATATCTGTGGTAGACCTCAGCGGTTGAAAGGCTTGGTTTTACAATATTCACGTTTAGAATGTACAATTTGTAAATATCTCTGTACAAAAAGGTGGACAGTGATTTGCTTCTGCAGTGGTCAGTAGCAATGCTCTGACAGAAATTAATTTATGTTGGTTGAAGCTTTTTACCTTGTTCGTTCCTCTCATGGCCTGGACTTTCTTCATTAGATTTGGATTTATAACTCTCCAGCGTCTGCTCTGAATTATCATTTTCTGTGCGGAAAACAAATGTAATTAAATATTGAGATTTTTTCCATGACTTTTCCTCACTCCCTGCCTTGAGCATAACAATCCTAGTCTTTTATAACTAGTCTTTCAAAGAGAAGTTAGAAAATGAGAGTGCAATCGTCCTGCTCATTCACAAGAGAGATGCTTAAGAAAACAATTTGGTTAAGTTATGTGACAACTTGTGTCGGCTGAAGCTTGGCCCCAGGCCATCAGTTGCAGGGACTCTTCAGCTGTTTGCACCAAGCCGCAGTCACTGTAGAAGGGTGTTTAACCAGAGGGCTGGAGGAGCAGTGTCCTGTCTGCTCCTAGCAGCCCCCCCCGAAAGACTAACAGTGTTAGCAGTTACTCGAACTGTGCCATCCCTCACCTCTCTTCCACACTCCATGAGCTTTTTTCAGCTTCCTCATAAAAAGCACGACAATGATGAGCAACATGAAAATCAGAACAGCCACCAAGCTTGGCAGCAGGAGATCCTTTTCCTTTTGGATGCCTTCGGATATCAGATCTTGCTCTGTAAAAGAGGCAGATGTATGTTTGTGTTGTTAAATAGCTTCCTGGGAGTTTGTGGTAATTAAAGCAAGAATGACGTATCATGGACAAGGCCAGATGAACATGGGGGGAGTGCAGATTTCACCTTACTGGACGTGAGTTTTAAGATATTAGGTTAATTTTTTTCTAGTTGTATAAACAAGCAAAACTGTTTGAAGTCAGAGGATTGGGCAAAATGTAGCTTTTTTCTAGATCGTAAAAATGGTTGTGTTTCTGTGCTCTTTCCTCAAGATTGCAAGTCAGCTTTACCCTAGTGTACTGACACCGGGCTTGGAGGTGGATACCTGGTCAGAGAGAGTCAGCTTGATGTTAGAAAGCTTGTGGCATGTTTGGAAGTTGTCACTGAAGAGTATTCATGAGTTCTTACCCAAGGTGATGATGGAAATCTGAGTTACATTTTCACTTGGGGGTGAGGCTTCTGTCCTGGGAAGTTCCTCTTCTGTGACTGTGCCATTGAATGCTGTGTCAGTGCCTGGAGAAAGAAACAGAAAAGTGTTTCTCTGAAGGGTGAAGGGATTCTTGATAAATCCTTATTTTTCCAGCAGCTTTGAAGGCCAGGGCATCTGGTAATGCAACAGAAAGAGACTTCTGGAGCCCTTGACTTAAAGCGCCGTGCTCACTTCCTTAACACTGTATTTCTTTATAATATAAAGACCACTTAAGCTTTATGAACATAAAATCTTTGGAGTGCTTTACTGAATAGCTCCAATTTAAAGACTAATAAAAAGGAGCGTGAGCCTTGAATCTTTGTTATTTTTTTAGGCCTTCCCTGCCCCTTAGTTTGCTTGCAAACACAAGAGTATGCAGCTATCCTTTTTCTTAAAGCAGATTTTTTCTTGTATTCATCTCAGATTATCTTTTGCTGTCCTCCTAGCTCTCAGAGGTGCAGTCACCCAGTGTGAGAATCACCGTCCTGTGGACATCACCACCCCACGTCTGATGCCGTAACGTACCGTTTGGGACACGGTGGCGCGGGGTACCGGACAGTTCTTCCTCTCCTGCTGCAGCTGATGTTGCTTCGGGCCCTGCAGAAGCAGAGAGGTGAGCTCTGACTTCCTTACACACATGGATAATATAATACATCTTTGTTTAATTTACTGTGATTTGTAAAACCAAAAGGATAAGGCATGCAGTATCTGCCAAAACTTTACATTCATAAGAGATTTTCTTCCTTATCAGTTATGTAAGCACGTCGTGCTGAAAGATGTATGCTCCCTCTCAATGTTAATAGAGCTGATTATCAACAGGATGTAGCCATTCTGTGAAGTTTGCAAACACTGATACAGCGCTTTTAAACAAATATAAACAAAGGGTTCATGCCTTTCTAAAACAGTCAGTTGACTTTTCACTGCTTGGCTTATAACACTAAGCAGGTGCCCGCTTTGGTGGGTTTTGGTCAACCAGTTTGCACAGTGGAGATTTTTATTCTTCTGCTGGAAACAGTTCTCCAGTACGATAAATTCAATTTGCAGCCATTTATATGCACTGTTAATCTTTGTTGCACAGTGCCACCTAGTGCAGCCATCCAGAGAAATCCCAGCTTCAGCTCATGCCGTGCGTTTCTGACACATCACGAGAGCGGTTTGGCCAGTCTGGCTGCTGCCAACACTGATGTAATTCTGCATCTAATGAGAGAGTTTGTCTGCTTTTATGGCTGTAAAACAGAGGCTCTCCTCACAGGCAAGAAATGCTGTGTTTTATGTTGTGTGCAAGACGGTATATAATGACATTCCTGGTGGCATTTCTGTCCTGGTTTGATAAATTCATGTGAAAAGTCCAAACTTACAAGTAGATGTGACAGCTGGTTGGAGGTTTTGCTGGGTTGTAGTTGATGCTGAGCTGAGAACTGCTGGATTCTCTGGTACTGCGGAAGGGATGGTTGGCTGGTCGGAGCCTGGAGGAAAATCCCCAAACACAAGATAAACATCACACGTCAGATGTTGCCCTTGAGCCCAATCCCAAATGAAAACTGCTGTGGTGTTCTTCATGCCTGGGCCGTTTGGGTCCCCTATCTTGAGCTGTGGTTAGATTTACAGTCCTCCCTTCCCACCTTCAGTTTCCCTGTCTGAATATGGTTAGCACCGTGAAATGAGTAAAAAATGAAAGTAAAACTCATACCATTATGTTGTGGGTAGCTTGGAGAGAAGTCTGTACTGTCGTCCGGATCTGACTCTGTTGCGGTCACTGGGGGGAAAAAAAACAAAGCAGTTCTGAATGCTGAGCAAAATCTTCCTCAGTGCTGTTCTTTTGCAGCCCAAGCTCTACATAAAGACACTGCACAGCATTTTCTGTGACAGATGCTGTGTTTATCTGACCTGTATATTAATTAGAGGAAGACAAGTTAATACCTGTAGACTGCTCATGCTCAGAGACGTGTGTAAGCACCTCTTGTGCAGTTGATGCAGGATATGTGTTTGTCACTGAAAAAAACCCAACAGTACAACTTTCAGAGCACTTTATAAGCATTTGTAGAATCAAGCAATCTAATGAAGAGTGAAGTAAGAATAATTAGACCCATCCTAAAGACAAGTAAATGGGCAGAAGGCAAACTGCTCTGAGAATTAAAAGCAGCTTCTGTGTTAATTTGCAATGTTTACACCCTGCTAGTTTTCCATGTGGTTGTATCTAAAACACAGAGGACATGGGAAGCTCAGAGCTTTTTGAGAACATACACTTTGCATTATCTTTAAAGCTCTAGGGCAAACACTACCAGAATTCTAGCAGCAGCACTGGGGAACTTAGCCCTGCTGCTCGTCTGAGCTGCTATGGCTTAATTTTAATGAATTTTAAGGTAGGTAGGAAGCAGAAAAAAAAAAAAAAAAGCAAACATCGTCAACAAGAAAACCATAAAATCTTAGTTTGGAGTTCCTCATTTGCCCCAGATAGCCCTCTCATGTAAAAATAGATTTCACACACACGGTAGTAGAGCACAGCGTTCAGCTTTGCATGCGTATCTGCATAACCGCTTGCGTGCTAAAATGCGATTGCTGCTGCTCAGAGCGCTGCAGTACCTGTCCCAGGGAGGTCCTCAAAGCGGAAAGGCACAGCCAGCTTCTCTCCTCTTAATGCTTTGTGGTGAACGAGGCAGCTGGCTGTTGAATTGGGCCCGTAGGCGAGGACTGTCAGCGTGCTGGTTGTGGTCCATTTCTCCCCATTGGCTTCTAACTTGTGCGTAGTGTCACCTGTACGCCCGTTGGAAGAACACATTTAAGTGCTTTCTAGTCAAGAGCAATTTAATGAAAAACCTTCCAGGCACAATCTGCATTACTTTGCTCTGCTAGGGCAGCGCACGATTGCTGTGCCCAAGTGGTTCATTGTGTAAATGGATTTACACGGGAGCCCAAAGACAGCAAGGTCACATTTTCTTCCTCAGCAGTTGTTTAAGTGCAGCCCTCGCTGCGCCTCCTGTGCTTAACCCTAAGACTCTGCTCCATTTCGTGACTCACGGGGGGAAGTTCCTCTGCAGCAGTGCTCACAGACCCTGGAGGACTGCAATGGGATGTCCCGACACCCACCAGCACTTCTGGTCCTTACTGAACGGAACAAATTGCTTAGCTGGGGCCAGAACCCTCGGAGGCAAGGTTTGCAGCATGACCGAGGGCTAAAAAAGTTCTGATTCTGCTTAGTGATAATCTGAGGGCACTGAATTTGTGTCTCAATAGCTGTGCATTTGTTACCCTAAGCATATGAAGTTGTTAAGTTTTTATTGACGTGCAGTATTTATGTTTGTAATAAGCATTGATACAACTCCATTAAACCCTGTACGAGTCCTCCATCATCCCTACAGTACAGGTTTGGCTTCCCGTTTTGCAGCTGGGGGACACGAAGATTAATTGCCGTGCCATAACGAATTAGAGAGAGTCGTGTGACATGTCTGATGCACTTCCCAGTCCTCTAGGTAACACAACTTCTACTCACTAATACTGTATGGAACGATAAAGGTGTATTTTGTGTGACACAGAGAGACGTGTTCGAATAGCTCTGGTGGAGAGGGAGGTTTTTTCAGATGTTTACCTTAAATGCCCACAGCGGCACAATAATCTCAACTGGCTGCTTCTACTGTAGAGGTTCTCTGGAAACAAACTAATGCTTTCTCGTGACCTGTTACCTTGGTAACATCCTTGTTTCTTAAATGAAAGAAATTCCTTGTTTCCAAATTAGCCTTTACAGATAATTTATTGTATCATAGACCAGTATTTCTTAGCATTCTTTTCCATCCCTAGCGGGGTCACATGAGAACTCAGAAGGATCTCACAGTGTTTTTGCTAGAAAGGAAATAATCTTTAATTGTCAGCAACAGCTCAGTAATTACAGCTGGTTTGCCCCTGCTGAGCCCTGGTGGAACTGAGGTGCTGCCAGTAATTAAAATGTATTAGCTATTTTCTGAGTAGTATAAATATTTGCGGGACGTGATTGAAGCTGAGAATCGAAGGGGGAGAAAAGGGTGTTAGTCAAAGGCAGTCACCTGCAAGAAAGGAAGGACACATGCAGAAAGTTTGAGAGTTGCTGAATTAGGACAGTTATTTTTTTCCTCTCAAACATTAATTTGCATCTGCTGCAAACAGGCTGGATGGTGAATCAGCACCTCTTCATGCAAATATCCCTTCATTTAACCAACCGTAAATTAAACCAATCAAGCAAACCCAGCACAGGCCTTTTGTTGCTTCATTAAGTTCCCAGGTAGCTGTGGGACACCAGCTGGAAGACCAGGTAGCTCTCGTTGCTACGATGTGCTCTAATGCCTGCTGGGTGTTTGTGCTACGAATCTGAAGACGCAAGGAGGAGACAAAGGTAAGCGTCGGTTTTTATTGAACTAGGTGGAGAAATGCTTGGTTGGCTTTGGATGTTGTGTAAGGCATCTAGCGTCTGAGCTGCGTGTTGTGCTGTTACAAACGATACGCTTCACCAGCCCAGAACTGAGATCCTTTCAAGTTTCACCCTTCCAAGGACACCCCTCTTTTAGAACAACAGGAAGAGAATATATACGAATTTAGAGCTGACACATTGCTTCCCCAAACTCTGTGCATCTTCACAGATGTTATTCCTCTAAGTCAGGCCCAGCCCTTCCCAAAGCACACATGGAGTTGGAAAATCTGCTTTTTTAAAAATCCACGTACTGCTCCAGAGCAGCCTTCCCCCCTGCAATCACAGGTAGTGCTGCCCGGGCTTTCACGTGGCTCACTTCCCGGCCGTGCCGCTTCTCCTGAGCGCAATTTCTTTAAGCATGGGGTGTCATACAGCTGCACTAATGCCTGTATATCTGACAGCTTGGATTCCCCCTCCCCCCTTTCTTTCCTCCAGTCTTGATTTCTAGCTTTATTCAGGCCAACCTGCTTTTCTGCCGTTTTCTTGAGCTCTTAGTTTAAAAAAAAGCCGTCTTGGGGGAAAAATATTACAGGCTAAGCTTTGAACGTGTTGCTTGATGATGGAAAAAATACAAACAAGTTTGTTAATACGTAAAAGAAAATACATTTGCATCTATGGGTATTTTCCTCACGTTGTCAGGGACATTTCCTCTGCAGCCTGCTACAGTTGCAGCTAATAAGGCAGTTATTATTAGCACGTGGCCTTCGAAGCAGCTATTTATATTGTACACAAGTTAAATTGAGCTACCTAGAGGCTCCGTTCCCCCTCGTTTGTGTCTACCTAGCTGTGTGCAGGTCTGTCATCACTGCAGGGCTGTGTGGGCTGTGTTTCCTGAGCGCTGTTCTTGGTGTGCTAGTGAACCGCCTGGCTCTGAGCAGATTAATGAGAGAAAGGCAGCGTGCGTGCATGTGAGCTGCTCGGCACAGCTAAGGAAAACCTGTACCAAATACAAAATGGAAATTGTAATGGCTTTGCTAACTGACTGCGTGCTTGGACATGCAAATTGTGCCTCCAGAGTTTTGGTTTCATTTTGTTTTGGTGCCAGGTGCTGTTGTTCTTGCACCGAACGTGAGCAGACGAGATGAGCCATCTCCCCTGCACGAGCACCAGCGTTTAGTGCTGGCTTTTCTCCAAACCTGTACTGCCAGGGTACCATTTTTAGATGTGTTCAAGACTGATAAGAAGAAATTGTTATTAACCAATCCCCGTTCCTTTAACACTTACCTGGAAGCTGTATCCCGTTATCCAACAGCCAGGTAATCTGAGGCCGGGGTTTACATCCTCCAGTAGAGCAAGACAGCGTAATGCCTCTTTCTGTGTCTTGGGATGCTTCCAGTACAGGCTTAGAAGGAGCAGCTGCAGCAAGAAGGTTTGGAATCAGTTGTAGTAACTCTTTCTGGTCAGTTTTACGAAGTGCATGCAGCCATAATAACGCTACGTGGCATTGTTGGGTAGGGCTGAGCTAACACTGGGATTATATTGTGCTGAACACCGTACAGTTGTATGCAGAAATGCAGCCCTGGAGTTAAGGAGCTGGCTTTGTTGCTCTGCTCCTCTGGCCCAAAACAAGGATGGGAACTTACCCAGCACCTCAACAGTCGTCGTCTTGATTTTGAACGGGGTGCCGTAGTAGAAGCATTTGTATACGCCTTCGTCGTGCACTGTTACATTAGACAGTCGGATGGATAATTCATCCTTTGAATAATGGATAAGTTTGTACCTCTGATCTCTTAAAACTGTAAAGAAAATAAAACCCAGCATGCTATGCGTGTTGGTACATAAGAGGAAGACAGATAATCAAAGCAGTAGTGAGCGAGATCGGTTTTGTCTACTGAAGTTCTTTTTTTTATTCGTCAACCCTTGACATAAGTGAGCAGTTGTAGCACAGAGCGTTTCTAGCTGGTGCTGCACTAGCACAGAGGCAGCAGTAAACTGATGAATGGGGTGTGTGCTGCCAACAGGGAAAACTTTTTTTTTTTTTTAAACTCTGTAAAGAATTTCAGTTTGGCAAATGAAAAAATTTCTTCCAGTTGGCATGTAAGTAGAGAGCAGACCTTGGCTTCGACCTCTGCTTCTCTTTGATTTTATGCAAGTAATTTCCCCTATTTGCCTCAGTTTCCCCTCCATCAGAAGGAGTTACCACGTTATTCAGTGTCTGGATAACAACACGAGATGGTTCGATTTGTATCCATAGTAAGAAACAGCGTTTCTGAGGTTTTTGTAGTTCAAGAAAGGGGTAACACAGAGGTGCAAGTGATTTTGCTCAGATCACAGAACTGAATGGTCAAACCCTCTCGTTTTGTTCCTCTTTTGTTTCTTTTTCACTAACTCCTCTCCGTCAACTTAGAGCTGCTTCCTAGCCACTGCAAAACAAGAGGGTCTTCGTCCTGTGTTCCCAGGTATTACAGCAATTTGGGTTCCTTAAATATTTAGACAAATACAAGCAAACCTTGGGGTACAAGGACCTGATCTGTGGTCAGAACAGCAGTATGACCCATGAATATAGAACCTAGAGCAAAGGTGCACGAATCGGTGACCGCTTTCCCTTCCCCATTCCCCAACCCTTTATTTGGCCTTGAAAAATATCACTTCCCTCTGTGGGTGTGTATTATAATGCATACATGAACGCTACGGTCAGCCCACGCCTCTTTATTTACTGCTTATTAATAGGCTTTTTCTTCTCTCCTATCCTTGTCTAATTAGCTAATTTTAATGAGACTGTCACCTAGATGTACTGTGCTGCATAGTCCTCCTTCTCTTGACTTTCTGGTGTTGGCTTAATTCCTCCTGTGGGAATTTGGAGACAAGCCAGCGAGTCACGTGGACTCTTCCCACAATCACAGCACAGAAAGTAGCGTTCTGCCTCTCGAATTGAACTGAAACTGGGGTTGTGGATCAGTCGTTAGAGAGAAAAAGATCTCAAATAATGTCTTTGTTTTTTAGCTGAGGTCTTTTAAAAGTATAGAGTGGGGAGAATATCACAGCAGTGCTATAACTTATGGTAATGATTAAATATTAAAGGATTTTGGAAATACCATGATGTAAGACTTATACACATTGGGAGAGGAGGGAACTGATTCACGAAGTGGGTTTTGGAGAAGCAGCGTGACAAAGGTTCACAGTGATGATTCAAAATAAAAACTGAAAATGGCCATACCCAGCGTGAAGCTTGGTTCCTGTCTAAAAGAGGACAGTTTTCCTTTGTAAAAGGAAAGCACTGACTTGTCAAGGATCCAAATGCTTCGCAGACTCTTATCCTTGTGGTGGTGATATCATGCATCTTACTGAGAGATAACCATGGGATACTGACTGTGGGTTGAATCCTCAGGTAATTTAAGGCAGGTACTGTTTTTGTCTGCTCAGCTTAGAGCCTGCACTATAGATACTAGTGGATATGTTCCTTCCCTAACCTTAATAAATTGCTGTGTCAGCTCAACAAAACTTCAAGTGTCAAAAGGGCTAGGCCCATTAAAAGAAGGAGATACTTAGAACTGGTATTGGAGATAATTGGTGGCGAGGGGAATTCGTTCTTGGGTGCAAGACCTGACTAATGGGCCGCAACAGGAGTGAGGAACCCCTGCCATAGCCTGCTGTGATTCCTGGAAGCTTGGATATCAGCACAAAGCAGATTATAGAAAATACCACAAATAAGTATTCCTTGTTTATTATTTAGAAATGCTCAGGGGCTGGTTTGATGCAGATAACAGGACCCCGTGGCTGGGATTCCCAGAGTAACCAAAGAGGACGCTTGGCTCCTGCACAGTTTCAATGGGAATCGGGTTCCTGTTATCTGGATAAATCCCCAAAGGCTTTAACAAGCATGGATGCTGACTAGGTACTGTACAAATGGGGAATACTAAGGCAGGCCTCATCTTGCAGAGCTGTCAAATTTGGATGAGAGAAAGATTGAGAAGGCATAGGGAGTGGAAGGGAGCACAGTAATTGTAACTCTGGCTCTGTCGGTATGTAGTAAAAACCTCAGCTCTGCTGTAAACGTTTCCCCTTGATGCACTATATCTAATGCCCCGGTGAGGGGAAGAGCACCCAGAGCTTTCAGGCAGGTCCCCTCCTGTCTCTCCTGTAAGGCAGGAGTGGGATTTGTGCTGGTGGTAAATGCAGTTGATTGCTAAAAGCTGTAGTGCCAGACCACTCTTGTGGGGGTTTCCATTTCATGAACTTCCTGCCAGAAAGGGGCTGAACGTGAAACCATCTCAAGCGGTTGGGTAGCAGGTGAGTCAAACTGGCCCTGGGTGGGAGCTGGAAAGCCCACTCCTAACTGACCCTCTGCTCCACGCGGAAAGTGCCGCGTTCGGTTTTCACACTTACCCCGCTGGGCGTCAAGAAAAATGGCAAACCCACGAGGGTTTAGCCACTGCCTGACAGAACTGTCGTCACCGCTGAGGGTGCAGCTGAGATCTAGGTCCTCTCCTTCCTGCAGAGTTACAGTTTCACTGCCAGCTTCGGCAAAATCCCCTGCCAGACAAGAGACGGAAAAAAACAACCATTAAAATGCGATGCGAAGTAAAGTGACAACGCTTTGCACTGAGCAAGGTGTCAACTTTCCTTTTCTCAAGGATGTAAAGGTTTTTCTAGATGGGGAAAATTGCTGGTATAATTGTACTGATTTAATTAATTCATAGTGACTGGTGACCTACCTAATAACTAGGTAAGACTTGTGCCAACAATTTGTGACCTCTACTGCCAGTGCAGCCAGATGCAGTTATTCAATGTTATTCCACGTGAGTCAGTGAAGAATTGATAGCAAACCCAATTAACGCACATGTTCTCCCTGTAAAAATTAAATTCTATTCCATATTCCTTTCTGGAGCCATTGAACCTGATTTGCAAGGGTGTGCAATGGAATGGTAGCTGTGAATGATTGGTATCTCTGAAAACGGGGCTTTTTTTATTCGAGTGCAACGCTGCAGCTGCTTTGATCTGGCTTTGAAACTTCTTTTGCAGGCAGGATACACAGACCTGGCCTGGCACAGGTTGCTGAAATGAAATTTCACTTACTCCTCCCAGGTGATTTTGCAGACGGGCAGTAAAGTGCGTTTTTCTCTCCAGACATCCTGAGATATATAATACACTTTGTGAAAATATTTGATGACCTGGAATGAATTGCCTTCTCCAGAAAAAGCATGCCCTGGAGAAATTACTAAGAGCAGTGCCCTGGTCAGAGTTAAGTAAATAGGCAGTAAGAGGGTTTAATTTTTCATTCCTGTTTTTGTGTTTTGATTTTATTTTTCAGGTAGCTGCCCGCTGCAAGTTCCTGCTGCGTACGCGAGCGCTGCAGTCTGGGGAAATAAATCTTTCTGGGCTTCAGGAAAGCTTTTCCTTTTCTTAAAAACATTTTAAAATATAACAGAAAAGAAGCTATTTTAGGGCATTCTTGCCGGACCTGATTTTTGCTACTAAAATCAGAGGAAGGACTTGTCTTCCTCTAAAAGAAGTGGTTGCCCATGGGTATTTATTGCTGTTATTCACCTTTGACTTGAGTACATGGGACAGCGTAGCCACCTTCGCAGAGCAGTTAGATTTGGGGGGAAGGAAATCAAACTGAAAATGGCAGAAAAATTATGGTCTAGGAATAGATTTCTCCTTTTCAAGGCTTTCTCCCTATCTCTTACTCAAGTGCCTCTGACTTGTACATGTATTTTTTTGATTCTACCTCTGCTTCTCTGCTGGTTTCTCAGGGTTCGTGCGAGTTGAGGGAGCTTGCAGAGGAGTGGTAGCAAAACGGGGGGTTTCCTTGTGTAGGTTCCGCTTGTGAAGACCTGTGTCACAGGAGCATGCTGGTAAAGCAGCAGAGAGGGCCTTGCCTGTGGTTTTCCACAGTGTCTGCGTGGGGGCTGCTTCCTGCCGCTCGCAGCAGCGCGGGGTCTGTAAGTCGCACCTCTTGACGTGAGAGAGGCAGGGCAGAACAAGAAAAGGTGGTGGTGGGGGGGGGAGTGTTTCTTGCTATTTTTTTTAATCAGAAAAGAGCAGCCCCCAGAATGGAGCAAACATGTAATTTCCATGCGAGACCACGGCTTCGTGCAGACCGTGAGTCACAGGAGAAATTTCTCTCCCTTATGGGGGGCACCCTGACGTGGCTGTGGTCTTCGAGCCTCTGCACCCACCTCAGTGCAAGCACGAGGGGGTCCCTGCTCCAAGGGGCAGTGGTTCTTGTAATGTGTGGATCCCAGGTGCCCTGGGTACCTGGAAAAATTGGTCTGCCCTCGAGTACAATGATACATCCACCTTCTTAGCAGGACAGGCTAACAGCTTCTTGTTACAAATTGCAAGATACAACCGAGCAGAATGGTTCAAACCTCTGCTGTTATCTTAGCCACCAGAAAACGCATGGAGAAGTTGTTGCGCTGACGTGCGCTCGCTCGGTCATTTCAGAATTATCTTTAAAACTGGAGCCTAGAGACATCCTGTTTAATCAGTTATTTTTTGACCTGTGGCCACAGATATGTGGCAGTCTGAGTTGATTCTTGAGGTCCCGTGAAGGATGGCTGAGAGCAGCTAGCGTGGTCATGGCGCAGCGGTCTGTCTGGCAGTAGTGGGGAATTGGGGCTGGGCACCCACAAAGAGTGGGAGCTGCTGCTTTGCAGCAAGTTCAAAGGGCACTGCAAGCACCGTTTCAGCTAGGATATAATTAACAACCTGTTAAGGCCTTAGGTCTGTTAAATATGAACAGTGATAATAAAATATCCGAAGCATACTGTATTAAAAAATGCGTTGTTGCTGTCTGGACTCTTAGATTTGATGTGGCCTCTCTTAATGATACCTCGGGGTGTGAGATTGTTGCCAAAGTGTCCACAGTGGCACTGCTTTGGCTTCTGCTTTTGCATTTAAGAAGGGGGAGAGACTTTGACTTTGGCCAGCACCAGGCTCGTGCGTGCATATCTCCTGCAAAGCGCAGGAATGATGCTTCTGAGGATCTTGAGCTGTCGAAAGCTGTTTTGCCTCTTTCCTTACCTAAGCCTTTCCACATTTGACATGGTCAAATGTGAACCTCACACTCTCTAGTGTATGAAAGAGGAGATTAGCAAAGCAGGTATAAGATGCATCCTCTAGCGGGAGTGAGGAGACCGAGCATTTAAAGTGCTTTTCATTTTCAGAGTACTTTGTGAGTGCTTTTTAAATTATCCTGGCTTGTTAGATTAGCCTCTTTTTACAAAAAAAATACGTGAACAAGGGCATATACAGATATCCAAGCCATGGAAAGTAAGCTGCACGTATTTAAGGGAGGCTTTCAAGTTTTCAAGGCTTTGCCATCTCAGTGTGCTGCCAGCTGCTGGTAAGCGAATTGGTCTCATTGCTACAGGGTTTAGGATTCGGCTGGAATTCAGCACCCTGTCTGCTACGCCAGCTGGCTTTGGGAGCTGGGTGACAACACAGCATCGCCAGTGAGAAAACAACAGCAGAGCTGCCTTGCGTGGTGTGCTGCAGCTCTGGAAACCGAGTTCTCTAAGCTAGACTGTAAAGGCAGGATCAGGTAAGAAGACCAGATTGCTTACCTTGCATCAGGAGCAGAGCTGCGACGTGGAGCGCCGTGGTGAAATTCATGTTGTGGCGGTGCGGGCTGCCTGTGCAGACTTCCTCTCCCTGCCGGGGCAGCCGAGCAGCAGGTCTCTTTTCAGCACGGGGGGGAGCAGATTTACCATGACTTCATCACTGCCGGGGTCTCTGCCTCCTTTCCTTTTTTCTGTTGTTCCACTCTTCTTCCCCCCCCTTCTCACACGTTTCCTATGTGTTGGCGAAAGCTGAGAAATGGTTGACCTCACGGGTCCCTGAAATGAAGCTAGTGGGCGGCAGGAGTGGGGGCACTTCACCTTGCACCCCTCCACCTCCATCTCGTTCAGCTTCTGTGCAGGGGAGAGGGGAAGAGAGGTATGCAGAGGTAAAGATTAAAAGAAACACGTGCCTGGGGTGATCCCACAGGGGCGCCACGCAGGATTTAACTCCTGCCGGTGGGGAGGCACCCAGGAAGGCAGAGCATCTTTAGTGGGCGCTGCTGTAGTGCAGGAATTGCAAGGTCGCTTGAAAATCCAGCGGTGCAGATTAAATCTCTGGAAAAACAGTCTCGAGTCACTCTGTACCTTCTACTCCTGTGTTCGTGGGATGTTTGCACTGCTCTGCTTGCAGGGAACAAGGAAGATGGGAAAGGTGATTTGCTGTGCGTGGTTTGTGGCTCTCTGGGGAGCGAAGAGCCTCGGGAGGTGACTTGCAGGTTATGCGGTTCCTCGCTGAGCACGGGGCAGGGCTGACTACATCAAGGGGGTCCCAGGGGACCAGTGGCAGAACCTGGGTTTCCCAAATTCCCTCGCAGGCCTGGTTCCTCCTCAAGCAACCTGGGGCATAGCAAAGCTCTTTCCTGGCCCTACGATGTCCGGTATCATCACAAGACTCGCCAAGCCTGCTGTTGGCAGAGCCTCTTTTCGCTATGTTGTGTGTGCTAATTTCCAAAACGGCTTCAGCGCGTCTTCCTCTGGCAGTTTTCTGCAACTGCCCAGCATTTAGTGCAAAAGCCTAATTCCCTCAAAGTGAGTTGACTTTAATAAGGTAGGAAATACGGTTTAAAACAGTATATATTTGCAGGACACAGGTTTGTGTGAACTGGACAAAATGGTGAATTATAAACACACTAAGCATTCCATTTTTAATTCATTAGAACCTGTTTCCATTAAATTTTCAGGTGCGTGGAAGTGTTACTCCATTAGTGTATGCTTGATAAAATATATGGCTTTTATGTTAATCATGATATAATCAGTTTTACCAGAAAACAGCTGTAGGCCATAAAATTTACTGTAATTAGTTGGTTTGAAAGGAAAGAGTCTCCCTAGCTGATTTAAAAATTACTGGATTAAAAAATCCAGATCAAGGAAGAGGATGTGTATTGTAAAGGCAGATAATTATTTTGTTTAAAAGTGGTGTTTCTAGTGCCACGTATCTGAACCTGACAATAAAATAACTTTTGGGGAAAAGCCATGAAGCAGGAGAGATGACGCTGAAGCCATCTGCCTCCAGCCCAAAGGAAGAACCCTGTCCCTGTGCTGCAGGAGGAAACCAAGACTTGAGGGGGTTTTGTGCCATCTGCTGTCAAATAAATGAACTTCATCTTTAGTGAAGGGAGGAAAATGACTCGAGTTCCCTTCTCCTTGATGCTTCACCCCAGCGAAGTCCAACACACGTGAGAGGAAAACTTAAATAGGAAGGGCCAGGCGTGGGAGCATGACATCTTTATTAAATCTCCTACGAGGCATTTTTGTCTGACTTCAGAGAAATCCATTTAATGTAATAAGCAAATTAAAATGCAATGGTTGTTTTAACAGTTGTTAGCACTTGAAGTTGAGATTAAAAACAACCAACCCCTCAAAATAAAAAAAAATACAGATGTCACAGGTAATTACAGCTATTTTTGGCAATACAATTATTGTTTTTTAAACAGCAAACATTTTTCTCAAATAAATACAATCTGCTCACACTAAAAAACATAATAAACAGAATGATACAATAGGTTTAAAATGGAAAAAAAAGTATGCACTGATAACATCAAGTTTTAAGAACTGACCACAGAGAGAAACTTCAGAAAATACATTTCAATAGGAAGAAATAGAAAGGAACTGGCTGTGTATTTTGTTGTTTTGTGTATGGTTCATGAATATTCCCCAGGGAATGAGTATTTGGGGAAGTGGTGAGAACTAAATAGCAATTTAGAGTGATGCGACCAATCATGCTTAATTTTTTTCATTCATTCACTGTTTTAAGCATGTTTGCTCCCACCATCTCTTCTCACCTATTTTGAAGTTCAAATACTTTCCCCTATATTTAAGCACTTCTGTGGTTTAACTATTAAACTTTCCTTTCTAAACAATAGTTTTCTTACGGAATTTCAACGTACTTTAAGTTGTGAAGCATTGCAAACAAATTTCCAGCTCTGGGTTTTAATGACATTTATCTAATTATGGCCTAACTCAACTATTTAGCATCACTCATTTTGAAATGAGCGTGAATATAATCAGACTCTCATCCCGCTCTCATGCATTGCTCAAATCAGGACTGGGAGGGCTCAATCCCAAAATGATGTAGGACTCCCCTCTATTCCTTGTGAAGTCAAAGGCAGGTGGGGGGGGGGCAGCCTGTGGTAGGACCAGGCTTTGTGGGGCTTCATCCCAAGCCTAGGGAAATCAGGAGAAATCTTCCTGTTTGTGTCCCTGGCCTCTGGGTCAGGTGTTCTTGAGGACCCAGAGGGAGAAGTCTCCAAC
Source organism: Cygnus atratus (assembly GCF_013377495.2). Classification (NCBI taxonomy): domain Eukaryota; kingdom Metazoa; phylum Chordata; class Aves; order Anseriformes; family Anatidae; genus Cygnus; species Cygnus atratus. The sequence goes on from NC_066383.1 coordinate 3,951,171, forward strand.
CCCTTGGTCCCAGTGCAGCAGCTAAGTGGGAAGGCTGAGCGTGTCGCAGTGTCCCAGGCAGCCCCTTCCCCATCCTCTGGCCTCTTCTCCCCAAGAGCTGCAGTGAGTACACAGGGAGCGATTACGATGCCAAAGTCCTTAAGATATTGTTACCCCGGGGACTCAGGGCTGTGGATACAAAATAATATGCTGGGCAGTTGCATTCTAGCATCTCTTGTAGCCTCTTTGTTTTGCAGAATTATCTCTTGCTGCCTTCATGAAGAACAATTCCTGCAGAATTATTTAAACAACTGCTTATCTGGTGATGTAAGTTATCACTTTCATAGTAACGTTGACACTAGAAGCTAACAACAGAGGAGAAAAGGAGGCTTTTAACATCAGCTGACTGTTCTTTCCAACACTGTTCAGACTGAGTGAAAAGGGAAATATTTTTTTCCCCTCAAGTGATGACCTGCATCCTCAGTTCATGTAGAGAGGCAAAGCTCTGATCTGAGTATACAGGCTCAATTTACACTTGCTGGGAACCTGGCCCTGTGCTCAGACTATTTAAGCATTTGGCTGTAGCTACCACTGCACAAAATATAGGGTGAATTCATGGAACTTTAGACCTGGGATCTGTATTAAGCTAGAAAGTATCCACGAGCAGAGCTCAAGTCAGCAGGGTTGGGGCATGCTGCGGTCTCCTCCCAGCCACTTCAGCACAGGGAGATATCAAGGCCAGGGGTACAGGCCCTTTGCAAAGACTTGGTCAAATCTGAGCTTGTTTAAAATATGCCAGTTCTGCCCCTCTGGCTGCTGAGTGCCATCCTCCCATCAGCAATTGATGTGCTGGAGCTTTATTCATTTATTTTTCTAGCCCAACCTTTAAGTTACAGTCTATGGAAATATTGGAAGAACAGTTTATTCTTGGCAGGTTTTCAGCTTTATTCCTGAATTGGGAAAAGAGGGAAAATCTAGGAACTGCTGTTTCCCTTCTACACCCTAATTGAGTTCTTAGGATCCAGTGCAGCCCACAGTGCTGGCAAGGAGAACACTTGCACCCATTTCAGGCAGATCAAGTCCAACATTTTTCTGGGACAAAACGCTGAAGCGATGTTAAATATACATTAATGAGCAGCAGTGGAGTGGAAGTGAAGCAGCAACTGTTTTGTATTCTTAACATCTTAATTAAAAATTGAAAAGGAACATCTTTGTTACTTTTTCCCCCCAGTAAGCCTTAGCAACATGAGAACACTTAACACAAAACACCTACGAGAAATCCAAATGCTGGAAGAAAATAAAAATTTCTTTCTGAGACTTTTGACACCTGAAAAATCTAATGACACATAAGACTACAATTGTCAAAATACTTTCCCAAGCATCCAAAAATATATATTTTTAAGAAGAGAGTATTTTAACATATTCTACCTTCTAAAACAGAACACTTTTTTTTTCTGTATTACTCATTATACGCAAAGATCAGCTAGTACAATATTCAAATTGTGCATTCAGGTTTTGTTCCCTCTCTGTTTCGTGCTTCTGTCAAAATAAATTCTTTGTAATGTGGCTTAACTGTAGTAGGACCTAAGTAGCCTGCACTGTTTTGTATAGGTGATATTTGGCATCCCAACTCACATCTTGCTGACCTGTAGCATGAAACAAAACACCATCCACAGAATCGCATGTGTATCGGTAACCAAATTAGTTTTTGTGTGGTTGTCACCTATTTAGTTTTAAATAAACTTTTTGCAAATTTGCAGTGAGTAAGCATGGAGGAAAACAAGCCAGAAACGCTCTTCACAATGTCTGAACACAGCCAAGAATAGCTTAAATTATAGTTTAAGAACTAAAGTGACAGCAGCGTAACTGCACCGGAGCAGTTTCTTTCTGTCATCTCCTAAGTTATCTCCCTGACTTTTTAGAATACATCCCTGGAATCATAATGCGCTTATGAGTGGCCTACTGAGCATTACATAGTCATAAATGTGTAAGTAACGGACTACTGGTACGGATCGTGACCGTATTGCACAGGATGAGCTCTCTGCCAACTCAAAATCTGTACAGCATTTGCTATACTTGCCCTGGCAAGCTCAAGATCAACTCGTTAAAGCAGCGACAGAGCTGGGCTACAACCTGTTAAGGTATCTTACAGCACAGCTGCAGGGGGTTTGACCTTATTTAGGAACGAGGGGTTGCAGTTTATGGCTCCTTACTTGTTCTGTCTACTGAACGTGCAGCCACATCTTAACCAACTGAAGGTAAGGCCAGTCCTGCCAAAGGCTCGATGGGGTAAAAGAAACTCACCCAAAATCAAACTTTGATCTTTCTGTGAATAATAGGCCTTTGTCAAAGCTGGCTATAAACCTCTGTGCCATACACACATTTTAAATAAAGATACTAATGCTTGCTGCAGAAGGAAACGTGGACAGAAGAGGGGAACTCTAAGATGCCAGAATCTTTTCTGGACTGCCTTTGCTGTTATTTTTGGGGATATTCAGAATTATGCTCCAAACCAAGAAAGGAGTATGCCCAAATCCTCTTTTATCTCATTTATACACATTTTTGAGTACCTCCTCAAACTTAGCCATGCAAATGTCTGCAGGAAATTTTTGATTCAGGGCAGAAGACTTAAGGTAATACTGTCTAAGAGAAACCTGCTCTGAAGCCAGTTCGTCCTATAAACTCCCCTCTGTGGGGTATTTTGTGTTCTCCTCTGACGCAGCCGGTATTGGCGTCTTGCAGGAGCAGGCTGTTGCACTAAGGGGCCTACTGCTCTGCCTGCCACAGCACGTCCTGTGATTTCACAGATTTTAGGTCCAGAGGGAAGCCCTTATCCCCAAAAACTAACCCTTCCCCCCTGGATAAATAGCATCTCGATAGGACAAAGCACGCTGCTCCTAAATTTCAGTGTACTGTTGTTTCAGCTCTGCTTTGTTTTTACGACAGATGGCACTTAGGAGTAAACGAAAGGAAGGCAAGCATGCAGCCTAGGCCGAATTTCAGTGCCGCCTTTTTGACTTCAGCGTTACCCACTTAAGAAAGCTGCCTGCTGCAGAACCTTATCAGGGCTGACAGAAAATCTCATGAGGAACAGAAAACCACCACCGTGTAAATGACCAGCACAAGAACTCAGTAGAACAGGCAAAACCCCTTTTTCAGGGGGTATAAATGACACAGACGCTTTAGGCTGGGTCTGCGTGCAAGAGTGGATTTCAATAATTTAAATAAAAGGGGAATAAAAAACAAAACAGCCTTTCTAAATCCTCCAGGTTTGATTGGAATAGGCTTATTTCATCTCCACTTAAGAGCAACAGCTCCCAGTCTTTGTTCACGATGGCGCTGTCTTTTGACGTGCAAGCTTCATCTGTAAGTGATGTGAAATTCAGATTTTTCTTCTGCTGCAGATCAGTGTCAGTCTTTGCATCCACAGTATGCAAACACCTAACCCAGGGCAGACAGAGAGGAGAGGAACAATCTGATGCTGCCTGCAGAGGCGATGCTGACCTCTCGTTTCCAGCTGGTGGTGGTAGGCTTTGTGAACGGTGCTGAGAACTTGGGGGTTGTGAGCGAGGAGGGTGTCAACACGTGGTCCTGAGCAAGCCTGCTAATGCTTTGCAAAAAATAGCCATGAAAAAAACCCAAACACATCCTGAATGCTCGCCTTTCACGCAGTGCTAGCTGTTACTAACAGGGTGCAGAAGGCAGTAAGTGTTACTGGTGTTAACAGAGCTCCATTCAAGGTGGGAAAATTTACCCGAGCAACTCACTAAACAGAGATTCCCTGCAGTGCAAGAGTTTCGATCTATATTTTAATATTTTTCCTCCCAATCAGTCCCTTTTGTATTTGCCTGGTTGTATATGAGAATTTTTGCGTGACTCTGGCCGTGTAAGAGATATGCTAGAAGAGCTGTTTGTGTGATCCACGTAACGTAGTAGGACTACTTCTCCACTGTCAATAAACACAAGAACGAAGAGACATTCTCCGACGCTTAGAAAGGCCGTGGGTTCTCCTTGCTTGCGTGGCTTTGCCTATTCCTGTAGTAAGGTTTCTCTCCAGTTAAAGCCTCCAGTTGGTCCGTGTGTGAGGGGGAGGATGGGGGGGTCTGTAAGCTGCCAAACACCTGTATCTCCGAGTTCTTCACATGAACAAAACCCCAAGTAGGGAATCTGTGCGGAGAGATAAGGAAATAAAGGCAATAAGCAGGGATTGAGCTGCACAAGGAGCTCTTGTGCTCCTAAAGAGAGACTCTTGTCTCTCTCTCCCTCTCCCCAAAGCCCGTTTGTAGGAGATGATTGTAGGATTCTGGTGTGACAGCCAGATTTCATGCAGCATTGTACGTGTAAAACACTGGGGAAGACGGGTAATGGTTTTGTAAGGTAGCTTAAATATGATCAGTTCAACCCAAAGGTGTTATGTTGGCTGGCGTGGACTCAAACCCCAAAGGCCAGCGCAGCTATGAAGGGGAAATATGGATGATACTGTGGCTCAGGGGTGCTCAGATCAGCTGTGAATATCCCAGAGAGCGTCTGCAAGGCTGGCAGGGGCCAAAGCCAACTCCTTATGCAGGGCTGGGGTAAAGGAATGAGGGCAGAAGACCCCATTATCATTTTCAGGCCTTTTTCCTGCCCGTTAACAGCTGTTTAGAGTGGAACAAGAAAGGGAAGGGCTGTAGTAAGGAGAAGTGCCCTGGTTGGGGTGGTTTTAGAACTGGATGGCACTCGGGGTGTTCCTGTACAGCCTGGAGGCTCATAGCAGTGGCACTGCGTGGCAGCTGTAGGTGAGCATCGCATCCCCTGCTATCTGTTACAGAAGCGACACGTTAAGATAAGCCTCTTTAACTAATCCGCTTTCCTCTCGTGACTTCTGAAGTGCGTGAAACCCAGTAACGGGCTGAACGATCAGTCGAGAGGAACAAAGTGTCCTCTGCCTGGTTAAGCAGATTGCAAATTTCTTCTCTCTTTTTAAAGCCAGTGAGCTTTACCCCTTGCTGGTAATTACCTTTCGGACCATCTGTACAAAGTCCTTGGAGTTCTGCGGCGAGAGCCCTTGGAGCTGGCAGGTACAAGCCTCCAGGGAGGACGCGTGTGCCACTATCAGGATGTTATTTCCTGAAATACAGTGAGAAATGCAGGCTGAGGTGGGAGATGAAGCCAGCTTTAGGGACGGGTGCCCAAGATCCAGCTGACCTTTTAAAATGTTCAAAACAGGTTCAGTTTATTATATAAAAGCTCATTAAATTACGTGAATATGGGAAAAGGCGTGATTTAATGACTTATTTAGAGCATTTCTCAGTTTTCAGGATTGATTAGTTCTGTGCTACTTATTTTTAAAATGGCTTTCTGAGGAAGACAGGAATTCCAGTGAGATTCCACCTGTCTTGTGAAAAAATGCTTTTCTTCTATTTAAAAATTAATTCTGATTAAAACAAGCACTTTAGTCTCGGTTGCTGCTTTTTCATCCCAATTGCTTTAGATTTCCATTTCCAAGATCCTTTACACCCAACATCGCACGGTGCTATCAAGGCTTGTGTGCAAACTATTAAAATAAAAGGTTTAGAATTTGGAAACGGATCAGCGAAATGAAGTTAATGAGATCCCCAGAATTTTGGAACATCCTGTTCCCGTGCTGTGAATGCAAAATAGAAGCTAGAGATTTTTTTATTTCGGTGTTGCATTTGGAGAAATGTTCTGCAGTCTTCGTGGGTTATATACTGCAGAAGGGTAGCACAGATCGGGGGTGGAAGATGCCCCATCTGATCCTGGTAACAGACAGCAGGGTGCAAATAGCTTATTTATTCCCTGGAAAAAGACTGTTTGCATTGTCTGGGGGTCTGTAAAATACTTCTGCTACTGAAGCTGAAGGAGCTTTCCTGTAGGCTGAGCCTATCTAAACTCAGCTCTGACACCCACAGTTTAACCTGGCGTTTCCAACCCCTCTGGGAGAGGGGATGGGAGATTTGGTTGTGGGGTTTCACCTCCCCGAAGAGGAGTATCAGCGTTCACATCCCAGGGAGCCTGTCTTTGTTCTCATCCCCTCTGCAGCACTTACCTTTGCCTTTACATTCACTGATGATTTCTTTTGTTACTTGGTAGCTTCTACTTATGTACGTATCATAAGATTCAGAAACCACCAACTTGCTGACGGGAATATGAGGTCTGTGAGCAGAAAAACAAGAATGGTAAATTAGGAGAAGAGGTGAAGTTGTAAGTGCAAGTGATGATTCCTCTGAGCGTATGTGTGTCTTTAACTCTTCTAATTTCCCAGATCCCCAGAGCTCAGTGTCAGGACCACCATGGGGATTTTTAAACTTCCAGACTGAGATGTTTACCTGTCTTCCATTAAGGTATTTTTGATTAGCGGGGAAATTAAGAAAATGCTTCCTCTCATGTGGACAGCTCAGAGGAGGCAGCCTGTAACATGCTGATTACAAACGTGTTACTTTTGCAATGCCATGCAGCGATGGCAACACCACTTTACATTTACACGTCCCTTGATCAATAGACTTCAGGGCTCATCCACCCAAATAAAGTGCGTGAAGGGCAGGAGAACAAAATGCACTGCTCTGCCAGGGCTTGCAGCCTGGTCGGAGGGTGGGCAGCAACACCCGTGGCTGCTTCAGGAGAGCTGCAGTGCCTGCAGAAGGCAGATGCTGGCTGTCCTCAATGCTCGTGTGCTTCAATGCTGAAGGGCAGGGGCAGGCTGCTGCTTTGGCCGTCTGTAAAGCTGCATTGCTGGGAAATGCCTGGAATTAGCTGGCCTCCTCCTGGGCCAGGGCATTTAAGTGAATTGCCCGATGGGGCCCCGGCCAATCGTTCCAGCTGAAGCAGGCTGATGTGCGCAGGGCACAGGATAGGAAGCAGAAAGCTGTGTTTTCCTGCTGTGGTGCAAGGAAAAGACCCAGCTTTTCCCTCCGTTCAGTGACCTGACGTGCACAGGAATCACCCGTGTGACAGGAGGTGAGAGCACCAGGAGGATGTCTCCTAATCCCCCATCAAACCAGCCGACCACACACAAGCAGGCTGAGAATATTCCTTGCAGCCCTCCCGGCAGGCACGTGCTTTCTGGAGCAGCCGCGCTCCTGGTCCAGCTGCTCTGCTGAGCCTGAGCCACATGAGAGCCTTTCAGGGACAAACACAGCGTGAGGACCTCTATTTAGATACCCTTGTGCTGGAATTTCAGCTGCAGACCAGAAGGATGTAACTCAAGAGGCTTTATGGTATAATTAGGTATGAAAAAAATCAGGTTTTTTTTAACGTTTCAGCTGCTTGCTTCACTTAAGTGTTCTTAAACAGCCGGGTGTGCTGGGCCTACGGGAAACACCAGCGTTTCTGGTGATATCACAAACCACAAAAGCCGAGACACAAAATGTTTGTCACCAAGCCCATTTCGGTGGAAGTCCCGTGTGTGTGCGCTCTGCGTGCGCTATAAAGGTTTTGTTTTCATCCAAGACTGCTCAGCCTGCGATCAGGCTCGTGCCAAAATAGAAAGGGCTGGTCTCTGCGAGAAGTCGTAGCGATACAGATGTTTTGGTGGTGGAGGATTGGAAGCGTGTGACCTTTGGGGAGTTTCCTTCTTTTTGGGAGCTCTTCAAGCCTGGCTTGCAGAAGTGAATCATAAATTTGAGAGTAGGAAGCCCGAATAGACCATCCTGTCTGTCCTTTACCACATGACAATTTCTGCTGGGTTTTATTTAGCCTTTTTCGGTGCGGTTTACGGTAAAAAATGTAAAATGGGTGTGCTGGGCTGAGGGCAGCGTGGCAGAGCGAGCTGAGGATGTGGCACCCCACCAGGCACCAGCACTGATCCGGCAGCCGCAGGGCTGACCGGCAGAGCTGCCGAGCACCGGGCCGCTGGAGCTGAGCAAATAATCTGTATATTTCCCTGAGGAAGACACGAGGAGAGATCGGTGGTATTTATCCATTCACCATTCAAATGTTTTTTAAGCAGAAAATAGAAATAATCGCTGAGAAGTGATGAATCTTTTATGTTCGCCTCCTTGATAGCAAATCTCTGAATTTTGATGATTCAGGAGACCCTGCATTCCTGGCAGATGTAAACATGCTCCCCAGGATGTTGCAAAATGTACAGCTAAGATCCCTCACCACGCTAAACAGGGCAGACAGACAGACAAGCTTTTTCCCCTGGGGAAGGGCAGGGCAGGCATTACCGAACCCATGATGTGATTTCAGTCCATAAACACGATGGTCAGTGAACTGAGTCAGCAAAACTAATTCTGTTGTTTCCTCCAGACTCCAGGTCAAGTAAGGCTGCACAGCCTTACACGGGTTCGTAAAACTCCTAAGTGTTAGGAAAAGAGCGAAAAAGCCCCAAACAAACAAACTGGGAGGATTTCCTGGGCATGTGAAAGGTGCACAGGAAGGAAGGAGGGCTGGAACAAGGGCCTCCATCATCAGCAATAAGCTGCACCTTGCCAGTGCCCTGGGGAATTTGGTTTATAATAAGCCATTCTCAGGTCATGCTCAATAGAGCAGCCTCCAGCCTGCTTTAAGCCAATTTTGGGAGCTTCAGCAGCTCTTCCAGTCACTGCTTAAATTTACAAATTCAGCAGAGTGTTACTCTTGAAAACCAAATCCCAAATATCCATGTACCCACAATGGATAAATGGCTATGTATCCATGTATCCGCAATGGATAAAATGGATAAACAAATTCCCAAAGCAATCCATGACCCCCTCACCCCCCTTTCTGCTACCTGTAGGTTGTATCAACGCTTAGAGTAGCTGCAGCTAAGTCCATGGGGGGTATCCAAGCAGGTAGTGTGTTCCCAGAGACCCACTTGGTCCATTCAAACAAGCCCGGCTCTATTCGAATTTTCAGGTTGTTCTCTTGTTGCATACCTGGAAAAGGGAGAAAACAGACCAGATATCAGTGAAAGCACCTGGGGGAGGTGAGACTTTGCAGCTTTAATACTTAAGTTTGATTATAAATTATTTTTTTCTTCCTAAGCAGTAGCTATGAGAAGAGGAAGCAGTTGATACATGCACTTGGCATACGATGCACAGAGGCATGCAAACCTCTGGGCGGTAACTCCATGCAGTAACCTAGGTGCGACCGCGTTTTGGAGCTTTTTTCTGACTGTTTCCAATGCCAGGAGATCTGATGTCCCATCACCATTCCCAGTTTGTGCAGAGCATTACTCTCACACCAGGTAGCATGCAGCATCGAGCAGCCGCAGGAGCACGGAGCTGGACGTGTCCCCTGCACACCTCTGGTTTCTGCAGGGCAGGCAAACCCCAACCCGGACCCACAGCTGGCGACGGGGCCAGCAAACCGCTTCCAGCACACCACTTCCCTACACGCTTGTCACACCATGCAATAAGAAAAGGGCTCCTTGCAGGTGGCGTTGTTCTAACACGAAGTGCACTCCCATGGAAATAATCCTCCCCCTGAATTACCATTTGCTTGCGTTCCCCCGTGCCAGGCTGCCTTTTATCTGGTTGGCAGTGTTTTTTCCCAGAAAGTGAGAAGAATGCAGCCTTTCCTGCTTGATGGGTTCTTACCTTTCAAGATGTTGTGTGCTGTCTGTACACAGCGTAGGGACGGGGAGCTGTAGATGTAGTCTACAATGGTATTAGTTTCTAGCAAGGCTTCACCTGCAAGCAAGTTTTTAACACCCGTGAATAAAAACAGACAAATGGCACCGTAACAGCAGGGTGCAGGTATCTGCCACCCCGCAAGGAGCTAAAGAAGCTTCCCAGCTGCACCGCTCGTGTTTTAGGAAATGAGTGTACCCATCGTATTTTATTGCTGTGGCGTGCACAGCTGTGGAACTGGGACACGTTTTTCTGCATGTTGCTCCACGTGCATCTGCGTACTTAACCGGTATGCAAAGAAAGCGCAGCAGCTTTTGCTCACTTTGTCCTCTTACATTTAGCCAAAAAGCAAACAGCGCACTGAGAAAAATAGTAGAGAGCTTGAATTTCATTTAATTTCATCTATAAGTCATAAATCAGAATGATTCAACTTAATTCAAACCCAACTTAATCCAATTGGCTCGATTCTTTGCTGGTATAAATTACCATTTCATTACACAGGTGGAAGATCACTGAAAATGAGATAAGAATCAACTCCACTATTTGGGTTATTAATATTCTTGCAAAGCCTAAGGGAGCCAGATGAGAACGGGACTCTGCTGAGCATTGCACGGACTTGCAGGAAGAGTTATGTTTTTGTTCTATTTGAAGAGGCAGGGCACAAAGGTGGGAGCGAGAAGGGGTTATTAACCTCGACTTCACAGGTTTAACGATGGCTCTAACCATGTCAGAATGAGCTCGAAATCTCTTGAGAGAAGTGGGGCGATTTAGAAAGAGCGGCGCGTGCAGCAGCCTCCCGGCATGGGGATGCTGCTCATTTGCTTTGGTCGGAGGAGGAATTACGCTTCCAGCAGCCGTCAAGGTCAAGTCCGTGGTGCTGCAGCGGGAGCGGGTGCCTGCAGACGGCTGGCACGCCGCAGCAGCGCGGGCAGCTTGGTGGCGCCTGGGTCACGTACGCGGCCGCGTGCTCGGCCCCACGTAATGATAGCAGCAAAGTGTGCTGTGATGGCTCCCAGATTCGCCTTCTGTTCCGTGCGTGGTGCCAACCCTGATGCCACACGGCCCGGAGAGCGATCGTCCTGCGGCGCCGCACGGTGATTTATTTTTGTTTAAAAAGCGAGTGTAATTTTAGCTGCCCCAGTTTGAATGTGACCAACGTGAAGGATTTGAATTTGGGAAAATGCTAAGTGCTGCTCTCTGAAGCTCATGTCCTTTGAGGGGCTTCTTTAATCCCAGTGCTCAATATCTGCTCCTTCACTACTGAATGATTTTCTCTCTAGACACCAACCAACAGGCTCAGGAGTCGGGGACAAGGATGGGGGAGTTGGGGGCACACTGGAAATAATTTGGACTGTGTTTTTGCCAGCATGAAGCCAGAGAGGCTGCTAAAAGTCCATTGACTTAGTGAACTGCAGATCAAAATTCAGATTGTCATAATCAAGGAAAGTGGATATTCTGCATGGGGTGACCCTCACGTTCAGTGCTGCATTTCTCAGCGGCATTGGTAGCAGCATTTCCAGTGCAGCCCATGTACAGGGCAGTGACGAATGCTCTGCGATCGTAGTGCTCATGGCCGTGATTTTATAGCACGGCCTAGATCTCGTGCTTTGTCTTTTCTTCAGCTGCAGCAGCTGAATCTGAATGAGACAAGGTTTTCTTTGAAAGAGGGGACTTGCCAGGGAAGTTGAAGGGACTTTGCAGATGTTCTTGAAACACCTAAATCCCGTTAGTTCGGGGCTCCTGATTCATTTTTTCCGCCTTGCACTTTCTCTTTCTTTGGCTGGGTGTGTGGGAGGAAGAGAGCAAAGTGTCCTGGGCAAACTCCTGTCTGCTGGGGACAACTTACCTACAAGCCTTGCCTGCATACAGCCCAGCACGGTGATTGGCGCGTCTTTTTCATAATCCCTGAAACCGCCGCTTCTTTGAGGTAAGCTGTGAGGCATATTCAGGTTACTACGCATATACCTTCCTGCGAGGGAGAGGTCAGAAGCAGTTGCTGGAATTATTAGATCAGAGAGAGGCAGAGAGCATCACGCCTCTTTCCACCCTCTGTCACCACAACATCTGCGTATTTACAGCCACGGGCTGTCGAGCAGTTTTTCCCTTGCAGAGCTATCAAGAATCTGATGAAATTAAGTTAAGCAGATGTATCAGGTCAAAATCAGCAGGGAATGTTACTTACGCTTTAAAGCTAGCTTTAGGACAGGTCTTTAATCGCCAGAAGCAAATTAATTTCCATCCCACACCAAATGAAACCCCTAATTTTATGCTTTTACAGGAGGCACAAACATCAGAGCTCTTCAGATGTAATTTGGATAGAAGGTAGTTGTAAAATCATCCCCTTTTCCAAGAATTTTGGCTACAAGAAATTGGTGTTTCTCAAATAGAAAAAGACTTTGTTGATAGATTTCCAGTCAGATCTAAAACCAACAGAGCCTGAAATTATAGTTGTATAGTTGTAGTTGTAGTCTGTAACTCAAGCATGTATGTATGTTGGGGCTTATGCCAGATTCAGCCTTCAGGACTTGTTTATAGTCTCATTATCGGCTTGCAATCTCCAAATTATGCCCTGAAAGGCTTTCTGAACCCTACCCGTAGTGGTGCTGTTCTCATTTAGGACTGAGAACCAGTCGTACAAAGGAAGCTTTTCCTGGTCGCACTGGGGTTAGCACTGGACACTGACTATCAACATCATGACTTCATTTCCACATGAAAGTGCCCTTTGGTGGGACTATTTTAATAGAATCCTTTCTTGCAACACTTTCCCAAATATCAGCAAACACAGAATGTACTCCCAGGCTTTTCTTGCTGCTTCTGGCGCAGCCCTACCAGCGCAGTGCTCTAACACTCGAAGCACCACTTGGGGTCAGGAAACCACGGCTCCCATCCGGGCTTTGCCCTGGGCACTTGCCGCTCTCTTTCCTTTCTCTAAACCTGCAGCCTGAGAGACCCACAGGAGCTGACTCACCTTTGGCATCAAAGCACTGTGACAACCAGTACTTCCCAAAAACTACATCCATTCTCTCCCCGTGTCTGCAGACGAAAAGGCAGCGCTTCTGAGGCCCTGGCTGACTGCTTATTCTCAGCGGCTGGAAGAAAAATGACAGGATGTTTGACCTGCATGAAAGTGCAAGTATTTTTCTGAGGTTTGGTTCACTAACAGCACTCAGGGCCAGACAGCTCTTGCTCTAGCCTAGTGCAGATGCGGGTACAGGAAACTCTTCTGAAGTTGGTATTTAGGCTGTTATAAAACTGCTAAAACAAGCAGAGGATGGGGCCCTGCCGCTCCCTGCGAAGAGCAGCTTTAGGGACGGCGATGTCTTCTGTGCTTGTGGTTTACTGCACCGTTCAAACGCCTGTAGAGAACTGTGAGCTGAAACTTCCAAGGCAGGCAGCGAAAGGAGACGAGGATAAGTTGTTGGGGAAAAAAACAGTTGCTGGAGGCTTGCCATGAAAAGTGTGTGTGATTTGTGTGCGCGTGTGGGTCCCTACCTGCACGTTCTGGCAGATGATAGTGAGTGGCCCCGTGTCCCCAGGCCCCTGGTCTTCCTGCTGCCTTCTCTCCAGAGCTCCGTCGCTGAAAGCTTGAAGGGACGGGGAAGATGTAGTATTCAGAATCGAGTAGGACCTGCCAAAACCAGAAAGATGTTGGCTGTGGGAATGCTTTGTGCCCTCAGACTGGAGCAAGGCCATTTCTGTAGTCTGCAGGAACAGGTGATAATTATTTTTGTTCGTATTATTATTTTAGTTCTGCCTAGAGAGCACCTTGCTATGTGATGTACACACGTGAAGAGACAAACACGGTCTCGATTTCCTTAGAAACAGTTTCTCAGAACAGTCCCCATGCGCTGGTCCATGAGGCTCAGTCCTCTACTGCTCTCCTGGAAAGTGCCGAGGCCTTCCTCCCATCTCGCTAACATCACCTGGGGACCTGCTGCCCGTTACTTACTGTGCTCTTGTGGACCAAAGTTTGGAAACTACAGAGAGTTTTCACTCGCCCTTGCTTTTTATATTTGTGGAGTGCTTGGTACAGCAGGGTTTGGTCTGGCCACTGGCTGTGGGCTTGCTGTGATACGAATGTGAAATACACACAATAATTTGCCGAGCTACTGGATTGCTTTTTGGGGGCCATTTCCAATGTTAAATAAAACTGGAACATCCCTTTCTGTACTTGCAAGATACGGGCTGTGGGGTAGAGAGAATCAGCATGTGGAATCACTGGCTACCAGCTGAACGGCATCTCCTGTTTTGGCTGGGAGCAGGAAGGAAAATGCCTGCGCTTCACTGCCTGGGAGATACCGTGGAAGGCTGGAGCACAGCCCTGCCTGTCGTGCTGGGCACTTCTCAGGGTTCCAGCACACAAAATAGCCCGTGTTGCCTTGTAGGGACGTGGCACGTTCAGTCTGGGTGGTGGGTTCTGCATTTTTCAGTGCTGTCTATTCCATTTCCCGTCTACAGTGGGAATTTGTTCTCCCCAGTGCTTCCTGTTAAATGGAGCCGGAGGGACATTATAGATCCCGTTCCCCTTCAAGATGCTTATCTCGTGATGCTCTCTGAGCAAAGCTCTCATGCCCAGACATTCAAGGACTTTGCCCAAGACCCTGGGGAGTAAACTGACAGGCAGTACAGAAGCTGCAGTGACCCTCTGCTGATTCACATACATCGTATGGGCTACATTTGCTTAGTCATTAAAAAAACCATTGTCAGTTAATGTATGTGGTCATTGGCTTTGACAGAAATAGTTGCCTTTGCTAGCACTTTTCAGGGCCTTAAAAATGTCACAAGTTGCTTCCTGACTAGCACCTAGTTAGGGTAAAAACTCTGAGGGGTTTCTCCTAGCTGTTAAAATAACACCCATGCCTCTACCAAAGGAACAAAAATAGGTCGTCTGCATTTTTGTCGGTCCCTTATCTGGTGGAATTTGGGTGCAAGGATGAGACTGAGGTCCATGAGGCTATTCAGTCAGGTGGTGATGCTGCACGGGGGAGCAGGAGGCGGGTGCCAGCCCTGCTGGGACAGCGCTGCTGGTCCCCATCCAACAGCGAGGAGCAGCAGCCCCGCCGCAGCCTCTGTGGGCACAGCCCCCTGGCAGCAGACAACCTCTCCAGCCCCCTGTACTCTTCCAGACCTGAACCTCTGAGGTTGGAGATTCTTATAAATGTGTTTGTTTTATTCATGGCGAGTTCCCAACAAGAGCTGAGCTTGCTCCAAGGAAGGGGTCCTCTCCAGGAGCTCGCTGCCCAGCTGCAGGCAGAACAACGGGGTCAGGGCAGCAAGTCCCTGCGGGTTACGCAGGGTACAGCTCCGAGGTGTAACAGGGGCGGTAGGTCTTGAAGAGGAGTTAAATGCAGGCAAGAGCTCTTTGTGGATAAGCTGAGGGAAATACTACCAGGTGCTGGGGTGAGAAATCACGTCTAACCCTCCTCCTTGGAGCCTCTCCATCTGATAGATTGCGGGCAGAGCCGCACTCGGACCACGCTTCCAGCTGGCAGGATAAGGCCAACCCCGATGCAGAAGCTGTGCGAGTGCATGAGCGTGTGCCAAGCCCAGGGCAGCTCAGCCCTGCGCAGGGAGCACAACCAGACCTTTATCCCTGTGTGAAGTGGTCAGCCTGGAGCGCGCGTGCGACCAGCTGCGCGGAGATGCATCCTCCCCGACCTGGAAACTCGAATATCTCTGCGTGAGAAGGATCTGAATTTCTTCCCGTCGTTGTTAGTGTACAAAGCGGATCCTGAGCCTGAGCTCTTTGTCTTTATTTCCGCATTGCCGCTTCCAGCCCCCTTCTGTCTCAGCCCTTTTCTCCTTTCTCCACGTGACGGTCTTTCAAGGACACTGGCTTAGCGAATATTAAGGATCTGTTTGGCTACCTGTCTTCCCTTTACCCTGAGGAGCTGCTGCACAATTTCTGAGACTTACTTTCTCTCTAAGCCCTTACCAAAAGGCCATGGACGCTGGGCTATCTATTTATAGATGCTAGGATTCACTGCAAATGGTGATGAGGCAAAGGCACACGATCTTGCTGTGCCCGGAGGAGAGCCACCGGCCTGACTTCAGTGGTATCTCCTTGATGCTGCTGGAAAACAGGAACCGCTGAAGCTCTTTCAGCTTAGTCATCTTCTCAGGCTAGGTCATTGTTCGGGAGCTTTTCCCAAAGGCTCGTGGTTCCCCCGCTTGGCAAACAGACGACAACAACATCTTCTGTCTTCTGCATGGGGCAAGGGAGGCGCCTGGCCTTCCCGGCTCTCAGCAACACGCCGTGTCCTGGAGGCAGCGTCCTCCCAGCCAGGAAAGGCCCTTTGAAGAGCGGAGGGGCTGGAGCAGAGGATGGAGAGAGGGGCTCTGTGGTGGCACAGCGGTGCCAGTCCGCAGTCCTCGGAGGTCAGAGAAGACCCCTCTGCCTTGCCACTCGTTGCTGCCTGGGGGAGAGGGGTCCCCAGGGAAAGCGAACCTGCCGTTGTTGCAGAACGGGAAGGAGACAAAGTGGGGAAAAACCTCCTGAGGCACAAATACAGCTTGAAAAATTGGGGCTCTTTTTCCTCCCCCTGCTCCTTGTGCCAAGCCTGATTTCTCAGGCTTATTAAAGGGGCAAGGAACAGCTTTGGCCTCTCTCGGGGAGCTGAAATAGCCTGCTGTGTAATATCTATAGTGCTTCTAGCCACTTGGGGGTGGAGGAGGTGACTATTTCTGGCTTTGCTGGTAATGGAAAAACAGCGCAGGGAATCATCGCAAGTTTTAGCTTTTGGGTAGCGCTGGGTCCGCAGATACAAAGATAGCATCTTTCCTTCAGCCGTATGCCTTTAAATGCATATGCAAGAGACCCATGGTATTGTGTGCTTGGTTTTCGTGGCTTCTGTGGGGCAAGTCAATGTGTGTACCTTCGCTGGGCTTCCCACTTCCTCTGGGCTCCGTGTGCCGAGGGTGGAGAATTTCTTTTGACTTGGTAGCCCACTAATTCACAGGCATGGAAAGCAGCTTAGAAAATATTCAACGGTTTGCTGGGGAGGTTTGAAGGTGTATATCTATATATAAATATATATATATACTATACAGACTGGATCTGTAATTCAGATTCATTTCCAGTAGCTTCAACCCACCAGTAGCTTCTGCTGCTACCGGGAGAATATTTCCAGCTTGATATCACACATGGGAAAAACCATTTTGTTTCTAACATACTTATGGCAAGGTCCCCTCCTAGGCTCAGTCAGAACAGATCTAGTGTCATTGGTACAAATCTAGCCAGCTTCACCCCAAAGGAGGGTCTAGTGCTGGCTTCAGAAAGGCTGTTTTTCTCTTGCAGGACTCAGAACCAGCAGCAGAGCAGCCATGATGTGTCACTGACTCTCAGATCCTAAGATTAGAGCAAACAAGTCCAGCTTTCCAAATGAGCATCTTTGGTTCATGCTTTTTGCTTTCTGAAGCTTTCTTATCATGGGAAAAAAAAAAAGGGAAAAAGAAACCAGCTGATCTTTTTGCATAACCTCATAGCTAAAGCTGGACCTGAAAGCACTGCTGGATGCCTTAACGTCGCCCTTCCTGCAGGGATGGCAGGAAGGGGTTACCCAGACTTAGGATCTGGGTTGTATTGTGTGGGACACTAAAGCAATTTGTCTTCCATTATTTTCCAACCAATAGCACTGATCAGAGACCGAATGTTTCCCCTCATTGTCCCTAGCAGCTCCAATCTCTGGCACGAGAAGAAAGCACACCAGGAAGTGCCACAGCCAGCAGAGAGGAGTTCTTTAGGTGTATGGAAAGCCCTTGGGGTCTGCAGAACAGAAGTGATTCCACTCCGATTTTAGAAGACAGGGAAAGAATTCAGCCCTGGAGTCTCTCAGGACACAACCTGGTTTCATGGGCAGTGACTCTGCTGCTGAAAGCAGAGCCCTTTCTGCCCTGTTAAATGGCTCGCCAGGCTTGTCTCTTAGTGATGGCAGCCTGTTGGTCTGCAGCCGAGGTAGAGACCTTACTGCAGGGCAGGGATGTCATTTTGTTCTGTGAAGTGCAAGGTCTGTGCCGGGCAGAGCTCCTGAGGCACCACTGGGATATTAGCCATAAAACCACATCCTGCAGAGGCCAGGATTCAGCTTCTGCATCGTCTGAGTAGTGCAACAGGGAAACCTTTTTCAGGAGAAATGTTCAAAAGCCGGTAAGGTGCTGGCAACCTTATTTTGCTATATGAACGATTTGATCAAACATCCCAGAATAGCACTTTGCCTGTCATTTCTCCTGCGTGGTATAAGTAGGGTGCTGCAGCCCGGAGTGAGCTGTGTTTCAGTGATGATCTCAATAATGCGTGATTTTCACTTGAAGAATGCAGTCTCTTGTGACTAGGAGGGAAAGCTCAATGGCTCTTCTTTCTTTCTTTCTTTCTTCCTCTGCAGGGATGAAACAGGACGTGGCTGTGTACACAGGGGCGGCACAAACCAGCCACAGCATCCTCGGTCCCAAGGCTGTGAACTGGATCCCATCTCCTCCACCGCAGCAGTTCCCCTGCAGTCGTGGTGAGTACTGCCATGCTTTCCTTCACATCTATGAAATGAAGGTGCCCATGCCCCGTTCTTCTCCTACCCAGAGGATCCTGCTGTGAATACCTTGGCCTAGACGTCAGTGGGGCTTAGGTTGTCCTTGGCTTGCTCTATTGTTTTGACCAAATGACATTCTGTAACCTAATATTCCCCGCGGGAAGCTGCTGTGTAAAATGAGGCTGTTTCCGGGTATGTAATAACGTTTTTGATAAATGCTCCATATTGCATGCTCCTGTTCCTGATTTATAGTCCTTAGTGGTAATCAGGGAAGGGGCATTTCCTTTCTTTGCTTGCCTGGAGACAAAGCGGTCCTGGAGGTACAAAACATTTGGCTTTCCTTTCAGTTGCTGCTGCAATAATAATTCTTTCCCATGCTAAGTCTCTAGGCCTCAAAACCCTTCCAGGTACTGTTAGAAGAAAAGTAAAATCCACTAGAGCATGGTGCTGCAGTATTTGTGGACCTGAGGCTATTTTGGCTGGCAAATTTTAGGAGAAGAAAGGACAATTTTGCTGGATTGCAGATGGGGAGGGTCTGGATTAAGTCCTGCCTTCAAACAAACTGGCTGATTGACTTTGTCCATGCGTCTTGATTTTAATTTATTTAAGCCCTGGTTATGGGAGGTCTTTTCTTTGCGTGGAATGGAAGATGAGTTGAAGTTTGGTGATGGATACAGGGCAGGTAGGTCTGTTCTGTTTGGCTACCATCCGAATGAAAGCCCTTTACTAGTGGCGGCCACTTCTCAAAGGGCAGGCAGAAAGATGGTTGTGCCAAGAGGGGCGAACGAGTGATCTCTCGCTATGCTTGTCCCTGCCTGGCAGTCTTCTGGGTTGGGTAGGGCTCGGGGTTAAGCCAGGACTGGTTTGTAGAAGGGCAGTGGTTGTGGCAGCCACATCTGGAGGCCAGCCTGAAAGCTGCAATTGTCCCGTGTCTGCTTGCCATCTGCCCTTCACCAGGACACGTGTGAAGCCTGACGAGTCACAGACAAAATAAAAAGACTGCACGTCATCTTTGCTCTTTTGTTTCCTGCATTTTCCTCGGTTTGAAGAGTTGCTGGATCAGGTCGGGTCTTGTTGTGCTGACATGGGTTATCATGCTTTCCCTTTCTGCACACAGACCCTCCCACAGGTCATGTTTGCCTGCTGAAATTCGAAATACGAACCATTTGCATTTGGTTCTGTGTCTCCTTCCTCTCCCTTTGTAACTTGCTGGTGTGACCAGAGCCAAACCCGCGCACCTGTGCACTGTTTGCCAGGGGGCCAGCAGGCAGGAACGTGCCTCTCCGCTCCCCTTGTCATCTTGTGCTCCTGCATACAAAATACTCCCTGTTCTCCAGATGGCTTTAGGTGCTTTGGGATGCAGACAGCCCTGTGGGGCTTGCAGGAGTGCCCAGACCCACAGCTCAAGTACCAGGTTTTTACTGCTCTTTAACTAATTCCCACCAAAAGCAAGAAGTAAGAAGGCATAACCTTGTTCAAAACGAGGTTCTCACTGAAGCCAGTGTCAGGCAGGCGACTAACCACGTCCGAAAGTCTTGCTAAGTATCCTCGGAAACCTCGCTGACCCCAAGTCCTTTTCTCCTGGAATTACACACAGCACATCTCACCTCCCAGATTAATGCTCGGATCTAAACCTTCCTGATCCTACTGCCACCACCGAGGTGCCCACGCAGCGGTGGCTCTGCAGTGGCCGTCTGCTCCAGCTCTGGTAACCAGCAGCAGCGATCCTGTGAGTAACAGTTGCTGTAATGTCTTAGCTAAATAAATCACATCATCCTCCAGTCCCATGCATTCGGCTGGCGTCTGCTCTTCCTTTGCTTACGAGATGGGGCTTTGTGTGCCCAATGTTTCCCCCAAGTGACCTTCTCAGCAGCCCTGGGAGACTTTTCACTTACCCAGGTGAGATCCCGGCTGCTGAGCCCCCTTTTTACAGTGACAGAAACTGAACGGAGCGGCTTTACCTACCCATGAAACACCCAGGTCCCACATTCATCCGCCTTCGTGATGTAATTTTCAGGCAGCAGCCCAGAGCAGCCAGTTGCAAGGGAAATGCCGTAAATCCAGCCCTCACTTGTACTGGTTTGTTCCACTGGGGACATGAAAATAAAATCCCCTGGGACCAGCTCGAGTTCATCATCATTCTGGGGTGTGTAGGGATAGATCACTTGCAGAGTCTGGGGGAGAAACAGAAGCACAAATGAATGAAAGGGTTGTTAATGGCAGGGAATCTTCAGCAGAGTGGGGCAGGAGTGCTCCCGTACCAAACCTTTAACATGTGCTCGGTGTAAACAGCTCTCCTTACAATGCATCACTTCGTGCTTTGTCCAGGGAAGCTTTACCTTGAGGGAATTCCTACTGCTTCCCACTCTTTGGTGTTGGAAAGCTTTTCTTGGTATTGACTCCTTCCTCCCTCTGATTCCAGCCATGTCTTTGATAACCAGAAGGGAAAGGAGGGGATGGCTTTTCAGAGGGAGCAGAAACATGACCGTGTGCTTAAAGTGGTCTGTTAAAAACGGAACTGAACCCTTAGTGTGAGCTGGAATTCACATGGTTCTCGTGGTCAGTGGCCACTGTCGCTGTACCTACTTATGCTAAAAGAGCAGCTGTCATTGCTGCTGCTTTTGAAGTCGAGGCAGAGCCGGTCAGGGGGACAGCAGGTCTGAATGTGTGACATGCTGCTCCTGAACTGCGTGTTCACAGGTGTGAGAAGTACTGAGACGTGGCCGCCTGCTTTTCTTTGTATTTCCTAACGTGAAAAAGTTAAAAGGTGGGGCAAAGCTCAGCGAATGTAATTCTGTAATCCTCTCCTCGCTAGGGCGTGAGGAATGCACACGTATTAAATGTCTGTCAGTGACTTTCCCTGGAAATGGCTGCAGCAGTGTCTCGGTTAAAAGGAGGACAAACACGTTACTGTCCCTGGGCCTGTCTAACTTCTGCAACGGTGTCATGCAAAGACAAACCGTGATCTGGTGAGCAGCTCTGATCTGCTGGTGGTGTCAGACCGTTTGCTCACCAATCCTTCTAGATATTTGTGGTATCTTGAAAGGAAGATGGAAACTAGTCGCCGTCACGTGATACCGCAGGGCCCAAACTCTCACACGCGCCTGCCTGGAGTTCGATATGCGAAGCTGTGAGCTGGTTCTCATCAGCAGCTCCCTGCGTGATCAGGGGCGGTGCTGACCACTTGCAGCTTCCACAGGACAAGATGACACTTGGACAGGAAAGGAGGCAGTCACGCGTGGATATATGGCTTGGGCTGGGTCAGAGAGCTGTGCACGAGAGACTTCAGCTCTCCAGAAGCTTTGGCAGTTTGTTTCCTCCACGGTGTATCGTGTGCTGGGCTAAAATCATTGTTTCCCACTTTGCCACAGGTTTCCTTTGTCTAATTCTGGACTGTGCATGTTGGTGGGATTAATCACCCCAGCCTTAGGAGTGTAGGTAGCCACCAGAGCCTGAGCAGGCAGCTTCTGGAGGTTTCCTCCTCCAGGAGTTGATTCATCTCATCCCCAGATAGACATCTCAGATGGGACAGATGACGCTCTTGTGGAGGTGCCTGTTTGTCCGCACTGACTGCGAAGGGAGCCTCGGGTGACTGGCTCAGGTTTAGATGTCTACTTGGGGGTATTTATAGGGAGGTGGGACAAATCTCACACGTGGTTTCTCTGTGCCCAAGGTCCCAATTTACAGAACTTTTTTTTTTCTTTCCATATATTGTGTTGGAAAACAATACTGAGAAAACTGTGGTAAGAGACTTAGGCACTGCAGCTGTAGAATCCGTGAGTACTTGAAGTATTTAGGCCATGAAGATAAAGGTTTCTTGAACGATGAAACCAAATGCTGTGATTGATGGCTAGGGTTCAGGTTAAGATACACTGGCCTGGCTCTGGAGAGATCGGGGCAATTTACATCGAGCTAAAGGAGGGTCGTTGTTAGAACGAATTAATCCAGCAGGAAATCGTTCCTGCGAGAAATGATTTGGGGCGGGGGGGAAAGCAAGTCTAGATGGCATGAGTAAAGCAAAAAAGGCGAGATGCTCTGTTGGTCCAGCTGACTGGTGGGATGTGGGAGATCTATGTTCTTGTGGACCGATGGAAATTCTTTAATGTCTGTGTAGTCTGTGCTGCGTATCTGTGCTCAGCACAGCTCCTCATTCAGCTCACAGCCTGTGAGCACTGTTGAGCCACAAATGCAGCTAGAACAGCCTGCAGTTCTGCTAGATCCTCTTTTTTTTTTTTTTCTTTTTGGACCGAAACAAACTCTAAGAACCGTACCTCGTGGTTAACGAAGCGTATGTCTCGGGAGAATATCGCAGCGACCCAGTCGCAGCCCAGCTTGACGTCGATGTTCTGCGCCAGCTTCTCCAGCGTGGGCAGGTGGCTGGTTTGGAAGTGGTAGGCCAGCGTCACGTGGAGCTGCTTCTTGTGGGGCTCCACGTGAACATCTGCAACAAGAAGACGATGGTTATCAACAAGGGGCTGCCAAGATGAGCAGCTTTTCTAAGGTGTAAGGCTGTCTGTCACCTCTGAACAGGAGCAGAACTTCTCAAGGTAGCTGAAGTGGAAAAATTGTAGGTCAGTTTGTGGAAAGGCTTTGGGGAAGTCAGATATGGGTGCCCTATATAGGCAGCACCTTGGATCAAGTGACTGGATTTGTGGCCTGATTCAGTCCTTAGTCACACCGGGGTGGTAGACAAGGCATCCACACCACACTGCCAACGCTCATTTGCATTCAGAAAAAAAGGGGTGTCTGGATGGTGCGATAGCAATTACTGTAATTTTGGGTCTTCTGCTAAAAAAGAGACTTTTCCAGGTAAGGGGTAGCCTTTCTTTCATTGGCAGCTGAGGCGTTCTCCAAAATAAGCAAGTAACAAAGCATAATTTTTACTTCCCCTCCTCTGTTCTCTCTCTTACATTATATATCAGAAATCCATAGAGTTTACAGATTCATGCAAGTTGATGAGATCTTTTTCCCGGACATTAACTGGGTTACCAGTTCACCCACTGAGGGTAAGGTGTTCCAAAATCATGAAAGCAGAAGTTGGTAAGATAATTACCAGCTGATTACAAAATGATCCCGTAGAAAAATAACCTATATTAGGAAGAGAGTCAAGGAAGCAGAAGGGTGAAAATATGTGAAACACTGGGACTCTCCCAGTGGATGTGGAAATCATAGGATGCATTATTTGCATGTAGTTTACTCTTGCTTATTCAACCAAAAATTGCAATTAAATTTGACTGATGATTCAGTCAAAATTGCAGCTATTCAGAGACTTGGCTCCAAATGCCAGCCAGGGGTAGCTTTGCGAGCTCATCCATCTTGTTTTGATCAGCACGAAAAAAATATGCTGTGGATCTCTGAAGAAGCCCCAGAGACTTTAATGTGATAACTTGACCAAGCTGTGGACTGCAATGCAGCAAAGAGCTTCCCCTCAGAAAGAACTGACCAGTTTGGTCCGAACTGGAGCAGCAGCAGGGCTAGAAGTCTGCTGGAAGCTGCTGGTGCCTCCTTCTCTTCTGGGTCAGCATTTTTGGGGTATGCAGTGCCCCTTCTGGCTGTGTGGTTTTGGATGGTAACGTACACTCTGCAGGGAACACTTGTACTGCTCTCACGTGGCTGCAGCAGTTCTGGGACCTGGCTAACGTCTTTCTGCTTGTTGCTGCCGTCCAAAGCGTGCATTTGTAATGCTAACAGCTATTTCCTCCCTCTTCTAAGGGGAAGAAAAGTTGTAGGTCACCATCAGGTGGAAGCAGTGCATTTCAGAGGTGCGATGAACCTATGACACCTCTGTACCTCTTCCTCTGAACCAGGGCAGCCACCTGGAGCTGCTCTGCAAGGCGTCGCAGGCTGCCTGTCTAGATGGAGACACTGCAGGGGCTCGGCCGTTGCTGTATCTTGATGCACTTAAGCTCCAGGATAAGCCTGCGAGAAGGAAGGACCAAGTGTTGTGGCTGGGCCACGAGGTTTGGAAAGGGCACCTCAGGTCTTCCCGCCGAGCCCTGGGTGCGCATCTCAGAAATGCAGTGAAGACCTAAAGGCAGAGGAAAGTTTTGTGACAGCGGCTCGAGGTAGTGAGAGGAGCAGGAAACGCTCAGCCTCGCAGGCTGTGTCTAGCTGAAAGGTTAAGGAACCGCCAAATGTCAACTTCCCCTTCAGGAGATAACACTTGAGACTAAGTGCGAGGTGATCTTTAAACTGAAAAAGCTCTGACAAACAAGGCACCCAGCAGGGTGCTCCTCTCAGGCTCTTAGCCCTCAGGCCACCCTTTCTGTAGCTTGCAGGTATCGCTGCTTTTCTGTGGGCAGCCCTGACATTTAGCTCCCCGTGTGTACTTACATTAATTGGGTATTCTCCCTTTGCCCAGTCATGGTGAACCATCACAGCACCGATAAGGTAGCGAGATAGATGACCTTTGAAACGGCCACTATGAGGAGTGTGAGCTTTCATGTGATGCAGCATCACGGTCCTCGGTATCTCAAGTTAAATTACACAGCTGGACAAAGACCGCTGCTTGCTGGGTGAGTGGTCATTTAATATATATATATATATATATTTTAATAATAAATGTAATTCTTGGCATGAGCAAAATACCTCAGTGCAGTAAAATGCAGCTGATTGTAATTATTTTTCTGATGTGGCAGAGAGAAATGTAACGTCCTGTAGTAAAAGGAGCCCTGTATCAGGGCTGATACATCAGCCTGGCTTGGGAAGAGTTCTTTTAGGAAAAAAAATATTCATCTTCTCCTCTCGTCTTCCTCAGGAGCAGTCTGTTAGGAGAGCCACTTGTGCTGGGGTTAATTCTTGGTGAGGAACCTCTGCGTGGGCTGCTCCTTCAGCTCCTCTTTGCACGGGTTTGCAAGAGCAAGCCCAAGCCCTGACCAAGCTGCGAACACTCGGTGGCTGCCTGCAGTCACTCACCTGCTTTGGAGGCTGCCTCTGCAGCGAAGTCTGCAGCAAACTTCTTGAGCACCTCAGCACTTTCTTCCTTGACAAAAAGCCCGATGAAGTTCGAGGACGTGTAGAGCTCCAGAGGCAGAGGGGCAGGGAACTTGCATTTCCACCGCATCACAGTGGCCTGCAGAGCTTCAGTGAGAGCGTCGACCTTGCTGTCCTCACACTGCCGAAGGAAAGAGGACAAGCACTGCTCAGAACTGAGCCTTACGCCTGTGCTTAGCTCTGTAGTGCGCTCAGAGAAAGGAAGGGCTTGGGTGGGTGAGCAGGAAGGGTAGAAAAAGCCCAGGGCCACAGAAATAGGGGTCAGACATCATCTGTCCCCCCCTTGCCCCCGAAGCAGAATCAGCTGTCCCAAAGTAACCTTCCTAACCTCACCCCCCGCGCTGCCTATTCTCATGTTAACAATCACTGGAGGTTATGAGAATTTGGTCTGCTGCTCCTCCCCAGAAACAGCTTGCTTACAAACCAGTTACCTCCCCGACAAGCCCAGGCATCAGGCGGTTCTGGTCCTAACACCCCTGAACTCTGAGCACAAAAACCCGTCTGCAGCGACCGAACCAAGCGTGCAGCACCTCCAGCCCGAGCCTGGCGAGGGCCGCTCATCACTGCATGCATAAAGGCAGCAAAAAGAGGAGCTCTGGTTTACCATAAAGAACTGGCAAAGGGTGATATGTGGGAAAATGTTGTGAGCTTTGTTCTTCCCACAGATCTGCTTTGACTGCTGCCAGAACTCAGAGAGCTTCTGAGCCAGGGGGCCGGTGGGGCGCAGGTAGAGGACGTACTCCCGGGGCAGGGTGTCATCGAGGAATGGGTCACCCACATGGGAGAACAGCCTGAGGGGGAGAAAGAAGTGTTAGACTGACATACAAAGGCTTCCCCCCGCCCCCCCCCAGCAAAATCAGCTTGCCCTGTCCTCACTCCCTTTCCTTCTTCCTTTATGGAAAAAATCAGCTCTTAGGGGTAGGCAGAGAGCTGCACTGTCTCTCTTGCAGCCCATTACCGCTCCTAAGTAACACAGAAAATGGGTTTTTAGTTTCAGACCGAGGCTCTCAGGATCTACCCTCCGTCACTGCTTCTGCCTCTCTGACATTCGCTGTACAAAACACGGCAGGGAAAGCACTGGAAATTGCTCAACATCTTCGAGAAGGTGGCTCTCAGTTTTGTGTTTAGGCAGCAGGGTGGAGAGCAGCAGTTCCTTTCTCTCACCTTTCTGTTGCTATTACGTGCGATCACAAACTCCCTCAGACAAGGCTTGCTTCTTGATTGCTTATTTGCAGCACTTAAATAATAGGTCTCTAATTTTGCTACTGCTGCCAGACAATGCCCCTGTTAAAACTTCTGCCACAACATTTTACATTCTGCTGGCTAAAATCTTAGCCTTTCAGTTCACTGATTTCTTTTTCTCTTTTGAACATTTATTACTTCATACCAACCAGTCGCATGCTGCTTGAACGCTTCTTCCACCTGTTGACGCCAGTGCTTTTTGTCTGAAAAGAAAGCAAAAAAAAAAAAAAAAAGACTGTTTCAGTGATGCTGGCTTATATGGATACAGCCTCATCTATTGATAGACATCTTTAATCTCACATTAGCTAGGAGCTAAGTTCTGCCTTAATTCCCTCCAAGTAGGGTTACATATTATGAATACTTACAGAAAAACTGAGTCAAATTTTGGGGTGAAGCCTAGGATGATTAAAATAATTACAGCCATACACCAAGCATCCAAACCAAGCGCATCGTGTGTTGCCAGTCTAGTCCTGCAATTATTTATCTGAACCTCTGGATTTTCCCTGGTGCTTTTCTGGACAGTGAAGTGCCTTCTAGCAGACCTCTAGCTAACGGCGTTTAATGGCCTCTGCGCTGGGCATTTGCTCGGCAGGGAAATGAAAAGGGTTGGCTCTGAGGCGCAGGCACTGCAGTGGCACTGAGGACAAGAGAAATTCAGCTGCCACCAGGGGGCACAAACCCGAGATTTTTCAGGTTAGAATAACCTGCCCAAATTTGCCAGCACTCTTCAGTCCTTATTGCATGAATGTGCACTTTTGTTTTCTTTTTTTTCCCTCCAGGATGCCTAAATATCCCTTTTCCCCCAGCTATTAGCACCAAAGTCTTCTGTTAAGCAAGTTGTTCAGTTGCAGAACAAACCAGTGCAATGCTGCCTTTTTATCCCAGTAGAGTTTTCCAAATGCTCTGCATCAGCACCGAAACGCAGCTGTGGATCAGCTCAGCTTTGTAGCGCCAGAGACTGCCAAAACAAAGAGTTCACCCAGAATCCAGGAGGCATAAATGTTTAGCAAAAAATATGAATGAAGGAGGCAGAAAAGGATAGAAATTTTAGGGCCTTGAGGCAGAATCGGGCCCTTGGCTGGGTGTCGGGAGGCAAACTCCCCATCAGTAGGTGATTTCAGAGCTTTCTACTTCAGGAACGAAGGGCGCTATTGCTCTCAGACAAGTGCTACAGATGCGGTAGGAAGGAGGTCACCCTGAAGGGGATGTTGGTTTAATCTAATTCACAACAGGTAACCCCTCGGCACGTGCTTGTGCAAAGTGGTGTGGGTGGAGGAAGGCCTGAAGAGCACGCGGCCTTTGCAGAAGGCAACAACGGGGTCTCCAGGCAGCTCTGCCCCGAAGCCAGGGAAGGAATCCCCCAAACCAGCAGTGCCAGAGAGGGATCCACATCCTACAAACCCACACGCTGCACCGATAGGGGCATCTTCCCCAATGTTAGACAGCAGGGAAGGCATCCAGGCACCGCTGCAGCTCCTGCCGAGGGCAGAACCCTGTGGCTGCTGCTCTGCTTGAGGAGCAAGAGCAGACACACAGTCCTGGGGCTGACAAAGGCAACAGCCAGTTTTATTCTCCTGTTGTTAATCTGGCCGAAGCAGCTGCCTCCATTTTGCTCTGTGGGTTGGATGTTGTGTCTCCGAGCTGTTAACGACACAAAATCTGACCGAGGACAGGAAAAGTTTTGAGTTTCCAGGGGCCAGCCTCAAGCCGTAACCTAATCTCACTAAATATGGTGTGTTACAGCCTAATAATAATTCAAAAAGCTTGCTGACATCTTTAAGCCATAGGCAATGTGTCTGGCCCGAGGGACAGGCTCGGTGTGCTGCATACCCGGTACTATCGGCTGCGTGGAGGTGCTGGGGGCTGTCCATAAAAAATGGGTGCAAGGGAGGGCAAAGGGTCATGACTGCAGGGCCCAGGGCCTTGGCTGTAGGATTAGGGCAGCAGCGACCCTCCGGCATTTCTTGCTTCTGCCCGCAGTGCCCTGCAGGACATGTGCTGAGCTTCCGCCGCCCTTTCTGGGTGCAGCGATGACTTCTGAAAGCACTCTGATAACCAGGCGGGAGGACGAAACGTTACCCGCTTGGTCAGAGACGCGTGTTGTTGACTCAGCTGTGTTTCGGCTCTGCCATTGGCTTCCCCACCCCTTGAATATACATATTTTTGTTCATTTTGAGAGTAAGAGGAAGGCAGAAAGATAATGCTGCAAAAAAGAGCTGTGTTGCAAATGGGTGATTATGAAAATACTTCCTCCTGAAGCGCTTTGCTGCCCTTATCTGCCAGCATTCATCTGAGATCAGCAGGGTGTTAGTCCAGGCACCTGCCTTCTGGAAGGATGCGTCTTGCACGGTCAACACCACAGCTCGCTCTGTTCTGTCTTGCTGACCTTTGCTCAGACTGGCTCGGATGCATTTTGCAAAACAGCCGCTGCTTTGCTCTGGGAAGTGGTTCTGCAAAAGGCTCTCCCTTTGCACAGCCTGGGAAGGCTTCGGGGAGGCTGCTCCTTGAACGCAGCGATGTCCGGCTGCCCCAGCTGACCGGCCGTGGATTTTCCCTGCTGTGGTTTCATCATCCATTTCTGCTGTGCTGCCTTTGCTCAGCTCACCTCCCCTCTTGCCTACGTCTTAAACACCACTAAAATTCGGCTCCCCCGAGTGTAGATCTTGCCACTGAGGTGTGGCTGTCGGTGTGTCTGCGTTGCATCCGAGGCAGTGACTTAAAAATGCCCCCCCAGTGAAGCTCTGGCCTTGACAGGAGCAGTTTCTCCAGCTGCAAGGCGAGGGCAGACAAGCTGGCTCTCCCTTGTCGTTTGCTCTCCCCAGACCCCGGAGCAGAGCTCCGAAGGAGTCAAGCACAACCTAGCAGGACAGACGGTTCTGCCGCCCACCCTTGTTGACTTGTTGGCTTCATGACTTGATGTTTCCTTGGAACAAATCGCACAATGGGGCTCTCCTGGAGTCGCCTGCAGCTCCTTCTCCGCTGCCTTTGTACTCCCAGGACCCCAAAGGGTGTCAGAAAACATTAGGCTGGGCCCCCCCCACGTTGTTCACGAGTGATTTCAAAAGGTGCCTCTCTCCTCCACAGGGACAATAAAACTCCCTTTCCAATTTAATTTTCAGCGCAAGGAGGAAATGCTGCATGAAGCAAACAAAGGGCGAGGTATATTTTTATCACGGGACCTGAAACTGAGAGAATTTTATTTCTTTTTTAATTTAACGCTGGGAATGAAGTTGATGCCTGATAGCTCCTGGTTAGGCATGGAACAGGGCATGCCCTGAATCCCTCCCCAATACCGATCTCTGCAGCCACCAGGCAGGGCTGGGAGAGGAGCCTTCCTCTGGGTGCCCCGCTGTCAAAATCAACTTTTACAAAGCTGAGCACCCAAGACCAGTCACGGCTACGTTGGTCACTTCAAGAAGTGGCCTGGTTTTCACGACTGCTGAGTGCAGTGGGAGCTGGGAGGCAATATTCAGCTCCGGAGGAAATCAGGTCACTTAATTAGGTGACTAGCTACGGCTTAGGTGCTCAGATTTCCTCGCGCTGGGTAGCAAGTGTTGGCTGTAGTACTGTAGCTAGTGGAAAGAAGTGGTTTTGTGACACAGATGCACCAGAAAAGACAAAAGGCAGAAAACAACCTATTTTTCGGAGTCCACCCAACCGCCATCGCACAGAAACCATTTCTGGTCACGCAAACGTTGCAGCTGGATGCAGATCGGAGGGGAAAGGCTTTGTGCAGCGTTACGAGCCCCCTGAGCCTCCCGATTCCTCCCGCTCTTAATTGCGGCTGCCTCCGAGATGAAGCACGGGGCACTCATTTAACGATGCCCAGCAGCACGCGAGAGCAATTTGGAACAGAAGGCGAGGGCGATGCTACGTCCGACGGCAGGTGGGCACACGGAGGCTTTGGAGAAGGAGAAAGAAGATCCTAATAGCAGTGCCTTCCAAAAACACCGCAGGTATTTTAGCCACCACAAAGAGTTTTTTGATTTGTTCAGCCTCAAAGGCCTCCCTGTGACTCTCTTCATTCAAGTCAAAGGGAAAGTCTTCCTCCACTGAACCACTGGTTGCACGGCGTTGAATATTGCTAGGACGCGTCCCTGCTAAACATTTGACCCCTTAGCCTGAGACATGGCAGCAGAACTGGTGTTGCTGCCCCGAAACACACACTAATGTGTAACTGGTGCCCATTTTAACCCCAGCCCACTTACTGGGGGAGCACACAGCTCTGCATGGTACAGAATTTAACTCATTACTCTTGAAGGATTTTGGGCTTCCTGCAATTTCAAGGTAGAAAAAAAAAAGCAACAGGGGAACGTCAATTCAGCTAGGAAATACATATCAATAAACATAAAGCATAATGGCAAGATCCCATTTACTTCAGAGGAAATGGCTGTAATGGGGAATGATGCATTAACCATAAAGAGAGCCTTCAGTCTCAGCAGCACCACGTAGAAATCCTGCCTCTGTAATCGCTCAGCTTTCTTATTCCAGTCCAATTTAAAAGAGGAAAGTGCACGTAGCTGCCAGAGCGAGGGGCAGGAGTGATCTGTTTGACGCATCTCTTTCTGCACCCACGTTATATTCTATCCCTAAAAAGGTGTGCAGGCTTCGGGGTGGTGATGCCAGGGCAGCGATCGGATGATGTGCTGGGGCTGTGAGCGTGGCTGTAACCACGTTTCGCCAGGCTGCGCGGCCGGGGCTGAGCCCTTCCAGCCCTCGGAGGTGGCCCCTGGGGCACCCGGTGCTGCTGCCACCGCCGCAGGCAGCCTCCTCTCCTCCTCGCACCTCCACATAAGCACAGGCTGAGTCACGCAGCAGGTCTGAACCCTCGGGTCCGGAGAGCCTGCTTGTTCTCCAGAAGCGATGCCTAATTCATGAAGAGGTCGCCCTTCTGGCTGCTGCTCGGGGCTGAATTTTCCCTCTTTCCGTTGTCTCTCCTTTTGCTGCGATAAGCAGAGATCGAAAGCCTGCCGCGGGCGCAGCCGACCTCTGTGTGTGTAAGAAGGAGCTTGCTCTGCTGCACGGCGCTGCCCATGGAGGCAGCAGCAAACGCCAGCAGCAGCCTCTACCTCAGATCCACCTACGGGTTGTCTGCCTACGGAGGCACCCAGGGATTTGTGAATGAGCAATGGAAGGAAGGAGGCAGCCTGTAAAAGAAAGGGAATGACTAAATCTTCCCTTTCATTGCGTGCCTCAAGCCCAGACAAACTTCTTATCCCTCAACGAAACCCCTCGGAGGGATGAATTCATCATTTCAAGTAGCCCTGAATCTTTGGCCCATGAAATATTTAGCTGTGTAAATAAAGATTTGTTGGAAACTGCATTAAACATGATGGAAGGACTTGGCTCTCCTCATCGGGAGGTTCAGTTTGAAGCTGCCTGACATGATAAGGGAGGAATTATGGATCGTAATTTATGCAAAAGGAGTCTGATAGAGAAACGTTGTCACATAGAACAGTTTTGTTAGGATTATAAAACAAGCAGTTTTATTTTGGCTCGTTTGGGCGCGTGTGCATAAAATATGCATTTATGTAAACGAGTATTCAGATAGGTATATGTAGCTATTGCAACCCCGACTTTTTTTTTTTCAGTCTGTGTTGGTTTATGGTAAAGGAATAGAAAATACAATGCTGGCTGCCTGCAGGGAGTGACGAGAGGACAACAGAGCTTTGTGGACGGGGCTGCAGCTGCTGCCTGGGGCAGGGCTCTCCGGGCACGTCCAGGTTGGGAGCCCAGCAGTCGGCTCCCCCTTAGCTCCCAGGTCAAACTCAGCCCCGGTGCACGAGGCCCTGAATTCACATCCTGCTCTGCAGCAGTACGCAAAGGGAAGCAGTTACAAGTTCTTTGCACATACATTTGCAGCTTTTTGGTCTGCGTTTCCAAATTGCCCCTTCAGCGACATTTATAGATTCCTTAATTTTTGCAGTTTTTTCATCAACGCTTTCTACCACTCACAGCACAATAGTGGAGATGTGTCTGTTTTGGGCTTTCAATGAACAATTGCCCATTGAAGAACGATTTTGCTAGCAAACTTTCTGTCCATCTGATTAGTCGATTATTTGATGTAGGAATACCCACGTTCCACATAACTGACTGCTCGTCTCAAGAACTGCTTTGTTGT
Organism: Cygnus atratus; assembly: GCF_013377495.2. Taxonomy (NCBI): domain Eukaryota; kingdom Metazoa; phylum Chordata; class Aves; order Anseriformes; family Anatidae; genus Cygnus; species Cygnus atratus. The sequence goes on from NC_066383.1 coordinate 3,983,582, forward strand.
TCCACAAGCACAAACGGCCATGGTGAGGTGTTCTGCTCAAATGCTTTTTGCTGTGGGTTATTTAAATGTGTTCCTCCGAATCCTCAATATTCACAATTCAGTTGGTCACCAAAAATCATATGATACCGTTTCTGTTCTCATTCGGGTGACCTTACTTCTATAAATAGGGTCACGACAGGAAGATATCACTAGGGATCAAGTTCCTGGTTGGGGGGGCGGGTAGGTTCCTTTTCTGCAGTTTGTAAGGAAAAAAAACCAACACCCAGGAGTTTGCAAGGAAGAAATCAGTCTAGCATCAGCGCATGGCACGAGGAATATTTTTTCTTCCCTTCACCGAGCTTTAGCTCAATCCTCCAAGCACTACCTTAGCTTATCCTTCTGTTGCTTTCCACGCGTGACGGAGGACATAAAGTCCTCGTCGCGTTGAACCGCGTGACTCTAACTGCAGCTACATCCTCCACAAGACGCGAGCCCCTTGATGTACGCTGGGATCCGCAGAGGCACCTGCGGTCCGGTGCAGCATCCCCAGTTGAGGTCAGCACACGCTACAAGCAGATCCCAGCGACGTAAATCCCCAGGTCTCGTCTGGAAGATGGGAACTTTGAGAGGAGCACAGGGAACTGCACGACTGCACAGTGGCTATGGGGACTGCAAGATTTCAAACTGTGCTATATCCTGTAGGTCACGTAAATATTTACAGAAGGTGCCTGACAGCATGACAGGGCTCAGTGTTTCCCTTCCTCCTCCTTCCTGAGCCGTGCCTGCTTACTCCCAGCTATTGAGTGCCGAGCTCTGGTAGTAGGAAAGAGAGAGAAATGGGAAACCCCACCAGAAATCAGTTTGGGAAAAGCGCTGCTATGTATTTCTAGTTTCCATCACTTAAAATGTTCTTTTTTCAGAGGAGAGGCCAGCTGGCAAGCTGCAGTCTGACCACACGATGATGACAATTATTGTTAAGTGCAGAGAGCGGGGGCCTGGCTGTCTGTGTCTGTTTGTTTTTTTAAGCTGTGTAAGATTTTGAAGGTGGATTTTTTAGCACATGTGCACCAAGCCATTCCTTTAATCCTCTGCTTAGGCAGCTTGTTAAAGCACAAGGAGAGGGAAGTACAGACTTGTAAAAAGTGTCTGGGATAAAGACAGGAATGTAGCAGCCATTTAACATTTTTCAAGAGATACACAGTTTAAAAAGGAAACAGGATATTATTTTCTTTAAAACAATAATAGCACAGCTTTTATGTGAGGCACAGGCTCGGCCGTGCAGTCACCAGCCACCCCACCAGCTCCCTGCGTGACCTTGGAGGGACAGGGCTGGTTCACGTCGGTCACACACCGTCACCTCCTGCTATTCCCCACGGCAGCTCCAGGTGCAAAAACTTGCCCTAAGTTTTCTCCCACCTCAGCTGGGAGATTCGGAAAGGTGCAGCTTTTTGGTGCAGAGCAAGCACTGGGAAAAGGTGTAGGGATAATGAAGACAGGCAACGACTGCTGCTGTTAAAGGGTTGCAGAATTGTGAGGCTGAACAAAAGAATCAAATACAGAATCAAAAATAATCAAATATATATCGAGTCGAATTCAAAATCATTCTAGAATTTCTATTTGAATCTAAATTCAAATCTAAATGAAATGAAAATCTAAATGAAATTCAAATCTAAATGAATCTACATTGAAATAGGTGTTTACAACTGAGTCACATTCAGCAGAGGCTCGTCCCCTTCAAACACCTCGTTGAAATGCTAGCCAGGATGCTGCAGAATGAGCAAAATGTCATTATCCAAGTACTCTGCGCAGCACAGGGGAGCAGGAACTTTTATCCCAATACTATTAATACACTTTTAGCTAACCAGGAAGACGACGTCTTTGTACGGAGCCAAGTTAGAGGTTTAAGTATGCTCAAATGTACCATCTGGAGTTTCAGTGATAGCCAGAAAAGGAAGCAGTTGTCATGCTGATTGGAAATAAATAAGTTCCCTCGCAGTGTTCAAGACAAACACGATGCTTTCTTCTTTCTAACTGCTCTTCCTAAACAGCAACGAGCCGGAGTGTAACAGAGATTTGCAGTGTCTGTTTTCTACATCCCGCTCCTCTTATTGCTGGGGCCTCTTTTCCCCATCCCGGGTGGGTTTTGGGGCAGAGCGTGGATCCGCAGGAGGGGAGGACGGGCCAGGTGGCTGGTGATGGCACATGGTGCTCATCACGCTTCGTGAGCACCTGCCTCTCCATCTGTCACCTCGCCTCCCGCTCCGGAGCGGTACAGCTAGTTTTCAGCTAGAAGCACCGGGACCTGCTGCCAAAAAGCTGGGCATGGTGATGGAGAGCACCCCGTACACCCTAACGCACGGAGGTGGGATGTGGAGGGGGAATGTGCTGCCTAATATCATGCAGCAGGTCGTGGAAGAGGGCATGGTTTTGTTGGGGATGCTCTGCTCTGCCCAGAGCTCCCTGCAGAGACATGTGCTTGCTTTTCTGCCCCCAGTTCCTTAATGCAGCCCCGCTCGACTCCTCGGTATGTATTTTTTTTTTTTTTTTTTTAGTATCACGTCGATCTTTAGGAAGAAGAAAAAAAAAATGCCACAACTAGCACTTTAAAGTGCCGGTGTTAACATTTTCCAGCTTCTTGGGGTTTCAAAACAGGAAGTTTGGGGGCGGTGCAGTTGCACAATTTGCCAGCAAGCTGCTGTTCTGTGAAGTCGGTGACACTGGGCTGTACCAGGAACTCCAGCCCTGCAGGCCACCGAGCCTTCACTTTCTGGGACTAATACTCAGTACGATGCGAGGACGTTTTGACGTGCTGCTCCCAGGAGTAGGTGGGAGCCTTGTGGTGTCTGCCAGCGGAGAGCTGACTCGTCCTCTGCAGGGCCAGAGCAAAGCCCAGAGCTAAGGGGAAGTCTTCCCAGCCCAACAGAGAGCAGATGGGTGGGGATAACACAGGCCAACACCAGCATGGCATGGCTAAAGACTGATAAGAAAGCTCTCAGCTACTCGGTTTGGATCTTGGGATGAAGCTTGAGGTGCAAATTTCTTTCTAGATCGGAGTCCAGGTCTGTGTGTCATGCACATCCTCAGAGGGGGAGCCTGAACGCTCTCCTGAACGTGCTACCTTGACAAAACAGAGACTGGTAGCGTACCAGCCACGTATGTGCAAGCAACAAGCACCCCAGTTTTTGTTCAAAGACAGTGGAGCATCAGGTTGGGGCCTGCATAGCCACATCCATTCACTGTTTCAGTCCTTTTCCACCTTGGTAGGCCGAAGAGAATATATCACAGTTAAATCTCTCTGTGGGCTCCACGGTAAGGCTTCACGGGACTGTATGTAATAAACCCCTAACGATGATCACTGTGTGAGGTGGGATAATTTTCTACTGAAAGGAAAGGCAGTGATTAATATCAAAGCAATGATATTTCAAGGTCAGTCTGCACATCTGTCTGCCCGAGATGGAAGAGTGAAGGCACCCATGTCTGACAGCTGGACTCAGCGAGCTTACCTGCGCAGTCTTTGCGTTTGGAAGAGCCTAGGTATGTTCACTCTGACACCTTCCTATCTCCTCAAGCAGTTATTTTCTCTTCTTCGTGGGCAATGTCTGTCTACCGGGGGGATCCTACCTGTTGTGTGCACTAATGGACCCGCAGCTTTGCTGAGAAGGCAAACCCCAGGGACAGAAAACGAGAAGTAGATGCCCAGCGAGAAGCTAACCAGAATCCCACACCTAAAATAGCCTCACGCAAAGCAACGAGAAGGAAGTCTAAGAAATTAAGGAAGGTGGAAGGAAGAAGGGTGGGGTGCTGAGATAGTTGGGTTAAAGGCAAAAAGAGACGCTCAAAATAGCCTCCTGCTCTAGACGGCTCTGTTCAGGAATTTTTTAAAATTCCTCTGTTGTTTTCAATAACACAACTGTTTCACAACGTTTCAAATAGGTCTTCCTTGCGTGCTGTTTCTTGCCCCCTAGGTAGGTCCAAGTTAGGCCACTCTTGGGGTGGGAAACCCGGGCAAGAAGCCTGAAGTGCTGTAGGACGTGGGGGAAAAGAGGGGTAATGGAGCAGAGAATGAGGCACACTTGCCACTGACTCAGGGCTGAAACAGCCCCCAGATGGTGCTGGGAGCACCATGGTGCTCGAGGCTCCATCCTTGGGTGAGACATCACACAGAGGTCTCAGTCTCTGGCCTCAGAGATTTTGAAGTGTGCGGTTAAAGCAGTAACTAAGGCTAATGTCAAAGTTTCCATTAGAAAAAAAAAGTTAGCAAGCTCTGGTCTGAATTTCAAATTGGGTAACTGTAGTTGGTCTCAAAACATGTAGTCCTCAACCAGAGCGAGTCTCTGCTGGATTTAGTGAACTCTCTGAAGTAGTCTTGCAGATCGGGAGAGTAGGAAAACTGCAGTCAAGTGAAACTGTACCTAGCGCCGTGATGGAGGTTTTGGTTTGCCTATTCAACTTGTTGTCAGAGGAGCAAATTTAGGCAAATGTGGATGCTTCGGAGAGTCCCGCACACCAAAGTAAGGTGGGGTATCTGAATCGGAATGAGGTATTGCTATGTTAACGTCTGCCTTATCCCACTTTACCAACTTCAGGTGGCAGAAGCTATAAAAATGACCAGTATAATTATTTTGCCGTTATAAAATTAGTTACAATGAGAAGTTATAAACTCCCGGCAGGACTATTATACCAGATTATGTATTAAAAATGTCCCTGTCGTGTCCAGATAAATTATCTGGAATTTGTACAGAGGAGTGTCTGAAAGGTTTAACTATTAGCTATGGAAGGGTAAAAAGAAGCCACATTAAAATATATAGGTTTGATGTCTAAAAGGGAACAGGAAATGGAGAATTGTGATAAACTGAGAAACACTGAGATAAAGAAGGAGCTGAGAACGTAATGAGAAAACTTTATCACACACTCAGAATATTTCCCTGCATACTTTTCTGATTTTATACAGCCTGTCGGTCCTCCCCGTACAGTCTTTATTCCTGTACCTGATCATATTCTCACAGAATAAATAAGTGAATTGCAAAAGAAAAATACGAAGACCTTGGTACCTGCATTTAGTAATCATCCCTCCACCAAAGAGTGATTATGCATATATTTAACTTCGAGCATGTACTTAGACACTTCAGGGAGGCACGAGCATATGCCAGCTGCTCTCCTGCAAAGCATGTGCTGGAAGGTCATTGCAAATCAAGGCTCTGGGTCCATTCTTTCTTCCAGCAGAATTTCTAAGGATTTTAGCATTTGCCAAGATAAAAGTAACTTTTTTCAGTTCTCTGAAGCCCTGGGGATTTGATGCTAGCAGGTAACAACTGGTTGTGTATTTCCTGGAGCAGTACCGTACTGAACACCACCACCACCCCCAAAAAAGCAAAAAACCAGACCTGACCAAAGGTCTGCCGCAGCCCGCAGCACAGCACGTCATCCGCACGGCCCCGCTCTGTCCTCGCACCGTGGGGCTCTCCTTGACCCAGTTCATAGCCTTCAATTAAGGGCTCCCAAATCCAGCAGGTATCGTGGTGCACTGGTTACTCTAGCGCTCAGCTCTCATGTTTGCAGAGTAACTGCACCTTTCTGTGCTTCGAGGTGGCTGTTTGACATTGAAAATGCTCTCTGCAGCTGCAGCACTCTCCAGTGCCTGGCACAACGGGGCTCAGAGACCTCAGCAGGGCACAGCAACAGATCGTAAAGCACCAGCTGAGCACGTCCTACCCCCCATCATTTCAGTCCCTTCTGAGCCACCTGAGGCTCAGAGTGGGAATTCGCGGGGGCCAAGCACTGCTGGATGCCTGCCAGCCTCGCAGTGCTCACCTTGAGGGTGCTCAGCTCCTGTTGGTGCACATCGAGAATCACGGTGAAGCGAGTCCCAACACTGTCATCTTAATTCCGTGATCATTTTAATTCTGACACCTAAGGCACTGGGAGCAATGGACTGGGAAAAAATAAGGCAAAATCCTCACTGCTGTTTCTGAGCAAAGCTTGTGCTGTATACCTGTGCACGTGAGGATCAGAGACACAACCCAGCCTGGCCTCTGCCTCCCCTGTCCATATTCTCTGGCAATATGACTGCTGATGTTTTGGGATTGCTCAAGTACCTAAATGCTGGGAGATTCAGCGCTTCCCTTTAGTAAAGAGTTTTGACCATCGAGATTTTCAGATGAGATGGGTTGTCTGAGAACGAAGTGTTTTTTCTCGTCATTTTTCCTTTGCCAGTCACCAAGGACGGCTCGCACCTCGCCTTAGCACTTTACCAGAAGCATCTCCCAAGTGGAGGCAAACCTCATCCGAGTGCCAGGGCTGTGTAGGAGGCCAAGTCTTGGATGCTTGCCTTGAAGACCTTGTTATCCAGATTGATCTTTTCAGGCAGGTATTGTAAAACAGGCAGACACACACACACCCTGGCATCATCTCATTTCCATAGCGTAGCTCTCCCCCGCACTGGAGTACACGAACTGATGTGGGGGTGTATTTCTAAAATTATTCACGATGCAAATCTTCTACAACTGATCCCCAACTTCTCTAGTTTGCATGCCTGTCTGATATCTTGAAAGCATACTCAGAAGTGCTTTTTTTTTTTCATAAATGCAGCAGGAATGGCAGTAGGATTTCGGTCTTTCCTTCCATCAGGCTGACGAGGCAATATGTGCCGTGCTGCACGGCACTGCTCCGCTTCTGCTCCTGCTATCCAGCAGCTGTCCCTAACAGCAGCGCTACCAAATGTGCTGCATCACAGGCAGTGCCTGGGAGGAGCATCCTGCAGTGCTGGCACTGCAAAACGACAGCCTTGCTTGCAAGCCCCCCTCTCTCCACCCTATCAGAGTGGGCTCTTGGGAGATGGAATGAAGAAGAGCTATAAATTAAATGAGTGGCAGGTGCTAAGGGTGGAAAAGGACTGGTTGTAAAGTCCCCTTGGTTTTTAAAGACTACTTTGCTATGCAGGCTTCTGCGATTACGGAAGCTTCCTTCTTGATAAATATTGAAGAGCTGCTTTGTAAAAAGTAGGCAGGAAAGGAAAATACTAGATGCTAGCTAAGAATAATGACTTGCTGTAAATTTCAGAGGCTGATACCCAGCCGTGTATGGTCAATGGTGTGTGTAAGTGCGCCATAAGAGGTGGGAGAGCCCTTCTGGAGTCCTGAATCCCATTCTTCCAAGAGGCAAACTCGTCCCGTGCATTTCACAGAACAGAAACCTGCAGCCCAGCTTTCATCCCCACCCAGCATTGCCTTCTGAATGCAGACACAGTCAGGGAGCCGCTGCCCTAACGTGTGCAGCCCAAGCCAGCCGCAGGCGTGCCATCACCAGCCAGGAGCCAGGCCTGGAGAGCCCGAGGTTAAGGCAAAAAGAGAAAATACAGAATAGATGCAGAACAGACAGCCATAAGAAACCTCAGGAATGCATTAGCTCGATGAGACTAAGGTGAGCTTACTTGTTACTAGACATCAGAGGATCCTTGCAGAAGCAAGCCTGAAGAAATGCTGCGGTCCTAAGAAAAGCGTCAGCCATCAGACAGAGGTGCACAAAATGCAGCTCTGTGAGTTTTGGCATTCCTGGAGCTGGTTGTTCACAGACAGAGCAGGTTCAAAGGCAGCTAAGGCATGCTCTACGCATTTTTCCGCTGAAGATTCATCAGAGTAGGCAGAACCCAAGGACTGTACAGGAGTTCAGATCTGAAAGTGGATAAACTGTACCAACATAAGCACTTTTATATGGCTGCAATTGCAGATATACTGGGAAAGCTTTGTGGAAATGATTATCCTGGGGGAAGCTGAAAGAGCAGAACGTGTATTTTGACAAGACATACGTGTCGGGGGGATCCCATGACTACAGGAACTGAGGCTTAGAGAAAATCACCAAATATTTCAGGATAATGGCCTCCCAGCCACAGGTCTGCAAGATCCCGTGCTCCCAGTGCTGGCAGCTGCTGGTTCGTGTGCGTACAGGCACAGGAGGTAACAACCCCCTGGCCTCAGTCCTTCCCCATTCTCTGAACAGGCCCGCTCCTGCTAACCTCCGCCTCTCTCCACAATCTCACAAAGCACCTGGGGAAGCACAGATAAGGAGGCTCGATGAAATCTGAATTATTGCGTGCTTGCAGGAGTGTTCTCCAGTCCCTTGCGTCCCTTTCACCTGCGGCAATGGATGATTTCATGCTGCAGCTGAAAACAGACATTTCTCAGTGCCCTCCTCTTTGCCCCTTCTGTAGGTTAACTCTTGGTGCTTTATCTCAGCAAAGCACATTGGCAGACGTGCTTCTGCACAGAGTGCAAATAAACTCCGTGCAGTGAGGCTGAAGCGAGTATCGGGGCAAATTCTGCTGGGAGGAGACAGACCTCAATACCTTTTCCTGCTGCTCAACACTTACTCTTTCCCATGTGAAGGTTTGGAGATATCTGTGGGTGCTGAGCCCAGCTCTGCCTGGATTCCTGTGCATGGAAATTATTCCATCCTATAAGGCAGATAAACATTCGGTGTGCTAAACCTGCAGCAAGAGCACCAGGCTTTCAGAAGAGCTCAGCAGTAGCCTGATTTTGCTCCCAGTGGAATTGAATGAGGCTGAATTAGGCTGGAGCTGAGCTTCTCAAAGCCGTACCCTATCTTCTTCTTGCTGTAGTTGTCTAAAAATAAGGAGTCCAATTAAATCAACAGCAGTACAAAGTATGAGGGAATGTATAATTAATTAAAAAAAATCAAAGGCTGTCTTAAAGCATTGATCAGCATTTAGCAGTCCTGCCACTTGCTCTTATTCTTTTCATTCTTCCTTTTTAATCAGTGATTATTGTCGTATCGCTTCCCTTTTACCATCCCACACTCTAGGAGTATTGCAACGTAACTGCCTTCCCTGGGAGCAGTAAACTTCGTCCCAGGAGAACGATAAACTCCCTGAAAAGAGGAAGGGAAAAATCTGTTACCGGCTCACTCTGACCCTGACACCCAACTGGAGCCCTGATACCAGCGAAGATAAATGTTTGTGAGAAAGCCACGGCCTGCATTCACAACACAGCCCTCACACGAAACTAAAGCCCACGAGGCAAGGAATTGCATGTCCAGAGTCATCTGCCCTGCAGCTTTGTGGGGAAAGGAACAAGGGGTGGTGCACGAGCTCAGGCCTATTGCCTTCCCTGCTGCTATTGTTCTGGTTTTAACACTTCCAAAGAATATTTTTGTCCAGTCTAGCAAGAGAGCATAAGATGGCCACCTGTGAACATGGCTTTGTCACTTCCCACGTAAGTGTTTCACACTCGCACTCTTCCAGTGCAGCGAGAAGGGAGCTGGAGAGGAATTGCTCCTCTGTTCCCCTGGCAGCAACCCCAGGAGCTGGGCTGGAGCAGGACCTGCCTTACGTTTCGAGTGCTGGCAGCTGGTGGGAAACAGGGAAACAACGGGGAAGGAGAATGTGTATCATGCGGTTCTGGGTGGTTCTCAGTTGGTTTACGCCTAGATTTCTCCATCTCTCCTATAGATTTCCACTTGAATCTGTTTCTTTGTGGCAGGAAATGTGGATGGTTAAAAGGCTCGTGAGATAGATGCATGAGGATGAGCTTTAGCTTCAAGTAAAGTTTGAGGGGCTTTGCTCCAGCAAACCCACAGCCTTGGCACCAATCGCTCACTCTGTGGGTGGTTTCAGTGAAGTGAATGAATCTTGTAAGGTGGCACCCTTCCTCTTAAACGTCGTAATTCACAGTGTAGGCACCTGCATCTAGCCTTGCCTTTGCGCTCAGCAGAGGCACATGTAGGGGGTGTTTACCTTCGGTGAGGGCAGGCACTTCAAATAGGTCAGGTGAGTAATGCTCCACAAGTACCTGTTTCTCCCCATTACCTGGAAAAAAAATTGAGACTGCTGGTCCAGACACGGGCATCACCACCTGACATCTGAGGTTACATGAAGATGCTCCTCTCCTCTATTTTCCTGTGCCTCTGGTCGGAGCGCTCGGTCCTTTCTCCTGTACACCCAGCCTGTAGGTTCCCCACGGCCCTACAAACCCCTGTACTGCGTGATGTCGGTGTGACGGTATCTGGGGATCTTTCAGCAGCACCGTCACAAAAATAACAGTACAACACTTTCCAGCTAGTACACAGAGAAAGAAAAAAATCAGCTGTGAGAGACAAGCTAGTCATAGTATGGTACCTACGCTAGCAAAAGAGCTGAGGGGGAAGTTCTTCTAACTTAAACCGTGGAAGCGTCTTTTATGTGTGACTCACAGTTTCTTTATCCTCGCCTAAATCCCCTTCTAAGCAGCCTGACAGAAATTATTAGTAAAAGATCACCCATCCCTACATTTCAGTGAAGGTTAGCAGGAAGATAGAGACCTGCCCTAACGTGTGCAGAACAGCTTAAGGAGAACTAAGAGGGCTGGTGCTAGCGCAGTGCCTTGAGAATTCAAAGCCATGGCTACAGGATTTGTATTTCCACAAACGTCTGCCCTGGGCTGTATTGGAGCAGCGTGTCTGTAACAGAAGGTTTCTTTCTTTTCAGTCTGAAAAATAATTTCAGACAGTTCAGATCTGCAGTGTCCTCTCAGATATCCGGGCATGTACGATGGGAGCGTCAGCACTGCAAAGCCAGCTGCCCCGAGAGCAAGGCTCAGTTTTCTGTTTTGTTTAGGGTATTTCTGGATCACCCCCTCAGATAAGTCCTCCAAATAGATCCGGGATTCCAGGATATAGGCCGGCTGCTGCCAAATTTAAACCCCCAAATCTCTACCAGTTATTTTATGTAGGGAAGAGCAATTATTAATCCTCTGCTGCCTTTGCTGACTGGGCACTCCTTCCTGGCTATAGGCTGCTGCTCTGAACGACGCATCTGAAGTTATTTTTGAAATGCATTATTACCCTCCAGTTGCATCTCTCCCTATTTTTGATACATAATTTAGATTTTAGCCTCTTATAAATTATACGCCTAAGGGACTGCTGACGCTTCTGGGAAAAAAAAAAAAAAAAACAACAATAGTAAAACTGCACAAAGTATTCTTTGTGGAGACTATTCTGGCTATAAACACATTTATACTTCTCTTTGAGTTTTCCCTATTTTTGTCTCGGGGGTGTTTGCATGAGTACAGAACCTCTGTTGTTTGGTAATTCAGCAATTCGGGTGAGATCTTGTGAATTCCCGCTGCACATCATCCACGTCCTGAGATCAGGGAGCTTTGTGGTACGGTGGACGGTGGGTGGGGAGGAGGTAGAAGTGGTTTGTTCTCTAATGGAGAAGCTTCGTCATTGCGGAGGAGGAATGCCAAGCAAAATCTGGGGAGAAATATGGCTATTAAAGTTGTGAGGGGGCTTGGGTGGCTGGATCGACTGCTGGGTTTGTCTCACTTCTGCAGGGTGATGGGGGCCGCTTTCACCCTGTGCCCCAAGTGGAGGTAGTGAGGTCTCTGGCTGCCTCTGCTATTCTTTAGGGTCCCACAGATTTCTTCCCAAACCCGCTGAGGCCCACAGAAAAAATTCCCAGAGGCTTCCCAATGCCTTTGGGACCTCTGCACAAATTGGTCTGACTCTCGCAGGATGAGATGACACTGCTCCCTGCTAAACCTGGCTTAAAATGAGTAATTCCAGTTCCAAAGTTAATTACAAACACAGAAAAATAAGCCGTTATGTTGAAAAACAACTAGAAGGACCGAAGACTTAAGGCAGCTCTGAATTGTATGTGGTACCTAATTGTAACTGAGTTCATCTGTGCTGCTCCTAAGGAAAAAACACCCTCTTTGCCTGAAATTATCTATTGAGATAAAACAGAGATACGGTAGGGGGTGGAAAAAAAAGTCTAAAGTGAGATGTTTTTCTTGATATTGGAGGCAACATCAGCAGGTTTTTAAGCGTGTAATTTATAGGGGAAGTGACTCAAATGAAATTATGCACTTTAAAAAATCAGCGAAGTGTTGAGGGCATAATAACCTTTGAAAAAATTTAAAAGCCCTTTCATATTCCTAATACTGGAGTTCCTCACTCCTGTAATTTTATTTCATTTTTTTTTAATGGCACAGCTCCTAATATCAAGTGATTATTTCAGAATCAATGAGTTTCATTAGAATAAACAGCATCAATCAGCTTCCTGGCTGGGGAGAAAAGCTTAAGAAAATAACCAAAGTGTATCCTAAAACCTTAGAGACCATGAAGAAAAAAGTTATTTTCAAGTTAATGTTATGTTTTTTTAATCTGGCTGCCTTTAAGCCAATCTCGTGATCTTCTGTCATTAGTCTCAAGCCCTAAATTCTGCAGTGCTCTGTTGGAGTAGTTGCGAGATGGAGTGCAGAAGGGTCAGAAACTCCAGTTCTTCCATCCCACAAGCTCTGTGGCCGTTCCCCACAGGAACGAGAAGTGTATAGTAATTTATGGTGGGGATGTGGCTAATTATCTGCATCCCTCCATCCTGTACATCCATTAACAGGGAGCCTGGCAAAAGCATTTTTGGATAATCCACCACCATTCAAAGGTCTGCTCTCTGTATTAAAACCTCCAGCATGTTCCTGCTCTCTTCTCCCAAACCAAGGTGGCTTGAGTGAATTCAGACATTATTCATACAGAAAAGGTGAAAGTCTGTACTTGCTGGGAAAACCTTCACGGTGAGCATTCTAATCCACTGCAGATTTTTTTTGTGTTTTATTGATGAATTTGGCACCTGATCTGTGTGATACTTGGGAATGGTTAAATTAGATAAAAGGCCGATGCAGACTATTATTTTTCCCATTCCGTGGTGAGCAGTGAGTACCTAAAACCAGTATAAAAGCAGGCACACAGCGGTTGTTTTCTTCTGCCCGTACCCTTGCACCTTTCTTGAGCCAAAAAGAGCATCTGAATTACTGTGCCAGGTGACTCTGAACCACTTTTTCCCCTTGACACCACCCTGCCCAGTGCCTGTCACCCTTCAGTTACCTGGTGCACAAAAAGCTCCTCCTTGAGATTGCTGGAAACCTTTTGCCTCCTGCGCCAGCCCCTCAGCTGGGGACCCAGGCAGCCCCATACATCGCTCGTGGCCGAAGGGATGTACAAAATTAGAGCTGGCATTGACGGTGTAATGCACTGGGGAGCTGCAGATAAGTGATGGGTGACGTTTAAGACCAGAACACAAAATTCTGGGTAAAAGCCACATCAGTGACAGCCTCACACCTTGTCCATTTCCATAAGGACTGAACATTTACGTAGCCTGAAAATCAACTCTTCCTTTTTTTTTTTTTTTCTTTTTTTTTTTGGTCTGCGAACTACATGTTTGCAAACAAAACATGTTGTCGTTGAAAACTGCTGAAAATATTCTGCTTTCCAATCAGGATTTATTTTTAGGGAGTGGGCTTTCTGATTAACATAGAAAATTCTGAGCTGCTCTTCTGAATAACTTCCTTAAGATTTCAGCTCTTTCCTTGGCTTTATGGAAATTATGGTCTGGTAGGGGGTTTCTGAAGGGTCATCCGAATGCAGGTTAATTATGGTATCCTCCAGACTACCTCTGGTGGACCAAAGGTAACAGCACTGAAAACCTCCTTCTGCCTCTGACCCCGAGATTGCAAACACCCTTCACAAAGGGGATGGGATTTGCTTCAGAAGGAGTCAAACAATAACCTTTCAGTGGATTCCATCACTTCCGTAATAAACAAAACATGATTCCCTTTCAAGCTTATCATGTGCCAAGTTCTGTGGTTACAACACAATAGCTGCATTGTTCCCGCATGCTGCAGGCTAAAATGTATTTTGGTAACTGCTGCTCTTTATAACCCAATTGTCTGATGACAGTTATTGTGGCGAGCCATTAACTCCTTCTGCATGGGAGCACCTCTTGCAGGCAGGGTCTGTAAGCCCCAGGAGCTGCTCTCTCCCCCCCAGCACAACCCAGAACAGAAAGGAACATCAGCTCGGGGCTCTGGGTGTTAGATAACATGTAAATCGTGGTGACTCATAGTGGAAAATCAGAGATGAAAATTACACAAAGGCTTATTTAGCCGCCAGCTTATGATTTTTTTTTCCCGGTACGTGAGCGTGTGAGAGGTACTCACACTCCAGCATAACACTGCTATTTGTCCTTCTGTCCCCTGCCCCCCCAGCTGTCTTGGCAGAGATGAGGTACAGAATAAAAGTGTGCATGCAAATGCATGTTCACCTCACATTCTCCGTTTAGGAATGAATGAACCCTGAAACAGTTTTAATCGCTGATTCATTTGTGGCAAATATGCTAATTCCCAGTTACACTGTCACAAAAAAGCCTGCTGGTTTTTCTTAGAGTGGCTGGGTTATTAATGGGATATTGCCATTTAATGGATTGGAAAACAGGCAGAGGGGGGAAAAGTGACCTGTCTGGGGCCTACCCAAGATCAGAGTCACCTTGTGCCCTCCTCGAACAAGAAGTCAGGGTGATCCTAAGCAGTGACAAGACCGGAGGCAGCCTCAAGGTGATGGCTTCCCACGTTCCCTCATGGAGCTGTACTACAGGCACTACACAAGCCCACAAGGTCTGGTTGGAAAGAAGGCCAGAGCAGGCAGAGTATCTGGCTCTTCATGGCAGGAAACACTGAGAACAGTAGTGGTGGTTTTGTTTTTTTTTTCAGTGTGTGCATGTGGTATTTTTGTAATTCAAGATGAAGTCACAGCCAAACTGAAAACAAACCAAAAAGAAGAGCCAAATACGTTAAGGATCGGAGCCCAGTTCCAGCAGTGACTGAGAGTTTCAGGACAGGAGATATTTCTTTCTCCTGAATCAATAAAGCCTCTGCTAGCATCCTAAACTGTGCTACGGAGACATGCCAGTGAAGAGAGGGAAAATGGCTTTGCAAAAACTACCAAAAAAAAAAGGTTTTCGGTTCTCAGGGACACAGGTTCCTGAATAAAGTGCCAGAAGCTGTGCCTGGATTTCCTGAGAAAGACTGAAGAAGTGCATTATCTTGTCGAAAAGGAGTTTCCATATTACTCACCCTGCCCATCTCCCAGACAGCCCAGAACTGTTCCCAGCAATACACTCTCCTTTGCTTTCTTCAGCTCCATACTCAAAGGCTCAAGGAACGAGGCCAGCCAACCTTCCAATTAGAAATGTTCTTCCTAATATTCTGCTGTAATTTGTCTTTGCTCATTTTCATGCATTAGCCTTTATGAACCGCACGAGGCAACCTTAATTGCATTCCCTTCTGGCTGCTCAGGGGAGGACGTTTTTGCAGGGATTGAAAGCAGGGATGGGAGCCAGGGTCCTCAGAGACAGAGCACAGAGCTTGGCAGCCACATCAAGGGAGCCTGGCCACTATCCTGTAACAGCACCAGGCTCCTGGAGTCCTACATACGGCCACTTTTGCTAGTCATGATGCTCTGGCAAGGGCATGAGATCATATTCGTCACTCAGCCAACCAAGGTTTTATTCCTTCTGTTCATCCATGCTGAATTTCCTAGCTCTCTGCTCTACGTCCTTCAGCAGAACAAAGTCTTCCATGACTTTTTCTTCCTGTGCATGCTGGAGCACCTGAGATGGGATTTTAAAGGGACCTCAATGTGTGAGATTAAATATGGCACGTTACCAGGACTAATCCTGTCCTAGGAAGCTCTGTGGGTAGATGAGGTGGGGTCCTGCGCTCCAATTTGCCTTGCAAAGCCCATCTCTGTATGGGGTGCTGAGCTGGGCACTTCTCCCTGTGCTACAGTCCCCATCTTTCCTTGCATTTTGTCTGTACTCACACGGTGTTACCTCTCCATTGCTTAGGTGGAGCTTTTTGTGGGGGCATCAATATATTTATGAGCAGTGCTTCCTAACTTGTGACCTCGGTAGCAGAAAGGGGCTTTTCGGTTCTACCAGAATATGCATTATTAATGCAAATATCGTAAAAACTAGTTGGAACGAAGCAGAATTTTCTTCCCTTTTTCAGTGGTACATAAAGGTCTGTGAGGATTGATCAAGCAGCTTCATTTAAATCTGCTGAGTGTAAGCTGGATGTCCTTAGAGACTGGCATTTTGAAAACTGCAATAGATTTCTATTGACTTGAGAAATGGTTTTTAAACTGGTGAGCATTTTTTTACGTCCAGTCAACAAAATCTGATTGTGGTCGTGCTGTATGGGGGACTAACAGATTACACCTGCGGGGAGAGACAGAAAATGTATGCTGGGCTCACACTAAGCTTGAGGGAGGCAACTCAGAAGCAAGCACAAATTTAGAGCCGATTACAGGAACGATATATTCAGCTCTCAAAATGTCAGGGTGTGTAACTGTCCGCAGTGCGTGAGGCTGTAGTTTCTTCTCAAAGCAGATCTACGCCAACTGCAATTGCATTTTTTGATCCTGTATGAACCTTTCTGATCAGTTTTTTTCAGGGAATCGTTGCTTTTCATTTTCTAGCACTGCTGTTTGCTTGACCCTCTCTGAAATGAAACCATATTCATACGAAATCCGGGGGCTAAACTTTTTCTGTTGCTGTTGAAATGGCAAAATCGCCTGCTAAGAGTTTTGTCTAACCAACAGCTTTTATCTGAGGAAATAAAAGGTAGAGAAGAGTGGCAAAAGGGCAAACTTGGTTATCGAGGTTTAGGTAATTTGCTCTGCCTCCTGCAGCAGGAAGGTTTGTAGCTGGGTACCGCTGTGTCTGGATGGGTGACAGATGGGGAGGGAAATTGGAATTGAATTTTGGGTTCATTAACGGACATTTACAGGGTTGTAATTCAGGGTTAGGAGCTGTTTTTGAGTTTTGGCTATAGGCAGATGAAGTTTTATGCAAAAAGCCATTAGGACCCCATGGAAACGATGTATTTTAATCCTTAAATAAAAAGTACAGAAGCCAGGAGTCTGCAAAGCCATGCGAAGCATGAGGTGTGTGGCTGCAAACTGACATCTTCAAGGTGCACCGATGGGCCGGAGAAAACTTTCAAATTAGGCAAAAATCTCACAACCCCCCAAAAAGTTTGCTCAAAGCCAGCTCGTTAGTCTGTATCAGCCAGGGGAGTTAAAAAAAATAAAAAATGCTTGTGCAAATGCGGGGAGAAATGTAAAGGCTAAAGGCTGCTCTAACCACCAAGTAGCAACTTCAACTCCCACCCACCTCCCACACACAACTAGAAATAACTTTAAATAATTTATTTGTGTCTGTATTCCAGTTACATATTTAATGACTTAAAGAGACAGTGTCTCACTTAGGAACGTAGTAGAATTTTCCGTAATTTAAAGGTAAATATTACCCCGTGCCCCCTGTTCTCTCAGAATTTCAGAGTGCTTTACAGCTTGCAGCCAATTAAATTCAACAGTGCAGTCTCAGGTAGTCACTGTTAGCAGAGAGAAAACCACGGCACGAACAGGTTTAGTAGCTAAACTTAGAACAAGACAGATCCAGGGAAAGAACAAGGAACAAGCTAATCCTCCTGTCCCGCTCACTGAACATTAGAAGAAAAAAATCTTTCTCGTTTTTCTTCTGCTCCTATCGTTGCCTGAAATTTCTGCATTTTGTCTTTAAAACTTTTTGATGCAAGAATTGTCTTTTTGTAGATAATAATATGTTCGGGGACGTGGAGGGCAAAAATGTAAGCAGGAATGTCAGTGGTAGAACGGTCGGGACATCATTTATGAAGGAAATAAAAAAAAAGAAGCATCTGCAGTAACATTTCATGTTGGAATTATCTAAGCTCATTAGAGATGAAAACATTATCTGAGCTCATTAGGGATGAAAACATCCGACTGAGTCATGTTATGAATTTTAATAACAGTGGTAAATAGTTCGTGTCTCTGGAACTGTCGATCCTTTTTCGTAAAGAACCTCACCTGGACAGTGATCAGCGTGGTCCAGCTCCTTCCAGGAAGTTCTGAATTTCACGTGTTAAGCATGTTAGCAAAGCAGTATGTTTACGGGGATTAATTTGTGTCTTATCATGGTGAGCATAATCCTGAATGACTTTACGGGTTCCCAGTCTTTTTCACCTTGCAAAGGCCTCTCACTGTGCTGAGCTGATGAAACCAAGTTCGGGCTTGCTTGCTTTTTCCCCACACCTCTTTGACTGCTTTAGATTAGAGAAAAGGATCCCAAAGAAACCAAACCCAACAAGTTTGGCTGGTCATTTTCGTCCATTTGGCTTGCTGGGAATAGCACACCCCCAGAAAGGGGAGAAGACTAAAGGGCTGGTGCTTGTACTTCTGGCACCGATTCCCCCACCCCCTGCAAGAGCTCGGTGCCCACACGGTAGGATGCT
The DNA here is from genome assembly GCF_013377495.2 of Cygnus atratus. Lineage (NCBI taxonomy): Eukaryota > Metazoa > Chordata > Aves > Anseriformes > Anatidae > Cygnus > Cygnus atratus. Next base: position 4,001,698 of record NC_066383.1, read on the forward strand.
GCGTCCCAGTGCAGCGAGGCCCCGCAGAGCTGTCACAGCACAGGGGACGTCCCCGTGCAGTGCCACACGTGTGGCCTTCCACCTCCGGCTATGGCTGGAACCTGGCAACCCTCTGAGGAAATACAGGAAAGAATCGCAATCTAAATGTACAGCTGTTTATAAATTCATGCAAGGTTCCTCCAGTCCTATAAAACTCCTTCTCTATCCAGACGCTGTCCCTGCTTGCACCAATCCCTTTTCCTGACGTTACAGAGACCCAAGCGTCCCTTCTGTCTTCTGCCAGCAGTGAATCCATCTGGCTAGTGTAATACTGTCTGCTTCATGCTCCCTTTTTCTACCTCTGTGCTTAGATTAGACCACTACAGAATAGGTGCTGCTCTCGTCTGCAGGCTGGGATAATATTTGGATATATTGTGGGTGTCCCCAGCAGAACATAACTCCCCACCAAGCCTTTGGTGTGGACCCTGTGTGACCTTCAGCGAGCCTTGCCTTGCTGCGTGCTGCCTTGCAGTTGTCTAGGAAATACTGCGAGAACCACTTCCTGGCTGCCGGTGGGGCGAGGTGAGCTGCGCCGCTGGCTCTGCGCTCGTCTGAACCCTGAAAGGCTCCGCGGAGAGCAGGCAGCATGCGGTGCGACCATTTTGTTAGCAGAAGGAAAATCCTGATCAGTAAAGCGCAGTTTCTCCCCGTCTAAATACATGGTACTGAAAAGCCAGTTATAGCCCCGGGGCTGCCAATTACCAATGATAAACACAAAGCCCCAAACAAGCCCAAGAGTTACTCTTGTTCAAGAAGTTGTAGAAATGCTCTTTTAATGGCCCGATACCTACACTTCTTTTTGGTTTTCTGTTCTGCTAACGCTTACCTAGAATGAATCTCTGTTCAGTGGGAAAGAGAAAGCAAAGGAGGTTGTCAAGCCCTGGCAGCCGTCTGAATCTCAGGCATCTTGCTTTAATTTCCCTTCCTTGGTGGCAGATGGTAGCTTTGCAGGGGTGTTAAATCTGCTCATAACTAATAGGGTGTTGTTTCTTCGAGTGCTCCATCTATTTCCACGAGAACAAACCATCGATACTCACTATAACACGGCACTACCCAAAAGACGAGAAAATAGGGTTTGAGTAGGAAAAAAAAAAAATCAAACCACCTACATCTCAAAAACCCTGTTGAACAAACGGCAGTAGCACAGGGTTGTTTACTATACGTTCTCCCTTCTCATATACTGTTAGCTTAAGAGCTGAACCCAGGGTGCCATCCCCCAGAGCTTTCACAGCCAGGCTCCTCAGGCATGCTACAATACACGGAGATGCTCCAACATCCCCGGGCCTGGAGCTGTTTGGTCAAGGGACAAGATGCAATCCCTGCCCTGAGATGTGCACGGTTTAATCAGAGAAGACAGAGAGTGGAGGAAACGTGGTCCTTGGGACCTCCTACCATCGAAGAGGGAGAGGGTCAGACATGTTGCACAGGTCTCAGCCCTCGTTTTACGAAGTTCTTCTTTCCCAAAGCTGCGCAATTGCTGCAGTAGCACTATCGTTTTGGTTATTTCCCCGTCTCCCCCCCACATAACCTTGTGCAGCCCTTGGCTGTGTGTTGGAGTGGGCAGCTGCCCGCCAAGCCCCAGGCAGGTAAATCAGTCAGGGCTCCAGTTGCTGCGGGGAATGAAAGCAGAGCTTGAAGAGGAGCTTGCAGCTCTCCTAGGGTCAGGTATCAGCTGGGGGCTCGGGGACGTCAAATCCTGTGCCCGGGGAGCAGCTGGTACCCAGGACATCCCCCTCGGCACACATAGGTGGCCCCCACACCCCGCCGTGCAGCCATACAACGTGCTCCGAGGTTGCTCCATAGAAGACTCGGTGTCTAAGCTATAGGTGGAGGGACTTTATAGGGCAAATATAGAGGTTTGTCCCCTCTCAGCACAAAAATCCAAGGCGTGCAGGATGTGTGATTGCGGCAGGGGGAGGTGGTGGTTATAAAACTCTCCGATACTTGGTCATTCACGTGACTTTCGGCTTAGCTCCAAAACCGAAAAGTGACCTGTTTGTGCGAAGCTTTTCCCATGCCATCAGCAGCTGAACCTCCCGTCAACTACAACCGCTGCACCGGCGAGGAGGAGAACTGCCAGAGATCACAGCGAAGGAGCTTTCAAACACTGCTGAGCTTTGAAGTGGCCCACGTTCAGATCTTCTTCTGCCTTCCCAGGACCACAGGGAAAAGTTTCCGTTTTAATCCCAGCATCTGGTGTCCATTTGGTTGCAGAATAAAGGTTCATTCATACAGTGCACGCAGATTTTGGTCTTCATGGTCAAAGAGCTTCCGCCCAAACTCCTCTGGGAAGAGTCCTTACCCCGGCAGCCCTGCGACTGTCCCTGACCCTTTTGGTCCTTCCTGAATGTTTTGCCCAGGATCTCCTTTTCCTTGCAAACAATACCCAAGGAAAGCCCTCTGGCAGTTAAAGCGAGGTTCTGAAGAAAAGTGCAGCTGATATGAAGTCACTGGAGGTCACAGCGTGATTTTAGGGCCATTGCCACGCTCACCTGGGCACCCGGCCGAGGGTCTGCAGCTGCTCGGGGGAGAGCCACAGCTTTTGCAGCAAGCCCTGCTATATTGCACCTGGGACGAACGAATGGACAAAAGAGCCACCAAATAGAAATAAGGAGCTTTCCCACCCATGGAGCAGATACAATGGCACCTTCTTCTGCTACCGAAAGATGGCCCAGCTGTTTATTAGACTTGGTCACTTCTAAGACGTAGAGGCCACGACCTCTGTATTCAGGTCTAAGGAAATTAATGGCAGTGATCCCAGTGACTTCACAATTTGGCTCTCGTTCAAAATGTAGGTTATGTTGACTGCAGGACAAATTCTGAGGTCCTTCCAGTTGTGCGAATGTAAGCTCGCAGGGGGGTACTTTCTGCTGGATAAACTGCACAAAGAAAAAGGGGCAGATTTTGCTTCCACCTATTCCTTTGTGGTTTCTCTCCAAGTTCAATTAACTCATATTCAATAAGCTCAACTGCAAATCAAAGGAATTAGGCACCAAGATTTGCTTGTTTCACACTCTTACATGATTTTGTAAACTGGTTTATAATTCTGTTCATCCCAGAGCTGCTCAGAGAAAAAACACACGAGTAATTTGCCTGATAACGGCTTGCTCCTATTCTTCCTGGCAAATTTCTGGGTTTCCAACCTGTGCTGAGCTCTGAATAATCTACCATTAAAGTATTAAATAGCCATCACTGCAGGCCGGGGAGTAGGGGAACCCCAAGCAGCAGGCCAGAAACAAGATTGTAATGCTGAAACTTTATGCTTTTTTTTTTTTTTTAATCTAGAAGGGAGGAGGGGGATTTCCCACTTCTACTGGATGCTTTTTGGCTTCCCAGTAAGAGAGAATGCAGCTCAGTAATAGCCCCCAACCTCTATTTGTCTGAACTCTTGCAGTAACTTCCATCCTCAGGTTCTCTCCATTTCCTTCAAAAATCAATAAGATCAGAGTCGTCTATGCCGTATTAGCTATGATTTGATTACAGGCTATAAGTGTGCTCCCATTGATTTTAATGTGGCTTCACAGTGCTGTCTTTGAAACCTCTCCATAACACGCTGGTGGCCTTAGTGCAGCACTTGATGGAGTTACGGCAAGCACAAGAGCTATGGAATTATTAACACCCGCTGAAGGCCAGGATTGAAATGTATCTGACCCAATGCCCACTCCTTCTGTGCTGTCAAAACCTACACTAAGACTAAGAGCTGAAGTTTTGCCAAACACATTTAAAAGAGCTAAGGGTTTGCTTTGTCTACGCTTTTTTCCCCAATCTATCAATGCTACCAGCCCTAGTGGCTGATGAATGAAAGGCTTGGGTATCTTTCGGGGAGAGCAGATGTGCAAAACTAGATGTGCTCAACTGAGCTGCCCAAAACTGAACCTTAGGAACCTTGGGCACCCTCTGGAGTAGATTTAGGTGGTTATTCAGGGAACCCAGACCTGAGCTTAGGAGAGTCAAGGTCTTCTGTGCTTAAAAAAATCAAACAAACTCAAGTACTTTCAGGATAATGCATTACTTAGTGCTGGAAGTCACTCAGTGTTGTGGAGGCTAAAGTATAAATGCTTTAAGAAAATGAAATATAAATTAGGACTGGCTTAGTGGCGGCCTTGAAGCATTTGGGGCCAAATGCAAAGTTTGGCTCATTAAATCTCCAAGTGACTGATTGGCATAGGCTAGGAGAAGAAGAGGAAGAACGCCTTAGTGGCACATTAAGCTAGATGAACCTTTCATCTAATGGGCTGTGCGAGCCTTATACTTTTATTTATGTGCGCACATTAAAGGAAGGGCGGACCGTTATTCCTTACGGCATGGAGGAATGACTTCTGGCACCTCTTGTATCGTGGCAGGCCAGGACCGATCGCTGAGCTCCGCGCGATAACGGCGGTAGGGCAGCGGGGGACTGGGGCCGCTCATTTATCACCGCGCAAAGTGATCAGCATTGAGCCCATTCATTTCCTGAACCCACTGGCTCACATCCTGTATATGTTCAGCCATGCAGTGGTGTGCATCTTGTAGATGAAACCACAGAAACAGGCCTCGCAAGACAATGCATAGGCAGCGCTTTCCCCAAAGCACTGTTCTTCTCCACGGGGGTCTGCGGGGGTTTGCTGGGTGTCCTCTTTAAGCAGCCCCACACACCGCTTGGCAGTACCCCGCTGTTACCCCCGCCACAATCTGCAATGCATCGGCGAGGCGGTAATGTAAGATGTTGCATAAACGTAGGATTTACTAATCGGGCATCACGTTCCCATGCTTGTGGTCAGGAAGACATACCTAGCCAGAAGCATGCTGTAGGACAGGTCTGTGTGGGTCATCCCAGCCCTTGCTTGTGGCCTGACTCGCCTGTTGGCACCGCAGGACCTCTGCAGTAGCTCGCTGCCTGCTTGGGGTGGGTAGTGAACCCGCCCCCATTTGAGTGGTGTTTGCCAAGTCAGGCCCCGGGTTCTCTTCCGAACCAGCGAGCTCTCCTGGCTTCTGCTGCTGCTTCTGATGCTTTGGTTTGCGTTATAAAGAAAAAAGAGAAAAAGAGAGAACCACACACTGGCCACAAATTGCTGCCTCATGTCAACTGTACGTATCCTGTATAGTTCATTGTATACATTGTAGGAGTGCGTGCTTCTGTACGTGCGTATAAATGTGTGCATATGCCTGTCCATACATATATAGCAGAGGACTGTGTACATAGGAGTATTTCTTGCTGTGTATTTTTACAGCTACCAGTCCTAAGTAATCTGGGGGATCTTCAGCATTGTAGATTAATTGCACTTGAATAGTTATGCAGTTGGCTTGACATGCTTTGGGTGAATGAGATAGTTGCAGGAATGGAAGAAGCCCTTTCCTTCTCTTCCCAGCTTCAGAAATACCCCTGGCACAGGGAACAGACTGCCACGGCGCTGTGTCACGACAAAGTCCCCACGGCAGAAGGGGAGGCCGAGCAGTACCAGTACCGGTGTTTGGCTGGAGGACGGGGCCTCCGTTATTTCCTACTGCGTGCTCCTGGTATGGCTTGTAAAGGTTATAGAAACAGGGGCAAAAGAAGGGGTTGCCTTGGCCTTGGCGAGAAACCCAAAGAATATGACTTCCAACCCAAACCATTCTATGATTCTGTGACTTATAAAAAGTGATAGCAGTTTTAAAACTTGCAGGGTTTGGGGGAGGGAAATTATTTTTTCTCACCTTCGAACGCGTGATACATAGGAGAGGAGAGGAAGACGCAAAAAATCCCATATTTCAACATTTCCTTTCACCTAAGGTGGTACAGGGAAATCACCTGTCGCCAGAGCCTGTTTCTGTAAGTGGAGCCAGAGCCAGAAATGGCTGCTGGTGGCAGATTTACAGCTCCAGATTTCTGCCCTCTGCTTCCTGCCCGGAGCACGTGTGCGCAGGGCGGCTCGCTCGGTCCCACACGCTTTGGGAGCAGGAAGGGATGCAAGGGAGGATGGATTCTGCTTTGTGGGGACGCGTTCAGTGCTGCCCTGCTGTGAGCTAGCACGTCATGGGAATACGAGGTTCTGCAAAGCGGAGACGCTGAGAAGGAAAACACACACACAAATAGCCCCGGGACAAGCTGCTGGTGGAGCATGCCTGGAAAGCATTAGCGGGCTGGGGAGAAAAGGCTTGCTGCACACTTGCACTAACGCTGAGCGACCTTTGCAGCGGGGAAGCAAGGACGTGTATGTGCTGCAGCTGGACAGGAGGTCAGGATGGGCACTGACCCCACGTCTGCTCGCGGAAACTAACTTCTGCAGAAATGTCAGCTGGTACTGAAAGCACGGTGGGGGGAAAATGGCACAGAGGTGGATGCTCAGAGTGACTCAGAAACCTTCCCCGAGTCAAACCCGCTTGTTCCTTTGGTGCTTTCTGAAAAGTTCAACCAGAATCTGTAAAGCATGCTGCTTTCTGAAACCCGGAGGGTTGCATTTCTACTCTCATTTGCTTTATGCAGCCATTTTGAACACACGCAAAGTGGGGGAAATACTTCTCTGACAGGCACCGTGCTCAGCCTGCACAGCCATGGAGAGAGCAGAACACGTCTGTACCTCCGTCCACCCCATTCACTGGGAGTAATGGGATGTAAACACCTGCTTAGGGCTTTCCTGAACGGAAACCTAAGTGTCCTTCTCCACATGTCCTAATAGAGCCCATTCAGCCATCAACACGGAAGATTCATGATCACTAATTGTGAACATTTACACCTTCCTGTCTCAGCCTGGTGCCCTGACCTGGTGCAGCTACACCAGTCTCGCTGGCCAGGCTGAGCACGTTCCCTGGCTGAAGCTGGTTTATAGATGGCTTGGATATCACCGGCACACAGGCAAGGAAGGGAAGTCAATGCTTACATTCCCATTCAAAGCCTCCTGAATCCATGGGAATGATTCCTCTTTGAGTCAGTATGCTCTGACTGCGGCAGGACAAAGGAAAGCTTTTACAGCGATTGATTTCTGAGGGACAGGAGCCGTGGCTTTGGCTCGGTTGGAAAATGACTTGTTTAAAAGTCAAGGCAAAATCCACGCTGCCTTGGGAGAGGTGCTGGTGGCAGTGCAGGGGCTGCAATGATGAGAGCAGGCAGGCTTCAGTCTAATGAATTGAATCGAGAGGGGCTGTGCTGGGTACACAGAAGTACTCCACTGTGAGAAAGGAGACGGTGAGAGCTGATAATGAGAATGAAGAACTTCCTTTGATTATTGCCTCTCATTTCCTACAATGCAATCTACATCTTTAAACGTTAGATCCCCTTGTCTCGGTGTGGTTAGAAGATCTTAAGCACTAGTATTGAAAAAGAAAGGTTAACCTGAATAAGGTAGAATAGGAAGCCTCTTTTTCTTCCTATTTCTGTGCCACATGAATACCGTGGGACACCGCAGGTACGAGCGGAGCAATTTCAGACGTAGAGCAGAAGCTGGCAGGCTGGCAGACGCAGGGCAGCACACGGCGGGTGCTGAGACAGTGCCGAGAGAATTGCTGAGGACGAACGGGAAGCGAAGGTTGAGCCCACCCCAGTTTGGTCCCGGCTTTCAGATGGGGACTGGAGCAGGGCTGTGCTCAGGACCTGACTCCAAGCTATTTTTGACCTGCCCCTGAGTGCCAGGGCTGTGGTCGGACAGGCTGCTCAGCCCGAGTTCAGATGGTGGCTTTACATTTCAAGCGTAATGGGGACTTGGAGCTGTGCCCTCACTCCTACCCAGCGCGGCAGTACGGCCAACTACACGTGGACATAATGTCACTCTGGATTCAAAAAAAAGCTGAAGTACCGGCGGCAGCTTTTATAAGCTGGGCACCACCTTGTAGGGTTTTCAGATTTGTCCACCTCTCATTGGCTTCAGCAAGACCTGCAGGCCCCTAAGTGCCACCGGCACCTTTCCTATTTGCTGTGCTCATGTCCCAAAACTGCCTCCAGGGCATGCTCATGGACCTCCAGAGCCAGCTAAAACATAAACCCATTCCCTAGGAACAGAAGCAAATCAAAATTATGGCATCCCGTGGGTTACTTGAGACCCTGTTCCCTTACAAGTGCTGGATTAGGGACATGAGCAGTGGCATGGAAAAGGGGTACAGCAATAATTAGAGCCAAATAATGGAATTGCATGTTTCAGAACAAACAGGATGCACACACAGAAGAGAAGAAACCTTCTTGATCAAAAACCAAGAGGAAATGAAATTAGAGAGACACTAATCCAGATAGCCAAACGGGGCCGCTCTAACGTGGGGTGGCAGTGAGCTCACGGTAACAGCAGCAGCAAAGGACGAGCAGCAAAGCTCCACCCTGCGCCGCGGTATTTAAAAACAAAACAAAGTAGTTTCAAAGCCCGCAAGCTAGCCGTGCATTTAGGCACCTGAGTGATATCCATTAAAGCCAACGGAACTATTCGTGCGTTTGAACTTAGGCAACACGTTTCCATCCTCTGCCAGCTTGGCACCGAAATTCGTGCCAGTTTGCCCCTTGAACGTGGGGCCCGGAGGGGGAGCCTGTGGAACCGTGCTCCTTCAGAGGCTGCAATTCCCTCTGCCGTGTGCTGCTGCGAAGCTCCACTTGAACTCTGAGAAGCTCAGGGGTGTTGGTACACCAGGCAAACCTTAAACTCCCCTCCAGCCGTGGAAACAAATCTGCCCAGACCTGGCAGGGTGTTGAAGGGATGCTGCTGGGATTTGCTGATTATTTTCACCCAGACCACCGCTAATAAAAAACGAGTGAAAAAGATGTAGCTTTCAGGAGTCTTTGTTCCAAGCGAAAACTTGTGTCTGCTTTGACGCATACCTCGAAGCAAAGGGACAATTATCTAATCACAACACTCAATCCCATTTGCATAATGTCAACTAAATTGTTCAACTGCTTCAAATGCTTTTGTGATTAGAAAGATACTCCACAAATAAACTGACTGCATGTTCCTGACACTCGAAACTAATGTGTTACAAGTAAGAGAAAGATAAAGCGGCATGGTAAAAGGATTCCTTCCTCACCATTACTTCCACTCAACCTAGGAAATCACAAAATGTCATGTCTATTACTCAAATGAAAGTCACATCAAAGGTCCTGTAGGACTGGGGGATATGCTGCAGCAAAATTGAAATAATATTTTGCAGGTGGAGAGTTGAGCTAGATGCCTGGAACAGTATCTAATTGCCACATAAGAGTACATTTGTGTGTTATTTATGTCCTGATGGCAAATCCAAATTACCGAGATCTAAACCCAGCAGCGCAAACGACTCCCTTTGTGTCCTCAGGCAAATACCTGGTAATGCTTTCATGTCTGCCGGGGTGTTTAATTTGCAGAGACCCTGAGCATCAGTTAGCCAAGACTTTCCCATGTGGTTGCTGACTTCAGGTAATCCATTTTGGACCTCTGAAAAGGACTTGGTTTTTAGAGAGCTAAGTACAACTTTCTCCCATGCGCTGCTAAGTAATGTGTTGGTTATTCTGGGGTTTTGGTGAGTCGTGGGGAATCATGCCCTTTGTATGGTCCATACACAACCCCCGTGCCCCATCACTGTTGCAGCTCTCACCTTTATATTCCTAATCTTTTATGTTTCTATCCCCCAAATCCTGTGAGACAGGGAGTTGCTATATTCCTCCAGCAATGGCACCTGAAGGCACCTGCCCTGAAGCTGGGCAAGGAACTCAGTCATCTGCTTCCTGAGGCCTGATGAGGTTTTCCTCTGACCTTTAGAGGAAGGATGGTGAACAGACCTTGGTGCATGCCTCCTCTCCACTGCCTCCACTCTCACAGAAGTAAGAAAGGGCGTTAGGTGCATGACTTGAGTTGCACGCAGTGAGATATTCTCCCCTCGTCCCTCCCCATATCTGCATAACCCCACTCAGGACGGACTGAAACGGATGGACCAGCCTGTGCCTCGGGCTCTTGCAATGCGTTTCTGTGTCATCCTAACAAAAAACTATTCCTTTTTTTCCTGCCCCTCCGCACATTTTAGCTGGGCAGCCTTGGCTGTGCCCTTTTCAAGTTCACTGTGCAGCAGATGGGCCTATCTGAACACCAAGCACAGGCGAGGAAATCAGCAGCTGGTCGCAGGAGTTTCCTAGGAGAAGATGAAAGGATCGCAGCAGGCTGCCCGGTGCCCGCGGTTCGGCTGACTCACACAAGAAGCCTGCCGAGACACATTTCCCAGGTGCTCGAGTCACTAACACAAAGCCTGGGCTAAAATCAGAGGCGATGATGTGCTGGCAGGAGTTTCTCTCCTTGTGATGCGCTTTCAGAGGGGTTAAAAGTTGTGTGAGCGACGGCTGTCAGACGGGGGAATCAGAGAAGATCCCACTCACGCCACGCGCCTCTGACACACCGTTTTCCACTTTGATCCAGACAAGCATCGGCAGTTTTGGGGCAGGAAGAGGTGGAAGTCAGATAGATACAGCGACCTCAAAGTCAGGGGCTTCCTAGGAAGTTAATTCCTCGCCCACAGGTGGCATCTGATGAACCTGTTTGGGAAGCCGGATGATGAAATGGAGAATTGTTATAAATGCTGACCTTCCCGTTGGCAAGCAGAACATTGTACGTTTGGGAGAAGAACAGAAATACTGTGTGACTTTTCTTTTCTAAAATTGCACTATTGTTATCAAATCAAAGTGAGACTTAAAATCCCCCCTGCTGCTGCTCTCAGGTTGGTGTACGAGGCCCCAGTCGTGCAGCCGGTCCCCCACAGGAGGCTTCTTGCACACATCTAGGCTAACACTGAGAAGGAAGGACTTTACTTTTTAGACTTTATGTAGGTGGTAGATGCTCATGGAGCAGTGAACCTGAAATCACCATAACTCTGGAAGGAAACAGCATCGGCTGCCCTGTGCCAGCACAGCTCGAGCCACTTGCCCACTGCAGGCAGCACTCAGGACTCGGGGCTCTGCCACTCATCCTGACTCATACTCCGTAGCCCCAACAAATAAATGTGCTGTGAGCAACAAATATTAAAAAACAACAACAGAGGTTTATATTTTTCTCCCAGAGGCTTTGGCACTGATCCCTGTTTACACCCAGGCTCTTTGCGTTACCTGAGTGGTGTAAAGAAACTATTTCTCTAAAGGGAGCTCTTGCAGAAATGAAAGTCGGGTAGTTTCTGGGCGAGATCCTCAGCTGGTGCGTATTAGCATCGCTCCAGCAAAGCTGATGGTGCCGGGCTGATTTACGCTACCGGAAGGCTTTGGCCTTTAGGACGTGAGTGCATTTATGACACAGACACTCTGTGGGAGGGGGTGAAGAGGCTGTGAAGAGAATATAAATGTGTCTCATAAGGTGCAGCTGTAATTTACATTTATTCCGAGGCTCGCTTCCGTTGGCCGTTGACTAGTGTAAATACGAACCAGATCCAATTCTTGTTTAGCTTGAGATTTCTTTGAACTGCGCCTGGGAGAACTGCCTGCAGCGTATCCGGGGGTAATATATTGTGATTTGACACTTGCTAAGAGCTGGCAGCCGGTCTCCAAAAGAAATATTGATTGCGAAGAATAAATTCAATATAATAGTAGAACAAGGGAGCAGGACATCATCGACACCATTTACAGTCTGTGATTGTGGAGCACCCTTTGTCTTGAGTAGATGGCAAATGTTAATTAAGGTGCCTTCCCTGGCATCAGGCGATTGATGTGCTGTCTCATTTTACATCTTGCTGTCTGTAAAATGGGAAGGATGCTGGCTTCGGAGTAGCAGTTCATAACAGTGCTGCGGATTTCACCCATCAATCTAACTCACCGTACCTCTGGGTAACGACTGGGAGTAAGAGATTTTGGAGGCGATGCTGAGACCAGAGCCTGGCGGCGGGAGACGATGCTGTCTGCTTCCTCACGTGGCCTCTCCCCGTGCTCACTGCTGCTGGTGAGGTTGCCAGCTCTCGGAGCAGGGACCGTGTTTTCCTTTTCTGTGTGTACGGCCCCAAGCCCAGTAGGATTGTGGTGCATAAAAGTCAGGCTTCTATTCACTGGTGCCATAGAAGGAAAAAACGATACTGGTGTTTCACGTCAACAAAAATGTTGGGTTTAAAATTTGTGTTTTGATTCAGCCACTCTCAATAAAAAGAGGAACAGCTTAGAAACAAACAAAGAAAGAAAAACCTATACCATGCTATACATTCTTGGTATTTCCAATGCCATTTAATGCATCCCCTTCATACTCAGTAGAAAAGTATCACACATCTTGATGTCAGCCGTTCAGGAGAAGCCCATGCTCGAGCACTTTGCTGAATCAGGCTGTTAATGAGGTTTCAGTGGTGTAAGAGCTCACTGTGTTCCGTTTGGGAGAAGAGAAAGAAAACAGTCATTTTTACGAGCCCAAGATGAAAAATCTCTCCGAAACACACTCACCTCTACACCAGCAATTATTTCACAGTCACCAACCGCGGATGATTAATCGAGCACTATCAGGAGGCGCAGTGCCGGGCTAACAGTACACGAAAGTGCAAGAAGTGGCGTTTACCTTGCGTTTGATAATTGCCCTGGGGCGACGGGTGTGAGTAAAATACGGTTAAAACCTCTTCCAGTGCCAGAGTATGAAAGGCCAGGGTGTTCATCGGTGTGACATATCTTTGGGTATGCCTGTGCAGTTCTAGCACAGCAGACAGATATCCCAACGTTTATCCAGGCCGCTGCTTGCTCAGCGCACAACCTTTTGGAGCGTTTTCATGCTAATCTCCCATTGACAGAGACTGGCCTGCAAGGTATTCGTGCTGGCAGACAGCAAACTTCAGTCCCGAGGAGTTGAATCTGGTTGTCTGGGGAAAGCAAACACCTCAGACACGTCTCCTGCCACTCACAGCAGCTCCCAGTTTATTATTGCTTGCTTTCTGTTTAAATTTTACACCGCTGCGTGGTGGGTGACAGAAACCGCTCAGGTCCTGACACCTGCCAGATATTGTCATGTCTACACATGCAGCTCTGCTGTCCCTCCTCATCTTGATTCATTTGGGAATTGTTGGAAAAAGGGGAAGGCTGGAGCTTCCCGGGGAACAGAGGAGCCATGGCTCCTGCTGTCTGGGTGTGCGAGATCGGGGTATCGTGGCTGCAGATCAGGAGTTGTGCCTTAAAGGGTGCCTTTTGCAGCCGGGACTTGTCAAAGCTTCAGTTGAAATATCGGAAGAGAGCATTTGATAGGGCAGCACGCGTGTCTTGGGAACCAAGACAAGAGGTACAAAATGGCTAAAATACATTTGTGTAGCTTGTCAGCTCTTTTGTTGCGGTGGCTCCAGCACTTCCCTCTGCCCATCCCATTATCTCTCGCTGTTGGTTTTTCCCCTCCACTTTGCCCTCTCTAGCTTCAGCCTTTGTGCACGCCCGAGCAGAATAGGAGACGGTGGGGACAGAGCAATGCACAGCAGAGCCAGGGCCTATTCTTTTGGGTCTGTTTATCCAGTGGGTGAGTAAGACACAAGCGCCCTGGTGCACCCCATTGTAATGCACAAAGCCTGCAGTGAGTCCTGGTGATGGAATCCAAAACGCTGTCAGCTGCTACACTACAGCTCTTTTGATGACTCTGCTTGTTGAGGATAATTAGACGGGTGCAGTACAGACACACACACGGATGTCTCTATTCTTTCTGCAATTGCACAGCACATGCTGTGCATCCTCTATGAGCACCGCTTAAAACCTAGGGCAATATTTTCAAGTGTGTGCAAGAGTTGGGAGCCCAAGATTCACTCTCAAAGGTGACTTGAAAACCAAGGCTTATCAGGAGCCAGCAGGGCTAGCAGGTTGACATTTAAAAGCATCATTTTTTTTTTTTTGAAACTTCTGCTCAAGATCTTTCAAAACGTGGAATTCCCCCCGGCTTCTGTCCGTGTATTTATTCAGTAGGTCCCAGGGGCTGTCAGCACCCTTTGAGCATGGGCTCTCGCACAGCAAAGTGGCAGAAGTAATCCAAGGGTAAACTTCCAGATGGCTTTATAAGGAAGCACTGCAGAAACAGGCCAACGTGCTGCCACTGTCACCAAGCCTCCAAGGGGGGTGAATAATCAGTATTTTATGCAAACAAGGCTCCATTCAAATAGTCCATGCTGGGTACCTGAACTCGTGAGTTGCTCTGGTGAGCCTTTGTCTCAAGAATCTCCTCCTGACAGTAGCATTGGGTCTGTGCGGTGAGACAGGGAAAGGGACAGAAAAGGAAAAGGTAACCCTGCTATCGCTGCATCGCTCGATAACCGACACGTAGCTTGGAGGGCAATTGCAAACGAAGGATCGAGTTGTTGACACGATGGGGTTTTGATTCTGTGAACTGGAGGTGACTAAGTGAGCTGCCGGTGATGCGGGGGATCTGGGCTGCCCTTTCTGCAGCCGCCCTCCTTCCTCGGGCAGGGGGAAGGACCAAGCCTAGGCCCTTTGCTCCGAGACAAGAAAATCATCACTGAGCCAGAAGAACATGCAAATGTTTTGCTGTCACCATGTCATTCTAATACCCAAATGAACCATGTACTTGGGGACCAGGAAAGTTTCTAACAACTCTTGCAGCATGTGCTGAAGCTGGATAGCCCTAAATCACACAGCTCCAATGGGATGGCTGTCCTCTGCCTGACTTGCCACTGAACCAGGAACTCACTGCATATAGTGTTGCTACTTAGACATTTAAATATGAAATCCCAATGAAGCACAGTGGGTGAAGGCACTGTAAAGTTCTCGGTTTTTCTCCTGAACACGTGCAAGCTTGCTTTCTGGGCAGCTAGCTCCGAGTATCGCAGTGACGCTGACCCAGGCTTCACTGCGGGCATTAAGGGATGCTCTGTTCTTACACAGCCCCCTCGATGCTTGTGGCAGGAACATTTTCTTTGTTGCTATCAGTCCTTAGTTGTTCCACTTTGCCGCCTCTCAGACACGATTAACGGCAGTTATATGTACCGAATCGCAGATCACTGGGGCAGTTTGGGGCACTGCTGCCGTAGGTATAATTTTAGACCATGATCTGATCAGAGAAATGACTTCTTCAGCCCCTGGTAAGGGAAGGTCTCTCTCCATCTGAGCGCTTTATACAATGTAATGGAAATAGATGTTATTCTTAAACCAGATATCTAAGCCTTGTGGTTAAGCTAACAGATTGAAACTCTACAGACCGAGGGGCAAGTGCCAGCCCAAGTGCAGGTTTGACATATATATATATATGTTGGCTGCTCCGCGCCTCAGCTCCATTCAAACAGTGGAAGTGAGGAGTCCTCTCTGTTTTATCACTTCAGATCTTTAAAGAAAGGAACAACCTGATAGAGATCTCCCCCCACCGAACACAACGGCCAACGGCTGAGCGCTGCAGTAATGAGCTCTCAGTCCTGCAGCAGAAACGTGCAATAAAGCCAATGGAAAACAAATCCATGTGCAGAGCAGCCGTGGGACGCGGTCCCGAATGGACGGCTGCTGAAGCCCTTCTCGAGTGCACCTTCCTGGCAGCTGCTAACTCAATTCACATCCCTGCTCCACGGTGCAGTGCAGACCTGTTGGACCCCCTCCAGCACAGATGTACGGAATCGGTGAGAGGCCTCAGTGCTGAACCCAGCAATTGCGAGGGACGAACGAGGCCAGCTAATTGCTCAAACTGTTGCTCAAGTCACCGTGCAGAGTCTCTTCCGTTAAAGCCCAGCGTGGGCAGGGCCGCGTGCCTCCCGGCGTCTCGCAAAGATTAAACAAGTGCCTGGGAAGGCAGGGCGGCAGCAGGGAAGGCAGGGCTTGTCCGAGTCATCTGCCAAAGGGTGCCTGCTCTTCCTCCTCCACTCTATGGGGTGGAAACGGGCCGCAAGTGCTTCCTATGAAGCTGCTGCTGAAACGTGCCCATTGGTCTGGTGGCTGACAGGCAGCGCTGGAAACAGATTTTTTTTTTTATTTGGTTTTCTACTGCATGGTCTAGAGGCTCCGTCCAAGCCCCAGACCCGCTGTCCTGAATGATGAGCACAAAGAGCCTTAGGGGAAGCTTCTGCCTAAGCCCTTGGGGCAACAGCACCCAGGTTTGCTATTCAGTAGCTGAAGATTTCCTCCAGCGCAGTTATCAAACTTGGAAACACGTGTTCAACACAGCCTCCAGAGCAGTTGCTCCTAGAAACATTTGTGTCCCTCAGCTTCTTCAACTGAAACGGAGTTTCCCTCCGTACCCCAGGCCAACACAAGTCACTGTGAATCATGAAAATGCTTCTCAAGCTTGGGCTTAAGTGGGACTTACGTGATGCCTACGTTTTGGGCTGGTCCTTTGTAGTGCGGTGAATTTCGGCCAAGAGTATGTGCAGAAAGCTAATACCCTGAAGGCAAGGTCGTGAAGGAACAGAAACCACTTCAAAATCCAAAGATTATCTGCAGCACTTTTTCTGTGTGTGCTGTATTTTCCCAAATACAGCTCAAACCCTAGAGGAAGGAGAGATTTCACAGCCTCTCTGTGCTGAAATACTGCTATGTTGCTAAGTCTGTTACTAGGCAAAACATGTTTTAGCAGCCTAGAAAACGTTTTCAAAACACAAGAGAAGATTTTTCTGTTTGTAAACTGGATCCGAACTTCTTTTCTTTGAAATTAATGAAACTATCATACTACTAAATTCTCGTAGTTACTGAGAAACAAAATCAAACCGGCTTGGCTCTGGTCGTGGCCAGGGAAAAAAGCGGTCCAGCTTTGTGCACTGACTCCTCTTCACGCCCATGGTGCTGAGTTAAACCCAGGTGATCTCTTGTGGGAGGGAGGAAGAAAGAAACGTGCCGCACAGGGGAAGTGGTAAAGCTGATTCATGGCTAACTGCACGATATTCCTGCCCGTCCCTGTTTTAGGGGGGGAGCAGCGTTTGCAATTACGTCTAGCACCAGTGGATCTCCCCAGGAGCAGGCACTGCACACCGAGCCAGCACCACGGGCCTGGCTGCAGAAGACGGCTCCATTTTTTCAGGCCGAGATGACGGGAAGGAACAGCGGTTCAGTTTGGGAAAGCTTTGCCACAAAGGGGCACAAACAGCGCTTATCTCTTAGCTTATCACACAGAGCATGGCAAGCAAAAACACGATGCCTGTAATTTAAGTGTTCTGCTTGGGGATGGTGATTTACCTATTTTGAGTAACGTCATGAGCCAGACACTTATCTTCATATTTCTAGGGCTGGATCTCTGCTGAAACATCACCATGGGGGCTGTGGCTCAAATTCAGAGTTGAATGAAGAAACACGAGCAACATTTAAAGTTTTGTGTATTTATATATTCATGCACATATGCACACCCAGCATTAAAACACAGAAAGTGGGATTTCTACTTGTATTAAATTTGCAACTTTCTGTTTTTGAGGATGTTTTGGACAAGCTTCAATTCCAACATGAAACTTTTAGTTTGTGTATCCCTGAACTCACAGCTTCTGGAGCCACCCTGACTTCTGCACCATGCAGGCCAGAGGATTTCAGCTGCTTACCCCTCTCTTACTTCCAATACTGTAAGTTTGGTCAAAGGCCTTTCTCCATCAAAAAAAATGGCAGTCCATCACTAAATTTTCTCATATTCAGCATTATACAGAAATAAAAAAAATCTATGCATAATATATAAGTATGTGTACAGGCATAATAGTTTTAAATGTTCCCCTGTGGTTTCAATGGCCTGTAAACCATAGCGTGCTTCCCTTGCACTTGCTCTCAGTAAGGCTATCAACACGTGTAAAGGAATTATCACACAAAAATGAGCCATGCTGGCAGTCCGACTAGATCTGTGGGTGCAACCACTGACAGTAAATCCATAGTAAGATGGGGACAGCATTTTGGGTCAACTGGGAAATAACGATTGTGTGAATCTCTTCCTAGAGGTTCCTAGATCGTTGTTGTGTTTAGGGTCTTGAGACAGTGGGGATCTGGTTAGAGTTTTGTGTGACCTTGGTAAAATGCTTGTCTCAGCACCCGAATTGCAAAACGGCAATCATAACATCACCTTTGCCTTCCTGGCTTAAATCAGAAACTATTTGGGATCAGGACTGTCTCCTCCTTTGTGACTAGACGGTACGTAATATAATGGGCTAATTACAAAATAAAAAAATAATGAGCCTGTGCTGACACTAAGAGCCCCAACAAATAGCTCTCTGCAGTAATAGTCCAAAACACTGACACACAGCGCAGTGGTTTGAGCAGTTGCCATCCGCAGAGAAAAGCATCCACAGGTAGCTCGCACAGCCCCGCATCAGAGCCCGGCTGAACTCTGCAGGGTGGACAAATAAAGGCTTATTTAATAACATCCTAATTTCAGCAAGAGATCCACAGCAGTTTAGCACCCGATACCCAAAGCCTAAACATATGTGACATCCTCTCTTGCTTTCCACCTGGCTCGTACCATTTTCCACCCTTAGCCGAGCTAGTCTGTATTAACCAGCCAGTAATACTTGGAAATCACATTGAGTCTTTCACCTCTGATTATTTTAGCATGCACAGGGTAGAAGTCACTTGCCTGAAGAAACCCAGAACTGAGAAAATGAAATGAACACAAGAATCCTCAGCTCCTGTCAGCAGCGCCAGCTCGGAGCCAGGCCGGCCTTCTGAGCTCTTGCTGCTGCTAAAAGCACGGAGAAGAATTATCTCATGCTAACTGTTCTGCTGCAACAAACGCTGACCTGTCTGCTGCTAGGAGTGGAGTTGCCTGAGCTGGATCAGAAGCTGGAAGTTAGGTGATGTGGATACCCGTGAGTGTCCCCGTGCTGTCCCAATAGTGTCCCCCAGAGTCCCACGGGATACTCCCATGGGCACTGTTTGTAAGCAGCGCTCCTGCGAGCTCCTGCATCTCTTATCCAGCTTCAGCAGCCCCCCAACTTCAGTACACCCCTCAAATTCAGCAGCCCCCCAACATCAGCAGCCCCCCAACATCAGCAGCCTGCCCCAACTTCAGCAGCGCCCCCCAAATTCAGCAGCCCCCCCCAAATTCAGCAGCCCCTCCGTCCCCTGCCCCAGTCCCCGGTGGTGCCAGCAGCGATGGCATTTAGTGACATCCCTGAGAGACTCGTCTGACAACTCGGGGCTTTGTTTGCGTAAGCCATCCCAGCAGATGGCCACCACTCCAAGCATCAGCCTGCCTTCTATTTATACGCAGGACCTACAGGCGCAGATCTGCGCTCCCGGCTTCGCCCGGCTCCCGGCCTCCCCTTGGCAATGCGGGGTGGAAACGGGGCTGGGAGAGCTTGGGGTGCGGACTCGAAGGGGCTTTCTGCTGAGGCTGCATTGCACTTATCTCTTGGGAGACAGGGTGCTTTGCCTCCTTGACAGCTCAGTGAGCTGCTTCACTCGCAGTGTGCCGCGAGTTGAACAGCTTCTGGGCAGCAGAGACCAGCAGGGAACATCCCAGTGCCGTGCAGTCCCGAAGCTCCTGCTTCTGAGCCCGCACACTGTTCCACGGCGTTCCCGTGGTGGAACATCCTTGTCTGGGCTTTTGCTGTTTTGCTACTTATCTGAATTTTATTGATAAATTGTTTGTAGGATTTCTAGCAGGCTGGAACAGGGCGCTGAGAACTACTTCAGGCCGGGCCAGCAGAGGACTTGTCGAAGGGGGTCACATCGCAGCGTCCTGAACTCAGCACCGAGACAGCTTTACCCAGCTGGCGGGATACGTTTGCAACAAGCATTCTTTGCACTTGGGATATTTTGCCCCTCTCTGTCTGGCTTTCTGCCTTTAACCTTCCCTATCTTGTACACTGAGGCTTTGGTTTCATTTTTTGTCACACGTTAGTTTTCTCAGACAAGAATACGAACCACAGACATTGCTCCTCAGCCAACGGTGAGGCGAGCCCGGGGCTGACGGTCAGCCTCGATGGCACTGTTGTACGGGTGACGGCGAGTTTCATTCATAGCACCAGGCTGCTTTTTCCCTCTAGCTACTCTGAAAGGTGCACACCCGTTTCTCCAAACAAGCGCAGAGCATGAAGTCACCAGGCTCTTACCATCTTCTTTTGCAGGCATCGTGTATAAAAGCTAAATGTTGATTTCTGTACGTAACTACAGATCACCGACAGACTTAAGGAGCGTAAGTAGGACAAGGGGAAACACACAGGGGATTTTCTGGATGTGCCAGTGGCAGTCTGACATTTCTCCCTAAGAACTGCATGTGTGTATCCCTGTAGTTATGGAAAAACACGGCAGCGAGGCTGAAAAGCCACCGAGTTCTGACTGGCATCAACAACAAAAGGGAAACTTAGACCAGGAAACCTCCAAATCCCGGCCGGCTGCATTTGCATCCTAAAGCCCACGGTCCCACTTCAGGAGTCCCCACGCTCCAAACTGAACCATTAGGAAGTTACCCGTAGGTTGCTGCCTAATTAATTTCCAGCATAAGCACACGCAGGGCGATCACACCGGGGCATTTCTCAGCTGGACAAGACCAAACCTAATGCTTTGCGCTCCTGAAATTCCCTTCTGTTCCCCTTTCTTTCGGGAAGATCAACTTGTGCGGGGATTCAGGAGGATCTCCCGGGTGACCGAGTTTCGCCCCGGCGAAAGCACCGAGCGCAGGGACGACGGGCTTTGATTGCAGCTTAGCGAGGGGGGGTTGGTGCCCGGAAAATCGCCTTTTTGGCGACCCCGGGCTTCGCCGGGGGGGGGGGGACGGGGACGGGGCACCTGCCGCCCCCCGGGACCCCGCCGCCTCCCCGTGCTCCGCGTCCCCGGGGCGGCTCCGGGAGCGCATCCCCGGCTGCCCCCGGCCCCCTTCCAGCCGCGCATCCCCGTCCGCGGCCGCGCATCCTCAACGACCCCAAACCGAAACGGGAGGCGGGGGGGGGGGGGGGGGAGGAGGAAAGAGACCGAGCGGCCACTTACGCCCGGGCTTTGGGGAAGCCCATGGAGAGCAGGATCTCCAGCGACGAGCCATGTTTGATGGTCCCCGCGCGGTGCTGCCGGTTCCGCCGGGGGATGACTTTGCTGTACAGCTCCTCTTTGGCAGCCATGGCGTGCGGGGCGGGCTGCCCGCGCTGGGCCATCACGCAGCCATCGCCACCCGCGCAGGGCCATGCACACCCGCAGCGCCCCGCCGGGGGCCGCGGCCGGGGCAGGGCCGAGGGGCTGAGCCCTCCTCCGCTCCCCTCCGCTCCTCTCCTTTCCCCTCCGCTCCTTTCCGCCCCCCGCCGCTCCTCTCCGCGCCCCCGAGCCCCGCCGCCGCCTCCGCCGCCGCCGCCCGTGCGCGCCCCGCGCAAAAGCCGCGCAAGCCCCCGCGGCCGCTCGGAGGCTCCGCAGGAGGCCCCGAGAACAACCCCCCCCCCCCCCCCGCCGCCTCCCCCGCTCTTAAAGCCGCCTCCGGGGCGGGCGGGCGCGGCCCCGGCCCCGGGCTGGAGCCGGCTGCTGGAGGAGAGCCCCAAAAGGGGGCTTTAAGGGGGGCGCGGCGCAGCCCCCGCTCCCCCTCCGCGCTCCGGGGATGCGCTGGGAGAGGGGCAGGGTGCGCGGCCGGCGAGGCCGCTGCTGGAGCGGGGAGGGGAGAGGCAGGCTGGTGTTGAAAGAGCAAGGAGGACGCGCACCAGGCGTTATTTTTGTTTGTTTTGGTGGTTTATTTTTATTTATTTTTTTTTTTTAAGCTCGCACAGGATTGCCCTAACCGCGCAGAGCAGGCGGCGGAGGGGAGGTCGGGTGCCCTGCACAGCACTGGGGCTCCAGGGGCTCAGTGTGCAGCTCGACACGGCTTTGAAATGGGAGCGCTGGTCGTTAAACTGCACCTACTTAGAGGCGAAAGAGTTGCGCTCCAGATTTTCCACCTCCGTCCTGCCTTTCTGCATCCTCCCCGGCCCTCTCCAGGCCACCACGCGGAATATATGGCCTGAAAGCTTGCCAGTTGCAGGGCAGGGACTGCCCTTCCCCGGTTAAAGCCCGCCGGGACACAGCTCTGCTCCTCTCCCCGCTGCCCTCCCACACAAAAGCTGCGTGTTCCTCCGGGCTGGGTGGGACAGACGCTGCTGCTGCCTCCCTGGTTGCATTTCAGTTCAGATCTCGGGTTGACGTGCTTGGGTGTAAACCCAGGGGTTTACACGCGTGCTCTCCAGGCAAGAGACATCCTCCTCCTCTCGCCTCTCCTTTGTCTGTCTCCTGCCATCCCCTCCTGCCTCCGCCGCAGTACGCAGCCCCCTGCCATCCCCTCCTTTGGACAGACAAGCAGATCTCCCCGCTCATCTCCCCAGAGCGGGCCCAGCTCGCAGGGCAGTAGAGAACAGCTTGAAATCCCATCCCTGCACGTAAATAAAAACAATCAAGAGGCCCCTTTTTGAAACACGGTAGTTTATGTTGGGGAAGGAAGCAATGCTGGCGATGACAAGCCTAGCACCGCGATTATTAGCATCAGGGAAAACAAACAGCCCGCTCCCATTTTGTTGTGTCGGAGGCAGGAACGTTCCCTCGCAGCTCCAGGCTTGTTCCCCTCCCGTGCTGCTGCGGATCCGTGCCCGGCACTTCTTTCTGCTGCCTTCCCCAGAGGTGCAATGAGGGCAGAGGTCGCTGTGAATTCCCCTGATGTTGCTGAGACGCTCGTTCTTTCCTTTGCCCCCGCTATTAATCGCCAAGAGCTTCGTTAAAGTCAGTGGGTGAAAGCAAGGAGCGTGCAGTCATGGATTTCAGCCGTGCTAGACGTTTTGCAGCCGTGAAATCAGGATCAGGCACCCAATCCATTGCATTTTACTGAAGGCAGGGAGTTAAGGATTATTTGTAACAACCAATATTCACGCTAAAACACCACCAGAAGCGTTAGGCACGGACGGGCCCAGCCCCAGCCATGGAGGTGCACCACCGAGGGAGGTACTTCTGGTTCTGGATCTGTGAAAGGGGAAGAGGAGAAGCCCAGAGAGCCACCGGCCCAACCCTCCTGCCTCCCCCCAGGCCTCCAGGCAATTCCCGGGAGGATCCGATCAATACAGATCAATACACAGGAATTTGCAGCCGACAGAAATCTGTGAGGATGGTTGTGTTTTGAGGATGGTTGTGTTTTACTTAACTCCATGTGCTCCACTTGTGCATGTTTTCTTGCTCTGCCTGTATTACTCAGTCAGGAAATAACAATAAAAATGTAATTTGTTATGGAAGTAGCTTCCAGGGACTTTGCCCAGATGCAAATCCCTTTCCTTTAGCTGCTACAGATTCGTATAATCAATTAAAAAAAATCACTTTCTACAAGTTATAGTATTGAAATTCTGTTGGTTGGGCCTGAAGACGAATTGCCACAAGTAACCCCACTGGAAGCATCAGCAATGCTACAACACACGAGAAGGAAAAGAAATAGGATGTTTGCACACCTAGGCTAGCTGAGTGTATCCCTGTAGTTAGTCCACCACTTAAAGTTGCTGCGTACGTGCTGGAAATGTCCTTTTGGGGCCTGCTGAGAACCACCTCTCATCTTTGTGACTTTAGTGAGTGCCTCTGCGTTGGATCTGGCTGAGCTTTTTTGCATTAGAATGCGTTCGGGGAGATAATGCTGCCTCCCACTTTTTTTTTTTTTTTTGATTGAAAGCTGAAAATGAAAGCTGTCTTAGTGATGAAATAAAAAAAAAAAAAAAAAGGAAAGAAAATAAAAGTGGACAGCAGATTGAAACAGAGAAACACCTGGAAAATTGTGTTTCAGTCACCCCAAAGAAGAATTTCAGTGAAAAAATTGCAAGGCATGAAAATAGTGTGTATATAAGAAAACTGCGATGTGCGGTTTATTTTAAAATACTGTCAGGTTTTCACATGAGACCTTTCTCATTTTTTCACGTGGCCTTCCCTCTGCTGGCCTGAACCTAGCGATTAGTCCGGGCGCTTAACTGGGTGCTGTTAATCATTTTCCCAACTTCAAGGCAACAGCTTCCGGGTGCCCCGAGCCGGGCGTGTGTGCAAGTCCCTGCAGCGACAGGCTGCTGGGGGCTCTCTCTGCTCTTCTTTTATTCATTTCCTCAGTGAAACTCAAATATTATCCCTTTACCTACAGGAGGAGGCATTCTTAGGGCATTATTTGTATCACTTCCTTCAAGGGTGGAAAAAAGACAATGCAGAAGTGATCGGAGGGGGGTGCAAAACTGCCCCGCTGGACAGCGAGCGGGAGCCGTGCCGTACACTTCAATGGGAAGAGGTCAGGCTCCGAAGGAATTTGAGCCAAATTTAGCCGCCTTTCCAGCCTGATGCTACCTCCTCACATTGGCATGCGAAGGGTTTGCTCTCCGACAATGGAAATACTCTGAAATAAACAGCACAACAGCAGGAAACGGAGCCGAGGCTTTGCTTTCCTCCTTTACAACTTCCCTCCCTTAAAAAAAGGGGTCAGACGCTTTCAGAAAGTCCTTGCTGAAGACAGGGCAGCCGGATTCTTACCGGAGGAATGGTGCTGGTGCCCTGGGGCCAGGATGTAGGGCTCTTTTGGGGCCAGCGCCCCTGGAGAAGCAGCAGGGACAAGCCTGCCCCTTCTCCCACCCTGCCCTGGAGAAGAGAAAGAGAAAAGAAGTAAGGCAAACACCGAGCGAGAGCTGCAAATAATTGCAAGATCGCCGTTTCCTAGACTTCTAGCCTGATCTTGCAATTATTTGCATGCCTAAGTCACTTTACATACCCAGGTCCCCCGCATGGCAGCTTCGGGCCCATCTGCAGCTGGGGGAGGAGGGCGACAGCCGGCAGCCTCCCCTGGATCTCGCTTTGGCCAGGCCGTCCTTGCACCATTTGTGGTGTCGACACACCTCTGGGGCCGAGCATCTGAAAGCATTAAATAATTAAAAATAAAAAGAATCTACCCTAAGCACTTTTTCCCCTCTTTTTTGGGGGCCTCCTGAGTTTCCAAATGTCAAGAAACGGTGATTTATCGCAGAAAAATGAACAGCTGCTGTACACTTGATTTGAAACTGCATGAAAATTGTGTCGGAATTGTTAGTCAGGTTTTTTACAGAGCGAAGACCAAGGCGACTTCAGCAACCTTCAGCCCATCTCCTCTGCAGTTCCTAAGTGCTCCCTGGCAGTTTTGTGACTTCTCGGGCTTTGTGCTCAGCACCCATCCCAGCATGTTCGGAACAACTGCAGAGCATCAGGAAAGTGGAAGAACAGCATTCCTGAGAGCAGCTTAATCTTAAAGCCTAAAACTCCTCTGTCCAGCTCTTTTACCCGTTTGGGCTCCGGTCATTGGGCTGGAATGAGCATTTAGCCGTGGCTCTGTCCCGCAGGGATGGTTTCCTTCTTTCACTCAGCATCCATCTGCCTAGGTACTTAGTGAGCCTCCTCTCCTCTCATCGCCGCAACATTTGAGTCCCTCCAGAGTATTGAAAAACAGAAAGAGCAGCTGGTTTGTGGGAGAACAGGATTCTGTGTTTTGTCCAGGAGGACAAACGCTCACCCTTCACCGCATCTACCTAACCTCAGCCCTCCGCTGTGAGGTTTGGGCTGTGGGATCACCCCCTGAACCCAAACCCCGTGGTTATCGCCCAGGGGCTGCAGCCCCTCGCTCCGAGCCCCGCTGGCTTCGGCAGGGAGCAGCTGGGGCTGGGTCCTGCGGGACCCCAGCTGGCCGGAGGGACCGGAGAATTTGCTTCTCTGGCTTAGATTTTCTTCAAGCCTGGAGTGTATTTTCCTCGTTACAAATAAAACCCGCTTGTATTTCATCATAAGCCTTTCATTTGTGCATGGAGTTGTGGAGTCGAGCTGGATCGTGAGGCACGAGCCAAGAGGCGAAGTGTCCTTGCAATATTTCACTCGGAGAGCAGAGGGCAGGGATGACACCTAGTGCGGCCTGCCTTACTCTCAAGCCCTGTTCTCAGTGTAAAAGGAAGATAAAACAACACGTATTTGAAAATGCTTTGAGCTACTTCTGGTTAGAAGGCAACGGGGGATTCTGTGTGAGGACGACCCCTGGCTTTCTTGCTGGAGGTGCGTAGGAAATGATTTATTGTGCCAGGTCTTCTCCTCTGGAGCCCCGTTCTTCTGGTTTGGTGGCCCCATGGAGTGAGGACACTCCGAGTACAGGACAGCAGAATTTGCCTGCAGGGACCACATCAGCTTCCTTTGGCAGTGTAAGCAGAATGGACTTCCGTGGGTCATTAAAAACTGAACAAACCACCCATGCAGGAGCAGGGAGTGGCTGAGGCTTTGCAAGGATGGAGTTCACCCTCCCCTAACCTCTGCAGCACCGGGTTCTTCATAGGTACAGCAAATAATTGCAAGCAGCAAGGCTTCCTTTTCATTTCTCCTTGCAGACATACTCGTGGCAGCAGTGCAACTAACTGGGGAAGTGATGTACCGCGTGCTGTGAACGGCGCTTTGCAGAAGCTCTTCACCGACATAGGTGGGATTTTCAAAGGGAACTAAAGCCACCAGGAAATTAGCATACTGTTATCAAATCCTCCGAGGCTGGGCTGGAGCAGCATGGTTAGCTGGTTCCCGTTGTGGTTTGCTCTGTGTAATCCCGCTCTCTGTTAGTGGGGAACAGTTGAGCAAACGAAAGATTAATGGGCTCTGAGCGTCTGGCCCATGTGCAAGAAACATCTTGAGCATTGGCTATCTTATCTGTTGGATTTCATGTCTGTTTCTGCTACACTTGTATGAATCTAGTTTATTACTATGATTATTTATTTGCTTGGGTATAAGCCAAGAAGTAACGAGACACAATAGAAAGCTGCTGGGATTTCCCCAACTCCCACACACAGTAAAATATGCTGATGTGCTGGAGGTTGCACAAAATCTGCAGCGTTCCTGCAGAGGCCTTTCTTTTTGACTCGTCCTTCTGTTGCAATTAGCACTTTTGTTGTGATTTGTCTAGCTGCATTCCTGTGTCACTAAAGGGGCTCTTGTCAGATTATTTCAAGGAAAAACATATTTCTTTGATTGAATATCGATAAGGAGAGGAAGGGGGGCTTATCGTCGCTTGAAATCTTCCTAAGTCTTCTGTGGAATTACTTGAAAAGATAGAAAGTTTGGTGATTTGGTTTGTCGCAGGGACAGTAACAACCTAAAAGCAGCCGAGTGATTCCAAGGATTGCTTTGCTTCCTTTTCTCATTTTCCTTCAGTTATTTGTGGCTCTTAGCTTTCATCTTTTTGGATGCTGCAGCAGCCTTTCAGTGGAGAACAGAGGGAAAGTGCTTACCAGCAAAAGTGAAAACGGTTAAGCAGGTTTCATGAGGTTCGTTGAAACAGAAATAATAAAAGAGCAATAAAGCAGGAATGGGAGGAATAAGCAAAAATTGAAGAAATCTTTGTAATGTAGTCATCAAACATACCTAGGAACACAAGAGACCAATTTTTAATGTTTTTGATAAGAATTTTATCTGGAAGACAGCACGTTAATAATGCACACCTTTGTGTTAGAGAAGAGGATTATTTTACATGTACGTGTACATCCACCGTAGATGTATTTCTGTGGCATGATCCTCCTTAAAGACGTAATTTCAATATGAGCGAACATAGTCCAACCTCCTGCTTCAGCTGCAAGTGTTTGCAATTTATTTCATATTTAAATCTTCATTATGCGAATGGCTAAAAGATAGAGGCTGTTCTCTGTAAATTAAATTCCACCGTGTGCGGCTCCATGTGTAGCTCCTTGCAATCACTTACTAAAATGTTACATTCCTACTTAGAGCATAAATTTACATGATGCTTTGATTTCAGCTGCTACTGTCTTTATCTGACTGAGCAATGCAGCAAATTAAATATGCTCCGTCCTTTCGGCCAAAACTCTCATCTCTATTAATGACACTTAGCATAAACCTTGCTCTTGTCATCTGCAAAAAGAGTAACTAAGATTTACTGGGTAAGGCCACAGTTCTGGGAGTGCACACATTTATTTTTTTGTCTTTCCTGCTCAGCGTAGCCCCTCTGCACTCCCAGCAGTGAAATCAAGTCCGTGCATCAGCCTCTGCTGGACGGGGGCCCAAGGTAAGACTCGATGCCGTACTCAACACATCACGTAAAAATCAATGCGTTGCTTTGTCAGTGCTTTGTAGTTTTGTTTATCCAGCCCTGCTAGTAGAAGTAGCTTGCAGCCGTATCATCCTCCTGGTGTTTCTGGTTAGGATTTTGAGGGGTAAACAAAACAAAGCAGGCAAACAAGGAAAGAAAAGAGTTCCTGTTTGCAAATAATTTCCCATCTGTTTCTCATTCTGTTTGACTCCGGGGAACATTTCCACACTGTATACATCTCATTTTAAAGAACACGAAGTCGAGATGAATGCTTTGAGCTTCCTACTCCTGAACTGGATCCCTCTTCCACTCGGTGTGTGTAAACGGTCCCTGGCCCTGCAGGGATCCTGGCCATTAGGCTGGGCTGTGAGCGACCCCAGAGTAATCCCAAGTGAACTCCAAGCAGCTGCCTAATAGTAGAGCCGCAGGGAAGCGTTGGCCAGCTCAGAAAACAGAAAGAGGAGAAGCTGGAGGTGTGATTGCTGTAGGGCTCGGTGGCCAGGAGAGGAGCCCAGGGCAGGAAGGAGCTCAGAGGCTGGTGAATATCGTGTGTGAGAGCCATCGATGCAGCTGCGCAGGAGCTTTCAGGCCCAGCAAACTCAGGAGCAATGGCCCCTTCAGGTCGTGGCCGAGGGAGGCGGTTGGCAGGGAAAACCTGGTAAGGAAGCACAAGAGGCTTCCATCTGCTCAGGAGGGGGCTTCTGGGGACTGCTGGGCTCCTGCAGAACTGGAGAAGTAGAGAAGGAGGCTTTCCGTCAGGAAGTGGTAGCTTAAATGGTTGAATATAGACAAGGAAATACACGGATAATTAAAAATATAACTTAAAAAAAAACCAACACATGTCCCAGTTGAATTTCACTGTGGGCTTAAATGAAAGTATTTGCTTAAGTAGTTGGAGACTCCGGCTACCAACACGTCTTGCACGCAGCCTGAGCCTGCAGCACTGCTCACTAAGATGGCCTCCTTGAAGCCATGTAAAGTAAATGAGGTTTTTCTTGGGTCCAGGCATCTTTGCAAGGGGAGGGAGGAAAAGGCGCTACCATGAAAAGACCCATCTCTTTTACACCAGGGTGTGATCACAAACCTTTGAGCCAAGGCTGAAGAAAGCCTGGTGCTCTTTCCCTGCAATGGGCTGGATTTTGGTGCTGCACTTCCCTCTTGTGTTAGCTGCTAATACTGTATTTCCTCTCTGCTCGCAGAGCTGCGTGCTCAAAAGGCTCGGGGAGAGCCTCACATCCCTCCAGACTGTCCCCCAAAACCTCGGTCTGCTGAACTTTAAGAATGGTGTACAGCTTTTGTTTGCCTTTCCTTGATTTTCTTCTTCCTCAGAGTTGCTGGAATACTTGAATAATTCCCCATTCAATTTTTGATTTTTTTATTTTCTTGAGGCAGGAGCCCTATTTTCAGACACCGAATATAGCATGAGATAATTCTGGCCAGTCTGCATACCATATGGCTGAGGCCCCAAGAAGAGGAGTTGCCCTGAGACAGTGACATTTGGTCTTTCTTATGACAGAGAGGTCCACGTAAGGACAGATTCCTCCCAGGAGGGCAAGGTCCCGCCTGTCCTTTCACGCTCCATGGAGTTTAAACCAGCCTGCAAACAATATTGGGCAAATCAGGGTCCGGTCCCAGAACTATTAAGTCTGAAGTGTGATCGCACACCCCAATATTTTCCAGGCAAGAGATGGAAGTGATGAGGTTTTCTGTCTGCAGCTGCATTCCAGCACATTTTTCTCATTTTTGCTTTAAAGAAAAATAACGTAGTAGTGAAAGCCCCAAAACTACAGCCAGTCCAGCAAACTGTTTCTCACCGGGATGAATAAGAAGGTCAGAGCTACTCAGTTACAGTGGGACTAGCTCTCTTTTTTCCTGGTCTAGCTGTTCCTGAGCTCTTTGCCAGAGGTTAAAGCCTCAGACCCACCAATATACCCATAGAGGTATTTCAAAAGGGGGATTTGGTATGGCAGGTATGGAAATTCTCCTTTATTTCTGAATGATTTCACTGCGTTCTGCACAATATTTGAGTGCTTTTTTGACAAATCAGAGAAACCCAACAAACCGAAACACATAGTGGTGCAGCAGATGGGGCACAAGATGAGGCATCCTCATAACGTATACAGGCAGATGCCCGTCTTCCTCCCTCAGCTCTGCGTTTGACACCATAAGGAAGGCAGACATATGAGTTATGATCAGCTTCCCTGACTTAGCTGTGCTGAAAGGGACTTCTACCACCGAATATCGTACAGAAATATTTTCCAGTCATGTCTTCAGGAGGCTGAGAGTTGCTCTGCTGGAATTTACGTCTCCATGGTGAGATGCTGTTACCTGTTTAGCAAAAGGTCCCCTCGGGCATGTGAGTATGGACTTTCTTTCTGTTTTTTCCATACCAAGTAGGATTGCTTGATGCTATTTACTGTGCACCGTGCTATTGATTTGGAGCAGGGCCGAGGAAGTTTGCAGCAGGTCTGGTAAAGAGAGATGAGAGCACTTGATTTTAATGCAGACCTCAAATGCCTTGTTTCCATTTATCCCTCTCTTTGAAAACCTGGCAATTATTTATTACAAAACAAGGAGGGGAAAAAATGAATCAAGGTGCAGTATCTGCAGGCCAAGCATGTGATGGAAGATGAGGTTTTCAGACATGACGTGAGATCTTTAAATGGGCTGCAGTAGTGACCTTAGCTGGAATGGGATCCTGAGCCAAACGCTGCCTCTCGGAGCGCTGCGTGGGGCTTTGGCAGCGGTGGTGGAGAAAGGATTGGGGCTGGTTAGTGATGAATGGCCATCCTCGGAGGTACACGAGAGCTTTCAGCATAGAAATAATAAAGCCGAGCTAGTCTGATCCGCAGCAAGACATACTGAATTAACTGGCTTCATTCATTTCTATGTGCTCTGATTCAGTTTAGGAGTTAGCATTCGGCCTGCTTGCTGTCCCACTGAGTCTGGGCTGAAGATGTCTTATTTTCTGCCTTAAACTTATCCCCATAAGAAGGTTAGCACACTTCTGACCAGGAGCAGCTGCATTTCAGTAGCAATTACAGGATTACAGCAAGTCACCTCTTTCCATTTTGGGGCTGAATCAGACTTTTTTGTGCAAATGGGTCATTTTCAAGAAATCTCTTGGAAATCTTGAGTCCCTGCAGGACAGGGTGAAAGCACAAAGCAAGCTGAAGGAAGCCAAAAGTTAACTTCTGTGCCAGGCTCCGCACAAGTGTTTGCTGTTAACAAGTGATGAGCCATCAGGCTCCCAGCAGACACCCGGGCTACCCTATAAAAGCAGCTACAGGGACACAGCAACTGTTTTGGTGAATCAGATCTTCCTGGCTTTGGGGTGGAAGAACGTAGTAACTCAAACCCAGGTTTGTTTTGCTTTGTTTTGTTCTCGCCCCCTCCTTACAGCTTTGTCAAGTTTTATTTCTTGTAACCTGGTCTTATTAAAGCAGAAAGAGCAGAAGCTTTCCAAGGAGGGGAAATTCCATTCATCAGATGGCAATTCTGGGTGTGGGGTGATGGTGTTTCTGTTGGAGAGGAGACTTGGTGATCGGCAAGCTCATTTGTGGTGTGTGATTACAGCAAATACTGGTGTCATTTTGTTACATACAGACTGGAGTCCAGCGTCCCCTCTGTTTGTTGCAGGAATTGCTAGGAAGAGAGATTTGGGAAGTGGTTGCCTGTAAAGTCCTGGTTTCTGGTTGCTGCTCAAGCTGCTGGCTTGGCCTGGGTGGCTTGGAAATCGTGTAGCTGTAACTGGTATTTCAGCTTGCAAAGCTGGTACCTGCATTATACCTGAGCTTCATCCTTTGGGTGTTTTCCAGGAAAGCTTTTGGAAATGACCCTCCTAGTGCGCAAGGGACCTTGAGTTTTTTTCCTGGATGCCCTATTGGAGATCAGTAGCAGCTTTCCCATAATTCTTACTAATTTTTAATGGATTTTGGGTTGGGATCCTGTGTTTTTGGCCTCACCAAAGCCTGGTTCGGTAACACTTGTGCAGAAGGAAAGGGTTTGGCAGGGGCAGAGTTAAGGTCCCCTCGTTCCTTCTAGCTGCATCCAGCTGCTGTGGGGCTGGGCTTTGCAGGGAGCCCATGGCACCTGCAGCAGGCTGGGCAGCTTGGGTCCTGGGCACACATTTCTGCAAGGGATGGTGTCCCTCCTTCCTCTGCAGTGTTGTGGAGGTGCTGAGGAGCCCCTGCACGTCAGCCTCATTAGAGGTCCCCTCTCCCAGGGACCTGCAGGTGACAAAAGCAGCTCAGCATCCAGACACCTTCTGGCTGTCCTCCCTGCTTAGAGGGGCTGGTGAAGCCCAGCAGTGAAAGGAAGGCCTGGAGACCTTTTTTTAAACAGAATGTAGCTTTTTGCCCCATCTAGTGGGTACACCATGTATTGAGCCTGCATGCGAACACTAATTCCAGCATTCATCTCTCCTGTTGCAGTTGCAGTCCCTGAGTTCAGTTTTGTTCCGGCTGTTTCGGAGCAATGCTTGCACGTGTTAAGCACCGAGATCCCAGGTTTTTGGCACAGCTGAGCTCTGGTGCTGCCTTGGCAGAGGACCTGCAGGAGGTGACTGTCCTGTCCACCTACTGACAGCACGTGGCCCTGCGAGGAGGAGTGTGCGTGTGCCTGGGGAGCCTGGTGTGGGATGGAAAGGGAGAGAGAGGACAAGTTGGTCGCCTCGGTTGCCGCTGTTGTAGCATGGCTCTTGTATCGGTGCTGCACGTTGCTCGTCCTTGTGTAATGAGCTGGGGAGGTCTCTGCCCTTCTTCACATCAGCTATTCCTCTTGTGGAGGATGATCCTTCTTTAAAACCCGATGCTAAAGGTTTGCTCACGTTGCAGCTTTAAATGGTGCAAGGGGACTCTTCAGAGCGTGATGAGGATATTTTAGGCGTTGATGAGAATAAGTAAGAATAAGAACTTTTTATTGTTAAGCAAGTTCACTTGGCCGAGGGTAAAGCATTAAAATGTTGGCACAAAATTAACCTCACTTTCTTAGAGATGCTGGAAGTGAGCTTAATGTCTGAAATACTCTGGCTGATCTCAATCGATTTGATTTTTTACAACACCACTACAGAGCTGACATCCAAGACCTGAAGGCTCCTTCCCATCTTCTGGTGTGTCACTGAGTGCCTCCAGACTTCCCTGTGAGGCTCGCAATGCTCCTGTGCTCCAGAAATCCTCTGGCAGAGCCAGCCTGTGGCCGTGCCAGGGTGTGAATTGTACGGCAGCTCTGCCAGCAGGGAGAAATCATTCTCAGGCCTCTGTAGAGAAGGGCATTTCTTGCAAGAAATCTTGTTAACACATTTAACTTCTGGGCCGAAGAGTTGGCCATCTGAGCAAGCCATCTGATGTGAGGATGAGCAGGGGATTTGGGATGGCAGAGCCTACACTGTCAGTGGGGTGCAGGAGCAGCGGGTGGCTGAGAGGGTCCGGGGTCCGAGTGCGCTTCCAGGAGGGTGTTGAGGACCCCGCTGTCGCTGGAAAATAATGGGAACTGCCAGGTCTCGAGAGAGAGCCTTGAAACCAGAACTGAAGCTCCTGGTTCAGCTGGGTGCTTTCCAAAGCTGCTCTGCTGCTGACTTGCTAACACTTGCAAACCTGGTGTGTTTTCTACCCAGCTGAGTGTGCGGCGCCTGCATCGTTACGTACTGTGGCCGACTCGTTGTCTCTTGATCCCACTGAGGGGGAGAATTTCCTACCTTACAGAAACTGCGTCTTAATTTAATACCTGTAAAACATTATTACAGTTCTTGGATAAAAAGTCTGAGTGGTAAGGGAACAATTATTATTTCATTTACTCTAATATGCTAAAATGGATGGTCTTCTTTCAGGAGTGCTTTTAATCTAGTTACGCATTGGACACAATACGCCATGAGGGTAATAAGTGTTTCAGGAAGGGAAGAGCTAGAGGAATGAGGACTTAGCATTATAAAGTGCAGTAACTCTGAATTTGTTCTGGTTATGTTAATCTTTCCTTGCTACTTAAGTCATTGCCTCCTCGTCTTTAGAAAGCGGTAATTTGCTGACAATGACCTGTGCTAAGGATGGTGTTTTCAATCACTGCCTAAAGGAATAAGGAACTGAAATAACAACGTTAAGTCTCTGGAGGATGAGCAGAACTTATAGGTAGGCCCTGGACACGTTCTGGCTTTCCCTTCTCTGTTCCTGTGCTCACTTTGCAGCTGCCCAAAGGCTGCAGTGTTGGGAAGGTGTGCTGACCCTACAGCCAGAGCGCAGCCCAGTCCTTAAAGAAGTGCCATAAAACTTGCACATCATCCTCTAGTCCAGAGGAGAGAGCAAGATCGGGATGGGGAGAAAGGAGAAGCACAGAAAGAACTACAAATATCCTTGCAAAACTGTTCTCATGGACGCTGAGCCTGGATTGTGTGCTGGGACCCCCCTTTGTGCTGCTGTGGGCAGCAGGGG
Organism: Cygnus atratus; assembly: GCF_013377495.2. NCBI lineage: Eukaryota > Metazoa > Chordata > Aves > Anseriformes > Anatidae > Cygnus > Cygnus atratus. Next base: position 4,035,929 of record NC_066383.1, read on the forward strand.
GATAGAGGGGAGTGGGGCTGTGTCCGTCTGGGGGCACAGCTCCCTGCTTGGGCAGAGGGGCTCGGCCAGGTTCACACGTACCCATGTGTGGCTGTGCTGTGGGGTTTTTGTGCATCTCCAGGCGTGTACAAAGGAACTGTACGGCGGTTACCCAACTTGCAGGGGTCTGAGAGCAATGATTAATAAGTGATTGCGGAGTGCTTTGAGATCTCTGGATAAAAGGAGCTATAGAAATGCAAACTATTATTATTTTCTAGGTCAGGGGAAGAAAGCAATTAGTTGTAGGCTGGTAATTTTCTTTTTCTATTTTATCTCTGCAAATGATTGTGAATAGAGGACAGCAGCAATTACATTGATGGGATGGAAAAAGGCCTTCCAACTTCTCTCGGACTATTTGTTATTTTTATAGCACTTTTTACATTCACTTTGAATTTTCTTTGAGGTGGCAGGAGCATTTAGTCTTTGGATCCTGGGGAGGGACCAAGCAAATCATTCTGGCAGTAACATGAGTCCAGTCAAAGGGCAGACTTTCAGAGCAGATGACCTCACAGCTTCCTGCAGCCTGGTTTTGGTGAATGCAGGAGTCTTCAGCCCTTCTCTTTGGGGGCTGCCTCAGAGTGTGGCCAAAGCAAAAGACTCCTTTATTTTTTTTTTCCCCAGGAGGGTATATGTAGGCTTTGATAGGGAGTTTTTGTGGGATGTGTTTGTGGCAGGACTCCAGCTCTCAGGAAGATTTCCAGTAGCTGCAAAAGGTGATGTGAAAGACTTCCAGGCTCACCTGTGGCAGGGTGAGGGGCCCTTGGGGGGCTTTGTAGGACCGATGTGTGCAGGGGTGCTGGTGGCTGGGAGAAGGGATGGTCAGGGGGCTCTTTTTTCCTGGTACTAAGTATGTAGCCATGCAAGAGCTGGCCTGTTCTGGCTTACTTTTAAGCTGGGGCAACCTCCAACGGAGAAAATCCCATCAGTGGCTGGAAAGCTAGAGTAGGGAAAGATCTCTTGGTGCAGATTTTGTTCCCATATTCTTCCCTCAGCACCATGGCCAGCCAGGTTACTGGACTAGGCTGGCTATTGATCGTACATGTTTAATGTCCCCCTGCACACAGCCACGCAGTGCCTGCCTGCACTGCGTCTCCTGGGAAAGCCAGATGCTGCATCTGTTCTGAGCTGCCTTCAGATCAAACAGCTGTAACTCTTTGCTAAGAGACTCCAGATATCTTCCATGCAAACCTCACTGCTTTTCCTGTGCTGGAAGTTTGAGGCAGAAAATGTTATCCTGTCTTAGGATCACTTAGCAGCAGCTGCTGGTCTCTGTTTTAGGATGTGTTTATAAACTGCTCACATGTGGGTGGAATTGCAAACCGTCATCCTTTGGAAAAGGTAATAAACATCCCCACTTGGCTGGAGTTCAAGAATGACAGGTTGCTTAAAAAAGCCTGAGGTTTTGTCACTTTCTTCCATCCAGGTGTGAGGCTGAGCCATGATTTTTAGCAAACTTTCACAGGGAAATGAGATTCCTTGCATGGAGCAGCTGCTGGCCCACTAGGCCAGGTTCACACCTGGCATGTGGAAGGCTCCAGTCCAAGTCTGAGTCAGAAAAGAGACTTGACCCCAAGCATGACATTTTTCCAAGTAAGACTCAGTCACGAGGGTATTTGGCTGGCTAGAGCACAGTGTCTCTGAGACCATGGTCCGTGCTGTGGTTTGGTCCCAGCACAGAGCATCTGACCCAAAGTCCTTCAACTTTTTTTTTTTGTTCTGACAAACTAGTATATTGCAATGGAAGCTGAAATAAAAAATTCAGACCAGCTGCAAGAGCTACTGCCAACCACTAATTGCCTTGCTAGTTTTGCTAGGGACACAGCTGCTAACAGCAAAATCAGCAAGGGAACAGAGGCTTGACTTGTGGTTGATTTGCATCTAGCTGGGGTCTGGAAGAGTCATTTTGGATTTGGACCAGTTCTCATATGTTGGTGGACAATGGGGTTTAGGTCACTACAGATAGCTGTTGGGATTTACCAAGTGTTTGGTGCTTCTTGGTGTCCTTAGACATCCTGTGAGTCTGAGCCATTGCTTCCAGCAGTTGCAGGGGATGTGAAACCAGACAGCAAAGCAGCTACAATAATAATAACAAAACCCTCTCAGTTCTGAGGTCTGATAAAACATACAAGACTCGTGGGATCTCTTTGGTCAAAGTTCAGTTCCTCACGCTTACAGTCAGCTCTAGGACAGAGGTGTAGCTCAGAGGGCTCCACAAAACATCTGGATCATTCCCCATCAGTTGCAGAATATCCAGTAACAAACTAAAGAGCTGCAGTAAAGACATGAAAAGCCATGGTCATAAAGAACTATGGAAAAGAAAAAAAAGAGCAGAGGAAATCAATGCCATTGCAGGTGTCCTAAAGCCTTTCCATAGGTGGTATATGCATGAAATAAAATTCTCAGTTAATAAGAACTGGAGCATGGTCTGAGACAGGGTGAAGCAGCAAACCCAGCTGTCCCTGACAATTTGAGCCATGGAGAAAATTCTTCCTTGGTTTGAAACTGGCCACCAGTTCAGGGCTGCACAGAGAAGCCCTCTGAGAATGGGGTGTCCTCAGGAGCACAGCACAGAGTGCCAGCACCTTGTCTTCAGCTCTCCTCGGATGCTAATGCTTCAGAGATCCCTTGTCCCCTGGGAGCCAAATCAGATGGTGTACATGAGTAGAAATTATCTCCTGGCCTCTGGCTGGGAACAGAAACCAAATATTCCATGTTTAGTGTGCATACAGCATAAACAAAAGGATGTCATTAATGTTGTCATGGAATGGTGTGCCTCTTGTCTGTACTCGAAGCTATACCGAAAGCCTTTAAACCTGAAGGAAACAACAGAAACAGTGGAAAGGAAATGAATTCTGTCTCAGAGCCCAGCAGATGGGTCACCTCTGTCGTAGGTCACTTCTCATGTTTGTGGCCAGCACGAAGCAGGCTCACAAATGTCACTGTGAGGCAGCTGCAGAGCTGTTGCAGGCAGCCCCAAATTCTTTTGTCACAGACATTACAGGCTTTCCTTCTGTTTGTTGGCTGGGATCGGAGATCCATTGTAATGGGCTTTCTTGCAGCACATAACAAGTGATATTGTCTGCTCCTAGGAAGCCCTAAATAAATAAATAGCCCAGAGCAGTAGGCACAGCAGAGGCAACAGCCTTCAGTTACCAGTGGGTAGATGAGGAGCACGGAGGGGCTAAGGGTTGCCTCTTGGAAGATAAAACTGTAGACACCTTTAAAATAGGGAGGGACCTCTGGGATTTATTCAAGGTCATGGAAGGAGTTTGAGGCAGAGCCAGGGCCTGCATCCAGATCTGCCAACTCTCAGTGTGATGCCTTAAGAATAAAGGCTATCTTTCATCTAGATGAAACCCCCACCATTTTATAGAAGCTTCAGGGCCTCTGTCTAATCTATTCACGCAGCATTCATCACCATGGCATCTAGGTGCCACTCTCCTCGTCTCTTAACCTTGCCAGCGTCTATCATGAATATTCTGAGCATCTATGCGGCTTTCCAAAGGAGACGAACGCGAAATTCCCCTCTCTGCAGCAAGTTCCACTTTACACACAGCCAGGCTGTATGGCTGCTCAACAGCCCCATCCGTTATAGCCTCGGAAAAAAAAAAAACACACACCAAGAGGATGTCCAATTAGCAAATATCGCACTTAGCCATATTTTGGAGCTTCTCTTCTGCCTTCCCCATTCGAACTCGTGCACTCTGACAACACAGGCCTGTGAGTCTGTCACCATGCAGCCCGCCAGCTGCATAAAATCAAGGCATCAGGCTCTTTTAATTGAATGCATAATGAGTTGACTGGCAGGTTTAATTAACAAAACTCATCCTGTGTATGCACCTGGAGGTGAAAATAAGTTTAATCAAGAGGAGTTGGCAAGTGCCAACAGCTCTGTCATGGGTTTTTATTTTTTTATTTTGGTTTGTTTCAATCAGGCTTTGTATTTGCAAAAACAGCTCTGGGTGCTGATTAATTACCTTTTGCTCAAGATTGATGAATTGTTGCAGCCTGCCTTGTAATGAGAACTAGCACTCCTGAATAAACTGTGCTGAAAGCTTTAATAATCAGCCTGCCTTGGATAAACTACTTATGGCAAACATTCAAGGTGTTTGAACACGTCCCTATCATGGTAACCTTTGAGGTCCTCGTTCATGTGAGTTAAAACCTGTTCTTAAAGTGGGTTGGCTGACATTATGGCTAAGAGAAGGTGGGTTCCTGCTGAAGCTGGTGGTGTGTGGCTTTCTCAGAAGGTACAAGACCAAGGCAGAATCAACAAGGAATCTAGTTACTTAGGTTGAATTTTTTCTGTTTTGAAACACCAACTAGAGCATCTTTGGTGGGACCTCTGTGTTGGTTTCCAGATTCTTAGCTAGAAGAAGAAAATGCCTTCACTCCTGAAGACAAGGCTAGAGGAGATATTCTCACATGTAACATCAACCTGCGGTACTGTTCCCTCTAACCATAAGATGCTGTCTTAGACATCCACTTCGGTTCTCCTGAACCCCCCACTGAAAGCTGGGAGTGTGGAGATGGAGAGAAGCTCCCCAGAGGTGACTATGGATGATGCATGTCCCCTGCCTACAGAAAGCAGCCCCTGGCAGCTGAGGCCTTGGGCTGTGCCTGCGATGGTTATATCGAGTCCCTGTCTCCTCGCCCAGCACACGGAAGGTGTCTACCAAGCAAAGTTCTAGCAAAGGTTGTGGGCGTTCGACAGGGAGGTTAATGCATTCAAGCTGTCAAAATATTCTTCCTGCTATTCACCCAGTTAACATGCCCTCTCTTTCTTTCGCCTGAAAAGGCATTTGCTATGGTATTCTAATACATGGTCTGTGTTCAAGATGTTAGTGACAGCTGTTGTATGACTACAGGAAGGAAATTATGACTCCCTAATGATAACATGTCACGGCACGTCTCTTTGCTTTTCTTCTCCTTTAGACGTACATTTCTTCTGCCAATGTCTCCGTCATTGCACATATGCAGTTAATTGTGTATCAATGACATGTATACCATTTGTTGAGAAGAGGGCTTTTAAAAAAGAATCGGAGTGCTTCTGCCTTGTCTTTAAATAATGTGGAGTTGGCAGAGAAGATGCCCCATGTGGAAACCTGATCTTTTGTACTTTGGGATGCTCCATATCCGAATATCACCATTGCCATCCGGCTTCCTTCAGGGGTGGTAGAGCTACAACATGCTCAGTTAAGGATCCAGTGCTCAGAGTAATGAATGTATGCATTCAGGTGTACTGTCAGTTTAATATCTTACAAGACTTTTTATGGCTTCACCCTGATAAATTCTGGGAAGGCTGATAGCTGTTGGGGAACAAGCCTGTGAAACACATGGGGCTGGCTGGACCACCACCAGCCCATCGTCGCTGTGTTTAGGCTGTGATCTAACACCTCCAGCCTCTGCAGGGAATCTGGTCGTGGACCTCTGATGAGAAGTGACCAAATGAAGTCTTTTGCAGCTGCTTTAAGGAACTTTCTGGTGTGACAAGTATGTTTAACCTAGTTTTTAATTCCCTTGATATGGGAAAGTTTCTGTGTCCAGGCAGAAGGCCCAGAAGGGTTATGCATCATTTAAAACCCAGTGTTTGAAATGAGGGGTGGGCAGGGAGTGGGAATGTAGGTTTATAATTCTCAGCTCAGCAGGAGGCACTGCTCTGTACAGGGCCAAAAACCCAACTGATTAACAGCTTCTGGCACGGGCAGCAGTTCTTGGTTCCTCTCCTTTCCCACTGGCACAGCAGAAGAAGACTTTCTCTATGGCAGGTTATGGCTATTGGCCAAGTGTACCTCTGTACAGCTTCCAAGGTGGACCTGCAGGGCCTTGGGAGGTTTTGGGGTCACCCGGAACTATCAAACAGGTTTAACTTTGCTCTGTGAGGCACAGCCCCTGCTGATTTCCCATTGTCATCCAGGATGCAGCTGGAGTGGTGAGTTGCTGCTGTTCAGTATTGAAGGCTCCTAATATCAGGCTTTTTTACAGAAGATCCTCAAATGTTTGAAACCAGCCAGGAACAACAAAAGGTTTCTGCTGATATCTGGAGGCAGTAGGCTCTGTGGATAGTCAAACTGTGGTTCTTGGGAATATGTGAGGCTTCCAGGAGTGAGGCAGTGCAGGGGTAGGGGCAGCTGAGCATCCCTGGTGGTACCCAGGGGGTGGCTGAGGCTGGCATCAGCTGCTTCTGCCCAGCTCAGCTGCGCAGATAGGCTTACCCCAGTCCTGAAGGGGGAATGTGTGAGGATTTGCTGTCTCCTTCCTCCTGCAAGGTTATCACAGAGCCCTTTTCTTCTTGGGCTCTTGGACAGTTGAGGCTTGGGACTGTCTTACAGTCTGCTGTCAAGAGGGTCTTCCCACTCCTGATATGCTCTGGGGCAGAGCCAGCTGGAAGCAGAGCTTTGGAGGAACAAGCTTGCTTGCAAAAACTAAGGGAGATGAATGCAGGCCTGACATTTTTGAGAGGGACTTCAATTTCTGTAGTCTTTTACCATGGTGACCTTTTAAAAGCACTTGGATTTGCTGCTTGATTCCTCGCTTCTGGGAGCTCTGAGCTGTATGGCAGGTCAGTGTGATATTTTGGGTGCAGACTCGTGGACAATCAGCATTTGTCTCCCAGAAGGGATTTTCAGACTGCCTGGGGTAAAAGAGCATAAGCCTGTAGGAAAGAACCACACGATGGAAGCTTCTTTCAACACCTGGGAGCTGTGATAAAAACCCGAACACGCTGCCTCCCCGCTCTGCTGTGCAGGAGAGTGGTGTCTGTGGGAATGATTGTACATCCTATTGTGATTGTATGATGATTGTACATTTTATGGGAGTGATCGCACATCCCGGTTGCCCTTGGACCCCTTCTGACCCAGGCAAGGACCAGTTTTATCTCCTGAAGGAAGCTTTTGTTTTGGGACTGATGCGAGGAGTTGAGTGAAGGCAAGCTGCCCTTCACCCTCGGACACCCGGAGAACAAAGCAAGTAGAGGGATGCGCACAGAGGGAATTTGCCATGCCCCTTCGCCCAGATAATGTAAATAGTCACCTGGCAGGAAGGGGAGGAGGGAAGAAGAGGCCCCTGCTCGCTGCTCTGGGCCGTGCCTGAGGAGCAGCAGCCACACGAGGTCAGTGTTGCACTGTGCATGCGGCTGCGGAAAGGCCGCCTGGCCTTGGAGGAAAACTTGACCCAGAAGGGAGGGTTAATTCGGCTTGGGCCCTTTTTGCGTCGTTTGCCACCCTGGGTTGCTTCTCTGTTCAGCATAACTCGGTGCTAATGAGGAATACGGGCCTGGGAGGAGCAGGGGCTGTTAACAAGTGTGGGAGAAGAGCTGAGGAGCTTGGGGAGACCGGGGGCTGGTGCTGAGGGGCTCAGGCCCGGATCTGCCCTGGGATCTGCAGCCTTTCACCTCCACCCCATGGCTTGTTTTGGCCCAAACACCCCCTCGCAGCCCCAGACAGCTGTTAGGTGGAGGTGAGGTGGTTTGGCAGACAGGGACCAGCTGGAGCAGAGGGCATCCAACACCCTGGTGGCAGCTGCGCAGGTGGCCTGCTTGTTGGCAGCTCCGCTTCAGTTACCAGGCCTGAAAGGGCCTCGGTGCCTCAGCCCAGCTCCTCCGCCTGCAATTCATCCTCCCAGGGTGGTCCGGGGACAGGTCGGTGCCGGAGGCGTGAGGGAGGGATTCTTGCATGGCTACTGTCGGGGTCGTGTCTGGCTGCTGATGGCGGATTTGCATTCCGGGAGCGTCCGGCCGCTGCCTCCCCGGGGCTCAGGCCCTGCACCGGCCTTCAAGGCTTGCTCCTGGGGAGCTGTGGCTCTGTTTGATGTGGTGGTAGGGCTTCCAGAGAACGGCTGGGATGATGACAAGTGAAACTCGGATATTCTCCAGTAGGCTCTGTGGTTCCTTCATTAAAAACAGACAGATAAACAAACAAATTGCAGCCTATTAGGAGTGTGTCCTTCAGTTCCTCTTCAAACGGCTTTATGCTCTTTTAAAAAGCCTTAAATAAGAACCCAGCCTCCTGAGTCTTGGCTGTAAACCATTGGATTTAGGCTTTCCTTGTGCCTCTAGGTCTGTTGCCTTTGCTGTCTTCTAGCTGTCTGATGTGAGCTTTTCATTTGCTTGGCTTTTCCTGGTGAGAGGCTTCAGAACAAGATTCCTTGTGTGCAGTCTTTGATGTTGCACCACAAAGAATCGCCCCTTTTTCCTAATGCACCGCTGATCCCCCATTAAAAAAAAAAAAAGTTTAATGTATCTGGGTTGGGAGGAAGTGGGGTGACCCATGGAAATAGTTTTTGTGTCAGTTACAAAGGCTCAGATGCTACGGTGATGGGTTCAGCGAAAAGACCTGAACTCATTCAGACAGGGCTGAGCTGGGATGTCTTTGCATTGCACCGCCTGAAAGGCAGAGGAGACGCAGTCAGGGATATAAAGGCATCCCTGCCAAGCTGGGCTAACACAGCCCATCCTTTCAAGAGCAGTGTGCAGACCTGACCAGTTTGCTGACTCTCCTCTGCATGCTCGTGGGTATGCTCTGATGACACTGATTCTGTGATTGCAAAAACCCTACAGCCCCCAGACTTGAAAATGTGGTGAAATACGCTGTGGAAATTCAGCCAGAATTTTTCTTCCTTCAAAAGTAGATAAATAGCTGTTTTGCTTCATTCGACACTTGGTGGCTTCTGCTTTATTGCTTTGCTGACATCAGGCTCCTGATATTAGGACTCTGTCCTTGTTCTCCCTGACCTATGTCTTCTGTGCAGGGGGCATCTCAGATTCTTCCCATGCATGGTATTCTTAAAGCCGAGAGAAAGGGAGAACGATTTTCTTCATCAGAGATTAAAAGAACACTCTTGATTTTTATAGTCAGTGTCTTTGCCTTTGCAATCTGGTGCTGGCTGAGGGGGGCATGGGGCTTGGGGAGTGTTTGCTTTGGGCCCCTGCCTGTAGTTTAAAAACAAAACAGGTGCCATCCGTGTGGCTGGTGAATCTTTAGCTTCATAAAGAGGCTTTGTTGTAAGTGTGTTTTTGGAGAGGAAAAACCTAGGCACTGACCCTTTTCAGTATCATCTGATGCATGCACCATGATTAGAAAGAGTAGAGGAAGTTAAAAATAACCTGTGGAGGAGGCATTCTAATGAGCAATTATCATTCCTTTCCATTGACTTTTGCAGCAAGACTCTCCATGTGTTTAGTCTTCTCGAAAGAACATGCCAGATGTTAGAGTGAGTGACTTGTTAAGTCCCTGAATACTATTCTCACTGGTGTACTGAACCATTGTCAGTTTTTTTAATAACTATTAAAATAATTGGGCCCCGAACATTCTGACCTGATAATGCAAAAGAATCTTGGCTGCCTTTCCTAGGGGTCACGTTTGTGAATAGAAAACGCGAGGAGTGTTTGCCAGAACAAAGAAATGTTTCTGCATGCAAAGATCTTCAATAACTTAATCTGAGGTGGAATCATCTGGCTTCAGAAATCATGCCTCCTGGCAAAATCAGACTTTTGCATTTCAACATCCCGAACTTTAGTCTTCAAGGAAGCTTTTGTGCTTGTGGGGCTCTGCTGCTCTCCCAAAAGAGAGTTCTTCAGAAATGATTGATGACAAGGCCGGTTCTACCTTTGCAAAATTTTAACATGGGGAAAGCAACGAGGAAAGCAGACATCTCTTTACGAAGTGACCAAAGCCCTTTGCTATCCCTTCTCGCGCATAGGAGTCTTAATTGGATTAAAATACAAGTCTGTATATTGTGATTTTTGCATGCCATGGATCCCACCCTCTTGTTTTTAGCCACATTGGCCAAACTCAATGAAGTGCACGGTCAATGTTTTAGCTTTGCCTTTGGTGTCCCTCCGTTGGAGCTCATTAAGCATTCGGGGGAATAATAATTCTGGAACTTGAACTTTGATCTGAGGAATCTGGGAAAAGAAAGGGCCGGAAATTGCAGCGGCCTGATTAGCTACCCCAAGTTGATCAACTTTTCTGCCAGATGCAGGCAGAGCTCCCAGAGGCTGAAAGACAATAGCACGGGCGAGGGCGAGCTGCCTCCGCTGTGTTGTGTCTGCGCTCCCGTCGCATCCCGTTGCCGTCTCTAACGCAGATGGTGGCTTGAACCACTTCGCGCACACCCGGAGCCAACCAGAAGCTTTGTCCAAAATATCTGCTTGGCAGATTTTTTTTAACCCTAAGTATTTGTTTGCTAATTTTCACACATTTGGGAGTCGTGTGGTTTCATCTAGGATTGGAAACATCAAAATATCTTGAGAGAAGCTCAGCCAAACCTCTGAGGGAATGGGTATCTGGTGTCTGACTCTGAATTTGGGGGAATTTCAGAGGGACAGGTTTGAGTTAGAGCATGGCGAGGCCAGGACAGACTGCGTGTGCCAGAGTTCTCTGCTCTGAGCAGTACTTTATTCATCAGGAGGAAATCTAGATTGGGGTATAAAACCTAAAATGCTTGTATTCAGAACAAGGCAGAGTTTGTCATATATTTTCATTTTTCCAAAAATATCTTGAGATTTTCAACTCAAACTCAAATATATGTTTTGACAACCTAAATTCGATGACGAACCAGCTTTAGCGCTCTGCTGCATCTGCCTGGAAATCTTCTGACAATGGCGACTGAAAACTCCCAGCTCTAATTGAATGAAACGTGAAACAAGTTTGTTTCTGACAGAGCAGAGTTTGAGACTCTGCTCCCTTACCCCTCGTAAAGTGGGTGTACCTGCCACCTTTAGAATACCTCAAAACCACCGAAATGTTGAACCCTCTGTCTTTGGAAAGCTCTCCTTACCGTTTTCACTTTCTTAAATCTTTTTACACCTTCAGTTTCTGTCAAGAGACACATCGAATGTCTACCTCGGTACCGAAGGGAAATAAATACCCCCAAGCAAGTGCTGCCTAGTGCCATGTTTCTGGGTGCTTGGCCAGCTGGCACAGGAGGAAGGGGATGTGGAGCTTTTCCAGAAGAGCTTCTGAGGAAGACATTTTTTTTTTGTTCCTGCTAGAAATCAAACACTAAATATTGTAGTTGAAAACCCAAATGATTTAGGTTCCAGAAATAAGACATCAGGAAGTGTAATTCCAATGCTTCTTGCTCCCCCTTTGTAGGGGAGGCGCTTTGTTCCCTCTCCCACGGTGCTGCCTGGCCTCCTGCCTCAGGCGTGGAGTGCCGCGGCGCCTGTCAAACCGAAATGTACTCGGGATGTTTTTCGGGAGGGGAAACAATCACTGTCACTGCAAACAATGTTGTTTGAAAGAGACTTTCCTTTTCAAATGAAAAATGTATTTTTGGCAAGCTCCCATCCGGGTTCCAATCCAGATACTCCATGTTGTGGTTTTGTGTAGCATCAGAAGGTATTTCTAGTACAATTTCAGATGCCAAGTGGCCTCAGTTTTCGTGATGGAGAGGTGTCCCGTTGTCCAAGAGCCAAGCGCTCTGCCCAATGTCTGTCCCTATGTGAAGCTGAGTTTTATTTGGAGGCAGGAGGCATGGGGACCGAGGAAGCTGACACCATTCCAACATGTTGTTCATATCCTGAAGTCTTTTAATTTCCACTGGCGGCTGCTGCTGCTGCAATAGCACCATTTCACTGAATAAATTAATCAGAACATAAGATTTGTTGAATATGAGGACTCAAAGGGTTATGCTTTGGTAAAGCTGCTATAGCTGGTGGTTAGTCCTTATTTTTCCCTCTATGGGTGAAACGGTTACATGAACCTCTGCTATTGTTGCAAGAAAAAGTGGCTTCCTGTGATATAAAGTAATTTTTTTAAATAGGAAACATATGGCTGGGCCCTAACAACAAAGTAATATTCAGGTGCTGATGGCATATGCCTCCAGTCGTATTACAGGAAGCTATCTTGGAAATCTGGTGGCAGAGGCTTACACACTAATTTTCAGGAAGCGGGCTGGGGGGAGGGAATCTGAAACTGGTATCAGAAATACATTTACATTTTTAATTTCACTGCAAGTTCTTTGCTATTCCTATTTTAAAAGTCTTGGAGATTCACTCCCTGTTAGCTGCAATGAACAAATATTGTGCTGGGTCTGCTCTGCTCCACTCAATACTTAGAGGAGAAGAAGAAAGAGTGGTTTCGTAAGGAGAGCCCCTCTCCAGACTTTGTGATTCCCATGATTTCACCTCTCCACTTACATTTGCCACCTCTGCATGACGGAGGAGCTTAAATTTCTCTGCAGTCATAAGGTTTGAGGAGATGCTCTGCAGTCCATCCCTATGCTCTAGGGGAGGATTTCAGGGCCCAGGCTGTCCCTTGGCGTGTGGGTTCCCACTTAGGGTTTTGCTGGAGACTCTGCTGAACCCGTTGGTGAGCAAATCCAGTGCTCCCTGTGCTGGCGATAAGAAACCTACTATTCTAAGTGACTTTTTCTATTTCTTTTTGTGCCAGCCTTCGAGGTATTTGTAATTGTGCTTCCCACCTGCCCCACCACTAGCCCCCAGCCCCCTTTCTCGAAGCCATGCAATTTTTCAGCCCGGCAGTAAGTCATTCAGGCTTTTCTTGCGTGTCATGGTTTCCAGACCTCTTCTCTTAATGCGCATGTTGACTCTTTCCAATAAATCTGTCTCTTTGGTGAAGCAGCGTACCCTGAGCTCGAGATGGAGCAGCTGGGCTTTTCCACGGTGCAGGACAGTAGAAATGTTCCCTGACTCCAAGGGATTCTGCCCTGAAGGTGACCAGCTGTGGCCTTAAAACTGCAGTTTGGGGTGTTGCTGTGTTGCAAGGTCTTTCTCTGCATTTCCCTGCCTCTTTCGTAGCTTGCTGGAAGCTCGGAGGTGGCTACCACTGTGTGTGCTGAACAACATTGCTGTCCTTGTGGTTCTTGCATTAATAGAGCCAGGCATCAGGGAAATCAGGCAAGGAACTTGGACTGAGCTGTAGCTGGGGATTTTATTTTTATCTTCCCCTGCTGGTATTTCTGCCTACCTGCTCATAATCATTAATAATATTTATCTTTGTTTCCTCAGAACTGCGAAACCTGAGCCAAACTTCAAACTTCTTTTTTTCTGGGCGCTGGCTGAAAACCGCAGCTGTGCGCATCCCGGTGTGCAGCCCCGGTGCCCGGCTCTGCTCTCAGCTGGAGGCTTGGCTGGGGCTCGTGGCCCCAAGCAGCACCGGCAGCAGAACCGGAGATGGGTCCGGAGGTTTGCCCTCCAGGTACTTCTAGAGGTGTGGCAAACAAACGTGGATGGGTAGAATTGGCCCTGGTGGTGGTGCAGCTCTCCTTGGGCTCAGTGAGGATCGTGGGGCAGCATCAAGCCACTGAACTTTGTGGTTTTACCTCCGTACGCAGAGTTTGGCGCTTGCAATTATTGTCTGCTGCAAAAAAAAAACCCCAACCTTTTCCACCATCCCCTGTTCTTGCTTTCATTATTGTTCGCTTGCCCAATTAGTGCGCTCACACCTGCACCGTTGTCTTCATCTGCAACTGTGCCATTGCTTTAACCCTTCAGAGGGCCACAGCTGGAGAAATGTGGATGTGAGAAATCGAGCTCTGGGCTTGGAGTGGCTTTTGTGTCAAGAAGGGACGTTTGAATTTGCTTTATCGCTGTATTTTGGGAGCTGGCACCTCAGCAAAGCAGGGAGTGGTTTTTATTTGGGAAAGAGCTCTGAGAAGGGACAAACGGCACTACGAAGTGTCTTAACTTTGAGCAGGAAAAAATCCACAGACAAGCAAAAGTCCCAGGGTTTTCCAGTAAGGAGTGAATTGTGTAGGAATTTTCTTCGGAGTTGCAGGAAGTTGCAGGGAGACATCAGAGCTCAGCAGGATTGATTACGGGTCTGCGACTACGTGTCTTAGCTAGCGCCATGATAAAAGTGACAAATGAGGACGAATAGCACGTCTGCTAGGAGCTTAGCATGAGTGAACGGAAAAAAAAGCACGGTGTAATTTATTGTCAACGAAGAACATCGGGAGGAGAGAGGGAACCTAATTCATCCCGATTAATTAGGTATGGGACTGAAACCTTGGGCTTCCAAGCTCCAGCCATGGAGGCGCTTGGTATCTCGGACTCCGGGCTCTGCCCACAAAATCCTAAAATGAATTTGAATTGATCGGTTCAAATGTCTGCCAGAACAATAGCGAAAATAGCCTGCTGAATGTAGCTTGTATGGTATGTCACTGTTACCAGCAGCTTCTAGAGGCTTCACCTGGGCGTTTTTTTTTGCATGTCCAGAGCTATTTTAGCCCTACAGCTTGTGCTAAGAGGCTGGTGGCTGGGCTGTGTGGCCTCATGTCCCTGGTGCCCCAGCTGGAGAACATTTGCTGTGGGGCACTTGCAGAGCCCTGGGTCACCCCGATTTGGCTGCAGGCAGCTCCTCAGAGCCCCCAGGTAGTGCAAGGACCATCCTCCCCTCCCCAGCCCAGCAAACGGAGCGTCCTGCTGCTGACAAAGCAAACCGCAGGCAGTCCCCAGGTAGCCTGCCCTCCTACCCGGCTGTAGGAAGCACTAAATCTGTGTGGATGGGGAAGGGGGGGGGGCAGCAGCACCTTCTGCACGCCTGGCCCGAAAACCTGTCCTCGGGCAGAAAGCACAAAGGATGTTTCTGCGAGGCTGGGTGTGAGGCCGTGCTGGAGGGATCCCACCGTGCCGCCACACGCTGGTAAAGGGAAGATTTTTTGTGATGTAATTCCCAACGTGTGCTCCGGTGAAGCTTCAGGCAAAAGCAGTGTGGTCAGCTTGAGGTTGGAGGGGCTGGGGGAGAGCACGGAGGAGGAGGGCATCCCAGAACGGGAATGTTTTTACAAATAAAGAACCGAAAAGGAAAAAAAAAAAAAATCCACTAAAGGTCTTCCTCCCCTGACAGTTTGTCGGCAGTGCCTGGGTTATGCGTGCAATCTCGGCGTGAGCCAGTCGCTTGTCCTACAAAAATGATTTGTTAGACAAGTAGAGCCAGGGCTGAGAGCAGGGGGAGGTGGAGGGAGCCGGGGTGGTGGAGGGGGAACCTTGGAACGGATTCAGGAATGACTGATGGGCTCGGCTGAAAATGTTATCCGCCTAATACCTTACGGAGGGGGGCCGAGAGGTGGAAGGGGGAGAAGGGAGAAAAGGCAAATGCAGAATGGGCTTTCTGCCCCGGCATTATGATATTTTATTTTTCGCTGCTAAATGCAAAATTGATTTTTTTTTTTAGATGCATAAAAATACGGGGCGGGGGGGGGGTGGGAATGGAGTCTCTACCTCTCGTAGTTCCCAGACAAAGAAAGCTGGAGCAGACGCCCCAGACAATGGACAGTCCTTTCTGCCGTAAGCATTTGCCTTTCTCAGCAGTAAAGGTTTTAAGAACAACAACAAAACAAAAAAAAATCCACGAGAACCAGAAAAACCTCATTGAAAGAATGAATTAAAAAGATGACCCCGGCAAATGCGGCAGCCTTTTTATTTGATGAGGAACCAAGTTCGTGCAGCGTGTCAGCAGAGGTGCTGCGGTTTGGTCTTTTATTTGTTTCCTGGCGCTGGGACCGCTCCTTTTTAGCCTGCTATCACCCGCTCGTCTTCTCCCTCCCTCCGCCTGTCCTTCTCTTCCTCTTCTCGCATCCCTTTTCCTTCCTCCCTTTTTTCTCTCTCGCCCCCTCGCCCTCTCCTCCCTGCATTCCCACATACATTACCCCTTCCTTTCATCTCGGGGCTGACCTGAAATGACCTTTTGCCTGGCACTAGACGTGACTTAACTGATAATAGCAGATCCTGGGGGCCTCGAGCGGTGGCTTGTCTGAGCACGTAGAGGGAGGGGAGGGGGAAAAAAAAAGCTTTATTTTTTTCCTAGGGAAAGCATGGGTTTCTCTTTGTAGCAGCGTTTCCTGCAAGGTAGCAATTAATGACACTTTGTGCTGCTTATTGCCTCTTAGCTAAACTCCTTCCAAAGCTTTCCCCGTAGTGTCTATCCCAAGGCGATTATACGAGCACGGGAGGGAAGAGAAATGTGTCGGCAAGCGGTGCAAAGCCCCGCACCGCCATTCCCATGCCACCGGCTGCCCGGGCTCTGCATTGCGTCTCCGCGTCTTTGTGCTCCCGCTCCAGCCACAGACTTGTTGGAAGAGCACAACCGGCCTCGTCTCAACTGATCACCACCTCTAGGTGACTAATCTGGGCGAAAGGTTATGATTTCGCCTCTTCGCGTCCCCCGAAGCCAGCGCGCTACAGATAAGGTTGCAGCCGGGCCCGCCGGGTCCCTGGTTTTCTTTTTTGATTTTAACTATTTATTTGGAGACTCGGCGAGGTTGGGTGAGTTTCCACAGCAACGCCTGCGAGTCTTGAACATGAAAGGGCTCTTATTGTGCCATGTGGTGCCTCCGAGAGCCAGAGAAAGGAGGAGGCGGGGAGGAGAATTCCTCTTTAAAGCAACAATAGCGAGACATTCTGTGAACTTCGGGGCTTTATAATAAAGTTTGGAGGGGGAAAGAAAAGGGGGCTGCAGCAGTCTGCGGTGAAAAAATGTGCTGACTTACAGAACTTGGGATAAGGAGGTGTACGTGTTTATAGAAATATGAATTAATTAGCTGTTAAATAAGAGCTTAATATATATACACCTATTTAGTTCTTTTCTCTGGCAGATCATTTAGCTGGTCGGGCTGTCAGACTGCCCAAGCAGATCAGAGCTCGGGGTCAGAACCCGAGAGATGGTTTTTATTTAATTTTATTTTTTTGAACTTCGTGCTGCTTTTTCTTTTGAGAGAAAGGAGGAGGGTGGGTGTTAAAATGTCAAGAAAGGTACCGTAGCCCAGTCTGTTTTCCATTGTCCAAAATAATGGGGCGACTGAAACCCCAGACAATGAGGAAACGGGGATAATAGGGTCGCTAAAGGATGCAGAGCAGAACTCCATGAATGGCTGCACGCAGAGCCGAGCTGGGTCCAGGGGAGCTTATTAGTTCAGATTTTCCACTGGCTCGCCCAGGCCTGGGCTGGGAGTGCATGTGGTACTACTCGAGAGTCCCCGCGCTGGGTCCCAAAGGGGTTTATTTGCTCCAGACCTGTGTTAAACCCCACGTTCGGGCTCTCCCTCCCAGACCTGTGCTGCTCCTGCGTGGTTCCAGCTCGAGGTGCCCCTGGGCACGCCCAGATAAGTGCCCTGCATAAAGCCCAGAGTGGCTGGGTGCGGATGTGTCCCTAAATATTTAGGGATTGATGCAAGTTCTCAGGCCATGAAGGGGCTCCCGTCACAGAGCAAAGAGCCCCTGTTCCCTTATGCTGTGTGCAGCTGTACGTGGAAATGGCTGCTGCTCTGACGAGCTTACATGAGCACACCTGCTCCTGGAGGAAAGTCCTCCCCAGCTGTGCTGCTTGTGGCAAGCAGAGTCCTTCAGTAATTTGTGGGTCTTGCATTCCAGAGTCCTTGGGGCAGTGGCCCCAGGAAGAGCAGGGCAGTTTTTTGCATGGGTTAACATGCTCTGGTTTCTCTTCCCCAGCTGGTCTGAGTGTGCATCGCAGAGCTGGTGGGCACTGGCACCTTGTCGCCTGCTGTGGCTGAGAGAGAATGCGTCCCCTGCTCCAGTATCCATCTGCGAACCAAGTCACGTTTTTTCTACCAACCGTTCACTTCAGCTCCGTGCGTTGTCGGTATGTGGGATGAGGGCAGAGTGGTGGGGAACAGGGATGGCCCACCTCAAGATCCCATCCCAGCAGCTTGATGGGCTCGTTCAGCTTCAAAGGCACGCTTTGCTCAGTGAGATGTTAACCACCGGCACTGGGCAAGCCTCAAAACTCCACGAGAAACTTGGCCGCGTCTCCCGGGCTTTGATGTAATTTATCTGGGGTGATCACGCAGCCTGCCCAGAAATTCAGATGGTTTCCACACCTCAGTCATTACTACTAGAACAAGGTCTTGGAGTTCCCCTGGAACTTCATGGAAGTATCACCTTTTGGCAGAGGAGGAAAGAAAAAAGGACTTCCCTGGTAGTTAACATCGCCCTAGCAATTTTAAATCAGCCACGTGTCGTTTATACGATGCTTCCCAATCTTCTTTTTGCTTTGTGATATGCAAATCTTAGCGTATTAATTTGTCAGTAATGCTAGCAGAAGACAGAAAGGTATAAAAATATATAAAAATATGGCTGAATTAATATAGTGGGAGTCACTATCTCTTTGTGAAGTCTCTGACTCCAGGGTGTTTAATCTCCTGATCTTGATACACGCTTGGAAGTGTATTGTGTATGCACACAATGTTTGCTGTCCTGGAATGGTTTTTATAACCGGGTTGCTTTTTCCCAGCATTGTAGTGCATGCAGTTTAGAAACCTTAAATTTTGAACAATACCGTATAACTACTTAGGGCGCTTTCCCTCTCCAGTGCAAATTTAAGCTCTGTTCTTAATTAATTACCTGGGTTTCTAGCTCCTCTTTTTAGAGGACAGTCACTAAATTGAGTGAAGTGGATTAAATTACTGGTGTGGGTGAAGAAGGCAAATCATGGTTTATTGCCTGAAAAGCATGACCGCCTGAAGTGATGATTGTATATTCCTAAGCATGTTAAGGTGTCAGCTGTCTAAACGTCTCCGGTGGTAGTATCATAAAAGATTTCTGGTTTCTTTTATACCTAGGCTGCCTGGAAGTTAGGCTGAGATCTGTCAGGACAATACTGGCACTAAACCTTCCTCTAATTTTTAAAGGATATGTGAATGTGAGAGTAAGAAAAATAGTTGGGTTAAATCGCTGCTCTCTTTATCAATAAGAAAAAAAATGTTGCGGTGAAAAAGTGTGTTTGCCTTTGATGGCCGGTCAGGTTAAGGAATAATGGCATATTATGGGTTAGCCAATGGAGCTGTGCCTGTAACTCAAGTGGCAGTGGCTCTGCCGAGTGTTTCAGGTTCAAAGGCTTTCAGTGGTGCACGAAGGACACAGCACGAGAGCACCTGTGCTGGCAGTCTGTGCCAGTGGCCCTGTGCTGCCAAGGGCAGAGCCTCGTGGTTTCACTGAAGGCCACATTTAGTCACCCAAGTCCCCGAGGCTCACATCATCCATTGCCACAGGTTCCTCTGAACACTTAAAGCCAGACAAGGGGTAACATTAAGCAGAAAGTAGTGAGAATATTACTAGTAGTCTCTGCTCCGAAAACTTCCAATCTGCTTTTAATCCTGTATTTGGAGAGTCACTCTCACAGCGGGGTAACAGGTGCTGTGTAATGGGAATAAAGCAGCGTATGGCATGTGCCAGAATCTTTACGGCGTGGTGCAGAAATGCTTATGTATTTAAGGAGCTACCTGTTGGGCACTCACTCCTCGTATAGGGTGCTTTATAAACGTGGCTGGTCTCTGGCTGTAGGACCAGACAGGGGAAGCGGCACGGTGTCCCAGCAAGCTGACAGCAAGGCCCCAGTGCGCTGTGCTCTGAAATGATCCTCACATCGACCCAAACCATGGTCTCTCTGTGGAGCCCACAGAAAGCCTGCTGCTCACTTCTCTTCTGATCCGGACAGGAGCTCACTTGATGCTCTGAGACGTGCAAGCTTGTGTCATGCCCAACACCAAACACCGTTGGTTCCTCTGCGATCGGTGGCTTAACTTCTGCCTGCTAATGTCACCAACAAAAAGAGATTTAGATAAGCTGGGGTTGTTAGGAAATCTTTTCAGAAACTGTGGAGTACATCGAGCATGTGGAAATGGCTGTTAAAAGCATTTGTATTCCTTAGTAATTTGAAAATCGAGGAACATAAAAAGGAAATGATGTCCGCAGCGAGCTGGATGATGTTTCTGCATCTCGGGAGACGCGAGCTGGAAACTGGAGTGTTACTTAAGAGTTTTGACCCCTGAAACTTGTCTTCTTCCAACTGGCAAGTGAGCAGCGCTAACCGTGCAGCAGTGCTGGGTCTGTCTCACCGGGTTCTTCAACTGCTTTCAGCAGGGAAAGGGGAGAGGAAGCTTCAGACCCCTCTGCTTCTTTCCTACCCATGTGTCCTCTCCTGACTGTGCCTCCTGCTGGACATGATGCGGCGTGGGCACGGCTGGTGGTGGTGGGGACGGACTCCTGATTTGTGCTCTCATCTCTTCTATGAATTTCATCCCGTAGCCTTGGGCACGTAACCACAAGCTCCAATTTGTGAGCAGGAGTGGAAGCGCTCGGTGTCTCTCTGCAGCTCACAGCTGAGTGCTGGAGGTTGGTGCTGGTTGGTTTGGAAATGCCATGCTGCAAGTGGTGGCATTTCAACACCTGATGCTCCTCCGGCTCAGGTGAGGGGCAGGCAGCCGGGCTGAGCATTGTCAGGCATCAGAGCATTGCACCTACACGTGCTTTAGTTAACCGCAAGCATTCGGGAAAGACTTCCTTAACTGAGGCTTACGGAGCAGGCTGGGATCTCCAGATTTTAGGTACATCTTGCAGGCAGAACTGGCGTTGTACTGATCTTGTGACACAAGACGGGGTGTTCAGACTGAAGAAGGCTCCTTGATGAGGAAATTATTTTTCTCAGTGAGTTTCAAATAGAAAGAAAATAAGCTGCTAATATAGAAGAAAAGCAGAGATTTCTCCTGATTTCCTTTTTTTTTTTTTTTTTTTTATTTTCCCCAGAAATTATTTGCAGTCAGAGCTTTTGGTTTGAGTTGAGTCAGTGCTCTGCCTGCCTGCTTGAGGGATTTTTAAGGTCACTAACCCAGTGAGTTGGTGACCTTACGATGGGGCTGGGACTCCTGAGCCGAGTGCCGGGGTGCTCCCCAGGGAGCGGGATGCAGGTGCCGGTCCCTGCTGCCAGCACCTTGTCTTGGTTTTGTCCCATGGCTGTTCAGGGAAAGTAGAGCCAAGATTGTTGAACTACACCTACTACATTTGCCGATCCATGTATGTGATATCTGGATTTGAAGGCACTGCATTTAAAATGTGCATTCGCTACTGACAAGTGTGAATTTCTGCTGAAGTTCCTGATAGCAATCTGCTTTAAAACACAGGTGTGTAGTGCTGTATGCTTTGTAGGCCTTTCTTTCTTTCACATGGCTGCTACACCCAAGGTATTTTAAGTATTTTGAAGGGTCAGCAGACAGGTAAACAAGAAAGATCTCCTTGTAGTGTAGACCAGGGGAGCAGAGCACCAGGTATTGCTCCTGCCTCATTACAGTAAAACTGCAGCTCAAGTAGCTGTGCTTTTTCTTCTGATGTATGGGCCGCGTTCGTAGGTGAGGTTCATTAATGATTATAATTTAATTGCATAAATTTCTCGCATGCTGATAGAAGAATAGACGCCCTGTTTAAGTATCTGAAGCATTCTGGAGTGTTTTTTTCCTCTCCTTCTCCTGGTATTATGACTTGTTTCTCTAAACGTTGTTTTTGTGTAATTATTTGTTTAAATGTCAGAAAAGCCACAAATCCTGCAAACACTTACCACTAGGTGTAGCACTCAATACCAAGACTTTAGTCCCGCTGACTCTTTTACAATTATGTATTTATGGCAGGAGTACGTTTTAAAGTGCTTTCCAAGTAAACACAAGACAAAATTCCGTTTGCATGAAAGCTTGGCTGAGGTGTGTATGTATTTATTGCATTTACCTCTGCAACAAATGAAAGGCTCTCAGTTCCCTAGCAGTTACCGAGGTAGTTACTTCAAGGTCTGCAGCGATACGGGGATATGTGAATGCACCCAGGCACTTTAAAACCTACTAAATCAGTAAAAGAGCTGATCAAAAGAAAAAGTATTCTGCGCAGTGGTGTTGTGGATGGTTAAAAACACCGATAGCCACGTAAATAGCAGCACTCACAGGACAGGGTACTTGTAAATTCATGGGACGTAAGACAAACACATCGTGGCACTCAATTTGACTCTGCAAACTACTTAAACAGGATAAGCTACGACAATTTGCCAACTGCCCAAGAAAGGATGAGGTTTTAAGAAGAAAGGATGAGGTTTTAAGAAGAAAGGAGAGTTCTTGGATTAAATCAGCTATTGGGCAGTGGCCTGAAAGGGAAGAGAATGTGTATTTGGGGGAAAATAAAACAACAAATGTTTTCAGAAGAAAGTTAGAAATCTATTGGTGTAAGCTTAGGCTGTTTGGAAATTTATGAATGAAGTCTTTTTTATAATAAAGTGTCAGTATATCCAAAATTGAACTTTCTCATAGCATCAGTTTTAATTTCAGATTGGATGATAAAGAATTATGCTGTCTCTGTCTCAATCTTGTGAAATAAAATACTGTTACGTTATACCAAGGTTCCCCAACTCACAGTGGTCACACTTGAAATAGCCCATATCAAACCACCTTGCTCCTGGTGATGCTGTGTGGCTGCTACTCCCAGGGTTCCTCCTATGATCACAGATGCTTCTTGGGGGCAGTTGCTGATTTTCACATTGTTCCACGTCTTTGCAAAGTGCTGGGGAACCTTCATCAAAATGATAAGCCTCAGGAGCAAGCTGTTAGAATCTTAGATCCATGGAAAATTCAGCAAAATCTTATTTAAAAATCAAATGTTCATATAGTTCTCTTATAATAAATCTCAACAAAAACGAAGTAAGAAAATAAAACTTTTTACCTTTCTCCCCTCTCCCCCACAGACTGTTATGAGTTAAACACAATGTTATATAAAGAAATGTAACACACAACCCAGAGGTAAAGCCCAATAATTCTCTCTGCTGCAGAATTTGCTTTATAAATGACTTTCCACTCCTCTCACCCCGCTCTGGTTCCAGCGCACTGTGCGTGCTGGCAATGAAGCCTTTTTTTGTTGGAGTGCCAAAGTTGAACTCACCAGCGACTTTAAGTGGAAAAAATGAAATGGATCCATTTGTTTCGTGGGGATGATGCGTATCCTGTGAAAAGCACTCGGAGCTGAAATTTAAGGCAGACTGTGCTGGCTTTTAGCTGAGGGAGGTGACTGGGGAGAAGGATATTATTGCCTTGTTTTTTTAATGTCTCAGCTCCTTTGTGTATATAGACAGTTATCATTTTCCTCTGAGATGTTTTTGGACGAAATATGGAACTTGCTTTTGCTGCTAGCTCCTGGAAAGTGCCTGGGAAGAGCTAAGTCTGGAGGCCTGCACGCAGGAACTGGTGGACTGAGGTTCTGGTTCTGGCTGGCCACGTAGCAGGGGGTTTGCTTTATGTTGGAATGGCCCGTCAGAGGAACGTAGTTGCCTTTCAAAGAAATCTTCTATCTTTGGATGTAAGATCATGGAGAATTAAAAACAAAACAAAAGCCAAAGCAAAACACCACCCGACCCTGTCTGGCTTTTGGAAGAGCTGCCATTAGATTCCAGGGTCCAGTCTCATTCCATGATATCTGAAAACACCCTCCTGCCTTTTCGCCTGTCCCTTGCAGTGCTACTAGTGGTTATCTGCTCTTAACTTTCTCATGTTTGGGTGCTGATACTCACTGCACTGTGCCCTGCTCGACTGACACCTCTACCAGACTGCTGGCTCTGCTGGGATTAGGAACCAGCAAACTCGTTAATCCCAAAGAGGCTGATAAAGGGCGAGTCCTTCTATGCTGGCAAAACCATCCCACCGATTCAGTGTGAGATAATGGCTTTAGTTATGCTTGATCAGAAGCAAAACTCTAAATGTTTTTCCCTTATATCAGAAATTACTAACAAATATTGATTAGGGTAGACAGGCTTTTTTCTTTTTTTTTCCCTTTTTAAGTATTGTGTCTTATTGCAGTTTAGATATTTTCAATGTAGAGACACAGCACAGCCCCTCCAGAAGCATTGCACTGCACCAGCATCTTTCTGCCAGTATTTATCATACGTACCTGTGCACACAAAACATTTAGCTTTGAAACAACTCTCCTGTGGTTTTCATTTGAACTGTGAAAAATGAAGTTCCCTGAGCTCAGTGCTGTTGCTAGTGCAGTTTGTCTTTTCTCCTCCCTTGATCAAATTTATTTGTCTGGAATAGAAAACCTTAGGTTGTCCTAGGAAATACTTATTATTTGTTATCCTGCAAGAAGACTCTGAAAAACTCGTATAACTGAAAAGCAAAGTCTTGTAGGTCAGGAGGAATCAAGCAGTCCATGTTTTTGAGGAATGCCAACCACAGCTCCCAGCTCCTGTGAAATAAGAGGTGAGCAGAGGCAGGTCGGATCAGCTGGTGCTGCCAGGGCTGCTCGCCTTGCCCTGAGCAGGAAGAAGTGCAACCCTTTGCAGCAGGCTGAGCGAGGTGCACTGGGCTGGCTCCTGGCATCTTGTGCCCTGCTCTGCAGGGGATGTGCTTCTGGAGGTGTCGCCACCTTCACCCTGGCATGGGACGCTCTCCTCAAAACACTTCTGCTGTCAGAGTGGTGTGAGAGCATGCTTGCTTTGCTCCTTTTTTTTTCTTCCTTTTTTCTTTTGCTTTACATCTTAATGTAAAGTTGAGTTTGATTCCTTGGGAATTTTGCAGCCGTGGCTGGCTCTTTTCTGCATTAATCATAGCCTTTTTCCAGTGCTGTCTCAGATCTATCACAGTAACTTTGTAATAATTACATCCAATTCCTTTGATTACTTTTGATCGGAGATGTGAAGGGTCTCACCCAAAGTTACATGGAAAACCATCCATGGCTTGGGAACTGCTGCACTCCCCATAACTGCTCTGTTGTCCTGTCCTAGCGAGCAAGTTCTCTGCACCGCCTTCAAAGTGAAACCTTCTCATGGTTTAATATGTATAGATTACCCGCTGATTTCTGGAAAACAACCAGCTACTCATATTTCATATTTTATCAATAGATGAAGGCAATAACTCCTCTATCATAATAGATCCTAAGGTTGAAAGATATTTTTTAGACAGTTTGCTCAAATCTTTGTATACAGTTGTACAGTTTCTCTCAGTTTCTTGCCTCTGAGCCCAGCTACTTGGGTTTGACCAAAGGCACGTAGTCTTAATATCCTAATAATATGTCAATGCTAAAAGCCCTATAACGGGTCAGCATTTTGTTCAGACTTGAAGCTCGGTACTTTCACTGCATCTCCACAAAAAGCCCTTCTGTAACGTGGATGCTGAATGTTGCTGTGGCAGCCCTGAGGGGAGAAAGGGGCAAAAACTCAGGGTTGTATCTCCCTCGCTTGGAGACAGCCCGCTTTGCTGGCACCAGCTCAGTTTCCTCCTGCAGCATCCTTTTTCCCTGTGCTGGGATCTCCTGGGGGCACCTCTCCTGGGGACGTTTGCCCACACACCATTGCCTAAAGCCAGGCAGAGCCCTTCTTAACAGGGTGGGCTGCTCACTTGCTGGCCAAGCGTCTGTAGGAGTAAAGTCTTCTGGGTCACATTTTCCTCTGTGCAAGGTAGGAATGAGCTTCACAGAGTAAATGGGAAGCCAAGGAAAAACACGTCTTTGGGAACCCACATCTGCTTGCTCTGCCAACGGAGGGCTCCGTGGTTTGTTGTTTGGGAGGTTTCCAGCCTCGCTGTGCTCCTTGAGGCCAGCCCCACTGCTGGCACCCTAAAACTCACCCCAAGTTGTACCTCATTACCTAGGGCCCCTAGGGGCCCCATAGCCCCTCTCAGGGTGATTAAAGGATTGGTGGGAAGGACTGGCTGTTTCTCCAAACGCTCCCAGGCAGAACGAGCTCTTCTGCAGCTCCAGCAGGAATCTGGGAGCCCCATTCCTGCTGAAAATCAATAGATGTGAGGTTTCTGAGTCACTTAACTCCTTTTGAAAAACCTTTGCACAGCCAAAAGCTAACATTTCTGCTGAGAAGACCAGAAAGGGAGCCCCACCCTTCAGGGTCTTTCTTTAATTTGTCCTTTCCCGCTAACAATTGAAGGATGGATGCATCCGAGCACCAAGAACAATGGAGCTGAGTGCCAGCAGACTGCGTCCCTCAGGAAATCTCTCGCCGTAGTACTTGGAGCGGCCGCGGGGAAGCACCGGCAGGTAGGGCTCAGCTCGCTGGGTAGCGGTGCTGGCACATGCAGCCGCGCCTGCTGCTTGCATATGGTGGAAAAATTCACGATGCGGCTCCAATTCCTCCGGGCAAAGAAGATGCTGTAAATAGCATGGCCAAGTTTCAAGCTCTCACAGTACAGTGGGAAGCGATCCAGCCTTTTCTGGTGTCAGGAAGGAGAGCAAAAACGCATTTTATGCATCCTAGGGGGAAAAGAGAAGCAAAGCTGCCCCAGCTGGAGCTGTTAGCTCTGGGAGGGGCAGCCATTTGGCTCTCATTAGGACTGGCAACAACAGTTCCCTACTGGATCTTGGTGAATGTGCGTTGGTGGGCTCTGTTCTTCACCCCAGGAGGGACTGATGCCACGCCAAAGTCTGTTTCAGGTCTGCGCCTTGGGGCACAGCTTACTGGTTAGACTAAATACGTAGGCAGCAGCCCCAAACCCAAGGAGTTCCTCTGTCTAAAGCTTGTGCACTTTCCTGTAGGCTTTTCATTTATCTAGGCTTGCCCTGGTCCTTGTACTGAATCGCGGATACCCGAAGGAGAATGTGTTCCCCGGTTGCTGATGGTCCATTTCTGAGTCCCCTAATAGCTTCTCGGTATAGGACAAGTCTCCTTGTTCTGGTCCTTTACAATCCTGCCCAACTCTTTGCTATTTAAAGGCCCTAACTGCAGCCTGAAGGGTGTATAAGTGCCTTATGCCCGCTGAAATCCAGTTCAGACTGCTTTCTGGTATGTCACCCTGAAGCCCCAGCTTAGAGGCAGGTAGGGCTGGTCCCAATTTTCTTCAGAGAACCCAGTAACCCTGTGGCAGGACACAAAATGTATAGCTGAGATTGTCTTGAGGTACAGGCCTTGTACTGCTGGCATGCTGTGCTCCATGTAGTCTGCAAACAGTTCACAGCAGGCTATAGTTTCGTGGACTTGAGTGCCCCAAACGATTTTTCCTTTGAGAAGAAAACTGGAGGCAGAGAGCTTCCCGTTTGGACACAGGGCTCGTCTGCAAGCGAGGCCAACGCTGTGCTAAACAAATCGTCGTGCCAACTGCTGTGGGTAATTGGGCATGAAGGGGATCAGCGGGCTGCTCCCTCCGTTGTGGCTCACAGACGGCACATTTGTGGCATGCCTTCGGCTGCCAGGGCTGGGCTGGGCGCAAGGGAAATGGCTCCTGAGCACCACGCAGCAGCCTCGAGGTGCTCGGCAGCTCCGCCACAAACATTGCTGGGCTGGCGGAGCTCTGCAGGGACAGGGCATGGCTAAAACTTGAAAATCTGAAGCAGCTCATGCAACAGCTCGCTTTAGAGTGCCAGGGAGGGCTGAAACACTTGCTGACTTGTGGATAGCTGTGGTGTCCCCGTGTTAGTCTCCCTAGCAGGTTGCTATCGCTCTACCAAAGCTGCCATCCCAGCAGCACACCACGAGGATGAAGCCCACATACGTGCTGAAGTGCTTGGTGCTCTATCTGTTGGTTTGGACCATGAGGATGAAGCCCACAGGCATGCTGAGGTGCTTGGTGCTCTGTCCATAGGTTTGGCGCCTGCTTCTGGTGGGAATTCAGGGTAAGCTCTTGGACACGCCGCATCATAACATACGCGTGCTCTGCTCATCCTGCTGGGCTGCAGGAGTGGTAATGAGCTACTGAGGGAGACAAGGATGTCTAAAATCACCACGAATTGCTAAGTGAACTTGTGTTTAAGCCCTGGGTTCATCAGCTCAGAGTTTTAGGGTAATTTCTTTTAGTAATGAATAAGCTGCGCTTTGTCTACCTGCTTCTGATGTCTTGGGGTTAATGAACCCCTGGCAGGCTGAGTTCTCTAGGGCAGCTGACCTGCACGGCCATGGGAAGTGTCTGAGATGTCCAGGGATAAAAATCCAGTTGAGCTGCCAGCTTTTTTTGTCCTGTTAGGGACTTTCCAGGCCACAGGAAAGCTTTGGGATATGAAATGGAAGTGTACCAAAAGGAAAAGTCTTTAGGTTGGCACGCTGGGGTTTGGTTAGCCTGAAGTTGCTGCTTCTCCAAATGTACAGGAAGCTTTCTCTGGGGATTTCCAAAATCTTAAATTAAGCAAGCTAGAAATACAGCACGGCTTGTTTTTGTCAGGCAGTTTTGGGGCTTTTTCTTTTATGATCCTGAGTGAAACCAGGAAGAGCGGGGATGTGTGGGCAGTTAAAACTTTGTAAAAAATTTGGATTGCCCTTAGGAGCAACAGACCCCCCAGTGATCCTGAAACTTAGCCGTGGGAGTACAGAAACATTTGCTTTCTACATTGGGTCTGCTTTAAAGGCCTGGGACATTTGGAGCCCAGGGATTTAAGCTCTGCCATGGCCTGTCCTGCTCAAATCAGAACCCACAGCCTCGTTCAGCCTGGAGTTGCTCAGGCACAGAGGTCCTGATTTTTTTCTAATCTACTTTAAAATGCAGAGCGCTATTCATCACCTTAGGGGTCTTGGGGATAGTAACAGCCCATCCAGTTTTAATTCTGACTAGTGCTCCTTGCTCCCACCACGTTATGGCCTCTGTTATTTCGTTATAACTGTTCGGACACGCGGTGTTTTCATGGAGGCCGGGACACAGCACTCGGGGCCAGCGCAGACTTTGTTACAAAAGGCCAAATTCCCGGTCCTGTTGGGGGTGAGAACTGGCATGGGAGAGCGAAGTGCGACCTGAAGGAAAAATTGGAAAGCAACCGCAAAGCTCGAAATATAATGAAAAGCTTTAAAAATAACCCATGCAATTTTGCAGAATTGCTTTTCTTCGGTGACTCTTGTGGATTTTGTGAGGAGGGGGCCTTGTGCTGCCCGTTGTTCGAGCCCTCAGACACAGCAATGTTGTAAATGGCAAACTGAAGCACCAAAACCAGTCTGTCCTGTGCGGGGCATTGGAGTCGCCCCAGCTCTTGCCTGAAAGCGTTTGTGATCCAAAGCCTCGGTGCAATTCCCACTGGAGGGAAGGACAAAACTCCACGGGATTGCAGACAGGACAGGATTAGGCCCTAATTAAATGAAAGGGGTTTATTTGTTACCAGATAATCTTCGCCTATGACAAATTCGAGTAACTTTTGTTCAGGAATCTGACGAACTAATTTTTTTTCTGAAAAACTTCATCATGCGGCGTTCTTTCCCCATTTTAAAGCATGTTTGGGAAGAGAAGATTTGAAGAATTCCCATCTGTTATTGAAGCATTTAATCATTCTTTAAAAGCTGGTGCAGTTTTATTTTCTCTGGGGAGCGAGCAGCATTAGCCGAAGCATAAAGCAAACTATACCAAGTGCAGAAAAAACTCAGCCTGATGTCCTGTTTGACAAAGTGACCTGCAGGTCACAACCTGAGTTTATTGATCTGTGGGGCCTTGTCTGGGTGTCGGGCATGTTTTCTGGACTTTGGTTTCAGCTGCATTCCTGACTTCTGAAAGAGGAGGGGGTGTGGATTTCTGCTAGGAGTAACCACTGGGAAGGAAGTAATGTTCATTAAGTGTGCAGGCTGTGCAGGACTAAGCATGCTCAGTGAAAAAAGCTTTTCTCCTTTGCCTGTCAAGCCCTATGTTTGAACTCATTCCAGAATGCCGGATTTACTTTTCACGAAGAAACAGTACCTGGCCGGACTGCATTTTTCTTTCTCTCCTTAGTCACGGGAAGACTGGAAACAATATTCTTTTGCAGAGCAGGGTGCTCGCAGCCATGCAGCGTGCCTGCGTGCACGCGTGACTCTGGCAGGAGGAGGAGGACAAACTTTGCTACCTGTGAAACGAAGACTTCGTAGGTCAGTAAGGGGGGTGCAGAGAAACGAACTTTGCCAGCAGCTTGGGACTTGGGGCTACTGCTTTCCTTTCTGCTCTCCCGTGTCCCTCCCCATCTGCAGCAGAGCTGAACTTTCAGAAAGTTTTAGCAGCTCTCAGAGGGCTCAGCCTCTCTGCTAAGGTAAACCTGGTTCTAGTGGAAACACAGTGAGTAGATTTTGGGGAGCTAAGCTTCGTTTTTGAAAGCCTGGGCTGCTGGTAGCATAGAGGTGTGCTTTCTTTACTTTTTCCTTTCTTTTCTTTATTCTTTTTAGTGGTTCCTGCAAATGCAATCCTTTACTTCAAGTGTGTGCTTTAAAAGCCTGTTCCCCCTTCTCTCCCCGCCCTCTCCCTTAGAGCTGAAAATGAGACTCAGTCTTGAATAATAAACTCTGAATGTTATCAAGCAAATCTTGTGGCTTGTTCATGTGATCATTTCCAGTCTGAGTGTAGATGTTTTGTCTTTTAATATGTTTGCAGTTTTTTTTCTGGAAAATGAATTGCAAAACTGCTAGCAGAAGGGTGCGAGAAAGCTATTTTATTTGATAACAGCATGTTTTAATGTAACAGGCTATTGTGCTCTTAAATTTTTTAAGTGCTTTCTACTTTTTGGCTTTAAAGACGTATTTAGAACTCCCATCTCTTGAGGGTTTGAAACATTCCCAGCCTTAGAAAGAGGAAAGAATAATTTTTCTTTTGAGACTTTGTGCTCCCTAATGGAGATTTTTCTGAACGTAGGCCAAGTGGTCAAGAAACAAAATGACCACTGAATAAGAAGCAAAATGGACTCAAATAATTAGAAATTGTCAGTGGTTAATGATTGTTTGAAGCAGGTCAGAAACGCTTGGTAGTTGCTGTTGTTAAATTTTGTCCTCCAGTGCTCTTCAGGAAGGTTATGTCGCTTATCAAAAGTTAGCATTTAATTTTCCAAGTGTGAAAAGTACGTGCAGCGTCAGTAGTCAAATTCTCTGAATTTTCACAACTCGAGATAATTGAAGAAATAATTCTACATGCCAATGCGAAATCCCTCTGTTTACAATCTGTATGTTTACTACTTGGTTATTTTAAGCTGGAAACTGATTCCCTATGCAAAGGATTTCAGGAAAAGGATAACAGGTTAGTCACGATGCGTGCTCCTGGTTACTGGGTTGGGAGTGCATAATGCATTAGCCAAGTACAATAATAGGTTGTGCTGCTGCTCACCACTCACAGCTGGAAACTCTGCAGAAAAAAACACAGCATCTCTTCTTTGCAAAGGGTGAGGGGAGAGCAAAAGTAGGAACGAGTGGGTGACACGGGGTCTTTCGGCTGGTTCCCACCAGGATTACCTGCTGTGTGCACGCGGAGGGACGGGGAGCAGCTAGGCCAAGCAGAAGAAATCTGCAAATGACCAAAGCCGAAGCTCTCTGATCTTTCCTTTCCCTTATCCCCTGAGATCCTAGGAAGGCTTTTTTTTTTTTTGATGTGAGAAGGCTGGGAAAATTTATTTGCGTTATTTCTCCTCTTTGATTTAGCAACCTGCAGGGGATTACGGAGGCAGCGAGGGTTGTGCTGCAGATGGCCACGGGCACGGTGAGGCCGCAGCAGGCTCCCTCCCTCCCTCCCCTCTGTGTGTGCAGTCCCTCCATTTCCTTAGCTGTGAAATGGGGAGGGCGACCGGGAGGCTTTCTTGGAAGCTTCTCTGCATATTTTTTTTGAAGAAAAATGCCTTGTGTTGCAGGGAAGTGATAAGCCCAGGCTTCAGAAATGCACGTCCAGATTTGGGTTCCAGACACCAGCTTTTGGACCTTTCAGGCCCACAGGTTTAGCTTGGATCCTTTTAGTGACAGTGGAAAGGCAAAATACCGTCCTCATCCAGCACGTGGCACATGGCCTGCCCCATTCCATTGTTCGCTTTCAGGTGTCCAAATCCAGCAGTTTTGTAGGAATCCACTTCACATGCAAAATATAATTAGAGACAGGAAATGTTTTTGGATTATTTCTTTTCCCATCGTAGGGTTAAGATTTTGCAGATTGTAGACTTGCAGAAGTTACAAGTGTACAGCATCTCTTTGGACGTGGAGCCCAGATCTCAAGAACCCTGCCTGTGATGTATAACAGTGAAGTCTGCTGCATGAGTAGCAGCCAGATTTTGGCCAACAAATTGTTTAGCCTCTCACCCATCTCTACTTCCATCCTCCATCTTTCCAGGTACTCCCAAGAGAAATCCACAGCTTTTCAAACTTATATCCTTATTTATTTTTTAAAAAAGAGGAGGGGATGCCCTAGCTGGTGGAAGGCCCTCCTTCCTAGGGATAGGAAGCTATCCCTAAGGTTTCATTTACCTCCAGAGGGGAGCGAGCTGGTGCCAAGGCGTGTAGCATAGTTATCTGCCTTCCATCTTTGTGCTGAATCCTGACTTGTTAATGATTTAAATGGGAAAAAAAACCTTACAATGTGGCTCTCCTCGGATTTCCATCTGCGATCTTGCTCTTTGAAATGAAGGCATATCTTCCGAAACCAGCCATCATCAACAGGCAGAGGTGAAATTCGAATAGAGAAAGCAGGAGGTGCAGGAATGGGATGTATCCTGTCGCCTTGAGCACGAGGTTACCTTCGCTGCGAGTCTGTTTCAGTCCTGGGATGTGCAGAGCAGAAACCCAACAGCCTCGGCTTTCTGGAGCAGTTATTTGTGGCAGCCTCCTTGTTTCAGAGCTGCCACAGCGACATCCTCTTTTGAAGACGGTGATTGCTCTGAGCGTTTTGAGTATCAGGATGTCAAGACCCATCCCAAACACCCTGGCGAAGTCACTCAGAAAAGCGAGTCAGCCGCTGTCGGCACGGCTGTAGGGAAGCAGGCGCCAAGTGGGTGTACCTCTGATGGGGCATTCCTGACCTGCGGGTGGTAAACGCGATCCGTGCAGATACTGCGCTTCTGCGGTTAGGGGAATGCTCTCCAAAGCTGGGCAGGACTTTGTGTCGCTAAACACATGGAAATACAGAACAAATAGGGGAGGATTTATTTTAGAGAAAGCTGCACTAGGTGACATTGCATCTCTGTTGAAGAAGCGCAGTTTGCGCTGCATTTCAGTATGTGCAAATATTTTATTTAGTTATTTTCGTGTTTAACATGGAAGCACGGGGCAAAAGCTGGTAATGGTACCTCAGGCAGTGTTTTAGAGTATCTCAGGCAGTAAAGGGGATTATTGCCCTGTGTTTCTGCCCTTGAGAAGAAATAAAACACAACAGAACAGGAAGGCAAGTCAGTGTAGGCTGTTCGATCTGATATTTATTTGGAGGCAGGTGAGTTTGGTCTTTCTTGGGAAGATCTTGAATGTGCCTTTCTTTCCCCACTTTATTTGAAAGTAGCTGCAGGGGGTGAGCCAGTAGGAGCTGGAAGGCTGTGGCCCAGCTAAAAGCATCCTCACAAGTTCATGGAAAGATGGATTCCCTCACCTACGATTTCTGGTGGAGGCTGCGTGCCTCCAAGTAACACTTCCCAAAGAGTGCTGCTGTGACTTTTTTAAAAGGCTTTTAACATCTTCACCAGCGGAGTTTTCACAGCTCCACCCTGCTCCATCAGTCACCTCTTGCTGAAGTCTGTTCCCGAGCCAGTCATGGCCCCTCGCGGAGCTTCAGCGCCTGCGACTCCTGCGGAGCCAGCTGAGAGCCAGCGAGCTTGGGGGGTTTGCAGGGGGCAGCCCCGAGGACCTGAATTAGGAGCCTAAGTGGTGTCTTCTCCTCTCTGGTGACTAAAGTGAAGCAGTCTCTTTCTTCTCTCTCTGCACTGGTGGGTTCAAGAAGCCATCCACAAATGCAAAGGCCTTCAGAGCAGCCGCAAAACACAGGTGATGCCTGAGGAATGCTTCTCCTCAGGAGGTAGATTTTAGTTTTAATTTTTTCCCAGAATAGAGAGATATTTACAGGTATTGTCACGTTGTTGCTATGTGTTTGAGATGTAAGAAGGGACAGTGACTGTATGCAAAGATAATTGTTTAATGCAGCACTGGTGTTAATGTTGAATCCTCCCATTTATTTTCACAGGCAGCATTGGGAATGAAAACAATTCCATTTACAATGTTGTTCACAGGCTCCGTAAATGTAAGTACAAATTTAGTTCAAAACTGCACAGTATTTCAACACAGGCAGAAGTGGGAGTCTAATGATCAAAGAACAATGCACATGTTAATGTTATGTGGGTTTAGGAAAAGCAAACAAACAAGGAGGCGAGGGGAAAGTTACGTGTTTGGCATTCCCTTGCTGGCGTTGCATGAAATCAGGGTTCGTTTGGTTTTAGATCCTGCTGTGGTTGGGCCGGAGTTGTCTCGGGGGAAGTCTTAGAGGGACAGAAGAGGACGAGCTTTTAGCTCTGCCTGGTGAGAAACCTCCTGGGCAGCAATTTCAGAAACTCCCGGGGGACTGAGGAGTCTAGGTCCTATTTTTAGAAATATTGTGGGAGCTTAGATCAGGCTTTAAAGCTTTTAGGAACCTGAAAATGCAGGTTGGAACCCCGGGGGATGTACGGAGTGTCTGAAAAGGTTACGTGTCTCGCTCTGAGAGTTAATACTGAACTCACCATGGAGGTGTTAGTAAAAACCACTAGACTTCTGTGTGGATCTTACTATGTTCCATATCCTTGTGAAACTTAAATCACCCAATTTCAGACGAACTGTGATTTGTAAGTACTGAAGCTTGGGTTTAAGGTTCTGAAAGACTGTAGGTGATTTGGAGTAAATTATTCATTGCATTCATTAATTTCACTCGTGATTTTAAAGCAACACACAGTGCTAGTGTCTGGTGGTGATGCCTCCCGAAATGAGGTGGAACTCATTTCTATGTTCACCAAAGTTCATGGGAGTTTTTGTCTGAGGCTTCAGCTCCTGCCACTTGAGAGGCTGCACAGTGCCACAAAACTCCAGCCGAAGTTGTGTGCGGATTCTGATCTCTGTGAAAGTTTGTGGGAGCTGTAACCTGGGCCAGAATTCAGCATCTGGAGCCCCTTCCTGCATCGATATGCAAACAAGCAGATTTGCAAACAAGCAGATTTTTCTGCATCGATATGCAAATTCCCCAGAGAAACGGGCTTCTTTCTCAATCGCCTCTGTCTTGCTGTTGGGGTTCAGGTGGTTGAAAAAACCCGAGCTTTGTGTTCACAAGGCAGCAGGGACTGGGGTTGTTCCAAAGTGCCTTTGTTTGGGTATATGTAAAGCTATCAATGTGTCATTCTTTCTGCTTCAGCTGCTAGAGACTCCCATCTTCTCTATTGATTTTACCCAGAACGCTTACTGCCCTTGAAGGTGTGACCTGTACCTCGGGCTAATTTATTTCTGTCATGGCTGCAGCATTTTTTAGAGGGCAGCGGGGGTGGGAGAGAGAACAATGAATTCAACATGGAATATAAATCCCAAGTCTGCAGCCTTCAGACATTCCAGTACACAGCCCGCTCCATTCTCCCATTTGGCATTCTGCACGGTCTTGGATTAAAAGGGGGGAAAAAAAAAAAAAAGAAAGGCATTTGTATAACTAATCAGGTGAGCCATTCTGGGATAATCCCTTTGGTCACACAGGCTGGAATGGATATTAAAATTTTGCTAGGTTTCTAAACCTTTTTCAACCATGTCCTGGTTCATGAGCCTGAATCAAAAGTCTCACCTTGATGGTCTGGAAGTGTTTTGGATCTGAGCATTGTTGCTTAAATGTTTTGAAATTTGTATTGTGGAATGTGGAAGGACAAAGCCTTTGTTTTTGTGTTGAAAACTCTTTTTGGACTACAGTGCTGGTGGTGTTTTTTTTTTAATTTTAATTTTTTACTTTGCACTTTATCATATTCTTTCCTTTTTTTTTTAATGGACAATAATGTGAAACTTAAATGATGTGTAAGCAAGTAAGTTGAAATTCTCTACAAATACTGAGATTAAGCACCTGGCTGCTCTTATTATTCTATTGAAATAAGTGGTTTTTGGTCTCATGACCTGACTGTGTAGCTGCAGGCTTCCCCCCCTGCCCCATGCAGTTCATCAATAGTCCAGGATTTCTATAGGGCTAGCTTATTGCTTCCAAGGTCCCCCACAGGAAGGCTGAGCATCGTGCTCTGCAGTGGGCTGTGGAAAACTTGGATGGAAAACTTTGGTACTGTGCTGTGGGGCTGTATGCAAGGACTGGGATAGAGCATGTAGTGTTTTACACATCCCTTCCTCCTACCTTGCTTGATTTTTTTTATCCACAGCCACCAAATCCTCTGAAATTGGGGACAGAAAGGAGAGAACCCGGGATCTGCAATGTGATGGTATTGAATAATTTCCTGGACTATCTCGTTGAAACTGCAATTCAGCCCAATGTTTGGTGTTGGGATTTGAGCTCATTGTGCTCTTCAGCAGAGAGAGGCAAATTTAAGAAGCTGTATCAGAACATGAGCTTCACATAAAGCAAAGTTACTGCCTTCCTTGGACATTTAGAGCTCGTGCTTCCCAACAGTTAACCCAGGAGTACCTGGCCAGGGGTTACTGCTGTGGGTCAGGGCAGCGGGGCCAGCTGGGAAGGTCAAGCTTCAGAGGAATGTGAAGTGCTCCGGAGTTGCAGCGTATGAGATTTCCAGGTGCTGTGCTGGGAGCCACTGCCCCAGAAGGCACAAAATTAGCCTGGGATAACTGAATTTAGTGAAACTTCAACCGCCCTGGCCTGGATTCAAAGTTTATAGTTAAATCTTGTTACCGGCCATGCGCTTTGGGTTCCAGGTGGGTTTGTGGTGCTCAGATGGAAATGTTTGGTTTTGTCGCCCCAAACATTTTCTGCACTGAATTGCTCAGAAGCATTTCTATAGCACCTACTGCTTTGGAGAGGAAAAGTAGAACAGAAGGTGTCCATCCGGTGGAGAAATGCGAATAAAAAGGTTTGGGCTTTGTGCAAGGTACAAAGGGATCCTGTGCCACAGGAAACGAAGTGGGCTGTTGGCATAAAGTGCATCTCTTTGCACCTCCTCTTTCTCCATTGTGGCAAATGTACACATATGACCTCTGTCACCATACCGATTATTACTCATGGAACAAAGCAGCCAGGGCTGGGCATTCAAGCATGTAGGCTCCTTGTATCTTGGCATCTTTGTGTTTATAGGTCTCTCTCTTTTTACTTTGCCCCTAATGGCAATAAAGTAAAACAAGATCCGGTCTTTTCATAGCATTGCCACCCTCCTAAAACAGAGGGAGGGAGGAAAAGAAAGACGTTTCCAGCACAGAAAAGGCCTTCTGCTCCTGTAAATGTTTTTTCCTTTTTTTGGACCTCCTGGGAAAACCTGAAAGGGAGAGGGAGAAACACAAATGCTAAACTGAACCGTGGTAGCAGCCACCCTTGTGATTTAGCAGGGTGCCTCAGGGCCTAATTTATCTCTGGCTGGGAACAGATTCCGACGCTAACTGTGGCTAGACCCCACCTCATGGTATTTTGCAGCAAATCACTGGAAAAAAGTTGCCCAAAATCTTATTTCCCCATTTTTCCACCCAAGAGTTGCATTTTTAATCAAAATGGATTAATATTGGGTAGTTTATAACATGAAAGAGAAACCCTAAGATTTCAGTGTTTCTTCCATGCCTGTGTTGCCACCATCGAAATGTGAGGTTTGACCGAAAATGCCTTGTGCTTCAGGTATAAATCACAGTGTGCGGAGTGATAATTTTGTCTGTGTTTGCATGAAACTCATGTCTTGGCAAAGGTCTTCAGTTTTCACTGCAGAGGGGACAGGATGAGGGTTTCTGTTTTGGATAGTTTGTTTTTTTCTGAGGCTCAGTTTCATCTTAGTATCATTACGGCCTTCCATTTCATTTGTGTTTTCTCACTGCCATATGGGATAGCACCTAACGATCAGGTTTGGAAATTCAAAAGGAAAAATATAATAATTACAATGCTGAAGAGCCTCAGTTGAATTTAATGCCTCGATGTGTTGTGTTGGATGTACTCAGTAGAAGTCCATGAGCCAGAAGTCATGGCAGTCAGGAGAAGGCAAAAGAGAAATGTTATTAATCCCACTTTGCAAAGACTCACCCAAGGTGCCAGGTCCGCAATGTTTTGTTGCCAGAGGAGTGAGGAAGGGAAAATTAGATCTTAGGTGGGCAGATGCTGAGCTTTTTCGGTTTGCTGTGGACCACCATTGTCTTGGAGCCCATCACCAGGCAGTGCTGCAGCTGTGCAGGCTGCCGTGGGTTTTCTGTAGGATCGTGCCTGCTGTCTTCTTGGGGTCATTGGTGGTGGAAGTGCCTTGCTGAGGAGCTGCTTTGCAGGGGGAGTTCTCCTCTTTGGATGTGAGGAAAACCACAGGTTTCGGAAACCCTGAGGAAGCCTCAGAGCTGTTTCAGCACTGAAAATGTCTGATTCCAGTTCGTGGTTGCTGGTCTGGATGTCTTGGGATTTTTCAGCTAAGTGTACTTCTTCACTTTCTGTCCTAGGAAGGTGTTTGTGTGCCCAGTGTAACCCCTGAGGTAACCTCATGTCAGCGACGGGAGAACCGAGTCCCAGGACTAACGGCAGGAACAGTATTAGGATGTCAAAGAAATACTGCAGATAAGATGTATAAGGTGTAGCGGGAGATTTTAGGCATGAAAAGCATTCAAGTAATGTAGCTGGGTGGTTATTATTTAATATCTTAAAAACTGAAAACATCAGTCAAGTTTTCCAGTGTGCAAATGAAGGAAAGACACCTAAAGCTGGGTCTGAGATGCTTTGCAAAATAATTTTCTATGAGAAGGCCTCTCATGTGCTTCCCAGATGTACAACTCCCCTATGTCTGGTCTCTTAGGCTGATTATGGAATACATGCATTCATAGCTCAGAGCAAAGGGAGAACTGATTTCTTTCTAGAGTGGTGTGGGTATTGCTGTGTTCAGGATAATTAAACATCAGAGCTGAAGTGCACGCGTACAGATCCACCCTGGTGTTTCGGTGTGAGAGACTCTGGGTTAAACTTTTTGGCTATAAGCAGCGCGGATGTGAGAATGCCTCCCTCGTGATGCCAGGTGGCTTCAGGTCATCTTTTCTTGTGTCCAGCCCTGCAGGTAAGTGTGCAAGTAACTTGGCTCACAGAGCAGTCTTGCTGCTTGTATGTGGGAGCCATGTGTATCTGACTCCCAGGGATCAGGACCTAAGTGTGGTATGTGCTGTGTGCTCAGTATAATGGCTCCACAGAGCTCACCGTTCAAGCTGACGAGACAAAGGGAGTATTCTTGCACGTGCTTGTCTACACTGGAGCAGACAGAAGTTAATTCGCATTGACCTAATGATGCATGCTTACAATGCACCAGTTAAACTGTGCTCAACCCCTTTGTGGTCACTCCTGCTCACCACGAAAGTGATTTTTTTTCATGGAAACTTGATTTGTGGCTCGTCCAAAGTTTGCTTTTGCATTTATAATTTGCTTCTTGTAGTATCTGTATTTTTTTTTTTTTTGGAAGCTGAGTCTAAAAGGAAAAATGGAGCACGTTACATAGTTTAGTGTAAGGAAACGTTGCTCCATGCGATATATAGAGACACTGGGCTAGAGAAAGCATGTATGTTGTAGCCCCTTCCCAATAACACATACCTTGAGCTTTAGTTTTTCTGAGGCAGCCTGGGCCCTTTGGACCTGAGCTGTCGGGCTGCAGTGCAGGCTGAAGGCACAGAGGATACAAAAATGAGTGTTTCTTGGCTGCAATTAAATTACAGAAATGTGTACGTCTGTAATGGGTAGCTAAAGTTTTGCTTTTACTCCCATATTTAGAAATGGAGGCATCTGACAGAGCTGTGATGGGTGGAAGTATAATAATTTTATAGAGATGGGGACCCAGAAAAACAGAAGTCTGTTGAGTTTCATTTCCACTTGTGTCGCTGGCTTGCTCTGTAAGCTTGAGGGGCAAGTAATTTAAGAGCTCCGTGCGTCTCAGTTTCTTCACCTGTCAGCTGGGGGAATTACTTCACAGGGGGATTGGAAGTATCATTATAATGATACTTGCAATGTGCTTTCATATGCTAGGTAGAAGAGTGGGAGCGTTAACATGTACAAGAGAAAAAGAAAAAGTAGGTTAGCTTGTCTGAGCTTGTCATGCTTCGACTGTGTCAGCAAACTCAGGGAGACAAGAGAAAGGAGAGAGAGAGATCAAAAGAATACATTAAATTAAAAAGTAAACAGAGAAAGTTAAACTTAAAGTGGCAGGCAAGGAGATGCATAGGGCCTGTTTTGTGCTGAGCTGCATTAACCTCGCTTTTCCGTCCTGTGCCAAGATCATGGCCACCACCAACATGCCACCAAAAAGCACGAGGCAGTCCCTGTCTGCTGGGTGGTCGTGAGCTCCCATCAGCTCTGATGAGCTGGCCAAGCTGAGGCTGAAGGCTTCCTGAGGAGAGCAGGGGATTTTTCCCTGGCATGGAGAAGGCAGGGATTTCTCTCTCTGAACTGTTTTGGGACCTGCTGCAGCCCACGTGCTCCGAGAGCTTTCCTCCACTTTCATTGGGACAGTCTGCGTCACATCCTGGGGATGTGACGAGCTGCTGCGCCATGCTGCGGTGCTGATAGTAGTGGCAAGGCAAGGGCTGTGACTCCAGCTGTGCCGTGTCAGCAGTAGCACCAAGCACCTACAGAAGTGGTAGTGAGCAGCACCTATAGAAGTGGCGTTATATATTCGCCTACCTCCTGGCAGTCTGTGCCTTAGGGACTCCTAAACCAGAGGCTGCACCTGGTGTCACATGCAAGGCTAATTTTGAACTTGTACCTACTCTTACTTATTTCACAGACAAAGAAGAGTTAATTTACCTTTCTGTGCCTGCAGAGAAACTTCTGTAAAAGCAGCTACAGTTACACAAAGAGGAGTGCTGGGAAACAGCTTCCAGAGTCTGCATTTTTTTTTTTGGTCCCTCTTTGTTGCAGTGGGAGAGAGAAGTCTCTGTGCTGGATGGCTGTTTCCTCTGAGCTTTGTCAACACGTTCACACAAGGTTAGGCTTCTGCACAAATGTTTCCCTCGGCTTCAAAGTCCGTGTGTAAAGGAGACGGCTCTGTAATGCGGTGCTGTCGCACATCATGCCGCCGTGCTGCTGCTCGAGCAGCAGTGCTGTCCTCTGTCGGAGGGCAGAGCGGGCAGATTGATTTGTTGCCTCCACATTTGCGTTCCTACAATGGGGATTCACTTTGGGGAGTGGTGAACGTGTGTTGCAGTTGTGCAGAGTTGCTGCTGTTGGGTATCCTGTAACAAACAGGCCCCCGCAGTGCTCTTTCAGTTGCCTGGACCTAAGGAAGAGACACCAGTCTTCCTTCCTCATCCTCTCCTTACTTTGTTTGTTTTGAAGGCTCTCTCTCTTGGGTAGTTAGGATGACCAGCCATATTTTGAGCTATGGCTAATACTCTATTCATTTTAATCTACTCTGATCATGAAATAAGCCCAAGGAGTCTTCATCTGCACATCTACAACACAGTACCATTTCCATGTAAAGTAGGCCAAGAAGAACAAAGAGCATGTGGGGAAAAATTCTTGACAGTCAACGTATGAAAGATTAGTTATATTTTTACGGAATTATAGGTCAAACGCCAGGCTGCTGAGAGCAGTCATACCAGCTGTAATCTTCTTTAACTGTATCCAGTCAGAAAATATGAAAAATTGTTTTCCTTCCTTTGAAGAATGGAAATATCTTTTTCCACATCCTCTTTGACCTGTTTTACTGTAACAGATTCTGGATCCACTCAGCTAAAGCATGATAAGCAGAATTTGATGGAAACAAATTGGATCATAAAGCTTATCCTAAAAGCCTGCCTTTTGCACCTTCAGCAGCTGGCTAGTTTTTGAAGAAAAAAACACTCAATTTGCATCCTAAGCCTCCCCAGACTGCCTTATCTGTGGCTGAACTGGACTACTTGGAACCTTGGCCCGGGTGGTATAATCTTATTTTTACACATGGTCTGACTGTTTTACTGCGTGTCATCTCAAATGCACCCTTCCTTTTTGCAAACCACAAGCAACCACGAGCTTCCGCTAATGTGCTGGAGAGCAGTAAATTTTCAAACGGACTGATGAGTAAATAAAAGCATGGCAGGAATGTGGTAGCAGAAACCTCTTGGAACAAAGGGGAAGATGACATTCGTCAGAGACCTTATCAGTGTAAGTGCCTCTTCCCCAGCCAATTGAACTGGAAAACACCTGTGCTGAGATAGGCCAGCCTGAAAGCAGGAGAGCCAGGCACGTTAAATGTGGAGGGCAGGACTTGAAGCACACACTTCTCAAAGACGTTAGGAATGGGACATAGAAAGTGGTATTTGCTCTGAGATCTGCAAAATCTTGCAGTGCAGGGAAGGAAGGGGAGGGTGGTAGAAGCATCAAGCTGCCTTACAGCAGTTTGTGTGTCATTGGCAAAAAAGTGTGGTGCGGAGAGGTAGGCAACTCCGTGTTTGTTTTAATGCAAACTGGGCTGCTTGTGTGCATATTGAGAATAACACCTTGGGCACATTTTAGTAAACCTGTGTAGTGTTCCTGAAGGTCTGAACAAGCTCAGTAGAGAGATACGGTGATGATGTAATGGTATCTCCTTCATCTTTGAAACCTCGCCTTCTGCAAAAGGAGGTTCATGTCTGAGTCTTCCAGGTGCCAGGGGATTTCACATACTATTTCTATAGATGAGAGCCACAAGACCTGATCAAGTTGATCATCATCACAAACACCAGTGCAATCTGGAGATTAGCTTGTACAAATATTCTCGCTGAAATGCCCTTGCATCTTGTGCCCAGCAGGATGGTCTTTCAACTTACTGGGCAGTAGCAGGGCAAATCTTAACCAGTTATTTATTGGAAGTTATGGAGACTCTTAAAATATTTCACTGAGGGCTGCAAGCAAGTGTCAGAGCTGCTTTAATGAAATAGAAAACGATGTGCCACTGTTGTGTGTTAGCACTAACAAAACACAAAGAACAATGTCTGTCAAGTTGTTTGATATTTTTTGAGAAAAGCCTGCCTCGCACATGGCTTTATTTGCTGCTTTCATGGCGAGACTGAAGAAAGTAATCTTGTAAGGTTCTGGCCTATTTGCAGAGTAACCCTGAACCAACTCAGCAGAGTAAGCAAAATTCAGTCCTGCCATTGCAAGCGTTTCTTGCTGCTCACACTAGAGGAAGGTGCAAAGCATGGATGGGGAATTGGAAGAAAGTGAGGTGTGGGACTAGTTACTTCTGCTGCAGCAATTTTGCTGTTTGTTCTGCATAGTAGACTTTTAATCCTGAAGTTTCTATAGTAGTATAATCATAATAATAACTTTGTTTCAATAGAATATTATTGGCAATGTTAATTAACTTGGGTGTGATGAAGAACCAATACAGCTGTGCTCTTCTTGTTCAGGGGCTGGCTTGCTCCCCACTAGCTGAGATGCCATTCCCAGTTGTACTGTATAGACATGTGGAGAGTTCATGTTAGTCCCCTTTACTTTTGTCCTAGTCATCATAAATAAGAGTTTTAGGAGAGGAACTTGAGAAGGAGGTTATCCTGAGAAAACGGCTCTGGGGAGATAAAGGTAACTTATCACTTGATAAAAAACAGATGATTAATGGTGAGGTTTGTAACTCCTACTTTCAAATGTTGGCGTTCAATGCAAATGTGAACGATATCAGAGAAGATAATTTGGCTTTTAATTCAGAACTGCATATTGCAAGTCTCTAGTATCTACTGTATAACAGAAAATTGGAGTTATTGAGACACCCCCCAGCCTCTTTATTCCATGAATGTGTTCATTATAGTGTGGTTAGTCGGTTGATTGTTAGTGATGCCATAAAATAGAGGCTCTCTCTGGTGTTTACAGACTTGTGCTTGTTTTCATGGTCCCCTGATTATGCTGTATATCTGCTTACCCTTCACGCCATCTTGTGAGGGCATCAGGCCTTCATCAGTTGAACAGCCTAGCTCTTGTTCTTCTTGAAAGACTTTTCTCTTCTTTGCTTTTGTGCAAACCCAAATAGCAGCCACTTTCCATTTTACTAGTGGTACCTAGACTGTAAGGAAGGCTGGCCACTAGCCAATTCATTTAAGTCTCAAGAATAATAGTTTGTTCTCTAATGAATAGTCTGGCTTTAAATCTCTTCATTCAATTGTGGTAGCACTCCTGAGGTTGACAGGTACTTACAAGACACAGGAAAGGTCACTTGTTCAGTGTTAGTTTCATTGATCTGTCCAGAGAACCTCCTAGTCATTCCTTTCCACTACTTGAAGGCAAAAAAAAAAAAAAAAAGGCAAAAAGCAGGCAGAAAATCGCTTACTTTTCTCATATTTGCTTCAGAAGTCACAATCCATTCTAGGTAAGCAGTTTCCTTGGGTTTGCCTGTAAGTCTGGGCCTCTCCAATATTACAAATGTTGCTGGTCTGCCGTTTGTTTTGCAGGCACATCCAGAAGGAGTCACTTTCTGGCCCTAACAGCTTGCTCTGCCAGTAGCCCTGAAAGGAAGGAGAAAAGGATGGATGGATTGTTGTGCTGTTGTACAGATGGGGAAAGATTTAATGGTTTGCCCAGGGTCATGCAGGCAGTCTGTGGCAGCGTCAGTAACAGAACAAAACACCTCAAGGGCTAAGCTAGTGCAATAACTGTAGGACTATCTAATGCCTGCAT
The DNA here is from genome assembly GCF_013377495.2 of Cygnus atratus. Taxonomy (NCBI): domain Eukaryota; kingdom Metazoa; phylum Chordata; class Aves; order Anseriformes; family Anatidae; genus Cygnus; species Cygnus atratus. Next base: position 4,080,095 of record NC_066383.1, read on the forward strand.
GCTGGTTCTTTCATACGTATCCTAGAGACATACTTTGTGTAGCAGTTTGTTACTTGATAACACTGTCTCCACGGATTTGCTCATGGGAAAAAGAGGGCATGATTGTAGATTTTAATGGCTCTGTCAAATATAATGCAGTGCAACTTCGCGGTTAGCATCATCTTCATCTGAGCAGGGAAACTGAGGTGTGGGGAAAGGGGAGGACTTGCCCTGGACATGAAATATAATTTTGGACTCCTTGGAACTGGCTCACCCTGAGCCGGAGTACGAGGTCGATGGCTTACTTCATCCTTCTTGCCCTGCATCAATACATTAAATGCTGCTATTCTCTTCCTGAGGAATCTGAGGAAGGAGCTGTGGGGCACAAAATCTGGCTGTGCTAATGCCCTGCTCCATTTACAAAAGAAAACCCAAAGCAGTGGCAAAGTTATTTTTTTACTGTAACTTCAATTTAATAAAGTTACTGTGAGGAGTTACCAGCTGGGTATTTCAAGAACTGGCTTCTTGATGGCCCCGAGAATAAAGCCAAGGGGTACTTGGACGTTTCCTAAGCCTTTCTCTAGGGAATGGCTTCTATTTGATATTAGTGGACAAGAACCAGCTTAAAGCACATGGTGTTGGACCCAGCCCTGGGTTTTTCTTTGTAAACTTTTTGTACAGGGCAAGGGGAGGAAGGAGATTAAAATTGAATAAATCAGTGAAACCAGATTTCCAGTGGCCATTTCTAGCTTGCTGGCTTGTGTCCTTTAGAAAAAAGGAGGCTGGAAAGGAGAGTGCGAGATGTTTGGAGGACAGCAGCACGATGGGTGTTTGTGCAGCAAGCTCCGAGGGAAAAGCAGGCATCAGCTTGGACTCTGGAAGCCTGCGTGCAAATGTGGAGCTCCAGCCTCTGCTCACAAGTGACTGGATTTGCTCTTGCAGGCTGAATATGCATGAGAAGAGGGTGACATACCATCAGAAATAGGACTGCAAAATAAGGCCTTCCAGCATTAAAAATGCAAGGGTGAGTAAAAGATCCTTTATCAGAAGTGGTCACCATAGCAGATCCACAGAGATCTAGGAGAGAAGGTGATGGTGCAGAACAGGACATGGAAGCGAGGGTAGGAGTGAGGGGTGTAGGGCTTGCAGGCTGAAAGCTAAGGCTAAGTTAAGAGGCAGTAAGAAGCTACCAGAACAGGGCTGTGCCTGGACCTGCAGGTGAGGCTAGGAAGCCTGAACCCGGAGAATAATGCAGGAAAAAGTCAGCGAAGCAAGGAGTGCTGTGGTCAGAGCAGCCCACGAAATGCACAGGAACATTTCCCGCTGTAGATAAGAGGAAGGCATGCCTGCGATGAAGAGTTCTCAGCCCAGGGAAGTCATTAAGTGTCTGAATTCCTGGTGGCTGGCCTGAGGACATTGTTAAGAGAGGAATGAAGTCAAGCGTGGACCCCCACTATGTCTTGGCTGAATGATATTTAATATTTAAGCCTTTCAAAGTGGAGAGGACTGTGTAGGAGCACCTCTTAAGGAAGAAGGAACACAATCCCTATTGATGAACTGTGCACGTTTTCCGCAATCTCTGTTCAAAATGATACTAGCAAATTAGCTGAGTCTGAAAAGAAGCTTTGGAGAATTGACCATTTCCAGCTGATTCACAAGTGCTAATTAGTACTTCTATCCCCCTTTTTTACCCAGTGAGGTTTTTTTTTTTTCTTTCTGTTTTGGTTTGGCTGCAGGCAGGGAAGGGCAAGGATGGCAGAGTGTGTGGCTATCAGGTGGTGCAGCCTGAAGCTGATCAAAAGCAAAATAATACCTTTATTTTTTTTCTTTCTCTAGCAATTTTGCTTTTTGGAGGACAAAGCATTCCATGTTATCCCTGTTTGACAGAGGGAAGTGAAGGACTGGAGAAAGAAAGTGGCATGGCTCAAATCACCCAGCTAGATGGTGGTGGGGACACAAATGGAACCAAGGTCTCCTCTTGATGGAGAGAAATTGGTCAGACTGGGGCATTTCCTCCAGGGCACAGCATGGAAAGTCTGTTTCAGAAATGGGTCATTTTAGAAATCAGACCGTACTGGAAAGGGAAGGTTATTTTGTAAGGAAACAAAGCCCTGATCCAAGGATGACTGAAGTCACTTGGAATTCTTTCCATTGCTTTCCATGAGAGCGAATCTTTATTTAACAGTGGCTGGTAACAGGCTAGATAATGCCTGGTGAGCCGTTCCCCATCTCAGCCCTCAGACTCATATATATATGAGCCCTCAGGCAATAAATACCACTCTTCACTTAGTGTACGGTCAGCTGTTAGATGTCTGTGCACAAAATGGTCAATCAGCTTCTATGTGAAGAGGGAGGGAAATAGAAGAAAGGGAGGAGAGGGGAAGTTGCAGCAACAGGCAGCCCAGAAGAGAAGGAACGAGGAAGCGGAGTGTCTTTGCCTCTCACCTGCTGCAAATTATCCTGCAGCAGAAGGCAGCGAGGAGGAGAGGTGGGAGCCACAAAAACCTTTTCTGCCTCAAAATGAGGTGCCCTGATGTGGAGGATCTGTGCTCGTGCTGCAGCTTTGTGTTCCTTGGGGCTTTGGTTTCACCAGACAGACACCTACTCCGGAAGGGTTTGGAGAGGCTGGCTCACGAGATCTTTTGCTCCCTAATGACACTCAGGCTGTGTCCTGCTATCGCTGGGCAGCGTTTTGCTCACAGGCTAATGTTACAGTGGTACCAGAACTCGTTCCACATTGGTGTTTGATCCTGGGAGAACGGGAAAAATCTGGTCAGTACGGTTCTCATTAGCCAAAAAAACTGTAACATGCTGGAGTCATTAGTAGTTTGTTGATTGAGTTAACCGTGCAAGGCGGGCTGCAATTGATCATCTGCATTCTCATTAAATATGCCGCAGCCTAGGAGAGTTTGTTATAAAACTACTTGGGGAACACGAGGAATCCTGGTTTCAGCCAAGAGCATCGGTTTCAAAATATCTTTTGGCTGAAAATTCGAACTGTATAATTGATATCAGAGATGGGACTGAGGTGTAACAAAAATAATCTTTCACAGAAGTGTTGCTACACAGGGTCTTGTTTCAGTGCAGCATGGGGAGAGAGAGCGCGGCTGAAACTTGAATCCAAAACTAAACTTTCTCAGTGCTGCAGAGGGAAGGGAAGTGGTGAGGGTCTGTGGCTGCAGGATTTCCATTTGGGACCGTCTAGTAGGCATGCGAGGGAAGGAAGCATTGCCGTGCTTCGTTTAAAGATAATGAGGTATAGTAAACCCTAACCAGAAGTCAAATTCACTTCATCTTCGCATTGCTCGTAAGATAGACAATAAGTTAAAAAGATACATAAGGAGAGAGGTGAGATAATTTCACTTTCAAGAAACGGGTGAACAGGAGTTGCTGAAAAGTGTTACCTTGAAAATATATCATGATCACTTTAAACCTTGTCTATGTCTTTCAGCTTTTGAAATGCTGAAGATCACATCTTGAGGGAATTTGTTCAAGCCTTTGAAGTATTTTTATGTTAGGCCCCTATGGCAGAAGATTGTACAGATCAAGAAAGTACCGAGTAGATTTATTCACAGAAAATGCATTTAAATTACCAGCTATACGGGCACGCATTCTTCATTTATAGCCTGGTGTCTGGTCTCTGAAATCCTCCCAAGAATTGAGGTCATGGAATTTGAAAATGAGCTTCTGTACACCATACTTCTGGCCTTTCAGATGTAATGGAGTCTGTGTTGTGTGGTAAATTGGACAGAATTCAGAGAAGAGCAACAAAAACGATTAAGGGAGCAGAGGAACTGACTTACATGGGAAGATTAAAGGCATTACAAATTTGTGGCTTGGTTAAGCAAAGACTACTGCAAGTTGTTGGAAGTTTCTGGAGACAGGAATGCAGCTTCGAAATCCCCGGTCTTGTCTAAACCTGTTTTTGTTTGTGTGTTTGTTTTAAAGCAAAAGCTTTTTAGACCAATATCCTCATCTGGTGTAGCTTACCACAGTTCCAGTGAAAACAATGGAGCCGAGGGACCTGTGCCAAATTATACTGTCTAAAAATGCGGCCCATACGCTGCTTTCAAACTGGCAAAACCAGGAGTGAAAGCAGCAGTTTAGGGAGCCAACTGGTGCTTTAAATGCTGCAAGTTAATTCCTGGTGTATTCAGGATATGGTGGTTAAATACAGAAGTTAATCTGACATCTTCCTTTTGTAGTACCTTTGCTGATGCCTGTTGTGGATATGAGTGCTACCAAACAGAGCCGGTACCAAAAAGTTTAATTTTTTTTAAATGCTTGAGCGGAATGTCAGCAAAAGGACGGACAGAAAGGACACATCTGCTACCTTTCTTCTTCACCTGCTCTTGCAGAAATACAAGGAGCTTTGAAGCCAGCAGAGGAAAGCTTAATACAGACAGAAAATGGAGGGACATTGCAATGAGAAGGTCAGAGAAGCTGCAGGTATAATGGCACTAGTGAATGCTATTACACGCTGTGCAACAGTTACACCGAGGAGCAGGCTGTGAGTAGACAATTAGGGAGTTTAGCTTGTTGGAAGAGGGCATAGCAGCTTCTTAGCCTTAGAAACCCCAACTCGAGCCCTTGCTGCGCTGCTCGGAACGGTGGCCACGCTGCAGGCACGAGGAAGGAATTGTTCCCAGTGGCCCAGGGAGACTGAATTACACTGAGATTGAGCAATTAAAAATGCAGGCTGACTCTGAGGAAAATTAAGTGTGAAGCTCATTGTTCTGTGGAACAGTCTCAGAAGGGAAGGGATGGAGGTCCAGTTGCCTGGGACGTGGTGCTCTTCATAAGGATGGAGTGCTAATTGAAGCATTATGGCCACATTTTAACCAAGACGTTAATTTCTGGCTGCCTTGCAAGCTCCCTGTTCCATTAGGGTAAGGGATTACCCTGTCCCTAGGCCCAAGTGTGATGTGGCTTGGCTGCACGTGGACCTCAAAAGCTGCCACCTTCCACACAGGGGTTGCTTTTCGGAGGTGCTGCCAGGGAGTGGAGGAAGCAGATCAGAGTGCGGTAGCTTCTGGGTGGATGTTGCTACAGATATCAATTCCCATTGCAATTCATTTGTGTTCTTGACGGAGGGATGAAAGAGGCCAAACCACTAAAAGATAATTAGGACTCATTTTCAGTCTTGCCAGTTGCTCCAAAAAGGCCAAGTGCTACAAGAGACGGTGGAGAGCGTGCTGCCCTTTTTGTCCTGATTTCGCCGGGTCAGGACTGCGGCAGTGACCTGTCAGACACCTCAGCAGCCCTGTGATGTCCAGCTCAATGGATGAAGAAAAAGAGAGCATAGTCTTCCTGAAGTGGGTGTTTGGGAGAGGAGGATTTTGAGTGTGTGAATGAGACAGACAGGAATACTGAATGTGGGCCGAGGATGCCCGGGGAATTGTTTCCATAGAAACACGGCCATGGAGGCTCGCATGGCTCCCATCTCAGACTTACAAATTCATATGATTATCTTAATGGTCAACGTAATGGATTGAAAAGAGAGAGGTGATTAGTAAAATTTGATCTGAGTTTGTTGCCTGTGTGGGGAGCTTTGTGCTGAAGTCTCTGATTACGACTTGGAATGGGTCGGATGCTGAGCGCTGTCACTGGTTCACTGCAGTAAATCAGGATTAGCTCCTGAGCAGTGAATGGTACCTTCCTGGTGTCCCACAAAGGGAATCAGGACTCGTTTCTTTTAATTAACTTGAAGAGAGAAGGTCTGTGCTTGCTTCTTGATGCATTGTTCTTCCATCTTTGTCATCCGATCCTTTTGCATGGCTGCAAGCATAATCTTTTGCATGTAAATCAATAGCGTTCAGAAATGCCTCAGGAAATATTGTTCTGAAACGTACTCAGTGGAAGCACGTGTCTTTCTGTGCCAGAATTTATGAGGGGCCCTGGGAGTCTGTTTTCCTCATTTTGTTCATGGAAATATTTCTCCTCAGAAAATCCAAGATGCGTAGGACTAATTTATGTTGCTCCAGCCCCATCAAAGAAGCTAACACCTAAAATAGTGGTTTTGCATTGTATTGGTAAGCTTCTGAGCATGATCTGGATGATGCTGGGTTAAAGTGAGTAAGCTCTGGTAACATTAACAAAGAGCATTTAACGTTGATTTTTATGAAATGAGGCTGTTCTAGGCTTTTAGGGGTGGCGTTTCTGGGTTTGTGCATGGTCTATCTTCTGGTGTGCGGTGACCTGGTACTGTCGAGCAGTCCTGCACAGGCAGAGTGGGTTGCTGTGATGCTTCAGGAGCAGCTGTAAGGTGGTGTTTCTGATGTGCTGGGAATCAGAAAGGATGAGAAAGCATCCTGTGGGAATACTAACTATTGGGGGGTTTTCACCCGATAACTGCAATGTATCCCAATAGCTCCCATTAGCCCCCAGTGCTGCACCCTTACAGCAGTCAAATCTCATGTGGAGAGAAAGCTAAGCCATATAGTCTGAGTCTGAACAACCCTAAATGAAACCCCAAGGTTTCAAACCGTAGCTCAAATGTGCGGCTTGGGCTCCTCTCTCGGAAAGCCCGGGGTGGCCTGGCCATCTCCTGTGATACTGTATTTTAAGCTGGCCTGAGCTGACTTGTTCTGCCTGATTTTTAAAGCAGCCAAAACTTCACCAGCCACAAGCTTCATCTCTAATGATAGTAATTTGTGCTCTTTTTTAGAAGAGGCTCGGTGCAGAGGGGGAGAGAAGAGCAGGAAGTGGAGATGGGACAATTTTGTGCGCGATTTCCAGTAACTGGTGTTTGTGAGCAACTGGCCCATTACACAAGAAAGTAAAGGCTCTACAGCCAGAAAAATATGTGGTGTTATCCTTCTGGGTGCACGTGGGGGGAAAGCAAAACAAAGGCTCAAATTATGGGGAAAATGGTTCCCAGCTTTCCTCTTGCTTTCCCCAGCCTCTCAGAACTGTCCAAAAGTTGCTGAAGACCCTCAAAACCTTAAGGCCAGCCCAGCTCCCAGGCGGGTCTCTTGATAAGCGTACATAAAGCTCCTGCAGCTCCGAGAGGAAAACATCCGAGGTTTGGGAAGGGTCAGCCAGAAATGACATAGCTGCGAATATGAAAGGAAATCAAAGAGCTGCAGGGTTCCGCCCAGGAGAGAGGAGAGCGCGAGGGGCGGCCGGGCCGGCCAGCGCCGAAACAGGATTAACAGGAAGAGACGCCCAGGGAGAAGCATTTTTTCCTCTCCAACTTGGTGTGTGTGAATTCAGTGCTAACCTTGACCTGTGCTTTGAATTGCCTTGTTTTGAAATGTCCTCCGCTGAACTAATCGGTGAGGCTGCTCTGCCACTGCTCCCAACTTGCATGCTTCTGGGGTGAATTGAGGTGGTTTGAGATTTTCCTTAAGGACCTGGACTGCAGAGTGACAGGAGTGTCAGTAGCACCACGGGACCCTAATTCCAGTTGGAACCTCTGGCTGATACTAAAATTAAAAGAACAATGCTTTATAAAGTAAAATTGAATTGTTTCTTTCTGCATTTCCACATATGAACCCTGTAATATGTTGTCGTGCAGATAATGTTCCTTGTCGGTGTTCCTTCATTTCTCTGAGTTTCTTTTCCATCCCGTAGTCTCCTAGCACTCTTCTCTTACAGTGCCGAGAGCAGGCTGGCATTTGCAAAACCATCTAAATGACTTGGGCTCCTAAGTCTTGTTTAAGAAAAAGTGCTTAAGGGTCAGCATTTGAAAGGTGTTCAGTTGACAAAGACAGAGGTAGGCTGAAAACTAAAAAAAAAAAAAAAAAAGATAAAAGCAGACAACAAAGGAACAACTTAGTGACCAGTGTCCCCTGAAACAAATGGGAATTTAGTGTTTCAGTGCTGCTGAAAATCCAGTGAGGTTCCTACCTATCCTTTAGAACCCTAAATGCATTTAGAGTGCTGGAGACTTGCAAACCTATGTAAGCAGTCCAGACTTTTTCTATTTTTCCTCTTAAGCTTTAAAGCAGAGATAGCCAGCTTTGTGAGCTCAAAGTGTATGTCAAAACATTCCACATCAGGAGTGCCACTGCTGTGCTGGGCATGCAGGCAGCACCACTCTGCAGGCACCCTGAGCTTCAGGCACAGAGATGCCCTGCAGTCCTGCCCCGGGTGCTGCCACTTGCTGGGGACACGTTACGGGGCGAGGAGGTGAGTGTGCCCAGGTGGGAGGCAGTGGGACTACGGGGTTGGTAGCCTGGGCTGGTGCCTTCTTCATTTCCCCAAAACAGGGAGAGAAGAGGTGCAGCCTCTGCCTAAACCCCGTCCCTGAGCAAATATCTGCTCTATTGTGAATGCTATCGATAAGTGGGAAGTTGTTAGTTTCTTCAGGCTGTTGAAGTCTTTTCCCCCATCACCTCGTGGGGAGGATAGCGTGGACCAACTTGGTCAAGCTTTTAATCTGGGGAGGCTTTCTGTTTCTGTTGCCTGTGCCTGAGAGGTGTAATTGGTTGTCAGCTCACACTTCCCCGTCCCATTTCGAAAGCTATTTCATTTGATTGTGTTGGGCGATCTTTCTGAAATTATTTCTTGATTTTTATCTGAAAACCATTGATAATGGTTATTTAAGCTCTTTCTGTGCTATCTGGTTGTTTTAATTTCAGGGAGTACACTGAGGAGTTTAAGTATGTATTAGTTATCATATTGATGGATCAGCCACGCAAAGAACATTTGGAAATTCACATATTCCTTTTAGTTGACCTATGATATTTGAAATGGAAGCTTCTTGCATGCCTTTAGCTTTAGCAGTTTGAACATCTATAAACATCTCTCAGTATGTTTAGATTTTGTTTTGGAGGACTTTGAATATGTACATGGAGATTTTTCCTTTAATCCATCCAAGAATATTAATTGCTCATTTGGTTTGCTGCTTGCCATTTTAAAAAATATTTTTTCCTTCAAAGTGGTGTTGGTGTAGTCTGTGCTAAACCCAGTGCTCTAGTGAAAGCCAGTGAGATCTACTGCACTGAAAACTCTCCTGAAAACTGAGAACTATTGTGGTCTGTGACTGACACAGATGTGATTTATACCCTGGGTCAATTATGCGCCTCTGCATCTCATGTCACTCAACTGTAAAAGGGTGGCAGGAACACCTCCCCCTCAGGAACGTGTGAAGATGTAACTAGTACTGGTACAATGTGATATTAAGATTGTGGTGCTTGCATTTTATTCGTGGAGTTTGGTGCATTTCAGAGGTGGTTTTTTATGGGTTCTCAAAGTATTTTTTGCAATTTCATGCTGTTGAGCAGTTAAATTGGTTGCCAGAATTGGGCTCCGATGCATTTGCAAATCTTCCCCTTTGTCAATAATTACTCACAGGGGTTTAAAAGTTTCCTCCTGCAGTTTTAACTTCTTGCAGAATGAGTCCCAACCCTTTGTCGTGTGTGGCACTGCTATTTGCAGCTACTGGGCTGGTGTCTGGCGTCCCAGAAGTGACTCAGTGCTGGCGATCCAAGGAGCTCTCGACTAGTTCGAATGAAAGTCCTGTGCCGTTAGCAGGGGCACTGTGCAGCAGCACGAGGGAGTAACATTAAGAAACCTTTTAATGCTGCAAATTTCAACACTGTCTAGAAACATTTCAGGGTGTATACAAGAAGCTTCTCCCAGGTCTGTTGTATCTTCTTTTTGGGGTGCCTGTGGAATCCATCACCCTGTTTTAATTTACATCATCATTTGGCCCAGGGGCTTATTTGTGGTAGCGATCCCCTTCTGTTGCTGGCCCATACCTCAGATTTGAGCCCGTATCAGCCCAGGTTAATCCCTGGGATCGTGCAGTGGGGGCATGGGGGCTGCCCTGGGAGTGCACCTGAATCCCGAGCGTGGCTCTGCGGCTGGATGACAAACCCTATGGGCTCCACTAAGACAAAATGGGACCATCTGCTGCCAGTTGCTTTGACTCATTAGCATCGCTTACATTTGTGCCAGGTCTTACCCTGTCGAGTTGGGACGCGTGACCAACCCTTAAGTACCTGTGGAGGACAGAACTGGTTTGAAGGGCTGTGCTCTGGCTGACAAGTGCTCAGCTAAAGAACTTCGGCAGGGTCCCTGCACACATCCTGCTGCCTGTTATCAGATGGCGAGCCAGCATGAACCCTCTCAGGGCTGGTTTGTGTAGCTAAAGATGAGGGTGTGAAGTGACAGACAGAACACCTCCCTGCCACATGTGATATGACATGCTGTACTGTCTGCAGACCTCTGTCTGTCTATCTTATCTGTCTGCCTGTCTGTCTGCCTATCTTTTGGTTTTCCATAGGTGTGTCAGAAGACAGCTGAGTGGGTCAGCTCCTGCCTCTGCTTCTTAATTGCATTATGTGCTCTGGTGTTACCAAAATTAACTTTCCACAATCAGATATACTCTCAGTTTAGTACCTGGTGATCCTTTGACAGAGACTTTATTTTCAGTATATGTGATTTTTCTACTGCATCGCTGCCATTTCTTTCAGATGTAACTATTAAAATCAGCTGAAACTGGTTAAAACTCCTTAACTTGATGATGTGTAAAAATGCATGATCCAAGGAGATCTATTCAGTCTTTAACTTAGGTGATCCCGGTGCAGGATCAATAGAACTCCATTTACACCCTCTCCAGGAGCGTTGTGAGGCTTAATTCGCTCAAGTGTGCAAATCACTTTGTGGTCCTTGGATTAAAAAATAAAATGCAAGAGCACAGAGCTGTAGGAGTGGCAAAGAGCATCCTTCTCCTTAAAATTTCGCAGGCGTGTAAGGTCCCTCCCTCGCTGCATCTCTGGATTTCCAGTAAGTGCACTGGGAGTTAGATCTGGTCCTTAGGCAGAAAACTCATCTGGATTCTTCTTACAAAACACATCTCTCAAGTGAAACTTTTGCCTATATTTTTCCCAGAAGATTCTTCTCTTTCAGTCCAGAATTTTATCAGCAATTCTTATGCTAACAGGGGTCAGGAGATGAGATGTTTCTCACGTTACACTTGAAGCTTCTCATGAATAATGGCCTGTATCACCTCTATTGTCTGTCCAAAACATAAGCAACCAGACATAAGGCCAGAGGAGAAATTTAAAGAGTGCTGAATGAGCCAGCAGGACAGACCAAGAACTAAGATAGTCGGAGAGTGAGACAAATACAAGGTAGAGCAGATGGTTATTTGGGGAAATAACTGAGCAGATTAACTACTAGGCAGCTAGAGAATGAGTCAGTCCCTAGTTAAAAAGTACCCTGAAATCTTCAGAGTGAGATTAACAGAAGCACAGATGAAGATCACTGTAGCCAAAATAAATTAAAGGTCATTATTCCCAAGTGAATTTTCTTAAGTGTTAAGCAGAGCACATCAGGCTTTTCACAGAAACCTGAGGGGGGCTGCCGTACTTAAGACTATCACTTGCTCCTCTGTGCAGGGGCAATCTGTCCATTTCGAAGCAATTTATTCCCATCAGCATTGTCTGCCTCTTCTTTCTGAAATTCATTTCTTTTGCCTTTTTCGGTCTCGAATATATATATATAAATGTGTGTATTGTGTACAGAAAAAATAGCTGCAATTTGAGCAGGATGATAATCCTAAAATACATGGCATTTTAAAGACATCATGGAAATGTTAGTCCCCCTGCCCCCCCAATCTTTTTGTTTTTCCTCAGTGAGACTGCAGCTGCCATCTGATTTGTATTTATATATGCTCTTTATAGATATTAATGCAATAACAGATTAAACCTAAAGTAACTGTTACTACACAGAGAAATCTCAGGGCCTGATCTTGCAAACACTAATGCCTCTGAATAACTTTAATCTTGTGCATTGTATATTTGAATTTAATGGGGACTCTTACATGCCAAAGTTTCTCACATATGCGAATGTTTGCTGCAACTTCAGACTTTCCCCATATGTTGATGTCAATTTGTTTTTGCAACCTCAATACGGTTTAGAAACCTAAGTCTCTGATCATGGTTTGTATATGTTTTTTTCAGTTCTGTAGGCTTCATTGTACCAACGTTTTAGCTGAAAAAATGGGCCTAAAGCTCTGTTCTGTTAGCGAAACCACACCTGATTTTACCAGGCTAGCTGTGGCTTGCAGGGGCTCCTCCTGGCTTTTTCTTTGGGGGTGAGCAAGCTCAGTAGGTGACGCAGGAACTGGTGAAGGCTTTACGTTCTCATCTTCTCACCACGCTTTCCGAAAGTGAATTACTGGAAGACACTGGGCTGTAAAGCATGGAAAGTCGTGCACTGACCTGGTATCCAATTTTAGTGACTGTATAAATAGCAGAAAGTGTCCAGGAAATAAACGGTGGAGTTGTGTCAACCTCCTCCAGTGTAGCTGGCCTCCCCCTTTGTGTAAGGGCCTACGGTGAGCTGAGGAGTTCAGACTGCCCATGTTTGTTCTGTAGGGTCATCCCTTCTGATCCGTTTAGAAGATTTTAGTTTAATCAAATTTGCATTAGAATATATAGTTCCAATAAATCCTCTTCTGACCAAAGAGAGTCGATCTCTGAATAGTCAGGGGGGAACCAAGGATCTGTTTCTCTTGAGCTCTGACACGCAGGTATTAAAACTCACACACATCCTCCTGCGAGCCGAGGCAGTATATAATCCTCACGTTCTGCCTTCGAAGGTATGAATCATATCCACAGCGCACGGTCAGCCTGCTGTACTCTGCTGCAGAAGGCTGCTGAGTCGAAACACCCGTGGTTAGTTTTGAGTTCAATAATAATTGTAATTTTACAGGCTAATACGGGGGTAATAAAGTCTTCCATAAGGTGACTACTGTGACCATCAGGAAAGTTTTATTTCTCCAGGTTCAACAGTTTGCTTGTGACTAATGTACTCCCAGAGCGGAAGTGACTTCCCTTTTAAACATGCAGCAGCCAACTTGCAAGAACGCTGCTACATCAGTGTTTGCAGTTCAGGCTCACTAACCATCGGCATAAATCTGATACTCACCTGGTAGTACCTCAAGTTATCCCGCTTCTCAGCTTTTGAGTCAATAAGACTTATTTGTCAGCACACAGAAGTGTAAATAGATTTTTTTTTGTGGTATCCTGGCATTATTTAAAATTAAGCTTCTTTTTGTAAGAGCTATCTCCATATCTGTCAAGACGAAGTGTATGTGTGTATGCACATATACGAGTATGTGTGAGATTGAAGACCACTAAGAAGGTGAGAACCAAGGTAAGAGATGCAAGGAAAGGATTAGGCACTTGAAATTAAGATGGGGTTTGCTTCAGTAGCATAAATTATGTTGTCCACAACTTCTTTTTTTACAAGCTTCCACTCCTGAGATGTTAGAGGAAGGTATCAGAGAGATCAGGTTTTGTCAAGAAGTCATGTGGGACAGCTGAGATACCAACAAGTGGTTTTTGCAATGTGTTATTTTCAAATGAGGTAGAACCTTCATGGGTTGTATCAATTTTAAGCTGCTGCATCACTGTAGGAAATCATGATGTTGCTCACACAAGAGCTAGATGCTCTGGAGAGGATTAGTATCATCTAATTTTAAATGCCTAAAAATTAGTAGTTTAAGGCTATGCTGATCAGTTAGGGTTCCTTTCTAACCGATGGAGGGAAGGAGGTATGTTCAGATGGTGAATGGTGTTAGCTGGTTTAGATCCTGGATTAGGAAGAAGCGAGTTGTTGATTGGAGGTGTTGCTCTTCCCATTCTTTGTCGAGGGAGACGACATGAACTGATTTTTGGTGTCAGAAGCTATATGAGTAGTGCCAGCCCTAAATGCATAATGATCATGTTTTAAGAGTTGTTTAGATGCTGAAAGATGCAGATAAAGGTGCAGCACTTTTTTTTTTTTTTGGAGTGGAGCCCATTTATTGGAAATTTCTGAAAATCTTCATAGCATCTGTAGGCACTTACATAACTCTTGAAAAAGGAAGAAAAAAAAGAGGTTTTGTCCTTTAAAAACAAGTTGGAACTACTGAAATATTGGTGTTGATGAAATGAATGAGTAAACAGAACACCCCTGATGAAGGAAGGGAAAGCTGTGTGGGTGACGACAGACTACTGTCCGTCCTTTCTGAGCTGGGTAGGACTGAGGAGTGGGTAGGGTGATTTTTCTTGCTCTCTGATGTAGAGCATCCTCCAAATTTTGCTGACCTTTGGAGGGGCTGGGAGTCCTGATGTGGCTTAAGTCTTCCACCTCCTGTGCTACACCTCCAGTGCTGCACCTCCAGGAGGCACAGCGGAGAAGCTCACCCGTTGGTGAGCTGTCCTTGCCAAGCCCCCTGGTTCTGAGGAGAGATCCCAGCAGGGAGATCGAGAGGCCAGTTAATGAACTTTCTGTGCCTGCTCCCTCCGTGTGTGTTCTTCTCCTGTTTCAGATGGGCCCGAGGACTGGAGCTTGTCCTCAGAACACCAAGCGTACTGGAAGCTGCATTTTTGTATAAATTGGGAACAGAACTGGCCACCAGAGATTGGAAATCTGGCAGGCAGAACTGATTAGGCATGCTCAGAAGAGCTTGCAATTTCACTGCCGCATGCCCTTTGGGCTCGCAGTGAAAAACAAGGCTGAGTGCTGCCAATATTTGTATATGTGATTCTATTGTTTTATCTGAGGATGAGATCAGCTGGGGTAGAGAGCCCAGAACAAAACTGAAGTGCTCTCTTTTATTCCATGGCATCATGAGGAACGGGAGGCTGGGATCACCCCCACCCCACCCCACCCTGCAGCGATCTTTATGATTCCTAACCCAACGCTCCTCAATATTTTTTTGTTCCAGCTGCAAAGCACTGCCTTTTCAAAAGGTCCCTGTGTCTCTCTGGCTCATTTATGTGCCTAGGAAATGCAGAATTGTCCCAGTATACATCCCTGCCTCTTTTGGAAATCCCCACCCTTGAGAAGTTAAACCAGGTCTGACCTCTTCCAGCCTTGTAGTCCTGTACGCGTCCTCAGAACGTTTTAGCACCTTCCAAGTATATGGGAAGGGTGGTGATGTTTTTTTCTGCTCTTTCCCAAAAAGATGAGAGGAGGAGGAAGCTGGTTTAGCTTGCAGTGGTCCAGCATGGTTGTTGTGGCCCCCAGCCGGCTCCTGCTGGCATTCACTGCATGCAGTGCTATCTTTTTATATAGAAACATACACGGGATGAGGGTGGGTGATAGGGTAGACCCATAGCTTGGCCTGGCTAGACCCATAGCTTGTCTCCCAGCGAGTTGATGGGACCACAGTTTGTTAGGACTGTGAGATGCTGATTAGTGGACCTCTTCCATCTGCCCCTTTTCATCCTCCAGACCTTGCCGTTCACCTTAATTCGACTCTCCCAGCAGCCAGGCACTTCTTGCAGTTTCTCATCCTAATGAACCTCCCCAGGCTGTAATGAGCTGTGCAGGTCCCTTGTGTTAAGCTGGGGAAGGAGGGGACGTCATGTGTGACTTGGGTTGATGCTGACTGAATGGAGAGTGGGAAAGTGGGGATCTGTCCGTGGTTGAGTGACCCACATCTGGTAAGTGACCACTTGCCCACCTGCTCTGCTCTGTTTCACAGGGATGGAGTTGTGAAGCCGAATCCATAAATGAGTGAGGAGGGCTTGGAGGTGCTGTGCTGGGTCTCCAACAAGGTGAATGAGAAAAAAGGGATCTAGAGTTTAGGAGGGAGATGACTTCTTAAATTGAGTTGTTATATATCAGCTGTGGTTCGATCATAGTTTGGGTAGTATTTTCTTGTTCTGTACACCTGGATGTACAGAAGCCTTGACATGGCTGTACAGCAGTATCGCCCAAACTAGTATTTCTGTTACTGATGCTAGTGCCCTCCATGCTTTCCACATGCAACCTGATGAGATTTACGGTCAGGTACAGCAATGATGGTGCTGGCATAGTACTCAGATGACAGCAGCATTTACATTATTTTGCACTATTATATACAACCAGACTTTGGTTTAGAAGAAACCTTCCATGGCAGCAGAACTGCTTTTTCCAAAAAAGATGTGGCTCACCAGAAAACACTGTGGATGCTGTGTAGCGTTTATTTTTTTCCAGGAAGATACCAACCCATACACTTGTGCTGGCTACTCCTTTGGCTATTAGTACTCTGAGTGTTGATTCCCACAAAAATATCCCACAAAATATATATTCCCACAAAAATTTTTCTTCCCTGGACAATGTGGTTGGCTTTATAGTGAGAATAAGATGGTGTTTTAGTAGAGTCATCATTGATATAATTCAAAGTTTAGTTGCACATATTAAAAAGTGCATCTATTTATGCAGGCATTATACCCATCACTGACTTTTATTTTAGCTGGTGCAGCTTGTTGATGAGTAAAAAGAGCAGGTTGTGAATTTTAATTTTTGAGGTGGAATTTCAGCAAGGTTCCACCTTGCAAAGATTGGTATATTTCTGTCCTCAATGAAAGTTTAAGGATATTAAGAGACACTTATCAGGTGGTGCATCGTATGGAGTAGTCAGACCTAACTTGGACATCGTGAGTCCAACATTAATGGAGTTCTACTACTTAGTGGAGTTCTACTACTGAGGAGCTAAAATCAAGGTTGTTTCTACTGGAAATGTGGAAATTGCTCTTCTGGTTTTAGAATAGCAATCTCTGTTTGGTCAAGGAGCTGAATCTTGAGCCAAGTGTGTTTGTCTCTAAAGGAGATTCAGGTTTTCTAAATGGACAGTTACAGGAAAGCCAGGGAACTTGTTCCCTTCTGTCTGTAAACTGTTAGATTGCTCAAGTCCTAAAGTCTGAAGGCCATTTTTTAAAATAAAGATTGATTCCTATTCTTTTCATGGTGGATTCTTATTCTCATTGTACTTACCTTCAGTTTTCCTTTAATTTTCGTGTATACTTTTTAATAGTATTGCGTCAGATAATTATTTTTGAATAAATGTGCCTGCCTTTATTTCAGTGGAAAGGAGGGGCTGCAGAGCTGCAGCTTGATGGGGGATTTGGAGAATGCCAAGGATGGGATTCCTAGCCGAGGAGGAGACACGAGGGAGTTTTTTATAGGTGGTGGCTGCCTAGCTGTGTCCTTGTTGAATTGATTGTTTAATGATGAGATTTAATTGTAGTATTAATCATGTGCTGGAGCACCAGGAGCATTGCGAAGGTGTCTTTTTAGTTACTATTTCAGTAGAAAGAAGGAAATTGAATAATGGCATTATTTAAATGTTATGATCAGCAGGGATTGAACCCAGGACCTTGCTAGCTGAAGCTCCGTGTTCCTGTAGCTAAACTTTCAGAAACGCATCCCGCCCCGAGGGACAAGGGCTGATTCCCAAAGCTTAGATTTGGCCGTGACTTTGAACAGTCCGGGTGGATTTTTGTGAGCCCCTCTGTACCACAACCAGGCTGGTAGCTGTTTTTTTTTCTGTTGGCAGGGGCTGGCAGGGGCTCCAAAGCTTTTTGCAGACAGATGTGTTACTGCAAGGCCAGATGCTGCCATTGCCCCAGCCACTGAGCAAGGCAAACGATTATAGACGCCTCCTCTTCATCAAATTCATTTACAGTGGTTTCTCCCAAAGCTCCTTTGAGAGAGAAAAGGAAAAGAATCCTGCGAATACCTACTGCAAGCACGTCTGAGCTCATTTAAACAAAAGAAAAAGGCAAAAAAAAATCAGTCCATAAGTCTGTCTGCAGCCACAGCAGAGGGTAGCAGATGTAAGCAAGCCTGCCTGTGCCTTCTGAAGCTCCTGGAAGGCAGCCAGTGCTGGAATAATGGCTTGAGGCAGCACCCCTTTCCCCCCTCTCCCTGACCTGCCAGCAGACAAGACATTGTGCCCCCACGCTATTAAGCCGTGAGGCACACGCTGTGCTTTGCGACTTGGCGGTGTGGGGCACTGTGTGGGGCTGTGAATCTCATATGGGGCTGTAAGTCCCATATTCGCTGCGAGAAGCTGGTATAATGGGAGAAATATCCCCCCCCCCAGCTCCCACAGCCTCCCTGGGCTTATAGACACCACCCTGTCTGATGCACACACAAAAATTAGTTGGGGTCGCTGTCGATGCAGCGTGCCCTGTAAGTCAGGAGAGGTGATCGGGGCTGGCTTCCAGCCCAGGTGACGGGATGCACCTCGGGGTGCACCTTGCACCTTGGGGACCGTGGGGTATGTGTACTGAGCTCCTCTGAAATGTGGTGGCATCCTGAGCTGTGAGCATTGATGCCTCCATAGGGATGCACCTTGCACCTTGGGGACCGCGGGGTATGTGTACTGAGCTCCTCTGAAATGTGGTGACATCCTCAGCTGTGTGCATTGATGCCTCCATAGGGAGACGGGAAGGCAGGCCCGAGCCACATTAACACTTCGTGTTTTGCTTCCTCATCAAAGTTTCCTTTCTGTTTCACGGGTGTCTCTTCCTGGATTTCTTTGTTTTCCTCTAGCTCACGTCCAACTCCCATGTTTTATCTGTAGATGAAGTCTTTGCTTCTCAGTGATTTATCTATTTATTGTTTGACTGCCAGTGAGCGGGCACTTCTCGCTGTGCTTAGTAGGAGTTCTTTGCCCGTCAGCCCGTGGGCATCGTCCTGTCTCACCGAGTGCCATGGAGTTGGTGTTCCCCTCCCGGGCCTGCAGGCCCCGGAGCTGTGTCTGGCTCCCCATGTGGCACGGACGGGCACGGTCAGAGCCAGCGTTACCGAGGGGCTTTGGGGAGGGGCTGCTGAAACCTGAAATGGCTGAAATTCGACCGTAAAAGATGTTCAGAGGGAAAGCCAAAAGGGATCCCTTAAAAGCCCGCTTTGATGTTTGAAAGGCTTGGTGAAGTGAACCTGAAAAGCCTGACTTGTTTACCGTCGTCCCGTTTCTCGTTTTCTCACATAAGGACTTATTTTCCCTTTCTGAAGACTTCTAAAATACATAACCTCACCGAAAGTCTATTGCTCCCAAAAGAAAGCCTTTCTGCAGGCTTTGACCTGGGTCCATCTCCTGTTACAGCTGCAGCTTCTTTCCTTTGAGGCAAAGCCAAAGCTGCTGAAATAAGCGTCAGCGCTGGAGCTCGAAGGCCTCGTCTGATCCAGAGGTAGGGATTCACGTTGTCAGGGGCAGTTCACATCCAGTTTCCTGTCCAAGCCAACATAAGAGGATCTCTTCCATAGGCGAGATGTATTCTGGTCTCCTGGGGGACCCTCTGGCTCCTTCCTTCTCGGCTGCTCGTCCTCCCTGAGGTGGTGGAGCCTTTGGGTGGGTGCTCTTGCATCCCTGCGTGGCCCAGCAAGGAGGCCTTGGGCAGTTTTTTAAGCAATAATATTCAAAAAGAGGGTATTCTGTAAGTCAGGCATTTTAAGGCCAAAAAGCCACCTTGTAAAAGAAAATTCCAAATTAAATCCCTTTAATAGACGCAATGTTCTGGTTAATTGCAGTTTTCTCTTTCCTGTAGTGTTCGGCTCCTCCAAACAATACCCACGACGTTTGCTGGAAGGGGATTGAAATGTGCTTGGCAGCTCCATTCTGCAAAGCCTTGATAATTTTTTGTCATCGATCCAAATCTTATGCCAGCTCTCTGACGTGAGGTCACTCTAATTTCATCCCGTGGTCGCTGGTAGACTTTTTTTTTTGTCCCGTCTGCCCTCACCCCCTGCCCAGCTCTCTCCCCCACCTCGTTTTGTTGGAGGTTAATCACCGCGTGAGGTAACTCCATCCTTGGCATGTTCTGTGATCTGGAAATTTTGTCGCTAATTACTGCCTTCGCACCGGAGAAGGAGTCTGTGGAGTCCTGCCCTGTGAGTGCCGGTGCTGCTCCACGGCTCGGCTTGCACCGAGGGCATTTCTGGCTAACAGCAGCCTGAAAGAAAAATAGGCTTCTCGTTCACACGCTGAGCAGCAGCAGCAGAAAAAGTACCTGCTGGAAAGCAGACTGTCCTGCTTTTTTAGACAAAAAAAAAAAAAAAAGCCCGTGTGATTTTTTTTCCTTTGAGCACTCAGGACTTGGGGTGAGACAGGAATGGGGAATTGAGGCTTGTGCAGAGTGGCTTAAACATCCCCCAAAATCTTGCTAGGAGGATGAAATTTTCTTTTCTTTTCCCTTTCTGGTCACGTTTTACCACTGGAGTTACTCAGCGAATTAATAGGTATAGAAATGCAAAGCTCTTTTCTTATTACACGCCATCGATCTGATTGCAGTGTCATTAATTGAAAGACTCGGGAAATGTGATGGATGGTTCAGTTCAGGATTCCACATTCGTTTTGGCATAGCCCTGCAGGAGAAAAGCTGCATGAAGCTGATTGAAGGGCTCTTTTTGTCTGACATGAATTATTCTTTCATTGTCAAACCTTGTAACAGCATTCAGACATAGGGAGATTTACAATGTGAAATCCTAAATGGGGTCTATTCTTAAAATAAAATTAGAAAAAAAGGAGAGCTTTATCTTGCAATGTTGAAAATAGCTACATTTAAAAAAACCCACACCACTATTTCTACAAATTAAATCTCTTCTGCAAAACCCAACGGGCTGATGTTTCTCACTTAATTTTAAATTATTCCAATGGTAAGGCCTTAAATGAAAAAAAACAACTGCTTTAATCACATAACTGTTGTCAACATTTTTATTACGTTCAAATGTATTTGTTTGTATGGGAGGGTTTGTTTGTTTTTTCAGCCACTGTCATTTACCTGGCAGACTGATTTGTCCGTTAATCTGTGAGTCCTGCTTGTCCTGCAGTATATGAGAGGTTTTCTTTTTCTTTGGGGAAAACCTGAGCGGATGCTGTTCGAACTCTTGTTTTTAAGGAAATCATTCTGCGTTTCAGCAAACATAAAAATGTATCAGCATTGTGTGCTGACAAGATTTCATCTCTCTCCAGCCTGTGTATGAAGGCAGATCCTATCTGATACCTTTGTGGTTTTCATTTTTCATTGTTGATCCTGAGCAGCTCTGGTGTTAAATTCCTGATGGTCTTTTGTGGGTTTCAAAATCTGTGCTGTGCTTTAGGAATTGTCTGCAGGATTACGAAATGTAGCAATTAAAACGTGGCAGAGAGGTGCGGGTTGGCTTGGCTTTACCCTCGGAATCGTTCACAGAGTTGATGGAGAGTTTTGAATGCAAAGTAGCCACCCAACTTGTAGTCTCATTTGAGAATAAAATACCGAAATAACATTATAGGAGAACTGAAATAACATTATGGGAGATCTGAATCGATGTCATGGCTATTACAAACGCTGGTGCTGGTAGAAGAGCTAGATTACACAGGGAGACAGATTAGATGAAGAAGAGCGTTCGATTACATTACATCTAATTTGTGATGTCTATTCAACTGATTTCTTTTGAAAAGAAAACTGTCGTCTTTTATCAGAATTTGGTGCGTTTGAAGGAGTGCCGGTGCCAGGACTCAGGCTGGGAGCTGGAGGAATTGGGCATAAAATAGGGTGGTGAAAACCTGCAGCTCCCTGCTGTAGCTGCCTTCCTCCCTTAGCTGCCTCGCTAAAGACTGCTCGCAGCCACCGGACTGCTCGCAGTCTTTTGCTATCCCCATTTCACTGTTTTCCAACCCCAGATAAATATTGCGCGATTAGTTTGCGTCTGAGCTCCTAAACAAATGGTCCTTTTCACCTGAGATGGACGTTTGCAGGCACCAGCCTGGCCCGGTGAAAGAGATGGGTAATTCACATTAAAGCCGGAGCTGCCTTTTGCAGACGCCGAGAAATAAAAATGCATCGATGGGAGATGTGGTTCTCACCCCCCCGCCCCTCCCCCTGCCTGTTCTGCATGTAATACCCCGGCGCACGTATATTTTAAGGTCTCATTGTTCGGCGAAGGGCGAGATTTGGTAGTTTTTGTTATGCTTTTGTCTGCCTGATGGGACCTCGGGCAGAGGCACCGCGTGCGGGTCGCTGCTGCTGGTGGAGCTGCAACGCGGTCACCGCTGCCCGCCTCACGCCGGGTCCTCTCCGCGGTGGCTTTCTTTCAGAGAGCAAAAAGCCTGCGATAAACTCTGCTCTGGGCACGTTGGAAATCTTGCCGTCTCCATAGCGCCTGAAGCTCCCAGCAGCTGAGTTTTGAGCTGAAGCTGCATGGCAGCTCAGCACAGCGCCCGTGTCTTTGAGAGCCCGGCACTGCTGCGTTGTGCGCGGTACGGTCGGCTCTGGGACGCTTGCTCTCAGGGCTTCAGTGGGCACAGCCATTGTTTTACCGCAGCTTTTCTTTAACCTTGCCTCTTTGTGAGCACCTGCTACGTGGTTAGCAGTGGCCGGCTGCGCTCTGGTAGCCACCAGCCTGCTCTTCAAAGGTGAGGGAGCTGGGGAGTGATTCCTTTAAGGAGGTATTGCTATTTTCATTTTCAGATTTATTTATTTTATTTTTCCTTATGCCATCTAAATCCGAATAAACTTGTCAGTTTCTCAGAACCCCAGATTGGGAAGAATGCTTTTCCTTTGGTGTCACTAATCAGCCTCCCAAGGACGCTGCTATCAGTAGAAAGGGAGCTAACGGGAGAGGGTCCGACAGCGTGCGTCCTTGCAGGACCGCGAGCGTGTTAAACGAGAGGAAAAAATGCAACAAACTCTTTCCGTCAAACTGCTTAATTTTTAGGCTTCCCCGCACTTCAAAACGTGGGGCATAATTTCTGCAAATTAAATTACAGTTGGGAGCTGTTGTCGCTCTCATCAGCTCCGTGTAAATACCGTTGTCCACAGAATACATTGTCCCCTCTGAAATGCTGTCTGCTCCTGGAGAGCAGCCTCGCTCTGTCTCGTCTTGTGGCGGAGTCAGGGTGCTGCTGGATTTTGGAGCTTTTTTTATTTTATTACTTTTCATTTCATTCAGTTTTCTTTTTTTAGTGCATTTTACCTCTGACAGTTTTTAAAGGTAAGGCTCATTTTTTTGAGATTAAGAAGAAGGAGACAGTAAAAGGTACCGTATCTTTCTTCTTAATTGTTTGGCTTAAGTCTAAAACATCGGAAAAAACACCCTTTAAATGTTCTTAAAAGTAACATTCGCTTAATTAAAAAAGATAGTAATAGATTACTGTACCCTCTTTATGGACTTAACTGCAGGAAATCAGGCATCCTCTCTGTCTCCTCTGGAATAATCAGTTTCTTATCTAATATATATGAAATGTCCAAATACATCTACTTCATTTGCATCTTTAACTCAAGAACAATTGATCAAAAACTGGAAGCACTGCTACAGATCAGAGAATCTTTTAGTTTAAAGCCTTTAAGTCACCATTTATTTCCATCTAGTTAAGCTTAATTTCCTTTTATTGTGTTGTTCAAATGAAAATATACAATGCCATGCCTAATTGTGTTACTATTCACATTAATAACCTGTAACTTTACATAACAATGAGCAAGAAGCATCGAAAAGGCAGAAACAGATGCAATTATTTGTTACTAGCTAAGTTACTGTACGTGACCCAGGTGCTGTAGTACTATTTGCATGTGTTTCTCACCTTTGTTCACCCAGACACATGGGGATCTCAAGCTATTGCTGACTAATTGATAGTTGTAGTAACTGCTATAGGCTCCTTAGATTAGAAATGCATGCAGACGTGTGTCTTGATTCAAACATTAAGGAACACACACTCTCACTTACTTACATGGGCAGAAAGTCTTCATACTATTAGAGGTGTGTGATGGAGATAGCAGGACATAAAACAGAAGAGAGAGAGACACAGAGAGAGAGAGAGACAGAGACAGAGAGATGGCATGCAGCATATATACCCCTACAAATAGTTCTAAAATGCGTTTGCAAATGCAGAAGTCTTCAGAACCATCCAACAGTTCAGCACACCCTTTTTATCTCTTCTCTGCGGGACGTCTCCATCCAGATTACTCGAAAAAAGCGGAAAAGGTGAGAGCTCTGCCATCTTAGCTCTGAATTCATCTGATTTCCTTTTTTTTTTTTATATCCCCCCTCTCCCTTGTATTCCTCATGCCATTGTCCATTCTTATGATGGCAGCCGCCCTTGCTCTTGAATGCAAGTGTCACAGCGGGAGCAAAAAGGGTTCAGGGCTGCATTGTCAAAGCCATGGTTGCCTATTGTTTCTTAGCCTTTCACTGCTCTGCTTTTCCGAGCCTCTTTCCCTATCAGTGGCCCCTGTCAAGGGGAGGAGTAGGGAGAAAATTGCAAGAGTTAGTCGTCCTTTTTATTGCACACTGTTATGATAAACAGCCCAGCAATACATCCCACAAAATTAGGAATTATAACGACGGGACGGGGGAAAAATTCTTTGTAGGTTTGCGTTTGTCGCTGCCCTTATGTCAAAAGCTTGGTTTCTTAGGAAAGACTTTTGTATTGGTGTTTTGCCCAGCAAAAAATAGAGGCAGCTGCAAAGTGAACAGTGAGCTATTTAGCCACAAGGTAAAAATTTCCTGTTGCTATTTGGATACTGATGCTTTTCAATTTTAAGGGGTGGGGGGGGGGGGGGGGGAGGAAGCATGACCGAGAGCATTTCTCTAGCTGTCCATCCGTTCATCCATCCATCTATATTTTATGTTTTAAAGCAATTGAAAATGATTTTTAAAAAGGCCAGAGAGACTGTTTGCAAGTTGGTTTTATTTGAAAATATCTCAGTGTAAGACGAGGTTTGTGTTTCAGGTGATTAAATCTCGTACTGGGAAATAAAGGGCGAACGACTGTCCTGCTCGTGCCAGAAAGTGCTGCTTTGTCAGGTCATCTAAAAGTAAAATCTTGTCACAATTTCTTCCTTTCATGAGGAGGGGGGGAAATGTATCCAGGACTTTACTTGCCATTTAAGTATGCGTTTGATTGTCTTGTGTGAACAGGCCAGTGTTTCCAGCTCCAAACTTTAGGGAGGTTACAAAGTCGTGGCCTCAAAAGTTTTTCGCTTTACTCTGTTTGATATTAAATTGTTTAGAAAAAGAAAATATTTCTAAAATATGGCTTCCAAGAAGAGTACAAGCATATTTACATATTCAAATCGTAAATAACGCAGTAATTTCACTTTCGGTATTTTTTTGTCTCAAAAATCTAACACAGTAGAAGAGAAGCAAATGCTATTTAGTTTATGCTGTTAACTGGTTTTGTAAATACGAGCATCTTTTCAGTGCTTAAATTTCTGCTTATTCTCCTAACTAGAGTATATTTAGTAGTCTTGGGATTTCATTTTTAAAAGTGTGTTATTACATTACGTTGACAGAGCTGTTATATTAGCAGAAATTATAGAAGGAAAACCGTTCAGACCACTCAAATCTGTGTTCCTTGAGTCTGAATATCTAAGTCATTGCAAATGTCTGGTACTGTTTTATTCTGCCTAATAATACCAGGCAGAGTGCTTTCACAGATGTAAATACGGTCTAAGTCTTAGAGAAGCTTGCAGAGAAATGCTCGGTAAGCTGCTGAGCAGTTCGGCTCCTCTTTGGGTTGTGTTTCAGAATACCCCGTGTCCGAGCCTCCCAAATGAGGAATGATTGCTGTGAATTTACTTTGAAAGAAAGGGGAAAAGATACTGCACCTGAATTCACTTTTAACTCCCTGAATGCTGAACATACGAGTGATTTGAAGAAATTCTCTTAGTCCATCGTATAGCCAACTCGCCTTTTATTCTCTGTATTCGTCCTTTTCCACACGTGCATTGTCCTGCATCGCCAAGTTCTAGGTCAAGTATGTGTCTGTTTGGAATATCTGTAGAATTGAAACTTTTTGAAGAAATGATGAAAGCACTCTGGCCTTGTTTTAAATCAAGCTCTGAAAGCGGCTGAGGCCACCCTGAGAGCACAATGTTTAATTTCCATTTGACATCTGCCTTATATTTGCCACCGTAGACCGGTGTCTGTGTGGAAGGAGCTCTTACCGTTGATAAAAGTTTGGTATCTCTTTTGTCAGAGGTTGTCATTTCTGTTCTCTCAATCTGGACTGTCATTTTGTAAAATCTTTTGTCACTGGAGCTGAATGGAAAACCTGGAGCGTGCGAGAGATTAAAGATACGGGGAGGAGGATTCAGATGTGTAGAGCAATTCTGGTCGCTTGCCTCTTTGAGACAGATGGTGCCTAATCCCGACTTTCCTTACTCCAGTGTAAATACCGACCTGTCCCGCTGAAACCTCTGCTGAATACTGATGCAGCAGCAGAATCAGGCCTGGCTCATTTCTTTGCTTTTTGAGGCTGTGGGCTTCTCTTATGCAAAGCTCTCCTTTTACACTTCTGCTGGTAGATGCCCACCGAGTGATGTGATGCTGACCATAAACACACAGGTGTAAAGCCTGAACTTCAGTCTTTACTCCACACTCACACTTGTGGAAGCGAGATCAGAGTCTGACCTTCCTTGTCTAGCAACAAATACTTGAATTAGTTGATTTTTTTTTCTTTAGTTAGGTCTGGGTAGGGAAATACTGTCCTGTGCAAAGAACTGGGGTGGAATTTTGAGTGTCTGGACTTTCCAGAGTGTCAGTGGAAACTGTTGATATTTGAGATGTTAGATCTACCTGGGAGTAAAAGTAAGTTTATCCAGAGCAAAAGCAGCAACATTTGGCCCCACAAAAAAAAAAAAAAAAAGTGATTCGGGAGAAGTGTCTGGAGGACTGATACAGCCTTGGGGTGAAGGCTGAGAGACCTGTTTTGGGTTGAGGAGGAAAAGCTTGGCTATGTACTTAACTTTTAAAATGAATTTTATCTCCTTATTTATCAAGGTGACTTGTGTTTGTACTGCTTTTAATATAAAAAAAGGGTGTCTTTTTATTTTTGTCACAGGCCCATTCTATAATCTGATGTTGAAATGTTCTGTGGGCAGAGCATCAGCTCAAGACCCAGGCACCTTTTAACTTTTCCATGGGGGATTTGAATGTGAGTGAAACACAATCCTTATAGTTCTGCTCTACATAGAAATATTTTTTTTCCTATAGGAGTGCCTTGATGACTTCAGTGGGAATTCCTCGTAAACAAGAAGGGGAAAGGATCATCTGGAATCTTCTGAAGGCAGGAGTCAGGGCCAGAAGTCCCCTGAAAGACCTACGCGAGAAGAGAATCTCACCCGCTGCCTTGTCTCCAGAGACCCTGTCCTACACTGAGGTTCAGGTAAGGCTCAGGTTCCTACACTGAGGTTCAAGCTCCTCTCTGGTTGGACCTTCACTTAGGGGGTCCTTAGAAGTGCTTGCTCTTCTCACCCACATGCATTTTGTCAGTGAAATTTGGTAATGAATCGGGGCAGTTCTCGTACTCTGATGTGTTTGGTCACACATGGCCACAGCCCTGTGTGGCATTATGTGTTCAAGGGTATGGCAGGTTTATGTAGTCCAAACTGCCAGGAGAGCTGCCCTTGAGTAGTCATATCAGGAATAGCTGAACCACTGGATTACTAACCTTGTGCTAATTCCAAATCCATGTCCTGTTACCACCCGAGACGTATGTAGATAGAGCAATACCACTTCAATTCACTGATTAGAAAACCCACTGCACTTGCCAGCCTTTTGAGTTGTACAAGTCATTGCCATGAATTTTATGTTCCATTCTATCTTCAGGTAGACTTTGCATGTCATGGGCAGCATCTTCCTTAGGGAATGTCACAGTTTTCAATAAACTGGATTGTACTATTAGGTATTATTCAGTAGGAGCACTGTGATTTCAGTTTAGTAGGTAGAAAAATGGGATGGTTACACCCTATTGAAGGGGGAAGCTTCTAAAAAAGGACATGGAAGAACACTCTAACTTCCATTGGGAAAAGCCCGCTTGGAGGGACTCGTTTAGCCATGGAAAGCTGGGAGAGAAGCGTGGAGTGAAATCCTAGCCAATTATTCTACTAATGGGTAAGATTATGTTGGTTTCCAGTAAATCAGTTCAAATCTGTGGTTAACTATGTCTGTTGAAACAATTCTGAATACAGAGAGCGTAAGGGGACAGACCCTCATCAGGAGAAAACTGCCACAGTGTCCAATACCGGTTGGAGATCTGCTTCAACTGCAGGATGCAAGGCAGGTTGAGGTTCCTGTGTAAAACAGTCAGGGCCTCTGTCCTGCTTGCTCTGGTCTTCCCTGGGGTTGAGAGTTTTGTACTGGCAGATTTCGTTCTTCCTTATTCAAAACATGTGATGTGGTTTAACAAAAACAGGACTTTGAAAGCCGTTAGTCCGTTAGCACAAGAGAAATCTTTCATGTGACAATATTGGCAAGACAGGGAGAAGAGTTTTTTAATAATTGTTGCTTTCATTCTAACTCAGGGCAATTACTATATCTTGATGTTGTGTCAGAAGTGCCTCATATGTTCAAATATTTGTCTTAATTCAGATTTCCAAACATCATTTCAGTTTTGCAGGATATCACTTTGCCACAAGGTTATTTCAAAAGGAAAATTGTTTGTGGTATAGCTTCAATTTTATTTATATGCTTGAAATCTAGTCAACTGCTTACTCCCTCCATGGTGTGGAATTCCCACTTCTATTTACGTGAATAGATTTTTCTGAACTAAGGTAGTCATTGTGGAAATATTATGCCTGTGCTGAAAATCACGGACATTTATTTTGTTTCTTTGCATTGACTTTGACAAGATGGAGGACTTAGTCTGGGTGTGAGTTTTAGGTTTAAAAAGGGCAATGCACAGATTGTGCTTCTACCTGCCACTTGTTCCTTTGTTTTTTCAACATTTTTTGCCTATGGTTTGAGAAGGGACTGAGAAGGGACTGAAGTCTAATGGAAGATGCTTGTCACCTTATAGGTCCTGGTCTATTTCTTCTGTTGCTACAGAATGTGCAGCCATCTCTGGAAGGTTCAGAGACCTGTTCAAGCTCTTATCAGAGCAAAAATAAAACTCTGTAGTTTTCCTGTCCTTCACAAGTTTTCATTGTCTTGTGTAGCATTAGACCTGCATTAGATGGCCGATGGATAAGGGAATGAGATTTAGAGACTACATAACATGCTGTGTAGGGAGAAGATGTGATCAGCTGAGAGGACACTGGACACAAATGCAGTCTGGCTCCAAGTATCTAAGAAATGGGCCAGTATTAAGTTTAAATACTGAGAGTGCAATAAGTCAGTTGCAAGTCAGGTTGTTTCTACAGAGTTTACTTCAGGCTTTTTTTCTGCTTGTATCTTCCTCCATTCGGCTGATGATACCTGCCCATATATCCATCTCTGGTTCATAGTCCTGCTTATAGTGCATGGGAAATGCTCCCAGTCTTTCCCAAGTCATCACCTTTTCAACATGAAATTCCCCCCTAAAACCTCACTTCTTCAGTATTGACCACAAAAAATATTTTTTTCCTAATGTATCTGCATGTTTTGCAAGGCTCTAGATAGATTAGCTGGAAGTGGGCATATATCTAAACAACCTGCAACGGTATTTTCACTGTAAAAGTGGTTCTTCCCTCGTTCCCTCAACTTTCTTGTTTTGCTTGGTTTGTTGAGAAATAAGCCGATAAACTGCTTGAGTTAGGACATCGTGTCAAGCGATTTCATTTACTCTTGTTACACATTTTGAATTCTGTATAAATAATGGGTGAGTGGTAAAAGGAAAAAAAAAATCAAGTACAAGCTGCGGCTCAGAAAAATGCCCAGCTGTCATTAAAATTCAGCAACACTCAGTGAGCAATGGAAATCAAACAGTGCTGATGATTACCAGAGGAGGATTCTGTCTCGCTGTAAACAAGAAGGTGCATGAAGAGCTGTGTAAAGTCCTGAGTAACTTGGCTCGATCTCAAAGCCGACCATGCGTTGAGCAGGAGGTTGGGCTAGAGACCTCCTGAGGTCCCATCTGACCTGACCTATCCCATGAGGGATACAGGCGGCCTGTTGCTGGGAAATGGTGAGCATCCAAAGCTGGTAAGTCAGGGTAGTGGAAGGAGCAGGTTTCTGAAATGTGGCCTCTTAAAGAAGCAAGGACTATTTCCTCGTGTGCACTGAACGTGGATGTCTTCCACGTTCCCTGGTGTCATGTTACTGCTGTGCATGCTGATAGGGAAATCCCCCAGAACTGGCCTGGTCTCTGGTTTGAGACACCGATCCTAATACTTGCCAACTGCTGATGTGTGCTGGCATTGGGTCTGGACGGAGGATCCTCCCCAGCCATACCGACTGTGGGGAGGCCAAGTTGTGGAGGCTGCCCTTCGTTAGGCTCCGGGTTGGTGGTTGTGGTAGGTGGGTGACCAGGTGGTGCAATCGTGGGCTCTGTTCTGGGAGACAAGAGCTGTGGAGATATGTCAAGGCCAAGCCAACAAGGTCAGGGAACCTTGGGTGGGGTAATATGCCAGATGAATTTAATATTTTATTCTTTGGACAAAATTCTCATATCTGAAGGTTCTGAAACCTGCCTTGCGTGCAAATGTCACACTGCCCCTATCTGCTTATTTGATGAATATACATTTTTCTATTTATATATTTTGTATTTTATTAGGATTCTTTTTAGTTCTACACCTGTTCCCTGTTTGAATGATCAGGCAACATATTAACATCTGGTAAAACAAACAGTGTACCAAACATTAAATATGTTAGGATCTATCACAAATCCTATAGGACAAGATGTAGGTTCGTGGCTCCTCAAAAAAGTTACTTCTATCTTGCTCTTACATGATTTATTTTAGCCATACCTACTAAATTCCCAATAGCTGGAGCTGCAGAAGCTGCTTTCTGCCCGTACATCAGTGGCTGGTAGTACAACCACTTCCTTTCCATACAAAGTAGTGGCACTCCCATGCTGGTAGTCTCCATCGTGCTCCACATGACAAACCTGGTGATGGGGAGGAGGAAGGGGGTCACAGGAAGACTGGATGTGTCAGGTTGACTTTTTATTTTTGAGTTGTGATGGGCCCTATAACTCACATGGCTCAGTCTCTCGTTCACGATTGGCCTGTGCTTGTGGAGCAAAGCTTCTGGATTTAGCTTTCTGGGAGAATTCACCTGTATAAATCTGGCATTTATGATGAAAAGATGGGCTTTAGGAAATAGGTCTGGATCATGAAACGTTTCTGCATTGTAATAGCTGCACTTATACACAGTTGTACCTTTTTTTTTTAACACCTGAAGAAAGTGTCTGAAAGGAGGAATGAGGAAACGATTTACCAGTTTTTAGCAGTGGATTTGTTATCAGAGAGTGATAAAGACTAATGCCTTCATTTGAAGCAAAAAATCATCAGGAGTTTTTCAATAATACCTTTTTATATTAAAATCTATAGGAAGTTTATGTGCTAATTCCTGGGATGGATTTTCTGTTATGTCTTACAAAGAAAGGGAGAAATAATTCAGTTTTGGTAATCTTTTACTTTAAATAAAAAAGCAAACATTTACATCTCACTTCACCCATTTTAAGGTGGTAACAGAGCTTTGTATACTTTCCAGGATGGAGGTGACTGTTGTAGGTAAAGTGGGTAAAATTTTATAAAAGGAGGATTTGAATGGGGAGAGAGAGAACTGAAGAAATGCCAGCATTGGTTCAAAGGCAGAAATTAATCCGGTATATAGTTTAATTCACTAGTTCATCAAGTCATGCTGTGAGTGTTCATCAATTAAATATGCATGTAAAGCTAACACATCACGTAGTGCATACCCTCTGCCCTGAGTGCTCATGAGTGAGTTTTAATGTTTATGTTGGTTATGTATTGGTTGTAAGGTTGTATATTGGCCTGATAGTTTCAGTCATTAAGACAATGTGTCTGCTTTGAGGGCTCACATCCTTGGTTTGGAAGCCTTCTTCCAGAAGGAGCTAGCAAAATCTAAACCTTGGTAAGTGATCTTTTGGGCCATCTGCTGCTTACTTGTTCAAAAAGCTGCATTCATGAGTGGATCAGACAGGGGACTCGGTGACAAACCCTCATTGTTCTGAGGTTTAAAATAAACTTGTTGTGGCTAAAGATGACAGTGTTAGTTTCCCAGAATGCGTGTTGTCATTTCAGTGCAGTATGCTTTATCAACTGAGCTGTGATTAATTGCAGCAGGGCTGCTTATAACTTGAAACAGACATGAAATGCGAATCTTTCCCTTAATGTACAGATCATATGGGGGCAGGCTATGCGCACAACTAGTCTGTAATCCTACAGAAGATATTTCCGCATGCGTGTGGCTGTGCTCATGTGAATGGTCCAGCTTGAAGCTGCTGAAATTACACGAGTCGAGCTCTGTAAACACGTGTTTGTGTAACCCACTGGTATGTGTCTGATGTATGACCCGATTTACTGGCAACTTAGTAAGTGCTGCTGACCTGTGTCTTGCCCTTTCACGCACTTAAGCAGGCACACAGAAATCCTAGTCTGGCTGGCCTGTTGATCAGCCAGTCTCCCCCGGGACCAGATTTTCTGCCTCATGAACTGGATCTGGCCCCTGAACTCACCAGCTGGCTCTTCCACTCGGTGGGTATCTGTAGTGTACAGAGAACAAATGGCAGACAGGTCAGTTCGGATACTTGAGGCAGGACTGGCCTGGCTGATGCAGAGGCTAATTATGCCAGGTTAATGTGGCTTTATATTTTTGGGGAGCTGTGCCGGTATATAGGCATAATAGGTCTTTTGGAGTTAGCTCAGATATGTGACACGGTGCTGCTAGTGGAGACTTACCTGAATTCCCCTATCTCTAGGTTATGCTATAATTATTTGTGTGTTCTGTCCAACGTTAGAATCATCACAGTTAGTAGAAGGTCAGCTGTGATGCCCCAAGCCAGTCCCCACTGTTCAGAGAAGGGTACAGTGTGTTGGTCAGTGTGTATCGTGCGTCCCTTGAGTGCCCAAATCTCAAAGGAACCGGGTCTGTGTTGGCTCTCAGTCTTTGACCCCCCAGACCAGGCTGTACAGAATTGGTGGTTTGCCTTTGGAAGTCCTAACTGCAGTCCCAGGACAGCTGGACGAGGTAGTTATGACAACTACCAAGCTAAAAACTCCTGGGCTGCACATTTGTAGATAAAAAGCTTATGAACTATGAATATATTTTCATTTCTGTGACATTACAGGCTGACTGTAAGAAGAAGAGAGGTGACTCCAGATATTTTCATGAGCTAATCCACCATAAAGATGGGCATTGACTGATGCTACCTGATTTTACTACAAGAGAAATAGAAATAGTAAACCTGTTTCTCATCTCTCACTGCTTTGTTTCTCATTGTAACATCATTTCAATTCTGTGGCATTCTCCATTATGGGGTATAAAAAAAAGGATTAGATTGGTTGCAAAGGAATATATGGTATTATGGAAAGTGGATCACAGTGGCACCCCACCTCCCCGTCCAAATTCTATGAATGTTGTAGAGAACTGGAATATAATGAGAATCAAAGAGAGTGGAGATAATTGTACAAACTGGTATTTGTCTAAAACAGTAAGCTTAAAATTTCTGCTATTTCAACAAGCAAGAGTTTTATAATTGCATTCTTCACTGTGCTGTTACCGAGTCCTTCGCCTAAAAGGCAGTTCAGATTTTGCTCTTCGGTTTACATGGCTATGCTTGCCACAAGAGCTGTTGAACAAAACATAAGATGCTCAAGTTATGAAATCACCCAAAGTTACGAGTGTGATCTTGGAGTCTGCGGGACAGGTTTCAGTGCAGTCCAGAGTTTAGTGTGTTTGTTGGGAAATGATTCTGGCTTTAATAAAAGATCAACTGACACTGGCAAGAAGTGCAAACTAAATATAAGGAAAGGGAAAGTTACGTCAAGATCTTTGTAAGGTGCAATTTGCAAAGCCATGGTGTTTTGATGGGATTGCACAGTTTGTGGCAAAAAAATCAGCCCCATTACACAATAAGAGTGATTGGGCTGGATCCTCACCCAGCATGGGTGGTGAGGTCATGGCTGAACTCTGCTGGCAATCTGGTTTGTGGGGTGATTGAGGGAAATGACTCTGCTTCTATACGTGTCACTGCTGCTGGGCTGCTCTGGATAAAATAACAGCCGATGGGATTTAGAATCTTTTACACCAGTCAAACCTTGGTCAAATCTGGTGTGCCTAGTAACAGGCAATACTTCAGGAAAAAAATAAAATAAAATCCTTCTTCAAGAGTCTTAATTGAGGGGGGTTCCCTTCCTGGAAGCTGATTCAACAGCCAGCAGGCTGGTAGGAGGCTTTCAGGGAACTCCGATGGACTTTGGATCAAGCTTTTTTTCATGTGTGGATTATCCTGTATTTACAGTGGGGTTTTCTCCCCTCTAAACGAGAAGCTGCTGGCTGAAATCAGCCACCAAATGGCACGGTAGATAGACAAAAGTGAGTTCACTGTGATAATCTCGTTATTTTAAAACCCGCCGGACTCTTTGGACTAGTTCTCCGTGAACTGATGCTGCATTTTGCATCACTGTTAGTCAGGGAGCCTACTCCTGCTATGTCAGGGAAGTCATTGCCAGGTCAGCACCATTCATTAGCTTCTGCGTTTTCCTAGAGAGCTGAGCCACACTGCAGTTTAGTCCTCCAGACTATTCACAGGAAGAGATACAGGAATTCCTCAGCCTGCTCCCTGGGCTGGTCTGGTCCAGGCAGGAGGTGGCTAATTCACTTAGCACTTAACTGAAATTACGAAGGACTTTCTGATTTTGTTGTCAGAATAATCTCACTACAGATAATCCCCTGAGCTCAGAGATGGTGCTGGTTTGAGCAAAAGCCTGTGAGTACCATCCCTTCCTCCCCCTGTACAACGTCTTCTAGTGCTCTCCTGGTCCCCTTTGGCTCAGTAGTTTCCATGTTCTTCAGAATTAAGGACTAGACACAGTCCTTTATTTCCCTGTTACAGTAGCACTGGAGACAGATTAGAGCAGCCTCTTGAAAAGTCAGAGATGGAGGAGGAGCCCAAAAGCAGAATTTGCTCTTCATCAGCTTGCATCTCTTCTTTTTCTCTGATAAGCAGGACTTTAACTATAGCCATAACAGGAGATATGAACGCAACATTCATAATATGATTTATATTCTCATTATATTCCATATTAAAAAATGAGGATTTTGACAAAAGGCCTTAACTAATAGGTAATTATGCTATCTTGCAATCATCTTATAGTTTTAAATAGGATGCAAATGTACTCGTTATTCCTTTTCCATGATGTCAGTCTTGGTCCAGGACCTTTGCTCTCATTCCCAGGGCTCTGGGAGTAGAGATCTGGGTGTGGTAGCGCTGCAGTGGCTTTTCTCTGGGGCCATAGGCGAATCCCTGGAAGCAGCATTTTGCAAAAGAGGTTTAGGAACCTCCTTTGTTCTTAAAAAATAACATATGCTTTAGCTAAGAAGCTGGTTTTAATTACTGGAAGCTAATTCCCATTACTTTCAAAGACTTATTCTTTGTTGGTACTGAGTTTAGTAAGTTAACACTCATCCTTGCTTGTTACCTTCTGCATGTGTCCTAACAGACATCTTACGGGACTCCTGCTGGACCCAGTGACCGCTGCAGAGCATCCCGGAGGGGTGCTTTGAATTTTTTCCAACAACAACGACAAAAGTGGAGATTTTAAGGACAAAAAGTCACAAAAATTCCCCTGCACAATGCCTGGGAGGAGGGAAGGACCCCATGTGCCACTGGGACTGCTCGCTTTGCCTTGCTGGCCAGGTACCTCCAGCTGCAGGAGGTGGGAGGGACTGGGTGCAGGACTCCTGGAATAATATTTCCTCTGCTCAAAGGGCAGACAGACAGGGAGTAGATACTCAGTCTGATACGTGTCCAGGTCGTGTCTATTTGCACATATTAACCGGCTGTATTTGCTATGGTTGTTATTTTAGGTTGGTGCTGTCTTTATATATATAAAATGGTCATTTATAGCTAAATGGGAGGCACAACAGTATCTGTGGGAATGAGCAGATCCTGGATCCTGCCGAGTGATAGCAGCCTAACCATTTGTAGCCCTGACTCCTGCCACATGAAGTGCTCTTACCAGCACTCCTGCGCGTCTCACCCTTATTATATAGTGTATTAGTGGTGGTGGAATTGGGCCCACAATATTATGTCACAAAATAGAAAACACCCGACCCTGCACCAGCTGTAATAGCATAATAGGATAAGTGCGAGGGAGAAACAGCAGGACATAATAGGTACTCAGCTGCTTCAGAGATGGGGCATGTATATTTACCTAGACAGAAGAAAGCTGGAAAACTAGGGCAACATAAGAACAGAGTGACAGTGTAAGTGCTGCAGGAGGTGGTTGTGGGGGAATTGAAAATGCTGCAATATGGGATGTTATATAATAAATAATAACAATAATATCCCTGCTTCGTCCTGTTTGTCCTGAAATGCTTCACCCAGCTGCTTTACAGGGCTCAGAGTAGCGCTGGGGCCTCTTTGGTATTAGCCTTCCTAATTTCTTCCCTCCTCCTGCTGTATAAAAGCCTCTAAGCAGCATTTTGTGCTTTATGTCTGGAGTGCAGAGAGGCATTCATCCGCCTTCCTCTACCTGCAAGTCCCGAATTTCAGTTGCTCCTGGGACAGAGGAATGTGTGTGAATGATCGAGGCCAGCAATGCTTTGTGATATTTGAGAGTGGATGATGGGGAAAGGGGAAAGCAAAGGGGGTAAATCTCAATGCTTCCTGCCTTTTCCTCTCGACAGCAGCACTCCATCGCCCGCCCGCTGCCTCCCGCAGGAGGCTGCTGGCTGCAGGTTGTGGAAATCTGCTCTCTGTCGTCGGCTGCTCGGCTGGTAGCAGGCCTGTGCGTGGGGCTGTATGCTCCTTCAGGCCAAGACGTGACTTTCTGGCACGCTGTCACATAGTTAGGACGGATTTTCTGTGCCGTGCTTTGATGTGCACTCCTCTTTGCTCGTGGCTTTGCCGCTTATCTAAGTTAGCAATTTTACTTTTTGCTTCTTTGCTGACTTGGCCCGAGATCCTGCTATTTAAGTGGTGAGTCATTTTGACTTCCATAAAAATTTGCATCCTGTTCCCAGTGGCACTTAGGGACAGGTTAAATGAACCATTTAGACGATTGTGAGATGCCAGAGACAGCGATAACGTGTGCTGGGCTGTTGTTTTGTTACTCTTTGATTCAGATTATTTCTGTTCAGTTACTTTCTTAGATGTGGATTGCTGCTTTCTGCCCTGCCTCCCTTTCCTGTATTTCTGGGTTTGATTTGGTTAGGGTTCATTGGTGTATTTTGGATTGTGGTTTTCCCTACTGGGCTGTGCCATCTAACCTCCTACCCTCTCGCTCTGCTGGAGCCCAGAAAGTTTCTGGGAGCGATACTAGGCTCAAGTAGACTTACTTGTATTGTCTTAGTGGAATTTATAAAGGAAACGAACAATAAAATTCACATTATAGTTCCAGGAACAGTTGAACATGTCCAGAAAGATGCACATTACAGGCTTCAGTGACAGAAAAAGAGCTGTTAAAAATAGAAACCGAAACTTTTAAATACGTTGTTCTTTGTCATTTTTTCATCTGTATCAAAGTTTTTTGGAAGGAAAGTCTGGTTAAAAAGATCCAAAAATATGAAAATTAATAATTTTTAGAATTTTTAGAATGTTTCCAAGGGATATGTAATTGTTCCACAGCTTTGCGAGACTTAGTAAGGGAAAATCAATGTTAATTTTTTTCAATATATAGAAGTGGACTCATTGTGCTGAATTAAATGTGGTTGGAGAAGTTTCTACTGAGTGAGGACTGAGCTTCCTTCCCTGAGGGATACGATCTGAGCTTGAATCTAGAGGAAGGAAGGGATATTTGTTCTTGGCCTTAGCTCTGAGGCCATTAGTTGGGATACCTCCTGCCAATTCAGCATGTGAGTTTGAACCAAGTGATCCATGTGCAATGACGATGCAGCATCACCTGTGTGCCAAGCCTGCCATGGGAAAAGGACCTGTTGGAATCTTGGCTAGGGTAGGTTTGCTACTTTCTGGAGTTGTAGTTAACTTTGAGTAAAGGATTTGTTAAGAATTGGGTTAAACCATACAATAATTCTCACGGAAATGTAGGTTCTGCCTGCCCTATATTACCATGACACCAGGGTGTGTCCTAGTTCTGAGCGTTACCCTCTCGGCATCCCACATGGAATGCAGTTCCTGTCCTGCAAATGGGAAACTGAGGCACAGAGGGGCCGAGTGACCTGACCCAAAGCTAGGCAGAGTTTTAGGGACTTGAATGGGGACTCTTTCAAAGTTTAGGCTCAGACCTTCCCCATGGCACAGTTGTGTCTGCTTTCGGCATCCGTATAGCCAGCTGCTTTGGGTGGGCATGTATTTCTTGTATGCATCTGTGTGATGTGCACGTACCAAAGCACAGACAGCATTTAGGAGCTGGAATGTAGTTTGATGGTGAGGGGGTGGTTTGGAAGCGGGGTTTGTTATTAAACAGCCTCTTTGCGTGGGTAACACGTGTCTCTCTAAAAAGCCGGTGCCTCCCGTTTTAGGCCTCTAAAAAAAGACAGATAACAAACATCCCCATTCAGACATTTTACTGTGGCGATGGGAACCTCAGACCCCCAGTGCCTCCGTGTCACAAGGACTGCAATCAGATTTCAGCCTGCCGTGTGCGCAGCGCAGGGCCCGTTTTAACTGCATTTGCGCTGATTTGCTTCAAGTAGAAGACACCGGGTTATTTAGCATTATTGATTCCTCTTGACTTATTGGGCGCATTAGTTGCCGTTGACCCTGGCATCTTGCTGGAGCAGACTGGCGCGCCATGTGACACCGCCTGGCTTTGTCCTTGCTCTGAGTCAATTCCTGGTTTGCTCAGCAGATGTCTTTTGTTCTTGACAAAGATTGCTCATCCGATTGTTCGGGGGTTAGCGGGTGTGCCCCCTCCGGTCCCCGGTCCCCCTGCCCGTGCTGCGGCTGCTGGGAGCCAGCGGGAGCCCCCCTCGCCTCGGCTTTCTCCCCCTGCTCCCCAGGGCTCTGCCTGGATGATTTCTGAAACTGGCTTCTTGTGAAAGTAAGACAGTGAAAATAGGTTTGGGTAGGGTTTTTTGGGGGGAAGCACCTGGGCTTCACCTTGAATGAATCAGCATCCATCCCTCCTTGGTTCTCATTTGCATCAGCACAGAACCTGGCCCGCGATGCCTAAAGAGCTGCATTGCCCTGCTAGAAGAGGTGGGGAAGGAGTTAAGGACTATGACAGGGATTTGCAAGGAGCCTACAGGATCTGGGGGCCTGATCCACTCCTCTCTTATGCCAGGGTCCCCTAGATGAAGCGTTCCTGCTCTTCAAATCAAAAAGGGTACTTTCCTGTAAACCAATATGAAAACCCTCTCCGTCAGTACAACTGCGATTCCTCGGGTGCCTTTAGGACA
The DNA here is from genome assembly GCF_013377495.2 of Cygnus atratus. Taxonomy (NCBI): domain Eukaryota; kingdom Metazoa; phylum Chordata; class Aves; order Anseriformes; family Anatidae; genus Cygnus; species Cygnus atratus. The sequence goes on from NC_066383.1 coordinate 4,119,017, forward strand.
TGGGAGTACCTTGAAGCTCATGAACCTGCAGCCTGGAGGAGGAAAAGCTGACAAATTCTTTGTTGCTGGTGGCTTCTCACAGAGTCTCAGGGTTTTCCTCGGGTAGCAGCTGCTTGTGGGCTACGAGAGGTCTGGGCCAGCCCAGGGACAGGGCTCTGCCCCACTTCAGGGAGTACTGCTAACGTTTCTGCTCAGTGCCTTTCATGTGCTGAATTGCTTTTCTCTCCAAGAGATGAAGAAAAAGATCAATGTCTGATTTCTGCCTCAGCTTACTGTAGCCAGGCCCTGCTTCTCAGCATTGTGCTTCTTCCTTGCAGCTTTGTGCACGGCACCTGAAGCAGGTCCATAAAGCTGCTCAGAGGCCCGTTATTTTTCATAACCATTCCTTTTTCTTCCGTTATTACTTTGTCTCGGGAACTAAACATTTCTAATTTTATTGAATTTAGCACGCTTTAATTTAAGACCACTCTATTTCGACTGACCCCACAATAAATTGCGATGTTATCACCTTACCCCACTGACTGCAGCTTTGTTCCCGTGGCACAGGGACTCCTGGAAAAGAGGGCTTTTTTCTTACTGGTTCTGCCAGCGGGAGTTAGAAGGGGAAAGGGCAAGATTAAATTTATATATATAAAAAATCTGTTAAAGGAAAACTGATTCTGGTGGTAAACTCACCTCTTGGTCAGTCCTGTATGTGATCCCCCTCTTCTGGTAGCCGGCGGAATTGGCCACGGAGGGAAGTGTTGCAGGCTAGCGCAGACAATGGGACTTTGGCAAAGCTGCTTGCAGTGGTATCCTTTTCATCATCCTGCTGAAAGACCTTTTTGGCATCATACAGCAGGCTGTAATTGTGCTGGGTATCAGATTGGCCCCCATAACCTGTTTGCTGTTGTAAATTTGCAGCTGTGCAAGGGAGCCCCGCTGGAGCAGCGTGCGGCCGGGTGCAGCTCAGCTCTGCTCGGTGGGGCTCTGTTTTTGGTGTGTCTTGCAGGGCTGACAGTGAGGGAGACTGGTTCTCCCCTGTCTGGCACCTGGCGGTGGCGGCATTTGTGCCTACGAGAAGTTGAGGCGTGAAACGCCGCCATTCTGCTTCCGTGGTGCTTCGAGTCTTGTTTGTCTAGGTAAAAATCAGAGCATCCTTCGGAGGGTCGTGCAAAGCACCACCAGCCAGCAGGCAAAAAGAATGCAGATCAGGTGCCTGACCCGTCTGGCGTGGCTGGTGTCATTAGCTAACAGCAAATCCATCACGGTACGTGGAGGGGAGAAGACGAAATGGGAGCTGAGGATTGAAACTTCTGGGCTGGGAGTACTGCAGTGTTTTTCTGGGTGTAGGTACAGAGATTTTGTTTGGCTCAAAGCAGAGGTAGAGGCAAGCAGCCAACGTTATATCCATATCTGAGCTTCATCTTCCAGAAACTGAATCTAATCATAAAGGTCATTGAGCTAAAGACATGTTCCTGACTAATTGTCTAATATCTGCCATCTTGCTCTGTCATATTCCTCTTTCTTTTGCAGCAGTAATCACATTGGAGTTCATAACCTCTACCCAGACGTTTTAAAGGAGGCAGGAAAATATTCTGGGGAAGGTATTGAATTACAAACTGGCTTTAAATTGAGAGGGAGCTGAAGGCGAAGAGAGAGCTTGTAATGCCCCCCAGCTTAAGGCAGCAGCATTCCCTTACTGCCATCCATCCTTGCCAGGGAGAGCGATGAGGTGAACAGTTTTCTCTCCCTTTTCCTTCCTCCTGGGCTCCCTTCACTGCAATTTCTGGCTGCATGTGGCCAAAGGGCTTGAACATGGACATGAGACCCACTGTAGTGTACAAGAGGAGCTGGAGAATCTTCCTGGAGCTCAGATTCTCCTGGAATAGGAAAATATCCTCGTTTCCTAGGGCCTCTCCCATCCTGACCCTGAAACAGAGCCCTGCCATGGAAGAAGGTTTCTTCTGGCCCCTGCTGCACGTGGAAGTGTCAGACACGTTAGTTTCACGGATCTGTCAGCTGGGGGAGGTGTGTGTTGTCCTTACTGGAGTGGGAGCGAATTCCTGGGGGGGCGTCAATGCCAAAGCATCCAGACCATGGCAAGGTGACTTTGTGCTGTGTCCAAGAGTCCTCTTGGCCTTGGGTAGAGGGAGGTGACGAGGGGATATGGGTTAAGTGGTTTGGGCTCGGGGTCTCGGTTTTGTTGCTGGCGATGCTGTGGGTTTTATGTCCCCTCACCTCCCTGTTCCTCTGCATTTCCTCTCGCGGTGCCTCGCAATCTAAATATCGAAGTCCGTGTGGCGTAACGGGGCCTCCGTGCCAAACAGCGCCCCTGGGAAATGCCACAGTGCCAGTAACACCGGGGTGACCCTCCAGATCGAACCTGCTGGGCTTAAATCAGGTGCCCTCTTCCCTCCTGGGGGAGCACCGCGGAAAGGGCCGAGGGCTGCAAACTGCAGGGGGACTGCAGGGGTTGCCTGACTGAAACCCTGGGCTTTGCCGTAATGGATCCATCTCCCTTCCTGCTAGAAAGTTTCCGAAGAGTAATAAATTCACTCTAGGTCTGCGCTGAATGCAAAATTGATCAGACTGCAGGAGCCACGGGGAATCAATTCAGGGTGTGTGTGTGTGTGCCGGCGCGTGCGCTGTCGGCAGCACAGCCCGTGTGCGCTGCATGCACATTCGCTCCCTTTCTCTGCCTCCTTCTGCACCGGCCTGCGGATGCCACAGAAAATTGATTTTTTTTTTTTTTTTTTTTTTTTTTTTATGAAATAAAGGTGAACCATGGCATTAGGCAATTGTGAGCCATCTGTCTTGTCAGGACGCTTGTCGGAGGGAAAGCGCACAGGGTGGTTACACAGAATTATTCATTAAGGAAGAGCCACGTAGGTTTCAGCCAGAAACACATCCTTCTGTGAGAGGGAATTATTCTTTTTTTTTTTTTTTTTTTCCCACAAAAGCCCTCAGTAAGCACAGGTTCTCTCCCCTTTGCAGAAAAGCCAGCACAAACAGAAGCTCCAGCTGCACGGGAGTTTTCTTGCCTTGCCACCCAGGAGTCAGATCCTGCCAAGGTGCTGAATCAGTCCTGAGGAAGCTGAGCACCTGCAGCATCCCCCGTGCACAGGGAGAATTGCAGCATCCTAGGAACACTGGGATGAACTGAGATATATCTTTTAAAAGGAACTGATCCAGTAATGTAGTGAACAAAGCAAGGCAAGGGATGCTGAGCTGTGATGATGCTGAGCCACTTTCAGGGGGTTCCCAAGGAGGCTGGCAGCCGGGTGGGTTCCTTACCTTGGGAAGGGGTTGGGGACATGAGGGCATCCAGAAAAGTAGGGGCAGAGCGAAGGTGGGTCTGGTAACCTCAGCAGCATGTTTGTGTGCTCTTCAGCACTCTGCTATTTCTGTTCCTTTTTGATTTTAACCTGACTCCGTTGTTGGTTTTTGGTTTTCTTTTCATACGTTTTGCTGCAATCTACAGCCAGGTTCTCAGCTGTTGCCACAGCAAAGGGCATTTCAGGATTGCTCCGTGTACACAAACTGCTGTAAAGCAAAAAGAAAGAGATTGCATTATGCTCCTCCTTCGTTTCATGAATATTCACCATACTCAGAAGAAATCACAAAGTTTATGGGAGAGATTCGACTCCCAGCCTGCAAACTGTGCTCTCTGGCTATCCGGGAGGCAGGCTGCATCTTCCTTTTATTATTTCAATATTGTATCATGCTGAAGAGCCTCTGTTTTCAGATCATGTCAGAGATTACAAAGCCCCGCAACCCTCTTCTGTCCCCGAAGAATCAATCAACCTAAACTAATACTTTAATGACTCCTTTTCCTACCAAGGAAACAAATTCAGGCACACACACACACGAACAAAAAAAAAAAAATTAAAGAAGCGAGGGGCTGAGGAGGACCTCGTCTGGTCAATGAAAGAAAGAGACGGATGTCTGGTGCCATGGCAATGGAACAGGGATTACTTTGCACTGGAAAATAGGTTCCTTTTTTTTTTTTCTATTCCAGTGTTTTTTCTCAGGCAGCTAAGAGTTGTCACTGAGTCTGAGAGGCCCATTTAGAGGAAAACGAGCCTCCGAGCAGAATTGAATGCTTGCTTTCACCGGCTGCTGCTTGAACAGTCTGCTTTGCTTTTCGGGCAAGTCGGGATGCAAACACCCATATTTGTTTAGAGCACTTTCACAATCGCAATGTGTGTGTGTCTGTGGCTATATGTACCTATATAAAGTATGGGTAGCTGGATACAGACCTGGGCTACTCCGGACAGGCACTAGTTAGAAAACTGCACAAACATCGTAAAAAAATACCTATCGTGGCCAGGTATATCGTATATGATTCGGTGCGCATTTAGCATTTCACTGCTACGATTGTTGGGTCTGTTTTGGGGAGTATTTAGCATTTTGTTACCATTAGATTTCTAGTGGGATTAATTAATTCAGTTCAACGCTGGTCAAAGCATTTTCTGACAAACGGTATTTTTGGTGGAAAATGCTGGTTTATGGGGAGTTTTCAGATGAAGCGGTTTGGTTTTGTGCTGCTCCCCTTCTGCTCCCAATTCTGCATGTTTTTTTGGAAGCGAGTCGCAAAGTTTCAAACTGCAGAAAATATTTTGGTCAAGACAATGTTGTTTTGAAAATTGGTCTTATTACTGTAAACATTTTACAAAGAAATTGGCCAATGGAAACATACCAAAGTGACACTATTTTCAGGAGATTTTTTTTTTTTTAACTGCATTTTGAATTTTGGAACTTTTCAGAGGTTTTGGCTTTTCTGTCGCTTTTTGGGGTGAAGGAAAGGCTGGTTTGCAGACATGTTTCCTGCCCAGACGTGAAGGAGTTCTCTGGCCTGACCTGTTTCTTATTGAGTCCAGCTTTCAGACGTGGGGGCACTAAGTCGAGCATTTACGGCAGGTAAAATGAAGTCCAAGAGCTCTGAGGGACTTTTCTGAGCAGTCCAAAGGATCCCCAGGGATCCCAGCTTGGAGCTCTGCAGCACCAGAGGTCCCTGCAGCAGCTCTCCCCTCCACTAAACTTCCCTGTTTTGCCATCCCAGAGGACAAGAGAGCATTTCTCCCTACTGTACATGGCAGATACAACCCAGAAGTTAATTGCCTGTAATGCATGGCCCCAGTTCTTCAATTCTTTGGGCCATCCTGGCCATGGCTTTGTGAGGAGCTGGGTTGGTGTCTGCCGTCCGAAGGACGAGGCAGCTTTGGGTCATTTGGGCACTCATGACAGCACAGGTTGCAAAATATTTGCTTCCTGCTGATGTTCCGAGATGTTGTTGCTTTTCACTGAAATATAATTGCCTTCCCCTACGAGCCAGAATACGGTTTTAAAGTATGTTAATCGTATTCCGTACATGCCCTGCATTTAGCATAGCAGGGCCAGATTAATGCCTTTGTGGTGCTGCTGGCACGTTTTCTGCTCTCCGTCCTTTCTGGGCTGAGTTGCTGCTACAAGCTGTGTTGTGGTGAACGGTGTGTGTACGTAGCCTCTCCTGTCGGGAATGAGAAACAGCTCCTCTTTGATCTTCCCTCATTTGCTAAAAAGTAACCCAAAATAATCCCTTTTATTATATTGGGGGTAGGTGGTGAAGGGCACCAGGATTCGAGAAATGTGCCCCTCCTTCTCGGCGATTGCTAACTGTGAAACAGAAAGTCTCTGGCCAGGTAAAAAATTTGAGTTGTCATAGCAACAGCAGGATGGCTATTTATTTTTGGATTTCCATTTTCACTGATTTATTTAACACATTGACAATCCATTTATAATGAAGAGGAATTCAAGAGGGTTTTTGTTTTTTGGCTAGGTTTATACTAATCCAAGGTTGGGTTACTTTTCTTTGCAGAAAATAAGCAAAGATGAAAGAGGTAAATAAAAAAGAAACCTTGTGGCTTTCGGGGGCTGCTCTCGTAGACAAATACGGGTGCTGAGCGGAGCACAAGAGAGTGAAAACATGACTTATTTGTGTATTTGATGTCTTCTAGATGAACCTTAGTGTTGTAAAATAGAGCAGAGATTTAAGTCCCATGCAGGTGTGGGGCACAAGAGCATTGGATGCTCCCCACACCTGCCTTTGGTTGTGTGCACACGCCTGATGCCAAGTAGGGCACATCAGAGGCATTACAAGAGACTGCTACGGCTCCATCTCCTTGTAGAGTCCAGGAGTGTCTGAAAGGTTTTGTGCAGTGACTTCAGCCATCTCTGGAGACAGCTTTGAGTCAAAACAAGGAGGTAACCACAAGATTTGTGGTGCCCGGGAATTTTCATAGCTGAACACCAAGTTCATCGAAGCTTTTTCACAGCAGTGAAATGCAACAACAACAAAAAAACAATAACCCAACCCCAAACCCAAGAAATGCCTATCAGGTATACCTTCTTCCCTTGAAATTTCATTGCAAAGTACGCCTCTGAATGACATCAAATTTTAACAGCCACACAAATAAAGCTTGAAAGTTTGGTGACTTTTGAAAGCATCGGGAAATTGGGAAGTTTGAGGCAGGTTTTGCAAAAGTGAGCAGTGAAATCAGAGTGGAATAGCAGAGCAAAAGCAAGCCCAGCAGATTTCTGTCTGCGGAAAGTGTCTGCAGGCACACAGCTGAAGCCAATTTCTGCATGGTTTTCCTGCAGCCTGTCTTTCTGCAATTGCTCTGCAGATTGGTTCCTCTCCGGGGTTTGTTTTCTGTGATGGATTTGGGTGACTAAGATTGATGGCTATAGAAGAACTAGTACTGATGACACATTTGTAAGGCTCAATAAAAATTGTGAGCCTGGCAGGTACCAGGGAAGTCTTCAATCATTTTCTTTTATTATTGCTATTTGTGGCCTGGCTCTGGACTATTTTCAAGACAAGTGCGACAGGTGGCCAGCAGTTGACCAAAGTGTTGCACTTTCAGTTAGATCTTTTAATTTGTGGAGAATGGGTTTGTTTTTGGGCCAGTCACTTCAGGGAAAGGTGAGCTCTGCCCTGTCTGTTAAATAAAATCCATCTTTGTTTCTGGATCTGCTCCTGAGCTTGCAGAGAGCAGAGTAGTGTCCATCGGAGTCACTGGAGCTTCCCCCATTTATCCTAGCGAAGGGTTCAGCTTGCAAATTGTCTTCGGGGCTGCGAGTTGGGGGAAGGGTGGGAAAACCCAAGAAATCAACTTCCAGACATAAATACAATATGGACAAGTCATAAACATTATTAAAGCAAGTCTATCCCTGCAGGGCAGGTTTTTCTTCATAATGCTTTCCTGATTACGCTTCCGCAAAGCTGGGGAAGTGAATAGTGGGCTGATTATCCATGGACCATGATCTACATCAGTGTAGAACTGCTTCCATTGTATGTGAGAAGAGAACTTTTGCATATTTACTGGAAGGGAATAGCCATCCTGCTTCTTATTCCATCCTCAGATTCACAGTGGGCCTGATCCAAAACACAGCGATGTCAATGACATTCTTTGTTTGGGCTCTTCTTATGTTCCGCATTACCATTGCAAAACCTGCCCTGTTTATCATCTTAAATATACATGCCATAAGTAGGCCTAGTATTGACGCAGTGTGTGATCAACCCCCCAAATGATTTATCAAACGCTTTGGAATCAGGTAGATGAATGGGTGGGCAACTGGCGACTATTTCTGTGCAAAGGTCCAATGCAATGGTGAAAAAAACACACAACCCAAACCAAAAATGTCTGACTGACATATTAACATAATTCTCTGTTAAAAGAAAAAAGACAAAAGCACTCTTGAGAGAAATCCTAGTCATTTTACATAATGTTTTCCTGTATCTAGACTCCAGTCAACTTGCTCATCTTAGTACCACTGACGTGGTTAGGATTCCATGTAGAGCGTGGCACTGCTTGATGTGTGAATCTGAAGCTGATCCTTGGTCAACAGACAGAAAGAATCAAACTTTGTGTAAAGATTTGTGTTGGCAAGTGTATCACATAAAAAGCCAATTATGCTCGATATGGTCAGAGTAGAAGAGAATTTTTAAGCAAGTGCACAAGGTGCATTAGTTTCTTTTCCCAATGATCAGATGACAGAGTTTTTCCCAACATCTTAATTAGCATTCATTTACAAAGTATTAAACAATTTTTTCTTTTAAACATAAAGATCAGTGCTAGGAGCTATACATTCTGAAATATAATTGCAGCGTGTAATTCTGGTGCTGCAACAATTTATACTGAAATATTGATGGATATGTTCCAACCTTCTTTTTTTTTTTCCCCTACAACAATATTTCATAATCTTTTAAATATCTCTCTCCCATAAACTTCAGTACTAAGTCCTCCTATGCAATATAAGTTTAATGCATCTGGGTACTGCTTACCAAATGAAGGATTTCAGGCAGATTTCTGTTTTTAGGAATAAAAGGAGTGGTTAACATAAAATAGTGTAAGTATGAATTTATGAGGGATGTGCCATGACATAAGATTCTCAGAAAGTTAAGGGCTCCACTTTAATATTAGAAATCCAAAGTATCTTTTCTGATTATCATTCCCATAACTAAGGATGAAAAACTTTCATTTTCAAATAGAGATTTAATGCTAAGTGACACTTCGCATAATCTCCTTAGGAGTCACTCTGCAGTCTTGCTGTGTGTGCTGCGGTTCTAGCGTTGGCCCAAGACTTGTGTAACGAGATCAAAATTCAAAGTGGTTATACCCAACACAAAGGGAATATCTGAGGGAAGGATGCCCAACTCCTAAACAGTGGTTGAAACAACAGTCAGTTTGAGTGGTTTGCATATTTGCCCTGAAAATAGAACTTTGATAAAGCAAATAAGAGTCATCAGTGGTCAAGATTTGGTCAATTTATAGAAATTGCGCAGAAAGCTCTTGGGTGTGCTGGAGGAGGAAACTGTTGGAAGACTCCAGCTGTTGGGTTAATTGGCACTGAAAGGTTTTGGGGTTACCTTTAACACTGCCATTGCTTCCTGCTCTATGAACGGAATGGAAACTATAAAGACCTGTGAAATCTAGTAAACATTCCTTGAATTTGCTTCAGTGTTGGTGAGTTATGTATTTACAGTGCAATTTCTGGTGATCTGAGTGCATTATTCCACCACCTATTTAGTATGTCATTCTCTGGTGCTTTTCTGCTTACCTGCAGAATTGCCTTTCCTACCTTTGTCTGACATCCCTCTCTTTCTTTTGGTACATCTTTATTGCTTTACATCCGCTGTTTTTACATCCCGTCCCGTCTGTTGAAGAATTAAGCAGAACTTGTACAGGCAGCAGTTCTGAACCCTGCTGGTTCACCCCAGCTGTCCTGGAAAGTCCCCTGTGCTGACAATGAGACATAGATCAGCCTTTCTTCCCGTTCAGCCCTTGGCTTCTTTGGGAAGGCCACTAAGATGGATGCTTGCTGTGATAATGGTGCTGACATTTGCCCACCAGGAATTGGAGTGAGCCCATCATTTCATGTCCTATAGGTCTCCAGTAACAATCAGACGCTAATGAGTGCCAGGCCATTAGAGGCCTGGCGTGCTCTCCAGCGAGTGTCCCCAGCTCGGTGTCCTCAGCCCATTATCCATTGTATCTGCTAGGTATTGCCACAGTTTGCGCCGTCAGCAGAGATGTTGCACAACCAGCCAGTGACCACCCAGGGCTATTCTGTTTAGGCTGGGTGCCATCAGTTCTGGGCAAGCGTACAGATCATGTCTCGGGCTGTGCCAGACACTCTGTGGTTCGTATTCTGCCTGTGAGCCTGGCTGAACAAAAAAGGCTACATATATATATGTATGTACCAGTTATGTTCATGGTACATACAATCTGACACCCCGGAGATGGTCTTTGGGGATTAATGAGGCACCCAGTGCCGTACAGCATGGTTTGGCAACTGGGAGGGCTGGTGAATCCCCTGCCTGTCTTTCTTCTGCAAGTCTTTGAGTTTCTTTTCTGGCGCATACATGCAATGAAGTATGAGATGCAAATACTGCCAAAGCTTCTCGTAGAATAGATGACATTTATATTGTTATGCAGTTTGCTGATCTAAACATACCATTGCCTTGACTTGATAGCCCAGGGCAAGTGCTAATCAGCTTCTTTCATGGGCACCATGCCATCGGAAAGGGTGAACACAAATAGAGACAGTATGTGCATCATCTAGGAGCCTTGCAAGAACACGATTCCCAGCTGAGAGTATCCAAACGTGTCTGTCTCCTGAGCTTGCATGTTGGCATGTAAAAGCTAAGTGACAGCGTTAAATATAATGTATTTGGAATAAATCAGGGTTATATTCCTCTGTTGCTTCAAGCTAGTTTTCGTTATGTAGGTCACCTTCGTCAGCTGATGGAAATCGGCACAGCCATGCTGAAGGCTCAAGGATTTTGGAGTTTGTGGATTTTGATGTAGTGAGCATCCGACCCCGTATGACTGCATGCTTGACCCGCATGGTGCTCTGCATATAGGTAGAAAGAAGGAGCCTAAGCAGAGCTTTCCTTCTTATTTTCCCCTCTTGGGCATCATCAAAGGCTGCTTGGTCTAAAGGGTAGCACAGGATGAGTTTGGGCTCCTGTAGTGTATTCATAGCTATTTCTAATACTGGGGAAACAAGAAAATGGGAGTGGTGCGGCCCTGCAGCAGGTGCCCAGTGGGGCTGAGGGATCTCCATCCCCAGGGATTTTCAGAGCTCAAGGAACGATGCCAGATTCAGCTTTGAGGTTAGTCCTGTGGTGAGTGGAAGGGTGGCTTAGATGACTTCCATCAATCTTTTACAACCTCCATGCGAAATACTGTTTTTCTACAGGTCTCTGTCGCTCACGAGTTTGTTGTGGATTAGCTGGCAGATAGGTGCAGCCTCTCCATCCTTGTCCTCACTTTTGGTAGCATCTGAAGTGCCCCCCGTGCCACGTCCTGCCTTCACTTGACTGGTTTATGTACTGCCCTTCTTTCTTTCTGTGCTATCCTTTGCACCCATGTCCTATTTGCTTTTCTATTTATACTCAGATGGGATTTTTCTGGCTGTGTTTTCAGGAAAACACAGTCTAGGGGTATCACATCTAAACAATTGCATTTAAAAAAAACCTTAAGATGCACTGAAAGTGGATACTTACGTGAAATAAGAGGGGGCTTTGGATGTACAAGTAGACCTCTAATAGCTGGCTTGAATTCGTTTTGGTAGTCTGGCCCTTATCCCAGCCTTTTTGAAAGATAATCATTGTTCAAAGATTTTCATACACCACAGTGTGCACTTTATACTTCGCTGTGTAATGTAACCTTCCATGCATTCAAGGAAAACAGTTTACAGAGCTAATTGCCAAACTCTGCAGATATGATACTTTAAATGGGTTATGTTAGATAAGAGTTTATGTTAAAGAAGAAGAAATGTTCTGGAGGCAAAATATTGTTTAGGGAATATTGATTTGCATGAATTAATGTTTTCACTTCAGTTGATGGTTAAAAATGGATACTTAAGCTAAGCCGCATTTTTAGTGTAACATAAATGCGTCCTTAGCCATGAGCCTGGGGTGCAAGCTGAAGTCTATTGATTATTTTGTTTTCAAATCTGCAAACTTCAGCTGGCATTGGGTCAAACTATGCCTAAGATTATTTTTTTAATTGAAAACAAACCCTGTGTGGACTCAGAGCTGGGAGGAGCCTTTGCAGTTCTCATTGTTACTTATTCACTGTGGACAATCCTCTCCACCCTTCTGTCTCAGCCTACTTATCTGTAAAATTAGGGGTAGTGTTAATGATCCACCTACCTGACATAGTTATTGTGGAAATCAAGTGATGAATATTTGTATGGTTTCATGCAATATTTGTACAAAGGTGCTCTAAGACCATGGTGTATTACTTGTACTGCAGGAGCTGCCATCTGCCACACAAGTAGCTCACAAACATTTAGAATGAAAGGGACACTTTGGCCTTAGGGAGTTAAGCAACATTTGCAGAATTCAGACATTTTTTGCTGCAGCTTTTATTACTTATTTCTTATACTTTAATTCAGAGTATAGCCCAGCTGTTAGTTGTAGCTCTGTTGGCCCTATAGGTTGCGGTTATAGCACAAACAAGCTATCTAAGGAGTTTAGCACTGTTTAGAAAGTGTTAGTAACCAACTAGATATAAAATTTGAGTTTAATTTAAATTCATTTTCTCCCATGTAGCTAAAGGTTGGTGACTGAGAGAGAAGGAACAAACCAGAGTGTTTTACAGCAGCCCAGCTGAACAAAGGGTACGTGTATTTGTTTTCCGTGATTCTGTTTAACTATCTTGCAATTTCTGTCATAATTATTGTGATTGTTTCTAAAGGATGGCTATGGATTCATAGCTCTAAAATTTGAGAGATGGAGAATTACATTCACGTGAGTCTGGTCTGAGACAATGAAAGTAGAAGTGTAAACGTGGAGCTGTGCTCGGTCAGCAGAGCATCAAGGGAGTGAATCCAGGGCTCCAAAGGTTGGAGTCCAGCTCTCCTGGAAGTCAGCAGAACCTCGAGGTGATGGCTAACAGCTTCTGTGTGGGAAGCTCTGCTTCCCTACAGGTGAGGTAGATGCCTGAAGTTGGACAAGTACCTTGAGCTACGTACCTGCTGCCAAGGTACCGCTGCTGATTTCAGTAGACAAACCCTGGAGAAGGCAGCACAGCCTGCACTGACTTCAGGCATTGTTTCAGCAAAAATCTGTGGCTCTTAATTAACTTTGTACTGACAGGCATGTCCTCTGTGCTCAGCTGGACTTGCATATGTTTGCCAATGTACTGAAATACCTGCATTCTCCAGGCCTGGACGCACTACTCTTTTTAGGTATATATCAAACTTTCAGGTTGTGAACAGAGCTGGGATCTCCAGCAGTCAACGGCTCAGAAAATTGTAGAGATCTCATCTAATTCCACTACTGAGTGTGAATCTCCTTCTCTTTTAGGATCTACCAATACTGGTGAGGTTCCTTCTGTGAACTGGACAATGGAAGTTGCCCCCAATTCATGGTCACTCTTCCCACTGACGAACATCCTAAGGAGGAGCTGTTTTTAGGTGAGATGTTAAGCATTCACTCAATGGAAGTGATCAGGTTTTTATTTCTATTGGAAGACCCTTAGTAATTGTGAACTGAGCTGATAATTAAGAACTAGGAAACTTTATAGCCTGTTGCTAGGCTCACAGGTCCATTGCTTCTGGATAGATATCTCTTTTCTCTTTCTTCCTCTGTTTCTAGTCTTTGAATTTTTATTTTTTTGATTAGCTCCTGCTACATCTTGTGATTTGTTGCAGCTAAAATCGATCTCACCTGTGAATTTCACACTGTACCTGAAGGCACCACTATGTCTCTAAGTGTACGTGGGGTGCTGGCACTTGTGCAGGTTATGGAAATAGCATGAAGAATGGCAGGGTGGACTCAGCGCTGAATAATCATGTAACGGGGAGGTAACTCAAAGAACTAATCAGAGACAGAAACATAAAAAGAAGTTATCTCCTGGAATGCAGAAAGTCAGGTAGAATGAAAGGCAAACCTGAAAACAGGGAATCTGTTTTACATCAGTGGAGGTAGAGTGCCACCTGGGATTAGCTTGGCCATCGCCAGCGCTTGGTGCCGCAGATAACGCGAGTTCCATAGCAACGAATTTCTAACTTGAAATTCCTGGCTGTAAGGGTGCGTGTTAACCAGAAAATGGACTTGTGTTTCTCTGAAATCATTAAAAAAACTAGCTTTATTTTATTTTCCACCCACCATCCTGCTCAGAAAATTGACTTATTTTTGAAGTCCCTAATTAAGCACGAAAATTTAGTGTTAGGCAGATGCTGTCATTGTCTTCCTACCCCTCCAGCAAAAACCCACGTGTAATGTTTTGCACTGGGCTCCGGGGTTGTAGGATGGGTTGTGAGTGATGAGCATCTGCAAAACCTGCTGCACATGCCCAGGGACTTGCAGCCAGATGAGTCATATGCTGCACAGGCCAAGTTTAATCCCAGAGAGAATGTTACAACACAGGAAGAAACCCCTGAAAATAACAGGAATTGGTACAGTATTTGGGCCGTAAACACAGGTTAGAACAGTCTGGGTATTTGCTTTAATCCTCTCTGATTCTATTTTGAATTGTAATGTTCCTACTTGCTAAACCACTTTCCATTTTTGCACTGTTTTACCGTGACATAAGGAGGAGGGATATTTTGGAAACTGGAAAACTGCCACTTGCACCAGAATGGCATGCCACTAATTTTTGCAGTTTTTTTGAACTGAGCGTTGCCGCTCTGCAAGTTCTGTCAGCATCTTCTTCTAGGATTCCCCACCGAGATCCCCACCCTCCTACAAGACGGGACGTGCCCCAGGGTAGAGGAGTTTTGTTCCTTTCTCTGCAGGCTGTGCTGTCTCACCTGCTTCAAAACCAGGCACTTTGAAATGATGCACTGAGTACCTGGGAGGGTGAGGGAGTTGGGATTAATGGGCTCTTCCTCTCTGACACCCAGCAATATGGATTCAGTGGGCCCGAACACTGCCAAAAGATCACAAGTGCACCCTTAACATAGACGGGACAAAAAATCGCCGTGGAATGTGTATTGATGTAATTTTGCACCATTTCAAGAAAAGGTTAAGTGAAAAAGTCCAATTTGCCACGAGGCTGGTCTCCACAGAGGGTTGGCATTTGTGGCAACAAGGTGGCCAGGAACCATCCCTGGAGCTTGTGGGGTAGGTTGGAAGGGGGATTCTTGTGACAGTCCCAGGCGGGAAAATGCCTGACGGACATTTCAGTGGCTGAGGAGCTATGGTTGCACAGTAGCTCATGACGAAGCAATCTAAATGGTAGGTAAGAGCTGGAGATGAGGCTTGATTCCCCCTCCAGCCCCCACTGTAATGAAGCATTACAAGAATCTTGCTTTGCACCTTCACTTACTTGAGCGCTGCCATATGTCTGGGGGTGTTGTACTGGGCAGGGAGGTAGCCAGGTTGAGGGAGAATCACGAAGTGTGTGTGGTGGCACAGTGAAGCCTGTTTTTTAGAGGGGTAAACAAATCTCACTTCTACTTTTTAAAAAAAATCTTTTTCCCTGAGCAGAAGTTGGGAAAGTCATTTAATGTCAGCTAGTGAGTTTTAATGGAGGCCTGGAAGAAGAAGAAAAAAACCCTCCTGTGTCTGCTTGTTTCTTAGGTACACCACATTACCCACAGCTAGTCTCACCACTCCCAAGAAAGTTTGTGTAAGTCCTAAAATAATTTCATTCCACTGGCCCACAAATATTCCCATTTGGTAAGCCTTATATAGAGTAATTACTGTTTAACATGGCAGTGCAGCTGGGTCAGGGCTTATTTTGGGTTAGAAGTTATAAAAAGCTGTTTGTAAAAAAAAAAAAAATAAATAAAAAATACTATGTTTGTCAGTCTGTCATTCTAAACAGATGAGTCTAGAAAACTTGTTAGTTTGCTTATTCTTTTTTTTTTTTTTTGGTCTCTTTTTTTTTTTTTTCCTGCTTTAAGAGTCAGCATTCATGAGAGACACTGGCATTGGTACCAAAGGCATCCAGTCATCGCATCCTGGCTTATTTGGATGTGTCTGCACTTCAATTATAAAAATGTAATTGTTAGGTAGCCAGGTGTTGTGGTGAGTGCTGTGGGGTGGCATGTGTGCAGGAACGGGGGGAACACTTTACCCAGTGGAGACTTGGGAAGCTCAGCTTTGTGGGCAGGTGCAAGGTGTGCATGGGGGAAAAAGCAACTTGAAGGAAGCGTCTTGGCTCTGTGCTCTCAGCTGAGCAGGACTTTGCATTTTATGTGCCTGAAGCACTGTGCACGGAGCAGGCAGTTCGTTCCCACCGCTGCCCTGTGTAATTAGCTGCGTTTTGCAGACGGGGAGAGCGAGGTGGTGAGAAGTACTGAGCTGCTCCTGATGACCTGGTGAGTCACGTCTTGGGTTAGAACTCAGGATTTTCTGGCTCTTATGCTTACGTGCATTTTTTCAGACCATGCTGAGTCAAACATCAAAGTTCCTTCTAATTTTAATGACTTTGATATATACATATATATATGTGCATATATTTTATGTTTGTGCATATATGGTTATAGATGTGTGCATACAGCTAGAGAAAAAAGAAAATGTAACTATGTATATGCATGTGTCACTTCTTATTTGTTCCTAAAATACAGGTGTCTCTGTGGGAAACAAGTTGTTAAGCTGTTTATTGTACAATAGCTCAGGAAGTTGAGAGCATTATATTCACTTACATGATTTCCCATGCCGGGTTGGTCATTTCACCTCAAAAATTAGCATCCTGCTCTGTTTCACAGAAGACCCCAATATTTTTAGTAATCATAGGAAAGAATGTTGTCCACTGGGACAGAGTGGGAGGCTGTGGAGCAGGACTCAGGGTTTGGTTGTCCTTTTCTACTTTTTTTATGGCCTGGGACCATTCTTATCACTCTTCTGTGCCTCTGTTTAATAGCAAAATGGGACTAGTAACATTGAGTTACCTTGGGTGAAACTATTAAAAGATGAAATTGAAGTTTGGAGACCTTTTACTAGCCTTTGTCATCAGAGAAATAGAGCAGTTACGAGAAGTATTCCTGTGGTTTGGTTTTATTAATGATATGGACTCCTTGAGAAATTGTATTAACGAAATGAAGCTGGGAAACAAACCAGAAGCAGATACAGACAGAACTTAAAACCCTTCGTGGACAGTTGCACAATGTGCTAAGAAAGGATGGCTATATTCTTGGATTGTTTCTTGTAAAAATTCTGAAATGCTCATGGAAAATAGTTTCTTCTCTACAACAAAAATCACAAGAATGCTGACATTCCGATAATTTTTAAGGCAAGACAAATCTGAAAAGAAATACATTGGGAATTATGAAAAGTTTTCAAACTAAAAGTCTGAAAACGCAGTTGAACAAAACCTCTTGGCTCAGAAATGGCTCTCAGGTTTCTTGACTCGTTCTCCATCAGCTATGCCAGACTGGTGGTAAATGGCAACCTGGAAGCCCTGAGGTTCAACCCTTGAACCAGAAGCAGATATATCATGATAAGCAGAATTGGGGTGTGGAAATATAGACGTGAACACAAATTTTCCTCTGCTTGAGCTCCAGCTTTGTCTCTTTTATCTGCACTACTCTGTACTGTACTAATCTGCACTACTTCAGTCTGTCCAATGTCTGAGTATTGCTGTGGGACAAACAGGTAGCAGAAAATGGTCTGAGCACCCCGTTTCCAAAGTCACAGAGGTTTCATTCCTTTCCTTTTCTTTACTGTCTGATCATCCATCATTTTATTGCTCATATTCACATACTCCTTATTCTTGTTTCCCCAGGTTGTGCCTGCTGAGAGTTGGAGGTGAAGAAGTGCACACCCACCCTTTGTGCCATTCTTGCTGAGGACTTGTACAACATTATTGTTCAGGGCTGAACATATTTCCAGGTAAGGGAGCACCCCTTCCGACTTAGGTGGGAAAGTGAGCAATCAGAAGTCAACTGGCCACTGTAACAGTCAAAGCAGCACAGGTTATAACAGCTCTGCCTTTGTGTTGGGTATTTTCTACATGTCCATGGTAAGAATCTAATTATTTTTCCATCTACAGCAAATGTAATAGGTCCAGATAAATGTTGTTGTGTAGGCACTAACAGCGACTAGAAAAGAAGTTTGATCCTGGGCTGTCAGAGACAGAATCTTTTCCATCGTAGGTTGCTTCTTGAATTAGTCTGAAAGAGTTCTCATTTTATTTAAGAGGTTTTTATCGATCTACAAGGCTTCGTTCATAGGCTCTCTCTTCTTGAGTGGCTGAAGCAGGCTTAACTTATGATAGGATGTCTTATTTGAGTTCATTTTTATCAACTCAGTTGTTGCTAAATGCTTTTCTTCTCTGGAAAGGAGGCACATGGTTTAAGAAGAGATAAAAATAAAATAAAATAAAATGTAGGTTTCCTTCCAGTCCATTAATTTTCTTTCATGGAGCTCTGTACCAGTTTGAGTGCACAATTGGGAGGAATCAAAACACAGACATCTAGACTATTACATAAGATCAAAAAGAGAACGGAATTGTTTTGAAGCTGAGTATAATGTGTTTGTCCAAAGCCATGAACGTTTTTAAGAACTCAGAACCTTCTTCCTGTTCTGCTTCAGGAAACGTAGAGCGTATGAGCTGGAGAGAGAGACCAAAATACTTGAAGCCAATTAGGTAACTGTGGACCTTATTCAAGGTCCTTACTGAGTGAGGCCAAGCAGGGATTTCAACCTGATTTTTATGCGCGCTCTTTTTCTCTTTCTTTCCTCTAAGTTCAAACTCTATCTTATGTAGAAGAAACCATCCATTTGGATGTCAAAAATATGAACAGATTCAGGTCAGACACTTAGAATTTTTTTTTAACTGCCCCAGTGTTTTGTGTCCAACTGCTCCCCCCCCAAAATACACAAATAAGTTGGCTGTGGAAATTTTCATTGAATATTTCCCTCTGTCTTGCCTCATAATTGTATTATTTTACAACAGTCTAAGTTACAACTCTTCCTAAATGGACTCGTGTATCATAAAGGACAGAGAGCATGTGGACTGTCCATGCTAGGAAGATTTAGTATTACAGGACGGTGTACATCGAATCTGTGTACATCCAACCGCAGAGGATAGGCTTGCTGGGTTCATTGACCTCTTTTAGTTTGAATGTGTGTCTATTAGGAACAGGCTAGAAATTGGCCTGAGCTCCTTCTGCTGCCAGTCACTTGCAGTCCTGAACAGAAAAGGAAACACCAGTTTTTCTTCCGTAGGCCGGATGCTGAGTCACCTGTGTGGTGAAAGAAAATAGCCAAGGGCTTGCTATTTCACCAGCATCCCGATGTGCCTGGGGATATTTCATCAGCTGCTTTGCTTGGGGAAATTAAAGCTTTAAGGCCTCTGGCCAGTGCAGTAGTTAATTGCACTTAAGTTGGTAATGCGCTTAGCCCCTCGTGTCTGAGGTCCCCATCCCTGATAAATAAGTTTTATTTTCCAGTTGGTTTTAAAGCCACTGGCAACATGTGGTTGTTTTGCAGTGGTGCTTCATTGAGATGTGCTGTCAATTCAGTATATCCTTACTTATAGTTGGAAACCTGTTGCAACTCATCTGCCTCTTCTCTACATCTCGTTCCAGGCCTTGACCTGGTCTGTGGTGGCACTGGGAAACTGTCCCACTGCTGCTGCGTTTTTCTGCCCAATAATGTGTTTTTGGCGGGGCGGGGAGAGACAAGCTGACAGGGATGCTGCAAGGTGAAGGAACCACTCTTCCTGAGCCTCTGAAGGCCGGCAGTGACCAAGGAGCACTGTTGTTGTAGCTGTCCCATTTTCAGCCAGGGAAGCTTTCTGAGGCCTTGTGGAGTGCTTCCGTGCTCACTGCCCACCTCAGAAGGCTTCTGGAGGCCTTCAGACCAAGTAACACCCTACAAGCTTGCTGGAGAGGGCATCACTGATGGCACTGCAGGAAGGATTTTCCCCCTGCTATGCACTATTTTGTTATTTTCAGAGCTGGTTGCCCTAGGGAGTACCCAAGCTGGGGATGCTGGTTCAGGTAGGCTACCAAAAAGAAGCTGGCTGTGTGCAGCTAGCTCGGTGCTCAGGCACGATGTGATGGTCCTTGAGCCGTGCTGGCTCACCTACGAGGCCAGGATCTGAGCATCTTTTTATGAGAAGAGAAGACTGAGAGGGGATCTTATCAATGTTTACAAAAATCATCAGTGTGGAAGACAGTGGGATTTGGCCAACCTCTTTTCAGTGGTTTGTGGGGACAGGACAAGGGGCAATGGCCACAAAATGGAGCCCAGGAAGTTCCGCACCAACATGCGGAAGAACTTCTTCACGGTGAGGGTGACGGAGCACTGGGACAGGCTGCCCAGGGAGGTTGTGGAGTCTCCTTCCCTGGAGATATTCAAGGCCCGTCTGGACGCCTACCTGGGCAACCTGCTCTAGGGAACCTGCTTTGGCAGGGGGGTTGGACCCGATGATCTCTGGAGGTCCCTTCCAACCCCTACAATTCTGTGATTCTGTGATCTGGCCTGAAGCTCAGGACTGGAGCGAGCAGCGTCTGCATTTTGCTGACAGCTCGCTGCAGCACGGCTTTGCTATCAGCCTGCCATCCGTGCTCACCTCTGCGAGTGCGGCCGATACGGTTAATCCGTGCTTATCTGCATGCAGAGCCATAGGTGGCGAGAGATTTCATGCAAAGTAGCATCGCGCAGCCCTGCTCCTTCTCGCAAACTATCGATTACGTGTCTGATTTGCTCTCCCCTGATAATAGGCCATAGGCAGAAGCCAATGGGGTGAGGAGGAGGAAAACCTGTCATGATCATTCGATGCAGCCGGCGAGCCAATGGGAGCAGTATGCCCGTGGATTGGGTTGGGAGAGAGCAAGGGTGGGGGAACTGTCTTAGCAACAGCAGAAAGCCACTGTCCCCCCTCCCTCCATGCAACCATCGTGGAAAGTTCCTGATGATGCTCCTTAATGTATTTGTCTCGCTCACGCCAAGTTTGGACGTGATGTGTTTGACTTTGCCGCGTGTGCCAGCTTACCGCTCCTCTCCACGATCCGTTGGAAAGGGAAGGGTAGGAGGGGATCTTTTCTTTGCCTGTCCTATTAAAATGATTGAGTGAGCTCAAGGCAAAGTGATCTGTTGCTGGATTCATTGCTTGTGCAAGCCCTGAGGAAGAAAGTGAGTTTTATATCGTCTTTTTGTGGTTGGTATCTTCTTCCTGACATCTTTCCAAGACAGGTAAAGCAAGGCAAAGCTGAAACCTTTTCCCTAACCCAAGCTTTGTGGCACATTGTTGCACTCCAGGGCAGGCAGTCTGTTGTGGTAATGAGAGCTGGACACCTTGACTCTATTCTCAGCTCTGTCCTTATGTGAAGTTAGGTGAATTCCTAGCCTTCAAAATCCAGATTCCCCTCCCAGGTTGCCAGGCTCTCTGGTCTGGGAATTAGAAGAAAAGAATTCAGTGGAGCCCTCCCTGTGATCTGTGGGCTGAGAGAAGTCAGTCCACAGATCATGCTGCTTTGCCTCTTATCTTTTATCTGCCTTACAGCAGAAACTGTTCTCTCTGTCTCTCTCCTTCTCTCCTGGTCAATCTGTCATTGGTTTAACCAACAAAATATGAAAATAGCAGTTAAATTTGTTGAAACCTTTTGAACGTTTATTGGAAGCCAAGCATCGGCACTTTGAGCACTCCCTCGAAAATGACCTTCGTTGTCCTCCCCTCACCTGCTGCCTCTTCTGGCTCATAAGCATTCACACGTTTATCTCACTATTTGCATGCTGATAATAGACATAGATTTTGTTAGTCCTGCATCTGTCGAGACGGCGGGAACAATAATAGAAGCACCATCGGGACCAATATATATTGGTCTTAGGAGTGTGCCCAATAATGTCTGGGTCAGGGAGCCTTTAACTGCAGTGTCAGGGAATTTAGTCAGCTGTCATCGCTTCTTAATTAAAAATAGCTGAGACTCACTTACATTCCATTGCTGTGTGTTAGCTCATTTGTCATCTTGTCCTTTGCTCTTCAGCAACCCCCCTAAAGACCCTCAAAACCAGACAGTGGATAAAAATGAAGCAGGTAGGAAGGCAGAGAGCGGATAACCTGTGCCATGAGCTGCTCTTTGGGTCAACAGTTTGCAGGAGTTGAGCAGGATTCAAAGGGTATGGGGACACAAAACAGCACAGTATGCAATGTACCCTGTGTGTATTTTATATCTATAAAATTAGCCCCTGTACATGCATGTGTCAGGGAATAAATCAAACGCTAACTGTCCTGGGGTTACTAAGAACTTTCCTTGTGGACAAACCAGCTCATATTTTTCCATCTTGAGTTTCCAGCACCTTCCTCTGGTCCAGTACTCCCAAGGACAGAATGTTTTTACAATATGAGACTATCAGACCTTTCCTATGTACATAAGTGATTGGATTCCTTATTCCTCGCTAAATGGAATTTAGCAGTATCTGTGATTGCTATCACCTTCCAGTAGGTTTCACTAATTTATTGGTGATATTCCTAGGGGGACAGGGAGATGGGAGGTTACACAGAGGTTCAGGAGCTGCAGAGGGAGATAAATAGCATGCTGTAATATCATTACTGAACGAAAATGTAACCCCCTCCCCCTGCCAAAAAAAGAGAATGTATTGTGATTCGAGTTAATGCGCGGAGCCAAGGGACAATTTTGGCATCGGGAGAATTTTTCTGACTTCCTTTTTACAAGTAAATCAGAGGTGGAAGGGCATGAGACTGACTAACTTCCTGAACTGGAAGTTGCATCCGGACTACCATATTTAATTGTCTATGATTGACCTATCCTTCATGAATTTTGCTAATCCATTTTTGAACCTGTTTATATATTTGGCCTCCACAGCGTTGGGTGGTGATGAATCCCACCATTAAATCACATATTGTTTGAAAAAGTTCATCCAGGATGTCCTGTACAATGCTATCAATCTGTCCGGTGAGTAAATGGATGGCTGCTGCCAAGGCTTCAGATTCCCTTGGCCCAAATCAATGATAATTCCCCTCGAGACCTCATCCATTCCTTGCACTCGAGAAGGGAAGCAGCTCCACACCTCCTGTGCTTCACCACCCATCTGGAGCTGCAAGGGGGCTGTGTTAGCTGCCACGTAGGGCAGCTTCTGTGGTCCCACTACTAAACAGTGAATTTTTGGCCATTCGTAGATATTACTCTCAGGGCTGTCCTCCTGCTGACTTGACAGAAGGTCCAGTGATACTTGTTGATGTTCTTGCTAAGACTGGTGCACTTCCCACGGAGGGGAAATTCATGTGCAGCCTGGGGGATGAACCCAGGTTAGTTTGAGGTTCTCTTCAATCTGGTCAGGTTTTTTTAAGTCCACTTGAAGAAATCTGTAGAGCAATTTGTAGGAAAAAAAAAACAGAAGACATCTGATTTGGCTTTGTATTGTTTGGGGATTCTGACTTATTCTGAGGTGTACTGACCCAGGAAACCAGAATCAACAAGTTCTGTACATATGAACCCTAAATCATCAAGCTAAGGACAGACCTTCATGGTAGTAGAGACATTTTCAGACTGCAGATTTTTTTTTTTTTAAACTAATTAAGCTCTGATGACTTCAGCTGTATTTTCAGCCTCTGATTAAGGCCATGATACTAATTAAACTCTTGAATTATTAAAAATGCAAATAGTCAGACCTGTGTGCAACAGCAGAATTGTGTTTCCATGCTCCAGGACAGCAGTGGGAATATTTGGCAGAATCCCTTGTGGTGACAAATTTTTCTTCTCCTTTTTAAATGGCTGCACTCCACTTGATGCAGAACTGAAAACATCAGCTGCTGGGGTAAATGTCTCAACTGCCTTGCAGCTAGACAAGGAAGTTTGATTAAAACACAGCAAAGTTTTGGAAGGAACCCTGGGTCTCTTGACATCATGACTGTGGCATTTTCACTGGATGGGCTGTTGGGATTGAAATACCATTTAGTCTGTAGAGAGTGAGTCTGCTGTCAGTAGCAAAACTCTTGGAGCTGCATTTAGACTACTTTGTTGTCAAAGTTCAAGAGCATGATAAATTATTTAGACCTCTAGCTGTCCTACCAAACACCATCTCTCTGGTATCCCCTGCTAGGATGCATGCACCTTTAGTTAGGCATCTATACCAGGAGGTCTGCTTGTGCCCTTTCCTTCAATTCAGGTATATTTATTTATTTATTTGTGGCACTAGTACACAGTGGGGGATCTGAAGGATATCTTGATCTCTTTTCTGTCAACATCTCATCAGGCACCAGGTACCTTGACAAAGTACCAGCCATCCCTGTGTAGCAACACATCTTTTGAAGTAGGATTTTGTAATCCTATGTTGGCCTTGTTTCTTCTGTGGATGGACAGTCCTGCAGTGGGTCTTTGGGGTCAGATGGAGGGCTGTGGACTGGGAGTGCTCCCCTGCCATGGGCAGGGACACTATCCACTAGATCAGGTGGCCCAGGGCCTCATCCAACCTCATCTTAGACACCTCCAGGGATGGGACATCCACAGCCTCTCTGGGCAACCTGTTCCTGTACCTCACCGCTCTACGAGTGAAGAATTTCTTCTTAACATCTGATCGAAATCCTCCCCTCTCTTAGTTTAAAACCATTCCCATTGTCCTGTCATTATCTGCCCAAGCAGGAAGTTGCTCTCCATCCTTTTTATAAGCCCCCTTTAAGTACTGAAAAGCTACAGTGAGGTGTCCCTGGAGCCTTCTCTTCTCCTAATCAACTTCATGGCCCTCCTCTGGACCACTCTGACAGCCCCACATCCTTCTGGTGCTGGTGGCCCCAGACCTGGATGCAGGACTCCAAGTGTGGCCTCAAAAGGGCAGAACAGAAGGGGACAATCACCTCCCTCCCCTGCTGGCCTCTCCTCTCTTGCTGGGACACGTCTGTCCCATCCTGCACCCCTTTTGCTCTGCCATTAAGGAGGCTCTGCTGCATCTGTAGGGGTTTGCAGCCAGCCCCAGCGGGGGTGTGAGAGGGATATGGCAGTAGGCAGCCCAGTTATAACCTGCCTAGAGGGAATTTTCTTCCTAACGCCTATTTAGTTCATAATAAAGATATAAATTAAAAAAGGTGCACAAGGCACTATTCAAATGCAGCAAGCACTTGTCATATTGAATAAACTGTAACCCTCACTGGTATGGAGGTGTAACTATTTATTGGAGGCACTCATCAGATAAAAATACGACCTGGTGTCTCCAGCTGAGGCCAGTCGATGGCAGGTGTGATGGTAAAGCTATGTCAATTTTTCCTTCCCCTCTCGACTGTCCTTTTAGCGTGTTAAAACAAAGAAATAAGTGGTCATTACTTTACCTATGACAGTTGACTTTTTTTTTTTTTGTTTTTCATCCCCCTGCTCTAATGGGCTGCAGGTGTTTCACAGCCAGCACAAGCTAACAAGGACAGACGTTCTGGCGGCGTGCCAAAATTATAAAACTGTCCAGGGAAAGAAGAAAAGAAAAGACAAAGCGGGGGGGGGGCGGGGGGGGGGGGGCAGGGTTGGGAAGGAAGGAAAAAGAAAGCAGGGGAGTCACTCCATGCTGAGATTTTGTACTTTTGTGTCTCCTGAAGTGAATACATCAGCGAGGAATCAAAGGTTTTGAAAAGTCATTCAGCCCCTCCAAATTAGAAGGCGAGCCATCTGCACGACAGGACCGAGCTCTCCTCAAAGGCTGCAGGCCAGGGCTGGTCTCAGTGACCCCAGGGTAAGCCTGGAGCACCTCCACCAGGGTTCCAACCAGCTCACCCGAGAGCTCGGATTCTGGCTTGGTATGTGTGTCCTCCTGCCAGAATCACATTTTGGACCTAGCCCTTTAATGTTGTATCACCATAGTGATGGGCTCTTCTGCTCCAGAGCAGATGAGGAATCGCCGTGGGGTTGTCCAATGTTAATTAATTCCTTTTAGGCAAAATTTGAACTCGGTGGAAACTACAAAGCCAAGGCAGCCCCTTTGGAGCTCTGCAGTCTCTCACCCTCTTTGATTTTTAGTGATGTCTTGCTCTCGAGTCCCACATGCCACAGCAAATCCCTTGTGTTTTCTGGAAGTTAGATGGAAAATCAATGGGAAGAAAGATGCTCTGCATGAGACCTGAAAACATGCACGTGTCCTTACGGCTTAGCAGATAATGCTGCTTGGAAAGCCTGGGTTGTGATTTAGGATCCCCAAGGTGCTCCATATTTGGGTAGGAGCCAAACAGCTGCCAGGATAAGGCAGCACAAAGGAAAGCTGGACCTGAGGCACTGGCTGTCTCAGACCATTGGCTTGGATTGCCCTAAGGCTTTGTGCCTGGTGGTGAGAGGTTGGTGTCTTCAAAGGTACTTCCATTGCTGATGATTGTGTGAGTGCCTCGGGGCTGTCTCTCACCTCAGGTACCTCAGGCAGGATGCTAAAGGTAAGTGACATGTGTCCAGGCCTAAGGGCACATCCATGGGGAGAAATAGATCCCTAAGCTAGTCCTGACTTCAGTTAGTCATGGCATGAGGTCACAGAGATGCTCTGAACCCGGAAACTAGATTACTCATGTAAAACCAACATGAATGTGTCTTCCTCTATGCTGCACAGTGTTTCTGGGACTGGAATACCATCCTCAGACACAACTGGGATGTCCCTGACCCCACAGCACAGACCTACCCTTGGGCCACATCCGGAAGGATGCCAAAAGATGTTAACCAACCCACTAAAGAGTCCAGGGTCCAGATATCTCAGCAATGGACACATCTGAAGTAGATTTACTTCACTGGGTTTAATATGACAGATCTCAACCACAAATTTCTTATCCAGATTTGTTTGGAGCCAGGATTTGGTTCAGGCCAAGTGTTTTGCTTTGTTTGTTTATCTCGGATATGTTTTTGGATCCTTAGCAGGAAAAAAAAAAAGCCATAGCTGAGGAATGTTTATTATGTTCATTTCAGATCTCCTTTTGGCAGCTGGATAAGGAGGGAATGCCACCGCAATGGAGGGATCGTCGAGGCGAGGTTGAAGTCGTACTCAAAGGCAGCAGCAGTGCTGTGCATCGCACATATCACCACCATGATCGGTGAACTTCTCCCCTGGAGGGACTCTCAGACCTCTGTGAGTGGCATCCATGATAACTAAAGCTGGGCCTGCATACGGTTTTAAAAGTGATAAAAAATCCCACAATTGAAAATCACTTGTTTCAGAAAGGGTTTACGCTGTTGTAAGACTTAAAAAGTTTTAAAATTGTTTTAGGTCAAACAATTTCTAGTAAGGAAATGGTTGATGAAAAGATCCCTCAGAAAGTGTTTTGTAATGAGGCAAACTGAGACGTCTTTGGATTTTCTGCTTTTTTTTGGATGGCCTTTAGGTTTTTGCATTAACCCTAATGGGTGCTTTGCTTGGAAAGGGCTCTGAACTCTGACGTCTGATTTACCAAGTGCTGAGAATGCTACGAGATCTCTGAAAAATATAAAAAATTATAATAGTGGTAATGAACAGCAGCCTATCAAAACCTTTCATGTTGGCTTAGAAATCCAGCAATTCTTTTGCTCTCTGATTCACTCCTTGAAGTACGCTGTGCTTCAGATTTCTGTCTGTGGATGCTGGTAATGCGCTAAGATCTGGGGCAGTTCCTAAGAAATTGAATGCAATTTGCGTTTTCTGAAATAGTTTCAGATAGGGCCAGATATGCAATTGGTGCCAACCTGTGTCTTGGGTGGCTTCAGGAGAAGTTATGCCCTAATCTGGCAGTCTAGATTTGACTCACTCCTGCTCAAAAGTTTAAGTTCCTTACAGTTCCCATAACCAGGACTCAGTTTTATGACAGCTTCCTTTAGTTAGCTTGAACAAGGTTTATGCGTCTTCAGCTGCTGAGAAGACCAGGTGCCAGTGTAAACCATTCACGCTTCGTGTTTGTGGCTTACTTGGAATTCAGAAACCTTTCAGGTGCATAGCATTTTGTAGCGTGGATGTAATTCTTATTCTCTCATACTCTGTGTGCAGACTGGTAGTTGTAAACTTGTCCTAACACTAAGCATGTGTCTGGGTGGCCTGGATCACAGCCCTGTCCTTCCCAGCAAACCTTTGGGTCGGGGAGAGAAATAAGGTGGCGCAGAAGGCAACTCAGACCTTAGGCAGATTGAATATTGCTCTGAAAGTGCCCATTTCTCCTGCTGATCACAGCCCAGGGCACAGCAGAAAGGGGACAGATTTGGGGCATCCCTGCAGGCTTTTGAACACGCTGCAGAGAAAGCTGCCAGATCTCCGTGTGGGGTGTCCTGGTCCAAGAGCTCTTGTGGAGCTGGTATGCAAGCCACATGTATATGGGGTGGTGAGGACATTACTTCGTTTTCTCTTCTTCTGAAGCTTATCTGAAGGGGAGGGAACTGTAGAGGTTATCTTCTGAGTGGAAAAACTGATCTCAAGTGCATGTGTTTAAAGTGAGCAACAGCGTGACCCACATTAACTTGACTGAATAGGCTTGTGAGGCCACAATGTCTGACTGGGCCTCACTGGCAAGCAGGGTGCCTCCCAGCACCTGAGGGTTTCTGTAAGGGTATGATGAGCTGACAAAACGTTACAGAAAGGTGGAATTGGTACGAGCCATGTGGCAGCAACAGGAGGCCCTATTTAGGGAATCACACATGCACTAGCTTGGATTACCTCACCCCACCTAATTTTTGGTGTTTAGCACCTAAGTTAGTTACACAAAGTTCTCCTTAGTGTCGATGGGGTGGGTGAAATCAGCTTTGGAGACACTGCTGATCTTCTGCGGAGCCCAAGATTAGATTCTTAAAAAGGAGCCTCAACTAATTGCGTGCATCTTGTTGGGATGGATGTGAGCCGAGGTGTGGTGTCCTCGTGTGATAGGTGTCACACCTCGCAGCGAGACAAGGCATGGCCCAGGTAAATCAGCAGGGAGAATCCCAGCTTCTCTCGATGGGTTGTAAAGAAGAGGCTTTGCAGTCTGTCAGCCGTTGAACACTGCCAGGTAGTTTACAAGCAGGGGAGAGGATCTAAAGAGTTGAAGGAGGGTGTGCTGGTAGTTTTACACATTTATTTCCAAGGGTTTGCTTTGCTTTGAGGCAGTACCACTGGTCTGGGTTCCCCAGCTGTCAATCCAGCACATCACGGACGTGCAGGCAGCACACTGGGGATCAAACCATCAGTGCTGGAGCGTGGCCTTGAAGCTGTTGTGCCTGGGGCTGCTTTATGCTGCCTGACGGCGGGCCCTACAACCTGCTACCTGCAGCCCTCTGCCCAGTGCCAGCAGGTGCCACGCTTCCTCCCGCTGTTCTGACTTCCAGCATTTCATCTTTGCTCGCGCTGACATTTTTCATCCTTCTGCCTCTCTCCCAATCCTCGGTGTCTGTTAGGAGTCTCGGCCTCGTTTGCTGCTGTCCTGGTGCCAGAAATGTATGTCCGAGGCGATGGAGCTGCCTCTGCGCGGCAGCACTCGTGCTCGCTGGCTCCACCGTCTGGACCTGGCCCCGAGCACAGAGCTCAGCAGCCCCTAACAGGTCCCCTTGCTTTCTCTCCAAGAACATGATTAGAGGTTTGAAACTGAGCAGACAGCTGGTATACTCTCCCAGGGCAGCCTCTGTGTCTGGGCCTCCATTGTTTTTGTCCAAATCGTATCTGATTGCTTTCCAAAAGCGTTCCAGTCCGTAAAACCAGACCAGGTGCCTTTGGTTGTACTCATTCCTGAAATACCAGCTACGAACAGAAGCATTTTGGATTGGTCTTAGAATGGGTATAAAATTAATTTCAATCTGGAATGCTTCTCCCCCACCATTTAGAGCACTTGAATCTTCTCTTGCTCTTTCCAGACTGAAAACTGACCTTTTTCAACTCAGTCCTTGATCTTATACCTGCTTTACTGTATTTTCTTTTACTAGATCATCAAAATAGCTTCATGCCATGCTGGTCTCTGAAATCTGACCTCTAAATACATTCTTTGCACCTTGACCTTGTTTTCTTTTTGCATAGACTAAAGCAAGCAGCAAGACAGGTGCCAGGTTTTACTGCAATGTGCTTTCCCATTCTGCTCAGTAATTTGCCAGAAATGAGGAAAAAGCAAAGGAAAACCTTACCTTGCCATCCAAAATAGGTGGAAGGGTTTAAACGCTCGGGTGGGCACTGAGTCTTGGTTTAGATCTCCATCCCTTTAACTGCCAGGCTAAGTGCTTTGTCCTCCAGACTGCCCTTCATCTAAGCAGCATGAGCAGTAGCCCTGGCACCAGGGCTGCGGAAGGGCTCCCGATGCTGCCAAGGAGATGGGCCTTAGTTACGGAGCGGAGCTCTGCCAACCTTCTGTGCTGGGGAGTTTGCAAACTTCCACAGCGCATCTGTTTTATTTCAGAGCATGGATTGCACTGAATAGTCCTTTTGTGTGCTCTGTCTCCAACTACTAACACTGGCTCCGAAGAAGCCAGCGATAAATATGACAGCTACTGTTAGTGACTATCCCCTGGATGCTATGGCCTGACCCGCGCCCACCCTCTATTTACCTGTCAGTAATAATGTTTGCATTGCTGCATCAAGTTCATTTCTTACTGTGTAACCAGAGAGGGGCCAAATGAACATGGAAAGCTTTTCTGTGCCTCTGCATTCAGGGTCATTCGGAGGCCCACAGATGGGACAGGCACTTTGCCACCCAAGCGTTTACCCCGCTGAATGCCACGATGTTCTGCGTATCATTCAAGGGGAAAATAATGATGCTCCAAATGGCAGGAGAGCGTTACAAGGGTAGGCTGAATGGCACAACTGCAGATGGGCAAGCTGCCTACTTGTTGGGGCAGGTTTTGCAGAGGTAGGTTCGGTCCCCGTTCCCTATGGGACATTACCTTCCAAACACAGGTTCTCCGTGTGGGTTCAGAGAACTACAACAACATTAACCCTGAGCAGTTCTGTGTGGTGTTAAATGGCCTTCATTTTGTGTAGTAAAATTACTTGCATTTCAGTGGCATGGGAAATGGCTTTGTGGAGCTACCACTGGCTGAAGGTGTGTGCGTATGAGTATATCCATAGCGAGGGAACATGAGCATTCCTGCTGCTGTTGTACCTGGTGTTTGTCATTGCCCGACTGGGAGCATTAGGTCCCAGTAAGCAGTGTTAGGAGGAGAGCTGTCTCATCGCACCTCTGAGCAATCTTTGAAGTCTGAATCAGGGTTTCCATCAGTTGAGCTTATCTCCAGAGAGTGGTCATTTTGGAAAACGTGACCCATTTTGTTTGTATTTGAACGCAGGCACCAGATCGAAGCGTGTATGCCTCTAGCACTCGCAGTTCAGTTGCTGGACTGTCACCAGTTCAAGCCATCACCCAGCGAGAGTCCCTGGAAGCCCAGCTCTCCCCGTGCTGTCTCTGGACAGTGTTTGACTAGACTGCTTTTATCTCTCCAGCCTGTCTGTGGGAGTTGAATCTTTGTACAGAGACTGCATTGCTTGGCATCTAATCTGCACTAGTTGACTCAGTCATCCTCCGAAGGCAGGGGGGGGAGGGAGATAAGTAGGAGGAAAAAAGGTGGGAGTGGAAAATAACATATTTGAGGGGACAGCAGGAAGTCTAGGCTCATTCGCATCTTGGGAATTGCTCAGGACGTAACCAAGTGAGTGTTTCCTGATCCCCTCTCTTATTTTTTTTTCTTTCTGTTCCCCCTGTGGGCCAGGAGGAAAGGATGCCTGGTAGGGCACGGCTGGGAGAATCCCAACAAGGGCGATGCCCTTAGCGAATGTCACTAGAAAGCCAAGTGTCCCAGGTGGGTGGCAGTCCTGACCCACCAAAACAGCTTGGCCACGGTGATTTTCTTTACACTGCTCTCTGTGGTGCCTGGATTTCCCTCAAAGATCATCCATCCAACCAAGTCTGTGTTTATGCAGAACTCGAAAAGAGTTCTCTGTGTGGAGGATATTGGAATATATTTGCTTGTTTTTTTTTTTTTTTCTGGATTAAGTTGGAGACTAAATGAGGTTGACTGGTGAGGGAAAGAAAACAGGAAAGATTTCTGAAAGATAAAAAGTGTTTCTGGTTTTGGATAAGAGGGATGGGGATTGTTTCGGGCCTGTAGGATATCTGAGAAGAAATGCTCTTGTACAGGTGAAGCTGTAAAGTACTTTGGGACACCTCAGCATAAAAGTTGCCGTGTGAATGCTGTTATCTGTTGTTATTAAAGTTGGGGACCTGCTTGCACTTTTAAAGATCGATAATCCCACATTCTCTAAACGGGCAGAGCTGGGATCACAGGGTGTTCGTTGTATGATCCGTGTGTTCAAGGACTGATTAGGCCTTTCCTTTGTCTGCCCTAATTAAATCAATAAATGGCCTCTGTAGTCACCTGTGTAGCAGGTGACAAGTTTTGCTGCTGGAGGTCACTGAAGAGGGCATCCTGGCAGCCTTTGAAAAAGAAAAGGATTTTGATCCAGAATAGTGACAGTGTCCTAGTTTCTGAGTCCCTCGGGCCCGCTCGTTCCTAGAGCAGGGCTCGGAAAGCAAGTAGAGAGGAACTGAAGAGAATTGTCTCTCTCAGGAATGATCGAAGAAATTCGGCATTTCTGTTGTCTCAGATCTTTCACTGTTTACTCCAGCTGTCACCTGCTTTGTCTCTCTTATGCCTCTCTTATTAACATGTTAGTAATGCTGTGATGATGAGGTGAGCAGATTATGTGTCAGCATTGCATTATGATTTGGTTTCCAGCTATACTGTAGCAGCTCCTGGGCGCACTGACATTGGTGTGAACAGTATTGTGTAGGTTGCTGCATAAACCCACTGCTTATTTATCAAGGTGAGATCATTTTAAGTGAAACTGGGCAGAAAGAAATATTTATTTGGATTCCTACGGATCCCGTGGTTGCTTGAAACCCAGATCAGCTCCGAGCTTTACTTACATGTTTCAAATAAATTCAGCCAGAGTCTGTGACTGGCACGGCCTCATTCTGGGAGATGAAAACAAATGCAAAGCCATGTGCTGGGGTTTGCTCTGCTGGATTAGCCTGCTTTTTCCCAGACGGATACAAGGGCATCTGCAGGTGTTTTCTCCAGGACAGTCGACTCTAACACCGGGTCCTGGCAAGCAGGGGTTTGGAAGAGTGGCCACCGTGACTAGCACAGCTGCCTACGGTAAGGCCACTGCCCTCGGCAGTTTTTTGCCAGGCTCCTGGGCTAAGGGTGTGTGTGCGCAGAAACCTGGCTCTCCTGAGCATGTCCTTCCTTCCCTGGTACTCCTGGAGGCAGCTCATTGCTCCTAAAACCTCGTGCCTTCCAGCACTTGAGGATTATCCATTTAAAATAAAGCAGCACTAATAGGATGGGATATTTTTTTTCCTCAGGGGAGTAAAAACAGTGTCTTTTAACCTGTCAGGGTGCATTTACAGTGCAGCTGAGGTTTGAAAGAGGCTGTCCAAAAAGAAACCTAGGGTAATAGGAGTGTGTTAGTAGAGCTAGTACGTAGTACGCACTGAATAGTCTCTGTGGTGGCAGAAAAGCCTTAGGCTTCAACTGATTGCTAATTATGTGGCTCTTTTCCTTTTTAAGAAAATGCCAGGCAAGGTTTGTGAGGGAGGTAAAGTGTGTTAATGTGCGGAGAGTTACCAGTTTTGTTGGTGGTATTTTTTTTTTTCCCATGCTTCAGTTTGGTATTAGAGACCGGGCTCCGCTTTTAAAATGAAGCCGCGTTCCCAAGTCCTGCCACCCATCTCTTAGAGCCCCTCTGTAAAGGGCACAAGTTATTCCACCTTAAAAAGAAAAGGAAAAAAAAAAAAAAAGAAAAGAAAAAAAAAAAAAGCAAAACCCACACTGTGCAGAGAGGGAGAGAGTTACAGAAAGTGGGCCCCCTGCTTTTTTCAGAGGGGGAATGTAAGCAGATCCTCGCTGAAACTGCTTCACTCAGCAGTTTTCAGCTTGTTTTAATTGGCCTGGCCTGAAAGAATTCTGAATGCTGTACCTGTGCCAATGAAAATGCAAATGTTTCCCCGAGACGAGGCACTTGGAGTGCCTGTGCCCCAGCTCTGATAGCAGCAGCAGGGGCATGGAGACATGGATGGGATGGGAAACGGGGAGGCCTTGATCTGGCTCGGCTTAGAAAACAAACAGCTTTGGAAAATGGGGCACGAATAAGGTAGAGCAAAACGTAGGGTGCTACTGGAACTCCTGCAAAACCAGGAGCTCATCTGCAGTGAGGCCCAGCACCCTCTCACCTTGCGCTGGGCTGCTGGATCCTCGGCTAGCTTACAGGGCAGCCTGACGGCTCTTTCCTTCCGTAGTTTTTTAACTGCTGTTTACTGGAGGTTTCCCGTCAGAAAGAAGGCTGTTCCTGCAGTGCCGAGATGCTGTGGCCAAGCGTGTCCATACAGTCAGTGCCTCTGGGGGTGGTGGGTGTCACCGTGTGTCCCTGGGGGCTGTCTTGGGCTGTTGCTGGCGCGGTTAGTGATGGACCTTCAGGTCTGGAGCTCTTCCTCCTCTGTGCTATGATAGCCTGGGGACCTTTCATCTCGAGGGCTGTTCAACCTCGTGGATCAGATTTTCTGGGCGCCTCAAAGGGATGGCATCGGGGCCAGTGAATCAGACACTGATGGTGTCTGCTGAGGTGCTGGAATTTGTCTTGAACTGAGAATTTTGATGAGGGTACAATGTTGTTTCAACCAAAAAAGATCTTCTCCCTGTCTGTCTGGCATAGCCTACTGCTCCTTAGTACTGAAACTTCAGGATCAGCCCCACTTAATGATGGCTGTTCTTCTCTAACTCCGTACAGACTGTTATTTGTTTCTGTCTCAGCTGCTCAGAGCATTTCTGAATTAGTTCAGATTCACGGTCCTGTGTCCTGATGCAAAGTAAACTCTGTTCTGTCCCAAAGCATCAGCTCAGCGTTGGAGTCAGAATTACTGGCATGACTGTCTTTATGCTCTAAGCTTGCTATTATCTGAAAACATGAAAAGATGGTTGCTTAATTCTTTGTGTTTATTTTCTAAGGCTTTTTTTTTTTTTTTTTTAACGACAGAGTGTCTTTCCCATGTGGAAATAAAAATGGGTTCCATTTCGCTTGAATTTGATAGTAAATCACACTGGGTGCATCATCACTAAATTGTGGTGTGTGCATACAAGCACGGGTGTGGAACCTCCCCAGGGAATCCCATCCTGCCTTTCCCATATCCCATTTTTATGCTTTTTATTCCCTTGAGACGCTGGCCCTACACAGAGATGTCCTCCATCTCAAGAACCACTTTGCATGCGTGCACATCTCCCTCAGGTTCCAAACAAAAAATCCCTTTGGAACTGTCAAGTCTCCTGTATTTCCTGTGTACTCATACTCCCCATATGGGCGTGTGTACCAATATTCCTCGTCTACTGAAATTCCGCATATGCTGGGCATCCCTCCTCGTGACCATTAACTACACTTCTCTACAACACATATATTACAAATTACGGTCACACAAAGTTATGTTCTTAAGCATCCATAAAACATACCTTTTGGTAGAGGACACATACTAAACTCCTGGAATGAAGGAATAAGAAAAAATACCTGGCTCAGCTTGTTTTTCTGCCTCAAGTCAAATTACAGCCCAGTTGTGAATTGGGAAAATAATTCATTTTCAATACACGGTTGATCAATTTTTTCCGTCTTTGTAACTGCCTATACAGTAATGAATATATGTTCTTTGCGTTTTTCAGATAAATATCCAGCATCTTAGGGTATTTAAAATTAGATCTGGATACATTTACAGAGCAATGATTATTCTGAATTTCATCTGAGGCAATTAAAAAGCATCATGATGACATTTAAGGTGATATTTTTCTCCCCTACGTTAAATAATTATAAATAATAATAATGATTAAACAAATTATTCTGTTCCTCCCAGTCTGGATCAACCTTTAGGTTAATAATCTAAATCATTAAAATTCATCTCTCTCTCAAAGGATTGAGCAGTTTAAAAAAATGGAGGAACCTTTCTGCATAAGGGTGATTGATAATTACCAAAGCAAAGATGTTTTGTGGGTAAAAAATGTGAAGGCTCAGCAGATTGATTGGGTTACACAGTGGTCAGGTTGAGGTGATATTTTCAACAATTAAATTTGGCACAGATTTATCAACTGACATCCACTGTGTGGGAGATGCAGAAGTCAGGTCCAGGCCTGCTTCTTTGTACACCAGCTCTGAGGAACCCGTGGTTCCCAGCTGCAAACTCACTGCGTGACCTTAGGTCGCTGACAGCCACTTTTTGAAGTTGTTATTTAATTTCAGTGGGAGTTAGGCTCTTCTTTTATGACGTTTTATTATTTTTTCCTTAAATTGCCTGCGTGAATGAGATTTCTCTTGACTAAGTTTATAGGCCAAGCCATCTACTCTAAAATCGAAAAAAAAAATAAAAAAAATAAATAAAAGCCAATAAATAAAATGCAATAAATAAATAAATAAAATGCAAGCTGCTACCCAGGAGAGTTATTGCTAGTGTCCATCATTCCCTCCACTCTAGGGTTGGTTGATTTACCTCTGCGGATGCCCCTCTCTCTACATTTGTGATATAAAGCACCTAAACAGTTAGATGAGAATTGAAATCCAACTTTGAGATGGTTACAGCTGGAAAATGATTATGCCCAAGGTGGCTCTCTGTCTCTGTAGCCACGAGTGCTCTTTTCTCATAGGCACTGCAAAGGTAACGTGGCAAAAACTCCGAAATACAGCTTAGCTTCTCCATTGATGAGCAATCTAATACGACTGCTTGAAAGGTGTATGGACTGTTCTGGACTTCACACCTCTTTGGTTAATTAGAGAGACTTCTCTGGCCACAAAGAGCCATGGAAGAATGGATTTCCAGTGCGGGAAGGAATGATAAGGCTTTCCCAAGGGGCTTATTGGATTGTGAATCGCTCCACCTATTTGCAGAGTTTCTCAGAAGTCGTCTGTGTTCATCCATCTTTCCCCCCTCCCTCTGGACTATTAAATCTCTTCCCACTCTGCTAAAACCAAGCCTTCGCCTTGTCTTAATAAATTGCGTTTCTTGCTGAATGTGGCTGCTTTGCAGGAAAAGACGCCACTTGGAATAATCAGGACCAAATTGATAAGCTATATACAGAGTACAGACTGAGGAGGCTCTCCTTTAAAACATGGGGGACGATGGAGTTGCACTTAATTTAATTGAATACTAAGTATGGCTGTCGACAACACTTCCCCCCTCAAAACACGTATTTTATTCCTATCTTGTTTTGTTATTTATACCCCCTGTCGCGTTACCTTCCTAGGTGTCCCTTGCTAAACATAAATGCCGTAAAGCTGGAATTCCAGCTCAAACTTAAACCCAGCGAGAGGAGTTAGTCCAGCCCTGAGCTGCGGTGGCTGCTTGCTGCAGCCGGGCTGCAGCTCCCCGGGGAGCAGCTTACTCAGGAAATGGAGCTATTTCCGGGCCCGGCTGCCGCCAGGAAATGAGGAGGCAGCAGTGGAGATATTTTTTGAATTTGATGGGATTTTTTTTCATACTTTGTACCGGGGAATGCTCAGGCCGGCGCTGCAGCGAGTGGTTTATGGAAACCTTTGGTTTGGGGAGATGGGGGCTGAGTTGGGTTGGGGTCTGACGCAGGTCAGATGGAGAGCGGGGATCTGGGAGCAGCGAAACGCGAGCGAGGGATCTACAGATTTGAAGGCAAAATAGTAAACGTGACCTCGTAAATCGTTACTGCTTTGTTTTGCCCATATTCTCATTTTCTTGTTGGATTATTTTATTTTTTGATGCGAAGTTAAATAATTTAAAATCCCTTCCGAACCCAGAGCAGTGCCTTTTGGGTGCTGCGCATGTAGAAATTCTCATCTGCTCCCACCGCAATGAAAAGGGTTTCAGGTCCCCCACTCTAATATCAGCCCTTCTACCCTAATATTAAACAGACTTCCTTAAAATTAATCTCATCATAATCTGAAGCTGTCAAGGGTACTTTAATTTTTATGGAAGATGTGTGGCTCACCCCCTAGATTGTTTTTAAAATCTCAGTCTTATTGGTGTGAATATCTGGTAAATTTCTACTGCAAGTAGTGGCTGAAACACTGAAAGTAGGCATTTCCATTGAAAATGAAAAAATAATGGCAATCTTTTAGTGAACTTGGGTGGCATTTGAAAAGTATGGTATTATTAGAGATACACAGAAGACAGTCCTTGTAAAGGATTTCAAATTTAGCTGTTTTCAGAAACAGACCCATACTTTGAAATTCTCAGGAGGAAGATTTTTCTCTACCTGTCCATCTCCTCCCTCAGGAAAAAGAAAAAAAAAAATACACTTGAGCAGAATTTACGATGTCATCGTAATATTTTCTATTTTTAGAATACAGTCTGTGTTCAGTATAGAAAGACTGAAAAAACTCTACATTGCTTTTGGATTTTTCTTGAAGTTATGAAAATGTAATACTAAAGCTAGGAAACATCAAAACGAGAAGTTTTTTTTCTAACGAGAAATAAACATTTGTTCTGAAAATTTTGAATGGGATAGGTTTATAGCATGGAGAGCTTTGTTCCACGTGGAGAGGTGGTTGTGCCACTTGCCTGATTTTTCCCAGGCCGTTTCACCCGTGGTTCCCTCGAAGCCTCTGTGATCAGGGGACAAACACTAGCTGCGTTTGCCAGCACGTTCTTTCGTTGCTGCTTCGGATCCGGAGTCACAAACCGTCGGCCAAAATCCTGCCATCACCTTACAAAGGCAAACAAAAACTGGCCTCTGCCCTAAGTGTGCATCCTACAAGAGTGTCCAGAGGAAGCGCTTCCCAAGGGAGGACCACGGGACAGCCGCCCTACAGGCACCCCAGAGGAGCTGAGCAGGTTATCTGGGCGGCCCTGGTACCGTAGAAATGTATGTCTGAAACCCTAACACAGGGGATCCATGCCAAATTGGTGCCTTTTTGTGCCGAGGGTGGTACGGACAGTCGGTGTTCTTACTGCAGGCCGAGGAGTTTGCTTTAAATCCAACTTCTGATGTGCTTGCTGTGCTGAATTTTGCTTTCCACAGGTACGCGCGTGCTTGGGTTGGTGAAGCGGGCTGGGCGTGCTCCTGGTGCAGCAAAGCCCGCGGACAGCAGCTCTGAACAGCCGGCAGGGAGGGAGAAAAGGGGGGAGCGACATGCTTGTAGCTGTCCAGAAGGAAAACATAAATCTTCTGAGCTGCAATGCAGTGCAATGCTCGTTCCCTCAGCACCCACTGCCTCGCGAGCCGTGTCCCAGATCTTTACGTATGTGATAATCCCACTGAGTTCAATTGTGGCTAAGGAAACACAAATATTGTTACTCACATGTGGAGAGTTGCTCATGTACTAGTCAGCTGAAGAACAGAGATATCCATCTCAGTCTTATTAACTTCATCACACAATTTATCGCTGAAGAGGGTTACTGAAGGCTCAATTAGGCACTTGTGATTTTGGCTAGTGCCTGCAGAATAGTGTCCCGTTGTATAATTTTGTTTGGTTTTGGTTTTATATAGTAAAGCACAAATAACATTTACTCATGAGACAGCCTAGGGACACACTGCCAGAAATAGAGGCTCCCGACAATTATACAGGATGTTGCTGTGGTGTTATCATATGATTCATCCACTATGAGTATGAACAATTGTTAACCTCAAGACACTCTCACTTTCACGCCCTCTGACACACATACCACTGAGGACAAATATCCTCAAGATGAGTAAAACATTAGGATTGGGATTTTGACTCATAAAGGTTCATGTGTTAAGCCTAAGCTTTGTTGTCCAACCCTTGAGCACAAGGATCTTCTATAAGCAGTATGATGTGCAGCTTAGGAAATCCTTTTGGATGCTGATTGACCATAGGAATGGCTGTGGATATAGACAGTCAAAGTGGTCCAAGGTGGACACCACTGAAATCAGTTACAAAGAAAATAAATTTGGCCCAGATCTCCTGATACAACTGCACTGAGTTCAGGAGGGAGTTATACTGAGAATGTGCCCCGTAAAGCTGGGAGAAAGATGGCCAAAGAGATTTAGGTGCTTGAAAGAGGGTCGCTGCTGCAAAAAGCTTCTGTGCAGGCTTTGCTTAACCGTGAGCTTGGCAGAACATGAGCTTGGTAGAGCAAGGCCAGCTACTATCAGCCGAGAAGCTGGACTTTGAGAGTTGTAATTGCAAAACTGTCTCTCCCAATGAGCCCTGCAATGGCTAACAGCTGGATAATGGATGAGCTTCTTTGCAACCCCCTCTCTTGCATGCATTTTGTTATCCTATTCTTCCCTGTACGTGTTTGAGGGGCCACCACTGGCTGTGCCCTTTGCAATTCTTTTTGTCTGATCTTTAACTTAGTTCTGGCCCTTCCCTTCACAACTTGGACTCTGGCACTTGCTGCTGGTCAGCCATCTTTTGCCAACTATTTTGCCTTGCAAACTCGCATCACTAGATGGCAGTGTAATGGCACACACGTGCCCTGCCCGTACTGCCGGGGAGAAAAGTCAAATTTCACCTAAAAAGTGGACGAAATTTAAAATTTGAGTGCAAAGCAACTTCCAGACCTTAAAACAGAAAATACCTCTTCAGCCACCTTAAATTTCCTTAATGCTCTCTGCAAAGACCTAGGACAAGGTCTTTATTTATGACCCAGTGACACAGGTGCTACACCAATTTACACCACCCCCAGATCTGGCCCACAGAGCTCACATGAATGTCACGGCCATGCGTGCGATTTGCACGTATGTGATATTAAGTCAGGAAATTTGGATAAGATCTAAAATACAAAAACAGTAATGCAATCAAATATGACATTTTCCTTCAAAATTAAGCTTTCCTCACTCTTCACCTTTTGCTCTTGCTGCCCCACGGGATAATGTTTTGAGCTGCTTTGCAGTCTTATACCCTGTGGTACAGTAAGTTAAGCTACAGCACATCTCATTT
The DNA here is from genome assembly GCF_013377495.2 of Cygnus atratus. Lineage (NCBI taxonomy): Eukaryota > Metazoa > Chordata > Aves > Anseriformes > Anatidae > Cygnus > Cygnus atratus. The sequence goes on from NC_066383.1 coordinate 4,159,245, forward strand.
CAGTTCTCCAAAGGGGAAGTACTCCAAAGGAGTAGCCCAAAGGGAAATTTAAGTGGTGCACAGGTTTTGGTTTGGTTTTCTGGAGGGAGAATTGCATCCTGTGGGCCCGTGAATTTTCAGCGTACGGAGTACATACATTTCTGTATGTTTTCTTAGGTCTGGGTTAGCACCCTCATTTATGAGCAAGATTTTAACAAGGAGGAAAATGTCACAGTATAGAAAAATAAACAGGGTAAAAATAAGTGGCAGAAAGACGGTCTTTACCACACTAAACATCGTCCTTTTTGGACGTCACGAAGACAGCTGTTGGCTGAGAGTGAGATCTGAAGGTCTTTGTTAGGAAACGTTATTGCTGAGATTTTCACTGTTTGGATTTCCTGTTTTCCTCACTTCTGAACCCTTTGGCTTTTGTAATCTCAGCAGGGTCAGGTCTGGTCATCCGTGGGGAAACAGACTGTGAACAACAAGGCGATGTGCTGCAGGAGCTGCGCCGGGGAGTCAGTAGGTGAGCGGCTGGGCAGGTTGTGGAGGAGCCAGGATCCTCGACCTTCTGCGTAGCGCTGGCCATAAGGCTGCCTTGTCTGAACCACATCTGTCTAGATAAAAAATATCTATCCTTGGTTTAAAAACACTGAGTGATGGAAAACCATTCGCTGTCCTTCAGAAGCGCTCCTAGGTTAATTGCCTTTGGCCGTTAAAAATGAGTGTCTTATTTTTGGTCAAAATCTACTTAGCTTCAATTTCCTTGTCGTAGTATCTGGTTATACTTCTATCTGTAGGCAGAGGAGCTTTCGTGAATTTTTTTTAGATGTCTTTGATGCCCAGATATGATATGCTCCAAAAGATGCTCCGAGATCTGTCACCTCCCAGATAAGATGTGAAGGTCAGAATGGAACCATTTGATCTCTCTCAAAACCCATACTTTTGGGAGAAAGTGCCAAAATTCATTCAGCTTTGGTCTGTTTGGTTAGTTACTTTCTGACTCTCCACAAACTCCACCTCCAATATCAGAAATGTAAAATGCTTTTAATAGTCCTATTCTCAAGCGTTGATTTCCCTGCATGCGTGTCTTTGTGTCTCCATGGGCTGAACTGTAATATTTTTCTCTGCAATAGCTGAAGCAATGTTAGCCTTAGAAGGGATGGAATTAAACTGAAGCAAAGGTACGTGATTGAAAATATACAGAGAGAGGCTGAAAAATCCCACTGTGTCCACGGTTGGTGGCAAGTCACATAGCTATACCAGGATAGCTGAAAGGATATAATCCTGTTGTAGTAGGCATTATTAATGTTATTGTATAATACTATTTGTCCCTGTGTGGTACCGAACAGTTACTCTACATAAAGTAATTAAGCACTGTACAACAGGTCTGTGTACCAGGTGAGCCTGTGGAGTAAATCAGTGCCGTCTGTCAGTCCAGTTCTGTGTGTGTAGAGGCTGAAGGAAGGACTCCTGTGGTGTACTTAGCTTGTTTTTTTTTTTTTTTTTTTTTTTTTTTTTTCCCCGTGCATGTATTTGATGCAAACTAAAAGTGGTCCTGCCTCGCCATCCCCGGAGTATCACCAGGAATTCTGCTCAGTATCTCTGTCAGCATCCCTCTTTTCCTTTCTATCATTCAATTTCTTCCTCCAGAGAGTGATTTTAACCAGTGAATAGGTCAGATCTGGTCTAGAAGGGGGGCTTCACTTGGCTAATGCATTTCCCTCCCTTCCTAATTACACACGGCCCATTTTCTCGGTTATGCATTGGCTTTTCTCAGCATTTTTGTGGTACAAGTCATCTATGTTTTGGGGTTCTTTTGTGATAGGGAAACCCTTCTAGCCACAGTTGTCATTAAATTCAGCTTTTTTGAAGGACAGCTGGGTATATTTTCACAGGGTGGTGTTTAATTGTTGGATTTGTCCCAGAACTTCCACCAAAAGTTTTGTTTTTCACCTTCAAATTGACAGGCGTAGGGGATAGATACCGTGCAGACATTTAGGACTTGATTCTCTCCTCACTTACGATGCTGTCCTGATGAAGGCAGAGAAATGAGCTGGGTTATATCGGCGTAATTCATGTTTTTATAAGAGGACAATCGGGTCCTTGTGCTGCTGGCTGGACAGCATACGGCTTGTCACATTGCGAGGTATCTGAAGGGGTCGGGGCTCTTCTGCAGATTGAAGCGTGGAGCAAGGGGACCCAAGGGACCCGCCACGATGTCTCTGTACGTGTTTCAGGCCTGCATCCTTGAGTGGGGTCACAGGTTCCCCCTCTTCTCCTCCGGAGCAGGTGGGCTGGACAGCGGCTCCACGTCTCCCACTCGCTGGCCCTCCCGGCGGCGGCGTTGCTGCAACAGGACGTTGTGATTTACAAGGCCGGGGCCAGCAGGAAATTCCTACCTCCACCCCCCGGAGCAGGGAGGAAGCAGGAGAAGCGCCGTGACTCAGAGTCACGCCTGAGTCACCCCGTGGTGCGCGGTTCCTGGGGTGGTGCTCGGCCCCTCCGGCCACCCCCGTGCCCGCTGCCAGCCCCTAGGGCACAGCTGGAACCAACTTGAGCTCCTGCACCGATGCCCGGAGTTATTCGATGGGGTAAAAGGGATGCTGCAGGTAGAACGGGGCCTGATTTGGTTAATGCTGTTCTGTAATAGATGAATAAACAACTTACAGCAGGTGCCTGGCGGCTTATGGTAATCAACGGGGTGTTTATTTGGGATCAGAAAATATACTCCGTTACACAAGTCTCTCGTCTGTCTTTGGCTAACCACAGGCTCGCTGAAATTGGATGGGGTCATTTGCTGTCTAGTCACAGATAATAAATCAAAGGGCTGAAGAAACTGCAGGAGAAAGGGCACGAACTGACCAAACATTTAGCTGATTGTAGTAGGCATCAGCCCGGCCAAAGCGAAACTTTCCCAGCAAATTTTCACTTATCTCGAATCCAGTTATTCCCTGTAGGCAGCTGAGCTAAGTAAACAGAGGTTGCTTTACCTTGACTAAACAATGACTTTGCTCTAGCTGCTGCCAGCTGTGTAGCAGTCACAAAATGTACTTTAAAGGCTGGTGGGTAGCAGGCTGCCAGGGTGAGTGAACCTGTCAGTCTGGTCGACTTTGGGCAGGATTTAGGATGCTTAGTTAGATGAAGCTGTGGTCGGATCAGCTGGTGCCGTTCCCTGAGTAGGGATAGAGTATGCAAACGAACGGCCGTGGGTAAGGAGGAAGCAGAGAGGAGCTGGGGGAGTGGAGAACGGATGACTTTCCTCTGATGTCAAAAATCCCATCATTCAGTGCTCGCAGGGAAAAAGACGAGAGGAGAAGAATGTGGAGAGAAAGAGGGAGAAGAAATGAAGGGAAGGGACACGCTCAGTTTTTTCCCTAATTGCGCAGGCTAGCGTTTACCACCTTAATAGGATGGAGGAGGGAGCCTGATCCCGAGAGCCAAGTTCTGAGCAGCCTTCCAAACCCCGGGGACTGTTCACATCCCCACCCCGCTCTGGACTTGGTTAGTACTGCCTTGATACGAATAATCAGGTAGATAAAAATTGTCAAGAAACTTACTGCACTTTCCTCAGGGCTCTCTTTGTGCTATCTTTTATTCCTGGCAGTTTTAATTTCTCTGGTCATTGTCTGTGTTTGTCAGAGGTGTTAGATACGCAGCTCTCCTAGGATTTCTGCAGTGTTGTGAGGAATGACCAGAGCTGGCTGGAAGCGAATTAGGTCGGGCACCAGCCGCAGGAGAGCTGGAGTTGCCTGGAGCTCCGTCCAGGTTGCTAATTCTTCCTTCCGAGGGGCTCATTTCAAAAGGTGCTGGATTTGTCCTTCGTGCATTTCGCTGTGTGCTGTTGCCTGTAATTAGTTTTTTTTTTTTTTTTTCTCCACTGAAAAAGCTTTCTCAACTGGAAAAAAAAGAAGCCAAAAAAAAAAAAAAGCCTAAAAACAACCCCCCACATTTTTGGCAATGGGTTGTTTTTCTAAGCAATTAATTAAGCGCTGATTTTAAAAGAATTTGCATCCTTCTTCCAGCCTGTGTCAAGCATGGATTTTGTATTAATCACTTCACTACCCTCTGACTGAATAAGGACTGAAAAAGATGCAGAGAGTAAAAATTTCCTCAGGAAATGAATCAGACGAGGAACCTATGCCTCATCTCGCCTCCTACAAGCGAAGAAAGAGAGGATTTTGTCAATGGTGGGTCAGTTTACAAACGTGTCCTTTGCAGCGTGAGTCATAAGCAATGATACATTTCACAGCAATGCAACCACAGATGCAGTTTAAATCCAGGACTGAACACCAGCTAAAGATAAATGGCAATGAATCCTCGTGCCCATAATAGTAATGGGAACGAAAATGCAACCTGTCAGACCGGCATGTACGCCAGCCAGCTCTTGCTGCTGCTTAAAACCAGTGTCAAAATTCTCGCTTGCTTTAATGGGAGCAGAACAATCCCTTGGGACATGGCCTCGTGATTTCCATTTGCTGATAAGCAAGGAGGGGATTTGAAGTTTTGCAAGACGGAGCTGGGAGAGCACCTGCCCTGCCACAAGGCTGCTGCACTGGGGGCTCGAGGAGAGAGGTCTGCCTTTCAGCAGGCTTTGGGCAAAGGTGCATGGTCCCAGGGGGATGTCACCTCGGTCAGGGCAGGGGACGGAGGTATCGGGAGCAGGTGGGAAGCGGTGCTGTCTCCGGAGCTGGTCGAAGCACGTTACCAGTTCTGAGATTTCCAAAATGCTGGCCATTTATTTATTTTTTTCCTCCAAAAGCGCCAGCCTTTGTTAGTGTTATAACTGTTAAGAGATGTGTAAAAACTGTTGTGTGAGCCTACCATCAAGACTTGTTGTTGTTTTGGCTATGAGTGAGATAATGAAATTTAGCAGGAAATCTGAGCTGAAATATAAAAGTTTTAAGTTTTCACTGGTGCCACTTTCCCCAGCGTTTCCTGAGACTAACCCTTGCAAGCGTGTTAGTACTCACGGTTTTGTTTTTCTTTACTGAGTTTTCTGTACTCATCTCTAGCTTGCCAGGCTTTGGAAGCGTTAGGCAAGAAATCGGACATGGATCAGCTATTTAATCAATCAGCCAAAGTCAGTGGTGCTGTCGCTGTTTATTACTGGCCAAGAGCCGCCTATTGGTGTCCTAAAGTGTGATAAGATGAGCGGCTGAGATGCTGCAGGTCTTTTCATTAAGGGTAACGACCATCCTTAGAAAGATCTTTATATTAAACAAGTTCATAGACACCAACTGTAATACGTTTGCTTATTTGTGCTTGTGCAATCTTTTGGTCTCGAGGCTCACAGAGGCTGTTTGCAAATATTAGCATGTACCTTTGTAAAAAGATAACGCTGGGCCAGCACCAAAAGGTTTGAAATGGAATGGAGAATGGCAGACCTTGAGTCAAATTCAAATTTTCTAAGTCACTGGCCAGCACGTTAACCATGAGATCAGTCCTCTTCTCTTTAGGGTTAAACGTTTCCTCTTACAAAAAGAGCCAGAGGCTCTTGATTATCCATGCAAAACAGGCCAGTGCTTTGATTTGTAAGGTTTTGTCTGACACACTTTTAAATGGATGAAGCTCAATTTAGATTCCAAAAGAAAATCTAAATTTGGTGGTTGAGACATATACCCACTTTTCTCTCTTATCCCGAGGCACCGTTCTCCACCCTTCCCCTTTCCTCTTCAAAAAATGATACTGCCTGATGCTTTGAACCAAGAGAGCATATTTCAAGATCAGCGTGGAACAATTAAACCAATGATCTGTACGCTTCAAGGAGAAAACTGAGCTGCAGTAGCTCTGCTTTGACAGGTCTTTGGAGGATTTCAAGGAAGTTACACCCACTTCATTCATGATAATCGGCTGTTTAACGCAGAGCAGCTCAGTGTTATGAATGAAAGGGAGCATGTTTTGGCTTGCAGAACAACTCACAAATCTAATGCTTCACTCGTCAAATAACCAACCACATAAAAAAAAAATCTGACTTCATTCTTGAAATGAAATTAATGAATGCAAGATTCAGTGGGAAAAAAAAAGGAAAGAGAAAAAAAAACACCTAAAGCTGCATCTTCTCTTTCTTTGGAGTTTTAGAAACATTACCTCTCTCCTTTCTATGGATTTGTGAGTGGACAAGATTTGTGGCTGGACAAGTTGGGAAAATACAACACAGCCTCTGAAGTGATTTTGCAACTAAGACCAAGTTTTGGGGGGGTTGTACGTGAAGTCAAAACAAGTTGAATTACTGGATTTCAGATAATTTTGGTAGCAAAAGGGAACCAGAAGGAAAAAGAACATTGAGAATAGTATGTAGATCTACTGAAATAATAGATTTTTAATTTGGATGGGCTGTAAGGTTCTCTGAGAAGCAATGGGCTCTATACTATGCCAAAGTAGCCCTGCTGATTAAAATTATTTATTCTAAGAATAATATATTAATTTTTGATTATTAAACCTGGTTTTGAAGCATACCACTATGTCCTCAGGTACTGCAGAGCTCCTGGAACTGTCCTGTCTCAGGTGCCTTGGTGCCTTCTGGCAGCGCTGGATTTATAGGCTCTAGAGAGTCTTGAATGCTACAGGGCTCCTGGGGCATTTGTTGTAGGCAAGTGTAGTTTAAGATATCTCAAATTAAAGGCAGGAGCAAAGATAGTTTAAATATTTCTTTCTACCCATGCCTTATTCGCAGTTCATTTGCTAATGAAACGGCTTTCAGGAGGAGCAAAGACCACATCCATCCTTCTGGCTCCTTCACCGGGCGGTGATTTGCTTGTGCCTGGGCAGGAAGGAGTACAGTTACTTTGATCAAATAAACACTGACAGGTGGTTCTGAAACGTTTGACTTGAAACTGAACTGAGTGTTTATTATTTGTAGTTTTGAAAGAGATGTGTGTAATCATTTCCCTTGCTCGTTCTCATCTGGATTTGGGATAAAACTGTCATGTGGAATATTTATCTTGTTATCAGTATTTTACAAAGTATTAATTGTTCTCACTGGTTTTCTTCTGAGGGGAACATATCGTCAGGTTTGTCTGAGAAACACATGGTGATATAGGTTGATTAAGTGATGTTACCAAGAATGGGTCAATAATGAAGACTAGGATTAACTATGTAATCCAAAAACCATTACAGCAGATCTGTCTTTTGATCCCAAGAGCATCTAAGTGTCTCTCTCCATCCTAGTGCCTAGATAGCCTCCAGGTCCATAGTATTCAAGCACCACAAACGAGAGCAGTGCCTCCTGTCTGACCTTAACAGATGGGGAGCTGCTGCACCAGAAGAGTACTCGGCTTGCCCAAGACCCCAGAGAAAGTCTGGAACAGAGGTAGTTTGACTTGGATGGGCTTTGGGTCTGTTTGACTTGAAGCTGTCAGCTGTTTATGGTCTTGTGTAGTCGTATTATTTAGTAATACTACCAAAAATCAACAGCAATAGGAAACAAAGTCCTGGAGCAGCTTAAAAATCAGGGCCTAGATTTCCCACAGTTTAATGTTAATTAGGTGAATAAATAATTTCTCAGGAAGCTTAGGAAAGTGTCATGTCCCTTATGGTGTCTTCTGTGCAGTTGTTGCTGTATCATATGGACAAAGGTGTTGAGAGACCCCTCTTGTTCCTGCAAAAATCCCAGAAAATCACAATAAACAAGAACCTCACTGGCTTCTAATTCTGTGTATGGAGCATAAGGCCTGGAAGGTGCAATTCAGCTGTATGTAGAGGAATCATGGGGAACTCAGCATCCCTTAATATTCAAATTGATGCATACATTGGAAATCATGCCCTTGTTTCTTGAACTGGCCTCTCTGAAAAAGTGAGTTTTACTGAAAAGGAAGCTAAACAAAATCAATTGGAGACATGTCAATTCTACGTGATGTTCTTTCATCTTTGTTCAGCAGCTGAGAGCCTCTGATGGAAGGTGGGGGAAAAAAATTCTCATCCTTTTTGCACCAAAATAATTCCCAGAACAATATGCAGCTAACGCCGGGATCTTGCTGGAGCCCTTTCCACTTAGCAGTGTATAAAAAGGGCAGGTTGGCCACAATCCCCTGCGCTGTGCCCTCCGGGGGGAAAAGGCTGAAGGCAGAGCAAGGCAAAAGTGGTTGCCTGAGAAGGGAAGGTGTGCGTGGGATCGCTTCTTTGATTGCTGAATGCAATAAGCTAATGTCCTCCTTTCTTCTTCTACTCCATAGAACTGCATTTGGGGAAATCAAGACCTGAGCAGATCCTTTTTTATTTCCACTCATTTTCAGGGTGAGTAAATTCTCTCATCTTTACTACTGCTGTCATATCCTGTGGAGCTAAGAAGTGTGACTTAAGGTTCAGAGGAAAATCTCTCTTTTTTTAATCTTTGCACTGATAACACTGTGCTTAATTTAGCAGCAGTGAGGTAGAACATTTGGATTTTGTTATCCATTTCCAAAACTATTGTTGGCTTCTTATTTCTTTGTTCCCCCCTACTGCTCATTTTAGATTTACATTTTACTGTAGGTGCCAAAAGATAAGTTAATGCCAACTTGATGATTAATTGTCTAATACTTGCCTCTGTCCTAAGATGGAAAGCCTTTATCTAAGTAACCTATTAATAATTATTTTATTTATTACCGCATGGGTACATCTAAATGGATTTGGGTTCTGCCTTCCTGAGAAATTTGGGCAAGAATTTATTGTTACAGCATGAAAGAAAGCCAATGAAACCTTAAAGTTGGTATCAGAAAGTATGTCTTAATGTTGGGGTCAGGGCACTTCTTTATCTATATTTTGCAAGCCCCGAGCAATATCACAGTCTTCTTGTCAAAAGTGTCCAATAATAAGCAGTTCTGAGGCTTTCTGGTGTGCTCAGAAATGTAAAAATCAATAGAATAGCTTGATTTTCAAGAGGCTCTGAGAACTGCCCGGGCCTTCTTAAGGTATCTCAGCCTAGCTGCACAAGCTTAGAAGGAAAATGTAGGAAAAGCACAGCTGGGAGCCTGCCCGGCCTGTGCCACAAAGGGGGCTTGTGTAGCTCTGCAGAAGGTACCGGGAACATTTGTGCTGGTGGAAGTGCAGGATGAAGCTTTGGTGAGCTGGTAACTGGCTGCAGGCATCTCATCTCAAAGTAGTGTCTTTACAGGGGGAGATTTGGAATTGAGGATGGAATTCAGAGCTGCCTCCTGCTGGGGGAATTGGTATTGAAGGTGCCATACACACATAGCGTTAGTACAAGGCTACGGCTGTGAATAGGTTTAACTGGATAAGTGAAGGGGAAGAAAAAAATGGCATTGAACGATGATAATAAATGTATTGGTGGTGAGACTGGTTGCCTCATTCTCTTGAAGTTATGATTAGACAGTAGGAATGAGGTAGCTGCATGCTTTAGGGCACTTCTGAGACTCTTGCCTATTGGCAAAAATTAATGTTTTGTAAGCAAGAGGTACTATAGATACCAGGTAATGTTCCCACCATGAAGAAATGGTAGGACACCATGTAATAGCCAGTGCTTGAGACTTATGTGAGCACTGTACATAAAGGTGGATTGACCCACCTGGTCCTTTCGTAAAGGGCTTTGCCTGGGGAGATTTGAAATTCCTCCCTTTGCATTGAGATTCACCTCTCCTTGTCTACTTATGTATGTTCTAAGAGATATAACTCACATCTAGCTGAGGTCCCCACGTGCTATTGCAGCGCAAATACTGAATGCACATATACGTACTGTGTAACACAGTGGATAAGACGCGGGTGTAGGTAGCATGGTAATATGGCTTGTGAACTAAGGAATAACCTGTGTGTGTGCTTATATAATAACCATACCACCTTGTTCCGCTGCTGTTGAATTCTGGGTCCAAATGCCTTTTGCTTGTGTGTGAATATTTTGACACCCGTTAATCTGCTGAATTCATTGGGGCCTAAAAGAGAAGTGTACCAATTTTCCCGAAGTCTTAATGCTACCCTTGGCTTCAGTGGGATTGCTGTTTTCCTGGATAGGCCTGAGCTGGACGTGAATGAGAGAAAACTGGGTGGCTAAGGCTTGAGACATCAATTTTGGGAGTCTCAGATCCCCAGATTTCCATGAAGGGAATCTGGGTCATTTTGTGGGGTGAGCCTGAGACCATCAGAGCAGATTTCTCACAGTGTGAATTTCATCTGGGAGCATTGTAGCTCCTGTGAAATTTTCATGAGCCTCTTTGCAAGCTGTAGAAATGTGGAAGGAGTAAACTGGTAGCAGCTCTTCCTTCTGTTACAAACCCGAAGGGAATTCCCAGCAGATACAGCTCTAGGAGGGTGTTTTGAGCGGTTTCCTAATTCAGAGCAGTTGCTGAATGTTTAAAAGTAGTGCCAGTGGACCAAAGGCCAGCTCTAAATTTGGAGGGTATTATTCTGTGCCCCTGGGCTGTGTCCTGATGGCATAGCACAGGGGTCCTTCCCTTGGGTTATTGAGCAGCTGGCAGAAGCAGGGAGATCCCCTGGCTTGCTCTGGGTCTGGTGGAGGTAACAAAAAGCAAATGTCATCTGAGGCTGAGGGGAAGCCACACTGATGGTTGGATGAGGCTGTTCCTTGCACAACATGCTCTGCTTCTGAATGTTGAGATAACTGCAGAAAAAAAAAGTAAAAACAAAGTGAAGTCTCTGCTGTACAGCAGAGAGGAAATAGGAACAAGGTGTCCAAAGACGTTAAAACCATCCTGTTTAGGGAGAGGAATGAACTGTATCTTGCATTAATATAGCTGCTTCGTATCAAGTGCTTTCACCCATAAAATACTGGCTGTGCTTTCTCTGTAAACAAAGTTGAATGTCCTTAATGCTATATAAGAAAATGTTGTGGAGCTTGCTGAAACTTCTGGGCCCTTTTGTGCAGTAGATGGTGCGTGGGGCAGCGGTGCCTGCAGAGATTTTCCACCGAGATTGCCCAAGAAAGTTTCTGTGCTGCCTCATCGGAAGAGACGTCTCTGTTAGCGTGCCTTAGTCCTGCTCCGTGAATACCACTGCCTCGGTGCTGATATTTGGATGTGTTTCTAATTCACAGTGGTTCGAGGCACGCTTTTGGGGGATGGGGGGGAGGTTAATTGAGGAAGGAAAGGCCTGAGGGAGAGCTGCTACGCAGTTTGCTCAGAGCATTGCTGAGATCCTGGGAGCCTCGCCGAAAGGGCAAGCATTAGGGCAGCCCATCCATCCTGCTCCCAACAGAGCCACTGGGGATGTAGATGGGGCTTACTCACTCTGTGCCTCCCCAGGGAGGCTTTTATTTTTTGGAAGGGTCTTTAGCAGGAGGGAGGAGGTGGTGACGGTAGCTTTGGGGCCTGCCAAGGTCTGTCCTAGGTCTCCATGCTTTCCTAGGGACTTAGCTCTTCTGTAGGTACCTAGCCTCTTTCTCTAGGTCTATAATTTTCCTAAAAATACCTGCTTTTACCTGAGGTCTAGACTCTTTCCCAGGCACCTGTAGATTTTCCCAAGTCTGTGCCTTTTGCTTGAGATCTGTGTTTTTTCTCTAGGCATTGTTCTGCTGGGCATCAGCTGAGCAGGCTACTGCACTACCGAGGCTTATTATGATTAACACAGTTACAACATCAGAGAGAGAAGAGCTCAGCGCTGTTGAGGCACACAATTATTAGCACATTTGCAGCGTTTGAGAGAAGAGGGCTGTGGCTGCGCTAGCCGGACAAGCCTCACGGTTATTACCATATTAATGGTATCAGGGAGGAGGCTTGCAGGCTGCAGTAGCTGCAGAGGCTCACGATTACTTGCACGTTTGCAATAGGAGAGAGGCAAGGCTCGTGATTATTATTATATTGCTCATCAGTCTGTGTCCTGATACTGCTCAGTCATGCATGCTAGGAACAGCTTATCCGTAATGCCTGGAGAATGGTGTGCCACAATCCTCTTGTAGCCCATCAGCAGGGCGGTTGGAGGACCTCCCAAGGCTGTAAAGGGAATGAAAATTTATCAGTATCCCTCTCTCCTTTTTCTTTCCAACAAGCAAGGATATTCGCTGTGATTAAATTGTTGGGGCTTTGTCGGAGGTTAAGAACTTAACAAAGGGACTTTGTCACGTGAGATGAGCTGTGAGGGAGATCCCCTGGAGAAGCTCTTCCTCCGAGATGTTCACACACCTGTATTCTGGGTGTCACAAGCCAAACGCAGCACAGTCCTGTTCAACAGACCAAAACCCCGTGTTTAAACGTTTTCAGCAAGTATGTGTGGTTTGGGGATATCTCATTCCTTGCCTGTGCTCGTGGCAGAGGAAATGTGATGGGAGTGCCATGCGCATTTCACGCTCCTTGGCCTTGCTCCAGGTCTCTCGTGAAATAGCCTCTCCTGGCTGTGGTTGTGAGCTCTGTGTTTGCAATGGGTAACACGTTAAACTCGGCGCCGTGCTTCTCCTGCTTGTCAGTGAGTTTTCCAGTACACTTAGAGCGAGATAGGTATTGAGAGGATAAGAGGATTTAACACAGAGAGGGTCAGGTATGGGCGTGGGACAGCAGATGCCTTCACTGATGGAGATTCTCCTCTTCAGCTGTCTTGTAAATGAGACACAGATGTCCTGAGCCCCAGTCTGTGCCTGAACCACAAGACTAAAGGGAGGAGAGAGTATATGTTTATTTGAACCCCTTGTTATACTGCTGGCAATGTATTGCTAGTTTCCATTCCTATTTTTTTGTACTCTTAGCAATCCATTTGCTATTGCCCTTTTCTTCTGCACTCAGCCAGTAATCAACACACTCCAAAACACAATGGATTCCTTTTTGCGGTGAATCCCCTACTTTATGCAAACGTTTTCTGGCCTCATTTCTTTGGGATACGTTTCAATGGGAAGAAGAGGGGAAAGTATTCCTTGTTCCTAGTGAAAAATTGCACTGGCAGCCTGGGTTATTTTGTCGGACGTGTGGCTTTAAGTGACGCCTTTGCCATCTGTTCTGTCTGCTAATTATGAATGCAAAACAAACGTAGCCCACAATTGCTTCATTTAGAATAAGGGAGATGGCAGTGACCAAAATAGTTTTATTTTGGTGTCAGATGCTCTTTTTATTTCTCCTGTCTCTTCCTAATCTAAAGCAGGTCTGAAGCACTTCTGTCTCTTCCTCTTCCAGTTTCCAGCAATAGACATTGCCATGACAAACGAAACCATCTTCTACGTGTTCATCACTTGGGCTTTTTTAAGAGGCAACTCCTCAAAAGCAAGGAAAGGGAAAATATTACACGACTTGAACTGTGAGGGCTAGTTTTGGACTTCACTTTGTGACTTCGATTGCACTCGTCTTAGCTGCGTAAGTAACTTGAAGAGAGACATCGTGGTGTCTCCAGAAAGTCTGACAGCAACATGTGCACCGTTTTCTCGATCTGTTCCATCCCTGTTTCCTCTTACCAAAGGGAACTCCTGTACTCGTACTGGACTCGCGTGGTACTACTGAACGTTGCATTCTCCTGTTGCTTTGTCCAGCAGCTGAGGAGGTGAATTTTCTTGGGTTTTGATTGTGGCCCCAAAGGATTTTCTCCTTCAGTGACCCATCACTGAAGATGGGTGATCCCTGTCCTTCAGTGACTCAGCAGGACCAGGGTATAAGAAGAACTGTGCCCCCCTCCATTTACTAATTAGACACTGCCTATCTTTCAGCATTTCCTAAGTTGCTGCTGACTTCAAGCCAGGGCTGGGCGATGTGGCACGTCGTGGAGGTATTGCTAGCAGCACAGCCATCCATCGAGTTGACCTGGATTTAGAAAATGGAGATGAGATAAAATGCTTGCTGCGCTCTGCTCTAAGGGGACATGCAGCCAAAAAGCCAAAGCTGTGGAACAATTTCTCTTTGAGTTGTTTGAAACTGAAAGAGGCAAAGTGGTTTTTTTCCTAGCTAAGTGACAACATGATGTGTGCTTAGCTGTGACCGCATTTGTTTGACCAGTCCTTTCTCAGGCCAAGGAGGAGGTGGACAAGTGGCTGTGAGGGTTTTTCCCCACCTCTGCTAAATAAGTCTGGCAGCTTGCAGATACACATCTGCTTCACTTCAACTCTCCTTTCTTTGGTATTGAGCATGTAGACACATGTTTTTTACCCCTCCTTCCTTCCCTCCCTAGCCATCACTCTTGCTATGATAATCAACAGATTTCACGTCATTTTCTGGCTGCTTCCACGTTGGAGGGAAATAGGGTTGGAGCACTTTTCTACCTACTAAAAATCAATTTTATGGACAGCAGAAATTCTCATTTCTTCCTCCCCACAAACCTTCTCCAAGAAAACTTGTTGGTTTGTGGTTAAATACTCCTTTCCCAAGTTATTTTGAAATTCATCTCACTACTTTACAGAGTTTTTCTGAAGAATATAGGTAAAGGTTCTGACTGCTTCATTTTGGCCCCTTTGAGGTTGTCCAGGGAATGAACGGCAGGGGGACACTACTCTCAGGAAGGCATTGTATCTGGAAAAATCTCTCTGACTGCTTTCAGACCTTGGCCAACTGTCATAGCACAGCTGAGGCAGAAATATGCAGTGCTCCGTCACATCCGGGGTGTGAAACACCCAAATCAGATCCTAAAAACTCACAGACTGGTCCCAAACTCTTGTCTCTTTGTCTTTGAACACTGCACATTCAGACCAGGGTCCTGTCCTAGGCTGTACAGTTGGACACCACTTCTACAAAATAATCATCAAAAACGCCTGAGGATCTTGCAGTATGAGAGTTAAAGATTCTGCTGGTGTCCCAGGCCTGAAGGATGATCTTGTGGTTTAAGCATTTGGACTGGAACCAAGAGATGTGAGATAAATTCCAGGCTCTGTTGTGCACTTCCTCTGTGTCAGCTTTGGAAAATCATTCCTTCTCTCTATGCTTCCATTCTTCCCTTCTCTCCTTGTAAGACATCGTGCTCTGCTCTTGTGATTTTAATACTGCAATACTGAAATACTTGCAATTCTGAAAGCTCCTAATCCATGACTCAGCTTGTTTTCTGAAACTCTTCACTTTCAAGTTAAAATAGTGCTCCAGCCCATGGAGCTACAAGGGATGAAACAGATTTAAATTTGAAAATAAAGGCACAAAAGCTCAGACAAGTTTGAAGAGCACGATAATTAATGCCAGTTAGTCTGCCTGATAACAGTAAGAAGCAGCCTGGTCCAGGATGGCTGAGGTTAACAGTACTGGGAATGAAGGTAGGGTACATTTTTCTCTGGGTTCAGTTGGGTGCCCTGGGAATGAATGTCCATGAATAATGCTAAAAGTATGACCAAGAAGAGACGCTCTTGTATGCCAACATGGCTGTATTTTAATTAGTTTTAACTGCAATAGTTTTGATTATTAGGATCTACGTCTTTGGAGAAAGACTTAGCAAATAACAGTCACAATCTGATGGAGAAGACTGAGGTTTGGTTCCCTTGTACCTGGTGTGGACACTTGCCAGCTTTGTGTCAGGAGGGAAGGAAGGACAATTGCTGGAGACTTCTGTAGGTTTGTGCATCTAGAGTAATGTACAGGATCAGTTGTCCTGTTTTGGGGTGTACTGTTTTTTATTTGAAAGTTTGGAATCGTATGAACGTGACGGCAGCGTTTAACAAATCGTCTTTCTTGCGTGATTTATATCTGACTTTCAAATCCAATGCGATGCCAGTCAAGCTATTTGTCTTTGCTCTTTTGGACGGCTGCTTTGCTTGGAGCTCAGTGAATCGGTGGCCAAAGGAGTGAACCTCCCATGGCATAATGCAGAAGGAATGTGTAGGTGTGTGCAAACCTTCTCCCCGGGGGGCATGTGGCAGGCAGTGGCAGCTCCTGGTAGGGCTGGGCAGCCTGGGTGAGCTGCGCGCGTGCCTGCCGTGGTCTCAGCACCCTGCGTGCCTCCTGCTGGTAGCCAGGGTGTGCTGGGTCCTAGTGGAGATGGTTGTCCAAAGGGTTGTCCATAGCTTGACATTCATCCACACTCCCTTCGTGTGATGTGGCACCTGGATAATGAAAACAAGACTGCAAATCCTTGGGTGCATCATGCAGCCTAGGACACTGGAGCTGGTTTTACCTTCACAACAACTGCTTTTTGAATAAGCAGCTGTGAAGTGGGTTTGGATAGTAGTTGTTGCATAAAGAAAAGGTCCCCTGATTTGTTCTCCTACAAACGGTGTAAGGTTATTCCCACTCTCAGTGAACCATTCCTATTTTGTCTCAAATTTGCTCTTCCATACCTTGGTCTCTCCATTACAGCTTTGGGTTCAGGGTGGGAGAAGATAGATTTTTTTTTTTCCCTTCAGAATCTCCCAGGGCATATAAAGGACAGATTTTTATTTATTTATTTATTTATTTATTTATTTATTTATTTCTAGAAGACCTTAACAGGTATGAAAAGTGTAACCCAAACCATTCATAATGTGTGACTCTTCCACCACCTGGTGTACTTGGCCCACTCTTGGACGGCATAGCAGAATTACTCAGAGCACAATGCCAAGTCCAACACAGTATTAGGTCAAACTGGGGCTGATTCTTGTCAGGAACTGAAATTCGACATGTTTTGCTGCTGGTTGCATGGCAAGTCTGCTTGTTTCCCTTGAAATGCAATTTTAGACATCAGTCCTGTGTGCTTCCTTCTCTCCGATTAGATGCAGAGGTTGAGATTTTGGTCTCTTGTGGCTTCCCCAGCTGATGGCTTCTAGTCTCTGGGAGCATCATGACGTACCTTGCCCATCGAGTGACAAGAGGGTGTGTTTGGCCTGCTATAGCACGAGATCGGACTAGATCTTATTTACTCATCTGTCACCTGGGGACATTGGTGATGAGGCAATAAAAAGTGGTCCCAAACTACCACCCCATCACATCTGCTGTACTTGTGGCACCACGTAACCCGTAAGACGTATTGTCTGCTGTCCTAGTGTCCGTCCATGAAACAATTTGATATATGCCTATCTTTTGCTCTTTGGGAGGAACAGAACGTGCTGTGAATGCAGTGCTTTCAGTGACAGACAGTATTTGTACAGGTTTCTCTAGATGTCTGTGACTTGACTACAGGCTAGGAATAAGTCGGGTATTTTCCATCTCTGTTTGGGATTTAGCCTGCTGTGTGGATGCTTCCAGACAGTTTCTATCTCTGGGTGACTTTAAAGACTGACCTGTAAAAAAAATGCTTTTCTTTGCACTGGGGATGCTCTAGCCTGTACCACATAGTAGGTATTATCCCAAAATATTTGCTCAAGGGGAGGTAACTCTCAGACCCCCTGCAAGGGTTTTATCCCCTCATCTTCAGATTACACAGTTCCAACAGACAGCTAATGACACACGTAATGATGATAAAAAGTAAGTGCGACTGCAAAGGGTAACATTTAAAAATAATGATATACCTCTAACTAGGTCTTATAAAAGGAAGTCTTAAATAGCGAGTGAGAAACAGATGCTTTGGGGGACTTGTGGATAAAAATAGCAGCTTTCAATTTGCAACCAAAACAAAAATATGGCCCCACTTAGTCAACCTCAACACTAGAAATTCCTGTGAAAACCATAGGACCCAGGGCTGGGAAGGCATGTTAACTACCTGGTACTGCATCTGCGGTGGTTTTGGCATATTTTTCTGGCTCCTACCTTGCCTTAATTCTTGCTTTTCTACCCATACTGGTGCCTTGCGAATCCCATCTTACTGGGCCTGATGGTTTATTTAACAGCTCTTTAGTGGGCTGAGACCTTTGGATTCTGTTTTCCTTGGAAAAACGCTCAGGTTGGGTCTGGGCTATGCACAAATCGTTTTCTCCATGGGCAGTGCTGATTTTGACAGAGCTGGGGTAGGTGTAGCGCGCTCGGGATCTTTGCCCAGTGTCGAGCGTTTTCCTCGAGGCAGGGCTCCGTGGGGCTCAGTTATCCACCTCCGTGATGAAAGACTAAATCAGCCTCGGCAGGGCTGGATATGTCTGCTTTGCGGGATGAGGTTTTCAAAGGCAAACTACAGACAGCTCGCTGGAGGCAAAGGCAAATATCCTTTTCCCAGCTAAACTGGGCTGGTTGATGGTCTGCACGTCTGCAGGCAGCTCTCCCCCCCACAGCTCTCCCAGGGGAAAGAAGTGCGTGAGTGGTTCCTAATCCTCTCCAGCACACCTAGCTAGGTTCGTACCCTCTTCTTGGCTGGTTTTAAGTTATAAGGACCGATTTTTGCATTGACACCTATGAGACATTGTGCCATGCTCTCTTCTCCTGGCTCTGCTGTGGGAGTAATAAGCTCCTTGGCAAGCAGTTCGGGTGCTACAGCATCCCAAACCTCATCTCAGCCATTTATAAACCTGTGGACATGAACAGTGATTTTCTGCAGGCAGCTCTGACTCCGCAGTGCTGGGTTTGGGGCATCTATCTGTGCAAAAGGACCGAGCAAGCTGGAGAAAGGGATATGTCTGTGTGTTTTTGTTTAACTGGGAAAGACACTACACGGTCGGAGATAGTATCTTTATAATATTCCTACTTTTTCCTTACCTGTTGAAACAAAAAAGCAAACCTTTCTTTTAAATGGGTAGTTTTAACTCATTCATTTGGTGTTTCTGTTTCAGGTGGTTCTTCCCAAACAAAGATAAGCAGTCAGGTGAGTCCAATATTTCACTTTCCTGCACATCTATGCATGAGGAATGAGAAATTATGAGTGGAACCGATGCTGGACACCTCTGAATTTCAGGGATTGAGGTTCAGGTGGCTCCATAGCCTCCTAGCCACGAACCCACAGAGAGGCATTTTTAAAACAGGCATTTTGTTCTTTGTCTCCTATGAGGTGCTGCAGATTCACTTGCTTCGGAGCTTGCATTTAGTGATTAGACCTTTATAATTTTCTCCTCTACCGGTAATGCCCTCGCACTGTCATTTGGAGCTGAAAGGAAAGCGCACTGCCAGCGCTGGCCCCACTGGGTGCCGTGATAATACTCTTAGGAGCGAGACTGTCATTAGATTAAGTGGAAGATACCAGTAGAGTTGCTCTTGATGGCCAGCCTCTCTTTTCTCCACATGATGCTCGGAGTCCGACTCTACTTTTCTTTTCAGATTTCCATATTGTCCCTCCTTTATGCCTTGTCAGGAGCATTAGTCACAGCTATCCATCTGCATCGTGCGTTGCAGCTGAGACAAAGCCCGTGGGACGTGTGGCTGCTCAGCACCCTCACCCTGCGTAGCTCGGGGTTTGGGTCCCTTGTGTGAACAGCAAGCACTGGGGCAGGGAATCAGCATTCGGCCCTACATGCGCCCTGCATGACGATATTTGTCCTGGGTGGGGTGGCACCGTGGTGGGACGTTGGCTGTGCTGGGACCACACTCAGCTCTGGCGTGGAAACGCACTGGGGCTGACCAAAGGACTCGCTTCTCTCGTTTTTGCTGGTAAAAAGTGAAGATGATGCTCATTAGGGCAGTGTGGGCTCCTCTTCTGGAGTTTTACCTTTAGTAAAAGCCCTCAGCTGGGCCTGAAAGCGGGGTGATGCTCTGGGGCTCACCCCAAGGCACAGCCCGTGGCATTGGCTTTTCCCATACATGATGCTGGTGGATTTGTAGATTACCGGGTTCCTCACGTGAGGCTTGAAATCCTCATCTCGTGAAATGCGGTGCACACGACAAGCAAAAGGCAGGTGCTGAACGATTGTCCCGAGCTGTCTGTCAGTGGGAGAGGATTTGAGACTGTCAGAGACGGAAGGAGGGCTTCCAGAAAGAGATTTCCTGCACCCAAATAACAAGGAACAGGGAAAAAAAAAAAAGTTGAATTTTGTCCCAGCCGAGGACTGAGGAATGGATGGTGCTGTGCAGCAACCATCACCTTCCCTGAGTGGGTCAGGCTTGATTTAATCCCCCCCTCCCTCAAAGCAGAAGGTGAAGAAACTATCTCTAAAGGTGCGGTTCAGGAACACACACACCAGAGACTGGAGGGGGAAAAAAAAAAAAAAAAAAGGTTGTTTAATATGGATATCTGACCCCACTGCGCTGGGAGAATGAGGCAGTCTGCGGCCCCGAGCGTCTGGTGGCAGGGAGTGGGTCCCACATTGTTGGCTCTGGCAGGGTTTCAGACATCTGCCAGGGGACGGGGATTTTGTTGGGAGAGCGAGGGGAGCGAGAGAGAGACGCAAGCAAGCGCGGGGAGGCTTGCAGCTTTCTATATATGCCCGGATAACACTTCCTCTTTAAAATTCCCTTACTAAGCTCGGCTCCTATATTTTATATTCAGAACGAAGGTTCCCGCCCCCCCGGCCCTCCCCACCCACCGCCACCCTCTCTGCCTTTAACTTGGGGAGTTAGGAGCTGCTATATCCACCCCGTGTGCTTTGCCAGGCAGCCCGTTTAAGGCCAAGATTAATGCAGTGCATTGGTGCAATCGTGCCGCAGTGCTGCGTGATCGGAATACGAGATGGAATATAGGGGGAAAGGCCAGAAATGTGCCTCTGTGCTGAGTTTACACAAGTCTCCTTAGCAACTTGTCTGATTATTTTTTTTTTGTTTTCTATGTGGGGTGTGTGCGTGTGTGTGTGTGCGGGAGCACTGTCCCAAATCACCAGTGAATAAAACGTTCCCTGAGTTTTTAAATAGCTCCGCTTGTTGGGCTTGTTGTTCTTTTTCCTTCTCCCTTTCCCTTTGTTAAATTAGTGGCTTCGTTTATTTATTTATTTATCTATTTATTTATTTATTTTTCCTGGAGGGAGGAGGGCACGGGGCAGGGGGGGGGACACCGAGCGAAGGGTGGCAGTGGGGCTGGGGGTGGGGGCACCGCAGTACTTTTCATTGTGACTTCGAGAGAGTTGGTTCCTTTCCAGTTGTTCACATCGCAGCATGTGGAATTAGTGTGCTTTCTCCCGATTTGCCACAGAATTGGCAGTAGACTGACGCTGTTAGTCATTTGAATTGTATTTGGATCCGGGCTGATATTTTTTTTTTGTATTTATTTATTTCAAAAC
The DNA here is from genome assembly GCF_013377495.2 of Cygnus atratus. Classification (NCBI taxonomy): domain Eukaryota; kingdom Metazoa; phylum Chordata; class Aves; order Anseriformes; family Anatidae; genus Cygnus; species Cygnus atratus. The sequence continues at coordinate 4,180,039 of NC_066383.1, forward strand.
AATTTATTTTATTTTGAAAATATGCACGATGTATTTTATAGTCTATAAAATGGAGGAAAGGGGAAAAAAAAAAAAAAAAAAGAAAAGGGTGAGAGGATTGTGGCACGACTGTCCCCCGAGCCATCCCTTTATTCCCCTCCCCGTCCAATTTTTTTTAGTTGCCTCCTGAAGAACCCCCTCCCTCCCTCCCCATAGGAGGGAGTGGCCTTTTAGTGATCAAGGTACGTTGGATTTTTTTTTCCCCAGTTTGTGCGATACTTTATTAATAGTGTGGGGCAAAGAGAAAGGCTGGAGGGTGGGGAGAGCAGGGGAGGAGGTGACGGCGGGTGGAGAGAGAGGAAAGAGTTATCCTCGAAGTACTGTACCTTGAAATAACTCGAGGGAAAATAGTTGCTGCCTCCCTTGAGCTGCTTTCCAAACCTTTCTGTGCGCTTTTACTTTTTCTTTTCCTTCTATTTTTTTTTTAAAGCTTGCCGGGGGGAGGGGGGATGGGGGGGTGAGAGGGAAGAAAAAAAAAAAAGAAACTGAGCCAAAAAAATTTTGAAGGCTTGATGTTGGCTTCTATACAAACAGATGTTGCCTGTCATTCCGCTGTTAAGCAGGCAGCAGATTGGAGCAAGCAGCAGCAGTTCGGGGGAACTGCAGCAGAACTGGAGAGTGGGAGATCTGTAGACAGAGAAATACCTTTTTGTTGTCGTTCTGCACATAAATATTTTTTTCCCCTGGAATTATCTCTAATTACGACATATCTCTTTTCATTTTTTTTTTTTTACTTTATTTTATTTTTATTTTTTTTAAGTGGGCAAAACAAACCCAAAGCAAAATGGAAAAGCACTAGGAACTCTCACCTAAATTTTTACCAAAACGGCTATCTTTCGGGCTGGTTTGGAGAGCTTTTCGGTTTGCTGTTTTGTTCTTTTCCACATAGGCGAACATGTGTAGGAAAGGGGGTTCTATTGGAAATGCTTAAGGCATTCTCGGTAAGTGAATGTTTACAATGAAATAGGACAGGGATTCTGTTGTTTTTCTTGCTGCGAGCCCTGTTTCTGTTGGGTTTGCCCCGGAGTTGTTGCTGGATGTGGAATTGTGAGGGTTGAAGGCCTTTCTGTCTCCTTTCCAAGTTTTAGCAGCGCTGTAAGAACACGAATCACGCTGTTTATACAGTAGAAGTTCTAACGAAGCACCGATACGCTCCATATCGCGGCTCTTTTGTCTTCTGTATGTGCTCGTGGGTTTAATCCCCCTGGTTTTTTATGCTCTTGTTTTTTATTCCCTCTTTTTGTTTTTAATTTCTGCCTTCTGCTTTAATCGTAGTGTGCTTGGGAGGGGAGAGCAAATAGCAAAACACGGCGAGCTTTGAGCCGAAAGAGTTAAAAGTTTCTTGGCACAGGAGCAGCAGTTTAGCAACAGATCAATTCATTTAAATGAAAGAAATCACAGACCAAGCCATCTGATTTTGAAATTTCACATCTTATGCTTCCACTTTAGAACAAAGCTTCTGTTTTTCTTTCGCTCTTATTAATTCATGCTGCTTTTGTTGAAGACTGTTGGTTTTCATAGAAACTTTAGGTTGTCTGTAGTCTGTCTCTTTCCCTCTTAAAATATGAAATCCGGGGGTGTATCCATCCTCTGCTAGTTGCAGTTAGTTCTGCTGTAAAGCCAGCCATAAACCTCTGCACATATAACAGCTGGTGTCAGAGCTGTTTTCACCCTTGATTACTGTATGTTTGAAACAGCTTCCATTTTCTGCCTTGCAGGCTGTACAAACAGTCACCTATGTGCTGTGAAAAATAGTCCTCTTCAGCCTCTCTGACTGTCCTGCGGGCTTTTTGAGCATATAGGGCTGGCTCTGTGGGTACTCATGGCACCATGTAGGAGGGGGGGATTTTCTTGACCCAGATAAGAAGTATTTGCCCCTCCAACATCTGTATCAAGCAGCAGTTGTTCAGACTGGCTGCGTGTGTGCCTGAACGCAGTCCCGCAGATGGAAGAGTTGTATCCCTCTATACCTTACCACGTACATCGCCCGTAAGCCACCGTAACACTTTTAATGGCCAGTTAAAGTCTGAGAAGGATCACAAGCAACTTTCTGTGGCTGTTTATTCAGTTAAATGCATTCGAGCTTTGGTACCCGTCCCGGTAGTTTTGGTCCTACATCAAGTAAAATTAAATAAATAAATTCATATAGAGAAAAGTTAGGGATTTTTAAAATCTATTCCCATCTTCCTTTTACATGACCTCCTTTAAAAAAAAAAATACAAAAAATAAAAAACGACTTGCTTACGATAAATGAATGTGCTTGGTGCAAGGATTCGCAGCCCCGTACTGAATTTTGATGGAAGCTTTTGCGCCGTGATGCTGAGCCTCTTCACGGTGGCATTGCGTCAAAGGAGAGGCCGTGGCGTTGGGGCATGGGCGAGCTCCTATCAGAGGGAAGCAGCGAAAGGGTGGGGAAGGCGTCCGTGTGCGGGGGGAATCCTTTTGTTCGGCTGCTCCCCAACCTCTGCTTCCCTGCACCCCCTGGAAGAAATCCTCAGTGAGGAAGAATAGTCTTAAGCCGCAGAAAGTGGATTTAGAAAAGTGGGTGGTGGGGGGGGGGAGAAGTATCAACCTCCACCTCTAGCGCGGCTATGGTTGGTCGTAGATCTGGACGCTTTTATTATTTCCTGCTCTTACACTAAGATCCCAACTGCGTGTAGGGAAACGGCAGGATTCGGAGCGTGAGTCCGTCCTCCCCAATATTGGAAATATTTCTGTGGGTGTCGTTGTGGTTACATCACCGCGCGCTCCTTCCTCATCTCCATTCTTGTGCAAAATTCAAATAATTCCCCCCCCTCCCCGATAGCAGCTGTGCATGGTTTTTTAAGTCGGTCTTTAACGTTGCGAAAGGAACAATAAAATGAAAGGCAAAACCGGCATCTTAAAACTTGGCAAGTGAAAGCAGCTTGGACTGGCAGCCAAGAATCCTGCTGTGGTGCAAAAAGAATAGCATCCACGAAGCCACCACAATCCGGGGTTTCTCTTCTTTTAACAATCGCATCGGCAGAGAGAAATAATTATTCCTTGTATCAGTGTTAAAAGAGTCAAAAAGCTTAAAATGCTTGCTTGGTGAACCTTCTCAAAAGCAGGTAACGATCCTCCTATTTGATTCTGTTTTATCAGACTTTAATTGGATAAGGATCTATATACGATAACTAATCGGTTTAAGAAGTTGATGCGTGTTACTAACTAGCAGGGGATGCATTTGCTGCTGCAACTTCCACGTTGCTTTATTTTTCTTAATCGCTTTGGTGCTGATAGAATTGGCAAACTTCGTAAATGCTTGTGTTATAAGAAATGTTTTATTTCCAGGGATTTAACTCATTGTGTGTGGGAGGGCAGGAGCGGATCGATCCAAGGTGTAACATGGAAAATAAGCTTAAAAAAATAATAATAATTAAAATTGGGAAGTCGGGGGGAGGGGGGGGAGTAATTTCTCTTTTAGGACCTTGTCTGTTCCTTTTGCTTCTAAAGCTGTAGCCTCTGGGTATATAAAGGTAGGACCCATTTCTTGAAAATTTGCCATGAAAATATCCATAAATGTTTTGTCTTCCAGAATACTTTCCTTGAAGACTTGGGCCTAGCAATATGGCAGCGCACGTTCGATAAGAAATCTTGTAAAGTGCTGCTACTGAGGTAATTTGGTTTCTCGTAGATCCTCCAGTCAGTATCTTTCTTTTTCTTATAACGTCTTCTTATTTTAAGTACGGAAATCTGTTGATACAGGTCTTTATACCTAAGATAGAGTGTGTGTGTGCATAAATATATATGAATATATATGAATATATATTTATAGGCCTGAATAGACTGGAGGGGAGGGAGGGTGGTAAGGGAAAAGAATGGGAATTATTTAGTGGTCGTGTTTCTTATTTGACTTATTTTCGTGGCAGAAGTATGAAATGGCTGCAAACAGCTTTTTACTCAGGCACACAATGCATTCCATAATGATCGATTTTCCTGGACAGGGCATTTATGCTTTGTGGTTTGCAAGAATACCACCCACAGACCAAAACCAGTGTTATGTCTTTAGAGACTTTATTTCTACATGTTTCCTTCTATATTCCTCTGGCTATAAATCTGGAAAATGCCAGTCTTGTACTGGCTTAATACTAAAGAAAGGTGTATTACTTTTTTTTTTGGGTGCCCCAGCTTCTAGAACCAAAGCCTTGTTGCTCCTGTGATCGTCGACATGTTATAGAATTAATAGTAAAGCAGAGTATCCTTGGCATAAAGATATCACAGTCCTTCATGTAAAGAATATGATCCTTAATGTACAGGTTGAGGCTTTTTGTTTGTAATCTTAGCATTCTAGTCAAATGCAGTGTGAAGACGATTGATTTGTTTGCCTATCATAGATTTTCTGCCACTGTGTGTATGTTCATCAGGTTTTCAAAAGGTACAATAACAGTATGGGGAATGTACAATAATCAATGTGGGGAATTGTTTCAAAACCCAGGTCTTGTATAATCTCCTTCAACCCCCCCAAATATATTCGATGTAAGTGAAATATTTTTTTTTAAAAAGCAGTACATATTGAAAAAATACTAATGCTCTATATATTTTAAAAGCAAAAACAGAAACAAAAAAAAAAGCAAAACACAAAATCCTGTTCCTTTGCTGCTGCCTTTATCAGTTTCAGAAATTCTTCTCCCTGAATTTGTTTTGCAAAATGCATGAAAAGAAACAGGTTGGTTCCTGGACACTCGTCCTTTACAGCATGTGGGTGCCACTGAATGCAATGTCTGTGCCACCCAGCTGCCTTTCCCCAGGGCTCACAGGAGTGCAGAAGTGGTCGATCAGATTCCTAGCGGGGACCTGCCGGAGTGCTTTATTTGGCACACATAGGTGCTTTTCTAAAGATAGCTATTTCTGCTTTCTCTCTCTCTCTTTCCTTTTTTAACAGCTGAAGCTATGGTGATGGATCCTAACACTTGTTCTCTTTTGTTCTGTGAAAGCCCGTCAGGTAGCAAGGCAGTGGGAGCTGCTGGGCCAGAACTGCAGCAGAGATCAGCCCTCGTTCAGGAGCTAAATAAAGGGCATATTTATATTTTCTTTTTGGGTCGACACCTAACAGCTGCCCTTACGAGCCTGCGGTGGGCTCTTAGAAGGTCTGGCTTAGTTCTGCCTCTGAGAAGAGCTGTGATAGTTCCCTAATAAAGATCAGTTGCTGAAGTGTGTTGGGTGCCTGCAACCTCCATTCAAACCAGTAAGAATTGAGGCCGCATGTCCTACCACAGGAGGTATGTACAGGCCACCCAAATGGTACATCTCGGTTTCCTTCAGGGACTTCAACTATACCCCAGTGGTTAGAAAATGAGATTGTGAGATATTAAGGGAAAAGAAGAATGCTTTAGAACTATGAAAACCTAGTAAAAATGTAACCTCTGCATAGTATGTGTGCTTCAATGAGCTCAGTACTTTCCTATCTCATACAAAAAAATAAGGTATTTCTCTGCCAGCAGGGGATACATGCAAATTCTCATACCCTCACATACATACATTAAAGTAAAGAAAATGAATATGCTCATAAAGAAAATATTCTCTGTTATGCAGTATTGCATTATCACTTAAGAGTGACATGCAAAAGTCTGATGGAAAAAAGCCTTTCCCTTGTAAGAAATACTGATACAGGCAGCAGCAGTGTTACTGATCCTAATACTGTGCCTATTAGGCCCTAATAGAAGGGTCAAGAGACAATTTGAATTACAGTCTTAGGTTCCCTGAAATAAATGAGCTTCGTGGTTGGAGGGTTTGGGTTATTTTTGGTAGGGGAACATTTGTTATATTCCGTTTGCAGTTCGGTTCCAAAGAAGTGCACAATACGTGTATTTGTGCGTGATGTGACTCTGTTCTGTCTGCAGGACCACGTGCTCCCCGACCCATTGCCTTGACTGCTGCACACATTGCAGGGCTAGACCTTTCCGAAAGCCGGGTGCTCCCAAATTGCATTTAGGGTCCTACGTAAAAGTTTTCCTGGTTTTTCAAAGATGCTCCACGCCTGCAGCTTCTGCTCTTGGTAGGAATTTCGGGCACTGAAAACTTTGGAGAAGCTGGATACTTTAAAGGTAGGTATCACAGTAGAAAGTGTAGGAATCTAAATTTAGACAATCAATTTAGCAGATAACCTTTGGACAGATGGCAAAAGTTTAACGTCTCTGGTGCTGGATGGAACAGGAGTTTCGTGTAACCCAGCTCAAGCAGCATTCCAATAAAGGAAAATTGTATATTTTAATTGCATACTTACCAGGCTGGAAAGGTTGAAGTGTTTTATTTTAAGAACCTCCACAAGAAGTGGGAGAACTTTTTAAAAGCATCCAAATAACAAAATTATTTTCCAAGTGCTGACTGTTTCATTTTTATAGAGAATAATATTAGCTTGCATTGATTTAGTTTGTCTTCTGAAGAAAGAGAAGAGGTAGAGAGCGAACATTTTGTGACTCTTTAGGCAACAGTTATTCTGACTGATTTTGTTCAAAAAACCTCCCTTTGGAGCTTACAGCCAGCCTGCTATGTGGCCTCGTTCCCCACCAGTTGCCCACCCAATAAAATTTCATTAATGGGAAATGTTAGTTACGCGGGAAAGAGAACTTGGAAACTTTGGGGGAAGGAGGGGAACACTTCTTGCTCGCAGTGACAAAACTTTGCTCCGCGATGATTTTTTGAGACTTACTAGAAAAACTTCTAAAGCAGTTTTATATTTGTTTTATATTTGTACGAAGAAATGCAGGCAGAGAGCTGGAGTTGGGGGAATTTTCTGGATTGGTTAGTGAAGTAAAAGGACTTTTTTTTTCTTTCTTTAAAAACAGAATTAAAATAGCACCCCAGCTCAGTAATGACTTCTCTGAAAGTTAAAACAACTCTTACGCAGTTGTTTCTTCTGCCTGTTTTAACCAGGCTGCCAGAATGGAAACGAGACAAGTTTTTTTTTGCGGGGTGGGGGTGTGCATGTGTATAACACTGCTGTGTATGTCCAAAACCTGCTCTTTCAGAATTTGCTACACCGTTACCGATATCCACTGACGTTGGCCATTAATTCTGTGTAATCCTCGGTAGTCCTGTCTAGCCAAGTAGCTGTAAGAGAGAAAGGCAGACCTCTTGCTTTATGTTGTTTATTTTCAAATTTGTTTTATTTTGCTGAGTTTTTAAAGGAAGCTGTAGCAGCAGAGCTGATGTTATAGCAAAGCCAATTAGCAACTCTTCCCCCCTCAGAGAAGGGGTGTTGGGGTGCGGGGGGGAGTGAAGGCTGCTGCTTACTAACAGCTCTGAAATTTCACTTGCAGAAATGGTTTTCCTCTTAAAAAAAAAAAAAAGGCAAAAACAAAAAATAAAAGCCAAACCTAGCAAATTACAGAAGAGCTCCATGCCTGTTGCCACAAACCCGTAGATCCGAACTTGTGGTCATATTCCACACAAGCTTGTATCTATAGGTATGTGTCTGTCTGGCAAGTGCACAAAGTGGTGTTTCTGCGTTTCAGCTGGCAATGTTGAACTCTGCTGTTTGTGTCTTCCGTCTAATGCACTTCCCTCCTCCCTTTTTCTTTTTAAGAAATACAAAATGAGAGCTGCAAATCTTGTTCTGCAATTATCATATCAGTTTTCAGCTTTGGGTAGTGTTAAAATACACGCAGACAAACCAGCAGCTCGTTTGTGCCTGAATAAAATGGGACAGGGGAGGTATTTGACATCAGCCCGAAGAAATGAAATCTCAGCTACGTTACCCGCAGGTCTGGCAGTGGGGCAGGGGCAGAGGTGGCTCTTAGGCTGTCGAATGCCGAGGTTGTGGGGACGCAGGGAGAATTGTTGCATTGATAAAGTAGCAGGGATCCGTTCTTTGCTTCGTGACGGTGATTTGTTTGTGAGAGCAATAGGCGCCTCTGCTCGTCTTTATAGCCAGTAACTTCCAATCTCCGGACACGCTGCAGGCTTGCAGCTCTGTGGCAGAGCAGGGATCAGCCCTCCAACTCCTCTCTCCCTTTAAAATTAGTTTATTGTAGAATCCCATTCCTCCTAATTTCATGGTATTTATTTCTTTTTAAATAGTTTTTAAGGGGGAAAAAAAAACATGCTATAAACTCCGAAAGATTGGTAGAGCAGGGGAAAAAAACCACGTAAGCAGGCAATATAAAACCTGCTGTGTAAAACTAACATTTTTCAGTTGCGAAAGTGGAACAATTATTTCTGAAGAAGTTTTTTTAAAACCCCAACATACAGATTCTGTACAAAAATAATTAGAACGTGAACTCAAAATAAAGTCTGACTGTTTCTTTCCAGCAGCTTTCAGTGTTATTTCTACCCAAAGATTTGGTCTGTATTTCCACTTTTAAATTTCTCTGTTTTTGAACTTGGCTGGTTTGACACATGCTGCTGCAGTCCAAAAATGTTTTTTTTTTTTTCCTTGCTGAATTTCCAGGGTTTTCTATGTGTTTTCTATTTATTATAGAAGCATAAAATGATGGCAAAGAAGGCATCTGCTAATAAAATTGCAGTCTAACTGCATTTCTTTCTCCCTGTGAACTGAAATGAGCTTTTTCTTTTTCTTTCAAAAAACGTACGGTTGGCCATTTTATATGACCGTGCATTTTGGCAGGCAATATTCCCTTCCTGCACATGTAGGACACAAAGTTGGGAAGCCGTGGCTGCAGTAGGTGTGTGGTTTCCAGCAGATCTCCTGCTGCTGGCCGGGCCGTGCAGTGCTGTGCAGCCTTTTTTGGGGACCCGTGTCTCTGGTCTCGTGGGCTCAGGGTGCTTCGTGTGCAGGGCTTGTAGCACGTGTCCACAAGCAGTGCTTTGGCTCTTCGTAAAATGGACAGTAAGAGGTGATTGAGGAGGGTGAAGGACACATCTCTTCCAGACAAGTGTCGCAAGGCCATATGGAAGCCATGCTGTGACATACTGCCCAGAACACGGACCCTGGGTCAAGATCTCCTCTGGGCATTGCTTGCTATCACCTGTGTAAGTGCTGGAGGCTCCCAGTGTCCCGAAACTTTCCTGGTGCTGGTTCCTGCCCTGTTTTCCCCTTCGCTAGTGGATGTTGCTTCAGCCGCAGTGGAATGAGCATCGGTCATCGTGAGCTAGGACAGAGGCAGGATGAGGTTGCATTTACTAGTGGCAGTGAGATTTGGTTTTTCCAGAGGCTGCCGTGTTTTTTGTTTGTCTGCTTTTATTATTGTTGTTATTATTACTACTACTATTTTATTTTTAAATTCCCTAAATACCCATCGCATTAGATTCCTACATTTACGGCTATAAAGAAAGTCTTGGTTCATTTAGTCTAACCTCCAAAGAGTTCCCACTATAAGGCATACTTCTGCACGGTGGTCTCTTCCCTGTAAAGCCATCTGAAGATGCCAGGCACCTGGCAGAATATGCTGAGAAAAGCCCAGAAGTTGTCACTGATGTTTTTGGAGGCTGGCACTTCAGGTAACATTGCTCTGCGAGTGCCACGAGCCCATGGGAAAGGAATTGGGCAGATGTGCTGCAAAATGAGATGCTCCAGTTGGGGTTGTGGAGGATTTGAAAGCATATTTTTGGATTAGAAAACAAGTATTTGAATCTAGGGAGAGGAAAGAGGAAACAGACTTTTCTTTTGTACCATATTTCGGTGCAGTCTCTCACCGACTATGTTGGGATCTGCTAATCAATATCCAGCTTTTTTTCTTTGGGTGAGAGACTTGATCTACACGTGGCTGGATGCTTAGCAAGCAAACTGCAGAAATGTTCCTCTAGGCATGGGACTAAGGTGTCGGCCGTGCTGCTGGGAGGAGAGCTGCCGCGTCCTGCTCTGAGGCTCAGCACATGTGCTGGGGGCTACTGGTTTTCTACTGCTTGGCAAGGAAAAAGGGGCAGCTGTGCTTGGAGATGCTGTGGGCCCCGCTGAATGGGCAGGGGGAACGTGCCCAAAGGAGCCTCTTGGATGCCATGGTCTTCTATGGCAATGTGGCCGCAGGGGAGATGCTGGCGTGGACACTGGTAGAGTGAGCACTTGGGTCAGCAGCACCAGCATCACTCTCTGAGCACGGCAGAGCCCTGGTTTCTGATGTGTAGCTCAGGTCTTTGTACTGGAGTGCTCTTTTGCTATACCTGTTTGCTTGATGCTGCTAAAACTGCCCCCCTGGAGCCAAACCTAGTTCTTGGTGTGGCCTGGCTCCAGCTTCTGCCTCCCTGCCTCTAGCTCGTGTGCCCTTCCTTTCCCCTCCCCTCTTCCTCCTCCTCTTACATTTTTTTAATTTAATGTAGCTTTTTTTCTCGTTAAGCTTCCCCCCACCTTTTATTAACCATAGCCTCTGATGTTCTCCCCCTGCCCTTTGTTTTTCGGCTCATCTTTTCGGAAAGCACCGTATTGTGTTCTCAGCGTTCATTTGTGTTTCTTTTCTGCCGGTTGTATTTCACTGCACTTCATTAAGTTTTAGAGCGAAACTCGAGTCTGACAAAATGATGTGAAGAACCTTGAAATGCATCTTCCCTTTAGGATGGAAAAAAAAACTAATTGGAGTCTGCGGAGCTTCTACCTGTATTTTCCTTATGATTTTTTTTCTTTCTCACTTTGTTGATAAGGAGCTTTGCATTTATGCAGCAGCTTTGATCCAAGTGCCATGCAGGGTGCACAGAGATCTCTTCATCTGTCACTGAGGCACAGCGGCCGCGTCACCGTGCACGGGCGCGCTGCAAAATGGCTCAGGGCAGGAAGTACTGGAAGCTTCCCCCAGTTTGCTGTTGCAGGGGAACTTAAGGAAATAGAAGGCAGTCGCTGTAGCTGGCAACAACCCAGAGCATCTGCACATAGACTGTACCAGGAAGGCCTTGGGGACATGAAAAAATCACAATATCCTCTCAAAAAAACGTGCTACCTTAATTAATGCAGTCCCATTCTCTATCAATATGCAGCCATTGCTTTAGTGCCTCCCAAGAGGGAAAAAAATGCCTCCTGTAGAACTGCGTGGCTGTGTCTGCATCTGGGGGAGCTTTACTACAAGCGTGTTTCATTTTGCCAGAGTTACAGTTTAATCCAGAAGCAGTAGTTCTTGTCTGAGGAAGAAAAACAAACCTCTTCCAAAGCAAACTCTTCTTTTTCTTCAGATTTGGTAAATCGTGTCCTTCTCCCTCAAAACAACAAGACTGTTTCTCGTTTCTGTTAATGACATCTTTCACTGAAAGCTCTTGTAACGCTGCTCGCAGACAAGCGTGTTACATGGCACCCACTGGGGTGCAAAAATTATTTCACTTGCCTGCTCCCCCTTTTCCCAGTCTCGTCTGGTGTGGAGCACAGTAAGCCTTTGTCAGCAGAGAGGAGCACACAATAGCATTCGGGTAATTAGTATAACCATATGCAGTGGCAAATGGGAATCATGATAAGCAGAATGTGATTGTGTACCCTGGAATTTGAACCTTATCCAAATACTCTTATTCAGATAATCAAATCTGGTTAAACTCTTAAAAGGCAGATAAATAACTACTTCAGTAATCTGATTTTTTTTCCTTTGTTTATTTGCTTTTAATCAGCGAGGGAGAAAATAAGGAGAGGATGTTCTTAGACACGGATGTTTGAGAGGCAGACACCTGTCCTTGAGCCAGGCAGTCTCCATAACGTAGGAGCAGCAGCCACGGTGACCTGAAGGAGGAGAGGTGTCCTTGGTTGAAGATGCTTGGTATCACAGTGGAAAGCAGCCTCGCCACGCCACCCTGGAAGTGGCACCAGGCTTTGATATGGCTTTCTGGCAATCCCCTAGGAGTCCTTTTACTTTCTGTGTGTGCAAAACCAGCGTTGGCTCTGGGTCCTCTGCATGCTGTGCGGGATCTCGAACAAGAGTGCTCAACCTGGGCTCGCTGAGCTTCACACCAAAACCATAGGTCACTGCTCAGGCACAGGGCAGGTCTGGGCAAAAAATATGAGGTTTTGGGGTCATCTAGAGTTGTCAGCTTTGCAGCGTTGCCCACTAGTGTCCCTAGACCCATCTGTGTCATGTTATCCAATGCAGGGCTGCTGCTGTGCTCCAGCTGCTGACAAAAAGCTATGCATGGTTCAGGAGCGAGAGTGTGGCTACCCTTCCCCTAGAAACTACCAGATATTGAAATGTCATGTTGAGTAAATCTTTGGATTGCTGTAACTCTTGCTAAAAATTCAGGCACAGACCATTTTTGTAATGCCTTGACAAATTTTGGAAAGCTTTCAAAACATTATAGTTGCTCTGGATTTCAGCTGAGCCCAGCTGAGGAGACTTCTTGCCTTAACTTGCAGGCTTTTGAAGTTCCCAACCTTCTTAGCCCACCTGCCAGGCTTCTAGGAGAGTTCTTTGAGCCTAGAGATAAACTTTGAACCTCTCGAGGTTCCTCATCACAACCAAGTCCCAATAGCAAAGTTGCATCGAATAAAATTAACTGAGAGAGCTGATCAGTAGGAATCGTGTCAGCATTTCCATTGTAAAATCTCATCAGGCTGAGGTTTTTGAAAGTCCTCTCTTTAACGGATCACTCCAGGCTGAAATTTAGCAAACAAGATTTCAGACCTCAAACTGGAACAATATCATTTGTGGGTTTTGGTATTTACTTTTCTCTCAATGACTTCAGGAAGTATGTTTGCTTCATGAGGATTTTCTGCTTCCCACCCCCTCCTTGGCTAGCCCTGCAGTAGCCTGCTTGGGATCTGAAAGTGAAGGTGGGTTCTTCCTTCTTCGGTATCCTTCACAGCCATAAAAATTTGGACCCAAATCTCAGCTGATGATTTTGCTGCTGGTAATAACAAAATAGAGTTCTGCTTTCTTGAGCTCATTTGTACTGAGCTTCCATCGCTGGCATCATTGTTATCTTGACTCTGTAAAGTCAATGAGTGGTCTGTAAACACACACAAGTGTGGAATAGCTGCAGGGGCTTAATACATGGGGGACTATTTTCTGTGTCATTATAATTTGGGGATGTTGTACCCTCTGAAGTGCTGCTTTTCCATAGAACATGACTAAATTGCTGCTTTGCACAGAAGAAAGTTTTAGAAGAATGGAGTATTCCAGCCATTAAATCCTCAAAATCAGTGCTGGATTTGAATTCTGCCAGCTGTCTTGGGAAATTAAATGTAAAGCTTGGATTCATCTAGCGTAGAGTAAGGGAAGCAGGTTTCTGAGATCTGCTCTCACCTGAAGTCCACGAAGGGAACGCGCAGTAAAACGAGCGACGCTTCTGCACAACGTCCTAGTCCAGACCAAACCTGCACCTTGATCTCAGGTCTTCTGAGGTCGGTGGCATGGGCTGTCATTAATTTTGGAGACAGAAGCCCCAGATCTGGCTGAGAGGAACTGCTAGAATGAAGTGTCCTCCCCATTTGAAAATCACTGAGCACAAGCGCTGTCTGATCCTGATGGAGGACAGGTTTTCCCCCATGTTTACTGCAGCTACGGTGTGTATTTAACAAGTCAGATTTACACAGAGTAAAGGGCATCATTTTTAGATTATACTGTCGCTTTAAAATAGAACTGGCTTGGCTGGGACGGAGATTTCCTTTTGTCCACAGACGTGTGAAATCATTTTTCAGATTCTGAAACAGCGAGGGGCCTAAAAGGGTGCATGAACAATAGGCGCTGGGGCACATGAACTTATATAGGAACGCACGGCTCCATGTGATGCCATTCTCCCTACCACTATATTTAATAGGAACTTTTATGACATCGATATGTATGATAATTGAACATTGTCATTAGATTACATATTTACCCTAATTACATAATTAGATATGATTGTGCTAATTGGGTAAAGACATAATTGACTAAAATCACCAGAAAACAAACAAGGAGAGTCATGCCACCAAAAGAAAGCGTCTTAATAGACATCGGTGCTGTGAGTCTCTCTTGCTCTCATCCCAAAAGAGGAATCTTCATGGTTCATAGGTAGTTCCCAAATAGCCAGGCACTGACAGATGTAGTGAAGGTGCTGAGGTGAAGGTAATTAGGTGACTTCTGTTTTAATATTAGATCTCAGTTCCTCATGTCAGTAACAGCAGCAGATATTCTAATTGATGGCATGACTAGATGTGCGACACTTTTTTTCTGCTTGAAGTTACTGTTCCTCTGGGGTGCAAACACACTTTAATCTGTCCGAGCTTCATCTCAGTTCAAAGTGGTGGGAACAGGGTATCTAATTCTGAGGCCAGGCTCTCATAGATGGGGAAACTTGCCCAGATAATTTCTGCAGCAAGTTGTGGAGGTGTCTAAAAATTGACTGGAGGGTGAGTATGGTATCAGACCCTGGGACAGAAGCTACTTGAGTGTTTAAAAATGCTTTATTTTAGAGTCTCTTTTTTTTTTTTTCTCTGTAAAGTAGCTCTCAAGCAGGCATAGGTTCTATAAGTTCCACATAAAGGCTCGCTTATTCCCATTGTATTTGTGCAGATTGGCTTTGGCATAGATGGAAACTTGGACGAGAATATTTTCTCGGTGAGGACCTTGTCCCAGGCTTGGACATGGCCACATCTCGGAGCAGGTCTCGGTGCTCGCAGTGGAAGGACGTGTGCCAAGCGGGGCACAGCTCCCCGGCTCAATATAGTGGCGAGGGAGGGAGCGAGAATGCTCCTTGACTAAGTGCCAGCACAGAGCTGACAGCTCAGGGATTTGTAAATGTGGTGATGAAGAGGAAGTTGAGGTTGCAGTGGAAGGGAGGCAAGGAGAGGTGGCGAGTCAGGAACAAAACAGGCACGGTGGCATTTGCCAACCTGAGAAAAAAATTAGGTTATTTAGGCTCAAGTTGAGAGTCTCACTGGTAAAGAATTTTCTCTTACATCTATGAAAGGGCCTTTAGTGAGTTGGGAATAAAATGAAACAAAACAAATTTTCTTCCCGACTATTTTGGAGCAAATTCTTGAAGGATTCTTTGTTCAGCTCAGCTTTATAGCGACATGGTCTGCAAGGTGTGCCTTTGTCAGTCTCATCACAATGGTGATGTTAGCAGTGCTCTCCTTAATTATAATGATCAGATACAGATAAAACATTTTTTAAAATGTTTTGAATTATGTAATATCTAACATTTATGACAAGATTGAGATGCAGAAAAATACTACAAAGATAAGTGGTAGCAAAAATTAGTAGCTTATCCATGTGATACTGAAATGATGTAGTTTATAAGTAAGCTGCATTAGCTGCAGAATGGGATATAGGACATTTTCAAGTCAAAAGGGGAGCTACACCTCCTGTGTCACATTGAAAATGAGTGGGATTTGAGATCTTCTGCCACACTAAATGAGAACAGGTTCATTGGATTCCATAGAGCTCTACTGGTTACATCACTGGATTTCGTGTCTGAGGGCAGATTTCAGTGCACAGAAAGGATGGTATTGTGTCAAGGAGTTGGGATGGTTCAGGATGCTTTCAGACAACAATGACGCTCCTGATTGGAGAGCAGGCCAGAGAACCGTGGTTTCGTGATCCAGTTTTGTGGTTGGATCATTGTGCTTAGAAATAAAATGGTTAACAGTGACTCTACTGTTATGGTACCACACTGTGCTGTTAAGTAAAATAATGTGTTGGATTTCCAGAGCTGAGCAAACTTTCCTGAATTAGAAATTAGTCATTAGAAGTCATTAGAAATTTCACTAATACTATCAACAGCATGTGCATTTAAACCTTGCAGAAATACTGCTTTGTTTTGTTTTTCCCCAAAATATTCTTCCACTGTTGCATGCTGAATTCCAAAGAGTTATTTTATTTCTCACCTTCCTCCTTTTTTATTTTTTTTTCTAGACAGGTTCTGAATACAATGGTAGGGCACTGGCTTTTTCATAATCAGCAATGCTACTTTATCCTAAGAAAACAGGAGCAACCAAGATGCTATCTGTTCAGCACAGCTCAGCATTCGTTCATGAGGTTTGATTCCTATGTAATCCCCTTCCAGCACAGAGCTGCTGTGCCTGAGGATGCATTCACCTGAGAGGCAGGATCTCAGGACCGATTCAGTTCCACTGTTTGCACTAGCATATTTTAAGATGCTAATCCCTGTTTGTAAGCTCTAATAAATAGGCAGCATACTGCTTTAAGCAATAGCTTGGTGGGTAATGGGAATGAGTCACAAAGATAACATCCTGGTTGTTTGACTGTGAACTAATACAAGTAAAAAATGTAATGTGTTCCTTGTTAAAGGAGCACCGTCTTATTCTGGCTGCTGAGACAGGCTCAGCATTGCATTTCTAAAATCATTAATCTTAACAAGGAGTTGATGCAAGGGTAAAGTTTACTTAAAATTTGCTTGAAATGGTCTACCCCCTGTTGCAGTTCTCCTAATCCCACTTCTGCAATCATCCTTTAAACATTCAGGAGCCAAGATGCATGTTCCGGGGTCAATGCTATGCGTGTTCAAAAAGGAAAAGACATGTTAGGACAAATCTCATCCTAAACGTTTCTGAGTGCTTTAGAAAATGTATGCATATGTTCTGTGCTGTAGTCCAGATGCATCTGCTATGGAGGGGAAAAAGCTTTTTTTTTTGGCCAGGAACAAAATTCCTTCTTGTGTGAAAAGTGACCGTGATCTTGTTTATACCTAGCAGTAATAACCATGGCTTATCATGTCTTAAGTATTAACATATGTAGTGCAGAGAACTGCATTTGGTTTTGGTGTCTTTTCACCAGCAACACATCTATTACTTCTAAATTAGCGCACTGAGAATTTTGAGGACGCTTTTTTTTTTAACTAGAACCCCTGACATTATGTCGGCTGTGAAGTGGTGGGTAGCTTTCAGCATTTTTGACTGCATGCATCCAGGTTGAGGTAGTAGGTTGTATAGTTTAGAATTACACCAAGGGAGATAACTGTACAACCTCCTAGCTTTCCTTGGGTCTTGCACAAAGCGGCGTGATGAGCGACCATAATTCCTCAGCAATGTTTGCTCTGGACACGTGGAACAGGAAAGAGCAGGTAAGATGAGCTGGAAAACCTTTTCTTTTCTTCTGCCTCTCCAGAACTTCTGAAATGTTCATTCTGTCAGCATTTTTTTTTTAACCTACTGGTACTATATTATTGAGCATTTAGCAAATTCAGTGGACGAGTAATGGTTGTCTTCCTTTATTAGCATTCAAGCAACGCAATGTGTAACATTCCTAAAAAGCACCATGGCAACACATCAGTGTTATTGCCTTTCGCGGTCAGCAATCAGAAGTCTCCAAAGGTAACACGAAAAAACATCCTGGATTGTATCTGTTACTGAGATGTGCAAGCAGGTTTCCCTCTTCGTTAGTCCTTGACTGGCTCAGTTAGTTCTACAACAGGAGTTAAATGAGGCTGTGCCCTGGAGCTCAATGAGTCCTGGCTCACACCTTGCCTCTCGGGAAGGTGGGAGGCTGGTGCTGATGCTTCCAGATAAAACCGGTAAGGGTTTTTGTGAAAGTACCTAAATCTACACAGTCCTCGGGAGAGCTGTTCTTAGGGAATACCCAGTAATGATTACAGTTAGCTAAAATGGTGATTCGTAAGGTTTCTTTCCTAGGTTTGCACAGTTAAATTAGATGTTTCGAAGGCTGATGCTTCTGAACACGTCCTGTAGAGGTGGTTTGCTTCCCCCTCGCAGCAGTTTGGGGTAAGGAGCTGTGGAGCTACCCGAAAATTGTTAGAGTAGTTGTGGGGAGAAGGGGCATGGGCTGAGCCTGCAGCTCTGGGCAAATGGGCAGGAGACCATGTTTCTAATGTATCCTTCGTGCCTAAAATGCAGGGAATATACCTAAATTTGTAGCTGCAAATGTAGTCTGCTATTTTATTAATCTAAATGCCTGAAGCCTGAAAATACTGTAATGCTCAGTGATTTATCTAGTAATGTTTGAAGACAAGAACCAAGATCTTCATGATGGCAGTGTCCAGGGTTTGGGCTCTGTGGCAGCCTGTATGAGGTTGGTGGCCCTAATGCTTGGTCGGGGCCCAGAACAGGAGGCTTTTGGCTATACAGCTGGGGGATTCTGGCCACAGTTGGAGTTCCCAGAGATAACAAGAGACTGTATGATAGTGGGTAAACTTTCTACATTACTGAATAAAAGAAAAGAAGAAAAGTATAGGCACATGCTTCACTTCCTTATGCTAATTTGAAAATGTAAAAACAATAGCAATATTTTGAGGTACCTAAGTAAGCTAATTTTTTTTTTTTCTGGTAAAATGGCCCTTAAAATCTTAAATATCTGCACACCCTTGTTTACTGAATGCAAAGAGAAGATGTTGGTTTCCTGAGTGTTACTAAGAGTGGACTAGTGGGGTTTATTTCATCTTGTTTTCAAAGAGGCTATAGCTATCACTACTGCGTTTGGTAACTCTGCAGTTCCTTAGGACAAGCCAAGTATCAGGGCTAATGCATGACTGCTCTTGTGTCTCACGAAGGCATATGCATTAAACATATGCAGCTAGGTAAAGAAGAGGAATCTTTCTGGCATATTTTAGGAAGTACCTTATTTCTCTACCCCATAAATCTTTTTGTATCTGGAAGTGCAAATTTTCAGCCAATGTAAATCCACAGGCTGCATTGTCCCACATCCAATGTAGAGTCAATGGGCTCTGTTCCATAATAGTCAATTCTTTACCTGTTTGATACTTTTCTAGGAATAATATTATGAATGGATGGTAATGAGTCCCAAATAAGAACTGTTTCTTTTCCTTTTTGGTTGTTGAATTTTAGACCTTCTTTATATTGGAATAAGGGAACTTTGTAAGGTTCAAATGTATATACTGTCTGTACTGACACACATATTTGTGGCTATCAAACTCAACTTTATGTGCCAGAAGGATATGTAAATCAAATAATCTCTCTGCTCCAAAGAACAAGGAATAATAATGAAAAATGAGAATGGTCAGTGGTACTCTGGAGTTAACAATAAGCATAATTCAATGTGCATATTTTTCTTCTGAACAAAATAGCATTCCAGCTCTCCCCCTGATGAGAGGAATGTATTGTCAATTAATTAGACTTCCATCATATGTCCTCGGATGCCCTTCTATCATATGCCTTCCATATGTCCTTATGTCATATGCCTTCCATATGCCCTCTATGTAATTAAGCTTCTATCATATGGCTTCTATCATATGCCATTTAAATAGATTTCCAGGAGAATATGGCAGTGTTACAATTATGGACCTTTTGCAGTGAGTAAAGGAACTACTCATGAGCTGTAGATTAAAAGAGGAGGAAGCAAAAGCAAGGTGTCTAGCCCTGAACAGTTCCTTTAATTGCCTGTCTTGTTTCTCTCAGCTTGCACAATGAACAGACAAAAGTGTTCTAGTTTCCTTCACTTCCATTATTGTTCCACTCCCAGTTTTTATTCAGTTAAGTCTGAATAGTAGGAGAGAGAGTAACAGTTTTTAAGAGAATATTTCCACTGGAATGTAAAGTGAAAAAGAAGCAGTCCACCTCCCAGAGAATTGTTTGTCCTATGATAATGAAATCTAAACTTTCATCTGTTTTTTGTCCTTTTAAGTCTGTAATATAAAATGAAGTACCAGAAATATCATGGTGAGGGAACCAATGAAAATGAGACGGTACGCTTTATTTGAGCACACATCCTTGTTCTCCCTTATGGACAATGGGTGCAAATAGTATTGTGCTTTTCTTGGCATGGTGATGGCTTGGTAGATAGTGTACTAATGTACAAGAATATGTAGTGAAATGGATTCCAAATTTATTGTGGCTTATTAAGGATAAAGACCAAAAATAGGCACTGATGCCTATATATGCAAGGAAGAAAACTGCAGGCATCCAAGGAATGATGAGGTCTTGGAATGGTTTCCAATGAAAAGACAGCATGTGCTCCCTTGTTTTATGTACATTCGTGTATCTGTGCCCTCACCCTTCCCAACAACTTCAGAGACCGTTTTCTAACCCCAGTCAAACGTGATAGAGGAGAGGTGACTTCCGAGACCATTCTGCTCCAGCAAGCTTTACCGAAATTACAACCATATATCCCGTGCAGTTGGGAGGAGAGTTGAAAGGACAAGGAGGAGGTAAAATACAGTCAGACGCGCTGATGTGTCCAAACTATAAAATGGAGAGCAGTTTGTGGTCTATGCAAGTTTACCTGGACTAAATGGATTTAATAAAGTAATGAGAACAATTCAGACAGAATCCCACTGGCTAGTAACCAGCGTGTCCATGAAGACGTTCTACTCTAGTTGCTAGAGCATGCTAAAACCCATACCATCATGACTTCACTGCAGTTTTTATGTGCTCTGCCCAGATTACGATTACCAAAAAGTAGTCCTATATTTTGCTGGGTAGACATGCTGCTAGTCACTATTTATAATCCAGATGTGTTCCTCACGGATGGGTGACAGGCCTTATTTTGGTTTAGACTTTTTATTTTTAACTCACTTCTCCTTTAAAACACACACACAAAATATAACTAGTCCATATGAAAGCTCTAGGTCATTAGGGAAATTATTCTAAAAATTCGTGTTGTGGTCCTGCACCATCATTCTTAGAGTTTTCTGGTGCCACAGTCGTAAACTGTGTTCTTAAGGGAAGTCTTTAAGTCTCTTGTGGTTTACCCATATCTCTTCCAACACCACTAACTTTTTTAAAGAATAATTGCTGAAGCATTGTATTCAGTAGTAATTTTTTGGTTTGCCGGGCAGCAAGAAAATACTTGAAATAGTACAGTATTGCAAATTTTCTTTTGCTTCTGTGTTCTCGCTTGGCTGTGATAGTTGTGAAAGGTGCCAGCCAAGAAGAAGGAGGGACTTTGCTTATCCACAGAAATTGGTACCTGATTGCTTGCAACCCTTTAAGTGTCTTCTGAGCTGCCTCACAGCTGTCCTTGGAGAGGGCCAACCTGTGATGGTGAGAAAGCTGAGGCAAGGGCTTTTTCCTGGGCCCTGGATGCTGATCCTTTGGAAAGGAAACTGAAATTCAAAAACTTTAACCGTTAGAGGGATTTTTTTTTTCTCTTTCTTTTTTAACAATGCCTTTCATCTCTTTCCACACCCAGCTGAAACTATGCTGCAACACTTCTGCTGCTAAATCAGATGCATTAAGTACAGTCAAATTTGTACATAAAAGTTTTGCAAGAACAGGGATGAAATAGAATGGAATGCCAGAATGACTCATTGTTTAATGAATAAGGCCCTAAGTGTTCTATTGATGCCATTTATAAATCTGTATAAAATGTATAGAATTCATGTCATAACTGGAATTCCAAGCACAGCAACCTTGTGAGCTAAATTATGATGATGATAGGGTACTGCACAAATTAATATGAATTTTAACACGCTTCTGCTTGAAAGCTGCTCAGACAGTTAAAAATAAGACAATTTCATTACACAGATTCAAAGCCCAGACCTCAGAAATGCTGCTACTCTCTCCTTTTGAAACTGTAAATTACTGAAGGAGGAAGTTCTTTTTGCATGTGTTAGAGTCAACAAGTATAACCTATAAGGGAAAATTATGTCCTTTCAATTAGATGTAGATATTGATTGCAATTCACAGTGCAACTGGAAAATGAAAGAATTAGCTGGCATAGACCAGCTCAATATTCAGACGCTCATCTCTCTGAAATGAACAGCCTTAGGCCACAGCAGAGGTCTGAACACACATATATTTTCAACCAACTTTTTTCTTCTCATTCTTGCTTTCACCTTTCCATATATTGGTGGTTAGATATGAAACCAGGTGAAGTTCAAAGCTTCCAGCACTAGTTTTTTGAGATAAGTTCTGTATCCATTCAGACTTCAGTCAGAGGCAAACTCGTGTATGCGTGGTGTTGGGCTACCAGGATTTAACTTTTTCATAAAAGCTTCCAATGTAAATCGGAACAGAAAGGAAATCTGAGGTTTGGAAGTTTCCCATAACAGCAGAAGATCCAAAGTGGTTTATTGGGAGCCCCTCCCTCCTTTTTTTTTTTCTTTTTCTTTTTTAAACAAGACAAAACTTCTGGTTGCCCAGCCTCCACTCATCTCTCAGCAGTCCCAGGTGCATATATTTAGATTTATACATTCAAAATATAAAATGTATTCTCCTTGAGCAAATCAGTTTTTACATGTGATAGAGTGAAATTAGCCTCTGTGCAATGTCATGGCCCTGTTTCTTGGTTAAATAAGTTCAAGAATCAGGTTTCTGGGGCGGATGAGGAAAGAGACTGAAATTCAGCATTGTGTACATGCAGTGGCTCCTCCATAGCTCTGTCTCTCCCCGCTTCCATCTCACATCCATACAAAACAGTTTTCTCTCCAGTTAGGTGACCCAAGCTTGTCTGAGGAGCACTACAAATGAGATCCCACTGGCTAAAAATATTCCAAACAATTATTTTCTTAAAAGCAGGAGGGGAGCTGCTACTGCTGCTAAGGATGAAGGCACTTACCATGGGGAGGAGCTGTCAGCCTCCAGGTGGGGGCCTTGCCAGGGGCTGCAGGGTACGTGCTGGAGCCATGCACAGGCTCCTGCCAGCCACCTCTTAACATACCACTGCTTTTTTAAGAAAAAAGCCCACCACACTCAACACCACTTCTACGAGTAGGAGCACAGAGGAGCAAATGTTGGGGTGGAGGGCTTCCCCTTGCCCTTTCAGGCCACTGAGGATAAACCCACCTCGAGTGTGAGTCACCCCACTGCCATTTTTTCTTCCACCCTTTGCCAAGGTCTGGTGACAAGACTGTGATTTCTCTAAAGCTTGTCTTTGTTACAGGTGTGACACACAGCTCATAGGGTTTCATTATGGCTTTCATAATGTATTAATGAAATGTCAAGATCAAGTCATTTATAATTAACAGTGACGTGTAAATGTCATGTCTAACAATTGTAGTATAAGAGTATTTTTTGTGAATGGGCCATTTTTTACACGTGCAACTGACAACGTCCAAAAAAGCCTTAACTGGTCAGGCAAATGTTTGGTAAAGAAAGATTTTTTTTTTTTCTTTTTCCTCATTGAATCCCTGATAGGCAGTCAGACCTTGTTGCCTGGTGTTCCTAGATCCATAGATAAAGCTCAGGCCATCAGTGGAAGCTTTTTTGAACATTTTAGGGCTTGATCCTGTAATAAATGTGGAGTGGATACATCCTGCATGGTATTGACACGAATTTCATATGAGTACCCTCTATGTTTTGGGGACCAAAGGCAGTGAAGCATGCAGAGTAGGAGCTGTACTACCAAATCTGAGGATGAGTAGCTCAAAAAGGTGTCAGCAAAAACGGGCCCAAGCATGGAGATATATGTATCGACGTCGCAGAACCATCACCCCTTAGAAAGGAAAACAAATTTACATCATAATGAAAAGAAAAGAAATAATGAGGAGGTAGAGTGAGAAATTCTGGTAGTCTTGCAAAGTGAGTACAAGGAGATGTGCAGTGAAATTAAATGGTGATAAATAGAAAATGTTTTAAAAAGCAATTCTTTTTCACCAGTATTTAATTAAAAATGAACCTAATTACTTTTAGAAGTTAATGGGACCAAGAAGTTTGCAAGCCTAGAACAGATTAGATACTTAAGTTTTTAATAACCATACGTAGAACTTTGCTAATTCGTGCTGATAACTTTAGAGCTGAGTTTAGACTTCGCATTTCAAGGTTTAGGATGAAGTGCAGCAGTTCAGGACCAGGGAAGAACCAGTGGGAAGGACAGCCCTGTGCAAAGCCGCTAACACTTGTCACTCTTGGAGAAGGTATGCTAGAGAAGTCTGGATTCTGCCCCAGTCTGCATCTGTCCCTTGCAAAGGATTAAGCACATAGTTCGCCACTGACAAATAAAATGAAGAGTTGATAGACATTTGGCCTTCCCTTCGGCTTGCATACTGAATAACCACGATACAGCAGCATTGACAGTAGTTATCCAATGGCCTGGTCCACCTGCAGCTCCTTGCAGTTGCTGTGTGTGATGGGGAAGGATTGTGTGGGTGCTGCACAGAAATGAAAGCAGAGGGAGGTGAAGGACTCCTCCAAGGGCAGGCAGCATCATTGGAAGGGCTGGGTGGAAGAGCCAGGTCGGCTGGATTGCAAGTCTGCACCTAACCATGTGTTGGGACACTTTCCTTCCTTATTAAATAAATTTCTTGGAACCCTGGTGTTACCAGGAGTAGTAAAAGTTTCAGCACGGAGACTTACACCAGGTTCTGCTCTCACGCCCGCTTTGCAGCCTGAGGCTAGAGCTGGACTCAGCCAAGCAGGAGCTGGTCGCACAGATGGATGCAGGAGGCTGCTGCGGGGCAAGAGGGGCTTGGGCACGGTGTGGCACTTGCACAGCCCTGCTGCTAGGGGCCTGAGCTGGCTCTTCCCACGGTACTGGCTCGAAACTGGGGCTGCTCGGGGACTTTCTGGCTTTGGGGTACCTACATCCAGTCCCCTGAACACTGCAGGCAGTGTCTGTATTCCTTGGTGTTCGTGAGTTCTAAGTAATTGTTGCAAGTAGAAGGTTAAACCCATTCCTGGATTAACGTCCCTGATGTGGGTGTATTTTAAAGGATTGTGTTTTTTTCCCTTGTGTTTGAACTGCCTTCTCATCTCTTCTGACAACGAATAGCAGTTGTGGCACCAGAGAGCGGTTTGCGATAGTGCTGTCTGCAGTCTGACAAATGCCGCAGCTTCCCCTTGGCTTTCTATTTCCTCCCATAAGTGAGGTGGTTAGGTTTGGAGGACAGGATTTTAAAAAAAGAATAAGGAAGAGAAGAAGAACAGGAAGGAAACGGGAAGGGAAGAAGGCAAGGCACAATTGCTGTCTGCTACAGATCTTGTGGTTTGAGTTGATTTTGGAAATTGCCTTTCCAATAGCTTTGGAAATGTGAAAGGAGAACTTATTTATTAAGGAGAACTTATTATTAAGAGAATTAAGATGTTTCAGTCACGTGCTTCTCTTCATTTGTATGTGAAAATGGGTACTGAGTGAGAAATTAAACAGTGTAGGTTTAATGGAAAAAATAAAATCAGTGTCTACTGCTTGCTATGTTAGAAATGATGTAACTTGCCTGCTGAATCATGTCTGTTTGTAGGGTTCGAGGATGTAAGTCACCGGTCAGCAAGCTGTAACCATAGTGCTGCAATAAATCCACAAGGGCCCTATGTTGGTGGCTGCATTTCCCAAAGCGATAGCTCAGGACTTCACATCAGAATTAGGAACTTGTCTCTAAGTTTCAGCTTAAATCTTCAGCTAAAGGGGCTGGAGAAATCCAAGATCTGCTGGTGCAATTTTTAGTGCACTGGGTCCTATAATGCTCCGTTTTGTTTGTTTTCCAATAGAGAGGCAATTTTTAATTGCAAAATATGTATCCCCAGTCTCATTGCAGGGTGCATGCGGCCTCTCAGGGGGTGTGCACACCAGCTGACTGCAGGGTGTATTAGAAGAGGTGGGGACAACATAGGATATTCTGTCTTGGTGATGGCAAGTATTTTATTTGTGTATTCTTTATGTGTTTGTCACATGCCTGTGAAGGATTATAAGCCTACAGTGACTGTGGAGTTGAAGTGCTAGAAGAGGTTTTCAGGAGTAAAGAGACATGCGTGGCAACTTTTGAATAATAGGATGCAAGGTGAAATCCTAACACTTGGTGTGCAGAGTGTCAGTCCTGTGCCAGAACTGAGTCCAGGGGTGCTGAAGGGCACCTAGGAAGGGTGCAGAGGACCATGAGAGCAGGGATGTGGGGTGCTTGGTGTCACTGTGAACTTGCAATCCATACTGAATTCAAGGCTTAAATGTCTAATGTATAAATTGGTGCTAGGAATTAAGGAAGACTACTTGTTGTCTGAAATCACAGGCAGGCTTTGTCTGTGTAATAAAAAAGCCTCGTCAAATTATTTAAAGCAAACTTCTCTTGAATTTTTAAAAAAGTGGGCCAGTTTTTGCTCTTAGTCAGGACAGCAAGGTTTTTCTCTTTTTCCTGCCACAGCTTTAAAAGGAGATAGATCCTGTATAACACAGGCCCAAGACCCCAGTGGTAATTTGCTGGAGTAACAATAAGGAGAACATGAATCTCTCCTTTGACTGGGCATCTGAGGGAGGTTTAAAAACCCCAGACAAGACAGAAATTCACTTGTGAAGGTCGAAGTTTGTAAATCAGCCCCCTTCCTTGCTGCGAAGCCCTCAGCCTGCCTCATGCCACATCGCGTTACAGACGAACGTGGGCATTGCATTATATATTAGCGTGGAGTTGTCCTCAGATACCCTGCTGTGGAGAAAGGCCATTTTTAAATCTTTAATAGGGCATTAGAGCAATTTGCCTGTGATTTAGTTATAAGTGGGCAAGGAGAGTGGTGACAAACGAAGCTGGGAGGCCCTAAAATTCTTTGAATATTCCATGTTTTCCTGGAACTGTTGGAAAAAGGCTGCCAGAAAGGTCTTGGCAGGTTTTCTAGGTGGCTGGCCAAGTCTGGAGCAAATGTGGATAGTTAATAGGCTAATGCAGCTCTGGTTCCAAGTCCGTACGTATGTAACATACGTTTTTATTTAAGAAATCCCACCGCGTGGAGGAGCAAATGTAGTGCTAATATATCTTCCTGCAAGAAAATAGCAGGGGAAAAAACACTGTCATCTTGTAAAGATAAAATAAAGGACCTTTTTCCCTTGCTTTTGGGGGACTCGTATTGTGATTTTAAGAAGAGAAGATGTAGGAAATGAAATCAGTAGACAGGCAGTGGCTTTCCCGAGAGGGCCCCATATTAATCGGGAATGGGTTGTACAGCAGTAGTTTGAGCCTAAGAAAAAGGCAGAAGCCGTTCAAAGAATTGTTTTCCATTCCTAGACTGACTTTTTGTTGTTACCATGGAAGTAATTAAAAATGGCAATTAAGCAGGAAAGTGATCGAACAATGACTTAGGACCTGGTGCAAGTGGACAGCCCCTTCTAGCATGAAGCATGAGGCCATCTGTGCGTGGCAGGCCATAAAAATTAGGTGTTGATAATGAACCATCCCAGGAAGAGGATGGTTTGGGAAGGGTTTCTCTTTGCACCAGAGTCAAAATCACAGTTCTCTGCGGCCACAGGCACCCAGGAATAGGTGTTTGCTGTCGTGGCTGACATGTGCTGCTCCTAGGAAAGCGGAGATCCGATTTCTCTTCGATGCCAGGTGAATTAGCTTTGTAATTTTAAAATCCTCTGCAGTGTGAGGGATTCTTGTTTGTGCTCAGCTCATGGGGCTTGTCTTGTTTTATTATTAATGGGGAGAAGACTGTGCACAGCCTTGACCATTATAGTGGAACGATTTATTTCTTTGATTAAGCCATTGGTGCAGACCCTGATGTTCTGCTACAGACTCCCTATGGGATCTTTGATGAGTCACTTATTTTTCTTTGTTTTTAGTCACTGTCTATAAAATAGAGGTCCGTGTTCCGCAGAAGGAGTTTTGTGAAGACAGAGGTACTGATCATATGAGAATTGTTCAGCTTGCCGTGTTCTGTGTCATACTGGAGTTGTAAGTGAGCGTACTGTATATCCATATTAAAACATGTTTCATATGGACTACCACCATGCTAACAGATACGTTCGTTAGCCGTAGAGTTGAGATTGACAATATTTATAATCTAATAGTACTCTGATAAGAGCACAATCAACTAGAAAAGGTTATTATTGCACTTTAAAAATCCTATTTAAAGAACATCATTTATTATCCTAAGTTAAATAACATCATATGCAGATTGTTCCATTTGTTTTCCCCGTTTTCTCTCTCGTAAAAATGTTGCACTGTCTCTTTGTGTTACAAAAACGACTAAATTTAAACTTCGGGTGTAATAGAGCCTGCGCTGCAATGTGAAGTGATGCAGAAGCACAGACTGGCACCAGGAGCGGGCAGACTGGCTGCTGCGCCTGCGTCCCGTGGCTATTTCTGGCGTGCAGAGACTGAGCGGTGTCTGCCGGGCCAAACGTAAGTCCTCTGAGGCTGCCGTGTCTTCCCCGTGCTCTGACATTCCTGCTCGCTGTCACGTGCCTCTTGATATATGGCTTTCTGATTTTTAATAACGCTCTCAACACCAGTGAAGCAACCAAAAACGAGTTACTGTATATTAAAACCTCTGCCTCTGGTTTCACAAGAGGTGAGGGAGACTAGGCTTGTGCTCAGCCTTCCCCCATGTTAAAGTTCCCAAGCCTGTTATTTCTTTGACATCAATACCTAAATGCCTTGGCATCCTGTAAATACCCCGTGAGAGGAGACTCCTTGTCCCAGGAGCCTAAACAGATAAGGCAGGCAGAAGAGGGAGCACAGAGACGGAGAAACTTGCCCAAGCCACTTAACACATCGACCGGCAGGCCTGGGAATAGGAACAGGTCTTTTGGGTTCTTGCCACTGTCACCGCCGATTTGGGATCCATCCGGATGGTTCTGTGCCAGCCTCTGCCTGTCCCTGCACAGGGATTGGCGGCTTGTGCCCACCAGTGAGCAACAGAAAATATTTTGGTGTTCTACCTTTTGGTTTACTTCTTAAGCAATAGCTGAGACAAGTATTCTTTTGTTGGGAGAAATATGCCCCCCTTGTTTATTTATTTATTTATTTTTAAAAATTGTGGCAACCGTAGGCTGTAGCTGAAGTACTAGAAAAGCTGAAAAACAATTTCTGTTTGTTTTATCTTTGAAATAATTCCATCCTCTCTTTAAAGAAAGTCCGTACTGGCGAGAAAGGCTAAGACTCTGACAGGAGGTCTGGGGGGATATTTAAGGATGACCATGCTTCGAGGTTCGTCAGCTCCTTGTAGCCTATCAGGGCCCTTTACAAACATTAATTAGGGTTCAGAATCACAGCTTCTTTCTCATGTGAAATAGATAGGTTATTTATATAGGGGAAAATTGGACATAGACTGTAGGACTGAGGCTCCACGATGAATTCATGGAGGAGATGGAAACACGTCTGTGGGCTGCAAGAAGCAGGCTCTGCCCTCTGACCTCTCTTTACAGTGTGACCCTCAGGTAAAGAAGAAAAAAAAGTCAATTGAGGGGCATCACCTTTCTCATGTAATGATTCCACTGAAATTTCAAACAAATGTAAAGAAAAAAAAACATTAAATGCTCATCAGACAGGAAGTTTTTGTATCGGCCTTGTAGGCTAACAGACTAATAAAGCTCCATCAATTAGTAACTGAAGTATTAAAACATTTGTCAGGCTTTCAGTATGAAACCTCAGATCTTAAGAATTATCACCACCAGCTCAAAATGGTCATATTTATCTGAAATTTTAGTGAGGTTCTTGGAGCTTTGGTTATGTTTTAAATGAATCAAGCCTTATTTGAAACTTCTTGTGGACCTGAAACCATGTGAAATATGAGGGGTTTCAGGTGCTTTTTGTGATATGGAAATGGCAAATCATGCAGGAGTAGATGTAGTACATTTTTGCGTGACTTCATCCAAATAAGTTTGAGTTTTGCCTTGAGTTTTGGGGTTTGGTTAAATCTGGTATGTATAGGAGAACTCACGGACAAGAGCAGCTTGTGAACTCCCCACAGGCAAAACACACATAACTCTAGGTACTGCATTCCTGCTTCTCATGCTCTTTCTTTGATAGTGGATGAATTAATCTCTGTAACCTTTCTTTTAAATCTCTGTCACATCCACTGACCTTTTGTTGAACTCTTCCCGTTTTCCCAAAGTTGGTTTTAAACCGAGGGCACCGAGTGGTGCAGAGTTCCAGGACTGCTGCACCAGGAGGTGAAACTGCCTCATTTGTCCTTTTCCTTCCTTTCCTCACCTTGGGATAGAATTGTTTTATGGCTTTGGCACCTTACTACTTTAATTGTCCTCCATTATCTAGGGATTGATAGAGTTGGAGCTCAAAGATCTTTGAGAAACCTCTTAGCAGAATTGGGTTGAGGCAGAAAAAATACAACGATCCCCTCTCCAAGCTGAGGCACTGTCGGGGCAGTGCCTGGGTAAGGTGATTTACTGTTATATGCCTTGTTGGGTTTGGAGATGAGAGTTGGTGGGTGAGTTAGATTAAAAGGAATTGTTGGTGATGAAAAGGAATCTTCATGGCCATCAACCACAATCCACCCTCTTTGTCGACTAACAGGGCAGCCGATGAGGATAACGAGAGTAATCTGGACATAGCAGCTGTCTTTTGAGGACCTCAAATCTCTCTGTGGACATGGTAAGCTTTGTTGTGATGGTTTTATATATGGTAGGAAGCTAGGCAGGAAGAGGTAAAACTATTTTATAACTGCCTTGAAGTGGAATTGGACAATGGTAGACAAGACAGTGACGTTCAAATTAGAAGCCTCTGGTTGTCAAGCTCCTCACTTGGGAGTTAGAGCGCTGTTCTGGTCATGCCCAAACCATGGCACTTTGCCCAACTTTGCTTTCCTTGGATGTGCCCCACACTGTGAATTTGTACCTTTCTTCAATCCCTGTTAGAATTCTCCATCTATATTAGTAAATATTTTTTCCTCTGCTGAAGATATTGTATTAGTTCTTAAGCTATTCTCCTATATTCTCCTATATGCTGCCCATATAGCTGAGATAGAACTGCTATTTCCTAAATTATATTTATATGGTAAAATCACCCATTTTATTTTTTCTACTACAGGAGAATGAAGGGCTTAAGTTGCTCTGTAGTGAAGTTACTGACTTGTCTCAAAAAGACCGTTTTCTAGTGAATGCTTAAGTCCCTAAAGCATCCCCTCTGGCTGAGCATCCCTTCTCCTATGTCTTCTCCTTTGAACCACTAATTCCAATTCATTTCAGAAAAAAATAGTAATAGTTTGGTTTTACTCTGCTTTCTCCTATAACTGTGCAGCTACCAAGGTTTCCTTTGAACCTGTGTCCACGATTAAATTCATTCTTCCTTTCTCTTTTCCAGCTTCTCTCTGCAAAATTCCTCTCACTCCATTTCTATGAGAACTATTCCTGCAAACCGGGTCCCTAAGAGGATTAGCGAAGGGGATACCAATTTATTTATACCCACCTCAGCATGGTAGCAGCCAAACACTGTAAGTTGCTGGGTTATTAAATGGCCTGTAGCACATGAAAGAAGCTTCAATCTTCTGGGGCAGTTCAGAGTGGACAGGTGTCCACCCCACAGCTGCTCTGAACTGATCCCCAGTTTTGGCAATATTTTTTTTTCTTTTTAACCTGTTCACGTTGGTGATATGAAGAGGAGTGCTCAGGACTAAGTGGACCACAGACATTTGGTCCCTTTTAAAATATAAGAACAATTTTCAGGACTCTTTCCGTTGAACTTTTTTAGCTGATAAAAAAAATAAAAGAACAAAAGAGAGATATGGGGAGTTAGGGAAATCCCTCAGACTTTCTCTGTTTAAATTCCAAATTCCTGGCAGTCACAGTGTTAGGTGATGTTGCCGTTTGGGTTTTCTTCTATAGTGCCTGGCTTGCACAGTCCCAAGCTGAGTTAAATACGTGGCTATGATCAAAAGAGGATGACGCCGCTATTTCTTTGTGCCAGCCTGGAGGCCCTTAGATATTGGAATCTAAGTCTTTGAAAAACAAGGTTGCTGGACTCCAGTAAATAAAGTGTCCGGATGCTAGTGATGATTCATAAAAGCAATTTAAAAAGGAAAGTGCTTTGCTGCTGAGCGTAATGTCTTGGTTTGAAGATGTCCTTAAGTGTGTAATGCTGCAAATAGTGGTCAGTGGATAGTGACCGCTGTGTTTAAGATTACGAATCTGTTTCCAACATAACTCTACTCTTCACGTGGTTCTGATGATCAAAGCCACATCTTTTTTTTTTTTTTGGTAGCTGAATCTTCTTTATTTAGTCTGTATTTCAAAATATATAGCTTCCATCCCTTCTTAAATTTGTGAAAAAAAAATTCCTGAGGATTTAGTATTTTCCATGGGAGAAATGTGTTTTTTGAAATTTAAATACTGGACATGACAAATAATTGAAATTTATCAAATGTGATTTGTTTGGAGATTTTTTTTTCAATGCTACCTTCTTGCATTACGGCCTTGACCTTCCACAGACACAAACCACCTCACTTGTACAGCTTTCAAAGCGACTTGCAATTAGCAAGACTGAACCCTGCTAAGACACGGCTAGGGTTCTTGTTGTATACAGAGATCCCCCAGCACGGTCACATTGCCCAAGCGAGACGTAGGCCCCAAGGCATACTCTACAAGCTTCTCAAGTCGGCTCAACCAACTGTTAGCTCTTAGTGATGGCTCTTGGGTTGCTGTTCTAGAGCAGACGCTTCCAGTCATGCCAACTTCTCCAAGTGGATGCCTCTGGCTTCTCTCAAGGTCTGTGTATTGTCCGAAGCTGGGGCTTGGCTTTGCTTTGCCCTTGCATACTGATTAGACCAGCCATATATGCTAAGGGAAGCAAAATAGTTTACTGATTTATCATGGATCATTAGATGGAGTAACTCTTCTTAAAACATCACCAGTATAGATACAATAATTAGAGATGTGCTTTTGTTAACATTGCCAGCCTCTACCCTCTTGTACAGTACCCTTGGGTACTAAATAATTACCCACTTTGTGTGGTTATCTAGCTCACTAATTACCCACAAAAATTGGGGTCAGGTGTTAACTGCTTGAAATAAGTATCCTCCAAAGACTTGGTTAAATTGTGTAAAGAAATTATGTGTTTGCAGCAAAACTTTAAAAAAAAAATCAAACATTTGTTGTTGTTGTTGTTGTTGGAAGGAAAATAGGGGAACATGAAAAAGACGATGGGTGTAAATTATTCTCTGTGATGGCAAAATCTTACCTACTGCTGTGATGCTGAGGATGGAATCTGTACGGGTAGCAAAGGGATGGTGGCAGATACAGTCTCTGTAATCCAGTCTACTTTTCCCAAAGATTAGATCCTTCAGTACACAGGGTTTGATTCTTCCCCTATCTAGGCTGATGTCAATCAGGATTGTGTCGGTATAAATGAGAAAATTTGTATGCATGGATTCCTGGACTGCCTTTACTGCATAATTCCACCTCCTCTATCACCCAGGGACTTCTGCATTGCACCCAATAATTGAATTATGTATTGTATACGTATTTCCATATGTTTATTTTACTTGTTTTAAACTCTGTACGCATGCAGAATTTCATTCTAAGGCTGCTGCTCATAAAATGTAGCCTGCTTTGAGTAATAATTTAATTCCTGTGTTCAGGGAGTTACCCCAGTGAGTCAAAGATTTCTAGATAGCCCCACCCTCCCCAACTTCCCGAACACTTACACTGCAGTCACTTTCTCTTTGCCAGACCCACACAAGACGCTGAACTAGCCAAAATCCCAAGAGACAGCTTCCCCTGCCTACCCCATTCTAGCCCCAGAGAACTAGGAAGCAAAGCCACAAAAACCCCGAAACCAAAGCCCTTGAAAATACCTGGCACGGAACCGAGGCATGTTTAACAGCCCGCCTCCCTAACCTGGTGCCTCGCATAGGTGCTGGCTGTCTGCAGTACAAAGGATTTCAGTGGGAACTAAGGGAGGTGCTTCGGAAAATCTCCCTGTGCACCCTCAGGAGCTGTGGATATCCAGCTGCCTTCACCGCTGCAGTCCTAAAAGCACCTGTGCAGTGCCCGGCGTAACAAAGAGGCTGCCCTATTTATTTAGTGCTAGGTGCTTTATGGCAAATAGCACCTTCTGCTCCCACAAGGAGCCTGTACAGGGACAGGTATAGGGCACTGGTAGCGTGTTCCCCCCGCCCCCCCCCCCCCCAGCCCCATAGATCTGGTGGATGTGGGGTGGCAGGTGAGGCCCCACATGGCAAGGGGGGTGTCTCGTGGGGTGTACCTGTGCTCCGCATCGCGCAGCTCTGCAGAACGCAGGCTCCAGCCTCTAAAAGCACAATGCAGATTTAGTCGTCAGCCTATCCCCCCCCCCCCCCCCCCCAGCTCCCCGCTGATGTTAACTGTCTGTATTATTATTTATCGTTATCAAGGGATTTGGTTTGATCAATGAAGTGTATATGCGTCTGACGGACATTGGGAGAGGAAATGCTTGGAGAATGAGTAACATGTCTGCAGCGGAGGGTGTGTGTGAGGGAGAGAGAGGGAGCATCGGTCCTAGGAGCAGTGACTGATGAGTTCATTTGAAAATCCAAGGGCATATAGCTGGTAAATTAGCACATCTTGCAAATATAGTCTGGGCTGCGAGGCAGCAGCGGGGCTGCCATTGAGCGGAGGGCTGGGTTGGGGAGGGCTCGGGGGGGTCGAGGAGAGGAGCTTGGCAGCTCTAAAGTCATCGCGGGCATGAGGCAGGCAGCCTGCTGCCTCCCTGCGATTTCCACGGGCGGCTGCGGGCTGCAGCGTGCCGGGGGGGGGGGGGGGGCGGCGGGGGGGAAGCCGACAGAGCAGCAGCAGCGGCGGATTTTATTGTTTTAAAATCCAGATCCAGCCAGAGGGATGCCAGGCGAAGGGCTGTGGTCCCCCCATTCCACCCCTCATCCCTTCCATCCCCCCCCCCTTTTTTTTTTTCCTTCCCCCCCCACCCCCCAGCATCCCCGCAGGATGGCGGCGTGGGGCAGCAGCCGGCTGCCGGAGGGGTCCCGGGGGCTTTGGGGTTTCTCCCGGGGGCTGTGGGGTTTCTCCCGGGGGCTTAAGGGATTATTGGGGAGGGGGGAGCCGGGCTGGTGTGTGTGCGAGGCTGGCGGGGGCGGCGGGGGGAGCCGGGTCCTTATTCTGTTAAAGATTTAAGTAGGCATGCAAGGAATCTCTAGGATAGTTGGCAAAGGGCGAGGGTGGGGAGGGGGGGGGGAAGGATCCAAAAGAGTCTGTAACCAGACACTGAAGCTTTCCAGGAGTGAGAGTGTGTGAGAGAGACGGAGACAGAGCGAGAGGAAGAGAGGGGGCAGTGTGGTCTAGTACATTTTCATCTGGTCGTTGATTTGAGCCTGATGCTTGCTGTCCCTCAACAGCCTCCCTTGCCTGGATTTTTTCTTTCCCCCTCTCCTCTCCTTTCCCTTCTACTTCATCGAAGCCTAGGGGAGCCAGTAAAGATTAAATGTGCTTTCTAAAAGGCAGCCACTTCATGCAGCTATGTCTACTCCCCCCCCCACTCCACCAGCCGTCCACCCCCCCCCTTACTCCCCCCTTTTTGAAATTAAAAAAAAAAAAAAAAGAGGAGCGAGGGGGAGACAGAGAGGGGGAGAAGGAAGGAGGAGGAAGAGGAGGACTGTAGTTTAATGATGTCGGGACTGGCTGATCCAGAAGGAGGAAAAAAAAAAAAAAAAAAAAAGGCAAAGATTTGAGATCCTGGACGAGGAAGGACTTTGGTGAATGGGCTCAGACTCCTGAGGTGAGAAAAGGACGGAGGGAGTGCCGCCGGGTCGGTGATGGGGCCCGTGACCGCTGTGCGGGGCCGTGCGGGGCCGGGCCGGGGGGGCCGCTTTGGGCAGTGCTGGGCGCGGAGCGGCGGAAATTTGGGATTTTTTACCCCCCCCCTCCGGCACCTTCGGGCTTCCCCCCGGTTCTGCCGCTGGGCCCTGAAGCAGCTCCAGAGATGGGTGGAGGGTGCAGCTCCATATTATTTATTTGGGGGGGGGGGGGGGGGGGGAAGAGAGGGAGGGGAGGGAGGGAGGGAAAGGGGGAGAAGAGCGGGGAAGGAGGTGGCGAGCTGGGGACGAAATCCTGCTCTCGGTTATGGCCGGCGTAAATTTCCATTGGCTGGGGTTGCACAAGGTGCTCGGAGAGGAGTCGGTGCAGGATGGAGACCCTTTTGTGTGTGAGGGTGGGGGGGGGGGGGGTGCGGGTGTGCACGGGGCTCGGGGACCCTCCTCTCCCCGGGAGGAAAAAAAAAAAAAAAAAAAAAAAAAAAGGAAGAAAAAAAAAGGGTTTTTCTCCAGGTTTGCCTTCGAAAAAAGCCCGGCCCGCGGCTGGCAAGGGAGAGGGCGGCCGGGGCTGACAGCCTGGGGCTTGCTCTGGCTCCCGGCTGGCCCCAGCTGATGCAGGGGCTGGGAGCGGGCCGCAGCTCGCAGCCCCCCCCAGCCCCCCCGCTTTAATAACGCCGCTGATAATTATAATTATAATAACAACGGCGGCGGCGGCGGGAGCGCGGAGGGAGGAGGGCGGCAGGCGAGGAGCTGCGGAGGAATTCGGTTCCTTTTCCTTTTTCCCCCCTTTTCTTTTCCTTGATATATTCCTTTTTTTTTTTTTTTCCCCCTTAAAAAAAAAAAAAAAAAAGATGTTTTAAAAATGCAAGCGGCTTGCCCAGCTGCACACACCCACCCCTCGCCTCCCTCCCCCGGCTTGCGCACACCGCACGCTCGCACTCGCTCGCTCGCCCGCGCTCGCTCGGGTGTCAAAACCCGGCGGGCACCCAGCCTGGTCCCGGCTCTGCCCTCCCTTACCTCTGCCCTTACCCCTGCCCCTGCCCCTTGCCCCTGCCCCTGCCCGCCCGGGGGCCCGCCCGCCCCCCGCCGCCGGGGCTTTTCCCCCCCAGCTCTCGGCGCTGAAGACTGGAGCCTCCCCCGCTTCCAAGTGGTGAGTTTCTACCTGATTTTCTTGCGACTCGGTTTTTTTTTTTTTTTTTTTTTTTCCTCTTCCTTCTCCATCCCTGCCGGCCGCGGGGCTGGCGGAGGGGGCGGGGAGGCAGCGCCTTTATGCTGCTGCATGCTTTGTGCCAGGCGGCTGGAGGGAGAGCCTGCATATTCCTGCTCTTATTTCTGCATTCCTTTTCGTTGAAACAATGAAAATAATTCCGTCACTGCCCCGAACTTCCTTTCCTTTCTTCCTCTTCGTTATTTAAATGCGGAGACTTTTAATGTATTTGTCGCAAGCGACGTTGTTGGAAGCTGTAAGGAACCTGCCGCGCCTTGTCATTTTTGTATAAACGATTAAAAATGGAATGTATTCTCTCAACAGAGGGTCCTTAGAGAAGCTCTTTCCTTCCACCTGTGTGTCCTGTTTTGTAATCTTGAGCCATGAATTGAACTTGCCTGCTATTCTTTTCCTCTTTCTCCTTTTTATCTTTTATTTTTGATCCCTGTTTTTTTGCAAGAAATAGTTTGTTGCGCCCCTCTCAATCCCTGAGACCCTAACTTGTGATGTTTAGCTTTTAAATCCACGGGTTAGGCTCTTGGGAGCTGTGAGTTGTGCTTTGACATCTTTATTTTATTTTATAAAAAAATATCTTATATCTATGTATATGTGTGTGCGCGTGTGTATATATAGAGATGTATACACACACATACAATAGTGTTTGGTAGACCTTTTAAGGGAAAAAAAAAAAGTGTATCTCTCCTCCTTAGGGCTGATCAGCTAATAGTAGGGCGGTGGTTGTGGCCATTTACCTTAAAAATCTCATCTCGAATTAAAACCAGCGTTTGGATGACGGAGATTTTTTTGTGTGTGTATATTCCGGAGATAATTTTACAGCTGATGCAGATATGGGGGTGTATGTGTGTACACATATAGCGATTATTATATTCGCGCGTGTAGATAAGATATACACGATATGGATGCATGTAAATACAGCTATTGAGGTGTGTGTATAGATACACATATGGACGATACGTGTGTATGCATATGTATGTAGGTAAATAAAACCCTAGATATGTATATATATTTACATATGTAGGTGTATTAATATCCATGCCTGTGTTTTCATACTGAGAGAGAGACTTGCCTTGCTGCAGGCCAGTGCATATAGCATCTCTCTCTCTTTTTTTTCTCTTTCTTCCTTCTTGAGAGCAGCACAGAGTACCCTGAGAGCGTAACAGTAACAGCTCGGTACATTGGTGCTTGACCTCAGCTGAAATCCCAGCATGCCTCATGCTTCCAAGTTTAAAACTGAACGATTAATCTTAGAAATGTGCTCCGTGGGTTAAAAAAAAAAAAAAAAAAAAGGAAAAAAAATATGAAAAAGCCAGGGGACGGGTCGGATCTTACTGATTGTTAGATCGAAAATAAAGAATAAAATGGTTGCATGTACCGGTGGTTGGAAATTACTGAAAAGAAAATATGAGCAAATGCTGAAGTTTTGTTGTAGTGCTTGTCTGGAACTGAAAACTTTCCTGGTTTTTCGGTCAAAACGATCTGTAAACGGCAAATGTTAAAAATGTTCCTGCTGCTGTTTTTCTTATTAGATTTTTAAACCGCTGTAAAATTAATTATGGTTGGAACTGTATTGCTTATCTCTGTTCTGCGAGGCGATTTATAATGAAGTTACTGTACCTTGTTATGGCACCGAATTACTGTTTGATATCTGAATGCAAATGCTTGAACTTCAAACACAATGCACCAAAACTCGCTCGCCGGTGTAGCAGCTCGGCATGAAATAGCTTAGGCTATGGACGGTACCCGGGGGTGCGCAGCTACCGACCTGGAAAAGGTTTTCTGCCTGTCGCTTGATTTTTGTGATGTTTGTTCCTAACTTTATTTTTTATTATTTTTTTTTTGTCTTTCCCGACGCCCTAATCCCCCCCCCCCCCCCGCCTGGTTTTTCGGCAGAACAATGCCCACAAAGCCTTTTTCCCTCCTCAATTTCGGGCGTTATTCCCCCCGTCCTCCTTCCCCGAAGCCCCAAACCGAGCCGGGAGCCGGCTTCATTTTATTTATTACCTGCCCCCCCCCCCCCCCCCCCCCCCCTCCAGCCCGAAGCCAGCCCACCTTTGTACCCCCCTAAGGGCTCCCTATTCCCTATTGAGGGTTGGGGGGAACAACCCTACTGCTCCCCATCCTTCCCGGCCCGGCTTTTGTCCTCCGGCCTCCGCGGCCTCGCCCGCATCCTCCCGCACCCCGCGGAGCCTCCCCCCCCCCCCCCCCCCCGCCGGCCTCCGCGCTATTGTCTGCGCGGGGCGGAGCGGGACTTGCGCGGGGCTGCGGCAAAACAATGGCACGGGGAAAAGGGGGTGGTGGTGGTGGGGGGGGGGACATCGGGGGGGGGCTCGCCCTGCTGCTGCTGCTGCTGCAGGGGCAGGACCCGCTCCGGCGCAGTGAAGAACATAATTGGGAGCCGGTTCAATCGCTCCCCGTCTAGACTCGCCCAGACGCATCAATTAGAGGGGCTGGAGGTTTGAAAGGGCTGGCGCGGCTGGAGAGAGCAGGGGCCCGGGCGATGGGAGGCGAGGCGAGAGAGGAAAGCCAAGGGGAATTAAAAATGGTGATTAAAAAATATAGACGTTAGTAACAATCGGCAGGAATTGGAACGGGGAGGAAGAGCACGCTGCCCACCCCCCCCCCCCCCCCGCCACCCACCTTCCTTTTCCAGTGGAAAAGGCGAGGTTTTTGCAAGAGACAAATCCTTCCCCCCCCCACACCCCCTCCACCCCCGAAATATATCGCATTTTCTGCCTCCTTCTCCTCCTCCCCCAGGGCGAGCAGCTCGAGCTCCGCGAGTCCGGGCACAGGGCACGCAGGTTCAGGGGGCTCCTGGCCAGGGCTGGGCGGGCGAGCTGGAGAAACGGCAGCGGTACCCGAGGCTGAAGTGCGGTACAAGCAGCCAGGTAGAAACCTTCCCCTGCAAACCCACGGAGCCAGAACTTCTCCTGCCGCATTTTAACCTCCTGCAGACAAAAGGAGGGATGCTGGGGTTCGGTTTTATTTTTGCTTTACGTATATATATATTTTTTATCTAACTACAAGGCTTTCTTGTCTCAGCGTTATACCGTTTATTTGATGATAGTTTCATCGTTCTCTCCAGCTGTACGTTTTCACTGGAATAAAAGAAAGCTGGGGATAAAAAGCGATTTTATACGTTAAGAGGAAAATGGCAGAGAAAAATAAATGTTGGGCTTTAACAAATAGCATAAGTAAGTCACGCTGAGTAAGGATTGATAATCTTATTCAGCACTAAAAAAATACTAATTTAACTTAAAAATATATATTATTTATTATCATGAAATTTAATCTAATGCTTTCGCAAGTATTCTGTGCAACATGTAATGCAAATAATTAAAAAGGGGAAAGATAAACAAAGTAAAGGCATATATTTGGGGAAAATTGCATTTAAAACCCCGACAAATTTTGCAAAACTCTGGTGTCTGGGAGTTTTGTCTGAGCAGCAACTGTAACATTTAGCTCTGTGACTTTGACCTCATTGCAGCTTATTTGTGACTTGCTTTCCCAAGTTGAAAGGCATGGGGTTTGGTGGCAGTAAAAAAAAACAAAAAAAAAAAAGTCCAAGGCATTCTGCAGTTTTCCATTGTTGCTCTTTTATTTCACGGGTTAACGGTACCTAAAGTTGCATAGGATTGTAGCTCAGAAATGAAGAATACTTTTTCTGTCTTTCTCTTCTGAACCATTTCCAAAGTATATATGGATTTATTGGGCCGGATACCAAATTCTAGTTGAGATATTGCGATACTGTGCAGTGGCTAGTGCTGATTGATTAATTTCTAATTGATATCTAATTCAAAACTTTATTCTTATTATAAATCTTTGACACCAAAAGTGCAGCATAGGTTGAACTCTGATTGCAGCCTCTTCACAAAGTCCTATCAGCCCAGTCGGAGTGCTAGCTGAAAATGGCAGCATACATCTCTTTTTTGGTGATTTTATTAACTCTTTCATTTCTCTGTGATGAAGTCCTTGGCCATACTTCAGTACTTTAACGTGATGAAATGTTTATTCATAGTTTGTTTGTGCACAACCCTGGTAATAATAGAAGGCTCTGTGCTACCCACACTATAAGATAAATGTTAATCTGCCGTTCTAATGTGCAGATTTTTTATTCTAATGATTTTGACTATTTTAACGGTCACTTCTCTTTTGTGCTGCCCTGATTTTTGTTCACTTTTCTGCAAGGAAAGTTGAAAACAGGTATAAAGTTAAAAAGTGCAAAACGTGGGCTTGCAGAAGGTTCAGGTTTCCTCCTGTCACTGTGCAGCTCTGCAGGCTGCTGTTCGCAGTGCTTGGAAGAGGAGCCCCTCTGCCAACTGTGCCGCATTCTTGCTGCCCTGCCTTTTTCCCAGGGCTCAGAAGGAAAGAGCATCCCAGTTCTTCTTCACTCTTGGGAATACACACATTGTTTCAATAATCCAAGCAATAAATGCTAATTAGTAATGCTTAAGGACCCTACCAGTCAGAGTAATTATCATAATTTACCTCTTCCTTGTTAAAAACGTTCCTTACTGATTTAAATTTTTTTTTTGAAGCAATAGTTTCTTTCCTCTTCCTCTGGAAAGCACTCCTGGTTGCATTAGCAGTAAGAACATGGGGCTGCTGTAGCATCGAAGCACGTTTTGCATGTTGCATAGGGAACCGGAGCTAGAGAAACACATGTAAAGCTTTTCCCACACATAAGATTTTATTCTAAACCTGATATTTTTGCTTTGCCTTCCCTCTCCGCACCTCCCCTGCTCCAACACCACCAAAACCCACTTGCAGAGGGAGAACAAAGGAAATCGCTAACTCTAAAGGCATCATTAAGTAGGAACAGCACCAGCAAGATAGTGTGTGTGATATGACAACATATTTTATTGCACAAAAGTAAAGATAATTAAATAATTCAGCGGTATTCTTAGCTAATTAGCACAAAGATCTTTCAGAAGCCATCAAGAAAATGGATCTCATCAAATCTAATAATATGCTACATTTCCCAAAGACGCTGTGTTTTCCAACGTTGCCGCTGCTTCGCCACCTGATCCGATAGCACAAAAGGTTACAAGTAGTTGCACGTTTAATTGAACTCTTTGCCAAGGTAATCTTTTCTGCATAAAGTGATTAGGTATTTAGGGGAAGTGAATATATTCAGCTGGAATTCTCGATATTAGCCAATAATGGAGAAAAAAGTCATAGCTTCAGAAAAGCCAGATCTATTATAAATGATCCATTAAAAAGATGAAGTTATCAGCTAGGAGCCATTTTGGGGCTGATTGTGATGGGGCTGACTCACTTTGATTTGGACTTGGTGAATTAATGCTGGTGTCCGAGATCTTTTTATAGAGCTAATTAGGGATGTAGATCACCCGCTTTCTGAATTTCTTGACATTGAGAAATGCCTGGCAGAGCCTAGGAGAGGCCTGGGACCCCTGCTTTAATGTGCTCCGCTCTAATTTAAGGCCAGTGGTCCAAACTGGGAAGGACTCTGCTCCCATCAGGGGAGTTTCAGGTCTTCATGTAGGGTGGCTGTAGCTATTGTGCCATGACAACACTTTTCCCTCTAGATGGATGAGTTTTTTGGCAGGAATCAGTGCCTGAACGTGTTCCTGGGCTGGCGATGTACGGCTGCTGTACAGGGGACCAGGCTGCCTGGACCAGTACCTGCAGGGCACTGCTGCTGCTCCTGGAAAACTCCGGGAGGCGTGTTCCCAGTAATTAGGTGCATCAAATGTTGCTCAGAAGATCTCATTATACTTCCTTGATCTAAACGTACACACGAGTTCATGTGATGCATGTGCAGACTGTAACTTGCTGTCTGTACGCAGGATGCTCAGGGTTACTTCTTCCCCTGCTGAACAAAGGAATGTCTGAAAAGCTGACTCTGTCAGTGGGTTAAACATCCCCTTTTTTTAAGTAAATGTCAGCGCGGAGCTCACACTTCCAGTAACGGGAGGGGATTTGCACCAGACTTTTAGATGCAGCACTGGCTCTTGCCTTTACCCTGGGCCCAAACTGAACTTGGCTCCCGTGTTACAGTTATGGGGCATGGTGGCTCCATGGGCTACCCAGGTCCGTGATGCTGTGGGGTGAGATTTTAGGGTTTGTGATTAATTAGGTGTTATGCACTGAGCTGGTATGCACCCTGAAGTCACCCAGTGCCCGATCCAGCAAGTTAAACTGAAAGAGGGCAGATTTAGCTTAGGTATAAGGAAGAAATTCTTCATTAAGAGGGTGGCGAGGCCCTGGCTGCCTCGAGGAAATGTGGGTGCCCCATCCCTGGCAGCACCCAAGGCCAGGCTGGATGGTGCTGGGGGCAGCCTGGGATGGAGACAGGGGTCGTGCCCATGGCAGGGGCTGGAACAAGGTGGGCTTTAAGGTCCCTGCCCACCCAACCCCTTCCATGACGTTCTGATTCTGTGCTAAGAGACTTTCCCTGCTCAAAAAAAAAAGATGGAGACTGATTTATGTAGGGTAGATGGGAGGGAATATGAGGAGAAAAGGCACCAAAAGGTGAAGTGATTTGCCCAAGGAAACATAGCACATCATTAGCAAAGCAATAATTCATGCCTCCTGGTTTATGGGGCTGCTGTGCTTAATAGTGTACATTCCTCCTCTGTGGTACTTTCCAGGTTGTGAATAAGGTTACTGAAATGCCAGGGGACCCTCTTATGTACCCCCAGATGTAATTATAAAAGAATATGTTACTTCTGTGAGCAAGTCGGGCATTTTTTCTCTCCCTTTTTTTTTTTTTTCCCTGCCATTTACACAATGCTCTTGCAACTATGTTCGATATATGAGGACAGTACAACCAATTAAAAAAAAAAAGATTTTCAAGATGAAAGACGAATCTCTGAATTGCATGGTAGTCAAAGTGACTGGAAGGCTGAGACTCTGTACTGCAATTGTTTTTATTTAACATCTCTTCCCACACTGTAGCCAAAGACTCTAATCTCCCGGACTGAAACGCCTCATGGTTACAGAACCATTTATTTGCTGGCTCTTGCACGGGTGCTCCAGTGTCACGCTCACAGAGCTGCACCTACAGCGGTGTCTTAACAGAGTGGGCTGCTGGCTGGTGACGGGACGCTGGATCTAAATTGTATATTAATTAAAGGGGGGGTAGGGGAGGTGGGGAGGGAGGGAAGGCATAGAAGGATGAAGATAGGCTTTGCTGTGCGATATGTGCTTCCCATGCTGTCCTCTAAGTAAGGCGGCCTCCAGCAGCAGATGTCGAAGGATGGTTTGGGCTTCTGAGGACCAAGGAGTAGATTAGCTCTGGCAAAATGTACTTCTTGCTGCTGACTCTCAGGCCACAGATACTCATGTCAAACAGCCAACACGCTGACCGAAACTTGGTGATGTTTGCTGGTGTATAAGTCTGGAAGATGGGACAAAAAGGGCACCCGGTGGTGTCCTGTATGGCAAAGAGGAGAATAAGCTAAGTCAGCTCCTGAGAGAAAGTCTCCAAACAGCTCCCTCTGGCTACTACAAGAAGCTGAACCGGTGGCTTCTGATCCCTGGAAGGCTGTCGGATGATCACAGGCCATTATATACTTCTCACTTGACTGCCCTGCTGGTAACTTCAGTTTTAAGATGAATTATGCAAGAAATGCTGTGAAGGATCAGACATTCAGGAGCTGAAGAGTCCTGCCTCAGTGTATGAACTCATTTCCATATGAAGTCTGAAACTCACCTGGATGCCAGCTTCTCTGGAAAGGACAAAAAGTGGAAAGAATCAAAAAAAAAAAAAAGTGTTTGGTGGACTTTGGTTTGGTTGGTTTTCCTGTGCACACACGTGTTTGTATCATGTCTGAACTTGCAAAGAATATACTTGGTTATTCGCAAGGAATCCAGTAAACGGTGAATGTGTAAATCAGTTTCCTGCAGTGTGTTTGTCTCATTTGATCACCCCTGCCTGCCCTTTCCCCCAGGGTACCCCCTTGCTTTTGGAGCACCTGGTTCCCCCTGAGGACGGGACGGAGTGCTTGGGGCTGGGGTCTTCTGGGGCTGGGAACCACCGTGTCGGGACGAGGGCTGGTGGGGGGGCACCTCACACACAGATAGATCAAAATTTACCTTCAACT
Organism: Cygnus atratus; assembly: GCF_013377495.2. Lineage (NCBI taxonomy): Eukaryota > Metazoa > Chordata > Aves > Anseriformes > Anatidae > Cygnus > Cygnus atratus. The sequence goes on from NC_066383.1 coordinate 4,224,500, forward strand.
CTTTCCTTCTGTTTCCACTTCACAGCTATCTATCAGGGCAGGGTGATATAAAAGATGTGTTGCATTTCACTGTTGAAGGCCAAAATACACCAAAAAAAAAAATCATGAAAAAATCTGTATTCCTCTCTCTCCCACGCTTCGTAGGTAATTCTGGAATAACAGCACAGCTTTGGCATAATTCCTTTTCTCCTTCATCCCTCTTTGATCTTTTTCATGTGACCTAGCATCCTGTGTGTAGTTTTGGGCTTTAATGTGGATTTTGAAAGATGCTTAAACATAATTGGAGAAGGAGGGAAGCCATGGCTTTGAATTCCCAATATTTTGCTCGCTGTCTTTACGTCAGTGTTCGCTTCCTTTTGGAATATATGAATAGAAAAGTTAAAAATAGTGATCAAAACCCAGTAAAAACATGACATTTTGGTACAATTGCCAAGAGCATTCAATAAAGATCTAAAGTCCCCATATTGTTTGGGCAGCCAAATGCTGCTTTTTTTTTCTTACAATCATGGCATAAAAACGGACATTGCAAAGGCAAAAAAAAATAATAAAAAAAAAAATCTCCAGGTTTTTCCCCTCTCCCTGTTTTAGGAAGAACTTGCCCCAAAGTCCAAATAATCTCATGGATCTCATGGAGGATCTCTCCACGTCCACATGTGCAGTGGGACAGTGGGGGAGCTGTGTTTGCACATCTATCTTTTCAGTTGAGATATAAACCCAAGGTCTCCTCTGTTGTTCAGGGACAGATGTCCAAGGAGAAGTTACGTTCCTATGGCACAAGCTGTGTGAAACCTTCCTTTTTTCTTTTTTTTTTTTTTTTTTTAAATTCCTATTTTGGTTTCAATACCCCAAAAGAGACAACACTTTTTGGAAATATCTCCTCCGCTCAGAAATAAAAAGACAAAATATTCTGGGATGCATTTGATCCAGGTTGGAAGGTATCTGTCCGTCAGAAAACAACACAGGGCTTAATGCTACGAAACCTGGAGCAGTACATAGATGTGTTTTTTCACATATGATTGTACCTCATTGCTTAGTAATGCATCACTTCCACATCACATGTGTGGCTCTCAAGGCACTTTCTGCATGGAACTGGATTAACTCTCACAAGTTCTTTTGTGGGGTGGTGTAGAAATATTCCTGCTCCTTTTTTACACAGGGGGAAATCACAGACAGAGAATTAACTCCTTTATTTTCAGGATTTTTACCTCTGTGTCCTCCTTTCCACACTTTCATTTTCCTGATAACATGGAGTAAGGCTTTTAATTTTCAACCCAACTATCCAGAAAATATAGCAAGCTCAGCAAAATCAAATATCTTCTAATTTACATTTTGTTTTGTTTGTTTATTTATTTATTTATTTATTCCCTGGGGCAAGGAGGGGAGCCTGCCTTTCGATACGGAGCTTTGCTTTCCACGTGGCTGGGATCTGTCGCTCTGTGCAGAGCTTGTGGGGCGGACAGGTGCTCAGCACCTCTCAAAATCAACCCAGCCTAAAAGCACTGATTAGGAAGTTTGGCTGAAGCATTTTGCCCGAGATGGCAGAGCTGATAATTGGATTTCAGCTTTCTGTGATCCAGTCCATTACTACAGCTATAAATCACAGTGCCTGCAATCACTTGTCTAATGCACCCTTAGTTTTAAAATGTTTCCTTTACAGCCTTTTCCCTCTGTGCCTATGAAGAAGCACATATTATAGGTAATGCAGCAGCGGAGGGATAAAGCTGCCTCTCAGCACTGTGCACGGCAACTTGTTGACTCCTACCCAGCTTTAGCTCTCTCCATAAAAGAGCTTCTAATGTTCATTGTGCTCCATGTGACAGCCTGAATAGCTTCTACACCTGTAAGTATTTTACGTCCGAGGTGGAGAAGCTTTCTTACGTCTATTGGGTCATGTTAGGCTAATTTCAGCACAAAATCCTTAATATCTGCACCATTTGCTTGAGTCCTGGGACAAAGAAACCTGCTCCTTGCACTGAGTTCAGGCACAGGATGGGGACCCATCACTCCCAGAGGGATGTGCAGGCTCCATCTACAGCCCCCTCAGCACCTGAGCTCAGGGGTTTAAGCTTCTGAGGCCCTGTGAACTGAAGGAAGTGTTCATATACATTTGCAGTGCCAGTTAGCTCCCATTATACGGTGGTATCTGAGGTTATGGGCCTGCAAAATAGAGTTCCTGTGTTAACTCACACGGGATCATTAACCCGAACAAGACAATTCACATGGAAGTGGTGCACGGACAAATCTTTGCTAAATAAAAATCCTAACTTCTTCAGATACTGTTTGTTTTGATGCAGGACTAGAAAGCTGGTACACGAGAAGCCCTAATTTTATTATATATCATCACAAAACCATCACTGACTGCACATACTCTCTCCTATCATTAAACTTTGCCTTGAAGGCTAGATTGATAGCCAGACATTTTTTAGAGAAAGAAAACAACAAGGTAAAATCAGGAGGGGTGTGAAGGATCAGGGAATACCCTGGCTATGCAGCAACTGGAAAAGAAGGCATGATTTTAACACATGAAGTATTAACTTAGGTCAGATGGTTGCACTTTGTTAGCACCAGTGTAGTCAATGGAGCAATCGCAGAGTTACATTCATGTAAGTCTTACAGGGAACATAGCTTTTGATTTTGGTAGCAGCCTGCCCCACTTGTTACAGCTCAGAATACCTTTTGGTGTGGACTTCAACTATTCCTTGCTCGCTGCTAAAACAGAAGACAAAGGTAACAGGCTTTCTAGTGACTTCCCCCCTGCCTCCCGACCATCTCTAGGCAATTAATTCTGGAAATCTTCAGCACTGTGGGTGCATCTATGTATCATCTCTAAAAACAAACATTTTCACTGCTAGAAGAGATGCAAAAAATAGAGTTGTTTGAAAGAATGAGCACATAAACATGCTCTTTTTTTTTTTCTTTTTCTTTTTTCTTTCCTTTTCATGCGTTTATTTCTGAGTTTGGGCTTTTTCCTCTTTATCCACTACCTTTAGAATTTTGCCTCTGTCCTAAGAGCTGGACTTTGGTTGATGCAAAAAACACACAATGGGAAAAATTCTTTCTTTGACTCTGGTGTTATTGACAGGATTGCACCAGGAATATTTTTGACCCATGGACAGTAAAATCAGATGTTAAAACACTAAACCAAGAACTCATCAGCAGGAGGTCTTGTTCCTGCTGAGATTAGTCAAGCCCATTCTCCTGGATGATTTTTAGCCATATCAAGAGGAAGCTTGGAACTCGATTTAATCTATTTCCCAGAACTTGCTGAGGCTTTAGCGTAAAGTGAGGAGTTTGTTGTCAGGACAAGAATAAATTTTTGGAGCCTTCACACAACTTTCTCCGACTGGTGCATTGAAGAGTTGGCTTCATTTGATATATGATGGATTGCCCCAGCAGTTATTACTATCTCTCCGAGCACACACATCACATTCCTTTCCTACCTCCACACACCCACAGCCCCCAGCCTACGCTTAGGAACACAAAAATGGAGAACTAGGCCCCACCTCACCATTCAGTTTTCCTAAAGAGATCCAGCTGAGTAAACCAAGGCGATTGGAACCAGCCTTTCATCTACTAATGGTCTAATGGGATCCCTTTGTGTTGATTTTAGCACTTTCTCTTTTTGGCTGAATTAAAGAATCCATTGCAATAATGGCCAATCTTTTATTGTTGTGCCATGTTATTCATGAACAATCCCAGTTCCGTGGTTATTTTTGTTTTGGCATACAGCCCGTTTAAAAATATTTGTAAAACAAAGGAAAGGAACATAGTTTTTCCACTTCCTGTCTGTCTGTCTAGAGCTGTGGGTCCAAACAGTTTCCAGCTTTGGGAATCTAGTGAACAATTTACAAGGGCATGGGATGGTGTGAACCAAGCACTTGGCATCCCCAGACTTGCGTGTGTTCTAGGCAAGTTCTAGTCCTGTTCCTATCCCACAGTGATGATCATTACTGACACACCCCTAGAAAATGTAGCCAAACCAGATCCCATGCCCTGGTTCTCCGTAAATTTCAGGCAAAATTTGGACTTGGACTTGATTTATCCTGCTGGTCAATCTTTCCTTTGGGAGATCCAGTGAAGCATTTTGGGAACTTGGTCCCACTTTGATGGCTAAAATCCTGTCACATCAAGTTCTACACAAACCATTTAAAAAGAATAAAACCAGAAGGTAACATTAAGCAGAACTATGTGATAAAGGAATTTCCCCTGTCCCTTCAATATCAATGGATCAGTCCATCTAATATTGCACAAACTGACAACTCCTCTAAAAATAGATGTCTGAACATTCAGTCAATGGAGTAATCCAATTGCCTGAACATTCTTGGGTGCTTTATCATTTAAATTGTAATAAATCACAGTATGCCACAAGCTGTATTGAGCTGCATCAAGTTACATTCCCACCAATAACATGCGGTAACCAGATGAAATCAGTGTGACATGATGTAATTGATCCGAAAATTCAATGCATGCACTGTTTTGTCTTAAAAAGTTGGCCTAAGTAGGTCTCTCTTAAAAAATGAGGGGGGTTTTATTAAAATCACTGCCAGTGTTACATTTTGACTCACTATTTCTCCCTTTTATTTACTTTAAATAATGAGCACATGGGGCCTGCCCTGAAGTCCATTGAACTCTATTGAAGGATTACTATTGATTCCAGATTTGGACCTGGCCTATTGGGAATTCTGCAGTAAAATACAGAAGAATTGCTATGCTGCATTTTTTTAGGGCAGCTGGACCTACACACTAATGCTCCCATTAGTTCCTCAGGAAGACGCTTTCACAAACTAATACCTCTCACTGTTTGGAAAATTCTCCTTATATTTAGTTCAGGCACCCTCTACTCCCCCTTTTCCTTAATTAAAAGCAACAGGATAAAATAATTTTAAATCTCCTAAGTAGTCCCTTATTTCTCAGAATAATATTCCCCTGGACCACCTTAATGAATTCCCTCCTCTACTCAGTTTTATACATGTTTCAGATATTTATACAAGATGTATGAACATAAAAGGATTATTCATAACATCGTTGTTTCTGAAACGGGGGACTAAAGCTAAACATAATCTGGTTCAATCCCCAGCTGATGTAAATCATTCCAGCTCTCCTGGAAGTTGCTGATGAAATCTTTTTGTGCACCCAGTTAAAGACGGCTTTCTGCAGGAACAGGAGGAGCGTTGAGTAAAACTGAAGGCAACAAAATGGTGCCATCTGTGGTGATGTCTGCTGAAAATTAAGGCTGGCTCTGCTGCAAGTGGAGGTGTGGGCTACCAGAGCTAATGTCACTGTAACAGGTAACGGTGGGGTGGAAATGCAATGGAACAAAATTAGACTGAACTCGTTACTTGAATGCAGGGCCCTTACTGAGCTAGAGCACGGTGACGTGCATGCCACATGTTGTGGCTGAAATGTTAATAAAGTTAGCTAGATCAGCCCCAGCTCCAGACCCTGCTCTCAGCTGCAATGGAACCTAAGCCCCTGTCTTGTTCTGCCAGATTTATTGCTGCAGTTACAGTGACAACACTGAAATCCCTCATGGGGCTGAGGCTGGCATTTACTCTCAGTGGCCAGAGCTGAAGTGTAAGAAGGGGGAATATTCCATCTGACTCATTTCCGTGAAGTAAGAGGCATTTATTTAATGGGAGATCAAAAGAGGCAGTGACTTGATAAGAAAGATGAGAGTGAATTGGGAAAACAAAGGAGAAAAACGTGGGAAAGGGGGGAGCTAAGCCAGCAATGGATGCATCTCCTGCTGTAATCCCTGACTGCAGCTGTACAAGGGAAGATGCTGGGCTGTGTAAGCTGGTTGTGTGTAGCTCACTCTCAGTGAAGGGTCATTGGTGAGGCACCAGAAGTGAGCCCCGCTATGAAGCGCCCATGGGGTAGAAGTCACTGCAGTGCAGCTACAGTGGAGGGCAGAATTTGGCTTCCTTGCCCCCAGCTCACCACCCCTGCCAGTGCTGATGCAGGGTGCAGCCGTGCCATCCCTTAGGCTGCTCAAAATGCTCCCCTGCTCATTAAACTGATTTTTTTTTAAAGCAAAACTTTTAAACCCAGATTAAGACCTGATAGTGCATGCAATTGTGCTGTCATTCCTAGAGTCATACACCCCTGCTCCCCCTACACTGAGCAGCAACGAGCAGCAGCTGCTGCAAAGAGCCTTTGAGGGAAGCTCTGCTGCAATCAGAGCACATGAGCATCCACGAGCAGGGCCTGAAGTTCCACCCTTCTTTCTTCACATGCTTTAGAAAACTTAATTAAAGGAGTCTGGGATTTGAAAAGTGAGAAGTGCCATTGCCAAACCAGCTCTTCAGTGTTTCCCTTATTGTTCCCTCTGACCAGAACATCAGCACAGACCTCATTCCCACTACTTACATACCGTATTTCCACAAAGTTAATGGTTACAATGTGGTAATGAGCAATAGATCACCAGATGTTCAGATTAGATGGGCCTAACGGCTGTGTTACGGTTTTTAGGGTAAATACAATAATTATTAAAACCCCCGTTTTACAGGCACAGAAAAATGGAATGATTTGCCCCAAATTTCAAATGAAGTCATTCCCAAAGTGAGGGAAATGGCTAAGGTAATAACATGGCTATTTTGACAGTAATGAAAACCTGCCAGGATGTCATCAGGAAGCTATCGACTCTAGCAGTTGAGGAGTGAACGTGCAGTTACTGCAATAAATACAATATGAAACTTGGACGGGTGCACCTTGTTCTCCTGTAACAGATGGGGGTGCATAAATATCACCCTGTTGGGGAAGGGATTTCCCATGCCTCCTACATCCTGCAAACTCGTAGCCAGTTGTAATGCAGTGAAGCAAGAGAGACAAAATCTTTAACAAGTGGGGCCAGGAAGGAAACACAGCTTTAAAAAAGCCCAGAGGGTTCTTGTCTGTTTGTAGACATGTAAACTGCTGCTCACCAGAGCATCTTCCTGGCCAAAGAATTAAAGTCTTGTGGTCTTCATATTTATAGGAGGAAAATGCCAAGAAATATCAAAGCTGTATCTTCTCTTAGCTTGTTAGCTTGATTCCCCAGCCTGCAAAGTTGATTCTTTTATTGGACAAGGAGAAACCCTTCTTTTCCTCTCTGTTTTCAGTGAGGACTATCTAAGCTTGGCACTGAGGCCCTCCAGCAGCTTCCAATGAGGTCTTCAGCCTCTAGACTTGGAGCTGAGAGTTACCATGGCCCTTCATGCTTAAATTCCTGGTAGGAAGTTTGGTTTTCATGCTTTACTAGGGTTTTCCTACTAACTTTGATCTTCACTCTTGGGAGTCTAATTTACACTCAGCTGTATCTGCATCTCTGGCCTTAATCTTTCATAACTGAGTGGCCTACTTATCAAAGTGTGACAGCTATCTTAACCCCCCGCCCACTTACCAATGTAGATGTAGGAGACTCTCCAACTGTTATGAAAACAGATAAGTTAATTGAATAGGCTGTTTCTTGTTATACTCCAAATATTTGGTCTCCTTTGTCACTACAGCTTGAGTCCCTCAATTCTCCATCAATACAGTCCCCATCTCCGCGGCATCTGAGAGTTATTTTTCAGAGTAGCACATTTCCATAAACAACGGATTTGTTTCTGATCGCCACTTTGCTGGACTTCGCTTTATTCTTGAAGGGCCACTTTATCATATATGAAGACTAGCAGTTGATTTATTCTTAACGTAGATCCATAGTACCAGCTGTCTCAGCAGGAGACAGTGAAGTCAGCAAATTGGGATGCTGTGAGCCAGCAACAAACCTGCTCCTCTACCAAACCGAGGCCCTCCTGGGGTGCAGGGCAGTGTCTTTTTTTTTGGGTCCATGCTTCAGTAGTGACATGGGCCAATCACTGTGTGTGGAAAGCAGCAAGAGTGGCTAAAGGTTTAGAAATCATGGCTTTGGAGGTGGGGCAAGTTAGAGGGAACAATTTTGTTCTAGTTTTTCTTCCGGAGAAGAGGAGGCTGAAAGTAAAACTTGAAAATTGCCTCCAGAAACATAAAAAACAGAGGCAGAGAAGGATCACAGTGTTTTCCATGTCCACTGGGGATGATGCCCACAAGGCAGTTCTCTCCACCCCTGATTTTTTTCTCAAAGAAAAAAAAATTGCCAATACAATCTGACAGAAAGAGGATCTGCTGGACTGCAGCATGCTATACATTTTGCCTGCATTTGTTGGTCTACTGCGGATTAGTGACAGAGCTTTTTTCCCTAGCTTCCTCCTTGGCAGTCCATTTAAAAGTGGCTCGTATTTTGTTATTACCTCTGATGGTTAGCAAACGACCATATCTGCGAGTTAACTCTCATTTATGATCTTCTCATAATGATAAAGTGGTTCTTTTAAGAGTCCTGTTGCTTGCCAAAAACCTATTATTGCAAAAGTCTAAAGCCATTTCCAAAATAATTTATTGGACACTGCACTCTGAGTAGGAAGCACTAGGAAGGCTCTCATTTAATACCAGCAATCAAATACATTTTAATGTACCCATAACCAGAGCATCCAGATGCCATGTATGTAAGTGTAGCATTACGTCTCTCCAAAAGAATCATTATTCCCCCGTTTTCTTTTGTAAATGCTGCTTCTGGCCCCGAGATAGTTTTCGGGAAGGGCTTTTGGGGAAGTTGCAAAGGGCCTGCCTAGCCTGGGGATGCACCAGAGCTGGCTCTGCACAAGCTGCAAGCAGCAGAGGACTTATCCACACCAGCAGGTGCGAGGAGACCACAGCCAAACGGAGCCAGCTGTGGTCTGGAAACCATACAGCCATGTTCACATATTAGGATAGATAAAATGAGGCTGGAGCTGGTTCCCATCCAGAGCAGGGGAATTCCAGTGGAAAATAAGGAAATGAAGGGATGCTGAGCACCTTGTCGCAAGCAGATAGCCCTCCAAGAGGGTGTCTGTAAGGCAAAACCATGCAGTGTGGATTTGGGTCCAGATAAGAAACTCATTGAGTATATAAAGATGTGTTCTTTGTGTTATTTCATAAGGGTATTTATAAACCATTCTCTCTCACTGGAACACAGGATCATTCACAAATGGAAAAGCCTTACTAGCTGAGTTACTTCCTTTTTTGCGCCTCTGATACTAAGAATTAGTAGTGGGGTTTTTTGAAAAAAATCACATGAGTTCTGTGACTCATGAAGGCTGTAGGTGGTATTATTTGTTTTGGTGTCTGGAATCCCAGTGTCAAACTTGTCTTTGTCAGAAGATTGATACAACGTTGGTTTTGGCGAGAAGCATGGTAGGAGAAAGGACATCACTTAACAGATACTTAAAATGTGGTCAGGCTCTGAAAAGTGACTCTTAGAAATGACATTGTGGTTTTCCATATTTATTTTCTCTCAACAACTTCCAGAAACAATCTGCTGAATTCACAAATCTGAAGGTGATTTGTTGAGCTGTCACCTCTCAGGGCTCAATGGAGGGCTCTGAAATCCCCGCCTTTTTCCATGTGCCTCTTCCATCATCACCGCTAATAAGGATTCCACAACTGGAAGCCAGCTGACATGTTGCTGATGGATGCACAAGGCCGAGTAAACTCCAGCTTGTTCTTCCACTGCTCCTTCGACTCACTAGGGATAAGAAGAGCCATAATTCAGCTTCAGCTTGAGTTAATACTGAGGTGCACGGAAAGAAGGTTATGAGGTAGCAGTAGGATGGTCTAGTGGTTAAGACATGTCTCTGAAAATAAGGAGGTCTTAATTCAGTCCCCATCTTTCAAACACAATGCACTCCTGCTGGCTGTTCTCTTGGTACAGCCGTGGCCAACTGTGGGCTCCGTCAGAGCTAGCAAAAGCAGTTTAGAATTAGTCAATATGACTCTCATATGTGTGTGTGTGCCTGTGCAATCTGTTAAATTGGGAAAAAAAAAATACATCCTTCCTTGCCAGCAGTAATCCAAGCTTCTTCTTTGACCTATGTAAATTGTGAGGCAGGCAAGACCATCTTTTACTATAAGTTTACATAATGCTGAGCAGAATTTGAGTCCTCTTCAGGGTGTCTGCAGATGCTGCCACAATTCCAGTGACAGTCTCTCTCCTGTAAGTAGGCAAAACTTTCTTAAAGAAGTTTGCCTGTAAGACCTTTTAACCTTATTGGTTTTCCAACAGGCCAAGGAAGGTATAAGGAGTGCCCAAGGCTTAAAGGAGCACTTCCCAAACATGGGCTTACGTGATTCTGCCAAAAAAAAAAGGGCTTTCATGATTCTGCCATTCAGCTGTGAGATCTGCCACATGGCAAAAGTCACCTGAGCTACTTGGTCCTATGTGGTAGGGGAAAAGTAGAATTAGCAGGTAGTAGCTGGCAAAGTGCTGTATTTGCCCACGTTCTCCAAACACACAGCCTAATGACTTTTGGGAATTCCTGGTTCAGGTAAAGCAGAACTACTTTTCCTCCTTTCTCAGGAAGCAGGAACAGGAGAATGCAGAAAGGAAGGAAAAAGCAGAAAAATTAAGAGTTTAAATACTACTTTTTGCATTTGGGAGTTACAAGGTAACATCATCAAGAATAAGACCTTGACAGTTTATAAATCCAGTTGGTAATGCAGACAAATTCTAATAAAGACTCTTGTTACCTCCTGAAAACTGAGTGGAAAAGATGTGCAGAAAGGATAAACCAGCCTTCAAGTGAAAGGTCCGGAAAGCCACTTGCAATAAATACAAGTTTGTAATCGCCCTCATGACCAATTGCTTGAACCAAGGCTGGCAAATGAAGTAGCCAGATCACTCCTTCAGCCTGAAAAAGCAATTGCTGATGTCCTGAAACCTATGCAGGATGCTAAAGCTGTATGTTACATATAGATGAAATTAATCTGGCTCCAAAACTTAGCATAACTGTACTTAATGCAACAGTCTCGCCTGAAAACCAAAGCTAATTAGTCCATGTGGAACGAAGTTGCTGATGCAACTAGACTGCTTCTGATGCCAGAGCTAGCAGGGGTTCCTCTCTGCAATGCCATGTAGACACAGTCATAGGATACTAGTCAAGCAAAAATAAATCAGGAGAACTGAAATATCCTGGACTTGTCATGGCAAAAAAGTCAATCATACAAGTGATGATATGGAGAAAAAAAAAATCACTTTATTTTTCCATGGAAAATATTCAAAGAGTCAAGATGCCAAAAAATTAAGTCATTCTTCTATAATCCATTACGCTGGAAGTCTATGGAGAAACTGTGAGTATGGTCACTTCCTTTAGATACCTTAAAATCAGGGCACTGATCTCCCCATGTGAAGACATGCAGAGGTGATGAATTTTTATTTCAAGAACATGTCATCTTTACAACTGGCATGCTTAGAGTATAATTTTCCTGTGAAAAGGTGGGGTAATTTTGGTTAAGCAACATTTATTGCTTTGCATTCTTATTTAATTGAATTAACTACATTTTAAACCGGCACGTTAAGAGAGAGTTTGTTGGGAAGAAATTTGGCTTACTGAGGCCTGAGGTTGTGAGCCAGGAGTCCGTATTCCCCTGTGCACTTCTGTGAGCCGTGGGAGGCCATTAAAGCTTGGTCCAGTGTGAGCTGAAGGGAAACCAAAGAGTCCCCTCCACTTCAAAGAGTCTGAGTCAGGCAGCTCTTCTCTGTGTCAGTTTCCTCATCTCTAAAGTTGGCAGAAATGCCTACTTCTTAGGTAGGAGAACCTAATGATTCACCCACCCTGCACAAGGATCATGGGGAATTTTGCCCGAGGGCCAGCAGAGAAATTAGAGAAGGCTTATTTTATCAACAGCATCCACAAAATGGTAGGAGGAGGTTCTGCCTTATAACCCAAGGGGCTGGGAAGAGAAGACGTCTGTAAAATCCGTGAAGAGTATGGAAGATGGTAACCCTGAAACATGAAATATTATGAGGCCTCAGGTAACATTGCTGAGGAAACACGAGACAGTTTTAGCTAATACGGCTCAAGCAGGCAGAGGTTTTGTCTCAGCTGTGGAGATTCCCGGGTGTTTGTGAAGGCCCGTGGGTATGTTATACCGTGCTTTGCAGGTTAGGCTTTTTTTTTTTTTTTTTTTTTAAGTCTAAGACCCACTTTTATTTTGATTCTATTTCATTCATATTTTGGGGAATGAAGAAGATAGACTACAACAGTTTTAACTAAGCCCAGATCCAGACCCCCTGATGTCTGAAAGCTGATCGCAGGTCAGAGTTTGGCACCAGGCTCCTCTCGGGTCTTTCTGCTTTCAGCCTTTTGCTGAACGCCCTCTAACTTTGTGTCTGTGACCCAAAACCAGTCCCTGCACAGCGGGGCCGGACCCAGGAAGACCTCACAGAGAGGTCCCCAGCCCACGATGAAGGTGTTGGATAGATCCTTCATCAACAGCATCCCCACAGGAGGTGCTTGGGCTGGGGAATCTTCTTTAGCCATGATTTGAAGGGCTCTGTGGAAGGTCCCAGACACAAGTGTGGGTTCCCCACCCTCAGCTCCCAGCTGCAGCCACTCAGCAACTGGGATGAACTGGGAGGAACTGGGTGGGAAGTAGGGTAGGGGACAGCTTTGCAGAGACACCTATTGAAGGGTGGATATGCTGAAGAGGCCTGGCTGGAAGGTACTTTTTAAAGCTTTCTACATATTTCTGGAACAAAGGGAGTGGCAGTGAAAATGGGTAAAAACCTATCGACAAATGGTAGCTGAAATTGCAATACAGACACACGCATGCACATGTACACTACATATTACAGTAATTTTAATTGCTTGTAATCTAGCCCCCTCTGCCCCCCCCTTTGCTTTCTCCTTCCTCCTCCCGCACCCCCCCGAGTTAATCTGTCGCTAGATTCTCAGCTTTTCTTTTGCTTCTGGTTTCATTTTCAGATGACAAAATTCAAGGCACACAGCTCTGCTGTCTGGTTGCCCTGGTAACGGCAGCCTATTATCGTACCTTGTCATTCATCAAGAAAGAATTGCACTTGACAGAGATAGACCAAAATGCCTGCAGTCTGCGGCATTAAAAAAAAAAAAGGGAAAAAAAAGAAAAGAAAAAAACTGTTTTCTTTTCTTCCAAGTATGTAAAAGGTCTTTAATGCCTATTTAGTTACATGTTTTATTTAACATTGCTTATTATCCACTAAAGTGATTGTCGATAGTCGTAGAAAGAGATATTTTGTCCTCAAAAATATATTTAAGTCAAATTTGTAATTCTGCCTTGCTTTCAAATGCTTCCACCCTGATGCACAATATAAAGGAAATGGTTAAATGATAAACGTTTTGCATGTCGAATTCACCAACTGACCACACAAATGCTGCCTTTCTGCTTAATTATGCCTTGTGTTGGTTAGCTTTCCTGCTCTCCTTATAGAGCTTCAAAAATAATTAGCAGCGTATGTAATAAATAATTGAATTTTACCTTTAATTAATCCTTCAAGTGTAGCGTGTTATGGAATACAGATAAATGTATGTAGTGTATGTACAGAGAAGGTACGTCTATAGGATACAGGCACAGATATATACGTTACATCTATTAAAAAGGTAGAGGTTTGTCTGAGCATAAAATCTGTAATCACTCTTTCTGAAGTTGGACCAGTCCCAAATTCATTGTTCTTCAAAGGCAGGAAAAGGTAATTGCTTGTTATTTTGCCTACCTCATCTTTGCCATTCGAATTAACCCAAATTAATTCCTGAAATCTGTGGCCTCATACTTTTCGGTTAGGGAGCACATTTGTATGGTGAAACTGCCAGCATTACAATTTTTGAAATCAGAGTACTTTTTTCTGATAATTGTATGGCTGCTTAAATGGATGTAATTGAGGTTTTTGTTGTTTTATTTTATTTTTTTTCTATTTTATAAAAGGAGTTTGGGTCAGAGTTTTTGCTTACATTGGTCGATTTACTTGTTAAAGGTGAGATATGCTGTAAAATAGGTTTTATTGGCCATGTGGTATTTTAAGTACATATCCTCCTTGCTTGGGTTTTGAATCTGTGATGGCTGAATCTTTTGTCCTGGAGATCAGAGAAAAGGAAAGAGAGATAGTGGAGGAGAGAGATAGAGTGCACTTAAAAAAGGGGGAAAAATCCCTCTCTTGGATTCTAATGCGAGCTCTGTTTATTTTCATTAAGTGTGCCATTCGTGCTATAATCAGCCTGCAGGGCTGAGGTGCTCTGAACTTTGGGAGTTCAGTTTGCGTTCCCCCACCGAAAATAGAAATCCGCGCACTGCTCTCTTTCTGTGCTCGAGCTTTCTGTCTACACAAACTCCCACATGGGTAAGGGATACACGGGGAAAATATACGGTTGTGATTGCACCAAATCAAATGCAGATCTTTTCATTAGAGGGGTCCTTGGTGCGCGCGAGCTGGGAAAGCCTCCAGAGGACACATTCTTCCCATCCCACACTTACAAACCTAGGACGCTCCACGACACGGATTTCGGTTTTATTCGCAGCAGCAGCCCAACAACAAAAAGAGCAGGGAGAGGAGGAGATGGCACTTAAAGCATTTGCTAATGCGCCGGCTCCTAGAGCCACTTCTGAACTTTTTTTGCTTTTTACTTTAATAATGCCGCAACACCAGTGTTCATTTCCTGTTCAACTTCAGTCCTACCTTTTGATTTTTAAATCTCCCTTAGGCTAGTGGTTTCGGCGGACAAAGAAATGAACAGGCAGAAACAATTAAACTAGCAGATACAGTGAAAACCAACACCGCAGCACTTTCACAGAAATTGCAGCGTATGAGCGAATTCTGTCATGTATTTGATGTTTCAACGGTCGGTCTTATTCTTGCAGTTTCTTCTAGCCTCCCTCCTGGCTAAAGGAATTCTGCCATCCCTTAGGACCTCATAAATACATAGAGGCACTGAAAATATTTTTTCTGTATATTAATATTACATGATAATCTCATTGAAGAAAAATAAAATGCTGGATCTAGATCTTCTTAACTGCAAAATGGCTCTTCAAATCCCTTTTAAATGTTCGCATATGTCTTTATGAAAAATTGGAATTTGGAATGTTTATACAGCCCTGAATAGTGCAAGTGAATATCCTTAAATTAGCTTTTCAAGTTGATTTACAGCCTGAAAATTCTGTAACAAGACACGAGTGTTATCTGTTAAGAAAGGAATAGGTTTTTCTGTTATTGTCTGTCTGTGTGTCTTTGCTGTGAGACAAAATGGGAGCCAAAATGCCAGCTATGAAATGCACTGTCAGGAGGAGAACAGGCTACGTGAGACTTAACAAAGAAAGAATTAACAGGCTCAAAAATTAAAATACTTCTTGTTGAGGGGCAGGGGAGGGAGTATTTTCCCCAGGATTTATTGACCAAATCTTACAATATGAGAAAAAGTGTCCCTGGGAGTTTACATTTCTTTTACTTGAGAAAGAATTGAACGTATATCAGACCTGTTTAATAAATTGGTTCCATCTATTGATATGTGCATCATTTATCTCACTGCATTTCCAGGCCCTTATTTTGTGCTTATGGTCCTGACACCTGAGTTTGTGAGAGCTCAGGGAAAAAGGATGGTGGGACAGAGCCTTGTGTGGTTCTGAGCAGTTTTAATCCTGCACTGATTCGGCCATGGACGAGCTGTTGACTGAAGGTTCAGTTAGGTGGGTGGAAATTTGTTTGTAGGCTGTAAGGCCATCGGAGACCCTCTTAAAGAGCTTGTCCAGCCTCTCCATGAGCCAAGCAAGGAACCTCACTCAGTAAAATCTCCGTGCAGTGTTTCAGCAGCTCCTTTGGCTTTATTGGTGCTCTGGCACATGGGGAGTAGTTGCTTCTCTGTAGCCAAGTTTTTTAAAGCACACTTGGCACATCCTCTGGGTTTGAATTCACCCTTAATCTCAGAAATGAGTGTAAGCAGAGAGATGCTTTCTATGGGTTTGACTCAATAAAAAGCCCTGTCCTGCTGTGGCAGGAGGGAAGTCCATGCAAGCTTTCACAAGCCTCCAAAAAGTGACTGTGGAGGTGAGGAGGGCTGCTGCGAGGTCTTAGAGGAGGTTGCTCTGTGTGAGAGCCAGATGGAGGTTTTATTGAATCCAGCCTTTGGGTATTGACACAATAAAACACCTCCTGTAAACCTAACTCCTTCTTTCTCTCTGCTTCTTTCTCTCTCTTCACTGTTTTTTTGCATTCTTTTCCTTTGTTTCTCTCTCTGTCTCTTTTGTCTCTGTTTCTTTC
Source organism: Cygnus atratus (assembly GCF_013377495.2). Lineage (NCBI taxonomy): Eukaryota > Metazoa > Chordata > Aves > Anseriformes > Anatidae > Cygnus > Cygnus atratus. The sequence goes on from NC_066383.1 coordinate 4,240,596, forward strand.
TGTCCTCCTACTGCAGTGAAAATGTGAGGAATGCTGTGAATAGACTAAAACCATGCCACAAAGTGTGCTTATCTAAAGTTGTCAGAAGAGAGTGACTGTCTTACCTTTGAATGTGTCTGAAATTAAAATGTCATGGCTCAGATTCCGACTTTTGCTCGCGATGAGTTATATCCTGTGTTACAAAACTTTCCTTGCAGTGACTGGTCTTCTGAGAGGGAGATGCAGTGATGGGACAGCCAGAGGCAGGCTCATATGACTCATGTCCCTGTTCAATATGCATATAAATTGTACACCTTTCTGTACTGTTTTTGTGCATAGCATCACTGGGTTTGGTGGCACCATTGAAGATTAAGGTCTAGCTTTGAGAAAGGGACTCTGGCTCAGATGCCAGCTTTTCTAAGCCGTAGTTTTACCACTAAAAGCCCATCCGATGCCCACATTGGTGGGTCATCCACGTCTGAAAATGAGTCCAGCCTGACAGAGCACACACAGTCCAGCACACGTGCTGTGAAAAAGTCCTTGGACGTTGCTCCAGGGGAGACAAGTGGAAGAGCACCTTGTCTGCAGCTCCCAGAGTTGGCTCTGGCAGAAGAGGTGTTCCCCCAGAGCACTCCCAATCCTAGGGGTTGAAAACAAAATACAAGACAAACTTAATGCTTTGTTTATTAACTTAGTGAAAATGGAATGAAAGCAAGTCAAAAGCATACCTGGAGGGTTGAGGTGCATATCTGTAGGACTGTGTGGTGATGGTAGTTTCTCCTGTTGAATGCTATGAACACAAGCTAGCGGTACCATCTGAGCAGGGACAATTGTTGGACAACTCAGAATCTTGTTCAGATTATCTCAATTTTTGCATCAAGTAAGAAGCATTAATTTTTATCCATTTTTGGTATTTCTCTCTGATGCGCATCTTATCATTTTAGTTTATTACATGATGACTTCCAGATTTTAGGTCTGATTTTCAGCTACTTTTATGGGGTGGGTATGACATGAAGCTATGAGGAATTTTTCCTTTAGTACAGAAAACATTGGTGGAAGGGTTCGGTTTTCTGCTTGCAAGGATGATTGCAGGTCTAATGTGTAGCTCATTTGCAAGTGACCCTTCCTAAAACCACCCATGAATGTCTCAAGTTTGAAAGCACTTGTAGAAGGAGGTTATTCCATAATTGTTGTTTATAGTTGTATTTTTTTCTTGTGTAAGAAGCAATGGCTGCAGATCATAATTGAGGATTTTGAGACTTATGGATTTGAATGAACCATTGAAGCTGTGAATGGCAAATCTGAAGCTCTAAAGCTATGCGGACACTTTTGTGGGTACTGCCAGGAAAAGTTTTAAACCCTGAAATAAATGACTGACTGAAATAAATGCTTAGGTAATTTTTCTGTGTCACATCAAAATCAATGAGAGATCATCTCTGTCCACTTGGTGGACAGTACCATTATATTTTTTAAACCCATAGACGTACCTTAGTTTACATATGGACAAGACAGGTTTTCTATTTTTTTCTCATTCCTCCCAGAACAGTTTTTTAAGCTTAATTGAATTAATGTGACTAGGGAGACCTTATTTCTTATAGCAGGACAAACCCAACCAACCCATTCAAATATCCACTTCCATTTTGACATTTGCCTCACAATTTAGATGAGGATTAAAAAAACGAGCGGGGAATTAGTTTAATCATTGGAGGCAGTGTTTTACTAGACCAAGTATCTGCAGTGGTTTAGTGAGACATCAGTGGGTCTTTGTGGTTTGTTTTCTCAGTTTAATTTGTAAGAAACTAAGTATTGGTTTGTTTCATTACATTTAAGTGTTTTTGCAAGGACTTCAGCCAGATTTTACAGACTTTCTGCCCTTTTCCTCAAATTCCTGTAATCAGGCTGTTCCAAAAGCTGGTATCTGATTATTCCTCTATTAGTTTGTCCAGGAGTGTATCTTCTCAAAAGCAGAAGTTGATTAAAAGCAGCAATGCTACTGGGCTACCACACATGGTGCAGTCACCTTAAAAAATCTCCAGTTTAGAAAATGAGACGAAAGTCCAAAACTGGGTGAGGATTTCAAACGTGAAAAAACAGAGAGAATGAAAGCATCTTTAGTGTTCTCACATTCTTCCTATTTGTTTCAACTAGATCATTTATATGTGGTGACATGGGCATGCATAGGATGGGTATTTAGCAACATCAATAAATGTTGAGCTTTAAGGAGTTAGAGCAAGCTTTTGCCACCCAGTCATTGGCCACTAAAAACTGCTCACATTTTAATTTAATGACCAGTGTGGATTTGCATAGAAAAAAGTATCAGAGGAAGGAAAAATACTGAAAATGTTGTGTGCGCACCATGTGTGTAATTAAATATTTCACCATGTACCGCAAACAAAGGGCAAGCATGGGAGTTTCTGTTGATATTTTAGTATTACTTTTTAGTACCAACCAGACTCTGCTGCAAACTGATGAACTCAGAAGTCAAGTATCAGGGGCCCAACACTGAGTCTTAAAATGGTGAGATTAGAAATGTAATGCATAGGATTTATTCCCGTTGCCTTCTGGCTTTTGAAATTGCCAGTTCTCTTTGGGTTATGTTTTACAAGATCTTTCTCCTCAAGCATGAGTGTTAAAGATTTCCTTTTTTCTTCCCCCTTTTAATGAAAGTGATATTCTCACAGATTTCGGTATTTCAGGAACTGGGTTTGAAGGAAAACTCTGTCAAAAACATTGTTAGACTTGTGGTAGGCAGAGACGAGTTGAAAAGCTCTGTTAGCAGACAGTTTGATGTCTCAGACCTATAAAAGGCATTTATAGATTACGGGTAAGGGACACAAGGTCAAATATTGCACGTCTTATCTCATCCGTACGGAGCAGAGTCCCTACCGGCTTTGGTGGGAGCTCAGCTGGAGTGAGGAGATGAAGATGCGTCCTACTTAGAAGTTTAGGCTCTGCCTTGTTGGCAGGGGGTTGTTTTGTTTGGTTGTTTTCATCTGGGAAGCGACAAGAGATAAACACTGCTTGGAGAAACAAAGGGAGCTATAACCAGGCCGTGCTCATTACAAAAGCATGGTATTTAATGATGGGAATTAAACAGAGCAGAAAATACTTTTTTTTTTTTTTTTTTTCCCCTCCTGGTATTTCAGGTGCTCTTTCCACACCGTTGTTGCTGCACATAAGTCCATGAGAAGCACATAGACGTGTTCAGTTAAATCTATAATTTTATGACAGGATAAATATTAATTCAGTTTTAGAAAAAGAAGCAAGCAATGTTCCACGGCAGAAAGCGTGTTTACCAAAATGGTTTCTGATCTCAGTATTTCAATGGATACAAGATCTTGTCTCCGGCATTTATCTCAGGACTCCTTGGGGAAAGTAGTGAGGGGAGACAGGAAAAAACAAAAAGATACGAAGACAATTTTGAAAATTACATTTTAAAATACCTTTTAATGAGCAACTCTGCTAAAAGCACCTGTCATTTACTTCCAAATAAGTTCTCTTGATGGTTTTGCGGCTGCTTTACAATCATTATTTGCAGTAGACCAAATAATGTGTAGCTCTGAGCATGCAGTTTCAGAGAGCAATTCTATTGAAAGTCCTTGTGTAAATACAGGTTCCTCACATGAGCATTGGTGCTGGTCATCTATTTAGTGAGCATGGGCATTAAATGTGCCGTATGATACGCCCTGCTCACTGTAGGAACTGAGCAAGGTCCTGTTTGGCTTTAGTCAGAGCTGTTCTAAAAGCAGAGCCTTTGACCAGCAGGACGTTGACTGTTAGCCATGAAAGATGAGCACTTTCAACAATCAGACCTCGCAGCTTCTTCGTTGGCTGGAGAAACTGGTCACTTCCATGTGAAATGGGAGGCAAAAAAAGGCTGGCTCTAATCTTCGTTATTTTGGTGTAATTACAGAGAAATACTGTTAACCGCAAATCTTTAATTATTCCCAGAACTGCAAGCACCGAGAAAGGTATATGAAATTTCAGCAACGTGATCAATAATGTAGGGAAGAGTGCTGAATATGCAGAAAATCACTGCAAAGTATTTTAGGAAACATTCCCCTTCTTCCCCATGCCATGGGCAAGTCCTGTCCCTAATAACCGCTTTCTGAGGTGACTAAACACGCCTCTGTATTCTGCCATGGCATAGATACATTCTGCTCAATAGAAGCACAATGTAAAACTCAGAGAGTAGGGGGATTTTTGATCTCGTTTGAGCATAGCTGGGAAAAATATATATTTTTCTCTGTCTTATTAGCATCTTAATTTAACATAAACTACCTCAAAACTATGATGCTGTAAAACAAAGGAAAAAGTAAAGCTCTTAAAGGAAAAGCTCTTAAACATAAGGATATGAGATAATGAAACTGGCTACTGGGATAAGCATATTTATTGGGTTTGTTATGTATCAAATGTAACAAAAGTAAAGTGTCTGAAGAACTCCATGTGTGGTTCCTTCACACTCTTTGATCACACAATTCCCCCTTTAATTCAGATGCAGTAGAGCTTAAGTGGCTTCATTGATGTGTTAAGTGTGGAATTATTTTTGTATAAAATAAAAAAAAAAAAAAAAAAAAGAAAAAGGGGGAAAAAAAAGACCCCATTATGTGTCCAGAAAAGCCTTGTGTGCACTTGTTTATTGAGACAGGAAGTCGGTTTCCCACACCGAACAACAGTGCTGAAACACTGAAAAATAGTGTAGGGAAGAAAAGTAAAGGAAACTTAATTTTCTACCTGGCAGAAATCGGCCTCCGGAGGAAGAAGTAGACAATGAGATTGGGCTTAAACCGAATAATAGTGCCTGATTGATTTTAGGAAAATGCTCCACACCATTTATATGGGGGGTTCATGTGCTGCTTTTGTTAGTAAAATGCAAGGCTTTGGTACAAGCGTCTTTGTAGTCAGCCTGCTGCTTAAGTATTGCTTCCACTGCTGCAGTGCCCAGAGGAGAAAACACCCAGAAGAGGGGCTGTCAGGTAGAAACACTGCATTTAAATATATATTAAAAATAAAAGAGCCGCGGACTACTTTTAGGTCATTTCACACCGGTTTATCACTGACAAAAACCTACGTGAGGCCCTCCTGAACAAAGCGTCGGGGGCTGCGGCAGCGTAAACCAGGATGGTTCCTTTTATCCGAGACAAAGGAGCCCCGCTCGCGCCAGCACCTGACGGTCTCACGCAGCCACAAAGCAAAAAATGCCATTCCTGCAAAGCCTCAGCTTTAAGATTAAAAACAAGCTAAAGAATTACACTGGGGGTATGTGGAGGGGTGTAGGTTGAGAGTTAATATGTGTTTACTAATATTTAGGAACCTTAATGTGGTTCCGAGATCTGGATGTGTCTCGGTCTCTGGTTGTGGTCGGTGAGCATTATGGGCTGGAGGTGAAGGATTGATCACCAGAAGCAGGTGTAAGTCCCCAGAAAGGTCAGAATTGCAGTGGGCCCAGCATTATGGGCTCGGAGCCCAGAATTTTAATCAGAGGAAACAAATACAAGGTCCCAGGGGCAAAAAGAGCACCAAGAGATCGAGCGACCCACCAAAGGCCGCCCAATGCCTTGGTAGCAAAGACCAGAGAGGCCATCAGAAGTCAGAGGCTGTGTAGTTTGCTGTGATTTTGTATTTCCTGGCTTTTCTCTGGTTTTGTTCAGCAGCTAATGTTATCTTCTACCTCTGCCAAAGAAGTGTGCTTTGGCGTTGGAGCTACATGTGTTCCACCAGTGCTGGGGCCTCTCTTCACTTTGGAGGCTTGTAAAAAAGTGTGGTTCCCTTTCCTAGACTCCGATGCCAAAACCAAGGCTATTTAAAACAAACAAACACAAAAGCCCTCCAAAATGCAGACCGGGCCTTTGTAGATATTCCTCTGAAGTGGATTTGTGCAAAATGCTCCCTTGGCCCCGAACAGGCAGGTTATGGGTGGCAGTGGCCACCAGAGGTTCTCATGGCTGGGTCCCTCCTGGCGTGAGGAGTGCTGCAATGCACTTCTTTCTGCATCCCTGACATGTTTACACACAATAAGGAAGAAAATGAACCGAAGTCTTTCTACCAGGCTCTTTCTAATGCTTGTAAGAGCAGGCTTGGAGAGAAGCCGCGCGTTTTTCTGACGCACGTTTGCGCCGACACGCGGCTCCCCCTGCCGCGGCGCTGCTCTTCCCGAGCCTCTTCCAGCCTGTCCCCAGCTCCTCTCCCTTTCAGCGCCGTCTCCCCACACCCAGCACATTCCTTTCATGTGCTCAGACCCACGGCCTTATCTCTCACTCGCGCCCTAATTATGAAATGTGTGGTATGTTGCTGCACCATGAGAACAGAGAGCCACGATGGGGCTGAAGCTAAAGGGCGCCTCTTATTTCTTTTCGGGAAGCTGGGTTCAGAGGAAACTAGCAGTCCTTATGTCTTTTATATATATATATATATATTTTATTTTTTTTCAAAGCAAATTGAAATGATCACTGAAGCCATAAGCTGTAGCTTGCTTGTAAGGATGGCTGAAGGAACGCTGTCTGCACTGAGCAAGCCTTTCGAGCTCTGGCTGTGGATCTGAGGCATCCACGTGTTCGGTTTTCACCTGACAGACATCAAGGCAGGTACAAAGGGGTTGAGGTCTGGCTGTTCTGGTCCCGCTGCATCTTTGCCCTCGGTGTAGGTCAGCCCAGACGTTTCCCTGTGTTCTCGAGAGCTGCAGGACCTCAGTGCGTGGCAGGAGGCGTTCCGTGTCTGGCAGGCATGTGGTCCTGGAAATGCAACTGTCAGACACTTTGCGGTGGGGTTTTCAAAGCGGATGACTACTGGCTTATGTCTGCTTCCACCAAAGCTGTCTGCGGCAGCGAGGCAGCTAGGTCAGGGTACAAACGCCTTTCAAAATCCCACCTCAAAATGCTGAGAGCTAGACACAAATGCTGCAGCACCCCCTGCTTCCCCCCATTATGTTATGGCAGAAGCTGGGCTGTTTTAGCCTGGTCATCAACTCGGAACCAGGGACGTGTTTGTGACCTGCCATCCCTTCCTGCTCCCCTGACGCCCCCCCTGCCCCCCCCTCCCCCCCCCCCCCAGCTTTGTCAGCCAGTAGTGAACCCAAAACTGGCTTTTCTGATTTGAATCATGATTCAGCCTGATGCGATTTGAAATGCCTGAGTTCTTAACCCCCTGCATGATGGGATTTTATCTAATGGAAATGCCAGCAGCCTTTAAGTCAGGCATGGCAGCGTCTTGCCAGCCGCTATACCCAGCATGCTAAATAAATGATAAATATTGTTGCACATATGTTACATCTGTCAAAAGTCTCAGCATCACGCAATCATCACGTGGCCTTTATAAGGTGATGAAAGGAGCAAAAACAACAACAAACCCCAATGCAAACATCAGATATGCATTAGATATTCTCAGCCAGTGCAAATAAAATACCCTGTTAATGAAGTGGGTTTGTAAGGAAGGGGGATATTTTTAATTAGGTAAGGTAAAGAATCAAAAACAGTGGACATGCTGTGGGTTTAGCATCTCTCCACCAGGACAAGTAGCCCCCAGCTCCTTCGTGTCCTGGCTCTACAGTGTGTCCAGGTACTATTTTCACTTACGAGATCCCAGGTTCTGCTTTTAAATGCTAGCTTGAGGAGTGGGAGTAGGGAGGGCAAATATAGGGAACTCCTAAAGATCTTAAGCACCAGTGTTACTTCTAAAAGGTAGGTGTGCAGTCCCGCATCGCACTGAAGCATTTTGGTCTGCTGAAGTTTGGCAGGTAATATTTTACTGTTCTCCGTGGCAGGGACTTTTGGTTTTCTTGCTCTACAAGTGGCACTTGGCCACTCATTGAGAGCATTAAGGCAAGACTGTGCTCAGTCTCAACGCCATGATTCAGGAAGGTGCAAATTCCTTGCCTAGCTGAGGTTTCTCAGGGTGACCTTGTGGGGCACCCCACTTCTGCAAAGGTTTTGTTCTGCCCTGGGGAAGGAGCAGGCTGGCAGAGGGAGGAGACATCAGGATGCTGAGCCATGGCTGCGTGCCTCTGCACCAGCTGGATGCCACAGAGGATGGAGCTGCAGTGCTGATGCATCTTCCTTTCCTCTAGCAGAAAACACAAAGGGCCTTGGGGAGGGGGTTCAGGGACAGGGCCCCCCTGAGGGGAGGAACACAGGGCAGGTTGGGCTGCTCCACCTCCTGCCCAAGGCTCTGCCTAAGGGCATGAGCTCAGCCCAAGCAAACATATTCTTCTCTCATCCCCCCCCTCAAAAAATAAGGCTCACGGTGGCATTTACCTTGAAGTCTATTAAAAAAAATTGAACTCCCAGAGTGTGGCATGTGTGTTTCCTATTAAGAAGGCAGTTCCAGACTAATAACCATTTTTAATGGCTGTTGTTGTGCTTTACACTAAATGATATCAGCTATTATTACATGAGAAAGGCAAAGAAGCCTGGAAAATTAAATGAAAGCCTTCTGTGGAAATTTCAAAGGGGATCAAAGATGCTCCCCAGCTTTTTCTTTAACCCCAGGTGGAGCATTTCCCAGTTATAAGTTAGGAAACCATTGGGAAAACACTTCTATAGAAAGCAGGTTTAATTGTCCATTTCTTTCTTAAACCTAGTAATTGTTGGAAGTCAGATAATTTACCTTGTACAAAGGAGAACAGAATCAAGTCCGCTGAGGCTCAGGAGGGTCAGTGCAGCTGCACAGGCAGCAGCAGAGGGCAGGGGGAATGGTCTTTGGTCAAGCCCTGAGCATCAGCGCGTGCACTTGAAAATCCCATCCCACCTAACTGCCTTGAAATACCCTCCTAGCACTGAGTGTGATGCTCTGATCATCCCTCATGGGTAGAGAATGGTGTTGGTTGCCACTTAAAATTGGTGTGTACTGTCTGATAATCAGTGATGTACCCTAAATGTGGTTATCCCTCTCCTTTGGCTGGAGCAGGAACCAAGGATGACTGGGTCTAAGTGTAAAGACCTTACCCTGGGGAACGGCGACAAGGGGAGGGAGCCAGGGACAGGTTTGTTGACCTTCCCAATGTGTTTCACATTAGTTGTAGGCTAGGACTGCAAGTGGAGAAAAATTCAAAACAGCCTGATGGAATTGAAGCAAGTCAAATTTGGTTGAAGCCAAATGGTTTGTAATTTAGTTTAAGACCGTGACTGTGAGACTTAAAAATTCCAAACAGCAGGTCTTGCTGGTGAGTTGAGCTTCGATTAATAATATGGCAGTGAAAGCAGAGGGTTTTATCCCCAGGGCTCTGCACCACCAGCTTTTGAGCTGCCCAGACCTATTTCTACTTCAGTGGGAAGTGAGGGTGCGCAGCATTTTGCAGGATCTAACCCTGAGGATGGGCTGTGTTACTCGCAGGGATAAATCATCCTTGTCCCATTACGCCCCTCTAGACTACATGCAGAAGTACTCCTGGTATCTACAGAGAAACTCTGTAAGTTGGGGTGATCCATTTTGATTATCCTATTAAAAGGATGCAGCCTGTTTTCCAAATGCACAGAAATCTAACTAACTTAGTTGGTCTAATTAGCCCCTGCTGCAATTTCTACCATGCTATTAAAATACGTTATACTCAAATGCAATGAAATGCTTGTAAATCAAGTGAGATTAAAAATCCTTTTGGCTGCAGAGATGTGTTTATCATAAAGACTTTAACATCCTGAATTTTAAAAAAATGCTCTGTGCTGCTAAGGGAGCCAAGGTTCATAGGGAGGAGCAGCGTCTTTTTATTGGATCATCTCATGGAGCTGAAGAACAAAACAAAATAAAAAAAGAACAAATTTCCAGGCACACAAGCCCTTTCAGCAGACCAAAGCAGGAGCTGAAAATCACACAGGAATGAAATCACACATGAAATCACACAGGAATGAAATGCTTACTGTAAACCCTGTTTGGGGGTGAAATTAGTCCAGTACTGCTTTCCTTTCAGAGACCTGCAGCTGTGAGAACCGTGCTTGTGCACGCCGAGTTTCTTTGTGCCATCCCTTCAGATACTGCTATCATATGCTCCTTTTTTTAGCACAGGATACGTGAAAGCTCAGTTTTTTTCAGGCTGAAGGTGGGTGCTCTTTGATCAGAACCTCGACTCCAGATTTTGTTTCCTGGTTTAGATGGGTTTGAATGAACCCAGATCTGGAAGGGAACTTTGGAAGGTTACTGCCTGGCTTGTAAAGACGGTGGTGCTAAATCTCAATTTCACAAAGGATTTTCTTAAAAAGGAAAAGAGTACTTTTAAGTGTTTATATTTGACTAAAGATGAGATCTAGACCCTCGTGTAATAAAAACGACTAGGTCCTTTAAGGCTATTTCAGCAAGACTGGTGTTAACCAGGTGAGAACCTAATCCTAGAATTTTTGCAAGTCTTTACTCACTGCTTATGAAGCTTATATTTGGTTAATATTCCATTTCTTCCCTTTTCTTTCAGGCCTGTTTGGTTAGATCCTTTTAGCTATATACCCTCTTACTTCTACTCCCCTTACTCCTCCCTTTCTAAGAAAAGGAGGTGGGGAACATAGGCCAAATTCATCCCAAATGCATGCGAAGGTGCTATGCTAAGCTTTCTTCAGCCCAGTTTCAGGGAGGTTAATTGTCTTGCTGAAAATCAGCTGGGAGAAGCTATGGCTAATCTTGAACCCAGTCTCCCCCTCCAGCCTCACAGGAGAGCAAGCTGGTTATTTCAGGTTGCCGTTACCCGTGTTTATTCCAGCTGAATCCCCGCATCCCTTCCCTCCGACCTTGCCGTGGTGGTAGGGAGCATTGCTGCAGCACCTTCCTCTTTACAGCAGTCGTGCAGAAATCGCTTTCCTCTGCCGTTCCTTTTCGGCAGCAGCAATTTGTTCCTCGCCAGAAATAGCTGCAGCTTAGCACCTGTTGTGCAGCCCGAGAGGCTATCGTCTGGCGTGCCACAAACAGAACTTATGCTAGCAGCACTGGACCAGGATCCTCCCCCCCTTTTTTTTTTTTTCGATAGAATTCTCCTTCTGTTTTACCAGACAAATAATCTGTTGCGACTCTTATTGCTTCTTATCTTTTGCAGCTTGGACTGGTTCCATGCACCATTTTGTTCTCAAAGATGCCTAAGCTGATTCTTCAGCGCTAGCCAAAACAAATGAGAGTCTTGGCTGGCGGCATGGCAGCAGCAGCTGGTTTCACTGTGGCTCCCTACACCTAACACTGGGGCAGGTCTGACTTAGATAAAGATCCTTTTCCCTCATTAGGAGACTGGGAAGTGCCAGGGAGCGGGCAGGGGGGGGATGAAGTACTGTACCGTTGTTTGGCTGATCTCATTTTTAATGGAACAGTGGAGGTCTTTATTAGAGGTGTTTATTTATTGCGTGTTGGTCTGAGGCATCCATCACGACGGCCTCTCGAGAAAGAGATGGATCGAATGGATGGGGCACAGGACTGGGAACTGAGACACCCAGAATCTGTCCCAGACACTCACCTGCTGTGTGACTTTGAGCTTTCCCTGCCTCGCCTTGCCATGCCCATTCAGGCTGCCAGAGCTTCACAGCTGGAGCTGGCTTCTGCTGCGCGTCTGTACAAACTCACATAAAAGATGCCTGGTCCCAGCTGGGCCCTATAAGCACTGGTGCAATGCAAATAGTAATATATACTGTCCAATTTATCAGTCCTAGTAGGTATGCTAGAAGGTCCAGCATCCCTGGGAGACTTTCATTGCCTACAATGGACACTGTTTGAATGGGAAAAACAAAGGGAAGGTATGGGAGAAGAGAGATGGGATTAATGAATAAGCAGAGTGATAAAAGATGAGGTCCAATAAGCTGCTGAACTTTTCAGAAGTTCAGGTCTAGACTTGGTCTGGAACAGAGCTTTCTGGTTCTGTACCACTGGTCACTGTTACACAGAAGTGAAGCAGGAGCTGGGTGAGCGGCAGCCTGAGCCGTGCAGACGCCTCGGCGCAGACACAGGCAGCCAAACAACCTTGAGAAAGTTCTGCAGTGCTGGGGGAAGAGATAGCAGCAGCAAAGAAAGATAGGCTGCTGTGTTTCTCTGGCATTTGACGCATTTCCCAGTAAATAAAATCAGGGCCTGCTTCCCTCTGCGTGCACGGTTTCATTTGACCTCTGCGTGCAGCCAGGTGCCGCGCACACCTGGCTGCTCGAGGGGCTAGGGGCAGGTTGCTGATGGGGAAGGTGGGTTTGGGACCCTGGATGCTGTTTCACAATTTAAAACCCTCTTTTCCGTGCTGTATGTGTCCCGTCACCTGGACTGGAGTGTTTAGGAAAAAGGGAGGCCTTGTCATGGGGAAGTCCACAGTAAAGTTTTGAGATTTCCTATGGCTTTGGGTACATTCCCTGGTCTCTCTCGGATTCTCCTCAATGCCTCCTCAATTATTATCCCTGTTTTATCTCTGTAAATCAGGGATAATAATAGTGTGGGGCTGATGTACAATAAATATAATAAAACTGGTAAGGTGTTCAGGCATATAAGGTCTGTGAAATGATGACGGATGGGTGGATGGACAAATAGATAGATGCTTTCCCTTTGCAACATGGGAAGGCCAAGCCGGTCGAAAACTTCTAGACACGCTGTCTCTTCTGAGCCAAAAGAACATTATGTCACCGTGAAAATGCCACGCATTTTATTTTAAAAGGACATTATGGCAAGGCTATAATCAGATCTCTTAGTGCCTTAGACAGCTTCAGAACCTGATTCAATAAAAACATGGCTGGACTCCAGCAGTATGAGGAGAAGCAGGCTATCTGTAGGGACTTATCTCTGCCTGTAAAACCTCTATTTCGGAGCACTTTTGAGCACTTGAGTCCAGGCTTCTCGTGTTTGTTTGCTATGGAACAGGGAGCTTGTGAGGGGGACACCAAAAAATAAAACAATGTGATATGATGTTTGGGTGGGGACAGCTAATTGATTTGACAGTTAATCAAAAACTACTAAGGGAAAATCAATATGGAGTAAAACAGTCTAGTCTTCTGTTCTATATCGTATTCCCAGTGGCATTGTTGATTGTATAGCATCAATGTCATCTATTTTAGATGGAAATGTTACCAACTATAATGCCACTGTTGATGTTTCAAAACGATTCTAATCTCATTTCAATAATAGCTTCTGTCTCTCTTAGTGACACACATGCCATAACATTCTTGGCTAAATTGACAGCACTAATAACACACTCGGTTTTTATATTATTCGGACCACTGTCTGCATTTTTGAGTGTTCATGTTATTGCACAGCTCAAAGGGCCTGTGTCTCCCTTGAAAGCTTTGAGTAACCGAGGGTCAGTAGTGCTCTTGCAGCCCACCTGGACGTCGCCAGCACCATGCTGGCACCCTGGAGGTTAATGGGGACATGGGGAGGCTCCTGAGCTGGAAAGGTCTGACTGAGGTGATATGCTCATGGCCACAGAGAGTAATTCAGGAAGGGCAAGGTTACGGCTGAGATTGTGGCCAGGTTTGTGGTTTAGCTGCTGGACTGCACACTTCCTCCGAGGTCAGGAGTCCCCCAAAGCAGATGAGAAAAAATCCCACAGGGAAATTCCGTGCTGGCTTTCTGGAACTCCTCTGCATCAACGGCTGACTTACCAAACTCAACGCCTCTTGTGTGGTTTCACTGAACGTTTTGTTTTCATCCTGCTCACAATCTAGAAATGAAAAATGAATGTGCCATCAGCCCAGATGCCGCACTGATGGGCGAAAGGGGAGGTGGACACCTCATGGTGAATCAAGTTCTCCAGCCTAAGTTGGGTGTTTTCAGTTCCTGATGTTTCATTCAGATGAAATTCAGAGTACAGCTCATAGCCCTTTCTTGGATGGATCTAGAGATGGTTCAACTCCAAAATTTAAAGGAGGTCTCTGGCACTTTTTGTGGGGAAAATTCTGATCTCTCAGCACATTTACTGCCCCGACCCCGCCTGCTCCTGTGTTGGTTTGAGCACTGAATGCACCACCCAGGCAAAGCACTTAAGCAGATGCTTAGCTGCACACTTAATTTCAACTCTCCCGAGCATGGCTCATGCTTAAATTTTAGTGAATATACAAAAGTCTCATTGGAGTCAATGGACTTCAAGCCTGTGCTGAATTTTAAGCATAGGCTTTGCCAGAGCCCTGCACTTGAACCTGTTTCTGGAATATGCAGTACATAATTGGGAACGCAGGAACCAAATCTTTCAAATAGTTCCTTCATTTAAAACAACTTTCCTCTTCAATTATCAGCTGTGGATTTGAATGGGATGAAAATTCGGTCTTTTCTTTCCGAATTTATCTTCTCTCTTCTCCTTTCTTTTGCAGGGGAATTTTCCCTTTATTAACTTTTTGAGAATAAAATGCAGAAAATAAATGAATAAACAAAACCTGGAGCAATATGTGAGATCTTTAAACTATTTCAGCAGTCATCATTACTGACATCAGGAGAAAGAAATGCTAGAATACAAGTCTATTGCTTTAAGCTGGGATTTTCAGGAGAGCCCATTGGAGTTTGGCACTCAAATCCCATCAAATCCCCTTTATACTTTTCACTTCTCTTTCTTTTCTCTTAATTTATTTTTCTTGGACATGGGAAAGGCCTGCTACATTTTGTTAGGGTGCATTATTACATGATGTTTAGGATCAGCATCTAGGATTAAAGCAGGTTCAGAGCCCCTGTAGTGCACAAAGTAATAGGCAGTTCCTCCTCTGATGATGTGATGCCTGCAGGTGGATGTGTGGTTGTGGCGCTGGGTTCAGCGTTTTAGCACACCGACTTCCCAAGCCGTTTATTACCTCCCAATGGCTGGCGATTAGTATTATTATTGTGTTGTTTTTCCGTTATTCTGTCTGAATTTGCACTGAAATGGATTGGGAGTGCTCCCTCAGAGACTTACAGCACTTCTGCTCTGGGACAGAAGTGGCGAAGGGAGGAAACAGCAAATGGGACAGTTTCCCAGGTCTGCCTGTGCCATCGCTAAGGCTTGCTGTTGTCAGCTCCACAGGTTTATTTGGCCAGTCTGAAGATGCAGATGATGCATCAGACTTAAAGTTGCTGAACGGTTGGTTACGAGCAGCCACATCAGTATATATTTCTTGGTGTGCCTCGGGAGATCTGCATTTTAAAGTTACAAACTGCTCTGTGTGTAGTGCTTCCTTGCGCCTTGTGTAGGGCCTGGTGCAGGGTCCTGCAGATCCCCTGCTACAGCTCATGGGTATGGTGAGTAGACACATTCTAGTATCCTAAGCACAGCTTGCAGTGGGGTACAGGGGGCATGTTTTCTATTCCTAACTGTGGAACAACTTGTGTCGGTATTACAGTAATATTTTTGTCATTTGTTACAAAAAACATCCACCCTGTTGGGACCAGCCAGCCTGGAGCTTGCTGTAGTTCGCTAAGCCAGCCCCGAGCTCTGTTTTTCTTCCTTTTCCTGAGAGAGGAAAATGTATATTTGGCTTCCACTCCCCATTACTAATGACACACTTTGTAGAATTTGCTCGGTTTTGCCTCTTGTTTCGTTACACAGGAATCACATCTTCAGCTCAAACCAGGTGTAAGAACTAGATCCTCTGCCCTTGTGCTCACAACTCCAAAAGATTGCAGGGTTGTAGCGCATCTTGGATTTTGGTTTCCCCTGCCAGTCCTGCCTGCAGTCTGGCAACTGCTGTGCTGATTTCTGACCTCATTACTGTCTCCCTTATGAAGATGAGGTACCAAAATTTAATGCCTGATGTAGGCTCTGAAATATGGTTGTATGCTATACCGGTCTGACCTTTTCATTATTCTGCAGTTTGACTGACTGGCTATCCCAGCCCTTTCCCACAAGTTGAGGGGGCTGTAATCATCGGAGGAATGGAGCTGCTAGATAATCAGCATACAGAATGCCGAAAAGGTCAGGATAATCCAGTATACATAACAGATGGATACGCAGATAGGTAATACACAAGCAGAACTTGAGGACTGGATATATGTTTTCTAACCTTCAAAGAAAGTTGTATTCTTTCTCCTATTCCCTCCCTGCCCCAAAAACCCCCGCAGACTTGTTATTTGTTATTTCAAAAATGCAAGTGTCTTTATGGTTTTTCATATACTGCAAACAAAATGCATTTCTTGTCTGGCTGTCTGCAGGACAGAAGTGACAAGGTACTGGGGAAAACATTGGAAACCTTTTAGCATTGTTTTCTTTCAAAAATAATTTCAAACATCTTATCTCTGCTCAGTTTTCTACTCTTTTGTGTTTTTAAAAATGGAAAAGAGTAGAAAAAGTTATTAAAATGGATATTTCAAGAGGAAGCTTGTTAAAAAATGCAGGTAGATTATAGCAAGTTGTTCTCCTTTTTCCACTGGTGAAATAGGATCAGCAAGAGAGAGGGGAAAATGGGAGAGATTTATAAGAGCAGTGTTTTGTTCTGTTCCCCAAAGTAAAAAAAAAAAAAAAAAAAAAAAAAAAAAAAAAAAAAAAAGTAATGTTCGTCTGAATTACAGGACTGAAGATTTGAAACAATGGGAATATATATATATTTCTTCTGAAAAATTCATGGCCAAATCTTTAATATTTTTTATTATTACCTCTCCTTCACAATTGTACAAATTACACAGCTGCAAGGAGGCACAATTGTACAGTATCACCGTACCAAAATCAAGACACCTGAACTTACATAAACGTACTAGTTCAAATGTACATGCCTAACAGCAACAGAGAGAAATAACTGAAGAATAAAATATAGTATGTAGGAATAAGTTCCACGTTACTACAAATCAGTCGGCTATCTACGTTAATCAAGCAGTCCGCTCCATTCTTGGAGAGTCCCTTCACAAGATTAAGCGTAACCCAAAGGGTAGAAAATAATTACCTACAATTAAAGAGTATGCGAGACAAGTCAAGGTCAAGGTGAAGCTCTGGAGATCTGTCATTAGCCACTCTGAGGCAGGTTCAGGCTAGGCTAATAAAAATCCTGACCGCCACTGTTGCGTTATCTAAGAGAAACTGACCCTTGCTCAGCAGCGAAGAAGGGTCTGTGCCTCCTGCCATTGCTCGTGAGGGTAGAGCCACAGGGATGCTTTTAGTCACAGTAAAGTTTGTTGTACTAAAAACCCTGCAGACTGTTCACTTCAAATGCCTGGCTGAGCAGGGCATAAAGCTGAGGAAAAGGCTAGATAGAGGACACTGATCCTTTTGTGAATGTTTTTGCCTCGATATTGGTTCTCTCTGCCCTGTTTCTGCTCCTGGAAGCTGCCTTGTGTTCAGGCGTTAGAGTTTCTTTGTATTACCTGGGAAATAATCCTTCCCTCCACATCACGTGGCTCTCTCAGGTCTTCGTCTCCCCATATCGATTGCTGCAGGTTGCTTTATGAGTTAGTCCTTCAGCTGTTCCGTGCTGCTGGTGAGAGCTGTGCAAGGTCAGACATCCGTGTCCCAGTCTGCTCAAGCCCTAGCAAGAAACTCAAATCTCTTACCAGCAAAATAAGGCCATGGAAGCACCCAGCCCCAAGTCAGCCCCTCTGCCCTCTCGTTTTTCTTCAGATTTCGGGAGCCGCTACACCAGTCCTGGCCCTGAAATCACAGGTGATGAAACATTTCTTGGGAAACACTGATGCGATGGACCGCACCGAGGCTTTTTTCTCAGCCTGCAGGGTGTCTGCGGCCAGATCCTCGGTTATCCAGTTTGATCCTTTTTTTGGTTCTAAGCCAGTCTGCACCTTGTGATGCGCAGGTACTGGTTTATTAATTATCCCTGCTGTAGGCTCGGGAGAGCAGGTGGAAGGGGCTGTGTTAATTGTGCCCCGAGGCTCTGATGTCCTCTTCCTAATCAGCTGCCCTCAGCAGCTATGTTTTTGAAGCAGGTTGCAAGCATTCACTACACACTTGAGCTCTTAAAAAATCAGCTCTCCTTTCGCTGGCATTTTAAGACACTTTGCTTCAGGCTGGACAGTTTGTGACAAATATATACATATATATATATATATATATATATCCCCAAATATCTGATGTTTCCACAGTCATTTTCCAGTGCTCATGCTTAACCCATCCCATGCCATGCCATAAGGAAATTTGGCCATGGCTCTCCAGGCATCTCCAAGGCAGATATACTATGGGTCAGATATACCATCCCAGCCTCCTGCAGCAGGAGGGCAGATGTCACCTCCTGCCACCTTTTTCATGAAGATTGATGCCCATTTGCTTCTTTCTTTCTGTGTAGCTAAATCTCCACTGAACATTTAGCAGATGTAAAGCCCCACAGCCTACCTGAAGAGGTGATGCTTCAAGCATTGGTGCCAATGGACAATGGGATGGTGTCAAGCAGGCGGGGTAAATGTCAGAGAGCTTTCTTGGTCTGGTAGCTCAGGACCTGCTCTCAGTTAAGCAACAATTTGGTGGTAAAACATATTCAGGGGAGAGATCTGAGTACTTCCAAAGGATGATTAATCCTATCCTGATAGGGCTGCTTAAAAGTGGTGAGTTGAACTGCCCTTTGGTGTCACCTCTTCCTGCGCTGTGTGAGACAGACTACAGGTAGATATATGTATATACTACAATTTCAGCTGGCTGGGGTGGTGTCCTTGTGTGAGAATACGGAGGGAAGGGAGGCTGGTCCTGCTTTG
This sequence comes from Cygnus atratus, assembly GCF_013377495.2. Taxonomy (NCBI): domain Eukaryota; kingdom Metazoa; phylum Chordata; class Aves; order Anseriformes; family Anatidae; genus Cygnus; species Cygnus atratus. Next base: position 4,259,088 of record NC_066383.1, read on the forward strand.
TTTCATTTCTTTTCTGCTGCTGTTTCTTTCTCCCATTTCCTCTCTGACTTGGGGAGAAAATACAGGAGAGATTTATTACTAAGACAATACGTCAAATCGCTGCAATTAGATCTAGGTTAAATCTATAGTTTTTCTCAGCCCCACTGGCTCTTCTAACCTGCCTTCCGAACACCAAGGGAGATCAGCTTCTGAGCTCAAAACTCAAAGGAAAACAGAGCAGATTCAGGGAGTGAGAACTTCGTGAGATGGGACCTAAATTAATCCCGGCTGTAAATCGATCGTAGTCCCAGACAGATTGGGCTGAGAGCGATGAAGGTGATGAATAGTAGGTGAAGGCATAGTACAGGTTGACTTATTTCACTGCGAAACCTAGCTGCTGTGTTAGCCATTGTTGGTTGCATTGTGCAGCCTCTGTGTTCAATAACATTGGGATGGATATGAGAACCAGAAGCAGTAAACTTCTTGGTTCTTACTCTTCAAGGTACTCCTTAAATCTTAGTGGCAGTGCTCTCTCCTGCCAGCCAGCAGTGCTCAGATCAAATTGCAAAGCAAGCTTCCAGAGCTCTCCGTTGCCTGTGACTGCCAGCATCTTGCCTTACCACGTGTTATCCTGCAGCATCCACCGGACGGTGGGCAGCATCAGCACAGAAATATTTCATGAGTAAGGGGACGAGGGAGAGGTGACTGAAATTTAGGGGATGGGGAGTGTCCCCTGCTTCCCCTGGCCCCTTCTGGAGGCAGAAAAACTGAAAAGTGGAGCTGTGATGCCAGTGTCACAGGGGGAGACTGCAGCAGCCATTGCAGCACCAAAGGATTTGCTTTGACACCTTATTTCAAACATCACCCCATGGCCATTATTTCTTTCTCCCCTCTTATAGAGCAAATATCTGAATTTAAGCAGAGTAGGTATTGTACACTAATTAGTAATGTGATAAATATGGCAGCTAATTAAACAATTTGAATTTTGCCTCTACTGCCATTTAACTGGAACTGAAGTCAAAATACAGTCCTTAAAGCATCCAGAACGATTATGCAGTGTGCTTGCTGTGACTGTTTTCATTGTTTGAAAACAATTGAGTCTCAGAAAGCAATTACAATGAACCAAACTGCTTGTGTAACAGCCAGGTAAGAAACTGTTCAGGTTACTATGAGCTCCTTTCACTTAATCAAGCAGAGTATATAGGTTATTAATCTTAATTGAGCAAGGCTTTCTTAATCCATCCCATTGTCCAGACTAGGGTTAAAGCATTTTAAATGATTAAAAAAAAAATCAGTACCCATTCCTGAGTGGTTTGATACCAAAGAGGTAGTATTGATCCAGAAGAGGAGAACAGAAATGACTTAAAGGAAGTGATTTGTCACAGGTGGACAAATCTGCTGAACTGCTGCTTTCACCTCTGCACGTTGTTGCTCCTTTGCAGCTCCGGTGGGAAGGAAGCTCGGAAGCCCAAGCCCCAGCTGCGCTAGCCCCACGCTGGGGCAGCATCTCAGAGGACAATCAAAGCAATTTTTAATTCCTCACATTTTCCGGAGACAGTTGGAGTTCAGGCTATAGAGGGTCAAACCAGGTCCAGCCCAGCCCTACTCACACGTTTTCTTTTCTATTATCTGATCCAGCCTAGAAGACCATTCCAGCAGCTTGAAACCACCAGAGAATATTAGATTGCAGTCTGTCCTGTTTTCCCCTCCCACTGCTGCTACCTATTAACGCTTAACACCCCACAAAGCACCACGTTTTCTTTGGGCAGCCTGTGATGGTCCTGTGCCGAGAGAAGGCAGGGAGATGAAGGCTCTGCTAGCTCTCCTGGCTGATCTCAAGCCTGCTCATGAGCAAGGAGGAGGATGTTCCTTGTGGGAACTGGCCCCACACTTTCTTTTTTATTCCAAACTTCCTTAAAAAAAGCATTCCCACTTGTGTCTAACGTCCTGCCTGAATGCATTGTTGATTGTTGTCCTCCTTCTCAGTTTACCTGGCTGCAGTACAATTAAAAAAAAAACACAAATGATCGTTTCTCCCAAAGGCAGATGAATTCCCCCTTGTTGCAAAGCCCAGGCAGTTCACAGCTTTGGGGGGTGTTTTGTTCATTCCCGTTGGCACCCCTGCATGAACTCATCTTTGGGTTACCCATTCACACGATGAACTTGATATATGGTAGCGTGGATAATCACGTTACTGAATCCAGGGCCAGCTACAGGGGAGGACCATTAATAGCTGCCCATACCGAGACGCCATGGCTCCATCGCCTTGCCGTGAGTCATTCCAGCTGCTGGAGAATACTATCTTTGTAGCTTCCCCTTTGGTCAGAAAGAGGAGGATGGAGATTGCTCCAGTTCAGCAGTGAAAATATCTCACCAGTCTGGAGACAAGAGAGCTCTTTCAGAGCCATGCTCACACAAAATACCTAATGGTGCTGCGCGTGGCACAAATACGCTCCAGTTCCCGAGGCCAGCGGATAAAAGACACATATGCTCTCACAGATTAGATATGAAACGAGCATATGTTTCTGCACTGAATCAACTGCAGAATCACGTTTGCTGGTGTATCTAGTCACAGGACGGGTCCCTGGCATATGTACATGGCGGGGAGTGCGTAGGTACGTGGAGTCAGAGATTTACCCTGCTGTAGAGCACTGAATCACAGACGGGGTGGAATGACAGCAATTAGAGTTGGAGATTAACGCTGCTGTGTCTGAGAACATAATTTCAGTGGAGTCATTTCTGATTTACAAGAGAAAAGGCAGATCCAGCAGCCCCAAAACCTTGCTGAGGTCTGCTTCGTATTTTCTCTCCTACCATAACTAAACAATACAAGGCATGTATGTACATGCACCCATACAACTCTGGCACAGCATTTCAAAAAAGAGGATATGTTTTAAATTTCATCTAACCCTATTCTATGTTTTCCAAGCAGTAGAAGTTACATATATTTTTCAGACAGGCAGGTATTTATTTGTTTATTTATTTATTTATTTTTCTCAAGAACAGCCTAAAACTGAGAGATTTTTTTTCATGATATCAGTTGTTACTGCCTATTTGCAAACACGGGGTCTTGTTCAAAGTGGGCTTTGGATTCGCATGTTCTCACTCTCCAGTTTCACTGCTGACAACCTGACCAACTCAGTTCAGAGATCCTGCCTGTCCCACGGGCAAAAGTTTCCATGTTTCAGATCTGTAGGTTTTGTATTTTGAATAGCATTAGGTAGTCCAGAGGGGCTAGTTTTTGATGCCCAGTCCAATACACTTCCCAGGCTTTATTTTGGCACACCTGTAGACATTACTGCCACACATCCAAAGCTGAACGACCTGAAATTGCCAGGCACTTTACCTAAAACTTAGAATTGCAATCATGAATATAGAGGTACTGAAACATTTCTAACCATTTCCAACACTTGTGTGCTAGCTGATGTCCAACAAGGAAAAAGTTGATCTCTGTGTAGTGAAGAAAAAAAGTGATATCATTGTGTGATGGAGAAAAATCTGAACTTAGTACCTCTTTGTTTTTGCATAGGTCTCTCTAAAGGTTGGCTATGATCATGTGTTCATCACACTTAATATTTATGGCAGAGAGACAGCTAGCAGCTCTGAATAAAGCAGGATGATGTTGGAAAGTTAGATGTCTGGAATTCGGATGGCCTGATGAACTTCATCCTTTGTTAGTTAGAGACTGCTTGATGCAATCTCTGTAAGGTTAGCAGCTATCTTTAAGAGTATGTGGAGGATGAGGGAAGAAACAACTATGAAAGGCTGTACGTGATGCTTGGCTCTAAAAAAAAGTTGTGAAGGGGAGGTGTGAAGTCCAGGAAGTGGAGAATCACAGACTAGTCATTTCAGTGCCAGCCCGTGGAAAATTATTGGAAAAAAATAATTGAAGCAAGTATTTGTTCACACCTGGAGGATAACAAGAAATGAAATAACAGACAGCATTGATTTGTCAAGCAAATTGTGCCAGAACATGCTGAGCTCCTAGTCTGGGTCCAGAACTAAATCCTAAATGAAACCAGGACCTACAAACAAATTCTCACACAGGTTGTGCAAGCGGCTTTGTGCTCTGAATGGGTCAGAGCAAAGATGATGAAAATATCTGCCTCCCAAAATGCAACCTCCTGTGCTTGATTCCATTTTATTACTGGGATGTTATAGGGACCTGATCTTCAAGACCCTCTGTGAGTCTGGGATGGCCATATCAAAAATCACCTCCCTAGTCACAGATCACTGAGGCAACGCCACTTCTCCCAGGCAATGTATTTGACAGTACCCAGGAATAAGCACTCAAGAGCCAGAGAGCTAAAAAATAAATAAAAAGATTGGCTAAAATAGTGAGTTTATTCTGAAGTGTTTCCAAATGGCCACACATCTTTTTTTCAGTGGTGAAAATCCCTTTTAAAAATTATTTTATTTGATCAATTAAATGCTACCAATTTCTGGATGCACTAACCACAAATTTGCTAAATTCCTGAGCTAATGAAAGGCTGGCTTGCTTTGACATGAATGGGAGTTTTGTTTGAGTAACAATCAAATAAGGACTTGGCCCAAAGACAGCAAGGAAAACATTTAGATGTTAAATATGTATTCAGAAGACCTTTCTTCAAATCTTTTCTATTGCAGCAACAGGATAGTAATTGTGTTCTGTAGCAGGGACAGTGCAGTGAGATATCCAGCACCTCTCAGGATTGGGCAGAGCGAGCAAGAAACTATGCAAATATTTTAGTTTAGAAATACTTGTAGCTCCTTTTCAAACAATGAAAGCCTCAATTAAAGCCAGATCTCCGTTATTTAAAAATTCCAGGCAGCAACTGAGAGAGAAAGAGAGAGAGTGAGCGGGTTTCTTTCTTTCTTTCTTTTTTTCCTTACTCAAGAAAAATAAAGTACAAGGTATTTGAAAGTCAGGAGAATTGTGTCTTACATTAAAACTGTGAGAACTGAGAAGTCTGAAGCTGTGATTCTTATCTTCTAAAGAGTTTTGCAGTCATCAATACCTAAAGTAAGCTGAAGTACAAGAAATAGGTGACCTTAATAGGTATAACTCTGTATGGGTTCATTGTACCATGAAATTAAATTTTTAATCTGAATTGATGAACAAAAATGCTAGTTTGATCCTCCCCACACACAATAGTTTAAATAGTTCGGTAACTATTTCACTTCCAGCGTGTACTTGCACAAACAAGCTCAGTAACAGGGGAATGCACTTCGTGCACCATGGGCTGAGAGATCCAGAAACAAAAAGATCTTGGGGGCTATTTAGTTGCTGTTGTTAAATTGTCGCAAACCAGGTTTAGGATTCCTGGGGAGGTAAATTTATGTTTTTCTGCTTCTGGTAACTTGTAAACATAGGGGTTAATCCTACAGTCACTAAAATCAGTAGTCACTGAGTCTTTTGATGGACTTCAACTGGCTTTGGATGCGGTTCCAGGCTTCTGTCTTTTGCTGATGGAAGCCATCCATTTTGTGTATAATCACGTTCAGCAACACTTCATCCTCAGAGTTCATTTCATTTCATTGGGCTTCCCTTCAAAGTGATGCACTTCCTCCACGCGTACATTTAAAATACCTACTGGCAGGCTAAACTCAAAGCAGATATTTTGTCTAGGAGGGAATTACTGATTCGTTATTTGGCTTATGACCACTTGATCTCAAGAACTTTAACATAACCTGTAGAAGCTGAAGTGAAGATATTAATAAAACATCCCCTGCCAAAAAACAGAGAATGATTTTATCCTTTTTTTTTTTATCAGCTTTTTTCCCCCCTTTTTTTTTTTTCCAAGTTCATCAATATTAAAAATATCCCTCACTCCATGATCTTATTTATGGCTTTTTCCCCCTAAAAGAGCCAACTCAGATTTGAGAAATAAAAACAAACAGGAAAAGAAAAATCAATTACTCTCTTCGTTAGTATAGAAACCTGAACTTGGATGTGTTGGTCAGATGAAGCTGTCTGGATGGTCAGAGGAATTGTCTGCTATTATCTGCCAAGTAAACACCATCACAAAGTTAAAACTGATGCCATAGCATTTTTTATAATGCAATAGGCATGGCCCTCACTTCTGAGTATTGGAGCCAAATGTTCTGCCATGGCCCTATACAATAGCAGTCTTTGACAATAGCTCAGTATTTAGTTTGTTATGAAATCCAGTCTATTTTGGGAGGGCCCTATTGTTCCCATTTTATATGTGCTGCAGACTTGTGCCTCAGAAAACACAGAACTAATCGCAGAAGTTGTCACTGTTACTGAAAAAGCTGAAGGTTTTGTACCACTGTGAGCGCAGAAGCCTCCTCCTGGCAGCGAGAGCCTTGGAGACAGCTTGGTCCTGCCCGAGTGCACAGGAGCTTGTCGATGCCTGGGGACAGGCTCAGCAGCGAGCTGCCAAGGAAAGCTGAAGTTCAGCTTGTCCCCTTGTTGGAATAACTTATAGAAGCACCAAAGTCTATCCTGGAAGCATCTCATCTCTGATGCGTCTTAGAGAAGTATCTCAGTTTAGTACCAGTCCCTGAAGGAGGATACAAATCAGTAAATGGAAATATCCAGCTCTTAAAACGCTTAATTATTTCCTGAAATAAGGTGTTTTTGTCCCTATAATGAAGCTGACTCATGTCTGCCATTAAATAGAAAGAGTTGCTCTACCTATTCCACTCCCTGGTGGCCTGATTCTGCTCTCCTTTCCCTTGCAAAAGGCAGCATCATACTATAAAAGTTAATAGCGTGGTACAAACAGAAGCGAGAGGAATGCAAGCTGATTGTGCATTCTCCATCCCTCTTTCTTCTGTGCATGAGTTCACTTCTACTTTGATGTTTGATAACTTTAAAATTTAATAATTTCAGGTAAATCAGCGATCTAATGATGCACTCCGTTGTATGTAAAGCACTCGTTTGTGGCAGTCCTAGCCCTAGCCTGTATCAGAGAGAAAGAAAAGTAAGGAGGATTTCAGGGAAGGGTGGGTGGGTATGAGGAACAGAGAATTTCAGGAGGGAAAAAAAGTATTTCCCCTGCCTGCTTTTATTAGTAGGCAGTGGTGCCCAGTGATTGATGAAGGGGGCTGATTTAATGTTTCAGGCATTTGTTAGGACTCTGACTCATGCCAATGCAGTGGGCTGGCCACTGCACTTCTGCTGTTTTGTGCCACTGAGACTGTAAAAAAGAGACATTAGTATTCAGTTCTAGAAGATCATCAGCAGAAGCTAGGGATTTATTTGAGCCCATAAAGATAGCTAAAAGAAAAGAAAAGCCTCATTGACTCCTTTCTTCAGCTCTCTTTTGATTTTGTTTTGTTTTTTAGATGTTTCTAAATAATGAATTTTATTTGATTTATTTTTTATTTATTTCCAAAATTCCCTGTATGCTTACAAAGATATCCTTTCCAAGACTGGGGACTCAGAGTCAGACTTGCAAGTTGACTGAGGCTGGCAGAAAGACTCAGCCTTTAGCATCAGGCCTTTTAAAGGCAGCCATGGCTCCACAGGAGCAAAACCTTCCATTATTTTGGGCCTGGCCTCGGTGCATTTGTTTCCAATTCCAGAAGTTCACAGAAGAGCCAGGAGCATACTGAGTCCCAAGCCTTTCCTAGGCCACAGAAGCTGTATTTGTGCATCCTCATTCAATCTTACTCAAGTTACTGTAAGTTTGAACAGTCAGCCTTTCTGTGCTGAGATCAATCCAAGTAAATGTAGAGCTATCGAACCTCATTAAATATGTATTGATGGTTGTTGTATGTGTATTTTTTCCTTTTTCCCCATTTAAAATGATTACAAGTTTGAGCACTGAATGCAAATCAGCAAATGAGAGCTGATAAGTTTGCAGACAGCTAGTGATGGTTCGCGACTTCCTAGTACCTGTTTCATCCTTCCATTTTAGAAGACAAAGAGTGAATGACAGGTAGCTCGGAAATGGTTCATCCTCATAGTGACAGACCCTCCTGAAGGACCGTGCCCTTCCCTTGAAGCACCCCATGGGCTTTAATGGAAATTAGGGACAGCTACCAAGGAGAGTGGAGGTGAGACATACAGAAATATTTGTTATAAAAATTTTATGGCTAAACTCAGAGCAAGTGAAAGGAGCTAGACTGACAGCTGATGGGAAGCGTGGTGTGTTTCCACATGGGAGATGCCATGGGGGCAGACGAATACGGGAGGAAACTTCCAGTGGCTCCTCTGCTTACGTCCAGCACTGACTGTTGGGAACAATGCATTTCAAGTCCCGTGTTTTCCTTTTTTATAGGCTCCAAGCATGCCTCCCCTGCTAAGTGGTTTCTGGGATGGCAGTGGTTTGATGTGCATGTGTTGATATGCATGTGTTTACATGTGGTCCACCTTTCGTCTCTAGTAATGAAATTCATCTTTGAAAGAAGCTGTTAGTGCGAATTTCTCAGGCTCGCTGTGGGCCAGGTGCTTACCTGCTTAATCAGGGAAGTTCTGCTGGAGTAAAACTGAGCTCTGCTAGTCTGTGCTGGCTGAGGATCAAGCTTGGGGAAATATATGTATGTGTTTTATCTGTTTTGTACAATTGTAGGAGAAATGGCTTGCCTTGGAAGCTCACCGGTCTTCCCATTCTAAATTTGGATGCCTTACACATGCCAAAGTATTTCTAGATGAAGGACCATGCAGTCATCTTCCAGACAGCGTTCGTATCCTCTATCGACCGGAATGGTGTAGCCCTGGTTATTTAAAATATAGCTGCCATCAGCAGCATCAGAGCATTTTATATCCAGTATGAGTGCTCTACTCTGAAAATCTTTTGCCTTTCCTCTGCAGGCCCCCCAACACAGCATGTAAAACCCAAGAAAGCAGCCTGAAGGGCCCCCGCCTTATATCTAATCATGGGAACTATCACTTAGTATTGATATTGCCTTATTAAAGCAATTAGCCAAGCATTTCAGAAGCTTGTTAATGTTTCTAGAGTGACTTCTAATGAGGGATAATGATAACAAGCATGGAAGGTCTCTGGTGAACTTTAGATAATGATGTAAATCTGAGAAAGGTCAATGGTATTCGTGGATTCGATGATGGCCGTTCCATTTCCGTTCATTACCTAGTTCAGCTTTTATTTTCCCTTCCCAGGCCATTTACATCTGCAAGAACGTGTTCCTTATCCGGTTCGGAGCCTACCACTTGTTTTCACAGATTGACTTAGTTACAAAGTAAATGATGCTGAACCTCAGCACTCCTGATAATGAGCTCAAGTCTAGACAACAGCTAATCAATTAGCAGAAGGAAGGCAGATACAACAGGAGGCACCCTGACAAACAATGACAGTGTTTTGCATTTATATAGCACCTTTCCTCAGAAGATCCCAAAACAGCACATCACAAGGAGCTCATTGCGCCTGTGGAAAGGATAATGCCAAGGAAAAGTGAGATCAAACAGAGATGTAGTCCTGTGGGGAAGCAAGAAATGGAGCTTGTTTGCCAGAACTGTGCTGGGAACTTCAGGTATGATGGCAAGGTCTAGAGCTGTAGGAACTATTTATATAGATATCAAAAAGGCATTTGTTGACATAGAAATATCAGATTATGTATGCCCTATCCCTACTAATATATCTGTGGTCACAACTTTCTTGTTTATCCCTGGACAGGGCCCATGAGCCTATTCCCAGCCCACCAGTCAGTGCGATGCTAACTTTGCACAGCTGGAGGAGGCCTGGGGTCACACTGCACAGTGCTTCAAAGCATCTCTTCATGGGAGGCTTTGGCTAAAGGTTCCCTGCAAGTCCTCCAAGGTGGAAGATGTGGCAGGAAGGGTATTTCCAGCCCTACAGAAAGTCATTACAGGAGTCAGCACTTTACGTGTTTCTGATAGGGACATCGTTCTTGTAAAGAGCCACGGAAGTAGCTGGAGGTGTAAAGGAAGGCTCTCGCAGTGACAGACTGAAAGAGCTGTCTATTTAGGAAAAAGAATAGAGAGATGGCTTGATTACTCCATGCTGGCACTCTGCTGGTACACTCACGAGAAGGAAATGATAGATAACAAAAGGCCATTTAATCTACCAGAGATAAGCACAAAAACCTGTTACCAGGCCAGACAAATTCAAAATGGAAATGAAGCATGCTTATTTTTATTATTGTTTTTAAACAAGGGTGGTCAGGTAGAGGAATAGCCTCTTTAGTAGGCCAGCAGGTTCCCTCCTGCAGTGGGTCAGGGACTTGAGGGCACTACTGGGCATTAACAGCCTCACCCAGCCTCTCCTGAGGCCTCCACCCATTGCCTCCACGGTTCCATTTAAGCTCACAGGTGGGCTCCCCGGTTCACCTGAGCTTTGTTGCGGGCAGGTTTCTTGCTGTTCCTGAGCTGTGGACTGGACCTGTCACCTCACCTCTACTAGATGACCATGGGACACCAGCCAAACCAGTAACTATTGCTAACCCCCTTCTTCTCACCCCTCTCAGGGCTGCCTCCTTGCTGGTGGGGCTGCCCTTACTCCTCCCCGTGCCTTAGTTTCCCCATCTGTGAGGCAGACCCTATTATGCTTGTTTTACTGACCTGACAGGAGCTGTTATCAGGATTAATAATTAACAGCGGGATTTTTAAATCTGGGCTTGCTTTACAGAGCTGGGAGAGTTGTTCCAGGCTTGTACAGAAATCAAAGGAGGCAGAATGGAATTGTAAATCATTTTCAGGAAACAGTGTTATGCCTTTGGTGGAAGGTAATATAGAAGGGAAACATATTAAACGGCACGGTTGCCATTCATGCACTCTTTACTAATATTTTGAGTCTGCAGATCACCTTTTGATTATTAGTGCAAATATTTGCTCTTTGTTTATTATTCTGCAACTCTTTAAGATTGAAAAGGAAGGGAGCTAGAAATGGCTGGCAAGAGGGGCAGATGGGAATTATTAAATAAGTAAATAAAAGGGTAGTCATCACATTAATCACTCCAGTCCCTGCCCTGTAAAGATCCTTGTGCTGGTAAGCCCCTCTCCCTGAGCATGGAGTTGCTTGAGAAGGCTTGTGCCTCGCCATGGTTGTCCTCTGGCAGGGGATCCTGAAGGACCAGGCTCCTTATCTGCACCTCACACTCCATCATCTGCCCCTGGTTTTTAGACTGCAAGCTCTATGTGTTTGGATAGCCTGACATACAGTAGGCAATCTGATTCAGTTTCAGCATAAAGCGAGAGATAAAAAGTTGTTGGGAGAAATAATTAGTATTATTGTGTGTTCGAGCCGAGAGATGGCAAGCTATCAAGGCTTACTGCAGAAAATGGAAAAGTTCATGCACTTGAGAGAGAAAGCTTGAAAGGGAGATGCAAAAATTAAGTGACTTGCCCAAGGTTACATATTTGGTTAAGACCGGATAAACCACTTACTTGAGCCCTGCCCCTGGGCTACCCTGCTCTTCCAGGTATATAATTTTCAGTGATAAGCTTCTTCCCCAGAAGCCTCCCACAGTCCTCCCTTGTGTAGAAATTTCTTTCTCAGCTTATTACTGAGAACTTGCCACAAACAGGGGTTTGAATATCTGCTCTGTTTGCCCTTTACAACTTCTACATTTCAGAAGTTCTTATTTAAAAGAAAAAAAAAAGGAAAAAAAGCTTTGCCATAGAGCATCCCTTGTCTTCTCCCTAAGTTTCTCTCTGAAGAATGTGTGAAGAATAAGAGTTGCTTCATGGTTTGGATGAAATTATGTATCTTTATTAGGTTTCTGTTCTCAGGAAACAATTTATTAGACACAAGAATGTTATGTTATACTACCTCCTCCTTTTTGCCTGGGAATTTACAGTTCGCACACTGCACCAGCACATAAATCCAGTTTTATTTCTCAATTTATTCACCTGGAACTAAGTGGATTAAATCTTTTTTTAAAGGAGACCGGCACTGCATTTTCAAATAGAAGCACTGCAAATAATCACGATTGTTAAGCAGACAAATTAGAGGTGGCTGTGGACATGCAGTTGCTTTCTATGCAAACTTTTATGCTTGCTGAGTTTAAATGGTGATTTTTTTTTTTCCAGTGCAAAATTTACCTTTAATGACCCTCTTTCCCCTTAATAAACCAGGATTGATTAGAATTTGGCTTTAAAAGATGAAAGGACTCTGCAATTATCTACTTGTATATGCCCTTCAGTAAACTACCTTGTCTCCCCCTTTCTACCTCCCCTTCTTAAGAAGACTTTCCCAGGTCCCTCTTGGCTGCGGTTGAACGATGTTGGCTCATGTCCATGCTGCAACAAAGACCTGGCATTCCAGCTGTCTGCTTCTAATCTCCAGTGTCAGCTCTTGTTAATGTTTCAGCATGAAATCAGAGGGGGCAAAGCTGCATGGAATATTAAAACCATGATCAGAATTCCACTGAAATGCTGATAGTCTGCAAGCACCATTAGGAGGGCCGTCAAATCACTGTCTCGCATTAAATAAAAAGAAAAGATTTCTATCGCTGGGGCGCACGGGAAGTACAATCAGTGAATCACTGAACTAAATTAGCATTTTTTCAATTGGAGATCGAAGTTGATTTATTGTTCTACACAACATTAATGTAACTATGTGCTTGACCTGTTAAGGCAGCTAATTTTTCATTTAAATGGGTTCTTTCTGTATGCAAAAAGGTTGTAATCATATTTCAACTTTGCAAAGTGATCAGAAAAGTACTGGACTGTTTCAAAATTGTCTTAAGGAGTCCCCGTGTCGTCCCCCACCACCACCCCCCTCCTGCTTAGTGGTCAAGGGCAAGCAGTTTAAGAAAAAAAAAAAAAAAAAGCTGTCTCAAGTAATAAGCTTAATTGTCATTTGACTTGAGCTGTTTTACACCACTTTGGCCATGTAAAAAAGCATTGGAGGGGGTGTTAATTTCACACCCCCAAACCCTGCACAGGGATCTAAATATATAAGGAGGATCTGCCCCATTAATAATTTTTTTATTTTTATTTTTTAAAGAGGTGTGTGTGGTCTTTTTCCTTCCATGTATTTTTCACTGTCCTGTATAAAGCAGTTGCTGGATGTGATAACAGACGTCATATTTTCTATAGGTAATAAATAAATAAATAAAGCTCAGGCTTCACTGGCAGCAGACTGAACTAACAACTACAAAATGTAGCCCAAGACAAAATTCAGTGCAGAAATTCCTGCTGGTTTTAATAGACTTCACAAGGCCCTATACATGTAGGATATGAGTTGTAGTTTTCCAGTGAAGTTTGTTTTGCAAATGAGAATGGTAACTAACTGGAACTGAAGCTGCCTGTGAGAAAGTGTTGCTGAAATGTCTGAGGGGGGAAAAAATGCAACTGTCCAAGGTGAAGTCTCCTTTCCTGGTCTGAAAGGCTATTCCATTTTGCAAATGTAATTTATGGTTTGAAAATAGAGGAATGGTTTTTAAACAACAGAAATCCAATCTGTGTGCAAAACCTGCTGAGGTAGTCCCTTTGTTCTTGGTTCAGGATGATGAGGAGGTGGAGATTTGAAATCTCCAATGCTGGCAGGATGGGAACCCCTTTTCCCACCCAGCTCCAGCATGTTTCCTGGTAAATGTGTCTACTTTAAACCTGGGCATTTCCAACTGTTGATGCCTCTCAGTCCAGCATCCCGATCTGGGAAAACTTTTGTACAAATTGACATTCTCCAGATGACAATGTAGAGCACCCCAGTGCCTCCTCCCTAACAAAGTGAAGATAATATACATTTCCAATTAGTGGTACACATTCTAGTCATGTTCTCTTTTTACTCCCTAACTATCTTTGTTTTGCTAAAAAGCTGTTCGGTCATTAATGAAATCCTGCAGTTCTGCTAATCCTAGATACAATGCAGCTTTTCTCTAGCAAGCTATCCCTGACATAAAACTACAGTTACCCAAGCTCCCCACCACATTAAGATTCGTTGTCATTTGCTTTTCATTACATACCTGATGTAGCACAGTAGCAGTCAAATGTCCTTGGCAGGCAAAGCAAAGTATTTAATTGTATTAGTTTCCGCTTGCTCCGCCTTAGGACCATTTTTTTTTCCTTTGGAAGGAAAGAGGGGGAAAAAAAAAGAAAAAAAAAAGAAAATACTGTATCATGGAAACTTATACTTTCTGGTTGGACATAAATGTAATTATACTTAAATTCTCAAAGCAATCTTGCAACCCCCCCTCCAACAACACTGTATTGCCAGTGCCATATGAAATGCCTCTCCGTAGAGGCGAACAATGAGGCATTCATCAAAGGGAACTAGTGATTAGATGTTTTTCATTTTCAGAACTTTAAGAGATAAATAGGGGCCCTGTTCCTTTATTTGATGTACAGTACTGTTGGGATTCAATTAATCTCTTCTGATAAATACCAAATTTCTGCAATATTACTTTGGAAGAAAGAGTGTCACATAGAATGTTGACTTCAATTCCTCAGAACACGGGTGCTGGTTTTCAATAAAGAAATATATTAAAGAAGGCTTGGATGGCTAGAGAGCCTGGGACAGGGCTGTGAAGCTGTACAGCTTTTCCACTCAACAGCCATGTGTTTCCCAATGTCTCCTTTCAAAAAAAGGGCATTGGGTAGAATAAGGAGCTAAACGTTAAAACGCTGGCTTGTGTTTTAGGAGGTCTGAATTCTTCCTCTGGTGTTGCTGTGGAGTCATGAAGTCTCTTGGTGTATGTGTGTCCCTCCTGTTCAAGGCAGTTAATCATCTTTTTCTTCATCGAGATGTTGGGGATTGCTTTTGCCTCATTAAGATTTTTTTTTTCTTTTGAAATGCTCAGGTATTACTGAGCCAAGCATCACAGGGATAGGTTACAGACACCTTCAGTTACGACATTTCATTTCTACACTCTTCATTTGAATATGCAGAATTGCAACAAAAGGCAGCTATCTCTGGCTGGCTGCTCCATGGCCTATGAAAAATGACTTGCTGCTTTCAGCGCTGAAAGCACACTCAAGCTTGTGTGCCTGTGTTACAAAAGCTGTCTCTGCAATTGATAATAATTTACCCATCTATTCCCATTGACAATTTTATTAATAAGATCAATGACTGAACAGGCCTCAAACACTGAACATGCATCTTGTCGTTGCTGGAGCAAATGAGGGATATTGATGGAGCAGCGCAGTGCAGGTTTGTGTTGCTGCTGCAGCATGGCACGTTAGCGGTGGATGGAGAAAATAGGTTGGGTTTGATCAATAAGCCTGCTTTCCTGAGTACTGAATCTACTTATATAAATGGACCAGCTCAATTAAAAAAAAATAATAAATTAGGTAACTATCAGGCCCAATTTGGACTTAATCTAAAGAAGGAAAAACTCTCCTCCTGGCAGCAAGGCTAAGGTGGTGGCAGCAAGGAAGCTTTGAATGCAATGTCGTGCCCATCAGAAAGGTGCCCAATGGGTGTCCCTGGGAATATGTCCCTTCTGCAAAGAGCCAAGCCCCCTCTCACCTGGTGTAGCACCCTGGGGTGATCTATACAGCCAATCTCAGCACAACCCCAAGCTTGTAGCATCATGCACACGTTTTAATGAACCTGGCTTAAATTGCCACAGCCCCTTTTGGTTCCATTTGTGGGCTTTATCATGATTGAGTTTCACTGCTAGGATTTATAATCTGTCCTTTCTTGTGATTATTCTTCCCTAAAACTACTTTGTTTGTATGTTTTGCTATAAAATGAGTAGCCATTTATTTGGAATAGCACACACTGCATTGGTATGTTGAAAGACTTAACAAATGGCATTCATTAAGGGTCTGATCCTCCTTCCATTTACCTCCTTGGCAAATCTGCCACTGGTTTTACTAGAGCAGAATCAGATACTGATTAAATACAAGTTTACCACTGAGGACAAGATAGGGATTTATAGTCAAATGCTGCAGCCAGTTTCCAGAGCACCATAGAAATATCAAGGGACGAGTGGCAGCTGTACCTATGAAATGAAAAACATTTTTGGCACAAATCTCCATCTTTTTATTTTAAGAATCCAGTGGTCCTTTGTAGTCTCCAGGATTGATGTTAGGCTTGTTGAGGTCGGTAGGAATCTTTCAAACAATTTCAAGGGCTTTGGATCAAGTGTAAAGCCAAACTACTCATAAAAAGTCATGGACTACACATAGATTTGGGAAGGGACAAGGAGGTCATTCGGTTAAAAAAGTGGATTTTCTGAATTTCTGCTGGTTTTATCAGGTGCTTTCTGAATACAGCTCAACTTGTATTATCTGCAAGATTTTATGTCACTGCAGAATCTCAAGCTGCACCGATAACGGGATCTCACAATGTATTCTTAACACAAAACATGTAGAGAGTTTTGGAAGGTTTAGTCTCTGGATTAACTGAGTGGAAAATGTCTTTCATTGTAGCTACAGATGGCCCTCAACACAGGGGAGGACTCTGGAGGAAAAAAAAAAAAAAAGAACCTGTTTGTCTTTGCAAGTTCATTAGGTTTTTCAAAATTGAACAGTGACAAAATGAGAGAAGGGAAGGAGAAATATTGTTATTATATTCTCTCATTTCTTTACATCTTCTTTTCCCAAATAGAAAACCTTAAATGCATTTCCTACTATAAAATGATAAATATAGAAAAAAAATCAAACCCTTTGCAATGCTATTGAAACCAAGACTTGAAGGATATCTAGCAAGCCACCTTGCAAAGAACATGAAAATGTTATAATCCCAAGCCTGAACTTCGAGCACTAGAAAGCAGCAATTTGATGATATTTGATTTCTGATCTGTTTTGGTTTTCTCCATGAGGTTTTTCCCCTGAGGAGTCTGAAGCCTGATGTACTGTAGTGAGATTGCTGAATATCTGGTGTCACGGGAATTCATGCTCCACTATGACAAGCCATACTTCATTCTGACTATCATCAAAATGAAAATAGCAACCTCTTTTCTGACTGCATTGCTAACCCAATGGAGGCTGGAGAGAGAGGTGGGTAGGCGGACCGAAGGAAGACATAGCGGTGATAATGTCGCTTATTTGGGAACAAGATATCTTCCTGTATAAGCCTAAGTTATCAAATTAAAGCCTAGTGTCATTATCAAGAAACTCAATTCTCTGTACGGTACAATTGCCAGTCTGGGCCAAATTTATCCTTGAGAGAAAGCCATCTGTGCTATACGACCATCCAGGCTGAAGTGGGTTTCTTGATACTACTGGGACCATCACTACCACCAGTGACTAAGATACCTGCATGTAAACACCATTCCTGGGTCTTGAGAATGATATTACTGAGATATCTGGGGTGACTTTCATTTCATCTCTCCAGACCTTGCAGTAAAAGGGTCGTACCTCCATCATAGAATATGTACCAGTGAGAAGACAGCTTTGCTTTGCAGGAAAATGAAAGGCTAGACCACCCAGCAATTGCAACAGAAATCTGTAGCCTGTGTTTGTAGCACATTAATAACATGACTACTGACCTTTCTGAAGACAAGAAATGTGTAGAATTGATTGTCCTGCCCTGGAGTTGTGCAGAACTATAGATCAGATATTTTCAGACCAATTTTTGTCGTGGCCACATCTTTGGCCAGTGCAACTCAGTGTGGGGGTAGTTTAGTCCAGTTAAATCCGAATATAGCTGAGTAACTAGAACTGAGCCTCAGTATGGCTGCCAAAGGTGCAGCTCCTGGTGACTGTGCTTGAACTTGTATATTAAAAAGTTTCTACTAAAGGAAAGAAAAAAGAAAAAAAAGAAAAGGTAAAACATGATGTTATTTTTAAAGCTGTAGAATCTCACTTTTCTAGAATATATATATACTATATATATATTTTCATATATATTTATATATATACCCACTATGACTTTTCATTATTATCTGAGAGGATAGTAATTCATGTCCCCAGAAGTTTTCAATATAATGGTAATGTCATATTTAATCGGGGAATAAAAATCCCAGAGTCTGGTGTCCTCCCGTATGGGGAATGAAGACCAAGGGCAGCTCTGTGGTCTTCTGCTGTGAAAACCCAGAGGTCCCAGACCCAAGACAACCTGCTGGGTTACTCTGCTGGTGGGTTTCTCCAGCCTGGGGGCCCAAGCTGTTCGCAGCTCTTCAGAGCTGTACTTGGAAATCTGAGAGGGTTCCCTGGGCTATGTCACATCTGCAGAAAAAACAACCCCTCCCTGGAAAAACACTTTTTGCAAGCCAGAAGTTTTTGCAAATATATGATTTTCTTGACAATCGCTATCTTCCCTAGTAAAAACCCACCTCCCCCATGACTTATTGCTCCCTGCAGAGGAACGGGACACAGAAAGGCTATGTGATTTGCTGCAGGCCAAGGAAGAGATAGCGCACGTGTAAGACCTCTGATTTCTTTCATTCACAGCTGCAGCAACATCCTTTTATAAATTGCAAGGTAGCGACAGTTCCTCCAGACCTCTGTCAGACTTGTCTGTTTGTCTGTGGGCTTAAAAGCTGCTGCAAAGCCCTCGCTTTACTTGAGAACCTGGCTAGATGATAAGGTCACTGTGGGATGGGGTTTTCTTTACATTAGTCATTAGATAGCGCCAGTCCCTGTCACTTGCTCTAAATTTCCCTTCAAATATTGCTTTATCAACCTAGTAGTATAAAATCCTATTGCAACAGGGTGCTGGTTTCAGTCCCAAACAGATTACTTTAGGTAGCAAACAATGGGTCCCAACTAGCCGTTAGTTGGCAAGGTGGGTTTCCTGGATGAGAGTGGGTAATTATTTGGTACCCAGGCGTGGGGTGGATGGTCTGCTTCCTGCCTATGTCCAGGCATAATATACAGAATCCATTAGAGCGTTGCCTAATCATCTTAACCTGTCAGATCCAAACCGCCCTCTTTTAAGAGCCAATTTGTTTTCCTGCCAGATCGATGTTCTTATCTGTAATTGCACAGGCCATGAGTGGAACCCAATAACCGGTTAATATTCAATTCCATTGCATGGCAGAGTGGGAAGCAGGGAAATGTCTTAATTTAAACATTTATTGTACAACTGTGAAAATGTTCTAAGTTAAATTAATTGAAGCTCAGGGAGAATAACTTATAAATCACCTTGTCTGGCTTGCATAAAATGATATAGGGATATGCCAAAGTCTTATCATGGTGCTCCTTAGAGCTGAAGAAAGCTTTAACTCTAAGGTTACTGCTGTTATTCTGGCTCCCGGATGGTAGAAACCTGACTTGTACAGGTTATGTGATAACAGGAGGGCTGATCTAATTAAAAAGAATCTGCAAATTTTTACTGATATTTTGCACTTCTCCAACATTTCCCTGCAATGGATCGTGCTAGACAATTTGAATGTAGCGTTAATACTGTCAGCCATTCATCTCTAATACTTCAACAGCACTTTAAAGAGGGGTAATAATCCCGTCAGACTGTGCTTTTCACAGTACAAATATCACCAGAAAATGGAAAAACAGCTCCAGTGACGTTAGCAGAATAGGATATAAACAATACTGGCTAAAATACAAGATGGAAATTAGACAGGCTAATGGGGAATTTGAAGAGCACATAAAGACGCAAACAACTTGCAGAGAATTTATTGATTTGCTAGAAACAGTGGGACTGCAAAGGAAATACTTGTTAGACTTGGGGAAGGTTAAGAAAACACTGAAGGAAAATAACAATATTGCAGACAAATAAAAGTCAGACCTACCTATTAACTCTTATGACAGGGGATAGTAGTAGAAGACGCAGTGCAATGACAGAAGGGAGCACTGAGGTGAGGATGGAGGTTGAGGTTTGCTTTTGTGCAACATTCAGCAGCATGGAGGCCTGGTTTATGGCTGCGATCTGCTGCTGTAAGACAAACAGTAAAAGAACAACAAGTTACAAGGACCAAAAAGCACATACCTGCGATGAGAAAAATGTGACCGAGCTATTGAAAAAAGTGATAATCCTGCTCAAATCAGCTACTCTATGGGAAGCCTGCAAAGGCTGCCTCTTTGGAAATGTTCATCCTGCATATTGCAAATCAGCAAGGCTTAATTAAGCGCTGGGCAGGCTGAATGAAGAGATTATTTAAAATAGAAATCTGTAACAACTACTTGATATGATACAGATGAACCAATGCAGCTTCTGTAAAGGAAATTCACATCTCTATAATAGACTCTTGGGAACAGGTCAACAAACTAGTGAATAAGGGAGAGCTGGTTGACATAATTCATATAGACATGCAGAAAGGCTTTGGACAAAGTCCCTAACAAGAGGCTACCGAGGAAACTAAGGACCCAAGGGCTGACTGGTAAAGCACTGTCGTGGATTAGGCATGAGTAAAAAGACCCCCCCAACACAGACCCTGAGAAGGGCAGAAAACAGCCCATTTTTAATGTGGAATAAAAAAAAAAAAAAAAAAGAAAAAGAGAGAGAGTACTGTGCCTGGGGTTTTGGAGTTGCTTAAATATATATGCTGATGAGTTGGCAAAGAGGTGAGAAGTAGGGCAGGAAAATGCAGAGATGATTCAAGTTGATTTGGGAGAAGCTGAAGGTTTTTAGTGGAACCTTACATGGAAAAATGGAAACGTGAGGGGCAGGGTGGAAATTCCTGGCTGACAACACCAAGGGACTCTTCAAAAGCATATTTGGACAGCCCATATCTATCTAAGTTATCACTGAAGGAAAAAAAAACAAAGGTCTGTTCAATGGTATCATGGTTCAATGGTATCACTGTTCAGTCCACAGCAGTGGCTAAGAAAAACACCAGTGAAGCGGTAGAAAAAACCCTACTGGTATGGAACATGATATTGAAAATATAAAGATATTATATCAGTGTCCCATGGCATTGGTCACTCCTACACAAGTAGGATACAGAATAAATAGAAACAGCTGGGAGACGGACAACAGGAATAATTAGGGGCCTGCAAAAGTTCTCAATAGAATAATTTCTTGAAAGAGATTGTTCAGAGAACATAGAAGTAAATAATAAAAGAACAGAGAAGGTGAATTGCAGTACATTCAGAATGGTTAAAAAGAACTGGGTTTTGTACAGTTTACAAAAACCTGTGGAGTTCTTTGTCTCTTGACATGGCTGAGGCCAGGAATCTGGTGGGATTGAAAAATTCATTGAACATTTGTACAGTGAATGGAAACATCTGCAGTAAAATGGGTGGGATGCTATTCTTAGCAAAGAACCGGCACCAAGCCTCCTACTTCGGGGCATAGTTTAAATAGCGACTGAGGAAAGGATCAGGAAGAAACTTCCTCATTAAGGTTTTCCATTGTGATCTGGGAGGAGATATGTGCTTTCTTCTGAAAAATTTGGTTATCAGAGCCAAATCATTGTAATAGGTTAGCCATTGGTCTAAATAAATATGTCAATAATGTAGGTTTTGTTATAGCATATTGTCAATTAGTCCAAATTTTTGTGAAAGGAAGTATGGTTTAAGTGTGAATTGAAATTTCTCCTACTTGTGTTATGGCATCATCAATGCACATCTGTACACAACTGCTTAAGGCGGTGAATAAACAACTTTATAACACAATTAAAATTTATTGCACAGGTATATTTAAGTGCTAGCAATAAATGACAGACTGAGGGAAATCATCTGTGGTTATTCTTGATGGGAGGGGGGGGATGAGACTCTTGCACAATCCTCAAATTATTTGCCCAGTTGGGAGAGTACTGAAAATAACGACGAATTTTGATTGATGATTTTTTCTGAATGAGGCAAATGAGCAGCATGTGCTGCATTTGAGAAGATGCTCATCCTCAGTTGAGGTGGAAAAGGATGAGTGAGGCTGGGAGTGCTGGGGGACAGTGCTGGGGTCCCATTGCAGGGGCTGGGGGCCACCAGCTCTGCCCCCCCCAGCCAACTCCCCAGAGGCCACACAAAAATGTCAAAGAAACCGGGGGAGTCCAAAATTCGAGACAAAAATTCACTCCTAGGAAAGAAAGGAAACCAGAACAAAACAGCGCAGCCCCAAACTAGGATTTTAGGATGGGCTGAAATTTTGTGACACAGGCTTTAAATTTGACAGCTTCTTGTGGTGCGATTTACTTTGAAGTTTTCAATGTAAACATGGTACTCAGGTAGGGCTTTTATGGGCAAATTTGGAAACTTTTCTGCAAATTACTGCTGCAGAACGAGCCACTCCAATGGTTCTGTCCACCTCTCCCTGCTACAAAACTGTTACTAACTCCCTGAAAATGTACATGTAGGAGAGCAGAATCAGATCTCTAAATTAAAAAGCGGAAGCAAAGCATGAAAAATATCCTGTTATACAGAAAATGCATCAGACAAAAATACTTTTCCCCTATTCTTCAATGCAAGTAAAAAAGGATTGGGATAATATATATATGCACATGCACACACAGCTGCACAGGGATTTCTTTTTCTGTTCTGAAATCCAGATCAGTGTAACAGGAAAACAAAACGCTGAGCCACCACGCAAACCTCTCGCCTTTCTTTTCTGTGCCCACTCTTACAGACAGCAGCGTTTCATTTCCTACTGTTGAGGCAGCAGCAACTAAAGTGAATGTTCATATGTGTGGTGAGGCATTTGTCCCTGGAAAAATAACATCTCTCCTTCTATTAACGTTTTAATTAATCCCTTTTAGTTATGAAATGTAACTTTACATTACATAAAAAAAAATTACATGCAGTCTCTTAATCTGCTAATCCTTTCTCCAGACAAGCTGGTTCTTTTTAAATCAACTGCCATTTTATCAACCCAATGGAGCAGAGATCCGGACTCAACTCTATTCAACAATACATTCTTTTCATGAGAGACTGGCCTAGCTAATATGACACCACAAAGGGCTTGAGGAATTCCAAATACCCAGCTCTTTGGATTAAAAGCATAATAATCCCATGCAGTTTTTTGTTCAGAATTGATAGAATGGTTGTATAGTGAGTCACACTTGTTTGAACTTATCAAAGTAACAATATATCAAGCATTTCGTAGGATGATATTTTATTTTCTCAGGTTGATTCAACTTTCAAGTTTTTTTTTTTTTTTTTTTTTTAACTGTGTATTTATAACTGCCAAATGCCCCTGCAGTTAAACAATTAACGCATATAATTAAGCACAGACAATCTGATAGCTTTTGTTTTATGACTAGATTTCTATACAGTTTTTATATCGACATAAGCATTGTTTTTACGAAAACAGTAACAGTGGCACGGCACGCAGCGTGTACTAGTGGAAAAGTGATTTATACCACTGTGACTCCTTCCCCTGCCCATAGGCATGCCTTTACTCCATTTCCAGGCCATATAGTGTAGCCAAAGCAGGACAGCTTTTGTGTGTCAACAAGTCCTTTGGGAGACGGAAAACAAGGCTGTTGGAGTTAGCGGCCCCGTAGCCTTAATAAAATAATGCGTGGGCTGAAGGTGCTGGGCAGGAGGAGCCTTGCGGGGCTGCTGCTGCCTGCCCCCAATGGGGCCTGATTCTGCCAGCACTCCCTCCTGCTTCACGTGGGGTTAAGCGAGAGGTGACGAAGGCCCAACGTTTTCTTAGAGTTTTATAAGCTTATTAAAAAAGCTATCAGTTGCAGTTACAAAACAGCCTCTTAAAAGCGAGCGGAGACATTCATTACCATATTGCAGCTCTCATCGGAGGAATTGGTGGTTTTATTACTAAGCAGTTACTGCGTTTTCTGCCAGCATCGATAGGACTCTGAGCAAATTTCGTGCCTGGGAGCTAGGAGTTAATGGGCTGGAGCGCTGTGTAAGGACCTGCACTTCAGCTCGCCTGGGAATAGCACATCACAACTGGAAATATTTGGTAGGCTCCAAGTGTGCAGCCATGCCAGGGGGCTCCTGGGCTGTAGGCATCTCTGCAGGCTTCTGGGGGAGCCCTGTGCTTGAAGGAGAGGAGAAAGGAGAGGGTCTTCCCTTGACCCTGAGCAGCACAGAACACGCTGAGGTAGCTTTTCACTCCTGCTAACAGCCAGGTACCTGAATGGGGATCTCTGCTTCAACATTGTCCCAAAGTAGAGCGTCTTATTCTTGTCATGGGAAGTTGCAATTCCCTATAATGAATAAAAATATAGAGAACTCGTCTGGCCAGTGGGACTGAACTGGCAAAGAGCCGACTCGAGCAGGGTACAACCACCCCGATTGCCTCTGGGGATGCTCCTTCGCTCGCTGGCCTGCCCGAATCTAACTCAGGGCTGCAGAACCCTCCTGCGCTGCTGCCATCCCATCCACGCATGGCTTGAGGAGCAGAAATTGCTTGTGGCCGGACTGGTGAGTCCTCAGTCCTGTCCCCGCAGAGAACACAGAACTTCCTTTATTTTATTTATGTTTTTGTTTTCATTGTCATAACTCTTCCCCTGAGTTCCCACCCCTCCTACTCCATATGGCATCTCACAAGGGAACAATAGGGAGCTCTTCAGGGGTTGGTGCTATAACTCTTCAGAAGCAAACTATTCTCGAAGGAGCTGGTTGAATTTTTCATCCCAATTATTTCAATATTTCTACCGAATTTCAAAACTAAACACATTCACAGAAAATTGGCAGCGTTTGAGTGAATATTTTTCATTTTTACTTTCGACCAACTGCGGAGCTAATCAGAACATTTTGAAATTTGACTCCCTTGCCAATGCCTGCTCTAAAGCAGGGAAATTTGGCAGTGTGGCGGCAGAAATGTTTGCTAATTTCCCTGTTTCTTCTCTTTTCATTCCGGGGCCCGACCCCAAAGCCAGTAAGCCACCTCCCCAGGCTAGCAGAATAAAAGTGTTAATGAGGAAGCAAATACAGTTCAAAACTTCAATTCTTACAGACATGGAAAGAAAGCAAGAACAGCCACAATTTTGGGGCCAGATTAGTCCGCCTTTCTTTTGCCAAGTTAATATTGTTTGCATGCCTCCTCGAAGCAGGGCTAGGTTCTTCCATACTCCACCAGTGCCCCTTTAAACAAACACCTCGTAACACTGCCGCTATAAATAGCACCGAGGTGGAAATGGCTGGATGTGTTTCTATGCCCTCCTTTGTGTTCACATTTTTCAAACATATGAACCTTCTCCCCTTTTTCCCCCCAACTCCTCCACAATGTGTGGTTATATATAGAATATTTATAATAGTCCTATTTCTAAGCAATTTTCACCACTGCCACGCAGCAGGAAGAAATTGAGAAATTGCTGGGTATTTATTTATTTCTCCGTGGAAATATGCACTTAATCCTGCACAGTGTGGCAAGACATGCTATATATACATGGTATGTATTGAAACACATCCATTATATATAGAGATAGAGAGATGCGTGTTTGTGTGTGTGTTTTAAATGCAGACCATATTGATTGCAATGTGGAACTGATAAAGATGGGAGATATTCTTATCTCTGCAGGAAATAAAGTGTTTTGGGTAATATTTATGGGCAAGATGGTGACCAGCTTATGCACCCCATCTCTCTCAGAGCTGCTTCTTTGAGTTGGTGAGGTACGTGGGGCTAACTGCTCGCTGGTGGGAAGGAAGATTCCCCCCTTCCCAAAAACACTGCAGATGACTCAAAACCAAAGTATATAGGGGAATTATTGGTATACACTTGCCCTGATCTTCTGCCTTTCCTCACACATCTGCTGTTGGCAACTATTAATGGGATATTAGGCTTAATGGCTAATTGCATTGTAGCCCCATTAATGCTTCCAGTGCATCCCAGGAGAGGGGAAGAGGTTTAAGAGGATCACAGCTCACACCAGCCTGACCCAACAGCCCAGCTTTAATGGGGCATCTGCACCTTTTGAACCACTGTAGGGCATTGGGCAGCCCTGGATTATGCTGTGTGGCATACCTGGGTTTGATATGGTGTTCTTGGAGGATGTCACTCATGTGAAAAGGAAATAGAAGTTGTATCATTGTACAGTGCAAAGGGGTGCTTACTTAAGTTTTGCTTCTCATTCAGAAAAAAAAAAAAAAAAAGAATTAAAAAAAAAGAAAAGAGAATTCAGATGTTTCCATTTTGGAAATCAAGCCCAGTGAGATAGAGGAAGGGGAGGGGAAAGGGGAAGAGCAAAGTCTTAGCTGGTACTTAAAGCAGTCCTGCGTACTGAGCTTATCCCAGGCCCCCTGTGCTGCAGTGTTTCAGCCAAATGCTGTGCTTGCTTGGGGGCTGCCCTTAAAATCAGCTGTGCTGTGCTCAGCCCAAGGCCCTACTCCACCAGCTTCCGGCCTCTAGCAGGAGCCAGTAACTGATGGTCAGAATTAAAGACCAAGGCCAGCAATGCCTTCGTGTATTTCAAGGCCATGCTGTTAACTTCTGGCAATCTGTAGCTTTTGGTTTTGTGCTTAGTAGCTCAGGTGAACTTCTATTTATTTGCCTAAATACATATAAGATCCCTTTTTGTCAACAGACTGGAGTGTCCTGGGGCAATGAGTTCCACAAATCATGTGCTGTGTGAGAAGCAGATGGGGCTTTTGGAAGTTTTTCTAATTCAAAGGGGAAATTCTTTAGGGCTAGGACTTCCCTGCTACACAGAAGACATGAAATATGTGATAGAATAGTAGCAGTTTTGAGCTATTTGTCTTGATTGCCTTTGACAAGTCCTGTCTATCAGCTTAGGGGAATGAAAAAGAGCAAGCATCTATCTCAGACCTTTTTTTCATCGGTATCAGGCAACATCTTAGGGAAAGCACTATTATTTGAAAGGATTAGACCCCAAAGAATGTGCATGGGACATGAGAAGTATTGA
This sequence comes from Cygnus atratus, assembly GCF_013377495.2. Classification (NCBI taxonomy): domain Eukaryota; kingdom Metazoa; phylum Chordata; class Aves; order Anseriformes; family Anatidae; genus Cygnus; species Cygnus atratus. The sequence continues at coordinate 4,285,554 of NC_066383.1, forward strand.
AGCACAGTGGGTGATACCAGCAGCATCTGTGATCTAAGCAGCCTTCAGAAAAGCAAGGAAGAATGTGTGGCTTTTGCAATGGGTTCCCTGGAATGTCAGATGAACATGTGGGTGCCACCGGGTGCTGCCGAGAATGCGAAGCTGTCTAGGTGGGCGCCAAGATATGCACTAAACAATATGAAACATGCCATGGGAAGTCACTGCGACAAAGGAGAGGGCTGGGGGCGGGGAGCAGGGTGCTGGAATTAAAACATAGATTAAGCTCCCAGTATGTTTTGCTCTCACTTCTGAAGTATCTGTCTCATGCTGTTCTCCTCTTAATCTGTCAGTTACAGTTAATAGCTGATCAGAGCAGTACTTTAATGAGTCAGCCAGATTGTTTGCATAAACAGTTGCTAGGCTGATGCAACCAGCAGCAGTTTGATGCTGAATGTGCCCTGCATGGCTTACACCTGCACTCACCCCTGATCCCCCACCCTCTGGCTTGTTCTCCACCAGAAGGGCACCTGAACATGGTTGAGTGGTAGCTTGGTTTAAAAAATGTATTAACAGAAGCGCAGCATCCTTTCCCCTACCCATTTCCTCCTCTCCCAGCCCTGAGACCAGATTTGGTGGTGAGCACACTCCAGGATGTGACTTCAGGTGTAATAATTCACAACTAGAGCTTTGCCTGAGTACTGCCTTTTGCAGCTGGGTGTGAATTATTAAGCTCTGTTTCTCACCTCGGGGTGCCTTTATCAAGATTATAATAATAAAAGCAGTACAAGAAGAGCTAAGTGTGGAGCGCAACTTGGGAGATTAAATTCAAATGCTTTTCAGTGCGCTCCGATATATTTACAACTTAAATATTTTGCTTTGAAGTGATTTCAGGCATTTCGTATTGAGGTAATAATTCTGTCTGGAAAACAAATGTTTGCAGTCTCATTCATTAATTACTATTGTGAGAGATTCAAGCAACCCAAGGCTTAGAGCTGTACAGGTTCTGATCCAGATCTGATTCCTTTGGCCTCATCTCAGCACTATTAATAATGACTTTCCATTTACTCAGTGCCTTTTTCTGTGACATTCTGAAAGCCCTTGATAAAAATTAATTAACCCATAATGCAAATCTGTCAAAGCTGGAAAAAGAGCCCCCGACTCTTAAAAGGCATTGCTTTGCATGAGTATCCGAGCAGAATGACTCCCAGGACGTAACTTCTGATGATGCTACCATGCTTGAAAATGTACCTTTAAAAACTCTTTTTACGTAATGCTGTGTGGGCAAAGTGAGCATTCAATATTATTTTCTTCCACAGATGGGGAAAACAGTCACCAAGTGACTAAACAATTTGTTCATTGTCACACAGGAGAAGAACGCGGTGTTCTTAATTCAAGCCATGTACCTTTCTTGTTCGCTTCCTGCGTACTCACCATCATATGGAGAGCCTAAAGGTTTAGATTCCTGTATTTTGCCAAGGGTATAAGAGTAAAGATCTGGACCCCTTTTGAAAGCTCGTGGTCTCATGCATAGTTCTGTGCCATGGAGTCGTACTTTGGCCAAATTTAAATTCTCCAAATTCATTTTTATTTTCCTAAAATTGTGCTTATATTGCAAACTAGGTATTCCTTCCTGCTAGACTCAAGTTAACCTTCAATATTGTGGATTTTAAAAGGCTATAGTATTCCATCACTGAAACTTTTGTTCTGCAAAAGGAAAGATTACCCTTTTAAATCACAGAAAGATTTATAGGTGCTCCAGGGAAGCTGGAGCTACAGAAATGTCATCAAGTTATGGTGCAAATGAATAGAGAGGGTTTCTTGCAGCTGCTTTTTGGATGCTCAGACATTGCTGAAGCACACTTGAAGAGTAAAAACCTGGACAGGTCACTCCATGTGGTGGGCTGCCTAAGCACATCAGCACCAAGAAATTGGCACCATTTCCATAGGAAAGGGACAGGGATTTACTTGTACCGTGGTGTACGCTGTGATCGTTGCCATATGCAAGTTACTTTCAGAAAAAGATGCATAAAGGTTATAGTACAATCAACCTACAAAAATGTATTATTTGCATGTTGGCTTTTAAATTGAAAATCACTTACACACCAGTCAATGGTATTTTAACATTATTTGAATTCATGTTCCTTTTGTATTCTTGATCCTGTGTGTTCTTCAGCATGCAATGTTTGGATTTTGCGTGGCTGAAATATTTCTAAAAGTTCTCTCCGTTATGCTGCTTCTGTTCCCAGTTTCTCATCCCACAGGCCTATTTTTTAGAGGTGCAATGGATTTAAAATGGCATGTAAAGTACCGAAGATGTTTCATCTTCTACAGTCAACAGGTGCTAGGTGAGTTTGGATGTGGTGATGTATTAAGGAAGAAAAAAAAAAAAAAAAAAGAAAATTTCTTAAATGAAAAAGGAAAGTCCTATTGTCTTTCTCTTTTGGCCACTATATTTTTGCTGAAAAAAAATGGAAATGAACCCGTTCGATTAGAATTGCTCCACATTAGTCAATAACATTATCTTTCCAATTGGAGAACACATTTTATTTTTTGGAGAAAAGCATTTGTTGGGTGATAGGTGGCATCTGCTTCCCTGGCCACCTTCACGGAGGCCAGCTGGGGCTCGTGGGGGCAGGTGTGCTGCTTCCCGGTGGAGCAAGCCAGGGCAGCCTGGCTCCTGCCGAGGTGAAGCAAATGGCCATGTTGAGAGCTCGTCCTGCCTGCGCCAAGGTAAGCCATCTGGGCTTCTTCCAGAGTGATTTCCATGGTGTGTTTATAACATGTGTTTAAGTGAATTTCCTGAAAGTTGATTTTTATAAGCAGACTTTTGCATTTCTGTGATTTCAGGGGTTCAATTGAGGTTCCTTGGTCTTAATTTTCAGAGGACTGGCCTGCTTATTTCCAAACAGCTTAGAGGGAGATGGAGGTGCTTGGGAACTTTATGATTCAAATCAGTTATTAACTATTTATTTTTTTGAAGTCTGAGTTTCTCCAGCACCTCTTTGGTTGATCAGGTTAATTTCGGTAGTCCTGAGAGAGATGCTTGGAAAAGGTTTTGTTTTGTGCCATGTGGATGGAAAGTGGAAGTCTTCCTCTTGCTGTTTCCAGGTTTTTCCCTTTTTCAGTCTAAGTGAAGCTGTTCCATGTTCTGGGTCCTTCCTTTTGTCCTCGTGTTATCAGCCCCCTGTTGTATGTTATTTTTCTTTTAACACTTGTTTGAAATAGAGGTAGTTTAGTGTTAGAGGAGTGTAGAAGCCTGATTTCCAGCACCATTTCTGTGTGGATTTGCTAATGTTGAGTTAAGAGTGAACTTGTTTTTCTCGGTGGAGACATTCACAGGGTTGCTTGCCTTTATCTGCTCTGTATTTTGTTGAAATTTGCACGAAAGGAATGATCCTTCAGGCCTTTACTGTGTCTTCTTGATTTGTTTGAAATTAGCTAGAAAGTTTGAAATTTGGGAAGTGGTAGAAGAATAGAGACTGCCAGAAACCAACACATCATTTTTGTTAAGAAATCAGGCTGAAAAAAAATACGCTGTTTTTACATTATTTGTGCTATGATTACTTTAGTGCTGGTATCTCTAAAGACTGTTTTGCTTCTATTTTTAATGTTTGTTAACAAGAGCAATGCAAAATGGTAAATAACCCAAATGCACACCATGTCTTGGGCACATCAGTTTTATTATTGTTATTATTGGTACCAATAACATGTTTATTGCAGTTGCATATGTAATAGCCTCTCCCACAGTATTTTTCTAGTTGTGGTTCCTTACAGAGCTGTTTTCATGCAGCCCCCAATTGAAATCGCAGCAAAACTCCAATTACGCAAATATCAGATGAAATTGAATTTTGTCTGTGTGATTTTTGGTGTAGGAGCTACTGGTCCATAGGCAGCAGAAAAGATCATTTCCCCCTGCCCCCACTTATATTCTTGATAAATACATAGGGGGAGGTAGTCCCTGCTGGAATACTTATAGTATGAATAAACAAAGCACAGAAGGGGAAACAGAGGCACTGGCAAATCAAGGTCACACGCACACTTTATGGATCTCATGATGCTCAAGCCAGCCCTGCAACCTCTAGACTGGGCTGCTCTCCCTATAGGTACCCTTAGGTGCTTCCTCCCTTTCATCCGCCCACAGTCACACTCACTTCTGCACTCTCCTTCACACACGTGCTTCTGCTAAAATATTCATTGGGAGTGTGAAAGCAGCTGCTCTTGTAAAGAAACAACCTTGCATGTTACTAAGAAAGTGCTCCCAGTCATTCAGGCTTCAAATTGATGTTGTGAGTAGCCACTGATATTCTCCGTGCCCAAAGGGAATTAGGTGTTTGGTCTCGTTCTGCACCACTATCATGCGGCAAAGGCAGCGTGCAGAGGGTTAAAGATTAATGGGGCTGGAGTTGACAGGCTGATGTGCTTTCCAGGTAATCAGGATAAGCTGAAGCTCATTATAAAAGGGATGAGCATGAGCCGTCTGTAAGATAGCAGTACCTCTGAGGAGGGTGGGGCTGCTTGCTTGGAGAGTGTGGGGAGCAGAGGCTCTGCAGAGCAGGCAGGAAGGAAGGTGGGAGGTTTTATTCCTCCTAGTCAATAGGTCTGAGGATGGCTGCTTGCTCATTTATTATTTCTGTGGCGAGGCTATGCTGGATAATCAATATGCTGCAGTGGAGGTTTTGATGGCGTTCATACATCCTGGGTGCGGTGTATAGGCTGATCTGAAAGTGCTGCTCTGAAGCTGCGGTGTTTTTGTTTGTTTGTTTTTGTTTTTTGCTAAGCTGCCAAGAAAGATCCCTATAAGTGGCATTTTTTTTTATTATTATTGTTGTTATTATTACTATTATTCCTGAGGCAGGCGGTGGGAAATGGCTGCCTGGCTGAAAGAGTCTCTATGAAGCTTTGCACTTTACATCCATCGTGATTATTTTCTGCATCCAGCCTATTCAAAGGGGCAAGATTCTAGAAACAGGCATCATATTTACGATGCTGGAAGGCTAAGCATTCCCCTCCTTGTGTATTGGAAGGCTATAGACCTCTGCTGTATATCTGAGCATATCTGCCCTGCAAAGCACTGGGCTCCTCAGCCCCCTCGATATGTCAAGTTTAAACCTTCGAAACACATTATTTTCATGCTCTGCAGGGACTTTTACAAGAGGATTAAGACACTTCTCTAGTGTATTATATGGAAAGAAACATTATTCCCTTTAAAATAAAAGTATTGGAGAAAAAAATGCTTACAAGTGCACTACAACCAAGTATCATGTTTCCTAGCACAGTGTAAGTGCTCTTGCAGGCAGACTCCTGTGCTTTATAGTGCTCTCGAATCTGTTCGAAGTCCTGCTGAATTCAGTCTGAATTGGATATTCTTTTCAAGATAGGGTCCAGCTGAAGATTTATCTTCCAGTTAGGCAGCCTACGCTGTAAAATGGGTGAACTCTGGTCTCCTTTCTACACTCATCTGGTGAAAAACTACGTGGGGAATAGAGGGAGCTGGGAAGTGTAACAGGGTTCATAGGCAGCTTCCTCGCTGTGATGGCTGCAGCGTTGGGATCACAACTGTGATGGTCCTTAAGTGTCTTTCTAAACTCTCTCCCCTATTTAGGGTCTTGAGCAGCCAAATTTTAATTGCCCAGAGCCCCACAGAAATGTTGTTGGATACCTGAACACCAAAAGTTGGAGTTTTTTAGGCCAAAAGAAAAAACTTTCCTTCTGACACTTTAACACTGGCCCGGTTCAGAGAGATGCTCTGAGATGTGTGGGACACCCAGCCTGCTGGAAACTTGCTGTTTCAGCAGTTTTTTTCAGTTGTTTTTCAGCCTGTGCCTCAGTTCCCCAGGCAAGGTGATGGGGAATGAGCTTTGTTGGCATTGTCCAAGAGGCTTGGAGACCATATGAATGCAAACTGGAATCTATTATATTTTCCTGTGGCCAAAATAGAATTGCAAATGACTTGAGATTTGTCTTTTAAAAATATTGTCTTACTAAATAGGAGCTATAAATGGTTTCTAGTTCCCACAAACCAGCTGCTCCTGTTGGTGCCTGGCCATAGGTCACAGGGTATAAGGATGCCCAAAGTAGCTGTGCTCCCAGAAACTTAGATCCCTTACCTAATGCTGGCTTTATTTTGTCTTTTCCATTACCTCCAGATGCTTGCATGAAGAAAATGTCGTTTGCTGTTTTAGGAACTTGAATATTAGGAATGTTACACTTCTAAAAAAGAAAAATCTCTTCAACGTTTCCTCCTAGTTTTTCCAACCTCTTGGCCACCTATCCTCTTTCTCCTTGCTTGACTTTGTCCTAGTTAATATTCCAACAGGTGTTTCCTTTTTCAGTGGAATTTTTTAGGCCGATGTCTCAAGAGGCCTTCTGCATAATAATGCTGTATTCATTATGTGGCAGTGTTACTGGGAGAGAACTTTATTTTCTTAACCCCACCATTTCCCCTTCATTCAGTGAGCGTGGGGGGCGGAGGAGTGAGCAAACTGTAATTTTCAGCATCTTCGGCTACTTTGTTTTCTGATGGGACCACTGCACGGCACCATTTCAGACGAGTCCTGCCAGGAGGGTGACAAGGATTAGAGAAGGGAGAAGGGAGGCAGTCTCTTTTACCTGGTTTGCAAAGCACCTCAGGTTTTGACTCCAGTTTTGCTTTCCTGTCAAGAGACTATTGAAAGCAGACAGTTAAAAAATAATGAAATTTAAGCTTGTTGGTAAGAGAGGCTCATCCCTTTGTGCTCCCTGGTGCCTTCTGATATTGCTAGAAATGTGCTGCAGTGACATTTGGTTTGGGGGTTAACAGGAGTTACTCGATAATTCCTACAGCAATTTGAAAGATGCGTTGATGTGAAATTCACCCCATTCTACCTCTGGATCCTGCTGAGCTATCATTGCCAGAGAGTAGCAATATCATACCTGAACATAAAACTAAGGTACAAATATTTTGTTTCAAGGTTTAACCAAGTTTGAGGCCTTTTTAAAGGAAGTATGGAGGATATGAGAACTGTGTGTCAAAGCTTTCCCTTGCTCGCATTTTGTAGTGTGAGAGGCACTGGTCTGTGTGTTTGGGGTACTCTGTGCAGCACTGTGGTACACAATGGATGTATATTAGCAAGCGTGTGTAGTAATTGTGAGTTTGGTTCATTTCCAGTAATAATGATTTTAATAATGAGGAGGAAAAAAGAATAGGAGCAATGCAATCTTGTAAGATCCTTACTCTATTTGAGGATAAGCAAGATATGATTTGTCCAAAACTGACCAGAAGTGTAGTCCCACCAAACATAACCAGTGGAATTCATTGGCATTATTAAAAAGGGCTTAGTTTCGAGAAAAGCTGGCATCTGAGGAGTATCCAGAGATGCAAGAGTAAATGCACATGAAAGCGCAAATTTGGAGACTGCACTGTCCCTAAACTTGCCCTAGGATGTTACACATTGTTTATTTCATGACTGCAAGTTTTCCTTGATGTCTTTGTGTGGCCCTGAGACCAGCAGGGTTAGGCAGTGTGAGTGATGGAGGCCCATTTCTCCTGCTCTTTTCCCCCTATCCACTAAATTCTGGGTGACTGATCACTGATGGAGATGGTCTGTTTCTGTCCAGCTGGTGGAACTGTCTTATATGATAATGTGGAGAAGTGTTAGAAGGGCAAGTAGGAAAGAGAAGAGTTACGCTGGTTTCCAAAAATAGTATAAGTCTCAAAAAAAAAAAAAAAAAAAAAAAAAAGAAACAACAGCAACAAAAAACAACTGGTCCGTTTTGCTGACAGAGATTTCTCTGGCCAAAACTGAGACAACAAAATGTTCTTCCACTTGGCTGGGCTGACATGAGACCCCAAAGCAATTTTGCTTATAGGCTAACCTTTATTTTGATGGTGTCCACTAGGGCTTCAAAGACCCACTCTGGGTTTTGCATGAATGGGTAAAATTACCTACTGAGAGGAAATCACCTTGTTGGCATTTTTCCAAAGAGGGAGAAAAAGGATTTACTACCTTGCCCATTGCTGCTGTCAGGCTTTTAAAATTTCCAGATGAGTCCTTCTTGCAGAGTTTATTCAAAACACACTTTCAGTACATCTGGGAATATTATTAGTAACTGATGAGCCAGTCTGTAGAGTTTCAAGTGCAGAATAAACAGGAGGAATAAGGGATTCTGAGCCCTGTACATTTTGGGTTTATACATATATAATAAATATTTGTCTGTAGAATAGTTGCAATCCTGTACCTATCCAAAGTATTAAAAAAAAGAAATGACTGGTCAATTAAAATAGGTTAGCTTTAAAACACCTCGACTGTCCCTTCTACTACCTGTGTTGGGACCGCTAAGGCACATCATTTGCCTTTTTTCTTTCTAGCCTCAACTATCTCACTGTAAGACAGTGAAGAATGCATTTATTTTTCTATCATGTCATTGGATAGTAAGCTCTTTGGAGCAGAGACTAATCAAATTCAGCTGTGTGCATGTCCACTAGAACACAACACTATTCTTGTAACCATGACTATGGTGTGAAGAGTATGATGCTCCACTATTACCTGCTATTCTGCATGCTGCCAGTAGATGTATTGCACAAAGGCAAGCTGTATTTCTCCTGCTTTCATAGCGCTGATTCCACCTCTTTTGTGAAACAAGAGGATTCTCCATTAGCTGGGTACTTACTTCAAGATGACTGTCTTGAGGGAAATGCACGATTCCCTATACAGTATGTGAGAAAATACCTGATAGGGCTTAGGAGATCTTGGAGGAAAAAAAAAAAAAAAAAAAAGGAGCTTTGCTGTTGTTTGCAAAGATCTTTTTGCTGGTAAAGTGGCCGATAAAGAAATTCTGAGTGTTGATCAGTTGAGCTATGGATAAGGGCCAATGTGGAAAAGAAACTTAGATAGCCCTCTCAATCTGAGACCCTAAGTCAAGACAATATGGGCCAATATTCTCTTGTATACCATAGATGTACAATATTCTCTAATTATATATCACTTGTGGCAGAAAGGATAAGGAAAGAGGGCTGTGAGTACTGAAGTAACATAGACTATGAATAGATTAGATTCTTCTGTTATAACTCCATTAAAAAATGAGTGCACAGTAATGTTGTGCTATTCTTAGTACTGATAACTTTTAAAAAGGTTAAGACCAGTAAATTTGCTCGCTATTGCAGAGCTCCTAATTCTAGCATGGAATGGGCTAGGTGACCTCAATATGATGCTTACAAATTATTGGAAATAAGATGACTGCAGTTCTTGGAACCTTTAATATTGATTGCTTAAGTAAATCATCTGCTAAATGGCAATCTAATTTGAAAGGTATACAAAGGGATTAATAAGTGAACTGGTCAGATTCAGATGTTAAAAAACAAAAACAGAAAAGTAAAAAAACAACCTGCTTAGCGTGCTTGATTTGGTGCTTATAAGCAAATGTGGAAGTGGAAGATTACCATATTTACTTGAGGCTCTTTTTCTCATGTACTGTGTTAGCCAGACATTAAAGACAGGGTGTTCTGAGAGACTGTAGCAATTAATGCAGCCATAATTTTTGCAATACAGCCAAAAATATTTTCACAGCAAAACCTCCTCTTCCAGGTTAATAACACATGAAGTTATTAAATTCAAAGGAATCATTAAATTAGATTAGACATATTCTGCTTGTTTACCTGGACAATGAAGGTTTTTTCATTTACATTCTTACCAAGCTCATCTTGGATTTCTTGCCAGCTGCTATTTTGTTTTGCTGTTTGGATCTCTGTTTTTTTAGGAAGATGTTTTGCACTTGCTTATCCATGTAAATATGCATCCGAAAATCTTTATACACAAGAACAGTCCTTTTGAAGTCAGCAGACTTATTATGAAGGATACCTTAGGAGGATCCAAACCATAGGCTGTAAGATTCTCCAAATGCTGGCTGCAACTTATCCTTTGATATGTACAAGTACTTCTATATGTATATGCTTGCACAGCTGACATGTACGGTGACATTAAAGAAATTACTCAATATTTTAACCATTAGAATATTTATACTTTTGACAAAGTATATTGTCTTGGTATTGCAAAATCTTCATTTGGAGAGTAATGTTTCTGTTTCTTTAAAGTGGACTTTGTGTTATGTAGCAATTACAAATGTTTTTCAACATTTTGAATTATGAATATAATTGCTTACTGGTTCCATTCTTTATGTTTACATTGCATAATTACTAGACACTCTTGATGCTTTATAATAATTGACTTGATATTGATAAATAGATTAGCTAATACAGTAAATGATTATTCCCCAGTAAATGAATCAGTATGCTTTTGACTTCAAGTGCCATTAACAACAAATGCATGGATTCAGGACAGCTTATGCATTTTACATTAAACAGCCCCTGAATAAACACCCAGAAAGCAGGGACCAGCGCCCAGGGCTGCTTCTCCTTCCTTGTTGTGTGCGCTAACACTTGTCTGCTCCTCCTGAATTTGCCCTTACGCTCTCTTGTCACTCAGCTCTAAAATTGCTGCTGTGCCTACAGCTCGGGCGGACTTGCTGGAAGGCTCTGGATTTCTTTAAACTTAATGCTGAGGACAGACCTGAATGAACTTCTGGGTAAATGCTCTACCAAGTGCATCACTGTGTAAAATAAAGGCGTCACTACCTACCTCTTGGGCAGCTGTTTTTTTCCCCAAAGAGGGTAGCTCTATCTACATTTTGTTTTATTTTTGTGAGCAGCCTAGAAAATTATAGTAGGATTGGTACCGTCTGAGCACATCTGGGGAAGTGAATGTCAATACATCTAGTTTCTGGATCCTACAGCAGACCTTGAGCATATTGGATGTACTTCAGTCAATTCTGCATATTGACTTGCTGCAGAACTGAGATGTGGGAGATTTCAGGTAGAAAAAGGGAATCGAAGCTCCTCCTCAGCAATAGCTGGCTGCAAGTCAAGGCAACCTTGGGTCCCTGCTAGAAGCTTTGGTACCCAAAGACCCCCTAAGTCTTTTCTGGGTCTGACCCAATCTGCTGAAGGAGTTGACAGTCAAAATGATTTATGGGAGTAAATTCTAGACCATATGTTGGGTGAAATCTTGGCTGCATAGAAGTGAATTGTGGGGGAGGTAGGGACGCTGGCCTGGATTTCATGTCATCAGGTTTACAGCCGCTGCATGCACGTGGGAAGGGCAGTGGGATACTGAACAAATAACTTCTCTCGCTGGTGAGGAGAACAGAGCAAGCTCTAAGCCTTAATTCCACTGTTCATTAAGTCGATGGCAAATTCACTGTTTTGAGGGAACTGGGTACTGTAGGATTGAACCTAGTCATGACAATATGATTTTCTGTGTCTGTCATGATCTGAATTTATTGTAGTCATGTAAAGTCCTGTCACTTTTCTTTCTTTCCTCTTTTGCAGTGACTTTATTAACCATAACGCTGTCTAGGTGATGTATGGGACCTCCAATATTAACATACATTTTTTAATAGATAAACATACTATGCTAGCCTCAGCACCAGCATTTTAAAAAAATAAAAATAATTTAAAAAAGCTAAAATTAATGCAACAGAATTGGAACCAGCCCTTAAATGGATACAAAATGTAGCCTGAAGTTACAGGTCTACAGCATCACATCCAGTTTGTTGGGTGCCTGCATTTGCTTTACATTAGTGTCCCAGATCCGGGAAATGTTTTAGCATATGCTTAACTTTAAGGTAAATGATTCTCCATGGCTACTCTTCCTGGCCTGTGACTCTGTCAGGGTGAATTTGTAGCGGAGCTCAGAATTCCCTAGACTTCTGGTGCTCTGAAGCACATTTCAACTCTTCCAGCTGCCAAAATTAGTAATAGGTGCACATGTAATATTTTGAAGATCATGACTGGTACTGTGGGGAGAGATCTCTATGCACAGCTTCAGAGGATGGGAAAACTTCTGGCGGTTCTTTTAAAAGGGTGTGTTATTTCATGGACTACATGCATAGCTATGGGACCAGACCTTGAGGTCCCTGACTGGCAGCCATAGAGCTGGACATTATTCCCTTTGCAGAAATGTGGTGTGTTTAGGTCTAGTAAGCTTCTAAAGGCATTATGGGACTTACATGTCAAGAAGAAACTTCTCTAAATACTAACATTTGAGAATTTAAAAAAAATATTCTGCAAGGTAGTGCAATTCTATATATTAAACTAAGCTGCTGATGACTGCTTTGTCTAAAGCAAAGTGTATTTTTTTTAAATACCAGTATTACCATTTTTTTATTTTTATTTCATTTTCTTCATGCTTTAGATCCTGCTATTTCTTTCAATGTCGATAAGTCAGGAGTATGAAGGTGTTGGCATGACATCACAATGTGATCTCACAATCCAGCCCTTGTACTATGTCAGTGACTTTTCTCTGCTTACTTGAAAATGCAGCATGAGGTTATTTGGGTGTGGAAGAGGAATGCAAATGTGCAGGCTAGTGAAGCAGACAGATGATGCAACTGAAGCTGGCAGCTGACAAAGTGCGACTGAAGGACCACAAGAGACTGTGATCTGCTCTGCACACAACAGTGGCTATCAAGGACCTCAGTAAGAACATTGAGCGTGTATGTTTCTGGCACCCTATCGATCTCACATCGGTTATTAGACTCAGGATGCTTGTGGGTATGCCAGACTACAAAAACCTTGGTATGGTAGGGTGAAGGAGGACTGTAGAATGTAGGATGACTCCAGAAACTTTTAGATATTGGCATAGGGAATTGGCCTGTGTGAACAGAACTAGGAGCTGCTCTGTTCTCCTCCAAAGGTAAAGATACTGCTTGTGCTCTTTTTACCCTAGCTTTGTCTGAGATCTTTTTTCAAGCACAGCATGAGAGAGTAAAGCAATCCAGGATGGGCAGATGGTATAGAGGAAATAGTTGCCTACAGCTGCTGAGAGCAGCAAATAACAAAGCAATAGCAGCCAAAACATGGGCACATCCAACTATGGGATGGGGAAAGCAGAGCCCTGGTGTTTGGGCAGAGGAGCGAGAGGTGGGAACAAAGTCAGTTTTCAGCATTTGCCCAATGACAGGCCTGTCTGTGAGCTGAAACATGCTCCTGTTGATTTTTATGATCCCTCTGCGCTGCATCTCTTAGAAAATCGGTAAAGAATTAGCAACCATGAACAGTTGTGTTCTAAATTTTGACAGAATAAGTTGACTTAGGCTGTATTTCAGTAACCAGCTAAACAAGATTGATTCCTCAGAAGTGTTTCTGTGACTCCAGGATTTAGTGAGAGCTCTCGACTGTCATCCAGAGCAGAACAATTCTGTTCTTCACTATCAACAGAGCTGTTGTCAAGAAAGATTTAGGAACAAATGAGCTCGAACCTTAATCTCTCCACAGAGGTATGGTAGAAAGCATATTTGTGCACATTTCTCCAGTGCCCACCTATTGTGGAGTCCTTGAACAAATTAACCTTTTGGAAAACAAAGCCTGCGGTTATGATATAATCAATGTTTTCTGGGTGCAGAGACACATGAAATCAAGACCCATATGGAATAGTTCCATGAAATTTAATGATAATAAAACCAGTAATGGAAGAATATATTGGAGAACCTAGAGTGCTTAATAGACAATAAGGTTCTTTCTTTTCTTGTTTTTTTTTTTTTCCCAGCTTGTAGAAATATATAGCAAGACCTTGATTGTATAAAATTACATAGAATGGGTCAAAACATCCTTAGAAAATTGATTGTTCCCAAAGAAGATTGGAACTTTTCTAAAATTTAAAGCAAATGAGAAGACCTGAAAGACTCCTGTTATATTACAGAAGCCGTTCAATAGGTTTTATTTATGTGCAAATTATTTTTTCATTTGTGTTTAAAGAGATGAAAAGCTGACCATGTGGGAAGGCTCACTTAATTAATGTACAGGTCAGATATGATACATTTTCATTACTGTGCTGCATTGAGCTCTGACTTGGTGGTAGTCTGGAATTCATAATACTTTGGTCTACTGAGCAGACGTAGTTAAACTTGCTCATTGGTAATTAAAAACAAACAAAAATTGCAACAACAAACAAAACAAAAAAGCCCACACCACATTTCATGTCTTTCTAATGAGCAATGCCTGTTTTACAAACTGATACTAAATGGTAGGGTTATTTTGGAGGTGTTAGGGGGCGAGGGTTATGCGATGAGCTGCAAGTTTGAGCCAAAGCCTTGTGAAATCTAGCTGAATCTTCCCACTGGTTTTCAGTTAACTTTGGATGGGATTCCTTTCATCTCTCCTGTGAAAACATCTTGTCTGTACTTTTTATCAGGGAAAGAAGTTATTTGTTTTTCCTGAAAAGGCTTGAGCAGTTCTCGGAAAGTGGTGGGCTTTTACAAGTATTTCTTGTTCCAGCAATCATGAAACAGCTCCATTCCAAAGGTGCAAAGGTCCTGTTTTCTCAGCCTGTACAGTTTTGAAGGTGTGCATTTACTGTCTTATTATATTGGCATACTTGTTTTTTGAGAGTCTAGAACATCCTCTGTGATGCCATTGTGAAAGTGTCTTACCTCAGGGCAACCAGAACACAGATGAGTTTGAATCTGTGAAAACTTAGGAACCAAAGTCATGTCTGTAGGTTATTTTTCTCTTTTTACAGTTGTGGAGCTAAGAGTCAGGAATTGATGGAAGTTAAATGCCTATGGCAGTTAGAAAATCTAACAGTATTATTTTACAGGTTCCCATTATACTATGTGGTTTTCTCTGCATCTCTGCACAGTTATTCCAAACAACAGTGTGGTCCCAAGCTATTTCCCTCTGTTGTACAAGAAGTAGAGGGCTCAGCTTGAAGATAAATGTGATGCTCCTAGATCAAAGAGCAGGGTTTTAAAAACAGAATTATCCCTTCTTTCTGAGTCCTTTAAAAATTGTATTTTGTAATCAGTAAGAGAGGTGGATTTATGATGTGAGAGACTAAACAATCTGTAGCTCTCCTTTATCACCAGCATCACACTCTCTCCTGCATTCCTCCTCTGCTCCTCTTGCTGTGATCATCCTGGCTGCTCTCAATCATAATGCACGTGCAGTGTTGTGGGGGGAACGTGACCCATTAGGCAGTAGACCTGGCAAACTGGGTACACAACTACTCTGGCTGCACTCCCACTGCAGCTCCACAGCCCATTAAAAGACAAAATAATTAACAAAATAATTTGGTGCTCTGATAGGACTGACTTCACATATGGTGAAACTCAGAATTTTGAAAACCGAGATATTTTTTTTTGTTTTCATAAAAAAAAATAGTTCATTTGAAAATCCCTCTCATGAAGATGACCAGTCTTTAAGATGATGAAATTCCTAGATCTAAAACATGCCTTCTTTGCTTTACAAGTTATGTGGTGGAAGACACTCTGGTTCAGTAAGAAACTAAGTAGAATATGTTTTTTCGACTGAGTCTCTGCATGTATGACTTCTGTGGTTCGTTCTATTAATTTCAAATTCTCCTAATTAATTGAAAGAAATTATAGCTTTTGGTGTTTTATGTAGCTGACAAAGGGTGTAGAAGGAGAGGGTTGTTTGGTACTAGTGAGGCTACCAAAAAAAAATATCTGCTCTCATAAACAGAAGCAACACTATTAGAGAATGGAATTTGAGGATCAACCCCATAACTGTTATTCTTTTACTCTGCTCTGCAATATCATAAACCACCTTTTGAAAGACTTCTTTCATGAAATCATTTTTTGGATGACATAGGAACAGTAAGGTATCAACACCTGCGTTTTTAGTTTCTAGGATATATTGGTGCCAGGTGGGAAAAGAGTGGGAGATTGAGTCCTTGCAACAACCTTTGCAACTGGATCTTTACAGCAAGCAAGAGAGACAGCGAAAAATAGTCAACATTATTTTGGCACAGTGGGGAAGAAGGGATGAAAGCTCTGCAAATGAATTCATTGTGACAACCTTTGTGAAGAATCTGCATGCTTGATCTTTTAAAAGATTTAATAATTCTTTTGATAGATTAAAGAATAAACTGGGGGGGTGGGGATGGGGGGAGGAGGGAGGGGAAGTTAACTTACTTTTCCTGATTCTGTCAAAATAGTAAATAAAAAGAGCAAATTCCTAAATTTAGCAAGCTTCCCCTACACCATCTCTGTTCCTGGGTGTTGGATGCATGTCACATTATAGTCAAAGCACTTGATAAACAGTTGGAAATATGACCCCTTAGAAGAAAGGTTGTGGACAATGATCTAATGTGCTTATGTCCAAAGGAAATTGATCTAAAAAGCAAAGTAACTGAATGCTTGGAAACCAGTATTTCCAGTGTGTAGCTGTTTATGAGCTCATACGCATCTCCAAAGACCTTCAATCACAGCTGATTTTGTTTTTTCACATCACCCATTTATTCTATTGCTTGCTAAGGCCTTTAGCTATCTGAGCAATGTGGGACTTTTCCATTTTGGTGCGATTACCTTCAAATGGCCTCAAACTGGTGAAGTCAAGCTCTGAAGTTCTTTGCACTGACATTGTTCAAGTACATTTGCAAATATTTTTGTTTCCTTTTAGCTTGAAAAGCTTTGCTTCTTGGACTATATTCTTATAGATATATCAGATTTATGATGCCACAATAGAAAAAGTAAATTTTTGTTACTTTTTTTTTTTGAGACAATGATTAAAAAAAGAAGGGGAAAGGGATTTTAATTGGTTAGATTTTTCTATCAAAAAACTTTTTTTTAATTAGTCCTTTTAAAATAAAATATGGGAAAAAAACTGGTTTGTAGGGAACCAAATCTCTCTCCTCTGTATAAGTTCTTATCACGAAAAATTAACAGAGGATGTTTGTTTTAGGTGGGCCTGGGCTACCTTTAGCTAACAAACAAACAAAAGACAGTTTTGACTGGTAACAGCTGTCATACGTGTAAGTCGAAAATGGTAGGAAGGAGGTAGGAAGAATGTATAATCATTTCCTCATCAAATGCTGAACAGCCTTTAGTATGGTAAGACCCCAGGGTCCTACAGAATGAGCCAGAAACTCATCTGGACCAGAGCTGAACAGGAAGGGCACTCAATGTAGGCATCTATTTCAAAAGACTCCACATAATGAAGATTAATTAGGCCTTCTTTACCTATCAAAAGTTAAATACACACATCCAAGGCCTCGGGCTTCCTCACACTACTAAAAAGACCTTCCATGGAAAGCCAAGAAGACTAAGAAGTGGTAGACAGAAGAAACAGGATCATTACCCTGTACAATTACTTTAAAAATATACTGTGATAGGCTTTGCATGTTCACATACAATGTATAAAACCCCATGACACATACCTCCAGCAGAACAGTAACATAGGAATAATTGCTGTTTGTGGTAATGCAGCTGTCTTCTCCAACCACTTATACGTTATCTTCTTTTCAATGGTGGAGGGTATCATATCCCCTTCATTTCATACATGTCATATTCAGATATACTTGATATTCTTCTCTTTCTAAGCAAAAGGACACATTCACAAACCTACCTCTTTGTTTTCCACCTTGAATCCATACAGTGTGCTAGATTTCATTTGGACTTAATTTTGCAACTGTAGCTTTTTTTTCTGATCTGTTTGCCTCTAAGACATTGTTTCGTCTACAGCTCAAAACCAGTCTACAGTTACTTGCCCATACAGGTTTAGGGCTAGGATTTGAACTGATCTCCTTTCAAATGGCACTCATGGGGGAGTAAGACCCCAATGCAGCGTGTACTCAGTTTGAGGATGTTGGGAGAGGATGGGAATGGCTTCGTCGTACTTCCTAGCTGAGGGATGTGTTGAGAAGTTGTCAGCTTTAGGGGCTACGTCCAATGCAATCTGAAGTATAGGGCACTGCAAAGGCAGAGTAGGGGGTTGACTTTGTAAATTACTGGTTAGGGACAGACTGTCCCCCAGTGCTACTTCAGAAACAACAGGCACTTGCTATCAGCACAAAGAAAACTTAGGCCACGAGTGGAAAAGGAGCTGGGCCCTGGCTCCTCACAGAGTGTCTCCAGCACCTTTGGGCATGCAAAATCCTTGTAGTGTCTTATTGTCAAGGCGGCTGACTGCTCTCATTAACTTCAAGTGGAATTGAGTGCCCAGCACAATGAAAACCAAGCCCTTCACTTCCTTAAAGTGATCTTTTAGCTTTCATATTTATTTGCAAAACAGGGTAACGTATCCTGAAAAAATGTTTTTCTCGTTGCACAGAGTTTTAGGTAGACACGTCTAAGAAACGCATGTTCTTCTAGCACAATAGCAACTTATGAATAAGATCATACTTGTATTTGCATTAACACGGCTGGCTTCTCCAACCAGTTTTACATAATCTCCTTTTCAATGGGTAAGGGTGTCATTTCCCCTTCATTTCATACAACTGTGCTTTGAAAATGTAGGGAGGAAGTATTTAAAGAAAGTCCGCATTTTATGAAAGGGAAAATTGCCGGCGTTCCTTTGTGTGTCTCAGTAGGATTTGGATAGATTACTCATACTTAAAAAGGAAGGGAGCTTTTGCTTTCTCTTCTCCTTTTTTAAAAACTTGCATTAACATGATGTATTGACATATCACAAAATCCAAGGAATTCTGGAGAGCAAATCAACCACGACTTTGTCCACAAGTTGCAACAAATTCTTAAAACGTCATCACCTTCTGAAATAAAATTGTCACATTTTGGATACGGGCAACTTTTATAAGGGCTCAAGTGTCACATATTAGATAGGGACAGGAGCATGCTCTCTCTCACTTCTTTCTTTCAGCTTAAAAATTGATTCTCTTTTTTTTTCTTTCTTTCTTTTGATGCTGTAAGCTTTGTACGAATGCAGCACATTTTAACAATTTTCATAAATCGAGCAACTGGAATAGATTTTAATACAGAATTGTATTACTGCAAGAATGCAAGGCATGCAGGCTCTAAGCACTAACATTTCTATTAGTTGAATGGAAGCCAATGCTTTAGTTGTAAGCATGTTAAAGGAAAATAATTCTCAGCTACGTTTCTTGGGTCTCTGACATACAAAATCCTTCCTGTAAATAGCCTGCAACTTTTTCAAAGTTGTCCCTGTCTCATTATGACTGGTCAGTCACAGTTTGAAGAGCATGTTTTATTCTTCGTGGTCAGATATGAAAGTCTATGAAACTATTGTTCTCCCTCTGACATTCTTTGATTAAAAAGTTACGTACAAGTAGAATGCCAAGCTTCATTGCTGCAAGGAATTATTAGCTTAGTGGTACCTTTCCGTAAAAGTTTTCTATAGTTTATAGAAAGTGTATTTATATTTGCTGATCATTTTTTGTTAGTTTGATACTTGCTAATCAACTGTTGGTGATAATTATCATCATTCTTATGAAGGATGCTTCATCCTGTGAGGTCATAAAGACATTTCACACAATGCACTGAGTGCATGTGTTTATATTTACAAAAGATGTTTATTCTAACAATACTTTGTTGGTATACCTCAATACTAGTCTTTTTTTCTTGTTTCTTCTCATGTATTGCTTTTTTTTTCATTCATCAAATGCAGCTCCTTTAAATCATTAACAAAGTTTTAAAGATAGAGCTGATTTTGCTGCTTTAAAACTGAGAAAGAAAAATGCAAGGAAATTTTGAAGGTGCTTTTGTGAAAAACTGTTGATAAACATTAACCATTCTTGCTCACCATCTTTTTTCCTTAAAAAGATTTTTTAAAGAAATCAATTGAAATTTTCATCTAAATCCATTTACTATATCATATTTGAAAAGCACTTAGCTCAATAGGGCTTTGTGCCTTCTCTGAGATTCCTAGGTATCATTATATCATTTTTCCTAACTTAAGCTTAGATAAAAGATGGCACTTTTTGCTGTTCCCTCAAAAAAAGGAAATAAGGCTTCTGACACTGAAAATGTTGGCCATCAAGTCATTTGAAGGCATTTCAGTACATGTCTTGGCACCAATTTTTTTTTTTGTCTTGACATTCCACAGGTTTTTCCATGTCCTAATGAATTTAAGAGGATGCTAGCCATAGTCCATATCTCTTAAAATTAGACAGATTTTGACTTGTAATTCAAGCAACCATGTTTGCTCACAATAATACTTGAACGTGAATTCCTGAATTTGTAGTTTGGGTCTCAAGCATTAGACGTTCAACTTCAGAAAGCAAAGGACTTCAGAGACTGATTTTTCCATTTCCATGTACCATTCTTGCTGCTTTGGAGACCAGAGTCCTGTTCTAAATATAGTAACATGTATCTGTTGTCACAGGGCAAAAAGATAGCTTGGGCACTGCAGATTGCTTTCCTGCTGGAGGGGAATACCGGTACATTCTCAGTTTAATTGCCCTATTTAGACTGGTGTACCAGTATTGGAGCAATAGTCGTCAAATAATATGCAGGATAATCCCTTCTTAGAGGAACCTCAGCCTAACCTCAGTGACTGGTACCCAGAGACTGATTCTGGCTCAAGAACTGACCTCAATCAGAGCAGGGCAAACGCAGAAAGCAAATTATCTCACTGCTTCCACAGTTTTCTCCCGAAGGACTCCAGAATCTTGCATAAACAAAACTAATTATAACACACACACACAAAAATTGTAAAACTGAACCTTTGCTTGCAGGCTAACAAAAAAGAACCTGAAAGAGTGTATGTCACAGTGCCATCTACTGACGCCAGCCATAACAATACAGGAAGGATACCCAATTACAGTAATAAAATAAATAAATGAAGCTGGGAGTCTTGGAAGGATTATAGTCTTATGTTTAAAGGAAGGAGATGACTGCTAATTAATCTGACAAAAGAGAAAGCCTCACCTACTGACAGGTTAGTCATCCCACAAATGTTAGATTTCTCTTCAGTGCATTCTGTTGGTCCTTGTAATTCTTGGAAAGAGAATGTTGCACTGGAGGAACAGCTGACCATAACTCTTAGTGCCAGTTCCCATATTTCTATTTTGTGTCTCGCTGAACACTTTATACTGTAGCAGAATTACAGCCTACTATGGCTAGCAATTTGAAAACATAAAGGAATGCAATTGCTGAATAAAATCTGTGCAGTCTGCTGCATGATAACTTTATCTGACATTAAAAGAAGGCAGTAACTTGGAGGCAGGTAGAAGTAACATGTAATCCAGTTGACATAAATGAAAATATGATGCTGGCAGAAAATTGGGCTGCATAAGAATATAAAGGCTGTTGAATAATAGGGAAAGGAAAATGACATGCTTAGCAGTAGTAAGATAAAGATGAAAGAAGTTCAGAAAACATTTGTAAGGGAGAAGCCAAGTACAAGTCAATACAGACTGAAATTCTTTGGTCATAGAAGCAGAATTGAATGCTGAAGCCTGCAGTCCTAGCTGTGTTAAGGGTTGCCAAGTGGTGAAGTGTCAAAACAATTAGAGTTTATTCTCTGGTTGCTAATGCGCAAGCTAAAGTGGTGGCTGAGATGATCAGCAAAAACATTGCTAAGCAAGAAGATGTATCATCTTTGTATCACTTTCAGTAATTCCAAGGTAAGAATGAAATGAAGAATGAGACGAGAGTGATTGGGAATTGAGAGGCAGACAAAAGTCAGGAGGTGAGGAGACTGAGGAATGTTTATTGTTAAATATATATGTGTGTGTGTGTGTGTGTGTATATTCTTAAGTCTTACGTCAAGTATAAGAATTCAGAAGGAAGGGAAAAGTGAACACCTGAACTGTGCTTGCTAAAATTCATTCTGATATGTTGTGGCAGATGGAGCTGACATCCTGAGAGAGGCTAAGGGGTGAAAGTAATAATGAACAATCTTCAAGAAGTAAAAGTAGAAGAAATATTAGAGCTGTTACAAGAGAGCAGGCAGGAGATGGTTAGATTTATGAGTTCTTCTGGACAGCAGCCATGGTTTGTCTTTATTTCCTAGTAACTGGTTCTTGGTTTGAGCTTTGTCAGGTCATCAGATTAATGCCATCAGCTAGGGTAGGTTTTTAGTCCTTTCTTTGGATCATCTAACATGCAAAGTGCAAACATGGTATATTTTGGGGGGAAGCTGTCTTGATAAGAAAAAGCAGTGGAAATAAGTAAGAATAGAGTAGAGGATTTTATTATGGCACCATCTGTCTCCTTGCTGTTAATATTTTTCCCAACTTTTTAGCAATGCTTTTGAAAGGGGTTTAGGTTCGGGTGTTGTAGTTCAGAACTTTGCTGCTGCTGTCGAAGGATGGCTTCAGAAGGGAGACTGAAGCCGTGACAGTAGCTGACCACCCTTGGCAGCAGAAAGCAGATGTTTGACTGAAGTCAACTGGATGACATTGATCTTTAAAGTAACATGCACCACTGCGTCTTTCCTTGTATCAGGGCCAATAAGTAGTAGTTGAATTTATTACTCTTCCTGGGTCTTGGTTTAAGCCTCATGAAAAGCATTTCTCCTGATGCTTCTATTTTCTGCTTTCTTCTTCCGTGCAGTACTTCATCAAAGTTAATGATGGTACACACCTGTCTTGTCTGATCTGCATTTCTCTTGGCACCTAGTGCCATGCAGCAGTCAGCTGGGACAAACACACTTACCGAATGGTAGTGAGCCCTGGCAAGAGCTTTGCTATCACATTGCAGGGTATTTTTCAGCTGATCCAGAGATTCGAAATGGCAGTTTCAGTTTTCCTTTTTAATTTAGTTGAAAAAAGTAAAGGGAGCTTCTGATTTTTACTGGTGGGTCCTGTTGAGGACTGAAGCAGTTTAAACTCATCCGACCTTAATCACGCAGGTCACCCTTCTAGAAGTTTTGTTTACCTCCTGTTGAGCTGCTGAAGAGAGAAGGGGGGGGGAAAAAAAGCAGCTTTCAGTTGCTAAAACCCCTTGTGGTATTGAATCCTAACCAAGTATATCCAGCCCTGCCAGCCAGAAATGCCAAAAGGAAGAAAGCTGCTGAATCAAAAGAAATGATAGGGGAGTAGGAGAGTAGCACTAGGTGAGTTTATTTCACAGACTTAGTGTTGTTTCGTGTTTGTAGATCATCTGGGAGTAGACTTTGCTTCTTTTTTTTATTATTATTACTGTTTTCTGTTCCTAAATTATTTAACAAATGGTTTATGAGGGCAGCTTCCAGCATATAGATTAGTTATCACCAGCTTTTTGCTGTTCTGAGTTGAATTTGTGAGGTGCCAAAAGCTTTTGAACGCCCCGAGCTATGGTCTGAGTAAATGGGAGTTGGTGGTGTGCTGCACCTCTCAGGTTCGAATCCTATTTGCATGGAGTGGAGTGGCCACTTAAATCATGTGGGTTTGTTTCTGCTACCTAACAGAGCTGCTTTCAAGGGCCTTTTCAGATCAGTCATGTGAATACTCCTGCCCTCAAGTACTTAGGCAAATAGAGTAGCCCTGTCACTTTCTCCCTGTCTGCAAACCCAGTTGTATGGCTCCGTGGGCAGGTAGTATGTGGAATGGCAGGGGGAGGTGGTGGACAGGGAGGTGCAGCTAGTGGCCAGGATCCAGCAGCCCGAGGGCGCAGCCTCCTTTGGTCCCTCTCCACTGTCTGAACTGCAGCAGGTCCTGCCTGGGGGGCTGCAGTGCATATCCTCTCTATCTCCCTGGTTTAGGCCAGCAGTCCGTCACTGGTGGGGAACAATCTGGGAAGTGGGCACTGCCTTAGATTCTTGTGTCTGGCTTCCCTGCCCAGGTGGGGTGGTCCTGGATAGGCAGGGTGGCCAAATGTCTCCACTTTTGCAGCCATCCTCTGAATGAGGTGGAGCATCTTCCCCCCCATAGCAGAGGTTTAGCCTACAGTTGTTTCTCTCCAATTCTCAAGCAGATGCTATGCTTGACTCAAGTGTAATCATCTCATTATGGGGGGTGGTTGTGGTGGGAAGCAGCAAGCAGGTGCCCATTTCACTATAAAATTCATTGTGCTTTTGGGATTCTGGACAAAAACTAATACAGCCACATCTTTGATTTTCAGACAATGAGAAGCTCCTGTGGCATGTTCTCAGTGTAGTTATTTTTTTGGAAACCAGCAATCTGTCTGCTGAGTGGTGGGGTGGTGTTATTGAAAAACCTAGGAGTTACACCATGCTGGCCTTGAGCAGCAGCATGTCTTTGCTGAGCGTGGTTTGCTGCAGCATGCTGCCTAGTCATCAGCTAATTAATGCAATGCCGATGTAGTTGGAAATACAGCCAAGCCATGGCTGTCTGCTTTTCCGAAACACTGTGTATACTTTCTCAACTACACTCAATGGAGTATGTTTGCTGAAGCAGCTATTGAATGCATTTAAGCAATAAAACTTCTACAGCTACTTCAGAAATTGTTGCAGTAGGCAATTTTCCTTATCAATGGGATAATTTTCCTTGTCAATGGGATTTCATGAGGTGTGAAGGCATGCGGAGTCGTACCTTAAAGCTGTTACAACCTGATCTTGGTTGTAGCACCAAACACTTATTTAAGCAAAAATGTATTTAAATAAGAAAGAGATCCTTTAGGGAAGACAGAGCAAGAAGCTTGACACATGGTGAATGTAGGGACACTAGTGTAGCTCCACATTGAGCCATGTGGTGACTTCTGCTCTTGCTCTGCATTGCTATATGATGTTTTGTATCAATCTACTAGTTACTGATGTGCAATCTGCCAGTCTGCTTGGAGATGTTTTAAGGGGCTTGTTATCGTTCAAAGACACTGTGCAACTGAATGAAGGGTCACGACTTAGTAGGTGGTGTTACTGCCATTGACATGAGCAGTGGAGGGGCCGTTCTCCCCCTGAAAGGTAAAAACAAGGTTTTATCTTCTAATTCCCCAATAGTCATCAGAGTAAGGAGAATGCAGTGTACTTGACCCTTAACAATTTGGAAGATGACGCTCATTCAGGTTTCACTTTTCCAGTTACATAGATCTGTCTCTCTTGCTCAGCCCTACGAAATTGTTATTTAGATGCGCACCTTTTACAGGGTTGCCAGCTTTCACCTGGGACGAGTAGGATATGCTAGGGCACTGTTTGCTCCCTCCTACCCAAGACTACATAGACTCTAAAATACCTTTGGGACCCTGCAGGAAGGAACGGGCTATAAAAATATAACAATAATGACTTCTTACTAGCATCTTCAGCTAAGGAATCTCTAAGCATGTTTCAAATATCAAAGAGCAAGAAACCCATTGTAGCATTATTCCCTGGGTATAGTTGGGAAATGGCAGCTCCACAAGGTAGAAAGTCTTGTACAGGGTTAGATGCAAAGATGGTAGCAGATCAGGAGATGGAACCCAAATCTTGTGGCACTCAAGTCTGACCTTTGCTATGGGAGTTGTCCCTGTTCTGCTTTCCTCAAGATCATTGGAAGATTTCCTACATTTAGAATCCAGTCATCAACTCTGAAATAAAATTGTCGATTCCTCTCTACTTCTGTCCCCAGCATAACATGAAGAACAAGATCACTGTATATACTCTGTGAGGTTGTTCCCATGTTCTTGTGTTTCTGATGATTAAAAACTAATAATGAAAGAATTAGTATGGAATTCTCTCAGTTTGAAAGGAACAGACTGATAACAAAGTGCTTAATGAAATCACTTGCAATCATTTTCATTTGTCAGAAACACAAAACAGCGTTTGCAGCAGCTCAATATTGCTGTTGAAGTTCAGCAAGAACTGGGATCATTTTTATTAAGAATGCATACATAAAAACTTACTGGCTGGTAAATATTTTGATATGTGTTTCTTGCAGAAATAAGGGCTCTCTTCCATTTTAAAAAAGCTAAAGTTATGCCTACGTGTCTGCAGACTAGAATGTAACGAATTACCAGTATACAATGCTCTATTCCATCCTATCAGTCACAGGACTGTATATTTACTTGACTGTCCCGTAAATATTAACAGGCATGGTAGATAGTGATAGTTCAAAGCAGAGAAGTACCGGAATTATTATTTTCATATTCCAAAATAATGAGCTTTCATTATTTCTTACGCTTCCATATTTGCCCCAATTTATGGGGTAGATAAGGGTTGAATTTTGAGGAACAACATCGTGAATTGTTTTTCTTATTGATTGAGCTTTTAATGTGCAAACAATGAAAACAAAACTTGCATTTAAAAACAAACATTTCTAACACAGGAGCTGCATTAAAATGACACAAATTGCTTTTGTGGGCTGAATTTAACAGAACACCCATGAGGTTCCACTTAAAAACAACAAGCCAACAAAAATCAAATTGCATTGTTTTACTAGCAAACAAAATGGTGAACATGCCTTGGGCTACGTTTTCAGCATGTCGTCTTGAAAGATCAAAGCTTAAATCCCATTAACCCTTCAAATGTCAGTCTAGTGAATTCATTTCTTTACCTCTGGGCTTCTTATACTCCCTTTAACATGAACCAAACTCTCTGCCTACATCTGATCCTTTTCTTCCTCCTCTGAGTGCAGCCAGCGCTTCGCTTGTCTCCCCCACTGACATCTCTACGGAAGCACCACCTTGTAAGTGGGTAGAGTTCAAACAGACGGTTATCCATCCCACATTGGTTTCCCATTTTACTAACTTGGAGATATGGATAGAAGCCAGAACTGATTTTTTTTTATTTATTTATTTTTACCCACTCACTGACACTGCATACCTGCTGGCCGATGGCTGAATGAAACTCATTTTGTTCACCAGCAGACTCATCTTTAGAGCAAGTTGTGGTCTTGGTTTAATCGTTAGCTTTTAATGATCCCCTTCTGCACATCAGGTACATGGGTATTTCAGTGCATCTGATGGTTGCTTATCATGAAGGAAAGCTGATCTGTGATGGTGTGTCACAGTTTGTCACCTGTTTCAACAACCATTGGCCATTTCATCTGCCTCCTGTTCATGCAAGATGCCTTCTACCTGAGGGTTAGCTGCCTTCTCAGGGATGAGAAACTAACACCTTTGCACCAGCATGCCTTTTCTAACATGGCAGACCAGATCCTAATCTGACTTTACCCTTATTTCCTTGCTCTGCTGGGACCCTGTTCTGTGTAGAAAAACTGAATCCTCCAAATACTTATTAATTCCAAATATCTGTGTGTCTGCATGAGTTGTGTAATGTCGGAAAGATTAAGGAGATAGAACAGATGCACCCTTCTGGAAGTGGTTTGTCCTTACGGGAAAGTGTGGAAAGATTTAGATGCACCGAAGAGCAGCAACATTCCCCCTGGGCGCTGCAGGCTGATCCCTCCCAGCCCGGGATGACACCGGCATCCAGTCGGATCCTTGGAGATTTGGAAACGTGCCAGAAAGCAGGGGTCAAAAGAGAGGGTTTTCTTCCGAGGCCAGAATTACAGTGCTTAAAAACAAAACAACAACAACAATAACAGAGTGAGGGAGCAGAGAGGAAAAAAAGAAATCTGCAGGAATTTCTTTCCAACCAGCCCCGCATTCATTAACTTGAGCAGTGCAAGAAGGTGGCTGTGTCCCGGCTCATACAGAAGCAAACTGTACTTCCCGGCCGCGCTACCCTTCCCGGGCCTCCCATCGACATGCCAGAGTTCACTCTTAAAATGATTCAGTTACAGTACCAGCCCCACAGCTGTCTGCAGCTGTATGCCTCCCAGCTCTGCACAACTGGCTTTTCACACAGAAATGGCCCCTTTTAAAAGGGTTACTCGAACAGATTGCTGCAGTCTAACAATGTGTAAAACATGGTACTTCAGACAGGCCTTCCTTTTTATTGTGTGGTCTTTTTTTTTTTTTTTTGGAGCCTTTTACACTCCCAGATGAGAAGCACTATTGGCAAATAACTCGGCAGCGTTTTTTTTTTCCACCTGAGTACTTGGCAAGGAGGCATCCTGCCTCCCCGCTGCCCCCTTCCCCTTGAGAGTGCCTCGTCCCAGCTCTCTCTCTTTCTAAGAAAAAATGAAAACTCACCCCTTGTCCCTTCTCTCTGAACGATTGTGATTTAAAGCCCTGAAAGACCCAAGTACACAAATGGGACTATAGCCCCAAGGGCTGCTCCTACGCACCTGTACAGAAACCCTCTTGCAGGATTGCTCAGTGCTTGTTTTTCCCTGTACAGCTCCTTGCATGACCATGGACCAGGGCAGAGTCTGTGGTAGTTCTGTGCTACAAGGTATAAACACGAAACAAATCCTCCTGTTTCTCCCTTGATGTGGATAGCTCTCAACAAATGCCCTCAATTTAAGGAAGATGTGCAGGAATAATAACGGATGGAAGTTAATATTTTATTTTAGAGAATTTCTGAAGCATGCTCCCTGCTGCACAGACTAGGGTTAAAGGGGAGAGTCTCTTGCTCTGGAGCATTTGCAGTCAGAACAAAAGGTGCAGAAGTTTGCCGTCATCCCTCCCTCTTTTACTTGACTATCGATCTGCAAGGAGGAGAAGGAGAGGGGGGCAAATAAAAGCCTTTTCTGATGTTTGTTTTTATTTCTGTTAGTTTGGGAATATCGAGGGGTGGTGGGGAGCATTATTTCATAGCAGAAAGGCCAGCGTTGCTTCCCCTTCGCTGTGAGATAAGTCTTCTCTCTCCCCATACTTTCCCATTTTCCTACTGGGATGAGGACCTGAAGAGAAAGAAGGGGGCAAAAAAACAAAATGGCAGCACCTCGTTTTCTTTTGGCCATCACTCAAACCTCGTACATGTGCTTTGGGGGAGAGGGGAAATTAAAAATTAGACCATTGATTATCTCCTATCAGATGTCACTGGAGAGGAGCTGTGAAATGAATTGCCTTTGCCATCCTCGGCCGGAACTTTTCCCTCCCTGGTTGAGCAGGTCTTGCTGGGGCTTGTTCTACAACACACACGTACCGCTGCTGTACCTGCCAGCAGGCTGCCTTTTCTGCCATGCGGCAATTTTTCTGGGGATTTTGTGAATATAGGGAGTTAGGGTAATGCTGTGCTTGAAACCCGGATTCCAGGGAGAATTTCCCTGCACAATGGACTGCATTTAAAGAGGCTTGCTCCAAACAGCGCGGTGGCTGAGTCCAATTTCCAATGTGAAGCGAGGTGTGATTTTTAATTTAGTTTTTATGAATTCTTTTTTTTTTTCCTAATCCCATCATCATTATTCTGTTCTAAGGTTTTTGCCAAATGCTGGCATTTGGTATTGATTTGAAATACAGCAAACTCTCTCGGTGCCAACTCACACGAAATAAAAGCTGACCTGGTACTGGGCAACTGTGGTCAGAGCGGGCAGCACGATGACAGGACTTTCACCACCGCTAGATGGTTTAAATCTGCTCTCTCTTCCAAATTAGGCTGCTTTTCAATTAGCTGGAAAGGCACCCATTTTACACTAGCTGTGGAAATGATGGATATAGTTTTCACAATGCTGAATTTAGATGAATTCGATTCCCATCTGAGGGTGACTGGGTTGACTGTGTGATGCAGCGTAACAGTCCCACCTCCCAGATGGTGCTTTTTTGGCTTTTTCCAGGGCCACCAGAGAGGGATGTGGTGTTCCCACCTTGTCCCTCCAGTGCTCCCATGAGGTCAGGGTAGAGGCACGCTGTGCTGCCTGTCCGGGCTCTCCTAGCTGACATGCAGCAACTGGAGACACTGAGGTTGGTCAAGCTGAGACTTTTCACTGGCCCTACATTCTCACAGGTCCACCCACATGCCTTATTTTATTTAATTAAATTTATTTTTTTTTGGTAAAGGAAAGCTAATATCTTGGCTCTTTCCTTTGGGAAGTGTTGTGGGATACCCAGGAAGCAAAGGCATCAAATTAGCAGGACCTTCTAGGATCAGGAGGCATCCTGGAGGCATTAGATATGGATGGTATTTGATACAAGAACTGAGGTTTCTCTGTTTTATTGATTTAACCTATTTGTGGTCATACACGCACAATGGGCTACATTATGCGTGCCATGTGGATCCGTGCTCCTGCCAATAAACCCAGAAACCCCACCAGAGTGAGCTGAAGGGCAGATGTTTCCCACCCGACGTCTCATTCCTTTACGGCTGGGAGAGGGAGCGCCCGTTCCCCAGGCCCCCTGCAGCAGACGGGACAGAGGTGCACATTTTTGTGTCGCTGTTCACATAAGCCCCTTGGCCCTTCGGTTGCGGCAGATAACCCCCTTCCTGTGTGGTTTATTCGTGTTCCCAGCAGAAATAATGCATGCGGGCTGAAGGGAAGCCTGAGCAGAGCGGCTGCTCTCAGCTGGACTGCAGGAGCATGGCAAGAGGCATCATCTGGTGTGTGAGCACACCTGTAATTTAGGAATCTTTTTTTTGCATCACAACAGAATAATTTACTCATCGTTTATGCTTACATTGACACAGCTTTGGTAATATTTTTGGAGGGACTGAGAACTTAGGCTCAGGTTTTTAGAAATGATGCCTAGCTTTAGGCTGCCCGGCTGTCTGGAGAAATCTGAGGTTGGATTTTCGGTGGTGGTTGGTACCTGGTTGGGCACACGCTGATGACAGGGAAGTCAGTGGGCAGAGGATGTGAAAACCAACTTCCAAGAGTCTCAGGTTGAAGGTGTGAAGCTCAAGGATCAATAGAGGTTTAACTTAAAACTAGCATCTGCTCTTGTAAGCATGTCTCTCCATGTGTTGCTCTTTTCAACACAAATTTCAACATACCTGGGCCCAGTCCAGTCAAAGGTACATGTTAGGAGAAAAAGAGAACTGTAATAAACTGAAGAGAACTGTAATAAACCCAGGCACTACGCGTGTTGGTCACTTGCTATATAAATGATGTACAGCCAGCCTTGGAGTACCAGCGCGCTAAAGGGCATTTAACACAGGAAAATGTGGTAGTGGCAGCACAAATAGTGGTTTCCCTTGGTGCTGGAGGGAGGCAGCTTGGACAAAAAGCACAGCCCAGGATTTGCTCTGCTCTAGTGGAGGTTTATGCTCTGTGCAGGCAGCAAGGTAGGTGTAAGGCAGCGGACCCTCTTCTGCCAAATTGCACTGAGGTCTCCTCCTTTCCCTGCATGTAGGTAGGAGCCAGGACATTTAGCCTCCTAATCCATAAGCAGCTGAAATTTCTCTAATGGGACACTTCTCATTTAAGCTGTTACCTTCCTTAGAAAAAGCCTTTGTTTTGAGAAGAAAAAATAGTTATTTACTCTGTTTCAAATCAAGATGGAGCATTCCAGCGAAGATGAGACATGCTTTCCATCCTTTTCAAAATTAAATGCTTCAATTTTCCACTTGGAAATGACTTTTCATTGCCATTTTTGTATAATACAAGTACATTTTAAAAAAAAAAAGTCGAAATTGAAGTGAAGCACTTTGGTTTTTTTATTAAAGTGAAACCATTTTGAGCTGCTGAAGAACTGTTTTGAGCTGGGAACAGAGAGGATCTTTCAGAATTTCCAACATTTCAGTGCTGTTTCTTCTGGTTTTTAAAAACACTAACAACAACAAAATGTGGAAAACCGCAAATTACCCGCAGAAGAGTTTCCAGTTTACCACTAGCCCCAGTAAGCAGTCCAGTGTAAGGATTAGCTGTATATGGTCTCGCACAGCACGCACCAGCATATTTTACAGTTGGGACTGAAAGTCTATATTTAAATAGCAATAATTTACACAAAGTATTGACAGATTGGAATGCACCTGGTTCAAGCTGTGTGTTGCTAGTATCATTCCAAGTTCTCTCTGGTAAAAGCCAACTTCATGGGTACACACAGTCACACCTAGGGCTGCTGCACTGAAATATGCCCTCAAATTACGTTTCTGTTGCAGGCTTGCAGGGCTAGATCTGGGTCGACACAGCTGAATTTTTTAGGGGCTCCCACCATGCAGGGAGAGGTGTAATTTGGATGGTTCCAACAACAACCGGGCCCTTTAAGGAGACTTCAAGTGGGACCCAAAAAATCCAAGCCACCCCAAATCACCAGTTGCTTTTGAAATTTGAGGCCAAGCTACTTAGCTGTACTGCCGGCAATATTGTTTAAAAACAATGGGGCTCAATTAGAAATTAGAATTATTTTAACACTTCGGAAGGCTGCCAAGTCATTTCCTTCTCCTTTATTGATTTTTTCCGTTGCCAGTAAATATATATGCAGCAGCAGAATGAAAGAAGTAGCATTAGAGGGGGGGAAAAGTTAAGTGTTAAAAAGGAGACTGTAACAAGATATGTCCCTTGAACCTCTGGGAGGGAGGAGGACATTTTAAGACAGAAGGAAGCAAGGGATTCATGGAGGCATTCACAGGGTTCGATGTGGTAGCAGACAGCCCAATATTATTTTCCTTCCAGTGCTTGCCTGATCCTTTACTTAGATTGGCTCCTGTTTCTTCCCCTTATTGT
Organism: Cygnus atratus; assembly: GCF_013377495.2. Classification (NCBI taxonomy): domain Eukaryota; kingdom Metazoa; phylum Chordata; class Aves; order Anseriformes; family Anatidae; genus Cygnus; species Cygnus atratus. Next base: position 4,317,584 of record NC_066383.1, read on the forward strand.
GCAGTCCCTGCGTGAGCTGGTCTCTATGTAAAGACATTCCACCTACATTCCTCTGCCACCGGCTGAGACGAGGGGGGAGCGCAATTATGTGGGCTAGCGAGACACAAAGGGCTCTGCTCCACTGCTACAGCTTATAAACTTGAGGTAACTTTTTTCTCCTTTAAAAAAAAAATAACCACAAAAACACCAATCAAATAATAATAATAAAAAAAAAAAGCCAACAACAGCAAAAACCAATGCAATCCCCCCAAAAATGGAGGTTGCCAAAAAAGTTTGCTCCCTACTTTCCTACCAGCCTACGATGAAAGATTTTTGAGCTGTAACTATCCCAGTTGCAAATATCCCCTGCCCATCACTGCAGATCACTGCAAAATAAATGACTTTTCTCTTTTTGGCAATATCTGTGTTTCTCTCTGGCTTTTGATGGGCCTTTTCTCCATAGTGATGGATAAGGCGGGAGCAGATCTAAATGGTCCTTCGTTGAAAAAGGGGCTGTAGCTGAAAATTTGGGGATAGTTGTGCCATACATTTGCTGGGGTCTGATGTGGCCATTATAGTATCTGCCCAACTTGTGCCCAAGCTTAGAGGAAGTCAGAGTCACCCCTATCTTCACCAGCACACTTAAGTCATGTCTCCATAGTGTTAACAAGTACTAGGCGTATTCTGCTCTACACACTGCTAGAAGGCAACTAGCTCTAAAGGAGACATGGCAGGAGTGGTCTATAAGTGGTCAAATTCTCCAGTCGAGTAAGCTGGAACATGGAATAAATTGGAAGTTCACGCGAACTGGACCTCTTCCAGGTGAACATCTTCAAGGATGTTATCAGCGCAGGATTTGTTATCAGAGTTATTACACTTCTCAGCAGAGAACTTCATTAGCTATGCTTTTTTCCATGTGCAGTGCTTTCTAAATCTTACCGTCCTGCTTACCATATTGATTTCTGTGCCCCTGCACTCTTTCTTCCCATTTTGTCTAATAAGCAAATTTCATTACCTGACTTCACAATTTTTCCTCTGGGCCATTAGAATTGCTTGACTGTATTCCTGGCAGAGCCCTTAATTAGAGATGGATCAGAACTGATGCCATTAAACTGATCCATTAACCACACTCTTCCTGTGACTCCAAATGTGGGTGCTTCAGATAAAATGCAGCCTGGATCCAACTCACCATTGAATTCATCGTCCAAAGCTCCAGACTTCCTTAGATTGCCAACACTGAAGAATAAAAGTTAAATGAGGCCAGGCACTCCCATGGACCTTTCGCAGATTCTGCCTAAGTGGTCCTGATGTAGGAAACATCTCTGGATTTATTCTGCAACCAAAGCATTGCTGATTTCTTTTCTTCTAAGGGGAGTTTTTGGGAGGCATTTTTGTTAAAACGAGAATGTTCTCAGTCTCTTCTATTCATATAAGGATCTTTGGGTACATGGACTGTCTTCATGTGGCACAGAGTAAGAGCAGGCATGCATCTCTGCAGCTGACTCCATGGACAGGTTGGTCACTGTGTGGCTCTGGCACACTGCTTAAAAGCTGAAACAGGTGAGCTGGACCCAGGGGACAATGCAGCCCTGCTGCCCCACACTTCCAGCCCATGTCCCAGCCCTCTGAGCCCAGCGCTCGCCTGGGGCTTCCCCCAGTCCTGGGGGTGCGGCTTTCTGAGGTTGTAGAGCATGAAGCCAGCTTTGGAACATCAAATTTCCTAACTATATTTGCTTTGCTTTTAACAAAATACCCCTGAGAGCTCTCTGAAAGCTAGTCCAGTTTTTAAATCTTCCTATAAAACCCAATTAAGTTGGAATCTGGAGGCTAAGATAGACTCTTTGGCTTTCTGTAGCCTCGTCAGGTGATGCATTGCAGCAGCCTGGCTACTTGCTTAAAGAAATAGTTTTATTTAAAATTCACTTCCCTCTATTTCTCCATGTATTTTAGTTGGGTTTCAAACACCTCCATCGGCCAGCATGCACCGAGACCATCAGTCTCTGCTCCTACTTGTAGGAACCTCTCATGCTGCCTCCTTTCAGAGCTAGACAGAGCCAGAGATGGGTGCAGAGAAGCTGAACACGAGGATCTCAAAAGAGATGCTCAGAATCGAGCAAGGAGGTTGCTATGGCATGGGAGCATCGTGCTCTGAAATGAAAGTCGCACCATGGAGCCATGATGCAGAATGGAGTTTGCCAACCAAGAGAGCCCACAAAGCTGTGCCCCCACCTGCCTACAGCTGTAAAAAAAAAAACAAAAAAAAACCTTGAAGTCATGCAGGGCTTCATCCTGTACCTCTTGTAGCACCCATATTTAATTCCTAACAAGCAAAATCAAAGAGCCTCCCTTCCCCTGAAACCTCACATGTGCAACATTGAAACAGGTCTTGTCCTGATGCGTACACGGATATTACAGTAAAAATAATACACGTTTCTACCCTTTGTCGCCTGGAATGACTATTTTGGGGTTCCCCAAGGATGGCTCAGCTCAAACAGCACACTTTCCAGAGTGTTATTCCCACGATGAGCCCAGGGAGGGTTAACGTGGCCTCATGCTGAACCTCGCAGTGCAGTGCCTGCTGGAAGGGAGCGGCAGCGCTGCCTCACGCAGCTTGTCGGAGGCAGATTATGGTGATGATTATTTTGTGAAATAACACGTTTCTTTGTCTGCGTCCTACCCCGCAACCTTCGGTAATGTTGCTGGTCTCAGCCCTTGCTGCCAATTTTGCTGCTTTTCCCTGTTTGCAGAAACCTTAATGCTGTTTGAATTGTCCTGCAGAACAACCCTTCGAGGAGGGCGAGGGGCTGGACAAAAATGGGAGGCTTCCCCCGTCCCCCCTCTCATCCCCCCAAAAAGAAGTGTAATTTGCCTTTAAAGGCTCTTAAACAGCAAACACATTCTGTCTGATCCTCCTTAATAAAGTATCCCAGCAGTGCTACAGTGCCTTATTTGAGGTCTGTGCAGTCTCATTAAATTTGATGTGTCACAGAGGGCTTGGACATGTGAAAGGGAGGCTGCAGGAACGAGGATTGAAGTTTGCCAGATTTGCTAAGGAAAAATGATTCATTACGGCTCTGCAAAATGGACGCCCTTCAGGCTTCCCGCTCCATTGATCGTGTGCGCGTGGACGAGGGAGAGCCGGGCGAGGGGGCCATGGCAGCCGGCAGATTTAACCCTTATTAATAGCTGGTTAAATTAAGGATTCGGTTTGATCTCCTAAGATGTGCGCTTGTACTTCTGTGCTCCAAGTAGGGAAAAGAAAGGTTATTAAAGATTTAAGGGTTGAGAAGACAGGGTGCGGTTTGTGGTGCTGCGAGGATCGGGGCAGCAGCTCCAGGCTTTGCCTGCCTGTGCTCGGGTCCCACCGAGCCCCCTCCATCCTGCACACAACCAGGGCAGCCCCTGCACCCATCAAATCTGTGTGCTGCCAGCTCCAGCACCTGGGGAAGGAGAGGAGGGTGGTGAGGAGCAGGTTGGCATCATCCTTTTCACGTACCCCAAATATCGTGGTTTGAGACCCCAGTGTGCTGCAGAGCCTGTTGCACAAGCTTTTATTTAATTGCCTCCTGCCTTGCTAGGAGCAGATGATGGCTGCGATGTGTGCTGTGGTCTGGAGCAGGAGACCCTGTTGACGTCTGGGTTTCTGAGTGTTGGAGCCTGATCCCTGCTCAGTCCTTGCAGTGGTGCAGCTGAGCGGCTTTCTCCTGAAAGGCTCGGGTACCTGCCTGGTGCTTGGCTGGGGGGAGAGCCAGGGCAGCCCCACGGGGGCTTGGGGGCACCTTGTTGTCACCTGTGCTGGGTTTGGGGTGGGTGAGGAGGGAAGTGACGTGGAAAGGTTTGGGAGCCTGCAGCTCCTTGGAAAACACTGCAAGGGTGGGTTAAGCAGGACACCAAGCTGGGAGGGTGCCTGGGGAAGCTGGAGTTGCCTGACGGCACCCATCATGCGGTGAGGGCAGCAATAGGGCTGGGTCTCTGGGATTGGGAAGGAGCTGATCCTGGACAGGGCTGCTCCGGCGAGCCAATGCGCGACCCGTGTTGCAGTCCTTTCCTCTCCCTTTTCTCTTCCTCTGTCCACGAGCCTGCAGCGTGAAGCTTGCAGCACAGCCAAATTTCAATTCAAGACACCAGGGGGAAAAATGGCAAGAAAACTGATCCCCGGGATCCATGTCTGGCTCTTTGGACTGCAACAAAAGGCGGGCGAAGCCCAGCAAGGGGGATTTCCTGATGCCGCAAAGATTTTTCCTGATTTGTGGCAACTGAGTTGGGGGGCCTAAAAGAAAAACATTTGTGCTTTTAAAAAGGTTGTAAATCACGCTCTGAATGCTCACCATTTACATTTTAAGTGAAATAGGATGTCAAGCCATTTTGCTTTATGTTTATTTTCAAATACTGTATGCTTTACTGTCCACTTTCTCTAGTGCCTGTGCCATTTAAATCTTATTGTATATAGTCAAAGATGCAGGGAATATAAATCTCACACCGTGTATGTATACACTGATTATTCTTGGGAAACGCAGCCTGCCAGCTAGAATTCACGGTACCTGAGAACGTGCGTGAGATGGGATATGCCATTTCTGCAAAACTTTGGGTGTGATTCTTGCCCAGCAAGGATTTAAGAGGAAAGCCACTGAGTTCAGAGGTGTGGCGCAGGTATAACATGGATGTAAATCAGGTCTTTTAATTTTGGAGAGCAAATTTCATCTGTAGATGCACACAGATGCTGTATGATAAATACAGTCTCTCAACTGCATATTTAAACAAAGCATTAAAGCATTCACACTTCCTGTTGGAGTAGTATTTTATTTCTTTTCCTTTATTTATACAGTGTGGCAGAAAGAGCAGAAATAAATTTCATCAGCTTCTTACTGCCTCATCACCAGCAGAGACACACAGGAACAAGATGAAACATTGTTCAAATAAAATGTAAATTTAACTCGCAAGCCTTGTCCAGTAAAACGCTGTGAGACTTGGCAAAGAACATCGCAGGGCAATATGGAGAGCTAGACGGGGCCACAGGAGGGATGGACCTGGTCGTGCTCCAGGACTAAATGAGCTGAAGTGGTGGGGGTATCGTTGTACAGGCTGTGGGCTCGGGTCCATTCCTAATGTCCACGCTGGAAGCACGAATATCGATTCCCTGAGTCCTGGTGCTAATGAAGTTTGGTTTTCATTGGACTCGTGCCTTATTTTTGCTTCGCTCGGTCTCCCAGAAGGTGAGGGCTCCCACTGAAGCCTTTGCGGTGGCAGCGCTATTTGTGGAGCTCTGCTGTAGCTCTCTGGTTTTTCCTAGGGCATATCTTTCCAGCTTTTCCCCAAGCTGGAGGGTTTGCTTCTGCTCTAAGCTGGCTGTAGTTCTGAATATCCCAGGGATGTAATTCCTGGTGGGACTGCTGTGCCTCAGGTGAAATGGTCTAGCAGGAGTGAAGAAGGTAGGGATGGGGACAAGGTCAGCATCACTGCCTGAGCCTTGGTCCTGTGGGCTGTGCCCTGCCAAGCCCAGCAGTGCTGGTGATGGAGCAGGACCCGTGCAGAGTTGGTGCTTTCTGCACAGAGGAGCTCGGTGTGCTCGTAGGAAAAATATTTCCCCACCAGCACTGTAATGAGAGGTTTGGATTACCTTGCCTTGAAAATAAACAGACCTCCTTCCTCTGCTGTTAAGCAGCGTCACTTCCCTGACCTCCGTCAGTCGGATTTACATCACCTGAGGATCGGGCCCACCAGAGAGCAGGGGGGTGAATCCTCTCCCAGTGCCCCCCAGGAGAGGTGGGCTGGGGTCTCTGCAAAGCCACACCTGTACTGGGGTCCCTGTTCACAGCCCAGTTAAATCAGGGGAGAGGAACCCAGATCGTTGGGAATTTGATTTGCAATTACTGTTCCGCCTTACTTTGTATGTTTTTCTCACATTGAGACTGGAAACGCAGCTAGGAGATGGTGCTAGATCTTCCCCGAGCTGCCCTCCTGGTTAATTAAAAGATATTCTCCCCTATAGCTTCCAGCACAAATCCCATTTACCAGGCTTTCTCATGGGCAAAGAAAAGCTGCAATTCTAGCTATAAGGCTAAATAGATCCACATTGTGCTGCAAGAAAAAAAAAAAAAAAAGCACAATTCAGTTAGCTGCTTAAAAAGCTGCCTTGCTTATTGCCATTGTTATAAAACCTAATAAATCATGAGATTACTTTCTCAGGGTCCTAGAAGCTGTCCTGTGGGTGGGGAGATGTAGATAGCAGATGAAATCGGGATGTTGGCTCCCCACACATTCAGCACGGTGGGCACAAGCAGAGCCCCCTCCCCAAGCCCCGAGTGGCGGTGCTTGCACACAGGAGCTGTGTTTCTGGTGGGGAGGAGGCTTACTAAGCCTCTGAGCATGCTTTTAAGGAGCTTGGAGGCTCTGCTGCTGTGTATCGTTTAGCTTACATCTTGTAGTGCTGAAGAGACTTCGCTCTGCGGTCACCCAGATGCTGCAATGATTCTGAAATGTGACCTCGGGCACATTGCACAGACCTCTCCCCTCTGGGGTACCGAGGGTCTTCCTTTGCTTTTAGGATTGGTGGCTATCGGCATCCCTCAGGAGGGATGCTGGCATGGACGAGGTGCTTGTCCCCATTTCTGGGCTCATCCAGATCCCCCATGGCAGAGGAGATGCTACGTAACTGCCAGAGGTGCACGTGTCTGGGTTAATTGTGGTGTAAATCTGTCCATGTTCGGACCTGTGCTAGAGATGATCCTTTGGTAAACAGCTGATGGAACAGACCTGAGGAGTTTGTACCTACACTGGGACAACTCAGGAGGTGTCTGCTATAAAACCGTGTCACCCATGAAAGTACATCCACATTAAAAAATGTACATCTGTGTCATCCACGTTATTGCAGTATTCCTAAGGACCGAATGGATTCGGTCTGCTCTGTCCTGCAGGCAGTACGTTTGACATAATGTCCATATTTTGGCTCCAGCCACCAGGCTGTATGAAAGCACAGCTCAACAAGCCTCTTCCGAGCAGGAAAACAGAATTCTCAGGGCAGGTTTCTGCTGGGGGACAGGATGGTCCTGTGGGCAGGACACCGAGGAGAGGCAGAAAGTGCAGGAGCTCTTCCCAGCTCTGCTGTTGATCCCTTGGGTGTCTGGGGCCAGGATTTGACTCCCTTTCTGTTTGCTTTCCCCTATTCACATTGCAAGGGCTTTGAGGACATGACGGGCTGGTGCTGAGCACCACGGGGCCGGGGAGCTGAGCCCTGCTGCAATACAAATGCCCCCAGAAGGAATTCACGCGGCTCCGTTCCTGTCGCTGGAGCCGTACCAGCTGCTACCAGCCCAGCACCTGGCCCTAAATTTAGCTGGAGACCTGACACACTCTGCAAGCCAAACTGGGGCATCTTGTTCCTGGGCAAGCAGATAGGAGAGATTCCGAGAGATAACATATTCCAGGTCTTTCTCATTACAATTCTCCTCATGCAAGATTATCTTTGATTTTTCCATAGCTCCTCCACACTGGCAGCCAGAGGCTTTGTTTAAAACACATCCATCATTATCACTGTAATGTATTATTATTATTATTATTATTATAACTTATGCATTCATATAGCATTTTCCCACAACAACCTAGGAATCAAAGTGTTTTACACTTTGCAGTCGGAAAGCAATCTGAAAGGAGAAATCTGGGGTGTGTGGAGGGGGAGATTAAAAATACTTAGGCAAATCAGTGCAACTGATTTGTGGTGCCCAGTGAAATTCCTGGGTCTAAGTAGAAAGCTAAATAATGGTGAGAAGCTGTGGGTAGGTGAAAAAGAAACTATTATGATGGGTAACACTAGATGAAAGAGAATTTAGAAGGGACTTTGCTTTATCTCTGCCCTGAAGGATGTTGTCTAGGTAGCTTTGTGCCTGCATTGTGGCACACAATGCCCCACCTCGAAAATGGGAATCCAGATCTTGCCGTAGCATTTGGACACCCAGGAGCTAAGGTGTAAATTCTGCTGGGTGTCATTAACAAGGGTCAAGGCTGCTGCCTGCCCAGAATGCCAGTGATACGTTTGAAGTTCTCCAGTTCTTTGTTTTCCTCTGCAAATATCTATTAAAAATAAAACAACAGCAGCAACAAAACTGAACAAACAAAACCAGACAAATGAACAGAAAGAAAAGATTTGGGACTGCGTGAGGTCAGGGTAAACTGCTGTTAACGTAAAGAAGGGAGGCAAAATCCAAATGAACTCTAAATATGCCCCGGTCTCTTCTCAAAGAATTAAAACTGGCTCACATCTACATCACTCCAGTCAAAGACAGCAAGAGACCTCGAAAGAGATCACAGTGACATCTTGATTTTAGATCTATCCAGGCAGACTAGAGAACCCTAAAGTCTTCAATAATTCATTGTTTTCTCCTCTTAATTTCCTTTCCTGCTACGAACATGCACCACGCCATGTGTTTCATGCTCAAGGTTTTGCTGAAGATGATTCTGTTTGTGCAGCTTTTAGATGCAGCCTCTTCTCCTTTTAATTTTAATGCAGCATTTTGAGGATGCCTCCTGAAAACCTTGATGTCTGCTTTGTGGAGCATCAGGAAGACATGAAAAGATATGACTAAGGAAGATTATGATATCCTTCTGGTTAAGTGCAAATGCATTTTATAAAATGCTTTGGCTTCTTACCAAGAGGAAGTGACAGATCATCTTTGGCAATTTTATTAATGCATCTTTTCTGTATTGTACTATAGACTCCTATTATTTTCTAGAAACGGACACGGATCAGACTTATTTTTCTGAATCTTTCCTGTCTTCTCTCAAGGAATCCTGTATGGATTTGAGAAAATGTATCCCAGATCCAAATGTTTCTTTTCTTTTATATAAATATATATGTACATTAAATCCTTGTTTGAATACCTGCCCACTGGTTATTATATATTATAATTTGAATAGTTTAACTCAGCCCGATCAGATAGATTAGAGCACAGCAGCCATCCTCTTGACATGTGTTAACAGGATTATTACCTGTCTGGAAGTTCACCTAGATGTCTTTTGAGAGCTGCCATATTTACAACCAGAAAATTAGGAAGAGCATTGTGATGGCCAAGAATTTCCTGGACGCTTTCCTCACCTATGTTTGTTACAGCTGGCACTCAGTTTCTGTGTCACCCCCATCTCCCTGATGTGTTCCCAGCCCTCAGTGTAACCTCCCAGGTGCAGGGGAATGGTGCTGTGAAGTCTGTCCCTTTGGATGCCTGGGTATAATATGTAACTAATATATAATTATATATATGTATAATGTAATAAAGGCAGAGTTTTATCCTTCTTCTCTGCCCCAGCTTCTTTACATCATGAGTTCAGTGACTCTTCTGGTGGGGTGGGATGCATCTAATCCAGTGGAAGGTCTGTCCATGAAATATGGTGTTGGTCTGTCCATGGAACATGGTGTCCATCTGTCCAGCAAGGCAGAATGAACCAAAGTGTCCTCCTGTTCTGAAGGCCACGTGGTGTTTTTGCCACAGGTATAGACACGAGGCTAATTACAGTATCAGGGATGTGCTGAGAGACTAGTCAAATACAAAATATTCTATTCATTTAATATTCCTGATGAATAGGCAAATTACTCTAATCACATTAGTTATTCTATTCATTTATTAGCTAAGAGTGATTAGTAGTGAATAGCTGTAAGAGGATCTTCCAGGTGCAAAAATTAGGCATCTATAGTTTCATGATGTTTATTTTCAGCTGAAGATAATTGTCTCCTTAGTTCATCTCAGACGTACATACACACTGACACACGCAGATATGCTCTCTTTTGTCCAAGCACGGGGAAAAAAGGTAGAAGAAAACAGGGCTGGCACACAGGTGTGGAGAGATAAGGACAATTCTCTGCGGAATTTAATAGGATTTGTTTATAAAGAGTTGGAGAGAGATTTCTCAAAGATTATGCCAAGTGAATGCAAAGGGATTTGGATCTCTGGTTCCCACAGAGCACACTGATAATGCCATTTTAAGCACCGGGCTCTGCTATGTTCCTGCTTAATTTGATTGTGCTAACGAGTTGCTTCATCCATAGCATGGATGTCACCTGGGTCCTTTGTGTGACAGTGGCATTGCCGTGCTGCTGGGTTTTCACCCATCCTCCCCTGGCCCCCGAGGAACTTTTGGGTTGTTCCTGATGGGCTAAACGCACGTGCTGCCTGGGTGCAGGACGGAATTGGCCAATTTACAAATGACACGCAAGTCTGAAACTTTTCATTTATTAGCAACCATATCAGTTGTGTCAAGGCAACTCCAGCACACGAGGAAAAGCAACCAAAATGGCTGAAAGTCTGCCTGAAATAACTTCAGTTATAATAGGCGAACAAATAGTCACGAGAAAAAAAAAATTTACCCTCGCCGTGTTCACCCAGCTCTTCCTGTGGGTCGCAGTTAGGCACCAGCAGACACATGCAGCAGGACAGGTTGCACACTAGTGGGGAAAAAAAAGTGGGAAAAGGTGAGATTGGCTGTGGGTAGGGTCAGAGGCAGGTAACGGGGAAGTTCTGCATACTTTAACTTCGGCACTCGTGCTCGCGCTGTTGCCTTGGGACTCATCTTTCACTTGCTGCCTCGTGGCTTGATGGATTTCGCTAGGGCTCTGCACCAGTTTGTCTCCAGGCGTGAAACTGCAAGATCAGAGTTTGGATTGCAAGCAAGGCATTTCACTTATTTCACCGAGTAGAAAATCAATGGGCAATAGTATTCGGACAGTAAATTGACAGTAGTATTTACTTCTATATTGCACGCAGTGTTACCCAGTGGCGTTAATTTAATGTTCCCATGCACTTTCAGGATGTTATGCTAAACAAAAGCTGAGCTGTCATTACATTTTTATAAAGTCAATGCAGTTTCTAACAGCTTTAAAAAAAGAATTTAAAAGAATTGATCAAATATCTCATTTTTCTAAGAGAATCTGGTCCTCTGGATTTCCCTGAGCTGTCAGCTTTCATTGATGTGATCTGATTGATGCTGTTTGCCACATTAAGAAACGTCGGAAGCTAATCTGTTTTAATCCCATTCTCTGTTTTTAATATAATACTCTTCAAGGGAACTGAAGGTTATTACTTATTTTAAATAGCTTAAATATTTGTGTCAAAACATTGTCCTGAACGGTTCAAATCCAGTCTTTGCCACAAGGCTGGGGGAAAAAAAAAAAAAAAAAAAGAAAACCCCCAAACCACCAATGTTGAGACTATTTGGAATGATCTAATCCATGCTTCAAATCCCTTTGTTCTCCTGTTCCCTTGCAGTGCTGGAGAGTTTGAGCTGAATGCTATTTATTAGATTGTTTGAGTGTGTGCTGGCTGCTAAGTCTCGTTTCAAAGATTTTTCTCTGAAGGCTGTTTTGGGAGGCTGCATTTTTCAAACTCACAATTTGCTCCCAGTTTGGAAGGGAACTGCTGCATCACAAGGCATTTTATATGGCAAGGACTAAGAATCCATCACCATGCTGCAGGGAAGGCTCTGTTATATTGAACTGGGGGAGCCTTTATTTTGGGGGGAGAAAGCCTCGATTTTCCAGGACTTTAAAACCAGTGTTTGGGGGGGGGGTTGAAAAAAGTCTGCGGGTAATGAGAGTTTTACGTTATCTTAGAGGAATCATTTATCTCTATGCCATTTGTTTAACCTGGTTTGCCAAGCTTGAAAATTTAGATTTATTGGTGCCAGAAATAGGAACGGAAGCGTTTAATGGGCTTGAGCTCCACAGAGGTGACGAGGAAAAGTGAGGAAAAGTCCAAAGACGCTGCAAGTGTGGGGCAATGAACTTTTTTCACCCCTGTGCCTTTGTCAGGGGTTCACTCTCTGTATGCCCCTTGGTAAAGCTTCACCTGCAAAATCACTGCAGCCCTGTGCAGGAAGCATTTTCTCCTCCCTGCAGTTGCCAGACAAGGAGCCTCTCCAGTTACGAAGGTGCTGGGCTCAAGATGGCCCCCGCAGCATATGCACGTTTGCTTGTGCTTGTGTTTCACTAGTGATGCTGTTGTTTACACTACATGCTAAAACAGGGCTTGCACTGGCTTCGCAGGAGCAGATGTGAAGCATAATCTTGGACGCTTTCCCAGTTCTGGCTCGGAGCGTCCAAGTGCTCAGTATTTCCTGCACGAAGCAAGTCTAGTCTGACACAATGACAGCTGCACTAAATGTGCTCTCGGAGTGAATGCTCAGTGTCTGGGTGGCTGATAACTCTCGTACAAAAACCAGCGTTTTTAGCCGGTCCCGTTTCTAGCTCATTTCCTTCCCGTGCTGCCGAACCGTCAGCAGCGCCGTGCTGCTTTCGCCGCCTCGGCAAATGTCGGTGTTGCTCCTGCTTGGAGCATCTCCGAGCAGGATTATTTGGGATGAGGCAGTGATGGTGACAATGCATTTCTCACGCCCAGCACCTTCCCCATGCACCTGCTGCCACTGTGCATCCCCATGATGCTGCCACCCGCGGTGCTCCAGCCCTACGCGTTTTTCCTGGCTCTCTGGGGCAAGCCGTCCTCATGGGGACGGAAAGGGGGGTCCCCGAGGGAGCTGGGTATGAGCTGCGATCCAAAGAAATGGGCTTTCTCCTACCCGTCACCTGCTTCTGATTATGTCTTCAGATTTAGAGCTAGCAAATAGGCGGACATTTATGTTTTATGTAGATCAAGCAAAGCGGCGAACATTTAATGCCTTCCTGCCAAGTTTTTCACTCACTATAGTACATAGTCCACTTAAGAGCTACAATCTGGTTGCTTCATTTGCTTTCAAATTCGGTTCCCATTTGTTCCTCCAAGACATTTGGGTAAGTGGCAGCATCTGTCTTATGTTTGTGTTATTCACACTGAATTTCCAAATGGACATTTCAAATGGGTGCAAGATGCTACTCTGGCTTGAAAATCAGACTTCTCCAGGCTGTGCTTGACTTATTAGATGTTAAATAGGCTCCGTTTTGATGTGGAGCGAGATGGAAGACCTCCAGAGCAGTGCCGGAGCCTCTGCAAGGAGCAATTTTCCTGCTGCAGCTCTGTCGGCACTGTGGCGTGGCCACGGTGGGGGCACAAAGGTCCCCGACCCGCGGCAGTGACATTGGAAGGGCCGGGGTTGCGCCCCGCATCCATACGATGGCCGAAAGGTCACCTGGCAGCCTCTGCAAAAATACAGTAAAATAAAATAAAAACCGAAGGGCGTTTAACCCTCAGGTCCCAGCCATCAGGTTTGTCGCATTTGGCTGCCCGAGGAGCCCTCTAGCGGCTCTTGGTGTTGCTGCCGGTAGGGCAGTGGGGTCCCTGGCCCCCTGCTCGCTGGGCTGGGGATCGACAGCCCCCCTGCACCATTGTGCCACCCCCTTTTTCCCAAAGGTTCCCCCTCCCGGTGCCAGAGGTAGCCCAAACGCCGCCCCGCTGCTTTGTGCCGCCTCCTGCAGTGGGATTTCTGATCCGAGCGCTGCCTTCTCCTGCGGGGAGCTGGATGTGGGGGGCTGGATGTGGGCTCATCAGGGTTTTTACTGGGCACAGAGGGGACATCTCCTCCTCGGCTGGGTGCTGGGACAGGCTCTGCATGCCCGTGACTGTGCTGGCTGTCCCACTGCCTTGGCAGGACTGGCAAGGGTATGGGGATGGAGAGATGGCTTTTCTCTCCCTAGCTTCACCCCCCCCCCCGGCACCTCCAGTATGGCTTTTCTTGTCCCAGCTTACAGGTGGGATCCCTGTAAGCAAAGGAAACACCTCTGCTCTCTTATAAAACAGTGACACCTGGGCTTTTCTGGGCAAGCTGTGTTCTTCACTTAATTATTTCCACAGTTTGTCTGCTACCCTAATTTTCCTTTCTTCATTCTTAACATGTTCTCCATCAGCACTTTCTCCAGTTTCTAGGCCCCCCTTTTCGGTCTCTTTGCAAATATATTTGACATCGTCCATTCCCTTTTTCCTCAGACGATCAATTTTTTGAAGTAGTTGGAGAAATTGTTTGGATGTTCCCCTGGGGAAATAGAAGCCCTAAGTTGTTCCCTGACAGTTTTACTTTTTATACCTTTCACTTACAGTGGTGGGGGGAATACAGATAACTGCAGATCCCATACAGCTCAAACTGTTTGTAGTGGTAGTTACAATTATCTAAAATAATTGGCAGACAGATCCGTGGACTTAATGTGCTGGGCTAAATTAATACTTCAAATGCTGGCACTTTAACAGCCTGTGTTTGTGACATTGCCTGTGCTGGATCTTCTAAAATGGGGTAAATTGGCCATGCCGGACATAAGAAGGCATAAAAAGGTTTCTCATGTCAATTTAGGTTGAGGTTCATTTGTACAGCTATTAGGAAGGACAGGGAGGAATATCGCGTGCACCCGTAGGAATCTACTTTCTTCTCAACTTAAGTGTGATGCCCTCATCTCTCAAAGACTTGAAATAGGAAATTTTCATCTGCTGAGCTGCATTGCTTCACGGGCAGAAATGGCAGAAAGCTCATTTCCATCAGGAAAATAGGGGGAGAGGGAAACATCTGTAATTACTGGATGCGCATTCCTCTTCCCAGAGGCACAGAGCTGTCTGCCTGTCCCCAAGAAAACCCGCAGAGTTCCTTGAATGCCACCAACACTGTCTGGGGTGGGACTTCTTAGAAATACTGAATTTGGGGTCAGATTCAGCCAGATTCAGGGCTTGAGGAAGCCTCCTGCTTCCATGGATGGGCTCGGCCAGTATCTGGATGGAGCCAGTCGAAACCTCTAGGAAAGGAGAGCAGGAAATGGGTGCAGACAGAGAAGCTGCTCTGCCTACAGCCCTGCAGGCAGCTCTGGAAGCAGAGCCACGACGGTGACTTTTGCCAAGAGACCTCGCTCCCCCACCAGCCAGACTGTGGGGAGAAAGACATTGGGAGTGAAGGGCTGACAGAGACTGACAGAAGCTTAGCACCCTGCTGGATTCAGCATTTCAAAATCTGCGATGAAAGATGAAATTCTCTGCGCCGTGATGGCAGCGAAGTCCCTGGTGCAGCCCTTTGTCTGGAAGATGCCAGGGAAGACTGTGCCAAGGTGCTTTTCCCTGACCATCTGCCTTATGAGCCCACATGCCAGGGTTGATGCAATCCAAAGCCTGATAGCACACAGGCCTGCTGGTTTATGAGAACCCATTTCGCAATTAAAACAAATATTTAGGATTTCTTCTAAATGAAGTGGCCAAGCCCTCAGAAGGGAAGTCTGGCAGATCTGAGAAGGCTAAAGAGGCTTCCCTTGCTCTCAAGACAGATGCAAATAGCACTGAGATTCAAGCAGTACAGTGGTCATATACGTCATTAAAAGGTCACACCAGACCTACATTAAAATACAAAGGAACTCTAAAAGCAGAGAGGAAGAGTACTGGCTGTGAACTTTGGTGTAAGACACATCCTCTCCCTTCTGCTCAGCCGAGATCTCGGAGCAATAGGCAAGGCGCAAGAGATAGAGGTTATCCAGTTACCAGGGATGCTGGCTTTGTCTTCACCTTCCCTTTCTGGTGTGACACAGGGCTTCCTCTCCACACCTGAGGAAAAACCCCGACCTGGCACGGGCTGTGCCACGTATGTTCTTCTTCCTGAGCTTTCTAGGGCCGTGCCTCTTGCAGCGAGGCTTGATGTTTCCTGAGCTTCCTTCTAGGACTACCACCATGTTAAACAAATGCATATGCTTCCTGCAGTTCCTTGGCAGTCTTTTGAATATCTCCTATGTGGTAATGATGAGGTCTGGCATGCCACTGTGCAATCCAATGGTCTCACACCCCAACAGAGCTCAGCTGCAGGTCATATGTTCCCCTCTGAACCATATTTTCTGACGAAAACCTTTTTGGCTGCAGCCTCGTAACCAGCTTGAGTTAAGTCAACAAGACAGAGGAAATGACTTGGCCGAGATGAAAGGGCAAGTAGGTAGTGAGGCTGGGCCTGGAGCAGGGTCTCTTGACTCACAGGTGGTTCTTTATTGCTGTTGTTGATGAGCACAGAACGAATGCCAGCCCATCTTATTAATGCTATGCACACCTTCATCTGCTCTTTTGTTTCTGCTGAGCAGAGAGAAGGAAGAAAACCAACTCCCCTGTGGATATTGCAGTGTTGTACGGGTCAGAGATGATCCCTAGGCTCCTGCCTGGAAACACCTTTTGGGGTGTTGGACATTCCTGGCCTTGCAATCAGGCACCCGTCCTGCATCTGTGATGTGTCAGCAGCTGCAAACCGTGTCTTTTGTTTCACCTTGATCCAGGGAGGGAGGACTGGCTTAATGCTCTAGGTGTCAGACCCCAGAACTAAACGCTTTATGGGTCTGGCTGCAGTTACCTGGTGTTATGGACCAGTGCTACCTAATGAACAGGAGACACAGGAATTGCATCCCTGTGCTCCTCTCCACATTTAAGCTGTGCTGCAAAAAGGAGTGTGGGACCTCCTCTTTTTCTGCTGGCAGGGTTCTGGCTATCTTTCTGTGTGGATGGTTTCTAGACACACATTCCTTTGTTTAGGAAGACCCTGTATTATGTTGACACAGCAGCATGTGGCACTAGGAGAGGAAATAGAAAAGGCTTTTGAACACAAATTGGACAAGTGTTACAAGAATGCAGGGGTTTGCTGACAGCCTTGTTCTCTTTCAGGAAGAAAGATGATTAAATATTTGGGAGCAGCTGAAGTCAGAAATTCAGATCTGCAGCCCCACTTCCTAAAGAGCATGGGGCAGGCTGTCCAGGTGTTTTATTCCTCCTGTAGGGCAGTTAACAAAGCAGGCTCTGTGTTAATGTGGTGGGGTTCCTCGGGCACTGGGCACTATGTGGACTTTGTGAGTATGAGGAACAAGGAGATATTGGAAGCTCTTTGGGTTCTTTGCCTTCTTCTTGCATTGTGTCACTTTGTGGCTCAGTAAGTCCCACTCCCTGAGCCTCATTTTCTCCTCTGGGAATATTAATGGTTATTGGTGAAGTGCTTTCAGGGCTTGTCCATGAATTTTTAAAACAGCACAGAATTGCCAAAAAATCTGTGGTTTCGTTCCAAGTCAATAATTTCCGACCCCCTAAGGACCATGTCCTCAAGCAAAACACATCTGTTGAAGTCAGCATAGCTCCATCAGTTTGTAACACCTATATCAGAAGTTTATCTAAGCTGTTCCACCGATCTTTGTTTCCCAACTTGTTTCCTGATGGATAGTCCATGAAATATGCTTTTTGAATGGCCTGCACATTCAGGGCTGTTTCCTGGGCTTCCCAGGCATAGATTTAATTTCTTATCTTTCTGCAAACTCCCCAAAGGTCTGTGCACAAAGCCAGCATTTCTGCTTTTACTCGGGACTCGTATGCACCATTTCCATATTTATGGCTTAACTGTTGCTGCCACTCAGCTGAGCCCCACGAAATGATGGCAGAGCCTCTCAGGCTGGTGTGACAACAGGGAGGCTTGACTTTGTGTGAACCCCAGCAAAAGCAGCATGAAGGGGCGTCTTAGATAGTCCTAAAAGTCCTTTTAGAGGAATGCCATAGGGTAAAAAGCCATGGTGTGTGAGAGTGAGTTTTAATCTCAGCTCTGCGACTGTCAAATAGGGATAATTAATATTTTTTAATTTGTTTTTGTGGGTGCGGGTTGTGATCAGGTTTGGGGTAGTAACCTGGCATCTCTTGAGAGGTTTCAGGGTGCTTGGCAGGACCAGGCACCAGCTCAGTGGCAATGTGGGGAAGGAGTCCTGAATTCGGCCGCCACCATGGACTGCACCACAGCCTCCTGGCCTCCCTCCCTGCATTTCACCTCCCGCTCCTGATTTGTTCATCTCTTGGGGGCCTTTCTGGTTTTAATTCCATTGTTCCTCACCTGGGAATTCCAGGCTATTATTTAATTTCCTTCCAGATTTCAGCCCTTCCCCTCGCTGCCCAAATCTCCCCCTGCATCGCCAGCCCCTTAGAGAGGGCGTCTTGCTTTTCTGCCCCTCTGTGCAAGTCCGTTTTCGTTGGCTCTCGCAGCATCTCCTCTTGTCAAGGCATTATCCGGTGGGGAGCCTGATTATTTAGATTCCTCCAGTTTCCCCTTTTAATATATCTCCTCTGTGTCCTGCAGCCTGACCCCTGCCAAAGGACCTGCCACGAGGGTTGTTTCTCCCAGCCTGAAGCCCTCCCCCAGCTTCCCTTTCATCTGTGTTTTCTAAGAGCTCTGGGCTTCAGGCAGCAAAGTCAGCGCAGGGTTTGGGGCCTCCGGGTCCACGGCCAGATCCCTCCCCCATCACCTGAGAAAAGGCAAAAACCACTTCCAGGGCCCGTTCTGGAGGGGGTGGGGAGTAGCTGAGCTGGGTGAAGGAAAGGAAAGGAAACCATTAAATTCCTTTTTTTTTTTTTTTTTTTTTTTTTTTAATTTGCAGCATGGTTCCTAGAGGACTGTAGACACTCAGGGCCAGCTACGGTGCTGTGCAGCTTTGCTTTAGGGCAGCGGACCTGGGGAAGTGAAGAGGGAGTCCCTACAAACCCAAAAGCAAATGGGATTAGTGATGTGCTGGTCCAGCCACATCTGGCATCCTTGCTGGGTCCAGTATGGCCAGTGCCCAGAGGGACTGGTCTAAAACTCTGCATGGGGACCTCAGTGGGAGCCCTCCCTGCATTCAGCATGAAGACAGATGCTGGGTGATGGGATTTGCTCCCTTATTCCAACAGAAATATTATTTAGCACCTCTCACCCTCCAATATCCAGGGGTGTTGCATAGCAAGGCCCAACCATTTTGGGTGTAGCGGTGAGGTGGAAACTGAGGCAGGCTTCCCAGCATCGCTGCTGGGTACATGGCCACAGTGCTTACAAGTTCTTGCAGCCGCAGAGACCGCATGCAAGGCGGTGATGTTTGTGTTGAGAGGCGCTCTTGGAGGCTACTGTAATGGAGGGTGCAAATCTGGACACCCTCCCTGTTTGAGGTGGTGCAAGTGTCATCTCGCGGAATTCCTCGCTTTGCCCCCTGTTTCACAAGCTGCTCGGGGCTCCCACAGGGAGGGCTGACACCAGCTGCAATTGTCGAGATACTCTGAGCAAATCCCCCTGTGATCTGTATGATGGAGAGCATATGCACAGCCCGGGATCTGAAGGAAATCACCTCCCATATGAAGAGCATAAACATGTTTTTCCAGCTCTCTGCCAGGGATTTATTCGTAAAATTCCTCAAGAAGGAGGAGACCCTTGGAGGTCTCCAAGCTCTAGACCCAAAATAAATAAAATGTTGCAAGAATATATTTAGCAAAGATAATGTTGGACACTGGAAAACAGAGGGAGAATGGTGGAAAGATATGCCTACCGTGAGCTGTTTTGGGGTTTCTGTCCAGAGAGGGGGACACTGCCTGGGTGCTTTGTTCAAGGCTCAGGGGATGTGTAAGGCCCACACCAGCATTGGTGCCAGTACTGGTACTGAAATCTGGTACTACCAGAGACCAACCTGAAAGGCAGATAGTGTAAAAGAGGGTGTTGTCCCCACAACTTCACTTGTTCTTCTGGAGATGTGTGCATCCTCAAATGCATGTTCTAGAATATGCCTCCAGACGGGCACAAAACAGGCTCAGTAACCAAAGGTGACTTTAGATCCTGTGGCATTTATCTAGCTCCTACCTCTGGCACCCTCTTTGCCATGCCATACAGGGGATGGGCAGTTTGATCCTAGGAAATTACTGTGCTATAGGAGCCAGAGCAGGTGGGAAAATCTCCTTTTCCCACCCTTTTTCTCCTTTTCCCTTTTATCACCGTACAACATGGAGCCAGCTGCAGCCAGCTCACGTGGGGACGGAGGCACCGCTCGGTGCGCGTGGCCAGCCCAATGTGGGTGCTGAGGACTGCTATTGACAAACTCTGACTTCTGAGTTTTGCTTTTTCCAGCCTTCCAACAACATGTAGAGGAAAGCAACCCTTGTGGAGAGCTTCCTCCTTCAGAATCAGCCAGCGCTGATCCCATAATTGCCAGGACTTGTCATTCCGGGTCCCATCTATCACGGAGCGCAACGTGACTCCTCAACCAGGGAAATTCAAAAAGAAGCAGTTTGCTGTCTGCTTCAATTTGCCAATAAAGAGCGAGAAAGGCTTTGAAAACAGGACTTTAACTGGCTGTATTTCTTGATGAAAACCTCTTTTATAGGATGTAATGGGACATTTCCCTTGGAAGAGTGCTGGGCCAAAACTGCAGTTATAACTGCTTCCCCTCTTTCTCTACCCTCATCCACCCTTCCCCTCCAGGGCCAGCAGTACCACTGGATTTTGGCTTTACAGAGGGTTGAGGGCTGAAATATTGCCCCTTACCCAGCTTTCATCTCAGGCCAAGCATCTGAGCTGTCCCGCTGACTCTCCTCCCTGCCCTCGATGACACCTGAAGGAAGAGTTATTGGCACCGAGCAGCAGCTCTTCCTTGATATTGTCAGGAGGGGAGGGGTTAGGAGCAATAAAAGAAAATGTTCATCCATCGCTAGGATTGCTGCAGCTAAAATATCCTAAATACTTCCCAGTTCTGCTTGCCCAGGTATTTCTTTGGCTGGCTGATGTTAGCACCGCTCAGCCTAAGTGAGGGCTTGGACTGATAATGAATATGTTGCAGTTATATAAGTTCCATGCCTCTGTTAAAATGCATCTATATTATCCCTGATATATTACATTTTTAAACATTTGGTTCCAGGAGTAAAACAGCGTTGTCATATGGTTTCAAGTAAACCACATGCTTCTCCGGGCCAAAGACTCTAGGCAATGAATATTACAGGAAACAGAGATTTGACATCTGGATCAAAACTGCAGCGCAGTTCAGTTACCTTCAGGTTTAAAAACCCCCAACATTAACCTCCCCCTCGGCAGTTACTGTCTTGTCCCTCTCCTACCTGTCTGAACATTGCTATAAACATAATTTTCTGGCTGATTGTTCAAGGCCCCTTTTAGATTTTTTACCTCCATAGTCAGCTCAGCCTGGTGATGCTTATCCCAAGGCGCTCAGCACCCTTAGCCCATCTCACATCTCTCTTGCATGCTGTGCAGATATGTGCCCTTAGCTCTTGGTTTGCTGGAAATGCCTGTCTCATCTGCAGCCAAAATAACTCCTGCCTCCAAGTGCAGCATTGCTAAAGTGTGAGCAAAGCCCTCTGCAGCAGCAGGTGAGAGGCTGCCAGGGATGCTGCAGGGTGCCAGCACTACCTCATCCTGCACTACCCAGTCTGTGCTGCAGAGCGTGGTGGAAAACAGTCCAACCAGTCTATGGGTTAGGAGAAGGGGAAGAGGAACCCGATGAATCCCTTTCTCTCTGGTGTTCCTCTGCAGCGTGCAAGGTGTCTAACTTGAATTTGGATTGTAAAATGGCTGGAGCTGGCTGCATCCTTTTTAATCTGGTGTTTGTTTGGTATCTCATGAAGTGGGTGAGAGACCACAAGCATGGTGATTCAGCAAGAGGAAGGGCAGGAGTGAAGGAGCAGATGAGCTGAACCCACAGCTGGTGTAAAAGGAGCACGGCATCCCTGGTTTGGGGAGGTTTCTGTCATGTTGGGGATCTGGTGAACAGCAGAGCAGTGATTATTTTCTAATACTCAAAGCACATATTAACTCTGAGTTCAAAATTCTTTATTTTCTTTGGCTTAACAAGAAATGAGACCTAACATGGTAATCATACATAATACATGAAACAAGCAAAAAGACATAAAGCAAACAGAAATGAGATCGAATGTGCGGGGTACGCAGCAGTACAGGGCAACCCACCACTTGTGTACCGCTGCTCGCAGTAATAACAACCACGCTCCTCCTGCACCTTCAATGCAGGAGACCAAAGCCTGCTGTATAAAACAAGACTCAACCCATTACCCTCCCAGTGCCCAGCTGAAGGAGGGCAGGGAGAAATATTTGCTCACCTCAGCAAGGAGCAAAGCCCCCATCCCCAGGGAGGAGCACAGCCGCTGTTTCAGCAGGCACAGCGGGGGCTCTGGTGGTCTGCCGAGCCTCTCCAGGGAGAAACAGGGTCTTCATCACTCCAGGTAAAAGGACATGCCAAAGCCTTTGCCTGGCCAAAGATTTTAGAGCTCTATGGACTGAAGTGAACTTGATCCCTACCGAATACGCTTATCGCTCTTGGACCTTGGGTACGCTGCATGGGATGTGTGTGCTGGAAAACAAACTCGGGAAGAAATTCAATGTTGAAAGGACGTTTAGCGAAATGAGGGAAGTCAAAATATTTCATGAGCCTTCTTTGTTTAATCGCCGCGCTGTGAATTTCCCCCAGCAGCATGTAACACCCCCATCCCCCTACACACGCGTGCACACACACACCCCCTCCGCACCAGGGCAACTGCTCGGCATTTTATTGGAAAAATATAAAACGGCTTTGCATTCTTACCTTTATTTCGAGACCTCCTTACAAGAAACAGGAAGGGTAAACATGAAAGATCTGTTTCCTTTAAATTGTGAGTGTGGGGGAGTTTTCCTGTAGTGAAAGGGCTGTTTTGAAAAGCACTAAATGCTTTTGAATTGAATACATAGAAGTAATGTACACACGGTTTGAATTTACAGTTCTGGGTCTCCTATCCCCCTCCATATGAATCCTATAAGTCAGACGTGTTGCTACAGTGATTCCCACCGGGAAAGTCTGGACCTAGACTAGGAACAGCTGTAGATCTACAATCCACCAAAGTCGGCTTCTGAAACAGATATGAATTATTGGTTCAGTCAGATAAATATGGCTTTGCCTTTCCCCCACAGGCAATCACATATGGCACTTGGAAAGAATTAAAACCTTTACCCTTGGCCAGGTCTGGTTAAATAATGGCTCTTTCTTATACTTTCCCCCTCTCTCCATTTCCTCTCATTCATTCTTCTTTTTATTTTCCTTTCATGATCTTTCTGGCACCGGGATCCAAAATGTCACCTCCTCAAAGTGACCCTGAATTTTACAGTGTCACCTACAGGGCTGCGGGAGCATGGGCAGGCAGGCGGATGGGAAAAAATGCAGTTCTTATTCGGTGGGGACAGAGCTCTGCAGGGAGAAACAAAACCACCTTTCTGCCTCTCAGCCTGGCCACAGTGAGCCCAGGAAAGCCTCCGAGGCTGCAGCAAGATGACAAAAAGGGGGCTCATTTCATCTCCCCATCCTGGGCACGTGCACGCTCGCTGCACACCTGGAGACCCTGCAAACCTGCAGCTGAGAGCTGCTCCATCCTGCACCTCCAAGGATCCCTGGCATCCCCTCCTCACTCTCTGCCCATCTTTTTTTCCCCTCATCCATTTGCTCCTTCAGCATCATGAGCTGGAGGTGCTGCCCCACGGCCAAGCCCTCCACTAGGCTTAACCCAGTTCTCTTCCGAGAGCTACTTCGTGGGCTTTAAAAATCTAGAATTAAGAAACCTGTAACTTGCTGCTTTATCTCATTATCTCCTGTTTTGCATTTTAATGTGCCTGCTCTAAAAAAGACCTCATTGATATTCTGGTTCGGCATGTGTTTGTTTGTGTCTCTTGGGAAAATTGGCTACAGATATTACTAAGTCAAAAACACACACAGGAGAGGTTGCTGCATATTTTCCTCTCCTTTTTTCTTTCTTTGAAAGAAGATGTTGTTTTCTTCACTTTCTTGAATTGCAGGCGAATTGAAATGGCAGAATTTTGAGACAGCTTGGGATGTAGGGTGTAATTTACTGATCATGGAGATACCTGTCTGCAGGAGTCCTCCTCCCCCTCTGCCAAAGGACCCCAGGAGGAAATAATGACCTGGGAGGGCACAGCGTGCACCTCATGGATCAGCCCTTCCTTGTGCAGTGTGCTGGGTCGTGCAGTGGTGCTGAGTCCTCGGTTCTGTGCTGGAGCAGGGTTTGTCCCCACCTGGGGTTTGGGGTTTTCCTTGGGCAGCTTGCTCTGCTCCTGCAGCATGGTTCTACACGTCAGGGG
Organism: Cygnus atratus; assembly: GCF_013377495.2. Lineage (NCBI taxonomy): Eukaryota > Metazoa > Chordata > Aves > Anseriformes > Anatidae > Cygnus > Cygnus atratus. The sequence continues at coordinate 4,341,383 of NC_066383.1, forward strand.
ACGCCCCTCGGTCCTCCTCTGACAGCTCAGGCCTGTCCTGCTCCCTCCTCGGTGCATCCTTCTGCCTGTGCACAGGGTCTAAAAGCCCTAAAAATCCTGCTGCAAAAAGGAACAATCTAAATGGCTCAAAAGCATCATGGTTGAAATGTTATGGGGGACTTGGTTTGGGTGGCCTCAACCAGTGAGATGTTGCCAAAGCTTTTTTTCTTTTTTCTCCTCCCGTTCAAGGTGCAGAATTAGCTTTCTGCCCTCGTACAACCATTGAAGATCCCTCTGGTGCTCCTCTCTTGTGCTCATTTAACTGTTACGGTCCTCATGCGTTTCCAGTGTGTGATTATTTGCTGCTCTCCTCCTGTGGTTAGGAGGTCTTAATGGGAGGAACAGCCCTCTGGAGGTCGTGATGCCTCTCCATTGACTAGGGAGGCAGTTTAATAGCTGCTTCAGATGAGATGCTGAATTTTTTAGGTGAATAAATATTAGATGAGGTGAACCCCAGGCTAGCTGCTTGGGAAGTCAGTGTCAAGTGGATCTGTGAACAGATTTTTAAAAATGCAGATGTTTTCAGTGCGTTTTCAGGAATCACAACTGTTAAGATATCCATCCACAGGCTGGGGTGTAGCATACAAGAACTTCTTGGTGGTCTCTCTCGGGGTTTCGATGTTGTGTTTTGTACACGTGGCATCCTCAGGGCGGGAGGGTAGGGGGGCAGCACGTTTGTAAGGGATGTTACTCTGAATATGTGTGGCTCAGCCTCGCAGCCACGGCAGCTTTAGAGTTTACCCTGGGCACAAGATAATTTAGTAAGTCCTGCCATCACGCAGCAGCCTTAGGCTGGATAACCCAATCTTCCCACCCAAAAGCTGTTGTCATCTTTAGTCATCTTCCTCGTGCGTTGCACTGCTGCATTCTGGTGTGGGCAATGGATGCTGCCCCTGTTACACCAGAGACCAGCTCCATCCCACTGACTGATGCAAGGCTCCAGGTGCCCTCGCAGCCTCTTGCTGCTCCTCTCGTGGCTTTGAGCGATGCCACAGGCTCACCCAGCAGCCTCCCCACCCCCGGAGACTGCTGTATTTCGGCAGCAAGCAAAGGTACTCCTGAAGAGGTTAGCTCTCCCTTTATGCAGTGCTCTGCCCTGTATAACTGGGAGTGGTGAGCAGCTCGGTATTTGCTAATGGCAAAACCTGCAACCAAAGCATTTTTCATCTCTGTTGCTCTTCAAGGGTCCGATGTAGGGGACTGCAGGGACTTGTCATGCAGGGTTTGAACTCGGGCTGGATGGTGTGTGCATGCTCTGGGCACGGTGTGCACTGAGCACTGCATGGCAGATAAATGCCCAGAAGCACACGTCTGCATTAGGTGCTGTTATAACCGAACATTTTATTGTCGATATTTCTACCTCTTGTGCATGTCATTATTAAAGATTTGTGGGTGTTTTTTTTTTTTTTTTTTTTTTTTTTTTTAATGCTCCGTCAATTTTCTGTAAGTTTGCTGATATTTCCAGTGGGACCACAGCAGGCAGTGCCTCTGCTCTTCAACTTAGCAGCCACCATCTGAGCCAGGGCAGCTTGCTCGGCTCTGTGAGGGCAACAGCAGCTCCATGGCTGTCTGCTCCCACCAGCAAACAGCTCGGGAGCCTTCCTGCACAGAGGGCTCCCGACAGCACTGCAGCCATGCTCTCCACTGACTTTAAAAGGGACCGAGGTGAAGGAACCCTTCTTTCTTTATTATTTTTTTTTTAAATACCCTGTGGTGCCGAAGTGAAATTGCAGCCAGCTTCTATTTTCAGAGGCCTTGCTAAGAGAATGTTTTTATCTGGAGATACAATGACTGTCGCCCTGTAGCCTGCAGTTCCCATGCTGGTGCTGCCAGGACCCATGAATGCTGGCTTTATGAGTTGCTCTCGCAGGTGTTCAGGGGGCATGTAATCACTGATGAATAGTGGGGGGACACAGAAACTCGAGGCAGGCTCTGGCACAGGCAGCTAGGCCAGGCTTTTTTCACTCTGTGAGAAAAGAGAAAAGGAAAAAAAAAAAAAAAGAAAACACAAAATTACAGCGCCTTCCCTCTGCTCCTTTTGCATACTTGACTGCAGAGAGCTCTCCCAGCCTCTGCTGGGCTCACTAGCTGCAGGCTCCCTTTATACCTCCCCAGATGTAAATTTGGCCAGGGGACTCCTTGTGATTCCCCCACCTCCTCGGGTGGTCGCTGTCCATGGGGTCCCTGCACTGCCGGGGCAGGCAGGGCTCCACCAGCGTGGGGTTTGCACCGTTTGGCTCAGGTTTGGCTTTGCATTTCGTGCCCCATTCTCTCTGACACATAAATGAAACAAGTGCATGAAGAGTGAATATAGGATGAGTGCCGTCCTCGGTGCATTTTGGGCAGGGTTATGATGATGATGGTTAGTTCACCATCCAGCCTGCCTGATGCTTCTCTTTCTGCAACCCTGCAAAGACCACGACAGCTCACATGGTGATGCATGGGCACAAAGGGAGGTGAATGGCGTTGCATGGGCAGTGTTAATTTTGGTATGCCCGGCTATGGATTATTTGACTTTGCAGCCAAATAATGCACTCCTGACAAAGTCCTGGGTCACCTGTGCAAAAAGCAGGAGCCCAGGCTGCCAATGGCTTGTGGGTGCAGAAGCTGGTGTGAGCCCAGCTACCGGTGGGAATGGTGGCATCACCTTCAGGAAAATCCCTGTGATTTCTGTTTATTAATATAGTTGCTATTAAAGCATTCTCTGGAAGAGAATAACCCCCAAGTTATGATTGCTTTTATCAGTCAGTGTCAGGTTAACAGTTATCTATAAAGCAATATATCCTTAAGCTTAAAAGGAAGGCAGTATTTTTGAAAAATATTAATATTCAGGGCGTGCAGCCTGAGCCAGTGTTTTTATTTGTGCTCATATTTTTTCATTGCCTTTCCTTTACACCTCAAGGACACATTTATGATCTCCTCACGGTATTTCACTTCTGAGGTGATGGTGATTTCTTGAGAAAAAACAGATCTCACATTAATTTGGCCCCCAAAGCCATTAAAATGCTTGTGGAATAGGGAAATGTGAGTGCAGTTCTCGGATACCCAGCTGCGGCTATTGGGGATTTGCCATTTTGTGCCTTATACCTGCAATACCAGTACATGGAAAGGCCTAATATTGGGGCAGAGCAGGTTTTCTTTAGAAATCAAGTGAGTATTTGGAAATAAAGGCACTCCCTGCCTCCTGGAAGCCGCAGCCCTGAAGGATTTGTCCATTATCTACAAATCCAGGGTAGTGCCTGAACATGTCAGCGGAAATAAAACCTGCGTGGCTTTGTATACCTGTGCAAGTAGGGTTTTACCCTCCTGAGGAGGAAACAGAAACGTGGAGGTGATCTGCCAGTAAGTGAGGATAATTAGGATAATAAGGAAATTGGGGTGTCCAGGGTGCCAGAGCATGCGTTAACCAGCAGGTTGGAAGAAGATTCTTGGAGAGCTTTGCAAGGAGCAATACAGCACCTGTAAGAGAGGAATTACCCCAATTTCTGCACTGCAGTGCTCCAGCAGCCGGGCATCGGTTTGAGGCAGCAGTCTAGGCTGAGCTCAGGAGCCAGGAGATGGACCCGTCTGGGAGGCAAGTTATCCCAGCCTGGTTATTCCAGAAGGTGCAAATTTACTCCTTGTGTTTGTGTCTGCATCCCGTCCCATCCCTCCCACCAACTTTTGATCTTCTCCAGGCTAAACAACTCCAATGACTTCTAGCTTTCCTTGTACATGAGGTTTCCAGGGTGCTGAGCACTTTCTGCACTGGCTCTACCTTTCTGTACTCTCACACCTAAAATTATTCCCAGCCCCAGACTTGAGTGCTGGCCAGGAGGAAGGCAGAAACACCAGCTGTGCACTGGGAGGGCTCTGCCCCACCAGACTTCTCCATCCCAGCCTGGCAGCACTGACGGGCTCAGCCTCCTGTGTCCTTTCCTGCCTGTGCCCAGCACCTTGTCCTTATAGCCCTACTGGATTTCATCCAGTTATTTCAGATGGTTCCTCTGTTTTTCCAGATCATTTTGAAGGCTAATTCTGCCCTTCCATACACCAGCGGTCTCTGTGTTGTCTGCAAATTTAATGAACATAATTTCCATCAAGGTTATTATGGAAAATGCTGAATAGAATCGGGAGAAAAACTATTTGTGTTTCACACCCACCATGCAAAGATTTCCCCAAATCCTGCTGTTTTTAGCATTGGGGGAAGGAATTCAGCTTCTACCTGGAAAATCAGAAGCCATCAGCTCTCCTGACTCCTTCCAGCTCTGCTCTGTTGTCAGATCCGTGCCTCACCTTAAAGAGGAGACCACCCCTGTACAACTGAAGTATTTTGAGATTTTTAAATAGCACCTTTCCACTCCCAAGTAATGGGACCACATATGTACTCAGGATGACATTTTCATTCATAAAGATCTCAGGATCCACCACAACTCTCGCTAGCATATTTTACTACCTCCAGAGGGGGGATATGGCAGCCATCTTAATGATGCACAATTTAAATTTGCACATGATTCACTCGAGTCGTGGGTTTATAATTCTGTGGAGTTATAAAGTTCTTGTTCTGTAATCAGTTGCTTCCTAACTTGAAGTCATCTCAAATTATAAATTGCTCCTCTAACCAATGCGGAATGCGGCAGCATAATATCATGATTGATGCTATAGAGAAAACTCTGGTACAGTTTGCATGCTATCAAATATAATCCTGGTGCAGGTGGGTGACTGAAGCATGGGGTAAATGCGGTTGATTAGATATTTTGTCTCATTCAGGATCCTTTTCTGCGAGCACTATATGACTAAATGCATATTGCATGAGGGGCCTGTTCCAAACTCCATTGAAATGAAGTGAAAGGCTGCCGTTTCCCTCGGCGTGCTTTGGATCAGGGCACAAACACTGCCGGGCATGCGGCGGAGACGTTGCGTTTCAGCTTACGGAGCCCGTCTTTTCTAACGACAAAAACAAATGTTTGTCCGTGATGTATGGAGCTATTAATGACAGTGATTCCTCTGAGACCCCGACGATTTGCAAATATCGAATGTATTTCCATTTTACAGGGGAGTGGTAGAAACTGAGCTGCGGAAAGCTAAACGAGCTGGCCAGTTCCTTGATGAAGAGCCAGAGCCTTGACCTCTGCCGTAGCCTAACTGGGCAGGGATACTGATCCTGGCAGGGAGAGTACGACTACGAGTGTGTTCCTCGCCTGTAGCATTGTTCCTGCTAGGGAAATGGATGCTCTTTTCTTTGTGCAGCCATCCTTTTAAGAATTCAGGACCCCAGCAGAAGTCCGATCCCTGCCTGGGTCCCAGCAGGGCTGCATCCCAGTGTGGTGCTGGGTCCCAGGGCTTCATCCTGGTGCCAAAACAGGAGGTGTGAGGGCAGGAATTGTAAGGCAAAGGGGTTTGTTCCTCAGCTTCAAATCCTTGTAGGAGCATTGTTGTTGTCCTTAGAAAATTTGCTTTACCTGGCGTGCATCTATGAGCCACTGCTGCCGGTTATGGGGAAAGCAGCCTGCTTGGGACCAGGCTGTGTGCTGCCGCCCTTCCTGCTCCCAGGAGGCTACGGCGAGCCAAGCCCGTGCCCCACACTGCCTGTGACAAGCAGCATTTCGGGGAGTTTTTCTCTCCCTCTGCTAAGTGTTTGCATTTATACGTGCAACATTTCTCCTTCTTCCTCCTCCTCGCTCCTTACATAGCCAGGAGAGGGGAGGCTTCAAGGAGCGAGGGCAGCCTGCCAGAGCCTCCAGCCTCCCTTGCCAGTGCTGATTGCTCTCGAGAGCTGAAAATTTAGTCCGGACCGGAGCTCTAATATAACTATTTGCTGCCTCGTGGTCGTGGGACAGTGTTTGTGTAAACGCCCGGGAAAATAAATAAATGAAGTGGTGGACACCTAGAGCATAACGGGAGCCTGTAGCTGGAGGTGCAGCCACCCCGCTGCAGCCCTCACCGGTGAGCAATCAATGAAACTTTGTTCCCCCGAAGGGCGGGTGGGTTTTTTCCCCGTTCTGCTCGTCTCTAGCGGTGCTAGAGACCTCCAAGAGGGCTGGGAGTATATTGCAGTGACTTCCAACCTCCGCGCAGCTCTTTGTGCCAGTGGTGCATTATCTGTGGCTTTTCTTCTTTTTCTTCTCCCGCTTTCTTTAAAAAGCCATAAAACAGCAAGTACTGTTCAGTGATTAAGATTATTTGGGTTCACTTCAGTTCTGGCATGGTGCTAATAAAAAATATATAAAAAAAACGTTAAAGGGTTTGTTCTCTCATTTGCAGAAGAAGCCGTCTCACTATGGGAATGAACAATTAACAACATTTAAATGAGCTGAACTTAGTCCTTTTCTTCCATTGTCTTTGTGCCTTTGAATCATCTGGAATTGCATTTTCTCTGCCGTATATTTTCCGGTGCGCTAAAATGTTTTACATAAATTGCAGACTGGTCCTGAGCTGTAACCCCCTCATCCCCGCGTCCCACGGCTCCTCTAAAAATTAGAAAATGCTGCGGTTAATCACCTGGAGCTGCTGTATGATTGCAATCTTTGCTGATCATGATTTTTTCGCTGCCATTTTTTTTCCCCCTAAAGAAAATACAGTGCAGAGACAGGGAGGGCGTTCTCTCCCCGGTTCCGTATCTGCAGGCATTTCTGCCTTCATTAATTAAAAATGATAGCAGGGAAGGCAAGCGAAAGGTTTTGATCTTTGCGTCGAGAAGCAGAGTGCAGCCTCCGCTAAACCCTTTCAGCGACGGATTTCGGCATCCCTTTTGCACGCCGCAGCCTCAGTGGGCTGTCTGTATCCGAAAATATTGCCTCCCTCTCCAGGAAAAGCACAATGCGTTGGAGCAGATAGAGAGTAAAGGGGTAGAGAAAATATTTCATGGGGGTTTGTGTCCATCTCACGCGGGCTGTCGTAGGTATTCCCACTGTTTTTTTTTTATTGAGGTGGCAAAGGGAGAAGCGGAGATGTGATGCTGAGCAGTTTGGAGGACTTTACAGGGGATTTTTGGGATGGGGATGGATTTGGGGTTTGTCTTTTGGTCGCAGCAGGACCGGTGACGGGCAGCATCGTGATGGGAGAGGTTGGAGGGGCAGAGGGATGAAACGCAATTCCTGCGGGCTATTAACCTACATCCCTGGCTCGGGAAAAAGGGGAGAAGCGCAGGCGGCATTTGGTGTGGTGTAGCTTTAAGAACCGAGACTGAAACACCTCAAATGAACTCTGCAGCAGACAGCTGAAGAAAAAAAAAAAAAAAAAAAAAAGAGCGGCCTGGCCCCGCTGCCTTCCTATTCTTCATGATGTCATTTTTCAGGTGTCAGTTTGCCGGAGCGAGATTGGAACAGGCCTTGTTGCTAGGACATGAATGGAAAAGGCGCTGCCCATTGGCTGCCGGGGATTTCTCGGGCAGCCAATGGGGAGGGAGCAGTCGGCATAGAAATGAGGAGCAGAGGCGCCGCTGGCCGGGACGATTAATGTGTTTGCGGTGTCGGAGCAAATTGTGGCGCAGAGCACTGCGCGGGGGCAATTAAACCTAAAATCTTCCCCCGTGCAGGCTGGCGATGCTGCCCTAATGGACCAGCCTTGGGTCGGAGGCAATTAGCAGCCACGCTGCCTTCTGCTTGAGTTGGCAGGTCGGAGTGGGGCCGGTTTTCTCTTGGACATTGTAGATTATATAAGGTTTTTATTACCTTCTGCCTGCAGAAACAGAACAGGTAGAAGTGATTTCCTCCATTTGTGGTGATTCTTGCCGTATAGGTCCATGGTGTGCAGAGATCAAGGTATCACCACGCTGCGATGAGTGCCCGTAGGAGTAAGGAGAGGAGCAGGGCCAGTGGCTGGTGGAAAGGTTCGCCTCGTGCGCTATCCCCCACAAAGGCAAGGAGCTGGCGGGATCCTGCTCCCCGCAAACACCTCTGAGCAGAAAGTATCACTTCAGAAAGCCCAACCGAGTCCGATTCTGGTATTTCAGCCGCCGGCTATAAAGAGCATTCCTATTTCAGTTGTTAGAAGTGCCTGCCTGATGGCGGAGCAGCACAGTGAGCAGGTTTGCCTGCCCGTCACCCTGACCATCGTCCCAGCCCATCCCCTCCATTGCCTCTGCGTGGAGAGGGCACCGACGCGTGGTTTCATGGAGGTCACCATGGTGGTTCTGCAGAGCCCATGGGGAAGTCAATGTCACCAAAGGCAGCGTGCATTGTGCTTCAGATGGGGCTGGAAGCTGTGGATTTTGCCGTCGGCCCCCTCGCACCGTATGTGGGACAGTGCCCCGTGACACCGCGCCAACTGTGCCCATCCTCAAGCCGGCTACGAGACCAGCCATTTTATTTATACCAGCCCGGGAGCACTAATTCCAGTTTCAGAGCATTTGCATTTGTGGCGCATGCCCAAAAAGTAGAAAAAAAAGGAAAAAAAAAAAAAAAAAAAAAAGGACTTTTTCCCTAAAATTTCTATGTAAGCGGAGCTTATCCTAAAAGCAGTCAGTTTAACCATTTCACCTCCTCTCCCCAGAGCAGAAATAAGGTATTTTCAGTGGGTTTCCCCAGCGGATGATGCACACTCGGGCTGTCCTGTGGCCGTGCACAGGCAGACACACACCAGGCTCCCCCTGCAGTGCCCCTCGTCCCATCCCCATCTGTCCCCCCGAGCAGAGCCCATGGGGCCGCTTGGCTTAGGAAAAGTTCGTGTGCAGTTTCACCACTATAAAATAAATGAATTTCCATCTAAGAGGTGGGGGCAGGGAGGGGGTAGAAGAGAAAAAAGTAGATGCACAAACTGGAGTCCTGCTGCAGAATTAGGGCAAAAGTCTGGCCTTGTTTATTCTGATGTAAATCAAGAGTAAACCCATGCAATTTTGTCATTCCCTGCTCTGACGCATTACTGTAAATCCTACTTTCGTAACTCTGTCATTATTTATGAGTGTTGCGGCAGTGCTATATGAGATCAGGACACAGTTATGCCTGGCCACGTGCATGTATTAAGGACTAGAGCTTGTAAGTTTAAATAGACAAGACAGACAAAGGCAGTTGATCATCTTCATTTCACAAATAGGGGCATAAGATTACATGATCTGCTTGAAAGCATTCAGGAAGTCAGTGTCTGGTCTGGACAGGAAACAGTTTTCATGTCCTGAAAAACTTCTCATAATAATAATAAAAAAAAAATCCTGTTTGGCGTTTGGGTGAAGAATTTCGAGGGCAGGAAAACGTGATCGTTAGCTGCACGGTGCAAGTCCAGATTTTGACCCCTGAATGTGTTTTGTATTAAAGCATCTCCTGTACGGGTGCGCAGGGGTCCTGTGGGGGTGCTGTAGGGGTCCCTGCTCACAAGCTGAGCCATGGTTGGGCCATCCTTTCCATCCTTTCCATCCTTTCCATTTCCAAATTGCCATCCTGGCCATTCGGCTGGCGGCTGTATGCTGGGATGGCTGTTGCTGCTATTCAGGCATTCCCTTCCATTTTGTTTTTGTCATGTTATTTGCCTCTATTTGGCTGGAGGACTTAAATCCTAGAGGGTGAGTGTAGATACCGTACAGCAGCCTCCCTTACACCAGTGAGACCATGTGTGCGGCCTGCACAGCCACTGTGTCGCAGCTATCTCCTCTTTCTGCATAGCTCCGCACCCCGAGCGACTTCTAAAAGCAGATTAGGTAAACGCAGTGCCTTGGTGTTGAGCTGGGAGGAGAAAAAGGACTTTTTAGTCCATTGAAGATGAAGTTTTTATCTCAGCTCAGCCCCGTCCCCTCCTCCTACCAGCATGCAGTGCCAGCACAGGTGAGGTCTCAGCCCAGGTACTGTGGGGAGCGCCTTGGTTTTGTGCCTCCAGGTACTGTTCACTCCTGGAAGAGCCGAGCAGGGACCCCTTGCAGGATGGAAAAGGCAATTAATTAGGCTAAATAAACATCTATCAGGGTTCAAAATATGCACAGCCAAAAAGGAAGCTGCACGCTGGTTCGTTGAGCCTGAAAAGACTTCACACATTTTAAGTCTCTAATCGCGTTCGTGGATGCACGTCCCCCTCCCCACCTTTTTCCCCCCAGAAATAATTTCACGCCTCAGGGATGGCTATTGCCACACGAAGCCACTGCTCTGGGCCACGCGCTGCTTCGTGGCATAAGAAAATGGTGGCGTGCGGTGGCGCCGGTGTCATGCCAGGACCTTGGCTCGCGGCCTCCGGCCTCACCTTGGCTCCCGGCCTCCCGCGCTGAGCCCTCTGAGCCCGGCCTCCCCTCCCCGGCAGGGTGCTGCGTTACCAGGGAGCTAAGCTAAAGAACATATGGAAACGTCACGCGGGTATATATAGGAGGGGAGCGAAAATGGATGCTCTCGGGGACGATAAACATTAGCGTGTCTGCGGGGGGAAAAACAAGAATTTCAGCTATTTGTGCTGCTTCGGGGGATTTTTGTCGGTGTTTTCTTCACTAGTGTTCATTAAAAAAAGGAAAAAGAAATAGATCATTTATTTGATTTACTGAGTCTGTGAAAGACAGGAGCCATTCTTGATGTTAAACTTTTGTGTTTTTTTTTCCGTAAAGGCACAGTAACAAGGCAAGGTGTTAGGAATGAGTGCCAGCAGATATTTGCGAGGAGACATTTTGAAAAGCTGAAGTGACCAGTTTGGGCACTATCAAGATTTTGGGTCTGGCTCTGGAATACCTTGGCGATTCAATTATTTCTTCTGGTTTTAGATAACATGAGATCCAAACTAAGATGTTTCTATTATGCAAACTCTCACAGGTACCTTTGACCATTTTTTTTCTTTTAGTGTTTTTTTTTTCCCTGATTTTTTTTTGGATGAAGATTTCACTCTGCCCGAGGATGTCTGTGTTATTCAGCAAGGAGCCAGGTCCGTGCTCTGTGGATTGCTGTGTTCTCTCTTTCCAAGCAAGTGATCCTGAGGAATTTGATGCGGGTGCGAGGAGAGCACGAGGCTGTGTGTAAGGTGTCCTGCATGGAAACCCGGGCATGGCAGTTCCTGCACCTGGGTATCTTGATGGGTGAAACTGATTAGGAAAGCTTCTTGGTTCAGTCCTGGGCAGGCTGCAAAACGATCCTTGCTCTGTATAATGAAGTATGTTATCTACCCTGCCCTATAATAAATCGAGAGAGGGTTTGGAGGTAGATTGTCATCTGGTCTCGATTAGCATTGCTCCGCTGATGTCGATGGCGCCTTGACAGTGCTCGCCAGGTGAGGATATGGCCCATCCAGGGCGGTCCCCTGGGGTTACAAAAGCAGCATTGAGGTACCACCATTTCAGGGGAGGAAAGAAGCCAAGAAAGGACCAGGACAGCTTGCAGGGAATCTTAAATGACATTAATTGAAATCTTATCACTTCCTTCATCTTCAGGTGAACCCGGGGCACAATAAAGAGCAATTATCTCCCATCTTCCTTCATCTGTCCCAAATGCACGGAGGGAAGAGTATATCCATCACTCTTTCTGCTCTACTTTTTTTTTTTTTTTTTTTCTGCAGACAATACAATGTATTTACAGACCTGTCACCCCTTCAAACCACTCCTTTCACAGGAGAGCTGAACAAAAGCATGTGAAAGCAGCAGAGCTGGGGAGAGAGAGGGGATTTGGAAAATGGAACCAGAGCAAAAATGTGGGCTGCTACCCTCCAAGGAAAACACTACTGAGTCTGGAGCTGCCCCACACTGGGGCAGTGGCCATGGGAGGTTAGGGGGGGGCTGGAGGTGTGTGTAGGAGTGATGCAGAGCCCAGCTGGGACCAGCACTGTGGAGGCTGTGATGCTCAGGCTGGGTGCCATGCTGCTGGAGGACCTGGGGAGCTGCTGATTCAGCCCCAACTGCCAGGAGCTTTGTCCTGTCCCTGCTTGTGTTGCGTTAATTCTGCAAACACGCAGAGGATTTGGGGCCAAGGCTGATGTTATGGCACTGTTCCCCGGTGCTAAAATCCACGTGGAAGGTTTCACGAGTGACGCAGGTGTGCAGGGCTGTGCCCAGGTTCCAGTGTGCCAGGGGCTCTGTGTCTGAAAGCAATTGCCAGGGTGTTTGAAGAGATCAGGAACAAATCAGCACTCACTGCAAACTGTAACACATGCTTTGGTTTAGGCAACAGCGAGGAAATTTTATCAAGTTATAACAGGAAAACGTGACCGAAGGTCTTGGCTAGAGGAAAGAGGAGCAAAAGGGCATGGTTTGGCCGTAAGAGTGTAGAAAACCAGGTTTCCATGTTGCTGCTTGCTTCCTTGTGCTCAATCTCTCCGTGCCTCAGTTTCCCTGCCTGTAAGCAGCCTCACCTGCTGGGCCACAAGGGTTCGTGGGTCTGGAGCCAGAAGGCTGCCCTGTGGTTGCATAGGTTTATTTCCAATAAAACCCATGTAGTTGGCAGAAGGGCAGGCATGGCTCTACGTGGGGCCACATCCCCTTCCCCAATGTCTGAGAGGAGAAGCAGCATTTTTTTTACTCCAAGGCCGCGCTGCTCTCTGACAGCAAATCGATGCTACTGTAAACATGGGAACAAAGGAGCTCGCACAGGAGAGGGGGACGGAACAAGGAAAAGGGAGAGATGGAAAGCTGATAAGCAGCCGAAGCCGAAACAATGTTGGGAAAAGCTGAATTACTTCAGCACCTATTCATACCTCCCCGGAGCTGGTTGCCAGCCCGTTCCCAAGGCCGTCAAGGAAGCGGTGGGTTAGGGGCTGGGTGAGCTGGGTGGTTCCTGCCCCGCAAAAACCACTGCCTCACGATGGATGTCATGGGCAGGGTGAATTCCCTTTCATTTGGATCAGGAACGCACGTGGTTTCTGTACAGACCCTACAGGAGAGAAGACCATGAAAAAATGGGGGTTTGGGAGCCAAGAGCTGGGCTCTGCAGTGGAAGAGCAGCTTTGGGGCTGGGCAAGTTGAAGTTTGGGACAGGGTCTGGCCCTCAGTACCTAGGGCATGGCCTTAGGTCTAAACACATCACTGATCAGCCAGTGAAATCCGTGAGAGATCATTTAGGATCGTGCTGATCCGCGTGGCAGGAGCACAGATTTCCACCAGTGGTGATGGAGCAGGACCTGCTCAGAGGTCTTGCAGGGACCAACATGCTATTGGAAGGCTCAGCCTTCAAGGGAGGCTGGGTTTTCCTGGTCGTTTGGGGTTTTTAGTGTGCATATTGTCTGTCTGTCCTTGGGAAGGCCACACGGAAGAGCTTTCAGGAGATCTAGAATAAGGAGAGGGGAGTTTGGTCCCCAAGTCCCCCCATCTGTAAAGAATCAGGAGAACAGCACTTAATGTAGTCCCGAACATGGCCATTGTGGGGCTTAATTAAACTGCGCCGAGTGCTCGGAGATCCTCAGGTTAAAGGCTGTGTGTACAGTGAGTTACAAAAGCAAACAAGGTGAAATTTTGCATGTGTTTTGCTGTAGCTGTCTTCATTTATGAGAAACAAATCATTTAATGTACATCTTGTATGCAGCCTGTTTATATAGGATGTGCTTATTATTCCAGTGGGAGGGAAATCTGGTAGTTTTGATTATCATTTCTGAATACGTAATCCACATAAGGAATAAAATTTGAATAAGACGGTAAAATAGCACAAATAGGTTTTATAACTATATATGCGTATAATTTCATTCCTTAGCCATGGGAAGCGTCATCAATTTTAATAGGCCTGAAAGATGGAGGGAGGTAAATTTAATATAGTATAAAAATAAAGGTAATCCCAGCAAAAGACAAGCGCGGAGCAGTTACTAGAGTCACTGCAGGCAGAGACAGTACACGTTTTGTGTCCAACAATAGCAGCGTACGTGACTTGAAACGCTCTTTCCTTATAAAACCAAATACCCACCGGTTTGGCTTATTAGCACTAATCTTCAAAGGCAGGCGCGGGGCTGAGGTTCCTGGTTCGGCTCAGAGGCGAACAAGGTGCCAGTGCTGCCCACGGCCAGGACAGGGGGTGCATGCATGAGCTTTAACCTCTTGCTTTTCCCCTTTTCGGCGGCATGAGGAATGCCCGGAGCCGTGCAGAAATATGTCTCTGATGGATAGTTTACATGTGCAAACGCTGCAGTTGAACTCGTACTGACTCCGCTCAGAGTAGATCGGGTTAAATGGACTATTACAATGGCAGGAGCTCATCTGGAACTAATAATTTTTGAGGCCACCAAAAGTAAAAAGTAAAAAAAAAAAAAAAAAAAAACGGGGGCGGGGGGGCAGGAATCCTGGTGAGTTTGGTGGCCGGTGACTAAAGCTTCTGCTGCCATCTACTGCACGTGGGTGGCAGCAGGACCAGCTACGAATTCACTCTCTTTTGGGCTGAATTGGCCACGGAACAGGTTAAATGCTACGGGATGGGTTGGGGTTTGGAAGGAGATGCCCAAAGCTCTGCACACCCGCTCGGCCCTGGGCTCTGGCTCTTGCTCGTTGCCCGAAGCACCGTGCAGCATCTGGTCGGGCTGCCCCAAAGGCACCCCAACGCGGTGCTTCCATCCCCGCAGAGCTTCATCCTCACCCCGCTCGCCTGGCTTTGTTGCCACTTGCTTAGGATTCACCACCACAGGAGACGTTTTTGGCTCCGGTTTGGGGGGGGGGGGAGCGCTAACAAAGCTCCCATCAGCCGCATGCGAGCGGCTGCGTCGCAAATCACACGACAAAACCGGCGCTGGGTGACCGACATCTGTTTTGTCTCAGCAAGCGCAGCACGAAGGCGCGGTGCCGGTCCGTGGCCCCACCCGCTGGACCCAGCTCAAGCATTACCGTGCTCGCCGCCCTGGCGAGACAATAAACGGAGTCTATTTATTTATGATGGCTGGACCCGAGCAGGTCATTGGCACAGTCTCCAAGGGCGATGCGTTCGAATCCCTTTCTCAATTTTCTCTCTTCCATCTCTCCGGGCTGCCTGCTATTCTTTGTGCCCGTTCTCCCAGGAGATCTGGTCTCGAAACAAATAGCTCACCATTGCTGCGGCTCTTGGTTGGGAGGTTAAATAAGTTTAGGAGGAAAAGTACATTTCAGATGGTGCTGATCCAAATGGAAGAGCCAAAGGCACTATTGTCTTGACTAGCTCAGAGCCTGCCGTGGTAATTTCCTGGGTACATAGGCATGCTGGCTATGAGCTGCAGAGAGCCACTGCGAAGTGGAACTGGATTAAAAATAAAGCTGCTCTTGTGACAAAACAAACAACTGGGAATTGGCCTCTGGGCTTCTGTTCCTGGCTTTCCGCAGGATCTCAAGAAAGCCACGACAGGGGAAAGGGAAGCCATGGGATTTCACAAAGCTGGGCGAGGACGTGCCACGCTGCCGCAGCGCCGGCGGAGCCCCGGCGGGATGCTCGGGGCAGGGCACGCTCTGAACTGCTGGGCCTCTGCCCTGGCCACAGATGGGACCCAGAGGGACCCTCTCAGCCTGGCAGGGATAGATTCTGCCTCGTGTTGTGTAAAGCTGTGGCCACGAGGAGCCCCCAACCTCTTCTTCTCCATCTCCCTGCTGTTAACCTTCGGGATTGCAGGGGGGCTGGGGAAATGCAAAATGCTCGAGCAGCCATTCTTGCAGTGGGAGGGGAATGAAAATGTGCCAAAAAGGTTTGAGCATGGCTTGTTCAGGTTCCGAATTCCTCCTTGGAGAGCATCTGCTTCCCTCCCTGGGGCACAGAAAGTTCCAGGGGAAATTGGCCTTCTCCTTTGACTGAGCCACACTGGAGCTCTGAAGCTGGGTGACGGGAATGCCATATTTTGTCCATCTCTGTCCCCGGTTCTGCGTCTCTATACCATGTTCCCCTCCTGCACAGACTGTGTCAGCAGCTTCAGGATGTATTTCATTAACTGTTGCTCAGCTCACAGCCCTGCTCGCCAGTTGATGACCGTCCTCCTGGCCTTCCTCCCCTTGTGGCTGCCTTGTTCTCATCATCCTCCATTGGTCTGTGAAGCGGCACAGTGATTTCCAGCCTGGCCACAGGCAGGTGCTCGTGCCGAGCACACGGTCAGCTCTGCTGCAGGGCCTGGGCAGAGCAAAGCTGCCGAGCATTGGGCAAGCTCAGAGAGGAGGATCTGGGGGAATGTGGGCTTCTGGTGCCTGTAATTTACAGGGAAGAAAGAAACTGCATGTCCTGGAAGAGCCCTGGGCTGCCGTTTCTCTTGCGTCCCACTTCTGGCAGGTTGAGAGGCTCATAGCAGGAGCCAGGGCTGTGATGGTTAGCATGGCTCTTCCTTCCCACACAGACCCTCTTTTCCCTCCTTAAGCTGGGGGCTGGGCTATCTGGGAGCTCTTGGCTCTCCCGTCCTAAATTCCAGCTCGCATTTTGCTGCGAAATATCCTCGGTTATTTCATCTTTCCTGCCGAGAAAAGCTAAACACAACCGTTCGGGTGTCTGGCACGAGAAACTCGGATTGCTTACTCCAAAGAGGATCAGCGAGCCAGACCTTCAGCTGCGCTCTCTCAAGATCAGAGCATGTCTATTTTGTGAAATGCTTAACCCACGCTGGGAAGTGCTTTTGCAATCCTGGCCGTGCCACACGCACACCTGGCTGGCTTTGCTCCGTGCACTCCTCCGGTGGCTGGGACCCTCCTCCTCCATGGTTTTTGGGTGTCTCAGGGTCATGTAACGAGCAAAGCTGGGACATCTCTTTGAGAACTGGCAACACACTTAGCAATTATTAAGGTGCCTTTGTTCGTCAGGAGTTTTGCCTAATTACGTTACCCAAAGTGCTGGAGAGCAAGGCTCTACCTACTTGCAAGGGTACTATAGAGACTCTGCAAGAATCTCTTGGTTGCATTTAGGGGCTAGATAATATGGAAAGGTCATAAAGAAAAAGGAGGGAGATGCAGAGTCAGAGAAAGGGTAGAAAAACCCACAGTGCAGACATCCCGGGCAGGTGGGCGCAGTCTGCAGCTGTAGCTGCTGCTCTCCAGGCCATGCTTTGGAGACGTGAGTCAGGTGAGAGCCAGCGGGGCCGTGCCAAAACATCCCCAGGCAGCCTGGGGAGGTTTGGGAGTGGGACTGGGGTGGGAGAGGCTGTCTTGGGCTCTCAGAGCAATATTTCTGCAGTTGGTCACAAGGTAACTTGGTACGCACAGTTCCGATGAAGGCAGTAAATGAATAGGGGTAAAGTCTTTCCTTCAGAAAAAAGTAATTTGCAAATGTTGTTAGGAAGCCTAATCAGATCACTCTTGTGTCGAGCCTTTATTCCATCAGGATTTTCTCAGTGAGGCTGGGCTCTGAGGCTGAAGAGTCACGTAGGCTGCTCCGAAGGAAAGTAGGTGCATGGGAATGAGGTGTTGCTTTTCATTCCTCCAGGGAGAGCAATCTATTCCAGCAACAATAGGGAAAAATCAGCTTCATTCATGATGAAGGGGGCAACTGGGAGAAAGGATGGCTGTTTGTTAGCGTTGCCTTAAGCTAAACATTAATGAAGTGCAACACTTAAGATGCTTGCATGCCTCAATTATGTCCACCAAGCTCACATGTTGCCTTTCCAATTATGTAGGCTAAAAAATGAGGTACATCTGAAGAGACTGCTGCCTGCTCATTACCTCTCTGGGACTCATAATTCTGCTTGCTTTCAGCTGCTGGGGTGTCAGGTGTACTTGCACACACAGCATTTCAACCAGCAATGGGAATGCAGTACAGGGATGGGATTGTTGAGGGGATGGATGCTAGGACGGGGAGAACCATGTGGTTTGGGCACCAAACAGGGTTAGTGCTGACGATGGTGCTTGGTGAGCATGGATGTGAAACTCAAAGGCTCTGCAGGTTTTCTGGCCTCCAAGGGTAGTGCTTGCTGCCTGGCTCCTTGGATGAGAGGCGTGGGAACTGTGGGGACTAGATAATAATTATGGAAACCAGGAATCATTCTGTTTACCCAGTCCATTTTTATTATCATTATTAAGTGGAAAAAAATTGACAGACAAAAATTCCTTCAAAATTGTGCAATAATAACACAACAGAAATCAGTGAATGGAAAAAAAAAAAAAGAGTAGCAATTCAAATGGTACAGTATTAAACTTCACTTAAGGAACCCGATTAGAAGTTGACACTACGTCTAAAAACTTCATTAGAGACTGGCTGCTCGTAGTCTGCCCCAAGACTAATTATCAACATCACAGCTAGTACCAGAAATGAAGATGCTCTCTGGAACCCTCAGTAACTACCTCCCTGGCACCATTTCTGTTCTGAAGTCCATTTGAAGGAGACTTGAAATTTGGAAAACGTTCTTTTGGTCTGAAGGTCACTTCTCCCTTTTCTAGATTTCTAGGATTTCTAGAAACTGTCAGAAGCAGTCACACTTAGTGACCACCAGGGTGACCTGCAGGCACAGAGGTCCTTTAGAGCCTCACGAGGCCACGGGATGGCAGCGGCACCCAGAACATCACCGCATGTGCTTCATCCTTCTCGTGTGCTCTCTTCCTCTTTCTGTTTGGGTGCGCGCCCTATATATCTATAAGCAACTCGATCTCGGCCCAAGGAGAACTGTCTTTTCCCAGTGCTAGACCTGCAGATCCCTGCTGCTAACACGGTGGCAAGGCAGGAGCAGATGGAACAAGTTAGGGCAGGCTTACCCGGGGCGTGAACCTGCAGCACGCCAGCTATTCTGCCATTAAATACCTACATGCACAAATTTCCCCTGTGGTCAATAGAAAATGCTTTGCCCCTCTCTGAAATTCCTCTTAGCGTGTCCCTGGGGTGCCAGCCCTGGCAGAGTGGCCGAGGAGCCACAAGCTCGTGCTCGTGGCAGGTGCTGGGCTCGGTGCATGCATGCCAGCCTTGGCTGTTTTATGGCAGCGGCAGCCCATGGACGGAGGAGAATGGGATTTATTCAGGCTGAAAGGATCGTGGTTTTACCCTCAAGCCTGGCAAATGGTGCCTCCTTGTTCTTTCTCACTTCAAAAATCAAAAAACCTAACAAGGCTAAATAAACCCAGTGATCCAAAAGCCCACCTGATCTTAGAGTTCAGCCTTAGTCTTTCGTTCAAATGGACTTAAGAGTACCAGCTGGCATCTGAGGTGGGCTCAAACATGAGGTATCAGAAGTGCCTCCTTAGCCCGCATACCTTCCCCACTCCTTTTCTTGTTATGGGTCCAAACATCTCACAGGGTTACTGCCAGGTAAACCCAAGTCACCTCCCAAAAATTCGGGTAAGGACTCATGTCACATTGCATCAGGCTACTGAAACAAAACCAGAACAAAATATGCATCCACATCCATGTACCATATGTACACCACAACCCTCCCACCCCATATACATCTCTGTGAACAAGATTCCGTGCTTCAAAAGTTCATAAAAATATACAATTTACCCAGAACTGCATCTATCCTGCTTATTCCCCGCCTGGAGCTTAGACTTCTCTATTTATATATAAAATACAAATACACTAGCCCTGTAAAGTTGCTTTGCTGGGAGCACAGTGGTGATTTTTGCCCTGAAGGGAAAGCCTCTGAGGGCAGGGAGCGTCTGTGCATTGCAAGAAGCGCCCTGGTGCGTGCAGCTTGGCACAAGGACTGCAGGCTGCAGTGCCCCAAAGCCCCGTGCAATGTAGGGATGACTGCAGAGCGAGCGCCAAGGTGTCCCTCACCCCCGTTGCACTGGAGAGGCGCAGCTAGCTGGGAATATTTTTGGAATATAGTATTCCAGCAAAATGCCTCACTGGCGACAGGCTCAGCGCCATGCGAGCGTCGCTTTGCTGAGGCACAAAGGAGCCTTTCAGAGTGACCAGAAGTGACCCGTCCCCAGCTGAAAGGATCCAGCCAAGGGATTTCTGCAGAATATAAAGTGGTTTCGAGGTTCCCCCTTGGCATCTGCCTTCCACATATGGACACGAGATGGGCTCACTTCTGCTCCCCTTACTCGAGCAGGATTTTCCCTTAGGGGAGTAAAGTAGCAGAATTTAACTGCTATTAATTCTCAACAGAGAGGTACCATCTTCTGGGATACTTTACTGCAGTTTTCAGTTACCTGTGCCAGAAATATTTGCTTAATAAGGACAGGATGCAATGCTTTTTATCTCTACTTTCAGGCTGTCCCCTGCAGAAATATGTTAAATCTTCTGCTTTACACTTTTAGAATAGTTTTGCCCCTGGCTCAGATTCTGCTCTCTCTGTAGCTGTGACTCCAGACAAATTGAAGCGTGCTCAACGTGCTAGGTTGAATTATACACGTTTTTACCCGTGAACGGCACCTGACCCACTAACAAAGTAAAAATATTGCAACTTGGCAAGCTCGCTGCTACTTATAAAATCTAGTTATGGTTTAGTCCCAACTTTGGGGGAATAAACTGTCACCGGGATTGAGAACAGCAATAATTAAAAATAGAGTCAGTATTTCTATAGCGTATCAAACCATACAGAACCTCAACTTTTTTTTATACATTTTCTGCAAGTGAAATTAAATGGATCAGTTGTGTATCAAAACATAGTTGGCCTCTCTCATTTCATCTGTAGGAAGACTGCAATTATAATGTAATTTACACAGCAAAAATACTTCTGGTTTAAACAAAGAAAATAGCATGACAAGACAGTGTGCTGTATTTTTACTGGCGTGGAGCTACTGGGCTTTGCATATATAGAGTACGGCCAGGTGTGAGCCGCAGACATCCGCTCGTATTGGTGCTCTTGGGCTGGCGAGCAGTGGGATTCGTGGTGAGATTCACGTTTTGCTATCGCCAAAAAAATAGCCTCGACAATGGGAAGCAGACATTTCTACTGCTTATCTCTGTTAGCCAGTATTATGTCTACAGTAAATGTGAAATGAGGAGTGATAGGAATATATTATATCTACGTTACTTCTAAAGCTGAAGGGGCAACTACAGCTACTTTTAGGAAATGCTACCGAAGCAGCACCGAATCCCTGCTGTAAACCAGATGAATCGAGCTGCTCAGTAATTACAGCTCTGCACGACTGTGGAGAATCTGTAAGCGAAGCTCTTCTCCAGTTGCACACAGTGGAGGCTCCCCCTTCCGTCCCTCACCATCCTAGCATCTCCGCGCAGCTCCGCAGAGGAAAGGTTTCCTGGAAGCTACGTTTTAAGGTGTGCGCTTCAAAGTCAGGGGATGGCCATTTGATGCAGTGACATTACTGACATAAATTACGGATCGGGGCACGGCCAACAGGTTGGCACCTGCTGGTGATCACTGGAGGGGTTTGGGCAACGCTGGGGGGCTGCAGCACAGCGCAGGCAGCTCTGCCTGCACGTGAGGTCAAAATTGCATAAACTGGGCGCTTGCCCAGGGATGATTGAGGAAAGATTGTGTCTTTCAGTGAGGGGAAAAATATGTAAAAAATAAGGATTCTTATTCCTGTGGTGAGAACAATGATGGGGATGCCAACGTACTACTGCCTTGCAAGATAAAGTGGCACATGTTCTACACAATAATGTGTACAATGTCTGACGACTTCGGAAATCTGTTCTTAAGCAGATTTCCCAATAAATTAACACAACAAAAATACTTTCATATAAAACAAAGTCCAAAGGATTGTTTTTTTAAGTAAAAGCAAAACCTTCAGGGACTATATTACTTATCTCTCTCTACATATATAATCTCCTGAATTTTTTTAAAATAAATTTATTCTTGTCTTAGAAAAATAAAATGAGTAGCCAATTTAGTCAACGGAAAATATCTCACAGACTTAAAAGCATGCCCAGCAAGCATAGCCTTGTAAGACTAAATCAATGTTAAATCAAAGCAATTTGTTACTAAACCAACCTAGTTTGCAATTCACAGTTGATTACTACAAAGTGTTTCTTAAATTTTTTGGCCCATATAAAAATAACATATTGCAACTCAAAGTGCATTTTTAAAATAAACAATCAACTATTTTTATCAAATAAAATATTTACACCATTTGGTTTTTACAGTCAGAAATGCGCTTCATGCGATGACCATGGGGACATCATCTGAAAATCCAGTTATCATGGGAGCTTCGTCATCCTCATCTCCTGGAAAACAAACCCAGAGCTCTGTTACACTGCCCTTGGTTTCATTGGGCACGACTAAACCGGCCCCAAAACTGTCCCCAGAATTACTGCATCAGCATGTGGCCCTTAGCTGGTTGTTGTATTTGTCATATTTGAGTTTTGATTTTACTTTTGATTATCATTAGTAGGAACTGTTTATGTGAGGTTACTAATTACATATATCCCAGGCCAGGCTTTCCCTCCTAGAACCAGATCAAACCCACAGAGATTTTCATGCCAAGGATGGCCTAAAGCATGAGAAAGAGGTTAGGTCTTGTGCTGATTTGGAGGCCCTGCAATCCCAAGGCACAACACCAAGAGCTACTGTTAGGTTGACAATTGGATTTGATGATCTTAAGGGTGTTTTCCAGCCCAAATCATTTCCAACCAAATGATGCCAAGATTCCACGTACCTAAATCGTCCCCTGAGGAGAAGATGGCCGAGCCCAGGCGGGAGCTATAGTGGCTGTTGGCGAAGGCGGTGAAGCTGCTCTGCAGCCTGCGGTGCCTCGTGTAGAGCACGATGAACCCAACCCCCAGGGTCACCAGCAGCAGGAACAGGATCGGGACCACGATGGCAGCTACATCTGTGGTCTTGCCGGTTTTTGATGCAGAGGAGTCTTCACCTACAGAGCAGGAAGGGTGGGAAGCACCATTTGCAACCGATGCCACTTTTCTCCTCATGCTACTTGTGCAGTGCCCTAAGGGGGTGTTAATGGACCAAACCCAACCAAACATGGCCAGATTGCCACAATATTCACATCTGAAAATTGCAGGATGGTTCCTTCCATCCTGCCCTGCTAGGACACAAAGCCACTGAGTGACTGGCTGTGTAATATTGTATTAACTACTCCTTGGGTCAGCTTGTGAGGTTTTAATTAGTGTTAATTGAGGAAGAGGGGATGATGTTAGTGTCTTACCGGTTCCTAGCTCATCATAGAGAAGCGTGGCCGGCTCCCCGCACATCTGCCCACTGTACAGGCATCTGGCCTGAACTGTGAAGGAATAGTTGTGCCCTATCTTCAGGTTGGAAACTTTGAAGAAGTTTTCCGTGGTGTTCCCGAGATAAGCCGTGCTGTTCATCAGGCTGTCGAACATGTGAATCTCGTAACCCTGAGAAAATAAAAACACAAACCCCAAATCACTCGGCTGCAGAGGTCATCTTTGCTGCTTCTGACAGGCCTTTGAAAGTTGTTTTTCCTGCTGAAGCTTTGTGATGAAGTGCATCAGGCTACCAGCCAGGGGAGAACAACAGTGGAGCCTCCTCCAGGCACCCCTGCCAGCACACACTGACCTTGGCCAGGTCAGAGAGGAGATTTCGGCCTCTGGTTCTCTCTGTTCTTAGCAGCCATCCGAGGCCATCCAAAAAATGGAGCCCAGAGTTGATGATGTTTTTTTTTTCTGATGTACATTTCTACCTGCTCATGCCCCAACAGAGAACGCGTTGCAGATTTTCTATCAAAGTCTAAATAACAATTCTCAGATGCTACCGATGCGTTTCCCAGCGTGGTAGGGCAGTGGCCTGGTCCCAGTCCTGTGCACGTGTGATAGCTGACCTTTTTCAAGAGGATAATTATGTTCTTAAAAGGTGACCGGCTGGATCTAACAGCACTAGTGCCGTGGTTGTGATGCAAATTGAAGCGAGCTCTACGTGGAGGGCTCATCAGGGACTCCCAGGGGAGCAGAGCCTCCTGATGTACTTAATGACTCTGTGTAAGGAGCCCTGCAAGCGACTCCGCTCTTGCTTTTACTGAAACACTGCTTGTAGGATGGGGGAAGAGTGCCACTTACCCGGCTTTCATTGAAATTACTTTCCTTTAACGCTAAACTCTTCCAAAAGAGCAGAATGTGGTCGTTTTCTGTGATAATTTTTAAGGCATCTGGTGCAGACAGTGGTACTGCAAATGAGAAAAAACAGCAGGTGGGTTAGGTTTTAACAGTGATGACACTTCTGGTTGAGAAACAGTACGGGGGCCACTTCTGAAATGTAGTGGGTTTTTGGGATCAGCTTAATGCAATGCTTACAAGGGGAGGATGCTGTGGTGTGTGATCTGGTAGGAGTCTGACAGTGGGTTTTGCAGTACGGCAGCATTTCATATGAATACTTGCTCCTTTACCTGTATTAATCTTCATGCTGGATTCTTTGCTCATGTTTCCCAGTTGAACAATCACGTGGTATTTGCCTCCCGGTTCGAGTTTCTTAATGGTGTACTCCACCGTGCTGTTCCGCGTTTTCACTTTGTAGATTTTATCTGTTTTTCTTACCAAATCTTTAACTGCAACAGCATACAACTGAAGGGGGAGGGAAGGGCATGCATGGTGAATGACAGGAGACCTTACTTTCCTGCAGACTTGCTAGCAAACTCATATATTAGGACATCAGACTGGAGGGCAGAACTGGCATTAAACCATGCCTGCATCCTACAGAAACCTGGGAAGTAAAGTCAGTTTTCAGGCCTCTTGCTGGATTAGCTGGATCCCTGCCCGAGATCGCTACTTACAGATAGAGAAAATGAAGTTACTGGGGCATACGAGGGCAGGAGGAAGACCTCAGGTTGTATTTCTTAATGAACAAGAGAGGTGCAACCTAAACCTGTGCCACGTTAAAGTTTGCAGAGTTGCTGGGAAGATTTATTCCCTTAAAACTTTGCTGTTAAAGCCTCAGGACCAGATTAGGAGCAGAAAACTTGCTGAGAAAAAGACTTTCCTTCAGTGGACCTGTCTGTGAGCCAGGGTTTTTGTGAGATATTACCATGTCCTGGTCAGGCGAGTCGTAGGGTGATTCCCACTTGATGACGGCAAACGTCTTCCCAGTGAGCACCGAGTGGAGGTGCCGGGGGGGCAGCCGGTTGTCGGGGATCATCTTCACCACGACATAGTCAGACGGTGGCCCTTGGTAGGGAGACATCACACGGACCTCGAAGGGATGGCCCAGCAGTTAATAGGGTGCCTTCGGGCTTTGGTACCGGACTGCGGCCCGTAGTGCGGGTGGTAGGAGAGGGGCCAGAAACGCAGCCTACCAGGAACAGGTACTGCTCGTCCCGCTGCACGATCACGGTGATGTTGTGGGAGGTCGTGGTGGCATTGTGAGGGCTCCTGTACAGCTCAAGGAAGGATGTGGCGTAGAAGATGCCGTAGACCTGCAGAAGAGGAGACAACAGGGACGGTACAAAGCTTGTCGTGGCATGGAGCTCCCACCCAAGCTTTTCATGTGCTGTTGCTTTTTAGGGACGTGATGCAAAGACCCCATTTCAAGGGCAGCAAGCACTTTTCCTACTTTTTATGACATGTATTTTTCCAAGGCATTCAGTCCCAACAAACAGTCCTGTTTAAACGTTTATTGTGTTTTGAGGGTCCAAGCTAGACCCCATCCTGGGTGGTGAGAAAAGAAAAGACTCGGTGCCTTACCACATTCCTCGGCCCGGTCCAGTTGCACTCCACTGCGGTCTGGTTGATGGCCCTGGCTTTGAGGCTTGGCGACGCCGGTCTTGTCCCACCGGTCACGACGTGTACAAAGGACAGAGGGCTGTCGCCCAGCTCCGTCTTAGCCCAAGCAGAAATTTCGTAGGGCGTCTGAGCTGTCAAGTTGGCCACTGAGCAAGAGGAGAGAGTTGCATTGTTAGGTGAGGCCCAGTACTGCAATGGCAGGGTGAGAGCTTTAAGAAATGTTCAGCATCATTAAAGAATCTTAGCCAGGATCCTCTCTCCCTTGGTTTGTGTTTTCATTCATTCTGTAACTTCTTTTACACAGAAGCACCTGGGTATCTAGCCCAGCCTGTTGCTTGCCTGTATTGGGATGTATTCCTGTATCTTGACTGTGCACACCAGTTACTTCTCCAAAGCCGAAAATAATCTGATTAACAGGGACATGCACTGTATACCAGCCCAAGAAATCATTGACCTTTTGCCGAGTAGATAAGGAATCACAAACAAAATCCCTGTGATGAGAAAAGGCTAGTGCAGCTCTAGGGGATAAATCCCAAATCTCCTTGAAATCTCCAAGTACTAAGAATAGAGGCTGAGGATTTGCTGGTTTGTCCTCGTAGGATTTACTCTTTCCTAAACAGGAAGTACTGAGCTGAGTTGCCATTACAAAAACATAAAATACAATAACTGTGGCTTTCAGTAAAAACAGTCTGTTTGGAGGTGATTTAAGCAGAGTTTTATATCTAAATTTACCTTTTTGGATCGACTTTTCTCCTTCTATGGTCAGAGTTCTTTTTTCCTGCCTGTGTGTATCAAATGTCCAGTAGATGTTCACAACGTAACCGCTGACCTGTCAAGCAGCAATCACACGCAATATAAACTTACATGAGTTCAGCTATTCTTGTATTGAGTGAAAGAGCCACCATTTTAAGTCTCTAAGTTGTATTTTCCGTCCTAATTAAGAGACAGCTGGGACAGCTGATGAGTACCAAGTAATAAATTGGCATGGAATAATTAGTTTCCAAAAGCAACTGTGCTACTAAAATGGGTGCTAGCTTCTCTTATTCATTATTTATCTCATATCCAACCCAGGTCTTTTCTTTTACTGTAGTTGCAGAAGTAAAGGTTAAAATTTTACCTTGATATTAGTATTCATTTTTAGGCTGAAACTTATGGAGTCCTCAGTGTAGCCCTCAACACGTATGACAGGTGGAGGAATGACTGGAAGGAAAGGGAGAAACGGCTGTTACTGCAACCCCAAAAAACAAACATATAGGGAGAGGACAGGCAAAATGCAGACGTTCATTATGACAGTCAGCAACCAGACCCAGAACATCCCCATCCCTCCATACTACAAAGAATCCTGCATTTTTAGTAGCACTGTGTTTTCTTTCCTTTCTTTGTCAACACAGCAAGGGTGCACTTTTATCTCACAAATTAGATAGCAGACAATTTTGACATCAGAATATAGGTTTGGAAAAAAAATCTTGCCAGGAATACAAAAAATTTCAAAAGGCTTATCAAAAAACATTTCAGAGGGAAATGATTTATCGTGTTGGTTGGATTTATCTACTGTCAGGCTGCAACGTTGCGATCGTTTCTGGGAACCTCCGTGGTTTTTTAGCGGTCTAACTGACACAAAATGCAGCAACCATCATAGTGATAAGCTAAGAGGGAGAAGAAGGAGCTAGCATCCTTTCAGCTAACGGTATTGAAGGAATTGCTGGTAATGCATTGTGCCTATCCAAAGGTAGAATCTAGCCTACACAAGTCAGTGGCAATCCATCTGCAGTCCAGGAGAGAGGGACATGCATCCTGCGTGCCACAGAGTTCAGAGGAAGAGTCAACAACCTGTTCAGACTTGCCACTGAACTCCGAGGTGGCTCCAGTTAAGTGAACAGGTACAGCAAAGTTGTCATAAATGTCAGATGCTCAATAGGGAAAAGTAAAGAAAGAGGAGGCGGTTATGTGCGCTGATACTAACACTTTGTTCATGGCACCCACAACATCTGGAGGTAGAAACAGTAATGTGACTGAGGGGAGTGTTTGCAACATGCAAATTAGATGTGTAATTTAGGTGGGGAAGGGTGGGCAGTGCAGAGCAGGAACATCCCCCTGGTGCTCCTAGGGCTCCCCAGAACAGATCTTGGGTGTCTTTGTGCTGCATCATGCAAACACCCTCTTTCCCCAAGGAAGGATAAATTCAGTATTTTTGCTGTGTTGACCAAGTTGGCTGAAACCAAAACAGCATTTACCTTTGCCTTTGATGGTGGTTATGGATTTGGAATCGCTCCAGTTTCCCACTCCTCGACTAGTCACTGCAGCAACCTTTGCAAATGAGAAGGTTAGTTAATATGAACGAATGTATGCCACCAACGCTGCATAATGCAAACAGAGAGCAAGGTTAGAGCAAGGTTATGGACATGGCGGAGCTCATGGGAAGAGGACATTGAAGCAAGCAATAATTTAATTACTTGGCAATAAAATGCTTATTACAGAGATAAAGCAGACTACTTTAAGTCAATTAAAAGAATCTAAGAGGAGGGAGGTGCATCCTCTCTGCAGATAACCGCTCTCTGATGAGATCTTTATAAAAAGTCTATAAAGATAAGGAGCCTTGGAATCGATCAGCCCTAGTGTAGGTAAGAGTTGTGCCTGTGGAGCCCATGTGAAAGCTGCATCCAGTTCCAAAGATTTATTTGGAAATAAGTTAACATGGGAATGAAAAATATGGAAGGAAAGACTCCAGCTGACCCAGAGGAAAACATTAATGCATGGGGGTTATCCCAGCTCCCAGTGAGCTCCCGCAAGTACCCATGCTCATCCTGCTCGTGGAGGATGGACAGGGGCAGAGTACACATTTCCCAAGGTTGGCTGTGCAGACTTTCATTTCCTTTCCTTATTAGTTCTGCCGATAATTACCCAGCTTCTCCCATGTGCACGCCTTCCCCATATGCGTATCTGCTTCTTTTCCCGGTGACAGTTAGGACCAAATTTATCTCTGCCCCAGATCAGGTGCAGTTGCAGTGAGCTTGGAACGGGCAGCACGGATTTCATAACACAGCCTGGCCTCCTGGGAGGAGGAGCAAATCAAGGGCCATAATTCGGGGCTTAAAACTATACACATTGTTGGCACATATGCCAGGCCCCTGCTGAGGGCTGACATTAAAGGGCAGAATTTTAACTACGTAGTTTTTTAGCAATTAGTTGACTGTGCAGGACTTGGACTGCCTAGCGAACAGTAACAAGCTCATGCAGAGTGCTCTTACAGACAGCTCCGAAAATACTCACTCGAACCGTGTATAACGCGTTGACCTGCAAGTTCTTGATCTCAGTGTAGTTCTTGGTGGTTCTGAGGGAGGACCATTCCTTGGATCCACTCCTGCTGTATTCCACCTAGGAGGACCAAAACAAGGGGTAAGGGCTCCATGGTCAACAGTCCTACAGGGCCACAGGTCTTTCTATTACTAAAACATCGGAAGTAAGCTAGAAACAAAACCATGGACCTGAGAACTGTGTTGCTACCTACAGCCCTGCACCATTTCTTCTCCCATTTTGCCCAGCACTCTCAGTGGATTTCCACTACAAAATGCAAAATACAAAAACATGGTGCAGGACTCACAATAAACTCCCGTATGAGGCCATGGGCGTTCACAGGGGGGCTCCAGCAGCCTGTCACCACCCCCTCGGCTTCCTTTTTCAGGGACAGCTGAAGGTTAAAGGGGGCATCTGGTACTGGGGAGAGAAACAAAGGTGTTAGTGATGGTCACAGGCGGCATGTCCAGGTCTTCTGGGGAACAGCAGGAGGTGACCAGGGTCTCCCAGAGAAGGAGAGGGCAGATGTTATCTTCTGCAGTTGTGTCCCAAGGCCTGATCAACCCCTTCTTAATCTGACCTCCAGCTAGAACTGAGAGGAGCCAGGCAGGTCTGCTTACATCCTTCGGGTGCCCGCAGGGTGATGAAATCGTTGGTGTTGTAGACTCTGCTGAGACACTGCACCTGGACCTTCACCTGATAGGTGCAGTCGGGCTTGAGGACCTTCAAAACGCTGTTGGTTTTGTTGCTGTGGGTTTCCAAAACCTTCCAGATGCTTTCACCGACCGTCCTGCACAAGAGTCAGACCCCTGCAGTCAGGAATATGTTCAGTAACACAGGGGGATGCAGCTTGCCCCAAAGGATGAAATCAGTTTTCTGTCTTTTAAGGGCTTGCTGCTTAGTTTTCTGCTCAGTAAAGCCACGGCACCAGCTTGAAAAGCTGCTGTTTCAAAGCCCGAACCAAACATAGCTCGGCGCCTCCTAAGCACCGTCCTCTGAGGTTTGCTATAACCGCTGTGCTCTAATTTCTTGACTTTGTTCTCATTGTTAGCAGCCCCACAAAGATGAGACCCAAGCAGAAACAGAAAACCCAATATACCCACATTTCTGTCCGAGTAAACAATTTGAAGGAAACAAAGACAGCTTTTCACAAATGTCCCCTAGTTGCTGCTATTTTGGGTCTGCTTTGCAACGAAGCATTAGAAGATTTCCAAACAGAAATAGACTGCAAAGCTCCATCCTCTGGGGCTCGATTCAGTATGGTGCTTTGCTGCAAATACGTGCG
This sequence comes from Cygnus atratus, assembly GCF_013377495.2. NCBI lineage: Eukaryota > Metazoa > Chordata > Aves > Anseriformes > Anatidae > Cygnus > Cygnus atratus. Next base: position 4,371,308 of record NC_066383.1, read on the forward strand.
TGCTGCTACCTCTGCTCGTGTTTCTCCTGTCCGTCCCTTGCCACAACCAGCCACGGGTCGTGCAGTAAGTGGTGTACCTGTAATACACGTTGTAGACACAGGAGGTCGAGGACATCCTCTTTGGCCGAGCCCATGTCAGAGTGACGGCGCCGGAGAAATCGGCTGTCCACTGCAGGTTCTGGACTTTGTACACGATCGTGTCGTCTGGGGGAGCAAAAGGGGGAGTTAGTTTGCTGGAGGAAAACGAGCCCTTTGCCAGGAACAGAAAGGGGAGTTTTGTTCATGGCACCCACAACATCTGGAGGTAGAAACAGTAATGTGACTGAGGGGAGTGTTTGCAACATGCAAATTAGATGTGTAATTTAGGTGGGGAAGGGTGGGCAGTGCAGAGCAGGAACATCCCCCTGGTGCTCCTAGGGCTCCCCAGAACAGATCTTGGGTGTCTTTGTGCTGCATCATGCAAACACCCTCTTTCCCCAAGGAAGGATAAAGCATGGCTGCTGATGAAATACTCTCTAACATCATTCCGGAAGTGTATCAGTGCAAGCTAAGTCACTTCTCTACTTGTGTGCTGGATCTGTGCTGTCACTGTGAGCCATCCAGGGCCCCTCTGTGGGGTTGCCCATGTCACGTCTCGTGTTCAGCAGCAGGACCAAAGCTGAGACTGGGAATCTGGGCAGCAGTGTGCTGGGGCAAGGGGAGAGGCATTGGGCGAGCCCAGCCGGATGAGCTTTCCAAGGGAAAACAGATGGTTTTCCCTGGGTGTAGACTCCCCATGAATCTCCGCAGTGCCTCCCCCCTTCACCAACTAGCCTCTCCCAATCAATATTTAATTAAAGAACTAAAACCTGACTGATGGTCAAGGCCCCGAGCAGGTGAGTAGGACCACGGTGCATCTTGTGGCTGGGCAGAGACAGCGATCAATCGCGGTTCTCTGCCCGGGGCTGGCTGCAGCACACATCCCCCTGTCCCCCGGGGCCACCAGAGGTGGTGGTGACAATGGAAAATAGCTGGGAAATGGGGTGTGCAGGAGAAAGGGGAGCAGGCGGCAGCTTACCCGTGCAGTTCCTCTCATCGCTGCCGTCTGAGCAGTCCAGGTACCCGTCGCAGCGCTCCGCCACCATCAGGCAGGCCTCGCCGTCCTCGCACTTGTAGCCATGAGGGCACGGCAGGGTGCTGTGCGTTGCTGCAAGGCAGAAAGGGTGCAGGGCTCAGTGCCACGAGGGTCCCACACCGGCATGGGGCTGTTCGTGGTGCCAGGTGCTGGTGCAAAAGCATTCTGCGTCCTGGCAAAGTGTTTTGGCATGACTAAAGAGCCACCATGAGGAAAACCCAGGGGTTATCCCACCAGGGGGGTGGCGGAGTCACCTCCTTAGATCTTGGGATCTAAGAGGCGGGTGGGTGTGGCACTTAGGGACGTGGTTTGGAAGTACTATGTGATGGATGGACTTATGGTCTTACGGGTATTTCCAACCTAAATGAAATGAAATCCACAGCTGGACTTCTAACGGAACAGGCACTGCTGCTTTGGGCTTTTTTTTTTTTCCTTCCTTTTTTACTGCGTGGATTCCACCAGCGATAAATCCTCCCGTCCTCACAAAGAGCATCCCAAGGGAAGGAGCCAGGCAAGACGCTCTTGGCCCCGCGCTTACGGCAGTTCCTCTCGTCCGTGCCGTCCTGGCAGTCCCGCCGGCCGTCGCAGCGCTTCCAGTTGGGGATGCACTTGTGCAGCTGCTGGCACTCGAACTCGAACCTGCTGCAGCGGCCCCGCGGCGTCGGAGAGGTGGTCGTCACGTTGGGGCCTGAGGGCAGGAGAAGCGAGGAGAGCACCCAAGGCTGCCAGCAGGAGGGACCGAAAGCTGTCCCCAGGTCCTGACTCCACTAGGTGGCAATGTCTTCCCATCGAGCAGGTGGATGGCTCCCGCTGGGGTGCCCAAATTTGCGATGCAAATTGCTGGGGTGCAAGGCAGCGATGCCGGCAGGCATTTGGGAGGAAGGGGGTGAGGAAGAGAACAGCTTACGGGAGGTGGGACAGGCGTCCTCGTCGGAGCCGTCGGCGCAGTCCTTGTACCCGTCGCAGACCCAGCTGTTCACGATGCAGGCGCCGCTGTTGCAGCGGTAGTGGTTGGGCAGGCACGTCGGCGGGGCGGCTGCGGTGACAGGAACTACTGGGGAGCCTGAAAGGACACCGAACGGAGCGGCTCTTGGGGGCTGCTCCTGTGCACGGGTGCAGACTGAGCCTGCCCCCAGAAGCCAGCCAGCCCCCGTGGTGGAGGGGAGCATCGCAAGCCCCGTGTTTTATCTGCATTGTGTCCTCGCATCTTCTGATCAGAAGGGCAGAAAGGTCCTGATCAGAAAGGTTCAGAAAGGCAGAACTCCCATACAAGGGGGATTTTGGGGCCGTGGGGCTGGCGCAGGGTCCTGCACACAGAGCATCGCGGAGCACAGTGGGCCCTCACCCTCGCACTCCTTCTCATCCGACCAGTCCCCGCAGTCGTTCTCCTCATCGCACTTCCACCGGTTGGGGATGCAGTGCCCGTTCCCGCACCGGAACTGGTAGTACCGGGAGCAGTTCGGGGCCTCTGTTGGGTTTTCTGACGAGGAGAGGAGAGCCCTGTGAGCCCCAGTGTCATCTCAGCAGCCTTCAGCACAGCTGGGGCACAGGAGCACCAGCCCAGAGAGCATCACCCCAGCATCCCCCCACCACAACTGTGGGTTCTCTCTTCTTCTCCAGCATCCCCATTCCTCCCAGCCCTCCCTGGCCTGGTGTCACCACCCCAGTGCCTGCGTGCTGGGTGCTCCATGGCCGGACACCACCTACGATCTCAGAACCGGGGCTGACGGCGAAATTCATCCAGAGCATGGCAGGAAGGGAGAAGCAAACCCTGCCACTCGGAAATGAAGCCGCAGCTGCTTCGTCTGGCTCCGCACAGCTCCTAAAGCTACCGAGGGAACATTGATAAATATTGAGCTTGGCCGTAAGCTGCCTGTCTGCTTCGGGCCGGGAAGCTGTGGAGTAAATATGGTCACACAAGATTTAGTCAAGCACAACATGTGCCTGCCGTATCGGATTTTCAGTGTGCTCCAGTTAATCTACCTGCAAGAAGAAAATGACAGAGATCTATATACAAGATGCTCTGCAATATGCAAGTGGGATGGTGCACACATGCATGTGGGGGTATAAAGAACAGAAAGAAGCCTGTTTTCTGGGCCCCAAAATTCAAAGGGGGTGACAAGGGACCTCGAGGTACTGCTCACCACAGTTTGCTTCATCCGAGTAATCGCCGCAGTCATCCATGCCGTCGCACTTCCACACCAGGCTGATGCACACACCATTCTGGCACTGGAAGCTGAACTGGTCGCAGGTGCGGTGGAACTCGGGGTCCTGGGCTGCAGGGGCGGCAAGGAGGGAAACCAGAGGGTTAGCATGGAGACTGCGGGAATCCCATCATGGAGGAGGAAGGAAGGTGCACCCTCAGAGACCATCTGGACTTTAGAAAGCAAAGTATTAGAGTCCAGGGCCACTGTTAGGAGACCTGGCACTGTTCTGGTACCCTCCCCACGCCTCTGGTTCCCTTCTCTCTCCATCCCTCCTCGCGCAAAGTGCCCTGAGATGCACGATATCACACTTACAGCATCCGGCGTAGTTGGCGTCCTCATCTGATCCGTCTCGGCACTGGATGATGCCGTCGCACACCATGGAGTGGAACAAGCACTGCTGCCGGTTCTTGCACACGAAATCCATGTAGCGGGTACACAGGGGCTCTGGGGAAAGGGGAGTTCAGGAGGAGGGGATGGTGTCTCGGCAGGCACTGCCAGCAGGGAGGACACTGATTTGGACAAACCCAAGCGCAGCATCCAGATTTCACGGAGCTACAGAAAGTTTCCAGGGCCAACAGACTGAGCGCTGTCCCTGCACAGACTGCCCTCACCCAATAATGTCCCGATACCCTTTCCCTCATGCCTTGAGCCCGGCAGCCCTCACTGCCGAGGTCCCACCAGCCCCCCGGGTGCTCACCACAGTGCTGCTCGTCTGAGGCATCGGAGCAGTCGGTGATGCCATCGCAGTGCTTGCTGGTCGGGATGCAAGTCCCATTGGGGCACTGGAAGCCGTTGCACTTTTTTTCTGAAAAGAATCAGAATTAGGTGGATTTCGTTGTTCTTCTCTTCGATACAAAAAGCCGCAGCGCAGCCCCAATTCCCTTTTTCCCTGTGTCTGCCCTCTTTTGGAGGGACGGGAATCATCTCCCTGGGTTTGCAGAAATGTCCCCACACCGTACCACAGTCAGCAGGGTCCTCGTCGGAGCCGTCCTGGCAGTCGGCGTCGCCGTCGCAAGCCCAGCGCTGCGGGATGCAGTGGCCGTTGAGGCACTGGAAGCTGGAGGCCTCGCAGGTGTGGGACACTGCTGAAAGCAGAGCAGAGAGCGGTGCTGAGCACAGGGCACTCAGCACCACACAGCCCTGCGCCCTCCCTCTGCACCAGCGCATCGTGTTGTGCCGGGTCCCAGCACGGATTCGCATCTCTGTGGCATGAGTTCGCACCCAGGCAAGACAGTGCTGGGAATCTGGGTCCCCCCTGGGCTATGCTGTGATCTTTTTCTCTCTGTTATATTTGCTCACAAGCCCGCTGTGCCCCAGGGATGGTTTTCAGAGGCTCCTCAGTGGTCCTAATGCTCTCCAAAGCCAGGAGCCTCTTTCCCTTTGATCCCAACCCTAGATGAGTGTGGGCACAAGTGACTGTGGCTGTATCTTGCTGCTGATGGCAAGAAATGGCACAGCAAACGAGCAAAATTTTGCCAGGGTGGCAGGGTCCCTGTTCAGGGACACCAGGAGAGGGGCAGTGAGCAGGAACGGGTGGCACCGAGGGGCATTGGGGATGGTCTGGAAGTAAGGCAGGCGAGGCTTTTCTGTGCTCCCACAGCAACCTAGAAATACAAGTCTCTTAAAAACAAGGAGGAAAATTAACTCTATCCCAGCTGAAACCAGGACAGGGTTTCAAGGGGATCAGGGCCCCAGCCTTTTTTAGGGTCCTGTTGCAAAATTATCTGCCTGTGGGGGATGCTGGTTCAAGCCTAACGTAAGTTGTCGCTTTAAAGACAAATGCTGCTCTTCAACCAGGAGAGCACTTGTCATTATTGAGAAGAAAAGCAATGTGCAACTTAATTAAATTGCATGCTGGTGAATTTCAGGTTAGCTAGTGATGTGTCCTTGCAGATATTTCTGAATGCTACAGTTTTGTGGCAGTAATATTCTATTAGGTATTCAGTGTGAAATGTAATTATTTTAGATAAGAGCAATAAATGCAGCCAGTGGAGTCAGATGAAATGTTTCTCAAATAATTGTGATCCTCTTAGATAATTTCAACTTTAGGCTTTACAAACCCGATATGCGTTTTGAAGTAGGTTCCGTTCCTGTAGTAATTCTCTCTGGAGAAACTCATATGAGAGATAAGTGCTACCAATATAAATTAAACCTCCTCGCGCAGCCACACACACAGAATACCAACCACCCCAGTCCCCGGCGCATCACCGCAAACCCTGCGTGCTCCAGGCAGGTTCAGCGCTGCAGGGGGAGGATGCAGGAGCTCAGCACAGCGGCTCCCATCCCCTGGGGGCTCTCGTGGGCCCCGTGGGGCTCCCCTCACCCCATCAGCCCATCTGCTCTGATGCTGGCTGATATCTGGTCTCTCCTGTGTATTGCTTTACAATGTGACCTTACGGATTTCACTGGTGGAATGAAGCACTGTCTACTCTCAAAAGTCTTTTCTAAATCATGCAAATATTTGTTCGTGTGTTGTTGTTTTGGTACTATTATTTTTTTTAATGAAAAAGACCAGTACGTTGTTATCTGCTGGATTTTCTGATGAGGATTAGGCTCTATCTGGGTGTTGACTTTAGGAGATGGTCAGTTTTACACTGGTGTTGAGGATGGTTGAGTGCTGTGACTGTCAGAGCACGAGGCTCACAGGTGCAGGGCATGATGCACGAGGTGAGGACTAGCGTTTCTTGCAACCGGGTGGCATCCACGTGAGTTATAAGCAAAAAAGAGAGCAGGTCTGCCACTTGTGACTCCATAGCCATGCCGCCCACTTCTGAAGCCGTGGAGAACAGCAAGGCTGCTTGCAAGAGGAGCCACCTCCCCAACAAATCTGTCTCTCCTTTGCAGCCTCTCTGCAATTTCTTGCTCTGCAGAACATGCCTGTTTTCTGCAACGTGCTTAATGGCAAGAAACCGGTCAGAGTTCAAGCTCTGAAAGGAGATCAGTGCACACTGCCCTGTTTGTTGCCTCGCTGCAACAAAGGAGCCCATTTTGCACACAAGTATCCTTTGGCTGCCCGGCGGCCACGGCCCCGCTTCGCTATTCAGTGCGCCTTCAAAGGCACGGCCGCTGTGGCACGACGCCTTGCAGCACCTCGGGCTGCTGAGGACGCAATGGGAGCAGCCCGTGGTGGTGCAAAGCACGGTGTAAAATCGCCCTCGCTGAGAGCCACGCTAGTGAAACCCCTTGAATGCTGTTTGGAGAGGTTGTGAGCCCATAAGGAGCAATGGCAGCAGAAGGTTATCGAAGACATCAAAGTGCTTACTGGTGCAGTTGGCTTCATCAGACCAGTCCCTGCAGTCATTATCGCCATCGCACATCCAGGAAAGACGAATGCACATCCCTGAGCTGCAGCTGAACTCGTCGCTTCTGCACTGGTGAGCCTCTGCAAACAAGCACAGGCACTTTTCAGGTGCTTTGGGGGCTGGGGGAGAGGAGGAGGACAACTTCACACAGCCGATGGACCGAGGAGAGGAGGCTGATGGTTCAGAAGCAACAGCCCATGCAGCCCTGCAAAGCAGAGCCATCATAAAAGCAGCTTTTCCTGCCTTGTCCCTAGCCCTGGACGACCCAGAGGTCCCATCCTGCTCTGTTTACCAGTGTCTTCTCTCCTTCAGTTCAGCACTGACCTCTCTGAATCGCTGAGCTGGAGATGGATGGCCACAAACACGGGAACACCGAGCAACCCACACCTCCCATGCATCTGCTGGGCTGCTGCCCAAGGTCAGCCTTTAATCCCTCCCAAATATTTGGCTTCGAGTTACAGGGGAACCCAAGGAGCAGAGCAGGAGCTGGATGACAGCGGCACAGAAGCCTCCCTACCAGACCACAGCAAGGGGGGAATCACTGCACGGCCTCACTGGCTTCTTGCATCCCTTATCTCCTGCCCAGAACACGATGGGAGGAGGTGTTTTTTGGCCGGGGTGAACACAAGGGGATCTGAAGCAGCACTGCCTTGCCCGACATCAGGACAGGGAAGGAAATTTCAGGCCGGGAGGCAGCTCACCGCAGTGACTTTCATCGCTGTTATCTCCGCAGTCGTCCTCCAGGTCGCACTTGTAGGACAGCGGGATGCAGGTCCCTGAGCCCCGGCAGCGGAACTGGGTCTCAGCGTCACACACCGTGGTGGCTGATGTGGCGGGGAGAGGAGGAGGAGGAGGAAGTCAGGGTCGTGGGGAGGGGACAGATCCTACCACCACAGGCATGCGTGAAGCAGAGGGAGAGCATCCCGCAGAGCCTCGCTCAATGCAGCCTGAAGCATTGCTTTGATGTCAATGTCAGTTTTGGGGAACAGGGCTGAAACTCATCCCGCCCCACTGCTTGCAAGCCAGGGCAGAAAACTCAACAGGCAAATGATGCAGGGCACCAGTTGCCTGGCCAGCTTGGGATATCGTCCCTGGGAGCAACTCTTGCTCCCCCTGACTATGCAGGGAGCATAAGCAGTCGGCTCAGGTGCAGTGCCGCCACAGCAGACATCTAAATTTGGAGGGGTGAACGCCAGCGCAGGACACTCACGGCAGTTCTTCTCGTCGCTCATGTCCCCGCAGTCATTGTCGTTGTCACACTGCCAAATGCTGTTGATGCAGTTCCCATTGAAGCATCTGTACTGGTTGGGCAGACACGTGTTTTCTGGTGCAGAGGGGAAAACAAAAACAAGCCGGCACGAGGCATGACGCCGCGTTTTGGGACAGCGGGCTGTTCTCCTCGCCCAAAGGGCAGCAGGAGAGGCTTTGAAATAGCAGAAGCTGCCACCTCGCAAAGCAAAGCAGCAGCAGGATCCGAGCCTGGTTTTACCTTCCTTCAGGCAAGTGTTGTTCTTCATGACGTAGCCGCGAGGACAGTCGCACCTCACCTCCCCTGTGGGCAGCACGGAGCTGGAAACCCCCTCGGGGCACTTGCAGCTCCGGCCATTGTTGGATTTGGGCAGGCAGAGCAGGCTGCAGGGGTGGGCGATGCAGGCGTTCTGCCCTGGCACCGGGGAAAGGAGGGGGACACCATCAGGGGGCTGCAGACCCCACGGGAAGCCCCATCCCACCCAGAACCCAGCTTTCGCTTCACACCCCTGGTTACTTTCAGGCTGGAAAAGCCCTCTGGAGATCCTACACCCACCTAAAAAAGAAGCCAGTCCATTACCTGTTGTTTTTCCTTTGTAAAATATTTTCATGTCCATGATCCCATTTAACCGGCTGACCAAAGTCTCCATCCTGGAGCCGCTGGTTTTGGATGCTCGGAAGATGCTCAGCTGCGACCAGTCGTTCCAGTAGATCTCATTCTGAAACAGAGGCCAAGCTGCCGGTGCCCCCTTGCACTACAGCACCCAGGCACCCTGCAGTCATGGGGCAGCAGAGTGCAAACCCTCCCCAGCCCATGGGGAGGAAGATGAGGAAGACCTGAACTGGGATTTGAGCATGAGTGGAAGCAGAAGGGGCTAGCTTCAGGGGGCTGTGGGAACACACCTGGAGCAGAAACAGAGCTAGCATCATGCTAGCTCCTTCCCACCAAGCCCAATGTGCTAAAGGCTCCTCATCCACCTGCCCTATGCAAGCAGCAGCCGCAGAGTGTGTGCAATGGAAATGTGTACAAAATGAGAGGCTGCAGCAATACCTTAAATACAGCGATAGCGTAGGGGTGCGGGAGGCTGTCCAGGATCACGGATCTCTGCAGCCCGTTGAAATCCACCCTCTCGATTCTGTCCATGTAGGCTTCGGTCCAGTAGATCCAGCGGTCGTCCACCGAGATGCCGTTGGGCCACCGCACACCCTCCGAGACGATGTAGCTGGCCGAGGACCCGTCCATGTCGCTTCTGTAAATGCCGGGTCTGGAGTCTCCCCAGTCGGTCCAGAACATCAGCCTGCAACAGGCAGAGAGCGTACCCGAAATAACAACAAACCAGCATGTCGCAAGGGAACAGGTTATCAAGCGGCATTTGAATGCTTTACATTCCCCGTCTCTTGCAAGATGTGCCTTTGGGAAAGGAGCTCTTTGCAAGTCAAATGAGCGTGAGCGGCAGATCTGCGAGCAGAAGGCAAGCTTATTTAGCTGCAGTTTCTGGGGCATGAGTGCAGCTGGAGGTTACCTAGCTGTGAACTGCTGTGTGTAAGAGCTGGGAGCACTGCAAGGTGCCGATGTGGCTGTCGGGGTGGTGCTCGTGCTCTAACCGGCCATGGGAGTGCAGCCAGGGTCTGTCGGTGCCTCCCCACCTCCCCCAAGCCTTGCCTGCAGCACCTCCCTTGGGTTCTGCTCGCATGAATGTGGTGGTGAAGGAGAGGGCTTGGTCTGCGTGGTGCCACCTAGGAATACCGAGGGACCCGGCTGCCACAGGTGGTTTCTTTCTTACCCTTCTCGGGGAACCAGGGCGAGGGCTCTGGGTCGCTCAAGTATGGAGGAATTGAGGACGGTGAGACGCAGGTCTCCGTCCGGATTGGCAACCTGGAGTCGTGATGAAAGAGAAAGGCTGTGCTTAGTGTGGGACTGCTGCATCCCCTAAAGCTTCATGAAACCTGGGGGGTTTAATTAGTGCATCCTAATAGAATAGCTGCCATGGGCACAAGGAGGTAAGGTGGATGATAACAGATGGTAGGGGTGGTGAATTTATCGGCAGTTTGGTGTCACCGAAGGAGCTCTGTTCGCAACTCACCTGGCTGGGTGTGGGTTTTGCTTTTTTCCCCCTCACTCTGGCCTCACAAACTGACCTCAGGGCTGAATATTGTCATGTTCTCAGGCGACAAGTGTAGGATGCAAGGAAAAGGTTGTGCTGGGGAGCTTTGGGTTGGATATTAGGACAAATTTCTTCACAGAGAGGGTGGACAAGGGGCTGCCCAGGGCAGTGGTGGAGGCCCCATCCCTGGAGCTAGTTAGGAGATGTGTGGACATGGCACTAAGGGACACGGTTTAGTGGTGGGACTTGGTAGGTCAGGTTGATGGTTGGACTTGATAATCTTGAAGGTCTTTTCCAACCTAGATGGTTCTGTAGACCCAAAGCAGCATCACACTGTGCTGCAGGTGAGGGCTGGGGCTCAGTCATGGCTCTCCAGCAGCATCTCAGGGCCCAGCTGCCCCAAAGGTGCCCTTCTGCAGTCCCCTCTTTGCAGCACGGGTGGTGTAGCCATACCTCGATTTTGGGAATCCCAGCATTGACCCAGTACAGCAACCGACTGAGAGGTTCAAAGGCCAAGGCTTCTACTGTTTCCAGCCCGGTGCTTACGATTATTTCCTGCCCAGAGCTGCCATTGAGACAAAGACGCTGGGAAAATAGAAAAAAAAAAAATGAACACAGGTAAGAAAGCAGGAACATTCCCAGCCTCGAGATTAGCAGAGGCAGGCGTGCCAGACAAGCCACACAGAGCTGACTGATGAGAAACGCCTGAAATCTGCCTCTCAGCTCAGTCCTGCCCCGGTGGCAGAAGCCCCCTGCTCACCTGGATGATGTCGAGGGTGACGTCGGCCCAGTACAAGCAGTTGTGTTCGTAGTCAAAATCGAGGGCGACCGCCCCGCGCAGCCCGGCCAGCGGCAGCTCCTCGCTGACGCCCGAGGAGAGGTCGTAGCGGTGGATGGAGTAGCGGGTGGCGTACAGGATGAACTCGTTCTCCTCTGCATGGACAGGGCGCTCATCACCTGGGCACCTCAGGCCCTTTGGGGATGCTCAAGGGGTGCAAGGGCATTTTGTCTCCCCCCCCCCCCGCTCGCATGCTAAGGCACCATGGCATAATGAAGGCAAAGGCCCTGGTCTCGGTGGGATTAGGCTAATTAGGATACACTAATAGCCTTACTCGCTCCCCTTATTCACTTGTGCCCCAGGAAAACCCTCCAGCCATTGTTTATCCAGAGGGCCGAAGGAGGAGGCAAGGATGGCAAAAAGCGCCGTGACCGCTTCCTTCCTCCGCTAGCGTGCTGCCAATTAGGAACAAAATGCTACTCTCTGCTCCTCCAAATTCTCATAAAAAAGTGAGAGCGCTGTCCCGGGGGACACCTTCCCCGCAGAAGCTGTCCCAGCGTGGGTTGTGTTCCTGATGTGCGCAGGATGGTGCGCAACAGGAACCTGGCCCGGGAAAAAGTCTCCCTGGCGTTAGCACGCTACAAGCAAAGCCCAATAATGCTATTAACGAGGGAGGCTGATGGCAGGGAGTAGCTCTGGCTCTGCACCCCTAATGAGATTATATGGAGATAGGAAACGGATACCGTATACCTGAGGGTTACCATGGCGCGAGCCAACACGGATCCGAAGACGATCAACAAACGCTCTGAGAACAAGGCATTGCAAAGCCCGGCCAGGAAAGGACCGTGGATTTATTTTCCGATTGCCAGGGCCCGTCACAGCATGCCCAGAGCAGCTCTCCAAATAGCTGCAGAGGGCTAGGAGGGGTGGAAATCACATCGGTGCTGGGCGAGGAGGAAAGCTACACGCGGTGAGGGCCCCGGGTGCGCCCTGCCTGCAGCACGGTGCCAGCCTCGCGCAAACCCATCCCAGCTCGCTCTCGAGCTGCCGCGTGATGGCAGATTAAATTAAAGCTGCGAGGAGCAGAATGCAAATAGCTGGCAGCACGCAGGCACGACAGCGTGTCAGCGCATCGTATGTGTGAGAGGAGAGAGTGTAGGGATGGAGGTGATGTCTTACTGGGTATGTGAGGCTGAAAGGGCAGCCTCTGCCCCGGTCCCCAGTAGCCATCACTAATTTACACCTCAGGCACCAGCCAAAGGTGTCTGAATGAGGCCGTCCTGCTCGTACTCACCAGCCAGCGGGCACGGTACAAGCTCCCCTTCGAGCCGGGACTCGATGTCTCCACCTATACACGTGTCCCCGGAGATCTTGCGGTAGCTGCAACACACAGAGCCAGGCAGCTTATCTCAAGAAAATTGGTAACGCCACCACGTGCAGCCAGAATAAACCCGTGGTCCTAAACGCCAAATCAGATGTTGTGATGTATGGCTGAGCATGCGATCCATTTAGTGCTGCTTACGGGGTGTTTGTGTGTGTGCTTTAACAGTTTTAGCACCAGCAGCATAAATGCCAGCGTGGAGAGGATGGGGTTTCCCTCCTGAGCACAACACGTACCCTCGAGTCCTCTTGTAAGTTGAGCCAACGGGGCAAGGTACCGGTGGGTCGTACGGCTTCCCAGCAAATTCAGGGTCGGGGACACAGACTTCCAATGATAAATCCTCACTCAGCTTAAAGCCAAAATCACTGCAAGGAGACAAATGAGGTGAGGAGGGAAGGGAGGGAAGGAAACCAGTGTCGCTGCGCTGTGCTATTACTTCCCTCTATTTTCGCAAAGAAGTTTTAAGCTCTCACTCGTATTATCAATATTTAGCTGCATACTAATATAGTACAGCCAAGACAGCTTTTTTCAGTGGGACGTTTCACGAACACCTCACAAATAAGCCTCCCCAGGGCTGAGCAGCCTGGGCTGGGACAGGCAGTGAGGCAGAGCGGAGCCAGAGCACTCCGGGCTCCAAGCCCCCTCTCTGTGCGCGCTGCCTGATGTCTGCATCTCGGCTTTCCCCATCTGTAAAATGGGAGCTGTGGTGTGTTTGGAAAATGCCGTGGAGGAGGTTATATTGCTCTGATTTTGCCGTGGTTCCGAGGGAGGGAGCAGATCCCACCAGCCCTACTTTTTTTGCCCGTGACAAGCCAGCTTCACCTCCGGTCCCATTTCAGCACTGGGCAAGCAGGGCTGCTCAGCGCAAGCTACCAGGCATTTGAGCAGCTTCGAGCTCTGCTAAAAGCCCAGCCTGCAAAAAGCTGTTCACTTCCTAACCCCAAACCTTTGCATCCAATTGCCAGAGCCCGTTTCCTAATCCCAACAGCTGTGCGGTTGCAGTGCCATGCACACTGCAAATAAAATGATACAGCAGGGCCAGCTGCTCCTGCTCGGGGTCACCGGGCTGTTTAGCAGAGCATCTCTGTACGTGATGGCAAATTGTCTGCCATCGTTTGAAAGAAGGTGATGGATTAACAATACTTTCCTCTTCTAAAGAACCTTTCAGAGTCTCCCCAAAGGCTCGAGGGACATTAATTAAGTCTCATGCCCCATTATTAATGAAAGGATGTTTTCAGTCTATTTAGTTTCCTCTTTGCTATAAAATCAAGCAGCGATACAAAGAGCTAAGTAAATTGGATGTTTGTCCACTTTGAGCGATTGGTCACAGATATTTATCTCAGACTTACAACCCAGACTAAAAGAAATTAATAGGTATTTACCATTCAAAGTCTTCCCTTGTACAAGAGCAGTTGGAGACCATGACAGGCCTGTCAAAATCCTCCCCATTGAAGCACGTCGCATGAGGAGTCCTCCTTTTGAAAACAGTTTTATGCCCCAGTAAGCATTCATTGCCTCGCTCGTCGGAGGGCGACCACAGCTTGTAGTCGTTCTCTGTGCAAGGGACCCCTGTGAGAAGGGACAAGGTTGGCTTAAAAAATTGTGCAGACAACCCAGAACGAAGGATTGGGAGCAGGAGAGTGCCAGGTCCCCGGGAGGATGCGCCAACCCCAGCCTCTCGCCCGGCCCCCAGCTCTGTGGCGGTGGCGGTGAGGTTGTGATGCCTCATGGAGCCGTTCTGGTTGCCAGACAAATCTGCTTCTAACAAAACGTCAAGGGAATCCCCTGCAAATTTTAGTCGAGCAAATTCCTCTGCCAAGCTTAAACTGCTCTTTGATTAAAAACGCTGCCTCGCAATCAAAGCTGAAACGGGTTATAAAACATTCATAGGCACAAGCCTTCAGAAGGTTTGTTCTTCTCTGTTCCTGCTGAACAAATCCCTCGGAGACGAGGGAGGGGGTTTGGGTGCGAGCGTCTCCAGCAGCCGTGTCCACATGGACAGGGGCATTTTTGGGGTGGATGCACCGCGTGGGGACCAGCCGGGGTTTGGCAAGAGCTTTATTAAATTGAGCAACCTGGGACAGGATGGCTCTTGTGCGCCTGACATGGCCCCGGTGGTGTCCCCTTACCCAGCACGTCAGTGGTGTTGATCTGCAGGATCAGCCAGCTGTGGCCGTTCTCTTTGTATGAGCCGAAGATGGTGAATATGGTGCTCTTCTCCCCGGGCTCCGTCAGCAGCCCGTACACAAACACCGGCTTCTCCGAGAAGGTGAACGTTTTCCAGGTTTCCCCTTCGTTGGTGCTGTACCTGCAGAAAAAAAGGACCGGGATGTCCGCAGTGGGCAAGCCCTGCCCGCCCCAGGGCAACCTCTGGCCCCATCCGCAGAGGCCAGCCTCTGCTGTGCCTCCCTTACTTGAGCTGGTCGGTCTCCGTGCCTTGCGCGATGGCCACGAGAATGCCCCCATGGTCGCCCCAGGTGTAATAATGGGGCCCCGACAGCGCCTGGAAGAGAAACGGGGGTGAAGGAAGAACATCGGGGTATGGGGATAAAGGGTGTCAGGGCATTTTGCACATCCCAGTGCCGAGACCCTGAGTTCATGCACTTTAGGACGCCCCTGGCTTAACGCTGAGATCGCCCGCAGCAGATCCACATTGGATCAAGAGGAAGGTTTTGCTGGGCAGCACACGTTGTGCTGTCTGACCCACACAAACCCCTCAGGTCACCAAGTGTCTTTGAGGCACCAGAAATTCAGCTGATTATGGGCCGACCCCTGCTGTCAGGGGCAGCCAGCCTCATTTCCCTAAATACACAGCTGTGTGCTGTGCCATGGGCTCTCCTGCTCCCCACCTCTGTGCCATGCCCGATAGCCCAGCAGGGCCTCGCTGCACTCCTACAGCAGCCAAGAAGTGCTCCTACAGCAGCCAAGAAGTGCTGCTCCTTGGGCTGTGAGCTTTCCTGAGAGCTGAAGGAGAAATAGGGCTGTGGCGAGCAAAAACAAGCCCCGGAGATGGTCTGCGCATCCGCCCCCAGGAAGAAACTTGTTGTGCTTCCTGCTCCCTCTCTGCTCTGCACAGTGAGCCCCAGCACAAAACCACTCTGCCTTCCTCCCCAGGGAGCTCGGCTTCGAAACAGAAAGCACAGACGTGCCTGACTCTGCTCGCAGTATGCACCAACATGCTCGGGGATGGTCTCGTGAAGGGCACGGAGCACATTGGCTCCTTTTTACTGCTTTTTCAGACCAAACCAGCGATCTGCAGAGCGAAAAGCCTTCCAGCAGCTTCCAAAACCAGGAAGCAAAGGCTGTGTTGCTGCTTCCAGCTGGCAAACAACGGCACGGGGTCATTCCGCACCTCTGCATGGGACACAAAGGGGCTGGGTAGGGCAGCGGCTCAGCGCTGTGCGCCACGGCTCTGCTTGTCCTCAGCGTGCTTTCATTGCCCTGCGAGCCAGGGGGGAGCACGGCACTCAAAAGTCTCAGCTTTCTGCATACTCTCCCTGTCCAGAACTGCAACAGTCTTGCCAGGGGAAACTTTGGGTCCCCGCATGGGTCCCCAGCCAGATTTCGGAGCTGCCAGCCCCAGGGGTGCTGTGGCAGCAGCCAGAGCCGCGGTGTGCCCAGACACTAACCCAGACCGCGCAGCACTTACGGGGAGGAAAAGGAGGCCGTTTAATTCACAGGACTAAATAGCTTGCAGATGTTGAAATACCATATTACACTCGCAGCAGAGCGCGCAGGCAGACCACAAATACTGCCGCAGACCAGAACACCCACTTAGTAAACAGCATCGAGCTCCCTGTAAACTGAGGGCAACGTCCCGTGTTTCTGGAAGATGCTGGAGCCTCTCCAGCCCCTTTACAAAAGCCCTGGCTGTCAGACTCGTCTAAAAGGGGCCAGATGACCCGGACCAAGGACACGTCCTGCAAGCCGAATAAACACAAAGAGAGGGGAGAGCTCTGCTGCACGTGAAGCGCTGCCTTCGCCACAAGGCTCCCCTCCACCGTGCCCGTTCCTACATCTACAACCTACAAAATGTACATCCTACAAAAAAAAAAAAGCCTTTTTGCTTTGATCTCGAGTAGCATTCAGCATCTTCCAGCTACAGCTCTTTGATGCACGCATGGAAGTCATCTTTAGTGCCTGGGGGCTGCACAGCTCTTATCAATGTCCTGCCTGCTGCACTGCCGCTGTGGCTGAGCTGGCGAGCGAGTGCCCTTACCTCCCTCCACCTCGCCCCGGCACTGCTGGAGATGTAGACGTTGGTTTTCCTTGCCATGTTCCTGCCGACGGAGCCTAGGAGAATGAGAAAAATCATTCCTCTCCAGGTACACAAAGCCACTGCTTAAAATGAAGCCAGCCACCTCAAAACTATTCTTGTCTGTAAGCCAAGTGGCAGTGATGGAGGAGCTGTTTTTTCCCAATAGAAGCCAATGCTTTAAAACCAAATATTTTTAGGACTATTACAAGTTTTAAAAGCAGCTGGGGAAAAGCATATGGCTATAAACACGATCAAACAAAATGTGCTTGTAGTTCTGCTAATGTTCTGTAACTTGTTTTCTACGGGAAAAAAGTGAAACAAACAGCGATTTCTGCATGTTCAGGCCCCCCTTCACTTGGACTGCGTCAGGAAGGAGGAACAGAGCGAAGTGGGCAAGGTTTCTAATGTCGCCGTGCTGCAGCGACATGGACGTGCTGTAATTACTGGGAGAACAGGGCAGCAAAAAATGTAATTGCTATTGTGTAAAATCCCTCCTGCTGGTGCATCTGGGAGCGAGACGCCACCGAGTTCTCAGTGTCCTGACAGCAAGGAGCCCCCGAGCCCTCCCCGTGCAGCCCCGGGGAGGAGAAGCTGTACCAGTGGCGATGATCAGTCCCGGCGCCGACTCTTTGGAGAGGATGGGCATCCTGCGCAGCTGGAAATTCAGCAGCTGGCTCAGGCGCTGGGCCAGGTGGAGGGAGCAGCCCTGGGAGAGCTGGAAAAGCAAAGCGCATCGATGGGCATCCATCCCTCAACCCACTGAGTCCTGCGACCCCCCTCCGCCTGGCACTACCTCGCAGTTCGTCTTCTCCCCGTAGCGCGTCTGCGCCGGGGGCTGCAGCGGCTCCCAGGTGCCCCCCTTGTCGAAGGTGATGACGGAGCGCATGTTCTCCTCGCTGAAGGAGCCGTTGATCAGCGTGGCGATGTAGACGCCCCGCACGCCCTCGACGCGGTGGAAGTCCGCAAAGGGCTCGTTGGCAAAATACCTGCGAGGAGAGGCAATGGGGAGCTCGGGGACATCGCCTCGCGAGCTTTTTGGGGCCAAAAGCAGCCGACAACTACTGGGATTTCGGATGGAGACCATGCTACCTGACCAAAGTGTCGCTGCCAGCTCCTCCCGGGCTGTAGTACAGCACGTTTTCTAAGGACAGGGAGAACTTCAGGCCCTCTGCCTCCGAGATGTAGAGGTTGGTGCGGTTGTTGTCGTGGCTGACGCACACGAACACCTGGTCCTCCGATGCGTCGGCGATGTAATATTCCTGCGGGATGCGAACGGGAGGCTTACGAGCAGGGCTTACGCGTAGGGCGATTTAGCGTTTCCACTCAGCTAACAGTCACTCTTCCCTCTGCCCTGCAGCTGGGAGGTCATCTCGGACAGCTCCGCTTACCTTAATTGGGTGCTTGGTAACGAACTGGGCCACCCGCATCGGCTTGCGGTTGAAGGAAACCCAGAGCTGGACCGACGGCGGCTGTGAGCTGCCCAGCAAACGCTGCGGTGGAGCAGAAGGAAACATTAGGAGCAGATTTCATCCCTGAAATCACCCTGAAATCGGCTGAATGGGGCAAATCCACAGGTGGTGTGGCTGGGAAGCGAGCTGGCACCCGCTGCCCGCCTCCCTGAACCCAAACCCACACCGCAGGGATGGTGACAGCATCCCTACAGCAGTGATGAACACGAGCATCCCTCCTGCTGCCCCTTCTGCCAGGTCAGGTGGAGTGAAGGGGGCTGGATTTAAGCAGAACAGCCTGTCCTCGCCTTCCTATTTTTAATGATTTGCACCAAGTAAAAGGTGCCAGCGCTGAGCCAAAAAAGCAAAAGCCGGGGGCAACACATTTCACGTGGGATGCCAACGGTAAGAACCCAAACCCAGATTTAGGCTCCAAAAATAAGCGGCCTGATTTTTCCCAGGCTGTGCATCGCTAAGCAACCGCGGCTCCCACGGCGAGGAGCACGAGTCAGGAGGTCCCCTCGCCTCCGCGCCCGAGACGCGGCCGCTCTCCTCCCCTGCGCCGCGGCAAGGTTTGGTGCAGGGACCAGATCCCGATCATGGGACCCCCATCGCCAAACCGGGGGGTTCCAGCCAGGCTGATTCCACCAGAGTGGGTCCTACTGGTCCTCGTGTACAGGCAATTTTAATGCGATTTGGTGCAATACCAGCCAACACAGGAGCAGGAGAAAGCATGGCGGTGACCCCTGTGCCCTGGGAGCTCTCCAGGAGCAGAAACAACCCTGAAGAAACCCCAAATTGAGGTCATGCTGTAAAAAATCAAGGCTCAACCCAGCTCCAGCTGTCAGGGAGCTGCCCACAAACCCGAGGGCCGTGTAGGATGGGCTGGCTCCTCCACATCCCCACGCTTCCCCTGACACCAGCAGCGCGCCCAGATAAAATCTGCAGGCTGCAAGGCAGGCACAGCGCTAAGGCGCCGGGCCCTAGGAGGTGCCAGAGAGATTTCTGAGAAACTGAAAGCCCTCCTCTGAGCCGTCGCCTGCGAGGTGATGTGTTTGCTGCTCGCTGCTGAGGAACCACGGTGTGGCTGTGCAAGGAGCCACCCCCAAAGGGCAAACAATGCGCTTGCTGGAACAGCCTCAGTGGCAGCGGCAGGGGGGGAAGCAGTGCTTGCATCTTGTAAAAAGGACGGTGCTCCTTAAATTCTAGAAAGAACAAGTGTTGAATCTCCTTTGTAAAGGATTTGCCAACAATGAAAGCACTGATAAGGTGCTTGATGCTTTCAGTCTTTCCTTTGGGTTTGTTTGAAACTGGCTGACAGCTTCAAAATCAGAGGGGGACTGAGCTGCCGGGGGACCAAAGGACCACCGCCATCCACCGCCACCCCCTTCCCTTAGGAAAGCAAAGTGACAGCCCGGCTCTCTTGCCGTGCTGCAGCACGTTAGGCTGCTTGGACCTAGCTCACGCTTGTGCATAATCCTCGCTGACACGTGGCCTCCAGCCACCGAGCCACGTCCCCCCTCCTCCTGCCTCTGCAGGCATCCCGTGCGTACTCTCGGGGCCCGGCACTTGGCAGCCTGACCTACTTCTGCCCAGCTTGATGAAAAAGAGGGTAGGAGACAGCAAAGAGGCTCGGCACTACCTTATCCACAGCAGCATGAGGGCATGCAGTGAAGGCAGTGGCCGACAGCCCATGGGGAGCCTCGGTGGCAAGCTGGTCCGGAGGCTACTGATGGTCCAGAGGCTACAGATGCAGCAGCAAGGAGCAGCATCCCTAGCAAATGCTCTCACCATGCTTTAGACATAACTACGTGCTAGTTGTTTTGTTCAGGTTCCCAGCCCCTGCCTGCTGTGGCCACAGCGGTACGTTACGAGCGCGGTGCTCGCACGGTACGTACCACAGACTTGGTGGCAAACAGGTATTTGTCCCTGAGCTGGAAGTCTTCGGCGTCTTCCAGGATCACCTCTTCGTTTTCTCGGGTTTGGAAGAAATCCGTGCTGCGAATGACAGTCGAAGCCCCGGAAGGCTCGTGCCGCTCGATGTACACCGTGTTTGGCTTATCGTAGGGCTCGACGCCCCTGGAATTAAAAACGAAGAGTGAGGTTTTATCATTCCTGAGCTCACAGAGCAATGCAAAGGCGCTGAGGAGCCACAGCCCTTTACAGAGATGTGTTCAGCATGCAAAGTGAGGCAGGAGCTGGAGCACCCCTGGCTACACCCAAGGTGCAGAGCCCAGGGAGCTCTAGAGAGGAGGAGGCTCTGCAGTGCCCACGGGAGCTCTGTGAAAGGAAGAGGGACTGGGCACGGCTCGGGGAATGCAACGGCAATGTTTGCCCAGGTGTGTTTGCCTCCTGAAGTTACCGCGGCGCTCTGTGTTTCCTATTTTCCTTGTTAGCTCTAGGCCAGGAATGATGGGTTCAGAGACCTCGCAAGCCCTGTTTGTCAAGTGCTGTCCTTTCTGATGTGACCCCGAGGAGAGGAGATGGAAATCTAGATTAAAAGGCAAGTTTGCATGCTGCGAGGTGTGTGGTGAAACTACGGAGATGGGGATAAGGACCGGGAGGGTTCAGTGCTGTCCTGGAATGCCAGTGAAGCTGCCCTGCTGGAGGAAGCTCCGGTGGCCAGGGAAGAAGAAAGCTGGTGCCCAGCAGCTCTGCCACCAGCTCGGCCCCTGGGCTGCCACTGGGTGCCTGGATGGGACTGGGAGCACCTTGGCACCCCTAAAAAAGGGGGGAGAGGGCGAGAGCCAGGTGGAACACAAAGCCGCGACACGTACCAAGAAAACGACTTGACGTGTTCCTGAATCATGATCCAGGTCTGGCCAAAATCATCCGATTTCCAGAGCTGCAATGACAAAGGTGAGAGATGCCGGGGGGACCCGGACCCTGCAGCGTTTCCAGAGAGCGCAACCCACGAGAGGGAATCCCTCCCACCAGGAGGATTTCCCACTGCCTGCCGAGCTGCTTGATTTTACAGTAACTCAGAATTAAAAATAACTTTTTCTGATGTGCCCGTGGAGCGCAAGGGTAAATATCCGGGCAGAGCCGCCTCCCTCTCGGGGCCGGTTGCAGCACCGAGCACAGCAGCGCGCTGTCACTGCCCATCTGCGGCTGCAAGGAAGGCAAAGTTCACGAGCAGAGATAGCATCTCGCATTGCGCCAGCAAGAGCAGCAGCAGCGATAAACACGCCCGCCTGCAGGCACATCAGCCCCTCTGCAGCTCCCAGCCTCCACAGGACCCGTGTCCCTGAAAGCTGCCTGATTTTTTTTTTATTATTTTCTAAGCACTGTGGTGGCTCCCAAGCTGTGATTTTTGCATCTTTTTTACTTGCACCCACGGTTGGCCAGCCCCAGCAGCCTGCCCGGGACAGGTTCTGCTTGCAGCCAGCTCCGTCCCATCGGGAAGGCATCAGGGTGCTCACAGGACCGTGCACGCATCCTGCTCATCAGTCCCTGTTCATGCTTTAGGGGATGCTTGCTTAGCCTCAAAATTTCGCACATGCCATGCGTGTGTGTATCTGGAGGTGATGTAATTATTTACAAACTGTACCCTGTGCCTCCAGGGAAAAAAAAAAAAAAAAAAAAAAGAAAAGGGGGTTGTTTTCGAGAAGCAATTTGTTATGCAAGACCCAAAGCCAAACCACATGCCCACATTTAATGCTGCAGAGGCCGTTCCTGGCTGAGCTGCCCGGGCTCTGATGTGAGATAGGACTGCAGCAGTAAGGGGGATGGGGGCCAAGGGGTCAGGGTGAAGCCAGGGTAGAAGCTCTCACCTGCTTGTTGGGATGGGACCTGTCGAAGCCCAAGACGAGGTTAGGGTTCCTGCTGTGCAGGAGGAGGTCTGCTGCCCTGAAGGGGATCGAGAAGCCCTGGATGCTCTTGCAGAAGTCGGTGGTGAGCCAGAGGTACGGGACGAAAGCATCCACAAAGATATACTGGGGACAGAGGGAGCAGGAAGGAAGGAGACAAGCAGGAGGTCAGTCTCCAGGAGATCAGAGCAGGGCATGAGCTACCAGTGAGAGGGAGACAGGTCCTGGGGGAGCATTTGGGTGGGTGAACTCTGGAGGGGAGGACCTTGGCCCAGTTACCCTCTCCTTTGCAGAGGGGAATATCCGTGGGGATGGCGAGTGGCAGCTCAGCTGCTGCAGGGCAAGGACGTCCCACCCCACTTTATGAGAGCTTCAGCTGGGAGAAAGATGCCCTTGTCCCTTCCACCCCAAAGGGCTCGTCCCTCCTCACCCGCTGGTTGTCGGCCGGGCTGTGGTAGAACTGGGCGATGGCCACGGCGCTGCCGTTCCCGTCCCCGAAGCTGAACCGCTCTGAAATCTTTTTAAAGCTCTTCCCGTAGTCGTAGGAGACGTAGACCTGGAGGAACACACCAGGTTACGGCGGGCCCAGGCCACACGGTGCCAAGGCAGAGGTGAAGCAAGAAGAAACCCGCAGCCACCCTGTGCTGGAGCCGGGCAGCATCACCGTGGGGCACGGCACTCTGCGTGCTGCTGGGGGGTCTGCTTTGCCAGAATTGAGCCCAAAATAGTGTGGGGTCATTATCACACTATGCTTATCTCCCAGGGCAAACCTGGGGGCCTCTCCTGCATCTCTGCCTGGAGCAGGAGGCTGTGAACATTTGCCCGGCACCGAGGCGCCATGGGAAGGGCCGACTGCGGAACTTACGTCGCTGTTTTTGGGACCCAGCAAAGACAGGCTGTCTCTAGCCAAGGCCACGATCACGTTGCTCTTCTCTCCTGCCCAGTGAACGACCATCTGGTTGTGGGAGTCGTTGAGGCTGACCTGCAGCGTGGAGGAGAAGGGCACCGCCGTCAGCCTGGGCTGCGGGGGCGGCTGCCGGCACTGGCTCGTCCCGGGAAACGCACGGGGTTTGGGGAAACTCCTTCAAACCGGGGCTTGGGGAAACTTGTTCAAACCATGAGCTGAAAACCCCGAAGGCAACAAGCCTGGGGGCTTCATGCCCAGCTCCTCAGACCTCGGTGGGGCTGGAGAATGAGCTCATGGGCATGCCCCAGCCCCGGTAAGGTGCTCAGCACTCGCTGCAAGCTACCACAGGGTTAAAGCACCGAGAAGACTTCCCCGGGGAGGAGGCGGTAAAGGAGCATCTGTTATGAACATGCTGGTGAAACCTACGTGTCTGAAGGGGTTCGTTTTCCTTGTATTTTTCCTTGTTGAAAGAGGATTTGGGGGACGACAAGAACAAAAATGAAAGCCGAGGAATGGTACAAGCCCTGCCCAGCCAGGCCAAGGGCCAGAAGGAACTGGAGCCACCTTCCCGTGGTGATCTCTGCACCAAGCAGGACATGCCGTTTCCCTAAACAAATGCAACCAGACGCAGCCCCTTTACACCCCGTGCCCAGGTTGTGCCGGGGCAGGAAAGGGTCCCTCCGGCGATGCCATGCAGCACCGCTGCAGCAGGCGCTGAAGGTGCAGGAGCTGCTCTGCACAACCCCGGTCTCTGCAGGCAAGCTGCAAAAATACAGGGCTAAGCCCTTCTTAGGGCTGATGCCCTGCATCTCCCAACCCTCCCCCCCCAGCAACCAGAAAATAAATGCTTGGGAAAAACGAGGGTTTTATTCTGCAAGGGGGGGAGGCGAGTGGAACAGAAGTCTCCAAATCCCTTTTATATAATGGGTTCGTGCAAGGGGGGAAAATAGTAATAAAGAAACAAATTAAAATCATGCAGGGGGGCACTGAGCAGCTCCCCAGGGCCGGTGCCCAGCTCAGCACAGCCCCAGTCTCCCCTTTTTCCCCGTTAAAAGCAGAACGTCACATTTATTTTTTTTTAGCTACATCCCGGTTACACTAATTATTTTGTTCAGGTTCCCAGTCGTGCCCGGGATGAGGTCGCTGGCTGCAGGTTTATTGTTGTCAGGAGCTTGGGGCTGAGGGGTACGGGGGGGCTGGGGGTGCAGGGTCCCTCCAGGGGTACAGCTGTCTGCTTCCTGAAGGCAAGGCATTGCCAAAAGGTGCCTGGCCTCCCCCAAGCACATTTTCTCCAGGAAGGGTTTGTCACCGCCTCCACGGCGTGTTCGGTAGCACTTTGCATATTTTTCTGCCAGAAATCTGACACCAGGACAGTTATGAAAAAAAGAAAAATCCTGATCAGGATGCTCCCACCTGTGCCTTGCTTTAAACTCACAAGTAACACCTAAAGGTTCTTCCCCATGAGCTAAAAGACTGAGCCAAAAAGGGGACCTGTCACTGGGGAAGGGAAACCAGCGACATGTGGTCAAGCCCCAGGGCTGGGACAGGGCTCTGGGCTGCCCGAGGAAGAGCAGCTGAACCTCGTTACTGCTCAGGACCTGGGGCAGCCTAATTAGGGCTGAGCCCTTATATAAAGGCTGAGCTGAGGCTGAGTAAGATTTGGCTGCCTGGGAGGAAGGAGGAAGCGATGCTGAGGTTTGGGCAGCTGCATGCTGCTGACGTGGGCTTTACTACAGGGCATGAAGACACCAGGAGGCTGCCCTGTGCTGTAAGTCCCCCGGGAATTGAAATTCTGGTGATCCTAAATGCTGTGGGGATGTGACACTCAGGACAGTGACAACCAGGCCCCCTGTCCTTGTTCTCCGGGTAGCAGCAGCGCCTCGTACCCCAAGCTAACGGCTCCTGGTGCCCAATTGACCAGAATGTGTCCTGTGAAACAGCATAAAATCTCTTATCCCTGCCCTGAGCAACCTGTCCCTGCTTGCAGGGATGACGCTCACTCAGCAGACCCCAGTGTCATGGTCCCTGGCTCCTCTGCTGGAGGAACCTTCCCCAGGAGCTGCTCAAACCTAAAAGGAGGCAATGGCCAGTACCTAATGGAAGCAGCATTTAGCATAAATTCCTCTTAATGGGGATGTGTTTTGGTCTCTGCCAAGTGATTAAGTGTATGTGAAATATGCATGAAATTCTAATTTGTCCTCCTAATACGTGAGGTGCCAGATGAAGTCCGGGAGGGGAGAACTGGAGACAAGGCACAGCGGAGGCTGCTTGGATCTGGAGTTAACACAGTTAATGCTGCTAGTGTTGCTCACGTTTGGTTTTCTTCCTGTTAACAGCATTCCCTGACACGTGAAGCTTGGTGTGGGGTGAGAGGGCATCCCTTGGAGCTAATGTCTGGCCGAGCAGGTAGGAGCTTCCTTGAGGTGTGAAGTGCAGAGCCCGACCCTGAGCTCGGATGTTGTCTGTGCCGGGGAGGTGGCACTGTCATGGGGTGTGTGACCACGGCACGGGCACCTCGTGTTAGCTGCTAGGCAGGAGCTTCTCAGGCCTGGCTGGCGTCGGAGGACACCAAATCCCTGCTTCTGAGCCCCTGTGAGGCCGGGCTGCGTGGGAGGCTTGGCTTTCCCAGAGAGAAATCGCCCCGCTCGGCTGCGATGAGCTGCGGGCAGAAATACTGCGTGCTCGCTGGCTCCTAGCAGCACCTAACAGCTGAGTGCAGTGACAGGCATTTGGGTGTTCTGGGTAGCAAGCGGGCTTAGGAGCTGAGTGTGTGCCGATGGGTTTATTCTGCCCTGAGTAAGCGCTTTAGCTGCAGGGTTTGGGCTTGACCTCGGCACGTGCTTTTAATGAAGAAGTGACGTGGTGCGAGCCCCCTCAGTGCTGGAAAAATGGGGCTGCACAAGGAGAGAAAAAAAAAAAAGACTCCCAGGGTTGTTTTTTTTCCCCGTCCTTGTTATGTAACGAAAATGAGATGCTTAAAAACAAATGCAGTTCCTAGAAAATTTCTGAATAATTAATAGGCTATTACTAGGGCTTGATAAGTGAGCCTGCTGGAGAGCCACGGGCCTCTGTGGTTTTGAGCTGCTGCCGAAACTCTCAAGGCTTGAGGCTGGGATCTTGGCAGGAGGGGGGACACGAGCTTTGCACGTCCCTGCTGCTCCAGACATTGTGTGGGTGCTTCACTGGTTTGGCTGAAGCCTTCGTGCAGCCCCCAGCACGCTGTGGCCATGGTCCACAAGCCACTGCTCGCTTAGGGTGCTCAGCGAGCAATGCCAGAGGCTCAAAGGAGATGGTTGCAGAAAAGGAACTGGCTAAATGTTTTGCTTCTGTTAGAACAGGGACATGGAAAGCGGTTGGCAAAAGGGGTCAGAAGCGAAGCTGCTGCTCAGGTAGCTCAGGGCATTTAAAGTGTGGGATCTGCGCCTCCTGTCCCATGGCTAGCTGGATGCTGCAGAGGGCTAGTGCTTGTCTGTCTCTCCCCGTGCTCCCAGCAAGGTTTGTGCCACGGTCTGCTGTCACGGAGAGCCACGAGGCAGCACCCACACCGCGTGCCTGCTGCATCCGCGGCACGCTGCGCTCCTCGTGCGCTCCCCCTGAAGCTCCGTTACTGATCCTTCTGCTCAGCTCCCGAGCATCTGCTTCTATCCCTGCCACGGTATTTTAAAATACCTTCTGTGCCTGCCGTGGCGCTGCTTGTGGCTTGGACTGAAAATGCCAGGGCCTGAAATCATTGATATGAAACACGGGTGACTCATTTCAGAGAGTGCCAGGCCCATGTTAATTCTGCTAATACCGAAATCATCTGCTTGCAGAGCTGTTTTCTCTCTGCTACCACCAACAGAGCTCTCCTTTTGCTGCTGTGCCTAAAAGGAAAGCAAAGGGGAAATGAAGGGGGGAAAATTGGTGTTGGGAAGGAAGGGGCAGGGGGTCTGGGGACCTGTGCTGGGATGTGCTGCCCCAGGCGCCAGCAGAAAGTCCCCGTCTGATCCAGGAAGGTCTCTGCAGGGCCAGCAATCTAGGTCAAAATTAAGTATGGTTCAAATCCGATGTACTGTAATTGATTTCTCAGCTCACATAGCTGGGTGGCGTTTACCCCGCGAAGCACTTTTCTCTGTCCTTGGGAATAAGAAAAGCTCTTTGGCACTTCATGAGTTGTTAGGGAAGGGGAGCTAGGTGGGCTTGCTTTCAGAGATGTGCTAATGGCCTCAGAAGAAGAGAAGCTCTCGCTCTCTGTGCTCAGGGGCTACTTCGGCTGTGTGTTATCGGGATGGGGGGGCACCCAGGGGCTCCAGGCACCCCGATGCAGCTCTGCCCACCGGCACCAGAGGTCCCTCCAGCCAGGGAGGAGGCTGCCCTCCAGGGAAAAACGTTACTTTCTTGGTGATCTCTAAAAGCACTGTGTGACAGAGGAAGATGTGTGCTACCAGCTGAGGACGTCCCTGGGGTCCCCAGCCCTGTGAAGGGGCAGGGGGTGGCAGGAGCTCACAGGAGCATGGGGAGAGGCGCAGGGCCTGGCAGTGGCAGCAAGCAGCACGAGTGGCTGCGGTGGAGCAGCCGTGGTTAGGTGAGATGTCTCGTGTCCCAGCGTGGCTAACAGCAAAGGTTTCTTGCTGGTTGCTTGCTTCTGGTGAGGGAGGGCTGGTAAACCCCATCGAGACAGGAAAGGGCGCTCTGCAGCTCAGTGCTAGAGGTGTGTTTTTGCTGGTGCTGCAGGGGAAATGCTGTCCCTAGCCCTGATCCTCTCCTCTGCCTCCCAGGACTAGCAGATGGGGTTAATTAACATCCTGCCCCACCACTTCTCATCTGCTGCTGCTGCTGAGACCCTGGCATGCTTGGAGCCAGCACACAGGTAGGCAGCTGGTGCTGCAACTTCTTTTGCCTCTTGCTCTTGCACTACACAAAGTCCTTTCAGGCTCTGAGGTTCATGGCTGGTTTTCCCCCAGCAGGGGATGGGATTTATGTGGGGTGGTGGGGATGTGTGCTGAAAGCATCCGCTCCTGGAGCCCAGGACCTGCATTTAGGTCTGAGCAGGGATGCGTAGCCAAAAACATAGCTGATGGTCCCTGGAGTCTGGTGCTTGGCCTCGTGGCTTTGGAGTGAGAGAAGCCTGGAAGGCCCCAGGGGTTTGGGCGACTGGCCTTGGGATGCCGAAGTTCCAGAACGCTTTTTGCTGTAGCCATGCGTGCAGCCTGGGTGAGGAGGAGACTGCTCGTGGGGAGCTGAGTGAGAAATCCACACAATGAATTGTGCTTGTGTCTTTGTTCGTGTTTAGGGCAAGAGGTGTCCAAGCCTGTTACTGAAGGTGCTGAGCAAGCTGCGTCTGGCTCCTGAGAAGCAGCAAGGGCTTTGGACTGCCTTCCCCACCTTGCTTCTGGCTGTTGCGGCGTGTCCCTCTCGCCCTGGTCCCCTGGCCACGTCACCTGCAGCGGTGACAGGCAGCACCAGCCTCGTGCCACGCTGCCCTTCACCTCCACAGCAGGCTGTGAGCAGTCCCACGAGGCTGCATCGGGACCGGGGCAGAGCAGGGAGCTTTGGGGCACGAGCCAAGGTGCAGCATACGGCCGAGCGACCTGCCAAGCACACGGGAGCAGGATATATCCCAGATAAGGGTCCCCTGCCGTGCTGTCGGTGGCTCGCTCCAAGCGCTGTTCCCTTGCTGATGTCCCTCCGTTACAGGCTGCTTGTCTGACCGCACGACTTTCCACTGGCATTAGAGGAGCACCAGAGACACGGGAGGGATGGGGGTCACGTTGTGCTCGTGATGAGACAGGAGCATTGTTGTATGGGTTTTTTTTTTTTCTGTGCTGTGATGGAGGCTGGGATGTGCAGTTACCTTCTTTCTTTCTTTTCTAAAATAGACTGTGATTTAAGGCACTGCAAGGCCTAGGAGAGGGGCTGCATCCAAAACCACTCAAAAGTGTTTTTTTGGGCTAATAAACTCAGTAATGACCGGTACCTGAGCTTTAACATTTTCACGTCCTGCCTCAAAGCAGCAGAAGGGCAAATTTTGGTATTCAACCTGCACGTGATGCTGCTAGCGAGAGCAACTCAATTCTCCAGGCAAATGCCTTCTGAAAGCTTAAGGCAATGAGAAAAGACCCAACAGAAGCAAACTTTGATGTGCAACTCCCACTGCTTCCTCTTTGTCCCGTTCTGGGTGTCACTGGGCTTACCGCAGCCTCCCAGATTTGCTGTTACGTGTCCAGGCTGGGGAGGCTGCTCGTGCCTGAGCTGTGCAGGGAGAGGCTGGGGGGAAAATGCCTCTTACTGAAGATGAGAGGCAAATATAACGTTTTTCTTTCTGAAATAAGGCTGTGGAATTTTTCTGAAAGCAGCTAAATGTTGGGGCAAGAGAAGGCAAAGCAGGTTTTCAAGGGGGGGTAGGAATTGGTTTTCCTGGCCTAAAAATCAGGGAGCAGGGATTTAGGAACAGCACAGGCACTGTTCGTGCCCCTCTAGAGCCAGGCCTGCCCCGTGGCTGGCTCTTGCACATCCTAGAAGTAGCAAGAAGGGGAAATTATAGGGTCTGGAGAAGGTTAAGTGCTTGCTAAGGAGGCAAACAGATGTGGCTGAGGGCAGGGAGCCTCACCTGTGCTGTGCCTCGTCTGTGCAGCCCCGGGAAGCCTTTCGGGGCTGCGGTGGGACACGGGCAGTGTAAGCCAGGAGGGTCAAACGAGGCAACACCATGTAGTCTGACGTATGGAGATTAAAAACAACGAAGAAGAGGATGGGCTATTTGAGCCCGAAGCCTCCCGCGGCAGGCAGCCTGGGTGTAATTCCTTCACATCCCTCAAGTGATGGAAAAGGGGAGGGGGGGGTGGAATTCTGGTCCCGGCTGCAAAACTTGCCAAGTAGCTGAGCCTGAGCAGGGGCGCTTTCAGAAACAGCAATTCCTGTGCTTTGCTGAGGAGCAGCTCCTCTCCCTGTCTTTTAGAAAAGCCGTGGGGAATGGCTCAGAAACACGAAATCCTTACGGAGAAGGGCACGGCGCATCCCAAGCAGCAAGGTTTTCTACCAAAGGTCACCCCTTCCACCTGGTTTTTGCATGTTAGGATGTTTAACACGGGCACATTCAGGTGATCCCACCCACCCCACGGCCTCGCTGTCCCGTCCGTGCGCTAGCCAAGGGGCTACCTGGCGGTGTCACCACCGCGTGCCCTTGGCCACCGGCAGCTCCTGCTGCTCGTTTCGGTGGGATGGAGCCCGTGAGCATGCACCGCGACCCGAGCAGCACCAGCAGGGCAAGGTGGCTGAGAACAACACGACGAGATGTGGAAATCGGTGGCAACAGCGCCCAGCATCTTGCTGCCGGCTGCTCTCAGCGGGGCAGATCCCATGCACAGAGATGATTTCGTGTGGGGATGCCTTGCCGGTGACCTGGGAGCACAGCCCGGCCCCATCCCGCGGGGGGATTTGGGCTGCGGGGGGGGGGTGGGTGGTCGTGATCCCCATGGGGGGGTCCCCACTGCCCCAGGGGATCCCCGGGGCTGCAGCACGGGGTGCGGGGAAAAAATCACGCGTGGGGAGGGTGGACGTGGGGGGGGGGGGAGCGCTGTGCCCCCAGGCGATCCCCCTGCAAATGCACGTTGAGGGGGGGGACACAGAGGGACGGACACACCGGCAGCGGGGGGAGCGCAGGGGGTGATGTAACGCGGCGCTCCGCCGCTCGGTTAATTGAATTGATCTTTTTGAATTTTTTTTAATTTTTTTTTTTTTTTTAGAGCGGGGGAGGTTCTCCGGGTGGGGTTGGGGGGTCTCGGGGAGGGGCCGGGGGTCAGCAGGGCTCACCTGTCCGTACACCTGGATGGGCTCCGGCGGGCGCTGCTGCGCTGCGCGGCGGCTCCGCGGGGCTTCTGCGGCGGGCGGCGGGGCGCGGAGCAGCGCCGAGGGCCCCCCCCGAACCCCCCGGCTCCCCGCCGCCGTTAAGAGCAGCAGCAGCGGCAGGAGGCGGCGGGGGAGCCCCCAGGCCCGGCGAGCCCCGCCGCTGCTCGCCGTCGCCATCTTCGTGCCGCCGGGGCCGTGCGGAGCCGTGCGGAGCCGGGAGGAGCGGAGCGCCGCGCCGCCGCCCGGAGAGAATGTGCAATGGGCAGCGGGGCTCAGCATCCCCGCCCCCGGAGCGCTGCCCCCACGGGGATGCTCGGGGCCCCGGGGGTGAGCCGGGGGGTCTTCTAGCCCGGGGGTGCTGGCGGGAAAAGGAGCAGTAAAAAAAAAAAATATATATATATATATATATAGGTGGTAAGGTATGTGAGCGGGCGGAGAGAGGTGGGAAGAAAATAGGGGGTCAAAAGCGGCGAGAAAAAATAAGGGGGCAGAAAGCAGTGAGAAAAAATAAGGGGTCAGAAAGCGGAGAGAAAAAATAAGGGGGCAGAAAGCAGTGAGAAAAAATAAGGGGGCAGAAAGCGGAGAGAAAAAATAAGGGGGCAGAAAGCAGTGAGAAAAAATAAGGGGGCAGAAAGCGGAGAGAAAAAATAAGGGGGCAGAAAGTGGAGAGAGAAAATAAGGGGGCAGAAAGCAGAGAGAAAAAATAAGGGGTCAGAAAGCAGTGAGAAAAAATAAGGGGTCAGAAAGTGGAGAGAGAAAATAAGGGGTCAGAAAGTAGTGAGAAAAAATAAGGGGTCAGAAAGCGGAGAGAAAAAATAAGGGGGCAGAAAGTAGTGAGAAAGAATAAGGGGTCAAAAAGCAGAGAGAAAAAATAAGGGGTCAGAAAGTAGAGAGAGAAAATGAGGGGTCAGAAAGCGGAGAGAAAGAATAAGGGGTCAAAAAGCAGAGAGAAAAAATAAGGGGGCAGAAAGCAGTGAGAAAAAATAAGGGGTCAGAATGTAGTGAGAAAAAATAAGGGGTCTGAGAGCAGCAAGAATAAATAAGTGGTCAGAAAGAGGTGATAAAAAATAAGCGGTCAGAAAACGGTGAGAAAAAAGTGGTCAGAAAGCGGCAAGAGAATATAAGCAGTCAGAAATGAACACTCAAAATTAACAATAAGAAATCAATAAGAATAAGTGATCAAGAACACAACAGTCAAAAACACACAATCGAAAACATAAAATCAAAACCACAACCAAAAACCAGCAATAAATAAATAAATAAATAAATGTATAAAGAAAGGGTTGCAGTGTTTTCTCTCTGGGGGTGCATAAGGTTTCCCCACCACCCCCCAAAAACCGAGGCGCACGTTTCCTCCTCTGCACACCCCTAACTGCATGTCACAGGGCAGGATGTGGCCCCGGAGCACCCCGGTGCCGGTGTGCAGTGCCACTTGCATCTGGGCTGTGGTTTACTGGGAGCCGGGCCCAGGCTGTCACTGGTGCCACCTGTAGTTCGGGGGGGGGGGGGGGGGGGTTAACAGAAGATTTATGAAGGCCATGCAGCATGTGTTGTGGAGATTACCTCCTTTGCCAACCTAAGAGCTTTGTGTCTAACCTATCTCCGGCCCCATCCTTGTGCTGGGGGCTTTTTGGGGTAAGCAGTTTTGTAGGGAACCCACCGGCCCTGGCACAAGGAGAAGGGGCCAGCAGGGTGCACGGTGGCATAGGTGCAGGTCCTGGCCGCAGGGAGGGTGCGATGAGGAGCCACAGCCCGGGGTCCCCTCCTCATCCTCAACCCCTCAGCACCATTCAGGAGGGTTCCAGCACAATGTGCTGCTGGAGCAGCTCCTTCTGTGCCGGGCCAAGCCAGCTGGCCGTGCTCTCCCTCATAAAACACTCGGCATAGGTGATGTGCCTGCATGGCCCTCGTAGCTCATCCCTGTGGCAGAGATGATGTACGGCTACACGGGGATGGTGCAGAGCTGCTGCCAGTGGCAGCAACCCAGATTTATCGGTGCAGGCAGGAGAATTTGGCTCTCGGTAGCGGGGATTTCACTCGAGGTGTCTGTGATCTGTGAGGGGCCATTCTGGAGCATCCCTTCCAGAGGGCATCCTGCTTATCTTTTCCAAGGGTTCGTGTGGCCATATCGATGGGCAACATTGTGATGGATGGGGTTTTAGGTGCAGGGCAGTGCCTTTTCCTGGGTGTTACGGATGAGGGAGCGGGGACCTGAGGACGAAGGAGAGCAGAGGGTCGGTGCTGGGGCCAGCGGGACCTGGGCTCCCGTGGTCAGCATCCCACAGCCCCGCTCCTGCCTGCTGCCTTGGTGCAGATCCCTTCTGGGCTCCTTCTGGCATTTCTAACGCCATGAGAAAACCCTCGAAGCAAAGGGCTGTGGACTGGCCATGCGGGGAGG
This sequence comes from Cygnus atratus, assembly GCF_013377495.2. Lineage (NCBI taxonomy): Eukaryota > Metazoa > Chordata > Aves > Anseriformes > Anatidae > Cygnus > Cygnus atratus. Next base: position 4,404,087 of record NC_066383.1, read on the forward strand.
AATGCTCATCAGTCCCTCGGCCAGCCCCCAGGCAATCTCGGTCCCCCACATTTCGCTGGCTTTAATAGCAGCAGTGCTGCCCGGAGCTTTCCCTGAGGAACCTTTCACCTAGAAACCTAGTTAACGCGTATCATTTATGGAGTCACTATAATTATAAGCCCTCCTAATAAAGCTTTTAGCTACCTTGACTCCGTGTAATGTGCCTCCGGAGGATCAGGGGTCACCGGGGTAAGGGCAGAGACTGCGGGAGGTTCTGGTTTTGAACAAATGCATGAAGTGGGTTTCTGTCTGGAGAGGACATGGTGGGCAGGGGAGAGGAATCCCAAAAGGCTGTGGGATCCCATACCAAAAGAGCTGCCCCAAACTACCAGACAAACAAGCAGCTGAATAAGACAAAATAATAAATAAAATAATAAATAAATAGGAACGGGTAAGAAATGAGGAACTGGGTTGGTCATGGTTTCCAACGCGAGGCAATGGGTGTGCATCGGGTTCCCCTTCGTCCTCCCGGCCTCGGTGTCGTGCAGTAGCGAGGACCCCCTCGAGGGGGCTCAGGGCTGGTAACTGGGAACAGATGAATGGCTCTTTCTTTGCAGCAGGGAATATACATTTCTCCTCTGCCAAGGTAAGGTTTTAAAATAATAACAATAATAATAATCAGTCCCCTGCCGTACAGGGGAGGGGGAACAGAGCAGAGTTTATTTTAAGGTACATCTGGAGTTCATCAGCAGCAGGGGCTGGGGACTCCGAGAGGAGGTAAGGAGCCCCTGCCTCCTGCTTCCTCCCCGTTATTTAAAGGATGCCTTGCGTGCTGCTGCACTTGAGACCGGACTCCCAAGTGAGCTGTCCTGCCTCACAGGGCGATCCCATTCCTACTCAAAGGCCAGAGAACAGAAACCCAAGGAGCCGTGCTGTAAAGCTTGGGCTGAGCCTGGTGCTCAGCCAGGGCGCCGTGGCCATGTGGGGACTGTGCAGAAGCGCCCGTCCTTTGGGAAAGTCTGCAAGGTACGGACCCAAGCAGTCAGTTCTGCAGTATTTCATAGGCCACCTAGCTTTTAGATGAACAATTAGCTGCTGTTGTGCCGGGGAGCCAAACCTCTCAATGGGGCACCGACGGAGCCCCACGGGTCACTAACCCTTTCCTCTCTGCCCTGTCACACCAAGAATCCCTGGCTGGAAACCCAGAGGAAAAATCATTTCCTACAGCCCTAGGTCCTGCCTGTGGGGAGAGCTCCAGCTCAGGGCTGTGTTCCCCTGCGGGCTCACGGGTTGTCACAGCTTTACATGCTGCCACACATCCCCGGGGCTCTCCCCAAAGGTGTGCAAAGGGGCTGGGAGCTGGGTCTGAGGACGAGGGGACGTGGGGTCTGTTGTGGGGTTGTTTTGCAGGGAATAGCTATGGCAGTACCTCTCATGGTCAGAGGGAACATCATCATGGCAGTGTTTTGAGCTCTCCCCGTTGTTTTGCAGGTGGCACTACCCACAGGCTCAGCTGGAGGAAAACATGGGTGCTCCATCCCCTCTTTTTTTTCTTTTTTTTTTTTTTTTTTTTCCCCCAGCCAATTTCTGGGCTGTCTGCTCAAAACAAAGTGGGTGGCATCCCGGGGGGGGGCGGGGGGGGGGGGGCCGGAATGTTCTCCAGGAGCCTTCCCTCAGCAGGACCAGGCACACGAAGGACATACAGTACCTCCCTCTCCCATGTCTGCATCGCCTGTTAAGTAGCAATGAATGTGTTGGAGAATGCATAAAATCCATATAGTACCAGTGCTTTGCATGACGATGGGTGACTGTAATTATTGCTTTTATCACCACATGCTGAAGTGTGTGCATCCCTGTGGGACCAGCGCACAGCATCCTGGTGGAAAAGCCCTTTGAGGCAATGTTTGTGTGCTCAGGGGTGGTTTTGCACAGCGTAGAGGTGGCGTGCCCTTCAGTGCCATCCCCTGACTTCCCACCGTCTCACCACCTTTGTGCAAGCAGCCACACCAGCAGAGGCGCTGCTCTTGCAAACACAATTAAGTTGCTCGGCTGTAATTGTTTTTTTCCTGCATGCTCCCTTTATTTTTTTTCCCCTGACAAACACCCAGAGGCTTTACGGGCTAACTGGCTATGCGAGCTCAGCCTGAAGAAGCAGCCCGGGAGGCGTTATTCAGCCCTCGCAGCCCATCGAGCGGCAGCAGGTGGGAAAAGCTGAGGTCCTTTAACGAGCTGGGACTTTGTGTCTGCGGTCAGACGGTGGCCAAGGCTGCTGGGTGCGAGCCCCGAGGGATGCACGGGGGTTTGGTATGGGTCAGGCCACCGATTTATCAGCAGCAGCCTGCTTTGCAAAAACACCCACCCATGCCTGGTGGGGCCAGAGGGTGGCAAATCCACGGGGGTGCCACGTGCTAGGGCAGGGAGAGGCAGGGAGATGGGTGCCAGGCTTTTCCCGAGGGAGGAGGGCCCCCAGCTTTCGTGCCGAGCTCCGTGCTGTTGTCCCTGTGTTCGATCCAGACTTTGCCTTGACCCTTGGTGTTTGTATGGACTCCAAGTTATGCAGGGCCAGAGTTCGCGTGCACGTGGGGGGGATTGAGAAAGCGCAGGGAGGGGAGTGCAGGGAGATGGGCGCATGCTGTGGGTGCAGGGAAACCCGTCGTGTTGGGAGCAGAGGGTCTGCGGTGCCCATCACCAGGGTATTTGGTCCCAAAAATGGGTGCAGGTGTCTGTCCCTGTCCCAGCACACCAGAGCACCCCGAGAAGCAAAGTGTTGTATGGTCATCCCACGTAGCACCAAGCCAGGCAGGTGCTCTCTGAAGGCACTGGTCCCTCTGATGGGGGAACAAATGATTGAAAAGGGTGACAGGCACCATGCTTGGGGCCAGCTCTGTTGGTCCTGGGATCAGCCAAAACCAGCTATTTATAGCTATAATATATATATATATTTATATATATATTTATAACCCCAAACAGGGTTGGGTTTATTACTGCCCAGGAGGGGGCTGACAGCAAGAGCCTGGCTGGGATGTAATGGGGAGAGATCCATGCACCCGATGTGCACCTGCATGGGCTGGGAGGTATTGGCCACTGGTGCAGATTTTGGTGCTCATCTGGGTGCATCTGCAGGGGAGAAGGGAGTCTAAAGGTTTTCTGCACCTGCCACGGACTCAGGACAACGGTGCCATGAGCCCACCCATGGGGTGCCATCGAGGGACAGCAGCACCCCACCTGGGGCTGGGAAGGCAGGAGGCCGGCAGCATCACCGTGCAGGGAGATTTGGGGCGGGGGGGGGGGGGTGACAGAACACTGCTGACCCCACAAGGCCAAGCTGAGCATTGTATTCAGCACGCTCTGGTGTTCTTGGTGGCTTCCACAGCACTGTGCCAGGCAGACGGAGAGGTCCATGGGGTGATGGGGGTGGTGCTGGGACCACGTCCCCCTGTGCCTCGTGCAGGGGGCGATCGGTGGGGGGCACAGAGCGAGGCTGCCTCAGGTGCTACCGGGGAGAAACGGGGTGCTCGGCACTCTCTGGACTGAGAACAGAAGTGTGAGACGTCATCAAAGTTGGCAAGTGAGATTTATTGACGGCCACCCTGACCCCAAGGCCGGGCGGCCAGGTTTCCAAGTAAGCCCGTCGACTGTTAGGGGGGACCTGCCACGAACCAAGGCTCCCTCCCACCGCCTGCGCCCCGGCCCCAGCCCTTCCTCCTGCATTCCCTCGGGGAGCTCGAGGGGCCCACAGGGCTCAAAGTCTGTCCCTGTCCTACAAGCCTGCCCTTTTGTGACATGTCCCTGTGTCACAAAGCCTCATAGAGGCTGCGCCCCGTGCCGAGACGTCCCCTCACACCCGGAGCCTGTGGTGCTGTTGAGTGGATCCACAGCAGCTGCGAAAGGTAGGGGTAGTCTTTTTTTCACGAAATAGAGGTACGTGGGCGAAACATCGGTGTCTGCGATGGGAGAACAAAATGCCTGATGTTACCAGCCTCTCATCTCAGCGCGATTTTACTCAGCAGCCTCTGTGGCAGCTCACGGAGCGGGACGGACGGAGACCCCGCGACGTTACCATCGTGCTCGTGTTGCGGTGCTGTTACAGTGCTTGTTGCACAGACTCACAGGTGGCAAAGGAAATGATTTTAAGCAAGATTTGCAGCACGAAGAAAGGCTGGGGAGCTCCGTCATGGGAGCAGGGCGGGCGCCAGGCTTCCCAAAAACCTCCATTCTCACGCAGCCGATGCCGGGGGTCGCAGGGAGCAGGGAGGGCACATTTTGGTGCAGGGCATGGACGTGGCAGGTGTTATCAGAAGGAGCCTGGATAGCAGCAGCACAATAGCATCAAGGTGTCTGTGTGCCAGGAGGAGGGGATGGGGAGGGCAGGAGCGTGCGAGACCCGTCTGCAGCGTTCGGGGGGGAGCCGTCCGCAGGCCTGGTGCCCGTCAGTGCTGAAAATCAACCCACGTCAGTCGCTCTGGTGCAAGGTGAGGGCTCTGTATGGGGAAATTTAGTCCGACGGGGGCCGGGAGCAGCAGGACGAGGCCTGGCCCCTTTCCGCGGCGGCCGGCCTGGGCCAAAATCTAGTCGGTTTTGTCGGCGGCGCCGTTGGGCTGCTCGGGGCCCTTCTCTCGGAGCCTGCGCAGGTAGTCGTGGGGGCCCTTGCCCTCGAACGAGGTGGGGCTTTTGTAGGAGCCGCCGATCTTGTCCCAGAGGGTGAAGTACTGCCCGTAGTTGTAGTCGAAGTAGAGGTGGTGGTCGGTGTGGTGGGCCGAGCCGTTGATGACGTGCCGCAGCAGGCGGGGGACGCGGTAGTCGCCGTCGTGGATGGAGATGGTCCAGACGTTGACGAAGATGTAGAGGCCCAGGTAGGTGATCTTGTGCAGGGGGAAGAGGAAGGGGTAGACGTGGTAGGGCAGGCTCTGCATGAAGCCGTCCACGGGGTGGAAGGCGTGGCTGGCGAAGGGCGTCGCGATCTTCCAGAGGTGGTGGGGCTTGTGGAAACGCTGCGGGGAGAAAAGGCGTGGTGGGCCCCGTGGGCAGGAAGGGACGGGAGCTCGACCCCTTGCGGGATGCTCCTGTTCCGAGACAGTCACGGGCCAGCATCCTTGGGGATGTTTGTGGTCCGTGGCCAGAAGAGGCTCTAGGGCCAGGAGAGGGACTTGTGTCTTGTATCGATTTTAATGGACTATGGGTTTGCTTGATGATGGGGACCAAGAAGAGGAAAAGTGATGGTGGTTGGGCCACCCATCCCCATTTGCCTGGTGGTGTTTGCTCCCCACAAGGCACAAGTCAGCCCCGGCCTGGATGACAGCCCGTTATAAGGGAGGTCCCTACCTTATAGAACAGCTTGTGGTGGAGGCCTCGGTGTATCCAGTAGATGCCCATGTCGGTGAAGAAGAGGAAGGACAGCATGCTGAGAAAGACGCCTGACCAGCCTGGGGGGAAAGACACGTTAGTGGCAGCCCCCACATGTGCACGTGGGGATGAGGGCAGCGAGTAGCGAAGTCAGGCCAGGGTCTTCCTCATGGAGCAGATGCAGGGCAAGGATTGCCAGTCTCTCCTTACCAGGAGAAATTGGGTTTATTGGGAGCTGAGAGAGGTGACAGGAGCACTTTCAAATTAGGGCAGGGCACGTGTGAAAGCGGCCATCCCGTCCCCTAGGCAGGGGTTTGGCCATCACCCTGCGTGGGCTGGCAGGGTGCGGGGCCTCAGCTCATAGCTGAGATGCTCTGGAGCAGGGAGGCGGCTGGCTGGGGACCAGGCACACCGTGGTGACCCATCGGGACGTGCTGTGGGCTGCAGAAGGCGTCTACAGGTCCCGGGGAGAGGATGGGGAAGCAGAGACATTTATGGAAGGAGCGATGGAGAGCACAGGGTGGGCAGGCGACCCGGGGAGCAGCTCACCGTAGGGGGAGTCTTCGATGTTGTCGTAGAGCTTGCTGTAGCCCCGCACCTCGGCGAAGAAGAGGGCGACGGTGGGGACGCTGATCCAGGGCAGGGAGCGCAGCGCGTAGGCGATCTCCCGTCGCACCTGGTTCTGCGGGGCGGCAGCGCCAGGGACGGGTCAGGGCACGGGAGGAACCCGGGGAGCTGCGTGCCATCCTCCCTGCCCCATCGAGGCCACGGCCGGGTGGGGAGGGATGGCATTTAGGTTGGCATTTGGCATCTGGGGTGGCTGGGAAGTCCTTGATATTTATCAGTGCCGTGCTAAGGGTATGGTGAGCAGGGTGCGGGGGCTGCCCGGAGCGGTGCTGGTGCCCAGATCGGGGCGAGGAAGGGGCTTGGACATGGGGGAGCCAGAGAACAGAGGCAGGGACAGCTTCATAGGTCTGGGAGCTGTTGGCCAGGCCAGACTGCCTGCAGAGCCCGGTGTCAAGCCATCACCATGTCCTCTGGGTGACGGGATTCAAGGAGCACATGTTGTATCATCGCATGGCCACTCTGCCCCATTTGGCCACTCGGATACTGGAACGACCTGCCCAGCAAGGTGCTTGGGGTCCTGTGCCCATCAGTGTCCGAGAGGCATTTGGATAAAGCCCTTAATAAAATGCTGTAACTTTTGGTTAGCTCTGAAGTGGCCGGGCAGTTGGGATGGGACCATCATTGTAGGACCCTTCCAGCTGTTCTATTCCCATTCCTATTCCTATTCCTACTCCTGTTCCTGTTCCTATTCCTATTCCTATTCCGTTTTATTCTGTTCTGCACTATTTTATTGAGTCTGGATGGGCAAAAGGGGCATCATCTGCAGGACAGCAGGGTCTTGCAGGGGACCCTGGAGGGGGACGGCTGGGCTTCGGGAGGCCGGGAACCCACCTCTAGGAACATGGGGTGCTTCTGGAGCTCGTGGTCGAAGATGAAGCAGTAGCTGAGGGTGCCGAAGAGCAGGTAGAGGGTGAGCGCCCCGAGGTTGGTGATGACGAAGAGGCTGAGGAGCTGCCGGCAGGGCTCCTCCTCGGGCCAGCCGGTGGGGTACACATAGGGCGTCAGGAGGTGGCGGTCGGCAGCCTCCAGCACCAGGTCCATGGTCACTGCTGGGGGACGGGGACGGGGACATGCAGGGAGGCTGCGGCAGGGCAGGCCCCATGCCCTCATGGGTCCCCCCAGGTCCCCATGAATCCCCCAAGGGTCCCCCCATGGGTCGTCCCCATGAACCCCCCCAGGATCCCCATGGGTCCCCCTGGATCAACCTCAGGGTCCCACGGGGACCCCCCTGGATCTCCCCAGATCCCCCTGGGTCCCCACAGCCTCCCCCCCGGATCCCCCCAGTTCCCCTACGGATCCCCATGGACCCCCCCCCCGATCCCCATGGATCCCAAAGGCTCTCCTACAGATCCACATGGATCCCCCCGGATCCCCCCAAATCCCCATGGATCCCCCCGGATCCCCCCGGGTCCCATACAGATCCCCACGGATCATCCCCCCCCTCCCCAAATCCCCCCGGATCCCCCCGGATCCTCCCCGAGATCCCCCCGGTTCCCCCGCGGTTCCCCCATGGGCCCCCCCATGTATCCCCACGGATCCCACCGGCTTCCCCCCGGCTCCGATCGCGCTGCCCCCGCGGTGCCGACCCCCCCCCCCCCCCCCGTGCCCCCCCTCCCCCCCGACCCCCGACCCCCCGGTACCTGCCGGCTGCCCCGAGCGCGACGCGGGGCGGGGCGGGGCAGCGCCGCCCGGTAGCGCCACGTGACGTCACTCGCGCCACCGCCGGCGGTGACGTCACGAGGGGGCGTGGCGCGGGAAAACGGCCCCTCCTGGGGGCGGGGGGAGCGGCGCGCCGGTGGCGGTGCGTGCGAGTGTCCGTGGCTGTGTGTCCCCATGTCCCCGTGTCTCGCGTGGGATTTTCCCCCGACGAGCCCCGATTCGGGCTCGAATCAGCTGGCCCTGCTGATTTTATATAAGCCCTTTTTATGTAAATCCTTGCTGTTTTGGTGCATCCCGCCCAGTTCTCAGTGCGCAGAGATTTGTGTCGCCGTGGGAGCCCGTGCGTGCTCAGGGGAAGGGTCTGCACCCGCGCTGGGGCCCTTTACACCCCAGGAGTGCTCGTCTTAGTACTATAATAGACCCCCCCCGCAAGTGGGTTTAGCATTCCAACAAGGCGAGCTGCCCTGCAGGACATCAGCACCTTGCTTTTTCTTGTCCGTTCAGCCCCGTTCCCTACAGCACGTTGATCGCCCACCCGTGTTTCTTACAGCCCGGTTTGCACAGCAGCACTGCTAGTTCTGTGCTCCTATATCCAGGTCACCAAACAGTGGCTGGCCCTAATACCAGCCCCCTGGGCACAGCGTGGGCCGTGTGTGTCTTTGGGAATCGCTGCAGGTTGGGCACTCAGAGCCGCACCCCCCCTGCACCTGCAGCAGGCAGTGTTTGCGCGTGGGGAGGCAGTGTCAAGGCCGGACCTCGTGTGTTTGTCCCAGACAAAGCCTCCGCCTCCGCTGCGTGTTTTTCTGTCCTGTTGTTGCTGTCCTTATGTGCCTGAGTGCTGCCTCGTTGCCTGTTGTGTCCCTGCTGTTGTAGGTATGAATTCAAGCCTGCTGTCTGCCGGCTCTGCAAGCAGCATCGTTGTACCCCCCCCTTGCCACCCCCGTCCCCGTGTTCCACACAGGTGCCTGGTGTCTGTTTGTCCCATGCCCACGCTGCTGTCCCTGTGCCCTTTCTGTGCCACGGGGCTGGCTGCCTCCACACACGCCCCTGTCTCTGTGCGCACCCCTTTCCCGCCATGTTTCTCTTTCACTTGGTCTTTCTTTTCTGTCTTTGTCTTTCTGGCTCTGTCCTTCTCTCTGCCTCTTCCTTGGTCTTTGCTTCGTCCTCGCCTTCTGGCTCTTTCCTTAGGTCTGCTTCTCTTTGTGTCTGCCCATCTGCCTTGTTATTCCTGGTTATCCCTCTCCCGCTGTGCCGCTTTCTCCCTCCCTCTCTTTCTTGTGTGCCCTTCTATTGCTCTCCTGTGCTTGTTTGCATCTGTCTCCTGCTCCCTTGTTGCTTTTCTCCCTAGCTTTCTTCCTCTCCCTGTGTGTATGACTGTACAGGTGGTGTGTTAGCTGCAGGGGGTGATGCTGGGGAGGCCCACAGCGTGGGATGGGATGTGAGGTGGGTGGGCTGGCAATGGAAGAGCCAGTCCTCTGATGCCTCTGATGTCTTCCTCTCCTGACCCTTCACCACCTTCGTAGCCCTCCTGTGGAGGCTCTCTGATAGTTTTATGTCCCTAGAATGCATTCAAGTCCTGCATCCAGATCTTTTGTAAAAACCGTCAAAACAACTGACCCCAAAGTGAGACCTTGTGGAGCCCTGCTGGTGACCGGCCACCAGCCTGGTGTCACCCCTTCTCCTGGGACCCTCTCCTCGTGCCTGCCCCCTTGGACTCCCCGCCATCTCCCATCTCCTGCCTGTGACCACGCTGCCCACCTCTCCCCAAAAGGCCCAGCCCTGCCTCCTCTGGGGGTCCCCGGGACCCTCGTGGCCTCGCCCCCGCTCAGCTCCTCTGCACGGGACCACGCCGCTTACGAAGGAGTACAACGCTTTTTTATTCCCACGCAGCTGTGTCACAAAACACAAACACAAGACAAGTCCCCCACAGAAACAGCCCCCCCTGCGCCAGCCGGCCCCCAGAGCCCACCGCCCGCCTGGTGCCGTCGTGGGTGGGCAGACCCCGACCCTGCTCCCTCCCCTCAAGAGACACCGTGACGGCTCTGACCACGACGAGAAGACTTGGCTCCAGCCCTCTTTTCTCAGGCTCACCCCCGTGGCCTCTCCCCACACATCAGGATGTACACCTGGGTTCCCAAAACCCCAGGAACATGCTTGGCTCTCCACCGTGCACCCCAATGGCTCCCCTCTCTGGAGAGCCACCAGGTGCCGTGCTCCCAAGGTGTGCTGATGTCCTCTGATCCGAATGTGCTCCTCTGGTCCGTGACCTGCACCAAAACACCTACCTCTGGCTGGATCCAAGCGCTTCAACGATGCACACCTCTCCCTCGGGAGCCCCTCTGAGGGCAAGGACACACACAGGTGCATGAGCCTGAGCCCATCCTGCTCCACTAACAGAGGTGCTGGGGATGGGGTGCTACAAGAGAGAGCCTGGGAAAAGCTGCAAAGAAAAATGCCAAGTCCCACATCCATCCCAACAGACATCCAGCTCTGCCATCACGGTCCCTCCGACGCCCATCCAGGCGCTCATCCGTCCGCTCTTCAGGTCGAGTCCCTCTCCTGCTGGGTCGGCAGCAGGCTTGCCACTGGGGGTGCTGGCTCCTACCCTACAGAGACTCAGGCTGACACGAGAACAGTACTTGGCTGGGCAGTGGAGCCGCACCTACGAGGTCGGGTCCCGCGGAGCCACACACAGCCACAGCCACAGCTGTGCCACCACCACAAGGCTCGCTCGGGCTCGGGCGTCCCCCGAAGAGCTGGAGGCTGTCAAGGCAAGAAGGAGCATGTGAGCTGGGACCCTTGCACGGACACAGCACACATCCCCTGAGATGATTGTGACCCTCTGTGATGCTCCACCTCTTAGCCAAGAGGCCACCAACAGCGCACATTGCCATTGACCTTGATGCTCCAGCCACAGCCCGAGCCTCATCCCTATCCTGCTATGAAATGCCACCTTCCCCACGCTGCTCTGTCTCAGAGCAGACCCCCCCCCCCCTCAGCCATCTTGCCCCGACCGCCCCAGACCCTCAGGACTTGCCCCTGCAGCTCTTGCCGTCCCCTTGCAGTGTCCCCGTCACGCAGCTGCACAACGGCCCGTCCGCTCGGCTAGTGCAGATCTGCTCGCAGCCGCCGTTGTCCTCGCACCAGTCTGATCCTGGGGGCAAGGTGCATGGAAGGGGGGGGGAATGATGCTGCTGGACCCTGAGCAGCCCCCGCTTTGGCCACCCAGGACCCCCATTCCCTCCTGCAGCAAGAAGTCCTACCGGAGTGCTCACTCTCCCCTGGGACCTTGCTGTCACCTCGTGCCACAGAGGTCCCCGTGGGAGGTGGACACCCCCACGCCGTGCCCTTCCCCTGGCCACATGCACTTACGCTTCCTCCGAATGGGTCCCACCGAGAGGATCTGCTCGTGGGCCTCCTGGGCGAAGGCACTGGCTGACCGCCGGTGCTGGGGGCAGTTCTGGGCAGGGACAGGGGGTACATCCATCACTCTCAGCCCCTGTTCGGGCCCCCTCTGACCAACCCAGGTCCCAAAAAGACACCCAATGTGGCCAGGCTCAAAAAGCTCAGGTTATGGGCAACCTGCCCATGCGAGAGTTGTCCTCCCCACACCCAGACACAGTCCTTCCAGCTTCCTCCTCGATCTCTGACCACCTCTTGAACGCCACAAAAACCATGCCCATGGCGTCCTTCCAGAGCTGCAGAAAAGCCCCGACCCGCTTCTCCAAGCCAGCCCTCGGTGCCTGCCCCACTTACTATCTTGCAGGAGTATTTCTCTGAGTCACAGAGTGAGACGGCGCAGTGCAGGTGGACTTCATCATAGTCCCCGATGAACTTGAAGACGGTGACATGGAAGCGACAGGTCAGAGACACCCCGTTCTCCTCTATGCCAATGGTGTTGTCCTTCATGTTTTGGCACCTGCGCAAAGTACAGACGCTTGCCATGGTGCTCCCACTATTGGGACCCTCCCTGGAAGGATGTTACTCTCCCCTCGCCCCCTAAGACCTCTTGCCCAGGTCCTGTAGCAGTGCTCTTTGGTCCCAGTATACCCTTGAGAGCATCATGGGACCCACTTGTCAGCATACCTCATCCCTACAATATGTATGGCTTTTGGCTGAGAGAGAGCTAACCATCATCATAGTATCTCCTACGGCACCATGCTTTCCATTTATAACCGAGCCTGGGCTGATATTTTGGCCATATTTTGGCCCTGGCTGGACAGGACAGGGACCCCAACTGGCCAAAGGTCTATCCAGTACCGTGTGGCACTGTGCTGAGCAATAAATGCTGGGGGAAAGCCAGACAAGGAGGGGAGGATGTTCCACTTGCAGCATTTGTTTTCCCAAATAGCCATTGCGCACGATGGAGCCTGGCTTTCCTGGAAATGACTGAACGTCTGCCCACTGAAGGGATGTTGTGAATGAATTGCTGATTTTGTTCTGATTCGGCACAGCTTGGGCTTTACCTATTACGCTGCCTTTATCACAGCCTACACGTTTTCTCTTTTACCCTTCCAATTCCCTTACCCTCCCTCGATGATGAAGTAGCGCAGCTTGTCGTTGCTGTCCCGCGAGGGGGTCGCGTAGCACTTGTTCAGCATCAGGATCAGGTGGTTGGAGTCAGCCCCGACCACGAAGACCCCCACGTAGAGCACGTCCCGCGTGGTCAGCACGACTTCCCCCTGCCGGTACGGGTGCTTGTAGGAGGAGTTCTTGTACAGGGCCATCTTGGTCGTGAAGCTCCCTTCCTGCGTCGGCACTGTCAGGTTAATCACACTAACAACAAGAAACCAAAACAGGCTCAGATTCACCAAAAGGATTACTCCCACCTCATCACCTTGCTGCATGTGCACACGAAGGAGGGGTGGCATTGCTCTCCCTGCTCTGACCTTAGCATCGGCCGCACAACTGAGTCCAAGGAGATCTTGATGTCCAGCTCGTAGGCACAGGAAAACTCCACGTTGATTGTCCGGTCCCGGGTGATGATGTTGCCCGTGTTGTTGGCGCTTTCGATCCACACCGTGTTCTTGTACACTATGTGCGTGCTGTTAGACTGTGGGAGGGAGCAAACAGTACCCCTCGAGACTGATCATCTCTGATCTCCTGCTCCTGATGGGTGCCTCAGCATAGCAGTGTGACCACAGGGGCCCTCCATCTCTATAAAATACCACCTCTGGCCCCAAAGGTTTGTGTACCGCTGCAGTACCTTCCCCCAGGGAGCATCCACACCCAGCAATTCCAGTGTCACCGGTACGGATCACCCCTTCCTCCCTGACCCTGAAGTCCTCAGGGACCTCACAGGTTCCTGAGCCTCCCAAATACTCCCCTTCCTCCTCCTAATCCTCCGGGCTGGGACACAAGTTAGCTGGACCATGAGATCTCAGACCCAAAAGTCTGAGAGAAGTCACCCTGGCCCCTTGCCCGGTCCCACCTGCACCACGTTGCCGCAGTTGCCCTTGGTGTTGTTGATCTGGAAGGAGATGAAGTCCTCGCCCTCGATGCCGGGGCAGTGGCGGTCGTTGACCCGCACGCCCTCGCGCTCAAAGCCCAGCTGGAAGAGCTTGCACTTGGAGATGGACACCTCCATTTGGGCGGCTTTGCAGGTCACCTCCGCGTCAATGATGTCGTGGGTGTCTAGGGCAGAAAAAGGGTTACGGGACCACCAGAAAGGACACCACACACCCAGACCCCCACCCCAACCATCGCTTCTCCCCCTGGTGGTGCAAATGGGCTCACTGTTCCCGTAGGGTGGGGGCTCGACGCAGCCGCACAGCTCCCCGCCGTCATCCAGCTCGCAGCTCCGGTTGGGGCAGTCGGCACCCGTGCAGGGGTCTTCCACCACTCCTGCTAAACAGCACGAGAAGCGCCGCAAGCGGGACCTTTATCCTCAGGCCACAGGATGGATGGACCACAGGATGCACCACTATGGGCCACCCCACGTGGGATGCCCATGCGGGATCCCAGAGGAACCCAGCTCTCTTACAGCAATTCTCCTTCTCGATCCACTCGGTTCCCAGGATGCCGAAGGTGCGGCATGCCTCACCGTAGGCGGCCAGCGAGCCGCATAGCTGCACCTTCTTGTGGTTGTAGCAGCCGTCCAGAAAGCAGGACTCGTAGAAGGGCAGTGGGTCCAGGAGGCCGTAGCAGGGCTGGAAGAAGCCTTTCATGTCGGTCAGCTTCAGGCAGTAGCTGTCGCTCTGCAGCTTCTGGATGCGGACGTTGTCACAGGACGCGGCGTACTGGGAGTACTGCAGCTCGTTGCAGCTGCGGGCACCGGACACGTCGCGGGGGCTCGCGATGCGCTTGGCCCCGCTCCCTCCCGTGCCTGGTGGGGATGCCTCACCTCTTCTGCATGCCGTTGGTCTTCCAGCTCTGTGCCAGCAGCACGCTGCTGACCACCGGCTTGCCCCGCAGCGTGGCGTAGTCGTCTGCCGGGTCGCCATTGAAGTTGCCACAGAGGCCGCACACCTTGTTCTGCAGCCGCTCGCCGATGGTGATCTTGATGACGTTGAAGCCGTTGTAGCGGATCTGGATGTCGGGGCCAGAGTCGATGACCAGGAAGCCTTCCTGGCTGTAGATCTTGGTGGAAAGCCCCGTGACGAAGGGGATGCTCACGTGGCTGCCGTTCACCTGGCACAGGAGAGGACATGAGGCTGATGTCCCTCCTGTCCCCTCTGCCACCGGACAGGAGCGTTGGCCACCCACAGACATCTCTGCAAATGCCTCCCGGTACCCCAAATAGGAAAACATGATGCGTCTGGTTGAGCAGGGGTCATTGAGACCTTGCCTTCCCCTTCACATTCTCCTTCTCCCAACAGATCTCTCTGAAATCTGTTACCCTTAAATGCCAGTATAAGGCCATGATGCAAAGCAAGCCCTACAAGTGTGTAGAGGCTCTAGCTGGGGACTCCTCTCTCACTGAGACAGCCACATACAGTGTTCTTCTACCCTAAAAGACCAGGCCTGCATCCCCCAACAATTAAACGACAGCCGCACCTCCCCACATGCAGGAGGACTCAAAGACAGGGACAACCTTTGCCTCCTGCCATCCCTCTCATCCTGGCCAGCACCCCTCTGCCAAGCCCAATGGAGAGCATCCACATCCATCGCGTGGAGCTGCTGGTACCACTACAACCAGCGACCTGTGTGGCCTTTTGGTCACTCGTGGGGACTGCTGCACTGCCCTTCTTCATCAATGGACATGGGTGCCTGGCCCCTTCGCTCTGGAGCTGGTCCCCCGTAGCCCAGACCTCAAGACCTCACCTTGACGGTGTTCCTATCACTGATGAGGATCTGCTCCTCATTTATGTAGAAGTACACGGGGGAGATGATGGTGAGGTTGGGTGAGGACCACTTGTCGAAGTTGATGATGAGCTGGAAGGAGAAGTCGGGCAGCTTCTGGCAGATGGTGGACAGCACGAAGGCGCAGTTGGCGGGGAAGCGGAGGAAGGCGCCGTCGAAGGTGCGGAAGACGCCGCCGCCCGCCGCCAGGCAGAAGGAGCTGCGGGTGCTGAAGCAGCCGCGGACACCGTTGCGCGAGGCGCACTCCTCGTCTGACTTGCAGTGTCGCGGGTCGCACTGGATCAGGTTCCGTCGGAAGCAGCGGCACCGCCGCGTGCAGTCCCCATTCCAGAAGAGCTGCTTGGGCTGGAAGACAAACAGGTCACACACGGGGAGAGACAGGGACCCCTGCCTGACCCTCCATGGATGCTCAGCCTGGTTTTACTTCCCTCTGCCTCATAGAGCAGGAAATCTGGTGATGAGGGCAGAGCAAAAAGCACAATGCACACACTGACTGCTTGCGCACAGCTGCCAAAATCCCTGCTACCTGCAGGCATGAGGACACTGCACATTTCCATTGCCACGGTGACCTCATCTGCCTTGTGCCCTGCACTCTAAATACCTCCTTGTCCCTTTCTTGTGCCCTGCCTACCAAAACATAATCCGCCAAGCACCCCATAGGACAATAATGGGGTAACAGCACACAGTGGTGTGCTTGGCTTGGTAAAGACACTGTGCAGAACAATTTCACCATAAAAAATACGGAAATAAATAATAATAATAATAATAAAGTTAGCAATGCCACCAGCAAGATGAGCCTGCCAACCATCTCAGCAGCATTTTGTGTGGCTGTGGTCCTGTACAGCCACCGTGCTCCAGGTGACATGCACTTGTGTCATGCTTGTGTGCCTCTGCACATTGCTGTGTGGCTATGGCCCATCTGTGTTTGCCTCCCCATGTTTTCACGGTACACTCCTGCCAGACTATGTGGGGTTGATGGCACCCACCAGGAGCACAACCACACAACCCAGCCTGCAGCAGAAGACCAGCCTCTGCAAGGGTTGGCTCCTGCAGGAGGGGAACACGATTTCCTCTGTCCCCAGGCTCCCTGCAGCAGGAGAAGGCTCAGAGATTGCAGATGAGGAGGACATGCCCGAACAGCTCAGCACCAAACAAAGGAAGTGACCACAGCTACTATTAAGAGAGATACACTTATCTTCATGCTCAGAGGACAGAGGACCAGAGGGTCCCGGTGTAAAACAGACAAATGGAACAACTGGCAAGGTAAACTCTGAGGATGGCAATGGCCTCATGCTGGCTTCAAGCTCCTTATTCCTCCTCGGAGACAAGGGTCACCCTGCACCATGAGAGTTACTATACCATGGTCTGGTGATTACGGCATCACGCTGATTCCACAAAATCCCAAGTAACATCTAATAGCTACAAACAAGTAGATTTCATAAGAAACAGTAAACCCACTTCACTTGCAACTCGTAGAGTATTAGACTCTGACACCAACTAAAGGCAGCATCCCTGGTCACCAGTCTCCTTTCCTACCACCCATTCCATGCAGGACACCTGAATCACCCTCACCTAACAGCCACAGAACCGTTTTGCAGGACATGTGGCATACCAGGGATGACATCCCTCTTCTCTGTCTCCCTGTGCCCCCTGGTGCCCTGGCACCTCCTGCCCATTTTTTTTTTTTGGCTCATATTGAGTCACACTGAGCTGGGGGGTGTCAACATGTGCTTCTTGTGTGACCCCTGCTTGGCTCCTCTAGATACCTGCACCACACACCACAGTGACCAGGAACAACACGACACCTTACAACGCATCCACCGCATGTCCCACCTGGGGCACCCAGCGAGGGATGTCACAAAGGGGCTCGGAGATGGCACCGTGAGAAGGATGTTCCCGGCGTACCTCGTAGTATTTGCCATCAGAGTAGCAGCCGCAGTTCTGGGGCAGGATGCAGCTCTTGCCATTCAGGACGTAGCCGGGGTCGCACTGGCAGCCCTCCACGCAGTAGTGGCTGCAGTCACTCTTGAGCCGGATGGCGGCGCATCGCGGCTGGCACAGGGACACGCAGCTCTCGTAGTGGCTGTTGGGGGGACAGCTGACAGCTGCGACGTGCGGGGAGAACACGAGGGGTGAAGATTAGCTCCTTGGAGAAAATTGACCTCTCCTACAAGCTCCTTACATCACTGGCTTATCGCTGCCAGCCACCATCTCGTGGGGAGCACGCAAACCACGCGCCTCGGCCATGCGCACAGCGCACAAACCCTCGCAACCCTCTGGCACTGGCTCCTGCTGACCCTAGGGCTGGAGGACAGTGGTGCCCACAGAGGTCTTGCAGGCTTCCAGCCCACATATGGAGCCCCTGTGCCCTCTGCAAGGGTACACACTCCAGGGGATATGCTGCTGGCCTTCATTCCTTAGCCATCAGACCTCAAAACCTGGGGGTTGCTGCGCACCCAAAGGTGCCACCAGCTCATTGGGGTGATTTTTGGGCTGAGCACATGGGGGTGACAGATCATGGCCTCACCACCCCTGCCCTGTGGGAGCCTCCAGAACCGGGAGGTTGCTCATTAGGAGGAAGAACAACATAAATTAAATTTTCAGTCTTGTTAGTGGTGACAATTACTTCCCAGCTGATTTGCCAGATAGAGCGGCTGCCAGGGAGACTCACAGAGCCCATCCTCGGGAGCTTAATTGGATGTTGCGGTGTAATCTTATTGACAACAGTGAGCAGCTTCATTAGAACAAACATGTACTCCTGGCTGCGAGTCTCACTAATAAAATTCCTGGGGAACAACGGTAGGATGGATGATGCCTCCTGAACCCAAGGCTTCACCTTCTCTATCCCTGCTCCTGCTGTATCACACGCAGTTCAAAACTACTCCTGGAGGACTGAGCGCACGGGGCCAAATCCAGCCCTGGCAAGGACTGGATGGACACTTGCTGCTTCGGGACTCTGGGGTGGAAACAAGGGGACCCCAGGTGCTGATGCCCCAAGTGCCAGGGGAAAGGGCTCTCAGTTTCCATGGCTCTGCTGCATGGGACAGGCGGGTGTCCATGGGTCGAGGCTGTGCCCATCCTGCCGTGGCCCCAAGGTGCTCCAAGTCAGCTCTGACATGATGACAAATGTGACACCGAGGTGCCTGTGCAGACCTAGGGCTCACAATTTACCTCTTCTCTATGCTAGTGATCACACCAAGGACTCAGAGCTGGCTAACAGGGCGGGGAAGGCAACCCCCTGCTGTGTCTGCAAGGGTTGCTTTGAGGGAAAACTGCTCAATCGCTGACCTTCAGCCCCACCGACACAAAAAAAAAAAAAAAAAAAAAAAAAAAGCATCAGCACTGCACACGTGGCAGAAAGCTTCCTCCTGAACTCCTCCCTCAATGCTGGTGGGACGATTTTGGGATGGGGATGGATGCTGGGCATCAGCCTGCCCCTCCCTGGTCCCATGGCATGCTCTGCTACCTCCTTTAAGCAAACACACACCTCCCAAAAATATTATGGTGCCACCACACCTGTGGGTGTCACCCCCAGGCGACACCCCTAGCAAAGTGGAGCCTGGCAGCACGGTGGCACTTACAGCACGAGGTGAAGTTCCTCCAGCCGGTGACGGTGACGCCCTGCGTTTGGCACGTGCTGGCGTAATTCTGCAGCCAGCCGCAGGCTGTTTGCATGGCCCCCCCGTCGACACATGTGTCGAAGAGGCAGTTCTTGTAGAAGAAGCTGGGGCTGATCTTGCTGTGGCACTTGGCAAAGACACCGCTTTGGCTGGGGATCAGGCTGCAGAGCTGCTGGGGCTTCCAGAAGCCCTCCACCTTCCCGCAGGCAGGGCAGCGGTCACCGCAGCCCACCCGACAGAAAGCGTCCCGCTTCGCCCAGCTCTGGACAAAGTCGGTGACACCGAACGCTGGCATGCCGCCCGCGGCCACCAGGTCGTCCTCGGGGTTGCCGTTGTAGCGGCCGCAGAGGCCATAGGTCAGGTTCTGGAAGCTGCGCGGGATGGTGACGGAGAGGAAGGTCTTCCAGTCGTACACCACCTTCAGCCCAAAGTCGGTCTCGACCACGATGTGGAAGCCGAAGGCAAAGATGTTCACTTTGCCCTGGCCCAGCTTCAGGGGCAGGTAGAGCCGCTCGTTGTTGATCTGCGGGGAAGGAAAGGAGGTGGCTGGTGAGCTGGGCTGCTCGAGCCTTCTGCTGCAGGACACCGAGGTGCTGCTGAAGCAACCAGCCTGGCGCCAGCCTCCAAAATATGGCAGCAAAAAAGGAAGCCCCCTCCAAAAGCTGTGCCAAGGGGTGGTCTAGGGACAAATATTCCAAGGTTTGCCCTGGAAAAGCTTCTGAGACACAAGGAATTGTGTACAGGGAACCACCCAGGGGTTTGGGAGGAAGAAATAACCCCTCGTAGATGCTGCACCCACCACCACTCCTTGCCCTTCACGGCCCGCGCTTACCATCACGGTGTATTTGTAGGCACGGTGGATGACGATGTTGTAGTTGAAGACCTCCACTTCCACTTGCTTCACCCACAGGGCCAGGGAGGTGTCCCGGTCCTCATTCTTGGCTGTGACGGTGAACGTGGGGAAAGTGTCCGACCGCTCTGCCCGTGGCCGGGAGATGGTGGTGCACAGGACCAGGGCGCAGCTGCTCTGGAAGTCGAAAGAGTAGCCATCAAACGTCAGGTAGTGCCCGTAGCCGGAGACAATGCAGGAGGCGTCTGTGCGGACGTGGCAGTAGTAGAGGCCGTTCTCCTCCAGGCAGTACTCGTCGTCCTTGCAGGAGACGTTCTCGCAGTACACGCTGTTGTCCGAGCCGTTGCAGTAGCAGAGGAAGTGGCAGGAGATGTCCATCCAGAAGGTCTGGTTGGTGGCCAGCTGACGGCCCTCGAAGTTGCAGCCGCACTCGCCGCGGGGAACGCAGCGGGAGCCGTGGAGGGCGAAGCCCTCGTCGCACTGGCAGCCCTCTGTGCAGGTGTCCGTGCAGACGGGGCCTGAGGCCAGCGTCTCGCAGGTCTCCACGCAGCTCATGCACTCCTCAAAATGGCTGTTTTCAGGGCATGCCAGGGCTAGGGGCATTGGACACAGTGTGTGAGTAGAGATAAAGGTGGACATGGGGTGAGCTGCGACCCGTTTGCAAAAAAAAATAAAAAAAAGCAAGAGGGGAAGCGATCCCAGTGCCCTCCCAAACACCTGGTCTTCCCATTCCCTTTGTGACCCCTTTTCCTCACTGCCATCACCATCCTCACATTAGAGACCTGTGCCAAGTGAAACCTCCTCCTGCTAACCCAGAGGACATGCCACCTTCCCAAATGGATGCCTCTCTAAAACCTCCACAGTGGAGGCATCCCACTGACTGTGTGCTGCCATGCTGGGGATTTTTCACATTCGCTGCTGAATTATGAATGTTTTCCCATCGATGGCAAGTTTATAGCGACAGCTAAAAACACGCCTTATTCGAATTATCCTTCAGTGATGGCTTACAGTACTGTCAGCCGCCATCTGCGGTTCTGGAACGCTCCTACACCACATCATAAAGCTCCTCACATCTCCTGAAATGCCACCATGAAATTGCTTAATTGGGAAATCTGTCTCTGCAGGCAAAGGGACTGCTTAGAAACTGCCATCAGTCCACAGGGTGGCAGGTCCTCATCTATGGGCACAAGAGGCGTTGTGGTCCTAACACACACCGGTCACCCGCTGGCTTGACGACCCTGATAAGAGCTCCAGGACCGGGCTTTGCTGCTATGGGAAATGCTGCCTTCCAGATGAAAAATATAGGAGATGCCCTATGCTAGCAGTGATGCTCGCCACCTCTTTCCTTTCTGTGCACTACTCAGGAGAGCACTTCGTACACATCAGCCTCCATCAGACAAAGCTCTTTCAACAGCCATGCCAATCTTTGCTTGACTTCTAGGTTAGCGAGTGGGAAAACTGCCCCGAATTGCCAGAGTTTAGGCAACTCTGCCTCATCCATTTGTATTATTTCAGACTTCTCACGCTGCCCTAAGTGCTGGGGTGCCATGGGGCTCCTGAAAACTTGCAAGGTCCAAGCCTCTCTTCCACCAGTCGGTCTGCTGTTGAGAGTTTTCCAGCTCCTCTATGGAGGAACACCATTAAGGACTATGCACGAGGGCACTACAGGGGGAAGAGGGGCTGTAATTTCTGGTGGCCCAATAAACAAAAAAAAATGCAGTGTACTTCTTTACACTCACAAACTCCTGAGAAATAGACCTTTCCCACGGTGGTGAGGTCTACATCCCCTTCTCCCCACCCCAGATACTTAAAAATTTTCACGGACTCACGGCAAAAGCTGTGGCTCCTCCACTGGCCCACATCCACCTCGGCGTTCTTGCAGGCGCCAGCGTAGCGTGCCACAGCGTCGCACAGCTCCGACTGGTTGCCTCCGCTCTGGCACAGGCGGAAGAGACACGTCCTGTAGTAGGCCGAGACGTTGACCACGCTGTGACACTCCAGGAAGGAGCTGTTGGTGGGGTCGTTGATGATGCCGCAGTTGGACCGGCTCCTGTAGGACTTGAGCAGCTCCGAGTCGTTGTTGCACGCCTTGAGGAGGTCCCCGCACTCCCCGTTGCAGATCTCATTGAATGTGGTCCAGCTCTCCAGGAAGAGCTCCAGGTTGTCCGTGCACTTGCCCTTGGGCAGGCAGAACTCATCGCTGCTGTTGCCGTTGAAGAAGCCACACAAGCCCCCGGTACAGTTGAAGTAGGCGGTGGAGAGGCGGATCTCCAGGAGGCCTGAGTTGTAGTAGCCGATGCTCAGCAGTCCCTCTGACTCCGTCACGGTGCCGTTGTCGTTACGGTAGATCTCCAGGCGGCCAGAAGGGTGGAAATATGGCAGTTCCACATCGTAACCATTCACCTGCAAGTAATAAGTGGATCACAATGTGTCAGTAAGGGTGATGTGACTTTGCATGGACATTCCCATCTGCAGGCTGCACCATGCCGAGAACACTAAATGCTTCCAAACCCAGGCTCAGTACTTGAAGGCCAGGACCCTCCCTTCAAAAGGCACAGAGACCTTTGAGTAGGGATACTCCTTCTTTTCCACAGCCATTTCGCTGACCATAACAACATTATAGCCACCAGCTCTGCTGGCAACTGTGCTGTTAATCAAAATCCAAGAGCTTGCAACATATGAGTGCTAATTTTATTTTCTGCTTGCCCCTAGCCTTGTTAGCTCTTCGATGTGGATGGTTTGCATGGGCTGTGCCATGAGAACAGCATCTCAACGAGTACCTGTCACCTTCTGCCTCTTCCCACCCAGGGACATGAATGGGAAGTCTAAGGGGCAAGGACCATGAGAGGACATGATCCCAGTCCTTCTGCCTCTCACTTTGGAGGGGGTGGATGGACTTTGGCATTTGTGATGGCCCCAACATCAAGGAGCAGTCCAAGGCCATGGACCTACAGCATCTCCAAGGGGACATCGTGGCATGGCACGAGCCACCACCTCCCACCCCAGCCCTTGGTGGCACCTTTACCTTGACCTCTGAGAGGCTGGCTCCTCCGACCTTCACCTCTTGGCCTACCACCTGGATCCGCACGACGCGCAGCCCATTGGGAACGTATCCTGGCTTCTTTTGGCTGATGTCCACCTCAATGAAGTCCGGCCTCTCCACACAGGTTTTGAGCAGCGTGTAGGAGTGCTCCAGCGGATAGGGAAAGGCGACGCCGTCAAATGTCTGCAGCACCTGGTTCTGCCCCACCAGGCACAGGCTCTCCCGCTTGGGGTAGCAGCCCCGGTAGCCGTTCTCTATAGCGCAGACCTCTCCTTCAGGGCAGGTAATGTTGAAGCACTTGGCCTCCCCACCATCCTCGCACTGGCATTCCACTGTGCAGTCCGCCGTGGCCCAAAAAGACTCCCCGACGGCGTAGTACCGGCCGTCCACGTCGCAGCCACACTTCTGCACGGGGATGCAGCGGTCGGCACTGAGGACGTGGCCCTCGTCACACTCGCAGCCCTCAGCACATGGGGAGGTGCAGGACAGAGGGGCTGTCAGGTCCGAGCAGGAGGCAGGGCAGCCACTGGCACACACCGAGTAGTGGCTGTGCTCCGGGCACCGCACGGCCTCTGCTGTGGGTGCAGAGGGGACACAAACAACAGGACGAGCACGTTACTACGTGGTTCGGGGCCACAGACCTCGTTCCTATTGACCCACAGCAGTGGCAGTGTGAAATGACCCAGGAACCCCACTTTAGAGCAGATTTGGCCTTGCCATTTTTCTCATGTGCCTTCTCTATTCCCTCAATGCAAGCAAAAGCTTCTCCAAAATAGTCCCAGCACGGTCGAGCCTACTGCAGCAATTTAATGCCAAAAGAGGTGGGTGGGCTGAGCAGCGTGCTGCCAGCCAGCCTGCAATCCAGCCCAGCCTCCAACATCACAGCAGCCAGCTTCTGCCTGGCCTTTTCTGCCCTTTCGCTATCACGAGACTCTCACACCACCGAGGGGAGGGATCGATTGGCTTTTGCTAGACCCACTCTGCCTTGAGCAACTCCCTCCCCTTCATTCCTCCCATCTAGATTATCTCCCATTGAGATTATTTCCCATCCAGATTATCTCCCGTTGAGATTTTCTCCCATCAAGATTATCTCCTGGGAATGAAGGCAGGCACCCACAAGCACTCCCAGCACGAGCACCCCAACACTTACCGCATCCCGTCTGGGTGCGCCACTCTCCCACTGGGATGCCCAGGGCTTGGCACACCGTGGCGTACGCCTGCACGGCTTGGCACAGCCCGGTGCCATTATCCCGCGCACTGCACAGGTCGTAGACGCAGCTGTGGACAAAGGCAGTGGGGTCCACGACAGCACCGCACTCCCAGAGTGGCCCGCCGCTCTTGTTGATGAAGCCGCAATATTCAGGGGAGAAATACAAAGACTCGGCGGTGGCATCACAGATGCTGCAGTTCTCCACGCAGCCGGGAGAGCACTTTCTCTCGGGGTGAGGCACTCGCCAGCTCTCACCCAGCTCTGGCGCGGACACGGCCAACCTCCCGTCCGAGCGCAGGGTATCGTCCTCGGGGTCTTTGTTGTAATTCCCACAGAGACCGCAAGTGCCATTGATGTACGTGCCCGGAACAGAGACGGAGGCATAGTGTTGCCCATCGTAGGTCACTAGCAAGCCAAAATCAGTCTCCAGAGCTGTGGACAAGCCGCTTTGGTAGACTTTTATTGCACCCAGCTCCAGGGAGATAGGTAAGGACACCACCAAGTCATCCACCTGCAGGAACACAACCGCAAGACTGAGCGATCATATGAAATAGCAAGGGGTTTCAGACAGGAGCAGTACAACCCTGTGTTTATAGATGGGTGCAGAAGGTCAGCCAGCCATCAGTAAGCCTTAGGCCTCTGTTGACCCATGGCTTTGCCACCAGTGCTTTCCACCCCATACATTTCCCAAGGGGAAAATGGAGCCCAGAATGTCCCACGGCCAGTCCCATGGTCCTGGGGCTGCCAGCACGGTCCCACCATCACCTTGGAGGACCCAACCCATCAAGTTCACCCTGTTCAGTGGGGCTCTTACCTTTGCTTTCCCAAAGCTGCCCTTGGGGAGGACGATCTTGTGTGAGTAGACCTCCACAAAAATGTCCCTCAGCCAGGAGACGGAGGAGCCGCCTCGGTTCTCGTTCTTGGCCTCCACGTTGAAGTAGGGCAGCTGGGAGCCTGGCCAGCACTGCCTGGCGAGGAGGTAGGAGCAGGAACCCTGGAAGTGAAAGAGGAAGCCGTCGAAGGTGTGGTAGTGCGGATCTCCGAACACCACGCAGGTGCTGCTCTCCACCGGCACGCACTGGAAGAACTTGGTCTTCGGTTCGCACGCTTCAAAGGGGCCACAAGCCACCTCCTGGCAGAAGATCTCGTTGTTGAAGTCCAGGCAGCGGCACTTGGTGGTGCAGTTTGAGTTGTCCCAGAAGATTTCCCCTTGACGGAGAAACTGTCCTAAAAATGCATAAAAGAAAAAAAAAAAAAAAGAAAAAAAAAACACATGCTGCATCACCTTTCTCTTTCCTTAACAGAGGAACCTCACCCACAGTTAGAGGCACGGTTACATCAAAATGTGAATTCCTCAGGCATGGCTCCATGTCCTACAGAGAGGTCTGCAGGTCATATGCCCACAAAGGGACCTGCTGCAGGGCTTCTCAGCTGCTTTTTGCACACTTCTGGCAAAGCAATGCTATCACAACTGAGCTTTCAGTGCATCCCACATCCCGTTTGAAACCTCCCCACACCAAAGTGCAGCAGTCGGTGTGAGCACCGCATGGGCTGGCCAATTGGTGGGTTATTTCTCCTGGGTTTGAGTCCTTCCACTGTTATCAGAAGCAATTCAGTCCCATTCCAAAGAAGCTCGTAGTGTTAGGAGCCCAAGGAGCTGCTGGTAAGTAACTTCCACCCCACACGTCGGTGGCGATGGGAGCCGATGAGCGATCACCCAGCCAGCAGACGCGAGAGGCAGGGAGAAGATGGCAGAGCAAGGGTGGCAGACACCCATGCGAGCTTCCTCCCCTCCATATGGCTGTCTTTCACACCTCTCCTTTACGTGGATTTCACTGTGCACGCTGCCTGCTTTACCTCTCCTAAACTTTTTGTTCTCTTCCCCGCCTGCTACAAAAAAATGGTGTTTTACAGTTCCCTGCAATGAACAGCTCCTTAAGTGAGATCTGCTGCACCAACCATCCTGGTGCATGTGATTGTGGCAAACTGGAATTTCAGGGTTTGTGAACCCAAAACCATTCTGGGGCTGCAAGAGCCTTTGGGTCATCCAGGTCATCTTTGGTACAACCTGAAACCAGGCCATAAAGAAGCTGGGCATCCCGGAGCAGCATCCAGCAGCAAGCAACAACTCTCTTGTTACGCAGACTCCAGGAGTACATCGGATGCTCCTGACAGCTTTGTTTGTCAAAGGGCAATGCGATGGTCTCTTCGTGGCACAGACCCCGTGGTGTCTCATTTAATCCCTTTACATCTCCATGCCACCGGTGACACATGCACAGACACTGTATTGGTGCAAGGGCATGGAATTTATCGTGCCCAAAAAAACTACAGAAACAAGGGAAATGGGACCACACTGTCAGCATCCCCATCCCAGGGACGAGAGGGCACAACCGTCCCCCAGGTCTTTCCCGTGAATAAAATAGCTTCACGGAAGACTCTGTCTAAGACAATTATTGAGGCATTTCTCACATCTCCATCAGCACTGCAGCAATTAATCGAGACAACATCCAGGTGTTGTTTGATTCCTGAGACTCTCTCGAGCCCCATCAGCTCTTGACTGTGTGCGTCCAGGCAGCAGAAATGGGGGCTTTTAGCAACGCCTTGCTGATGAAACCACAGAAGTGAAACCAAGCAAGCACTGGTGACACCTTTGTTCGCTGGTGGTTGAAAGCCGCCCAAAGCTTTATGGGCCCCTCTTGTTTTTCTCAGAGCTTCCAAGTCAGGTCTCAGCCGCACTGAGAATTGGCCAAAAATATGCACTGCAAGCCCATTCTCCAGCCGTCCAAGAGTCAGCACGCAGGGATGCACCAGAGTTGGACAAGACATGCCCACGCGGAGATGAATGACAAACCTCTCTGTCCTCCCCACTCAGGCAGCATGACCTTTTGCCATTCTGCACCCTAAAATCACCATTCCTCTCTTACCTCTCAGGCTGCAGCCGTTGGCTGGATCTATCTCTCTGCCATCTATTTTGAAAGCCCAGCGCCCAGGCACATTAACATTGGTCGTTTCTTCTATATTGACTATGTCTGGGGTTCTGGAGCCTGGGATGCTGAAGAAGTTGGTGACATTTCCACCGTTGAAGCCAGCCTAACACAGAGAGAGAGAAAAACCCATCACACATCCATCCTCGCTGCAGGAAAGCAACGCTGCATTTGTGCACCTCCCTGCTCACAATAATTCCTGAGTATGTTGTCTTTCATCTCAAAATGTTTTTTCAGAAATCTCGGTTTTCAGGTAGTTTGGATGTGAGTGAAAATCTCCGCAGGCACTACAAGCAGTACAGATCTATATTTACATTTTTATCTATGTTTAAATATAAATGTATGTAAAAAATTACATCAGGGAAGCTGTGGGCAACCATCAAAGAGCTTGGGAGAGCTGGGGACACGGGGCCCAGAGCCTCACCTGGGCCATCACCCCGCCGAGCCCGGTCAGGGGGTCCCCTCCGCTGGCCGTCCCCGTGGTCCAGCTGATTTCCTGGTAGTTAAATATGGCAAAGGACGACACGCCGTCGGTGATCAGCACAGCTTGAAAAGTGTTCACCTGGGGAAAATATCAATGGATTCACAAGGTGAGGTTGCTTTTCTCCTGATGCCCTTCTGCCACACTCATCCCTTGCCTGGGCAAGCTGCAGGAGCATGGCAGGGACTGGGATCAGGAGCAGAATGGGACCCGAAGCACGCTGCCTCTCGGCGCTGTGACACCAGCTGCCCCCATCCCCACCAGCCCTTCCATCTGGGAAGGCAGCAGTGCTGTCTTCAATCCAGTTCAATGCCAATAGATGGCAGCAAGAGAATGAGCTTGTGGAAAATAAGCCCTCAGCAGGACTCGGGCTGTTATGACCTGTTATTTTGCATTACCCTGCCTTAGCTTTCTTCCTTGATGTGTTTTCTTACCCAGTTCCCTGCTGCATCCATATTCCACAATGCTACCGGTGCGTTACGGCCAAGACAGCCATGTGGATTATGTTTTGCCTGGCTGCCACATCCCATTGCTACCTGCTAAATCTGCTGATCGGGTCCTTCCTTTTGCTTGAAATGACTCTGCATTTCCAGCCCCAAACACTCCGATAAATTCAGCAAACTGCGAGCCCAGACCCTGTACAAGAAGAGCACGGCCAGTAAGGTGACATAAAACCGAGCTCTTCATTTTGCAGTTGCACAGGGGGAGAGAAGATGCCCATACCCTGCAGGTATCCCCTCTATCCACGTAAATCCAGAGGCAGAATTCACCCATGGGAACATCACAGAGTCACAGAATCACAGAATTCTAGGGGTGATGGATCATCATTCTAGGGGTGATGGAAACATGATGGATCCATTCCAAATCACGATCTCAGCAGAGGATGAAGCATGCATTGCACCTCTTATAGATGTCTCCCTCTGGGCCTGATGTCCAGAAAATGTTTCTCTTTGCCCTGCTACCAGGGCCCCGGGCAGCCCTTGGGACTCTCACTGCAGGCTGTGGACCACAGCACGCCCAAAATGTCCCCAGCACCATGGGACAGAGCAGTTTTCTGTCTCCCATCGCCTCCTCATCCTGCCTGGAGGTCTGTGATTGCTTTACAGCAGAGACAGCACGTTACTCTGAGCTGGAGTGTACTCTGCCTCTGCAACAACTGCTGTGGCACCAAGAGGGACAGATCCTGCTCTGATGGGAGCCTGCATGGCCCCAAGAGGTTGCAGATCTCCAATATTCCTCCTTAGGAATATGTTCATGAACCACAGAAACTTCCCAGTCTGACACTTGTGGCCAGAAACGCATCGAGCACCCTAACCCTATTTAAGAAAAAAAAAAAAACAGCTCTTGTAAACCAAAACCATTTGCTCCGGAGTCACCGAGAGACTGCAACTGCAGCATCCCCAAGGCCACATTCGCAAAATTGTTTTCTGCAGCGATTCTGCACTGCGATGAATTTCCTGCTTAAGTTGCATTGTGCTATTCCACGTGCCAACCCGGAGCCTTGGCTGCTATTGAGTGGGAAGACTGCTCTATAACAAAATAAATTGCATTGTGTTGCAAATGTAATTCCTCAGGCAATACACGAACCTCTATATTGCTTGCTGTCTGCAAATATATATATATGTATTTTTTTTCTGCAAGTGCTGCCAGGACTGGCAACAAATATGCATTAAATTTTGAGCCTTTCTAACAAATGGAAAAGAGCTGAATTGTTTATCAGAGCCAACTCCTCGAGACAGAAGCGGCAAACTTCTGGCACTCACAGAATGCACACAAATACTAAAAATTACTTTCCCAAACAACGGTATGGAGATCTTACTTGCTGCCTGCACCCCAGCCTCCTGGGGCGGTCCTGCCAGCAGCACAGATCCCCCAGTGCCAGCTGCTCGCAGCAGTTTGCAAGCCTTTCATGTCTGCAAAAACATCTCAGCACCATCACTATCCTCAAAGATGGGACTCGCACCCTTATGGAAATAAAGAGAGATATCACAGACAAATCCCACATGTGACTCTGATCACCCTGGACGGGTCAGCTGTCGACATGGACATGCTGCCAACAGCCCCTCTGAGTTTCCCCTTTCTGTTTCAAGCACAGGCTTTCAGAGCAGCTGTCCTCCCCCTTACACCAGATGCTCTCGCTGCCCTCCTGAATTAGCATTGTGCCGCAAAAAGAGACGTCAGGATTTGGAACAGAACTTGGGGTCCTGCATAAAGGCTTTTAGTCTGAGGTGCCCATCCACAAAAATATCTCTGCGTTACCACTGTGGTCAAGGCACGGAGGGAGGCTGGCATCTGCACAGCCACAATATGATGAGGCCGAATGATCCTAAGCAGCGTCAGAGCCATGTCTTGGCGCGCTGCTTGCCAGGCAATGCTTTCTCTGGAGCTCTGCGAGCACTGAGCAGGGCTCATAGACAGAAGGACAGGACTGTGGTGCCCAGCTACAGGAGGACAAAGCGACCTACCCAGCTTTACACCCCGGTGTATATTTGTACACAGATGGACGCACAACCATCTACCACCACCCATCGAGGCACACGGCCGATTGCTCTTACCGGCGTTGTGCTGCTCCCTCCATAGAAAGTGACCTCCTCCCAGGTGACGATGAAGACCCAGGTGGCGGAGAAAGAGGACATGTCCTTGAAGTGCTTGCGGATGTCTTTGGAGGCTCTCCTCAGCAGCTCAGGGTCCGTGCTCTCCCTGTAGTAGATCTCCCCCCGAATGCCGTTGTGCACATCTGCCCAAAAGGGTGCGACGAAGGCCCGTCCGTCCGTCAGGGGGAAGGCCTCTGGGGTGAACTGGCTGACCAGGGCGTTGAAGGAGATCACGCCGTTGTTGTTGACCTGCAAAGAGGATGGGGGGATTGGAGAAAGCCCTAGCAGCAAGCTGCTGGTTCATCAGAAAACGTGGGGTGAGAGTTTTGGAGGGGGATGGTTTATGGGAACGGCAGACAATGAGAAGTCCTGGACAAGAGGGAATGGCCTCAAGTTGCACCAGGAGAGGCTCAGGTTGGAAATTAGGAGATATTTCTTCTCAGAAAGAGCAGTCAGGCATTGGGATGGGTTGTCCAGGGAGGTGGTGGAGTCACCTTCCCTGGGGGTGTTCAAGGAAAGGTTGGACATGGTGCTTAGGGACATGGCTTAGTGGGTGACATTGGTGGTAGGGGGGTGGTTGGATGAGATGATCTTGGAGGGCTTTTCCAACCTTCATGACTTTATGATTCTGTGATTCTATGATCTAGGCACATACACCCTACTGGTGGAAGCCAGCACGGTGACACCGGCTGCACGCAGGAAGCCCCAGGCAGGACAAAACCCTGAAAAGCCTACAAAACTGCCCAGCTTCACCATCCCCTAGCACCGCCTGCAGGAGCCCATTTTCCCTCTGCCAGGTTCCTGCTGCACTATTGCTTGAAAACAGCAGCAGCCTGCCCTTGTTGTGGGCACCTCCACGTGCGGCCAAACCACCACCTCTTTTTTCCTTGTGGGTCTCTGCATGTTCTTGTTTCTTGTCATGTAACAGGAATAATGTTCCTTGTGTCAAGCCCTGAGCTTTTCTGTACCATTTAATCACCTACAAAGACAATTTATTGCCTTTTATACTCCTTCCCCTTGAACATTAGCCCATTAACTATACCTTTGACTTTCTTAATCATAAAACCTATCAGTTCATGAAATCTAAGAACTTGTCAGGTGGGTGCTAATAAATCTTCCCATTCCTGATGACAGCGAGAGCGCGTTTAAAATGCAGCAGCTAATGGCTAGGAAAAGAATAAAAGGAAGGTCTGCTGCTCCGCTTACATAAACGGTTCTGTACGGGGCTCCGAAAAAGATGAACGGGATGGAGAGCTTGATCTCGGGAGAGCTTCCGTCATCGACTTTGGGTGTTCTCGTGTCATTGTGCCAGAAGGGATATAGACTTGCCATGGCGTGAGCTGCGAGGAGAGAGAGGAGGGAGTCCTTACAGCTAAGTGGGGACCAGTCCTGGTTTTTTGGAGAGGGCACGGTGGGGACCATGGCTTTGCCTGCCCGCAATGGCAGGGGCACGAGAGAGAGCGCATCGCTCAAGGGTCCACCAGACGGGCTTACAGCTCCCAGCAGCACGTTTTGCTTTCTGCATGACTGTGCCCAAGCCTGTGCTTCAGCTTCACATCGGTACAGCACCCGCAACAGCCCCACTCCCCCCAGGATGTGCCGGAGGTGCTGCTTCACGCCGTGCTCAGAGAGACCGACCGAGACCCAGGGCGACCCCACGGCCGCGCTCCTCCTGCCCATGCCCCGCAGCCCCATCGCAGGCCACAGCCCACATTGCTCCAGCCCTTCCTGGCACGGGCAGGTTTCCTGCTAAAAGGCTCTGCTGGTGAGCGTAACTGCCTCTCCTGGGAACATTTTAGGAGATGCTTTTGATATGTGGCAGCACAAGCCTGCTGCTTTCTACCAGACTAAAATCCATTTTCCAATCAGCTCTCGTCACAAGCAGACACTTCTGTCCCCAGGGCACGTGTCCTTCCCCGCTGCAGCCCCTGCCAGGTCTCTGCCATCATCTCGTCTCCCGTTTTTGTCATCTGCCTACCAGCGTGGCTCCTCACCCAGCAATCGGGGCCTTTGTGCCCTTTCCTCCCTCTCCTCCCCTCTTTGATGTAGAAGAGCAGCGCGCAGCCCTCGTGACATTCGATCACAGCTGTTGGGAGCCACCGGGCTCCGAACAATCACGGCTCTGTTTACCTCGATTCGGGACATGCTTTTATTTCCTAGGTCCCAACCTGTGCCCCTCGGAGGCCTCCAGCTGCAGGCAGCTTGCTGGATGGGGCTGGGATGCTCTCTTCAAGCATCCTGCTCGAGGCTGCCTGGTGAGCATCACCGGCCGACCCTTCTTTGTGGCTCCAACCCAGCCTTAGGGGGGAAGGAGACAAGGGGAAGCCTTGCCTGACCTGGCTGCATCCTAAAAAACCACACACACGACCCAAGTGCCCCGCCAGACATAAAGGGAGGCGACGTGTGACAGCATCCGCAAGCCTGGTTTCAGAGATATATCCAAAAACTCCTCGCTGGCAGCCTGTAAAGCCAGTCATTTCACAGCTGCTACACAACTGACGGGTTATTACAGCTGAGGCAGAGCTCCCAGACACAGATTTGACTTCTTCTCTAAACAGGGAGCTCAGCACAAACTTCCCAGGGCTGGCTCCCTCAGCAGTGCTGGTACAGCACCGCGGCGCTTTGCATGCGGCACGGCGCCTCGCCAAGCACCGCCGGGCCCCGCTGATAATGATTTTTGCCTGGGTGGCGTTTCTCATGGCTGAACAGGTCGGCCTCATTTTCCGCCTGAGGACACAGAGCCCCAGCTCATGCCCGAGCTGGGCTCAGCCCCACGGCTCCTCAGCCACCAGCCTGGGGAATGGCTTCGGGATTTCACGGCTCCCTGTTTCCATCCTGGAGGTCCTGGGGTCAGCCCCACGCCCGGAGCTGGCCACAGGGTGCAAATCTGCCACAATACCAGCCTAACGTGGATTTTCTAGTCCGTAGCAACTCAGCTTGCCCTTCTTTGAATTAACATGTAACCAAAATTAATCACTCCATGAGACCGAGGAGCTGCTCCTGCGCTTTTCACCACCCTAGCGGACCACAGCTCAGGGCTCCCACCCGGCCCTATGCAGGTCACCAGGACTCATCCAGCCCGGTTGTCCAAACCACCTCGCACAAGGACGTGAGAACTGGGCAGGAGCTGCTGCAGATTCCCCTGAGACCCCAACAGGCCACGGCCACGTCTGCTCCTGCTCGTCCCCAGCAGGCACCCGAGGGAAAACCTGACTACAAGCAAACCCTGACATTTCGCTGCTGCTCATTGATTGACTCCTTATGTGGCATTGGCTGGTCATTAGAAATTCTTCATACTTTATTTTCTAGCACTGGCAAGACCATCACAACCTCTCCAACGCACCCTGTGTGCGCATACAGACCTCCACACGATATATGCACCCATACATAAAGTGCTCACCGAGGCCGGCATACCCGTCGGCTTTGCTGCTGACTTCGTATTCCGAGCAGCATTGCCAGCTCCTCATTTAGCCTAAACTATCCGTGCTTCACTGCTCTCAATGAGGCAAGGGCCATTTGTGCGGGCGGGAGATCCATCTCCGCCACGCAGTCTGTCCCTGCTGCAGATCCGGCACCTGTGCTCACCCACAGGGGCACACAGACCTCCCCGCGTGGCCTTCACCCTTAAAACCTGCCAGCCCTCTGCCCCGGGGAAATGCTAACTCCACCCTTGTACCTGCTCCAACCAAGGGAAAGGGAATTTTCACGGTAAAAATCACTGTATTTTGTGGTCCCAGGGCACGGCACTGCTCCGAAGCTTTCCCCTCTCAGCCGAGGAGCGGTACTAACCGTGGTGCCGCATGGTCATCACCAGCAGGGCCACCCAGGTCCCGAGAAATGATCGTTTGTTCATCCTAAAGGGCAGAAAGAAAGGCGGACATGCATCACTCCCACGGGAAATCCCATCCCCGACCAGTGCTGGGGGATGCTCAGGCAGTGCAGAGCTGCAGGTCCCTTGCCCACCAAGCAGAGCCAAAATGCCTCCTTCGTTAAGGGCCATAACAAGACCTCCCTGGTGCTAAGGGGAGATTGCCCCCCAGGTATATCACAACAAGCCCATAAGCACATGGAAGAGCTGCTAATTTCAGGAGGTGTGGGGAAGTTGCCAAGAGCCCAGTGGCTTGGAAGCAATTCCTGCCCCCTGGGGGGAGCCTTGAGACACAGTCCCACTGGCCCCCCGGGCTGGCCGCTGGCACGGCGATCCCCAACACCTCGGTCTGGAATGAAGGAAGCACAAACATTTACACAGCTGGGCACCTCTTGCTGCACAGGAATCAATGAGAGAGACAGAAGCTGATACGATGCTGGGAAACGGAAAGCGAAGTCCTGTGCCAGCTTTAATTCCTTCCGTGCCTAATGCAATTTGTTAGTCATTATTAATCCAATAGAAAATATCGCTAAAACACCTGCTTTGATTTCTTCGCCCGTCGTTTTCGCTCGCTGCACGTAGGCACGGCTCGGGCACAGCTCGCAGGAAGGTATCGACTGCTCCCAGCATGTGCGTGCAGGAGTACGCGAGCAGCTTCAAACTACACCTAAGCCTTGTGTGCAGCCTGTCTACACCAGCCTCTGGATCAGCTTCCCTTTGTATGGCACTTGCACTTCAATTACATGGACACGATGGCCGTGAAACACAGCATCTCTGCAGGCTCACCCGCGGGATTTATTTCTATAACCTACAGGGACCAACAGATCTGGCTAGTTCTGATTATTTACATGTAAAGCACAGGGATACGGCAGGGGACATGGCTTTGGGAAGCCCAAAGCCCTGTGCAAGGGGAGTTCATCCCTGCCCCGGTGCTCAGGGCACCGCTCGCGGCCACGATCTGCTGCCCACGACCTAGATCCTAGAAAAATTCATTTCCCCAAGGAAAAAATCACCTTATTCCCTACCTCGGGAGGCAGAAAGCAAGCAACAGAATGTTACAGAGGTGGTAAATCCAAGTTGCTGTGGGTTTGTTAGCAGACAGCAGGCAGACAAGGGCTAGCAGGGACTAGAGCAGTCGGAGAACAAGAGCAAGCCCAGCACCGCTTGGGCACCGCGACAGACAATAAAGATGTCACTTAACGTGCCACATACAAAAATACTATTTTTTTTTTTTTTTTTTTAGGTATGGAAAAAAATTACCAACCTGCTTTGTAGACTAGAGGATCCAGGAGGTCAGAAATATTAGACCGGTCTTGGTAGAACAGGGAGAAGTCTTAGGTCAATGCAGAACGCATGCCGCTGCTCTTTTGCCAATTATTGCCGATGAGTGGAGCGATGTCTCAGTCCCCTTCAACTCGCAATTGAAAAGTCCGTTTTCGTCAATGCTGGTTCGGGGCTGGAGGAGTGTAGAGTTGCAAATCACAAGTGGTGCCTCTATTGATAACCAGCAGGCTAATCTGGAGATCAGATTCTGGCCTGGAGAGGGAGAGGAGCCGCTTTCTTACCCAAACGCTCGCCCCCTCGGGTGGGTTCAGGTGGAAATGTCAGCTAGCCGGAGCTGGGCTTGCGGCTGCTCTGCTCAGCATTGCCTTTTGCTGAAGGGAAAAGAAAAAGAAAAAAAAAAATCAAAGAATTGAGCCCCTTCCTCCTTTGTGTAAGTGAAGAAAAAAAAAGAAAAGCCCTCTATATAATGTTACAGGATTAGCATTAACAGTGCTAGGCTTAAAGCACCATTCAAAGGCAGTGCCCCACAGCTTCAATGCTCTTACTTTTCCACCAAGTCTTCCACCAAGTCTTGTTCCAGTTTCTCAAGCACAACGCACTTCTGCTTTTACAGGTGGGAGAGGAAAAGCCCCCCAGTATGTATGTACGTGCTCCCCAAGTGTGTTGGAGAGGGTGTCCCGGCTGCTCCCGCTGCCACCCACTCGGCAGGGACTGACTTGGATTTTATTCGAGCCAGGGGGGAAATTTCACTGGGGCACTGTTGTGAGCCTTAGCACCGGTTCCCCCATAAAACCTGCGATTTTCACGGGGCTTTTCCCTGCCTCTGGGCTGCAAGGCTCATGGGTAAGCGCCCGCAGCAGCCAGGGATGTTCTCACTCCATCTCCCCTTCCCTCCACCTCCAGCAGCTGCACATCTCTGCAGGACCTGGGTTTTGCTTGATCTGCATTTACCTCGAGGGACAAAACTGTGGCACGGCTCAGCTGAGGACCTGTCACACTCCTGCCAGCTCTGTGCGGGCTGCGAGCCTCCAGCTGCACCACAGGGAGCACAGCAGCCTGAGCCAGAGCCTGCGAGACGATCTCCACCGATTTAATTTGGTTCACCAAAAAAAAAAAAAAAAAAAAAAAAGCCCAGGCACATTCCCATGTCCCCATGCTTTGAAACTCAATGGAAAACAGGTAGCTTACCCCTTCCTTGGAAAGGCCAGCTTAGCTCTCGAGCAGCGCCGTCGGAGTGCGGATGCCATCACGGGGCGAGCTCCAGGGGCTCCAGGACGTGCAGTGAACACCTTCACTCCCCACGTGCCAAATCCTCCCTACAGCACCACTGCCCCTGCGAATCCCAGACTTTGCTTCCTCTTTATCTCCCAAACATGGCCCTTTATCCTCCAAACATGGCTTTGCCAGCAGGAAGCTTTCATTTTATTTATTATTATTTTTATTTTTCCTTTTCTAGACCAGCAGTGCCTTTAGGAGGGCAGGGGGCCTTCGGAGCTCTGATATTCCAGGGAAGATTACTTCCAGCTTGCCGCTCCGTGCACCCTGACTCTTCCCTTCCATCCCATCTACATTTTAAGTTAGCCAAAGGAAAACCCATTGACTTCTTATCCTGTTTTCTAAGACAGAGAAAAACCAGTGCCAGCAGGTTTCCCTCTGCTCCTTTTGCAGTTTAATATTCTGGTCCTGTTTGTCCTGGGCAAGTCTACACTGATGAAGTTTGATTAGGTTTCACTGCCTCTTTGGGGAAGACTCTCTCTTCTAGGCTATTTTCTTTTGGCAGGGGATGCTCGCATCCTGCGGTGCTGAGCACATCGGAGCCGAGCAAACCGCTATTGATTTATTTTCCAGAGAAAACGTTCATCCCACGGCCAGCCTTGAGAAAAGCAAGCGTTAAAGGACGAGGTGCGGCAGGCAGTGCTTGGCCTCGTGGCATTCCCATTTCGTGGGACTCAGCCCGAGGAGGATGCCCTGGTGAGGGTTTATTCCCGGAGCCCACACCACCCACACCAACACTTAGCAGAGCAAAAAGTCTCGGCAGCTCGCACTCTCCCAGAGGTGCACGGGTGAGACAAAGAGAATTGTTTTGCTTCAGGGAACAAGGAAGTTCAAAGCCAGGACACTTTTCTCTTTTTTTTGTGCAAAAACTGAAGTTTATTGAACTGATCCAAACCAATTACCTAAGTGGCCTGAATTCCACTGCTAAGTCTGCGAGCAAACCGAAGGCAAATTGTGGGCGCGGGAAGCGGAGTCCCCATGAGAGAACCCAGAACAAAAACTGCTATAGACTTACAGTTTTCCCTTTTTCTTTAAAATTACATACGGATGCATAATTAATAGGGTGCGAGAATAGACCTTCATGTTTAAATCATATTTGAAGTTTCCAGTAAGTGCAGAAAAGCAATCACAGCGGCAAAGGCCTGAGATCACAGAATCACAGAATAATATCCCGAGTTGGAAGGGCCCCATAAGGCTCATCGAGTCCAACTCCTCGAGATGGCCGCAGCCGCCTCGAACGCGGCTCTGGGGACGGCGTCTCGCTACTGCCTGCAGAAGCGCCACAATCAAATGAGGGTGGCACAGCTGCCAGGAATACTTATTTTAGCCTCCGGGCTGCTTTCAGCAGATTGTTTGCATTTTCCAATCTGCACACGAACGGGAATCTCATTTACAAGCAGAAACGGCGACGGGTGGAGGCAGCGCGATTGCAGACCCGAGCAGGCGAGGGCAAACCGAGAGCCTATCCCCAGAACAACGAGCGTGATCGGGCGCAGCTTCCCCGAGCTGTCCCGAGCCCCCCCGTGGACCGCTCTGTATCGTCTGCCACCGGGTGGATGCGGGCATCCCCCAACGAAACTGGTGGCAAACCACACGGAGGGAGCGGAGGACGGCTGCCACGCCATGCATATTCATAGCATCGCCGGTTTAAGCAATACGCTTGCAACATCTGGTCAAAACATGGATATTCAATAGGAACGTCTCCAAAAACACAACGGCACAGCATCGAATCTCAATCCGCAGAGCCGTGCAAAACTTTGGTATATAGCTGTTACCTAATTCCTGACGAACCAGGTGCTTTTTCCACTGCGCAGACTGCCCGCAGCAGATTTTTATGCATGAACTAGCATGAACAACAAAACAGTTCTTGACAAAAGTAGCACTCGGATAAAAGGACACAAGAGCTAGGGAAGCTTGAAGCCTGTATTTTGCTTTCTGGAAGGAATGTGACAGAACCAGGGACCTTTTGCTAATGCGGGTATGTCAACAAAACCGGGACGCAGCCCCTCGTGACATTGCATTTAGAGTGAGCCTCCTGCCACCTCGGGACCCTCTTTCGTTGTCAGCACCCACCGTTGGCCCCAAAGCCCCTCTCATTCACAGCCCTCCCCTTCATTCCCGAGCCACGGTCCCCTGTTAAGCAGTAAACATTGCTCAAACGCCCATCCCTTCCCCGACAGGTATTACAGAAGGAAAGCAATCCAATTTGGGGCATTTTGGTGTGTTGCTTGCGTGCCATTCTGCCCGACTTTTCAAAGTCGATCACGTGGATTGAATCCAGGTTTCGGATGTTCTCCTCTGGAAGCCAACCGATGGGTTTGGTTCCCCCAACATGTGCTCTGCCGGCTGCACGAACAGCTTGAGAACACCGTCCAGGAACAACCTTCCCCAACAACACGGAGAGGCAGCCAGTATTCGTACCGCAGCTCTCGCAGCCCCAAACAGACCGGGGGAGCCAATTTGGGCAGCAGTGCGAAATCTCCAGCACGTGTTGACATCGTAGGCCACGAGGTGTTCTCTTTTTCCATCTTCCAGTTCCTGCCAGGCCCGCCGCAAATAAAACCATCATTTCCTGCCAGTTCTGAGCCAGCGTGGCGATGGCACCGCTCACTACGTGGACGAGCATAACCTTTAGTGGGCAAACAAACTTACAAGCACATATCTGGGTCTTCTTTAAAATCCCATTCAATTCTTTAATGGACTCTGTTTATTTCCTTCTCTGCAACCGAGACATTTAATTGTGCTGAGGAAGTTGGTCAATAATTACAGCATCTCATTAATACCAGTTACAATGTCATAAATATACCCACACAGGCAATTACTGCTCTATGGAATTAGATCAGAGATTCCTTTCCATCTGCGTTGGTCGCTTAACTCAGACGATGCAGCGACTGATGGATAACGTACTTAAACGGGAGGTCAACGGGAGAAATAGGCTTCTAATATTAAACAACCATATCTTCATAAAACTTTGTTTTATAACAAAATATCTTATTAAACACAACTTTTCCTATGCGTATCTATGTATATATCATACAGAAGTGTTGGCTTAAGAGTTCGGCTATAAGGCAGCAAATGCCTTTCACTGCCCAAATGGAAAATACATCTTCAGTAAAGCTCTAGCTTATAAAAGCGTCATCTTATGTTACACTGCCGCCATCTCCCCGCTCGTTTATTTTACGGGTACACGGCTCCGCAGCTACGGGCTGTGGCCTCTATGCTACCTACGGCAGCTCTTGCTCCATCTCCTATTGCTCGTCTCAACGGTGCCAGGAAATTGATGGTTTTGGCTGGGGGATGAGGCACAAGTAATTAATTTTCTTAAATCCTTCCCATTTTTAATCATTACTGTGGATGCAGAACTACTCCCCTCTCAACGGTCCCTACATCCTGAACCTGAAGGTTATGTGATAATGATTTATCCCCATTCTACCCCACCCCACAAACTAGGTAAAATATTAAGAGAAATACACAGCTCCGAGACTATAAAGGAGCTCAGTGGCATGGACAAAAGCATCTCGGGAAAGAAAGTGCACGTGGGGACAGGAAGCATTTCAAAATCAAGGTCAGAAGTTCGTGTGTAACAAGAGCCCTCACTGCACAGCTTCAAAAACTTTTATGCAGTTCTTATAACTAGGCAACGTGAAGAGTCTTCAACTCGTCAGGATGACAGAGGAACGAGGGAGGACGCAGTCGAGTGAAACGGCTGTCTGATTTACAAGAGATATCAAGGAGTGAGGGTTACATCGCACGGGAAAGGGAATCTGCTCTGCAGTAGGAACAGGGGGCTAATTCAAGCAGCAGCACACAACGCCTACGAGGTGCATGTGGGGGAGGCTGACAGAGTGAACACCTGCTTTACAATAAACGTGACTATAGGTGCTTTTGGACTCACCGTCTAAGAAACCGATCCGAGTCAACACATTCTGCTAGTTTGGACCCTAAAGAGGGACCCCCACAGCCAGGAGTCCCCAGGGAAAGTGCCAGGTTTCATTTCTGGTGCAACATCAACAAACAAACTTCAACTCTAGCCTTGCTCTCTCCCAGGAGAGCAATTTTAGCCATTCCACTTTCAGTACAAACTGGTGCAAGGTTAAGTGCTTACTGGAAGATCTTTCAGCATCTTGGGGATGTTTCCTAGCCAACTGGGGAATGTGCCCTTCACCACCTTTCTGACCTGTTACCCTAGAAGCATCTCCAACGAACGCAATGCCAATCCACCACCTTCCAAAATTCACTTTCCAAATGACACGGCTGGGCTGCCTTTGCCCCCAGGCTGCCAGCGCTACAGGTTGCAAAC
Source organism: Cygnus atratus (assembly GCF_013377495.2). Taxonomy (NCBI): domain Eukaryota; kingdom Metazoa; phylum Chordata; class Aves; order Anseriformes; family Anatidae; genus Cygnus; species Cygnus atratus. The sequence continues at coordinate 4,444,506 of NC_066383.1, forward strand.
ACTATGTGCCATGGTTACAGAAAGCAAACCTTCTTCTCAACACTCAGAATAGGACGGCCGGGATATAAAGCATGCGTTTTCAACATAAATCATTTCTTTCTAACAGGGTCTCCTTCTTTCCCCCACCTTGCACACTCATAGCAAGCAGTGGAGCTAAGTGGACGTGCTGAATACCTGAGCTCTGATTCAAACTGAATACTGTTTTAGATCTTTTCAGGGAACTTGAGCGTGACAAAAGGTTAAGAGACAGCACCCAGAAAGAAAATAAAATTCTTCAACTTGCTCAAGCTGCAGTTGAATAGCTCGGCCAAAAAAAAATTAAGTCTTCTTTTAGAAAAAGAAAAAATAAACAGGTCAAGTTCTGCACCGAGCTACCCTCACCCTTACGGGCCCTAGCATTCTTTAGCTTGAGCAACTGACCATTCATGCCAGATCACGAGTATACCGGAGCATCAAAGAAACCTTCAAGGTATTGCACACACTGAAACACACGCACGGAAGTCAATTGTCACCTCAAGGTCACCTGCAGTGGATGGCGGGCATGGTTCTCAGATCAGGGCGCTCTCTCTGGGCTAAGACATTACCTGCTATAGAAACACAACCAAACCTCAACCAACCGACTGAAATAAAAACCTTGCAAAAAACTCCTTAAATGCATGTGTGTGGGCGTGTGGGGTGCGTGCGTGCACATACACGCACGCACAAGGTCAAAAGAGGCTATTTCATTCTGGGCTCCACATAAATTTTATCCCCATCCCGAATGCCGTAGGAATGCAGCGCTCGTGAGCTGTATTTCATCTCCTCGGGACCAAAGGGAGCTTCCTGGTCCAAGTAGAAGAGCAGCATGTTGCTTGTTGACAACTGCACCACAGTTTTTAAGTGCTTCTTCAATTCTGCCACAGTCTGATCGAGACGGATCGACATCTCTTCTACTTTGTCCTGGAAGTGCACCTCTACCTTCACACTGCTCTGCGGCCGAAGATCCACGACTGCCAAGGGCTCCAGCTTTCCGTACTTTGTGACCAGCTCGTGATACCTGAGAAAAAAAAAAAGAAACAAGTCCAGAACTGTACAGTCCCTCATATACATAGTCCCTCTGATACTTTAGGGAGCAGTATTTTCATCACATGAACCAACGTTCATCCCTGTTCAAGTCAGACAACCTAGACAGACACCCATTAGGAATAAATCTGGCTTGGTAGGAGCCTGTTTCCTCTTCAGCTAGCACGACACTTCACAGAGCACACAGTATTTCTCAAGCAAGACGCTGAACAGGAGAAAATACAAAGCAGAAAGCCCATCCAGTCCAGTCACTGTCTCGCAGTCCCCAGGTGCGCTGCAGCACCAAGCGAGACACTCAAGCTGACTGGTCTCAAAATAGTTCTATAAGGAAAACTTAACAGCAATGCTCCCTGCTGGGCTCCTACAGTTTCGGACACACCAACCGTGACTACAGTGGGATTGGCAAGGACGAGAGGACGCAACACTCGCAAGACTCTGCATGTCCTGCTGCAGTGAAAACATTTCCCTAAGGGGTGCCATAACCAAGCGAGCGGTACCACAAGTGACACAGCCCTCAGCTGAGATTCCCAGGACCTGTGGCTTCATGGCCCGACCTGATAGTCAGAAATTCCTGCCATTTTCCAAGAGGACAGCTAGGTCCCAAACGTTACACTCCACTGAGTATGGGAACAACAAGATTGCTGGATAAAGGTGAGCCACTGCAACGTTTGGAAGCTGATGGGGAACAAATAGGGGACTTTTTGCCAACTGGTCTTTCAAGTGTGCTCTGAAATGACACGGGAATTTTACTGGCAGAGCTGCAATGGCTCCAAGGTCCAGCCCGGGGAGCCATCCCCCTGAATGGAAAGCCCCTCTCATCCTCCTGCTGCCTTCAGCAGGTAAAGCTCCCTTCGGGGATGCAGCATCTCTCCTGCCTGGCTGGGAAAAGGGCAAAAAGGCAACACAACCCACAATGTAATTGAAATGACAAAGACCGAGAGCTACAGAGAAAGATAACGTTTCAGAGGCCCTCCACTACATGCCGTACAGAAAGCTTTTTGTTCCCGACCTGAGCCTGAGCCGAATGTGATCGGTGCTGTGTCACTGCCCCTGTCAAGAGATGACGGGACCTGGCAGGACGGGTGACCCCAGGGAGTCCTGCTCAAGGCAGGAATGTTCCTGCAGAACAGCAGCCCCTCTGTCTGCTGGGGAGTGAGGTAAGGGCCTCGAGGCACTACGATTTCCCTCGTCTCACAGCCACACCAAGCCTCCACCGGGGCTGAGTGTCTGAACGCAGGCTGCTGCCCTGCTCTCACAGTCACCTGGCTGATAGGATCAGGCTGATTTAGAAGAGCCATTAGTGCAGAGAGGAGAACGCACTCCCCGTACTTTACCTGCTGGCTATGCCCACAGTGAGCACAAGCACTGGCTGATGTGTCACCAAGGGGAAGGACTTCATCGCGGTGCTGCTTCTGCCACCTCCAGAAGGACGCAGCCAGCAGCAACAGCCGACAGGAGATGGGGAAGGGAGCAAGCCTCCCCTTGCTGCCCTCAGCCTGTTTTGGGATGTCCCTGAAACTCTCACCGACTCCACATGTTGTGAACTGGCAACAATTTCTCACGTGCTGACTGTAGTGCTGCTGCAATTCGTGCGTTATCCGAAACAGCAGCTGCACGGCGAGGCAGGGACAGTGAGTCTGCAGGACTGCAAGGGCTCACTGCTGTAAGGGCTCTAAGTTCCCAGCAATTCCCTGAAACACAGGCTAAAAGTAAACGAGGCTGATGGTGGGGAGAATAGAGAGAGATACAAACCTCCAGCAGTCTGAGAGGGAGAAGGATGGGCTACGATTACATAAACCTGTGCTGTAAATATGCAGAGGACCAGGCAAAGTTGTCTGCTATTTTCTCACATCGAGGAAAAGCAGAGCAAGCTTTGCAGCCTGCTCCTTGTCCACTAACTGCAGTCTGTAAAGAAAGTTGGGAGTCTGAAAGACTGGAACCCCTCAAATCAATAAGACAAAGGCACGCTGCTCATTTGGTTCCCTCGTACCCTGGTAATAGGCACCCTGGAGACTTCTGTAATCACCCTCGCAGCCTGACAGACACTGGCTGCCAGAGAAGAGGATGCTGGAGAACTGAGCCTGACTAAAAGTGCCTCTGATATTCTGCAGATAAACAGCGGACCAGACACGCCGAGGGCTCATTAAAAGCCCACAGACACAAAGACGTCACTCAAGAAGCCGGCCAATATCGGATTGTAGGCTCAGCACTCCTCCCTAACCCACGTCACCCAGAGAGAATTATTCCTGCCCATCTCACTCTTTTTCCCCGATCCCTTTGAGCTGTAGCCCATGAAAAGACGCAACCCGACCAGGGAGGTTTGCCGTGACAGAGCACACTGTTTGTTTGTCGCACGTTATGCCTCGATAGTCTTGAGGGGGGCTGCTTCACTTACGCGTTTTCCAAGCATCAGTGTGTCGCCTTCCTCCGCTTGAGGCAGCACTGCAATGCAGATGCCGTGCTCCCAGCAGCAACGTGCGTGTGTCCTGATTCGATTCTAATTACAAACCACCTTGAGAGACCACACTACAGCTGGAGCAAAGCGGAGGAAGCTTTAGCAAAACACATGCACGTGCAAAATCCCGCTGCCAGCTTGCTGGTCCTGTTAGGGCTGCTGTGCACGGGGCCAGGAACTGAACCCGGCCCTCGGCACTGGGGACACTCTCAGCCATCTGCAGCCTCATTAGAAAATACTCCGTAGCAGCACATAATTCCTCCAGAAGAGAATAACCCCCTTCAGTGGCCGCACAAGTCTCTTGGATACGCTGCACAGTTGAAGGGATTCAGACAAAGAGGCCATTGACTGAGAAAAGGACAGTAACAGTGCTTAAAGGTTAAGGAATCAGAGGCAGAAGTAATTCTTCTGTATCTTACTATAAGAGCATACAGCTTGTTGGTCAAGATCAGCCCAGCTTCATGGGATGGGTGAGATATTACTGATTTCTTACCTGGCCACACTGTGCTAAGCACCCAGCTGTGCGTGGTACTGGGTAACTACACGGGCACACACAGCCCATGGGCACACACAGCCCATCCTTCTCCACAATATATTGCTCCTGGACATGCAAGGCACCCGTCACTGCAATGCCTAGAGACAAAAGCCCAGAGCAACAAGCAGGCACACAATCCAAGCCTACCAGCTATGTATTTACCTTCCCTCTCCTGCTCAAACCCTTCCTTGTGAGCTCAGGGCAGCACGCCCGTCCCACCAGGATCAAAGGGCTGCTTGCTCTTTAGTTTCTCTCCTGGTCTGTAACTGAAAACACCAGCACGAGGTGCTGCTTTGCCTTCCCCCAGCTGCCTTTCCAAGTCACCCGGAGCCCTGTCTGCCAAAGAGCGGGGCTCAGCTGCAGCCATCGGGCTCGCCTGCCCGGCTTTCTCTCCTCCTGGAGCCATGAACACTGAGACATAAACCATTTTTCTTAGAAATAAGATGTTACTGAAAAGAATCCATTCTAGTAACAGTGCCACGAGCTCACAGTCCTTGCCTCCCCTTCCCCTCCCTCTCCCCAGCATTTTCTGCCTGTGCTGCTATCCCTTCCAACCGTTGTTTCATTTTTTTCCGCTTCAAGAGCTTCTAAAATTACAAGCCAGGACTTGTCCTCAGAACAAGGCCCAGGAGGGATCTCCAGCTGTCTTGTCTCCCTGACTACATTAGTACCCTTCGCCTCAGAACTGACCCCAGTACGCCTTCAGCAAATACTACAGTTGCTGGACCTGTTAGTATTCGTACAGACCGTCGTGCCCTCAATTCCCCATCCCAGCCTTCTGATGCCCTCGCTGTACTGGCAGGTCACATACACAGCTCTTCTGAAAAACAAGAGGCAGTTTTACCTAGGAGTTAAGCTAAGAGAAACACCGACTGACCAGCGTAAACACCAAACACACTCTGGTCCCATCTTTGCCATCCCTACCCAGCCACACCTTTAAACTTCTCCTCCTCACTTCGTACCTACCTCTGTCTGTCCCCTGCCAGCTCACGCACACGCACCCACACTCTTGTCCTGCCCTCTTTCTGTAAAGAAAGGGCTCTGAAGCTTCACTGTTCGAAAAGTACATGGGGGTCCTAGGGCAAAAGGCACATGAAGGCAGTGGCTTTTCACTCCACGATCCTTCCTCAGCCCATTAAGAAGCAGTAAGTAGATGCTGGTGCAGATACTGCCTGAACAGCAGCTGTCAAAGTTCATTAGTTTACTAAGATTAACAGGTCACTGGGCATACTTTTTGGCAAGGAAAAACCATCAGACTTGTGATTTGCAAGCTTCAAAGTGAGGGGACAGCTTCCCATTGCCAGCCTTATTCCACACACCAGATGGTCAAGAGAATTACATGCCCTGGCCTGGCACCGGAGAGCATGATCTGAACTGGCTTTTGGGGACTCCCAAACACAGGTGGGTTATGAAGCTAGCCACTGGGAGGCCAGGAAGTAATGAAGATCATGAAGTGAACAGTCATGTTGTTTAATGGCACTTGATGTGGACACTTTAAGACTGAATTTCACGCAGAAGTGATTCTACAAGTCATCAGACAACACTCTAATGTCACGGCATTAACTAAAACAGAAGGAGGGCAAGACAGGAAGGGTGTGAGAGATGCTTTTTTCATGGACCAGCTAGCCCAGATTTCCCATATAACATCAACTGCTTGGTCACCTTCCCTTTTGCCTCGCTGCCTTTTCTCCCCCGTTCTCCATTCCAAGACAACGAATTCGTACCTGAATGGGACTTCCTCCTCTGGGAACTCCATGTAATATCGGATAAAGAATCGCTCCGAGTCCTCTCGCTCCCCATCTGCAACAATGCTCCCATTGAGCTTGACGATAGACGGCAACCTGCTTGCAGACACCGAGAAATACAGTCAGAAAGATGGGAAACCCAGACAGGGTGACCAACAGGACAGTCTCCCCCAAAAGCTATGTGCTGCAATGTTAACATCAGGAGAATCCTGCCACGTAGCCTTGTCTCCCTCGAGACGGAGAGAGGGTGAATCCCATGCAGCTTCCAAGCACGTCCAGAACCAAGCATTACCGTTTCCATTTCACCACATGAATGTATGATGTGTACATGTATGCATGAGAGTCAAAACCTTTTCTGGGAAGTTGAGAAGTTACGCTACGTATTTCCATTCCTCTCTTTCTTTCTGAAACAGCACAAAACAGCTCCAGTATTTCTGAGTGGTGATTTCATACAAAAGCCCATCTCCTAACAGCCTCTTCCTCCAATTAGCAGCTCCCAGCCACTCATTGTCATGAAACACGTCTTGGAGCGGAATAAACAAACAACAGACCTGGCTATTAGCAGCTTCCTGCGTTCCTCGGTGGTGTAGGACTGCAGCAAAGGAATTCCTAGTAATTTCACTTCCTCGAGCTTGGGAAAAGAATTTAACTTGTCGATGTCTTCCCAGCAATGCAGACCTGCTTGGAAGAGAAGATTTGCTTAAACACTCAGAGGTAATGAATTATGTATCCGAGACTATCAGACACAAACAAACAACATATGTTACAGGCAATTGTCAACTGAAGTTTCTTTGAGAAGTCAGGTTTTCAGTTTGTCATGAGCAAAAAGAGCTCCTTCATTTGCTTGCAAGATGCAGTAGTTTAAATTCTATCATGCTGCTGTATAAGCCTGGATAGATGATCTGTATGGATGACTTGGGAGCTTAGCTTTTACACACCATCCAGCTTCATCCATACAGTAAAGAAAATGCCAAAAAAGAGCCACTCAACCTTTTGGCTAAAAAAAAAAAAAAAAAAGCAGAGGTCTCATTTAAGAAGCTTGTCAGAAAATGCTAAACTCAAGCCCAAACCGAGCATCACAGAGCAGCTCAGAAGAAGGAGCTCTTCTCAGAGCAGAAACAAAATTCTTATCAGCCACAGAGCTCTTGTAGGTGGGACAAAGCCACTGCAGAGAAATGGCCGCATCTGAAGGAGAAACTGATGTCACCAACAGGAAAATCTCCTCATCCCTTTGTGACCCTGTTCTGCTACAACGTCAGTAAAAAAAAAAACCATTATCGTTAGCTCATTCCTGATCTCCACTAAGCTAAAAGGGTCTGCTAAGAGGTGCCAGTTTCAAGAGGGCATATCCTTTTGTGTTTCAGATGACAGAATTTTGGAGTGCTGCAGCTTTCTGTAAGAAAATGCACACACAGGCAGAAATAACAAATACTCAATCAGCATCTGTACCAATGTCCTTTATGCTATTTCAAGGAGCGAAGAATAACAAAAGGGAGGTGTCCAAAAGCAAACGCATCGATACTTGGTGCACTAAGTTGTTTTGTAGCACGTTCACATCCACTAACTTGCCATCTGATGTCTTTCTGATCACCGTTAAATGTTTTCATTCAGTTACTTAGGTTGCTTCCTTGGTTGCTGAGACAATTTTAAAACGATTGCTGCTCAGGACCTCTCTGTACTCCAGATTATTCTCTGCTTTGTTGTTTCTGGTCTCTACTCAACTTACAGTTCCCAAACCACCAAAATGCAATGCAGAACCCCGAGTTCTTAAAGACCTGGCATCAAAATTGCAAAACTACTTATCATGGGAGCACTTGCTCCTCAGTGACACGGTGCTTTCAAATCCAGCTTAACAAGCTTTTCTTCCTTTGGTTAGCTTTAAGCCTTTTCTATATGGATTCTTTGATGCTTACATTGCAGAGCACGCTAACAAAGTACTTTCTACCTAGGTGAACACTTAACTGTCAGTTGCACTGCATATAAAGCTGTAGAGAACAAAAGGTGATGATGCATTCAGTACTTCTGCAGCAGAACTTGTGGCGTACGTGCCATCTCACAAGTGTATCACAGCCCTGATGCAGCTTCCCCTGTCCAAGCACAGGGTGCACTGCCCAATACACCAATTCCTTATTCTCTTTCTGGAGTATCAGCTGGAAAATCTGTGGGGCTGAAGTGTCAAGTAACCTCGAGCACAACTTGTGGTGAGCTTCCAATAACTGAGCATGGCTGATGGACAGCTTTGGCTGATGTACGCTTGGTCCTTACGTGTCACATACCTACACGTGTGCTCATTTCACCCAAGATAAAACACGGATTGAACGGCAAATGGGATTCTCTCATCCACTGCGCTGTCGGGCACTAATTTATCATTCCTCCAGCCAGAATCTCCTGGGGCAGGGACAGGAAATGGAAGGAAACTACTAACGAAAAAAGCCTTTTGCCAGCTCAATTTGAATAACTACCAGCCCACCTTGCTCTGACTCATCATTTAGGTAATGACTAACTACCAAAAGCAGCAGGTAAAGCCACCAGAAATGAGCAAATGGATTTCTTGCTCGTTTTCCTTTCCTAACGCTGCATTCCTCAGGTCAGTACACTTCAGTGCATCTGCCAGGGCAGACCGGGCCGAAGGTAACCGTGTATTTTCATCTCGGCTACAGCAACAGACCCATGCACTTCAATCAGCACCGACTGTGTTTTTCACCTACTTGGGAGGAAATATCCTGATCCGCCATCACTTCCACCGAGAACAAAAAGCATACTGGCTCAAGGTACTCACCCGATTTGTGCAAATTGATGGATCGCAAGTTGGGGAACAGCCTCGCTAGGGAATCTTCCGTCTCTTCAATGGTCGTGAGGTTGTTGTTAGCCAGAATAAGTGTGTCCAGTGATGGAAACATAATCCCCAATTTTCGAATTTCAGTCCAGTCTTGAAGATTATTGTCAGTTATGTGGAGTAATTTGAGAGACTGACAGCAAACCGGAGAACAAGACACTGTTTCATAGTCATTAAGGCACAGGAAGAGCTCCTCCAAGCTGCAAAGGGGAAGAAGGATCATATCACCATCTCAGCATACCTTCTGAAATGATTATCATCTCAGGTAGAGGGACATGCACGTGTGATTTTAACACAACTTTCTTTAATGGCTCCTATGTGACCTGAAAACTCGGGGCAGAGAGTACCTCTGAGCCCTCCAAATGGAGCATTTCAACTACATCTCTGTTCTGCTCCTATCTGTAAGCTTCCTCCGCAGACGAAAAATAGCTCTACGTGTCCCCCTGGCCCACCAGATACTTTTATTGGTATTATTTGTGTAACAGATTGTTTGGGAGAGTGTTCCACATTTGTGCCCAACAAGCCACCAACCTAGCTCCATTAGTGATTGGTACCTACACTCAGTGCTCACCACTTAATTTTAAAAGGTGCTTTTATACTGTATAGCTGATCCTGTGTCCCCACATCACTGGTTTTGCCAAAGACTCCCATTTAAGAAAGAAAAAATAGGTCCCACTAACTTTTCAGACAACTAAACTGACTCCCCTAATCCCAGTTAAGCATATGCTGGTCACGGGGGATGTACTGCTGCCATCATCTCCCCTTACAAAGCTGTAAGAAGAGGAATCTGATATCAAGCTAAAGCCACCGAGGACGTCTGGCGAAGCTGACTGCCATTGCTAAGGTGGACTGTCGCCAAACCACAGAAACGAACACATTTGCACAGCAAAGCACGATGAAATATTACTTGACAAGTGGCCAGACCCTTGGATTTCCATCCCATTCAAAAGCTATTAGTACAGGTACGCGCTGTGCCATTCAGTCGGCAGTGACTCACAAGCAAGCGTGGCGCCTCCCCCATTGTCGGCATCATTAGCGATCTCTCAACACCAGTCTTTAGGTTTGGAGGAGAAGCCTTGGTGGGCTTTGCACCACCGCGCAAGTTCAGCTTTTATGACACTGGCCTGTTCCCAAGTTCCCAAAGAAATTCTGTTTTCATTAGCGATCACGCCTGCTTCCCCACGCCCCTCTCCACATGATTTGATAAAACAGCCTCGACCCGCGTGCAGTGAGTGCCCCTTTCCAGGCCCAGCTCCCCGTGCTTACTCTGGTAATTCCTGCAGGATTGTGTGGACTGTTTCCCAGGAAGCTTTGCTGTTGTTGAGCACAAGTTTGCGAACACCAGCGAAAGACCCAGCACACCTTCTCTCTAAAACGGACAAACTGAGAGGGTTGGAACTCAAGTTTAGAAACTCCAAGTGGGGAACGTTGGACACAATTTTACTGACCTAAGTGGGGAGGGAAGAAAAAAAAAAAAAGAGAAAGAAAGAAATGCGTATCAGGCAGTAATCGGACCTCGAGCAATAATATCCCATTTCCAAAAGGAGACCCTCTGGAATGACCACGAGTCAAGGAAATTATATGGGGGGGGGGTGGGGGGCGGGAATAAGGCTTTTGGACAACTACCTGCAATTCATACTCCAGCTATTCACTGATCTAGATTGATTGTTTAATTGCTCATTCACCTCAACAGTTCATTTAATTACACTCTCTGAGCAGCTTGATAAGAGAAAGCAAGTCTCTTGGGAGAGGTCATAAAATCCACCTGAGCACCACGCTCGAGCAGCAGCACACAACAGGAGCCAGCAGCTCAGGAAGCTGCCGCACCCCTCTTTTGGCAGGGTGGCCACGGGCACATCCCTTGAGTTTGTAGCCGTCGCTAATCACTTTTTCACTTTCCACTCACCTTTCCACTGCTCCCCACTAGCCACAGCTCTCACTGTTTTGCCCACTGCGAGAGATGGAAGCTCATTGTACACACACGATGAATTCCTTATTTGATCCCATTACCCTGAAAACAGCAGCTTTCTTACAATCAATCCAAACGTTAGGTACCAATGCTTGGGGCTACTTTCTGCGTGTAACAGCCGTGTACCTGAGGGCACGGTAGCAGAGAGGTAAGGAAGAAAGATGCAGAAAAGGAAAAACCAGAGGCAGTGAGGTACGGAGCTGGAATGCAGGATACATAATGGATCGTGTGATAGGGACGGGTGCTGACCTAGATACTGCCAATACCCAGAAAGATACCAGAAGAGGTTATTTAAATGATCAATTTGTGGCCACCTAAAAATGATTCAATGACCAGAACGGCCAGGCAGCACCAATTTGTAAAGAACACATCACGTCAATCTAATTTTCCTCCTCGGCTGGGTAACTGATTCAGTGACAAGTCACCTAATGGAACGACAGCGTCTGCTGCCCTCTGCATGCCCGTCACATAGGCAAACTGGGGACTTACAGCCCCTGGAATATCACTCTCAGTTACGAGTTCAATACAGAACTAGCAGACATACCGAGGGCATTCTCTAGCAGAATACTGCTCATTATGTTGTCAGTTGGCAGAACAATTGAACGCTATGTGTTTTCTTAATCTGTGGATGATGCTAAGGTGGGAGGGCTCCTGTCACGTTGCAGTACAAGACCAGAGGCCAAAGCAAAGCCTCCTGAAAGCCAGAAGATTGAAGTGCAGTTCAAGGACAGTCAGAGTTGGGAAAAGGCATCCACTGAGAAAACACTTAGGGGTCACAAAACACCTGGCTAGAGAGCTCCACTCCACAAAGTGATTGGGATGGGAGGAGATTTGGGAAGACCGTGACACGCAGGCATACAATAGGGCCCAGAAGCTAGCAAAGAATAGTTGTCTCTTGCAAAGCTTTAATTCATGCATTACGTACGTGATGCTGGAGGCAATTACCCTGCCTAGCTTTGCAGTAATGAAGCCTTAGCTCAGGTGAGGTCATGCTTTGGGCTCTATGCTTTAATAACAAAGTAGACAAACTGGAAGGACATCACAGCAAGAAAAACAATACAGGATTTAGAAAGAAATGGCCTGAAAACAAAGGAAGGACTAACTGGATTTTTTTCAATGTTATCCTACAATTGGAAAAGGAGACAGGAAAGCGTTTATACCCTTTGTGGGTATAAAGGGCTGTCAAGAAGGGAACACCGTCAAATGCTCCTCCGTGTCTGCTGAGCACAGGGCAGCGAGCGATTGTCTTAATTTGCAGCATGGGAGACTTAAGTTACGTGGTTTGGACTACGAAGCTATTAGCTAAGCATGGGAACAGGCTACCTGGGGGTCTGGAATCCCTATCACCAGCAGTTTTCAAGAGCCACTTAGATATTTATCTGCTGGAGACAGGTTAAGAAAACCTAATCCCGTCTCAGAGGAAGGGGCCAAAGAACATGGAGAACCTTTCATTTCCTGCTTTTCCGCAGTTCATGCAGAAACCATCAACTTGTGCTGTCCAGGGACAGCCTAAAGAGTGAACAAACAGCAGGGTGCGAGGCATGCAGCTTGTGTGTGACCCCAGCTGCTCACCGGACACAAGGCCAGCCACACCAAGGGTGAGAGGCAGAACAGGGAGCAGGGAAGCAGCACCTCGTTGCTGTGGGAGGCTTTTGGGGGTCACAGTAAAACAAGTCAGGAGACACCAGCCTTATCACACAGCCTAACCTCACTGCCTGTAGTTTTGGCACAAGGTAACAGGGACATAAAACTATTACAGTGTCTGAAGGAGGGCAGCAAAGATGGTGAAGGGCCTAGAGGGCAAGGTGAGCAGCTGAGGTCCCTTGTGTTGTTCAGCCCAGAGCCCAGGCCGAGGGGAGGCCTCATGGCGGCCTGCAGCTCCCTCACGAGGGGAGCGGAGGGGCAGGTGCTGAGCTCTGCTCCCTGGGAACAGCGACAGGACCTGAGGGAACGGCATGGAGCTGGGACAGGGGAGGGTCAGGCTGGGTGTTAGGGAAAGGTTCTGCACCCAGAGGTGGTCAGGCACTGGGACAGGCTCCCAGGGCAGTGGGCATGGCCTCAAGCCTGACGGAGCTCAAGAAGCATTTGGACAAGGCTCTCAGACACATGGTCTGATTTTTGGGTGGTCCTGTGTGGAGCCAGGAGTAGGACTTAGTGATCCCCGTGGGTTCCTTCCACATCAGGATATTCTACAATTCTACCCCAATTCTGGCAACCTCTGTGTCAGAGCAGCAACATTTCCGCAGACTGTGTTTGCTACCCATTTAAAGACACAGGAGCTTAACAGGACAGAAACTTGTGATACTTTACACTGCTCGTCCTTTTTTTCCCCATTTCTCATTTTTTTCTATTGTCCTTTTTTCTATTTTTTCTTTTTTTTTTCCTATTCTTTATTTTAAAGGATAAACACTGACGCAGAAGCAGAATGTAAGCCAATAAGGAACAACAGACTGCGATTATTTTACTCATGTTACATTGCATTTATCAAGCATATTCCAGCCAAGCACTTCAGAGCATTTTAATACAGCATTTAGCATTAATTAATGAGGCTTCATAAATGTCCTTTGATATAAATGTTATTAAACCTGTTTTGCAGATGCCAAAGCAAAAGAGGAGAGAGAAGAAATAAATACCTTGCCCAGCATCATAGAATCAGTGGCAAAGCTGGGAACCAACTCCCATTCCTCAGATCTCCTTGGTTCTTACTCTGTTAAAAACCCGCACTGCTCATTAACCTCTTGACTTTTGAAATGCCAGCTCCAGTGCTTTGCACGATAAAAAATATATATTTGTCACCCACAGGCCAAGATCGTAAGTCATGAGGCAAATGGAGTCAAGTGCCCAAATGGATTAAATTCATCAAGTTTATGGCTCTGTAGTTGTCAAAGTAAATAAGCATCATCTTCATAGATGATAGAAAGAACCCACAAAATAAACAGAAATTTAACTCCTTTATATGAATGAAGTACTCCTATAACCTGTGATGCATTTGCTGTCATAACAGTAGTTATCAAAGCTATTCAGAAAGACGCACATGTAACCATTTTACCTCATGCCAGTCTTCCAGTTTATTGTCAGAAAGATCTAGTTCAGACACATGAGCACAGAAGGCGGCGATTTCGTTCTCATCTCCTGCACAGGTGATGCCACAGCTGTTCAGTACTAGCACGCTTGGAAGGTTGAGACGATCTGAAAGAGGGTAGAAGAAAAGATGCCCTATGGTCAGCATCACATTTCTTAGTTACTGATCACAACACCTTCACCTCAACAAGTGCAACCGAGATAAGTGTGAAATTCAGCAAACCAAAGGATCCATCAGAAATTCCACAATTTACATACATTTAAGAGAAATTGGGATAAATACGGATGTTATGACAAGTGGCTGACATAAACCAGGAAGCCTTCTTGCATCTAAACACGCCATACCACCAGCAGGACTGATGCTCTTCAGTTACTACACGCATTTCTGTCCACAGCAGAGCAGCAGTGACAGGCCAGTCCTTTGTAGTTTACAGTCAGCCTCGTATCAGTTCTCGCCAGAACTTATGCTCTTCCTCAGGCACCTGCTGCTGCAGATAGGATACAGAACTAGCCGGACTGTTAGCTGCACGGGGTCAGATTTCCTTATCCTCCTGTACTTAGCCCACTTTGGGCAAGGATATATTTAAACATTTCTTTTTTAAGCTCTTCCTTTTCAACTATCTAGAAGAGCCTGGAAAAGCTTAGGTCTCTGCTCTGCCTTTTACGTTTCTGCTTCAGTTTCACTTTAGTCTCTCCTCATGCAGGTAAACATTCTTAGAGTTATTTCGCAGACAAGGACTTAGAGCACAGTCACGGCTTGATTTGCTGAGGCCAAACCATGACAAACTAAAAAGGTATGGATTTGTCACAGGAAACCATGTCAACCCAAGAAATCCAAATTCAGGCAATGCAAGTCATCAGGTTTACTCTCTTTCACATACAGTACAGCGCTCTCATCTCTGTTGAGTATCAAAATCTGCTAAAATTTAACAACAAGCTTTCTCCTAAAAAGATGGCCCTTTTTCTCTCCCTTTAATACTTGACAGCTACATGAACAGAAAGGGACTCTAAGAACAGACAATAATTGGAGTGATCTGAGTTTTCAGTTTTATTTTGCTCACCGGCATTAGGCTTTTTTAAAAGGAGAGCGTTGTACTTCGGGACCTAGCTGTGATGTACTTGCAGGTCACATCTCAATCACACTTTAAGACTTATAAACATGTGCCTTGTTTTCCCCACCTAAACAACCCAGGTAGGTGTGTGCTGGCACACAGGGGAGAGGGCACTGACTGAATATTCCATCAGGCTGATTTTCTGTTTGTGTTAATCTTGAGTGACATGCTGTACGTTTTATCCTCAGCTGAACTCAGGCCCCTTTTTCTCCTCTGTCAAACTCAGTTACTGTACATTTCACCCAGCTAACTTCCATGGCCAGTTTCCCCTTTGGGGCTGGTTATGATACAAATTGACCTGATGGAAAATTAAACTAGACTTACAACTCAACATGGGCGAGAGGTTAAACAAAGAAGCGGCAGGTTGGTGGCATAAATGGGCATCTCAGAGTCATCTGCACAAACAGAGAACCAAATGCTAACATCAGAGCTGGAGGGAAGACTAAAGGGCGTCAAACTGATCCAGTTCAAAGAACGTGAAATAGCAACATAGATTCTGCAGTCTAGAAGGCTGAAGGACGTACATGAGCAGCACGGCACTTCAGACACACATCTGTCTGAAAGTGCCTTCAGGCAGTATGGTCAGAAGCAAAGGAGAGAGAGGATTTCTCCACTAGGTCAGCAAAAGCAGCCTCAGAGATAAGTTGATGCCTTGAGAAGAGAGCCAAAGCAACCACAAATTCCCTTGAGCCACTTGTCACAGAAACAGTCTTGCTGGATATTCTGCAAATCATCACTTGGCTTGACATAAAATCCAGTCCTGTGTGCACTGGACTCCCTCTGTACCTGCAGACATCAATGCAAGCTGATGGGACTGCGAGATACTGCTAGAATATGGAGTAACCTCACACTTGGATCAAGTTTTTTGCATTTGTTAAGTCATCTCTGCCAAAATGCGTGTTGCTACAGCCGCTAATAAAGCGGTTAATATCACTAGGCTGAAAAAAATGCGCAGCAGGGACTGCCTAGCCCTCAAAACTTGGTGCTACACAAGGCCTTATTTCCATTTTCCATCAAAAAGATTCTGATTCTGCTGTGCTGACAAGGAAGGTGGTAGGACTTCAGGCACCAGATCCACTTTGTCTTTGTTAGAATACAGTCTCTCAGCTCTCTAGTAACAAAGACATTATAATACAGCATGATTTTTTTTTTCAAGGCAATTCAGGGCAATTCTCCTTTCAATATAAGCAACAGCAACTGTGAAACTGATCCCACCTGACACCCCACAGGCTCCTACCTTTCATAGGTGAACCCTGCGGAGTTGCGGGGACATGCACCCCCATCCCAGGACCACGACGATATGGGAAGTTCTCAGGGCTGTATTTCTCACAAAGAACTTGCATGAAACTCCTTCCGCTGGGCTGGTCCATGCTCCTTTCTTGGACTTCTAGTTAAGAGAGAAAACAGTGCACACAAACAGTCAGCAACCGATCATCACCTCCAACAGCGGTCTTTGGGAACACAGGACACAAAGTGACCAGCTGGGTCATCTGTCTTAATTCTTCTCACCTGCGGGTTAGTCTAACAGGCCCCAAATTTAGGATTACAGTGATATGTTACTTGTGGGGGGAGACCAAAAAAAAGAAAAAGCAAAGAAAACATTAAAAAAACAAAAACAAAACTAGAGAGATAACAACAGACCCCAAGCTGCAAAAGATTTTACGTCTGAGTCTCACAAGAGGACTTTGAGATTTTCCTATATATATTCTCAAACGCTTGCAGGATGGCAAGGATGGGGGAAGAGCAAAGAGCTGTATTTTCAGAAAAGAAAATACAAAATACAAAAAGAGTATTTTCATCCCGTCACTTCCCTACTCTCTAACTCAAGCGCATTAGTCAAGATCAGTTTTGGGGATCCTAATTGCTGCGTGCTGAAGTTATGGCTTGATCTTTACACCCTGATGTAAAATGACTCTTTTGTTGACTCGGGCACTAATACTTACCCCCAGCCATTTGCTTTGACTGATTATGATGCACCCTGATTACACCCGAGTGACACAGAGAGGCCTCAGCCCAGAGGCGCCTGCCTTTCAGCTAGGCAGACCAAATGAAGGTGATGGCTTCAGCCGTAGCTTTTTGGATGGGGAAAAAAAGGAAAGAGAAAAAGGATCCACAGCACCTTACTCGTTTATAAAGACACTAGGCAAAGAAGCTTGTGGTTTGTTTTTTTAAAATCAGGCCAATGCAGTAAACAGCCCAGAGCAACAGCCTCTGCTAGCAAGACTTCCATCAGCTGGCCCGCGGGGTGTCATGGAAGTACTCGAGTTTGAGAGTAAAATCACCGAGGATCTCTCAGGGGTCTCATCCTTACTGACAGCAATGCCTCATGCAAACCAAGTCCTGGCCTGAAAAGCAGCAGCATCACTTCTCCTCTGACATTTGCCAAGAACTCCAGTCCTTCTGCCCTGCTTGCAAACCTGGGCTTCTAATTCGAGCACAGCAGCTGTGTCACCCGGGGCTCTCGCGCACACAGGAGCACATCACTTGGCCAGTCCAAAGAGTAAGTTCTGCCAACTCGGTTTTGCAGCTGCTGAATGGATCTTGAAGATAAAGCTGCCCTTCATATCTACGCATGCCACGGAACGGAACAGCACAGGAAAAAGGGCTCGGGATACCAGGGTCTGCTGACCTGCCTAGAAAGATATCGAGCGTCAGCTGGAAGCGTGCTTGGCACAAGGACGCCGCGATGGCTGGCACTCCGTTGTGCCCCAGCAGGAACGAAGCTCATCTGTCCTACTTCCCGGCACGCACTCTGAGCTTGGCATTTTGGATTATTCTGGATAATAAAGGAGGCAAGCTCGTAAAAGAAAGGGAGCCACAGTGTACCCTTATTTCACAGAGGTCTTGCACTCCGAAACCGGGCCTGCTACCTCCCACGGACACGGGGAAGAAACCCACAGCCGCCTGCTCTAACAGCACAGGGCAGAAACTCGCAGGGAACAAT
Source organism: Cygnus atratus (assembly GCF_013377495.2). NCBI lineage: Eukaryota > Metazoa > Chordata > Aves > Anseriformes > Anatidae > Cygnus > Cygnus atratus. The sequence continues at coordinate 4,462,245 of NC_066383.1, forward strand.
TGTGGGTTTCCAACAGCAAACGCTTGGAGCAACGTTTCCACTAAGTACGGCACAACTACATTTTGAGAACACCAGCAAAACTCAGCTCATGTAGGTACGTACATAAACCTGCACCTGCAGGACTCCTGCCAGAAACCCTCACCTTTGTGTGCATGGGGGCCACCACAACTACACTGAAAATGATGTTGGCAACCAACGTTGGATTACAATTTCTGTCTTTTACAACTTTCCCTTACACTTATTACTGGCAATGGCAGCTATAAAATCTTAAACGAAGAAGATTTAGCTAGGGTTCAGGCTCCCCTTGCTGAGACTCACCTGCTTAACAAGCTCTACTTCATTTCTTCCTGATCATACTACATAAAATTCCCCCATCACAAAAGACTTCGATATAATAAGAAGCAAGCTGACAGACATCTCTTATAATGTTTATGTAATATACACAGTTCACATGCTACAAACACAAACTGCAAGAATTAGGCTGACTAATCTAAAAGAAGCACACCTTTTTGAGCCCTCAACAACTTGGCCAACTGACAGCTCAGCCTTACCTTGCTGCTTCCTGCCCCTGGTCAATGTGCAGCTACAACTGAAAATGAAATCCTGAAAGCAAAGTTTGCGTCACGAACAAGGTATTTAACTTCAAGCCACACCACTCGGCATGCGGCAGGCACAATTTGCATGGCCAGCCAAGGCTTTAGGCTCACAGGCCCTCAATCCAGAGTGGTTTTGCAGCTCAGTATTGTAGGACAGACAGCCGCTGCTTTCTAAGCACACATGCAGCCCTCCTGGGCCAAAAATCAGAGAACTCCCCCACGCAAAAAGCTTTCTGTCCTTCACGCAGCTTTTCTATCTCCTCCATTCCTGCTTATCTGCTGAGCAAACATCCAGCTGGGAATTCCACGCGATAAAGTCACTCTGACATCAAACTAGGGGAAAAAAAATAATCACATTTTCAGCTGCAATACGAAAATATTCCAGAACTGAAACAAACCCCAAATGCCAGCCGTGTTTAGCACCTTTGAATTACAAACATTGTCTTTCTCAAGCTTTACTTTTGCAAGTATGCCATTGCCAGGGGACGATAACGTCAGGGGCAGTTATGTTTTCTACTACCCTCCTCGTCAGACTTCGCATTAACCATAATAACCCGTCACACACGTGGCTTCTCTGAATCACTACCATTACTTAAGGGCAACGAACACGCAAGGAAAGCGTGACGCATTCCACACGAATGCTGCCTGCACGAGAGCAGAGCAGTGGAATTTGCAAGGTGCCCATTCCTGAGCGTTGTCCTACTGACGGCGCAAGAACAGCTCCTATCCTAAAATAACCCTGGGTGTTCTAAGTGACAGCAGAGACTGCAAGAGATGTCCTCGGTCTCCAAAAGATGTTGACAAGAAGTCTTTGTTGACTATGTTTAAGCTCAGCTGGAAGGCTGTGGCCCCAGCGACACTGCAAGCATCCGCGAAGAGGAGCACACAGCTGGCGGAGATCCGAGGGCCACCCACCGGGCTGCCGCAACCGGGGGGTGAAGAGAAAGGAGGACACCGGCGATGACACGAGAAATATTTCTGAGGCAGGGCTGGAAGCCAACCAGGAGCACAAGAGCCCCTGGAAGAGAACGATAACGTTAATGGCATTGTCCAGAGCCACGCGGGAGCGGGTTCGTAGGCTCCAGAGCCACCTGGGAGCAGGTCTGTAGGCTCCAGAGCCACCTGAACGCCTCGGGAGCGGGTTTGTGGAAGAGAATATAAACATTTGGTGGAAGCAGCATGGGCTGTAGCCATCCAGGCCGTCCCTGCACGCTGACAGGTCCGTACAGGTGGGATACGAAGCACGGGGAGCGCTCGTCCAGCACCAACACCCCCAGAAGGCAGCCCAAGACTTCATTTTAGCCCAAGCTACCACCCCAAGGCTTTATTTTCGAGGCGCTGTTGGACGGGGACGGCCGCAGGCAGGCAGGGCTGGGGGGGCTCCTGGGCCACCGCAGCGGGGCAGCCGGGCCCCAAAACTGCCAGAAACTGCCCCAAAACGAGCCTCGGCCCCTGCAGCCCCGCAGGAAGCCAAGCCTGGGGGCAAGGACCCCACGGGGGGGGGGGAGGGGGGCTCACCCCGGCCTCCTCCTCCTCCTTCCCCCCCCCCCCCTTTCCTTCTTCCTCCTCCTCCTCTTCCTCCCCCCCCCCCCCCCGCCCGGCCCCGCTCACCCAGGCCCGCCGGCCGCGTCCCGCATCGACCCGGAAGGAGCTCGGCGGCAGCCAAACATCACGTGATAGCGCTTTTCCCCCGGCACGTGACACCGGCCGGCCGCGGTTGCCACGGCAACGAGGATGCCCGGCCCCGCCGCGCGGCCTGGTTTTTTGGGTGGGGCGCGGTGCGGGCGGCACGCACCGGGGTGGGGAGGGGGCGTCGTGGTGTGCTCGGTGGTGGGGCGGCCCCGGGCAGTGGGGCTGGGCATAACCACGTAAACACAACCCATGTTCCAGTATATAAACATAAATCACATCCCAGTACATAAGCAAGAAGCACGTCCCAGTGTATAAAACATGAACCACATCCCAGTGTATAAAACACGAACCGTGTCCCAGTGCATAAACCACAAACTGTGTCCCAGCGCACAAACACAAACCACGTTCCAGTGCATAAAACACAAACCACAGGGTGACGTGCATGCTACGCGCATGACATCACTTTCACAAACAGCCTGGGCCTGTCCTGCATGGACCTGGCTAATAGCCCTTGCCAGAAACGCACAGTCCCACGTGACCAGTTTGCTCGTTTCTCTCCTTTTTTATCCGTTGTGTGGCACCTGGTCAAGGTGTGATGGTAAATCTGGTGAGTGAAGGCCATGGTGGAGGACCCTACCTGGCAGCATGTCTCCCCCGCTTCCCACCTTGTCCTTGCTAGGGTTACGAGGAAGGTCAGAAATGCCTGAAAGTCCCTGCTGCAGGCAAGGACGTTCCCAGCTGCCAGCCCTGCCCAGCCTCTCACACCACACACACTGCCTCATCCCGTGCCTTACCACCTGGATTTACCCATGCTCTGCCACCCGGCTGAGTGCAGCAGCAGGAAAAAGGAAAAAAAGACAAAAAAGAAGAGCATGCCCAGCATGAGCCCCAGGGGGTGACAGCCTGGGTTAACTCCTGCCCTGTCATGGAGCTGCTGCCTCATTCAGGCCGATGCCATAGGCTTATACCCACAGGTTTATGGTCAGGAGACTAAAGCAGGTGTCCGACAGCTCATGCTAGGCCAAGGAGGCGATTCTTCTGGGGCATCCGGAGCTAACCCAGTTCAGCTGAGGATACCTCAACAGCAAATACCCATCCCAAGAAGCAAAGCAAGCCTCGGGCAGACCACTGGCAGAGTTAGAGCCGCCAGCACATTATCTAAGCACCAACAGCAAAGTTAAAAGCCGCATTAAGCCAAACGAGAAGTGCCCCAGTCTATTACCATTCCTAAAACTCAGCTTTTTTGTCTCTTGTTCCCTGTTTCCCCTTTGTGCTTGGACTTTATTCCCACACAGCAGCTTTTTACATAAAGCATTGGGTATGCATCTTTAAGACTCTGGTGGAGAAAGACTTATTTACTGCCCAACATTGCCTGATGCTGGATTATGGAAGATTCACATTATTGCTATGCATCCTGGGGCAAATTCTACCATTGTTGCTATGTGAAAGGTGTCAGGGTTTTCAGGTAGCACAGTCCAAATCACATGCAGTATCTCCTTACAATTCCGCTGTATGCCACCCTGTCAACCCCAGGCTCCTTACGACAGTAAGCTGCGTTTCTTCCCAGCCCAAGCTGTCACTGCTGAAATATATGCATGGCTTTCATGGGCCTGATTTCTCTTTAACACAGAGAAAAACACTTTGGTGTTCTTTCTTATTACCCTGTTGACACAACATTGGTTTTATTTTGTTCCTAGACAGGCCAGCAGAGATGAACATTGCCTTGCTAACACTCCGTTAAAGAAACATCTACCCGCATGCTCTGAATGGCTTATTTGGTTCTTTTTATACATTCCGGAGAGAGAGCTTTGTCTCTGTTTGGTTTTCCTTTCCCCGCTATTTCTCATATCTGTTTCAGTGAGATAAAGAACTCCATTGCATTCAGAGGCTACACTCTTTTTCTAACAATCCACACTTTTTTTTTTTTTTTTTTTTTTTTTTTTTTTTTACAGCTTACCTGCGCTATTTAGTTGCTAGAAGGGAGAAAGAGCATGCTTTAGCTGGTAACTGGCACCAGCAGGCTACATTTGGGTTTGAAATACACTTTAGTTGCTGCTTTCTGTAGTTACAGATCAAGCAGATAATAACAGATCTCTGTGTTAACCTCTGCTGGGTCAGTGCTACAAGTGTGAGAAAGTGACTGGTGCATTCCCTGGCCTAAATTAAAGACAATCTTAATGGGGACTGTACAAGTCGGAGAACTGGTAACACAATATAGTCTTTCACCTCTAGGTGCCAGTTTGAATTCAGTCCAGGCTAGCGCCGATTGAATGCACTTATCTGTTGCCTGCCTCATTGTTCAAGGGAAATAAGTTTGACGGGTCTCAATCTACTCCTCCTTAGAAGACAAATATTCGCTTGCCAAAGCCTTTACAGCCATGGGTGACCCTCGCTGGCAGGTTCCCCTCTTTCCCACAGCCGCCTCCCCTAGGATTAAAATGGCCATGGGAACTGCAGTCACCTCTCAGCTTGCTCCCTCCCCATCTGCTTGGGCAGGGGATACCTACAGCGGCTCTCATCCATGCTGGAGCTAGTTTGTGCCCTCAGCCCAGTGAGATTCATGTTGTGACAGAGCAATCCAAGCACCATTTCATTATTATCATACGTTTAGAGCTGGACGTGATCAACCTCACCAGGAAAATCATCCTCAATATCTGAAAAAGTTCCAGTCACGGTCCTTCCCCCATGACTCTTGCTTCTCATGTGCCACAAATAAACATCGCCCGCCAACAAGGGTGGCACTTACCAGGGTCTGAGCTGGTACTCGGGTTTGTAGATACCAAGGCCAGAAGGGAACTGCTGCTAACAGCCAGAATACAAGCCCCAGACTCCCCTAACTTCAATTCCATCAGATCTGGAGCAGATCTTTCAGGAAAAAAAAAATAAAATGCATATACTCTGAAAAAGTTCCTGAGGCAGAGAATCAAACACAGGCTGTAAAAAAAAAAATCAAACAGCTACTTACTCAAAATGTTAAATAATTAAAAAAAAAAAAGCAGGCCTCATTCTAGTCTGAGGCACCTAAACCCAATTAATTCCCAGCTGACACTGATAATGAACTCACCGTGCCCAGGAAAGCAACATCAGTGTCACGCATGGGGACACACTGAGATCGCAGTACCGCGCAGGGTTGCACACCGAGCTAATGGCATCAGCAGTGGCAGGAGCATCGAGCAGACTGTTCGTTACCAGAATAATTTCCCCCCATTGAAATCACCAGAGGTTTTTAGGGAAGATGGGGGGAGAGTTGAAACATATGCAGTTTTCTACTTTTGCTTTTTGATCCTTTTGCTTATGGGTTTGGCAACCGCAGCTTTCTTCATCCTCGGAGATTATTTGACAGTTCCTCAGAGTCTTCAGTTTTCTCACAAATCTCTCTTCCTTTCACTTAACTTAAACATTTTGGGCCAATTTAATGATTTAATAATGAGAAATAGAATTGGAGCTTTAATAAGTGTTGAGAGAAGAACTTTTCATTTCATCTGGGGATTGAGAAGGGCGCTAAAGGTGTGAATCCTGTTAGCCCTGCTGGCCTAGCCGAGCTCCAGCATGTGAGAGCCCAATCCTGAGAGATGCTGAGCGCTCGCTGCTCCCACTGAAGTCGGGGGAGTCCCGTGGACTCGGAGCTCAGTGCGGATTTGGGCTCCATAAGACACAAAGTGAGCACATAAATCCACAACAGCACTGTCTCGCGGATGCCTGGCTAATAACTTTAAAGCCCGGCTTCATTTAGTACTACCGCCAGCTGATCAACTCCAAGCAGCTTCTCGCTACACCATTAATTTAAGGTAACAATTCACTAAGATCTTTGGTTCCGCACAAGCGCTTCCCAAAATCACTTCTTTGGTCTCTGTCAATTATCTGAGACTAATGCAGCTTGAAGTTACCTTTTAGAGCAAACATTACTCTGCTGTCATAATTCTAAAATACTATCAGTAGCCAAAAGACAGGAAGGATGCTGCTTTCAGCTCCAGAAACTCAGGCTGCAAATTCAAATGGAGAAATAAAAAATAAATCAGTGCTGGTGCAGACTGAAGATCAATTGGATTTTCATAGTTTGGGAATTGCTAGCCGTGTTCACAGGACCAAATGGACCTCAAGCCTTTTACTCATCCGATTTCATTTTCTGGATGACTACTATTAGATAAAGGCAGGTTCTCAGGTGCCTCTGCAATGCTACCGGCCATCAAATTATATCTGGCAAATCAGATCTCACACGCTCGGGGCTGGACTCGCTGGCTGGCTGCTCCCTCACCCTCTCCATCGCAGCACAGCTTCCCTCACCGTGCTGGGGGCAGCCGGGCAGCCTCGCTCTTCTTCTTCTTCACCTGCCGTGCCCAAGAGGCTCCTGCTGACCCAGCCTGAGCCCTGAGAAGGGCAAATTTGGGCACGGGACATGCCCGGCACCTTTCTCCAGATGGCTCAGATCTGCCCATGCAGTGCACCTGCGTGTGGCACCCACTTGCCACCCCGTTTGGGATGTATCTCCACGTGGATCACTACTTCCACTCTGCTAAATCAGGCAAAAAGGGAACCGACAGACAGAAATGAGTGCAGACATGGAGGCGGCTAGGTCTTCTCCTGCCAAATGCTCTGGGTTTGTAAGTAGTTGTTACAATGAGACCTAGAAGCGCGGCTGCTCTCTGATTTTGGAATGGGACTTTGGCTGGGAGCGCAGGGCAGAAAGAGCGAGCTGTATCTTCCTGTCTTGTGTGCATAACAACTCCATAACAGGTCTGGATATCACTTGGAGAACGATGCTGGCTGAGCTTGTAGGCTGCCAGCATTCATAATAATTAACCATTAATGTTAGCAAACACTTGGCAAATCTCCACCAGCTTTCATCCCAAGCTCTCAGAGTCCTTTGCAAACACGAACAGATTAAACCTTGCCAGACCCCCTCCAGACCTACGCATTAATCCAAAACATTTCGTCCACTTCTGGTCTCCAACAGGGTACTTAGTAACCACCGTGAGGCTCAGGAGGACTCGGATCAGCCCCGTTTCGTGCAGCAGAGCTGAGACCCAGGGCGGCACAGGGCCGTTTCCAGAGCTGTCTGCCGTGACAGCATCACCCGTCACACCTGCTGGGGTTGGTGGCAGCTTGAACATCTGGTTTGCCATCTTGCTGCTGCTTTTTAACAGCTCCTTGGGGACAAAATAAAAAGACAAAAAATAAAAAAAAGGGAGGGGGTTCATTCCAGAATAATGATTCTCCCTTGAAATACACTGTCCACTTGAGGGAATTATAATGGAATAGCTTGTTCAGAGTAACTACTGTACCTGCTAAACCAGCAACTTCCCCCATAAAGGCACTCTGTACAAGCTCTTTATGCTTAAAGTTTAACTTCAAAAAGAAATATCCAGCCACCTGGCCTGGTCACACAGCCAGCAGCGTGTCACGACTGTTTGAAATGGGCAGCAAACAAACTTTTTTCCCAAAAGAGAGCAATTTGATTTGCAGGACCTCGTAGCACAGACATTTGGTGGCCTCCTCCTATGCCTGGCTCCCTACCATGCCGTGACCTCCATTTCGGCTGCCCGAGGGCTAAAGACATCGTGGCTGATCCATGGCCAGAGAATAAAACCAGAGGCTGTGTGCTCGTCTACTTGTCCCAGTTTAGTTCAGCAAGCAACAATCAGAGCATCCTCTACGGCTGCTCTCAGTAACGCGCAGGGGTATTTGCCGTAGACTCTGGAAGAACAATCGGTTTTAGGCAGACAGATCAGTCATCTTAGTGCTCACCTGGGAATAAAAGGTCTTTTTTTCTTTTCCTCCCCCAGTTCTTTCCCCTCATTTGCATTCACTTTTGGCTTAGAAATAAATTGCTTTAAATCTCGGCTCAGCAAGAGCTAAGCCTGAAAAGCCAGAGGACTACATTCATGAACATTTCCTGGGAGTTCAGGCAAAAGCCGATTGGAGACATTTCTTTCTGAGGCTGAGCAACATGAGGAGGAGCTTTTGGGGGATGAATAGGAAAGAGAAAGGTGCTTGGAAGGCAGAGATAGAGGAAGAGAAAAGAAGGAAGATAAGAGGTTTGAAAGAGCATGGCTCTTGCCCATGGTGTGTCTAAATTGCCTTCTCCTCACCAATGCCCAGACATTTTTTCTCCCCGGTACCCTAAACTCAATACCTGAGAAAGTGAAAATCCAGCCGCCACAACAAGAACGACAAAGAGCCGTGGTCCATACAAAGTGACTGAAGCAGGAAAAATGTAATATTTCAAAGCAGCCTAAGTCAAGAAACAAGAAATGTTCGGTCTTTCAGTTGCAATAAAACATTGTTTATCACGTTGCAAAGGGTACTTTTTTAAACACAAATGGCCACGCAGTGCCTTTAATACATGGAGATATTTCAAGATAGGCATGATATAGAAAACCTAGGCAGGAAATATGTCCTGGCTAATCTGACAGTTATCTCTTTTACAGCCAGCTCCTGTCATTTCAGTCTTTGGGAACTGCCAGCTACATTGGTAACTGCAGACCTAAACGTAGCAGAGGAGAAAGCCTTTGTTAATTACGCTAGCCTCCTTCATTTTGTTCTGATCTGGCCTTTGCAGGGCTTTTGGAAAGCTGCTGCTCTGCTGCACGTCCCTTTGCGCCTCCAGCCCCGAGGCAGCTGCGGATCGTGGCAGGGCAGGGGATCCTCCTGCGCTGCTTACCGAGAGGAGCTGTGGCAGTCCTGCCACAAACCAGACCATTAACTCAGCTGGAGCATGGCAGATTCCCCTTTGCAGGAAAAAACAAACAAACAAACAAAAACCTCCCTGGAAGCTGTATAAACCTGCCCATTGTCTGATCCGGCAGGGACGGGGCTGATTTTCCCAGCGTGGTATCAAGTTCCCGAGGAGCCTATTTATACCGAATTCGACAGGGCTACTTTGTACCCAGGAGAGTCCAGCCCTGTATTTTCAATCAGTTAGCGGCCATCAGGCTCTAATGGGGTTGCTGGAACCGTGGGTGCTTTGTGCTCTGCCCAGCAGGCGTTTCAGCACGCTGCCCCCGCTGCTCTGCTGCCTCTCTTCACGTTGCAGCTCCTCGGTTCCTTCCCGATGGTTGCTTGCAACTCCTTTCGCACATCGCTGGCCCGATTCTGCCTCCAGCTATGCCCGTGGGGCAGCAGGGCATCTCCCTCGCTTTGGAGGGGTGTCTGGCCGACGAGGTTTACAATCTGGCCTCCAAAGGCTGGCTCTCCATCTGATGGGCAGGGCTGCCTTTTCCCTCAAGTCGAAGCCATATTTTATGCACCATGAGAAATTTCATCACTTTCGGTGTGTACACAGGTGAAGGACAGGAGAGAAACAAATACATTGCAGGTGATTAATCTCAGAGCTAAACGGGAGCTGATGGAGGGGACTTTCTTCACTCCTGTCAGCTGGTTCGTGACACCATCACCCCGAGTCTAACACCGCAGCAGCCCATCTTTGCTTCTTTGCTCATTCCTAAGCTTAGAAACCAGCTCAGCTGCTGGCCTCCACCAAGGAGACCTCGCCCACAGGTCTCCTCCTTTTCCCAAAGTGCGTTCCTGCCATTCAGACAATCACCCCAGAACCATCAAAAACTGATCACCCCCTGCCCACAGCTGCACTTCCCAGCACTGCATTTATCTCCACCCGCTCACATACGATGCTGGGTCTTCCAGACCTTTTCTGTAACTCAGGAGCTCAGCAAAAAAAAAAGCAAACCCCACTAGCAGCTATTCTCTTTGCCTCTTCCTTTGCCCTTTGGGTCACTTACCTGGTGAAACACGTAAGGCTCAAGGAGAGAAGCAGACTTGGCACGGCAGAAGCAGGGAAGCTTTCTGTGGATCTGAAATAACTAAAAATATTCCTATCTTTCAGGATAGAAAAACCTTTTTCTATTTTGCCTATGCTATTTGGTTCAGTAAGTGCCCCCCAGCCTTGCTAATACCCTTGCCCATGCGACCTCAGGGGATAGAGCAGCTTTTTATCATTAGGTGAAAATGGCCCTGCCTGGACAAGCAACACAAATGTGGGTTTTTAGCGCAGGAGGAGAGATCCCTTTGGTTAGGAACCTGCCTGAGTGCAGCAGGGCCGGCCGGGAACAGGGGCTGGAAGACAGCCAGGGGGCAGCAGGAGGATCAAGCAAAACGGTAAGAAAGGAGAAAGCAAGGTATTACATGTTAATAGAGCTAATCTTTGGCTCCCGGTGGAATTTGCAGAGATATCTTACTAGAATTACTCAAGTTTTATCAGGAGACAGCCATTCTGGGAAAGTGCCTTTTGGACAGCAAAGCGCTCTAGATCTTGAACCGCATTAGCATCAAGCAAAAGAGGCCCCCACAATAGTTTCAAAGATGAGGGCAGAAAGTGGGAGAGAAGAGACCATGAGAGATGTAAACCCATCCCGGGCATGCAAACGCACACGAACACAATCCCCAGGCGATGAGCAGCATGCCATCTCTGCCAGTGGTCCCTCCAGAGTGTAAAACCTGTAGGTTTTTACCAGTGAGCAGAAAATCCAGGACCCTCCACAGACACTAGAAGAGGTATCCAAAATGACAGCAGCTTTTATCTGTCCACCAGTACTCTGAGCCGCATTTCTGCTCTGAGTGCAAACACTCTGAACAGAGGGGGGAAATGAGAAAAAAAAAAAAAAAAAAAAAGAGAAGATTGTGCAAGGGACATGAAAAAAAATCTCCTTAAAATCCAGACCTAGATATAAAATACCATATAGGTGGAACAAGCTAACAGGAGAGATAAAAAGCAAAGATGGAGAGAAAACAGGTGGTTTCTCATCATTTTTTCCTGACATCCCCTGTCTGAGGAGATGACTGCAAGATCTTTGGAGAAGCAGAGGAATAATGTCTGGCTCTGTCAAGTTCCCTCTTTATTCACTGCGGTGATGGGGTGAAAAAACATCAGGTCTGATAAATGATTCATGGAGCCTTTTCTTCTGCTAATCTGTAAATAAAATTTAAAAAGCAGCTTCTTTTTGATGAATATATTCCGCTGCTCGTACGAACACGTCGGCCTTTAGCAGCAACATGGGTGCTCTCAGACGTCTCTGGCGCTGCTCTCGGTACTTGGGAAGCCCAAAGCCAGCTCCTCGCTGAGCTCCATGCGATGGCTTTGCTGCCTGGCCCCGGCTGGGGACCTGTCCCTGCGCCCCCCCCGGGCTCTGGTGGAGCCCGGCCTCGTCTCCAGCCTCACGCTGACACCGTCACCTCTCCGCTTGGCCAGGGAGAGAGAGGCTAACACCCTCTAACATCCCGTGGATTTATGGACGTGGGGGCGTGAAGGGACCTCTGTGAACATCACACACGACGTCCTGCGTAACAAGCTCTAAATCCTCTCCTTCCTGCCGTGCACGTTTTGCTGCTGTTTGTGTGGTGGATGCTGATTTCATGCAGGGTTGGAAACCACCAACAGGCCCAAGGTGCCCACCTTGGGGCATCGCTCCCTGCCCATCCTCAGAAGCAGCAGCTCCTGCAGGCGCTAACACCACGGGTTTGACCTGCAGCACCTAAACCTCAGCACTGGTTAACTGGTTTAGGAAGGCTGTAGCTACTTTTTTTCTGTTTTCTCCTGTTCCCATTCAGGTACAGATAACGGCAGCACCCTGGGTGCAGATGCAGTCAGGCAGCAGAGCCCTGGGACAGCCACAGCACCTCCTCCCTCCCAGCTGGGTCTCTCCCCAGGCAAGCCGTCTCGTGACTTTTGTGAGTGTGGACGGGGAGGAAAAGAGGAGAATAAGCATAATTATACAAGGACATCTTTTATTTCAGTACATTCAAGACAAAAAGAAAAGAAAACAATTCGAGAACAGGATGTACCTTCACTCAAGCCTTTATCTCCCCTGCCCCTCTCCATTTTCCTCTCTTCCCTTTTACAATCAGAAATTGCATAGAATTTGTTTTTTCAATCAGAAAATTCAACTCGTCGCCGTGAAACCCACGTCTGCACCGAGTGGAGGGCGAGCTGCTGCTGTTGCTAGGGAGGTGAATATTGTCCTCACATGAGATCCCACCCCGATGGGTTTTCTCCAACGCCGCGCGCGGCATCGTCGCTGCTGGACGCGGGCAGTGAGCCGCCCCGGGCGCTGCGTGGGGCACGGGCATGGGGAGCTGGTGGGAAGGGTGCTCCCACCCGGTTCCCTGCTCTCTTTTCCCCCTCCTCAAAGGGCTCCCCGACCCACACCCCAAAAAATAGAAGGGAATTAAAAAAAAAAAAAAAAAAAAAAAGCTAAAGATAACCCCAGAACTAAACGAAAGACACAGAACCCCTGAAATTCCAGGCGTTTCAAGGCCTCTTTGAGTTCACTGTGTTGGTTGGTTGGTTTTTGGCATTTTAATATATATATATCTATGTATATATATATATATTTGTATATATATATATATGTACGTTAACAACTCCTCAGATGGACTTTCAGCACGTGCTGTTCCTCGCAGGGAGCACGTCCCATCCCTTCCTCCCTCTCTCAGGCCGCCTGCCCCATTCTAGAAAGGAAGAAGTTTAGCACCTGGAACCTGGTGCCTTGGAGACTAGGTCCTGGAGTACCCCAAACGAAACGAAACAAAATAATAACTCCTCCCTTCCCGTCCCTCGTCCACATCAAATAAAAAGTCCCTCCCCCCGCCCGATGCGAACACCCCCCTGTGAGTCTGTGTGATGGGGAGACAGCGGCCTTCCTGCTGGCCTGGGATGGAGAAGCTCCAAGAAGAACTCTCGCCCCCGGGTGGGCGATGTCTGCTACACGAATTACCCGCCTCGTCCCCTCCTTCCCACCTGGGAGCTGCGTGGAGACAGCTGCTGGAGGCAGCCCAGCCAGAGGAGCTCGCTCCTGGTGCCTCAGGTTTCGGCGAGCCGCGCGTCCTCTCCAAAGCCCACCCTCCGGCCGGGCTTGTGCGTCAGCCCCAAGGCGTTCTGCCGTGCTCTGGAGAAGCTGGGTAACTGCTTTTAATTTAAAAACGAGTTTGACATTGTACAAGTCCGTGTTCTGTAAAATGGAACAGGACCCTCTCGGCCCACCCCGGCTCCCCCCAACCGCCCCCCGGCTTTACTCGGGCTCGCTGCTGTTGGTGGTCTTCTCCCACTCCAAGCTCTCCTCGCTCTGCGCGGGCGAGCCCGGAGGCGGCCGTGCCCGGAGCCCCTGAAACCTGCGGCACTCGGGGCAGACGCGGATGTGCGTGCAGCCCCGGGCGACCAGGGCAGCTTCTTGTGCCAGTCTTTGTGCCAGGGGGTCTGGCTCTCCCCCGCTGCACAGCTTCCCGTTGCTGAGCGTGGTCGTGCTGCGGGCTCGGCGCTCCTCCGGGATAACGGGGCGAGTCCGTGTCATCCCCCCTCGCCTCCGACGGGGGTGGAAACTGTCCTTGCAGAGGATGATGTCGCGCAGCTCCGTCACCATTTCTTGGCACACCGACACCTGGAAGGCAGAGCCAGGACACGCTGCTCACCCAACCGTGCTGCGAGCCCAGCCACCCTGCCTCTGCTCTGGATCCCGATGCCAAAATGCCACGGGATCAGGTTCTAGTTTGGCCACTGGATTTTGATACCAGCACTTGGACCCTCACGTTTGTTTTAGCCCACGAGATTCCACCTCTTGTTGGAGACCCTTCTGGATCTCCAAATCAGCTTGGGATCCAAACCTGTCGGAGGCAGAAATTCTCAGATGTTCCAGCCTCCAGGGAAAGTACCTGGATCTTGTGCACCTCTGATCCCTTCAACAGCCCCTGGAGCATCCCTACAGCCTCGATCTTAGGGTGCAGGTGTGCATGAGATGTCCCTGAACTTCAAACCCTGCCAGATGCACCCAGAGCTCTCCTGTGTTTGAGGTCTCAGCACTAGGAATGCCATAAGCACTTTTACCCCCTCGGGACACTTTCAGGTCTTACCTCTGACTGCTCAGAGTGCCGAAGGCTCCACAAAAATTCCAGCATTGCCATAAAAATCGCTACGATTAAGCCACAGATGAGAACCACGAAGATTCCACCAATGTTCTCCATCCCCAGGCCTAAAACAAAGCAGAAGAGACAGCGCTGTGGGGAGGCAGGCACGACATAAATTGCAGGCATCATTGTGCAGAAATCCCAACCCTTTGCTGTTAGCATTGCGCACACCCAGCCAGAGACCAAAACCACGGAGCCAGCACTGTCCTATTAATAGCTGGCTGCATGACTCAGATGGCAAACCAAATGACTTGCAATAACTGCACGATCGAAGACGCATTCTCAGAAATGATGATTTTGCAGATAAACAGCAAATACATTGGAGGAAAGTACAAAGCAATTTGTGGACAAACCGAAAACAGGGGGGAAAAAATGGGAGATCAGTCGGGTACATTAATCCCTGCAAATTATTCACCCAGCTCTAGTTGCTTTGAACTTTGCGACAGCAGATGAGCAATGCTGTTAAGGAGGTAGAGATGACGAAGACAAGAAAGGGCTTTAAAGGAGGCTGGTACGAAGAAAACCTCCTTTGATCGCATTACAAAGTGCTGGTGAAAAATGATTACAGCTGCTTGTGTTGCAGTAGCAGGGAGAGGTTCCAGACAAGACCACGACCCAGCGCTGTTTGACGTGACTTGGTGGCCATGTGGGGATGTTGCCCAGGGGTACCTGGTTAGGTCCTAAACCTGCCTGTCCCAAACAGCTTGTGCTCCAGAAACCTCACTGCCGGAGGGAAAACCCAGCCCTCAAGAACCCACCCCGAGCTTCCCACGTGCCAGGGATGTCACCTTGCTTCCCACCACGACTCCTGTCCCCCCAAAACTGCCTGAGCCCTGCAGAATGGGACCGAAAGGGTGCTGCAGCAGGAGCTGATCCAGGGAGCAGTGCCTGCCTCTTAGCGCATGCTGCCCAAAAAACAGCTCTGCTCTCCTCGGCTTCTTGGGTTTGGGTCTCAAGTGGCCAGGGCTCCTGATTGGGCTGATTACTAAAAAGCATGCGGTGTTTTGCACCGAGGTGACGGTATGAGGCCATTACTCAACAAGAGCATCTATAAAAACCTTCCTCTCCCCTCTGTAACATTAAATCAAAGTGCAAGAATCAATGATTTATTGACTTAATCTCTGCATGGCTTTTAGACATTAAATCTCACCAAAATCCTTGTAAATCGCTGACCTGTTTTGTTCTAAAACGTAAGAGGTCACAATTCTCCCTCCTTCTCCATCATTCTTTTGGCATTGCCTCCAGAGCAATCCAGTGACTCTGTAAATCAGCCCATCGCAGAGACGTTTCCACTAAGACAGCAATTACAGGGCAGAAAACATATCCCATAATCACAGTTTAGACCCAAGACAAAGGCCATCCTCTCCTCCCAGCATCTCTCAAATCCAAATTTAAGGCCAGGATCAGTCTCTCTTCATCCTTCCACGGTTCTGCCCGGGTGTCAGATCAGATACCCGTTTCCAAGCTTACCAGACAGGGATTTCTTTCCTCTGTGGGCAGTTTTTATCCCCTCTACTACCTCCCTGCCCAAATCCTTGAGAACACCTACGCTTTGTCTCTGATAGGATACAGCTGGGAATTTATTAACGAGGCGAACAAACCACCGGAACCTTCTCCAATCCCTGTTCCACTGTTCACTAGGTACATGGAAGAAGAGCCTCCATCCTTCCTGCTTGCCTTCAAACAACTATTTTATTAGGTTGTAACCTTGCCTTGAGGCCAGTTGTCTTGCTCTGGCCCAGCACCTCCTGCCTCCAAACCACCAGCCAGGGCTACGCGCGGGGCAGCAGGAGGGATAACCAGCACCCCATCCCTTTGAGGCCTCATCCGGCCAGCTCACAAGCTTCATGCACAGCCGAACGTCTGCTGTATCGTCAGGAAAACACGAGCACAGTCGTGCAGCCGGCTCGGCTCTGTCTCTGCACTCGGAGAGGTCAGAGGACCCGCCTTGTGACTGGGCACTGCTGGCCTCATAGAAAATGCTCGCCGAGGAAAGGGTGACTGCCAAAACGAAAAAATGCAGCAACTGCGGGAAGCTGGCAACTGCTGTCATGCTGGGACATCAGCCTAATGTGGTAGCTTTTATGGCAATTTGCATAGCATTACCCAAAAGAATTTGCTCCTCAGTTTACAGATGTAGTAATAAAGTCCTTGTGTCCCTTCCCCCAGCTGTCTGAAAGGCGCTTTCACTCGGAGCCATTAAGCGGCGGGCCTGCGGTGGAGATCCATCTCCTTTGCAGGAACCCAGGATTTTGGTCTGATCCCTTCAGCCATCCATTTTCCCATGTAATGCTGCAGACATTCATTAGAAGCTAATTTCCCCTCCATATGCCTCCAATATTTGTCATTTGGTTGTTCCGCTATCTTTGCCCCAGGCAAAAACACACAGCATGAGGCACCGCAGAGCTGTTTGGCTTTCTCCTTGAATTGTGAAGGAAGGAACCTCGGGTCAGGAGAAGGGGAAAAAGCGATTCTCCGGCGGAAAACCCAGCAGTGCACACGTGCAGACGGACCTTCATCCTTGCACCACTGCCGGGGATGCTCCTACCTCCTGGTCCCTATGGTGAGCCACGGGCGGGGGGCGCAGCGTACCTTTGGCCCTGTGGTCCTCCTCCTTGGGACATTTGCCTCCTTCCCACCACTTGCGCTTCAGGATTTCCAGGCGGTTGTTCTCCTGCAGCTGGAGAATGGCCAGGTCGAACTCGTCGCGGAACACGGAGCCTGCAAGAGCAAGAGGCAGGCGCTAAGGCACCGCTCCGGCCCGCCTGCCTCCCGCTCGGCCCCGCGCGCTGCCCTGCCACCAGCCTGCCCCGAACGCTCCTCCCGGCACCTTGGGAGCTCTCTTGCTCCGTGCCAGCCCTCAAAACCCACTGCTCCCCTGCTACGGCTGTCCATAAATTCACCTCATTTGCAGACAGCAGTTCTGCCTGCACCCCAAGACCCACATACGGCACTTAAAGGAGTCTGTAGCCAGGGAGAGCTTTGCTAGCCTTGCTCTAAGGCTCCTGTTTCAATCTGGTGCACTGCAACGGCGCTGGATCCAACCTATGTTCACGGGAGAGGATGCTCAGCACCCAGCCCCACTGCAGGCCCCGTTATTCCCGGGGCCAGAGCTGCAGAAGAAGGGCCGTGGGAACGGCAGCAGCTCTCCTGGTAACTCTGCACTATTGTCCTGGCGAGCAGCTTTCTGCTCCTCTTATCTGCTACGATTTCACTGCTCAACAAGACAATGTCAGAACAAATTTAGTCATGAAAGTACGGATTTGTACTCACGATCGGGTTACCGTGACTTTACAAGCTTACTCATGTCAGCTAAGCTATAGTAGCTGCCTGTGCGAGGGTTCTTGCGTCATTCAGCTCGACTTTGTGTGGCTACACAAGGTGCTCAGAGGTCAGGGACCAGGCGTCGAGCCTGAGAGACTGGCCCAAAGATCAGCGATCGTTTTGGATAACAACCGCTACATCCTTTTCTTTGCTGCCCTGGGAGATGGGCTTCTCTTGTTGGCTCTCCTATTTCAAAGACAAAAGCCCTGCATTTGGTGGAACCTGATCAGTAGATGAGATAGGACTGAATCGTCCAATTCTCTCTCTGTCTGGGAGTTTTAAGAACCACCAGCTGTTGAGACACTACAGGAGTTGCACCAGCATTACTTTTACAGCACTTCTGAGGTGAAACGAGAAGCACAAAACGATTCAAAAACCACTGGTTCAAAAGGGAAACAGTCAGCAAAGAGCATGTATGCAGAAAATAAGCAGCAATCTTGAAACATCTTTCACACGAATCATTTAAAGAGCCGCAGTCACGTGTCACCTGGCTCCGGACCAGAGCAGGGTCTCGCACATCTGGCCCTGAGCGTGCACCTAGGGCAGCTGCAGTGCGTTTGATTTTCCTCCTGAGTTTAAAACAAAATGACCCTGGGCAGAGCCGTGAAACGTGACCTCGGCCTTAGAGCCGGTTCAGCCTTTTCAAATGCTCCGGTCCTCTGCTGACAGCTGAGAAGGACTAGAATTTGTCTTCACTGCCTACCGACGGGCATGCCAATCCCGTAGCCCTTGGTGTCCAGAAGGCCCCCGACCTGCGTGAGGTTGCAATTGCGCTGACGATAATACTCGTTCATGGTGGACTCCAGCAGGAAGGCGTAATTGGAGTTCAGCACACGCGCGATCCCTTCCTCTGTGCTCTTCACGAAGACGCTGGGCTGCTTGGAGTACATGTAGTTCCACATCCGCTGGTACGTCTGGTAGCGGGAGTTCTGCCGGAGAGAGAAGGCAAGCATGGATAAGTGGGAGCACCTTGAGGCGATGTACGCCCCGAATTAGACCCTCCTGTAAAAAGGAGGGTCCCCTTTCGTGATGGAAAAAGGGGTCGAAACAGATCTGGTGCCTGATTCGCACACGGCTGCCTAACCTCCAGTTATTCCAACGAGATTCAGAGGCCCAAATGTCTTGGTGGATTTGAGACTTTGTTGGCAAGGCTGGGCATGAAATGCATACCTAATCCCAATTAGTTCCATTACATCTCTTTGCATAAATTCAGTTTGCAAAAAATGCAGTTTCCGTAACTGTATTGCCAACAACCAGAAAAAGCCAGAAGAAATAGCTGACGGATGGCTTCTTTAAGCCACTGAACGCTTCCCATGCCCTTGTGCTCAGCAGGCCACCAGAGACAGACATCACCAGCCCGAGAAGAGCACCGAGGTCTGGGCACAGAGTCAAAGCTCTCTGGATTTTGCTGCTCCCTGAATCGGGATTTTGGTGCAAAAGGGAACCAAAGTGCCTGCTTATGAGAACTGGGGGCTTTTGGCTGAACGTTGGTTGGACACAAAGCAAGGTGCTCCAGCAATGGGTGCTGCGGGGCGAGGACAGCCTTGGCCATGCCTGCTCAGCCCACTGCTGCACTTCAGTCACCATCCTGACACCCAAGGCAATCAGATCCCAGCAAACGGGGCTGCAAATGGTCCGAGAGCACTTTGCACTCGTTTCTTTTCCACCACCAGCTACTCCAGCACGCACCAGGCACCACAGGCATGGTTTTAGCCTTCAAAGTCTGCCTGGGAAGAACTGAGTGCCTCGTACACAGACACTTTATTCACTTGGGCTCTTCGGCTCATTTTAGGTGTGACGTTCTGCTTAAAAGTAGCTTTTTGCCAAACCCCTGAAGGGCAGAAAGGCTGAAAAGCTCAGGCTCACTTGAGATGTTTCTCAGGCTTCTTCCCAGTTCAGCTCAGACTCAGTGGAAAAGAGAAGTGAGAAAAGCTTTCTCTCTCTCTCCTCTTGGTATTTCAACATGTAATAAACAAATAATCCTCGAGCAGTTTTGTGTACCATCAGAGCACTGCAGGAAAGATTCACTCATTTGTTTCCCTTCTGAATCCAGGAGGGAAGCCAGAAATGAAACTGGGCTAAATAGCATGTATCAAGTTTGCACATGCTTGACTTGTGTGTTTTCAGTGCCCCTGACCCCATGCAAACTCTGCTTTGCACCAGCACATTTCCATAAGCTGGCCTACCAGGGGACTGCAAACATTTCTTTGCTTACCCAACCTGAGGGACTCTGACAGAGAAGCTAAGATCACATCAAACATGCACAGGGACATGGAAATCCGACTGCAAACGCTCGGCTGCTGAGGACCACGTTGTGCCATTGCTGACGTGGGGATGTGCACCCCTTTCTCACCTACGTGGTGGGGAACTCCAAACGTTAAGTCACTTTTTGAGTCTGAGCTGAAAGGTCTGCTCCCTTGGGGTCCAGCACAGATGTCCTGAGCCCAGTCCTCCAGCATCCCAAAAGCATGCTGGCTGCTGCCTTACAAATCCCTACCTTCCCTAGCCTCTGCTGTGCCACCTCCACCATTTACCCCGTCGCCACACACGGTGGAATTAACCCTGCGCAACCAAACAGCCAGGGAGCTCCCCAAATGTCTCCTCAATGCCAGAAACCTGGATGCCACACACCAGAAAGAGGCCTGGCAGGCTGGGGCAGCATCCAAAGCTGACCGAAGGGTGCCCTCCGCACCCCCTGCCCCACTTAGCAGAAGAATGGGGTTTACTTGGAAGAAGGTCATGCTGGAGCCGCCGTGAATGGTGCCGTACTCGATGGCTGTCTGGTCAGCCAGGTCATCCACGGATTCGATGGGGACATCCATCCGCTGCACGGTGAGGAAGGCTGCCAGGTTGGCCGTGTAGGAGGAGATGATGATCAAGGTGAAGGCCCACCTAGGGAAAGAGGAAGCGAGGACAGTGAGAGAGACAGTGAGCTGAGAATAGAATCATTAGGGTTGGAAAAGCCCTCCAAGATCACCTGGTCCAACCATCCCCTACCACCAATGTCACCCACTAAACCATGTCCCTAAGCACCACGTCCAACCTTTCCTTGAACACCCCCAGGGATGGTGACTCCACCACCTCCCTGAGCAACCCGTTTCAATGCCCGACTGCTCTTTCTGAGAAGAAATGTCTCCTCATTTCCAACGTAAACTTCTCCACAGGCTGTGTCTGACCTCCACCCCCATCCCCTGCCTCTCCATCTGACCCCGAGGGCTGCCTTCCTTTCGAGGAAGGCTGACCTTCTTACCAGACTCCACTGACGCAGCGCGTGGACAACGCCTGGGGGGCGATGGTGGAGCCTTGCTGCATGAAGCCCCCGACTGGAAACCACAGGCTGTTGCCGAGCGAGTACTGGTTGATGAGGAGGTTGCATCTGCCTTGCGAGCAGGGGTGGGGGCTGTACCACTCATACGGCGTCAGCCTGGAAGGAGAAATAACAGGTAGCTCAGGTAACTTGCTAGGAAACGGGGTGAAACTTGGGTGAAAAACAGCAAAAAAAAGTATATATAAAAAAAAAAAAAAGGCAAGTTGAAAAGCCCTAACTCTCCTGGAAGCAGATTTTTCTGAGGAGGAAACTCTTTGCTGTCAGTCGATGCCCAGGGCTCAGAGCTGTGTGAAATGCTTGCTCTGAGATTCAGGAGCCAGAGGTTTTGTTGTGAGATTTGCAAAAGTTTTGAGAGGCTGTGCTAAAACCTGGCCAAGGGCTGTGGGGAGGCTGAAGGCCTACGTGTGAATTTGTAACGCAGACAAGAGCGGCAATAATAATTCCAGAAGCGCACGGTCTCAATGCAGAATGGAAATCAGGCATCTCCTGCTGCATTCCCTGCCAGAGAAGGAGCATCCATGGGAAGTTCCAAAGCAAAATATGTGAGACCTGGCCGAACATCATCATCAAGTAAGAATTGTCACAAATGGTTGCTCCAAGAAGGTCTGGTTGCCCCAGCAAGGTCTAGATCTAGGTCCCAGGTCTGGTTTGAAGCCAAGTGTTGATGTTTCAAAGCATCACAAGCTTTCAGCACTCACAGGGATGGGACAGGGGTGGGAATCTGAAACAAATGACAGCATGTCACTGAAGTGATGACAGCCTGGCTCTCTTTTTTGGGCTGTTTTCAATGCTCGGTTCCCTGGTTGCTAAGAAAGTCGTCTAAATCCTACGCTGCGGTTCATTGTATCGCTAATGGTTAGCAGAGCTGGTTCCTGGGCGGCTTATTTTGGGGATACTGCAATACAGCTGCAGGGCTGTGCCAGACTGTGCAGCATTTCACCCAAACGAAGTGTCAGCTTTCAGCCCTGCATCTCCCACCTCACTGCAGTGCTGGTTATGGAGGTTATTTCTTGAAGACCTCGTGCTGGGGCCCAGGACTGGCAGTAAGACAAGCACTGAGCTGGGACAGAGCTCTGAAGTTTGCAGGGTCAGGAACTCCTCACGGCCGAGCTCAGCATCCAAACCTCTGCCTCCAGAGGAAGCCAGGCAGAGGCACCTTGCTGGAGGAGGATGTTTAAAACATGGAGAGGGGCTGGAAGGGCTCCACATCTCAGTCTGCAGAGTGCGCGGCTGCATTATTCAATGGTTTCTTCAGGACCGTGCTGCTGAGGCTGTAACGGGATTCAAAGAAAGCCTTAAAGCCCTGTCAGCATGACGACTTCGGCCATGCTAAGGGACCAAGTGACAGCACAGCTCCATTTTCGTAACGAGGACTGGGCATTAACCACGTCCCAACGCAGCGCTCGAGCCCTGAGCACACCTCGGTGTGCATCTCCAGCTCAGAGCCTACCTGAGAGCGAAAAGCCCCGTCCGTGGCACCCAACTCCAGCAGTTTGCCACGAGGTGAGGGCAGGCAGCCCCGCAGCACCGCCCCTGGAGCGCTGACCCGGTGCCTCGATGGGAGACGCCGCAGAGAAGCTCAAAGCGCTCGGTGACATTTTTTAAGGCTGATTTAAATTAGTCATAGGGAATCTGAACTGAGAGCTGTCAGGCGAGGCTCTGCACGTCAGCTGGGAGGCTTTGGAGGGATATTAATGAACTTCCCCGTTCTGTACACACTACATTTTGAAGGACTGACACACGTCCTGCAGTTCGCATTAAAATCTCTCAACGCATTCGCTGGCATCTGCCCTTCGTGGTTGAGACACGTCGTTGGGTTTCTCTTTTGCCATCTGAGAACCCACAGCCAGCAGCACCATTTGCACAGCCCCTGCCCTAATCCCAATCCTTGTCCCACTCTTCCCAGGCAGTTTTTGGCACCACGGGGGCCACGCACGCTCCTGTCCCCCCCATCCCAGCCATGCCCGTGGCCACCCAGCGCTGCCACCGGGTGATGCTCTCCCAGCAAAATCCCCGTCCCCAGCTGGGGGCTGGGACCACCCTGCCCCTATTGCCGCGTCCCCTGAGCTGGTGGCCTTGGGGACGTGCCCACGTGCAGCCCCCCGCCACGGGGCTGGGAGCGTGACGCTAGATGGCACCGCGAGGAAAGGAAAGGCGGCGGCGGCCGCATTACCGAGCAACCAAGAAGAGGACACAGCTGACGGCCAGGTAGGCGAGCAGCATGAAGAGCCAGACGCCGGGGGAAAAGGGGTCCAGGAAGGAGAAGTAGCCAGGTTTGCGGCCCTGGAAGGGAAGCAAAACTGAGTTTGAGCTTTTTTTTTTTTTCTATAAATCAAGCAATTCGTTCTTAAAAGGAGACAAAGAGACACACCTGGCCTGATGGTGACAGTGGCTGGGAGCTACAGAAGGGAAATAAAAGAAAGAAAATGGAGATTTGCAAAAGTCTCGCAGGGGTGAGACACGGCCACGAGCGAGCACGCCCTGCAGCAGCTCCCCGCCGGGATCCCTCTCCTAAGTCCACTCCTCCCCCTACAAAAACAAGGGCTTTTGTTCCTCCAGGCAAACAAGCAGGTGAACTGATGGAAAGGCATGACAACCGCAGCCCTCTCTCCTCGCTGGCAGGGCGCGCTGCCCCGCTCGCCTGCGGGATCTGCAAGGGGGGAGCCCTGGGTCACCCACCAGGCTTCACACCGCACGTGGTGGCTGCGAAGGGGCACCCCTGGGTGCCAGCAGTGGGTGGGAGCGACAGAGTGGGGAGAAAACATTTTAATGCAAAAAAGAAAAAAAAAA
The DNA here is from genome assembly GCF_013377495.2 of Cygnus atratus. NCBI lineage: Eukaryota > Metazoa > Chordata > Aves > Anseriformes > Anatidae > Cygnus > Cygnus atratus. The sequence continues at coordinate 4,485,825 of NC_066383.1, forward strand.
CCACCCTTTTGCAATATTTCTGGCTTGCTTTCTTCAGCCTTGAAATGTTCCTGCTGTACAAAACTCAATAAAATTATTACTTTTATCTCTGAGAACACGGTATTTTTATCTTCAGGATGCGTCAGAATTTCCTGCTTCTACCTCAGCAACACCACCTTGGAAAGGAGCACCTTCCTTCTCCCAAAGTACCTTCCAAGTTTCACAAGGACACTGCCACCACCGAAATCTCGTCGAGTTTAGTGACGTTGGAACAAAGGGAGGATCGATTTCTGGAAGTTTCTCGCAGGCTGAACACCTCCCGTTCTGCTGGGAGCATTTCTCCTGCCGCCACCAGCTCCGCGCACGCAGCTCCTCTGCAGCACAGCCTCCTCGAGGAGGGGAAGCAGGCGCTGGTTTATCTCTGAGCAAACTCAGTGCCGCTCGGTGGAGAGGCAAAAAGAGAGTAAAAGCCACAGGAGTAAAGAAAACAAAACCCCAAAAAGCTCTCTGTGCAGTCTGTAATTCCTCCGTGGAGCAGAACGCGCTTTGTTTAGGCACCGTGCACATCTGATGCTCCTCTCCCACCGTGTTCAGGCAACATTCATCGGGCTCAGCACTCTTCTTCGCTTACTGTCTCCTCCAAAAGGCTCCCAGCAAAAACTCACAACTCCTAATGTGGGGCTAAAAGCATTCGTTAAGGCTGTGCGCAGGTGAGCAAAGTCAGTCCTTGCACCACAAAACCTCAGGCTTTAGGGTCTGGAGCCCTCATTTTTCTGTAATCCACTGCCTCCCTCTGCTCATGGCACACACAAACTAATAAATAGCAGCTGGTAACAAAAACCACCTCACTCCAGTTGCTGTAGCAAACCCGGTGCCTTGGGTAGACCAAAGCATTTTAGAAGTGCACTTAATCCCAAGGCAGTGAACGATTTTCTGTTTTCACAAAAAGTCCCCAGGAAACATAGATGAGTTTTGTTTCCTTACACAGCGACAAGAGGGGCATTTTAAATTCCTTCTTTTCTATAAAAAGACTGTTTTACTACTGAAATATTCCTACACTTATGCAAAAACTGAATTTCACAAGGTCTTGAAATTCTTCTGAAGACTGAGATGTTGCTAGAAAAGGCAATAGTTGTTGCACAGAGACCTTCCTCTGACAAAAATATCTAGGATACTGTGATATTCTCAGCTCCAGTCACCAGCTGGGACCGTAGTATCTCTGAAACCTTCTACAGCAAACTCTGCCCTACAAATTACACCGTAACATCTCGTCCCTGTATCCTTAAGGACAAGAGGAGCTGGAGGCTGGGATCTACAGTAGTATTTTCAGAGGTTCTGGCTTGTTAAGCCTTGTAACAAAAAGATGAGTTAGGAGTCAGTGGTTCACACCTTTCCGTGTCCATTTTTGACTCGTGATGCCAACTGGGAGCCAAGGGTAGGTGTTACCAAAGCTTCTTCGGCAACCACACGGCTCTCCTGAGTGCCCCACGCACCCCTAATTCCCTTTATCACCTACAGCAAGGCTCGTTCCGCTGCCTCTCCCTCCACAGGGGTTTGCAAGCTCAGATACAAGCTTGGGAAAGGGGAATTACGAGGTGGGAAGGCACCTCCTGCCTTCAGCCGAGCAAATGGGAGCTTCTCCAAAAAAAATCGGCTCCGAGCAGCTCATCCTTGCCCGGCATCCCAGAGCCAGCAGGGAATTCCCAGGCATCGTCGGCGTCTCAGCCGAGGCTCCCTCGTGAGATGCTCCTGTAGCAAAGTCCCTTTCTGTAATTAGGGCCTCAACGTCTGCTCCGTGTTTCCGGGGCAGTTTGTCAATAAATTATGCTCATTAGGGAAATTGCGTTGGAAGCTGGAAGTTCCAGGCTTGGCAGCGAGTCTCTCCTGTGACTTGCAGCAGTAGTAGTTCTGCTTCTCTTCAGCTGCAGTCATTTCCAGGCTGCTGCTACATATTCTTTTCATTCACAGTCGTGGATAAGAATAAAGATATTCTGTTCCCACGGAGGGCACAAACTCTCTCTTATCTGTCTGTTTTGAAGATGGGACTGACAATATCTGGTGTCTGTCAGATATTTTTAGCAGGTCCCAGTACAGTGTTGTTAATTGGAAGAGCTATTTTTCCTGGAATAGAAATGTTCAAAGTGCCCAATGATTGATGAAGGCCTCCTGCAGATCCTCAGACAGAGGCAGGAGGGATTCACTCACCCTCTTCGGGGGTTCCTGGAAGTCCTCGTGCTCGGCCAGGCAGGAGGTGGGTTTCTGGAGGGGGCAGATATTGGGGTCAGAGCCTGACTGTGCAGGACATGCGGGGAAAAGAGGAGGAACCAAACGTCCTGCTGGGTTCAGCAGGGCTCAGGCTCGTGGCAGACACCTTGAGCTCCTTGTTTGCCCCCCAGCACCATGCGCTCACCAGGACAGCCTGGAGGGACTGGCTGGGGAGGAGCTGTGGCATCGGTCCCCCCCAGTTCTTGCATCTTCTGCAGCAGTCAGAGAGCCCCTTCGAGCCTCAGTTCACCTGTCCTGAGCTCAGCTCTTCCAGCGTGCTCACTAAATCGACGCTTTCCCATCTCAAGGGAGAGCACGGCAAAGGTTTTCAGGGCTGATGACCGAGGAGCACGTGCAAGCTGGTCCCTCAATCCCTTCCACAGAGGCAGGTGTGAGCAAAACCAAGCGTGTGCTACAAACAAAGCAGCCTCCCAACATATCTCCGCGCAGGAAAAAAAAAAAAGCAGCAGGCACCTGCCAAGGAGCACCTGTCATTACCTCCTGCCCTCCGCAGGGCCCACCAGGATGGGAAGGCAACAAACAAAGCGAGCCTTTTCTCCTCGCAGCCCGCGAGTCAGAAAGCCTATTAGAGCCCCCGCGTCAGAAATCCATACTTGATTATATCACAACGAGTGGAATTGAGAAAAATGACAGCCCCATTTAAAGCTGCCATCTTCGGTTATGTGTGATAAGAGGCGCAGCGTGGTGGCTGGGCCGGGTGGGTGGGGAGGAGAAAAGGGGGAGAAAGCATTTGCAAGCGGAGTTATATGGAAATTAAAATAAAATGTCATCACGCTGGGAGGAGACTAGGGCACAGAGGCTACTCCTCAGCAAGAGATGCATTTGTGGTTATTTATTAGCCTACGTCTGAGCTGCACCGCGATGAACATGCGTCAGCTGCAATTCCTGACATTGCAGGGACGTCTGCTGGGGTGGGGAAGGGAAGGGAGGGGCAGGGCAGCCGCCCACAGCTGCTCTGCAAACCCCATCCTTCCAGGAAAATGGGAGCGATGAGCCTTTCTGTGTTAAACACATATTTACCAGGTTAATGAGTTAATTCTGCCCAGCTCTCAGACAGCCTCCTCAGCGCAGCAGGAGAAGCTGGGGACCCCCCTGCCATGGGGGTTCCCCATCAGCCTCACGCCGTTCGAGGAGCAGGACCTCGCTCGAGGTTGTGGGGTTGATCGGGGGCAGAACACACACAGGACTCAATCCCCAAACTTTAAAACCCATGTGAGAAAGCAAGGAGCTCGATTATAATCCCAGCCAAGTGACGCTGGCAGGGACAGCCCTGGATGCACGGGGGAATTGGCGGTGGGAAGGGAAAGGTCGCGGGGCAGGGACAGTAACTCACAGCTGCCGAAGCCTAAAGGGTCTGTCTCTTTCTGATCGGTTAACTACTGATCCTAAATTCTGCACGTACCAGAAGAAATGGAATTTTAACTAGATTTTAATTACTTGTTTGTTCTTGGCAGGAGCCACTCAGCGCGGAGAGATGCATGCGCAAGTTTGTTTATGCTCGTGCAGAACACTGCATCTCCAACAGCCTTGCGAAGGGAGAGAGGGGGCAGGGAGAGGCAGCTCTAATTGTTTTATCCCTTTGGCTGCTATTGTTGTGCTGACAGGAGACCAGGACTGTAATTCTCATCCCATTTGGCATTGTACAGAGCACACTGCAAAGCCATGGGTTGGGAACAGACAGACGTCCTGTCGCGCTCGCCTTCTGCAACACCTGGGAAATGGGGGCTTGGAGCTGCACAGCTCCTCCTGGGGGCTCCCCCCCAAAGCTGATGCAGGAGCAAGGGTGTCTGAGAGCCCCCCTGCGAGGCAGCAGCACCCCGGGGACCTCCTGGTTCCCTGGGGAGCAGCGAGCTGTGCCCCAGGAGGGAGCCAGCATGGCTGGAGGTTCAGCAACGGGAACCGAAGGCACCGAGCTGACACTGGGTGAAAATGAAAATAAACGTCCAGCACATTTGTGTTTAAATAGGAAAAGAAAATATTTTTATGAGTTATTCACTGTTCTTCTGTAACTAGGCGCGTTTGCATGCAAATAATGGAGGGACGTAAATGGCTATAAAATAAGTCGCTTACCATATGAACTCGGTAGAGAATGCTAATTCCCAAAGTCATGAATGGCTTAGAGAAATCAATCACCTTCTCCCGCTCCGCGGTAATCGTCAGCCCCGCCACTGCCAAATCGGCTTTCTGGAGAGAGAGGAGAGCAGAGATGAGGACCCTGAGCCTGGGAAGAGGCAGGGAAGGGGGCACAGCACGCCCAGGGCCATGCACCCGATCCTGGAAGGTGGGTGTCCCATCCCGATGGGACGGGGTGCGTTTGCTGCAGGGCAAGACGTGGCTCTGGGGAAAGCAGCAGTTTTCCTGGTGATGTCCATGCTCACCCAGCGTGTTTCACACGGACACCCCAAAGCATAACCCACCTCGTGCTCCGGACCACTCTTTGCATCTCTGTAGCTGTGGGTTGCAGCCTCCCGCTTCCAAAGCCCCCGTTAAACACAGCCGCCCCCTTCCCTTCCAGACAAGGCTGTTGTTACTTGCAAGCACCATAGGTAGGAAACCACAACAAAGCACCATTATTGCTCACAAACCCCGAGTCATGAAGTTTACAAGCCTGCCAAACCCAGACTCCCAAAATTGCAGCTCAGACTCCAAAAAATTCGGAGGACTGGCGTAAAAATTTCCAGATTGACTTGCAAACCAAATGAGATTGGGGGGGGGTGTGTAAAATTTATTCCAACGTTAATACCCTTGTAATATAGATAATATTTAAAATTCAAATTCCTTATATTTATTACTGTAGCTCTTTTAATGTCGGTAATTGCTTTCTATAAAAATGAAACCTCCTCCATTCTCTTATACATTTGTTTGCCTGCTTTGCAGGATGACAATTATGCATGTGGAAAGAAAGAAAAAGGGGAGGAGGGGGGGAAGAAAAGCTATTTGCACATGTTGTCCCCGCGTTTCATAAGGTCTGTGCAGAAGCTAAGGCACCATCAGGCCTGAAGACCCGATAAAATATGCGGCTTATCTCCCTGGATCCATGCCCTACTTGCAAATGCACCACTCAAAGGCAAATTTGCTGGTGCACCGCTCGTGCCACGCTCTCTGCCCCTGCTGCTCTCGCTTCTTTTTCCTGAAGAAAAACAGGGCCAAGTGCCTCCTGGCTGAGGTTTGCCCACGTCTTTCACTCCCGCGGCCCCAAAACCACTTTGAGGCAGATGGGGAGGACGGGCCAATAAAAGGCAGGAGCTGCAGGAGCAAAGGGCAGCCTCACTGCAGCCTGAAGGCAGGAGGAAAAGGGAAAGAAAGGCAAGGGGATCAGCAAGCCTGCCCGCTAGCAGGTAAGGGGCACGGGGCATGGAGAAGGTGATATTTCACAGCCTGTGCAGGACGGCTTTATTGGACAAGCCCACTGCCGGATTTTTGCAATTGTTTCCCAGCAGCTATTGCAGGTTCCTGGGAGGTGCAGGCTGGAGTGAATTATGAGCTGGGGAGGATTTCTGCCTAGCCAGACGTTTACCCACAGGGTTTTTAAAAGGCACCAGCAATCATAGCATCGAGTGTGAGCAGTTCAGCCCTATGTAAACACCAGGAGATTACAAAGATGGGATCAATTCATCTGCGGAACATGGCATGTGAGGAATTTTATCTGCAGGGAAAGCCTCAAGCTTCCTGACCCTCTCCTGCCTGCGTTAAAAGGGTTTGCAGGTACCATTGTCCCGGGGAGAGCTCTGCCAGCAACGCCCCTGGTGAAGATACAGCTCATCCTGACAATGGATTTCCTCTCCCAGTTCTCCAAAAAGTGCCACGGGGCGCTAAAGGATCGGGCTGAAGCACCTGGAGAACATCCCGTGGGCATGGGCTTTCACGGGGTGCACCCGCTGCCTGTGCTGAATGGTGTGAAGGCAGCTAGAGCCCATCTCCCTCTGCTCTTTTAAAGCCCTTCTCCCTCGGCTCTTTCCCTGCTGTCTCAACTTTTGTCCTCCCAGGAGGCAGCACCAGAGCCCCAGCCACTTGCAGGCTGCTGTTACCTCCGCACACCCACGCTCGCCTCCTCCTTTGGCAGCTGCTCCGCGCAGCAGAGACCTGGCTGCTGGCGGCTTTGTCTGCGGCTCTGCTCCCTCAGGCTCCCTCTCCCTCCGCTCTCCAGGCTCAGAAGCCGGGCAACTTCAGGGCTGCTTTCCGACAGCAAGAAACTTTGATCTGGGAACGGCGCGCAGCGTGCTCCCTGCCTGCCCGTCATCCATTTCGTGCTTTCGCCTTCGCTTCCTGATGTTCACCCAACTCGTGTGATTCACCGGGGTCAGCGTATCTTGGTTACAGGCAGCGCTGCAGACCTCGGCGCTCTCCTCCCCTCCCCACCCGAGCACGGGTGGGAGTTAGCGTTTTACAGCCTGAACAATGCATTTGGGGGAGAAACGGGTTTCGTTTCGTGTTTCTGCGCTCCATCCGCGTCCCAGCTCTGGGGAAAGGGAAACCAGGAGGCGAAGGATGGGGGGAAGAGGGGCAAACGCTGTGGGATTTTCAGCCTTCAGCACAGTTGCAGCTATAAATGTCAGCGTGAAATCGGCTTAGAAAAAGACCCAGAGCATTTGGGGAGTAGAAACAGGCGCTCCTTTAACAAAGCACCGCTCAGACAAGGCCAAAACTCTCACTGGGTGAGAGAAAGCCCAGGTGGGCTGGCGTCGGGGATAAAAGCACGAGCCGCCATGACCGTACCTGGCACTAACCGTGGAATCTGCCGGCATCAGCAGACAAGCTTGTGCTGCCCCTGGAAAGGATGTTAAACACGGAGGCTGAGCCGGGCTCCTGAGGAGGAACAACAATTAAAGCAGCCTTACGAAGGAAATTGCGGGGACTGTCAGTCCGGAGGAGGCAGCCGCCTCCTCGCTGCGGATGCTGACAAGGCTCATCTGGAGGCTAATGGTGATGAATGGGGCCTGACGTCAGGCGCAGCCCGGCCGGGAACGATCCTGACGAAATTCCCAAAACACCAGGGCCGGGTGGGCGGCCCTGCTGCAGCCCTGCTGCCACCCACGAGCCTCCAGCCGGCGGGGAGAGTCCGAGCGGCGCCAGGCTTTGGGCTGGCCGTGCTTCGGTGCGAAACGCACGCCTGGAGGGTGGCTCCGGCAGCACAAACCTGGGATTTCTTGCAGGAGGATGAGTCCCTGACTTCAACAGCAGCTCGGCTCCTAAATCCCCTGTGCCCTCCTTGCCGGTACTGCCAACAGCACACACTGTGGCCAAGGGCAGGGGAAGGTATTTCTTATTCTGTCCCCTTGCTGTGAGGTCTGCAGCCCTGTCCTGTGGCACCGTTTGGTTGCTGGATTGATGCACAGACTGCCCATCTGATCTGCGAGGAGCTATTTCGGGTTGTGCAGGCCGCCAGGGACGCACATTCTTGCATTTAAAACCAGGGCCAGGTGAGGGTCACTCAAAACTGTGGTTTTTTTTTGAAGGACGTCTGTGAATTCTGCCGTATGCAAAGTGACAGCCTGAAAGCCCCGGAGGCTGCCACCCTCCATCAAAGCCACAAAAGGGGACGGGAAGATCAGTAATGAGCGCAGACACCAGCCTCAGGTCTGCCTTCCCCCTGCACTATCTCTAGGGAGGAGAAACTCTGCCAGGTGCTCCTGTGCCCTTGGCAAGAGCCAGCTGGGATGACGCACCCGGAACGGGGACCCTAAAAGCCACCCAGGACCGGCAGGGACACCCACCCAGCTCACACCACAGCGATGTGAGCATGCACACCGTGTGCACGACAAGAGCAGCAGCACACCACCGACCTCCACCACTCGCCTACCCACACCTCCCTCCCACCTGCCCAGCTCCCCCCGGCACGTTGACAGCCCCCCAGCACACACATAGACCCCCCCCTCCCTCCCTCTCGACACCCACACACAGCTTATTCTCGCTGAACACCAACACCCACTGCAGGACTCCGCCAATTTTGGAAGAACTTCTCCCTCTTATCCCCTTCCTCCATTCCCTATCCTTGGAGCAGCTGAGGAGAGGGCCTCGGAGCACAAAGCACCTCCCCTGGTCACAGCAGTGGAGCTGGAAAAGCCTCACCCCAAAGCCTTCAAGTCCTTTCAGGACTGCAAGACGCACAGCTTCACCTCCCCTGCTTTAAATAGAGCCTTAATCGCTGCTGATCTCAGCCAGATTCAAGCCACTGATGCAGAAGCCAAAGGCCCAGCACTGCTCCGCACCCCATCGCTCCCCAGACGATGCTGTGCAGGGGGGGACGGCAGGAGCTCACTCTCCCCAGCCCCTTCTCCCTTGATGCACCCTAAGGCACCACCAGCCTCACGCCACCCATGGGGCTTGTACCCATGGGCACGGCACGGGCCAGCACTGCTGTCCCCGTGGCACCTGGCCCTTGTACCTAAATGCCCCGCAGGGCCAGCTCCTGGTCCACGAGCCCACCAGCACGCCCACCACCTTGCACCGCCCTGCTATTTAAACGTCAAAAGATGCCTGGGCAGCTGACAGAGGCTGCAGAAAAAGAAATCCAAGTCTGCACGGAGCGTGCTCCTGCCCGGGCTGTGCTGTCCTTCAGGTGAGCGTGCTGGCGGGGACAGGCACCCGGTGCTGGTGCCCAGCTGAACAGGGCACTGGTCCGGCTGTCAGAGGGAGGCCCTGGGAGGCCTCACAGCAAAACCCCAGCACCACATTCCTGCCGGTAAAGCCTCCTGGCAAGACCACGCCACCTCCTGTCAGCTTAGCCCTGTTCCCCGGGGGCAGCCCCGAGGTGGGTGAAGGCAGGCGCTGCTGCTGCAGGCGCTCCCGGGCACAAACACGGCTCCTCGGGAGGAGCAAAGGGTGCTGAGCACCAGCAGCGTGCTGAGAGCTGATGTACAGGCGCTGAGCACAGCCACCAAGGCGCTCCGCTACCCAGACAGCGAGTACAGCCGTGGTGGAACAAAGAGAGAGCTGTCACATCGCCTGGAAAATACACTCGTTGGCTTGTAGCTGAGTAGCGAATTCATTTCGGCTCAAGGACGTGCTGGGGAAGAGAAAGGGAAGACAAGACAACCATCGGGGAGTCAAAGCCAGGCTTCCGTACCGCGGCAGGAAGAAGTGAGACGTAATTCCTTCCGTGCTGTTGTCCCCGAAGGCTCCAAAGGCAAACAATAGGCGAGAGGAAGATTTGCTGTTCCCCCCTGTTTGCTCGTTATGGATAGCAGGCGTGTAAGGTGTCAGCCCAGCTGCTGGAGACTGAAGTCTTCTGTGCCAGACCCAGCGGGGCTATCAGGGAAGCCTGCTCCATCCCGAGAGCAGCTCTGCTGCCCTGCTCACTCGAGGGACAGGAATGGTGCTGAGCCGTCCTGCCCCACGTGCGCACGGTGACCGGTTAGCTTGGCGGCTTCCAAATTTGTGATATCTTCATTAAGGAAGGGGTTCAAGTCCTTCCAGGTGACTTCTCCCAGGCTGCATTTCCTTCACCTGACCACGATGCTTACAGGGTTCCCAATCTGAGCGCGAGTCCGGCTGCTGACCTGGAGCCAGGACCTCTGCAGCTCCTCCAACCCCCCCCGAGCCATCCCATTCCTCGTGCTCCTGAGCTCTTAATCGGTTTTGTGAGCAGGTCAATCAGATTCGTGAATCTTATCGACTTGTGAATTTGGGTCAACAACAAATGGATGTTTGTACAGAAACCATCTCACTCGTATCACAGCGCACAATTAGCTGTAAGAGAATTTTCAGCACTAAGGAATAAATCAATAGCTGGTCAATCCAGCAGCAGTAAAATGAAATATTTTTCCCAGATAGCCCATAGTTGCTCGGAGCAGCTTCAGTGCCATGGGGGCGTTACAGAAATGGAAATAAAATAGAGGGAAGGTTTTGCATGGAGCTGGGTAACTTTCCGACCTTCTGGTCCTGCACACTTACATGCACATTGGCCAAAGCTGACTGTATGAGAAGCTGATCGGGGCGAGGAAGGAATCCCTACCTTACATTAATACAGCACCGCATAAGAGTCAGGTGCAAGCTTTCCTTTTGGGTAGGATTTGGGATGCTCTGACCCCTGCGGCAGGTTTGTGTCCTGACTAATGCCCTCAAGGCTGCACAGAGCTGAGCTGGAGGGAGAAAAGTGCCCAAGGAATGAATCCCCTGGCAGAGGAACACGGTAGCCAACACATCCTCTGGTGCTTCAGCCTCCAGGCGGGACGGAGAGCAGCACGCACACGGCCAGCTCTGCCCTGCCAGGCCTGGGACCCATCAAAAACTCGCTGAAATCACCCTTCTAAAGCTTCTGAAGGGCCTAGAGAGAACCAAGCAGAGAACGCCTGTTCTCATCTCCGATTTCTGATTCAGCCTCGCACAGATTTGCCAGCTCTGTCCTGCAGAAGCAGAAATAAAAATCCTCCTAAATAAAGCTCGAGCTGAAGGAGAAACAATTTGTTTCTCTGTGAAGATGAAGTTAAAACACTTACCGCTACCAAAAGCAATCTCCAGGAGCTCCCATCTAACGGGGAGGTGCTGCCAGGGCCAGCAGGCCAAAAACCCGACGGCTGTTCCCTTCCTTGCCCGCCCAGATCACACATCACACCCTGCTCCTTCTCGCCTCCCAGAAGAAGCGCTGCAGAACCGTTTGACACGTAGTTGTGCGTGCGGATACACAGAGCGAGAGGTGCACGAAAACTATGCCAATAGCCCAGAGCATTTGCAAACAGCCGTACAGGAGGCTCCTCACCAGAGGCTGCGGAGGAGGAATCTCAGCTGGCACCGAGCTCGCGCTGTGCCGGGAAGGACGACCCAGGTGGTGGCATCGGTTGAACGGGGACCTGAGCACGTACCCTGCCCCTCAGCACCTCGCTCAGACCCGGAGCTGTTCCCACCTGGCTTGGGACACTCAAATGGAGCTGCTAAGGGAGGAGGGAGCATCAGCCAGGCCCCCTTTGCCTGCTGGGGGAGAAGCAGCGGGATGCTGGGGGGCATCATGGAGAGATGCTCACCCCAGAGGGATGGAATCGGGTCCGCGTTCCTCCGCTTTGCAGCAGGACCCACCGCTGCCGTAAGGGTAGTGATGGGGTGGCTCGGGTGCTCCTCTGGCACAGCGCTGAGGGTTATCACAAACACACCTCCCCGCGGATTTGCCACCAGCTGAGAAACTGTCACCGGGTTCTCGCAGGCACGTCAGTAATGACAAGGCAGCGCGGAACCCAGCGAGGAAGAATCGGTTTAAATGGCATCAATCTTAATGTTGGCTTTGGCTAAGCCTGTTTTACTAAGGATCTCGGAGCATTTCATCAACTGTGTTTAAGCTCCGGGATCCCAGGGGAAGGAGCACCTTTAGCTGCGGAGGAAAACAAAGAGCAGGGAGGGGGGCACAGGAGCGTGCACACGCACAAAGTGTTGTCAGACCCAGCAAAAGCAGGCAGCTCTCGGGCTACATCACTGCCACGGGGAGGAATGTGAACAGAGCTCGATCCATGCACAGTGAGCAAAAACTGTTCCTCTCCAAAAACAATACCGGAAGTCGAGGTGCTGAAATGAACCTGCCCAAACTTTTCTGGGTAGAAATGGGATTCTTACTCCCTTCCCTCCCTGCTCAAACAGTGCCTTTTCGCAAGTTTGCTTTGATTTCTACTGCCCACCCTGCCAGTACCTGCACATTTTCCTATGTCAAGTTTTCATTATTTTTTTCCACTGTGAAAAAAATAACCAAACACCACTCGGTGTCGAGCAGGGATCTCAGAGTGCAGGCAAAGCAAACAGCCTTGAGAGCACCCAGGGGCACTAGCACCCGCCGTGACTTCGCACACTGTCACACTGACACAACAACTGCATTTACAACCGGGAGAAAACACTGAAGAGGGATCCTCCGGTCAGAGCCTTGCACGCAGACTAAAACCCCCATCCATCCTTATCATCCTGGAGCACTTAAGAAAGCATCAGGCTTTGCCGTTGCCAAGTCCCACTAGAGCACAGCTAAAAGGAGCGGTTAATTCACTTACCCGAGCAATCAGCTCCCCAACCATCCCTGTCCACGTGCCGTTTGCCTCCGGGACTCCATACACCCCGTCGCCGACCAGGTGGATCTTATAGTTGAAGCGCAGGATCTCGGCCAGCTCCTTCAGCATGTCCACGCAGAAGCCCTCGTAGCGGTCGTTGCCTTCCAGCTCCTGATGGTTCCACTTCAGCATTAAGTACGGGTTTTCCTGCATCGAAACTGGGCAGCTGTCATTCCCATCTTAGCCGGGGCGTCCCAGCAGCACGGCGCAGCTGGGAGGGGGCTCCCTGCAGGGGCTGGGATTCGAAAGCTCTGATACGGGGCACCTGGGCCAACTTTTCCAGCTCGGCCTCTCTTTCAGCAAACTTAGTGGGATGCAAGGGAATAACGCCCAGCGTGCTTCGGGGTTTTGAGGGTCTTCCAGCAGAAGTAGTGGAAAAAATTATGGGTGCCAGCCCAGCACCGGACAGGGAACTTCTATAAGGGTAATTGCGTGCATTGCCTGTACCCGTGAGGTCTTGGTTCATAGAAGTTGCGCCCATCTCAGCCAATTTTAGTAATTTTTATGGGTAGATGGGACAACTGTCCCTTCCAACTTACCAGCTGTACACACAACAAGAACATCATTCAGAGATGAATGTAAAATGGCAACTTATCCCCATTCCAGCCCTCTCCCCAGCTGCTTCTGAACTCATCAAATATCATTTCCATATGAAACATCAACTTGAGTTTAATTACACTGTCATGAATTGTCCTCAGTGCTGTAATTAGAGATTTGATCGTCTGTTCTTTATGAAATCAGTGTGCAACACTGCATGCTGGGGGCAGAGGGGGGTAGGAGGAGAGAATAATATTGCAGCTGATTGACACCCCTAAGCACTGGGCTGGCGACGAGCTAATGGGAACTGTAGGTGACCCCCTCACTTACCAGGATGGTGGTGACAATGAGCGTGGTGTTGAACAGACTGTCGGATATGTTGGAGGAGAAGATCCTGTTGTCCATGCTGAGTCCTTCAGAAACGTGCCAGTGGCCGATCTGGAGAGAGAAACAGCACAATAAGGAAATTTACAGGACAAATTACTGTACGCTCCCACCATATGGCTCCGGTGACTGACAACCATCCGGCTGGCCCTGTAAAAGGTATTTGTGAACGCTCCGTTACTGAGCTTGCATATCAGGATCCTGCTCCCTTATGCCCCCTAGAAGAGCCTTTTATTGTCTCATACGTAGACCTGCAGCTGAGGGAGGCCAGCTCGCTCTCCCTGAGACCCTTTCCTCTCTCCTTTTTCTTCTGTAGATCCTCTCTGATCCCATCAGGTCCCAGCCCACCACTTGCTGAAGAGCTGCCCCAGCCGAAGTCCTCCAACACCACTGAAGTACAGCCGGGAGAGGTGGTGGCTGACCCCAAAATGCACACGTGTCTTCACAGCTCCTCCATAAATGTGGGGCTCAAGCAAATCCTCTCGCGGTCAGGGCTTTGCCTACAGCGTGACGGATGGCTGAGGACCTCGCAGTCACCTCCAAGCCCCTGTGCTGAGCCGAACGCAGCCTGAAAGCACCGCCACGCCAGTGGGGGCTGAATCGTCCCGGCTGCTGGAGCAAGCCCTTGCGGGTAACACAACAGGGATCGTTCCTCCGAGCTGCCAGCTCAGCACCTTCTGCAGCATCAGCAACGCCCTGCTAAAGGCGCTCACTGTGGCAAGGAGCTCTGAACGGGCTGCGAGCACCTCTGGGGGCTGCACCCAGCATGGGGGCACTGAGCCCCTGAGGGGAGATGGAGGCACAGTGATGGCTGTACTGGATCAGGTCTTGGGCATCCTGTTGTTTTGACAGCTGGTTGTGGCTTAACTCCCATCACGCTCCTAGCAGCACGGTCACACTGCAGGGCAGGACACATCTCTGGGAACAAGAGTCTCAAACCGGGAATTTACCAGTCACTTCTCGGACAGGGAGCTCACCCAGCCTGCATTCCCCAGCTCCGCGCCAAGGTGCTCGCCTCTTGCAGCGGCTGCTGAACGAAAACCCCTCTGCTCTAACTGCCTCTCTGAGCCAGAGAGCAGTCATAAACATCGCCTCGTTGTTTTTCCCCCCTCCTAGACTTCACAAGCGGAGATTAGTGACAGATTAACTTTAATTTTAACAGCCTTCGCTGTTCTCAGATTCCTCCCTCCCCTGCTGGCATATTGAGACTAATTGACTGCCTCCTCCTCTGACAGCGCAGTGGATTTGACCTTGCTTTGAACACAGCACCAAAGCCAAGCACTCCCGTGTGCCGGGGTCCTTCCACCCCATCCTGGCTTGTTCCAGCTCACGACTGTCCCCTCGCAGGGTGACAATGCCACTAATTGACTCCTCGTGCTGTTCGCCACATCTGAAGTTTGACGTGTCAGAAGATGGCTGGGATCCTCAGATCTCCCCGCTCTCCTGCAAGACGGATGTCAAGGTGATTTTAATCATCTCTATCTACGTATAAAGAGCCTCTGAAAAACAGAAAACACATTCATCTGCAGAACGCGTTAGGGGATAATCGAACGCTCTGCCCAGACGTGGTTAAGATGGTTGTGTTGTTAAGGCTCCGGACTAGGACTTAAGAGTTTTTAGGACGCGGGAGTTTTTAGTAGAGGCTGCGATTGGTCTGTAAAAATACAGCAGGTGGAGGAGGCCCATACAAAAAGAGGTAGAACAGATTTTGAAGCTAAAACGATAGCGTTAGCGCAAAAATAAATAGATAGAAACCAGCCAGAAATAAACAGGCTGAAAAATCCGAAAGAGGGCTTCCAACGATCGGAGGAGCTGAAGGAGCAGACCCCCTCAGCACCTCCTGCGCTCAGCCCCGCTCTGCCCATCCTGCCCTCAACGCCTGCAAAGGGTCCTGGGGCAGGAGACCTTTCTTGATATAAGCCCTTGTGATCAGCAGGGAGCGAACGCCCCGTTTCAGTGCAAACCAGCCCAAAAAGCAGCTGCTGGAGCCTGGGACAAGCAAGGAATTGACATTGCCCCATCCCCACAGGCAGGAGAGGCCCCTCAAATCAGCTGCTGTGCACAAGGCATTACTGGGATCGGTGGCACTTAAAGATTTCTTATCTCTGGAGAAAATTACCAGCAGTTAAAGCAACGCAAGTGTGGCTTGCTCCTTTAATCCTTCAGCTGCTCCGCTCAGACACGGCCACGTTAATGATGCCTGGGCTCGCGAGCTCCTCGTGGCACAGGATGACAAAAAGCCCCTCGCACTAATGATCTTAATGAAGTCTGCTGCTCAGTGCCCCGCAGGCCCGAACGGCAGCGAGAGACAACATGGCAAGACCTCTCCATAAACTTCAGGAGGCCCTAATTCTTTTACCTAAAAATTAAGGTAAAGCCAGCCTTGATCGTGGATGTCTTACACCAGGCAGGTCTCCAGTGCAGCGAACCCAGCTCTCCTCTGGGCTACGATTAGCAAGCACCGTCCTGAGGATCGCATCCATCACCCCCCCGCCTCCTCTGTGGCCCCAGGAAAAGGAAGGAGCACGAACTGCTCCCATTTCTCATCAGGCCTACACCTGGAGATCCTGTTGGCACTGATGGGAAGGGCCTGTGCCAGCAGGAGATGTAATTAAGTGGGTACTTGGTACACGGTGCCTCCGTCAGCCTAGCGAGGAAGGAATTAGTGTCTGGAGAGGGGGGTGGAAAGGGGAATAAAGCAAACAAATGAAGGAAAACCCTCAGAGGGCGCTGCGCAAAGCTGCCAGGTGGCTGGGACTCCTGAAGGACACTGCAAGACGGAGGCAAGCAGGCAGAAGTTGGCAGGGGACACACAGAGAGCCAGCTACAGAAACCCGCCCAACCCCGAGGCGCGCACACAGCCCCCCCAGAGCTCCCCTGTCCCCCAAAGGAGACGACTGACACCCGGCATCGCCCAGGCAGGATGGACGATGGCAGGGTCCGTCTCCGAACCCGTGCTAAAGAGGAGCAAGCCCCGCCGAGACCGATCAGCCGCTTCTCCGTTAAAAAGGCTTGATGCGGCGGGGACTGCGGAGGGTCCCGGAGCTATCAGCTGGTAGCTCGTCTGGAGCTCATCAACACCGCAATTAGGCACCCCCGTCACTTCCACTGCTCCAGAGCTGGACGCCAGCAGTCAGCTAGACGCGAGGACATCGCAGCCAGAGCTGGGGACAAGCTGCCCCTCGTGGGGCTCCAGCTCCCCCTGCCTCTCCTCTCGCTTTCCCCAGGGCCAGGCAAGTCCCAGCCCCTCTTCATTCCCTCTTGTTGAGCTGCCAAACCTCAGCGCGGCATTCAGTGCAAATCGCTGCCCAGAAGCCTGAGTGATGCTTTTTGTATGGGCAAAGAAAGGGAGAAAATAAAAAGATGACATTTACCGACTCAGTCCTTGTCAGATCTATGGATCACCGACACATTAATGAGCCTGTGCTTTATTGGGCATTCTTTGAGCAGAGAGCAGCTTTCATATGGCTGGGGAAAAATTTCCACTAGTTAAGCTAAATCAGGAAAAAACACGTTCAGTGCGTTACATAAATGTATTAAGAATTGGATGTCAAAAAGCCCTGTCTCTCCTTGCCCAAAAGCAACAGCAAATTTTAAAATCTAAGTGTCTCTAATTTGTTTGCTGGCTGAGATCTGGATCAGCTTCAAGATTCGGTGAATTCTCTATCAAAGCTGATGAGCTGGAAGTCCCTGTGGCTTCGGTAGATGGAAGGAGAGAGGGTGGGAGAGAGAAAGAGAGAGAAATGGGCAGAGAGCGTGAGCTTGATTAAAAATAAGAAGGGAATAGGAGCGTTTCAAACGAGAGCCTGGACAAATCAGCTAATATAGCCCTTGGGAACAAGATTGCCCCCAGGATGTGAATGCCTGTTCCTTACCCTGTCCCCTCGCGATGGGTTTAATTAAATGATTTCTAATGATTTATTTAGTTATTTTCATCCCAGAAAGCCTGCTTGGCGAGCAGAAGATAACCACCTATGGCATGGTGGAGAGGCTGCAGCCTCCAGGGCTTCGGCTTCCCTCTGCAGCCGTGGAGGAGATCGCAGCAGTATCTGGGGCCACCGTCCCAGCTGGGTACGTGGGTGACAGTCCCTAAAACCTGCGAGCAGGTCCCACGTGGCTCTGCTGCTAGGCGAGATCCTCCGTGGGGCTGCCTGAGAAGGGGAGAGCCGGCGGCAGAAAGGCTGCTGTGGGCAGACGGAGCAGGTTTTAGGCAGAAAAACTCCTGATGGAGAGGGCTCGCAGCCACCAAACACTCCCAGCAGGCAGCTGCACACACCAAGGGACTGCCCTGCCGTTCCAGCGCTGTGTCGCTGTGACTCGCAGCAATTTGTCACCATCACTCTCTGACAGGAACTTTGAAAACACTCCGCTCCAGCCCAGGCTTCCTGGGTACCTCCGAAACGTGAAGCTGTTTGTTTACCAACCTCCTGCATGCAACAGATCACAAATGGCTTTCCCCTTTCATTGGGTTTGTGGAGGAAGAGCTGAGATATTTGTCTTTTAGGCACCAGGTCCCGTTTCCTTGGGATGCCCCCCAGCACCCCACGGCATCGCTCATCCTGCGCTTCATCACCACTGAGGGACCACAGGGCAAAGGGGAGAGAAGAGGCACGAGGGGGTCTGCAGCCCTCCCACTGCAGAGGGTTGGGAACCAGCACCACCCTTCAACCCCAAAGCAAGCCTGCAAGCTAGGGAAAAGGTCAGTAGGGACAGCACAGAGCGACCCAGCCCCACCTGAAGTACAGGCAGGGACCTCACACCATCACCTGCCCGGGAAGGGGAGATCCTCTCTAAGCAGGGATGCTTACTCAGTGATGGGAAGGAAAAGCCATCGTTTCTGTCACCCAAGTGAGGAGCTGAGCTACATCGGCAGGGCTGCCAGGGGTAACGCAGCTCTCGGAGCAGGGCTGCTCCAGGAGGCCCTGCACACTTAACACGAACTCCCTGCCACGTTCGAGCACATGGAAAATGCAGCAGTCGTAGCGAGGCTTCCAGCATTTGCTTCCCTTGCTTGAGCTGAACGTAGGCTCCTGTTAATGCAGACGGGCTTGGATCTGTCACTTTTACTCAGAGCATGATGGGCTTGGGTAAGGATTCAAAGGGCACTGGTGCTCCGAGAGATCCTGCTGCGGGGAGGCTGCCATCCTGAGCCCTGCTCACCCGGAGCCAGCTGAAGGCAGCATCAAAGCTGAGCTGTCACTTGACAGGTAAGGGCTGGCAGGCAACGTCCTGCCGAGGCTAAAGCTCACTGCTGCCAGACGGCTCTGCTGGTGTGGGGCAGGACAGTAAGACACTACAGCTTTTGTCCTCTGCCAGCATCTAGGGGAAACGGCAATCTCCAAGAAAAGGGCAGGTGTAGTGCTGTCAGCATGGAAATAAGACAGACAAAAAGTCTCTTTCAAGGGCTTCCATTTTTTTTTTTCCTTTTTCCTGAAGGAGGTTTGGATTTACCAGTAAAAGCCTCATTCCTTGGCCTTGTGTCACTTAATCGCAACAGTTCGATATCAGTGGCACCAAGCTCCGGCCCCCACAGCATCCTTAACTTTGACTGAAGACATCACTTGAACAGAAAGAGGGTAACGCGTAGAAAAAGGACCAATGCAGTGAGGAATCTACAAGCACTGAGCCAAAAAGCAAACGAGAGCCTGAGAACAAAAGCGTCATGAGTGTGAGCTTGTCACTTGCTGAACACCTCCTCTTGCCAAGGGCTGGGTCTGTCCCCCCCCTCACCCACGGTATCCTGAGCTGAACCCCTGCAAGGATGCACCCAGCCCGTCCCCAGCAGCCCACACCACCTCCCTCACCTGCCGGAAGCCACCGCGTGTGTGCTGCAGGATTTTCAGGGCGTAGTTGGACCTCTGGCCTTTGCTGTTGAATTCGATGTGGCCGGTGAGACCTTCCAATTCTACCTGTCCAAGAGAGAGTGAGTTACAGCGCCCGTCGAGGTGGGCACGCGCCCAGGCACCCTCCCGGCAGCGACGGCACAACGCTGGTGCAGTTTTCGTGTTGCAAAGGGAGCCAAGGTGGGTGCCTGGCCTCGCCGCGCGGGCTGAACATCGCTCGCCTGCTGCTGCAGAGAGCTTCTCAGCCCCAAGGGCAAGCTCCTGCGCCTCCTGTTAGCAGAGCAGAGGGAAGCTGAAGAGTTTTGCTGTCTCTGACTAAGGCTTCACGTACATGGACTGAAGCAGCACAAGGTTCAGGTTCAGCTGATCCTTCCTCCAGCAAAAAAACCCTCATGAAATTTCCTCGTCTCATGGTATTTCATTTGCACCCCAAACAGACTCAAAACCCACGCTCGTTCTGCGTGGCCCAGCTCAGCTCTGAGGGTGCGATCGATAAACTCAGCTACGTGGGGCCTGATCCTGCGTGGGGCCAGGCTGGGTCGGTCCCAGCGAGCACACTTCTGGCTTCAAAGGGGCTCAAAGCCCTTCGCAGGCAGCTCTTCTCTGGCCACCGAGCTCTAAGCAGCTGTACTGTGCAACCTCGTATCAGCTCGAGTTCACTCAAAACAGAACTCACATCACTTAGAAACATTCACACTTAAAAAAAAAAAAAAAATTCATTGAACTTCAATTTTTTTTGCAGCAAAACCTGAAAAAGGGAGTTTTCATGTACTTTTAAGGCTAGCGCCAAACCAGTCCTCAGATCTCCTCTCTTTTCCCTCCCAGTGCTGCCTTCAAACAGACCGATGCTCTGTGCTCCAGGCCTGTGCCAGCCTGTGCGTGCCCGCCCTTCGCTGCCGGCGAGCTCCAGCCCCGCTCACCATGCGCAGGTAGTTCATCAGGCTGGTGCCGTGCTGCCAGATCTGGGCAGAGCCGCAGGACAGGGGCTTCACGCCGATCTCCTGGCTCCGGTTCAGCTCCTGCACGGCGCTCACCACGGCGTACACGGCGTCGAACAGCAGGGCGGAGGAGAGCTGCGGGGGAAAGGAAGAAAAAGAAACTCACTTTTTCTAAGCAACCTCTGTTTTTTGGTCCTTTGGTGACGCCTGTTCCATCTGCTGCCCACGGGGAACCCTGCACCCACAGGAGGAAACACACCTGGGCTGCATCAGCCATCATTAGGGGCCAGAGGATCCTCCCTCCAGCACTGCTGTGAGTGGCAGATCTGTGAGAAATGAGGATTTGCTAGAGCTGTTTCTCAAACAACATCGTCTTGGCTTTCTGGTGCAACAGAGACCATCTTGTCCCGTGCCACCGCCTCCAGCGTCCTGCTGGCTGTCACCTGCACTGCAGTGGCATTGCTGAAGCAACATCCAGCATCACAGAGCTCGCTCCCTCGCCTTCCCACCTTCGCTTTGTTTGCCTTTAATCAGATTGCTTTGTCCATCCAGCCGCACAGACCTTTTCTTTTGCCCACCCACCACCGTTCTGAGGGTTTTGATCTAGTCAATAATTGGCCGTTTGCTCCCTCGCGTTCACTGGTGTGGCTAAGATCTCACTTCTAATTATCGTCACCTCCTGACTCTGCTGGAATTAAGCTGTTGCAGCTCGTTACTGCCAAGGCTACAATTTCCTCGTGGCTACTTCCCAGAGCATCCTTTACTGTCGCAGCTCCGGCCGTGGGCTGGTCCAGCTCCAGCCGGGGGCTCCTGTCCCCTGCCCTGCCCTGTCGGGGACTTCGGGCAGCTCAGCTGCAGCCTCGCGCCCTGTTCCTCCTCCGAAGCTTGCTCAGCTTTGTTCGCTTCTGCCAGCTGCCCTGCGGGGACAATCTCACCCGGTTCAATCCCCCCCAGGAACCCTGGGCTTCAACCACACGGCTAATTTGGACAGAGCGAGCCAGACTCAACCCTGCTTGACCTCACACAGACCAGTGGTGGAACCTCATCAACTGCAATGGCCGGGGCTTAGGCAGGTAACGAGCAGTGCAAAGCCTTAAAACATACAAGCTGGCAGGAGTAAAAAGGCACAATTCCAGCCTAATGCCAGCAAAACCCTGACCTGTAGCTCTAACGGCACCGGCAATCCTTCCTTTTCCCAACTCCTCTCCCCTGGTACTGACTCGCATTTGCTCCATCTCTCCTCCTGAACGTACCTGATGCTCCTGCCTTACTCAAAGAGTATCTGGGCACCTTCCCATGAGCCCCGAGCAGTCTTGGGTCTGACTCTCCTGCCTGTCCCATCCTTGGCCCCCGTTCAGTGAAGCTCTTTAGCATACATTTAATTTTGACTGTGGACTGAATCCCGTTCCGGTTACAGGACACCATACACAATGAGCAATTGCTCTCCTGGATCAGGAACCACATTAAACGCAGTTGGCCAGTCAAAAATGTTGGGACAGCAAATGCAACCCCTGTGACACCAAAATTTCACCATCTCATACCAAATCAGGACATTGGCCCTGCCTTTGTAATTGTCTCCTGTTGGGTTTTGATTTCCACTTTTTCTCCCGAGCAGTTAATGATCTCTTATTAGCTGGTGAGCAAGAGACTCGTAAATCTTAGCGAAGCATTTGACATTATCGATTGGAATATTTTTTCCTTAGCCTCGAACAATTTGCTGGGATTTCAGGTGGTCCCCATGTACTTTTTCAAGCAGTTCAGGGACCGGGGGGGGGGTTGTGATGCAGAAAATTGAGTCATCTCGCTAGGGAACAAGAGGCCCTCCCATGCCCTCAGCGCACCTCTTTTATTGTTGTTGTTGCTGTTAAATCCCTGTGCCAAATTACCTAGCACTGGACTGCAGCAGCTCTTCTCCGTTCTTTGGTCTCTGGCTTTTTTTGGGTAGGTAAGTGCCTTCTTGTGTGGTTACCTGGGGGGTGACACCAGCTCTCTCCTACACGCCAGGAAATCCCAGCTTTCTTCATGTCACCCATAAAACCTCTCACTTCTTTTATGCTCTCATTCGAACCCCAGCTTTGTCACTGTCACAAAAAGCCAATTTGCCTGCTAACAAATCGATTCTCCTCCTCACATCGTCTGATCTGTGCCGATCCCTGTTGGCTTCGTACCGTATCTCTGCAAGGTCACGGCTCTGCGAGGGGCTGCACGTGGAGGGCTTGGTGTGTGCAGTGCCCCCGTGCCTCACCTCCTCCTCCCCAGTGCCCTACACCTCCTCGCACACCTTCCTCCCAACACCAGATCCCCTCCAGGCACTAACCACGGCTTAAACGTGGCTACGTGAAAATTAGCACTTTATTTTCTAGGTACAGAAATCCCCCACGTAAAGGCCATGTTTAAAGGCAAGCTGTTCTCCAGGGAAACGTGAGCAGCTTCGGCTAGCCCAGGTTTTGCCAGGCTTTTTTTCCCCTTTTCCTACTCAAACATTGTCATCTGTATCTTTGCCCCAAACATAACACAGAGAATTAAAGCCATTAAAATCCTGTGAAATAGACTTTACAATCTGGATTTTATTCAATGACATAAACACTTAATTACAAACATCTGTTTTAGCCTAAATTCTAATTACCTAATCTAGCCATCTGTAATTTGAATGATTTTCTCTGATTTCCTTTCTTTGCAATGTGATTAATGAGAATGGCATTAGAGCAAGCAGCTCCCTCCTCCTTCCTCAGATGCTTTCTCAGCTCCCCCAAGAAAGCCCTTGGATCCTGGAGCTCACAGGAAACCTCCCTCCTGTCACTCCCAGCTGTTGAGCTTCCTTTTTCTCTTTTTAGGAAGAGAAACCTGCTTCCTGGGACAAAAAGGGGAGTTCTCACAGAGGTGCTCTCCAGGATGTGAGACCTGCCAGACTTCCACCAGCAGACTAAAGTAGAAGTGGATTTCCCTGGCAGATGCAGGAGAGGAAACGCATCCCACCTGGGAATATTTCACGTGTCCTCTGCTCTGAATGTTCACAGCCTGAGATACTTTTCTCATCACCTGGGGCATGGCATGTGCCAAGAGAAGCCACACAACTGAGTTTGGGAAGCCCCAGGGCAGGTTCTGGGATGCTCCCGGGCTGCAGCAGCTGAGGATCGGGGTGGTGCAGCCTGGCTGAGCCCCCTCTCCAGATGCATCATCCTCCCTGGCCCGCGAGGAAGCCCGTTGTACTGCTGAACGTTCTTTAGGAATGAATGAAAGGAGCATCCAGCTGGCTTAGCATTGCGCTGATGGGTGATTGAGGTTCAGGCTCACAAACCAAACAGCTCCATTCAGCTCTGAACTCATTCACTCTTCCAAAAAAAAAGAAAACAAAAACAAACAGGGAAAGTGCTGCAATGAGGCATACACTTGCATCCGTCCACCTACAGATTTTGCCGGTCGTTTAGGACAACACAGGGTAAGAAGGAGCAATGAGCTCCGTTATTTCCCCATCACACCTGCAACACTCCTCTGCCTATTGTCTTCCCTTTGTGCTATTGGAAGGAAATCTATTTTTAATGCCTCAGAACAGTCCTGCAACCACCAGCCAAAGGGAAAGCTTCCTGGTAGCCACCCTACAGAGATGCAGCAGGGCAGGCAGCAGCTGCCTCGGTGCAGGAGGGCTGGGATAGGGGAGCGCAGGCTGGTCGCAGGCACGTACTTAGCACGGCCTGAGCACCATGTCAAGCCAATAGGACGTGGACACAAAGGGCAGAAAGCTCCTTATTTTCCCTGCTTAAGATCACTTTGTAGTGATAATAAGATTTTCAGCAGCACACTGCTGCCGCAGTTTGTCGAGGGGACTCTGAGTTCATTATAAAAGCTGCAAAAGGTTCCACTGATGGCATTTTCTGCCTCCCTTCCCGCAGCTCCAGCCGCAGCCCCCTGCGTCCCGATCTGGCAACGCTGCTGTGCAAACCCTCTCAGCTCCCAGCAGTCCCTGGGGAAGATTTCAGGGCTGGTCTGCACCCAGCAGGGAGATGCCAGAGCACGCAGCACAGCACAGCCTCGTGGCATCTGCCTAAGCCCAAGCCTTTTCCATGCTACGTGCATCCAGACTGCCTCTTCCTCTTGCACAAGCCACTTTCCCAAGGGAAATACACAGGGACTAATTTCCCCTGGGGAACACTGAATCGGAGCTGCACCATCCCCTGCACTCACATGCAAATACAAATCAAATTCGGATTAGGTTTAATTTAAAGCTGCACAGCCGTTCGAGCGCAGCCAAGCCCTCTAAAGCTCTCCATCCACCTGGTTCCCAACGGTCTCTCACCCCAAAGGGTGAGGTTTTCCTTGGTCTTTCCCTCCTCTGCCCCACGGTCCTGATGGATGAGAGCAGCTTCTGACTCACCGAGGCGATGGAAGGGTTTTACTTACTGCCGGGCCAGTGAAAGGAGCGTGGTCGCAGTTCTCCTGCCAGGACTGGTTGAGGCTCTGCACAAACTCTTGGAAGAAAGCGTGAGACTGGTTGAAAATGGAAAACCCCAGGATGTTGACTCGGTCATCCAGCAGGCTGTCCAGGCGCTGGAGGGAAAACTCCTAAAGCAGCCCAAAACAGAAAGCAGGATCAGGAAAGCAAATGGGCACCCAAAAAAATCAAAACCAGACAATATAAGTGAAGGGAAGATTGGCCATGCAGCCAAAAGCACCTGAACCCACCACCTCCAAGCTGGGGCTGAAATCCTCCCACCAGCCTGTAAGGAAATCCGGGGTGCTGACCACGACGGGGCTCAGCAGGCTGTTAATGAAGATGTCAGCCAAGTCCAGCACTTTATTTTTCCAAAAACAGACCCCAAATCCTCCACAGCAGGTTCTGGAAAGATCATTTCTGAGCCATGGTTTCTGCCAGCCACACCTGAGCTGGGCTAGCAGGCTTGGCAGAAAGGACTTCCCTGCTTCACAGGAGGAAAGCTGTATTTTCAGTATGATGCATCTATGAAGTTCAATGACCCCAGATCCTTAAAACAAACTGTACAGCCACGTCTCACGGGCCTCTTTTAGAAACAGAGTGTGGTGTGGTTTCCAGACCAGCTCTCTGGCAGGAGGCTCCCAGTAACAGAGAGGTTTCAGCGCAGGCAGGGAGGCACCGGGTATTTTTCAGGCAGAGCAGGCAACCTGCTGCAAAGGGTCAGCGATGCCTCGCTTCCCCTGCATGCCTTGTGCTCAGCTAAACAAAGAGCCGGGGCAATTTCTTTCTTGAAAGATGGTGATGGGGAAGGCAGAGCCAGCTTGCATCCCCGGGGGATCTCAGGGACGCCCCAGCTCTGCTCTCATCTCCGAGACAAGTGCTCCCGTGCAGCCGAGAGCCCCAGATGGCACGAGCACACGGGCACGGGCTGTCCAGCCAAACCCCGGCCAGGAGGAATCCCCAGGCCAGCAAGACCACCAGAGTGTGAAGGGCCATGTCTGGAAAGAAATTAAGAAGAGCAAATGGCACTAATTTCCTCCGAGAGCGCCTGACTCAGACTCTAGCTTGGGCTGTGGACATCAGGCGCGCAGCGACGGCGCCGCACCACCGCGGTGCCAAGGCAGCGACACCAAGCTCGAGCTGATAAACCGGGACAGGTCCCACGGAAAGCACAACCCTGCAGTGCCACCAGGTGCTGGGAGGAGATGCCACCCACCGGAAAGCCCTACGTCCATGGGGAGGGAGCAAAGTGGCCAAGGACGGTGTTAAAATAAACCACAAGCAAAAAGGGAGAGCTCGATGCCAATGGAAGCGGTTGTACAGCCGGACATGCTTCCTGGAGGAGCGTCCAGCCCTCCCCGTCCTATTAGCAGGAAATAATGGTGCCTTCCTCACTAATTTCTCTTTTGCTAATTGCTAAAATGGAGCGAGAAGGTGGGAGTAATAGTTTCAGAAACTGCTGGGTGCCCAATCTCTTCCATCACTAATATGAATGTCTTTTGGCTCCGTGGACTAGGGGATCTCAGCGAGTCAAGTCATTTTTTATCTTTCCTGCGTATGTGTGCGCGTAGGAACAATGCCTGTAAATCTCCGAAACATGGAGTTACGAGATTGTTCCAGCCCGGCAAACTCCCCCGAGAATGCGATCAGACCCAGGATTAAGTGCATTTTGGACACAACCGCATTAACGTTAGGTAACATGAAATTGCCTGTGAACTATTGATTCATTTGAATGATATTATCCTCCTGCCTTGCTGACAGGTTATCCATTTACCCACGGCATCCTGTCAAGCGGCGCAGCGAGGGCAGATGGCTAATGAGGACCGGGGCCCGAGGAGCTCCTGGATGCGAAGGGAGCAGCAGGAGATGCGCTGAGCCCCTGCAAAACAACGGCTCCCCCAGCAGAGCTGCGAGGCGAACGGTGCACAGGGCGAGTGGCCTCCCGAGCGCCCCGCACGCAGAAGGAAAACGAGGTGCTGTGCACCGAAGAGCCCCGGATCTGTTGGGTGTAAATCCTCACATCAGCTTTCTCCCAGCTCGCGCTGGAGGTGGATGCTCGTCGCGAGCTTCTGTCTTTTCCTGCAGCCTCCTCTCTCTGCATCTGTCTACTTCTAGGCAAAACTCCAGCTGCAGAAAACCCCATTTCTGCTGCAGTCCTGCTCAGAAAGCAACCGTCACCAGCACGCGGGGACCACGGGAGGCGAGCCCCGTCCCTGCACTGCTCCTGTCTCTCCCCCCTGCTCTAGCTCCAGCCCTCTTCTTTCAAGTGTTTTTCCATGAAACGTGCACAAGTGTTTCTGTGGGTCCAGGTGAGAAACGAGCAAACAAACCACGTGCTGCCTGTGCAACGAGACAGACAAACCGTCCTTGGGGCACATGCTTCTTTTGCAGTGGGATCAGACAGCTCTGGTAAGGTCAGGCTTGCAACGGAGGGCAAAGGGGCGAGAGCATCCGGCCACCCCCTAGCTGCCAGCACAGCTTCTGTCCCTGTTCCTTTTCTCCCTTTCCCCCAGGGTCATTCAGCACGCCTGGCACCTCCAAACCCATGTTCTGCAAACACCAACTCATTTGTTGTTCAAGGTCTGCACCTCCCAGCAGACCCCAGGGCTCGGCACCCAACCCGCCGGCCCCGCTGTGCCTCCCAGCAGCAGCACCCGCGTTCCTACAACGGCACGGAGCATCCCCTAATGCTGCCTGGCAAGCAGCGAGCACGGTGAGGATCAGGGATGGAAATCCTGCTGGTGGCACTGCTCCTCGATGCCTCCTCTGCCAGGTACTTGCATGCAGGCGGTACCACGTTTACCTTTTCAGACTGAGGTAGAGAAATACGGTTCGTATTTTTGAAACGAGGCTCAGACAGGCAAACGGCTCCATAGAGGGCGCACAGGGATTTGGTGTCAGATCCCAGAATTGCTCATTGAGGTCAGCTCAACAGGACACACCGAAGATGGCTTTTACCTAAGCCAGCAAGAATCTTCAACAGCAGAGCTGACACAGAACAACTCCACTCCTCTCTCCTCTCCTCTATTCTACTCCCAATGATTTTTCCCCTCCTTACCCCATAATAATCACCATACCTGACCAGCACTTTGCCCCCCATCTTGGACCAGCTCCCTTATGCCACCAGCGCAACCCGAGGCACAAAGATCATAAAAAAACCGCCTCCAAGCCTAATTTCAGATGCACAAACCCCGGCTGCCTGAATTCTCCCCCCTCTCCGAGTCTGTTTTTTCAGCGCACCCACCAAAAGTCAATATCCTGTTTCATGAGACGGCAGAAAAAGCAGGCCCTGAAGGTCCGCAGCCAAAATTAATGAACTTTTACAGAAGAAAAGTCCCCAGGCTTTGCTCAGATCACAGCAAAGTCTGCAGCAGCACCAGGCAATTACAGTGCAGATTTTCTGACTTCTGCTACAGGGCTGCAGCCACTAAATACGTGCCGTTAAATAACAACACTTAGTGATGCTATGGCACTCCATATTTTCAAAGCACTAGGCACACATTAGCTAATTGAATACAAAGGGGTTCCCTGGGAGACGACACTGGAGGAGTTATTAGAGGATGAAGTCACTCTTGGGTTGGCGTGCTGCATGCGGCACTCGACCTGCCTTCTCACTTCACAGCAGCAGGCAAAACCTCGGGAGCGACCCGGGCGTTTAGATCACTGGGAGAACCTGCCTAATAAAAGCCACCCGGCCAAGCTCGGTAATTCATGATTTTAAAGCCACGAGCTCGGGTTTCGTGGCGTCACCGGTGGTGAGTTACGGCTGGGAGATTTACAGGCGATCGTCTCCGATCTGTCAGGAGCACAAAGCCGCGGGGCGCAGGCACATCGCTCCGTGCCCGCTTCGTGCCGGCCCTGTGATAGCAGCAGCACTCCAGAGGCACCTGCCAGGTGGTTTTGTACCCATTGTACAGAGGAGGAAACTGAGGTGCCGAGAGAAAACAGCAAGCAGTGAAAAACCTGACAGCAAGGCTCAGCCTCCAGGAGATGGGGATTAGCAAATTTGGTGCAAAGCATCAAAGCCATCGCTTAAATTCAAGCAGTTTGATGAAGCATCCTCCCGGATCTGCCCTTAAGTGACCCACTCGTGGACCAAAGCAGACCCCATGAATATTGCCCAGGTCCTCCCTGGCTGCTGCTCTCACCCGTCCGGGCAGACTTCCACCTCACCTCATCCCAAACCCATGCAATAACCAGCATTTGCTCACTGCACTGGTACCGAGATGCCTTCATCCCTCCCTCCGCTCACACCCGCACACGCGGTTATCTTCCTCTCTTAATTACTGGTAGGATTTCACTGGAGTTTTGGCTCTGCTGGTGAGCAGCCCCAGAGACCCGCTGATGCTGTCACTGCCCGGGGTCGGCAGCAGAGCCTGCCGGTGGTGCTCTCAGCTGCCTGCACTGAGCTCAGCCCCATCCCAGCCAAGGATGCGTCCCCCTGACAGAGGCTGATTTACACCAGGAGCTCCAGAACATGCTGTACTGTTCCTCCTCTATTTTTATGTGGGATAGGAAGGAGAACGCTGGGCCAAGGCTTCCATTTCTCTATTATTAAGACCTCACGCTGGCAGAACTTCCATCGCAAGGGTGCTTAAGTAAGCTGTCACCCTCCAAACACCGATTACAGTTCCCAGGCTGGCACTCTGCATCCTGCTGCCCTCGGGGCTGAGCTGCTGAGCGCGCTAATCATTCCTGAGCTCCTCTAAGACACTTATTTATTTACTGAAGTGGGCAATATTATGTTAAGCATTTTATGGTTTTCTTCAAAGGCTCCGCTTATTTATAAACTATCGGCAGAGTCAGTAAGTTTGTAATGGACCATGCGTTAAAATCGATTTATCTGGAAGAAAAAAAAAAACATCACGGGAATGAATCGTGGCCTTTTGAGGGGATAAGTGGATGTGGACGACCTTCCCAACTCACCGTGTTATTCGGCTGTTCACGTAGTTAAAGGGGAACCGGGATCTCGGTGAACTTGGTGATGCTTTAGGGGAGCCGTCCCTACATAATCTGGTTGCTCTTCCGAAGTTGAAGCATCACAAAAGCATCGGAGCCGTGTGCTGGTAAGGAAGGGCCTTTTATCTCCTCATGCAAGGAGAGCTGTTAGATTTTGGAGGCTGCTCTTCAAACAGAGCACTTCAGGAAAACGCGCTGCCCACATCGTTAGTGCAAGCGATTGACTTCAGCTTCCCCGCAGGGAGCCTGGGGCTGAGGAGTGACAAAGGCTCAAAGAGGAAGGGGTCAAGTGGGAGCGTGGGGCCTGAAAAGGACGGCGCGTGGAAACGGGGCAGGGAGAGTGAGACAAATAGGACGAGAAAGCGCGAGGAGGGAGGAAAAAAAAAAAAGAGGTTTGCTCTCACAGCGGAGGGCCTGGGCTGTATCTGAGAGAACGATTTACTCACCAACTGGAAATCAAACACGGGCTGGGCTTCCTAAAGGACTCTGAACAATGCAGAAAGAAGACTCAAGACAGGTAAAAGGGAGCGCAGGCAGGCAGCAAGATGCAGAGAGGCACAAATCGGTGCTTTGCCTAACTCCTCCTCTTCTCATGCTAACCAAACTAAGGAGAAATGGCTTTGGCATCCCTGCACCAACCTGATCTGTTTGTCCTCCTACCCCATGCCACCGAAAACACAAGCCATAAACTCAGGGAACGACCGGGGCTCCTCAAAAAGCTTTACATCGGCTACGGGGAGCCGGGCAGGTAGGCTGGCCGGTGAGGTGAAATTTGTCAAAGCCTAACGAGAAAGTCTGCGCCCTTCACTCGCACCGGAGCCCAGGAGAGAGCGAGGGATGCTTACGGACCTTGTGCAGCGGGGCTGAGCACCACGGCCCGCGGTGGAGCTGAAATCTGTGACATTTCCCGGGCCGTTTGGACGCTGCTTGCCTCGCCGGTCCCAACGGGGCATCCGGAGCGACAGTTCAGCTTTGGAAAACTCGCCCTATATGAAGAGCAACCTCTTTATAAATCACTAACAAAGAAGGAACAATAGGAAACAAATAAACAAAGCCAAGCTGATTTATCTGGGCTCTGGAAATCGAATACGGCAGCTGTTTTATCAGCAACAACACCTCCGCACAATATTGTCGGGGAACAAACCTGCAGCCGCTCAATAGACCGCCTGACTCAAAGCACGAGTAAAACTCCTTTACACCTCCCTTCTTACAGTAATAATTTTAATTGTTTCAATTATTTCCATCTAATCTCCTCGATAAATGTTTTGAAATTTAAGCCCAGCCTGAGGTCCATATGTTATACTGAAAAAAAAAAAAAAGGAACAAAAAAGACAAAAACAACAACAAGCTACAGAGAATTCACAAGCTACAAGAATTAATTGTACCGCAGGATTTTGGAGGCATCCAACACCCCTTCTGCCCTGCACTGCTGATCTCCAGGATTTCTAGCACCAGGAGGAACTTTTTTTTCTTTCCTTTTTTCCCAATTCAAAGCAGCCTCCCTGCACTGCTTTACCTATGCACTGGCCTTATTAGCAGCATTATCATAAATCTAATTGTCAACCGGGCTTTGAGTTGTACCCTTCCCCTCTCAAACATTACCTAGTGGTGTTCTTCAGCTTGGGTCAAACCGTGAGATCCTACAAGGTGGACGAGGACAAAAGGGGGCTCGGTCGCCCCCCGGCTCAAGAGCACCCGTTACACAGATGATGGACAAGGGGAAGGAGCACGCAGCAGCCCTGCTCTGATCTGCGGGTTTCGTTTGGGCTCCAGGAAAATTTGTGGAGCTTCTGCTGCTGACAGAAAGGGTCCCCAGAGCTGGCTGAAGGCGGCTGATAATGAATTCGCACGCGGTAAATTAGCCCGTGGATATTTTTACATCAGGCTGCTCGCCTCGGCTCCAATGGAAACACACCGGGGGCTGAGGACTTCCTCCTCGTTTTGCTCCCGCGGCCTCGTGCCAAAGGCTGGCAGCTGCTCTCGCACACTGCTCTGCCTCCCCTCCGAGCACCGATGGCACCCCCGGGACCCCTGGGACCCCCGGTCCTGTCCCCACGGGCTGGTGGCTGAGGGACCGCGGCCGCTTGCCTCCACGCAGCGCTCCGCAGAGAACTGGCTGCCGGCCGGGATATGCTCGTTAAATAAAATTAATGCCAGAAGACAGGAACAGAAACCCCCTCTAGTGCCGCGGGGCAGGTGTTTAATTCGGCATTTTCGCCCCTTTTCCATCCTTTTTTTGGCCTGTTTTTCCATCTTCAGGTAGCTTAATGCTGCGCAGACCGTCTGCTCCCCTTCTGATGGGCTCTCTCCCCATTTAGAGCCATCTTCTTGCTTGCTCCCCCTCGCAGCAGCTCGCTCTGATTTTATCTTTTCTATTAGGCAGTGACTGTAAAATCTCAGAGGGTTCATTAGGGGCTTGATAATCCCTCCAGATTTATTAGTCTAAATTGCTCGCTCCCGTCTCTCATCCCCATTTAAATATTACTAATTTCCTTAACCACCTCGCCCATCTGCCCAGGTTTTGCCCGATGTCACCTTTCTTCTTCGGTAGTCCCTGCCAAAATTTCCGTTAGCTCTGCTCAGGGCTGGTCTTTTGGATAAAGTGGTGAAATAAAGCAGGGGAAACAGAACAATATCCTGGGGGAGCAAACGGCAACGGAATTCGTTCCTGTCTCACCTGCCTCATATCCTCATTACACTGGATGAATGGGTTTCAAAGACAAACATCACCTCTTAACCCCAAGAAAATGCTTAATCACACCCATGCTCAAAACTAGTGTGGTGATGAGCTTAATTAAGCAGTGGGGAGCTTAATTTCTACAGTTACTTCCATTGTCCAAGCAGCATCCATGAATACAGACTCCATTGTGCTGGTGACGTGCAAGTGGAAATCTCTGACTACGTCTACTATAGGAGCACTGACAAGCCCAAATTATGGATTAAGGCCCCACTGTGACTGCGGCTAACCAAAACTTAGCGTCTTTTCCTGCAATGCCGTATGCCTCCAGCACGCAGTGTGTGATGGGCAGGCGTTACACGGGCTGCAGACCCTGCTCCTTACCAGCTCCACCAGTACAGCTGCACCGGGTGGCACAGGGGTGAGAAACCACAGGGCAGCAGCTGCTGCCTTAAAATAAATGATCTTCAGGTCCCGGGGCTTAGCTCTCCCCCAGGTCCATCCCTCCCTGCCCGGTGCTGAGCGTTTACATGAGGATAAGTCGGAGCAGCGCAGCTCTTCCTTGCGGGGCTGGTACTGAGCAAGGTCAGGACCTAGGGGTCGAGTGCTGAGCAGGAACCGGAATGATGTTAGTCCAGGTAGGAAACATGGACTTTCCCTTCTTTTGTATTTTTGCCTTTTCTGACACCTTTCCCCATCCTACCCCAATTGCTACCTTGGCTTTCACCCCCTTCCTTCCCCTCCTTTCCCCCCCCCTCCCCTCGAGCTCCCCTTCCCACACGTTTGGCTCCATCCGCTCCCGTCTGTCTCCCACCCAAACACAAAGCGTGATTCAGCTCTCGGCTTTCCTGGCACAAGCACACCCTGGCATAAATATTAATAGAAATTAGAGACTATGAGTATCACCGGGGGTTGGAAGGCACCGTCACTTCATCATCCAGCCCGTCCCGCGCGCTCCGGTTGCCATCAGCCCCCACCAGCAGCACCGGGCAGGTCCCGCTCTCCCCGTGGGCAGCGCTCCCCCCACCACTTGGCAGCCCGTCGGAGAGCCTGCTGCAGCACCAGAAGTTTCTCTCATGTTTATTTTGGGTTTCCCCCTGCTGCCTCCTAAGCCCATTACTCCTTGTTCAGCCCGGTGCTCAGGGATTTAGCCACACAATCCCCCATTAGCGTTATTAGCTGCTATAAAGCCGAGTCACCAGGGGCTGTGCTGAAGTCATGCCCGCTCTGCCTCTCCACATTTACAGCACCATCCCTCCTCCATCCTGCATCCTGCTCTTCTCCCAGAGCACGGAGCGGGGTCCTGTGCTCACACCTCCAGCGTGCCCCTTCCAGAACCACCCAGGAGCCACCCATCCCCTGGTGGACCCCAAATCTCACCGCATCTCTCCCAAACCCTTTTTGCGTCCACAAACCCTGCTGCACGGCATGGAGCAGCGCTCTCACCTCCCACCAGCCTTCCCTTAGCTAACGGGGTTTGTGTGGGGACCCGCCCGGCTCCTGCCCCCGCCGCCCCGCACGCAGGCAGCTCTTCCCCGTGCTCCCTGGGGTCCGGGAGATCAGCTCCCATTAACATGGCTCGACACGCCCGCCCGAGAAAAGCTGCGAAAAACGTCTTACCAGATTAGTGAAGATGTACGTGTAGTAGGCAGACGCCATTCCCAGCTCGGCTGCCTGCGAAGGAGAGGAAAGGAGATTAGACCTGAGCCTGGCAATCTTCCATCTCAGCTCCAGCACAGACGCGGGGCCACATTTCCTTTCCCGTCCTTATCGCTGCTGTCTCCCCACGTGTCGGGATGGCTGGGACACAGCAGCACAGTGTGGAATTAAGTCCAGCAGCACCAAGCCTACCTCGAGGTCTCCTCTCCGCACCTGCACAGGGGTGCCTGGCAGCTCCAGACCCCGCGACGAGCCCTCGGGGCACGCCACAAAAACACCCTGCTAGAAGGAAGCCCCTGGGAGCAAAAGCTTCTGTCCCCCTCCCAGCAGCCCGTACCCACCCCCGAGTGGGATCCTGAAGCCTCCAGAGCCCCTGGGTGATGTTCCTTGGTTTTGCCGTGTTTTGAGGAAAGAGAGGTTAGGTGAGGTTTGCTTCCCTGTTAATTGGTACTACTTTTCTCCTCTTCAATTATCAACTTAACGAGGGAAATTTTTTAACTTAATTTTTGAGCATAATGAGGACACGCAGCAGCTGAAAGGGCTCAGTGCTCATCTCCTTTCGCTACGAGCACTGGGACGCGGCGAGCGAGGCAGGAAAAGCTCCCGTGGAATCGCAGAGAAAGGACAGTCATCCCAGCGGTGCCTTCCCCACGTACGTCTGCCAGATTGGAGCTCCAGTCCCGAAAATTAATTAACAGGAATGAAACCTAGCAACTCCAACCGCTCTCCAGAATTTAACAAGGGTTGTGATGGCCTCGGGAGCAGAAAAGAAGAGGGTGAGAGTGTATGGGGCTGCAGGGAGAAGGACGTGGATTTGTCTGTGAGATGATCTCTTCTGGAGACCACAGACCAGATCATAGAAGTTATTCTCCAAAATTCAAAGTTCTCATTAGACCAGGAGTTGGTTGTTGGAACAGATGCTCAGGATTAATCTGCAAATCCTCCCGAAAGCCTGTGTCTCGCTGCCAAGCACAGCTGGTCTCAAATCAGCTGCCGGACCTTGGCGAGGAGGTTTGCCCATCGCCCCAGACCGCCCGGAGGTGCTGGAGGCAGGGAGGGACCGATGCTGGCTTCGGCCTGGCTGTGCCCAGCCCGTCAGTCACACGCTGACACCCTGTGTCCTTCGAACAGGGGCCAAAACGGCCACAGCAAAAAACCATTTGACCAGAAGAGCACCGCGACCCCACAGCAAGCATTCAGCCCGCTTTGCAAAAAACTGCCTCGTTTCGAAACTCCTGCACAATAAGAGGTGGCACCCACGTCCCTCCCTTCTCCCTTGCTGGGGACAGCGATAATGTCAGCGCTGTGTGACCTACTTTGAAGTCAGCCTGTTTGATTTCAAGGGCAGAAAATCTAAGGCAGCCACAAAGCGGCTCCGCAGCAGCGCTCCCAGCCGCTCGGCGTGCCCGCGGCCAGGTGGGCGGCTGGGCCAGGCTGGTAATCGAGGAAGCAACCATGTGTCCCCAGACCATATGTGGAGGGTGAGATGAGAAATTGCCGTTTCCCTCGTCGTCCAAAGGCAGGCCAGCTCTGCCGAGGCAGCTCCGACACATGGCGCTTTCAAAACGCTGGCGCATTTCTCCTGCTTTCGGTCACCTTTGGGCAGGGCGCAGCTCCTCAGCCCCTGCTCCGGCTGCAGCTCCGTAAAGAAAACACTTCCCAGCCTCCCCAGGTGCTTGTGATGCCGCATCACAAGCCCATTATTTACAACCTCCCAATCCTACAATCCTCTGGCCGGGAAGACTACACCAGGTTTTACTGAACTGCTGGAAAATCGCAGCAGTCTCTGACATCTCCATCAGTGGTGGCAGGAGGATGCTCGAGCAGGGAAGGGAGGCTGGGGGTGCCCGAGCGCTGCCCTGTGCCTGCGGGAAGTCACTACAGCAACAGGAGGGAGGGGGGCAGCAGGCTCCTGCCCTACTGACATGGGGACCAGGGAAAAAAACACCCCAAAAATTAAAAAAAAAAAAGGCATGGAGGTGCCTCCAGAATACCCCAAAGTGCCTATTTAGAAATGCAAAATTGCAAGAAGCAGAATAAAAATCTTCTGTTAGGGGGCGAATAATAAAACAGCGCTAATTTTTTCAGCTGGCTGTCATCAGGGATGAACCTGAGACGGTGCTGAAGCGCCCTGATAACACAGCCAGGACACCGTGGGTAATGCCTGCAAGAGCAGCCAAAGGGAAGGGGGACACCGTTGCTTGGATTCGGCCTTGATTCAAAGAAGCACTTCTTGTTCCTTCCAGGATGTGGGGAACTACACACAACTTCAGGCTCCATCTGGAGCCACTGCTCAATTTTGAAGTAGGCTATCAAAACAAATGCTAAAAATTGCAGCAAGAGACCATTTAAAAATAAACACGATTAAAATAAAATCTTGGTTAATAAGACAATCAAAGAGGAAGCAAAAAGTTAGAAATGTATTTGGAGAAAAAAAAAAAAAAAGGAAAAACGATTGGACTGATTGACTAATTTCACAGCACTCAGCAGCCCTCCGGGGCTGTTTGATGGCACCAGGAGCCACGGGCAGGCGCCGCTTCCAGAAAGCGAACACACCAGCTCCGAGCAATTAAACCTTTGTTTCTGCAGTCCTGAAAAGCACAAGGAAATTATTTCCCCCAGAAACTCCAACAGTGGCAATTCCTCTCTCAGCAGAGAACGTTTCCAGCGTCACTGCAGGAATTTTTACACGCCCTTTTCAGGTAATGCCTGCACACGCTCGTGCATCGCACGCTGTCTCTGGCTGGATGGAAGCAGCAGCACTGACAGCCGTGACGCTTGGTCGGCACCTACCTTCTGCAGAATGGTGTGGGACATGGAAGCGTTGGCGTGCACGATGATGGTGGCTGTTTTGTCGTCCCTGATCTCTTTCAGCAGAGGGGTAGGGTCCCGGCTGTCATCCAGCATTCGGACCGAGAGCGTGTCCTTGGAGATGAGGAACTGGCGAAGCAATTTCTCTAGGTTTAAAAGGCCTGCAAGTAAAAGGGAGAGGAGAAAATAAATAAATAGACACCTGGATGTTTTAGGCGTGGTTCCAAAAGCACCTCTACCCTGCCCCGCAGTCACTCCTGGTGGGAAGCAGCCCCGCAGCTCCGTGGCTGCACGTGACAAAGGAGAGGACCGGTGGCTGCAGCCCAGGCTCCTTCGTGGGGCAGCAAGGACTGGGGAAGGATGGATGGAGCCCCTCCACGTGAGTACCTGCAGCAGGGAGGCCTGCCCCCCCCCGGCTCTCTGCCTTCTTGCCTCCGGCACGGCCGGTTGAAGTTTCTCCCTGCAGAGAGGTCACTGCAAGGGCTCCTTCCAGCATGGCTGCTTTGATGTCTAACAAGACGTCAAAGCTCCTGCTGCAGCTTTTCTTAGCGGAGGAAGAATATTTGACAGAATCTGTCTCTTCCAGCCAGCTGCTGGTTTTCCTCGGGAAATAACCTCCTCTGTCAACTTTGATTGACCGGAGGCCACAGGATTTAATCATTAGCAAGGCACAGACAGCTAGCGTGGCCACACGGCCCAAAAGGAAGGAGAAAAGCTGAGCTGAAGGAAATGCAGGAGCAGAACCACGAGCAGGCGCCAGGCCGGGACGATGGAGGGGCCAGGCTCGGGTCAGAGCCCCGCTCCTCACCTGCCCCTTCCTCACCAGGAGCCCAGGGGACACGGAGCCACCCAACCCAACACGGTAATAGCGGAGAGCACTGCTTTCACGGGCTCCCAGCACCTCCCGAAGGTAACAAAGCAGCGTGCTAACGGGCATCCATCCAAGCCAAGCAGCCTCTCCTTCACAGCGAGAGGTTTCCAGCAAGCTGAGTGTGCCCTGAACTCTTTACAATGCTTTTGCCTCTTGCATTTTCCCCAGCTGCAGGTGGGAACTCAGCAAGGGTCTCAGCAGCAGCCAAGGCTTCTCTGGATCACGTCTCCTCTTGATCCTTCTCAGCAGCCGGCGAACTCCCCCTGTGCACAGGAGGCACAGCCTGGACCTCACCTGGTTACTTGCTCCATGTGCAGGCTCACGTGAATGGCACATTTGCTTCCTGCAAGGTTTGTTTTCACCTTAGCCCACCTCTGCAAGGGATCACACAGGTTGCTCCCATCAGCAGCCCCGTTCTATTCACACAGCCTTATTCTATTCACCACTGCGGTACACTTAACGCTGGCCTAACTCCGTCGACTTTGAGGGTCATCTTCTGCTCCTGCCAGCAGAAACGACAATCAGTCCTCAGAGGAAGGGTGCGACTTCTTCCAGTGACAGTACGAGCACGACGGGATGGGACCCAGGAGTCCCATCACACAGCCTTGTACTTTAACCAAAACAGCTACGACTTTCCCTCCAGGGAGCTAAATAATAACATCCTTCAAAACAAGATTCTCTCGCTGATGAGCAGACAGCTCATATACTCCCTTATTTGCCTCCAGGGAACCTTCTGAAAGCCCAGAGTGCCTCGAGTCAGTTGTCTGAGGACTGTGCCTAGGAGCACTGCTTGTCCTAGGGGAAAACGGGGGCTTGTGCTCCTACGCAAAGCTGGATTCTGCCTTTCTTGCGCTCTGTAACAGTCAGAGCAAGTTGTGCTTCAGTCCTAGCTCAGATAAGGTCCTTGCTGAGCACAAGGAGCAGGAGGCACTGGCATGAAAGGCACCCATCCCACTGCTCCCCTGGAGCTGGGCTGCGCAGCACATCCTACATTTACCCAGGAACACCAGAGGAAAATAAACAGGCCTGATTCAATTAAAAGGGTGATAACCTGATGCAAGCAATTGCCAACTGAGGTTCTGATCCAGTTAAATGAAGAGGCACATTAACACCAGGCTGCATTCAAGGGGAGACACCTGTGGGTTTTGGGTTTTTTTTGCAGGTAGCTGGGAGAAGGGCGATGAGCTGGTGTGTGTGCTCTGTGCCTGGCAGCAGCAAGGGCAGGACAGAGCACGCTGCACGGCAGGTCGGGACACCCAATTATCTTTTCTTCCTTTTTTTTTTTCCTTCCTTTTTTCTTTTCTGCCTTTTTTCTTAAGGTTAGGGTTCCACAATGAAAAATCCCAGCGCTAAATGTAACGCGGAAGACTATTTGAATTATTTTAATTGCAGGATTTGGGTCAGGTCCTCTGCTTGGGTAAAACCTGAGCATGCCTACCGAAAAGCAATTTAATGATTACACATGCTGAGGATGTCATCGCCTCGGTTCATAAAGCAAAAAGAAAAGGCAAACACTGTCTTACTCCTTCTGTCCCTGTGCAGGAGTCTGCCACACCAGTGTGCCACTAGCCCAGCTGGCGGTGTGAAGTCTGCCTGTCCCAATTTAGGAAGGATGCTGCCTCTCCTAGATACTCAGCCCCACCATCGGAGACTGCTAAGCTCTTGCCAGCACTCCAGGGCTCTCGTTGGATCCATGCACACCCTCTAAGTCCCCGTCTAGGCTGGTAAGGTAAACTCTAGCGCTAGTGAATCTGGCTACCTGAAATTAAAAGCAAAATGGGCTGGGCTACTCCACACCAGCTACCCGCCCGCACGCTGACTTTCCAGAGGCACAGGACACATTTTGCTCGAATCACTGGGATGCAGAGCCTGCTCCTGCCATGCTAGGAGAGTTATGCAGAGATGAATCCGGGCTCGCTGAGGTGAACACTCCAGCATCCAGATGCACAATTACCAGCAGATGTATGGCTACAGAGCCCAAGAGGGTGTGCGGTGTAGAGGCTATTAATCAAGTCCTGCTTTTAGGCCACAAACTGCACGTGGGTTTGGGAGAGAGATATTTCAAAAAAGTGAAAAATTGCCTAGAATAATCTCCAGAAACAAGCTTAAGACTTTTTTTTTCCCCCCAAACCCATCTGTGCAAGCAAAACACTCTACAGATAGTCAAACAGAAGGCAGGCGAGTCTCTTCCCCATGCCCTTTCCTCCTCCAACAAACACCTCCACAGGGCACCAGGGTGGAAAACGTGCCCTGGGGGGGGGGTCTGCCTTGTTTCAGGCTGCTCTGCCTGAAGAGCCCCTGCTATAAAACGTTGCACGGCAGCAAGGCAGCACAGCCCCCCAGCTGTCACACACCAGCCACCCCGGTCTTTCTCCAACGAGCACCGAGCATGCAAAGGGAGATGGAAAAAAAGGGCAACCAGGAGCAGGGGGGCTGCCAGCCCCGCCTGGGAATGACTTACATTCAGCTTTGGCGCAGATGAGGCAGGCGGTGGTGCAGTTAAAGAAATTCAGGATTCCTGCCACGGCCACGCTGATGTCGGTGTTGCTGGGGTGGAGGTTGAGCGTGGTGAAGCGCTGGAGCTGCAGCTTCAGGAACTCCTCCGGTGCCACTCTGAAGTGAGGAACCTAAGTGGGGAGGAGGGGAAAGGGAATATAATTAGAGAGGGAAACAAGAAATCAAAACAAGTAAATCTACCATAAAGGACCTTTGGTGTGAAACGCACAGCATGCGGAGAGTGAAATGTCCCAATAAAACCGCAGAAGCATCACTGGAGTGAGGAGAGGAGGGTGGGATCTGTGCAGGAGCAGAGGAAAATAATTATCACAGCCCTGAGAAGCCACGGGAAGGAGTGGATCAGGAAAAGTCTTGCTGAGCCACTCAGAGAAAGGCAACGGGGTTTGTGATTACAGCACAGGAAACCATTCCGGATGACTTCAGCCTAATTAGACTGGGTACTAATTGTAGCCGGGCCCGCACTTCATTTCGGGCTTGCTGCCTGGGTAAACGCGGAGGCTGCTTCGCAGGCAGGTGCCCAGCCCGTGCTGGGCTGTGCTGCCTGGCTGAAGTGCTGCCCGGGCGCCTCTGCCTGCAGTCCCCGCGTGCCACCAGGTAATTAGGAGAGATGAAGGGAGGAACACGATGACCCTGCACCGCTAAGGCTCGCGAGAGAGAGGAACAGATGCAGCAGCCAGAAGCTTTGGGGTTTTTTGATCAGCAGAGAGGTAACAGGTGGCTGTGCAGCGGGCAAGCTCCAGCAGGGCTGTAACCACCAGTCCCAATATCGCTGTGTTTGTCGTTAATAAAGCAGAGCAGGAGGTGGGAGAGGGATGTTTCTTCCCAGGGTGCTGGGGGCAGGGGAATGGCGATGCCACCGTGCTGCAGGACAGCCCCTGGGCTCCCTGCGAGCAGCTCCGCTGCCACCCTGCACCGTAGGAACCCAGACACCAGGGGGGCAGCCACGTGGGGGCCAGTAACATCATTTCCCTTTTGCCGAGTGAATTATTTGGAAGAAATGGAGGACAGAAAGGGAAACATCTGCCTCTGCTTCATTAGAGGACTGTCGAGTCCTCTTTTCTTCCATTATTAGCCCTTCCAGAAGCTATCATCCCATGCCTCCAATCTCTCTCCTCTTGGGAAAGGCCATTAGTAGGTTGTGATGGCTGCTTCACTGACAGCGTAAGCTGTTTGGTTAGCAACAGGAAAGTTAAAGAGCAAGAAGCCGCTATCTGCCTCGATTTCACGCTGCAGCCCTCATCCCGAGCGCTGTTAGCAGGGGAGGAGCAGAGCGCAAGCATGAGGCAGGTTCCTGGAAGCAAAGCAGACAGGGCAGCTCCTGTACGAGCCTGTTGGTTGCTTTTCGGAACCAGACGGAGTCTGAGACCTGCAGCAGCAACCGCTAAGAGAGAGATGTGGATGGGGGGGAAGGCAGCCACCACCCCGAGCTGATGGCAGCCCTGGCTGCAGCTCACGCTCCGAGCCCTCCTCTCCTTCCCCAGGGCTCTGCCCCCTGTAGCTCCCCTCCCTGGGCAGAAGGGAAGGGAATCTTTGGCAGGCGAGGCACCGCAGGAGACGTAGGTGCCTCCCCCAGGTTTCCCGCAGGCTCCTGGTGAGCTTCAGGCCCATCGCTCCTCCAGCCGGTGCCCGAGCAGCACTACGGGACACTTTCTCTCTCTCCTTCACCTGTGGAGGTCTGTGAGTGTGACGTCTCCGGCTGGGCTGCTACGCTGCATTTAGCGCAACGGCACCAAGCGATGCTCCCGTGCTATAAATCACGGGGAGCTGCTGCGGGTTTACATCACCGGGAGGGCAGCTGGGATCATGCTCAAGAATCACGTACCTCGGAAGTGCGCCAGCACTCGCCCTTCATTTCTGAGAAAATAAAGGGACTTAGATCAGACTCTGAATGGGGATTTTAGGGGAAAAACATTTGCAATCTGTTACTGCAGAGTCGCCTTTGCCTGGGATGGAGCACGTGTCTGGGACGTTTAACTGCAGAAAGCACTGCAAAACACACTCAGGAGACCCATCCTGCTGTAGCCCAGAGCACTAGGTCTAACAGACCTCCTCCGTCTCCTCAACACTTGCAGTTCTCACAGAACAAGGGACAGCACTCATTTGTGAATGCAAGTTACTTCCAGTGCTCCGTTCAGGCACTCCCCTCGCTTGGAGGCTCCTGAACGTCCACCAAAGGGCTGAGAGATGTTATCTGGCTTTAAAGGGATGAACCGGGAGAAGAGAATTCAATTTCTTCCCCGTGACCAGAGCTAGATCAGAGTAAGACAGTTCAAGGCTTATAAAGCACTAAATCAGGCACGCAGCCTGGACGCAGATTTATAGGGCTTGCACTGGTGGAACAGCAGCAGACGGAAATGGGTGCAGCTTTCCAAGGGGACTGTGCAAAAAGTGCACGGAATAACACACACAAAGTCCCTTGGACTGGGATCTGCATCCTCCAGAGCAAGCTGGGGTCTCGCACCCATCAGCACTGATACTGGCATCGGCATTGCACGTGAGGGAAGCTGAAGTTAAAGGTGACAGAGACGAAAACAAGGACGAGGGAGGCAGAAGTGAGAGAGGAAATGGCAAAAGAAGAACCTGCAAGAACGTGAGCATTAAGAGGAGGGGAGATAAACCAACCTGCCAGCTCTGATCATTAGAAGGCACGGTGGATCAGAGCACAGCAAATAGATGCCTACAGCAAGGCCCCTCTGCCAAGGGTGTCCTGCAGTGCCACGGGCCGGTCGCTGCCCCCAGCAGCATCCCCGCGCTGCCCCGCAGCTGGGACACGAGGACAGAAAGCACTGGGGGTCGTGGGGCACCTGGACACCGGCTGGAGAGGGCCTGGGGAGCAGGGATGGAGAGGAGAGGAGGCAAAAGGAGTGCCAGGGTTGAACAAGAAATGGCAGAGGCAGAGCAAGGCGAGGGAGGAGGCAGAGCGGGAGGTTGGGTCTGCAGTCGGCTGGGTGGCTGTGGCTGGGACTCAGCACAGACACGATGGTCTCAGCTGAAACCCTCTCAGCTGCAGAAAGCCCTTCTGCTGGGGTCTGCACGATGGCATCGCCGCTCAGGGTAGTGGGAACTTCAAAACCCTGATGCAGGCTTCCTAAACCCCCCAGCCAAACGCTGCGCCCCCAGGGAGCCCCAGCAGCACCCGGCAGCCCGTGGGTGCAGGATGGGGTGCGGGGGCAGGATCTCTGTGGGGCCCCAGCACAGGATTTGCCCACTTACCTCTTTCTCCCCGCAGATATTGCTGATAATAGAGCTGGAGGCTGGGCTGGAGGAAGGTCCCAGGACGCCTACCACCCCTTTGGGAAGGATCTGGCACACTGTGGGCAGCAGAGAGATGAAACATGCATTAGACTCCATCCTGCTTCCAGCTGGCAGTACCTGCTTCACCTTGCTCGGGACAGCATCGCCTCCTGCACACACACAATACCCTCCCTGCCATTTGTGTCCCCCCGAAATCCCCCTGTTCCCTCTGAAGCAGTCACCCTGCCTGTGGCATCCACCTCTCCGTCTCTGCCCAGCATTTCCAGATCCCCCCAAGCTCTCCCCCAAGCCCCCCATCCCCAACCCCGACTCAGAACGAGGGTTTCTCTCTTAAAATTTTGCTTTTTTTTGCCCCCCGCTGTTACGCTCCAGGGACGATGTAAACTGAAGTTTATGGAGGCCACTAAAGGCAG
Source organism: Cygnus atratus (assembly GCF_013377495.2). NCBI lineage: Eukaryota > Metazoa > Chordata > Aves > Anseriformes > Anatidae > Cygnus > Cygnus atratus. The sequence goes on from NC_066383.1 coordinate 4,529,402, forward strand.
CAGTGACCTCGCTTCAAAGCATCTTCCAGCAGCAAACAAACTTGTCTGAATTTGGTCCCTCATCCTCTGCACAGCTCAGTGGCAATACTAAGGATCACATTACCAGGTTTGATTTATTTTTTTATTTTTTTTTCTGGCAGCAGTTAATCTTCTGGCTCCGTGCCACCAAGGTCAGCAAAACAACCAAAAGGCCCTGACAAAATGAAGAAGTTAAATCTCTTCCCTCAAGCTTCCCGGGCTAAACTGCAACCTTTTGTCCTTTTAATTTGCTGCGCAAGTTTCGGCCGAGTGGCGCTCCAAGGACTACCCCAGCTGGTGGCACCTGCCCGCTGCAATCCCAACCTGCTGTGTCGCTCCGAAACGCTGCTCTGGAGCACTTTGCTTGCAAACAGAAGGCAAAGCCCCTCGTGCCTGGATCCCAGGGCCCAGGAAGGCTTGCTGCCAGCTGTGGCTTCAGCACCACCACGCACGGATCCTTTCTCCCTGGACAGGAGAAGCCGCAGGAACACCGGGCAGACAAAACTGCTCAATGGGCACCGAGCGACTTCTTCCTGAGTAAAGACGATACCACAGGGGAGAAGCGAGGCACCACAGCTACTTATCAGCGCTGGCAGGAACAATCTCACAGCATTGTCATATGTAAAACCAAACCAAGGTATCAAAAAGCTGAGATTTTAAAGATGCTGCCTCTTCAGTACGGCACGGCTGGTCCGCCTCAGCGCGCAGCCCCTTCAGGTCTCTGGTTTACGTATCGGTGGCTGTAAGAAGTTAGCTGTGTTCAACAGCTGGAAAGAAGAGCTAGAAAAACTCAAACCAGAACATATTTTTTTTGTAGTGAAGAGAATTCATCATCGAAACTGTCATACCACGGGGCAGAGCAGGTTTTCTATCAGCCTCAGGTCCTTAAATCAAGGCTGGACATGAGGTGAGGGCATACACTGTGCTGCCTTTGGTTTTGTTTTGTTTTTTAAACCAGCAAGATACAGGGCTGGGTGTAGCGTTCAGTAGTCAAATGCCTACAGCCCACCTTCTGCAGAAGACCAGACCAGACGGTTGAGGTGGTCCTTTCCAGCCTTACGCTCCATAAGCCTCTGTAGCTTCATGGCTGAATTACGAAGCCAAAACCTGAGTTTGTCCCTTTGGGGATCTTTGTTTTACTTCTCTCCAAGCACTACTTAGAAAAAACCTCCATACATTACCACGTCCCTACACATGGTAATTGCCCCGACTTCTCGCAGAAAGTGCCCATGATAGGCAAACGCCTTCCCTGGCGTTTTCCTCCCCTCCGCGCGCCCTCGCCCTGCACCATCTCAGTCTGAAGCAGAACACGAGCGATGTTTTCCTGTGGCATCTTCAAAGGAACCCCGCGCTCGCTTTTCCTCTCTGCTTAAAAATTTACAGGCACTTATACCTCTTCAAGAAGATCCTTTCGAGTAAGAGCCCTGGCGTTTGAAAACCCCGCACGCCGTCTCAGTGGCACTCAGCAGACAGCGGCGGCCCCTCGGGTGCTCTGCTGCTCAGCACCAACATGAAGGGGCTGCCGAGCCCTGCTCAGCCAGGGGTCAGCGGGGCAAAAGTCCTGGGGGGGGGGACTTGCCTTGAGCACGCAGGAGAAAGTTTGGCGAGCACTTTTCTTCTCATCTCGCCCGCCGAGAACAAAAAGTGGGTTAAGTAGCCATGGCAACGGAGATGCAACAGCTGTCAGAAGAAAAAGAACCCGCTTCGCTCTCCAAGGGTGCAACATCCAGTGAAATTAAGGAAAGTGAATGGAAACAAAGCGGAGGCGCCCGAGGCAAAGGCCTCGACCATGTCGAGGAGAGCTTCTCCTCCCGTAATCCAAACACGTTTCCCATTTCACAACATTACCTGGCGCTGTTGGTCTCTGCAGGAGGAGAAGTCTTAACCCTGCTACCACCGTGGGCAGGGCGGATTCAGACAGACGCTTTCAGGAACGTCGGCTCGGTACCAAAACCCATCCCCGATAACTGCGCAGAGCAAAACCCCAAACAGTGGCATAGCCCCTGCCACTCCAGGCTGCTTGTACCCCAGCACACGGGTGCCACACAGGCTGTATGCTGTGCAGGTGTCGGTCGATGCAAACTCACGTACCTCTGCCCAAGGTAGCATCCAATTTTCATGGGCTCCAGAACTCAAAATCCCACCAAATACTGGACCCTGGGGTGACTTCACACACACGTGAATGTTAAAAACCACCCACGTGGACGCACAGGCATATATAATGCGAGAACTACCCACTTGTCGTTGTGCCTTTTTGGGCTCAAAGACAAACACGTGAGCACACCCACTTGGTCAGGCAGTGCCCTCCCAGGACCTCGGGGTGCTTTGGAAGCATTTACACGAGCCCTGCTTGCACGAAGCAGAGCTGGCAGTGCTCCGGTGTGAGCATCCCCCTGCGGTGCAGAGCACAGCACCTCCTTCGCTGCATACAGACACCTGATGCGAGGGTTGGAGGTGGCAGGCAAAGAAGCTTCTTGCCTCTAATTGAAAATAAATGAGCAGGGAAGGTATGCAATTACCTCAGCGTTTCCATGATTGCAAAATATATCAGGGGATCTTGAACAACGGGGAGCGGTCAGGACGGGCTTCTCGTGCAAAAAACACCAAGTGCATGAAGAGAGAGCGGTACGGAGAGTGCCAGGAGTGCTCCCTGCAGCACCCTTCATGCTTCCTAGCAGCAACACAACCAGCCCATCAGCTGCAGCTGGCTTAAATGCAAACTCCAACAGGATCACAAAAACGACGGGACAGTTCTTAGCACATTTGAACCAAAGTCACTGAATGGGCTCTGAAATAGCGGTGTGAATAAATAGAAATTAAAAATCATCTAGTTGCTCACTCTGGCTGCTGGCCTGCCCTGAAATGTTGGGATTAACAACAGAGGGATGCTGAAAAGAAGGATGAAACGATAGGGGACAGGGTGACAAGTAGAAAACCCATCCCTCCCTTGGCATCAAAAGGAATAAGGTGTTTTAGATAAAGACACGATTAAACGAGCTGTTTTGGATCTCTGTAAAAGGAGCTGAAACATCAAACACAAAGAGAAAACAAGCTTTACTTAGAAGGGCAAAACAGCTCAATCCCCAACCTTCCACTACAAACCCATCTCAAAGCATGGGGCTTTACAGGTGTCACTTACAGGAACAGTCAATGTTTGTCTTCATTCATACATAGAACTGAAATGGCAAATCAGGCATGAATATGATTAAGATTGACTCAGATTTTACCTGCTACGGGAACTGTGATTCTGTGGTCCCTAACTGGAAGATGCCTGAGTCAGTCAGGAGAAAAGAGGAAGGAAAATAGCTTGGAAAACCAAGCCTCAAAAAGTCTTTCCCCTCCTAAAGCTCCAGTTACGCGCAGAACACCGCGACGGGCTGCGGCAGCAGCATTCCTAGGCCAGCCAGGTGAGCGTGCTGTGATATTTAAGGGGGATTTCAAAGGGCATGAGATTTGAGAACAGTATTATTAAACGGCTGTCCAACTGCTTTGCAGCCATAGGTTAGAATACCTAAACTGCTTTTATTAATATTACGTGCGATAACAAATATCAGTGCTGTGTTAAAACTGAAAAGTCAGACAACTGAAAGCTATGAAAGGCTTGATATCTAAGTTACAGGATCTGATTTACCTCTGCTAGCAGAATAAATCAAGAACTTCAGTGACATTAATGGCGGAATCATGCAGAATCCAGATTTTTCCTTCTGTAAGAAATGCTTCCAGACATTTTTCCCTCTGAAGAAAAGGCAAATAACATATTGCAGGATTCTGTGAGTTCTCACTTCACCGAAATCAAGTCATTTTGCTCCAGTTTCTGCTTCTTATATTCTTTAATCAAAGTAAAGAAAACAAAGAAAATCTCCCTGAGGTAGAAATTCAAAACGGAAAATTGCCTCTTCCTCACTTAGCCCATTTCCACGTTCTCCCAAACACCACATTTGCTGAAATCAACAATTTCTTGCATGACGCTTCCTCCTCGGCAAACGAGTATTCTTCTGCTCGAAAAACATCCCAACAGAAAAATCCCAGAGCAACGTCGCAAGCGACAGAGAAACCCAGCTGCCGGCCCTCCCCGCAGCTGTGGGGTCACCTGGCGATCGAGCCCGCAGAAACACCGCCGCACGCCACGGGTTTAGGAGAAAGGAGAAAGAATGGATCTGAAAACTGCTTCCTTCAAAGGCACAGCAGGCTAAGGCACGCTGGCAATTCTGTCGTTTCTTACGAGGCTCGCTGGGAGACAGAGAGTATTTTTTTGGGACAAACTGAGCAGAGCCTCGGAAACACACAGGCTGTCCCCGTCCCTTTTGCATCCTACAGGTGACCCAGCCAGTGCGCCTAGATTCGCACAATCCCGACCAGATGGGAAGACCAAGAAAACCCTGAAAAGAGGGATCCAAAAAGACAGAACTGCTTGTTTTAAACACCCCCTGCGATGCTGCACGTGATGAGCTTCATCTAGGCTGCCTGATGGGCGACAGGCGCTATAAATAGGCGCCCAGGTACTCGCTGACGTGCACTTTATTAACCGAGCGCTTCTATAAATAACGCAGATGCTAATTGAGGAAAGGAAGGTGCTACCTGCTGGTCCCGCCGGGCTGCTGGTCCCATCCTGCCAGCTGCCTGGGGAGCTGCTCCCGCCTGCTGGGCTCCCAGGCACGGGGATGCTCAGGACCGCACAGCACCGAGACCAAAGCTACAGGAAAAGGCAGCCTGCTCCGACCCACAGCACCCTGCTGCGCCTTCCTGGGATGCCCTGCAGGATACGCAGGCTTGGGAGCGAGAACCATGGGGGTATGAGTCTAAAATCCCCGTTTAAATGATTTCTCCAGCTTCTCCAAGACAACTTGTAATAAAAAAAAAATTATAGTCCTCCCCTGAACTCAAATGTTGTTGCAGAAAACATCCTAAAAAGAAGCTATCATATTGCAAAACGTTTTTCCCTTTTACAAGAAGAATCTCTTGCAGATCCTTTTGGCCTCTGTCTCTCCGGCTCCCAAGAGGCCTGTGGGACATTGACCATCGGGGATATTTTATTCACCAGCGTGCAGTTACCGCGTTGGGCATCGACGTGAACACCTATCCCAGAGACCTGTTTGCATTAGAGGATTTTAAGTAACATGGAAGGCGTGCTGCTCTTTCAAAAATAGCTCTTTTCAATCCACATGATTTCAAACATCACTTCAAAATTCCACTTTGTGTAAACAAATCCGCTGCCAATCTAAAGCTCTGAGAGAGCCATCATGTTTGCTGACACACAGCCTACCGCGGGGTGTTAAAAATAACTTAATTGCACTGAACTTGCCCAGAGTCTCTTATTTGCACACCATCGAGGGCTTTACAATGGAGCAGCACCTCCTGTATCACTGCTCCTGTTTACTGACACGCAGAGTGAAGAAAATAACTTGTACGGAACTGCTGAGCTGAGCGATGGCAATGCTCATGGTGGGACCTAGGTCCAAGCCTCAGCTATAACAAATTTGTGCTCTGCAGCGAGCGCAGAGTGCCAGGAGCCTCCAGAAAGGAGGCAGAGAGGAGAGCAGGGGAGGACCAGCCCCACGGAGAGATACTCACTGGTTTCTGCCGTCTCATACTCGCTGTCCCGCAGCAGCTCGAAGATGTCCACCTCCACCTTGGCCTTCCCCGCCCGCTCGGGCGCGCGGTTGATGCGGTTCTTGGCCAGGGTGATGGAGAGCCGCTCCCCTCTGCTGCACTCCATCGGGTCATCCAGGATGGCAGCTGCGGGAGCAAAGGGAATGGCAGAGGTTAGGCTCAGAGGGACTTCACGCACCCCAAGCCCCTGGCCGCGCGCCCCCCGGGCTCTCCAGCGCCGTACCAGCAGCCGCCGCAGCGGCGTCGCCGCTCCCGCCAGCGCAACCTCCCTCCCGCGCCCGGCCTTTCGCGCCGCTTCGCCCACCTCCAGGCCTTGCCAGACACGGGGGAGGCCAAATCTCCGCAGCAGCGGCCGCGTTACCTGCCGGCACGCTGCGGCTGCCCACGCTGCTCAGCTCCGGGTGGTACCGGCACCCGTGGCACCCGCGTGCTCCGGATGCTCCCGCAGCGGGACCCCCGGCTGTGCCGCCCCCGGCAGCACGGACCAGGGCACTGCCCCACATCCCGACGCACCAATGATGAAATAACGTCCCCAAACAGCCCCCTTTTGTTCATAAAAATGCGCTGGTGCTGTGCTGAGAGCAGCCCATCAGTGCTGATAGCTGGAATATTTCGGGAAGCACGTGGGCAGCCGTGGGTGGGGAGGGACAAATATTTTTCAAACAGAAAGCACTTGACTCTTGAACTCAGCTCCTGGGCCCACCCACTCAAATCTGTGTTAGGCAGAGGGAGATTGTATGGGGTAGTATTTTTATTTTCTTGACGGAAGGCAAAAAGCAGCCGGAGCCGAGCGTTAATCGCAGCTTTTCATCGAGCTGGCGCAGCTTCTGCAGCCCCCCCCGGCTCATGGGGGGTCTCCTCCAGGTTGCCTGGGTTTTGTTGGGTACATCAGAAAGGCGCCAACGCCCGTCTTCCCTTTCTGAAGTCGCTCCAGAGGGAGCCACGCCGTCCAGAAGAGCTGCCTGGGCTGGAGCAGGCCCTGCACGTGCAGATGAGCGGGGCTCCGCTGGGCTCTGGGGCAGGGAGCTGTGGCGCTCACTGCAGCAGCTGGCTGCCTTCTTAAAGCTTGGAAACGCGTCGTCGTGCTGGTTTTTCTCCCTTTTCTGCCTTCTTACTTACCCAGTTCCGCATTTTCAAACTTGGGAGCGCACAGAGCCGGTTAGAAAACGCGGGTGGGATCGTAGCACAGCCATACGTGAAAGGAGAGCTGTCTGCTTCACGGGGACGGACGTGTACCTGGACTCTAGAAAGCTGATGTCCAACAGTCCTGTATTCCATGTAACTTAAGGGACAGCCAAAAAATTCACCTTTCTGCACCATTTGCGAATCAGGAAATAAACCTCGTGGAAGGTAACCGGGCACCAACCCCGCCGGCGAGGCAGAGGTGGCCCACATTACCCCGATTTACTTCGCATCCCAGCAATACCCACTCGGGAACTCCTCCTCTTCCTGCTCTTCCCAAGTTTTATAGGAACGTGGCTGAACTCGGGACTGACGAGGAGCGACGCAGCAATACTTCTCGGAAGAGATGCACAGATGTCTTGGCGAACGTTGCCGGTCCTCCAGGCGACACCAGCTTCCCGGCTCCGCGAGCACGCAGGCACCAGCGTTATCTGCAGGCTCGGGCCGTTAATCTCAATCTCATTAGGCAAGGAAAAAGGTTGTGCTTTTCCTCCGAGGCCGGGAGCACGGATCACAAGTTTTGTCAGATGTCGATACGGCTGGTGACCGCTCTTAATTACAAAGAAGCCGGGAGAGGAAGGTGCCCACCAAGCAGCTTGCTCAGGTGCCCCCTTCTCTGGGAAAGCAGCAGCAGGCAGAGAAGGTCCTGAACCGCCCCCATTTCTCAGAAGAAGGTCCTGAACCGCCCCCATTTCTCATCTACAAAGCCATTTGGTGCCTGTACACTTTTCACCACGGCCCTGCTTCCAGGAAAGGGTAGGGCACTGCACTCAGTCAGATGGGCATCACAAAATGCCTCCTGCCTCCCGGGTGCTGACGGAGCAGAATTAGAGCCCGGCGGGGGGAGCGTGCGGCAGCATCCCACACTCATCATTCTGCAATTTAGGGCTTCAACAACCACTACGCCGGACAGCGTTTCCAAGTCTGTTATTCGATTGTCATTTTCCAAACAAAGTTCACTTTGCTTTTCCACCGCTATATAGTTAAACACATTTTTAAAATGAAAGACTCGAAGCTGAAGCGGTTCTAATAATTTCCTCGGGTCAGCTAAGCACACGTGTTTGCACAGTGATATTATGTCTCTATTCTGGATGATGGCTCTTTTTTTTTTTTATTGCTATTTTTGGAAATCTTGAAAACCTCCCTATGGCTGGTAAAAAATACATAAATTCCCTGTTCAGTTCTGACTGAAACTGAGCTTTGCAGCCCACCTGGGGCCCAAACCCTCTTCTCTGCACACCGCAGGACGCAGCCAGCTGGCCCAAATGCCACGGTGGAGGCGGTGGTGGCACGCGGGGACCAGCCACCAAGCGAACTGCAGCACCGTGTCCCACCTTCCTGCAGAAGAAACCCCACAAAATTTGTAGTAATCCCACAAAATTTGTTTGCTTGAATTCTGGGAGACTAGTTAGTTTTAACCACACATTAAACCAGTCCCCAGGATAGACTGGGTAATGAGACTGAGCCAATCTTTATGTATTAGAGCGAGCGGATAGAAAAGGTCATTTAATGTTTAAAAAAGGTTGGTTTTAAAACTTCATGTCTTGGGATGCAGTGCCAAAGCTCATCTAATAGTGGCATCATTAAGTATGAACGAAAATCTTTATATAAATTCCCTTTCATCCATTCCTGTCTATTAAAAATGGGAAGCTGCATCAAGTAAATGTTTAATCCTGAAAACTTACAGCAAAGTCTTTGAACTTTGTTGGCCTCAAAAATCACTTCTCTAATCCCCGTCATAATAAATGTCTCCAATCTCGACTGCCTTCGCCACGAATTATGGGGAAAATATTTCAGAAGGAGCCGAGAGCACCGGGGCTGGCGATGCTCGGTTCGGGCTGCAGAGGATTTCACGGGGGCTGAGCCTCAATTGCAAGTGGAGCCAGCGAGGGCCGGAGGTGCTGAGCTTTTCTCAGGAGGAGCTGGCTGGCAACATCTTTTCCCAGGGGATATTCCCATCATGATGGATAAAACTCCTTGTTAGAGTAATAATTCTTATTTTAGTCAATACACCCAGGTTTTCCTTACAGCTAAGACAAAGCCCACAGATCCCAGAGGCTAGAGGCCGGGCGAGTTTATTGCTTTGGATGTGCACTGGAAACAGTTGCCTTACAGTCACTCAGGAGTCGAGCAGCAAGGGACTTCTTAATTTGAAGTTTCCAGCGAGCCCAAATTTCAAATTAAACACTCCGAGTTGGTGATTCAATAGCCAGAACCAGAAGAGAGGCACCGCTGGTAGCCAAAGACACGCAAGGTGGCACGATGGGGCCTCTGGGAACCGCAGGATCCATCCCTCGCCTCTCCTACATCCTCACCTCCGGGATCTCCCAGCCCTTGGGGGCACAGGGACACGAGAGCTTTGCCCGGACGGGTTTTAGGCAGTCCCCAGATGTGACCTCCTTAAATTCAAGAAGCCCTGACCCGCGGCACGGGCACACGTGGCTGCCCTTACGTGCCCCGGGGAGCTGACATTTGGCTGCGGTGTTTTCACTCCCCTTAAGCAGAGCGCAGCCACAGCAGTACGAGAGGCAGGTGCTCCAACTCTGCTTTTCTCCTCTTGCCCTGAAGAATCTCCTCCAGGAGAAGGACGGGCATTCATTGCCCTGGACAACTCAGTCCCACTCCCTTAGGCCAAAAAGCTGTCGGGGGACAGGCGGTGCTGTCAGCACGCGTGGTTCCAGACAGCTGAGACACAGCAACTCATCCTATTAAATGCACCAGCCGGTTCACAGACACCCGAATTCAGTCCTTTCCACCCTCAGCTGGGTTTCAAGCAGCACTAAAAAAGCAGAAAGCCTTTATTTTTCTGTTCCCCTCAGCCACGTGGCTCCCCAGGGTGCCAGCCGCCGGGCTCAGGGCACGCGCACGCTGACAAGCCCAGCACGATTCAAGTTTTACTGCGTGTCACCGCTTAATTCATGGCCCGAGCAACATCTAATGAAGCAGCATTTTTATAATAATAACAGGGAACAGATGCTACGGGGAGGTTTGTACACTGCTACGACAAGCAGCGTGCAGCTGACCTTCCCCCGTTAACTTTATTAAGCGTTGTTGAATTTCCTCAGAGTCTCTCCATGCTGCCGAGACGTAACACCAAGCTCAGAAACACAAACGTGCGCAAACACATCTCTGTTCAGGTGGCTTGGAGACGGAGGTTTAGCAATGGCCTGGCTGAGCAGACATGGGATTTCACCGTCCATAACTGTCCCTCTGAGTTAGGAAGATGTAAAGCCCCCCACACTATTTCTCCGGTCTCTCCTCTGACAGGTTGAGATCCCACCTCCGACCTCTTCCGATTCATACTGTAAGCACAGTCCTCGCACCCGCCGTGCTCCCGCGATGAACGGCCAAGAACTGTCACCTCCTCTCAACCAGGTCTCGACACTTAGAAGAGCCAACGCCTCCCCCAGGAGCCGATCCTGGAACCAACACACAGCAGTAACGCCCTTCAAAGCTCACACGTCCTGCTGGGACTCACCGGCCCCAGGAGATGCCCTGGGCCGTGAGGAATTGCCCCCACAGCTCCAAGCCTTCCCTTCTTCCTTCTCCTCTCCCTCCTCCTGCCCATCCACCTGCTGCTCCCCGACCCCTTTTGCCACCATCACCACCCCAAACCCACCTGCGCCTGCTCCTGACCTCATTAACACCAAATTAACTCAACCAACGAGAGGCTCCGGGCTCATTTGGGGGGGGGGGGGGGGGGGGGGGGGGGGACAACAGGCTAAAGACGGGTGCAGGACCGCCTTGTTTTGCAGGCTTCCCCTCTGCTGCATACAGCATCAGCCCTTCAGGCTGTCGATACAGCAAACGACAGGGAATTTGCAGACTTCCTCATTACGGGGCTGCCAAGTATAGCTCCAGTGGAGAAACAGGTGGGATTGTGTTGCCATTATAATCTCTGAAGTGCTGCTTAAGATTAAAATAAAAAGTTGTCAATATGCTATCACTCGGAGAGGAAAGAAGATCTCATCGAGGAAAAAGAAAATCTAAAAACATAAACTCGCTCCTTCACAGACAAAGAGACTGGATAATGTTTGTCTGATCCGCGCAGCGCAGGGCTATTTATTGCTCTTGGCCAACATTTGAAATCTGCATTTAAATGGAGCTTCCCTCTCCTTTCTGCTATCCAAAGAGAGCGAATTCAGGAGAGACGGGGAAGGGGAGACGTGATAAAAACAGCTCAGGGCTTTAGTTTCTGCTGCTTGAAATGCAGCCTCCCTTTTCTCTTCTTTAATAATTGCTTTGTGCACATAAAAGCAGAACGGCGCTCTCTGGGAGGGGGAGTTTCCAGGGAGCCAGGCAATGCTGCTTCCCTCCTCTGCCCTCCTCGAGCTCTCTCTGCAGAGCTGGGAACCCCACAGCCACGTTGGTTTGGGCAGGTAAAAGCTCTGGCGAGTCCTCTGGCAAGGAAAAAGCATCTGTAAGACAGGTCTCATCTCATCCTCTCCCTCCTTTGCTCATGTGCAAGGAGGAAAACCCACTCAGGAGACAAGGTCCTGCTCTTCCCCCAACGATCGCCTGCTTTTTCCAGAGAAAAAGCTCGCCAGGAGGCAGCCGGCGAAGCACCTGAGCTTGGAGACAGGAGCAGAGGTGCGCAAAGAGATGAGGAAGGGGTCTGACATGGAAGTGCCACGTCCAGACCTGGATCTCGCCTCTCGTGCAGAAGCAGGACAGCAAACCCAGCTCCTCCAAAGCCAGCCGGCAAACTGCTGGGGGTTTCCACCGCCACAGACCACAGCTACTGATAAATCCCGAGCTGCAAATTCAAATAACGCCTTTGCAACCAGATAAGTCACGTTTAATCCCTTGAGAAACCCCTCAAGGGACTTCCCAAAAATGAGGAGAAAAAGCAGTGAGAAGGAGAGGTGGCTGCTTGAACCTCCCTGAGGGGCAGGGGCAGGCTGGGGCAGGGAACACCAGTCAGGGCTCTGGAAGAAAGGGGGGCTGGAGGAAGGAACAAGAAGGCCTGTCCGCCTTGTGTGAGTAGAAAAGAGAAGGAGGTGAAGGTCTAATGCTAAAAACAGAGCGACGGGAAGGCGTGGTGGGACACCACTCCCTGCAGGCATCCCAAGAGCCCAGACACAGAAATTGCACGTGGAAGAAAACAAGGGCCCAAAAATCTCCCAGCAAGAGCCAGGCAATCCCATCCCTGAGACCATCACAGCCTGGGTGCACGTGCTGGTGTGGTGCCTTGCTGCTTCCCCTGCCACCCTGCTCACGGCAGGAGGTGTTTGTAACGGGGCTCTCCATTTCCCAAATATCTGTCAAACTGGACCACAAATTGCCACAGAACTGCAGCTCCTGGCTGGACACTCACCCGTATCCACACGCAGTCAGAATTAGTGCCTAAGTCCTGTTTTCTTAGGAAAGCAGCCTAAATCCACTGAAGTTGTGAACGTGGTTTTCCTGCCTGTCTCTTGCTTCAGTAACGTCAAGCTGAGTTGAGCTTCACGAGGAAGATTTTCTGCCCATTTTCTTGGTCCCAGGTGACCAGCAGCAGCTGTGGTTTTTAGGAAGAGAGCAGTGGGAAGACCTGGTGGGGCCAGCAAATTTGGCGAGCCCAGTAAAGAAGCAAGATCTTAATTAAGTCAGGAGAGAGCATAAATACAAGAAAAATAACCACACAACCCCCAAGTGCCACTGCCAGGCAAACAAAAAAGAATAACGAAGGAAGAAACAATGCAGAAAATTCTAAGCTTAAAAAAAAAAAAAAAATGCCAACAAACAAATGGGGAAAGTCCACCAGGATTTATAGCTATAATCAGAGATCGGAGAGGTGGCAATGCACAACGCAGCCGTGGGGCTCTGGAGGCTGGGAAGTGGCTGCAGAGCCCCAGACGATGCAGCACGCTTTCCCGGTCACATACACACAATAAAGCATGTTCTGTACCTACAAGACAGAGCATCACAACAGCCCGGGGCTCTGTCCCCAGAGGCGGCCGTATTTCAGTGGCAGCCAAGGCTGCTCCAGCGCACGCGGCTCTCTGCAGCGCTCTGGGATTTACGGATTGACAACGATGCAACGAGAGCAGCGCTGCCCAAACGGACGCTCTGCTCCTCTTGCAGGTGGAGCCATTGCTTGAATCTCCAGCACGCGTCAGGATGAGAGGAATTTAGGACCAGTGGAGTTTCATTTATGTAAGAGGGGTTTGGAAAAGGCCTTTTGTGACCATTTTTCCCTTAACCCTTCCTGGTGTCTTTGCATTTAAGAGCGAATTTGCTCCTCTTTCTGCATCTCCCTCCTTTCAAGGATGCTAGCTAGGGTTTTGGCACCGCTTGCTGATTTTTCCCGGGTTGGCAAACACGAGCGCACTGCAGAGGAGGCACAGCTCAGACCAAGTGGTGGAATAGAGAAGTACCAGGCCCCACTTCCAGGCTCCCCCCAGCCAGCTGATTAATCGCATACGCACAGACAGCAAATAGCCTTGGATGTATCCCCAAAGTCAAGGTGAGAAGAGGAAAAAAAATGCACTGAGAGATCTGGGGTTCTGCTCTCACCGGTAAGGAGAGCTTACAGACATTTTGCACCATTTCTGCTCTTGTTACAAATCATTAGCCCTTGCTATTATTACAAATCTCTAACAGATATACCCAAGGACAAGGACCTGCCATGCTGGATGCAGATCCCAAATATGACAGTGCCTTTAGAGGTGGGAGACAAATGATAGGTGGAATGGCTTTCAGTCGCTCTTGATAGATGAAGAACAGAGGTGCGACGAGATGAAGTGTCTGCCCAAGGTTTTGTATGAACACATGGCAAATAATCAAAGGTAAAATGCCAAAAGACTTCAGAAACCCTTCTCTAGCACCTCAGCCTTTTTATGTGGTGCCACCGAAACTTGACGTTTCTGCTTCAACCCCCAGGCATCCAGGTACATCGAAAAAGCCAAGTGAGAGCTGTTAGCTGAGCTTCGGGGAGACTGGAAGCTCCAGGAGAGGCAGCATATCAAAAGAAACATGCCTAAAGATAAATAAAGACCAGGGTCGGTGTTACTTGGCTGGGCATGGATGGAAGGCTCAAACTACGCGTGGAGCCTTTACCAGCAGCTGAGAGGGTCGGGACCCACAGAGGACAATTCAGGGCCCCTAAACCAGGTCGCAATTTGGCCGTAACAAGCACGAGTTGGCCTTTGGAGTCACCGCTCCGTGCCCCGGCCCCATGGGGAGCTCCACGTCCTACCTGCCGGCACCTCCTTGTCCCCACGCTGCCCAGCTGTCGGTGCACAGAGCTGCAAGAGAAGAGCGTGGCCTGGGAGGAGGAAGTGGCTGCAGAGAAGCTGAGTAGAAGATGGGCGAGGGTGGGAAAAGGTGACCTTGGAAACCTCACCCCGACTGCAGAGAGCCCAGATGTATTAAGCGACATGGAAGAGCTTGATCCAATTACCAAACAATGACACCCGAGCCCTTCAGGATTGTTTTCCTCTCTTTGTTTTACTGTCAGAAAAAACAACTTTTCCTGCTGAGTCACACCGAAATGAGATGCTAAAGAGCTGCCACACCAGATGTGGAAGCCCTTCAGATCCAATTTCCATCAATCTACACAGCCTCTATTTATTTATTTTTTGCCACTCAGCCCTCAGCGATTTAATAGGTTACTTTAATGTCTTCCTGCCTTTCCTCCCTGGTGTGCTCTGCTCACAGCATTTTTTCCCCTGACTTTCAGCTTCTGGGTGGGAGAACAAGACAGGAATTCTCTTTGCCCTGGATTCTGACGTGGTTTTCCCCCCCTTTGCATCCCTTGTACTAGGGAAATGCTAGTTCACCTACACCCAGCTTGTATACCTGATTGATACGAAAATGATGATGTGTTGATGGAAAATGGCTTTTTCTTTCTTTGCTTGTGTACAGTGGCTCCCGTCCAACCCCAAAGCAGTGCCTGTGCCCACTTCCCTAACGCTGAATCCACACTGCAGCTGAATGCACGACTGCAGGGCAGCGGTGCTCAATAGCAAGTGATTTCTTCTCAGACTTAGAGCAAAAAGGCACAGTGCCACCACCGAGGTTTCCAGAAGCCCATCTTTTGCCTTTAGCACGGAGCCTTCTGACACCTCCTGCAAACTGTACCGTCTCTAACACAACTTCCTTGAATATTTCTCCTCGGGGTACCTCCACGAAGCAAAGAAACACTACCGTGCCCCTTCGGAAGAGGTCGAGAAACGCGTGGATACGCAGGGAAGCTGAAATGAATTGAGATCTGCAGGTAACGCGCATCAGTTACAGTACATTACATTCTCATGTGGGGGCTCTCATTTGGAAAAAAAAAGCCGCTCCGCTTTGTTGCTAGATTACTTTTTAAGGCAAGGAACCTACAGAGACCTAAGGGTTTCTCGTGCCTGAAGTGATGCGCAATAACAGCCCTGCTGGAGGCAATTTGTCTTCGCATCCTCTGGAGAGCGTGCCTGTGCGGGGTGACAAAGACTGCCTGGAGAATCATTGGCACAACAGAAAATAACCACAATCTCCTCAAACATTGCTCAAACTTTTCCCAAAGTATCTCTAGGTTTCTAGTACCACATTTCTGTAGGAAAAGAAGCATTTTTAGGCAAATGGATTTTGCTTTCAGCTTGGGAGCTCATTACGGATTCCCCTGCATCTGTGCAACGTGGAAGAGAAAAGTTTGAAATATGTAAAACTGGAAAGGGTGGAAAGAAAGAAAATAAAAAGCAAAGATAAATAAAAAGCTCAGCAGCACGGACTAAATCAAACCAGACACAAAAGTTCTGAGTGAACGTGATGGAAGAAACCCATAGGAACAGTCCCGCAGACTCCAGCAGCTCAGGTACGAGGTGGTGGAAGCAGCACCGCGCTCACGCAGGAGCAGAGAGGAATTGGCACCAACACTGGGTCACAAATGAGACGCACCAGCACCAGCCACACTTGTCTTGTAAAGCAGGGGTTGAGCAGAGTGAATTACATCCCCTGCAGTTTACTACGATGCTTCTTCGAGAGGATGCTGGATTAGTTACATTAATGCAGCGCGGAACTGGATCGGGTTCGCAGTGATAAGCTTAATTAAACAACAGAGTTATCCATAGGCTGTGGTTTATGGTAGAAATACGCAACGCTTATGTTGATTAATTAAATAAAGTCATGGTTCAGACCATTAAATCCTCCTACGTCCAACCACCTTAATGAGGAGCTGAATCTAGCCAGACATCTCGATACTGTCAAGGCTGGGCACAAACCGGGGTGGGGGGCTCCCACCGCGGGCAGCCGGGGCTTCTCTGCTGGGGGCTGTGCTTGGTGCTGTCACCGGGACAGGTAGGGTTGCTAGCCGCAGGTGGCACCGTGTTCCCCCTGGATCTCAAAATCTGTAAAAGGCACCTTAATGCAACGCTGAGAACATCTCTGAGACAGCGAGCTGCGTGCGCTGCCCTCGCTGATCCGATTTGTTCTCATTATCCCAGCCAGCAGAACTCGCCTGGAGAAACAGCGCTGCTTTGTCGTCCTCTGCCCACGCTGGAGGTGTCCAGGGCCTCCTCCAGGACAGCAAACCCCTGCCTCACACCCAACACCCAGGCCTCCCATCCCCATCAATCCCTCCTCGCCATCCCTCTTTCCACCCACATCACAGTGCAGCCCCACGCTCCGGCTGACAAGGAGCACACAGAGTTAAAGGGAAAAGCCCTGGTCCTAGAGAAATCCAGGGCAAAACGCTTCCCTCCGTGAGACGCGATAGGAAACAGGGCCGACCCTTTCCTTCCCTCTTTTGCAACTTCCTACTGTTTCCTCCCCGAGCCTGGGAGGTTTTCACACCCCGAGTGCTTCGGGGAGCGACCGAGAGC
Source organism: Cygnus atratus (assembly GCF_013377495.2). Taxonomy (NCBI): domain Eukaryota; kingdom Metazoa; phylum Chordata; class Aves; order Anseriformes; family Anatidae; genus Cygnus; species Cygnus atratus. Next base: position 4,545,997 of record NC_066383.1, read on the forward strand.
GAAAAGCCAGCTTGGGGGCTGGGGTTTGCTACCGCTCACCTCTCACAGCCCCTCCCGAACCCCATGGCCATTAAAAACCAGAGCTGGTCTAATCACCATCAGGTTTTGACCGCATGGAGAACATCATTACCATCCTTTCCTGCTTCCCTCGGCCTGTTCTCATGAACTGTTCACGAATCCACCCCGACGCCTGCGAAGGGCCGGGCTCACGCCCTCTCGTGCCACCGACGGACGTGACAACGCACGGGCTGAATTCAGCGCGCGTGCCGGCTGCTGCCAAAGGGCACTGGCAGACGCCGTGCCGGGAGCGCGCGTGGCTTGGTTACGTGCCGGGCGCGCTGCTATCGGCGGGTGACGGACCCCGGCCGGCGCCAGTAACTCACGCCGTGCCCGCGGCCTCGCCGCAGCCACCTACTGCCCAAGTGAATTACAGGCGGAGGGAAGGGGCCGCTCTCGGGGAGTACGAGATCGTGCCATCTGCGTGCCTCCTGCTCCTTACGGGACGTGAATCAAGGGTGCTGCGATGGGACGTCTGGCACTGACTCTGGGGGGGGCCGAGACGCGGCCCTGAGTCACCACCGAGCCCGTCAGGCGGTCCCGGCAAAGTCTGTACGGATGATTATCAGCCCCGTCAGCTCTCCCAGGCTTTTCCCTTCTTCTTAACACAATCTTACCAGATTGGGAACTGGCTAATAGCAATAATAATAAAATAAACCTCGTTTACAATCAGTCACAGGATTGGAGCTGTTCCCTCCATCTATTCACTATCCCAGAAATTGCCTTTTAAATGGATAACAATGATTGTGAGGGTCCAGTTATTACCTTGAAACCTCACATTTTGATCCATCCAATGTTGTTCTCTTATATAAATAACAGTTATTACAGTAAAGTGATTTTTCCCCTCTGTACTTCCAAAGAGTTCCTGCAGGAGATGGCAAAGAAAATGGGCTCCATTAATACCTCACTTAGGCCCTGTTGCTTTCATACTTTAACTCCCGTCATTAATCTTCTAATGTGTCTTTAAACAAATGTCATTTATTCCAAAACTCTCTGGCAGCTATTCTTCCCTCTTTTCTCCCATCCCTTTCCCCCAGTATCCTCCGCCGTGCAGTGGGAGCTCTTCCTCCCCTGACTCATCAGTGGGTGGTGTGCTCCTGCCAGGCAGGGAGAAGCATCTCGGCTCTTTTTCAGGCAGTTTGCTGGTAATTACAAGAAAAAATATGAGAGCCCACGATCAGGAAATACACATCTGAAGGAGCCGTGATGGGAGGATTTCTGTCCTCTCCGGAGCCGTGCGGTAAAGATCGCAGGATGACTTTGCTAAGAGGTTATTCTGCAATAATCCGAGGGTGCCAGTCACCTCCGCGGCGCTGGGTCCTTGTGCAGGCTCTTAGCGCCGGGAAACGCTGCCTCTGGCACGCAGCATCCTCTTCTGAGCACGCTACAAATGCAATTGCCAGATGCCACTTTTAGCTGATTCGATGCCGATAAACAAGGCTGTTCATTTCATTACACAGTCACAGGTCAACTGGGCGTGCACCTACCAGCCGCTTGCACAGGGCGCTGTGAAACAGCCTCCGCCCTGCCCACAGCACTCGAGGCACGAACCCCTGCACCACTTCTCAGCGGGGAGGGGAGAAGTGCTGTCAGCCCCGTTTCGGGGGGAGCAGAGGCAGAGAACGGCTGCAGCCCCATTCGGCAGTGGCATTTACACAGCAATCCTGCCCCAAGGGGGTGAAATCCCTATGTCAAAGACCTAATTTCTGCAGGGGGGTTATTAAAATCGGGCTCATGCAATTTTAAAGCCCCAAGGGTGTAAGGGACCTGCCTGTCATCTGGGAGAGGGAACTGAACGTGCATCTTCCCCATCCCAAGACCTGCTTCCCTGGAGCAGCCCTGCCCTGGGGCACAGCGCTGTGTCCCACGTGCAGCAGCCACTGGCAAATTACGCACTGACCAGGAGGTGCATGGGCACAAATCCAGGAGACCATGCTACGTCCTGCTTACAAGCTCTGTATGTGAAGACACGGCACTCACAAAGCCATCTCTACTTCCCCATCACCATTTGCAAGGAATATTCGGCGACTCAGTGCCCCCTTACACCGTGTGGGCTCCCCAGCTGCAACACAACAGTGCAGGATCCCTCACCAAAAAAATTGTTATCATAATTGGGTTAACAGCAAGACCAAGCCGTGATGCCAACATCAAAAGAAAACAACCTTTACAGGCTACCCACCTTCGAGATGGGAATTTTCCCCTGCAGCCATCAACCCTGGCACCAGAAATAGCAAGGCTTAATGTCTTGAGTTGCCTTCAGTAACTTCTGGACGTTTGGACTTTTCTGTTTTCCCTTCCTCCTAAGAGTTATGACATTCCTTCTACCCTTTCTCAGCTACAGCCTCGTCTTCATTAGCATCTGTCAAGTCCAATTAACGCGTGCACCAGCACCAGGGAAGATGATTTCTGAAGCCTCCTGCGCAAGGCAGTTGGCAGGAGCCTCCCCCCTGGAGAAACACGAGCAAGCCCCAGCAGGGGCAGGTTGCCAACCCAGCAGGTTGCCAGCCCTCTCCAAACCACCTTCCCCAGGGAGCCTTGCAGCATCCTTCCGTGGTGACGGAGGACATTTTGCATGCTGGGGAACGTCTGACTGCTTTCTGACCCTACAAGCCCGTGATGTCTGAGATGTATCGATTAGGTACCTACTGGTCTTTCCAGCAGCCTGCAGGGTTATCAGGTGTGGAAGCAGCGGGGCGTCCCGCAGTGCTTGGTAGCTTCATTCTGGATTAGCCCCCGCGTGGAGAGGTCAACAAGGCATCTGTGTGCTGCTGTAACCCTTCGGATAGGGCTTAATGGGAGTAAGTTGTGCAGAGGGCTGATGCTCAGCTCCTGTGAAGCGCCGTGGATGGTCATTATTTTCCATTTAAGCAGTCGTCCTGGTTCTGATCAGCTGCTGCCTACAACCCCCCCCCCCCCCGCTGTACCCCCCTCCTCTTCCCAAGGACAGCTGATGCTGCAATGCCTACTTACAACCCTCGTGGACCTGCGCACACCAAACCTCACCAGCAAGATGTGCCCCATCCTCCAGTTCCTACCCGGCACTTTTAAGATTTCAGGCCAAGTTTCGCTGTTTGCAGGTGCCTCCTCTGAGCTGCCTTGCTCCCTCCAAACTCAGCATGCCTCTCCCAAAAAAATGCCTGGCCTGGTTTCTTGTGTTCCTGATTAAGCAGTTAATGAGGAGTCTGGATAGAGCAAAATGGACAGGAAATAGAGGCCGTATGCCACTACAGCTCTCCGACTTTAAACAGGAGAAAACACAGGGAAAACAAAAAACCCCAAACATTTCCCTCAAGACGAGTGGCAGAAAGTGACAGGGGAAGAGGTGAAGTGCTAAAGACCCCACTCACCCTGGGGAACACTCATCACGTCGTACACCACTGCACATCCTTAACCCCATGAAGCATGTTAACGACCAGCGCGTTAACATCACCGGTGCTAAGCCATAACCCGCGCTCCTCTGGGAACACTTTCCAATACAACTGGGCCCGACTATGTCACTTACGCATGAGGCCTCTTTTTTTTGCTATTTCTTTAGGTGGATAGCTTTGCCACACGGTTGTTTCCTCTTTGTTTTATTCATCTATTTTTTACTAGAAGAAGGTCACATAAAGAATAAAAACAAAGAGACAGACCCAAGTGATCTTTTGTTGGCATGAAAACCCCCGACAATGTCTTTTAGGCCCAAACTGGTTTGTTTCAGACCATGAAAGACATTGAAATTTCTCATGGAAACAAGCCCAGTAAATGGTTTTTTTCACAGAGAGCTCTCGTTACATCTCCTAAATGCCTGTTTCGTTTTGTGAGTCGGGATTTGTGCAGGAGCTGGTACGTGGCTCCTGATGAGAGCTACGAGATGCTACAGCAGTACAGCAGATGTAAATCACCTGGCCATAACTTTATTTTGTATATAACCAAAATCTAATACATATGTGTGTGTGTAAATATGAATAAAACATGGAATGATAACTTCAGTTTAAAACCAACCAACCGACAGGCTAATGGGTCTCCAGTGCTACCAGGAGCAGCAAAATCCCATCCCTTTGCTTGCAGGAGCTTGGAGGCAGCAGCCCCATCTCCCCTCTCCCCCAGAGCAGGACCTCGCATGTCCCAGACCCAAGGACCTCAAACATCCCTTCCTTCTGCACCCAGCTGGAGATAAAGCGTGGCCACCCCGCCTTTCTCACCCCAGATACTAAAAACCGCCACGTACCTAGCCTAAAAAGGTTGGCAAGACCCCCGGCTCGACATTCAGAGCTTCAATTAAATCAATTAGCATCCCCATACACGCCTAATATTGGAGACATAGGAGAGGCTTTTCTATCCAAGTAGAAAATCAGTCTGTGTGTCCAGATGGTCACTGGAGGCGCTGTAATTGCCATCCCATCACCGTAACTGCGCGCGTTTGGGCCCGTTTCAAAGGCGCCGGCCCCGTTTGTCTGTTTGGAGGAGAGCCTGCGCCATCTGGGCGAGACGAGGTTCGTTGTCTGCCTGGCATCAGCGGGACAAACACAGCTCCCCCGTTCACTGCCACTTCCTAATATTGACTCCGAAAAGGGAGGAGAGGGACGTGCAAGGACTTTTCACGGGAAAGCAGTGGAAGAAGCCTCTCGGCACAGAAGGGTGCCCCAGGGAGGGGCTGGACCAGGCTGCGTGGTGCGAAGGGCTCCGAGCCCTCGCTGCGCTCCAGCTGCAGAGGGTGCCACGGGGCTCTCGGGATGTGATGAGGTATGGAGGGAGACTTGGCCAAAGCCAGAGCCCCAAACCCTCCAATTTTCTGCTCTTCATCATGAGCCTGCAAGCACAGAGGAGCTAGGTGGGTTTCATCCTCATGTCACCACCGCCTCCGATCTGTTCCTCATGTGCGCTCTCCTTTGGGGGGGTGCAGGGAAGGAAACCCGCCTACACAAAACGCTGTCTGGGGCAGTGGTTTTTAAAGGCAAGAGGCAGGAAACAGACACCGAGCTCTGTGCTCCATGTCTGCATTGCTCTTCCCTAGCTATGCAAGGCGATGCAGCACCTGAAAAGGCAGCGAGCAAACCAGCGCCCCTAGGGCAGCCAAATTAGCTAGCTGTGCTTCCTGCGCTACAAAGGTGCTTAAAAAAAATGACTGAGGTCCGGCCCCAGCCATAAAGCGAGCAGAACGTGCACAGGACGGGCTCAGCCATAACTTTTGAAAGCACATCAGCTCCCTACCTCGCATCGTAACGACAGGAAGGGGATGCTCAGAGCCAGCGAAGCCTCTAACTACCTTTAAAAACCTCCTATTAGTTTCCTTATGTCATCTCCCTGTCTGAACGCGCAGGAGGATAATCCTGCTGTTCTCGCACACTCAGTCGAGTCCAACCTGTCAGCAGCAGCACGCATTATGCATGTATGTATTAAACACACACGGTTCCTCGCTTACTGCAACGCAGCTATTAAAACAAAGGAAGCAACAACACCAAACACTTTTGCCCGTGCGAGAATAAAACCTATTATAAAGGAGCTCATTATTGGAAAGAAGATGGGAAAAGTCTGACAAGATGAGAAGCCCGGCGTAATTCTGCTAAGAGCAAAACAGGTCACAGAAGGGAGCCCGGGAAAATGGAAGCATCGTTCTCTCCTGACATGACACTGCTTCAATTAAGTTTTCTGACTGAGGTAACCCGGGGCCAGCACAGCGAGGTAACAGATGGAAGGGCTGCCCGGGAGGGAAGGTGCAGGGCTTTCCTGTCCGGAGTTACATGAAGCAATTTATTGTTCTTTTTTTTTTTTTTTTTTTTTTCTTTGCTTGCATTTAGCGTTCCTGACGAGGTCAGCAGGGAAGGAGTGGAGAAAGCCGGGATTCAGACTCACATTTCAGACATCAAAGGGGAAACGTTCAAATTGAGAAAGCTACGAAAGCAACAACTGGAAATTATATGTGTGCCTCTCCTCACCTCCAGCCCTGTTTTTTTATCTTTGTTAGAACTGTTTACAAGAAAAAACAACATAAAGCTCCTGTACACTTCCCAGCATCGTCTGCTGCTCCGCACCAACAAAGCAACGCTCCCAGGACTGCCCAGGCTGTACCGAACCCCAGGGGGTCGGGATGTCTGCGGGCACCCAGGGATGATATTTTGGGAAACGAGCAGAGGCAGGCTCCGAAACAGCTTCCCGGCCGCAGCCAGCAGGTATTTTGGGTCCTTCCTTGCTTTTCCTTCCTCATCCAGCATCCGCAGCCCGAGGTGCTTTCAGCAGCTGGCCAGAAAGCCGCCGGGTTTCTGCTCTTACAGAGACCTCACCGAGCTCGCTCGGCCCCGTGTAGCCCTCGGGCTACAGCACCGGGCTTTGTTTAGAGCCAATCCTGAAACCACGCCACAACTTCTCCCATCCCTGCTCTTCGCATTTCACACTAAATTAACCAACAGCAAGAGAAAGTTGAATCCCTGCCTTTAAGTTTCTGAGCTCGTTCGCTCTTTGGTTTTTCCTTTCCAAAAAAGCTTATTTAACCTGATGTTCTTAATTCTGCGTGCCCGGGGAGACGACGCCAGAGATGTGCACGGCTCTGGCACAGATCTCCCAGAGCCACGGCGCTCTGTCTCTTTTCCCAGTACTTTTCCTGGTGACGATCCCCATCCAGGGCTGGGCACGCGTCCAGCTGAGCCGGATGACAGGGAAACCCAGGGGACGGAGCGGAGCCTGGATGCAGCCAATGTACAAGCACCTCCAAAAGCATCCCTGGCCTCGGTCAGCCATCCTTCCTCCTCCTCTCCTGTGCCTGAGGCTGCTGCTACTGCTCCTGCTGCTGCTGCTCTGCTCCCATCTCAGAGCTTCTGGAGCCGAGACCAGCAACCAGCACCCTTCCTCCGTTAGCCAGGACGGAAACGGTTTCCCTGCCAAGCAGAAGCAATGCTAGCAATTTCATTTCCTGCGTATCTTTAATTTTAGTCTTGAATATATATTGCTTGCTTAAAGCACACACACAAAAAAAAAAAGAAAAAGAAAAAAAAAAAAAGAATCACACGCCCTGCAAAGCCTCCTTGCAGCTTCAGCTCCCCACGGGGACAGGTGAGAGCGTCTGCGAGACAGACCTCTGTCGATGGCAGAAACAAAAGAAATCGCTGTCACAGCCCAGGGAGGGGGAGATGAGGGGCAGCAGGGGCAGCAAAGTGGTCCCTGATACCTCTAAGGTTACAACTGCTGTGCCTGTGCTGAGACCGGTGGTGATAGATGGAAAATTTCTCCCCCCAGATCGGCACCAGGCACAGCCGGTGGGGCTCGGCCTCCCGCACGAGCCGCCATCGGACCCAGCGAAGCGGTGCTCGCAGTGCCGAGTTGATAAGGTTAATTAAAAACACGAAAACACACGCACACAGCCAGGCAGAAGGAAAAAGAGACCTGTTAGGTTTCTTGCTCCCTGTTTTATCTCGCTGAAGACATGCCGATAACAGAAAACCCGGCGAGCAGAAATATGGATTTGTTATTACCTCCATTTACTGCAGGGACAAGGGAAGGCTTTGTAGGAATGCAGCTCGTCGAGTACAGGCAAACAAAGCCCCTTTGTTTACTGATTCCTGGAGCCAGTCTACAATTGACAAACACAATTAGCCCAACAGTGGCAAAAGGAAAACGCTTTTCCTTACAGGTTATGGTTACGGACAGCACCGGGCCAGATCCCCACCCGTGCGTCCCTCCCAGCCAGGCACGGTGCTGCCCCTTCCCGCAGGACGTCCCCAGGGAAATGCTCTCAGGCTCACCTACGCACCACGACTCCGGTGGGACAACCAGCCCAGCTGCCCCTATTAATTAATTAACAACGCTGCCCTTACCCTCACGGCTGCTCTCGATGTCACCGAAATCTGTTTCTCGCTGTCAGAAGCCATCCAGGCTTCCACTGAAAACGAATCCTGCAAGCGGAGGCGGTGTGAGCGGGGTGGGGAATTCAAGCCCAGGGTTTTCCCAAGGAGCCCTGTGAGCTGAGCCACCTCGCAGTGGACGAGACGCCGGAGGAAAGCCCAACACGAGGTTGGAAGGCTGGGGAAGGAACGGCTTTCCGCAAGAGGCCAGCACCACCAGTCCGTGCCTTACCCTCTGCTGTGTCGGAGAGAAGACCTAGTGCAGGGAAAAAGAAAACTAAGACTCACAAAACTAAGGTTGAATACACGGCTTATACACGTCAGGCTGAATAAAAAGTAATATATACACGATATATCACACAAAAAGCTGTCTGAGGCTAGCACATGAGCAGCATCACCTAAAATCTCTTATTACTTTTTTTTAAGGACAAAAGAAAAAATACCTGACATCTCCTCTTTCGTCTTTGCTACCAGATCATCTGCCTAGACAGATACTCGAAATAAATACTTTTGATTTAATTTGGGGCTTCCCGTTCCAAAGTACTGCAAAATCTATAGCCTGGTTTCAGCCTGGAATAGATCCAGAGAACAAGCAGTCTTATTAACTATAAATAAATTTGGGGGGATGAGAGGAGACCTCCTGGTTCTCCATGAGACAGATTTCATTTGGGGGCTATTCCTGTGCAGGAACTTTCTGCTCACCACCTCCAAAGAGAACGCTCCCAGCAAGGAAATTATTTCCTCTTTAACACAGCCCTGTCACCGACGGGTCCGCCCTAAAGCGTGGGAGTCAAGAGTTCAACATTTGCCTTGGAGTTGGGTAAAAATGAATATAATAAATAACATAATAAATAAAAAATTACAGAGGCTCACGGGCAGCTCGCGGGGCGCATGGAAGGCATGGGCCAGGTCCGTCGGTCGGTACTAGAGGCAGGGCACGAGGGCTTGTGCTGCTCCAAGCACTCCTTGCCCATCCCCAGCTCTGTTCCACGTCCACTCTCAGCACCGTGCAAGCACTAACTGGTGGCCCAGGGTGACGGTGACTTGCTTTTGGGACGCATCCATGTGGTGCAGGCTGAGCAGGAGGACGCATCCCAGCCGCTGCAAGGGCAGCGCCAGCCCCTTCCCCCACGCTTTGCAAGCAAGATGCTGCTCGTGCATCGTCTGCCTGAGCACTTCTCATCACAAACGGCTCAAAAATGTGAGCACTGCGCATTTCTGCTCTCAAACGGCTCAAAGCCTGCAGGGATCCGGCTCAGTCTGGGAAGGCAGAGGGCACCGTGCCCTCCTGGGGCCGAGGCAGGTTGTTTCAGCGGCACGGAGAAGGAGCAAATTGGCAGGATTGCCGCAGACCTGACAACTGCAGCGTCCCTCCGGCGTGCCCTCCTCCACAGCCAGGGCTGATTTAGTTATTTTTTTTTTATAAAACTCTTTTCTGTTTTGTTTCCAGCCCTTTCACACCAACTTTACGATCCCTTCAGCAAAGCTCTGCACCAGGTTATATTTTGCAATAACCGAGACAAATGGTATTACGATAACTCAGACTCCGGGCATGGCTATCGTTAACGTTCTCGTGTTTACTGCGGGTGTACGACATTCACACAACGACTTTTAAAAAGCCTGCTTTATGGGCTGATGGAGTAGTCCTGGGTTTGATCCCTGACAGGGGAGGAGGAGGAGAAGGGAGGTTTTCCAGCTCAGCTTTCTCCTCGTTCTTCTGCCTCCATTACATGCAGATTGATCACAAAATGTCCAGTTTCTGCTCTCTTGGCTCTAATTTTTTCATCGATGTCCTCAGCTTATGAATTTGCACTCTGGGCTCCTTTTTCTTCCTTTGAGCCCTCCAGGCCCCCCTGGAACAAGAACCCTGAGCTGGAGCAGAGCCTCTGCAGCTCCTCAGGTTGCAGGTCCCCCCGCTCGGGTGGGCATCGCCAGCTGAGCTCCAAAAGGAAAGGTCGGGCAGAATAAGCTCCCAGGTAAGCTCGGGCACAAATAACTTCAGCCAGCTAACGCTGGGTACACAGAGAGGTGACACCAGAGAGCCTGGAAATGTCAGTGACTTCTCCAGCTCCGTGGGCTGCGTGCGCACCTCGCCTGGGGTGGCTGGAGTGGAAACGAACACACAAGCCACGAGCTAGAGGGAATGATCTACGCCGCCTGATTTTAAGGGGCTGGTTTATTTTGGTGCTCACAGCTCGGCGTTAAGGTCTTCTGTCTCCCTCCCCACCTGGATGTGCGCAGCCCCTAGCAGTAAGCGGGGCCAGCCGTGTGCGACCGCTGCGGCCGTAAAGAACAGCGATTTACCAACGGATCCAAGCAAGGGTGAAATGGATTTATAAAAATCAACAGTTAAACCAGCACAGCATCTGTTGCCTGTGTAGGATCTTGGCTGAAACACGCTTCCAGGAGATTCACAGCCCTCTTCCCCTGCCTGCACGCTGCTCAGCTCCCATCGCAGTGTTTGCAATAGCTCCATCCATCTCCCAGCCATGCCACCAGAAGCCATCCTGGAAGGAATAATGATAACAGGTCTTGGTGCATTGAAAGCAAGCATTAGCCAAACACTTCGCTCCACATTTTTCTCACCCTTTTAAGCTGTCTCATTTGAGAAGAGACAGTAAGCTTTATATTGTGCAGGAGGAGGTGGTTGTGTGTCTCTCTGGGGCTGAGGCAGGTGTTTCTGCACAAGCGACCTCCAGATGTTTCTGCCGGCTTCGCAGGTAGCAAGGGAGAATGAGTCAGATGTCTAACTGCAGCCTGTGCGTACCCTTCGTTCCCCCTGACCCTCCGAAATATCCTTCAGAGTTTCCTCAAGAAGCTGCTGCAGCAGCAGCCTCAATTACCCTTCGAGCACCGCGGCCATAAATCACGCCGAGACAAACTGCGTTAAAGTGCTCTAACCAGCGAGGATGACGGGGGCCTTGTACAATAGCCAATTATCGCAGGGGAGTGAATTAATAACATAAATATAAGTGACGAGGGCTGATTTCTAAGTACGCCATCCAATTCCCTAAAACACCCTTCTCTCCGTCGGCGGTGAAGCCGGGCTCCGCGAGCTGCAGCGGCGCGCGCAGGGACGTGCGGGGAGCCGCCGGGGTCGAGAGCTCGGGCAGGACAGCTCGGGCAGGACACACGGACGGACGGCGGCGATCCAGACCTGGGTCTTCATCGCACGGCACGTGCAGGAAACGCAACATCTGACAGCACACGGACAGACCTCGCGGCAAGGAGCCGAGTCCTGGGCTGAGAACATCAAAGGACAGAGAGCACCGAGCTCGGACAGCCCGCTCCAACGCCCAAAGCCGTCCTCAGCAAGGACCGAGCGTGCACACTGGCTCTGTTTCATAGCCGCTACCAGCTCCATCAAACAGAAGATGAAGTGTCGCTTTAGTGAGCTAATTACTGAAGCTTTTATAAAAATGTTGGACACCTAGGGCAAGATTCATCAATATGGATTATTAAGCATGTGTAAAAAGGGCTAGAATGTATCCTTCATGTTCTCTGTAAACACTAAAGTCAATAAAAGACAGATATATGCTTTGAAGACAGATAATCTATTACAACAGAGTTCTGCAGGTTACTTTTAAGCACGGTTTGCTAAGCAACGTGCTTATAGTTACATGCTGTACGGGCTGCCCCGGCAGGTAACTGGTACCATTAAATTATTCTCAAGAACGGTGTAGAAACTTTGCCAAGGCTTTGGCATGTGCTGACATCCAGTTGAGAGAAATAAGTAGTTCAATTCAAGGACTGGTTAGATCCTGAACCAAAAAAACGTCTTCTTTCCACCATCTATGAATGCTTGAAAAGGTCTGCACAAATACCACCGTAATGTACCGAGTAGGGCCATGCAAAAATTCAAAGATTAAATTAGGCATTTGTCCCACAGGCATTAAAAAAAGAAACTGCATATAATTTTCTCACAGATGGAGCAAATTTTTAAACAAAGTTTTATTTGCCTGATTTTTTTTTCCTAATATTAAACCTTTGGATTCCCAGTCTGGTTTGCCTTGCTGCTGAATGCATTATTGAGAGGGGATTTTAAACCCCACTGGTCAGCCCGTGGATGGCAGGGCAGAGCTCGCTTTATTGCTCTTTTCCCTCTGCAGCCATCGGTTGGGGGTTTGTTTTCTCTTACATTAATTATGATGACTTTTGCTCTGCGTGCCAGCAGCTGGCCAGTTCCACGGTTCTGCTTCACCGGAGTTCCCCCGGTCACCTAGCGAGATGTTCGCGGCTGTGGCCTGGTGGCTGCCCGCAATTAGAGCTTCATCATCGCACCCTGCAGGAGGAACAGGAACCTCAAGGCTCCTTCCAGCCCGAGTTCTTCAGCACGGAGCGGTTTTTAGGCTGCTTGTTCAAGGAGGCACCTCGAGCACTTTGCAGGCTGGCCCGAAGGCTCATGCCCCTCTCACCTCCCTCTCCAACCCTAACCAACGGGTTGCAGCCAAAAAGTGCAACCAAAAACCAGACAAGACACCGAAATGCAGCTGTTCCTGGCGTGAGACATCACAAGGGGCAGCCTTCCCTACCCCACCCCTTGGGAAGAAGGATCCATCGCTAGTCACAGTGGAAATGCTGACATGCCGTTATAAATGGCTGCAGTTTGAGTTCAGTCAGCAGCACTTTGCATTACTAAATACGGGTTTACGTTCATTTCTCATCTGAGAGCCGGTTAATCTCAACGGTAAACGCATGCTCGTTGCTGGTGCAGTTTGCACTGGAAATATTCAGCATTTTTCTTCCACGCCCAGCTCCTGGAGGTTCGTCCCACCCCCCACGGCTGATGTTATTGCACCAGCCTCAGAAGCTTCCTCCACTCAGCATAAAGTTTTGGACACGTGAAACCTGCTACCTGACGAGACCCAAGGCCAGAGGCTGACTTCAGAAGGCAAGCCTTCAGCTACCTGCCAAGCCCATCCAGCGACTTGTAGAACGAACTCCCGGGCAGACCAGAGGCGCTGAAGCAGAATGAGAAAACGCGGCACAGATGTCAGCCGCTGGGGAGGCTCAGACCAAGCAAGAGCACTGGTGTCAGGCCGAAGACCTTGTCCCTCTGCACCGGGGACCTGATGGTGGGCGGCAAGGTTTCGCTGCAGGGCACAGCTGGGTAAACACTCAGGAACTCTAAGGAAAGGTGGAAATCCACGGATTTAACAGCAGCACCAGTCTTTGGCCCGTGTTCCCGAGCTGTCTGTAACACGAGTTTGCCAGAGTTAACACCGCTGCCCTCAAAACGAACAGTTTATAACTTGCTCTTGTTTATCTGTGTCTCTATTGCTGCCTTTAATATTTAATGTCTCTGGAGTAAAGGCTCCTCTCCAGCATAACAAGCCCTGCTGCAGCATTAATCAGAGCGGCAGCAGCTCGGCGCGGCGCTCGCGGGCTCCCACGACCGGGGGCTGCCAGAGGCAGAGGGGCACGGGCACTCTGCCAGCACCACCACCGACCAGACTGTGTCTGGGATGGGAAAGCATCAGCTCTTTCCCCTCTCATCCCACCAGCTGCTGTAAAACTGGGCACCCCCCGAGCTCTCGGTGTCACTCTGGGCTCTGCAGGCAGCCCCATCCTGACCGAAGCCGGAGGCAGCAGGGAGCTGAACCCGAGGCTCCAGGTCCAGAGCACTGTCCTCAGTATTCAGCTGCTCTGACCACAGCAGTCTGGGGAGAAATGAGGAAGAAAAGGCTGACCCTGTCCCTCTGGAAGCCGCAAAAGCTCCACAGACCTTACAAAAGCCCCAAACAGCAGCTTATCGGAGCACGGTGTGCCTTTGGTGCGCCCCTGTTAACGAACCCCTTCCCTGCACCCACCCACGGATGTCCTGGGCCATGCTCTGGGTAAAAGCCTCGGGGAACAAGGGTCAAAAGCTGATATTTGATGGCACCCAATTTGTGCCAGACCTAAGTATCTGGAGGTCATTAACTTGGATAACCGGAGCTTTGCACTTTGATTTAGCCCAGTGGAAAGTAATGGTGAAGAAGAGAGATCACGATGGATGAAGGGAACAAGATGGGATCGTTAGTTTACACAAACACGCTCTTCTAGACAGCCTCAAATCCCAATTACGGACTAAAACAAAGCCAGTCCATCACAAAGGGTTTCCCATTTGCCACAGCTCCCCAGCCCGAGTGAAGGAAACGAACTAATCCCAGCTCTCCGGAAAACATCCACGGCTCAGAAAGGCTGCGCCTGCTCCACCACGCACACAGCGAGCTCCAGAAATCCTGGCACGAGCAGTCTTGCTCCAGCACTTACACCAGAGATTGCCCACGGACCAAATTAATTAATGCTTGTAACAGCTCAAAAAGGGAGAGCGCGGTTGTATTTACCCGGGATCACACCTGCAGGGATGCTGAAGGTCCCCGTTAGCGCTGCAGGGCACGGGTTAATGGCCAGGGCTTTTTGCCACGAGCAGCCTGGGTGAGGTGACGCCTGTGCTCTTTGTTCTATTGAGCAGAGATTTTTGGTCCGGCCCTTCTTGATGGTATTCAATTAAGTAAAACACAGCCTGAAGAATTATTTCCTTTCCTTAAAACGTATAAAGCAAGCTCCCCCTTTTCCAATCTCAGCTGCCAAGTCTCGGCCCTGAACTTCAGTACCAATTTCTCCTTTATTTACTGAAGGCTCCCTCTAAATCTTTCCATACTAGAAATGCCAGTCCTCCAAACAATTACTCTGCCTGCAACATTAGTCATTTGCTACATTTTCCATCAGCATTAGTCATTTAATGGCGTATCATGTTTTCTATAACAGGATCCAGGCCATCCCTTTTCTGTCCTGCCCTCCTCGGTGCTTTTCTACCCACGGCCTCCCAGATTTCCCCTCCTGCTCAGGGGGCACCAGGCGTTGCATCTCTCTCCCTCCCCAGCCACCAGGAAAGATCGATCTGCGCGTGGCTCCAGCCAGAGCTGGTCTCACAGAGACAACAGGGGGCATAAACACCAATCTACTTTGTAGCTATTTGCGAAAAAATCAGAGTACAAAGGGGTTTTTAAGGCTAGAGGTCTCTGAATTGCAGTCCCGGGGATGTCCCTTTGAACCAGTTCATAACCAACAGCGAGATTTGAGGCAGGGGGCAAAGAAACCAGCCTGGAGCCGAGCATCACCTCTGAGCCCTCTCCCACCACGAGGCAAGGCACCAACGGGGCAACTTTGGGGTCTTTACCCAGTGCCGAGGGTGAGGAGACTGCTCGCACGACAGGAGTCTCACAGCTCAGACTCCAG
This sequence comes from Cygnus atratus, assembly GCF_013377495.2. Lineage (NCBI taxonomy): Eukaryota > Metazoa > Chordata > Aves > Anseriformes > Anatidae > Cygnus > Cygnus atratus. The sequence goes on from NC_066383.1 coordinate 4,561,095, forward strand.
GTGGGTCAAGGACTGGAGTTATCCCGAGACGTAGCCCCCACCTCCCCAGAAGAGAAACCTCAAGGAGAGGGAGATGAAATCTAAGAGCACCTTGTCCTACCACCAGCTCAGCAGCTTCCAGCACGCCAGCTCTGGTCTCGTTTCGGTCCAGGGATCGTGCGCAGGCCCCGCTGAAAACACACTGAGGCATTTTTAGCCAAGGTTTTCTCCCCTCCCTCGTGAAATGCTTTGATAGAAAACTTAAGGCTAAAAATGGAACTTTCCATTTTCTGCTGCACCAGAAAAAAAAAAAATAAACTAGTGCTCTCTTTCTGCATACATATGCTGGATGTCAAAAAGGCAGAGCAGGTCATTCTTAAAAAAGGCACTTCAAATACCAATACTCCCTGTCATCTCGGCTTTCCATCACAAAATGACAGTCTCCTACTTCAAAACAAGATCTAATGAAACCACATTTATCCCCATCTCGCTGTAATCACATTAGACAGTTCGACCAATTTAACTTTATTGGTTTCTTAGCTGTCTGAAAAAAAAAAAACACCACACGGAGACCAACCCTACGTGTTGCGCTCCACTCAAGCAGCCACCTGCAGCAGCCTTTCAACAACAGCATCCGACGGTCAATAGAGCCTTCTGTTTGGCTTCAGACTTCCTGCTAACATCTCGCTTTCTTTAAGAAGCGCACGCAGCTTCTCAACACACCGCGTTTTGTTTAAGCAAAAGCCTGCAGCATGCGCTCGGCCATGATAGGCACGACCGGTAATGTTCTGCGGCTCACCGGCGTGCGAATGCTCACCCGTGGGAGAGCTTGGGTGCGAACACGGATGAGAATATTGCTGTAAACTGCTACCCAGGCACCTACGTGATGTGCCCGCTTCCCCCTGCAGAGAGAGAGGGGGCGGGAGCGTTGCACACCTGGGGCAGAGGTTACTGCAATACCAGGGATTCAATTTTGCAGCAATTTTTCATCCCTAAATGCTGCTTTGCAGCGGCACCCCGGCCAAACGCAATTAGCCTTTGCAACATGCCACCACTTGCTGCAAGCACAAGCCAGCGTTGCTCCCCAGGTCCCACCAGAGATTTCCATAAAGAAGCAGTAGGTGCCTCCCGGAGAAAGAAGAAGCTGGCCCTGCTCCAGGTACCAACGATTTGGAGACGAGACCAGCAACAGCCGCCGGTTTATTCGTTGCCCCGGTGAAAACCTCAACCGGATTCCTTTGAGCTCCCGTCCCTTTCCCCCGCTGCTGACATTTGTACTAAAGGTGCTGACACGACGTGTACTGGGGGCACCTGCAAGTGGCCACGGGAAACAATCTGTTTGGCGGAGGGTTCAACATTCCTCGGTGCTCTGAGGGCCCCGGGGATGGGATGCCGTCCCCTTGCACCCTCTGGGCATCGTCAGGAAGTGGCAGCAACCCCAAGCTGTGTTCGTCCAGGCCAAGCCCTGCGGTACCATCCCTCTTGTATCCTCCTCAGCCACCACGATCTCCAACAACGAACAGAAAGCGACTCCGCAGCCCTAGAAGTACTCTTCCCTTCCCCCCCAAACCCCTCCAAAGTTGCCTGCAAACAGGTTACTAACATAAACCAAAGCTCGAGGCAAAAGAGACAAGCAAACAGCAACGTTCCCCCCGCGCCCCGCTGCCTGGGGCTGGGGAAGCAGCGAGATGCACGCTCCCCCTTACAGCTGGAGACGCCACATCCTATTTTCTGTAGGGCTGACTATTAGCAACGTCAACTCCTACCTCCACGAACGTATAAGCCAAGACACGCACTTGCAGACACCTCTTGCTCTTGACGGGGTGTTTGAACACACACAACGCTGCACAGCGAGCAAAAGCTAGCAGGGGAGGTGTTTCTAATTAGCCAGAACACGGAACGGGAAGCAGCGAGTGGCTGTGTTTTCGTAGCACCAAATTAGGCTCATCAGGTTACCCTCTATGGGCACGATAATTTTTTAAGCGTTCCTTTGAGGCAGATAAAAGATAAGAGAAATTATTTCAGCAAAGCACTTCAGGCTATTTGGCTAAAAGCAGCTTTTGTCTCTTCTGTGCCTTAGTCGAGTTGGAAAGCAACCCCTGAGTTCCCTCTTTCCCCAGACCCCAAGGCCATGGGGTGCTTGGACCGCCGCGCCCGATGCATTGTGCTGGCTCTTGGGAGCCCAAACCCCAGCACAGAAGCAAAGAGCAGCTTGGCAGCTCTCAGCGCTTGCAACCATGCCGATGCAAAAGCCTCCCCGAGCATCCCTAACTCCACTGCTGGGGGAAGGAGGCGAGTCTGTGCCCTCAGCTCGGGCTGCTTCACTTCCACATCAGCACGTGCACAAACCAGAGGTCACCAGCACAAGTCTCTTGTCGCACGGAGACTCCAGGGGATGCCCCACGGCTCACAATAAGCAGAGATTGCCAGGTCCCAATTCCTAGTCAAATGCACCAACTCCTTGCCTGCGCTCTCCAAGCAGAAAAAAGTAGACGACGAAAAAAGGTAGCTTGCTTTGCAACATTAAGCGTCTATTTTCCTTTAATAAGGCACACTGGCAGCAATTAGAAGACAAAGCCATTAGATGAAATTTGTTTAGCCAAATCAGTGACAAGCCTGTGTCAAAACACGGGCTCCCCAGGGCCCTGACCTCAGCAGAGGTTTTGAGGCCGGATGATTGATGGAGCTCCCGGTCCCCTGTCGCCTTCACCAGGCTCTGGGCTGGCTCGCTCGTGAGATGATCTCAGCTTCCCAAGGCCCGTCGGTTATCAGAGCAGAGCCTCCCTGCTGCTGCGTGGCCGTCCTCTGGCAGAGCTCCCCGGGGCTGGTGCACCGGTGGGCACCACGTACCTGGTTTAAGCGAGCGCCCGCCTCGCGCACAGCCTGCAGCATCCTCCCAGCATCAGCACGCACCGCTAACACGTGCCGGCACGCAGGAATAAGCCTTCCCCGTGGATCTGTTGCACCAGGTACAGCTTTCAGTTCCTCAGAGCTAAGCATATCCAAAAAAATAAAATAAAATAAAAAAAAGCCATCTGAGGCGTTTCATCTTACGAGGGCACCTTTCATCCCCGTAGGATTTCGGTGAGATCTGCGCTGGGTGTGCCCGCAGACGCAGCCACTCACCCGGCCTTCAGTCAGCTACAAAAGCACGCGAGCACTTAACTCGCTGCACGCCTGAGGAATTTCAAAAGGATTTTGGCGAGGACCTCCGGTGCTTTGCTGGGCCCGGTTCTGAGAGGCTCCTGCACACACGGCTGCACAGCGATACAGTGCCACGCTCCCAGCTCCTGGGGTTAATTGGCCCTTTGCATCTCTGGGGCTGCTTCCTCCTTTAATAGGCAATTAGGCTTTATTAGCTACGTTGTCATTTACATCCGAGGCTCTCAGCAGCAGTCCAGGAGCTACAGATTTGCCCCGGTAGCCCTTCTTGCAAGGCTGCACGGCCTTTTACATCGCAAGCTGATCGCTCTGCTTAGCTTGTGGCCTCGTTGCTGCGGCACCGCTCCTGGCCAGCCGCTCAGAGCACGTCCATGGGGGACCTACCTGCAGGGAGCCCGAAGGGAAGACCCAAAAAAGCTTTAACCCATCAAGAAAGAGGCCGATCTGTTCTGTGCATCTCCTAACGGGCCTCAGCAAACCTGCACATGGACATTTATTAAGTGGGCCACCGTCTGCTCGTAGCCACCCGCCAGAACATGTTGACATAGTGCAGCACAGATCAATAGAAAGAGCGCTAGATAATGGCAATTGATTTTACCCATGTAATAAAGTTGTTGAGTCTCTGATTCACGCATTAGTAAGTGCTCATTTTATTGACCTGAAGGGCAAGGGGACTGAGTTGTTTTGTTGTTTCCTTCCAAGCAGCAAGCATCATTTGCTAATGAGAGATGGCCTGGTTCCCTCCTCATTATCTCTCTGCTTCACCCTTCCCTTCTCTGCCTCATCCAGCTGCTGCTGAAACCCACAGAGAGCCTGGCAATGACTGGCATTTTGACTGACAACGCTGGTCGCTCACACTCTCACATCCCCACTCGTCTCTTGCCACGGAAAGTTCCCAGCCCACCCAGAGCAGGTCTCCCTCCCTGGACCAGACGGACCCTAACTCCTTGCAGAAGCCTGATGCAAAGCCCTGACACTTATTGCTTCTTCAGAAATTGGACCTACACAGACATCAGCCGCCTCCCTTCACCCGCATTTTTTTTCCTTTAAACACTCTGATCCACACTGCTTCAATGAGGCCAGAGCCAGATGCTATCCAAGATTTTTGCAAGAGCGATGAAAAGAGTCTGCTGCACTCCTGCTCAGCTGTCAGATTGGAAAGCTAGGAAAGGACTCGTGCCAGCTCCTAGCCTCTCTGTGCCTCAAATATTTACAAACTTGCAGAGCTGGCATCCTTTGGGTTAATAATTATTATTCAGATCGCTCCTTTGGACTACAAGAGGCAAGACTTCACGCTGTCTCTGGCAAGAATCAGGCATCCAGCATCTGGGAGGACACAAGGAGGAAGACATCAAAAAAGAAAAAACCTCCAGAGAAAAGAAAAGTCCTCGTCTCCCAGCACCAGCTAGGAAAGTTCCTGCGTGTGCCTATCACCAAGTCTCATCTCGTGGGCTTTCAGCATCAAGGGTGCATCAGAAGACTTCTGGCTTGAAAAACAAGGCTGAAGAGAAGAGGTAGGGGAGACTGAATTAGAAAAGGACTTGCAATAAGGAAAGATTCAGAGGCATATCACGGATAACATTAGGCCAGGACATAACTCCTCCTAATGGAGTCTCAGCGAGGTTACTCTCATAGCACTACGCGTACATACAGAAAGATAAAGCAAGGCACCCACAACTATAAAAACAGATGTTGAAATTAGCAGGGATCCAAAGGAGGTTAATAAAATGCTGGAAGGAATTATGTGTCAACATCTACGTGGAGGCTGAAGGAGCGTAACATGCTATTCCTAGAAAAGGAGCAACTAAAACTGACACATGAGAGGGTAGAGAGATTGGGAGAGCAAGATAGCTCCGCCATAAAGTGCGAGAGAAAATCACTTAGATGAAGATGAAGAAGATATTTAAGGATGGCATTAAACGGAAGAAATGAACATGAAACTATGGAAATGGGAGAAGGGCGTTTTTTCACGCGAGAAAAAAAACAAACGAACGAACTTCGGTTTAAACTAATTCTGCTTCCCCAAAACCTGGGAATGATCGCAAAGCAGAAGTTTCCAGTGCTCGTCTTGTGCAGAGACCTCCTCAAAAAGCTTTGCTGATCAGTTTGCAATAGCCTGCCTGGCCCAGAGGAGTGCCTGTGGCTGCTGATGGAGCTGCAGCACGCGCTGGCCGAGCTTTGGAGGGTTTCACCCCAAGTGTGGGATGCCGAGGGGCACTGCACCCCGCGACGCCCCCCTGCACGCAGTCTGCTGGCAGCTCCTGCTGCCCCCAGAGCAAGCGGGCACTTCTGGCTCTCACCACACACATCGGTATCTGCCTACCGAGAGCAGCACAGCTGCCGCTGGTCCCCCTGCTCCTTTGCCACCCCACGGCTGCTCCATCCCCGAGCTTTTCGCACGCGGACGCCCCCCACCCTGCACGCCCCGGCTGCGTGTGCCGCTCTCTGCCAGGCTGGCGCACCGGCAGCTGCCCGCTGGCATCCCTCCCTGCTCCACGCATCCTTGGGACGCCCTCGCTCCTGGTACCTCCTGGCTGGGAAGGCAATTTCATGCTCAGGCTGCTTTCGACCCTATGCGTGCGCGCGCGCTGCGGGCTCCCAGGCAATCACTACCAGATGCCCGGGGCAGCAAAAGCTCCGCGCACAGACAGCAGCGAGCAGCGGACAGCAAACTGCTCCCACCTCCGGGTGCTGCACCCAGCTGCTGGCACCTGCTTGGCCCCTTGCGCCTGCATCTGCTGACACGGCTCTGTGGTGCTGCAAGGTTCCGCTGCCTGCTGCTCGCGGCCCGGCGGATTTCAACCCCTTTCAGTCTTGAAGGACGGCGTACCAGACGGGGAGTTGGGAGTTGCAGGTGTTAATTTGAGAGCTTGCTACAGGCGATTCCTTTCATTTTCTCTGCGCCTCTGCTTCATATCTAGACCGTAAGAACGAATGTTACCGTCAAACCAAAAGTCCATCCAATAATTCGCACTAATAGCTTCCCAGCCTTCAGCTATTCTCAGGTTAGGAAACTTCTGAAACCGATGTTGTTTATATATTTAATAACTCTTAAGTGCTTTTCTCTTCTCTCTGCTTGGCCAGAGCCTTAAAATGTATGGAAACCTTTTGTACTCAGAACATCCTCTGAGCTCAACGTGTCAATCGCTGGTGAACAAAACCAACACCAACGTGGAATCGTACAGTCAGTTAGGTTGGAGAAGACCCAGAAGATCATCAAATCCAACCATCACCTAACACTACAAGTCCACCACTAAACCACGTCCTTAAGTGCCACATCCACAGATCTTAAATATCCCTGGGGATGGCAACTCCACTGCTTCCCTGGGCGGCCTGTTCCAATGCATAACCACTCCTTCTGCCAAGAAATTCTTGCTGATACCCAGTTTAAACTCCCCAGGTCTCACAGCAGGAGACACGCAGAGCAAGTGATGCTCTCCACCTTGCCCATTCTGCTCACGATTTCCGTTCCTGTAAGCGCTTTGGTACAGACGTGGCCTCCCGTTAAAAATAACACTGCACAGCAGTGGCACCGAGGGGGCTCCACCTCAGCTGGGAACCGTGGCCATCACAATTTGTGGAAATTAGCGGAAAAAGCTTCTCAGTGTGCACTCGTACAGCGTGGACACCCGCTCACCGTACACCTGGGGCTTGCTCAGGGCTTCTCCGGGCACAGGTTCCCTTCTGCACAGCGGCTGAGTCTGGCCCTGCCCGAAACCTGCAGCCCCATTACCAGCTGATGAATTGTTTTCTGCTCTCCTGCTTGGCTCCATATTGGGTTATCTGCGCGGAAACGTAATTTGTTTGCTGATATCAAAATGCTGCCACTCACCTGCGGGATTAACACCGTGACAAAATCGTTAGAAACCTGATGGAGTACCGGAGGCCTTCGGAGTCTGCAGAAAATTCATCCTTCAGCCTAATGAACGCCGGCTTCCCAGCAACCACAGCAGCACCGCCCCTGCTCCTCGGGTCCCCCTGGACCAGCCAGAAATGCACGTGGATGTGTCAGGGCTCAGCTCCTAGACGAGCTCAAGGGCAAACAACACCTGAAGGTGGGGACAAGCGCGGGGGTTCAGCAGCAACACCCCAGCGTTGCAGCCCTCCAAACCCCGCCGCGGCACGGGGAGCAAATCCTACGCCCTGGTTAACCAGCACAGGGTGCCAGCGCCCTTCCCTGCCGCTCTCCCGTAGCCTGTTGCCCCCCGGGCACACTTCACAGGAGACAAAAACATCCCTCTTATCGCTCTCCCTGCCAGTCACCGCTGCTGCATGACGCCATGCGCTGGCAGTGAGTCACCAGTCACCGCCGCTCCCGGGGAATAACGGGGAGAGAAGCGACCTTCCTTCCACCGATGCGCTGCCAAAACCCCCCCGCAACGCAAGCTGTCTGCTCCGTGGCGCTGCCTTCCCCCCCAGCAGGCTGCAGAGCGCCTCGCCACTGCCCTGCCACCAAGCTGACACCATCAAACATTTATTTTATTTTTTCTTCCCCCTCTCCAAACAGCGCTCCAAGCCGCCGCCGAAATTTGCATTCCAATTTGAGTTCGTTCTCGCGGTTGAGATGAACTTCTGAAACACCTCGTGGCGTGTGGTTAAGGAGCGCGCTCCCTCGCCCGGGCTCTACACACGGATGTATTTTTAGCCCTTGATCCCTGCATTACAGAAAAGTCACCCTTTTAACGGAGCGGTTTTATTGCCAGGCGATATTAGCACAATGAAGAAAATCGCTCCTAATTTTTATAAATTATCTCATCATCTGCAACTAATTAGCAGCTGCCGAAAGCTGGGAAATCACTCCTCGCCCCGGAGAGACTCGCTCCGAGCCACGGGGAGTTCAAACAACCCCTGATGGCCAAGGATTTCACGACAGGCCTCCAGCCGGACCCGGCACAGCTCCTGCAGGCTGTCCCAGGGGCTGTGCACCCTCAGCACCTCCGCCCCGAGATCTGGATGTGATGCAGCTTAGCCAGAAACTTTATTAGGATCCAATCTAATCAAGCTGCTGCGCCTCTCCATTCTCCTTCCCCTCGCTCCCAGGCGCTGGTGCCTCTGTCTGTGCCGCTCTAAATGTGTCTATAAAAGTAAAATGAGCAAGCAGCCAGCGGCTAAATGGCACTTAATCAGAAGAAAATGTATACCCTGGTGGATAGTAAACTGCTATTAAGTTGGGGGGGGAGAGAGAAGAAAATAATAAGCTATAAATGGACAACCAAATAAATCTCCTCCCATACCAAGTGAGAGCACATCTGGTTAGGTGCCACCTCCAATGAGTTGTGAGCAAAATATTTATTTGCCGCCAAGCACCTGGCAGCAGGAGAGGGAAGGGATTAGAGCCTGGAGAGCAGCGCTGCTTCCACTGCCTCCCCGCCCGCCCTCGCAGGCAGCGGCACGCCGGCCACCTGCCCTCCGTGGGTGCCCAAAAATCCCTTCTAAAACAGCCGACCATCCATCGGGCCCCAGGCACCGCTGGCCAGGCTGCAGCGGTGCCCACGGCTGGTGGGGCAGCTCCGTCTCATCCTCTCTGCTGCTAGGACACGGATTTGAGGTTGAAAAGCCGTCTCCAAAAGGAGAGCCCCTGGGGCTCCATCCCTACCCCAAACCCCAAGAAGGTCAGTAAGGCAGCAGGCCATATGGCTAAACTACCAGAGACCCCAATGCCATAAATACCAAAGGACCTGCAGACCTCGGATCCTTTGGAGAGCCTTAATATAATACAGAGCACTTCAGCATTAAGGGAAAATGGGATTTGGGACTAGGAAGTCCCCAAGGGAAGAACTCCTTGGAGAGGGACACCATTGCAAAGGGGATTATCACCATAATCACAAGATTAGTCGAATAATCCCAGCCTGAAAGAGAGTTTCTGTCTTCTGCATCTGCTCAGCATCCTCCAGCTTTCATGGAAATGCAGTGCGAAGCAGGATCAGATTGACTTTGAGGAACGATTTGAGGGAAAGAAGGACCTGCTGCAGCAAATTCTGTGCCTCACAGTCCCGTTCAAATTGCTCAGTACATTTCTGCTTTGCTGAGTGGAGGTGGATGCTCACCTGCTCAGCTCCTGCCTCCCTACGGCGGCAATACAGCACATAGGCACCGGCTTTTCGATTCCTCACTGCTGCAGACTGAGGGTTTTGCTGTTGGTTCCCCTTGTTGCTGATTTAACACAGTAAAGGGGTTCAGGGCTCCCACGGATGGCAAAACCAAGCAATCCCGTCTCACCAAATTAAAAGGCAACGTGACAGGGAAAACAAACTCATCCTCCTCTACTAATCACCTAGGCTGCCTTTTCTAATGCAGCTCTTGCACTGTTGAATTGCACAAAGTAAAGAAATAATTATGTGCTATTTTCCACCATAGGTCAGGGAGCACATTAGCGAGCTGAGACTGAAATCCAAATCATGGTGTGTCATGCCCAGGCCTATTAAAAAAAAAAAAAAAAAGCCAGCAAGGAGCACAGCGCTGTCCCTTAGCGCGGCGGCCAGCCCCTGCTGCTCCCCGAGAGACAAACTCTTCTGCACAACAAGGAATCTGCTCAGTCTCAGCACTCACACCTCAATTTCCCGACTAGAAAAACACATATAAACAATGCTAGTTTTTCATGGATATTTCCAAATGCTCAGCTTTCAACTTAATACCTTTAGATTTATTAGCTAGGCACAGATTTTCTGTAAAGGGAAAGACCGTGTTTCGCATTTCGTCTGGAAGTGGCCAAACGTTGAAGCCAGCCCAAAGGTCTCCGAACCCGGGTGTGCACTTGGCTGAAATCTGTTGGCAGAATCAGAAGGGAAAGAAAAGAGAGGTGCAAGAAAAAGCAATGCCTGAATTTAATTCAACTGCATTTTCCATTTATGCACCCGAAATCAAAATCCATCCCCTCGGCAGCACTGCACCACCAGGAAGGATGCTCGGGGTGGTTAGGAGCTCTGGTCAGGAAGCACTGGAGAGCCTGCTTGACTCCGCTCTGCTAGAGAGATCGATAAAACCAGGAGAGGAGAGATGATATCCTAAGCATCGAGAGCGAGCCACCGTGAACTACCACGGTGCACAGCAGAGCCTGTGCTCCTGCACCTCCCGGGAGAGCAGCGAGCTTCAGCCCTGGAAAGCTGCACTCACCTGCGCAAGCCAGGAGGCTGCGGATGGGCAGCCCCCACTGCCCGCAGATGACAATAAAATACATAAAATAAAATAAATAAATAAAATAAAATACAAGGCAAGCAGACAGCAACCTGTTGCGCCGCTCCCTGCAGGTGCTGGCCGTAGCTCAGGCAGCTCCCAGAGAGCCAGTTCTGCCTTTTCCAGCATGAATAACGCCGGACTGTTTCCAGATGGAGGGGTGGGGGACAGCAAAGAATAGAGCCAGGACATTTAAAATGGAAGCGTGCAGCTATATTCAGGAAATGACTGCTTTTCAAAAGGGCTTTGGGTGTTAGTCACTCTGATGTTCTTTCCGGCATTTCTGCCGGAGGCTTGGTTTGGTTTATTTGACATTTGTTCTCAGTTTTAGTGTTAGAAAGCATCCATGCTCCACGCTAGAGGCGGCTCCTAAGCCAAGGCACCAAAGCTTTGGGAGGTTCATTGATTCCCTAGGTGTTGGGGCACGTCTTTCAAAGCACGCCTGGTGGCACGAACTTCTGCTCAGAGACTCTCTGCGTTGCTAGCTACTGCCTGAAGCTGCTTCCCACATCCTCGCAATAAACTCAGTCCCCCCAGGACACCAAACAGCCCCCCATCCCTTGCAGTTTGCCGCCAAAACCCACGGGACCCAGGCCACGAGGAGAAGAGAAGGCAGCAGGGGGGCCGTGACCAGCTCAAAGCCATCCCCAGCGATGCACGCCTGCCCCGGCAGCCCCGTCCCCACCACCTTGCAGAGCTGGGGGACCGAAAGCATCTGCCAAGAGACCTCCGTGCAAGAGGCTGGCTGCCAAAAAGCTCCCGTGGACCGTGAGCGCTAGAGCCGGCTGAGATGACCGAGGAGAGGCTGTGACTTGATAAGCAGCGACTGCTCCTCCAGAGCTATTATAGACTATCAAGTAAATGAGACATGTTATAGGGGGGAAAAAAATAGTAAGGAGGCTGTATTTACACAGGAGCCTGTAATGACTCCATCGCTGTGTCAGCTTCACATGCTTGACAAGACAGACGCAGGCGAACCTTGAGCCTCCTGCCTTCGATTCATTTCCTTTTCATAAAGCCAAGCACAGCGGCCGCAGATGAATTTTTCTCTCTCCTTTTCTTCCCGGACTTCCCTTGAGATGCCCTGATATCGCTCAAGCGCAGGGCGAGGCTGGGCTTGCCTCCACGTCACCCTCCAAACACCCCCTGAAGCTCCGGGCAGCAGCAGAGCCCCGGACGACCAGCGGGGTTAGCAGCAGGGCCGAGGCGTGCGGCACCTTCGCGCTCACGCCCCGTGCTCCTGCTTTGTTTCTCGGAGCTCTTTGCACCTTCTCCCTCCCGCCCTCCAGCAGAACGCACAGCATCTGGCAGGATGCTGCTTCCAATTTATTTTGGTTTTCACTGCCCTTTGTGCTTGCAGTTTATGGCTCGTTTTCCATCACCTGCGGAGAATTTGCAAAGTCCAGAGATGGAGGAAACACGGCCGTGCAGCTTGCTGTACGTACCAGGGGCAGGGAGGACGGCCCCGAGAGGAGCTGCTGCTCTCCCGCCCCAAATATGCACAGTGAGGCATTCAGAGAAAAACTTCCCGTAGCGACTCAGGGGTTCTGGGCACCATTTCCCAAGGAAACGGTGGTGGCTGTGTCCCCCCCAGTACAATTTGTGATGCACCCAGGGCACCTCATTTCCCCTTCCCGAAGCCTGGCTGCGTGATCCTGAACTGTGCACACCCCGTCTCCTCCATTCATTTTGTTCCCAGTATCAACAATTCCACCAGCAGCGTTTGCAGGGCTGTTGGGACCGAAAACACACAGAAATAGAAAACAGTAACCTAGAGACGGGGAAAGGAGGGAGTTCAAAGAGCTTTCCTGCTAAATGACAACCCAAAGCTGCCTGCAAATAAAACTCCGGAGCTCATCAAGTAACTCTGACCACTGAGGGTGCTTAATAAAGATTACTTTGCTATAGCTCCGCTTGCCTGAGGCATCATTTGTTTCTAATGAGATGCTCCATGGGATTTAAACGCGTGAGAGAAGAGGCTTTTCAGCCACAGCGATGAACACAAGCTTTCTGCTCCAAAACCCAAGTGCTCAGCCCCACCTCCTACCCTAGCAATGCTCCTCAGCCATGCCAAGCTGGACAAGGCAGTGCTTGGTGCCAGGGGACGCCACTGCAGCCCCACCGGGCCCCTACGGCCCAGCACCAGCTCCCGCAACAAACCTGCACAGCTGGGGAGGCTCTGGCATGGGTTAGCTAAGACTTTGCACAAATACTGCAATATTTTGGTAGCAACCCAACCATTCTTTTGCTTTGTGCTGTGTTATCACCAAGATCATATTTCTGAACTTCTTCCCGCTGTACCAGGGCCCCAGCGAAAGGAGCATGCCAAAAAATTCCACATGCGACCGAAATGGGTAGAACCACAGCAGATAATAAATGCTAAAGGTTCGCAACTTGCCAAGCTATCTTCTGTGCAAGGGACGCGGAACAAAATGTTCTGAAGCGCAGGAGCCAAATGACAGAGCAGACTTTTGCCGCTGGTCAAATGGGAAGACGCACAGGGCAGCTGGGTACGGCCAGAAAACAACTCTGCAGCGGCAGGAGAGGAGCAAGGATGATTAGGGGCACCCTGCCATGGCAAAATTAAATGCTTGTGAATCAGACCTGGTACAAGGTGGATGCTGTCAAACGTGTTGTTGGACCCCATGGAGGGCGCACGCATATTCAAAAGCACAAATCCTGTAGGATGCTGATGACTGGAAAACTCCGGAGCAGCGAGATGGGACAGCCGACCCTACCTCTTGGGCACAGGTTGGTGTATTTGTCTTGCCAGGCAGAACCACCGCAAATCAGGGCTGGGAATGGGCTGGAATCTGTAGCCAATGTAGACATCCTCAGACAAATCTGAGCTGACACCACGTTGTGACTTTTCCGACTTCGTTACCCTTAGGCTTGGCACGAAGATCACGGAAATCTTAAGCTCGTGGGCGACGAGCCTAGGGCTAGATCTTCGGTATTCAGCCTGGCCTGCACCTCTGCGACATGAAACCAGGACTCGTTGCAGAGGACACGGCACATACTGATCAGCCCCGCTGTCTGCACTGTGCCAGAGCACAGGGCTGGAACAGCAAACCCCTCAGCCAGAGACAAAATAAGGGTGCACAGAGCCCCTTCCCTGCTACCCCAGCCCTAAAATTGCTTGAAAATTCTTGTATTTTCCAAGTACAGAACATGCAACATTGTGAAACCACACAGTTACATGGCTGAGAGTAAAAACCCCTCTGTACCTCTCACTCAGCCCCTCCTGCCTGCTGTAAGACCCAGGTCTTAAGCTCAGGTCCCGGCGGCAGCAGCAAAAATCAGTCCCACAGAGCTGCGAGCTGACTGCTCAGGCTAAGGTCAGGTCCTTCCCTCCATGGATGGTTTTAGAAGCATCTGGAGCAATTATGCTTTCGTGAGTATCGCTGAAGAGAGAGATGGGTCAGAAACACGTGCGATGACAGGTGACATCTGCATTAAGTCAGGTGGGCAGCTAAAGTCAGCTAGAAGCACCTGGTTGCTCTCCTGCAACAGATCCGCTCTTGCAGAAGCAGATAATCAGGGCCTATTAATAATTACTAGGCTCTCTCTTCGTAATGAAATTGCAGCCCTCGAGATTTCCTGTGCTCTCCTCCCCTCCTCCTGCATCCAGCGAGGTTTCCTTCCCTTGCAGCGCTCCCTCCCAGAGCCCCAGGGGGGGCTGGCCACGTTTATTCACCCTGGCAGCACGACGTGCTGCGTGGCTCCGTGCCAGGAAAGCCACGCAGGGACGCACGGTACCCCGAGAAGGTATCGCCTAAGCAGCCTCCTATCAAGCCAGCAAAAGAAGCGCCCAAGCTTGAGCAAAGATCAAACCACTTACCGAGCAGTCAACAAGACCTTCATAAAGCACGAAGCACTCACGGGCAAACCATCACCTCCCCTTGACTCTCGTGGCTCTGGAGGATGGAGGCACAGCCCGTCCTTCCCTTCACATGGACATACCCCATAGGCTAAGCTTTTCCTCCAAAAGCCCTACAGCAGATTAAAACTCAGTTTATTAAATAAGGCCGTGCTCTAACAAGGGTAATCCACAGATAATTTCACTCATTTAAACCCTATTTCATCTCTACCAAGTAGACTTATTTCCATTTAACAGTCTTAATTCTTTTAGCACTTTCCGGCTCCCAAATTGGCTTCGACAGCAGAATTGACATTCAGCCATCATTTTCGCATAAAGTTCCATTTAGCCTCTCCAAATCCCTACAGCGTCTGGAGGTGCAAGAGGAATTCATTAGCGGTGTCTTTGGGAAAACGAGCCACCCCTCCCTGCAGCCTCCTTCCAGCCACCGTCCTCGCTTGGCAGGGCTCGAGGCAGAGCTGGCAGTTGTCAGACTGAGCTGCTCCTCCACGGCAGATGCCCCCCGATGCTCCCCTCCAGCTCCCTGCTCAGGCCACCTCCGCGCCGATACACCAGCACCTGCCTTCTTTGCTTCTCCGCCCACGACGCTTAGGGCCATGCTTTTATCTATGGGCCACGGAGCAAAAACCTTGCAGTCTTTACCCTGCTTGCTCCCTGCCTCCCTCGAGGCCCAGGTCTGCATTTTGCCCCTGCAGGGAGGTCTCTGCTGGCCCCGAGAGCCCCTTCGCTCCCAGCCTGCTCCCCCTGGCAGGAGCCTGCGCCCCCAGACCTCTTGCGGAGAGGGCGCTGAATGCTCCTGGGCAGCACGTAGGGATGCTGAAGGCATGAGAAAGGCATTTGGCTGCTGTTATCGCAGGTTTCTGCGGTCCTCGTCACGGCACGGACTGATTCCCCCCCCGTGCACATCTTGGGAATCAGCTGGCCCCGCAGGCACACCGGGAGCAGCACCGTGCTCCTTCCTGCACCCATCTCCCCCCCCGGAGCTGACACCTCAGCAGCGGGCTCTGGGGAACGGCGCTGCCCTTAACGTGATTTCGCCCTCCTGGACCTTCCCAGCAACAAACGAAATCCATGCTGAGGACAGCCATCCCTCCTGGTCTGGGTAGGAATTATGCCCTGGGTGCTCTCCCCTCGTCTCCCACACGCACACTGCTTCTCCAGCCCTCTAGCACAGCCCGCGGCTCTGTGCTTTCCACAGGAGACATCCTACAGCAAGACAAACCTCGTTCTTTCAAGGTCTTCCATCCTTCCCCTTCTCCTCAGCTCCTTCTAGCCCTCAGCCAGCAGCTTCAATCCCACCACGGTGAGGTCCTGGTGAGGGAGAGAAGGAGCAAGAGGAGCACAAAGGCAGGAGGCAGGCTGCGTGGGGAAGGGCAGGATCAGCCCCTCGCAGAGCCCCCGGGGCGCCTGGCAGCAGCACACAGGGAGCCAGGATCCGTCCCAGCTGCTCCGTCAGCAGGTTGCTCTCTACCTCGGGTCTTGGGGCTTTTTCAAATGGTAGAGGTTCAAAACACCTGGATACCAAGAGCTAGAGCTTCTGAACGTACGCCAGGACAATCTGGGCTTTTAGCCTTACAGGCTGTGCGTATCTTACACGGAGCCACGAGCAATTAGCTGCAGAGGGGGCACTTGAGATAAGCGCCCTTTTGGGTCAAAAGCGTCTTTTCTGGGAAGGTTGCCCGACAGCCCTGCACTGCCTTACGCTTGCAGGAGGGCTTTAACACCTCACCGAGCTGCCTGCTGCACGCGTTGTGCCCAGGAGAGCTGCTCCCTGAGCCTGCAGCCCTGAAAGGCAAGGACAAGTGGGCTTGCCAAGAGTTACCCAGCAGGAGAACGAGGCATAAACCTCGAAGCACAAGGCATAATGCTTCAAACAGAAGGAAACCCTACCTTACGCTCACAGTGTGGGGACCTCGCTCTGCTCCAACAGCCTGTTACGGGCTGGAGTTGCCTCGCTGCCTTTGTCCTCCCATCTGCCACCCTTCAGCTTGCCTTCTCGGGAAGGTTACACCAGCTCACGAGCAATGACTTCAGCTTCATCTCAGCTCACCTTCAGGAACTTGGGCTGCTGCCTCAAGCTGCAAGGCCATATTCTACCTCATGTCCTGAAAACACCTTTAAAATCGTGCCCCAGTCACTGGGGACGTGCACCTGAGGACGAGCAACCCCGTCCTTCAGCCACAGGTGCCCCAGCCTCAGCCTTGCACCAGAAGCTGCAGCTTGGAGCGAGGGCTTGCTTACCCTGCGTGATTATTCCGGTTTTGTAACTCAGCACAGCTCCTGTCCACATCCCGCTCAATTCAGGTGGTGCTTTAAATGCAAGGCAATTGGTCCACAGGGAGGAACAAATTTAAAGCTCAAAGTATTGCTGACGCCGGCGCTGAGTTTTCAGGTGCTCTGAGCTGCCAAGACAGCTGCTCTCCATCAAACGAGCACTGCCTTGCAGTATGACGGTGCTCGCTCCAGTGAGGGGCTGCTAGGGACATTTAATTCTGCTTTATTCTGCCATGAAGTCAGGCTCACCACCGAGCACGTGAAATCCATCCTTCCTCAACTGGCCACAGGCAAAGCCAAGGGCGAGGCGCTGGGCAGCGGCAATCGGTAACGCAGAGCGGTGCACGAGCCTGTCTCAAGCCGCACTGGAGCTTTCTGCAGAAAATCCGGCTTTGCTGAGTTTGGCTCCGAGCTGGAATTAATTTTGGCAGCTGTTTAGGCAGGGAACCAAGCGTCTTTCATTCATGTAATTGACTTTTTTATTCATATATATATATATGAAAAAAATAATGAAAGGCATGACAGAGTAGCTCTTGCTCTTACTAGCTTTCACTCTATGAAAGAAAAAGATCCCCCCTAAAAATGCCTGAGCGGCTACACACACACAGTGCTGCCCAGGGGCTGGGGCGGTATTTAGATGTAAAGCAGGTTGTGTGGCTCTCAGATCCCGATCCTTGGCTCGGGGACACTCCTCGACATCCAGGAGCAAAAACCAGAGCTCTAAAGCAGAGCTCTGTACGCGCACCTCTCCGTGTCCGTCCTCCGCCACGGAAGCGTGCCTGTAAGAGTGATGCGGGACATTTGCAGCCATCAGCCCCTCTCCCCCTGCAAATTTTCCACTTCCTGCTGAATTAGGAGCTGCAGCGTGGCCAGGCAGCTTCCCCAAGGTGCATACCTGTGTAATGTGCATGTGGATGTAATAATGAATCAAAACAAAGCTCGGGGCCTCTTGGGGTGTGCAGCGTAGCCTGGTCTCCGGCACGAAGGAGCAGATCAGGGAAGGTAACTCCTCCACGGGGGTACAAACGCACCAGGAGATGCTCCGTCACACCGAGTCCAGGCCTCCTTTCACGCCGTGCCCTGTAGCATCGATCCGAGACATAAATCTGCTTATAATTTATTATTCATATTATTACAGGGCTGGATTCCTTAGCCGTAGACCAGCGGCTCGTTGTGTGTCGTGTGGCAAAGGCACAGCCTGGAGACGGACAGACAGACAGACAGACACGCCTTACGCCTGCCTCCCAGGCAGGGGACATCTGGGGACAACCACGAGGATTTGTAGCCAACGAATTGCTCCAAGGGCCTGCCATCTCCACGGGTGATTTTTTTTTTTTAAATAATGATTTATGCACAGAACTCAGAAAACATAAATAAAATATCACTCTCCTGGAAGAATAACGAAAACAAAATTAAAAGGGCAAATAGTTAACAAATTGGTATTGTATTTCTCTCTTCCTCTCCCCACTCGGTAGCAAATGACAAATAACTACCAATCTAATTCACCTAAATGAACTTAACCGGGCCTTTTTAATATTGGGGGAAATGAAACATTTATAATGGCTCAGCCAGACAAATTTAGCAAGTCATGCATCAACGAAGACGTGGACACGTCTCCTCCTGCCCAATTCTCTGTTTCTTCAGGCGCTCAGGTTCTAGGAAAGTCCTGTGAAAGCCTTTTAAAAAAATAAAATCAATAGAGGGCGAACCCTACACGTGAGCGCTCAGATGAGCCCAGCGAAGCAGAAATGGAGCAAGGGAAGGAAATTCAGGGACCCAGAGCAGGGGGCTCAGCGGCTGGGGGTGCTGGTGGCCACATCCAGGCGGGTCCCTGGGAGACGGGCAACCTCGGGGCACCCCCAGCAAGCCTCCAGCTGGGGCTCCTGGGGACTGGGACCCCGACACACGTTTGGGCAAGCAGCTACCCCCACCTCAATGTCACCCAGCTGCAGCCCAGACTCGCTCCCGCCACTGCAGCATGGGCACAGCTCTCGCTTCTCCAAATTCAATTATTTTTAAGCCTTTAAAAACAACAGATCCGCACACGGAGAAGCCGGATAATCGCACGTGTCTCGGTGACCTGCTGCCTTCCCAGCCCAGTGCTTCCCCTCCCATGCCCATGGGACAACTGACCGGAGGAGAGGAGGCACCCAGCCCCTGCCAGCAGCTTTGTTTTATGAAACACTCATCATAATTACCAGCAGAAAGGTTTTCCAGCAACAGCACCACCACGTGAGCCTCAGGCATCGTCTCTCTGCTTTCAGCTGATGGCAGCAGCCTGGCTGCTGGGTTCAAAGCCAGGGTAAGGCCATTTCTCTGCTGGGGAATAGCACATTGGTGAGCAGCAGTTTATTGCGCTCGCACTGCTATCATCCACAAAAGGGCCGCGATCTGCCAGAAAGCAGCGCTGCGTACGGAAGGGAGCCGGTGCTTTGTCTGTCACAGCACCAAACGCTGCTCTGCCTCCCGGCACGGGCAAGGGGAGCCTCAAGCTGTCGCCGGGGTGCTGGGGCTGGCACCAGCCGACCTGCCACAGCGCCTCGGCTCTCCCTGCCTGCCCTAAGAGGCACAGGCACGTCCCCCCCATCCTGCTACACAACCCTGGCAGCCTTTCGGCCTGCCCCCGGGGGCTAACGTTGGCATTTTGCCTCTCGCAGCACCCCGGGGGCTGACTGCGCCTTCACCATCAGCATCTCCCTGGGTGAGGTCGGTGTTAAATAACGCGCTGCCGCGTGGCATCTTCTCTGCAGAGCCTTCAGGAGAGTGACGGATGTCCTCTGGGAGCTGGGGGAGCCGGGCTAAACGGTCCCCAGCTCAAGTATTTGAGAAGACGCCCAGTCCTGCCTGCTTCTTCATCCCCGATCTCAATCAGCATTTGAGCATCTATGGAGAGAAAACCTCGCTGACATGGACCAGGAGGGCTGGCTGATCAACAAGACTCTTTGAAGAGAGAAGCTCTCGTGGATGGAGCACGCAGGTCCGTGTTTTTCCCCGCAAGGGTCTCCCAAACAACATGATCTAGGAGACCTTCTCCGGGATGGGATCAGAAGGGAACGCAGAGTTTAAGCCTGAAGAAAAATGCTGAAAAAAAGGCTCAAGCCAGTGGTGTTTCTTGTGTATCGAGGGGAGAAATAGAACTGCAACAGCTCCAAGTGGACAGGAGGCTACAAGTTGTGCCTGTGCACAGCAAGGCTGCGAGGAAGGGCACCCACAGCCTGTGTCCTGCTCCCTTTTTGCACAGCCGATGCCTCTGAAGCTCCCTGCAACGCAACACGCAGCGGGTCCTGTCCACGCCAGCAAAGCAACGCAGCCCTTCCTCACCGTGTACTCGGAGCAATCCACCACCAGAAACTCCACCGAGAGGTGTCAGGGCCAAGACCCACCTGAAGCCCCGGGAAAGCAGCAGCAGGGGGGGCTCAGAGCTTGGTGTGAAAGCCGAGTGCCCCTGGCTCAGCACCATCCTGCCTCCTTCCAGCCAGGCGCAGCAGCAACAACCTCTCCAGCTACTTGGTGAGGAACCAGGGCAGGGCACTGCCTGCGTTCACCTCGCACACCGACCGCAAAACCGCGCCTTTCAGTGGTCCATTACCAGACGGCTCGCAGAACGATGCCGAGTGTTCGCTTGCATTTGCTTTGAATATTCAAAGGCTCGTGCTGGTCTGCTTTCCTTCGCGATGCAGTGCATTGATTTATGTCGCTAGATACCGTATCCCCCTGCCTTGCCAAAAGCATGCTTTGGGGAATGATTTCAGGGCTGCCAGTAATATTTTTCCTCTCCTTTTATGTTGTACTTTATTTTTTATTAACTTTTTGGCTGGATATATTTTTAAAATAAAGCTGTGTCTCGAAGAGACAAAACCAAAACCCCAAACCCCCCCGCAGCTCTTCGCCCATCTGCTTCAGACTCCATTTTCGGAGAAGTTGCTTTAGACTTCAGCATGGGGCTGGGTTCACTGGGTCCCAAACCCCTGGAGTCACTCCTTAAGAAGCTGTTCCTCCTTCATGAGCTCGCCCAAGGTCAGGACTGCTGGTGTCCCACTCCCAGGAGGTGGCGGGTACCCGGAGACCCCCAGGACTTGGCCGCAGGGTCTCTGGCCACTCCAACATTTAACACCATCTGGCACAAAAGCCACGACCTCTGGTGCATTTTAGAAGGATCAGAGTTGTTCCTTCCCATCCCCACAACAACGTTACTCCTTCTGCTGAAGTCCGGAGTTCTACGCCCCCTTTGCAGCGCCCAAATGCAAGTGCTTCAGTCCGAGGCAAATTTGCACTTCTCTGCCCTACGCAGGCTAAGGAAATCCAGCGTCTCTAACCAGGACTGGGCAGCAGCGCTCTAAGTTTTAAGAGCAACGATTTCTGGAGCAGCTCCATTATTTTTGCCACGAAAAGTCAAAAGCACAGAATTCCTAAACGCACAATGATTTTAAAACTGGAGAGAGGGGTCCAAGGGAGCACGACCGCAGCGTGAGGGAGTGCAGAACCACCCGCGGAGCAGCCTCTGGGATGGAGACCAAAGCACCAGAGGAGCTTTGCTGCAGCCCTGGGCCTCTGCAGGCACACGATGCTGGTGGGGAGATGCTCACATTTAACCAGCGTGTTTGTGCTGTTCACCACCCTGCATCCCTGCTGCGTGCAACTTGGACATGCGAGTGATACCCACGAGTCATTTACACTCGGGATGTGACTTAAAACCCCAGCAGAGCATCAAGATCTCCTTTACCAGGAGCAGCTACCAGGTACGGAAGACAAAACCAGTACCTGGAACAGACGGAGGGAGGAGGACTTCCTACCACCACCGCAGCTGCTCGTGGGTAGTGTCCCGAACACTGAGACCCCAGCTTCCTCTCGCCTGCCCCCAGAGACCAGCAGGGACTTGGCCTCACAGCGGCCACCAAATTCATCAGGGGACCCCTGAGCACGCACAAACCGAGCCACGGCAGGCAGATCCTAACCCGTCCATCCCCATCCCCATCCGCTGCCTGAAGTGGAGGATCTGCCCATCGACGTGAAACGCAGCCCGCGGAGCAGAGACGGTCCAGCACAAGTGCTCCACGTGAATCAGGGATGCCGGGGCCATAAACCACCCCGGCTCCTGCCAGCACGCACCCTCCCTCGCTACATTTCTGAGCTGCTCCATGCTCTGCTGGCAAAGGGGAGAAGTAATTTGATTTCAAGTGTCACCCGTGAAAGTTGCAAATGGGGACGGGAATAGATTAGCTTATCTGCAACAAATAGTTAATAAAAACAGCTGGTAGCTCCAGAGAGAACAGGCAGGAGAAGCCGTTTGCTTTCCAAACAGCAGAGCTCGGTGTCAGTGCTGTGAAGCAAGTTTCATTACCAGGTTTCTGGATGCATTTCTTTTCCCTAATCCACACAGGCAGGGAGTGAAGACGACGGTGCCTCTTCCTGAACACTTTTTAATAAAGCCCAAAGGAGAACAAATGCGAGGACTCTCTTACAAACAGAGCATTCTGGAGTTATTAACGTTCTCGTGACACTTTCAGTTTGGGCTCAAACACTCCTTGCTCATCAACGTGGGGACAAATAAATCTGCAACAGAAAACCATTTCCTTCTGCTTGGAGCTCAGGCGAGCATCAAGGGGGGGATGCAGGGTCGGGGAAAGAGCCTCATCCCTCAGCGTCTCCTCGAGGAGTGACTTTCACTTCACGTTTATACAGAGAGAGATTCCCATCAGGGAGCGTTACCACCGTAAAAATCAATGCAGATGCGTACGCTCACCATGCACCGCGTTGCGTTTACAAGATGGGGACGACATTTCAAGAAGGCAGGCACGAGGCCGGAGCTCTGCAAGCGACCCAGCCCCATCGGAGCCGCGACCACGACCACCAGCAGCCCAAAGACCACGGGCAGAGCTTTCTCCCAGCACGCCTACGCGGAGCGGTCCAAGCAGCCAGCGGAAGGTCGCAGCAAGCTCTGTACTCACCGATCCTCAGGGAGTGGGGGCTGGCAGCGATCCTCATCAGCCACAGCAGAAGGAGCACCAGAGGCGCCAAGGCACGGGGCATCTTCTATAAATCCTCATGGAGCCCTTCGGTGGTCTGGGCATGACATAACTCTGCGGAGAGAGCACACACGGCACCGTGAGCACCCCGGCTCTCCAAGCGGCGACTCAGCACGATGACACTGCTCGGAGCGTGCCAAGGCAGGGGGACAAAGAGTCTATTTACCAGAGGGAGGAGGAGGAAGCTATTTACAGACTATGAATTATTCAGGAATTCGAGTCGAACTGGGCGAAGAGCTTCTAACAAAATATGGAAAAGAAACCCAAGGAAAAGTCCAAATATTTCATCTTGGCATTTTTAGAGTTTCCACAAAAACAAGTGGAAATCAATATTGAGTCACATCTACTTAATTTCTCATTTTTTTCTCTTTTAAATTTAAAGCAGCCTGCTACTTAAAATATTACACTGACTTCTGCTTTTAGGGTAGGACCAAACATTTTCAGAGCAAAACACGCGGCGAGGGATGGGAGTCAGAGACTGAGTCACTTTGGCAACCAAAGCAGAAAGCAGTTCCTGACATTGCTGCGGGCCCAGTGAGCGATGGCAGCCCCCGTCTCCTTCCCTCCCCTTCACGCCCAAGAGGATTCGGATTCAGGATGAGCCAAAGACCAGGTCCCTTTCTTTCTCCTCCCACCAGGCAGCCCCGTTCCCAACACCTTCCAAGTCCAAACACCGCCAGAACAACGAGGGATACATGAAGAACCCACGGAGCCACCGCTAGTGCAGGTATCAGCACACGTCGTCCCGCAGCAGATCCCCCAGCAGAGCTGAACAGGTTGTTAACAAACACCGTTTCCAACAGGGACACGGAGATTTTACTTAATTATTGTCCTTCATGTTGATAAAATTATCTCCATGAGCACTAATGCCCTTAAATGCTGACTCTGAGTATTTCATGTTACCTTATCTCTCCCTTCTCCGGCTTTCTGGCAAAGGCTCTCGCGCTATTCCATTTGTCTAATTCCTGGGCCAAATGCTGAAGTCCTGACACAGGCAAAGTCTTTAATCTGCCTTTGAAGTTACCAGGAGTTTTGCTCGAGAAAGTTGAAGCTTTTTCCTCGCAGTTTTTCAACGCAGCTACTTTTAGGTTGCGTTTAGACCCCTGCCACCTTGCCTCAGCGCTCCCCAGAGGGGCAAATCCCTTTTTACAGGCAGGGAAGGGATGCAGAAGAAACACTGAGAGGTGGCCAAAGGGATGAAGACAACGCAGGGGCTGAACAGGGAACCACTTACGGGTCCCGGGGCTCGCTCTCCTGCATCACATCGCTACCAGGAAGCTGAGTCCCAAAGCTCTCAGCTTGGAGAAAATCAAAGGACCCCATGCTCAGGTGCCAGCTGGACATCTCCAGTGTCCTGCTTTCAGGAGGTGCCTGCTCAGCACATTTTGATGCAGCAGAAGCTGCCAGAAACCACCTAAAAATCATTAGCCACCTCTGCGAAGGGCAACGGCAATTTTCTCTTTTTTTTTTTCAGTGGGAGTTATAGTAACGCCTTCGGGGGAAAAGCCCGAGAAGGTTAAGCACATGGTAAATTGGCTCCTCAGAAGCACCGGCAGCGGCAGAGACGGATAGTGGAGCAACACAGCATTTGAGCGCTTTGAAGCAGTTATTCCAAAACTTTCTGAGAGACTGAGAAAAACAGCAGGATCGAGACAAATTTCCCCGCACAGGCGCTGCAGCCCGGGCCGCGGAACGGGCACCGATGCCGCACGCGTCCCCTCCCAGACCTCTCAGCAGAGATGCAAAGCCAGGCAGGCCTGGGAAGATGGCAGTGCTAAAACAAATCTCGCCGTCGCCGTGCTGAGCTCCGTCCTGCGACAGGACAGAGAGATGACAGCCTGGGGCTGCACTCCTCCCGTTCTCCTCCCGTCCTCCTTCGCCAAAGGTGCGCTCCCACGTGGCCGCATGCAAGTCTTGAGACTTAACTTCCTGCAGGTAACTGCAACCATCCCACCGGCAGCAAACATCTTGCATCCAAAAGGCAACCACGGTGGAGGAAAAGGCAGCAGCCTCATTGTACCTCGGGGCTACAGCAAGGAAAGGCAGAGGAAATAAACCACGGGGTCCAGCCAAAGGCGACCTGCATGAGGATGAGCTCCACCTGCACGAGCATCCAGGCGAAAGACCCAGGACTTGCAGCTCCGAGGGACAGACCTCAAGGCCGCCTCTCCTCTTTGCAGCCGGGTTTGGTGAAGGGGCAAAGCACGCGATCCCCGGGCACGCAGCTGCCTTCGCATCCCCAGCCCGGAGTTAACAGCAAAGCCAAATAACAAACCCGGGGCGCCCGCTGTGCTCTGCTCCGTGAGCGGCGGGGCTGTAATTACCTACAACACGGAGCACAGAGGGACGCTGCGCTCACCTAGCGCATTACCCACTGCTAAGAGCAGCTTCCCAGTGCTTTGCTTTTCGAGCACGAACCCAAGCAACAGCTGTCAGCAACAGAAATACACCTTGGGGTTCACCAGACAGCAGAAGCGCACGGGCTCCTACCACCCGCACCCCGAGCCCATCTGGTGGATGGGGGTGCTCGCAAAACCCCGAGTGCGGCACGGGGACGCTTCCCCACAGCACACCTGAGCCGCCGAGCGGTGGGAACAAACGGAGGAACTCAAGACGTAGGATGAGAGGGAGGGGAGAGCGCGCATTTTTCTTCCTAGCCGAGCATCAGGGTTTCTACTCTCAAAGGAACAAAGAGACATTTCAGTTCTCCCGGCTCTCTTCATCTCCCCGGTGCCCCAAGTTCCTCCTGCTCCCTCCTCTCTAAATTCTGCCATGAAAGCACCGTAAACACGGTTCAAACCCCTTTGTCAAGTCACTTCTGCCTCGCTGAGCTAGTCACGCTCCCAACAGCTTTTGCTGCCTTGCGGCTGCGAGGTGCACCTGCCTCCCTCTCGTCGCCCCATCAGAAGCCTTAAAACATTTTCTGCCCAGCTTCGGCGATGCCTCACAGGTACGGCCGGGGGATCTGCCCCATGCAGACCGAAATTCTGCACGGGCAGGGCCGGAGACGAGATTCTGCTTTCACACAGCACAAAGCAGGAAGCCTCGGAAGCCGAGGCTGAGCAGAAGAGAGCAGGGATGTTTAGCAATTCGCCGCGCTAATTCTTGTTCCTGCGAGGATGACTTCTCCCGACTCACCCTCGCCACAGCTTGCTGGAAGTGCTTCAGATGAACTTCCCCTATTCAATTCAGCCTGCGTGGTTACAGCTCCTGCGTTCGTGGCTCCTCTTCGCTGTACTGGCAACCCGCTAAGACAGCAAGCGAGCCTGGCTGAGGGACAGCTGCTTATAAAGCAGTCTGAATCCGCTGTATCCCCCCAAAAGCCTCTGAATCCCCCAAAATGGGTGGGACGGCTGGACAAAAAATTTCGTAAGGTCACTCCAGGTGGTGCCTGCATTGCTGGAAAGCTGGTGGTGGATCACCGACTGGCCGTTGGCTTCTCTCTGCACAGTACAAGCACGTAACGCTTTCTTTCCCCTGTTAAGTCCCTTTTCGAGTTTAGCTCTGAAAATTCAGGAGGAAAAAAAAAAAAATAAATCAAGACTATACCAAACGGTTTGGAGCTCTCTCTGGAGATAAAAGTCTCTAAATACAAGGCAGAATTATGAACGATTTGCTTCTCAGAGGAAGGAACTCGCTTCTGAAACTACTTCTACATTTTTAACGACCGTGCGAGATGGTGCTCTCCTTCGCTGCCAGTGCCACGTCCTCCTGATACGTTGAGATTTCTGCAGGAAATTTCTTCGTCGGCACAGCAAGAGCCAAAAGGGAGGATAAAATGTTAAATCACAGGATAAATCTCTCCTGCAGCTGCCACTCCAGTAGCGAAGACACCCCTGAAAGGCAGCCACCTCTCGTCTCTCCCTCTCGCTGCCCCTGCCCGACCTGCCAAGGGCACTCAGGAAACCCAGGTGCGTCGCTATTTCTGCTCAGCGCCTCCAAGGATGCACCTGCCCCACAAAAGCCTTGCTCCGCGTGCCCAGGCTTTCAAAAACCCCAATGCACGCTTCTTCCTGATTCGGCCTCCTTTTACTTCTACAGCAAAAGCCGTACGCCGTGGTCTGAGGCTCGCTGAGAAACCACAAACACCCTTCCAAAACTGGCAGCGAGTTCGGTCCCAGGCAGGCAGGGGAGGCAGACTTCCACCCAAACGCTGCTCTGGAGGTGGCTCTGGTGTTGATGGATCTCTCTGTGCAACACCAGAAGCTTGACGAATGGTGAGAAAATGCAGCCCGAGCAAAGCTAGAGTAATCCTCGCAGCTGAGACAACAAATTTAACAGCTGCAGAACAGCGAGGAATTCGGAAAAACTGTCAGGAAATATCAACAAACAACTTAACGGAGCCTCTCCCATTCTTCCACCAGGCAAAGAGCTATTTCCTATTGCAAAGCTTCATCTGCAGAGAGGCTCAAATTTAAATGGAACTGACAGGAGGGAAAGAGCCTGAAAAACATTTCAACAGGTGACTGGTGCTGGGCTTGAGAAAGCGCCTGCGTGGCTCAGGAGGAGGGGAGGAACTGAACTGCGAGCCTGCCCCAGGGATACAGAGATGTAAGTTCAATTAAACTGAAAAATCACTCCATTTAAAGCTGCGAACAATATGTTTTCCTCTGCAAAATGCATAATTAGCATGGGTAAATCATTACCACTAGGTATTGCTGCAGTCAAAACCTCAGCGAGATTGAGAGAAGGATCAGGCATTTATACAGAGGATGAATAGCTACTATTACAACAGTAAAGTGAAAAAAAAACAGGAGCGAGAGAGAAAATACGCTTTTGGACGGCGGGTAAACCCTTCACGCTGCAAGGCGCAGGCTCACTCCCTGCGTTCGAGGGTTGGAAGGATCACCCCTGGGGCAAGCCTCCTCGCCCCGCTTCTTGAAGCAGCCAGCTCTAAAAAGGGATGCGCAACAATACGAGGCGCAGCTCGGTTCCAGTCTGGCAATTTCTGTGTTCCGACAAAAGCTCTGTCTCCTTCCAGCTTCCAGCAGCACCGAGGAGGCCGTTTGACTTTCAGCCACCATGCCTTCCCTCTTCTCGCGTTGTCCTCGCGGTATTCGTGCTGGGTGAGCTCGCCGGGGTGCAGGAGGACCTCTGGCCCCACACCACACCAGTGGTGGCACAGAAGGGGCATTCAGCCAGCACCACAGCAGGTGATGTTCAAGGGGAGGGGATATTGGAGATAAACACCTGCTCAGCTGATACTCGAAATGGATTTTTTTTCCCCATTCTCCATGCTGTGTTCTTTTATTTTTATTTTTTTTTTTTCCTCTTTCCCCCCTTCGTGACTTCCAGAAAAAGCAGCAAGGAACTTCGAGGAGCAGAGAGTTCTGGAGGCAGCGAAGCAGAAGGACACGTGTGTTCCTGACATGTCCCATGCCCGTGGATTATTTTCTTTAGCTTTCTCTCTCCACAATCCTGAGTTCTCGCCTCACCTTTCTCAATCCTCCCCAGCATTGGCAAAGCCTGACCAACCTCTGCTACCATTGCTCAGGGATAAAAACAATACGTCCCCACCCCGATTCCGCATACAAGCCGTGTGGAGGCTCAGCCATCTTCAAGTCAAATTTTCTGCGGCGTTATCAGCCCCAGGCCTGTGAAAACAAGGAGACTTCGGGGGTTCGAGCCCCAGGCTGAGGCACAGGAGGCTTCCTTCAGTGATCTGCTCCTCCGCAGCCTCCTCGCACGACCTAGCAGGCCCCGCAGGGCCGGGCACTATCCGAAAGCTTCATTGGCATAGCCAAGCGAATTAGGAGTGTGAACGCCCCCCCCGCCCCCTCAGTCATGCTTACAGAAGTCCCGTTACAGGCAGCGACTTGATAGCATTAAAACTCATTTGTTGGGGCAGCTTACGGTGGTCTAGGGGACTGGCTTAAGCCGATTCTCTCCTAGGAGATGCTGCGAGGACAGGCGGTGGCTGAGGCACACGGGGGATCCTGCCCGCGTGCTGCGCCCCCATCTCACCGCCCTGCTTCACCGTGCAGAGCACAAAGCCTCCGAACACTACAGCATTAAAAAAACCAGAGCAGACACGATGGGCTCGTAGAGCACCACGAGCATCCAGCCTGTAAGGGATGATCCGCGTCGGAGCAGCTGAGCCAAGGGGATGCGGACAGCGCAAGGGGCTGCAGGACCAGGAGCCAAAGCACCCCCAGCACCACACCAGAGATCAGCTGCCAAAAACCTCCCTGGCTCTGACAATTCACATCTCAAGAGTTTATATTAAATTAAAAAAAAAAAAAGGGGGGGGGGGGGGGCGGGGAAAGAGAAAGCTCAGATCACGTGGGATTTTCTTCCTCCCTGGTGCCCACAATTTCTTTTTATTAGCAAACAATCGCAGTTAAAAGCACTGTGGTCTCACACAGCGACGTCTGCTCTACCCACTTCAGACACTCGTAATTGGCTTGGAGCTGTTATCTTGCAGGAGAAATCACGACAAGGCTGGGGGAAGGGGAGCGGCTGGAGGCGGGAGGAGAGCGGCAGATTTGCTTCCAGCTGAGGACAGCAAGCTGCCATCGGGCACAGGCCGGAGCTGCCCTCACCGTAGCTGCTCTTGGGATTTAAGGAGCTGCATTTCTTGACATCACCTCAATTTTTTAGCCATTTTAGGCACACCGGTAATGATCATCACAAAGATGAGGGCTGTTAACCTTGGATAAAGTTTCTGGCCGTGTCTGAGACTAAATCACCTAAAAAAGCAGCGGGAAAAGCTCTGCTTACCTCCCACACCTGGCACACACGGAAAGCCTCAGCATCCATCCTCGCACCAGCTGTTCCTCCCGTATAAAGAGGCCGGGGCTCTCCTATCGACCATTATCCCACACTTATTCAGCAGAAGCATCCTGCCCCCTCTGCAGGTCGTCGCTTCCATTCAAGCACCTCTGGCACGGAGGGAGCAGCTGGTTTGTAGCACATCCAGCCCCAAACCGTCGAGGGTTTTAGGATGGGGCACCTGCCACCAGCCGTGGTGGCACGGGGAAGCTCCAGGGCCAGCAGCATCTCGGTTGCCCAACAACCCTCTTCTTACCAAGAGACCTGGGGGACCCCGAAGAAATTAAAACAGCCAGAGCCTTGGCTTCATAAAAAGCTTAACCAGACAAAACGAAAAGCCTTAAAACCAACTGCTGTTTCGCTTGAAAAGCAGGCAAATAAGAGCAGAGGTTTGAAATTACAGTTTTGTCCTAGTGCACAACAAACCTGATGCTGACACGAGAATCTCGCTGGGAGAGGACACAATTTTAGTGGCCGTGTATCTAGCCCCAAAGCAGCGTAAGACCCAGGTGCCTGGACAGCATGAAACCTCCAGTTCTTCAGACTTGCTTGGCTATTTCCCACCAAGCTGTGACGTGACCGCACGTGTTGGAAAGGATAAAACAGCTTCCAGGAGCCCAGCATCACCCCGTGACAGCATTCAGATTGAACTGCTGGCCGAGACCCCTTCCGCGAGGCCTTCTCACGGCGACGGCCTCTGGCTGCAGAAAACAGCCGCTCAGAAAATCCCTCCCCCATCCTCCTCGAAACCGGTGATTTTTCCGGATCTGCCACATTTTCTCTCCACAGCTCTTTCTTGGTAAATACATACGCTTTGGGGAAGCTGCTTCCAGCCGTTCGGCTCGCAGCAGTTGAACCTTCCCGAAGACGCCCATTCGTGAAAAATACCGACTTTCCCTTTGAAGTCTTCAGCGTTCCCCCCCCCCCCCGCCCTCAAAGATGGATATTTACCCCAAAAAAATTCCTTTTATCAAAAATGCTTTGATGGAAAATCTTCAGCTCTCTCCGAAGAGAAGAAACCCACCAAGCACTACCCCCCGTTCGCTGGTAGCGAAGAATTATTGCCGCCACCGCGCCTCTTTACACATGAAGGAAGTTCTAAAATATGAATCGGATCCGCAACATCTCGGGAGTCTGAGGGGGAGAAAAAGCTCTTAAATGCATCAACCTGATCTCTGGGCTACAGAAAGAAGATTAATCTATTTATTTCACTTAACTCCCTGGCAGATTCAAGAGGGGAAAGAAAGGAAAACAAAGGAGCCTCTACCAAATCAACCTGCAAGAGGTAGTTTATGGCCAAAAAAAGAGCTAGTTTTGCTTCTTTTTACAGCTGCCAAAACTGTAAGTGAAATAAATAGATTCATCTGCCATCTATCGCCCAAAGAACATTTTGATACATTCCAGCTCCAAAATCCTGCACTTTGAGGTTGGGAGGGGGCTGCTCAGGACTGGCTGAAGGCGCTCGGAAGACTCGGTTGGTTTGCGTATCGCCATGGGGCAGCGATTTTGGGGTACGCACTTGGAAGACAGCAAGCATATGTATTTGAAAGGAGATGGGAAAGAGGATAGATGCCAAGGTAAGAACGTGCACAAGAAAACACAGGGCTGGTGGTAAATTTCGGAGCAGACAGAGGAGGGGCATTGGGGAAATCTCTGCAGACCAGAGTAAGGAAACGGGCACAACCAAAGGTACCCATGGAAAACCATCACAGGAGTCAGCAGGTGAACATCCGTGCAACAGTAGGGCTGCACACGACAGCCAGATGCAAAAGAGTTGGCGCAGTAATGGTTTGTAGCAAGGAATAAATAGTCTTGCACAAGGAAGCAGGACCGAAGTCCAAGCCGGTAACTGATGTCGCATTTAAAAGGAAATGATTTGCATGAGAAGCTTTTAATCCTGCTCGTAACAGAAGCAATACAAAAAAAAAAAGGTTTCGAACCAGAAACCTATGTGTTTGGTTAACAGTTTGACACCAAAGAGCATCCAATTAGAGGTGCAGCACCACTGGGTTGCTAGGATGAAGCATGCAGGTCCCAGAGGGACGGAGGAGAACGGGCAGCTCTGGCGTTTTTCCCCTTCTTGTTGCAAGGACGAGCAGATCCCACGGCGAGCAGCAGCTGGAGAGAGGAGAGAGCAAGGGGATCCCTGGGCACGTGAGGAATGCCACTCGGACAAAGTGCAAACGTACAGCATTCCTGCCAAAAAAATAAACGCCAACCTTTCTCACCGGGACATGTACAGGACTGGACCCTGAGGGACGAGGCTCTCCAACGGAGATTTCTAAGAAGAGCTCGCTGGGAAGAGAGCTTCTCCTTCCTGGAGCAGCACCCTGCTGCTGGGAACGGTGAGCACACAGAGGAGAGGCAGTGCTTGCCAACAACGGGACATTTCCGATTAGGCCTGCTGATACATAGCTGAGCAAAAGACCAGAGAAGTGTGGTTTTTTTTTGCCTAGTGACAGCAGAGAAAACGCAGCAAGAGACGTGACTTCTCCCCAGGCTTGGCTCTGGCACCTCTCAGTTTCTCACCATCCTCTTCTCTCTGTCTCGTGGCCTTTAATGTGCTTGTTCTCGTGGAGTCTGTTGCGTTCTGGGGAATTTGGGCGCGGAGCAGCTTGCCTGATGATACGAGAAGTGCTTTTGAACAAACCACTCGAAGCTGACACGCCTGAAGATAACTGCTCCGTCTGGCTTCTCCTTTGTTTCTCTAATCTCCGGCCACTTGAACTCACTTACGGCCATAGCACACATAAATTGTGTACAGCTCTGGACTTTACGTATGGTTTTGCGTAAGTTCTTTATCACCTCTCCTGTAAGCCACACGCCATCAGCCCTCTCACTCGCAGAGAATTTGCCCAGACTGAGCCACCCCTGCAAGAGATCTCAGCTCCTAAACTCTGCTGCACCTGGAGGCCAGCAGGGATCTTTAAATAGCCATGACTTCTGACCTTCAGAAAGCCCGGAGTAAAACTCCAGACCCAGCAAAGAATTTCACCATTGCTTCAAACAGAGCCTGCATTTTACCATCCCTGTGCAGAGTTAGGTATGGGATAAATCTCAGGGACACCTGAAGGCCTCTCCTTAGTTCTTTCCTTCCTCTCCGCAGCGTGGTATAAGCAGAAGAATGACACCACGCTTGTGGATTGTGTCCTGGGGTTCAACGGGGAGCAAGCAAAGATCACTCGGCTTCACCAACAAAGCACAATGCACAGCTCTGCAGAGGCACGACGCCTCGGCGTGAAAAATAAATACGCCCACAGAATAAATCCCTTCTGAACACCTCTGCTTGCCGCAGCTCCGAGTGAGCTCTAATCAGGCTGCCTGCGCTCCTGGCTTTGCAGCGTTCTCAGAACTGCTCCCAGAGCACTCATCCTCATCAGCGACATCCAATTTCCAAACCAAGCAAGGAGCAACCCTGTCCAGGGCTGGCTTTTCAGCCGTTCTCATCACTGGCTTAACATCAATTCCGGCTAAATGAGGAAAGTACAAAAGGACTAAGTTATGCCCATGCTGAGCACTCCGAAAACCCCGATCACATCGTTCTCTTCCAGCCATAAGCATAAGTTGTCCTCATTAGCCAGCCTTAGCCCAACTTTAATGTTTGCATCTTGACCTATAATCCATCCAAACTCCAGCCCCGTATTCCGAGGCAGCTGTTATCCCGAAGCCTCAATTCGCAGACTGTCTGGCCAGACGAGCCAAGGGGGCTCAGACATCTGACAGCCTCGATTTGCTCTTCCTGATCCGTGTTTTGCTGCTCTTGTCCAAGCACCAGAGCACGTGCGCCTTACACAGTTGTGCTCTCAATACCCACTGATGTGCCCACTCCCAATCAACGGGCAGTCTGATGACCAGTTTTCAACCAAATTCCAAGCAGATGCAGGCTCCCCAAACCACCAGCCTCTATCGGACTACGAGCCTCGTGAAATAATACTCCGGCAGAGGAGAAAGAACTGCAAGTTCAGCTCGACTCCCACTAGGCACCAAGGCACCCACAAGGGAAAGGCATTATGCATGCCCCAAACATCGGAGGAAATCATCAGTTAGCGCTCGCTGAGCTCCGCCACGAGGCGCACACCATGACCGAGGCTGCCCCAGCTCCCAGGAACTGCTTGGGTTTTCTCCCCACGCCCTCTGGCACCCGCTTCTGCTCGGGTTCGCCCCAAGCACAGGAAATTTTGAGCAGTTGTGACTCAGCCCAGCTCATTTCGAACCAGTCTGGAGCCCAGCAGGCTTCCCCCCACCCCAGCCCAGTTGGTTTGGCTGCCAGATGCCAGCACAGCAGCCTCGTCCTTCTCCCACCCCAAGCAGAAAAGCTGTTAACGCCCCTCTCCACATTGTCCTTTCCCGAAAGTAGCTTGGACACTGCTGGTGGGGAGGGACAAACGCACACAGGGACATTTTGGTGGTGAGCGAAGGCAGCCACACGTCCAACCCCAGCCCCAGGCCCTCGTCCCTGCTTCCACCGTTCATCCGACTTCGCCAGAAGTTAAAGCACAGGCACCGGGGGGCCATTTCGGCTGTGGCACCCCCCCCCCAAACACCAACGCTTAAACCACAAACCCGCGAAGAGCGCGCCAAGACGGCGACCCCAGCACGCAGCCGCCGGTGTCATCAGCACAAGGGCAGCCTGCGGTGTGCAAATAGACCCTTAAATTAAAGGCAAAACGAGCGGCCATCGCCTCGGTCGCTTCCTGCCACACAAACAGCACGCCTGACCCGGAGGCACGCTGCGTAGGAAGCCAGTCCTGCGCCCAAACAGCCGCTCCACCGAAGCGGCTCCTCTGCTGAGACGAGGAGGGCAATTTCACACCTGGATTTCAGCCACAGATTCGACCTGCGGGCTCGGACAGGACTCATTTCGCTCTCCCCAAGCATCAGCTTGATGCTGTGTGCATCAGCCCAGGAGACACGGTGTGGGAGGAAGGTGGCTCGGGACGGTGTCGGGATGACAGAGCGCTGGGTAAGCGCACGGCCCCCGACCTGCAGGGACACCCCGCAGGAGCCTGGCCGCACGCGCAGCACGAATTCCTGCTCCTGCGGGAGCGGTGTTAGTGCAGAGATGCGGCGAAGAAAGATGGGCGCGGAAATCCTTTGACACACCGAAGAAGAAAAAGAGCATAAACAGCATGTAGTTTCTTGTTAATGAAGTGCTGGATTAACTCCGGGCCCTGGACGGCCTCAGCCACATCACCCTGCAGGACACGCTGTGACGGCGCTTCCCAGAAGCTGCTCATTAAAGGGCTGAACAAACGCCCTGCCCCTCCAGGTCCATCTTCTCTGAAGTCGCCGTGCCTTCTGCCTCTCTCCTTGCTGCACGATCCCAGAACCACTCGAGCCTCCCAAAACCCAACTCCGTTTCTCTAGAGGGTTGCTGGGGACGTTTATCCCGCTGGCTGCCTCCCGGCCCCGCGGCTCCCCAGCCCCTCGGACGATGGGCTGCTGAGACGGGGGCGGCTCATCGGCCTCGTCCGCCTCTGCCACTCGGTTGTGTGCCTGGCCGCCTTTCTGCCCATCTTCGGGGGAGGAGAAACCAGCACCTGCCCTCCACCCCTATGTAATGCAGCCCCCAGGAGCAGATCCCTCTGTCCTCCCCATCTCACCTACTTATGGCTCCATTTTCCCCAACTTCTTTGGCTGTGTTTTTCCCCGGAGCACCCCTGCAGAGCAGGGCAGTGCTGCTACCAGCACCTCGGCTGGCACAGGGGGGTCCCAGCCAGTTTCTGGTGGGCACACGCAGCCCCACGAAGCCCCCGCAGGCACACTGACACCAGGGCCGCTCACCCCATCGGAAGGGACGGCGCGAACCGACACGGCAAGGAAAGGCATCCCGGGGCCTAACGGGAAATCCCTGGTGCTTCGCAACCCCGGGGCTGCAGCAAACTGGGCACCGCTCCCAGTTTCGTTGTAACGCTGCCATTTCTGACTGCCGGCCTCCACCAGAGTCCGGGAGCGCAGTACGGATCTGTCAGAGCAAGGGCAGCTCTGGGCGGCATCCTGCAATCTCTGCCCTGCAGGGCGTTTTGGCTGGGGCTGCTCTGCTCAGCCAAAAGCACTCCTTGATCCCATTTGCCCCCCTCCTTCACCTTCCTGCAATGCCATCGGGCCACCCTGCTGGGAGGCGTGGGCGGAGGAAGACGAGGACAGCTCCAAACGGGGATGAGGAGGTGGAAAAGCCCAGCATTCAGAGCTTGAAGAGCCCCGTTTCTGCCTCAAATGCAGCAGGCTGGAGACGGGAGGAGAGCATCCAAGTCCCAGGGTAAGAATGGCCGGTCTCCAGCTACTTGAATTTATGTCAACCTGGAGACTAGACAAAGACCCATTAATCCCTGGGCTGTCCAAGGGAGAATTGGATGGGTGACAACTCGAGCATTACGACTTCAATGGAGCCTCTCCCCGGGGTGCCAGCGAGGAGATGCGCTTTCTGGCTCTGCTGCCCGAAACTCCAGGAGAGATCCGAGCCCACCGCAGCCTGCCGTCCTCGCCTTAACGGCCAGGAGCCCTCCTCGTCCTACGTGCCTCGAGGCGGCCGATCGAGAGCTGCTTGGCAGCACTGCAGGCTCTGCTCTTCCTCCGCCCGCCTCCTCCCTGGCCTCCTCTTGTGAGAGCGACTGCCGCTCAGGCAGGAATTGGTCTCTGGGGAGAACGGGGGGCACAGGATTTTCCAATCCCTCTTTCCTGAGCTGACAGCAGCCTTTCAGCCCGAGAACAGCTCGAAATGCTTGCGAAGAGAGATTTTTATGAGCCCCCACCCAATCCTTCCAAGCTCCTTTTCGTAGACGCTTTGAAATAATTAAAGTCTTCCATCAAATTATGCTGAAGATCTCTATGAAAAGCCTTTAATTTCCACTCACTTAATGTAACTCCAATCACCAGATGAACTCCGTGGGGGGCTTTTTTGTTTTGGGTATTTCTTTTCCCATCTCTTTTTCCTTTTTTTCTTTTCTCCCCCCTCCTAAAATATCATGCTGGGAAACTTTAATTTGATTTTAGCCTGACTAGCGTTTGGGGCTGTGCAGCATCTTGTCAGCCTATCGCAGCTGCAGGGGCAATCTCCAGCTCTCTCTGACTTCGATGTGTTGCATTTAATCAGCTCCTGGTCAGCAGAAGCAACATCTGCGCACGGCTGGGACATGAATAAAGCCTCCAAGTTAGCAAGAAACCCGAGCACCGGCATCTCCCCCGACCCATTGCTTCCTCCTGCAGGAGGAAATACCCAAAAGCGGTGCAGCAAGGGGTGGCTCGCAGCGGAGAAGGGAAGGTTTCACGGTTTATCTATACATAGGGTATATATAGGGGAGGTTGCCACGCTGACCTTTCGCTCACGAGCCGCAGGGATTTGTGACAGACAGAAATAGGTCCTTCCGCCCCAGTGACTTTTTCATCTGGTAAACTCCCTAATGAACAAGAAGCTTCCCCACAGAGCCACGATCCCCTTTCAAGCGTCCATCAGCAGACGTTGGACAAGCCATGAAACAACACCGGTTAAGAGCAAAACCGCAGGAGCTGCTGCGGTCGCATCGGGACCAGCCCAGGATGCCCCCAAGGAAGAGTAAACGTGCTGGGGATGTCCTTACGTGCACCAAAACCTCTCGCTGCAACCAAAGAAACCAAGCCAAAGAGCTTGGGTACCTGGCTTTCTCAGGGCCCAGCACGCCCACCCTGGCAGTGCCGTAGGAGAAGCAGTGTTGCTGTACAAAGAAGGGAAGCTGAGGCTCAAATCAAACCAAGATCCCGCAGCCAGCCCCGATATTCTCAACAGGAGAGGACCGAGGGATTCGCACCCAGCCTGGGGGACGAGGAAAATGCCCACAGCTAAGACAGGGGCTTGAGCAAGGGTGGCACGGCGTTAGCTGCAGCCAGGGAGCCAGACACACGCTTGGCAGTTATCCGGGATGGTGTGAAATGGCTTTTCGGGGCCTGTGAAGGTTACGCACTGAAGGAAAAGAGCTGAAGAACAAACAAAATAAACAGACTTCGGCTGTTAATAGCTGAGAGCCAGAGGGCAGGGAGCAGAGAACAGCAGAGGGACACGAACTGCTGCGTGCTGTAGCAGGGGGAGACGGGAGCACAGAGCTGTCCCAGGAGCAGCCCGCGTGCCGGGCTGGCTCACTGATACCACTCAGCCCTTACACCTGGTTTGACCACACTAAGCTGAGGATTACGTCCCAGCTGCCTGATAAGCAAAGGGATGTCTCTGTGCTTGCAGTCCCTTCCCTGCAAAGCTCAGGACCAGGCGATGCTCAGGGACGTGATCCTAGGGGAGAGCACAGTCCCAAATCAGCCACGAGGCCTGCTTTTCCCCAGGGCTGTTTAGAGAGCTGCAGCAGCTCTCATATGCCAGAGAGAGCCTGGCAAATTTATGACACCTCTGCCTGTGCTTTGCGAGCAATCTATGAGAGTAAAAGCACTGGCATGCGGTACTCACAGCAGCTGCTCAGCAGAAGGGTGATACTGTTTATAAACTCGTGTTTGATTTTGTCATTGTAAGCACAGAGCAGATGCTGAGAGACGGGGTTGGGAACACTTTATGGGGTCTCATTGAAGCTAACAGGCCAGCAAGCACTCACGAATGAGAGGTATAAACTTGCTGACCTCCCACAACAGCAGGGCTTGACTTCGAAATCAAAGTACCAGGAAGGTTCAAGAGCTGGAAAATGCAATGGCTCCTCTGAGGCAAAGCAAGACTCCAGCCTCCAGGAAACCAGGCTTCATCCCCACTTCTGCTGCTTGGATAAACTGTTCTCTCTTAATGCATTACTTTTACCACCGTACGATGTGAGAATAACATTGCAGACCTCCTCAGTGAAGGGATTTGAGGTCTCGT
Source organism: Cygnus atratus (assembly GCF_013377495.2). NCBI lineage: Eukaryota > Metazoa > Chordata > Aves > Anseriformes > Anatidae > Cygnus > Cygnus atratus. Next base: position 4,599,187 of record NC_066383.1, read on the forward strand.
GATGAAGAGTGTTCTGCAAGACTCATCATCATCATGTCCAGCCAGGAATAACCCGGGGGCTGGAAGGCTGGAGCAGCATTTTGCCAGCTGTGCTTGGAACACGTCTCCCTCCCTCGAACCCCAGTAAACCCACACCCTGCTCTTCTGCTTCGCTTTGGCAGTTATTTGACCTGTGACTCCAAATGAAATCCTCACCCCCAGACACCGAGCTTCTGTCATCCATGCCACGACAAGCCCACGGCCACACGGCAGCCAAAGTCAGAAGGGAAACCCAGAACGGAGGGCGGCCCCCACCGTGCTCACTGAAAGATGCTGCCATTAACATTGCATACCTCAAGTTTCCAGCCAGAGCCCGCAGACGGGACTAACATCTAGGAAAATGAAACGCTAACATGTTTTAACAACACTGCCATCTCCACGGAATTTCACAGAGCTTTTCCTCCTGCAGCGCAGGCAGCTTGGCCGTTCCTATTGCCCTCTGCAGTGGGACAGGGCATACGAAAGCCACTCCAAAACCAGTAACAGCGGAAGATGACTGCAAACCCAATCCAAATGGATTATGCGAAGCAAATTCCTTCTCTAGAGTCTCTCTCCCTCACACCAAACAAAAGCAGCTGCCAGCAATTTACCAGCTCGAGCGATTCTCATAACTCTCCCGCTGACGGCTCAGGACACGCGACACGGCTCCAGCACCGTCAGGTCACCGCTCTGCCTCAGAGCCTCGTCCAGGACAGCGCTGGGCTGAAGGTAATTAACGATGTGGTAACTAATCTGTTTAGCCATCCGCTGTGTCTACAATTCATTTCTGTCATCTGCAAATAGCGTATCAAAGCTGGGCGGCAGCTCTTGGCGGGCAGATTTGCTGGGGTTTAGAAAGGAGCCTAAGCAGCCCTCTCTGAACAGCCACGTCCAAATAACGCCGGTATCGCCACTAGCAAGAGCCAGAAGGAAGCAAACACCGGGATCCCTCCTCAGCCTGCTTGGCGTACTGCTTCTCCTCCCACCCCTCGGTACCAGCATCCATCCGCGCTTTGCAGAAGACACAAAGAGACAAAACTGTTTGTCCAGAACCACGAAGGGAGCCCGCGGTTGCCAGAACATCGACCTGCGATCACCGAGCACTGAAACTTTCCAGTTTTCTTCTTCCCACTGAAAGAAGCCAAAGAAAACACTACGGGCAAGATTTCACGAGACGGAGCTGGCAAACTTCTTTCAGGTTTTGATCTCCTAATGTCTGGACTCAGTAGGAGTCCGGCGGGTCTAGGAATAATGACAGCATTTTCGGAGCATTCAGACAAGATTTGTGTTCGGCAGCACCCGACGCACCTGCCAACAAAGCAGGTTCGAGCAAATACAGAGAGGACCTGGTCTCAGCCGCACGCTCTGTTCCACCCACCGGAACAGGGCTCCGATTTTTGCATGCTCAAGGGTGGGGAGAGGCACAAGTTTCATGGTTTCATTCCCATTTTAGGCTCTGTACGAGACTGGAGGGGACAAAATCACAGCTCACTAGTCCGTGGGGGAATCCGCTTCCCAGGAAATGAGCCGCTAGAAATAACAGATGCTTCTCCAAGGGTTCCTAGCTCGGTTTGGTAGACCCAAGGGGCAGACGTTCTTAGACTAACAGCCAGGGAAATTTTGGCAATGCCTCCAAAATTGCCTCACAGTTTTCAGGGTTCACCCATCAGCAATGTCTGACACAGCAACTGAGATTAAGACTGTGTGGGTGGGTACATGATGGTGCCTGCTAGTGAGCCTGTAAAAGATAACACGCGCAGCGTGATGGTTTGGTCTACTGAATTGGGACTCTACAAATCCACTTTTAGCTCTGCAACTGCCCTGTTCCCTATCCTTAAATAACTCGCTGCCTCTTCTTCCCACTGTTTCCCCTATACGAAATGGGAAATATTCCCTACTAGGCCTTCGTGCCCAGGGACTGCATGGATCTAGCCAAATGAGCTTCGGAAACACCTTTTCTGTTGCGCCACACGCTTGCCGGGAAGTCCCGACACTGCTTCAAAGGTGGATTGTGATGACTCCTTACCAGCTACGTACAGAGAAGATGCCTTCAACTCGTTCTCAGAGTGCACAGCAACATATGCTCACGCTGACAAGGTCACACCTCCCTTTCTAAAGAGGTTGGAGAGTCAGAGACGAGAAACACCCCAGAAAAATTAAATATCACTAAAAAAAAAAAGTTTTCCATATATATACAGGCACAGCTCGGCTCTGAGGTGGGAAACCTCTCCGTTTGCAGAACATATGCCTGGAGAGGTTGGATTCGACAAGATGCCAGGCACTCTGGCCCCGCTCCAGCAAAACATCCAGGCATGTGCTCGCCACCACGGAGCTCACTTCGATGCCTGGCTTTTGGGCTCAGATGACTCTCATATGGGAAGGTGGGGGGCACCCAAGCATTTAGCTGGGTGGGAATCACAACGTCTGCCACCAAGATACACCAAAACCCCAGCACTAGATTGACTTGAGCCTTTGCAGCACACAGGCAGAAGACAGCAGTCAGAAATGCCCTAGGAAGTTATTGGTCTCCGGAGACTAAATTCAGATGCTCTCTTCTTCTCCGTCCACCTCCATCTCTTATCATTTTATTGTGAACATTTGTGGTTTAATTTTCACCTTCCCCCACCTTTTTTCTTTTCCAGCCCCACTAAAACCGGGAAGGTTTTAAAATCCTTGCATGTCTTGATGAGAGAAGGGCTGAAACAGCTCCTTTGGGGACAATGGATTACGTTCTCCTGCAGCGTGCCTACAAAGTCAAAACCAGATTATTCCTTTTTATGGGAATTCATTCAAAGCCCATTGATTTGAGCCTTCCTCCTGGTCTTAATAGTCTCTTGGACTGAATTTTTTGGTTCAAGGTTTCTAAAATGACATTCAGGTTTGCTCCCGTACCCGCTCTATCAGCCAGCCCAGAGCCCTTTGCCTCCTCTCGCCCCAGAGCTGGTCCCCACCCACCAAACCCGACTCCTCGACAGAAACACCCTGCTCCATCTCCCAGAACAACCCCCCAGATTTGCACCTGTGCTCCCCACCAACACCACCGTGTTCAGCTTTTCCACGAGGGACACAGGTGTGATTCCTCACAGATGCCACTGCAGAAGGTGGGTACGGCTGGGAGGATTACGGAGCTGGAAATCGCTCCCTTGGAGTCATCACAAGCCATTACCGCGCTGAACCAAGGGACTCCTTACTGCCTGAGTTATTGCTCTGGAAGCAGCTCTTGCAGGCTGCTAAAGAGGTTGAAAATGAGGACTTGCGCTTATGGATTGTGACAGTTCGGAGTCACTCTGCTCAACTGCGTCAAGGTATGGAAACTTCCATGCACAAATAGCCCTACGAGTAGTCGCTTATGGCTCCTGCCTGACCGTTCCTGCACACTTCAATTGCCCATGCAGTCATTGGATCATCCCACCTGATCTCATCAAGATCGTCGAGCAAAGCCATCACTAACTTGTAACCCTCACGGGCTTTTGAGCGCTGGCAGCTGGGCCAACACAACACAGCCACTCGTACAGCATAGAAGGATAGCACCAACTGTGCCAAACCCTACAAAAGAGGGCTGGGAAATTTCTGACCACAAGCAGCCGGGCAGTACAGGACCCTACCTCTCCCTCCTCTAAAAGCGTTTCCCTTGTAGGAAATAATCATTAATTTCAAGGATATAGGTGGTACCCACGCCTTGGCATCTCCCTAGAGCTTCCTGCACCATCCCACTTTTCCAGTCTACTGTAACCCAGCTCCAGCCAGTTATCCCTCCCTGATGTTCTCCGAAGCACCAAGTTTCCCTCAGGCCAACGAAGTTACACACCCAGTGTGTCACCAAAGCTATGAAAGCGTAATTCTCCCTCTCGTGCATGTTTCCAGCTCCCTGATAGCCACAACCCGAACCAGATAAGGGAGGACACAGCCCCGTGACCTGAAAAACTTGGTAGTGAGCACAAGAGCAGAGGCGGGCAGACAGATGGATATGCAACAGCGAGCAGAAGGCAGCAGTGAGATCACCGAGATGCCTGGGAGAAGCAGGAGCCCCAGATTTATGTCCAGGTTCGAACGTCTGCTGGAGCAGAAGGTCAGGGGAACAACCCTGCCTGCCAGAGAAGAGCGGCAGTAAATCCTGCCTCCTCCCACAGCTGGTTTGGAAATTACAGAAGAAGGATAAAATTGTTCTCTTACACAATCCTGCACGATGACACGGTTTGCCCAGAACGTTCTTGGTACCGTCGCTCTCAATCTCAGATCTTCCCAAGTGGACTGCTGAAATCCATAGCTCTATCACTTGGGCTCTGTTACTGTAAGAAGATTAATTAGACCCAAACAAGGAAGCTGTTTAAGATAAGGCCAAGCCACAGCAGGTTAAGATCATGGGCACAGCCACAGGACACTGCTCCTAAGGCGGGGAGACAGCGCCAAGAAAATCAAGAGGCTCAGGAGGCTTAATTTGAGCCTATCATCATTTCAGGCAAAGCACACAGAGACAGCGCTAGTTTCATACAAACGCAACTGAGAGAAAAGTAGGGTTAAATGGATGCCAGAACATTGGAAAAAAAAAGGTAAGGTCTGAAGAAAAAAGGCATTTTATGTGTTTTAATTAATAAAGCACATTTTCATTCATCAGCATTCAGAAAGTCAATAAATACTGGACTTGCCAAGTCGTAATTATTATGGGTTGCTTCTTCCCCCCCTCCTTCTGAGAAAAAAGCCAGAATTGGGGTTCTTTATCACCAGTCCGGTGGGAATAGCAGTGCCAGGTGCTATTAATAAGAGGCTGCCTACAGCCTGGAGGAACTCAGCCCTTCCTACCGGGACTTTCTGCCCATACTCACATTTCAATTTTCATTCATCAAAAAATAATAATAATAAAAAACCCTTTCAAACACGCAGAGTGGATTGATACACGCTTGCTTTTTTTTCCCTCTCCTTTAATGATTTTGCCAAAGGAGAAAAATAATTCAGATACGGCCAAGAATGGCACTTAAAAGTGTTTGTTGTTTTATAGCCGTTCATTGTACTTAATTATAGATGTGTTATAGCTTGTGTGATCTCCTTCCTTTCCCGAAGTGAGTTACAGAACCAGCCACAACCACACGCTTCCACCTACAACACCACCACCATTGCAGCACGAGGGCCAGATCCTGCTAAGCAGTCATTTCCCAGCGCTTTTTACGGAGCGACACAAACACGCAGATGCTCATCGCCTTCAGTGGTCCTCAGGAAGCCCATCAGGCCACGGCAAGAGGCAAACACCAACGTCTTGGTTTATTCTTTTTTCATAAACAAAGAGCTGAACTTACTCTCAGTTTAGAAAAGAAACGCAGATGTTGCATGAAAAATGCAGGACTCGCGGAACTGCAGCTTTCCGGTAAAATTACACGCCCGTTCATACAACAAAATCGTGGAAGCTGACAACTTTCAAACTGTTTCAGAAGGCAAGGTGCAGAGTGAGGGCATGCATGAGGAAGCGCGCACACAGGTGCTCGAGAAGTCTCGGGCCACAGCAGCCCAGTTAAGCCAGCAGCCTTGGTACTGGTACACCAGCAGGGGCCAGCTGATCGCGGCTTGCCACACGGATGCACTCAGCGCATCCGGCTGCCTTGCAGATTAATCAAAAGCTTCAGCCTCCAGCCATGCCAGAGACTTCAGAGCAATTTATCACAGTAATTAAAAAAAAAAAAAAAAAGCGCTACAAGGATTGTGGAGACAGCCATCGCTCACGGAGCGGAGGAGGAAAAATGCCTTGCTGGACTCTAACGGGTTACCTTCTATTCGCCTTCTCCCCAATAACAGATCATTTCAAACCAACACGAGGAGACGACAGCTTCAAGTTCACGAACCCATCACTTCACTGGCCTTTCACACCATCCCTTTGCTTTTCTTCCCCCTTCCTGCCTCCCTCACATCTCCATTCACTTTGTTTCAGCTACCTAACCAAAAGGGGAAGGAAAAGAGGATTAAGACATAAAAGTTTATTGATTGATTTAAAATTATGCTTTGAAACAAAACCCTCTGGATCAGAAAGCTTGTATTTCAACGTGAAAAGGGATGGTGGAACACAGGAAACACACCGCGAAATAAACAGCCTCATCTCAGAGCATATATTTCGTCTTCATTATGCCCCTGAGAAGGTGTTAATATACAGCCTACAATATATTAATCACCCCTCTAACTTCCAAATGCGAAATGCATCATTAACATTCATGTTGTTTTCAATTAGTTTGCTGTATGGGAAGGAGGGGAACAAAGACAGGTTCCCTCACTAAATTTTGTTTCATTTGCAAAACATAAAGATCATAAAGAGCAGCCTGAGTTAAACTCCTGCGCTCCTACCGTACACAGGGGTCTGCTGACAGCGAGATGCAGAAAGGCTTTTAATTGACGTGGCTATTAGAAAAAGCCGAAGCCATGAATAATGTTTTCATGCAACCAGGTAATTCAGAGGCGTAAGTTCCATTTCCAGGAGTGATTCAAGTACTCTGGGACAGATTTTCAAAGGATATCATGTACTAAAAGAGGCCGATAAACACCTTGTGGGATATTTAAGAGTCCCTAAACTAATAAGGCCCCTGACTCCTATCGATACTTTCATTTAAAAAGAAAAGCTTTCAAGCTTTTTTGATCCAAAATCTTAGAAGCTCTCCAGTGCAGAGACGAGCTTTCCTACAGAGAAAGCCTATTTGTTTATCATCTGTGAAGCTCTCTTCTTCCACAGAGCCCTTTGCCACGGACCACAGGTTCAAAGTCCCTCCCTTTGGGCTCCATGCCTTGGTGACCACCTGTCCCCAAGGCAGCAAAGAGCCTGCTGTTAGGAGATGTTATCACTGAAACCTGAAAGGATTTAATTTCTGGGTGCTGGCCGCCTCCAAGAAGAGAGAAGAGCACCCTTGAGAACCAGGAGGGCAACACCACCGCCGGGTTCACCACGAAATCTTCCATCCAGCCAAACTCTTCAGACTCTCCGGGCCATTCTGTCAAGAACTCCGCTTCAGTGGCAAAGCTGGAGCAGTCTGAAAGAGCTCGTAGAAAAAACACGTTAATGCAGGGCTCTCTTGCTTATCCAGCTCCCACTTACAGATCAGCAAGGATCCCCGCAGCCATCCAGGCCCCCTTCCAAAACAACCAGCCACGGGCCTTCTTGAACTCGATCCAACTTCAACTAGAGCACGTCGTTCAGAAAAAGCATCCGATCGCAGTGTAGAGTTGCCATTCATGGACAATTGGCCACAAGCCTTCGGGGAGGTATTACAGTTTCTAATTACTCTCGCTGTTCAAAAATGTGTTATATCTAGGCAGGGTTTCTTGAGCTCCAGTTATTTGCAAGTGGCTCTAACTGTACTTTCTTAGACAAAGACGTGCGGTCACCTTCCAGCTGGACGAAAAAGTAGGATTTTGTAAAGAGAAATCAGACACTGAGCCCAGGACGATGCTTCGTACCTGAGATACCTCCTCCAGAGGGATCACAGACCAGCTCCTGTATGCTGGCTTAAGAGGGAGACGATGCCTCATCGAAGGTAGGTGGGATGGCTCCAAGATGAGGTATCCCTATGAGAACTGAACCCTACAATATCTGATTCCTAGCCAACACAGATGTGTCACCGCTCAGCCTGTGCAGGGCCCGGCTGTTCAAGTAGTCCCATAGAAAATCCATGGCTTAACACACGAATTTAGAATGATGCACCCAAGGCCAGACACCTGACATAGGGTGGTGCTCATGTTCCAGCCACAAAGACGCAGCGCTGGCTCTGTCACATCCCAAGCCGCCATCCCTACCTGCAAGCAGAAGCGCACCGGCGACTTGATGCAGAAGGCGACAGGATTCAGCTGTCGCTCCCCAATGGGAAACGCAATAATCAAAAAACTCCCACACAGATGAAGGCAAAGACAAATACTGAGCCTCTTCTAATTAGCAGGAGTTACGTGCTTCTCCCTTTAACTGCGGCAGCGAATTCCACTTAATCCCCCTCATTACATCACGTGAGCTGTTAAACAAAATAGCCTTTTGTTTAGAAGTGACACTGCCAGTGACAGACAGAGCTGCCTGCCTCGCTCTGACATTCAGCACAAACCCACACCTCGCCCATCCCTGCTAACCACAATCCTCTCTAGATGGCTACAGCTCGGCATCCCGTGGGGGATAAGCCAATCCAACAAGGTTCCTACGTTCTCCAGACCTGAAACCACCCAGCGGAATAGGTTGCTATGGTTGCCAAGATTTAATCCAAATTGATACAGGTAAAAAAAAAAAAAAAAAAAAAAAGGGGGGGAAAGAAAGAAAAATGTAGTGATTAAAAATAAATAAATAGACAAATCTGGGCCTTGTGCCATGAAAAATGTGAAGTTGTCCTTGACTCCGGTAGCAAATGAGGCATGAAATGTTTCAAAATGTGATATTGAATATAAGGATGTATTTAATATTTTACAAGACTGGAAGTCTTGTTACAAAACAGTTAGATAATAAATCAAGCTGAGAGGGACCAGTTCTTCCCTTCTCTCCCCTCTCTTTACCTCTAATTGTTCTCAGAGCCGAGTTGGAGTGGCTGGATCATTTACTGGAGAAAGGCAAGCTGAACATCACTCACAAGAAAACTGGAGGTGCTTCATTTGTCCATCAAGTGCAATAAATTCTCATTAATCATCTATTCTGCTTGAAAGTCGCTGTTAATTTCTGAAGATGTCTATTGTCCACAGCTCTTTCCCACAGCCCTTCAGAAAGGACAGAGCTCTACATAAAGGAGAGCTCTGCAATCAATTAATTTCACCAATTGTGTTAATCGCTTATCTGGGTCACCAGTTACCAATTTACCCGTAGTTATTTGCAGAGGGAGATTTGTCAGTTTACTCTCCCAACCTGATTTTCCCTGCCCGCCCCGATTTTTCCTCCTCCCTTGTTGGCTGCTGAAGACGAAGAAGCAGGAGAACGCCAGCGGCACCCCGGCAACTCGAGAGCTGGGGGAGCTCGCCCAGCCGAGCGCGGGCTCGGCAGAAGGGACGGCGTCTGTGCGGGAGAAGAAGCGTGTGCTTCGCTTCGCATCGCCCAGGCACCCGCGTGCGTCTCGTTGCTGCTTTTGTTTAAGCACGCTCCTGGAAATGACTAACGCTGAAAAGGTGAAGTGATTTATGGAGGCTGCGTCGACAGCGGAGGAATGGATCGTTTCTCAACGCGCTGCCCGCCGTTTAACTAACCCCCGACAGGTGTGGATGCGCTACTCGCCCAAAACAAAACCTGATGCATCTAAACCCTCCTCCGCCGGCTAGCTAGCAGCTCCGATGCTACCTGCCCCAGCCTTATCCCGTCTGTCACCACGTTAAAGGGCATCTTCATTCCCACAGCCCCTCTCCCCAGTAAAAAACCTGCTCCTTCCTCCCCCTGCCAGTCCACAAGCCGCTCTGCTGACTCCCCCAGGGTCGCGCCGAAGGTACGTCTCTCAGATCTCTCGCTACCCACCTCTCTTTCTGACCTGCTTTCCTATGGAAACCAGCTCCGCCGAGCAGCTGTCTGCCAGCCGCCCACAGCCAGAAATGAACCCACTAGCCACCTGCAGCCGAATCCGATGGAGCCAGCTCCCTCACATACCTCCAGTTTCACAAAAATAGTTGCCAGACAATAGGCAGTCCCTCAGCATCCTCACAGACGGGCAGGATGCAACGCAAGCTCACTTCTTAGTAGCGAATTTACACACAACGCAGCTTTTCTGAAGCTTTTTCCATGGCCAAGGCATTCAGTCAAAGCTTGCACTTATTTAGTTATCAAAGAATCCAACCATGAGAAAGAAATCCATAGGAAACCAGGCTTCATTACTTCCACCGCTGATGATACCAGCTCAAAGACTGGGAGGAAAAAGAAAAACATTGGTACTTGAAGTGGTGGAGCTTCCAACACATACCCTGAAATTTATTGCCCAGAGTAATTGAATTGCTGCTTTGCTGAATCGCAAACAAACACCTGCTCGAGGCTTCGGGAAGTTCAGCAGAGACAGAGAGAGGCTTTGCTCATGTCACCACCCCCGCAGACCAACAAAACCCCGTGTGCCTTTCCCCCAGCCAGCGGCACGAGGGACAGACACCCTGTGCCTCGCCGCCTGCTCCTCAGCCAGCTGGGAAAATATTGTTTCAGGCTGAATAAAATGCTTTGTTCCAATTTCAATATTTATAACCTTAATAAAAAGATGAAGCACATTTCAAAACAAAATTATTTCTTAATGGAAAACAATCAAAGCATGTTATTTATCAGGTGCCAAACTAGCACAATTTACTCTCTTCTGGAGTCTCAGCTTTACCCTTCCATTTTTCTAAACAATTTCTTTTGGTGATGAGTTTCCTAAAAAATTCTGGCAATGAGCTGCTCTGTTCACCGGATACCAAACGACCCCCGTCTGTGCTTTAATCACTAAGCCAGGACCCCAAAGCGGTGTCTGAGGTTAACTCCCACCGTAAGCGAGGACAATTAGGGGCAGCGGGGTACCGAGGTACCCGGCTTACTCCCCTCTGTGCCTCCCTCCGAAGCAAACCTTGAGCTAACGGGAGGGTGCCGAGCGCCGCCAGGCAGCCACAGCCCCTGGGAAGGCGCAGGTTCGCGTGCCGATGACTCTCACCTTCCTCCTGCTCTGCAGCACCGCCGCACCTTCGCCGGCTGCCACCCACCACAGCCTGCAACAGGCTCCCTTCGGCTGCTGTTTTAAAGCGGTTGCCTCCCTTCGGTGAAACCTCTCTAAACACAAATCCAGCTTCACGCGTGGGTTGGTCCCGCATCCCTGCTGGCAGCGACGGGCTGCCCTGCCCAGCGTCAGCCCTCCTCCCCTGGCCGGACACAGGCGCTCTGGCAACGCAGCTCCGCTTTAGTGAAGCTCCGCGGGGGAGCCGCCGGGCAGGACAGCTGTGGTCAACATGGGGAGAGGGAACTGCTCGCTGTTTGCCTGTCCACAATCACTCGGTGTAATCTCCAGCAAGCAGCAGCCCATCGCTGGCCTGTCCTCCTTAAGGAGCAGCATCCTCTCCCCAGCAGACCCCACGTACCGGCACGAGCAGCGCTTCCGACCCAGTGCTCTGCAGCTCCTGCTGGAGCAACCACAATCCGCCCTTCCCTCTTATTCAAGTGCCAGGAACTGCCTCTGACATCTTTATCTCATTCTCTTTTCTTCTTTCCCATCTCCAGAAGACGTTTCCATCCAACATTCTTTGCCTCAGCAACTCTAAGTAAAACATACGAAACAGCGTCTTCATTCATTTCTCCTAGAAGTAATTAGAAGCAAGAACAGGAGTCAAGAACGTAGACATTATCCTTCCTAAAGGAAAGCAGATTTCTAATTAGTGAAGGGAGCAGTTTCTGTGGGATTCTTTCTCCAAACAGCTGTTGCTGAGGGATCATCTGTCTTCTTTCTTCTCTTACCCTTTTGCAGTAAAAAGTTCATTCATTTTAACATATATTACCGCTGCGGTATCCAATTAAGGCAGACATAGCAAGACGGGTATGAAGGGACGCCGTAGCGGAATAAAGACGACTCGATGAATCCTAAACCATTGCAGGAGGAAGGCAGCCAGCGCCCTGAGCCCTGCAAGCAGCCACGGAAAGCCAGAGAGCACAAAGTGGCCGCTGGGATCCGCGCTCAGCCCTGCACCCGGCCCTCAACCTCACACACACACACACACACACAGCTCACAGCCTCCTGTTTTTTATGTGCCCCACTACATTGATAGAAGAGGTGGGAAAACAGTGCAAGGACCAGCTCAGCTCAGAGGAAACGGGAGGACACAAGGATTCGCGGCTGTAAATAGATGGCAGAGCCAGCAGCTCATCGCACCCAGCCTAGGTGTTGGTGCAGATCCAGCTGGGTTCGCTAGTGACAAAACCCTGGGTGACAAGGGGCTTTTTTCCACCCATCGCTGAGCAAATACCTATACTGCAAGATTAACCATGCACAGTTGAAATAACTATATGAAAATCTGCATACAGCAACGAGATTTAAACAAACAAAACAACAACAAACAATCGACAGCACGCAAAACAAAACCGACAGTCATGCTGTCTCCAAGCTGAACATAGCACGGCCAAGGCAGGTGGTGAATCTGGCCACCCTTTGCCGTGCTCCAAGGACGAGAACGCACCATTTGCTGAAGGTGCTGTATAAAAAGATTCAGGTGAAAGCTTCTCAAGCACCAAATATAGCAAGTTAACATTTTTCCAGCCATCTGTTTTCAGGCTTCAGTCTAAAAGCTGCAGCCATGTGCAGGAAGTGATGGTCCCTCCTCTGGCCCTCCGGCAGCTTCCACCCAAACAGAAGCAAAGCACACCTTTCTGCGCTGGTACGATTTCCTTTCCTCCCTCCCAGAACATGACAAAGTTGGTGGTTTTTAAGCTATGCAAAAATCAAAGCTGTGATGTTGCTTCATACACACACAAAAGCTCGTCACATCAAAAAAAGACATTTCCGTTGAAGAACATTTCTCACAAGGTACCTTTTTGTTACCAATTGTATTTGTTTTTCCTCATTATCATCTTAACTTGGGAAAGCCTGAAGAGTTCTTTTGAAGTGGGGCTCTGTGGAACTGTAAATCATCCCCTGCAGAACAGCACTGGCAAGGGCACCTTTTTCACTTCATTCTGAAAGGGAATCTCAAGCAAAACCCAAACGAAGTAACCAAGACCCCTCTGTATGAGTATTTATGTGCAGGGATAACATTGGCACAAAAATGAATGGGGCTAACCAAGCTCAGAATTAATTAAGGCTGGTGTTCCCATCCATTAGAGCAGCAAGGATCTAGAACAGCCTTCCCCCTAAGTAACAACTTATAGTATAATATATAAAATAGTAGTTTTGAGATGGTGCTTGCTAAGTTTTACCAAGACAGACACCTGTGATTACAGGGACTATACATCTCCTAAGGTCCCCTTCTGGGCTTACATCCAATATTCCTTCAACACGTCACACAGAGAGAACAGAGCAACGCATACATATGTGCCACACACGGTGTTTTCAGCCAAGCCCTGCACTTCTTGCAGATGAAGGTAGCCGTGGCATACACAGACATATTGTGCACTCAAGACACCGCATAAACAAACACACCTACAAAGGCGCTTCCTGCTGAACTGGTTCCTCTCCAGCCTGTATGCCACAGCTTCCACTTCTGGGCGAGCAACCCGATACCATCGATTCAGTTCTCCAGCCTCGGCTGATCCTTTACCGAGACCTAAAGAACCAGAACAAACAAGCCAGCATCAAGTGCTGAAAATTGAATGATCTCTTAATAATTCAAACTCAAGCTGCTTCACTTCTGTCTGGACAAACCACCCACGGTCTGGGCACAGGTCCCTTCCTGGGCTGTTTTTGCCTGGCAAGGCAGGTAAAGGAATGTGCAAGTGTGAACCAAAGGGGAAATACAGCCCCCTGAAGGACCCTGGCTATAACCAAAATGCAGGTTTGCCCAAATAAGCCCCTTTTGGCAGCCCACAGCTGAGGATGCAGGCAGACACGATGCTAAAAGAGCTCTAGCGTTTGACAGCTGGAAAAGGTTACACGAAGCATCTTCAGTGACTGACCTCTGAAAGTCCATATGTGCCCCAAGGCACCCAAGCTTCCTCACCACCTCGCTCCTGCTTGCAGAAAACGCTCATGTGCCCACATGGAAGGAGGAAAAAAAAAATACAAGAAAACCATAAAAATAAATGCAGTCAGATAATTCCTGAGCACTCAGTTACATAGGAACTAGCACAGACACAAATAAAAAGACTGTATCTGTACCAGCACACTGGACCTGTCACACCATGGGTGCCACCAAGAAACTGATAAAAACCAAGCAAGGGGGAGGGCAGAAAAAGCCCCAGAGCAGGACGACGTATGTACCAAAGGCAAAGCAGCCTAAACTGCGTGCATCAGGGCTGTTCCTCCTCTGCACAGACGCACGTGTACCGCAGATATCTCTTGCCTTAGCCTCAGAGAAATGCTGGCACTCTGCAATCATACAGGACCATTGGCAAAAAGGGTCAAGAGACAGATGCAGCTACAAATTTTCCAATAGCTGAAATGGTGTTTGATCAAAGGGATGTCTCAGAAATCACTGGTGCATTGCTGGTGGAAAGAATAGGAGCAGACATTTCAAAAGTAATTCTTCACTTGCATCACTCAGCTCCTGCCAGAAGCCAGCACCTGGTCTCCCTCCCCATCCTCACAGGCTGCTCGACTCCAGCTCTTGTTAGTTGGCATATTTACATCAGGTTTCCTTTGCACTTCGGTTCATGTTGTACCATCTCAACCCAGTGTTATAAACCAGTCCATCATAAACATCAGCTTGATTACAGAGATTGCTGCATATAATAAATGTGTATAATGTATATGTAGGAAGAAAAAGACACCTCTATATTTTTGGTTTTGTAAAGACAAATAGCCTCAATTGTTTAATCAATAAAAATGCCTCTCCAACTCCTACTGTTATTACAAAGCAATTTCAGACAGAGTGAAAAAGAACCATTGCATCTATATTCCTGTCAAAGGAGACAGTGGCTGATCGGCCAGTGAATGAACTACCTGGACACATCCTCTGTGCTACTCCCAAAATCCCAAATCTCACTCCAGACCCTTTTTTTAGCAGTAAGGACGCTGAATCGCCACTGCATCCCCATCTTTTCCTAGTACCTGGCTTCCATTAACCTAAATGGGGATTCTTCCAGGAAAGGACACTGTACCTATGCTGAAAATACAGAATCGGTGAATTATTCAGCAAAAGTCAATTACGGCAAAGAGGGACATGCTGGCTTCGAAGGGTTGTGCTCGACGTGCACAACTGAGAAGCAGCTGACAGTCCCAGGAGCTGGGAGATGGGGAGCTAAGGAGGCAGGAAGCGATTTTATTTGAGCAGGGATGGAGGAGATGTGTGCAGAGGAGGCTCGAGCAGGTGCCACTCCAGCAGGGAGCACCAGTCCTGCAGCACAGACCAGAGACCCAGCTGCCAGGAAGCCTTTGGAGAGGCAGGCAGTGCTGGAGCCGTGGTTCTTAAGTGCCAGCCCTGCCATCCTGGTTGGAACAGCAGGGACCAGCAGCATGCGAGGTGTCACCATATGCCTCAAAACTTGCTCACTCAACAGCTCCAGCTTAGAGCTGTAGGGAACTCTGAACTCAAACGACAAAGAAATTTCTTAGACCTTTCTCTCCTCTTCCCCCCCAGCACGCCTTGTCTTTAAACTCACTGCTTACAATCACAAAAGGGAACAGATTGGAATGACAGAATATCCCAAGTTGGAAGGGACCCACAAGGAGCATCACTTCCACCTCCTGGCTCCACATAGGACCACCCCAAAACCAAACCCTATGTCTGAGAGCGTTGTCCGAACGCTCCTTGAACTCCAGCAGCTCGGTGCCACGACCATGTCCCTGGGCAGCCTGTCCCAGTGCCCAACCACCTCTGGGTGCAGAACCTTTTCCTGATATCCAACCTGATCCTACCTTGTCACAGCTACATGCCATTCCTTCGGGTCCTGTCGCTGTCCCCAGAGCAGAGCTCAGCGCCTGCCCCTCCGCTCCCCTCGTGGGGGAGCTGCAGGCCGCCATGAGGCCTCCCCCTCAGCCTGGGCTCCGGGCTGAACAAACCAAGGGCCCTCAGCTGCTCCTCGTGCTTCTTGTCCTCCAGACCCTTCTCCATATGAATAGCCCTCCTTTAGACACTGATATTTTTACGTCCTTCCAATATTGTGACACCCAAAGCTGCACACCGTGCTCGAGGCAAGGCCTCACCGGCGCAGAGCAGAGCAGGCCCCTTCCCTCAGCCTGCCAGCAGTGCTGGGCCTGATGCACTCCAGGGCACAGTCAGCCTTTTTTTGTGTTTTTTTTTTTTTGCACACTGCTGGCTCATATCCAACTTGCCGCTGACCAGAACCCTCAGATCCCTTTCCACAGGGCTGCTCTCCAGCTTCATCCCCCAGTCTATATATTTATCCAGGGTTGTCCCATCCCAGCTACAGAATCCTGCACTTGCGCTTGTTAAACTCCATCCCACTGGTGATTGCCCAGCCCTAGTCTGTCAAGATCCCTCTGCAAGGCCTCTCTGCCCTCCAGGGAGTCAACAGCTCCTCCTAATTTAGTACCAACTGCAAACTTACTTATTACACATTCCAGTCCTGCGTCCAGACCATTTATAAAAGCATTGAAGAAAACTGGCCCTAAAATGGAGCCCTGGGGACCCCAGTAGTGACTGGCCGCCAGCCTGATGTAACCCCATTTATATAACCCTTTGAGTCTGACCCATCAGCCAGCTGTTCACCCAGCGTATTATGCACTTGCCTAGCTGCGTGCCAGACATTTTGTCCAGAAGGATACTGTGAGGAACAGTTTCACTGAAATTCACAAGATTACATCTACTGGCTTCCCTTAGTCAATTAGATGGGCAATCTTGTCATAAAAGGAAATTAAATTAGTTAAATTAGACCTTCCCCTTGTGAACTCATGTTGGCTCTGACCAACTCCTATGTTGTCTTTCAAGTGTTTTTCAGTAACTCCCAGAATAATCTTCTCCATAATTTTACCAGGCACTGAAGTGAGACTGACAGGCCTGTAATTACTAGGGTCCTCTTTCTTACTCGTCTTGAAAACTGGGACAGTTTTCCTCCCATCACCAAAGATTTTAAACTTTACTACTTCATGGGCACTGTGGCCAAGACAACCACCAATGACCATTCATGAGACTCTCCAAGCAACAAGTCTAAGAGGGCACCTTTCCTGGTCAACTTCCTTAGTACCAGTACCAAGAAAACAGCCGGGTCTGCTGCCTCAAGCACAAACCTCCTGCCATTCCCCCAGATTTCTTAAGTCATCTCCTTCTGCTGGGTTAACTTTAAAGTCAACCTTTGCGATCTGCAGCAAAAGCAGATAGCCTGAGTTCCTGCTTTGTGCCATAACGGCCTCCTGTTCAGGGCTCAGCTTCAGCCCCTTCCATCTTTGTCTGACCCAGAACCTTCCTTGGTGGCAGGAGAGAGCTCCTGGACATGGGTGTCCCTCAGATCCTCAAGATGCAGTTTGCATTGACTAGGACATCTAGGACTAGTACAGTAGAAAGAGGAGGAAACCCAAGAGGCAAGAAGATTCCACGTATTCCCACATTACCACTCTCTTCCATAGCACTTGCTTCCTTGCAACAAAGACATTTTTTCCCCTTTTCTTTTTCCATTTCTTGTCCTGGAGGCTGTAAATTAACTGTCAGTTCCCTGGTATTTCATACACTGCTCTTTCTGGCCCCTTTCCAGATCTCCAGAGTATCATTCTTTTTTTTCCTCCTCCTTGCTGCTCTTTCTTCATCTCTCCAGTTCATCTCCCTCTCCCCTGAGGTTTCTTCATCTCCACAGCTCCTGGCTGATGGACTCATAGCCACCAACATCCAGCAAAGCTGATCTCAGCTCTGTCCCTGTTGGGTCACTGTCTTCTTGCCCTTGGTTTTTGCCCTCTGGGAATGAATGGAACATGTGCCCTTTCTTCTGCAGGTGACAAATTCCCAAAGGAAGGCAGGGAAATGTATCAGCACAGCCTACAAATCCCAAAGATCCCCAGCCCATCACAGCCTGAGCAGAGCTGCCCTTCAACCCTGTCAGATTTGAGCACTTGCTGGCTAGGGAAAACAACAAGTCATTTTACCTAGCAGTGCAGGAATAAAGATCAGAGATGTTCTAGAGTCTGGAGAGAAAAACCGTGAACAGAGAGAGAAAAGGTACTTCGGGGGAGGAAGAGGAGACATTCACTTGTCAGGTGCAAGTAGAAGCTAAGGCGAGAAAATAGGCTGAGAAGTAAAGAAGAGACGGGAGAAGGGTGAAGCCAGGCTACAAAGAGAAGATACTGCAAACTGCTCTGCCCTGTACTTCAAACCAATTTTGAGTAAAGAGAAGAAACCGATGCCACAAGCTTCTTCCTTCTGATGTGAGCAAACAGAGCTCGAAGCACTCTGACATCAAAAACAGAGGAGGGAGCAGGAAAAACTTATTCTCTACAATTTCCACTCCCCATTGCCATGCCCTCACACCACCACAGCCTGCCTCCCACTCCCCCTGCATGCACACACACACTTTTTCCCTGGTTCCTGCACCACAGGCTCAGGACACAGAGGTCTGATGCAGCCTCAGGACCACTGCAGCTGTCCCAGATGTTCTGCTAAGGGTCAAACCTGCCTTTCCTGAGCTCCCCTTCTCTAAGATGGCCCTATAAATGCACACAAAGGAGCAGCTAGGAATGCAAGGAGCCTACCCTAAAGTACTTACAATTAACACAGAAAACTCATACAACTCATATTCATTCCCTTCCTGAAAGGGAAGCTCAATGCAAGAAAGCAACACTAGATGCAAACTGCAGTATTTTGGCAAGGGAAAAAAAAAATCTAACTTCTTCACTTACAAAGGGAGAAAAGGATAAAACTTGGCTTATGAAGACTTCTCTCTCTGCAAAATTAATCCTGACAATACAAGGACATACATGAGAAAGGAACAACTCTCAGCAGAGCATCCATGAAAGGGGAAGCCAAGTTCAGTCAGGAAAGATGATTACTTTAACGTAATAATGCCCCCCATGTATTTTGAGAAAACCTGTTTTGTGTTTTCTTCTATTGGAAGGCTGTAATATGCCCACAAACACTCAGTCAGCTACAATAAAACCTACATCACAATAAACCAGCTGAAAGACCATTATATGAAACATTCTGAGTAAAATAAAATTAAAAAAAAAAAAAAGAGAGGAAAAACAATAAAGCTAACATTTTCAGAGAGAAACCTCAATGCCTCTTGCCCACCACTTTCATGGTCATACTTGCAAATTGCCTCCGTTTTAAAAGATTTCTCTGTTTTTCACTTTGGGAAGGTTTTGTTTTGTTTTTTGCAGTTTTTAGCAGCTCTTATGAAAACACACTTTGCTACAAGTCTGCGTTCCCAGGCAGTCTGCCTGGATGGATGTGGGAGAGGGCAAGACCTTATTCCCTGGACTAATATTCTGACGCATGTGCAAGTCATCCTCATCAGCACAGCAATGAGGACACGACACGTTCCTGATTCTTCCCCGGCTGTGCAAAACCACCACGGTGGGATGCCTTGAAAGGCAGCACCTTGTGGGGTGGAGGGCCAGCAGGTCATTAAGCTGAAGATAATGCTTCCCAGCAGGGACCCAGCCTCCCCAGGTCAGACTCGTGGTCCCTTTGGTCTGGCTGTCAGGGACTGACAGCAGCCAGCACTGAGTGCTGAAGAAGAAAGTGCAGAGACAGAGGAGAGACAGCTTGTCCTGAGGTTAGGTTTCTGCTCAGCTCTCATTAAGCAGAAGTTAGGTCATATCCTGCAGCACAAGAATTTATAACTTTCTATTCACTTATGCTTTTACACTTACAACTTTGTAAAAAGTCTGATAAGCCATATAAATATCTCCTCTCAGCTTCAATTATACTGTGTGACAATGAATACCAAGGGCTATTTTTCCACAATACTTAGGAATTAACCCACGTCAGCATCTCAAGTTTGACTTTAAATTACCTTGTCCTTCCTGATGGCTTTGCCCAAATGATCCATCCACGCATTTTTGTCTGCTCATCATAGAGGAAGCCTTGTACTTTAAATGCAGCAAAGCAATTTTTTGGTCTGAACTTGTCTTGTCAGGTGGGGCTTGGTCTCCAGATCCCATTAGCAGAAGTCCTCTGAGGCTGACACCATCACACCACGCAAGGAGCACAATCACAGTGCTGCTGTGTGCTGCTTCACAGCACGTCTCCTGTGAGCCTGGCTGACTGCAGAGGAGCAAGAAAGCCCAGGGGAGCTTGGTGCATGGCAAAGAGGAGCTTCAGCAGCTCCATGGCCCCTGGCACCACGCAAAATCAAAGTCACGCAGCAGCAAGGCCACCTCCTGCATCAGCACTGTCCGTCAGAGCATCACTCTCTGGGTTTCCCTGGGTTTCCCTGCCTGGGTTCCCTGCCAACCTTCCCTCGGTCAAATACAGCCACGGGGAAGTGGGAAAATATGATGAAGTGAAGGTGATCATTGTACCCTGGCAAGCGAGAGACGCACGCAGTGCTCCTCCCTCCGTCTTGTAGGACTGCACGCACTCGTGTCATCCCAATGACAGGCTGTGCTCCCGCACCTGATGCTGAGCACGCCATGGCTATTGCTATTCCGCACACAGCCGCTCGTATGGCTGTCAAGTGGCAGAGCTGATCCTTCCCTCCTGCAGAGTTACTCCAGTGCTCTTCCTAGCAAGGCTAGGAACTTCTCTGCAAACACCTCGTCTTCTACAATAGGGAAAAGTGCTGATGGGGGCACTACAGTTCCCTCCTGTCTCCTGTGTGTCAGGAGAAAAACCCATTACGGCCTTTTATTATTCCTTCAGTTTTAAAGTTATTCTCACAAGTTCTTAAGATGTCAACAATGAAGAATCCCATTGTTCTCCTAATTAATTCGGCAATCGCAGTGAAATAATACAAGATGCAATTGTAATTCCAAGCTCACCCCTCGACCACTGGAATCAACTAATTAAATAACAATCAGCGCTACCGTTTGCATTTAGAAGATGGACTATTCCTTTTTATTGCTGCAATTAGGGAATGCACTCAATAATCAGAGCGAAATACAAATTCACCCGAGAGCCCACTAAATTATGACCATTCATACTTTGCTTTCTTTTCAAACTAGTAAAAAAATGGCACTTTTCCCCCTTCCGTGCTTCCTCGGTTGGAAAGGGCAGCCTGGAGACACACGGGAGGTTACCAGCTGCAGGCAGCCCTGCTGTGCAGGCACCATCTTCTCTTCCTCCCAGTTAGGATAACCTCTGCGGTTTTGATCAAGGTCCCTCATAACCATCTTGGACTGCATCCTTAATCGAATAAATCAGCATGGGGCTGCAGACATCTACACGGAGATTTCAGCTACGCAGGGATCCTGGTATTGCTGGTAGGATTCAGGACGTGTAGGCCAGCTGCCCTGCTGCAATTACACCAGCTCAGATTTTAGTAGAAACAAAGCAAAGCGGTGACAGAGAGACGGGACGCCTGGATGCTCATCCTGCCTCGTCATCCCTGGAGGTGTCACCACCCCTCTCTGCCCGTGTCCTCGGCAGCAAATTAGAAATTCTTGTTCTCGCCGGAATAATGCCTCCGAGGGATGGCCAGATCACAGCACATTATTTCACGCGAGTGCTAAGTGTTACAGACAGAGCAAAATCAGTATTTAGAAAAATAACTGGGGAATAGCCATCCATTTTAATTGGGGATACGTTGCTGTGACCATCGTGCTTTGAGGCTTTTTCCTTTTTCTGTACTACAAACCTGTACCTCCATCATCATGGTTAAGAGGTTCTGCATGTCTGCACAGAGCAGTGCCAACATTTCCCTCCCATTTCTTCTAGCCTTGCTCCAGCTGAGTTGGAAAAATCCTCTGAGGAGATAAAGCAGGGTCCAACGTGAGTTACCACATCCTCTCTAGCCTTGTGCTAGACACTAAACTAGAGGGGAATAGGTCCCACATCTAGTGAGGAGCAGCCTGTTGGCTATTAACCTCTGGTAAAGGAGTTCTGTACAGCCACTGCCCCCCTGAGCCTGGCTATTCTGCCTCTGCCTTCCCGGCCTGCTCTAAAAGGTAACAGCAGTCTGAAAAATAGGATGGAGCAGAAAGCATCCCTACTGGCACATTAGTTACTGCGATCAAATGGCTCCGGATTTCTCTGTTAAGAGCACATCATTGTCTCTGTCTCTCCTCTTAACTGCCAATCCTGCAAACTCAGACCGGAGCTGGAGCTTCATGCTGGGCCCTTGCCTTTTTGGCCATCATGATTCATAAAGACCACGCTCGCCAAATGCGGCCAGTGAGGCCCCAGGGCCCTGGAGGTTCTGGCTCTGGTTTTGGGGAAAGAGAAGTGCAATTGCCTGACCCTTTGGCTGAGACTTTGTTAGCACTTCTGCTGGCGCACGAGCCGGAGCAGATGACTTCTCCTCCAGCTGCTGTGCAGGGCTCGCAGGAACAAGGAGGAAAATAAGCCCAGAGGAGGTCTGACTGAAAGCCCACCGGTGTTTTAAGGGTGAAAATACATTAAAGTGACTGTCAGATGGGCACTGCCATCAGGAGGAGATGCACATTTAGGAGAATGGCTATGTACTGTGCTTAAAATGGGAACGGCTATGCCCCACTAAGAAAACCCATGCTAACCACTCTCCCTACGTTCACCATCAAAGCTTAAAAGAGAGCTGTAAAGATGTCCTACGGCAATAAGGTTTCTTCTTCCCAGCCGGGGGAACCAGTCCCTGCCAGTGCCTCTGGGACAGCAGCTGTGCCACCAGCTGCACCCAACGTGCTGCTCTCGCCCCTGTGCTGGTGTTGCAATAACACAGACGACCACACAGATGAATGGACTTGTTCACATCAAAACCAACACGACTTCAGCCCAAATTTGAAATTAACTTTATGCTTTAGTGTTGTCTTGATGAGGATGTGAGGTCTTTTCCCCCAAGACACGGAGGGAGGCTGTGGTAGGGTCAGCTCCAGGACCGGATCTCCTGGGTTCACGGAAGCCAGCTTGGGATGGGACGGGAATCTCCAAGGCAATTGCTCCAAAAAGAGAGACACCCACTGCAGAACCACGGAGATAACTGGCAAGGACAGCAGCAGCAGGAGGAGGTGTGAAAATTAAATTGGGTAAAAGGCAGGTGTTCGGGGAGGAGTGGAGGCTGAGGGGAGGGGGAAGGCGGGAGAGGTAAAGCAAGCAACTAAATAGAACGATACCGGCATTGTGCTGCTGTCACTGGCACTTCAAAACATTTTCAAAATGCTCCTGTCTGCTTCAGGGAGAAGAAATAGAAGGAGATCTGGAGTTTTAAACTGCATAATCAACCCATGAGGAAGAGTCTAAGAAAAGCCACGTCTCCATCAGGCTCTGGCCCTGCTGCAGAGGCCAGCAGCCCAGGACAGGTGGACGCACCTTCGGTCACATTTGGAGACCAGGGGCCAGATGGGAGCACAGCAGGAGCACGAGGCTTTTGGGGATGGAGGCAGTGATGGCAGGAAAAGGGGCAGAGGGGAGGGAGGGAGGAAGAAAGAGTCCTGCTTCAAAGCAATGCGGCAGAACAACATCCCTTAGTTCATTTTATTTTCACTTTGACCACCTCCTAAACTTTCCAAGAGCTTTACATGAAGGGAGGTGGCAGCAAGGGGAGGAAAGACAGCAGCCTCACTCTGACCAGAGCTCCTTGTTCCTCCAAAACCAAGCTCAAAGCCATGATGCTCTGCTACACTGTGCTGCAGGCATGACCAAGGGGGTTGGATAGCATCCCTGCAAAACCAACATCTTGCAAAGCTCAGTCTCCACCAGGCAAAGCATGCAGTGTTTGATGGAGCCCATAAATTAGGTTGTCCCCAGACTGGCTGCAGAGGTGGGATGCTGGGGTTAGAGGGGAGCCATTGCACCTTGCCTGCGGGGTCAGGAGGGGAGAGCAGCTCTGCTGCTGCCCAACCACTCCCCACGTACAAGATTTCAGACGAGGCAGCATCCGTGCTTCAGAAATAATGATCTGTGATTACACAGGATGGTGGCCAAAACACATTACAGCTAAAGCCGGGGAGAATTTCTCAAATAGTTTTTGTCAAGAGAATGGCCTTCTTCCAAAAATTGATAATTTTTGCAATTCAGCCCCCTCACCACGAAGTTTCCAATTTTTCCCACAAGCCCTTCAAGTAACATTCTCAGTTTCCATCTCCTTTCCTAGGGGTTACTGGAAGAAAAAAAAAAAAAAGCTCTTACCAAAAGGAAAGAACACGAAAAAAAAAAAGAGCAGAAGGGAAGAGAGGCCGTGAGAAGGAGGAACATGACTTTTGCTTGTCACCTCCAAAACAGCAACTATTTTTCCACGTATGTATTTTTCCCCATCCTGGAGCCTCCTCCGGCTCTCCCGGGTTTACTCAAGCCCACGCAGAGCAGGAGGCAGATGGGATAATTTGGGTTCCTCCACGCCACGGGCGATGTCCGGCCAGATCAGCCCGGGATTAGGGCAGAGGAGCTTCCCCTGCAGGGCGATGGGGACGTGCGTCTCAGGAGAGCCCCTGCACGAGGAGCTGAGCGTGGTGGCAGCCAGCAGCCCTCCCTGCCCTGCACACACACAAATTGGAGGAGCAGAGGGGGCTGACAAGCAGCAGGGACGTGACCTGCAATTGCCTCCTCTCCCCAGCGCAATTGATCCTGTGACCTGGAAGGCAATTGCCTTAATGCACGGACGCAGCGTTACGCCAGCCTGTTAATGCAAGCTAATACTCTGGTTGATTACAGTATTCATATATTTTACATATAAAAAATTACTGCTTTCCCTTTCACTTAATGGCCTGAAGAAGTTTCCTCTGATAAGTGCTCAGAACCGCTCCTCTCCGCCTGACCGCTGATGCCCAGCCTGGCCCTTCCTTGCTGCTGGGCTGCTCTCCTCCAAGCTCTCCGCCAGGAAAGGCATCAAGACGCAGCACAGGGTTATTCCAGATGCTGTCACTGACTCACTGCAAATATTTCCATTCCTTTCCGTCTATCTGCTGCTGGCAGAAGGTGCAGCGATTGGCAGAAGTGCAAGAAAGAGCCCAGTGCTGTGCACAAAGCATCCCACCGAGGGTGCTACGTGTGCAGAAAGGCTCCCGTCCTGCCCCTGCTCCCTGCCTTACAGGAGCTCCAGCAGGTGTGAGAGGGCCTACTAATTACCCGACCGTAATGAATGAGAGCAGTTTGCAGCAGAGCTGTTACGCTCAAGTCAGGAGTCTCTTCTCTTATGAATCAGCGACCTGAACATTTTGGCACAGACCACAAAAACCCAATGGATGCACAACTCTCGTTGTGCTCACAGCGGTCCTAGGAAAGAGCCTCCAGATAAATGGGATTTTACCTGTTTGCATCATCTTTTCACAGGAAAGCCGCTCAGAAATGACTAGAGGCTTTTCCCATAAGAAGAGCATGAGCAGTTAGACTAATTGCAGACAATTCATCCACAACTTGCAATTTGTTGTAAAGCTGGCTTTACTACCAAGGCTGGAAAAGATTTCAGTATGTTGGTTCCTTAGTCTGTAGCTCACAGAAAGCCTAGTGGCCCCTCTGAAAGGGGTTTGCTGGAGTTAAGTTTCTAGAAACCGAGATCACCATCAAAATTTATGGATTGTTTCAGAAGATGAGAGCATTGCCATGCCCACTCCTAGACCTGGTCTCCAGCCGAAGCAGAAGATTCGGAAGAAGTTGCAAGGAAAACCAGATTAACTTGTCCTGAGGGAGAATTATGCCTAGCCTTTGCCACGTCCAGCACCAGAAAGACATCAAACCTTTCTAAAATAAATAAATTCTAACTCCATAATCCTTGGTCTTTGCAGCTTTGGGCACTCGCTAATTCAAGCTTTCACATCCAAAAACCAGGAAGTCATTATTCTTTTTTCTTTTTCTTCCCCTCTACAGAGGTGATAGGACTTTCTTAGCAAAAAAAAAAAAAAAAAAAAAGGAAAAAAACTCTTTTGCCAATGCAACTTTTAAAAATCATTCTCAGATCAATTAATCAAAACAATCCACTTTCAGCAGTGAATTACGAACTTCTTTTCGGGGGGGGGGAACAGCAGGGTACCTCTACAAGAAGGAGGAAAAGGAAACCAGAAGCACAAACCCCAGGAAAGGTGCTTCTGTCATCAGCGTATCGAAAGCTGTAATCACAATCCCATAAATCAGTTACCTTGATTAGCAGAGCCTCTTTTAGGCGAGCTTCCCGCACTGCTCTGCCTTGTTTCCCTGGCAGTGTTTGATCTCTTAAATGCTTTACATCCCCCTTCCCAGCACCGGGGTGCTGCAGCCGGTCATTACAGATTCAGCAGGCACCGCACACCGCCTGCCGCTGGTGCTGCTCTCGCCCTCTCTCTAATAAAGCCTGCCACGCTAATAGAAAGCCAGATTTTAGTGGTTTCCTTCCCCGTATCCCCCCACTTCCCCAGTTGGAACAACTTGTCCCAGTCCCTGCCTGCTAATTAAAGCAAAGGAAGATCCTGTGCTAAGCTGGGAGATGTTTTCCAGCATCAAAACCTTCACAGCAATTGGGCTCACCACGGCATTACTGTAACCCACACTACTCCAGCCATACAGGACACACATTTGTGCTGCTAAAACACAAACCCGGTGCCCCGTTACGTTGCTCAGGGCATGGGGAACACATCCCAGGGCTCTGGGATGTCCTTTCTGCAGCTGTCCCCCAGCATCATCTCCCAGAGATGGAAGGGGAGCACCAGGGCCAAAGCAGCAAGTGCTAAAATATAAAATCAGGGCCGGAGCTGCCAATAAACCTGAGAGCCTGTTTGCTGTCTGTGTTCCCAGGGACACATTTCCAATAGGTTTCTTCCCCCGTGTCTACAATATTTCATCTGGAGGATGGATGTTCTTACGATACACAGTGAGCTGTCAGGGAAAATGGGTTTCTCACCTAACTTTTAACACGTCTCCTGGGATGCTGATGCTGGAGGATGGCATCCTTTGAGACTCGCTGGACTGATTGACATCGGTACAGGGCCAATAATCTGCTACAGCCAACACCAGCACAGACTAATTGCCTGGTCCAGCAATGCCCAAGCAAGCTCTGCATGAGCTGCTTGCCAGCAGCCCTGCCCTCCGCTTACTCTTTTATATGCCTTTGGTAACACGTTGATGGCCCGTCAAGCGGGAGGCCACTGCGGTAGGCAATGACCAGCAGTTCTGAAACACAAAGGGAAAATAAAACACCCCACGCTTAACTAAACCCATGGAGTTCACTGCCACAGGAAGCCAGAAAATGGCAAGGATTAAAGAGATGGACCTTTTGCAGGGGAAAAGCCCCACGCTTGCATGTAAAAGGGCACATGTGGGAGAAGCACAGCCCAGGCAGGGGCACAAGGATCATTTTGATCACCACTCCCAGAAAGAGACCTGACAGTGCCAGAGCACAGGTGACAATCTGAAACACATCCGTTAGGTTCGGTACTGCAGCGACTATATTTTTTCAGTCGTCTCACACATTTGATGGGGAACGACCCCTTTCTGTGCCCTATGAAGGGATGTCTCCATAGGCAAAACAAAACACACACATGAGCAAGAAGGTATACCGAAACCCTGGCCTGTTTGCTCTCCCCTCCATCTTCTGGCTACCCCTGCAGCCATCACCAGACACCTGCATCCTATGCAGCTATTAAGATTATTAATTTTTAAAAGTCTCATTTATTTCAGCTGGTTCCCTGAAAGCCAGCCCGAACTCGGAGCCCTTTTGCTGACACAAGGCCTTTATAAAAAATGCGCCTTATTGTCGCTGTCGACGTTTACAAATTCTGCTGTATCCATCTGTCCAGTTAATTACTTTGTGCAGTAGCCTGTTAGCTTCTTAAAAAAATGAAAAAAAGACCCAATTATCATTCTGGGCAGCTCCTTCAATCCCAGAGAAGCAGCACATCCCCAGTGCCACCAGTGCCTTTGTTACCGTTTCAAGCTGACAAACGGGCAGGCAGAGAGAGGAGCGAGCGCTTTGCAAGCTCCTTTATTCCCGCGGGACGGGGGCACGATTTCCAGCTCTCGCGTACGTCGTGCCCTCCGCCTCGGTGACAGCTCTCCCTGATCTTCCCTCCCCTGTCCATGCCTGGGCTCTCTCGCATCCTTCTCCTCCTTTTCTCATTCCCTGGGACTCGGCCACCTCCAAATACCAGGGACGTGGCATGGGGCAAGCGGCTCCCCAGCCCCGCACGCGCTCCTGGGCGCGCACAGGGATGTCGGTGCCATTCGGCAGAAGAAAGGCAGGAGGGTTTTGCTGGGGCTCGGCTTCAATGAGAGCATTTTTTGCTGGAACAAGGGGCTGAATTCAGCTGCCTGGTGCTGCCTGATCGCAGTTAGTTGCCAGAGTAACGGAGGCGCTGGAGCTGCCAGGGCCACGCTTCAGGGGAGGGATGGGGCTGCAGCCTGGCACCCTGCTCCATCCCCACCAGGGCTGGGGACATGGGCAAGGGGTCCCCAGACCCTCTGCAGGATAAGCTAAGACCCCAAAGCTGAGCAGGAAAGGGGTGAGACCCCTGGGAATGCAGAACTGGCTCCTAGCACCTGCTGGGGATGTCCTGGGGTGCCTCTGGACTGCTCCATCCCCGGTGAAACAGGGACACCACGCTGCCCGCACCCCGTCCCCAGGAGCTCTGCCTCTTGCTGCAGCCCCAGAGATGTTACCCCATTGTTCCAAAGGTTTTTTCCCCATCTGAAGGCCCAGACATGCAACTGAACACAATGGCAGTAAGGATGCTTGACAGGTTAACACGTCAGCTCTCTCTCCAAGAACGTACTTCAGTCTGAAATAAAACGCAACGATGTCTTCTGCTTTATATAGCAAAACCTGGCCTTAGGGACCCAGCAGACCAGCAAAGGCTGAACAAGAGTGGTTTTCTTACACGGGGAGGACATAATTTGTGCTTTGTACAGTGAGAGTGCCAACACAGCCCCCTAAGACAGAGACTGCAGTCTCTCCAGACCAAATAAAACACCCTGTGATTTTCCCTGCTAAGGGAGGACGAGTTACAAGTTATCCCATCGCACGCCCGATCCGTAAGCTTCACAGCACATTACGGCGCCCAGCGGATCACCAGGAGACCCACGCGTTTCTCCTCTTTTCCTCTCCCCCTGCTCATATATTTGTAAATTGGATTTTCATCTGTAACCCACTGCTCACCTCACTCCCCAACTTCTCTTTGCGGAGATTTTGCAGATTAAAACAGACGGCCAAAGCCCACACGTACATGCCCCCCAGTCTTCTCAGCACGCCTGTATCATAGCGCTGCAAACATCAGGGAAAACACTTGTAAGGCACTCAAATAGCTGTAGACACAAGCAGGCTCAGCGCTGCACGGTGAGAGCTCGCTGCTATCCCCCACGTGCCCACGAGGACCTCTGAGCACGGCGCAGCTCTGTCTCCCCGCTGATTCCCTCGCACAGCCTCGCTGAAGCCAGGAGCCCCAGCCAGCCCCGCTGCGCGCGTTGGCTTGCTCCCTGTTTTGCAATTTTAATTTCTCACCTTCCTAAACAGCAAAAGATTTATCATGCTTTTGACAGAAATATTTAATTTTCCAAACGTGTTTTTTTTTTTTTTTCCCCTTCCAGAGGTGCTGAAAGTCTCGAGGTATAACATTTCCATACAACACCCGGCCCGATTTCCATAAAGCCTGCCTGAAAATAAAGGGCTGCACGCCACGGGGAGCAGAACCCCAGCAGCGTGCGCAAGGCAGGCTGCAGAGGTGCTGATAATGGTTTCTTATGCAAAGTTTGGTCCCGTTTGCATTTGTAGGAATCACAGGAGGCAAGTCCAGACCCAGGGAGGGAAGGAAGAGCTCCGCCAGCCCACCTGCCCGTCCTGTGGGCTCAGCCCTGCCAAGCCATTTGTCTAATCTGCTCCTTAAAATCTCCAGTGGCAGGAACTCCGCAAACTCCCTTAGCAATTTATTTTAGTGCTTCACCCTTTCTACTGCTCGGCAGCATTACCCGACGTCCAGCCTCAGTTTTTCTTGCTGCAATTTATGCCGTCGAGAAGAGTTCATTCCCTTGCTTTGAGATTGTTTCTCCTGGAGTCCTGTGGGCATGTGTTCAGTGCCGAGATGGCCGCAGGTTTCCGTGCTTTAATAAATCAAACATTACAGAGCAGCACTGATGGGCCATCTGATTTCGGCTGCCCTCCGCGAGCCCAGCTCGGAAATTTGCTCTCGCTGCGCTGCCATCCCAGCCCATGCATACGGCAGGGCTCAAGCAAGAGCACAAATGGGAGCTCTGGGCATTAAGGTCTCGAACTGGCGAGCAAGATGGAAGCAGTTACAAACAGCCTCTCTCCAAAGGCATTGGCCTCGTTTTTCCTCACACGCTGGCCATGCAAACGCTGGAGCCTGGTGCTGAGGTTCAGGAGCCCAGGGGGGGCAGTTTCTGTCCAGCCAAGCTAATTGCCTCCAGAGATGCTGCTGCCAAAGGGTTATTTTCACGCTTTGACTGTGGACAGTGGAGTTCAGCCTCAATCTCCCAACATTGAAACGCTGCCTGGTGGCCTCGGGAAGGCAGGAGGAGAGCAAAGCAGCCCCGTGCCAGACAGCTGGGACCCGGTGACCGCCAGGCAGGGCCAGGGCAACACAGGCTGGGATTTTACCAGAGAAAGAGATGGGGAAAGACGGGAGCACGCCGGGAAGGGAATGCAAGAGAAACAAAGCTCTCCAAGTAGGCACAATGCACAGCAGACAGTAAATCTCACTCCTGTTGCTAAAGCAGAACCGCTGAGCAGCCCTTCTGCTCCCAGCCCCTCCCTTACACCCGGAGGTTTTCCCTGTCCACCCAGCTCTGCCCCCTGCCTCCTGTGCACGCTCAGCTCTGAGAACGATGTTACTGTGCCAACACGGCCTGTAGTTCAGGCCCAGAGCCCATTGCATGGGTTGGGTTGGTGCCGCTTGGGGCTTCAGCAGGGCTCCGCAACTGCACCCGTATCCCCTACGGGCCTCAGCAGGAGCAAGGACAAGCCCTCAGCACACCTCTGCAGCGCTCCTCCTCTTTCACACCTTTGCTCCTCCTCTTTTTCATTCTTCCAGGCTACTCTCTAACGCCCCTACCCCCGTCGTGTCGTTTCTTTATCTTCCTTTAGTTCTCACAACCTTCCTTCCCCTTCTCGCACACACTTTGCCCAAGAAGGATGGGGCAGCCGGCCCTAACCCATCATCCGCGACGTTAACAACTGCATATGCAATTATTTGCCAGCCCTGTTCCCCTGATGAATTCCATCCTGCGCCTCTGCAGGCTGTATCCATTTTTTCCCTGCCTTTTGCTCCCAGATCCCATAAAGAACTTTCCCCTGTCATCATTAGGGCCGGTGCCTTTTCATATTCACTGACTAACTGCTCCCGGAGGCTCCACCTTACCCTGTGCCTTTTAAAAATATTCCATTGTTACTTCAGTTCTGATGCAAAATAACAATGCCCCAAACACAAAACAATTCTGAGCTCTCTTGGACTGGAATAATGCATGACACGAGCTCACACACCCCTCGCTCTGCTAGACCAGGCTGGCAATGCAGACACCGATCACACCACACTTGCATGCTCCCTGTTGTTTAAATTAAGTAGGCACATCCACACCTAGGAGAAAAAAAAGCCAACTTACACACAGCAGCTGGCTTGATAATTCCCATCCACCGAAAGCCATTTCTCCAATAATTAGAGGTTTTAGATGCTTTAACGAGGCTAACACCGGCTCCACCCACAGGGCAAAGTTCGGCACAAAAACCGGCAAGAAAGTGAACAAAAATGTGCACTGAATTAAAACTCAAAAGCTAGGCATCTCAGTGGGAGCATCCAAGTATACAAGTCAACAGCTTCCTTTAGCTAAAAAAAGTCATCTCAATCTGTTTTTCCACTTTTTTTTTTTTTTTAAAAAAAGCCTAGGAAATATTTCAAATATTTGAAACTTTCATTAAAAATTAAGTGCCACGTGCCTGTCCAAAGCTACCTGTTTCTACATCCCAGATTATTCACAGCTGAAGAGGGTGACATTGGGTCATAGAGATGCAAATTCTCACAAAGACAACTCCCTTTTAAAATACATAAACACAGTATTTTTGGAAAATGGAGTGAAATGCCAAGCTGAAATGGATCTACCCACAGCACTTGCTGTTCCTAACACTGCCTCATGCTAACTCAAGACCCTAAAAATGCCATGACTCCAAATCATACCACAAGTGGTAACAAAGCCAGCTTGTCCACCACTATAAGGCTGAACTCCATAGATGTTTTCTAGTACCAAATTCATTTTTTTCCAGCCGTTTACCCCTTTGTGCTGGGATCCCACACGACCAGACCCCATGCCAGTGCTCGGAGCGCTCTGTAGGCACACCGCAGCCATGGGACAGCTTTGCCCACACAGCTCAGGGATTCGCGTCCCAGGTCAGAAGAGCTTCCCCATTCAGAAAAGACGCAAAAAGCTTTGCACTTCCCTGAGCCACGACCCGAGGGGCTGCTTGCACAAGCAGGAGCGAGCAGGATTGCACGGTGACGCCAGCCCTTGTGCACCACCGAGCCCTCCCTGCGGATATCCCTTCTTTTCCCTCCCTCCCAAACCTCTCAGCCTTCAAAACAGGCACTTGGCCCCGTATTTTTCAGCGTGCCTGGGCCTTGAAAAAGCAGCAGATCGGCTGCTCTCCGGGCTGCTCGCGACAACCACAGCCCTCCTAATTAAAGGAGAGCTGAGAGAGCCAGAGCAGGGAATGGATGCGCGGGGCCCCCGGGGCGAGCACGGTGCGGATGCGGAGCAGTAATCACAGCCCTCCCAGGCACAGTTTATCACCTGCTCTCGTGGGGCCCTCCTACACTCACCTGCTCTGCAGGAGGCTCTCGGAGATTAGAGCTGAGCCTGGTATCTCCCCTGTCCCTGCACGAGCTCCTCTGCTCTGTCTCACCATGCCTTCTCTGCGCTTTTAAGTTTGCATCATTAAGTGGCCTTTAAAAGTCTATTATGCGGCTCTGGTTAGACAGGCTGTATGTGAGAAAGGGAGAAGGAAGTACAGGGGGGGGAAGTGAAATAAAATTAGCCGAGGGCTGGCAGAGGAAACATGCCCAGCAATGTCATTGCAGAGCGGTGACTTCTTGCGCGCAGCAGGCGGTGGCACGGCAGGTCTGGGGGATGAGCAGGGTCAGGGGGTGCACATTTACCTCTCGAATTGCCCCAGTGTTTTCACTTCATCCTGGAGGGTAACTGCAGGACTTGGTGAAGAAAAGGGGTACAGCAATGCCCTCACCTAAAGGTGGGAAGTTGTCTGCAGCAATGCACAGCAGGCAGCGCCATGGCACAGCCGCGTTCCACATCTGCTTGCTAACCCTCTGCAGGCAGCGACACCGAGCAAAAACCCCACTGCTGGCAGCACTCCGAGAGAGAACTCTTTTGTTCTCTTCCCTGCTGTCTCCATCGTAACTTCTCAGTGTCCTGGGACTGAGAGAAAATGCCCAGCTGCTCGAGGTGCCCCTACTACAAAGCGGTCACCATAGTCCTCTGGGGGGCACATCAGCTCCTCTTTTTTTCTTGCCCGCCTCCTGTCCCCTCCCCATGAGCATTCCCAGTGCTGACTGACCCTGGAAATGCAAAGAAATTACCAGTTCAACCTGCAAGAGGTGGGGGCGTGGGGACTTAACCCAGGCAGAAGGCACAGCAGCCTCCAGGTCACTTGCTGGGCTTCTCAGTGTGGAAGACAAAGCCTTGCATAAAAAAGGCAGAGGAAAGATAAAAACGATGGCACCAACCCTGCAGTCAAGCAGAAATAACTCAGCTGTCCCCAACACAGGTGTAAGTTGCTGCGTTTGACCTTGCCGAGATGTTTCAGGCCAGTGCTCACGACTGTGGCCATCGACAAACAGAAAACACCAGTAGCGTTTGCATCAAATGATCCCAAACAGGTCGCTGGCTATGTTGGAGCTGGGAAAACACGCAGGGACACTCACACCACAAAGCCAGGCCAGTTCCTTACACACTCAATGCTTCAGATTTTCACGTGAAAAAAAAAGTTCATCAGTAAAAAGAATCATTTATTTACCAGATTGGTAAGCACATGCACCCCAGTAATAAAACAAACTCTATTGCAACTGCCCCAGGAAAAGGCAGCACATTTCCTTGTGCCCCTACCAGCTCTTCGGTGCCAAATTCGGGTGGTGGAAAGCAGGAGGCTCCCCTTCACCCAGCTGGAGTCTCCACTCCAGGAAAGGGCCGCAGCAAAACTCTTCATTAGTCACGGCTGGCAAACTTGAAAGGAATAAAAGGAACCAGTGAGTAATGCAAAGCTATAAAAACATAACAACCTCAATAATGGGAAAATCAAAAGCCAGCACAAAGCCTCCACGTAAACAGACCTACAGAAACAGGAGCACTTGAGCCAAGGCGTATAGCTCAAAACGTCCATCTGTATAACTGCGCCTTGAACATTTCACCTGGAGTGCTGTTACACACACCGGCTTGGAAACGGTGGCTTTCCGGTCCTGACATCTGCACGGACACGCAGATGCAACCCAACCATCGCCTCCACTGCCCTGGGAAACCCTTCTGGATGTTGCCATCCCAAGGGGACGGTGAGGGGCAGCGGCTCTACCGGCCATACGTGACGGCTTTAAGAGCTGCATTTATGCAAGCAAACGGCGCGCATCGGCTGCATTAACACCAGCGCCTGCAAAACGGACTCGGAGATTTTGGCCGGAGATTTGCTCAACATACCGCCAAGGAGAGAGCAGCGCTGGGTTGTGCTTTCAGAACAGGATTTCTGCCTCCCGTGGCATTGCCTCGCCTTTATCTGCCGCACATCGGGAGCGCAATCTCGTCCACGCTTTGCACGCAGGACGAGGCGAGGACGGGCTTTCCTCTGCGGAGCTCCCCACTGGACATCCAGCACATGGAGAAGAACCCAAACTGTTGCAATTCGCAGCAGGATGAACCCTGCGGACCGCTACTGGCAACGTGCAAATTCCATCAATTACCTCAGATAAGGGCTACAAAGAGCTTTAAGCCGAAGCTGATTTGATCATTCGTCTCATGATTTCTAAAAGCCCCAGATCCCCAGCTCAAGAGTTTGTAAGAGAATCCCAAGCTTTGTTTTAACAAGCTGGTGGAGGATAACTTTCTGGTCCCTGCAGCCCTAGAGGGAAGTTTAAAGCTGCACCGTGCTGCCACGGCACCGTCCAAAAGGGAGCTGGAGTCGGGGCACAACCCCACAGCGGGCAGGAGGCGGGCATCACAGCTCACCCTGGGCATGGAAGATGAACAAGGCAGAATACATCACTGCTTTCTAACCCCTTCTGCTTTCTCAGAGGCTTTTTGGGAGGCGGCAGCACTCGTGCTTGGCAGTCCAAGCCCAAGGAGCTGCTCTCCGAGGACACCGATCAATACCTGGGCTGAACTAGCTCATCTTTTTGCAACAGCATGAGACAGTGATGGGAATGCCCCACACGAACAGCCACTTGCCAGCGTTTTCCAGCATCTCTACCCACCCTGCAGCCTCCGGAGGAAGCCCAAAAGCAGGAGGCCAAAAGCTCAGTGCAATACAAAGAGATGCTGATGAGATATCTCTGCGCTGAGGGATTTAGGAGCCTACGGGCCTGTGAGGAGTTCCCTGTCCTTGCCTGGGTCTGCAGGGTGGTTGAAAGCAGCATCTCGAACACATCAGCAGAGCTCTGACACCCCAACACCACCCCGCATGGCTGCGGGGGCGGGGGGGAAATCACTTGTACCCCAAAGTCGGGGCTGGAGAGGGAGGGAAAGCAAGCAGGGAGCGCACAGGGACTCTCGGGACCACCTGGCAGCAACGGGACCTTTGCTCAGAGCTTATGACAAGGTCCCCAGCAGCCCAGGGTGGCCAGAGCCCCCCCTGCTTTCAGGGCCTGCCGCCCGCAGTGCGATAATAAATCCGCACAGACACTGGTCAGGTAATTCCCAGCCCCTCTCAGACGTTGTCTGCGTGGCTCTAGTCACGAAATTAAAGCAGTCTGAACCAAAAGACTATTTGAGGACAAATTTGCTTCCTCATGACAGCTTTTCCACAGAACTTAATGGACTCTAACTCATATCTGTCAGCACCACGCTTTCATAAAGTCGTTTTCC
This sequence comes from Cygnus atratus, assembly GCF_013377495.2. NCBI lineage: Eukaryota > Metazoa > Chordata > Aves > Anseriformes > Anatidae > Cygnus > Cygnus atratus. The sequence continues at coordinate 4,634,782 of NC_066383.1, forward strand.
TATTCCTGGGTGTCACCTGTAGGGATCGCTTAACTCACGCCGTCCTTCCCATTTTGCAACAGCTAGAATAAAAGCCTGCGGGATTTTCCTCCTGACACAGTGATATTCCCAGAGACCTACGAGCTATAGAGAGAATTCTTTTACAATACGATAATTGACTCAGTCTCCAAAGGATAAACATGTCAAGATATGAATATCATTTTTTTTTTCCCCTTACCAATGCAATGAAGATGTGATTGAAAATGTCGTGTTCTGGGTGTATGAGCAATATTCTCATAACTCATCATCCAAAATAAATTGTTCTATCATTTGTACTAGTTAGAAGCTATTCCAAATCAGACAAGCTGAAAGCAGAAGTTTAAACATACTCAGCATGGCAGCAGGAATATTAATTTCGCTCCCCCCCTATATAAATGTTAAATCACAGTTTCTCACCTAGGGTTAATTAATCTTTCAAAAGTGCTCAAGTCCACCAAGCATGCGGCAGAAAGATCTTAAAGACCAGCCAATAGCTTCAGAAAAGCTCCCTGCAAATCTTGAAGATTTCCTGCAAATTCCGGCTGAAGAAATTGGATATGCAAACCCACGCCGCCATCCCCGCGTCACGCCACGAGTCTCATTCTTTGCAAAAAAAAATAAAAAAAATGCAATTACTTCGGACGCGTCGGATCACGCAGTGGATACAGAAGAGGAGCATCGCTGAGTGCAGGGGATTACTGGGATGTGCTGCCAGCTCCTCGCCTCGCGTTAACGAAGCACTCAAGGACTCGCGGGCCCGGGAGCTACATCAAACCCCGCGGCTCTCCTGCCTGGTCCTGCCACTGCCTCCCCGTGTGTCAGCGGGGTGATGCTAGGCTTTGGTTTTTCTTTTTCCCCCCATAAAGCACTATTTACTCCCATAATTGAACCTTCAGCAACAAAGAACCTCTAACGGATGAAGCAATTTCTGGGGAAACCGGGACCCTAAATCCTCCCAGACAACAGCTCCTGGACCGCGTTCAAACACATCCCCTGGCTAAATTCGTGTTTCAGGCCACTTAAAAGCCTTGAAGTATTAGGTGCATTAAAGGTACTTGCGAGAGAACAAGGCTGGCACGCAGGCTGAGGTGCCTCCAAAGAGGAGGAGATGATACTAATTATACTGCTGGTAAAATGGAATCACTGGGGGAGAAAATACGAACAGTCAAGACAGCCACGCGGTACGAGAGCAGCAGTACTATTTTATCAGTGGTGGGCCATCCCTCGGAAAGGGGAATAACAGATTACATCAAGGCACTGACAGACAATCAGTGAACACTCAATTAACAGCTACAAAATTACGAACTTAAGCAAAACGTGGCTTTGCAAATGGCAAGCTCTCCCTCGCACAGATAAACCCTAATTTCATTTTCTTCAACGCACCGATACGAAACATCAATAGGGAAAAATTCGGATGCCGCCACCCGAAAGGAAGTACCCCCAAGTCCTGCAGAGCCAAAGGAGCTGGCCCAGGGCTTTGCAGCCCAGGCAGAAGGGTCCTGGCTTGGGGGCACGGCCAAATCACCCCCTGCCCCCTTGGTTTCAAGGTGCCATCTGTCCCTGGATTTTCTTGCTTCTGCTCCTTCTCCACTTTTGCCTGGTTTTGCAGCTGTAAGGGTGGAGAGGAGCTGGGTATTAGCAGAACGTCACCCTCCTGAGCACGCCCTGCGCGCTAATTAACACCCAGCCACTGGCTGAATGGTAACGACGCCTCTTCATCTCCCTCCCCGAGTTTGCTGAGCACGTCTAGGTGGTGGCACAGGGGATCTGTGGCTGCAGCAACCTTTGCTTTTGTGCAGCAGATGCCAGGGGCTGTGTCTAACGAAGGGGCAGGAGGGGAGCGGGGCTGAGAAAATCACAACCCCATCAGCCACCCTGCAGACATCCAAACACCGGCTGCTGGGATGGAAAACCAGGGGCCAGCAGGGAAAGAGTGTTGCTCCTGAGGACAAGAAACCAGGGGTGCCTGCTGCACGTCGCTGTCCATATGACAGAAGGTCAGCACGTGCCCGGACCCAGCACCACCCTGTTAATGCCAGAGCTTCTGGCCAAGTCCTAGAAACAGGCTCTGCTGACACCAACCCCATCTCCTCCAAGCTACAGCCCCATTCTCTGGTGAGTGTTGCTTTCTGCCTTAAAAATAAGAAAAATGACTTAATTAAAAGTTTTGAAGGCCAATAACGACCACTTTGAAAAGCTTGTTTTATTTGTTATTTACTCCTGCTGAGTTTTCCCAAACCAAGCCACCACAGCCTGCAGCTGACCTAAAGCAGCTCCTGCGGAGGTATCATTTCAATTTAAGAACACCAAATATACCAAGTCCCGGGTACTTCGCTCCTGTGCCTAACTATAGAGCAGTACGAAAATAAAGCAGGCCTTTGTTTTTCTTCATCTGAATTGATTTATCTTGAGCATCCAGCCACAGAACCACGTCCTGCCTTTGAACCTTCGGCTCGCAGAGTCTCCTGCCCTGGTTAAGTATTTACAGACAGCAATCAAATCCCCCCTTAACCTTCTCTTCATTAAAAGACACAGATTGAGCTGCAGCCTCTCTCTCCAGCACGCTTTACAGACCTCAAATCATCCTTGTAGTTCTTCTCTTATCTCTCACCAGTTTGTCAACATCATTTTTAAAGTATAGATACCAGAACTGCACACAATGCTCTCCCAACTTGGATTCATTATTTCTTTGCTTAGATTGCCAAAGATAGCACCAACACTCCCCGAGAATTCACACCACTGTAGGACCAGCAGGTTAGTGATAAGATAATGAAATTAAGCTCCAGCTTCTCACCTTGACGCGGCAGCTCCCAGGGGTTCCTCTCTCCAAGTGAGAGTTTTACTCCCTGCTCCCGTTAATGGGGATTAGTAAGTTATCACATGCCAGGCACACGCCCTGCCGGAGTTGTCTGCACATTTACCCTTTTTTCCCCCCATTATAAACAACTGATAACTCGACTAACTTCACACCCTTGCTCAAAAACCCTCACGCTCATCACCTAAGCGCAGGCTCATGGGTTGTGCCACATGAACCCCAAAACCAGAGCCTGCTCCAACATCCATGAGCGAATTTCATAGCTGTCGGGGGCCAAAGCGGAAAGAAGGAGCTCATTTGGCAGGCTGGGTCCCAAGCCACGCTTTGTGGTCCCAAAGCAAAGCCAGCTCCCAGGAGCCACGAGAGCTCCCTCCACCAAACCGCAGCAGCACCAGTTTGCCCATGCCAGAGCACAGCAAACGCTAAATCCCATGACATTCATACCCCTTCCAGAGCTGCACCTGCAGCCCCTGCTGCTCTGACACCCGTGGGACAAGGAGCTTGCAAAATCCCCCACCCACACCCCAAACCCACGGGGACATTTGGGGCAGCGCTGCCAGGGCTCCGGCACCTGACACCAGATGGAAATCCCAAACTCACTCCGTGTTCGAGGGGACGCAGAGCCGGGGTTTGCTTTAAGAAGCCTCCTCTCTCCCTCTTCTTAGCCCTACCAGTTGGAAGCTCATACGCCGGGATTTTTCCACCAATCGTCGGAAAAAAAATTTGTCATAGGAAATGAGCAAGCGCTGACATCTTAAGACAAAAAAGATGTAGATTTCTCAACTGTTTGCAGCACATTATGGAAATACATTCTTAGGGACTATTAAATATGGGGATTATTGACTAGATAACAGCAACTCAATGGACTAGCTTGCAAATATGTCTTTAGACCATTCTTAAAATGCAGATTAATTATCTAACAGACCAGAACATTTTTTTTCCTACAGACCTTCTAATGATCTGTTGCGTAAACAAACAACCAGACAGTTTTGTTTGCATTTGTGTTGGCTGCGATGTTCTTCAATAACTAAATAGGGACTGAGGAGACCTAAATCTTGTTTAACACCCAGCAGGAACAGAACAAAAGGCACGTCAGTCCAAATCACTGAAAGACATGTTACTTTAAAGACTCCTGGGAAGCCCAACCATCATAACACCAAAAGGCACCGGTTCTCAAGCACACAACTTCAGACACGCCAAGTAGCATTAAGTTTGTTTTTTTTTTATTTGCCATTAGGTTTCATTAAAGAGATTACAACGTTGACTAGAAACCACAACATTTAACGGCTAGTATCCCCATCAGTGCCTTTTTAAATGAGCAGGGCGTGTTATGCTATGGAGATATCATTCAGGGCTCTCTGCTGACTCAGGAGAACATCGCCGCTCCCCAGGATGCTCGAGGTGGGTTTTTTAAGATTTATGGCATGCACAGGTGGAAGTGAGGAGAACCATTACAGAGCCCTGCTGCTCCGCACAGACCCTCACCCACCAATTCCTGCACAACAACTTGAATCCTTAAATTCAAATATACGAATCCCATCTTGACTTTAAATTTGCCATTGGTATAGAGTTGACCATGGCACTAGTTTTTTCAGCATAGGTAATTAACTCGTTATTTGTAGACTACTTCTCCTCAATTTCTAGTTTCACCTTCTCCTCAATTTCTTTATGCCTTTCCTGATAGGTTAAAATGCTGTCGGGTATCAAAACCAATGCAAAGCAAGTGCGAAACATTATTATTCCAGCTTCACACCCACTTTCCCTCGGTGTGAACAATAATGCAAACCGCGAGACAGTGATGAATTGGACCTGGAGAGGACCAGATGCTCTGTGAACATCAGCACAGTCTCTGCCCCAAACATTTTTCAGTCTAAAAAGAGATGTGATAGCCTGCTCTCAGAGCTGTCCCTGCACACATACAACCCTTTAACGCCAGATGTTAGCAGATCACACCCGAGGTGGAGCAAAATGGGGAACAAGAGGAGAGCAAAGAAGAAAAGAGCAGGGGCAAGTAATGAGTACAAGTGGAGCGAAGTACAGTTTGCTCAACCTGGTTTGGGACGAAAAATGAAGCTCTGGCATGCGTAACAGCCCGTGGGTGAGCACTGGGTTCAGAGAAACACGTCCTAGCAGCCCCATGCTGCAGCCCAGCTCTGCCAGGGGCTCCGTTATTCCCCAGCCTCGCCAGTCCGCCCTGGATGAGCCGCATGAAGAGCAATGCCTTCACACACAGCAATTTGCTTCTCCATCGCCGCCTACAAGAGGAAAGCACGAGGTCGATGCCCAACACAAGCCCCACCACGGATCTAAACGTCGGTGCCAACTCGCCTTGCCACCCCTCGGTCCCTGAGCAGGGCCAGAGAGCTCGACGAAAAAATAAATCCGCTGCACCAAAAGGCAGCGCATTCTTCAGAAAAACGTCAACTTCTGCCACTGAACCAAAACCACGCTCGTTTTCAGCAAAAAGTTAAAATATAAAATCTAAAGGCTGAGCACGGAATGTTGCAGGATTTTTTTTTTTTTTTTTTTTAAAATCAGTCCATCCCTCCTGCTCAGGCCCAGGCTATCATTGCTCTCAGGGTCAGATGCCCGTGGAGGAAGGGATGGGTGCAGCTTCATGATGAGGCAGAGGTGTGACCCCACAGCCCCCAGCCTGCAGTGCCCCGATGCTGGAGGCTCCAGCCCCACCAGGGGACGGCTCCGTGGGGCTCTCCAAGGGGGGGACGCATCCACTTGCCCCCGCTCCCACCCGCTGTGACAGCCCCAGCAAGGGAAAACCTGCTTTGTAAAACCAGCCAAGTCTTCCAGGAGCCGAGCACATGCCTGAGTGGGTGGGAAATTAGTGTTATTATTACTTTGTGCTCACGGGGTCTAAGACCTCAGATGACTTGTTTGTGCCCAGAATGAATTTCTGCAGACTCATTACAAACCCTTGCAAAGCAGGGTTTATATGGTCACAGGAGAATTTCCCTTACTGGTAGCCTAGCTAGGGATTGCCAGGATGATCTATTTCTCTCATTTATGCATATGCAATAAGGCCACGACGAAGCTCCTTTGCTTTATTTCCACATCATTGTGCTGATGCTGAGCTAACCAAATAAACTGGAAAGCGGGTGAGGAGGGGAGGAACAGAGAGGCTGAAGGAAAAAAAACAACAAAAAAAAAAAAAAACAAAAAACACACGTACGCCTGGCTCTCTTCCTCATGAAGGATGCAAATGAATTCTGCAGACTTTGAAGCTGGGAGACCTCAGCAGAGATGAAAATCCCCTCGCGCTGGAGGGCTCACTGGGTGCTCGGCTGAGACACCGCGCGGGTGTTGCATTATGCAGCCGCTGCCATGCGAAGGACGGCCGGAATAAATATCGGAGCCCCGACACCTGACGGAGCCCTGGCTCTGGATTTGCAGCCGGGCAGGAACACGAATCCTCCAGGCTCGCTTTTCTCCAGCACCGCTGTGAGACCACAGCCTCTCCGCAACCCACGCCTGAGCCACTTCACAATAACTCGCTCCCTTCCAGAGCCTGCACGCGCTTCCCGAGTCTCCAGTGAGAAGCAAAGCAGGTCCGGAGGGGAAATCACCCAGGTCCGGAGGGGAAATCACCCAGGCAGACGGACAGCTGGCACCCTCAGCTCCTCCTTCCCCAGAGCGATTAGCACAGGATCCCCTTGGAAAGGCACGGGAAGGAGCTGGGGGAGCTCAGCGGGGCTCCCTATGTCCTTTGGGAAGCCAGCCAGCCCGCTGGGGTGCCCGTGACCACGGCCCCATCCAGGGCAGCTGCCTGGCTCCAGCAGAAGGAGTCCCTGGTCTGATGCCAGAAGTTTTGGGTACAGACCCGCGGCCACCACGGTGCCGCTGGAGCACGCGGTGCCCGGGACAGGCAGCAGTTTGCTGGGTCAGAGCATCTCCTGCCCCTGCTTCTTCTCCTGGCAGAGCCCCACAGAAGCATCACTGACCACACCAGCAGGAAAAAAGCCCCATTTGCTCCAGTTTTTCCTTTTTCACACGCTTGGGGTGCTCCAGGCTGAGTTACGCCCCGAGCACTGCCCGAACCGCTGGCGTGCTCAAACGCAGCAGGCCTCGCCTGTTCATTCCTTCAAATGCTCAGCAGCAAAAGCCCTTTCCATTGGCATGCTCTGTGTCTCTCACCCAGCTCTGATCCATTTCCACCTCCAAATCATTAAAGATCACAAATAAACCCAGCCTCAGCATGAGGAACCTTCCCATAATCACCTATCTGCGCTCCTCCATTCCACTTCTGTTTTCTAGAGGTGAACAAGGAAAGCTGGTGCTGGACTCTTCCCCTTACACCGCTATTTATTGCCCACATTCTGCTATTTATTTCCTAAAATAGTCTCTTTGGGTTGGATCTAATGAAAATACCCAAATAAATGAGGTCCGTCGGTACGTCCTCGGTTCCCATTTCATTAACCTCCCAACCCGCCAGCAGCATCAGGCAGGCAGGTTTCCCTGCCGTGCGCCCATCCTCTCATAAGCGATGGTGATTTGACCCCCAAGGTTAGACCCATCAGAATATTTGAGCGATAATTTGCCCATACCTGCCTCATATCCTTGCTCTTCCTCAGGTTTGTTTGATTTCTGCAAAGGCATTGCGTGGCAAAACCACTCCTGGGGTGCCTGGCAGCTCCCTTTGACCGCTTGGGTCTGTACCTTGGTAGTGCCCCAGCACAGGGAAGAGCCGTCCCTTTTGCCAACAGCTGCTGCGATTTCACACCATTTACTCTGGGCCCCTGGATGAACCACCCCGGACCTACAGATTTACAGCACCTGTGGTCCATTACAAGCAAAAAGCACTGGTGTTAACCCCACGGGCTGCCCTTCCAGCCCCTGTCCCACAGGGCAGGTGGAAACTCACTGCAGGGAGCCTTAACAGCGCTCCATCACTTCCTCATGGGTCCTGGAACTTCTTTTTTTTTTTACCTCCCCAGGTGCCCCATTTCTCCTGTCTGAGGACCCAGGACCATGTCGGTGTCTCTGCTGGGAGCAGACAGGCAGCCAAAGCGGAGTTTGGGCTCCCCTGTGCACAGAAGCAGCTCTGCAGCGGTGCCAGCAGCCTCCTCCTCGGCACAGCCGAAAGCCAGGAGTTCCACTCCTACGTCAAGCTTTCACCGTGAAGCCGCTGAAACCCCACAGGTTTCCCTGCATCGCTCCCCCAGGTCTAAGAGAAGACTTACAGAAACTTCTGTCTCACGTTCTGCGTATTGCGAAATAAATAAAATCTGACCCTACCGATAGCTGTGCGTGAAGATCTCCCCGCAGAGTCAGTGAGAACCGATACCCACAGCCCAGCCACGTCAGCAAGCCTTTAGAAAGGGCAAGGCACTGACCACCTGCACGTCCTCGGTACCGACTGAATGCAAAATGAAGCTGAAAGCGGCTTCAAGGAAACACAAGTTTGTCGCACTGGTGAGCTCTCTGCCCGCGTGGCCCAGCGATACCTGCTCCTGAGCACGCACCCGCTCCTCCCCGGTCCTTTATGGCTTGTGTCACCCCGGGCTCGTCCCCTTTTCCCCATTCCCACCCTCGGCTCACCCCCACGGACCCTCATTCCCAGCCAGCCCCCCCACACGTGTGCCCGTGCCTACCTGCCTCGCTGGTCCCCCCGCGGGGCTCCCCAGGGAGCAGCTCCCCTGCCTCGCTCGCCACCCCCCCAGCCTGCCGCGTGCTCCCGGGCGCTCAGGCCTCTGCCAGCCCGCATCGCTCCTTGGCTTCTTTTCCCTGCGCAGCTTGCAAAAAGAAGTCTCCAGCACGAAGCCGGCGGGCGGCAGCAGCGCAGCCTCTGCCCGAGCTGCAGGCAGCTCTGCTTGGGGACCCTTGGCTGCCTTCACCCCGCAGCCGTGCTCTCTGCCCTTCCCAGCCACCCCAGGACCTTGTTTCGGGGCTGCCCGGTGCCACCACCTGTCACCAGCCCCACAGGGGCTGCCTGAAATGGCTGTTTTAAGGAAGGAGGAGCGCTCGTTGTGCCACATCTACAGCTGTGCTCGTGCTCATGCTGGCTGTCGGCTCCCTCTGCCCCACGTCCCGGGCACAGCTCCCTGCCCACGGCACTGACTAACGCCAGACGGGAGCAAAGAAACCCCTGCGAACCAGAGCGAGCCGCACAGCAACTTTCCCAACTTCTGGCTCTGCTGATCAGCCCCGACTCCCAAACGGGAACCGACGGGGAAAAGCTCCAGCCTCTTAGCATCCATTCCTCTGCCCAGACGGCTCCCTGCAAACACCCAAATGCCCAAACACCAAAGCGGGCTTGCAGCAAGACGCTTTAGTAACGCCTTGGCGTGGTGGGAGCCTCACTGCAGATTTCTTCCGGAGAGCAAGCTCCCATTAAGTGGTGAAACGAAGAACGAAACGAGCCACAGCAGAAAAGCACCGAGCCCAGCAAACATCCCCCTGCTACCTGCGAGCACGCACGTCCTGGCCCCGGGAAGCGCTGCCGGCGGCGGGAGCACCAGCGGCTCCGCGGGGATGCTCGCTCCCCGGTGCCGTGGCCCCCGGGACAGCCCCGCTCCCGCTGCCCCCAGCCTGGGAGGAGAAGCTCAGCGAGACAAAGGGATCGCAGCTGGCAGGGGCTGGTGGAGCTCGGGGCAGCCGCAGCATCGCTCGCCACCGGCAGCGGGGCCCCGGAGATGCTCCGGGAGCGCCTCGCCGCCACGGGGGCACGTGGGGGAGGCGAAGCAAAGCCGGGCTGAGCAGCTCCTGTGAACTTTCCCCAGGGTCTCAGCCTTCGGGGTTTGGTCCTGCAGGGCTGGGGATGGGAAATACCGGCGAGCCGGGGGGTGTTGGACGGTGCGTGGGGCATCTCAGCCAGGCGGAGCTGCGGGCCGTGCCCAAATCCCGGGATGAAGTTGGGCCTAGGGAGAGGTCCCTACGCGGAGTTTGCCCCCCGCTGCCCACAGTGGGTTCATTTAAGAGAGCCCGTGCCAGCACCAAGCCCGCACGTCTGCGCACGCCGTGAGCGCCTGGCAGATTCTGAATTATTCACGAGCCCAACTCCGCCGGAACGCGCGCCCCCAGCCCCCAGCCCCCGGCCCCCGGCCCCCGGCGTGCCGGGGCAGGGTGCCCGCGGAAGAGCGTCCTCCCCGCGCCCAGGGCCACGGCAGCCGGGCTGGGCGGCAGCACCGGGGGGCTCGGGGGGCAGCCCCCGGCCGGCTCCGGGCTGCTGCTGCTGGGGGTCCCCGGGGGGGTCTCCGGGTAAGCCCCGGGAACTGCGCCCCCCCCCCCAGCCCGCACTCCTTCAACTTCAGCTCTCCCCAAAGCCGGCGCAAACTCTCCCCGCGTTAAAACGCTGCGGAAAACAACCCGGGGGGGGGGGGGGGGGGCTGTCGGGGGATGCGAGCCAAGCCCCCCAAGGTGGGCACCCCCAGGCAGCAGCCGCCGCCCCCCCCCCGGGCACGTCTCAGCCCCGGGCCGAGCCGAGCGGCTCCCCCCCGGCTGGGGGGGGGGGGGGGGGTGGTCTCGGGCGGGCACCCCCCGGCCGGAGCTGCGACCCCCGAGGGGGTGTGTGGGTGTATAGAGGGGGGTGCTGCCCCCCCCCAGCCCCCTCCCCGTGGGATGCTGGGGGACCCCTGGGCGGCCCCTACCTGGCGGCGCTGCTCTGCCCACGGCGCGGCTCTGCCCGCGGCTGCCGCTGCTGCTCCCGCCGCGCTCCCGAGGCTCCGGGCCCCCGGCGGCCAGCGGGGGAAGTGCAGGGGGCGGGGGGCGCCGGGGGGGGGGCAGGGGTGGGGAGGGGGTACCGGGGTGGGGAGGGGGTGCAGGGGATAAGGGAGGGGGTTAAAAGGGTGGGGAGAGGGTGCAGGAGATAAGGGGGTGGGTACAGGGGATGGGGAGGGGCAAGGAGCAGGGGAAGGATGCGGGGGGGGGGGGGGGGCAGAGGAATGGGATGGGGAAGGTGGGAGGGCAGGGAAATGGGAGGGGGATAGGGGCAGGAGGGGGGATGCGGGGAGGGATGCGGGGAGGGATGGAGGGAGGTGGGCTGGAGAGAGGTGGATGGAGGCAGGGAGGGAGGGAGATGGGGATGCGGGGAGGTGGGATGGATGCAGGGAGGAATGGAAGGAGGTGGGATGGAGGGGGCACCCGGAGCAGCTGCTCCCCGAAAGCAGCACTTTTCCCAGACTCAGCACTTCTGGAAGGACCACTTGACCCCTGGAAGGGCTGCGCCTTCTCCCCACGCATCCCAGCTCTCAGTGCCTGGGGCCAGGGCCCTCCCTCTCCCTCTCCCTCTCCCCGTGAGCTTTCTCCTCCTGCCCTGCCTGAGAAGGACGGGACAAGACACTCTTGCACCCACCTCCTAAAATTCTTCATGTTAAGTATTAATCTCTTCTTTGCCCCCCGCACAGTAACACGTGAGGGCAAGAGGCATCCCCTGGTGCTGGGAGCCAGCAGTGGGACCGAGGGAGCTGTCCTATAGCGCAGAGACAAGAAATGCAGCGCCAGCCAGGGCCAGCTTCCCGAGCTGCGTCCCCTGTGGGCTGCAATGCTCCAGCTCTCCCTGCCACGCTGCAGCTCTGCTTTCCAGTTTGTTTGTTTGTTTGTTAATAGCGAGGAAAAACAAAGCTTCTAAACCATCAATTAACTGGACTCTTGCGTTAGGAGCAATGAACTGCTGCTTGATGGAAATTCATCTTCCCCTCCTGCTGCGAGGAAACCGAAATAAGCTGGAGGAAGAGAAACAACTTCACAGGAGGGAAAAAAAAAAAAAAAAAAAGCGACGCCTCTGCTTCAGAGACAAATTACTCATAAGACGCACAGGTAACAGGCACGGGGTGCTTTGAGCTCATCCCTTTTGCACATCATTTCCCTCAGGACAGCAGCCACAAGGCGATCGCTTTTTGAGCGATCCCTGCGCCTTCGCACCAGGACCCTGCCCACCAGGCCAGGAATTTGTTATTCTCAGCACAGAGGAGCATTTCCTGACATGTGGGCTGCATCCACAGGCTCTCACGTTGGGATATTTTGACCATGATTTTCACCTACCCAGGCATGGAACAGCATGGCACGGTCGCACGCCCTCCTTTACACCAGCACCAGGAGCGGTCCCATCCAAGGAGCATCACGCAGGACATCACAGCTGATGCGCTGAGCCCTGCTCTTCTCCTCCCCTCCTCTTAACCAACTCCGGCTCTCCTGCCACAAGTCTCGCCGCTAAGTTTGAGCCAAGATAGCTGGGTTCCAATTATTTCCAATTGCATTTGCTCTCTCCGGTTCCTGAGACAGTTGTATTTTATTTAAAAGCTTCTGGTATCTTTGCGCTCGAGATAATTCAGCGAGGGAACAAACGGGGTTTAAACTGTCCGCAAATAAATCTGGTTGGGGAATAAAGACTGTAACCCTGAGGGAGATTTTGAAGCTGCCTCCTGATAAAAATAAAAAAGGGTGTGTGGGGAGAGCAGGGGGAGGGAAGGCATCCGACTGGCTTTAAAATAGAGTTCGGTCATTTTATGAATGAGGCTATCTGCGAGCTGCTTGCGATGACCCAGAAAATGCCGTTTGTGGAAGGCGCTGGTGTGGCTGGAAGGCAAAGCCCCCGAGAGGTGCCGGGGGCAGAGCCCTGCTCCCTGCATCCATGCCGGGTGTAAAAAAGGCTGTGCCACGCAGGTGGGTGGCCCTGCCCCTGTTTTCGCAGAGGGTTTGTCCCCTGTGATAATCCAATATGGATAAACCCAAAGAGCTGGGGGAAACAGCCACCACCCCGCGCCTCGCTGCCTGTTACGCACCCGAGCAATTAAATTATCTTCTCCCTCTCAGCTGCACCAAGAGGGGCTCTGATTTCAAACTGACACCAAGTTGAGCCGTGAATCATTTAAACAACTGCCACATTTATCTTCATAGGTGTCTGGATTTCAGCAGAAGAGTAAATAACAGCACCACTGTATAAAGAGGCAGTCAAACGCGTGAAGTACTGAGAGATTGCGGGGATAAAAGGCACTGCAAAAGGCAAGATTTCTCTTTCGATTGAAATATAAAAAAATAAATCTATTATATACGTGCCTGTTTTTTTCCTTCAAGATTCATAACAACTTTCCAGTGGTAATAGAATATGTCCAAATTAGATCATTTTACAGATAAGAGCAGCTTTGAAAGAACTGGTTAGTGGAATAAGTATCTTGTGGTAGTTACATAAAAAAGCCTATCTAATTATATATATATATTTAGATGGCTCGCAGAAAGTTAGTAGGACGAGTTAGATAAATAAGGAACATTTTGTGGAACAGTTTGTTTTCTTTCTTTTTTATGCAAAACGGAAATGTGTGTGAATTGAAGGGAGCTCAAGTCAGGAACGGCATCTGCGATCCTGGAGCTGGATTTGGGGCAGGCACCCACAGCCCCTGTATTGTGTGGCTACCCTTTAATCTCGTATTATCTAAATATATATACATATAAATGTATATATACATAGCTAGTGCCCAATGCATCACACAGGCTTGCAGGGCAAATCCCCGAGCACCTTTGGTTGCAGCCCCGTGCCGTCGCGGTGCGATTCAGCCTCTTCAGACAATAATAAATATTGGGCTGATTACTTGCAAAGCGTTTATCTTCATTTGGATCTTCGTGTTCCTTGCTGTTTGGTGTTCTCTCCCTTGTAATTACTGCCATCAAAAGATGTTTTCTCCATTCACACACCAAAGAAAAATAAAAGCAGTCATTTATAAAGCAAGGGAAAAAAAAAATACCACCTCTTTTTTGAAACGCGGTGAAAGCAGAAGATTCAATAGACTTTCAGGTGAGAAATAATTAAGCAAAGAGCGTGATGAAGAAGGAAACCAGCTTGAGAGATGTGATGGGCCCACCAGCGAGGGAAGGCAGCGAGGGATGCTCTGGGCTCTGCCATGCCCGATATCCCCTCTGCCCCAGGAGGAAAATTGAGGCTTCAGGGCTGCAAAATTCTCTCCAGGGCTGCAAAATTCACCCTAGGAGTCCCTGCTCTGGCTGTGGCTCACCCTGGGACACGTTAGCTTGCCCTTAAATCCCCACCTCACCAGGCATGGAGCCTTGGGAGGCACCCGGTCGCTCTCCCGTATGCTGATGGGGGCGTGTGGGGCTCATGCAAGAGATGAGCAATGGCTCGGCAGCGACAGGGGCGGTTTTGTTACAGCCAAATAAAGAAATTGCAGAGGGATAAAAAGGAAAAAAAAGTTCAGTGTAAGATACAATTGAGGTTATTTGACTTGTGCTGCGCACAGCCGCTGAAATGATGATGATGAATGGGGCAGGGAGGCTTTTGAAATGTTGCGAGCCTCTTTCTCCCAGGATGGAAGTTATGGTAAATAAATAAACAAACAGAAATTCAATATTTGGAGGTGAAATACTAGGAAAAGGGCAAGCGCGGCAGAACATGGAACAGGCAGTTCTTTAATCAGCTTCTCGTGTTGAATAGTAAGCAAGGACCAGAACTGCTGGAGAAAAGGGAGGGCGCCTCTGCTGCCCCGGGTGCTCTCATCAGGCCTCCGAGTTTTGGGAGGAGAGGGCAGAAGGGAGGAGGAGGGGAAACCATTTCAAAAACGAAGACCCACAGAGAAGGGCTTAATCTCCTTCTCACCACGAAGGTCAAAGGGAGGACAGGTGGAATTCCATCAAATACACCTTTATAAAACCAGAACCAAAGCATTTCCAACTGGAGCTGACGGAGGCCAGCGCGAAGCTTCCTCCTTTCCATGCTAATTCAGAACTGAGATGTTGTTTTAGCACCAGCACTGGCATCTGAATTGAAGCTTCAAGAGACAGGAGGAAGGAAAAATGTGCTCGTTAATATCCTAGTATAACAATAAACTCAGATAATATGAATTATTGCAAAACCTCCAGAGAGCTGATAGAAATGTAGATTTACTCTCCCATCCATGGAGCTCCACTTAATGCAGTTTATTCAGCAACACTGAGTAAATATCAACAAGAAGGTTAAAATATTGATCAGGGAAAATACTTCACGCTGAATAAGCTGCAGACATCTGGAAACAAACAAACTACTGCAAGAAAGCGGCAGAGATATTTTGGGCCTTTCATCCTGCCAAAAGCCCAGCTGATGATTTGCAGCTGTGAACTCCCATCTGGTGAGGAAGACGGGGAGGAAGAGATGCTCAGGTGCGTGAAGCAGGAGAAGGAAGCCCTGATGGTTCATTGGTTTGTGATAGAGAAATGCAGGAGGGGTCTGCAGAGCCACCTCGAGCAAGGAATGCTCGTCTCCCAGAATTGCTTTCCAAGAGGTGCCCAAGTCTGTCAGTGGGGCTGGAAACCAATCTGCAACACTTCCAGCTTGCAGAATGGCTCTGACACTTGCAGATGTATTTTCCTACTCCCTTACTTCTCTCACTTTCTGCCCAGCACAGCTCTGACTCCTCCAGTGTGGAGCCGAACATCACATCAGAACTTTTGTCTGTCCAAGCCCCTCATTCAGAAGCAATCCTGACCCTACTCTTTATATCACAGGTGTCTAAAAAGTTTGGAGCGGTCATTGAGCCGACAGCTCAACGCAGACACACACTAGCTATCAATCCCACACTGTGCCATTGCTCTCAGGCACTTGACACGAAAACATTGGATCACACAAAGCAAACTCATCCAAGCTTCCAATTTTTTGAGAGCCGTGCCCTGCCTGGCTTCATCTATCTGGTGATGCACTTGCCTTCACAATAACCAGACCAACTGGCAGGGAACATGTGCCAGGGACTAGGCAACTTCCATTCTCTTCCAGCCTTCATAAATATTTTCAGGGAAGAAAAACGGCAACAACCTGAAACGCATTGACTAGTCGATAAAAAGAAAAGGTCATTATAGACAATCCACAGGAAAAACAAAGTCACCCGCGCCAACAATGTTCCTGGAATAAAATGGAATAAAGTCTTTTGCCATTTGGGATGGTGCTGGTAGGAGAGGAGGGAACCGCCACCCTAACTTGGACAAAGAAAAAACAACCCTACAAACCAATAATCCAGGAATGAGTGGCTGTGCAAGCAAGAGCAGCAAATACCTCTAGGTAGGTAAATATCCCTAAGACCTACGTGAATACCCTTGGGTAAAGGGGAGGAGAGACTTCACAAAGACGACTGGGAGGTGGGTGGCTCAGGAGCTGCCTTATGAAGTCAGCACTGCTTGCGAATCAGGATCCCAAAGCAGGCTGCAGCTTCGCTTAGACTCCAGCCTCTCTGGCCCAGAGATCAGTCTTGTGAAGCCTGCATCAGCTCCAGCTACGAGTGCCAGGCATTGCCACGGAAGATATATTCACAGCCACTACCAAGCACGTCGGCGTTTCTGGGAGCATGCTGCATGACCGCAATACCTCAGACATAACCCAGAAACGACACGAACCCATCGGAAGGAAGACTCTTCGAATCCTCGCTGGTGTTTTCTTCCCCTATCTGTGGCAGGCAGCAAGGAGAGATTAATTCCATGACCAGGGATGTGAAAGCTCTAAAAGATGCGGTACGGCTCTTCCCCATCCCTAGCTGGGATTCAAGGGCACAGGCTGCAGGAGAAGACACAAAGCAGAATCTCAGCTGTTTATTTTGAATCATTTATTTACAGCAGCGCAGTAAAGGGAATATATAAAATAACATTTAAATAGGCAAAACACGAACAGCATCATTAGGAAAGCATAATAGAGCTCAGATTACCAATTATAATAAAGTAATCTCTCAAGAAGCTTCACATGCATACTGCAGAAGGGAAAAAAAAAAGAGAACTCAATATTCAGAAGTATATCTGATTTAATTTGTTTTCTGTTTGGATGGTTTTTTTTCTTTTTTTCTAAATTCCATTATTTTTATTGGCTTGACCACCAGAAATGTGGGGACATCATTTACCAGGGAAGTCAAAGGGTGAGAATGGGAACACTGCTAAATGATAGGGATTCATGGAAAGCATCCTCTACAGATAACACAGCAAAACAGCGGCCCTGGCACAAAACTCACAGCACAGATGTTCCCTATTAAAAAATATTGCAAGTTCCCTCAACGACAAGTTTCAGCTTTGCTTCTCTTTCAAATTCCTGTTTGATCCTAGTGGAGGGAAAAAAAAAAAAAAGCAGCAAATGCCTGGGAATGAGAAGCCTCCAGTGCTCCCGCAACACAAAGCTCCCGACACGCGATGTCCCCGCAGGCGCTCGAGCCCACATCTTGTAAGGAGGCAAGGGCTGCCAAGCACAAGGGGGAAGTTTCTTCTTCTAGAAACTCTAACTTGGTAAAACAGAGCAGAGTCTAGCCAGGCAAAACACGAGCCTTCTGCCGCACACATCACTTCACACATACGCGCTGTCTTTGTGAACGCTTTTGAGACTGTCTGCTCAAAGGCAGCCTCAAAAAGAACTTCCAGGAAGAAACCAAACTTCTTCAAAGGTAAAGAGTTTAAAACCAAATGCATGCAGAAGGAAAAAAATTCACACAGCGCACGAGCAAGCTACTATTTAAGCCCGACGAACCCTGGCTGACATTTGATACAAAGGTGCAGCTTTCTTTTTTTTTTTTTTTTTTCCAGTTGAACAGCAAACGCTTGCAGTTATGCTTCAGGGGAAAAATTAGTGCAGCACGACTCAATAATGAAAACTGGCAAGGTACTGAGCTCTAACGTCACGTTGAAAGGCTATGCACTGACAGCCCCTAGTGCCCCAACAGTTAGATTCCGTTTTAAAAACAAGAATAAGCTTGTAAGTTAATAAAATCAACTCGCTTAACTTCCCTGGATAATTGTTCTGGCTGGATTTAAAACCACACTGCTAGAAACTTACAAACAACCACAGCAGCAGGTGAGGTGCTGAACTACGGGAACACAAAACCGTTGTAGCCAGGTAGGAATTCACTGTAAATGGCAATATCCCACTTCCAAATCACATCCAACAATTGCAGAAACAAGTGCAATGGCCACGGGGGCACTGCAAGCTGTGCAAAGCAACCGGGACGTCACTTACCGTGGGGAACCTCCTGAAGCATCCTTCTCAGCTCAGATCAAGCGGCAGATCTGTGGTTCCTGGTAGTTCGTGCTCTGTGCTAACTCCTCCTTACTGGGCCATACAGAAGGGAAGACACGGGGACATTCCTCCCCATACAACAAAGACTGCGTTTGGCAAGGAACCCGCCACCGCCACTCTAAAAGGCAGCTCCCAAGCAGGCGCTGCTCTGCTCTGATTTCATGAACTTTCTTTTGCCCAGGCTTAGCGTGACTCTTATTATACACCATGTCCACACCCCCGTCAGATTACTGCCTTCCTATGACACTGCTGGTAAAACCACACCCACACTTCTTTATTCTTTTATTTTCTTTCCTTTTTTTCTTTTTTTTTTTTTTTTTCCATTTTTCTCCTGTGGGTATTCATTTTAAACGACCATCTTGGGCACCCGCCTTAGGAGGAGCCACACGAAATGGGTTACATCGATAGAAGATGCTCTCTAAGCAGAACCTGCTGAATCCAGGCACATCCCTGTCTTGTGCTGTGAGGTTAGGATGGGGATGAGGTTTGGGTGCTTACAGTGAACTCACTGCCTAGAGCCAGCGGTCCACCTGGCCCAAACACTTCCTGGGCACAGGAGGGCATCGCTCTGGCTCCCTCTTCCAGGAAGAGCCCCAGTGCACAGGAATGGTGCTAACTGGGAGAACTGGGCATTCCACGTTTACCAGAGCGGCTACAGATCCTGCGAAGTCACCAGATGAAAGCTTCCCTGGCCCGTCAGGACAGCTTGTCCTGCCAAATGCTCCAAGTAATTAAAATAAAACCACCCCAAAAAATCCAGCAGTCAAAACATGTTTCCTTTAAGCTTATTTAATGATATTTGAAACGCTTAGATTTTCTATTTCCCAGATCCTGAAAACAGATATTTTTTTTTAAGTGACCAATATTTAATTCCAGAAACATACAACCTTATCAGCTAAGTCATAAAAGAGCTATTTTACAAACATACATCTGGATAATTAGAACAATAAAGTCTTTTTAGACATTCAAACATGATCAGTAAAAATACAGGATTATTAATAAAGATTTTTGTGTATTTTTTAAAGAATACTTCCAGATTTTTTTCTTCTCTTTAAAGTAAATCTCTGTTAAGAGTACATGATTGTATGTTGTACAAAGAAAATAAAAATATTCTAGTATGAAGAGAGCTCCAAAAGACTTAATTCAAAACAAAACAGCAGTGTTTTGGCTGCAGTATCCCTTTTGCAGTACATCTGCTTGTCAGTTGGCACCTTTGGGGACGGGGAGGGAAGTCAGGGATTTCTTTGGGGAACAGAGAGAGAAAACAATACCAGATACCATCGAGCACTGAGACCACAGCCAAGGGCCACCCGCAGAAGCATCAGACCCCTCTTCTAACAGCAGGGACAGTATCTGCAATTCAGAACATCTGTTTTATGGAAATCGGAATAGCGCTGTCTGAAAGCTGACCAAACCCACCCAGACTTCTGAGCTCTTCAGGTTCACGCTCCATACCCTTCCTTCTGATCCCAACTATAGGATGTTAAAGAAATCTCCCTCCCTGAAGACATGGCACGTTCAAGGAACCAGAGTGGCCAAAGAGAATCTTGCCATTTCATCCTCTACCCCTCTAGGAGAGAAGGAAACTTCCCTCTCCAGACAGCACCCAGCCCACCTTTTTTTTCTTCTTTTTTTTTTCTGGTCCATGAGGAAGAACCCTTAATAGCAGAGAAGAGAAAGCACATCTCAGAAGGACATGAAAGATGGTTGCTG
Source organism: Cygnus atratus (assembly GCF_013377495.2). NCBI lineage: Eukaryota > Metazoa > Chordata > Aves > Anseriformes > Anatidae > Cygnus > Cygnus atratus. The sequence continues at coordinate 4,654,302 of NC_066383.1, forward strand.
TACTACATCCTTGTTCCCATGCTAAGAAACCCTTGCTCATCTTATACTGGGAGAGGGGAAAAAAAAACAACACACAAAAACCACTGGAGTACAGGGGCCGGGGCAAACAAACCAGAGATCACTGCCCTGCTCTGCTGTCCAGTCTGAAAAAGGGAATGTACAATCACCAGCCAGGAACAAATTAAAATGCTTTCTTACACTGGGAACTGGAATTTAAAAAGGGTAATCTTATGGCTTAAAGAGGGGGAAAAATGAAAATCCTGAAAAGTGCATTTGAGTTCCAGCTCCCTCCACACAGCAAGCCACGGCCTGAGGTCTGCCGTACAGTAGACGTGCTAGAGAGTAACGAGGAATCCCTCGTAATTGCAGGTAACCGCACACAGGAGATAAAGGATCCCTGACCCCACCGTCATCTTTTTAGAGTAATGCCCTATTTGTGAGGATGATCGATGTAGCGTAAGAAGGCCAGGTGAAAACAAAACCCGAACAGGACGGAGCACAGCGTGACAGTTATAATTTCCATACAACTGGGTTCAAATGGGTCGCTCCCCTCTAACACTCCTTAAAGCACCGTGCATGCAGTCTGCTGCACTGCACGTTGCCCGTGTCATCCGCCCCAAAGGCTCCTCTGCCATCACCGTCAGCCTAGCAGAAAGTGAGGCTGTTTCCCCTTAGACATCCTGAGAGGAGCCAGGGACAGAATCGCACCTCACCTCCTCCTGGCCCACATCCATTAGGGGACGGTGGAGAACTTCTCTCCAGCAGCTCCAGAGGCAGAAACGCTAGGATGAGATGGCAACACGAACGCTCTGCATTCCCAGCTTGCTTTTTCACTGGCGTTACATTCTTAGAGAAGAGACAACACAGCGGTGGATGACGCTACAGAATGCTTAAGCAGAAGTGGAAAAGTCAGAGGCCACGTGGGCGATCGCCCCTCCACGGCCCATCTGAGCAACCTTAAAATTCACGCAACCTGGAGAAACCAGAGAGCCAAGGATTTTGTCTTCAGTTACAAGGGAAGAGAACTGAGCAACTAGGCCTTCACAATTCCTGTCCTGGCTGGTTTTCAGTGGAGTCTTGAAAAGCCAGAGCAAGCTATTTAATACGGTTTGATGGTGATTTTCAATCAAGCATGGGAACCTGCTGGAAAGCTTTTAGACAGCTAAGGTCATAGGAACTGCTCCCGTTTCTGGAGTGTGTAAACCCAGACCAGCATCGTGCCAACTGACCAAGGGGATTTGAGGGTGGGGAGAACACAAGTCCTTGTCTATAGGGAAAAAAGGGCTTTGAACACCAAGTCTGGCTACGGCCCAGCTCTTTTTCTGGCAGGATCAGGTAAAAAGATGCCACATCAGCATAAGGCAGCATTCTACTTCGGGGGCTTATCAGAGGAAGTCTAGATGCTTATAACCAAAGGAACTGTATGGCTGAAGGTGAGGGGGGAGGTCCCACCAGGTAAGAAAGGAAGCGCTCGGCTAATACTGACAGTATATTCATGCAGGTGCAGCAGGACAGGCCTTAGTGGGTCCCAAGGAAGAAGCAGCTCCTGCCAGCATGGAAGAGAACACTTTGGCTTGTGTTGGCAGTGTAATGCTCCTGCTGGTGACAAATGACACTTTGTGCAATTGGTTCTTAAAAAAAAAAAAAAGAGAGAGAAAACTCCTCCCTGCTCTGAAAGGGCTTACGGCTCCATCGTACGATCAGGTCCCAAATCCTCTCTGCTCAACCTCTGTCCATCTTTTCATGAATTTATCCCTTGCGTTATTTCTAACTGGAAGAACAAGAACTGTGTTTTTTTTCCAGTGTGAGTAAAAAAGGGAGAGCTCTGATTCTTTGCCAATAGCTGAAGAGAAACCATTTGTTTTAATGGAGCAGGGAGAGTGATCTTTATGCTGACCAAAGGCAGATTCTCAGCACCTCACGATCCACGCAATCGCAGTTGCTGTTGCAGTTCTGATGTGTTAATGGGATTTACAGGTCTGTGACACTGGGGACAGCTTGAACCACCCTGTGCCAAGCAGGTGCCTGCCCTAGGGCCAACTCCAGAGCAGAGGCACAGCAAGCTTAGGCTGTCCAGCATTAGCTCTGCTGGTAGGCTGGTATTTACCATCTTGTTCCCAGACTGGAAGAAATTACAACAGCAAAACCCATTAGAACAGGCCTAAGGAAGTACTAGAGAGCTGTTCCAGCCTTCTTTGCTTTGCGCATCTCTGTTTCAGTTAGAACACATTGGCACAAATCAGTGTTTTTTAAAAAAATGAAAATAAAAAAATAACACCCCAAGCCCTCAGCAAGACATACTTTCAGGTACTAAAATTTACTGGCCCTATAATCAGCAGTACCTGTGGCTAACTCAAATGGCAGCCCTTATTCATTCAGTAGTGAATCAGGGGCAGATACCCATGTGCCCCACATCTTTGAAACACTTCTGGGTTTGCATTTTTTCTTTTTGATCCAGAGAAGAGTTACAAAAGTGCTGCAGGTCCAAGTATTTTTATCACTTTACAAAGGAGACAATGATCAAAGCCAACGAAGTCAAGAAAAAAAATTAAACCTATCTTTCTCCTCTCCCAGCCTAATCTTGCATGTCAACAAAGGAGACCTCTAATGGGAGAGGGGGGGAAAATAGTTTGCCCAAGTGCCTGGCTATTTAGCGCATGGAAAATTCTCGTTACACGCGTGGTGACATGAGTATTTCCCATGCAGTTTTTTAATATAGATAGTTCCAGCCACAAGTCATCCTAACACCTTCATAAGTAGCTCTTCGCATGGCAGTTTGATTGCCAGCAGGGAGTGCAGAGTCCAGTCCAGTGAAGTAAAGATACACCTGCACACAGGCACACCCTCTCCCCTCAGACCTGACCTTTGGTTCAGGAGCAGTGGGAGGCAGCGTGTACTGTATGCAAAGGGCTAGAACTGTCACTACCCAATTAAAATAGAACAAAAAAAAAGGCAGATTAAAAAATTAAAATGTGCTTTTGATACACGGAATGAAGTCAAATAAATACATTGATTTTTTCTTAAATGTCTAAATACATTTTTATATCCTACACCCAAAGCTCTGTACATTTGGTTTGGTTTTTCTTTCTGAAAAATGAATTTCTGGTATCAAGGAGAGGAGGAGTAGAATAGAACAGACTCCCTCACTGATAAGATAGTGCAGATGCTCCACAGGAAAAGCACCCATGCCCACTTCGCTAGAGTATGGTTCACGTTTGGATGGTCCGAACCCTCTTGTCTCAGAGTCCACACGGAAGACACTAGGTGCTGGGTCCTGATACTCTTCATCCAATCTTCAGCCACTCCTGAAAACATGACTAGCTTTTCTCTGATGGAGGGGAAAAAAAAAAGGGGTGGTGGTGAGAGAGGGAGAGGGTGCAATGAGAGGTGAATGCCTAACATTTCTGAACACTAGTATTACCAGAGAAAGCGTGCTAATGTGAGAGAGAGCACATTTAACCTGAAGACCCTGAAGACCTTTGTTAATAATCCCAGCAATTGCATCTCGAGGATGCCTAAGGCAAATTTAAAAAGCCCCATGACAGCCACTTTACACAGTATCAGAGACACCCCAGAGAAAGAAAGGACAGATTGGAATCATTTTGCATGTTCAAAAATCTTCATTTGGGACTTTACATCAATCCAGCCTTCTTTGAAAGAGAAGTTGTACGCCCTTAGATGTCGGTCTTTGGCAGGTAGGGGTGAGAGAGCTCGCAAACAACCTTTTCAGAGGAAGGAACAAACTCCTCTGCACATGTGAATCTCAATGGATTCAACTGACCTTTCTTGGAATCAGCACAGTCTCAGCCCTGTGAGAGATGCTGAAGTAGATGAAACTCTTTTTGTGTGTGTGTGTGTGAAACATTAAAAATTGACTTCGTGCTCTGTGGTTAATGTCTGATGCCAACACGGTGCATGTTACCTATTGTAGAAGGTGTGGCTGCATACCTGAGTGCTCTCCTGTGGAGGCTGATCCAGCCAGCCCTTGGCGACGGAGGATGATGTAGTCTTCCTCAACCTCCTAAAAAACAAATGAACAAACAAAAAAAAGAACACCGAAAGTCAAGTGGCTTTTTCTCCTTTATCATGTGAACAAAGAGGGCTTCAAATGGGAAAAGACAAGTTGCACTGCGGCTGACTGGAATCGACCATGATGCTACTGTGACCCACAACGGATCTCAGCTCCTTTAGCAGCACCTTTATTAGGCCTTCCATTCCCATTCAATATTCCACCTCTTCCTCAAATTTCAGTTAGATTAAAGTCTGGCTATCGACTTAATGTGTCAGTACAGCAATTGCTGTGATGGATGGACAAACCCCAATACATACAAAAAATTATTTTGGATATAGTAAGTTTGAAAACTTCGTTATTACCCTACTGCAACTTACCACCTTCTTTTAACATTAGCAGCAGCATGCAACAGATTCAACAAGCCTTTGTGTGTCGGTAAGTCATATTCACTGCATTAGTGGTCCCTTCAAAACTCCACTGCTGCAGACATGCAGTTTTGTCCTATCCCTGAGGAATCTCTCCAAATGGAAAGTAATATACATACATCCTGCCTCTACAACTACTAGCTTGTTGTAGTCCCTCAACGTAATGCAAGCAAAATGGCACCAAGTTTCTCCTTTGAAAGCTTCCGGAGCCGAACACATAAAAAGGCACAACTGCCTGCCTTCCTCTGCAAAATTATTTTCAAACTCTTTTCTAAAACAAAGTCTAGAGAATACGATAACCCTTGATACTGCAAATGGAAACGTACTATACCTTTAACTTTTCAAGGTCGTTCTCTATCTTCTGAATATACTGCATCATCTGCACACGCGACTCTAAAGACAAGAAGTGAGGGCTTGCTACAACTGAGCAGGACTCTTCCACTCCCCCCCAGCGCGAGACCAGCATCTCCTCGGCAAACGGGGAGCTTCCTCCATCCGACTGCGTGTCCCGTGGGGAAAGAGGCTGCTGCTGGGCAGAGTCCAAAGAGGTGTGGCCACCTGCAGTGCACTGGAGAACTAGAGATGATACCTCCTCATCTGTGGAGCTCTCCTGCACTGTTCCATATCCATCAAGGATCAAATAATTTCCTGTTAAGAGAACAGATTTTTACGAACACCTCAGTTCCATAATCACTGAGAACCACTGACCTGTAGACAGTTTAAGCAGACTTTAAGAAGGATAAGTGGTGAAAGGCCCATCTCTTGAGACATTTTAAAATGGATAAGAAAAAGCATTTGTGAACACTACACAGAATAGTGATTATATTAGACCAGACTAGCTTGGTTCTGAATGGGACTTTACAGATCAAGGCTGGTTTTTGCACTGCAGTTTGAGAGTCCCGTGGTTAGACGAGCTAATCACATTCCCTCTTGTTTTTCCAAACTCTCTGTATCCAATATAACATCTGAAAAACCTGCACTTAATATTAATGGTACCCACAAACCAGACCGCTAGATTTGGAACCTACACTTACTGGTTACAGTACTGAGCACCCCTTTAGATGTGTTAGCTTCAAAATTTAGCCTGCTGAAGATAATTAAAAAAACAAAGCAATTACAGATAGAAACGCATTCACAACTGCACCTACTAATAGCCTTATATTGAATAATTTCTCTACAATACTACAGCAAAGCTAGCATGTGGAAGCAGAACTGACTGAAAACAGGTCAATCTAATTTTGATGTCCCTGCACAGTTAAGAAAGTAAACAGCATAAGTGGTGACAAGTAAATTAGATGCTTCAAGTTGTTGGCTCAGTTTTAATAATTTAAAATGTTTCCGTAATTCAGGGAAAGACAAATATATACTTGGAAGGCAGCATTTGGACAGTCACAAATTGGCTTATTTATTGGCTCATGATAGAATCCATAAATTCATATTCACAGATAAGAAATTTCAAGACTAACAGTCATATAGAATCTACCAGCTAGTACCTACTTCTATTATAATATGCACAAGATAAACCTCAACTTGTGTGCTAAATTTAGTGCAGGGTCACCACTCAAGCTGATCAAAATCACAGGACTTTCCAAACACAAAGTGCACAAAGTCCCACGCAGGTGCTTACAGCTGCTGTCTTGGAGCTAGTTTTCTGCTGAGTTAACAGCTCTACAACCTTCTTGAAGGGTAGAAGAGAGATGCTTTGAGATGCCGCTCAGGTAAGTGCCCAAATATAGCAAATGTAATAATAATAGAAATAATGATAAGCTTTTAAGAGCTTCAGACTGAGGGTGAGGTCGCTGGAGACAATTACAATGCAAAGCTAAACTCTAAGTTTCTTTTCTGAAGCTCTGTCAGGAGAAGCCAACACAATAGCTACAAAAAATAGCACGAGTCATGGGGGCTCTGTGTGTATGGACTAAGGCAGGGCTTTGCCTTCAGGGACAGTATTTTCCCTATAGGGCCGAACAGCCAGCAGAGAGACAATATGGTCCAGTGCCAACAGCAATCGAGAGCTTGCACTGTGCCCATACCTCTGTAAATACAGTTTGTCACAGTGTGTTAAACCCCATAGGATTTTAGTGTCTTCTTTCATGAAATAGAAAAAATCATTAAGTACAGCCCTTTTCAGGGCTAGAATAACTGCCAAGGACTAGAGAACTTTAAATAAATGTCCTATACTGTATAAGCATGAGAAGCTTCACCAGCAAAACATACTGTGGTTTTCTTTAGTATTTCCTATTTAAAATTGAACTCAGGTCTCTAATGTCAAATCTGGACAGCCTATCGTTCAACGAGGTAATGAAATATGCTCACCTGAGATCCGTATTTGCACATCCTCCTCTTCCTTCCTTTCCATTAGTTCACTTTCAGATGGATTTTCATCACTGTGAGCTTCTCGAGCATCAAAAAAATGCTCCCCGCTCTCATCAGCACCCACCCCTTCCAGCTCGGCGGTTGAGATCTCCAGATTCATACTCATGCGGTCTATTGCTGAGTTACTGCTCGATCTGGGGTCTCTCCCTATCAGCTGCATGGCATCCCCTGAAGCTGGTGATTCAGCTGAAGTCCGGAGGCCATAACTAGCTGTGGATTCATTAGTTTCGGTTCTTGGAAGCATGCGGTCTGTTCCAGGCTGGTGAAATTTGTTATCGTCAGAGTGCTGTAGTCCAAGCTCACTTCCACTCTCCGTTTGGGCTTCTTGAGAGACGGTCCTAAACCTGGGAAAGCGCTGCCGGTCTTCAAGGGTCCCCTTCTCAGAAAAGCCAAGCTGCTGTACCAACAGTTTTTTCAGCAAGTCCACTGCAAGTAGAGATAATGTTGGCAAAGCTTCACAGACCATATTCTCCCTAACAGTGATTAAACTAGACAAAAAGGGCAAACAGAGAGATCTCAGAGCAGCCAGCCCTCTTATTGTTCTTGGTAGAAAACACAGGGGTAAAAATAAATTAAAGGTCTGAAGCATTGTACCAACACCTTACTCCACGTTTCATCTTACAAGTAAAGGCAAAAACAGCGGGACAAGTTCCATCTTGCTTAGGAGAAACAAAGAAATCATCTACTGAATTTACCCAGCAAGTGAATCGTAGCGCAGGTGAGTGCCCGCGTGTTACCTGCCCCCAAATGAACTAAAAAGCAATGGCACTAACAGGGGATTCCCACCTTAGAAATAAGTATATTGAGAACACGCCACCCAACGTCAAATAACAGATCAAAACATAGAAGACCTTTTCCCTAAAATTTCCTGTAAATTTATGCTTATTTGAACTTCAACCCACATTCCTTTAGCTCTCAAATTAACCCAACCAAACACTTCATAATAAGGACACGTCGTTCAAAACAAAAATACGATGCTGCCAAGAGCATAAGTACACTGCTTGTTCTCACAGAGCTCACGTAGCACCCAATAAAAGCTGCGAGTTCACACAATGCGACAGTCTAAGAGGAAGGCTCTTGTCAAAACATGAGTGACCCACAGCTGCTGCTAGAGGGCTGCTCTATGAAGCCCGAGCAGTTATGAGATGCGAGGTCACTAATACCATCTTTACACACTTCTCATACTAAGGTTCTCTATCACCTGTCTCTGAGAACGACTACTAAGAACATTTGTACAGCATTCAGAATTAGAAGAGGGCTTTGAATCCCATAAAAAGGAGAAGCACAAATGGATCAAAAAGATCCGAGGTAAACTATTAGATTGCAGAAGACTGTCATTACTTGTAAAAAGAGAGAGAGAAGAGGGAATTGGGGCCAAGGATATGAATGCTCTGCATTTGAGTAACAGCAAATGATCCACAGAGAAGCAATACAGACTATTCCCTTCACGTACAATTCAGGGACTTTACATCCATTTCAAAGTTGCCAGGGAGAGAGATATGGATTAATGAATTCATTCAAATTTTAGGAAGTTATATTTAGAAACACAAGGAACTGGAATGCTGGATCTGATCAGGTAGGTTGCAGAGCCCCGCATCGTTCCTCTGAAAGAGGGTATACCACCAAACAGAGGAAGCGCTTAAAACTCTAAAACCAATCTTGCAGAATTATCTGTCCATTGGGAAAAATTCCTTTCAATACACACAAGTGTCAACCTAATCATACCCAACAGCTTCCAGACTCTCAGAAGATCTGAACCTAGACTTTGTCAAGCTTGTGTAAAACATCCAACTTCATTTGCATGATTTTGCAAAAAAAAAAACAAAGAAAAGCCGAATCATATTCTGCAACTCATGCAACTTCTCCTACTCTACTTCTCTGGTGCTATGAATGTTAAGTCCACAGGCTAACTGCATCGTCTCTTAAAAAAACTGCTGACTAGCCGTGGCACTTTACAGCACTGCACAAAGCTCTGCAATGTGATTTTGTCATCAAAGCACTTCCTGGGCAGTAAGTAACAATTCATTACTACCCTCATTTTATACATGGGAAAACCACAGCAAAACAATGAGATACCTGCATCCAAAGAGCTCGGTATATGAATTTTGAACTTACAATTCCTTCGTGTCAGATCCACTTTGTTTTGCTATGCTGTATTACAGCACAGAGAAAATTTTTATTTCATAGAAGTGGGCATTATTTTAGCTCACTGCTTCATAAGGTCGATCTAACAATTCCCACCTCCAAACCATATGCTTCCAGATGCTGCTCCACGATACTTACAGTTCCTTAAGGCATCCAATGCCCACTGCCCTCCTGATACCGACGGTAAATCGGTGGCTGTGTGTTCATAGCATGTAGAAGTATCTTTAAGCGTCAGGTCTGCCTGCTGCACTTTATCAAACTGTCTTTCTGTCACAAGAAGACTTTCTACCTCCGACTTTTCAGACATGGTGGGCGAAGAAGTCTGAGCGTTCAGTATCAAGGAAGAGTCTAGGCCCAAATCTTTGTCTAGTAAATAGAAAACATACATTCGCGTTAAGCAACTGTGGCAAATATGATGTTAAACTGCAGAAAATTCTGCTTCACGTTAACTTTTTCACAGTGCTGCTGAAAACACTGTAAAATACAATTCTTGAGCATTGGCTTGGTAAAATGCTGATTTGTTCCTGGGGAAAAAAGATTCTTACTCAGCAAGTTACAAAGGAGATGGAAATAATAAGAGGTATGTTTCCAAGACGTTCAGTATCTCTTCTCCACATGACTCATAAAGAAATCACTCCTTTCCAGAAAAATGTCAATGCTACCAAAAGAGCCCCAAGACACAAGGAATATGGCTTTGTTCTCTACGTAGCAAATTTATGGACACCTTTTATCTGGCCCACTGTTTTACCTGGACTTTGTAGACTACTGGCAGGAATGTCATGCTGCTCTTTGAGCTTCTGCTGCTCCTCTTCTTCACGCTCTTCTCTGCAGGGAGGAAGGAATGAATACAAGCTTTTAGTCACCTGTATCTGAATTACTGCATGACAAGCAGAGCTCTGGCTGACAATCTTCGAGTAGAAGAGGGATTACCAGAAAAAGAATACCAGCCCTTCCTCCCCCAGCTGCTTTTACTTACTCGCCAGGTCCTGACTGTGGTAATGGAATCACTCTTCTGGTACTCTCCATTTTTACAGTCCCCGCCATCTGAGCTATAAGGTCCTGCCACCTGCATAAAGATATCAAATAAAAATATGCAAGATGTGAAGCACAACGACTACTGCTCCATTCAACAGTTTTTAAATCCAGCTAATATCATCACTGCTTTTCCTATCAACAGAAACGACTAATCCTGTTGCATAGTTGCCTTAGTTTTTTTAATCCTGTTACAGTCAGTGCCTCAGTAATACCTTGCAGCCACAAGTGAAACACCACAGCTTAATGCTCACCTCACCAGGATACTACTCAGCGGAAGGAAATGAATGACAGGACCTTAGCAGGAGCCATCAAGTGAAGCAGTTGTATTTATATATAAATACATATGAAAGCATTAAGTAACCTTTCACGCAGAATTGAATAGTTTAATATGTGACACACTACAACAGTTGCTACGTATCGTACAAGTCTATGCCCTGCTTATGCGCTGGAAGAAAAGCACTTGTACCAAAGAGGAAAAAGTGTAGGTAGGGCCTCACATTCAGGCACTGTGGATGCTGATGATGCCAGTATCAAACTCTGCAAAACTAAGCGGTTCTGCAGGAAGATGCAGGATGATTTCAGTGACTTATCTGGCAGTCAGTCACATAAGACCAAGAATTGCAATTTTTTGTTTTATACGTATCTGTATATATAAATACACTCATTTTTGTGTATACACCCTCTCCCTGCTTTTTAGAAGCTGGGAGATACTATGCTTGGATACTCCCCATGGAGGCAAACATAGTTATGTTTTCAGCTAAGCTTAGATAAGGAACTCAGGTAATTCCTGGACACCTGCAGAGTTACTACACACAAGCAGATGTAAAAGTTCTCTCAAGTACAACAAATCACACAGCAGATGGAACCGAACCAATTACTTACACATTCTTCTCTGAAACCGTCTGTGCCACCAGTTCATAAATATGAGCGCCATTTTCTGACATGGAGATGACGAAGAAAGCTTTGTTATCTGGAGCAACACAGGGAGGGAGGAATTTAATTAGATGCCTTGTTCCGTACAGCTTTCTGAAAATTCCTAGAACTGGACATAACCCCAACCAGAAGCAGTGAAAGAAGAGTTCATGAAATAAACCTATAATGCTATCATATACAAAGACAGATCTTTCTCTGTCCAGGAGATTTGTCTGTTAGTTCAAACTGCTTTGAGACATATTCTTCCCCTCTTTTCCCTCATAATGATTTGCATTTCTAGAGTACTTTTCATCTAATAAAATCAGACTACTTTAACTTAGAGGTCTATTTATAACTCAAGCTGTGCCTAAAAAGGTTATTAACGATGCAGAGAAGTTAAGCAGCTCATACAGCATTACAGAGCAAGACATTGGACAACCAAGAATTAAGCCTACGCATTTCTGCATGTTCTACTGTGGAACTCTAGACAAAACCAACTGTCCTCAACTGATCTAATCTTCATTTCTGGCTTCCTCCTTTGCTTTCCCCATTGGTTACACTGACCTGTTGCCACCTGACGAACCAGAACAGTGTTCAGCTTGATGATAGGACTGAAGGTGTGTTTGCTATCAGCTGTTGATGCCAAGATTTTACTGTGACACTTCAAGACCAGTTTATCATCCTGTTTCTGCAACAGCACCAGAATGTCCTCCAGGAGCAGAGTGTAGAGATCTGTACAGAGCGCAAAAGAACCCAGAATGAGTTAAAGATTCATGGTTTTCTATCACACCCCTGCAGAAAGAAAAAAGCTGCATTTTTGATTACTCATGCAGAGGCACTAATCAGTGCTATGCCATTCTAGGCAAAGCTTGCAAATCTTCCTCATCAAAACTAGAGCAGAGAGCTACAGATGGGATTGGATCATCTCACGACTGACTGCTGTGTCCCTGCATGGCCTTAATGATACTCCAGCACATTTCAGAATTGACAAGAATAATTTAATCAGCTCTGAGAAACACATACACATTATTATAGGCGGCAGTACAGATCATAATTGGAAACTGCATAAATGCTTTCTCTCTCCCCCCCCTCAGCAAACACATACAAACCCAACTCTACATCAGCTGATGAACAGGACTCACCAATAGTTTTGTCACGATTAACCTTCCAAGTTAGAGGTCCTTCATGAAGCATTTTTCTCTTTGTTAGATCCAAGTTCTGCCAGCAAGGGAAAGAAAAAAAAAGTAGCAATATGAAATTTTTATAGAAGCATGGAACGGTAAAGCATGGGAATTTCAGAGGGAAAGCTACAGATAGGCACTCCAGTGTGGAAGTGAGCAGCTAAACCCAGTATGGAAAAAGAAACGTGGATCAGGAATTAGGTATGCTTGTAAACCAAAATCTTGTGAGAGGTGTTTGCTGTCATTCTTCCTCATTCACTGCTCTTTTGCAGATACTGGGAGTGCCAGGGTGGAGAACTGTCCTTCCAAGTCAAGCTCCTAATGCATTAGGTTGTCTTCTGATTTCTAGGAGGAGTTTTTCCAATATCCCATACAAAGTTTGCAGTTCTAGTATTATAACAGGTTAATGCTTCAGCACTCTATTTGCAAGTCAAGTATGCCTACAAATGACACACTGATATAAAAATCATTCCAATGATCTGATGGACTTTATAATGTCAATGGATTCTTCAGACATTTCAGTGCTTGTGACATTTAGATCTGCAGGCAAGTAGAAGTGACAATTTTCACAAGTCATTCCTTCCAAGTCTCAGAGTCTACAATCAATAACAGCAAGATTTCATAACTGCCAGTAAGTTCTTCATTTCCTAACTAAATGCTTGCAAGTTTATTTGTGGAAGACTACATAATACAGATTTACAGAGAAGTCTTCATATAAAAATGTCTTTGGATACGTGCTGACTTTGGGGAAGGTAGGGGAGTGATAAATAAACAACACAATCTATGCATGAGACAGACACAGATAGTGGTCAGAATGAAATGGGGTTAAAGTATCAAAACATCATCATCCATCTGAGACATGAAAATTTCCTAGAGTTAATTTTGCTCTGAGCGTGTTTTTGCTCATTCCATTTATCAGCAGTTGACACCAAGTAACCAGCTTTATTAATGTAATTGCAAGAATTTATAGGAGCCACAGTACTTGTAGCAATGGACTTAGAATTTTACTTGGCTATACCTGTGGATCCCCTACACTAATTAGCACCTCTATCAGCTCTTCTTTTAAAGCCTAAACTAATGACTCCCTGAGGCCACCCCATTTTCAACAGCACAACTAAGACACGATTATGTGACAGGCATACCCACTGTAAGATTTACCATCCTCTAAGTACCTCCTACGTGATACAGAAGTGCATTAGCTTGCAGGCCCTTAACATTTATCTCACACGACTTACAAGCTCTATCAGCTCTTCTATGTGCAGAACCACGTTGTTACATCCAGAGATCTTCAGGAATACAGCAAAATTCAAGCTTCTGAACCCAATGATTTTATTTTTTGTACAGAAATGTATATGCCAAAGGCCATTTGATTGTACATCAGAAGACTGCAGTAGAAAGAGCCACAAATTGAACAATAGCGTTGCAGTAATGGTGCACCGAGCAATTACTTCAGTGTCGTGACTTACCCTGAACTCATCCATCATGGGATCCTCAGATTGCTTCAAGTAGGAGAGGTCAAGACGACGCTGATAATCTTCCAAATGCTGAAAAAAATGCATTGGAGACAGTCACTTTGATAAGCAAAACTAACTACTAGAGTCAGAGAGCAAGCAAACATGAATACTTCTATGTTCCCAAAGGCCTGGGATTCCTGCTCTCATAGGAACACTTGGGCCACAAAGCACCTTTAAGCACAATATACAGTCACTAGCACAGAGATTCTAGCCATCTTAAGCAGCCTTTTTCCCTTCATCTCTCTCTCTTCTCCCCAACCCTTAATGCTCACTCCTTTCACCTCCTACCTGCTTGTTCTCAGATTCCTTGACAGCCTGGTTCACGTGGTTAAGAACCTGACGACAATGATCTGCTGCTTTCTTCACTTTCTCTTTCTCTTCAGGCAGTTCTGTAAGAGGACAAGGAAATACAGTAACGTTCTCTGATAAAGGATGAAAAGGCTACAAATCTAGCACAGTTTGCTGTCCAAAAATTCGAGAAAGGGAACTCAAATCTGCAGAACACCCGATCAATAAAAGCACTCCATTTCAAAGGTGAAATGATGGGAACACATCTGTGATGGGAGAGAATTCCGTCTGCCCTACTCTGATGATGACCACAGACAGCCCAGACTGCACTTTTTTATATTTATTTTTTAAAGGGCTTACGACAACTGTTCACTGCACAAACATGAATCGGTGAAGTATTCTGAGTAACACAAAAAGTTTACTAAGACTCCACTGTGGTACAAAGAGAGCATTGGGACAGATGCTTGAAGTCACACACAGCCAGCTAGCCAAAGACCCAGCTTTACTGAGTGGCTGCTTCAGCAAGTGACCACTGGCTTCTGCATTCAATTCTTTATTTATTTACACTGGAAGAGAGAAACAAAGAAAATATAATAGAGAATATCAAAAAGTTGCTACCTAATAGCCTTTTCCACCCAGATACCCTGTATTTACTTTAACAGCTTAAAAAATATGTCTCTCTGGCTACATACATGCAGCCTTACTATAAAAACCAGTCTTGCACTACAGGAAGAACAAACAAAAGACACTTTTCCAGCCAATGTCTCTTGATCATACACAAATAGACATAGGTGAACCCCATCAATTCTCACTACCACGAGCCACATTATGCATTTAGTTAACTGGCAAATAAACAAGGACATCAAGGATAATGGAGTATCACATGCTTTCTTAATTATGTTTAGAGTGAACTTGTAAGCGCAGTATATTTTTTACGAGTAATGAAATTAGACTGCAGCAGGTATCTGTTAGTAAACATGTAAAGGCATTTTGCAGTATTATTAATCCTCTTTTTGCCACCACCCTGCTGCAGCCTCCTTTGAGGAAGCCGTAGAGAACAAGGAGGTCTCCCCTAAGTCTCCTTTTCTCTAAGCTTTTTCTCCTGGTTCCCTCAGCTGGTCCTCATAAGACTAGATCTCTAGACCCTTCACTAGCTTTGTTGTCCTTCTTTGGGCACGCTCCAGCACCTCGATGTCCTTCTTGTAGTGAGGGGCCCAAAACTGAACACGGTGTTAGAGGTGTTCAAACCCAACATGGACTGCCACTCACCTATTTCAAAATGCAATTCTCACCCTCCCCCTTTTTTTCCCCTAAGAAAAAAAAAAAATTAATTGAGAAACAAAGACTGGATTTTTTAAATAGTTTTTTTGTTTTTAACTTGCTCTCCAGTGAGGTCACAATGAAAACAGACAGTGACCCATAAAATTGAACTGAACTTCAATACATGCTTTGAAATCACATTTGCTTAGAAAACCTGCTGTGCTGCAACCACCAACCATGGGCTACCTAGTGGAAATGCTTTACCTGTGTACTTAGCAATGTTATCCAGCAGAAGGGGGTACTTAGTCAACCTCTGCATCTCTGTGGGAATGATATCCTTCAGCTGCAACCGGCGACACAGTGGATTACTCTCAGCATCCTAAAATTAAACAGCACAATAACTACATTTGTCATTTTTATTAAGACTATAATTACCTGAACGTGTAACATCTATTCATCACATAAATGTCTATTACTTCACTTTCTGGTAATTAAATACAAGACAAGAAATGCCAAGATCTATCATTCAGACAACACATCCTCTCTCCATTTGCAATTACATATAGGAAAGGCTGATCACAAAAGCAGCAGCTTCCTTCCCTCATTACTTCACAGAGGCCTGGTGCTATCACCAATCAATCTCAGTCACTGCCATACAGGAAAGACATCAGTTTAGCCTTTCAAGCTATAGCAAAACTACAGTACATTTTTCAAAATAACATCAACCCTCATATTACAGCAGTTCTTCCCAGCCTGTGGTAATGAAGATAATGTTCTCCTCTCCAAATGCCACAAGTATTCGAGTCCCTTTCCTGGTGGGCAGAATAGGTGTACAACATCTGTCTTCTGACTGTGGCATGCTTCAAAATTGCACTGCTATAAGCAGTTTTCCCCGCAGAAGTACTCATCTTTAGGAAACAGCCACCTCAAGTGACATGCGATTTTCCTGCCTAGGACAGCTTTTCCTTCCTGCATTGCAACGGGACGTTATGCAGTCCCCTCCCTCCAGAAACGATTAGAAGAGATAAATACAGTGCTGGAAATGATCCCAATCTGAAGGCAATGTTAAGCATAATCTCATTAATGATAACAACTTTACCTACAGCCCTTCATTATCCCATACTGGCCATCAGCCGCACTCTCAGGCAGATCAAACCCTTGCATAAAATTCACCTGCACGAAAGTCTGGAAACGAGAGTCCTTCTTCTGACGCGATTTTATGACCTCTAGAGCAAAGGGCTGGTTACTGCAGAACGTGGCAGTTGCGTGTTTTATCTTCTCCTCTGCTGCTCCACTAAACTGTGCCAGAAAACCATGAAAAGTCAAAATTAGACCCAACTTCAGCATGTGCCATTGATAAAATAGGATAGAATAGAATAGAACAGAACAGAACAGAACAGGTTCAGTTGGAAGGGACCTACAAAGACCAGTGTTTGACCACCCCCTCAGTAAATATTTTTTTCCTAATACCCAGTCTGAATCTCCCCGGCACAGCTTTGTGCTGTTCCCTTGAGTTCTATCTATATATGAGAAGTCATTTCTATGGAAGACAGCATTTTAAACATCCTGGTTTTAAGGGTTTATCTTCCCCGTCTACTGAGGAACCCCTTACATGTCAAACTCTACAGTTCTCCTGTCTCCAGCTTCTACCACATCCAATCATTTCTATAAATGCACTGCTGATTCAGGGAGAGAATACAATGCCATGTCTCCACTGTTAGCTGTAAGAGAAGTGGAAAAAACTGCACCCAAATGAATGACAAGGGATTATTTACCACACTGTTGGCCAGCAAAGCCAAGACCAAAGGTCTTGCTTCTCAGGGACACCCATTCTTAAAGACCAAAATATAACATAATATCTTGTTTCCTAAATGAAAATATTACAGAAACATGGCTGGGGAAAATGATAGCCATGAACAGGGCTGAGAAATGTGCCGCAGATGACAGATGGCTAATCTGTCACTCCAACTTTTCCCATTCCTGCTACCCAATCTGTGATGCAGCATAGTAACTCCTGAAAATACTCACTCTGGAGAACAAGATCCTTTTTTTTTTTTTTTTTTTTGTTTGTTTGTTTCAGCCACTTAGCCAGACACTAGTCAAAAAAATATAACTATCAATCTGTAACGCTTAGCTTGCTCTAGCTTGCTCAAAAATGAATGCAGAAGGTATTTTTTGCCTTTTCACAGCACACAGGGGAGAACTGAAGGGGTTGGAGGTGTTCCTCTACTAGCCATGTCTGATTTTCATTTTCTTTTCTTTTTTCTGAAATACTAGACAAGTAGTGGGATTAAAAAAATAATAATTCACAAGAGACTTCTGCATGAACAGCTGAAAAGAATAAGCAGATCAATCTTCAATCCTAAATTATGTAGGCTTGAAAACAAACAACAAAACAGAAGACTCCCAAGAGAGATGGTTTTGGTTTTTGTTTTTTAAAGAATTTATATCACTCCTGCTCTTGTCATTTGGATCTCAGAAATCTGAAACGATGCCTGCAACAGTGCTACAAAATTGAAGAGGTTCAGCTATGTAAATTCTAGGATTGGAAAACAGTATTTTAAAATACCTTTAACTGCACCACAGGCAACACAAGGCATATTTCAATATTATTGCAATAAACTGTGCTATTACATTTTTCAAAATCCTACTCTCGGTTTACGTCTCCAGAACTAAGCTTCTGTTCTACCAACACATCAAGAGGCAATGTTTTTTTTCTCCTTTAAATGACTTCTGTCTCTAGACAGATGAAAATCCTATGAGTTGTTCCTGCTTTCTTTCAACCCTCTTTCTCTAGCTCTGTGTTGGCTCCATAGAAATGACAACTCTCAGACCTTCAGTTCCTATTAGCTGGGAATGACCTTCATTAACCTCTGACTCCAGTTGCAATTTTATGAAACATATTTTCAAGTACAAAAAATGGAGTTTACCCAAGAAAGCAAGTCCTCCCCAATTTGATCAATAACAGAAGTCTCGTTCCTTTTTCGGACTGCTTTCATCTGATCGTTCAACGCAACTTAGGGGAAAAAAAAAAAAAAGGAGATTTTATTAGTATCGATTAAATTGTGTTTGATTTTCAGCATTTATTTTAAAATAACACCAATTTGAATAAAAGACTAGACTTAGAATTATTTCAATTACTTAAAGTGTCCTGCAACATAATAAATTTAGCAGAATATCTACGAAAATGCTATGTTCCTCCTTTGCACTTCTATCTCACCTGTATTCAAATGACCCCTAAGAACCTCTCCAGTCTATCTTTCCTGAGGCTCAATATCATTGACCTTTTAAAAACACAAGAAAAATGTAGAATACACTTCAAGCCACCTGCCTAACATTTTACAACTTACTATTCAGTGGCAGAGCTGAAATTCTGACTCTGAACAGCCCTTTCTCTAAACAATTAGAAAGGGTGACCCTTCAAAACCACCTGCAAGACATCAATCCTTTCACTTGTTTTCATAATTTCTTCAACAACAGTTACAACTTTTTGAACATTGGCCTACAAAGACCATTCATCAAAGCATTGCTCTTTTCATCAAAACATGAACGAGCACAAGAGAATCTGCGTAAACAGATACAGAAAAGCAAGCATCTGAAACACCGGACGCATGCATTCTTTATAAAAATACCTTTGTAAATTAGAAATGGGAGAATTGTGTGTGAAAGGAAAAAGTGTTATAGGAAGCTGCCTCTTGTTTCCTGTTCACCTGCATAAATTTTTCAGATATCTGTATCCTGAATTTCAGCTGAAACTGCGAAGCTGAAAAGCACCTCAGCTACTCTTACCATGAAGCCCGAGGATATCCTCCAGATTTGAAAAGATTTTCCGTTTGTCACTGGAGTTCAGGATCCCTTCCCGGGTGACACGCTGGTAGAAAACATTATGCAGAACCTTCAGAGTGCGGACATGAGCTCTCTCGGTGTAAAACAGCTCTGAAGAGAGAGGGGAGGGCAGGATTGTTAACTACTGACTTAAAGAGGTGTAGCAATGTGGGATCGGTCTCATCTCAGGATACTTTTCAGTAGCAAATACAAGTTTCACACACATGAACTGTGGAAACCAAAAGTAATACATGGCTACTACTTTGGATAGATTGGTGAAAAGAGACCTTGTTTTAGATGTTAAGAACTCCAAAGCTCTGCAAGACAAGATTTTAACTTTGCACTTGGTGAGCTAGGAAAAAATATTCATCTCACCGTTAATCACTTCTTGGCGCTTGATTTCATAGGGTTTCAGCCCCATCAACACTTCCCGGCTCACAAGTTGCTGCCAGTTGGGAGGGTCCATGTCCGTGTCAAAATCATACAGCTCATCTTCACTTTGTACATCTGCGAAACCGACACTGTCCATCCTAAGAAGAAAAAGTAGGTCAGACAACTGCCATTTTAGGCATGGATGTAAGGAAGAAAGAAGAGAAAAATCTAAGTATACGTAGCAGTTGTAAAGCATTATGAATATGCCCTCCAGTAAGCTGTTGTATGTCAGAAGCTACAAACACATTTTGTAATTTTGCCCTTTACAGGACAACTAAGAGTGAATATCTGTTCTTACAGTATTTTCACAAACCTCCTTTTAATGATACAGATAAAATAATTTGCTTAAGATCGAATAGCAAGCCAGTGAATGGGCAGGTTACAATTTCTTTCCTCTGCTTATCTGCAGATACAGAGCTAACAGAAACATACACACTTAAAAAGAAAACCTGGAAATCACAATTCCATAGCCCATCAATTCAAATCAGTAGATAAAACACTTAAAATATTTCACCCATAGATCAAAGGGTTTATCTGCATATGATCTGCTCCACCTGTCCTATACACAGATGCCAATGCCTCTTTTCATATATGAGTTATTTAAGAACAGGAAAGATCAGGCAGGCAATCATACTGCCTCAGAACAATGAACGCTGCAGCATTCAGCTTTATAACCTATTAAAATCTCAATAAATTCAGTGAAGCTCAAACAGTTATAAGCACACTCACTTGCGAAAAGGCTTTGGTGTTCCCATTTCGACAACTCTGCAAAAAAAGAAAGAAAGGGATTATGAGGGAACCACGCAAGAACTTCACCCCACTCAGACATTCAGCATAAATTCAGAGTAAAGGCCTAACCTCCTAACCCCAATGTTTTGTCCATTTCTCAGCCTCACCCTCCTGAGAGCAGACACAGACCAGTATTTCCTTCTTCTACTAATAACGTTTAATGCAAACGTTGTGACTAGTGTTTTATAGAGCCGGCTTCACCACCCCTTGTCAAAACCACCACTGCCACCAGCCTGTCCAGCAACAGCTATCCAACAGCCACTGCCCCATCCAAGCAAGCAGGGCACTCATTTACCTCTCAGATTCTCCCTCCTCCTCTGGCAAGTTTTCCAAGGGAGATGGGAATTCAAAAGTATTATTAGGTGTGCGGGGTGTGCCATCCACACAGTCATTAGCAGGTGGTGCTTCTCCAGTCTGCTTCGAGCCTACAAAAAAATGTGTAAGAAATGTCAAGAACTGTATCAAATTAGAGTACCTAAGAGAACTTCACAATCTCTTCATAGCCTCTTGATTCATAGCCTCATTTCAACTTAGAGCTGGAGGAAGTGAATTTGTAGCTTGGTAAGAAAAATCCCCATGATATGTGTTTCCAGGTAATACTGACTTGTGATTACAAAGGCAGGCACCTGGGGATGCTTTTTTCCTGTTGGATGATCCAATGCCACCATGACAGAAGCCACCAGACAACAACTTCTGGCCATGACAAGACTTCCTAACTTAAACCAGAGACTAAGTCAGAAAACATGACGAAGCACCCAGGAAAATCATGTCTAGTGACACAGAAACATGTCCCAATTTGTCAGGCTCCTTGCATTAGAAGTGTGCCTTCCATATCCTATTCACAACACAATTTTCAATAGTCCCTCTTCAGTAGTATCATCCTAACCTGCTTCACTGTCCTTGCTTCCCTCTGGAGATGAAAAGGGACCCGTTGCCAAAGGAGACATTGGGTTGGCAGGTGCGTAGGGTGCATCTGTTCCATCACTGGAGGACCCACTCTGGCGCATCTTGCCAGAATCCGGTGGTTCTGGGCTAACAGAAGATGCTGTAGGTAAGTGCTTTGGATGGCGCTGCTTCTGTATTTCCATGGCTCTGCCAACTAAACAAACACAGAGTCATTACATTGCTGAAAGAGCTTTTACCTGTTCCCAGTAACCAAAAGAAGTATTTCAGGACAACTACTTTAATTAAGATTTGCCTATCGTTAAAAACATGGTTTAAAATCAAAAATTTTACTAAGTCTTTTGTTGTTGTTGTTGTTGTTGTTAAACAGCAGAGACTAACTGGCTTTCATACAAGTAGCGGGGGTACATACATTTCCTTGTCTGACATACTTGCACTGCTGTCATGTCGGCTTGGTCTCCTCGGTGGGCCCAGAATATTAGGAAAGCCTCTTCTCTTTCCTTTTTCATCTCCTTCTTTCTCTTTCTTGATACTTTGCTGCATTAATATACAACAAAGAAAAGCAGAGTAAACAGGAAACTCATTTCTTCAGGCTCAATTATTTACTGGGATATTGACTAATTCTTTAGAACAGCAGCAGCAGTTTGGTACAAGAAAAGCTTATTTGTCA
The DNA here is from genome assembly GCF_013377495.2 of Cygnus atratus. Lineage (NCBI taxonomy): Eukaryota > Metazoa > Chordata > Aves > Anseriformes > Anatidae > Cygnus > Cygnus atratus. Next base: position 4,676,069 of record NC_066383.1, read on the forward strand.
TAAAGCAGGTTTTAAAGTTACCCAGGGGTCAGCATCCTGCAGCATACCAGGCAAAGACAGTACGGACAGCCTACGAGTGGTGTGTACCAGGGTTTGCAGCAGGGAGCCACAGCATCTTAAGAGATGCGTCTGTTAAAAGCAAGAACTCACACAGCCTGGTTTTAACTTAACGGGAGCCAGAAACCACTCTCTTCCCTAGGGCAAGACACCCATTTACAGTGACCACTAGCTCCTTGTTTCTCCGAAGAACAACATCTTGTGACTCCAAACCACCACAAACATACAGACTCTAATCTGGGGAAGAAAAATACAACTTAGCAAACCACGTCAGAAAGGCTGCTAATGCTTAATGTAAACTTTTCACACTGTCAGTGCAGAACTGCTCACGACAGCCTTAACATTCAAAGGAGGCTGAACACCGATGAAAATACACAGCTGCTGTGACCAGACATGGCCACACCGTGGGAGATCACTGAACACACCCACGGAGATGGAGTTTTGGTGAAAAAACTCATTATATAAACGGGGGAGTGTGGGTGGCAGGAAGAGTAGCTTTCCTGCACCACAAAGCCTTTGTTTTTGGGCAAGTTTCTCAAGAAAAAACCTTAAGTATACCGGCCAACAGACTGATGGGTTTAATGAGGTCCTGAGTTCTGACAGCTTTAATGAGGTCCTCAAATTATTTAATATTGTAGTACGTGAAACGTTTATCACCCAAAGTTTTAATAAGTCTAGAACCGTGAAAAGGAAGGTAATTAATTTATAATTGAGGTGTCTGAAAACATATGTACAACTCAATCTCAGCTGTTAGGTTTTCTGTGCAGATTGATAATGCTATATCCTGTTGGTGCAATGAAGACTGTAAAAATCATACCAACTTCTAGTGTGTCACGCAAAAGTCTATTCTGAATTCTATTGAAGCACCCATGTCAGACAGTTTTAAACGAATGTGCTCTGGTCACAACACTACTACCTTGATCTTTGGCAAGAAACCAATACGGCCACGCTTCTGCTCCAGGTTCCGAGGCTCTTTAACTTTGACTCCCAGATGCTTCATGTAAGTAAGGATCACGTATTGCATTGTGGAACTGCCAAATAAACACAAGGAAAGAAGATGGATGTTAAGGAGAAATGTACTGGGGAAAATCCATCTTGTCAAGAAAATGAAATAGGTCAAATGCAAAGGTTCCGTGGAGAAATGAACCATTTCTGGATTAAAGGAAGTTGAGTGATTTTGTCTGTTTGTTTTAATATGAAACTATGTGTTACATACAATGGAAAATACTCAGCCAATATTATAACCTATCCTTTTGTAAATAACAGATGCAGTTTATGAAAGGCGTACCAGCCTAAGAGGTAAAAATATATATATTTTTTAAGAATTACACAGAAACTTCTAAGCTCATACACTAAGTACATATCTGAAGTCATATTACGGGAGTTACAGTAAAAATCAGTAACAGTAAAAGGTGTAGTAGCTGTAGTGAGTATAGTAAAAGCTACCCAGCTAGTTGTAGGGTGCCAAACAAACTGAACAGGGCAAGGCATCACTTAAATATTAGACTGGACTGAAGCAGCTACAGAACCAAACCAAAGAAACAGATGAGCTCTCAGAAACAGTAACTTTTTCTGGTCTGAAACAAAAGAAACAAACTTCACAACAAGGAGAGGCTGGAAACGAGATTGATACTTCAAGTTAATTATGCCAGCAGATTTAGAAAATAAGAGTTTGGAGCTACGGCCAGCAGAGGGCTGCCTTGTTCTGTTCAGCAAAGAGAGCCAGCAGAGCAAGCATCAGCAACGGGGTTCTTACTTCAGACTAAGCCCACACAACTTCCATTACCTCTTTTCTTCCTCCAAAGGCTGAGATGTCATCCTAAAAACAAGAGAGAATGTAAAAAGGAAACAATAATTAACTAACAATTAACAGCCAGTCATATCCAGCGAGAGTGTCAGCAGTAGTATTCAAAGTGTCCTTTGGCATATAAGAAAGCCCCAGGAAAAGGAAACAAAAATGAAAGTTCAGTTAGGAAAATCGGGTTCAGCTCACATTAAAAAAAAAAAAAAAAAAAAAAAGGTTATGAAACTATAGGTTTCTACAGCCCAGAAGAAGGACCCTGACCTAACAATGCACAACACAACAACAGAAGCATACCTCTGCTATCTGAACAGTAGCCTCCCTTAAAAAGATATATGGACTTCAGCTAAATATTAACATATTTTTTGCTGTCATTACTGAAATATATGTTGGTAGCAAAATGGGGAAGCAATATAAATGTAGTGGTGTAAAATTACTTCTAGTTATTAATTCCTTTGCTCTGCTGCTGTAAGGTTCAGGGTGAAACCGTTTTTAACTCCCACAATTATACTTGCTGATACTCACAAGACTTCCTCAATTTTGGCAATAATCTGTTCTGCACATGCTCTTTCCTTCTCCACCGCGTTCCGATCACGAACCCTTTCTGCATCCAGCTTGGTCAGCTCTCCTTCTGCCAGGGTCAATCCCATACTACGTTTCTGCCTGAAATACAGAGAGAGGGAAGCATCACTCGAAACTGAGTACTGACTTGTAACAAGGAAAGGCAACCTCTTGACATTCAGAATGTCAAGCAAGTTGCATTATTGGTTTCTGAACAAGAATGGAGAGGTCATCACAGTTCTCTGTAACATTTGCATTCACTGTAAAACAAAGCTAATAAAGTTGTACGATATTTATCAAGAGAGCTAGCCATGGCAATGGCCAAGCAAAAGTGGTCGTTCTTTTTGCAGTATCCCAGGTTGTACATTTGAAGCATCTACTTGAACTCAGACACTTTTAGCTGTGAAAAAGTCCATTATATCTTTTGCTACAGCATCTCATGTTGGCACAGAATGCTCGCAACTGTACAAGAAAGGGCATATTAATTATTAAATTCTACCATATGCTCATGACAGCTCTCTAAAGTGGATTATTTCTTGTCCAAAGGAGAGCAAAAATAAAAAAGGATATAAACTGATTACAAACGTGCTTAGTAAGAAAGATTCATGTAACATCACCTAAGTAATAATATTCTAAAATTGCCTAAAATAACCTCTAGGAATAAATAAACAAATCTCTAACAAAGATCTTGCAAAGAACTAGTTGCAGCACAGTGTCAAAAAACATTCAAGTGTTGGTCAGGGTGACCCCGTAGGCCCTCTTCAGTGCCATCTTCCTGTTCAGTCTGAGATGAATTACTATGTCCCTTGAGTTTGGACTTCTCCCATAACGGACATGTTGACTGAGGGCAGGTATGAATTAAACTAAAGCTGCACGGGCAACTGTTGTTACCTGAAGTCTTCCAGATTCCTCTGAACTTCTGGACAGACTTTATCTTGCATAGTTTGTATATAGTGGCGATGAAGTTCTTCAGGAATGAGCTCTGGCCTTCTTTTGTCTGCAAGCCAGAAGAGAAAGTTAAGAGATTATTCTTTTGAGAACAGTGATAGCCCATGCTACATTAGAATAAAGTCACTCATTCACATCTTTGACCCATCCAAGAGTACCCTTTTGCTTTTCACTTACTGATAATATGAATTTTACAGCATTAACTGTAAAAAGATTTAGTCACATCCAGTATTAGACTAAAAAATACACATGCCAATGTGGCCAGTGCTTCTCACTACTAATGCATGTATCAGAGCATGCATAATGCCCTCCATAAGAAACAAATATTTATTTGTCTCTTCCTGTAAACACATGATACCGTATATCTGAAGTAACCCTAAGTGCATTTCAGAAATTTCCTTGGACTGCCTTGAACAGCAGAAGCTGCAGAAGTAGATAGTGCCTTACCTAGATCTACGGAGATTTCATCTGGAACTGGAACTTTAAGATTCTGTTAAAAAGAAAAAAAAAATGGAAAGAAAAAAAAAAGACTGGGGGAACATACACAACAAACAGCACCCCAATTAAACATACAATGCATACAGTACAACCCCCTCAAAAAACAAAACCTACAACCTTAACACCTAAAGTTATCATGAGGGAGGCTCCCATCTTGAATATGTATTATATTACACAAGGATTATTTCATCTTAGCATGCGATACTAGCCTCTGCTACACTACGTGGTAGTCTGATTTATGATGGTAAAGAAGCTTCGCAGGCTTTCCACCAGACATACAAAATTGCCCAATCCTTGCAACAGCCACGTCAATATATGCAGTTGTTATTAACTAAAAGGGAATCTATAACAACTAAAGCTAGCTTACACATCACAGAAATACTACTCCTATCAGACAATGCATTCTCTGTGACATACAGACTTACCCAGGCATCTGAGCCTATTTACCATTCATTTTGCCTTATTTAGTGGTATCATTTTAACCAAAAGAAAAAACAAAAAAACGCTATTGATTCTGGAGGACTTATATAACTCCTGAGTTTCTTCCAGTTCAGGAGAGCGAAGAATGGTAAAAGTCAACTTCCTGGATACACCTGAAAACGAGAGAAAGGTCTGGAACTTACTGCAGTTCGGTCCAAGAAGAACTGGTAAAACTCAAGAAAGACACGCCGAGTCTCTTTGGAGTTGGTCTGCTTGTACAGGTCTGTGTAAAGGTAGCACAACTGTGGGAAAGAGGAGGAGAAGAAATTAGGAGATACAATGAGAACTCTTCTAACACACCAAACTCAAATCTTTCTTTCCTCTATTTCAAAGAATTCAGCATTGCTGGATTGTGAGTCTTCCTAGCTACCTTCAGCCACCTAGACTGCACAGGTAACCTCATCTAGTCAGCTAGGCTGCCCCTGTAATCAGTGGAGGAGGGAAGGGAAAAGAGAAACGGAGATCAGACCTTCCTTGTAGATAACTAATCCCACTACCTTAGGCTGGAATTAAATGCTTTCAAGAGCTAAATATTTATTTGTAAACCACTGAATGTAAAGGAGACAGTTCTCTTCGTCCTTCTCTTCCTTTATCTGAAATACCCTCGTGCCTGCACAGAATCTCTATTTGCTGATCCAGTGGTGTCACTGGTAATGCTACACAAGAACAAGGAGATCCTGAAATACTCTGGTTAAGACTACAAATTTTGGCCACGGAAACAATTCCAGAACATCTTACCAATGCTGCAGGGTCAAACTGGGACACCACATGATGCAGAAGAACAGCAAGGTGAGCTGGGCGAGATTTCAGGAGCTCAATGTTTTGGAAACAGCTGCACTGTCCATTAATCTGCAGAGATACAAGGAAACTATTTGAATTATTCAAGAAAGCTACCGTGCAAAAAAATAACAAGCTTCTTCCTACAGCTTAGCTCCTCATTTGTTTAATTAAAATAAAAACTGAACAATTCCAGAGCCTTTGCAATGCCATTCTAACATCCCAGGAAGAGTTTACAGTGGGAACATTTCTTTTAAATACACCCCTGAACACTGACTACAATATAATGACACATAGCTCAGAGCAAAGGAGAGCTAAAATAACTCAGAATCAGTATGTCAAAAGCCATAGCAGCTGTACTGCTGTGACTATAATGCAGAACTGTTAATAGAAACTTAATAAACAGAAGGAAATCAAATAAGGCAAATGAATTTCTAGAAAGCTTGAATTTGTAAGAAGAAAGATTAACAGAAAGAATCAAAGACAGAATATTGTCATAAAATCCCCAAGTGTTACTATTTGGTATGATCAGCAGTAACAAGAATCACATGCCTTAATTCTTAATTCACCACATGAAAACTGTTAAATAAAAAGAAGCAATGGAGTCCTTGCAGTTTAGGCACAGAAAAAACAGAATTCTGGTTGAGGTAGGGAGAAGGGGTGGCTGAGGGCTAAAAGTCATTCCCACCTGCTCCTGCTCAGTGTCAAAGTCATCATCCTCTGCTCCAATGATCTGAGGCCCTATGCGGCATGAAGGACTTCCAACACTCGACTGAGAATCCTGGGGCGAGTCAGAAGTGTGAGAAGGGAGGGACGAAAAGTACAGCTCTGTTAGTGTCTTGGAACAGTAAACTTTCTTTACCTAGTCAAAAATATCACCATCACTTTAATTCTTCTTTTCAAATTGCAAAAGAAACCCATGTGCCTTTATTCAACCTTGTCCGAGTTTATAGTTGCGAGATCCCCTTTAGAATGTTTCTCCCGAGTTGGAAGCATTCAGAAATGTCAAATCAGATGACTCAAAACCAATTGCATCATCTGCAGACTTCTGAGTACATTAAACATGGAGCATATGACAAATGACAGCTTTGTACAAATGGAGAAATATGACTTCAGAAAGTCATGCAAATGAGGGAAAAATACTTCAGAAGTCATCCTGTGGAAGACGGCAGTACTTTCAGATAGCTCAGAACTTCCTGCTATGTTCCACTTTTATCCATTTTCGAGGCCATCCCTGATAATACCAGCCTTATAATTACTTGAATATCCTAAAGACTGGTTTTCATTTAGGGTTGGACTCAAGGAATAAAATATGTACAACAGCTATTTTAGGTCCAGCTGTTTTACTGCTGATTATCTATTTCTCGTCTCTAAATGGGCCTGCTCTTAAGCTCCATAAACATTTATTCAGCTAATTAACATTCCCTGCACAATTTTAATTGCATTTCATTTTCTAAAGCAAAGTTTATGTGTGCTTCATCTAGAAAGCGGGGGAAAACAAGACGTTAATGGGCCCATTACAGGAGATGCTGTCGTTATTTTTTATGGTTTGGACTCACAATATCTTGAACCTCAGTCTTCTCTGGGCTCTCATCCAGATAAACCCGCTCCTTCGGGCCACTGCGAGGACTCTGGGGAACAAGAAAGTAACTACTAGTGGGCTAGTAACCTCCCTCCACCTCCTGGCAATCCTCTTTCTCATGTAGCCCTGCAGACATTTGGCTTTATTTGCAAAAAGCATGAGCAGTTGGCCCATCTTCAGTGTGCCCACATTAACAGCCAAGGCTTTTCAGCTGGGCTACCACTCAGCCTGTTGGTTCCCAGCCTATGTTGATGCACGCAGTTATTTCACCCTAACTGTAGAACTCTGGACTCCATAAACTTTGAGAGCTTTCCATTGCCCCCAGTCCTTAAGTTTCTCGGTGTCACTTTGGATTGAAATGCTTGAAAGTTTGGTGTGTTAACCACCTCCAGTGATCACTTATCATCAACAACTCTGACAGAACTAAGGAAGACAGCTATGAATTCTATTCTGCATTTATTCTATACAAACACGAGTGACATTTAGTCAGATTTGGAGTTAGCGAGGGAGTGTTTCAAAATAGAGTCATCTGTGTTCATGTTTTGGAGGCACATCTGACCCATCTTCCTTTCCCTTCCAACTGCTAGTACAGATTTAGCTCCCACCTCCATAAGTTAAACAACAAACTTAGGCCAAAGTGCAATTACAGAGTCTCAATTTCTTTGCACTAATCAGATAGCAGCTTAATTAAGGATTAGGTGCTAAGGCACTGCAATAAGGAGACCATACGAGCACACAGATTGATAACTGATGAGTGAACAGACTAGGAGTATTTACTGTTGGCAATAATTGAAGCTTATTTGGTAAAAGTAAGGCTCTTCCTCACTTTCATGGCAACTTGCCCAGTGACTGGATCTGAATCACAGCTACCGCAATTGGAACATTAACATGCTCTTAAAAGATACTCTAATTGGCATCTCTCAGTTTTGAGAAAGATGCTGGCATCGCATCTTTCTTTGTCTGGTTACAGGGAGTGTGCCAGGAAAATCTAATCCTGGATGAAAACCCAAAACCCACACTATTTATTTCTCAGTCCCTATTGGAAAACCAATATAGTACGCTTCCTCAGGGAAATATTTTTGGTGTGTATTTAGAAGCCTATTCTAGTAATACACACCTTTACTGAGACACTACATATCTATAATACACAGAACAACACAAACTTAAAAAATCTGCACAAGAAAACCAAATCCAAGAGGTTTAGAAACAAAATCAAGGAGTCATTCAGTACTCACATCAGCAATGTCACTGTTTGGTCGGGAGGGGCTGTCACTGCTGTAATCTAGTTTGCTCAGACCATCCCCACTCTCTGCCTCCACTTCACTGATCTGCAGCGATTCTGTCACGGACCTGGAGGACAGAACTCCATCCTAAAAAGATAAAAGTGAGTTGGGAGCAGCACAGAGCAAGTAAAGTATTTCAAGAGACTATTATACTCAAACGCTAGCTCTTTTAAAACCTGGACAGCCCACATTGTTTATTAAACTTCCTTCATGTATTTTTAAAAAGTTGCAATGTTCTTCTAAGAGAAGACAATAGAATATCACATCAAGTTTTCAGGACTTATAAGCTTAAAGGCAGAGAAAAAAAGGAAAAATAATACAACTCAAAAAAGAAAAAAAAAAGCTGGTTTAAGCCTCCAGTTATTTATTCTTCATGGCAAGAATGACTACACAGGTTTCTTCTAGGTTGTATTGACAAAGTAATATACTTCACAATTTGCACTTACTGCTTTAAAAGCAGCTCTTCATAGATTGTTTGGAAGTTCATTGTAAAGTCCACTTCATATACTGACATTCCACTGTATTACTTGACAGCTTCTGCCAGCCTAATTACCAGTCTCAACTCTAGAGGGTGCAATCTGTCTGTACAAGCACTGAAGAGCGTGGCAGGGAACTCCTGCTTGCCCAGAACACCATCATCCCCCAAGAATTTTCAGCCAGAACATACCACGGAGAAGCCTGACACATTCTGTTACCTGAGTACAGCCTGTGGCTTTGGACAGCTGCTCCTGCAGCTGAGTAATGTGCTTCTTTGTTTCCTGTATCTCTTTGAGCAGTCGTGAGCTGGATGATCGGCTATACTCTTCTTGCAGAGACTGAAAAGTAATTTTATGAGCTTTCATCACTCAGTATCTGCTCAATATCAAAGCTTACAACTAATCTTAGCCTACTACTAATCTTCATTCCATTAACACATCTAAAATAATAAACAGCACGTTTGCACACCTACTGTCATATCAAGTAACTGCTATGGAATGTCTATTTTATCCAGCTCTCCTCTGCCTTGTGCCATATGAAAATAACTCCATTCTAGAGATTTATTGAATTAATCACAACCGCATCGAGCATACAGCTGAAGACACAATAACTCAGCACCACCAAGGAGCACAGTGCCAACTGTTGCTCCTAGTGAGAAATGACTCACTTTCAGTTAGTCAAAGATGCTTACATGTCCTAGGATTAGACCAGATTGACCGGGTATGTACGTTTCCACTTAAACTACCACATTTTTTTTCCAATCCTGTCAAAGATTAAAAATGCAAGAGTTGACCAGTCCAAGCAATTAGACAGATCTCTGATGTTAGGCCAGTATATAGAAAAGCTAAACTAAAACACAAGCCACACAAAGGAATGCTGAATAAGCTACTTAATACTGATTCAACAACCCATCTTTTTAATTCACATCATCCCCTTCCCTTCCCTCCACCCCTCCTGTACACATGCAACAACTCCAGTACCTGCAGCCGCTCCTGCTCTTTCTGTAGCATCTTTCTCAGAATCTCCACCTTCTGGTTGTGGACAATATTATTCTCCTCCTAGAAAATAAGGAGCGAAGGAAGATAAGGAAAATGGATATGCCTGCTTTCCACCTACTTCCTAAACATGGGCCCAGAAAAAGACCAACAAAAAGCAATTCAAGTTTCTGCAAATCCTATCCTATGTAGAATGTAATCACTCACTCCTACTTTTGAACGTAGTTATCTACATTAAACAAAAAAGAAAGAAAGAAGGAAAGAAGGAACAAAGGAAAGAAGAAAAGAAAGAAAAAAAGAAACATCTGTGTATTTGCTTTCCTTACTCTTCTTTGTCACATGTCTGCATGTCTTACAGCCCAATTCTTAATAGAAATTACAGAATACCTGGCTTTGAGCAGCGTCAACTCACACCATACGAACTGCAGTGTATCTCAAAGACAACCTGTGAATAACCTCTCAACTCTCTTTGCATTATCTCAGATGGGACAGGATATTTCCTTGCAACATGTTGTTTCCCATGTGATTAAATGCCCACTGGGTGGCCAGACAAATACTGCAATTCCAATTTGTTATTTGTGCAAGAAGTTCAAAACAATTCCTTTGAGAAAAAAAAATGACTACATTTTTTCCACTGCTGAACTGGTTCTTTGGAAAGAAAATCTTAAAAAATCTTAAATCTTACCCCCATAAGCACTGGGCTAGTAATCCTTTCTGCATTTCCTGATGTGCCAGGCGAATGGGGCGATGTCATGACGGGACACATATGCCCAAACGCTGCCAGATCCACTTCAGAATCAGCCAATGGAATCTGGGGAGACCCTGGTGGGCGCCCCTGAACAGTGAGAGCTACATAGGAACCCGCTGCAGGGAGAACAAGAACAAGACACATTTCAGACACTTGCAGATTTCTAAGGTTCTCACCCCTAGAGACACAACTCAGACCATTCTTCGTTTGTTCATTCTTCACACCGCTGAGCACTGTCAGATCAGTTTTCGAGATCTCCATTTAAATATCAGGTAATCCAAAACCTTTCATGATAGCCAACCTTAAGAAAACGCAGGGCAATTTCTAATCTACCAGGTTACATTTACAGTACACACAGGCTCACACCACAAAATAAACTGTGCCGGGGTGGAAGGAACCGCTAACGCTTTCTTCATAGTACAAGAAAATCAACCAAGAATTCACTTCCGTGGGCAATATCAGTACTTTGTAAGCAACTTAAAGTAATCTGCAGGAACAGTGCCTGAATAGCTGTGGCATTTAAGGTGAAATCAAAACCGGACGATGCGTGGGCTAGGTTTGATGGTAATTTCAAACACCAAGCAAAGGAGAAACTGCAGAAGCATGGATCAGCTCAAGTCCAAGTAGTCAAAATTAGCCTATGTTTCACTTTACTGCCTGTTTTATACACAGCCTTTATCTCTCAGCATGGAATGTGATTGTCCTTGTCCCTTGATAGCTGAATCAATCATCGATCCTTTAAAATTATGCCTTTCATGCATTTTAAAGGAGCACAGTGACAAAAATAGCAACATGCCTTTACTTACACTTGATCAGCTTTACCACCTCCAAATGGTTTGAGTGTGTTACAAGAGTGCCATTCACCTGGGGATATGAGAGAGAAAGAAAGTAAACAGTGGTTAGCTCCTGATTTCTAACCCAGGAAAAAATCCCACTGGGTCCCCGCACACTACACAATAAGCAATGTAATAGAACAAGCAACAGTATTTTTTTCCTCTCATCTCTATTACTAATGTCTTTCAAGACGCTAACAGAGAAACAATTTCTCCCTCTAAGTTTATCTCAGCGAGCAGAGCTCTACAAAAAGAAAACCATACACACGTACCAAAGAAAAACAAGCAACCGAACATGAGAAAGCAACCCACCTCTCACTGGGCAGAAGGAAATTTAGGGTAGTTAACTTTATTCATTAATTTATATGCTTGGTTGAAATCCCAGCTCTATCTGTGTCAAAGCGGCTCTAGCACAGCCATCATTTTGCAGCACTGAGTTAGATAATCATTTTAGCCAATGACTTGATTTCTTGGTTGTTTGGGACTAAAAGAGAACACTGATTGGGGTGCAGTTACGTGAGTAACAATAAAATCCAAGACGACCATTTATTTGCAGGTAATCATCAGTAACACACTGCTCTCCTCCCCCGATACTTCTTTTTTTCTGTACATGTGATAACTGACCCTTGTAGGATGCTGAACTTGCCAATGAAGTTCTGAAATAAGAGTGATCTCCAAAACAAAACTAACATTCAGCAGTGGGCTTTCAGTGGTTACGGTACATGCCCAGAACAGGGAAACGTAGACCATTCCTCTATCCCACAGGCAAAAGCAAACATCAGTGCAGAGCCATCAATGACCTGCTTTCAGGGAAAGAGCTCATTTAATACAAAGGATCTATTTCTCGGATGATGTGAATGCCCTTACCTTGATAATTCTATCACCTGTTTGCACTCCAGCCCGCATGGCTGCTCCATCTACAGAGGCAAGAAACCATTAGTTCCAATTTCAATAAAAATCATACAAACCAAAAATAGTTTAAGTGCTTCTGTAGTTCCATGCAAAGCTACTTCCCATAGTCACCCAAGCTTCTTCTTTCTTTGTTAGATTAACATCTCTGAGTATCTACACTAAAGTAGTTCTGTTCCCATTTTGTAGTGGATACGCCAAACCACAATCCACCACTTTACCAGGCATAAACTTACTTCCTTTCAACTGCAAGAGGACAGTTTCCATATCCATCAAACATAGGAGGGGTGGTTCACTGCATCCCAACAGTGTGACACTCTTTGTCCTTGCACATCTATTCCAAAGTTTGTGATAGCAAAGCCATCCCACCCATAAGGAAAGAATTTGGAGTTTTCTACTCCAACTCATGCACATATTTCTTTGATTCACACGAAAACCCTCTAGGCTGCTCTCTGGCTAGCATATTTAGCATGTCTGCTTACCTTCTTTGACGGACTGCACGAAGACTGGATTGTCTCCGCTGACTGTCAGCCCAAATCCATTTTCATCCCGTTGGATAATAACACACCGTTGAACAAGACCTGCATAAGAAAGGTGGGGAAAGGGCAGAAGAAAGAGAAGGAGAGAAATACAAAGAGACACAAGCTAGGCATCAGTCCAAAACCTTATCCTCCTAGATAATCACAGAGCACAGAAAGAAACTGGTACAAGACAACAGAGGGAAGAATATATGAGAGACAGAAACAGGGCAGCAGTCCAGAAACAGATAGGAATGTCAAGACAGGTCAAGCTTATTGCTTCAGTTACACAAAACAGAGATATACAACAGCAGAGATGCAGACAGCTCTGGCACATCAGACACAACTTGAGGTAAAAGCAGCTTGTAAAGAGGAGCAGCTACGTACATGAACCAATGAGCACAATTTCCCTTTGTCCATATCAATAGGTCTTCAAAGTGCAGCATAGGGCTGTCACGTTCCCGTACACCATCAACAGCACCAAACAATTTTTACAAGCTACTTTTAATAAATAAATAAACAAACAGGTTACAAATCTCTCAAACTAACATAAATGGCTTGTGCTAATACTGAAAAATTAGCTCGTGCTAATACTGAAAAATTAGCTCGTGCTAATACTAGAAAAATCTCATCTCAGGGCACCTTCTGTTCCAGGTGAGAATATTCAAGGGAAGCAGATCAGTAGCAGTAAAGAAGTACGAGCCACATGTGCTACACTTAACTAGTCTTCCGAAATCAAGACCGTGCTTCCCACTGAGCTATTAGTGGGCTAAGTACTGGGCCAAAATCCCAGGAGATGTGAGTTCGAATCTGCTCCTCCTCTAACTTGCTGTGTGACATCAAAGGCAAATTGTCTTTTTTCCCAGGAATCCTCAGTATGCTGTGAACATAAATAGACAGCAGAGATAAATGCACTCAGGAGGTGCAGCACTTTGGGAAGGTAAAGTGCTAGACAGAATCACAGAATCGTTCAGGTTGGAAAAGACCTCTACGATCATCTAGTCCAATAGCTATGTCTATTGTTCACCTGAAAATGAAACAAGGAAAAAAAAAGGGGAAAAAAAAAGTAGCAGCCCCAGCATATTCCTTGCAGAGCACTTCCCTAAGAGCAGCTGCAAAAGCCTACCACAATGGAGCCTTTATCTTGAAAAGCAACTTTAGGAACTCTGCAAAACGCTTCCAGGATGTTTTTTTATTTACATAGCAGAAACTACTAGCTACTAAACATCAGCCTTCCTTCTAACAGCTTGCTTTGCTTCTTCATTTCTAAAGCCACATCAGGCAAAATTCTGACACCAGCATCTCGAGAAAGAGTTCTCCTCCACATCAGATACCAAAATTGTAGCAGTGTTGTTTAGCATGGAGGGGGCAGAGGAAATTGAGAAAATCCTGCCCCAGCAAAGCTGCCTTTGCTGGAATCATTTTTAAGGAATGAATTGTAAGAGACCGTGGAGTCACATCCACGCTTTAAATCGCTCTCGTACCAGCACAGCTCCTTTTATGTCTCTGGAGCAACTCCTGATGGAAATGAAGAGCCTCAAGTGAAAACACTGTCCACCCAGTCAGCCCTGTTCTCCCTGAGTGCGGCATACATGAAGACAGGTGTGGGAGCGGTGGAAAAGGTTGCTTTCCAGCACTTGTGCAGCCATCTGGTCACAGAATCCCATCCCAGTAACTCCCCTTCTGCTGATAAAGGAGAAACAAATTACACTACCCACAGCGATCTGCAGGAAGTTGATGGAATGGATGCAAGGGGAAAGCAGACAAGAGGAAAAAAACCACCACCTTTCACACCCTCTTTATATGCTTAAGTGAAAGAACATGCCTCTCCCTTTTGTACCTCCCATTTCTCTATATGACCAAGCTTCTTCAAGTCTCACTTCACAAGAATGATGCCCCAGGGTGGGGTGTGGGAAAGAGAACATATGCTATTTCATAAAAACAGCTCGTTTTAAACCTTGCTGCCAGACGTGCAGGTTTTATGAGTAAGACACTAACTAATCTTTTGACTCATAAGAACTTTCCTTGCTTAAAGGCACAGCATAGCCCTGTGTACTCGCTGCTCTTCCACGGAATTTCTCTCTTTACCAGAACCAATAACCTTTGGATTCAGGGTACTGATAAGCTTCCTCCTGGAATTAACGTGATGCCAACGCACAGGCAGTGCATTAGGAGATGCAACAAAAGCTGGCCTTGCAGAGGATGACTTAAGTTCTAGGAATGATCAAATTAAACAGTTTCAAACCACAAGTCTCAATTCCACCCAATACCACCTGTTAATTTAACAATGGGAAGGCAAAAGAAATTACGCTGACTTGAACCCAAATTATTCCAGAATTGCCTTTTCCCTGTATTTGTTCACCTCAGATCAGAAACAGGCATTTAGCCCTTTCCCTAACACGATATAAAAGGATCTAACACAACATAATGAGGTCTACATAGGCCAGCTGAGACACCATGCTTGACGGAGCTACACAGCAGCTTTACGGTGATTTTAATGAATGTGAAGTTTTCTGAAGGTACTGCTGCCTGCAGAACTAGAGCAGCTTCAATAACAGTGCCGGGCTGAGGCGGGTAACCCAAAAAGCAGCTTCCAGTGCTCTCTCCTGAGCTGCTGTGAGGACAAAGCAGCACAGGACCTCCCCACCAAACCTGTCATTTGCTCACTTTTGTTCTTGCGGTATAAAATACATTCCATGTGAAATCTGCTTTGTGGGGGAACGTTAAGAACAGAGCTGTGATGTTTTCATAACCCAGATCTGGTACCTTGACCACCTCATTAGACACTCTGGAACGGTCTCAAAGGCAAGGCACAAACCACCGAGAGCCCAGTGACACACACCGTGAAGTTTTCAGCAGCTGTTACTGCCATGCCTTGATATCACAAGTACCTACAGGAACTTGTACTTTAAAACACTGAGCAGCAACTTCACCCACTTCAAGTAAAGTCTACGAGGTCGGTGCAACGCTGAAGAGCCCATGTTAGCAAGTGGCAATCAGCTTTTGATGCACGATTCATTCATTCTTTGCCTGGGTGTTCCAATTCTCACTGTTTCCTGGATGGAAATCATGAGTCATTCTTTTTGAAGAACCTTATTAAGGTATTTGATGTTTTCCAGCTGAAGCTTAAGAAAAATTACAAGGACAAAGGAACTCATCATTGACAACATTCAGAATCAAATCAATGATTAACTTATTCCCATATTCACTTGCACATGACAGTATCTTGAAATAAGGAAACATCACTGTGACTATGTTTTAAGTACATAAAAAAAAACAAAACAGACATTTGTATTTTGGGTGGATTCATAAAATTTTGTAGAAGAAAAAAAAATCTTTAAAATCCTTTTTCATCTTCATGCATATTGCAATTCCCCAAACTTGTCGATTACTCAAGCCACGAGTGCAGCAAAGCAGCTAACTGCATTAGCTGCTACTAGCTGTACTTAGAGGTTTAAGATCAGAAGTGAAAGCTGTTAGAAATTACCAGTCTCAGAAAAAAGGAATTAGAGAAAAAGCTAAAATGATCAGCTCCTCAACAGGTGGCACTATTCCCTCCGAGACGTTGTGTCCCGTCCTCCAGCCCCCTTACAAGTGAGCCTTTTGGGTAGCAGCAAAGGGTAACGTCACAGGTTCTCAAGGTCACTTACACATCATGGTAAAAATGACTGTCTCAACAGTCCTGACATACATTTTGATTCTCCATTAACTTCTTCAGTTAAAAGATCATTCACCTTCTTCTCTATGGATCCTAAACATTCTGAAGCTATTCAATTACATATGAAATTTTATTTCCCC
Source organism: Cygnus atratus (assembly GCF_013377495.2). Taxonomy (NCBI): domain Eukaryota; kingdom Metazoa; phylum Chordata; class Aves; order Anseriformes; family Anatidae; genus Cygnus; species Cygnus atratus. The sequence goes on from NC_066383.1 coordinate 4,692,334, forward strand.
AGCAGGGCATAACAAATACAGTAGGAGCTTGTTCTGAAAACCTAACTCACAAGAGAGAATGGAGCCATGAATTACATCTCCCATAACATAATGGGGCTTTTCCTCTGATCAGACTGTGTGGGACACTGCATGGGAGGAGCCTCGTGAACTATAACCTCCCTGGAGGCATGAGGCCACAATGGGAAAATGCAATTTAATATAGTGATTTGAAATGAATCATTCAATAAACAAAAACAAACTCCTTGGGGTTTTGAGAACGTCCAACTGTTTCACTTCAGTTGGGAGGCTTTATTTCCATCAAATATTTCCAGAAACCCTGCTCCACAAAATAAATAAAACTATCGGCTTTTAAAAGACAATTTCTCACCGGATGAAATTCTGAATTTCACTTCATTCGAGTTATCACCATGTTCTTCATACCAAATGACATATTTGCAGCATTCTTCAGATTCTTCCACTAACTTGGTAACAGAAGTCATGTAAAGCCAGAGCAAAAACTATACTGTTGGAAATTACTGCAGTATATAATGGCCTGATAAGGCTGCTAATAACAATGGCACCGAAAACCATTCATAAAACAAAGCTTGGTAACCTTTCTAGAAGAAAAGAACAATGTATTTTAACCATTAAAAATAGGACTATCTGCTCCCATGGCAACGACACATTCAATCCCTGTGGTCGAGTGCCCCTTGCACTCCGAGCCGTTTCTGGCTATTATGAGGGGAGCGATGAGGGGCTCCCAAGAGTCCTTTTAAGAGGCTGGAAAAATGGTCACAAAATAAAGTACACAAGGCTGACAAGAACTGCAAGGAACAAAACAGGAAGAGTAAGGATGGATTCCCTAGGGTTCGATTTAAAAACATGTCAACAGGGGCAAAATCTGGATTTGCAAAACAAAAAAAGATCTAAAAACCTCCCCCAAAATTGGAGGCAATATGCGGAAGAGTATGCAGAAGGTCTCGTCTAGCATCTGGGCTGGAATATTATAATTAGTAAATATAAAGGAAGGTATCTTTAGGGAGCAAGCAACCAATATCTAACCTCTCACCCTCAAAGCTATAATCAATTTTCAAGTTTGTTTAAGAGACGGGAATTCTATTTCAAGAAAGAGGTGTCAAGCATTGTGGATGGTTATAGCACTAATTAGTTAATTACAGCTTACCTGAAATTACACTCAATCTCTCTTCTCATCAGCTAGACCTTGTTGAGTACACAGATATGAGATGGTTGGATTTATGGGAGAAAATACCTCACTCTAAGTTTGATATGGCTATAAATCAACTTCTGTCTATCAGAACAATTTCCCTACCTAACCACTCTCCCCAGGCAAGCCACTTATATTCTTCAAATTCTGGCCTATTGCTCCTTAGTTAAGAATTTTGAGAGGTAAGAACAAACACACAGAGTCACACCTCCTTTTTCTGCTGTCATTCAAGACTTTTCTATTAGTCGCTTTCCAAGGGCTAGCCAAAAAAGAGCCAGTTACCATCCAGTCACCAGCAAGAAAAATATCAGTACAGTATTTCCACTTGCAGGTCTTTAAATATTTTGGTCCCTTCCAAAGCAAACAGCAAACCTCTCTACACATACCATGGAACCTGGGAAAAGAAGAGGGTAGAGACAAAAGGCAGGGCAAGGTCCACAACAGAAAAGGCCATCGGAAAGGAAGGATGAGTGGAAACTGCTCCCATAGATACTGGACATGGGTAGAGCATCTGCAGGAAACTTTGGGGGAAGTGGAGGCTTAAGTTAGGAAGTCATGTTTCTTTCTGCCATACATGAAAAACCAGGACACTGTACAGACTGAGGGAGAAGTATAAACACAGATACATTCCATTAAGCATACCAAATGTTTCCTGTAATTAAACTAGAATAGTCTGACAGCACCTCCAGTATATTATGGGTAAGCAGCATTAGGCAAAACTTAATGAAGGTTCACGCCATAGGGATCTAGTCAACCTGCGCTGTCCTTAGCCAGCATCAACCTGGCGAAGGGAAGAACCAGTCAGGGCTTCAACATAAGCTCATCAGAAACATCATCCTAAAATACATGCTTTCTGATCGGGTTGTTTCCTTGTTCGTTGTTTCTGAGGAGGAAGACATAAGCTGCAGCAGGCCAGGTCTCTGGGATGAGTTTCCAGGTCTACCGAAGCTCTCTCCAAACCTCTTTACAGTCTCCGTGGAAGTCTCACACCCTGAGGAACATAACTGTCATATTACTACTGTTTGGTTGGTTGGTTTTGGTCGGTCGGTTTGTTTTTAATAAGAAATGTGTGCGATTCAAAATTCCAGGGGAAGTTAAGAGATCTCATTTTGACGGAAGGCACAGACCACACCTCCCTAAGCTGTGCCAACTGAAGGGCTAACGGGCCTATGGTGGCTGAGAAGGAACTCTACAGATTTGTTGCTTGTTTTGCTTTTATTTTTCAAAGTTCCTTACAAACAGAACTATGACAGCATCACTTTGTGTTACACAGCTGGTTTAAGAAGTCGGTTCGCAGTAACACCTGGCAGTTTTATTCTAGTGAAATAATAAAACTGATACTCGAAGAGTCAGTGCATCTGTCCAAAAGCCCACAGAAGGTTCTGCAGCAAGCAAAATTATCAACAAGAGAAAAATCAGAAGGTACCACAGACTATTTTAAATACCAGAACAAAATAGGAAAGGACATGAAAGCCAGCGATGGACAAACAAGCTTAGAATCGTGAAACGTGGCAGTACTGGCCAGATTCGGTCTATGTCCAAGGGTCTTAGAAGCTGGTAGGATTCAAAAGACCACCCACCAACTTGTGAAAACTTGCAACGTTGAGTTTTCTAAGACAGGAGTGCAAATCTCTTTAGGGATCACAAATTCAACAAGTCATTAACATAAAGGTAGAATGGAGAGAGTGTCACAGTCTAAAGACTGACATATCTGATGTAAGGCGAAGAAGGGCGGAGGAGCAAACAGGCTCCATTTGGTACACATTCTTTCCAGCAGCACTGGCCAAAGTGTGCTGACAACATAATGACGTGGAGCTACTCCTGTCCCTGATTGTTACACGCCAATTTGTTCCAGCCTACAAACTCACTATGCAGTAATACACAGTAATACAGGAGTACCAGGGAAGTCACCCCTTCTTTGGAATGGAGAATGGTTAAATTCATATGAGGAATGATTAAGCTTATATTCTTACATTTTTAAAAATTATTTTCAAGTATTTATTTTTCACAGAAGTGGAAAAAACAAAGAAACTAATAAAAGATCCTCTACAGATAATGCAAAATACGAATTACCAGCTCACCCAGATTAACCTCTACAGTTAGAGCAAGACACAGACTTTTCTCCAACTACAAAATCTCTGCTGGAGTCCAGCACAAGCTGTGTCTTCGCGCAATGCCAAAAATACTCGGTGGCACAAGATCTCCAAGAACAGCAGCCCCACCAGGTTTCCCCAGTTAGGAACGGAGAACAGGAGAACATAGGTGCCAGCCTGTGCTTGCCATGTACGTGTTAGTTTCCAGCCACTACAAGAACTACAAGCTGATACACTGAAGCAACATTTAAACCCAGTTTCCCGCTCCTTGCTGCAGAGCCAACCATGCGGATCACGTAAAGGATAAAAGCCTCGGGTGCACAGACAGAAAGCATGGAGCAGACTGCAAAGGTGCAAGGCTGCAGCGGCTGCTTTAGCTTACCATACGTCTCGGATCTACTCTCCTCCGAACTAGACTTTGTCTTCTTGGAGGAGCTATCTGCACGAGAGCAGGAGAAAAGGAGAAAGAGATATAGAAAATATGGAGACCAAACATGAGAAAAAAAAAACTTAATGAAAAACACAGACTGATTTATTAGGTTAAATCGTGCAAAACACAAATAGGATGTGAACAAAACGTAGGCGAAACACTTGGAATAAGGGGTGAATAATACAAGCATGAAGACACAGGTAACACCACAAAGAATCTATTACAGAATTTGAGACACAATAAAAGAAGTTCTTGGCTACGAACTACAGAAAATATTCTGGATAAAAAACAGTCCAAGCACAGAAACTCTGGTAACATTCATCTCCAGAGTAAGTAATAAACATATGCACAGTGGTTCAGCATTCTGAATTTACCCCTTAAAAAGAAAGGAATTTTATGAAGGCTACAGTACAGAGTTCATCTGTTAGACCAGATCATAACCATTGTATTAGTGGTGCCAGGTAGCAGCTCTCGAATCGGAATTACTTTTATCAATTTAAGATTAGAAGATTCCTGAAGTTTGCTTCTGAAGAATTCTTTCTGCAAACCAACTTCAGGGCCCAAGACCTCCCCCAACCAAAATAATTTTACATTGTGTATTCCCAAGGACTAAGGAAAAGAAAACAACCTAATTTAAGTTCTCTCCCTTAAAGAACTTTTTTTTTTTTAACATAATGTTAAAAGCCCATTTTAATTTATTTTGTGCACACTAGGAAGGAGTCATGCAGCTAGTGGCAGGAAACACTAACGAACAGGATGGTTTCTAAACATCAGCTTCAAATGCCTTGTGCAAAAACACATTCTACAAGTTCTACAACCTTTAGATTCAACTCTTGTCTCTTCCACAAGCCCCAGGGAAATCACTGGGCTAAACAGCAGAATGCACAGACATGAAAAAAGCACATTGCATGGGGCCAGGAGGCTCAGGCAAGAGCCTGTCATGCATTTCACGAACACACACAGTAGTCACTGGGTTAGTGTTTCGCAGAGGGAAGGAAGAATCCCTGCATGCATCCTAATTTCCATGACAGCACTGGACAGGTTGACCAAGCTGACCCAGATACAACCTTTCAGAAGGTTAAAAAATAGGATAGCATATCCTTTAAAAAACAGAAGTTCATCTTAAAATACATCATGCTGGAAAGCACAAATTCACTCCACAGAGATGGTTCAAAATCCACTAAACTTCAGAAAAAATTTACAAGGAATACCAGAGCTAGTCGAGTCTATAAGGTCTCAGATTTCACACTTTTTTCTACTAAAACAGCCAGAGAACTACTCACAACTAATTACAGTATTTGCCTCCTGAAATTTCAGACTAACTTTTCTGAAAGAGGAAGTAGTTAATAATTACTCACTGATACCACTAATCTAGGTTTATTCTTGCATAATTAACAGCTACTTTGTCAATGAGCACGTTTAAAAGCAAGACCGTGTTCATTTCAATGCCTGCATGCTTCCGAAGGGCTTTGCAAGCACAGAAGACCACAACTCTCAAAAACCACATCTGTTGACCCATTAAAACCGGTTTCATTCCGATCCCCAGCACTTTCCAAATCAAAGCCTAGATCTTCAGCTGAGAAGCTGTAAGACTTTACCTGTCGGATCAAAGTCGTGTGTGCTACTGCAGCGTTCAACCTTCTGCTTCTTGTCAGCTGGAGACTCTCTGCTCAGAATGCTGCCGTGTCTGTGTCAAAGCAAAGCAGATGATTCTGACTACCGTGCCACAAAACCACTGCTCAACCTTAACTAGTTCTGGAAATAACCTTAACTAGTTCTGTTTGCTAACATGAAATTTGGACCATAGAATCACAGAATCATTTAGGTTGGAAATGACCTCTAAGATCATCTAGATAAGAAGGTACACAGTAGGTTCACCTCTGAATTTCTTCCCAGAGTATGGTCAAGGGGAAAAATGGTCTCCCTCAGAATAGTTACAGACTGAAAGACCTCCTCAAATCTTAACTCCACCTCCTCTCCCACCAAACAGTAAATGTTTATAGATGTAAAAAATTAAAGACTTAGAATACCCACCCCACACCCCCCGAAGCAAGTGTCTGCACATCATGCACCCGCACAGCATCATTTCTCCGCCCATCTCAAGCCCAAGGTAAGATGACCCACCAGGGTACGTAACAAAAGCAAACAGTAACACTATGCCGTGCACTCTGAGCACAGCACCAACTGTATTTTTGGCACCTCGTTCTGATCTGGATATTAATTTCCTTGCATCCATACTGGGTACTTCTACCTATGCTTGCACACACTGCTCTCCTTTAAAAGAATTCCTCCTTCAAAAATCATGTACCATAATTTGTAATACAGATAAACAGTTAAACTTCAGCTACTCACCTTGTAGGTTTTTTGAGAGGAAACCTGAAAAGAAGAAACAACAAGTTTAATGAACTGTCTTTGTTTTTTTGGTTCTCAATATTATGCTTGATAACAACACTTATTCTTAAATACAAAGTTATTTTACTCCTCTGTAACATCTTTGGAAGAGAACAACCAAGGCTTTTCTATTCTTCTGCCTCAGCAAATTATTAGTTTATTGATTCAACTAGGCAAAAAATTATCAACATGCTTCAGGTTTCAAAAAGAATAAAGAACAAAAGCAGAATTCGTGCTGCCAAATCCAGTGTCCAGTAGGCCTTTCTCATTAGAGTGTAGTGGCTCATGGATCACCTTCCTCTCCTAACAACTAGTTCCATACAATAAAAATTAACATAGCTTGATTTCTTTTTGTCCCAGTATCTATGAAAGCCCAAACTCCCACTGAAAATTCTCGTATAGCTGCGACATTCCCATTACGTCCCTCCCACGTGGGTTCCGTGGTGTCCAGGAATATCGGAGCTCACGCTGACGTCTCCTAAAAAGACCTCTAACTATTTTCATGAAACTAAGAACTCGGCCAAATTTCAGACAAGTACAGCAGCATAAAGTTAAGCTGAAATTCTATTAACTATTCCAAATATTATTTCTGGGACGCACAAAGAACATAAGCAACAGGAACTCTGAGCTAAAGGGAGGCAGAAGTGTATATGAATTTTTAAACTAACAAATAAGACACATAAAAACAAGTAAGACAAATAAAACCTGGATATTTTCCCCTTGAATTATCACAAAAAAATGACAAAGCAAGGTGTACACCACCTAAATTAAGGTACCAACCTCCACTTTTATAAAACAACTCTTTATTCTTAAAACTTTTCAGAAATTTAGCTGCACCATTGCTACTTGTTAAATGTTTTTCAGGTCCTTTGGCTGGAAAGCAATACCAACGTTTAGACCTCTACGTGTACTGACGAAAAAAGAATAAATCACCTTTTGTTCTAAATGAGTACATCTACAATTGTTGTAGCTGGTAATTCCCCACGCACACACCAGTTATCCTTACTGCACTTGGGTTTTCCTGTTTACATAGGCTTTCCAAAAAGTAACGAGGTGAGGGTCAGGAAGAGATTCAAGTAAAAACAAATCTAATACCACAGAAGTTAACAGGGCATTAAATGACTTTTTTTTTTTTAGCAGACCTATTTAGTAAAGAACAATATTCCGCAGTAGAAAACAAAACTGCCATCGGAGCAGGACGCTCCCAAAGGCACCACCCTCCAACCACATCCAGCTGAGCAGAGCGATGGCCTTGCCCAACCAAACTGCTCCAATGGGCAGAAGCAAACCGCTCCCCAAGAGCGCTCTGGAGCATTACAGATGCCTCGAGCACTGCCCACAAGCCTGCCCCAACTGCACACCTCGGGTTTTAGGCTCCTTTCTCCAAGGAGGAGCACCTCACATCCTCTTGTCCTCGGTGCCACACTGAGCAGCCCAGCCGGGAACAGCACAGGCTCAGAGCTGCTAACTCCTTCCCAATTACCTGGAAAACATAACTGGATACACAGAAGAAGCACCCAGCATAATCCCTCGCTTCAAATAACAACTTAACTGCGGACGGACGAAGCAGTGGCCAGCTCACACGCGCCAAGCCCCTATGCAAGGCTGAATGCTAGGCACTCCGAGATGAGCACCTGATGACACACTAGGCAAAAGAAACTCAAATGACAGTGGCAGTGGTGGCTGCCTGTTCCTGACAATAACTATACACAGCAAGACACCTGCCGTCTCTTAGACAGCAGAAGCAAATGTAGCTGAAATGCACCGACGGCTTCAAAACCGAGGGGACAGACAGGTTTGATCATATAAGCCTTAGGAACTGATGGGTAAAGCAGCACAGAAGTTTATCAGTTAAAGAAAAGGCGCACCCAGACTCCACAGAAGTGCTGGAGCTCTTCCCCCACAAAAAGCCAGGAATCACTATTTTCACCTCAGAAGCTGGGAAATCCACAGATTCAAATAAGCGAGGTGCAGCTAACGCAGCCCCTCCTCGCACTGCTCCACCTGCAAAGCCACATCGCCCTAGCACTCAGCCCTGCCGTTTGCGGATCTCAGTCAGCAAAGAACTGCTTTGTGCAGGACAGACAGCCTGAATCCCAAAGCAAAGAAAACAAAAGTTATCCCAGGCCAACCCAGCCTGGCCTGAATGCCGCACGGTAAGCAGATGCAGCAATAACCAAGCGTCGCTTTCAAAGAGCAGAAAGGGAAACAAAGAAATCCAGGGGCAGACAAACCACCATCCCTTCAAAGGCAGGGAAAGATGGTTAAGATTATACTTTTTTTTTTTTTTTAAATCTAACGCACTTGCTTGTGAGTTGCATAAAAATTTCCTAATACCACTAACAAATACTTTGATGGGGGAAAACTTTTATTCTGTAGGCTTCCTCATCAAGCACCCAGAACTCCAGGCTTAAGCTCCTACAGCAAAAGAAACCATTTACAAACAAAGTAAAATTAGCTCCCTGTTGCACTGTTTTGGTTGGTTCAGAGCTATTTATTATGTGTTCAAGCACCAAGTGCAGATGATGTATTTTCAAGGTCTAGAAGTTACGAACAACGTTTCAACTTATTGTACACAAGCTGTTGACGTTATTTATAAAGGAAACACTGAAGTTTTTTCAAGCTGTATTTTTTCCCCGGGCTGAAACCCTCAGGATTTCTTCCTGCGCTTCGACATTAACGGGGAGCAGAGAAGTCCTGAGCAAGAGCCAAAACCTCGCAGCTTCCTCCTCTAAGGCTGCAGCCGCCCTCACGATTTTGGGTACGGAACAACCCGTCGGCGATAGCGCTGGAGAGCCAAGCGACGTTTGGGCCTAAGCCCATGAGGGAGGCAGCAGCGTCCAGGCCTAGGCCCATGAGGGAGGCCCCTAGGAGCCAGTGCTGGCTGCCTCCCGGCTCAGCCTTCCCCCAGGGCCTGCTGCAGGCCAGAGGAGGCCGGGAGAGGTTTGAGAAGCACTGGAGGCCCTGGGCCGCCCGCCAGCTTCCCCAGTTTCGCCCCGCTCCCTGGCTGGTGGAGGGAGGCCGGCGGTGGGGAGGCCAGCGGTAGCGGGTCAGGGTCCCAGCGCCTGCAAGGCCAAGGCAGGTCCCGGTCCCCTGACAGCCGATAATTCTGCGCCCAGCGTGGCCATGGAGGTGCTGGGTGCAGCCGACAGCTGAGGAAGGGGCTGGTTGAGCTGGAGGTGAAGATCCCCCAGAAAAGTCCCCTCCAAGGCCTGCAATAGCCCCAGCCTATCGAGGTGTGAAGTCACAGAAATGAGAGATGGAAGATACAGCTGAGACTATAAATACACCTGTAAAAACCGCGCTAGCCAGGAGAAGTTCCCCTTCTCTTCCCCAAGCCCTAGCAGAACGCTACCTGACATTTCTTAGCTGAAGATGTTCCTCAGTTCCCAGATAGCACATCGCTTGCACGCTATGGCACAGTGCCACTGGATAAACGGAGCACACAGTACACAACAGAGTCCCCCATGAGTTTATTCCACAGCTATTTGTGTCCCAGTGCCACTGACCTTCACTTGGACATAGCATTAAGTTTGGAAGTAGTACTGAACCTCCCCTCGCTGCTTTATTTCATTCAGCACCATATATAACGTATAAAATGGATTTCACCTACTTCTGTAAACACCACGCAGGCTGTAGGCACGGCAGGGCGCGGTTAACAGCTGGAGGTTTAATTCCAGATCGAGCTGGCAAGTTTAGGCTCCATGATAAAACCCTGTAGACATTTTGTCTGATAACTGATGAACATCAGCACATTTTCAAACAAGTTGTTCCACTCTCTCAACTCCCAAATACCAGGAACAATTAAAAGCCAAGTCACATTCTGTTTTTAAAATACTGGGTCAAATAATTTAAGCAATTTAAATGCATCAAATTACTAAAAGTATGTCTTGTTAGTCATGCTGCATTAGTAAAATCTATTTACCGGAAAGCCAAGTGTGAAAAATATACCTACAACTAGTACCACTGTGGATTAAAAATTACAACTCTCCAAGTTAGCTCACACATGCATGCACCATTCAGTACTGGACCGGTGCCTAAAAGCTACCTTCAAGCCAAGACAGAAAAAGATAGTTTTAAGATCTAGTGTGTCAAAACACACCAGAGCAAGGAAGGATTCCCAGCTCCCTGCAGTACAAAGCATTCCATTCCAGCCCTGGAGGTTGAAAATATATCTGACCATAAATAGCACAGCACTCAGATAACCATGTTGGGTTTCTTGGTGTGTTTTTTGTTGTTGTTTTGCCTTTTTTTCCCCTCCCATGCTAAAATATTACTAGATTTCAAGTATTTGCTATCTCAAAACCTGATCAAAGAAAAAAATATTTAGATTCAGACAAGAGCCTCAACCTTGGAAATATTTACTCATGTGCCTAAGTTTAGTTCCCTTTACTTCAGCAGGACTACTCACATGCCTGAAATTAAGCTTGTGTGTATTTCAGTGGAAGTATAAATTACTACAAGTTGTGCTGAGATGAGTAAGAAATATTGTGAAACCCACACAAAAGAGAACAGCCCAAAACTGCTTGCTTGACGGAACTAATCTTTAATTAGGAGACGAACAGTTGCAATAGAAGCTTCTTCATTGCTTTATTAGTTTCATTTAAATAGGGCGTTGCTTCGTTACAGACCAACCCTCTTAGAGAATTCTGGATTTGGAGAAAAAGCAGCAAAAGCACCCAACTACCCCAAACCCAACAGAGATGAGAAATAATTACAGGCTCATTCGTCTTGTCCACACACCTAGAGAAGAGGAAAACTAAAGGTTAACTCTAAGTCTTATCCTCCCCTGAATAAAAGCCCCAAACCATAGCTATTTAAAATTACATCACCCTACTTCAGAAGGTTTTCACCAAGCAACGAGTCAATGGGAGGCCTTCTGCTAGCACCACCTCCATGGATGCTGGTGACAGAATTGGTCAGCTGCCCCCTCTATTTCCGGGAGGAAGAGCCAGATTCTACTCTCCTCTTCCTCATCCGTACCCAAACAGATCCTGCAATGGAAGGACTGAAGTCTGCTCACTTAAACGTCACCAGTCTCACAACTTGATTTCGAATGCATCTAGCGCATGCAGCTCCCCCCAGTACCTACAAGGCTTTATTTCTGATGCCCTGGTTGGACCTGCACTGGTAACAGACAGAAAAAGGCTGCATTTTCTGTGCAAATCTAGCAGGTTTAAGGAGGTGCCTTGAAAGTGCCGTGAATATGGATGTCTGAAATGCCATTTCACAGGTAGTTCTCAGAATTGCATCTTGAAAGAAACAAAAACCGTCTGTATATTTATATTCCCCCAGTCTGCAGACTCACATAGCCACCAGCCACTTGTTTGCTGGGCTTAAAAGCCCTGAGAAAGGTATTGTGGCAGAGTGCTGACATGACCCGAACAAAAGCAGTACCAATGTGACCTTAATATAGAGCTGAAGGCAGTCTTCTGCCACAACAAAAAGGGGTAGACGTGCTCTGTACAGGGCAGCGGGCGAGTAAAAGGAACTGATGAGATAGCAAATGACAGGCGGATCGAGAGAAACACAGATGCAGCAAGTGGGCAACTATTAGCAACCAAGAAAAAACGCAGACACAAGTCTGCCATTTCCCTGCACTGCCCACAAAGTGCAGCTGCAACCACAGCAGCTATTCTGTGGACACCACCGATTCAACACATCGGGTCTGTTTACCCTGGCATTAACCCACTTACGGAGCAGCTTTGTGCACCATCATCTCTTCCCCATATCAAAGGACATAAGCGCAGGAAAGCAGTTTTCCTCCTCAAAAAAAAAAAAAAAAACAGACAACTGCAGACTGATGGCAACAGAGCACAACACAAGGTGCAGCAAAAAAGCCAAGTGAAGGAGGGAACCAAACGGATTCCCAGGACCACCCAGAGCCAACGTATGGATCCTAAAACCATAGCAAGTGCACAAGGAGGCGAAACCGAGCTGAGCAATAAAAGTTTCCATGTTATTTTTGTAGGAGTCCAAGGCAACAACCACAGCTGACGCAATGACTCATGGAAGAATCGTTCGTGGCATTATTAGCTTTAGATTACCGACAGCTTTGCCAGCAGGCTTAGTTCTGCCTTCACAGAAGGAACCCAGGAAACATAAAGCAGTGGCCTGAGAACCCCTAAAGCTCTTACCTTCTCGGGCTGACCCCACAGCTCTCCATCTTCTCAACGTTCCCAGCAGCTTGGATTGGCCCTAAGAAAGCATCAGCAAATGCCTCCATCCTGGTCAATGCTGTATTTTGTTCTTCTGGCCCACCAGTGTTTCTACACACAACTAGAACGTGCTATTTAGTTTTCCTTTTAGGCTGGAAAATACGGAGTAGCCCACACGGCCCATCAACGTGCTTCTTGGTGGATCAATACAAGAGACCACTGCTGTGGCAACCAGAAGCGCTGAGTTAAGCACTTAAATAAGATTAATTCTGATAAAATTGAGGGGAAAAATGATGCTTTTTTTTTCAAGTCTGGAAAGCCAGCAGGTTTCTGATGGCCTAGGAAGAGAGGGTCAGGGCTCTAAAGGAAGGTATTTCTATAGGGAAAGAGCAGTCCAGCAGTGCTAGTGCCAGCACCTTTCCATCACAGGGACAGGTCCTCTGTGAGCTTTAAAATCCACGTACGTATACACACACATGCAGCAGCGTTGGACAGAGGAGTGCTGCTGCACTGTAGCACCACGTGTATTTTGGGAAGCCTTCATTCTCACAGTTATCCAACCAGATCTTTATTTCGGGTGATGGTTTCTTCAAGAGGGGTGAAGAGAAGCAGCGAGCAGGAGAAGGAAGCAAGAGGAAAACTTAAAAAAAAAAAAAAAAAAGTTTTTTAAAAGGTGAAAGAAAAACAGAATGCAAAGATAAGTCTTCTTGATAAAATGTATTGCAAAAACATGGAGATGCTGCCTCCATACAAGGAGGTACATGGAATTTCCTGATGATGCAGGTGGTACTGCCCACCTAAATCAGCATTGTTCCCTCGTGGAAGTATGACTTTGCAGTTAGACCTATCCAGCTCTGAAAGGAGCTTCCAGTAGTGTATGTTAAATAGATAAATAAAAAAGGCAAGCGGTGCACTCCAAGCCTCCTGTAGCCCGTGGTAGTTCTTTCCTACGCACCCTTTTGCTGTCCGTCCCACTTCCAGAAGGGAAGGGTTTCTATTTCTCTATGAACAGGAGCGTTTGGAAGGGGCAGAAGAAAAGCATCTCCAGAGGAGTTTCATCCACAGTCCACTCATTCAGTCCCAGCCCAAGCAAGTGCCTCAGCTATTTTCCATGACACAAGCACTTGGATTTTTCCAAGAGCTGATGTCAGGGCTTTTCATGGAGAAAGAACTGCATTTACAGGGCCGGCAAGGAAGGAGGGCTTCCCCAGCAGCTATTCTCAATGTGGCCTTTGTGCTGCTCTGCTGCTCAAGCCAGGACCCTGCGAGAACTCTCAGTCCCCTCAGAAACTCTACAAAGGGGAGGGGACAGAGACATTTTCAGCAGCCGGCACTGTTCTGCTGCTCCTGACCGACTTCCAAGGCTCAGAAGCATCAGCTTTCCATCTCAGGGCCCGAAGCTCCAGCCTTCCAACAAGGCCACCTATTGTTTCCTGCCTCTACGACTGGGTAGGAGCAGACAAACAAACGGGAGCTGGGGAGGGGGGCAGTGGAAGAGAGCATAAATAAACCAAGTGGCTCGTGTGTCCCCCGTGCTGCCTTCGGGTGCAGCTTAGAAGCAAGATTCAAGCAGTGGGGATGAGGTTTGCCCTCAAAACACGGTTCAGAAACTGATGAAGAACAGAGGTTGCCAAATCATGGGTGATTTTCTGCTGGTTTCCCAATCTGGCTGGCTACGAGTTCCTAATTCAGTCAGTTTCCACCGCTGGGAAAGCGAGATTCACATCTTTGAAATGGAAATAAATAAATAAATGAATTAAACATTAAGAAAACCTTTTTTAAAAAAGCCCAATATCTTCTAAAAGATCTTCAGAAAATGTCATAAAAAATTAAACAAAAATCCAGTGCTCTGCAAAGAAGAAATGCCCCCGATTTCTTCATTCATTTGCTGCAAGTTTTTCTTGCATTACGCATGTAGCAGCATTGACCACGTACAGTAGAAAGGTCAAGCCTTGTGATTTCAGAAGTTATGACCCACTTTTCTTGCTTATTTATTTTTAAGCAGGCTATAGACAAATATTCCCAGGCACAGAGAGCTCAAGCTTCCCTGAAGGAAGGAAAAGCAGCTGAAATAAGGAAAAGCAGCTGAGATAAACACAGCGTGACAATAGAACAGGAGCTCCAAAATTGCCCTTTTCTCCCCATTTTCATATAATCTTGGCAACCTGAGCTTCAGCTCTTTGAGGAGGGAAAAATAGCGCAGAACATGGGTGCTCTGATTTTTTCCCCGATTTTCTTTTCTGAAAAATCACTTAAAAACCCCTTTTGCGCGCAGCCTGCTCCCCACTCTGGAAGAATCACATAAAGCAAGAGGGATTGTTGCGCAGACAGGGCGTGGCGGTCCAAATTAACCTGCCTCCGTAAACTGTAGCTAATTACGGGGAAATGAAATGTTTGCTTTGCCTGCCAATAATTGCAATACAGAGCTGGCTCAATGGCAGCGGCCCCGCTCCCCGCCTCCCTGCAACCACTCCTCCTACACGGAGTCTGGAGAAGCTTTCTAGTTAGATGCACACGAAAATCAAAGCAAGGCACAAAGGAACCGGGGCGCTGCGGCAGACCTTTTTATTTCCCTAAACCGACCGTAGGAACCCGAAGCCAGCGAGTGCCATGGGATTTGCTGTCACCCAACGCATGCAGAAGGGCTCGGAGATGGCTCCTCACGCTGCCCCAGCGCGTCGAGGGCTTTTTGCATGTCATTAGGCACCCAGCCGAGCTCCTTATTAATGCCGTGCCTCGCCTGTGGTCGCTGGGAAGCAGCAACAAGGCTGGTGTGTGGAAGCAGGTCTTAAAAACAGCAAAAGACAGCAATTAGAAAGGGAGGAGAAAAAACAGCGCACGCAATACAACTGGAAACGTAGCTTTCAAAAGACCGTAACGCTAATTCCAATTACCCAGCTTTAAGTTTTGCAAATATATGTACAAGGTTCAGAGCCACATTTGAATATTTGGCCCAGAGTTCACATTTCTGGTAAGTGAGCACAGTGCCTGGCACGGGAACGCCGCACCTCCACAGCCTGTTAGACCCACGCGTATCCCGGGTTCTAGATACCGGTAAGAAATGGGGTCTGTTCTCCAGTAACTGCAAAAGTTCGGAATTAGAAGCCTTGCTCCTGCTGAAAGAGACCTGACATAAATACCAGGGGATGCAGAACAGGTTAAGCCCTTGCAACCCAGCTTTTAGCCTAGACTCAAAGAGGTGAGCGGACTTTTCTCCCTCCGTAGCTTTCAGAGACGAACCACCTGTCTCCGGTTTTTTAAAATTTATGGGTATTTAACATCACACTAAGACATATTTACTCTCCTCCAACATGCCTTTCATGAGCTGTTTTAAAAAAGAACCAACAAGGTTAAGTCCTCCTGCTCCTTGGCACTGCGAGCTCCTATCTGACTCAACACCAGCTCGCTGCAGATTGATCTCGATACAGATTTCACTGCAATTTGGAAACATCAGCAGCAGTACATACATCAGCAACATCCTCACTGATGGATTTATGTATTTAAAAAGAATCAGGATAGTTTGTCCGACCCACTGCACAAAATGTCATTACGTTACCCCCATAACAAATGTGGTCAGCACGGCTAACACCAGCTCCAAGAAGAGCACCTTGCCTTAATTTAGATTTACCTCGGATTCTCTTGGCAGCTTGTTTTAAAGGTTAATGTGCATCAACCGCTCCAGAAACCTAACGCCAGCACTCCAGACCCAAGACCTGCCGGCTCATCAGAAGGAGGAATTTATCAGCTCAGAGCTGAGCAGACACTCAACCAAGAAGCAGTTTCAGCCCTGCCTTTGCTTCTCCCACCCAGTCGTGAACCTTTGGTCAAACTACGCCCATCCTGCATAGGATGTGCAGACAGGGCTCACCCTTACGACCTTTGCAAAGCTTCTAAATATTTGCCAGCTGCAATAAACTAATTTACAGCTAATACATCTTAAACTACCCAAAGGCAAAGCGCTCCCAGTGGCCTAATTTACACCGAGGAAAAACTGGATGCACACACTATATTACAAACAAAAGCTGTAGCAGGGAGAGGAGCAAGAAATCATTACCACTTTGTTGCTTAACCTGTACAGTGTATTATTAGCTCTTAGCCTTTCAGCTTCTAACGTAGCTAATTCCCCTGGTGAAGTTTTACTAAGGCAGATGCAAACACCAAGGGCAACAACATCAGCGTGACATCACGAGTCTAAACTACCCGAGACTAAATTAAGAATTTGCAGCTAATTGAATACTTCACTTTATCTGCTTCAGCACTTCCAAAGAGGGTTTCTCTCTTAGTATGAGCTCTGATTTTAGAAGCATCCACGGAAGATTTCTCAACGGCATATGTCAGTTCGTCAGAATTTACAAAAAAGAAAGTGCGTGATGTCAACTGAGCCGCAAAGACGTTAGCTAAGCTATACACTGAAGTTACAGCTATCTTATTTGCATTGCCTAAGAAAAACAAAGCAATGTCTGTGATACGCAGACCCATTACTTCCTCTTCCCCTGAAACGCAGGTCTCACCCATAAAGCACAAGGCAATAAGACTGATTTGGGATACACTGCGTGAAAAGTGAAAAAATTCACACCAACATTCACAGCCAGCTTTCCTCCCCAGCATTTCATCGTCCCCTTCATCTAAGTTCCAGGATAAATCCAAAATGACCAACCGTAAAGGGCTGGAGCAGCAGACAGGATTAGGATTTCACAGTAATATCAAGCCCTGTTTCTTCTACTATAAAATGGAAGGAACAACAGAAAAAAACAGTAGTGAAGCCACGCCGCTCGTAAAATGGCTCAAGACCCTGAGAACAACATGAGTCAAACACACGGCTATTAATAGGTCTCCGAATGTGTTTGTGTGAGCGTTTGTCTCTTGGTTCTCTTAAAATAAAGCTTTAAGAAAGGAAAAAAAAAGTCATTTACGTAGGAAACCTACCGGCTGTCAGGAGGCGATGGCAGGGAAATCCCTCGAGACGTGGCAGCGGTGCAGAGATCATCGGGCTATGGGACGTCTCGGGATCAGTTGGAAGCTCTTTCCCCACCCCCTGCCCTGCCACCAGGTCTCGCTGCCTCCTCCCCGCGGGCACCGCCGGCTCCAGCGCCGCGGGGACAGCCCCAATCGCAATACCTACGGGTTGTCCCTCGGGATTTGTCCCTCGGGGTTTCCGAGTCTCCTCTTGGTGGCCGAGCCACCCGCGCTGCTGCCTTCCTGGGGAACGAGCATCTATCCACCTTACAGCACACCCACTCAAAAAAAAAAATAAATATGTAATAAATACATATAGAGATGTACGCACACGACATGTAACAGAAGCCCTAGCAGCGATCAGCATACGCCAAGCCCTTTTACATCAGATCTCCGTGCCCTGCATCAGCAGGAGCTACGGCTAGCGGCGAGAAGGCTCCGGCGGCTGTCGCTGTGTGAGCGCTGTCTCAATCCTGCACCAGCAGCACCGCCCCGAGCAGCGCTTTGGAGATCCTCCACTGATGCAGGTTGCTTCATTTTTTTTAAACGCTACACAATGAAATCCAAAAAAAAAAAAAAAAAAAAAAGGAAAATTTCAGAGAAAGCCGTTTTCAGGGAAAAAAACCCACACCTCAAAGATGGTTTCTTGAGTTTCTTGGTATTTAATATCAACGTGCATCAGCTATCAGCTTATCGCATCACAGTCACTGAGCCTGCAGAAGCTGGTGAGAAGGCTCTGCTAGCGTGCACGAGGGCTGGCACGTAATCCAGCACGGGGAACTGGAAGGAAGGTACCGCTGCCCGCATCTACACCCAAGGCTTCTTTCCTAGCTGTCAAAACCTTTGTTCTTCAGCTGAGACGCCGGGGCAGATTTTCCCAACGATCATATTTAATTGGCCATTTTTACAATGGAAACACAAAAGAGTAACTAAGGTTCACGCAGCAGCCATTAAAAGAATGGAAAGAGGAAAAAAAGAAAAGCCCTGCAAGAGAAAAACCTAAACCTTCCCACCCTCCTTTTTCCGACAGATACTGAAAGAAAAATTCTTCCCCTCTCCTCTGCATTCAAGGCAGCTGTTTTCTCATCTTTCAGCATATTCACGGAGCGCAGAAAAGGAACAAAGACTCTCAGCTATTACCTGGTTCACCAGACACAGCTGAGCAGGGAGATCCCCCAGGCCCATTCCCAGGGGGAGCACGCTGAGACCGAGCCCCTCAAGGAGCTCACGCCACCCCTGCGAAGCCGATTTTTTTTTCCTCCAGCCTCCCTGGGAGGCATCTGCCCGGCTGTCCACTCGAGGGATGGGACCAAACTCCACCTCTCCTCTCCCACCTCCTCCGCGGAGCAGCGTCCAGGCGGCGCAGCCAGCAGGGAGCTGGGATTTGAACATTTTGCATTCCCGGAGCTCCCAAAGGGCAGAGCAACACCTACCTGCAAGGCACGTACGTGTGTGCAGTACCCCTAGATGTGTTCTACGTGTGTACCTACGCATTCATGTGCATAAATATTATGGGTTTTTCTTTTTTAATCGGATCCCTGATCAAAGCAACCGCATCACATGAGGCACGTGAGCAAAAGGCCTGGATTCTTGCAGCCAGATTTTTCCTTGGATCCTCGCAGCCTCCCGCGGGGTCGCGCCGTGCCACGTAACGCCGTCTGTTTGCGGGCGAGCGTGGCACCTGAAGAGCGCACAGCCGCAGGAAAACAGAGCCCCGGTATTGTTTTTAGGAGAGAGGAGGGCAGGAAAGAGGGGGAGAATGAAAGCACGCCTCTTTCTGTCATCCCAGGAAGGGAACCGGGAGGTCAGAGCAGGGGGGGCAGCGAGCTCGTACGGCTCCGAGGCTGCTCCAGCCCTGGGGAAGAAGGACCGGAGGCTGAAGGGGCTGTTTTCTTTTTCTGCCCCAATAACCTAATTAAGTTTGTGAGCGCTGCTAGCGGGAAAGAAATTTCTTCACGCTACACTGTCTGTTTGTGTTTGATTAACGTAAATCTTCCCAGGGCTCCAGCCATGCCCCAGGCGCTGCGATGCCTGGCACTCCATTAGCGAGCAGCCAAGCCGCCGCATGCAGCAGGACGAGAGGGGAAAAAGCACCATTTCTATTTCAGCCTTCGCCGTAAAACCACCTCATTCAACTGCAATATCTGGGGGAGGGGGATTTGAATTGCCATCCCTACTTCAGCTCCACGTCTTCCTCAAATCACGGGGGCTATTAAAAAGATGAATCTGCATAAATCACTTAATATATTAATAAAGAGTTCCTTTCTCCTGCACTCAGGATTTATTTTTTGTATTACTGAGTACACTCACCGTAACTTGTGTGCTGCCTGGTCCAATGTGTGCCGGTACCAAATATAACCTCAAAGCCACAACTGCACCAAGGCTACAATTACACAGCAGACAGGAAGCCAAAGAAATCAGCTCCTACCCCTATCTGCTCCACGGTTCTAAACACGCCGTAATTTCCCAGCCCGAGCTTGTATTTTCCATGCTTCCATCTTCCCTGTGGCGTGCATTATCATTTTCTAAAGAGTCGTAAGCTGTATTTAGTTGGTTCTTAGTCTGAAAGATTTGCTCAGCTCTTCATTTTCCAGGAATTTCACCAATCAGACGAGAAAATGCCAGCTCTCAAAAAGAAAATGGTAACTGGAGGAAAGAAAAAAGCAAAACCGCAGTGAGCAGCCAGCTGCTCAGCTACTCGCTGGCTAGCACCTCTTCCTTTAACACTCCTGGTATCTGACCTAAAGCACGGAAAAAAACAGCCAGTGCCTTTTTTAAGCAAACAGGGAATCACAAAGCCTTAAGGAAGTGAGGGAAAAATCGTTGCAAATCCCAGGGCAGAGCTTCATAGCCACTTTACTCATGCCTGAGCGAGAATCACGTGCACAAAAAGCCACTGCTAAGACATTAAGAGAGTATCAAAGCAGAGATTTTGAAAGCTGGTTTACATTTTAAAATGAGTGATACCCTATTTTCCGCCCCTAAAGCTCATCGGTAAATGAAGCACTGCTGAAACACCGTGAGCAGGCGGATTCACCTGACTTCAGTAAACTGCATTTTGCTTAAAACGCAGATTTTCCCCTTCCTTCACCGCTCAGAGCAGCTCATTCATTTGCTGTCCCCTCCAACAAGCAGAGCCTGGGACGGATGGGCAGAACCAGGTTCCTGTTCCCAGCTCTACTCCCCTCCACAAACCCACACTTCACGGCTGCGTGCCTGCCATACAAGAGCAAAACACCACTGGGCTAAGATTCTTAAGCTGCTTTACAATCTTAAGAACAAATAGCTATCACACCGTAGAGTATTATTTATTACATCCCTGCAAACTCAAAGGGGGCTTGCTTTTTCAGATTTGCAGGCAAAGGCTTTGGTTTGCAACCCCTCAGGTCAGTGAGCACAGGGAGGCATACGAGACGAGCACACCGCAGAGCGCTGCTATGCCTTTACCTCGGAGGGGACATGTTCAGACCCCTTGAACAGAAAAAGTCTCTTACGGCCATAAACACTTGGGGGAAAACCGCATTTGTACCAGGAGACAGTGTTAAAAGCTTCAGGAATGGTCCTGCAGCCTTCTCTGAATCGCAAGGAAGTCATAAATACTGTGAAGATACTAAACGAAATCTCAGCGTATCACAAGTATCGAGTAGAAGAGGGATTTAAGCCCAGGACACAGCAGCAACATTTCTGGAAAACTATTACAAGAATGAACTTCTAACTCCTGAGCCTCCCAGCACATTTGTTCGCTTCTTGCTCTGAGGTTTCCTTCTCACTGCAAAACCAGCGCAGAAGAGGCCGGTGCAAGCGAACAGAGCCAGCCCAGAGCCTGCTCCTTTCCTGGAATACCCAATTTCTGGGAGAACATCGCTTTCTGAAGCACCAACCGTCATCTTTTGTAGCATATTATGTCCGGGATCAAAATCCCACCAACGTGGCACACATCACCACTTGAGACAAAGTTCTCTACTCGCTCACAACAGGGATGGGCACAGGAGCAACTGATTTTTACCCGGGATTATCATCCAGCACCATCACTGCGGAACCACACAGCCCCGTGACGCAAGGCTCGACTGTTGGCTGCAGGTTTTGGCTTCGGTACATAACAAGCTTATAATTTCGCAGTATTAATTTTGATTTATATTTTATCTACAGATTTTGAGAAAAAGCAACACAATGCATTCCTTTCAAGTCCAAACCGATGCAGCTGCCAGGAAACAATGTAAAAACAAGAAAGGTTCAGGAATGGAAGCTTCTATCTTGCTTCCTACTCTGATTTCCCAGATTTCCTTCCCGCCGTACTCTCTCAGCCACAGGACATAAGAAGAAAACAATTTGGAAAAAAATAAATAAATCTTTGACCAAAAAAGCTAGGAAGACCGTCTGGCACAACCAGGTTTTTAGAAGAAATTAGAGACAGCTAAGACATGGCTTGGACTGCAAACGGAATATCACCACTTTAAATAAACACCTCCTATGAACGTAGGCAAGACAGTGAAAGAATGAGCAGATGCGCCTCATTTAGCCAACGCAATAAAACATTAAGACAGAAAAAATTATCTTTAAGTGCTTCTAAAACATCGCACTGCGAGTTACAAGCCTTTGTATTTCAGGGTTAGCTTCCCCGCGATCTCCTCCCTCTGTTGTGCCATTCTCTGTCGAGTAACTACAGTTTCGCCCCCCGCTCCCTCCCTCGCACTCTATTGATTAGGGAACCCATCGCTTCTTGCCCAGGCACAAACCCCACGCCCCGCAAGCCAAATAAGCAAAGCTCTTCTTGTCGCTAAATAACACCATTGGCAGCTCTCAGCTGGTTAGGATGGGATATGGTAAATATTTATGCGGAATTCACAGACCTTTACCCCAATGAGGAGCCCGGCATGGGAAAAGAGCGGCTTCCCAGAGCTCCCTACAGCGGAAGCGAAGTGGTCCCCGAGGGACGGGCTCCACACCCCTGCAAACAGCATCCGCGCAGCAGCCACAAGAGCTCCGCATCTCGGCGCTGCCACCACGGGAGGAGTGCGCACCACGAAACGCAACGCCCCGACACCCGAGGGCCGAGCATCGGGGGGCCAAACCTCTCGCTGTTTATGAGAAGCTCAGAGGGGATGAAGAGACCTGGTCCTGAAAAAGGATTTAGCCCAAACGCCATCGGCATACAGGGCAGACAGACGTGCGTTTTGCATCAACGAGCCCCTAGGATTATAGCGCATCACATCAACGTGCAGAAAGCTCGATATCACACTTCCTTAGCCCCCAGGATCATAAATGACGGGCAGCAGGGCTGTCCAGCTGCCCCACCAGAGCGTCTGAACACGGCACAGAGCCATGCGCTACGAGCGCTGACCCTCCTCTTCTCCCTTTCAGCTGATGGGCTCAGGATGTTGATTTTTCCTATCTTTTATATAAAGCAACAGAAGATATCCCCTCATCTTAAATAAACAGGAACTTGCAAAAGCCTAGTTAGCACAGGGCTGGGGTTCTTTTAGAGAATAAATCTAAGAGCACAGGCAAAGAAGATCTGCAAGAAAGCTCACCTATTTCAGCAAGACACCGCAAGAGCACGAAGACCACTAGATCGCCCGCACCTTCTGGATGTAACTGAGAAACATCTGTGTGTTTCCAAGCACAAAAATAGCAGGCTGCTCTTCAGCATGCAAATACCTACCAAAAAGCTGCGGAGAGATCAGAGCCAGTGAACTTCACTTTAGCAGTGGAAAGCAAGACCAATGTTTATTCGGTGCGAATCCATTTTATTTAGTAGCTGCACACCGGACTTCTTATTTTTGTTATAAAAGGGTCAGAACTGTTATCCCTCACACACCACGACACTTCTTCCTCATCACTCCGGGCACTGAACCCACACCTTTTTCACGCCTGCTGCCTCATTTTCAAGTCGTGCACTCTTGAGCTTTGCTCCAGACCCATCTCGGCCTTCCACCACCTGTCCCCGTGGGCTGGATGCTGACCCCTCAGCCCTCTTTCCGAGCAGACAATTTAAGGAGAGCTTACATCAGTAAAAATAACAATTTTACAAACAAAGACGCTGCTTCACGTAGACATTATTCCATCCTTCCATTATTTCAGCTCCTTAGGAGCATGCCCTAAATTACTTCAACTTTGTTTGAAAAATAGGAAACGGAGGTGGGGAAACAGGAAATTATTTCTGCAGTAGAAGAGCAGATCGACAATCGCTGAAGGATAAATACTACCCAGACTCTGACCAACCGTTCCATCTTAAATCTGTACGTTTATTTTATTTTTTTTATAGATCAGTAAGAGATGCTTGTGTGGCACCCCAAGGAGCAGAGAACAAGCCACAGACACTTTGTGCATACGATGTATTGGGACAGAAAGCCGGACTGAGTGCTAGCAATGAACAAATAAACCAAAAGACCTGCAGATTTCCAGGTTTTAGAGTAGTTTGACACAAGTTACCCGAAAGCTTTTAGGATCCTGGACACCAGGTGAGAACCCCCTAACAAGTGCCCTCTGCTTTCTAAGCACAGCAGTGGCCACAGGTTCACCACCTACTACGCGAAGCTGTAACATCCACCAGGAAAACTTCTAGCTGAAAGCTGTCTGAAAGGAAGTGAGGGGATGGAATCAAACGTAAGACAAGCTCCAGAGGAGAACTACCCACAAAGATACGAGCAAGGATGATTTAGCTACTGGAAAACCAGATAAACTCAGGGGGGTGGAAAAGCACAGAAGTAGGGGCGGAGGATAAAATACAACAGCTCCCGATTTATTACTCGAGATGTGACCCCACGAATGTATCGGTGCACAAACCCTCTGGCTCTGCTCGGAACAAAGCCCACGTCCCGGGCTGCAGCCGATGACCAGCAGCAGCTATCGGCACACGGCGGGATTAGACGGGCAACCTACTTCACGGAGTCAATCGCTGCAAGACTGAACCACATCTGTCCCTTTTTAACAAGCAGCTGCATTAACCCTCGGCAAAAAGCAGCGCTAAAAAATATTTAAGAAAACACTGAAATCATTACAACTCTAAGCACAATTGTCACGCGTAAGCATTTAATAATAAGAGGTATTACTCTTAGGACCCACAATTTTCTGCCGTGACACACAACTGCTACTCCATTTCCAACAGACAGTAATTAAAGGAAGAAAGTTTTGGCTCAAACACGGCAACTGATTAAAAGGCGGCTGTGAAGTCTGTTCAGTCTGTGACGCAAATAAAAAAAATACCTATCTGCAAAAGCAAAAAGCAAGAGACCCTTTACGAACACGAACCCTAATTCTTTCAATCTCTCATTGTCTGGGCTGACTTCTGGCATAGGAAAATGGGATATATGGAGCTTCATTTAAAAGGTCACACTGTTTCCTTCCTTATTTTTTTACCATGAGCAATTTTAGAAGCCATTAAACATTTTGAAACAGCCCATATAAAAACAAATTTTTGCTTATCCTGCCTTTGAAGTAAGTTCAACTGATTTCAGTCAGCTTGCAATAGCGGGGGGGGAAAACAGCTCCAAAATACAAAATTTAAGCCAGTCGCTAAATTCAAATGTGAATCAATGCCAAAGCAGCATACTAAATCAAAGAGGGAGACAAGCAGTTATTGTATAGCTCACATTTTCAAAAGAGAGAAAAATGAGAACAGGGACGTTCCATTTTCCGAGACAAAGTCTACTTCATTCACAGCAAGCTGCTGAACATAGTTGCTAAAATTGTGTTATAATCTAAAGGGATAAAAAACAAGACCAATAACACGGTTTTAGCATTGATAATACCTTGTTATGGAATGCTCTAGAGCAGGAAGTCTTCAGTAATAAATACTTTGAGGCCTAATAAATTCTACCAACTGCTCACTACATACCGAGAACCGGGAAAAGAAAAAAGAGCTTGACTCATTCTTTCCCAGGATCTCCGCAGATCCTTCTCAAATCACTGCAGATTTCATCTCTCCCCAGCTTCATATGACACTACAAACAAAATTTCAGGATAGGAACCACAATTTCAATCCCATAAGTGACAGTCAGCACTGGTTTCTCACTCCTGTATTCCCCATTTGTAGCCTCACGTTTCCAAATTCCGGAAGGAGGGAAAAAAACAAATCGTGAGGCAGCAATACCTGTATTCACAGCCCCAGACTCTGAAAACGCAGAGATCCATTTCCTCAACGCACTACAACCTACGTTCATTCTCCCACTGCTTCAGCACGACAAGGGAAGCACAAGCACTGATGTTTCGAGTTTGCGGTATTTCCAGACATTGTCTATGAGCCAAATCCCAGTTTGCTCTAGCTCCCCCAGAACTAATTTTATTTCAGAGCCCGTCCTATTGACGATTTCTCCTTTGCCCTGAAGCCAGCGCATAATGAGCAGTCTTTTCCAGGGCCCTCCATCTCCCCGGCAGAGCAGAGCATCGTGCCTACAGCGCGCCACCGGAGCCACGCAAGGAGTCAGGAAGAAAATGAAGGTTTGGGATCTCAACAAAAGTTTTACCATTGTAATTACAAGAGTTTTCTTTTCCAAGCCCAAAGCCAGAGCGCTCACGGAGCTCGTTACACCGGTGTAATTACGACGGTGCGTTTCCTCGCCGAGGCAGGACTACACCTTAATGGGGCCTGGGAGGTGATTCATCCGAATTCCTTCATCCTTGCTCACCAGCTGGGCACTGCTGCCGCCGTGCAGACTTCCTGCTTCGACCTCTGGAGGGAGAACAGCCCTACAGCCGAGCAAATCGTAACACAACAACTGCAGTTATTTCTCAGAGAGCATTCGATCAAACATACGGAATTATCACTTCCATTTCAGCAGAGAACGCGGGCACCTTACCTACAGAAACCTGAAAACGCTCGTCCGTCCTACCAGCTACGGCTGAAAGTCATCCGTGCTTGCAAGAAACCGCAGCTCCCTCAGCGTTGGATCAAAGCATGCTCTAAATGCCAATACACAGACCTCCCTCTCCGATTCCCACTATTAGCTGAACACGTTCGCTACCCATCAGCAGTCGCCCATGCTCAAACGCCCTCGTTGGATTAAATGAAATGTCGTGCAGCACCGTAACACGCAGCTGCCATGATTCGGGATCCCACACATGCAAGAAACCAGCGAACGTAAAAACGAAGCGCGGGTCACGCGCAGAACATCAGCGCTCAGCGCACTGCATCGGGAAGGAAAATAACATTTTATATAAATTTTCGAACCGCCTGCAGTAAGGCGATTTCTCCAAGGCGTTTTCTGCCCGGGGTTCCAAAATGGAATATCTGCAACCAGAGCCAGTGCGGCACAGAAAGCACTAGGACGTCAACAGAAGTGCCTTATCTAAGGCAAACATCTCCACATGATGGAAAAGAGAGAGAGGAGGGGGAGAGCAGAGGAGGGGCGCAGCCTTACAAGATGAAATTCATTTGCTACTGGGCATTTCTTCCTGCGCGTTATCATGCGACCGAATTGGGTTGGCTGCCACTGAGACACAGATCCTGGGGCCGCAGCGACAGCCCAAGTGCTCCTCGGTGCCAAAGGGCTGCCCCCCGGCTGGGTTATTCCTGCCAGACTCACGCGGACTGACAGCTATACCCAGCGTGGCCCCAGCTGGAGAGGTGACGGGGACAAAGGGAGGATGCAGCGCTCACGGATCCTCCGAGCGAGCAGCCGATTCAAGAACATTCCCAGCTTTAGCACCACCGAGAAAGCACTCCTTAAAATCCCACAGGAAACAAGCTTTCCATTTTGGGTTCCTGATATTTCAGCAGACTTCTCACTGCCATACAGCTAATCGGTGCGTTTTGAATTTACTGCCACGGCAAACTGATCCGAATACAGCTTTGAGGTGAAGAGATTTCAGACGGATTTAAATAAACAAGGTCCCTGAGCAGGACTGTCCTTGTGTGAAGTGTCCAGAGCCCCTTTGTGCCTGGCCTCACAACTGATTACAAATCCTTTCCCCACCCTTTTTTTAAAGCATCATTTGTATGCTCTTTCTTATTTTTTCCCCTTTAGCTAGCTTTTGAATGTGATTTTTGGGGCCAATCTCGGTTTTGATTTAAGAGATATTTCATTGAGAGGGAGAAGGAAAGGCAGAGGGAGAACCCCAAAATCCCTACACACACTCTAGCATAACACCCATTTTGGGGACAATATATTCCTACTTCCCAACAGAGCTACAGGAAGCAGCACATTTTGGTGCATTAAACTCGCACAAATTTCTGAAGTCACTTGCTGGTCCACCTGATGGAAACCCGTTAGCATTCCGGGAGCACCTTACGGATCCGGAGGAGCCATTTTCCCATCCGCCAGCAGCAGCAGATGGAGCAGGAATTCCAGCACGCCGAGCCAGCGCGACGTTCCTGTCCTTGCAGGAAGCAGGCAGCCTCGCTGAAGCAGCCACGATGATCAAAAAAAAAAAAAAAAAAAAACAGGAGGGGGGAAAGGGGCAGGTCCTTTCCATCTGGCTGAACTCCAGCCAAAAGCGTTCAGGCTTGCAGACAGCCCAAAACTCAAACCTGTTGCAAGGCTGCTTCCTCTCCCCCTCGGCTCCCTCCGAGCTTAATTATCCGCTTCTGCCTGCAAGTGACCCAGGGGCAGGGCTGCGAGCGCCAGCCTCCTCCAGCAAGGCTGCTCCTGACCGTCAAAACAAGGCTGGATCGGCACCCAGCGACTCTCCCCTCCGCCTGGCGCCTGCCAGGCAGCGTTGGTTTATCTGGCGAGCAGGCAGGAGCGCTGCACGCCGCCAGGAAAGAAGTGTTTTCCTGGCCCGAGCCTGCCGTGCTAATACCCCAGCCACAGAGGGGGAGGCAGAAGCGCAGGTGAACAGGTGCAGACACCAGAAAAACACCGTTAATGCCTCCCTGACGAGTGCGAACCCTGATAATAAGCCTGCTAAAAGGAAAAGGGAGAGGAGGTCAAGGTTTGCTATGCAATACGTACAGCTGAAGTTGCACTGGGTAACATCCAAAGCAAACAACACTCCGGAGTTTAAAGCTATCACCAACATTCCTCCATCTTTCCACGCTGGAAGAACAGAAGAGCATGCCTGCTCTATTTTTTTTTTCCTTTTTTCTTTTTTTAAAGTATTCCAGGCTTTTCTTCTCACAGTAACGTCCGTAATGCAAGTGGGCTGAGCATTGCACAGAACTTTGCAGAGCGTAAAACTTGGGATTTCTCAGGGCTATCTGCAGGCTGCTTTGTACTTACCAGCTGCTGAGAGAGGATCCTCACACCGCTACACCACGGCACCTGCCACTGCAGCGACCAGCCCAGATGCAGAACAAACCTCTTCCCAAGCCCGGGTCCGTCCCCAAAGTATCGCGAGGCATTTCCCTTCCCAGTGAAGGTTCCGTATCTCAAGGGCAGAGAAGAAGCCCGTGACAAAGGTGTCCGTGTTACCAGCACCCTGCAGACTTCGGCACCTCCTTGACAGGACCGAGGGAAACCCCACGTGCGCGAATGGCTCTCTCTGCAGCATCCCCGTTCCACCTCCACCAGCCAAAACGATCGAGCTCGTCGGTTTGCTAAGATCCGATCTGCACCCACACGAACCACTTCCGCTGCCGAAACCACAGGGACTACACAGGGCAAACCACAACCTATCATTTTGTGTCTCTCAACATACAGCGAGAACAAATTGCCAACTTGCGAGCTGCAGTTCATCGTTGCGAGATCTCCAAGCTGTCTAAGAACTCTTGTCCTTGACACAGAGGTATCACTCTCAAGCCACCGTTCCCCTTCACCTTCACATGTAGCGAGTTCACATCGTACAAATCCATCCTCTCCTCTCTTTTACAGCTCCTGACTACCCTTCACAAAGTTGTTAGGACGCTGCCTAAGGCAGGTCAGACGGCTACATGCTGTGGATCAGCACGGAAAAACACACTTTTGAGATCTGAGAAGAGCAACTTACTTTTGGCTGAAGTCATCACCTCATTTCGGATAGCGCATAATTATTTTTCAGAGGGTAGAAAGAGCTATCTTATCTGCGCTGCTCAGAAAACCACATTATTTTCCTCTTTGAGAGCCACGTACCAAAAGAATGAGACTAACTACCACCAGCACGGCTCAAATACTGTCGCAGGGGACCGCTGTCACTGCGAGCAGAGCAGTTTCAGAAGGCACGGCAGTACCCTCCTGGAGGAACAGGGGGGTACCCAGGCACCAAACACACCTCCCGGCCTCCCCAGCAGTCAGCAGGGCTGCGCTCCTGGCACCGTTTGTCATTTTTTTTTTGCCTTACGCAGCAGGTCCTGGCCCTTTGCTGCTGGCGTGTGCCTTCAGGAGGCAGCGGCAGGCAGGAAACCTCCCTCGTATCTGGCTGCTGCCACCACCTCTCCCGTTTCTCTCCCTCTCACTCATTTCCTCTTGACTTTCTCATGTCTTACACTGCAGCTTTTTCCTATTTCCTTTTTCTCCGTGCTCATTATAGCTGCTCTCTTTCGATTCTCTCCTTCTCCCCCTTTTCCCGACACTCTCCTGGTGGCTTTAATCTCCCTCCCTGCTCATCAGAATGCCCTCCTGCAGCTGGGCGCATCAGAGGCGGGCGATGGTGCCTCTGTGCCACAGCAGCACCGAGAGGAGCCGCCTCGTCTGATGTGCTGCCAACAAGCTACACCAACAGCCACTATCATAACACGGTAAAAAGACTTGCAAGCAGCCATCAGATCCTTCAGGGAGGCTTGCAGGTTGGAGCTTGTATGTTTATGGGAGGGGTGGACTCCGAATCCTGTACCTCTCCTGGATCAGCCTGGTGCTTTATTCAGATGGGTCTTTTCCTCCAGACCGGGAAATGCTTGCGCAGGTCAATTCAGGTCCCACCGAAGCCTCCCAACGCTCTTCCAGCGCTGCAGCTCACTCAGGACTCCACAAAGAGCACCTGGCTCTTGGCAGGTTGCTGGTTCATGGCGGGAAGGCAGCCGAGCTCTTGGTAACACGATTGCCTGCGATACCACAAAACCGAGGCTCACAGTTTACAAATAAAAGCCAAAGCAGCCTCTCACGTAAACGGGATTACTTGTGCTGCCGCTCAGAGTTTCCAGGAGGAACAGTACGTGGACAAAAAGACAGGTTTCCACCACCACTTCTGAAGACTTCTAATATATATTTCAAGAGCTCAGGAGCAGACAAACCGATCCTAAGTTCCTAACATCAACACTGCAACTTCATTGTAGCCAACAAAAGAGGCCCTTCTGGTCAATTCACACAGCTCGGCCCATCTTTTGGGCAGCTCTCATCCTAAAAACGTCCGTTTTTCTGAACCGCTGAAAAACCGAGACCTAAGCGCACTCCTAGGACAGCGCCTGCCGTCAGCAGGACGTTTGACGGCACCCGGGGAACCAACGTGACAACGACTCAGGTGGATTACAACCGAATTATTTCAAGTACAGGAACTCACATGCTATGCCTTCGGGTCTTTTCCCGTTCACGTATTCGGCCCCGGGAACGACACCATTCATTTGCTTTTCCAGCGCCCGGGCGATTTCACGACGTACCTTCCCAACTGGCATCGCAGAGCCCCACAAGTTTCAGCGTTGTCAAAACAAAGCTTAAAATAGCCCCGCAGATAATTTTCAAGCATTTGCCAACAAATGTAAACAGCATCATTTCTTACTTACCAGACTTCGTTAAACGGTGCAGCTATGCAAGGAAGGGTTCCTGCCCATTGGTCTTAAAAGTCAAACAGACAAAATACTGAAAATACTCAAGAAAAGGATGCAGAAGAATAACAAAGCATAAGCGACGGTTAGGAGACTATTTGTGAATGTCACAGCCTGAACATTGTTTGTTTTGTTTATACTATTTATAATTATGCTTACATTTCAACATAAAATAAGGACACTGCTTTTTCCTGTCATTTTAATGTATTTATTTTAATTAAAAAAAAAAAAAAGTAAACCTTGTTTCTTCCTGCCTTTTTCTAAATGCGTTGTTCCTATTTTGTACGTCTTGGTATCCTGCCTTTATCCTTTGTACATTCTTGCAGGTTTTGTATCCCTTTTCATTCAACCAGTAACTCTGCTACTCCTTCCCTTGTCCTTACGTTGAGACGTTATCCACATACAGGCTCCTGACCCTTAGTTTAATCAAGCTGAGACATGAACTAACATTTCTATTCTTTACACCTAGTAATTACCCAGAACAGGGCCACAGAGTAGAACAGAACACAGGATCACCTAGCTGAAAGCATGCACTCAGGTTTATTTTCTCTTAGTGCTATTGGTATCTCTTACCGGAGCAACATCTAGTTTTCTCCAAGCACGTAAAACATTAGGACTAGAGCGAGTGCAGGAAGAGTGCTTACAGGAATATTTGTGCAGCCTTCCAAATGCTACCAGGAGCATTTTTACCTGCATCTTGGATCACTCAGTCCGCAAACTCCGGGATAATACAAACGGGATGCGTCACTGAGCCTCCCACCAACAATTTCCAGGGGGCAGAAGGAGGTATTAAGTGAGAAATCTGGAGGCTAAAGCCCTGAAAGCAAAAACCTAAGCTTATCTTTCAAGCAGCAGAGCCAACATACTTCCCCGGTGACCCAGAAGGACCACCTAGAGGTTTAAGTGGAGAATTCAGTCTCCAGACCAAGGCAAACACTACTTCTTTGAGACACTTTGCATAACCACGCTGCTGGCCAGGGTGGGGGATGGAGGCTGTAACCCCTGAGAGGAAAGCGATGCCGCCCAGAACTAGGGGGGAAGAAAGAGCTGGTGGCAGAAATCCCAGCGGTTACACACCAAAGCTTCTGGGGAAAGCATCGGAGCCGCAGCAGGCACTGAAAATACTCAGCAAATGGCATTCCCATGAAGTACTTAGAGCACAAATTCACTGAGACCTGCTTCTTGAAACAACCCCAAAAGATCTTGGGATACAGTTATACATAGAGTAACTGGTGCTGGTGTGATCCATGTTCTACGCCACCTTCAGATGAGCTGCCGAATAAGATTCAATGCCTAAATTCAATGCCTAAATCACTGTTTTTACTACGTGATGTATAATAGCTCTGAGAGTAAACACGGAGCAGCAGCACTGAGCACAGTCTTCCAAGCACCAATGAACTTTTATCCTGCATGGGCCGCGCTCATCATCAGCACAGAGGTCAGGTTTACAAAGCTTGGTGTAAGAACACAGACCAACGCCCACCGCGCTCACCAGCCCTAGGTGACTTCTGCTCCAAGGTGCACGTTTCCTACCAGGCATCCCTACAGGCCAGCAGCAGACATCACCAAAGCAAACCGTGATCCCGAAGCACTCCGACCTGCAAATGTTTTTTCCCAGGAAGAAATGGGGAGGCAGAGGCAGCCCAGAGAAGGACGACAGCCACAACATCTATCTGAAGAGCTCAGATTGTCACCAAACCCTTTCTCCAGGCTTTTCCTGCAATCCCCCGTACCCTCTAGGCTTTCCATAATTAGCTCTGCTAAGTACTGCTGCAGCTAAATGAATCGCTCCCTGACTCCTGCGGATCTGGACAAGATTTTTACAAAGTCTAGAATTGAAATAGCCTCCATCTCGGTCCGGTTCCCCATCTACCCATTTGAAACACTAATAAATGCCATAATAGGAGTTGTGTGCAGGGAGAATTATACAATTGGGCTAACAGATGAAATATCATTCCTGCCTCCACCCAAATAATCACGACGCCCACAGCTCTATTCAAAACTAGAAAATCAAGCTCACCTCAACTTCTGTCTCTAGTAAAAACCCTAATAAATTATGCAGCACCAACTGGTAGCGTTCGCTTCTCTCCGAGCCAGTAGTAAACATCACAGACAGCAGCCCCTTCTGACAGCTTCAGTAAAAAAATAAATAAAAAATGAGGTTACGCACAGATGATGTCAACTACCGATTTACAAACATAGTGAAACAGAGAGAAAACAAGAAAATTTACCGTGATGCCTGTTATCAGGGAATCACAGAATGGTTTGGGTTGGGAGGGACCTTAAAGATTATTTAAATGCAACCTGCATGGGCAGGGACACTCACCCCTAAAATCATGCTTTTTAGTCAACAGAAATGGATGTTTCACCGCAGCCCACTTTCCCTAAATAATCTTACAAACTCTCCTAATTAGGAAGGCACAGAGTAATAGCACCTAGCTGCTCAGTGACAGTAAGGTGCGACTTTCTCTGAAGTCCTTACTCTTACCCTGGTGAAGAAAATCAGCTTTCTTCCCCCGCCACGGGGTTAAAGGAGTCCCAATTACCAGGGGACTTACAAACAGCCAAAGACAGCGAAAGTGCATCTCAGCAGATAAGAAACAATTAGGGCCTATTTTAGTACCAAGTGAGGAGCGAATCAGCAATTAAAAGCCTCTCAAGGATAATTACGTGTAAATTCTACCTCTCCTATTTTCCAATCGTAGCAACAGAAACTACAGCAGGGTTATAAATAAAGCTCATCTGATGGGAACCGCACAGGAAGGGTAGGCGGTCTCCCAAAAAGACTCCCCATGAGCAGCGAGAGCATCCCTTCTTTCGGAGGGCTCCAGCAAGCAGAGAGAAACCTCGGCCGAGTCCTGGAGCCGTGCAGTTGCTTCACCCTGCAGCGCGCTTGGAACGGCTACAGGAAGAAAAATACAGTTAGCTACGAGGCAAAAAATATTAATCGCACACAAATGTTTCTTTAGTGTCATAACAGGATACAGCCCAGTTGTGATCATCCTTCAGCGGCCAAGCAGGGCCTGCGAAGGGCTGAGTTTCATCCCGGCCCCGGTACGTCCTTGCAAAGAATAAAAGCCTTATCTCGGCCGGCCATGTGTCGCCTGCCACGCAGAGAGCGACGCCCAGGGCGGCCGCACAGCTCTGCCGCGAGGCAGCGGGGGCACTTTTGGAAGCGTCCCCCTCCCCAAATGGCGACGCTGGGAGCCTGTAACAGCATCCAGCAACAAGGACCCAGCCTGGTGAGAGCAATTAGGAAGGAGCTTGAGGACAAAAATATGTGAATTTGCAGGCTAACGGGCGCAGTTCCCTCCTAAATCCAGAGCTGAAGTGGAGGCGCACGGTCTCACCTGCCTGCTCCAGGTCCCCTCACTGTGCCCATTTTCCTTCAACACTGAAGGCAATCTAGACCAACAGCTCAAGTACAGATGCCCTCCCAAAATCTTACGACGTTAAGCGAGATAAACGCCACCCCAGGAGGCCTCCAAGGAAATACAGGGGAGCTAGGAGAAGAGTAAATTGAGAGGGCGTGAATGTTTACGGACGAAGTGGCAGAGCAATAGGACTGAAGATGAACTGCGTGATATGGTCCACTGGGCACCAGCGTTCTGAAAAGCAGCAGCTGACAAAGTACAAGAACATCCTGAAAGAAAGAAGGGGAAGTAGGTGTCACTGCCTGCGGGTCTGCATCTCCCACAGCAGCATCAGAAGCCACGCAGGACACCACGGCTATCCTGGGCCACCCTCTGCTTGCGTATGTATTCCTAAATTTCACGTATTCCTCAATCTTAAGTACTGCTCCATAAGACAATCCTTTTTTCTGCCAGCACCCTTTGCGTATTTCTCCAAAAGCGGAGAAGCTGACCAGGAAGGGCCCGTGCCAGATGGGCAGACACTAAAATCTGCTGGGAAAAGGAAGAAAACACCATGAGACAAAAAAAAAAAAGTTCCCAATTAATGAAAATCTCATTTATCATCCTGGCTATAGAGCAGCACCAGAAACGGCCATTCCTACAAATTCTTCTCATTTACGCAGACTTCAGTGCCCTGCATGACCTCATCACCAAAGGACACGTGAGGGATAGGACGAGTGCAACCTGGACATCGGGAACGCCAAAGAGCTATCAAAGCACGCGGGATTTCATTTCATTTTCACCTGACGGGCCGCAAAAGGAAGTATTTGCTGTCTTAAGCAGCTATACATATGCAAAAGGCAACTACGTAAAGCTAGCGTGGAGAAAAACGCAGGCCCCTGTTGCCCCATTTTATTCCGAATGCCATTTGGCAGAGGTGCAAGCTGAGTTTTTGGTTTTGTTTTTAAGGCAGTTCCCAACCTGATCGCGCCAAGGAAGGTCACCGGTAAATAAGGAGAGAATTAAACACGTCAGATGACTTGTGCCGTGCGGGTCTAGTGACACCAGGAGCTTGGAGTTTATTTATATTGCACCTGCTTTGCATTCCAAGCCTGAGAGCGGGACCTAAAGAGGCAACACGGAGGTTTCCTGGGCACAATGGGAACCCACGCCTGCCCCCACCATCCTGCGAGCATTAAAAAAATCCTCGGCATTAAAAGTTACCTGAACCAAAACCCTAACGGGACACCGAACAGAAACAGGCACTCCACACAACCGAAAGCATCAGAAGAGAGACTTTTCTCTTTTTTTGGTCTCTGCTACAGTTTTAATTTGGCTGTTCCAATTCAATAATGGAAAATATTTTGTTTTTCCTAACAAGCAAATGTAACTCCACGTCCTCGTGCTTCCCCCCCATGCAACACAACTGCTTGTTCGTATGAAAATCCTGCTGTTCCTTCTGATATCTTGCAACCTGCCCTAAGATATACGCTCTTAAGTACAAAGCAAACCCACTGAAACATCACCTTTTCACTGTCACTGTCTCGCCTGATGCAGAAAAGAGTCCTGCGACTCAAGAGTATCTGTAGTGTTCATACAAATACACTGCAAACAGAAAAAAAAAAAAAAAAAAAGAAATAGCGAACTGAAACAGCAAGGAGCCCTGCAGCCCCAGGCAGCAACAACTTCACCTCCTCTGCTGGTACAAAAATATTACGCAGTTCAGCTCAAAGTCTCGCTGCTCTGAGAACAGCACAGAAACAAACACCGGCTCGATGCGGCTCCTCGCTGTCCTGGAGCGCTGCTCAACCACTGCAAAAAGGCCCAGGTGTAAACGTGAATTACGCCTGCTCTTTTCTGCCCACACCTGGGATCTCCGAGGGATCTCAGGCACCCAGAGGCATCATCCCTGTCCCTGCCCTGCTTTACCTCCTGTGTCAGAGCTGCTTGCGTTGGTCGTGCAAGGCCTGAGAGGCGAGGCCTTCATCTCACACACACTTGCACCTTAACCAGCAAACAGGCACAGTAACGAAAAACGCAATAAAATCCACAATAAAAGAGAAGCTGGGTTTGCTTGCAAGCATCAAAACAAGCTATTTTTCCTGCTCACCAAAAAAAAGAATAAATCTAAAATTCCATCTCAAAAGCACGTAAGGGGTTTCCTACTGGATTTTTTTTTTTCCCCTCAACATATAAAATATATTTTTTCACCTGCCTCGGCAGCATCCAAGCAGAAGAATCCCAGCCTGCTAACGAAATGCACGTGGCAGCACCTGCAGAGGAGCCCAGAGGCCCGAGCAGGTATCTCAGGCAGGAAAAATCTGGCTGCTACGGTCGTGCAGCCACCAGCACCACTCCTGCTCGGCGACTGCTCCTCCTGCCCTCACCTGATGTGACCTCCGTGCAAGGCTAGGGCGCTTGACCTGCCGAGAAGCAAGCGTGTCCTCGACTCAGCTTTTGAGCTCGAGGCTTCAGCCGTACCCTAAACTCGTGCTGCTTTTCCTGCTTTACTTGGCGCAGGAGCGGTTCCCCTGGGTTTTCCTACCAGCACCGCGCTGGCCTGGGAGCGGAACGAGAAGCCCTGGCAGGCGTGAAAGCAGTTGGACTTGAAATTCTCCAAAGTTAACCCCGGCGCCTTGACAGTCAGCCACCCCAGGTACGTGCTGATTCTGATTCCCAGAAATATGATTTAATCCCGATTTTCTCATCCCGTCACCGAAGTCAAAACGGGGAGGACGCGAGCCCCAAGGCAGAGCCTAAACTTCATAAAAAGAACTTATTTCATACTGACCTGTCCGTGATTGTGGACTGTGTGCCACTCATTGGAGCCTTTGGCAAGAAGTCGTATTATCCACTTTACATTTTACTCTTACTGCAGGAATATTATCGAGGCTTGGCCCCCCACACGCACCGAGGTTCAGGCTCCAGCCTCGCTCCAGAAGAGGCATGCACGGAGAAATTCAGTTCAAGGGCAGGGAAAAAGAAAAAAGAAAAAAGAAAAAAATCCCAAACTCTTCTTGCAGTCACTCAGAATATCCAGACCACGGAAGTGGAGGGGGGGGGGGGGGGAGGTTGTTTAAGGAAAAATTCCAAAAAATAATAATAATAAAGCTGTTCCCCTAGGTGCCCCCAGAGATGGGAAGGGGGGGGGGGGGGGGGGGAAAGGGTCTGCAGAGCGAGGAAATCTTCAGGGGAGCAGATCCTCGGTGGTCCTAGGGCAGGGTGCAGGGGGCTGAGCCCAGGGGAGGCCTGGGGGGGGGGGGGGGGGGGAGGCCGCCGGCCCTGCCGCCTCCCCGCGGGGTGCCCCCTCCCCGCCGCTGGTTTGGGGGATTTTTTTTTTTTTTTTTTAAGGGTTTTTCTTCTCCCCCCCCTTCTTATCTCCCGACGGCTGCCGGTGTCCTTGGGGTCGCCGAGACGAAACCGGGTGCCATGTCCCCGTTCCCCGCCCCGTCCCGTCCCCCCCGCCCGCCGGCTCGCCCGTTTAGGGGAGGGGGGCGGGCGGGTGGGAGCTGCTGTCCGGCTGTCTGTCCGTCCGGCCGTCCGTCCGGCTGCCTGTCCTCAGGCCCGGGGCTCCATGCCCGGCCTCGCCGCTTGTCCCAAGCCGGAGCGATGAGGGGAGAAAGAAGCGGAGGGGAGGGGGGGGGGGGAGTCGAGGCCCGGCCTCCCCCAGCCCAAGGCAGGGAGCTCGGCTCCCTTCGTGGCCTCTACCCGCGGGGAGGCCCCGGCCCTGCCTCGGGCACGGCGCGGCGGGGCAAAGTCCTGCTGCGAGAGGAGCTGCTGCCGCTGCTGCCGCTGCTGCTGCTGCTGCTGCCTCCTCCTCTTCCTCCTCCTCCTCTTCCTCCTCCTCCTCCTCCCGGTTCCGGCCCGGCCCCGCTGCTGCCGGGCGGGAGCGGAGCCTCCCGGTGGAGGCCGAAGCGAGCCGGGCCTCCCCTGGCCTCCGGGAGGGGGGGGGGGGGGGGGGGGGGGGCTCAGCCTCCGGCCGCAGCGCTCCTCCCCGCCCCTCCGGCCGGATCCTTCCGCCGGCGCTGCGCTCCGCCCCGCCCGGGCCCTCTCCTCCTCTTCCTCCTCCTCCTCTTCCTCCACCTCCTCCTTCTCCTCCTCCTTCCCCCTGGAGCCGGGGATGCGCGGTGTGGAAAATGTGGCACGGAGAGGCAGCGGGCAGGAGGGGGCGAGGGGAAAGAGCGAGGGCAGGAGCTCACCCCCACAGCCTCCACAGCCCTTATCTGCATCTCCCGTGTACCCTTCATCCCTCTGTATCTCCCTGTCACAGCCTCCACTGCCCCTCTCTGCGTCCCCCCTGTCCCCTCCATCCCCTCATACCCCTCCATCGCAGCCTCCACAGCCCCTATCTGCATCCCCCTGTACCCTCCTTCACCCGTACCCCTCCATCCCCGCACACCCACAACAAGTCTCCTCAGGATCTCTTCTCACAGCTGAGGAGATCAAAAACCCAAGACCAGCGTGATGGCCGCCCCCTGGCACACCCTGGGCCTGCTCCCGCTCCCCCAGCGCTTTGGGCGAGCAGCCCACGTGCTACCACACCGAATAAATGCAGAATATTCGGACAGCAGCACCTCAAAACGCACGGGTGGGGCACAGCTCCCAGCAGAAATGTGTCCGTGTCAATATATGGCTGTAGTTCCTTGGTGCTTACACCACATACAACAAATCCCCCACCAGAAATGTGTCCATGTCAATATATGGATGTAGTTCCTTGGTGCTTACACCACATACAACAAATCCATCGGGAGCAGCGTCTGTCTCGATGCCACGAGCGTTTAAACAGCACGGCTTGTTTGGGACACTGGATGTAAGGCAAACTGATAACAGACCAGACGCCAAGCTTGAGGTTCATTACCTAATCCCCAAATCTGTTGCCAACACGAGGGGATAGATGAGCTTTCAGGCAGGCACTCTTGCTCTCAAACACCTAGGGTAAGTGCGTCCATACGCCAGAAGCTCGTGAACCTCCCAAGCCACCGAGCCTCGCGTGGCCAGGAACTGAAGGCAGTGACCACCAGATGTGAAATGGAGGGGACGGCTCCACGTGGCACCCCTGCCTGGCCTCCCAGAGCCGAGAACTTGGGCAAGGCCCTGGAGCTGAGGCTCACGTCAGCCTCTCCTACTAGATGCCAACAACAGGCCAAAATGGGAATGATCCCAATCATGTAGGCCACCTTCCTTCTCTTTAATTAACCTTACCTCTCCACACACTTCTTCAAAGCCAGGCACTGGACTTGGAAAAAGCCTGGAAAAGAGGGGTTTTTGGGGAGGGAGGAGCAGACGTGCCAGTAAGCACCATACCTTGCTCCAAGGCGCTCGCGGGACCCCGACGTGGAGCTGCTTCCTCGTGCGGAGAAGTGAGCGGGAATCAGGAAGCCCGGGCGCTCTTTGATAGTCTGATGAATTTGTTGTTTTGAAGAAGTTCGGCGCAAAGAGGGGAAGCGTGGGATGAAATCATTTTCTAGATGGTACTTGACATAGACACGCAGAACTTTTACGCTTCCTCTTTTGGTTTCCTTTTGGGGAAGACAGAGGCTTGAAAAAAGAAAAAGAGGGGGGTGCGAGTCGTGCACCCGCAGCCGCCTCCAACACTGCAGCAGCATGCAACACACTGCTCGGTGTTAATGGAGTGCCTAAATATCTCTGTTTATCCATCTGTATTTATCATATATTTCCTTATTGCATTCTTTATTGCACCTTCTCTGCAGTAAGTCCCTCCCTGCCTTTATCACAGGGAACATGTAGTACTGTGCCTTGAGAGAGAGAAAGGCTCTTGGGAGACCTCTTATTTCATGACAGGCCCAGCGTTTGCGTATTAGGCCTTGATGATTTTTTATTACTTTAATTATATTTTATTGTGCATGACAAAATAATGACAATAACAATTAGCTGGAGGAAATCCTAAGGAAAAAAAAAAGGAAGGAGTAGGAAGCATCTTCAGCTGCAGTAAAAGGACATAAAACTCAGTGGAGTGACACTGATTAACATTTGCCAAAGAATCTGCTCAGTACTATCAAAAGAAGCATCACATAAAACTATACCAAAGACAAGAAGGAAGCATAAAAACCTTATAGCATATTGTTCAGTAGATTAACTCTTGCTCGTAATGGGCTGCATTCACATTGCTACGTTTAATGCCACAATTAAAAAGAAAAAGCAATAATAAAACAATTCCAAAGTAGACTCTGATACCATAATTGCTTCTCCTTCCTGCACATGATGATTTTCATGGGGAAGCTGATTGTGTACTGATG
The DNA here is from genome assembly GCF_013377495.2 of Cygnus atratus. Classification (NCBI taxonomy): domain Eukaryota; kingdom Metazoa; phylum Chordata; class Aves; order Anseriformes; family Anatidae; genus Cygnus; species Cygnus atratus. Next base: position 4,732,788 of record NC_066383.1, read on the forward strand.
TTAATATACATGTCTATTTATGACACTTCTGCTGCCTGGGCAGTTTTACAATGTGAAATCCAGGGGAAAAAAAATAAATCGATAAGCAATTACATTGTGCAGTACCAATTAAAATAGATTTTGTTTGGTAGCTATGAAGTCCTCACTTAGCCTGAATTTACAGCTAGGACTGTCTTACGAATGTAGATGTTGGAAGTGGGAGCTGCAGGTTTAGCTCATCAGTCCATGTCTCTGGGGCCAAGCACCAATGTTCCCCGTCCCCCCCACTTGTATTTTTTATAGGGTCCGGAGCAGAGCTAAACTGATGAAATAACGAGGACCCTGATGTGAAGAATGTCGAGTGCTACGATACGAATTCCCATTTTGCCTTAAGTAAAGGATGGCACAAAAATCCTTAGAGGTACCTTATACAGAGCTCCTGGAAAGGCACGTCTACAGAGAGAGGCTTCACTGAGGCTCTTTCCCAGACCTCATTTCCCAGCCTGGCACCAGAGGCTCACCCGGGGACCTGATGCCATCTGCTGGAGGATCCTCGCATGGCTGCTCTCATCTGAAATCTTCCACCGGCATTTTAACAGCAAGGGCCCGCTCACCGCCAAGCTGCTTTTGAAACGAGTCCTGAAACCGGAGTCAGCTTCTGGAGTTTCTGGTGCTCCAGGTGCTGTGCTCTGATCCGGAGTTGCACCACTATGGCCTCAGTATAAACACAGGTCAGAAAACAGCAAAAGGCAATAGATTTTTAACTCCCTGAGCCAGATGTATCAGGCTCTGCCTTGTCTTCAAATTTAGAGCATCAGTGAATGTAATCATTCTTTTGGGAAAACTTTGTCCCACATTTCAGATAGGGTAATCAAGCATTAGAGCACCTTACCTGCGAGTGCAATGGATCCCCTGCAGACCATAAGAATAGATAGCTTTGTGAAATTGCATGCTGCAACTCAGACATGATGGGATATTAGCTGAGTTTTGCTGACCTTCATTATAAAAATGAAATGGACAAGGACTCTTCTAACTTTAAGTTATATATGATTTGAAAGGGCACAGATCATGGAATTAAGCCTCTTGTGCTTTGCTGCTTACAGGTAATCAATTTAAAACCAGTGTCAGAATGCACCAGGGTTTTGTACTGGTATTTAGACTTCAGTTGGTAATGCCACAAAATTACCAAGGCACTGGGGAAAAAAAAAAAAAAAAAAGATTTCAGGGAACTCCTCTGGTATGAGATCCTGCTGAGCCAGCTGAGAAGTTGTGGGGGATTTCCTTATTTGCTGAGATTCTGCTTTTGAGAGAGTGGAATATATTATGATGAGCTGTCTGAAATCCAGACTTGGATTGGCCATCCACTGAATTTTCCAGCCAGGTGCTGGGCTGTTGCTAACCAGCTACACCACGACATGGATGCCACCTGCTTCAGAAGCTGATGCAACGACTGATCCAACAGCCACTAATGGCCATATTGATGCACTTCTAATCTGAAAAAAAATATTAATAATAATGAATTTGTGCTGCACTCCACATTGCTATGAGATTTCAAGGCCTTTTAGCATCACATGCCTTAAAATAGGCACATGATTCGCTACCTACAGAGACAGGCTGCTTGTTTCGTGTCCAGTTTGCTGGAAATGCATACAGGGCTGGCCCGTGCTTTTAAGTCACTTGGACGCACGCAATACTTTGCTGACTTTGTTGAGATACAGATAGATTAATCTATCAGGGTTTCCACTGTGACAGCTTATTAAGTGCCTAAACCTGGATAAGCCACATCACAGTAAGCATTTTTATAGCACTGAGCTTTCTTTCCACATCAGCATAATTAAAGCAGCAGCGTGTGTAAGGGCAAAGCTGCTGTATGTTCTGCCACGGACTCTTTCTTCCTACTGCCTGCTAGAATCAACACCCTCTAATTGGAAAAAAAGAGGTATTTTTTATTAGGGTAAAATCTAAAGAAATAAAGAATGAAATTTTTTATCCCACTTGAGGACTATTAGTTACACTGAACAGATGTTCACCTTCTGACGTGATACGGGATTTAAACAACATAACACAAACATTCCTGAAAACCTGTAGCTTGTAACACATGAAAAGCAACAGCAATGGACACTTTCTCTTTTCCATGTGAAATTAGCTACCAGTAAGCTGTTCTAACTTTGTGAAAGTTTCTGCACACACCTTCCAGATCTGTTCAGTTGCTTCTGGAAGTCATTCTCTAAAGATGCCTTAGGTTGCCAGCTTATCAGCTGCCAAACTGCCCCTGGGGCTTGAGGGAAACAGGACAAAGCCAGCAAAAGCTAACACCACCTTCTCTTGCACAGATTTGCAAGAGCACATATTGAAGCTGACTTGGAAAGAGAAAAGCACTCGTTAGTTTTGGTATAACCAAAAAGAAGCTGTTCCTTTTCTAGAAATTGCGTATGCAACACGAGGCTAATGCTGACTAATTCTCTTCTTGGTCTCTGAAATTTGATTTCTTTAGAAATGGCAGCAGACTTGTTATTTTACTTCCAGCTAAGCTATACAAAGTCAGCAACTATCCAATTATCAGGAACATACACACAACTACCATGAAGCTTAAAACATTCTCTTATCTTTTATACCCAAGGAACAGGCCAGCTGACAGCACTGGTATTAGTCTAAAACCAGACTCTAGAGACCTGAACCACTATGCTTTTATAGCAGTGTTTGGACTACTGTTGCAAGGGAATAAAGCCTTCAAGATCACAAAATAGCAATTTCTTCAAATACAAGTAAGGAGTTTAATTATAAAGAGAGGGCAGAGGACCAAAAGGAAGTTAGCTTTATAAAGCTGCACTGCAGGGCCTGCAGTAGAAGCAGAAGGCAGGCAGTGGGGAAGGAATGGGTTTAAAAGAAATAACGGGAAGACATAAAATGAAATAAATTGGGTGGGAGTCAGATGTCACTCTTCACAGTGAAGCACCTTTGCTCATGAACTTAAGACTAGCTTCTAGTGTGTAACTTGGAAGTTGTGAAACTGGGAAGATGCTCGCAGCTCCAAAGCAAAGCTGCAGAATGTTACTGTACTTTCTTCTCCGATTGCAGACTACCTCAGAGGTTAAACAAACTCCCAGGATAAATTATTGCAGTCCCTGACACCACTTCACCATGCAGCCAGGCTGCTTGTAGAGTGTTAAACAGGCCAGGAACTCTAGAGGACTCAACACTACACAGCTGCTCCCCAGTGCTGGAAGATTTTGAGGTAGATTTAGGGTTACGCTCAAACAAAATTCACTTAACTGTTCATAGAAAACAGACTCTGGCATGATTGATCTCTGGCAAAATACTGTGCCCGTAAGCAAGGCAGAGTTGGTTCTGCGTCTGCATAGTGCCTGGGTCTCTCACTGAAATCACCACTCTGACAGAAACATTTTCCTCTCCTCCTGTTTCAGAAGCACCATTTGAAGAGAGCTTTTCAAAGGAACGCACAACTTTCTAAATGACTTTTGATGAAGATGTTCCCCGTGTTGCTGGCTTTCCAAGTGCCAAGCTATTGCATTAAGGGCAGAAGCAACCCCCGTGTGAACAGATCTGAGCCCTGCGCAGCATCTTCGTGGCAGCTCGCACCTCCCACGGCAGATTAAGTGACAAAGTGCCTGGGGAGCTTTGTGGCACGAACAGAACAGGATGTACACAGCTCCCTGCAGCTGCACAGACCTGCAGTTTCTCTCTGGCTCCGAGTGAAAGCAGCCCCCCAGCATGTAAGCAATACCCTGGCAAGCACACGGAGTGACAGACCAGCACCTCTCAGCCCCCAGCTTTGTTCAATGCCAACTCATGCAGCAATCCACAGAAGAACTCCATTAAAAGACGGAAACCAAATTCCTCATATAATTAAATAATCTTTATTTTATAAAACATAATACAAAGCATCTACACCATTCACTGGTGGAACATTAGTTGCTATTACACAGTAATGCAAACACAAGTCATTATATCACACTAGTTCTGCAGTTTCCTTTTACACTTGCTGCAGGCACCATGGACAAGCCTGAGGACAGGTCCCTCCATGTGCTCCACAGCTTACAGGTTCTTCTTCTTCTTGGGTCTGTGATTCTATGCTGGAGCCCACCAGACAGACTACAAAGCCTTGCTCTGCGACATCACTGCTAGCTCTACCTCACAGAGCCATTCCTAACTGCTTTTTTGTTTTTTGGTGCCTTTGCTTAACTTCTAAAGCCTCAACATTGATCACTGAGCCCTGCTTCTTCCAACCCAGTTCCCCCCAGTTCATAGAAGGGGGCTCCCTCAGCCATTAAGTGCATTGCCTTTCTTAATATTTTCACGCAAGGTGCTTCACAGATACCTGCAGTCACTAACTGGCATCCTTATTCTCCATTCCTACCCCGGCAGGCTGCGCACAGAAGGGCTACAGCCACGCATTAAGCTGCGCACCAAATCTCACCAGAGTTTGGGATCCGAATCATCAAGTCTGCTCAGGAAACTGCTCCTGCTGGGCAAGACAATTGCACTGAGAAATGAACGGCCTCCGTTTTCAGCTGTGCTTCCTCAGGACCTGCTGCTGAAAGCCCTCCCTGCGATCTTAGCCCTTATTCCCTGGTCAGGCTGGCTGCCGAAACTCTTCTGACTCCAGATTTGATGCAGTCCTCAGTAGGGAACGCCCACCAGACATCCTTTCTTTAACCTGGGAGTCTAGCTGAACAAGAAGGACCTGGGCTCATTTTTACATGGATGTCTAGCTCACTTGTTTCGACTCCTATCCATAAGCACCGCTGCAAAGCACCTTGGACTCGTGCTTTTAAACAAGCCTGATGCTGGGAAGTGTCATGTTCAGATTAGAAATAACTTAATATGGGCCACAGAGAGAAGTGCTTCACTCCGAGCAACAGCAATTCGCCTTTATACAGCACAGCTTGACAGAGACCACCAAGCTTTCATCAAAGGTGGCTTAGGGTTAACAGATGGAAACGCCCCACGAGGTAGCTGAACATTGTACCCGCTTCACAAGGGGGGTAAGCTGAGGCAAAAAGGCTCCTTGACACATCCCACGCCCGCAGCAGAGCTGGGAAAGAACCAGCGAGCCCTGACTAGCCCTTCTTGCCTCCCTCCAAGGCAGTCACATCGCCGCGCTGTGCCGAATGAGTCAAGTTTGGGTTGAAGGACCAGCTCACCACCAGCCGGCTCTGCTGATCGGAAGCCCTTTGGCTGCAACAGGCAAGGCTGGCAGCAACATGACAGCCCTGGTGCTGAGTACAGAGCTTAAAGAACACATAGGAAAACAAACGCCAGCAGCTGCCAGCTGGGCAGCAGGTTTTCTTCCTGTAAATGGGACCAGATAATTAACATCTTTTCTCCCAGACAAGTACGCTTTTCTGCTTAAAAAATGCCAGATTCTGTGCCTCTCATTTCTTTAATTATTGGGCTATAAAGTAAGTCTCCCTTACCCTGTAAATGTTCACTTTCATAAAGTGAACCAGATCTAATCAGGAAGAGAGAAGTGAATTTAAAGCCCAGAGGTCAAAGCATCAATGCAGATGAAGAAGAGTCCAGATTAGGTCTCTGGCTTGAAGAGGGCATAGGACAGATCTGGAGCTGGGTGTCTCTCCCACCCTAACTAGCAGGTTTTGAAGCTGTATCCTGGCTACTCTTTAACCAAAAATTCCAGTTTGGATCTGAGGAAACACTCTTGTCAAAACTGTTATCTATGGACCTTGGGAAAAATATTAATGTTCATTTCAAGTGAGCTGTATTTATACCACCACCTACAGTCCTCCACTGTCTTTAAACGCTGGGACGGACTCTGGGTTCAGACACAGCGACAGGAATCCGGAAGGACACCTTCAAGAACAACAAAAATACACAGCCTTTACTACAGATTGGGTTCTGCACCCTGTTCCCTTTAGGCTGCCAGTAATGGCAAGTACAGATTATTCTGTAGTGATCTGCAAACACTCCATACATTTACTGCTCTCGTTTTTAGAAGTTACAGCTTGGGGAAAGTATTTGACAGTCTCAGGACAAGCCATTGGGTCTCAGGCTTGCTCCACACCATGCCTGCATTTAGGCCAAAAAATAAAGCAGAGGGAAATTTGCCGTTCTGCAGACACAGCAGTGCTGGGCCCGTGTTGGAGGTCAGAAAACCACTTACTGACAAGTCCTGATGGGGCTCCTCATAAAGGAGAGTGTTGGTCACTCACGGAGCTAGGAGCAGTATTTAGAGGGCGTGGGCAGAGCTTTAACAGTCAGGAGTGAAGAGGAGGAAAAACGTCACAAAAGCGCTTCCCATCAGGGGCTGCATCTTTGGGTGTGTTCATGGAGCACCGAGTCCTGCAAGGTGCCAGTGCTGACCAGAGCTTCTGGACACTACTGAAAAATAAGTTACCAATACGTTATTAAATAAGTTATTGAAAGGAATTAGAAAGGGTAGGAAAGAGTGACCTACTTAAAATACTGTTCTTTCTAGAGTCACGCTCTAGCTCAACCACCAGAACCACGTCTCCCAAAGGAACCGTGGGGATAATGAACAAAGTGCAGGTAACAACCACCATTTTGCGTTTATATAGCACCTCTCAAGTAAAGATCTGAAAGTGCATAACACAGATGGATCGGCTCCATCACCCCCAATTCACAAATGGGGAAATTAGGCACAGAGTTAGAGAGTTAAGTGACTTGCCCAAGGTCACATAACAAGTTGGTGGAAGAGCCAGGAATCCCAACTCCCACGAAACACTAAAACATACTCCTTCCTAGCAGTAGGTAGTCACTCCAGCTGTCTAGACTGTACAGGACACTGAACATCAACATCTAGCATTATTTTCTCCTCTCTTCCAAGACCATAGCAATGCTGAAGGAGTTAGCTGCTAACACTGCTATTTACACCTGCACTGCTGGACCAGTTACGGTTAGTCAGTAAAATTAGCCCTTCTTTCACTCCTATCATTTAGCGTATGTTTACGTACACACCGAGCTAGCCTCTGCCAGGCCAAACACTGCAGATCCGATGAATCCATGGCACAGCTCCATGGATTTCGATGGAGTTATGCCAGGGATAAATTTGGCTCCAGAATTGCTAACGTGCGTTGGCTCCTCTCCCGACAGTGGCATCTCAGGCATGATCCCCTTCCTGCCAGACCGTGAACTCGAGGAAGTTTTTACTCAGCATCCAGTCAGTGGTTTTTCAGATGTCCGTTCGTTTTCAAGTACGGCTCCTCACTCCTCCGACTCCTCCAAGCGTGGTACTTCTTCATGCTCTTCCTCCTAGCGAAGCAACAGATGCTGACCATGAAGACCCAGGAGACAGCGTACATGATGACGCCACCCAGCTTGATGTACCACCTGGGCTTGGGAGAGGCGAGCTCACAGTACATCAGCCAGGCCCCCACTCCGATCCGCACCCCGGTGAAGAGGACCACGAAGAAGAAGTCCACCACGTCGCCTGTGAGGCTATGGTAACACCCCGTCTCCTTCAGGAACCAGCGGGCTTGCAACAGCGGGTTCGTGATCTCACTGCCGAAGATGACAGCGTTGACCTCTGCGGCCGACTCCCCGAGTGCCAGGGATGCTGTGATGCCCAGGATGCTCACCAGGTGGTGGGCCAGCATCAGGGCACCCTCTGTCTGGAAGTACACACACCAACAGAGGTCGAAGAGGAAGTAGCCCAAGCTAAGGCACAGCCCGTGTACCTGGAGAGTTGTGTTTGGTGATCCTGAAACACAGAGACACCGGGGAGAGCTTTAGAGCAAGGAGGCAACAAGCAGGCAGGTTCTGAGACGGGGAAAGGGGATTCACCTTCAGCACAGGCAGGCTGATATTGTCCTGTACTGGTCACAGCTCCATCAGAGAAGTCAGACGAGCCACAATACTACAGTTGTTAGTCCAACAGCTGCACCCATGTAATGGCCACACGACGTGATCGCACGCTCTGCCAGATTGCAGCTGGGGGGAGGCATTATGCTAGCAAAATACAGCCCCAGTCCCCCCTTTTCTCTAGTGCCTTCAACCACAAAGCACCTCAGATATCACTGCAACCAACATTCCTCATGTGGGCTAGGTATCAAGGCAACAGGAAAATCCCACCTTGTGCTGTCACCCACAGGGGGGGCTCAGGACCACAAACTCACCACTTACCTGGGTGACTCAAAGGCCAGGGGCCGTCGATGAAGCCAATGTAAGCAGAGAGACAGGTAGCGAGGATGCCGTGGGTCAGCGTGACCAGCCTGCAGCTCCATTCGTAACTCCGGTGCTTGTAGCGATGGCAGAACCAAGCGTAGAGGGAGAGCCAGGCAAGCAGGCTGCAGGCTACTCGCAGGGGCAGGGCGAACAGCATCCTGACACGGGAACAGAAGGACAAAACGCATCAGAAGGTCTCGCCTTCAACAACGTTAGCACAACCCTGTAGAGCATTTCACCAGCAGCCACCCCAGCACTGCGCATACAGGTTTTTTTCTGATGGTGGTGTTTGTTCCTGACAATTTTTTTTTTTTCCTGCAGAGGTACTGCAGTTTCTCTGGAGAAAGGCCCACACAAATGAGCACTATTCTTGACAATTTGGGCAGACTCATCATGGGTACAGCAGCACACAGACCCCACCAGCACCACCTCAACTATGAGGCTGCACTGAAAGCAATACCTTGTAAGACAGTGAGTTCCTAGCTCACTGTACAGAAAACACGTCAGAATTTGGTAACGCACCTCAGATGACTTCCCCAACCAGTCTACAGTGCAGGATCTGCTGGGATATTTTAGTGCTCCTCTGCACTGCCTGAGGGGCAGGCTGAGGAGCTCCACATCTAGCGACAAGGCTTTGATCCAGAGCTACTCCAGCCCCTTCATTTTTCTTCCCTGCCCACGTAGTCTGCACTTCAATGTTCTGCTTGCGTTGCCCCACCAGACCTACTTATTCCATCTGCTGTTTGCTAGCCTGGCTCCTCCTCTCCTGAAACAAAAACCAGGAAACCCCCAAAAACACACAAGTCTCTTGCTAGATCCACTGCTAATCAACCTTCCCAGTGCTGCAACACCATCTGCAAGTGGGTCAACAGAAACACAACGGCATCGCCTACCGGAATTTAACCTTCCAGCACTAACACGTTTCAGGACAGTTTGGAAACAAACTGCTGTGAGGTCCCCTTGTCCTCCCAGGGAAACCTCCTGTGGAGCAACCTATGTTCATGCTTCTTCACAAGCAGAACAAAGTGGCCGACCGTGGCAGGGAGCAGCCAAGCACTCACACTGCCACTCTCCCACCCATCGCTGCTCTCCCCAGGTGCCCCCTGTCCCTCCTCGCACTTCCCTGTGCAAGGCGTTGCACGCTGCCTCCTCCAAAGTCTGCGCTCAGGAGGTTCAGAAAAGCAATGTGCAGAGGAGTGGGACAAGGCAAAACACACTGAACTCTCCTACCTGCAGACTTCATGTCATTTTTTCTGGCACCAAGATCTCCAAATCTTTTTGATGCAAAAGAATTAGCAGCTACACCCAGAAAGATTTTTTCCAACAGTACTTTTATGTCTTCCCTCACTGTGCGATACCGAATCTCTCTAACAAACAGAAAAAACACTGCCATAAGAAAATTACAACACATAACTCATCTGTGGAGGACACTGCACCTATTGCTAAAAGCTCCCCAAAGTTGTAATACTCTAATATCTACTTCTCATTCATGTTTATAAAAGCTCTCCAAGAAATACAAGATACATATCATTATTTCTGAGCATTCAGGGAAGTGCAACAAAAGAAGCTGAGTCATGCTCAGGGCCACGCAGGTTTCCAGTTGTGCTGCAGCCAAAGCACCGCTGGTCCTGGGGCTTGCTGAGCACCATGGCTGGGGAACACCGAGAGGACACGCGCGGTGCGGAGTCAGAGGTGCAGCTCCCGACCTTCCTGCCTGGCCTGTTTCAAGTGTTACCAGGCATGACTTAGGAGGCTGGATAAACAAAACCATTATGCTTTAATGGGCCTCGGGAACACGGGGAGATGAAAAAAGGATGTGATTAACTGCTCTGACTGGGCGTTTCCATTGGTATCCCTGGTACCCGAGGCCCGTATGCACTCACAGTCGGGGTAAGGCAGGAGGAATCCTGATGTGACAGAAGGGACTGACGGGCTGAGGAGCCTGCTGGAAGGACACCTGACCTGCAAAATAGGGCAAAAAGCCTGCTGGAAGGATACCTGATCTGCAAAATAGGGCAATAAGCCTGCTGGAAGGGCACCTGTACCTGCAGAAGGGGGCAAGCATCTCGAGGTGTTTTCCACACCTACACTTGAAAAAATTATTTCTGTCTTTCCCCAGGAAAAAAAAGGAGGGAGCTTTCTTCCTATTACACATCAAAGCTCAACGCCTGTCATTAACATGTATAACATATATTTTATCTGCCAGTTATGCCTCTCACTGCACACTGAAAAGGGCAAAACCCTTTAAAACAGGCGGTAATCATATTGTTATCCATACCACCCCTTTAGAAGAAGCAGCACCGTTTGCATTATCAGCAGCGCTGGGGCCACGAATAAAAGCAGAACAATCAACCGCACCTCAAATCCCAGCCCTATTCACCCCAAAAGAGCTTAAACCCCTGACAGACATCTCTAGAAAAGTATCACCTCCTCCTTTTTCTAAAAAAAAAATAAAAAAATAAAAAAAAAAAAAAGGAGAAAACACCCCATCACCACCCCGCAACCGCGCACAGGCCCTGTCCCCACCAGCCCCCGGAGGCCCCGCCGCGGGCCTCGCCTCAGCGCTCCCCGGCCTGGCAGCGCCCGGAGCCGGCTGCCGGAGCCAAGCGAGGCTGGGGCTGCAGGGCCGGGGTGGTGGAGGGCCTTTGGGGGTCCCCCCAGCCCTACTGGGGCCTCCCCACGAACCCACCTGCGGGAAGCGGCTCGGCCGCCGCCGCGGCTGCTAGGCCACACTCCGTGCCTGCGAAGAGAAAGCAGCGGCCGAGGGGCGCCCGCTGGCGGGGCGGAGGGACGGCAGCTGGCCCCGGGGAAAGGGCCCTGTGCTCGCCCCCAGACCCTCAGCCCCAGTGAGGGCTGGCTGGGGTCAGGGCTTTGGCTCCCCCAGGTCCGCTCAGGCCTTGGTTTCGGTGGTCAGCGAGGTGTTGCTCGCAGAGTGAGGCAGCCACAAGGCACGCACGGAGCATCCCTTCGGCCTGCGGGCACGGGAGATGAGCCCCACGCACCCACAGCATCACTCATCTCGCATCCCAAAGATAACAGGTACGGCCACAGCCGCGTCTTGCTCGCATCCAGGCGGGAGGGGGATGTGAGCCGGCTCTCCTGCAGGAGTTGCCAAACTGCAGCAGCGTGAAGGTAGCATATCCCGCAGGGTTTGTCGCCAGCACAGCGCGGAGCATGCAGCTTCAGCAGGCTGGGAAAGCACACGCCCCTGCCCTAAGCCTACCCTCCCAGCCTCTGCTTATGCAGCAGTTACAAAGCCTGGTAATTTCTTCTCACTGCAAGCATTCGGCACAAACACACCTCTTTTCCACCTGCCTCCCCCCCCCCCAAACAAGAGCAGCAAAACAGGGCACTTCAAGTAGCTCACAAAAAATCTTCCTCCGACCAGCAGACTTATTTCTTTCTTAACTTTCAATCAAAGCAATCTCTCACACCCTGGATTAGTATGTATTTTCATCCTGTAGGGTTTTACCTTTTGAAATACAAATGGTGGGAGCGTCTTGTCAGCCTCTCATGACACTTGTAACCATCCTGTTTTCAGCTGGGTATCTCTCTATCTCACCTTTCCAGTTCAAGCCAGGCACAGGTTCCTATTGCTACGAGACGCTCATCCTTCTGCTATTTCAACACGACATCCTTACTAGCATTAATAGCACATTTGTTTCTCTGACAAATCTTAGGTCTCATCTTGCTTTCCTCCGCCTTTGCTGGACCAGGCACCAGGCCAGCCCTAATAGCCTCAATGACAAATGAGACAAAGCTGTTCTGACATTCAGTTTAGGATAAAGAACAGCATGGATACACAGAAAGCTATAGGACTAACATTGACTCATGATGCAGAAACTGAGCAGGCAGGAAGAACAGCAGAGATGGTCACAAAAGAACAGTCAAAGTCTCAAGAAGGCAAGGACTGTTTACTGCCAGAGGTGGTATAAGAGGAGGGTTTTTTTGTGTGTTTTTGTTTTTAAGATCATATGATGTGAAACATTTGTGTACAGTGAGATACAAGGTGGCAAGCTAAGTCACCTCCCAGTGGACTGTACCAGAAATTAGGTGTAGTTTCTACACTAATTTTCTTGTTTGCTTTGTGCAGAGTCAGCTGTTTAAATAGGCAGGCTGAGTTGCACTGTCTTATTTTGCCTGCAGATGAATAGCATTCAGCAAAACAGCTCAGGACAGGAACCTCTGCTAACAGTTATTTGCACACTACTACCCATTATAGTATGGCTATACCCTTGCTCATCAGTAAGTTCTTCCTTTTCTTCTTTCCCTACCTATTCTAACAAAAGCTTATAGCACCAAGAGGGTCACAGGATTTATTAGCTTACCTTCACTTGGAAACTATTTGTCCAAAAATGAGCTGAGAATATACAGCAGCAAAGGCACTGGTGCTGCAGAGAAGCTGCCTAGGAAGTAGGCCACGTCCAGAATTTAACAGGAGCTCCATGACCCACTGCCCATCAAGAGCAAGCACTGCCTGACTCATTGGCAAGGCAGGTTATGGGTTCATTAGTCACAACTGTGAGCTTCAGCTGACCCTCATCCATCCTCCAGACCTCAAGCCAGAGCCCATGGCTCTGCCCAGGCTTGTTTGCCCACCAGTTCTCTCCTTCCCAAGCTGCACAAAAGGGCACGAGCCAGAGCTTTGCCAGTGACTACTGGCCTTGGCATGCTTAGCCTTCCCTCAAGCCTGCTTTGCTCAGGGAAAGCTTCAGTTGCCCTCCTCAAGACACAGAACAAAAAAAAAAATTACAGCAATTGTTTCTTTTTAAGAAGAGAACATAACTTTATTGGAATTCTCATCACTCAGGGGAGTTTTCACAAGACCACAGTGACTCCAAGAGCTGCCACCTCACCAGGCCCCCACAGCCACACTGGAGACCCATCAGGAACGCAAGCTTCCTGCCTTTCTGACCATATTAACCTGCTTCCTTGCCTGGATTCACAACTGCAATGCATTCAGGGGGCACCTCTAAAGTTACTTCATGCCATTTAATCTCTCCAGACACCTTCCTGCAGCCCCCAGCTGAGGCAGGTATCAGCACCACACAGGACAGGAGGTATGGAGCTGGTGGGACCACCCCACCACAGCAGCACTGCCACCGCTCCCCTCCTGTGGCTCTGCAGCAGGAAGAGAAAGTGCCACACAAGCAGCCTCAGGGCTCCCTAGCTCCATGAAGATGCTCTTCTCAGTAAAGTCTTCAAAAGCAGGAGGGAAGGAAAGGCAACCAGCCTCGCTAAGCCTGAGGGGAACTCAAGGCCATTTGTTTTCCAGCTGTAAACAAGGCTTTTATGGGAGGGTGGAGGTCTGAACTGCAGCCTCAGAATGAGGGAAATTCACATTAAAACCCCAGGAGAAAGTCAGAACACAATTCTGAGAGGTAAAGACGACAATAGAACCGGTCCATACTCTGAGACCTGCTGGTATGGAGCAGATGTTACACTGAGATCTGCCTAAATGTCACTGTCACCACTGAAAACATAGGCACTTGCTGGACTCTTGTTGGCCTCGCATTCAGCTTAAGTGGTCTGTAATAAGTCAGTCCCAGAACAGAGAGCAGCCAGAGAGGACTCTGATCTATCATCTCTCACACAAAAAGTGCCTACTTAAAGAAAAATAATAATCCAAGACTAGGCAAACACCTGCTTATGGAGTTTATCAGCACAAGTCTAATTCTGGATTCCTGTTTGCAAGGAACAGGGCCTTGTAAGTGCCAGAGTCAAACTCAGGGAAGTCACAGTGCTCTAAGATCAATATCTGCTTGAATGCAAGTATTTAAATAATAATAAAAAAAAGAAATGTATCATTAAAAACAATGAGGTAAAACATTGCCTCACCCTCAAGTGCCATCGCTTCACGCAGAGGACAATTCCACTGTACCCCTACAAGCACTTCTCTCTGGTTCGCAAGCTTTCTTCCAAGCACTAGGTCCAGTTTCTGGATTAGGGAAGAGTGAGGCTGAGTAAATCCTGGTTAGGTCACCCCCCTACCCGGTTCCACCAACAAGGGGATGGGATTTTCCTGATTAGACTTGCTGGCCCTACACCCTAGTTGCAGATCGGTTAGGCCCAGCATTAGTGCGCTGCTAAAGGCTGCGCCACTGCTGGAGAACGCAGGGAACCACAGGTCAGCAGACATGCTAAATTCCTCACATTTCCACTTAAGTCCCCTTTCTATCAGCTTTTCTGCACACCTGATTCATCTTCTCTGTGGGTGGCAGAAAGCTGCAAGTGCTCAAAAGCCAATTCTGTGCCACTTTCAGGAGTTCTTGTCACCGAAATGGGCCTCAGGAGCCAGAAGCTACCCCAAGGGCCCCTTCCACAACCACAATTAGTGAGCTGTCAGGTGCCCATTCGTTTTCACAGGGGCATTCATACTCCTCAGGCTTGTCCAGGAAGGGAATTTCTTCAACATTTTCCTCCTCACGAAGTGGCAGATCTCAACCATGAACCCCAGAGATACAAGGTACATGGTCAGGCCCCCAGCCTTGAGGAGCCAGCTGGGCTGAGGGGACGCCAGCATCGCGTACATGATCAGAGCTCCCCCCGCGATGCGCAGCACCAGGAAGAGGAGCACAAAGAAGAAATCCACCACCTCTCCCAGCAAGGTGTGGTAGCGGCCCATTTCCCGCAGAAACCAGCGGGCCTGCAGCAGGGGGTTGGTGATCTCACTAACAAAAACAACTGCATTGACTTCCGTAGCAGACTTGCCGAGCCCCAGCACCATGATCAAGCCACAGATGCTCAGCGTGTGGTGGAGCAGCATGAGGTCCCCCTCTGTCTGGAAATACAGGCACCAGCCCAGGTCAAAGATGAAGTAACCCAAGGTCAGGGCCAGCACGTGGATCTGAAGAGGTGTGTTTGGTGAACCTGGAATGAAAGACACACATGAGATTGGGGTATTAAATAAGACATACTTCTACAATACATAGCAAACAGGTGGTCAGCATGCCTCTTTCCTCCTTGCTTTCTGTGGTTATCCTACAGGCCATGAACCAGGACACCTGGCTCTGCTCTCCCTTCAGACTTCAGCCCGCCCACAAAACCCAGGCAGGTCATCCCATCCTGGCACACATGGCTTCTCCTTTTCTCTCCACCCTTTTAGGAAGCAGGATATGAGAGCCTGACCCCATCAGCAGAGCAATGTGAGATTTAATGATAGAAAAGAACAAACCCACAGTCAAGTGCCAGCAGTTATTATACCCTTCAAGACGTGAACAGCATTTAGTTTATTCTCCGCTTTGCCACACCTAGCAGTAATAGCACCATAAATTCAGCCTGAAAGTCTTCAGTAAGTATATGGATAGACCAGCAGCAAGATTAAAAATAAAAAGCGTTAAGAGCTGGAGAACAAGCAGGGGAGTTGAACAAAGTCTTGCCATGCCCCACAAACATACAAATAAAAGAACAGACAGCAAAGTCAGCCAGATTCCCACTCCATTTGGGCAGAACCAGAGGAGTCACGTCCCCAGCGGATGACAAGGATGTGTGTCAGGGTAAGACTCCAAACATACCTGCATGGGTCAGAGGCCAGGGCCCATCCAGAAGAGCAACGTAGCCCGAGAGGCAGGTGACAGCCACCCCGTGCAGCAGGGTGACCAAGCGGCAGCTCCACTCCCAGGAGCGGTGCTTGTGCCAGCGGCAGCAGGCAGCATACAGGGACAGCCAGGCCACCAGGCTGCATGCCACCTCGAGAATGACGGACACCATCCTGCTGAAGGCAGAGAAAGAGAGTTGTGAGCACAGCAGCTCCAGCACCGAGGGGTGATCATCTGGCCCTGCTTACTCATGTGGAAAAAACCCAGGGAGAAAGAAAAAAAAAAAAAAAAACGAGAGGAAAAAAAACTCAACAAGCCACATGCAAGCAACCAAAAAGGTCCCAAACATGCTTCACACCCTTGCCATGAGCACAGCACCCTGCTGCACAGAGCTAGACCCCCTTTAGCACCATTTCCCTGCGCACCCTTCCTCGTTCCCACAGCCCTAACACCAGTGGGAACAAACACGGTCCCACAGCCCCCAAAGCATCCCCAAGCCCCCTGCCCTGCTCGGACACCGCTGGAACCCCCAGGGAAGGGACCCCCGGTCGGGGACAGCCCCCTCTGGCTCCTTACCGAGCTCGGGGCCCGGAGCTGCCTCTGCGGGACCGGCTGCGGGCTCCGGGAGCGCCCGGGGAGGCGGTGCTGGGGCTCCCCGAGAGGTTTTTATCCTCCCCCGGTCCCTCCCTGCTCCCCGCCCCCGGCCGGCACCTCCTGCCCCTCCGCTGCCCTGCCCCGGGGGGAAAGGGGTCGCGGGGGTAAATCGGGAGAGGTTTTTGGGGAGCCTCCTTCCAGCCTCCTCACCGCAAGAGTCCCGGGCTCTGGTTTGGCAGCTTTGCGTCCTAATGGAGGCGAAGAAAGCACAGAACGAAGGTGGCTCAGGCAAGTAGGGGAGGTGCTTTTGTCTTTTTTCTTTCTTTTTTTTTTTTTTTTTAAGCGTTCTGGAGTCCCTGTTTAAGTTTCGTGCGTGGTTTGGTGGAGGTGACTGCATGGAGGGAGGAGGAAGAGGAGGAGGAGGAGAGGGGAGAGGAAGAGGCAGGATGCGGGGAATGGGGCGAGCAATGGGGCAAATGATGGGGCAAATGATGGGGGAGCCGAGCACCAGGGCAGGGGGTTGTACCATGAAGGGCTGCACAGCCTCCAGGTCCTTGTGGTGAGCTTGGAGTCAGTGCCGTGCTGTTTCTGTTTATTCAATTCGCTTAAAAATCTGCCTGAAGGAAACTCAGTGCCCCCAGCAACCCTAAATCTTCCTACAGCCACTGAGCTCTGTGCAGGGAGTGGAAGCAACCACTGAGAGCTTTAGGTCCTCACCTAAGGGTGCTTTTTTGGGGGGGAGATCCCACTGCAGCTCTAGCCCTGCAGGCTCAAGGTACCCAGACCTATAAAAGTGAGCCTGAATTTAAGCTCAGCTTCTGAAGGCATTGTGTAGGAGTGTTAGGGTTAGGCTCTACACTAATGCTACCAGGAAGGTAAGCCCCAAGGCTGTGAGCATCAGGGATGATGAGGGCACCTGAAGGGAGCATTTAGACACTTAGAAAATGCTCAAAGACACCCTTCGGGTCACGGGGAAAACCGGGAAGGGCAAGGACTGTGCCCTGCTCTCCCTGCTTGCTCTCACTCTTCTCCCAGGTGGAAAGCAGAGGAGGAAAAACAGAGGAATGAACAGAAATACCAACAACAAATTATTCCGTTTCCAACCCTTCCCAGTCTTGCTTGAACTCAGGCACAGCGGAGCAACATGAGTGTGCCAGGAAGGACACAACCTCTGGTTCCTGATATCCCACCCCCTGCCCCTTGCACGCTCTCTCAGAGCTCTGGGGTCGCTGCAGCAGTCGCATGGAAGAGTTGCCCTCGACGTCAGCCGTTAGTACTGGCTTTAGCATCTCCTATGTGCACCCTGACATCTGTCAGCAGAGGGGAAAATGGGGAGGATTTGTTCATATTGCATTCTGAGGATGTCCCTTTAGCTGTCTCTGGCTGAGAAGAGCAGGAGCCCAACTTCCAAAAGCATGCCATGTCCTTGCCCCGATTTTGGTGCTAAGGGGAACCTGGCTCATTTCTCCAGCAAGCTTATGAGTGACCAGACCACGGATAAAAATAAAAGATGAAGGGGGTTGCACCCCTTATGCTTAGAAGCAATAGAGAATGGCCCTGCAGAGATGTTTTTAGATGGGGGACGGCTGACAGCTGGCTCTTCACTCACTCCAGGGGTCCCATCACTGATGTCAGGACTTTCAGCTTGAGTCCTAACGTGGAGGAGCTCTCCTCAAAGAGACGGGCAGGGACGGGGTGCAGAGGCTGCTGTCAGGCACCAGGGCTGCTTCGGCAGCAGGTCAGGTCCAGGACATGGTGGCAGTTCTTACAGCCACCATGAGGCACCTCTGCTTGCGAGCAATTGTTCCCCACGTTGTTTATTTATGGCTGTGGGAGGTGACTCTAGGTCTTGGAAAGCTGGAATTTCCTGCCCTGTGTATTTTTTAATCCCTTAGCTGCTCCTGTGAGATTGGAGCTATTCCTAGAAGACAGGGGAATGAAAACCTTTCCCTTCCAACCGTAGCTATTTCTGAAACAGATAAGCTGCTAGGTTTGTTTTCCTGTTCAGGACTAGTTTATCAATAAACCTGAGAGCCATTTTATTGTGTCGGCAAACCTTCCAGTGGATATCAGCTCTCCTGTTGTGTTTGCACAACACCTGGCACAGCAGGGCTTTGATCTCAGCTGCAATACTGGCGTGCAGGTGCCGCTACCCAGCATCGAAGAACTTTGTAATTGCTCTCCCCACCTTCCAGAATTCCTATTCGAAAATTTACTTAATGCTGCTTTTGTGGGAGCAAATTAAATAGAGGGATTTCTGAAAATAAAATGTTAGTTAACAGCTGGGTTTTGATCTTGATGCATCTTCTGTATATTATAAAAATATATACATGTACAGTAACTTACAAATATACGATTGCAAATAGTAAATTGCCTTTTACTTCCCTGTGTTTTTTTTTTGCTTGTTTATTTTTGGCAAAGAAGCTCACAAACCTCTGAGACCCTTCACCAAGGGTTTAAGCAGACTATCAGCTGCCTCTAAAATCAGTAGCCGAGCTACCAGCTACACTGTTTAAAATTTGCAGGCTAGGGTTATGAAGGCGATCGAAACGGTCACTTCTGAGCTTTTAATTAATTGCTTATAATCTACAAAATAACTGGAGATTTTTCACAATACAAATGAGCTTGAAACCCGAGTTTTTCCCAGCATTAGTATAATAAATGTCTTCTCTGACGGCAGCAGAATCCGCTGTGATGTTCGTCAGTTGTGACCTATGCTGTTTTGCGCAAATTGAGGACTGGGAGGAGGAGAGGATTGTCATCGCCTAATGGGGATTAAGTGGTGTGTCCAAGGTCATGCAGGAAGTGAGTGAATAGGCTGTAAGCTAAGAAAGGCGTCATGAAAGTACAGATTCAGGTTTAAATTCATTCTTCGCTTACACGAGCCTTTACATATTTGTAATAGCCAGAATTTTTAAAAATATTAGAGTCATTGTCTTAGCAGCGTGATGCACGTTTCCAGTATGCAGCAGAGCTTTAGCTTCAAGAATTCTGCATCTTAGCAGGGAGAGGCCACGGCAAGGTCCCTTCGTGCTACCTGAGCACCTTTGTCGTATGGAGCTGGCTTTGAACAAGGATCGGAAAACTATTGCTGACTCCAGGATCTGATTAGGGGTCTTCCTAGCATTCTTAGGGGTCTTTTTAGTGCCACAGCAGGCGACAGCCGCAGCTCTTCTTCAGCCCTGCTCAGAATCCAACCCCTACTGACTTTATTCATAGCCTTGTGGCATGCTCGGTGCAGCCACACGCAAATCGCTTTTCAGGCTGGCATGAAACCCCCAGCCCGGCTGTTTCACGCTCCTGTGCAGGATCCTCAGTGCAGAGGGAGGTGTTTCTATGGAAGGCCTCAGAGGAGAGGCAGCTCCTCCAGGGGGATCACCAGTTTCCCACTTACCACCCACACCTTGTGCTCGGGATGTGCAGCATTGCTCCTCCAAGCCCCCCGGCCACGTGGAGATACTGCTGGAGGATCGCTTCATGGCTGGAGGAGAATTCTCTCCTTAACTCTCAACCAAAAATCCCATGGTTAAGGCACACGGTACAAAAAGCTATCGTTTTTAATTCCTATCAAGAATAATTCCTGTTCCAGTTGCACAGTACTGGTCTGGTAAGGGAGTCCCTGCTATAGGGGGCAATGGGAACCTTAAGGAACCTTAAGCAACGTGCCACAAAAACCCACCCTCGCGGCTGTACCAAACCTGTCAAATCCTTTAGAATAATTGTACCCAAATAATTTGTTTCACATCTCTAAATACAGTTGGAAAGCAATAGAGAACAAGGCTTGAAATCAACCCTCCAAGCATGTAAGAGTATTTAATTAATGGCAGAGAGAAGGGCCAAAGCAATTAGTTAGATGAGTACTTCCCACCTACATTTCTTGCTTTCCCAACAGAAAATGCTTTTTAAACCACAACAGATTTTGTTGCAAAAAATAGAAAGTTTCATTTAATTTTAGTGTTTCCACTGAATAAAAATGCTATGACGAAAATGTTTTAGTTAGAGGTAAATGGGTGATGTGGGGATCCAGGAAACAGGAATACAGTTTCTCCGTTCTTTGTTGCTGTTGCTTTTGATGATGTCAGAACATTTTTTAAAAGTGATTTAATATTTAAAAAGGAAATATTTCTCAAATTCTATTTTTCAAGAAATGTTACCTTAATCTGTTTCAATCCTTTCTCGTTATTATCAGTGTCTGCTTCTATACCACACCACATTGAAGCGACAAATGCAGTTCCACGTACAATGTGCTTGTAGGGCTCAACACTTTGTGTAAAGGTAACTGAGAAACTCTTAAGGTCCACAGACCCATTACTGCAGTAGTGTCATCGCACAGCACTGAAGGAACAGGATAAGAAACAACCGAATCAAATACATTTTTCCCCAAAAGAAGTGACAAAGGATAAATTTTACTTAAAAAAAAAAAAAGCTCACATTTGCCTAAAAAAAAGTAATCAAAAAAAAGAAAGACTACTTCTCAAAAATGTCTATTTACAACCTGTGAACCAAATGCTCATTTACTCTAATTTCACTGAATTAATTACCTGTACCCATTGACAACCTGACCAGGAATTTGTATTACTCAAGTCTACTTTTACAAAATTAAATATCTGCCTCTTTTTAAGAGGAGAGTTGCAAGTAACCACGATTTCCCTGGCGATATGCTGTGACAGCTGAAGCTTCCTACGCTTTGGCCTCTCATGATATTGAGGAACCTTGCACACAAAATCCTCGAGATTCACACCTCAGCAGTACAACCTGTCCCCCAGGAGCGAAGGGCACGCTGCAGGGATCAGGCCAGCTACATCACTTACAATTCAGGACAAACCACAACACAGGCACCCCTCTGCTCCGGAGAGGTTGCTTTCATTTGGTACCAGATAAAGCCCAAAGGATGAATCAAAGAAAGAAGAAGGGGCGGTAAAGATTAATCCTCGTCCCATCAAACCAACACAAACTGCTTTTGTGTTCAGTTGAATCAGAAGTGCACGCAGTGTTTTACGACAGTGACATCCTCCAGCGAGGCCAGCTGTGAGCAATAACAAGACCTGGACACAGATTTTGCAAAAGGAGGCAATTTTTTTTTTAAAGGAAAAAAATAAGAAGGCTCTAAAATACTTTAAAAAAAAAAAAAGAAAAAAAAAGGAAAAGGAAACAAACTTCAGAAACAGGGCAGAAGGGCTCAAAGCAAAGCAGGTTTGGTGGTGGATAAAGCACAGTGCCATTGACCTTGGAAGTCTATTGAAAACCAAAGCTCACGTCTAGACACGGGTCTCTGGTGAAATGAACTGGGTAACCTCGGCTCAGTTTGGGGTTTATGGTACGTGTGCGTGATAGTAACAGCATGACAGACCCTTCTTGTGGGAAGCTCTGAAATGAGTGAGGGGAAAAGAGGGACCTGACACAGAAATCCTTCCAGATCAGGGATTGCCAGGCAATCCGGTGTGAATGCAGAGATTTGCAAGCAGAGGGCAGTGTTTCATGCTAATAATAGTGCTAAGCAAGGGCTCGTTCTCGAAGTGAATGCATGGAAGAGTACTAAAATGTCACTGGTGGTGGTGAGAATCCTTGGGGAAGGTCAGCTGCAGTTTGAGTCCCTGGAGAGTTCTGCTGCTCTGGGCTCCCCTAAACAAGACCTTCATTTGGCAGCAGTTTGAAGGCACTGGAACGCCAGATGTTGCCCCAAGCATTGTTCCTAGAGAAGTTGGTCCATAGCTAGAAGTCGGAGCTCCTGTTACACACGATGGAGGAGTCATCTCAGTGGAGGTAGGTAGGTTGATTCCATCGGTACCAAGATCTGTTTGCAACACAGGGAATAAGAGCTACAATTGCTACGTTGTTAACTTTTTCCCTTGAAATGTCAATCATTCCTATTCTGTTTGTAACCCGTCTTAGACTTGGCAGCCAGCAAGCGATCCTTTTTCCTGTAGGAAGCTTGGAGCAAACCCCTGTCTTTCTAAGCAGCAGCTTGCACTGAGCTCAGGATTTCTCACACGACCTGGCTGCTGGACTTCCTCTGGGTGAGAGCAGGTCTGATTCATGGCACGGGATGCTCCGTGACTCAGAAAGCCCAGAAGCTACACGTAATGCCCTCTGCTCTCGGTTGCCTTCCTGCTAACGTAGCATCCTTGATGCCACGTGCAACGAGCCGCAGAAACTACAAGCGCAGAGATGCCCCAGCAGCGCAGGCTGCAGCAGGGGAACAGTCAGTGAAATAACTAGAAGGGCTCTGAGCCCTTGTGTGCCGCTTAATCCTTTTGTAGCATCTAAAGGCAGGGCAGAGGAAAATCGCTGTTCTTGTTTCATCTGCCAGCGTGGAATCATTACGCTGCAGCAGAGCTCTCTGGCTGGCGCTACAGGCGAGAAACCTGGCTGTGGAGAGGTTTGTCAAAGCAGAAGCAGCAAAATAAGCCTTCCTCTGCTTCCTCCGCACACAGAATTAATTCAAGACAGTCCTTATGGACAGTGCTTCCATCCAGATTTTTTTTTCTTTTTTAATCAGCATAGTATTTCAGGCAAACCGGATTTACTGTTTATTTTTGACCCAAACCTAGCCATGTCCCAAGAAGCTTCAGGTAAGGCGTTAAGCTTCATGTAATCACCTGCCACCACATAGCTCTGCATTGCTGGGTCCTCTAAAGGGCTGCACGCTCTTCTCTAAAGCCCCCCTGCTTTTCTCCCAAGCCCCTCAACACCCAAGGAGCGAGCCGTGCCCCCCCTTCTTACCCTGAAGAGTTGAAACCGGATGAGTTCATTGCAGCTTTGGAGTTGCTCTGGGCTGTGCTGGGGCTGCTGGCATGGAGTGCACTGCCAGGGGACGAGGGCCGGCTGGAGTTCCCTGGGGAACACGATGATGTTACTGCACGGCAGAGAGAGCAGAGTGAGGCTGGGATCCCCTCCTCCTGCCAAGGAAAGCCCAAGCCCAAACCCTTCCACTGTCCTGTTCATCCTGCACCCTGCTCTGTCTGGTTTCTGTCGGAGCAAACCACACCTCTGCCACTGCTCCTCTGAAGAAGTGCAGTTACCTGCCCCCCGAGCACCCTCTTGGTTGGCTTCTAGGTTTGTGCCTGGCTCCCAAACCTCAACACCCCAGTCACATTTGGCTAGGATTATCCTGGGAGTGTTACCATGCCCGGGACGCTTTCCTTATCTTTGTTCCAGCCAAGAGAAAGACTCAGCTCTTCTTATCCCCTGTCCACCCATTATGTAGGGCTAATTTCCCTGCCCAAAACCAAAGGTCTGTTCAAGAGGGGCCTGTGGAGGTGGCCTGGAAACCAAGCAGCCAGAGAGCAAGAGGAAGAGGTAAGAAAGAATGAGGGTAAGACAGTTTGGCACGGCTTACCTGTCCCAGGCATGGTGCTGTGCACCGGGTTGACAGAGAGGGGCCCCAAGGACCCTGAGGTAGAGACCTGAGGAGGAACAGAAGCAGACAGTCAGCAGCTGGCACTCCGAGGGCGCAGACCACAACATGCCACTCCTTCGTGTTCCCTTTGGAGTGTGCTGGCTCCCAGGGAGACTTATCTACATCTGAGCCTCCCACCAGTGCTTCTATCCGTGCTCTATTCTACCAGCACAATTCCCATACCTAGGGTTGGGCAAAGAAACCAGAATGAGTATTACGTATGCCTGATACTCCCCACACAGGTCTATGTTTATGGATCAGCTACGGAAAAGCCTGAAATTGCTACGCTTTCTGCAAGTGCTGAGCTCCAGCCAGGAGGAGCCCCTGCCCTTTGGATGTTTCAGACTGGATGTTCTCATGCAGAAACATCCCGGCTCGTTCTGGTCTCGGGCACAAATCATCCCTTTTCCTTTGAGGAGTTCTTGATGGGTGAGAATCCTCATGTGACAATTACTAATTTGGTGGCTGTAATCAAAGCGAGCCTGGGGCATCTGGTGTTCAGCCGTGATACTTTAACTACAGGCAATGCGCTGTTCAGAATGCCTGATGAGCAAAGGCGTACTTTGTGCGACGCGCTCACGGGAAAACCAGTCACCAAAGCTGCTGCTTTAAAAATTCACGGCTTGCAAGCAGCGTTCTGTGTTCGCGACTGCAGCCCAAACGTGTTGTGCAACAAGTGACCAAACTTCTTGTGATGTTTTTCTGCCTTCTAATGGATAATTCTAAAACCCAGAAGATTTCGAGATAAAATGTTGCTTGTGCATACGTACTCTTCCTCCCACTCACATGTGCTGCAGTACCAACAACACCATAGGGAGGTTCCTGCCACTTTTATACGTGGAATCAACTAAACAACTATTAAGTAGCAGAAATGCAATGGCAGCTTGTTATCCAGAACAGCCACTCTGATTACAGGGACATGCTTTCACTAACTCTCACAGCAGCTTCTTTCTCTCATCCTTCCTGGCAATGAAAATACGCTTGTCAACATGTGAATGTGCAATAAGTGAGAAGGACAAATAACGCTGCTGAAGTGCTTTCTGCATTTCTAAACAGATGGAAAACACCACACTGTTAAGTAAGTGGTTACTATCAGGTTTCAGACTCAACCAAATTCGACATGACTGGATGTAATTCTCTTTCCGTGGAATGCTGAATTCCTCCTCCATTAACTTTGGAAAGGTTTTATTTTACCAACCTTAGAGTGAAAATTTTGGGGATAGCACCCCTATTTGGATAAATTATCCTGCAGTTAGACTAACTTATACTTTCTGGGAAATGTGCATTTTTTCTTGTGATTTCTTACCAGTGTTTTCTTTAAAAGAATACAAAATGTTGTTCTATAAATGAGGGCAAACGCTGTTCTGTATCCGCCCCCCCCCCCCCTTTTCCCTTCCATGAGCAGCACATACAGCTCCTTAATCCAAAGTCTCTCACCAGTCTGGAGTTGTAGATGGGTGATTTGATGGGGGACGGCATCGGGCAGCTGATCCGTTTTTCCTTCTGGCGCCGGTTGCAGAACCAGACCCGAACCACCTCCTTTTCCATGGAGAGCTGCTCTGCTATTAAGGAGATCTCCTCTGAACTGGGCTTGGGGTTCTGCTAAGAAAGGGCAGGAGGTTAAAGAAAGCCTCGAAAGTCTGTAGCTCACAGCATCGGCGCCTGCTTCTGCTGCTGGAGAGGCAGAGGACGAGGGTGGGGTTGGAAGTAAACTGGAGAGGGGAGAATATTTGCTTCTAAGGCAAAGGGTAAACATTTGGGTGAGAGATTATGTTCTGTGAACCAGAAAGGGCCTCTGATTCAACATCAAATCTCATGGAATCAGCGGGCATGAGTCAGTACCTGGCCCTGCTATTGCATAAAGCACCGAGCTCTTTGATCTTAACAGCACCCTAAATCATTGCTTGAGGGGAAGCTAATGACTGGTGGTCTTCTTATCACCGCACAGGACACACGAGCTCCGAGTGCTGGTTGTACACCTACCTGCACCACCTCACAACCATTTCATCTCTCTCTTCCTCCATCCCTCATTTATAAACGGAAATAATAGTACCCATCCTTTTTTTTCTGACTCGCTTATTTTCTGGTGCATTTGACAGCATTTAGCTCTGTGGTTTTTGATCTGAGTTGGAGACTTCAAGGGAAAAATAATACCTAGCATGGAGATGCCAAGACCGTTTTCCCATTACAAAGAGCGCCTCGTACTAGCTAAAAAAATGAGCTGCCCATAACAATCTGAAAACGACTGTCTTTTGTTCTTATCAACAGTCTTAGGAGGAAAATTTGATATGATCAGCTATGAGGGAGAAAACAAGAATAAATGAGGGCTGGTCGAAAACGGTTCTCATGAAATATTCTCAATGGATGGTGCGGTCCTGCTGATAGGCTCCGCTTCTGAAAAGATTCAGCAGCACCCTCGGGAGCGATGCTCTGCTCCTTCCTGCACTCACAGGAGCTGCTCAGCCAGGCACCCACCTCCCTGCTGTGCTGGGCCAGCAGCTGCCCCTGTTCACAAAGGGAAGAGGTGGGTGCAGGAGGTCAGCTTTGGCTGGGGCACTGATTAGTGCAAGAGAACAGGTGATGAAATCATAATTGCATTAAAAACATCCACCAAGGAAATAATTGGGCCTAATTTCTTTGCTTTGACTTTTCCCTTGAACTCCTTCAAGCATTTTCTAACCTGCTGTCAAAACAAATGTTTTTGTTTTTTTTGACTATTCAGTGCTACTACTATGACCTAGCAAATGGCAAACTCAGAGACAGTTCACAACACGTTGGAACATTTTCGCCTCACATCTTGAAATCTTTTCTCCAGCGTGGAGCGAATGTTGGTCTCAATGCTGGTCCGCTTCTTCCTTTTCCGTCCAAACATCTCGTTCACTGAGGGGTAGGAATTGGGAGTGCTCATGGAAGAATCCAAAGGAGCAGATTCTGGGGAAAGAGAAAAGGGAAAAGAGATACTGAAGAAGATCATGGGTTATTTGCAATCCCAGATCCTTTCAGGGAAGCACAGCACCTCCCAAAATAAGTGAAGTGCTCCTACAGTATGCATAATTCCTCTTAAAATTGCTTCAGCACTTCCAGATCCATTAATGGTGGAATCAAGAAAGAAATATAAGTGATACAAATTTTAATCAAAACACTGTTTTTTCTTCTTCCATCTTAATTTCCAGCATGCTCTGATGGGGACCACAGATTTTCTGACATTTTAATTTCACACAGTTAAGGATGTTGATTTACCTCACCAGGGTCAGGCCTCGTGTAGCTGAGACACCTCCTGACGTGGTAAATTGGTCAAACACGCAGCTCCTGATGGGCACACGAGACCAGTGCCACTCCTGCGCTGGTCTGCAGCCAGCAGAGGACACCGGCCCCATACTGCTGCTGCCGGGGATTCCCCTTGCAGTGATATCCTCCTTTTCTAGGCACTGCTCGCGGGCTGATCTCCTGCACAGCACTCCCTGCCTACTCTTGCCAGTTTGCGCAGGGAGGGACAGGGTGGACTAGCCAAGAGATTTCCCCCAGGCCATACAACAGAGGCTGCAGGAGCGGATTGTCCCAGACACCAAGTGGCAACGGGAAGTCTACACTGCTAAAGCAAAAAAGCAGATGTGCGTTGCTGTCTAGGCCGCAATCAACACGAGCAAGAAGTCTGTTGTCAGAGGTCGTTGCTCCGGCTATGATTTTTCTGGCTTTTATGGGAGGCTCCTGGGTGGATCCTCTCCTGTGCTGGTCAAAATCAGTGGTGTTTCTGCATCTAACGTCACCCACCTGCATCACTTAGCCACTTCTCCAGCAGGGGTTTGAGCTTGCACATATTCTTAAAGCTTAGGTTGAGAGCCTCGAAGCGGGAAATGGTGGTCTGGCTGAAATCATTGCCATAGAGCTTCCCCATGGCAAGTCCAACATCTCCCTGCCAGAGAAGACCCAAATCACAACAAGAAGTCAGAAAAAAAACCCTCACAGCTCCCTGCTGTCACCACCTCTTGTCCAGAACAGATGTCACTGAGTGCCCATGCCCACCCTCCAGAGAGAAGGACCTCTCCTCCCACCAGAGTCTTCCCCATGCCCCTGAGCCTTTGCATATTGAAGAAGGTGTGGGATGAAGTCGTGGTAACGAAATACTAGGAAGGGTTTGTCTCTCCGTGTGTTTGGAAGGGGATATCTATATCTAATCCAGCCCACCCTTCATCCACTCCTCTGCCGCAGAATCCCCCATCCCACCACGTGTGACACCAATGTTCCTATGGACGAGGCCGCTCACCTGCGTGAACCCTAACTTGATTCGCCTCTGTTTGAAAGTCTTGGCAAACTTTTCCAGCTCCTCCAGGTCACTGGGCTCCTCAGATGCTCCCGACGGAGTTAGGTGCTTCGCCACTTGCAAATGCTGGGGTACATCCAGGTGAGGTTCAACTGATGAGCCAGGGAGCCCAGAACGGCCCACAGCCTGTTAAAACAACAGCAACAAATGCAGGGAGTCACAACGACAGAAAAAAGCACATGGTTTTCACTGCCGTTCACCCTCGGTGAAGCAGTGCTTTAAGTTTCTCCGGGTGGGTGAGTTACCTGTGATGCCAGGCTGGGTCCTGGCTGGGAGAGGAGAAGGCTGCCCTGCTGCTGAGGGAAGGAGAGGAGGTTTGGCTGCAAAGCTGGGGAGAGAAAGAGAGATCAAATCAGCTCCTTCATCAGCACCTAGGCTGCTGAGCGTCGCTCTGCACAGGCTCGAGAAGCTCTGAATGGAAACTGTCAGCTCGCTCTTGTTCAAAATATGAGACTTTTGGCCATTGCAAGTGTGGACAGATCTGAGTTGGGTTATGAGAATGGGAAGGGTTTATTTTTCTTTCTTTCTGGCTTTGTTTCTTTCTTTCTTTCCATGGCCTTTTAGCCTGAAAGGGAGTTCTAGAGTGATGATGGAGGTAAAATATTTCAACCATTGATCCCTGCGTGAGGTTGAACTAGGACACAGACATTTTATATAGACATCTAACTTTGATTTCAGTTGTCAAGTAGCTGAGAATTTATCACATCCTTAGCGGTGATTTCTCCCAGTACTTAATCACTGTAACTATTGAAAATGTGCATCTTATTTCCAATATAAGCTTTGCTGACTCCAACTTTCAGGCACTTTATCATGTTAAAAATATCCCGATCGTACAGTTAATCTCATGAGCCTACCCAATCTGCTCTCTACTATGCATTTCATTTTGAAGTGTCATTTCAAAGCCATCTGACCCTTTCTTTTCTACCCTACTGTATTTCAAACAAATTGAATTTCTTTTGGAATTTATACACTGACACAAAATGATGAAAGAAAAAAAAAAAAAAAAGGGAAATCTATAAAACCAACAAAACGTAGTATTTATGGACACTGTGTAATTGTTCGTTTGACAGGCTGCTGAGCGCAAGCCCATGTGTCTTACAGGGAATGTCCTAAAGGATTTAGTAGCGACCGAAGCAGTGTAGTTCCATATAAATTTAGTTAGGTTCTTCAAGTCTGTTGTGGGTGAAGCTTATAGAATTTAGAGAGGATTTATAACCTTTCCTGAAGCAAGCAATATATTCCATTGATTGGAACTGACAATTATAGGGAAATCTATAGACGTTTATGGACTTCTGCTGAAAAAGGAAAAAAGATCATCTCCGAAATGTCTTTCTCTCCCTCTGTCTTTTCTTTTTTAATTTAGATCTGAATGTGCAGGATCCCATTTTTATTTATTTAGATTGGTGTTTCAATAAGCCTTCTCTAATGCTGGAACAACTTTGAATTTCAAATGCAGGCTGGTAATGAGGTGCACATTTTTAACAGTGAAGGTAATTAA
This sequence comes from Cygnus atratus, assembly GCF_013377495.2. Lineage (NCBI taxonomy): Eukaryota > Metazoa > Chordata > Aves > Anseriformes > Anatidae > Cygnus > Cygnus atratus. Next base: position 4,762,280 of record NC_066383.1, read on the forward strand.
TCACTGGAATGGCTTGCCTAGGGACATGGCGGATGCACTGTCATTTGGAGTCTTTAAAAACACGATTGAACACCTTTGCAAAAGCTAAGCTGTAGCTCAAATGAAAATTATGGACTGGATTCAGGAATCACCGGTTTGACAGCTGATGAGATGGAGGCTGTGTTTTCGTGAGATGAAGTCTTCAGCAGCAATATTTTGTCTGAGAGTATTCCCAGCATCTCCCTGGCTGCTTGTTTCCACCTTTGCAGCACTGAGCTCTCACCCTCTCATCCAAGCGTGCCAGCATGAGCTGTCTGAAGGGCTGCACAGTGAATCAGATCAGCGCATAATGAATCAGGCCTGGGAACTTATCTGGCTTAAAAAGAACTTTTAAAACACTAAAATCAAACCCAGACTTATGGCCTCTTGGAAAGGTTAAACCTACAACCAAGTCCCTTTGGCTGTGAAATCCATGAACTGATGTATCCATCAGCCAGAGCTCAGGAAAGGTTGAAGATGTTCCTATATTCCTGAGGGGTGGCCCCAGGGATGACTTCAGGAATACTCCACACACCTCATCGGCACGAAGAGCGCTTCACCTGCATCTCTACCAAACCACTCGTGCCACAAAACCCATCTGCGCCTTCACTTTCAGTCCCCAGTGGCTGTGCACGCACACAGCAGAAGATCATTAGGACTTGACAATCGTCTATTCAAATGGAAGAGACCTTGCACAAAAAGCTGGCTTCTGGCCAGAATATCCAGTCTGCAGTAAGTCTGGAACCAAAAAGGGGTCATGGCCAAACAAGTGGCCATCTGTTGGAAGGGCTGCAGCTGCCAAAGGAAGTCACTTAACAGAAGAAATTGTAGTTCTATAAAAGGAAGCAAAATGCTATTTTCCAGCATAGTGCGTTTCTTATACAGGAATAAAATCAGGCAGCGAGCAATAGATTATCCCGACCCTGACAGCTCAAACTAAATTCTAGACTACTGTTAAATATACATCAAGTGGTTTCTTGATGCATCGCTCAGCATCGTTTGGCAGAGAGAAGAGTGCACGTACTGTCAATGAGAAATAGGTTTCCCAATTGCCTACAGTGTGATACTTTTCTTTCAGAGCATGTGTACAGTTGCATTCGAGCTGCAGAGACGTTATGGTTCTAATTCTGAATGTTGGCTCCTATAGAGGGACTTCTGTGCTGGGATAAATGAGAATGTGAGTGAAGGACCCAAGCCCCTTTGCATCTGTCAGGTTATGGATCGACGTCTGTGTTCGTCCAAAGGCAGCATGGAGCTTCATCAATGGCATGTCTGCGTCCCAGAGGCTGGAGAAATGCCATGAAAATATCAGTGATAAAAATAGAAACACGAGGTCTTTCTGAAGCACCGTGTTAAGTCCTCTGCCCTTTCACAATGCTGATTACACTCTATTTCAGAAGTAGTTAGCTCTCCTGTCCTCTCCTGCCCCATGCCTTGGAGCGAGGTTGGGGAACAAGCAGTGGCAGCCCCGCTTTGGAGCTCGCTCCCAGCCCCGCGATGCTCCTGGCTAAGTTGGACCTCTTTGCTCTGGTGCCAGCACCGTCCTTCCACCAGAGCAAGGGGGCACTCGTGGGATGCAGGAGCCGTGGGTGCTGGCAGCCCCCCTGCTGCCCGCCCCTGCCCCGCTGGCAGCAGAAGGGGCCGGGCACCATCAAGGTGGGGAAATCAAACAGGGCAGCTTGAAAGCAAGAGTCAGGAGAAGGGAGGCTCCCCCTTGAAATGCGCCCACGTATTACAAGGCCCCTTTCGACTTTGGTTGCTCTTACCTTGTTGGCCTGCCTGGGACTGAGAGAGAAGGAACTGGGGAACTGACTGCATGTGACCAGGGAGCAATACCAGCTGCTGCAGGGTGTGAAGAGAGCTCATATCCTGCGGGAAAAAGCAAAGGGAACAGCAACGCTCAGAGACGTCTGCTCTTCACACAGCATCATCTCCCCCCGTCCCTGGTCTTTTGCACTGTCCCTGACCCCATTCGCGTTTTTCATTTAGCTGCCAACGCATCACATGTGTGCACAGGAGAGCTACAGATCCAGAGCTACGCCGGGATCTGAAGTTTTCAGCTTTATAAGAAAAATGCTGTGCACACAGACATCCACAGGGAGAACATCTACTTTTAACTGAAAAAGTTAATGCTTGAAAAATAACATTTTTGAGGGACTGGAAATCAAAATCTGCTTATTAAGAAGCAACAAGAAAAGCCCTTGGATCTCAGTTTCTTACAGATATTGTCTTTTCAGAGAATGAACTCCCTAAAATAATACAGAAAAGGTGCAGTGGGCTGTCCCATCTCCCAGCACTGAGCCTGCTTGGCACAGAAGGCTGACTTCCCCACCAGCCGTGTGCTGGGGTGGGAAAGAAGCAAAGCCCAGCAAGTGCCCAATTCTCTGCACCACCAGCAAATGCACTGCAATGGACAACCACCAGATCCAAAATATTTTCTGTTCTTTGCCACGGGGACTCCCCACCCTGCACCGAGCACAGCAGGCAATAGGTACCGAGGGGCAGGGAGTGCATCCCCGTGCTCTTTCACATCCCTGGGGTCCCACGTCTTTTGTAGGGATTAGGGATAAGAGTTTGCATTTGTTTGGGGTAGAGAGAAAAATGCTCCAATAAGACCAACTCTCTTGAGAGGTATGTTCTTGAAGGAGTTCATTGTTTAATAAGATGAGCTTTTTAAGCTTCTCAAGAACTGTTATGAAGTCTTGGGGAACTTGAACAAGGAGCTGAGTCGTGTAAGAGGTCTGATTACCCCATGAAAGAATGGGGGAAGAGATTACTGAGCAGCCTTGTGGCCTTCCAGCATCTGCCTCGCTATTAGAATTTAACAAGTGTTAAGTGCTAAACTCCAATTTTTACCTTAAAGAAAAAAATAAAAATCAAGTAATCAATTTCTTCTCTGATGTAAATCAGTTGGAGCCAACATATGCAAGGATGGCTCAGATTAGGAGTTAATCTAACCTAGGGTTCTATCTCCAGCAATGACATTAACCAGGCATTCAGGAAAGAGGAAGACCAAGACAAGCATATCCAACACTTCCCCTTGGTATTGTTTCAGTCTCCAATTATTTTCAGCTCAAAGGGATTTCCTGAGCATGGTGTGGTTTTGCCTGCTTAGAAAACCCTCAAAGGAAATCTCTTCCAAGTACGTGTCCAGTCTGCCTTTGAACCCATGTAAACTTTCTGCATCCTTTGGCAAGGCATTACACAGGTCTCCTGGCTGCTGCAAAAAAGAGGCTGGGGAGGAGACTTCGCCAATTTACTGTCCATCATGTTCTCAAGTCTCCTTTTGTCACTGCCAAAAGGTGCATCTAATTTGGCAAGTGTCTCCCAAAACCAGCCTTTCCCCTGGAGATTCATTAACTCAGTCCCTGATGTCCCAAAGGCACTTACCCCTGCGATTTGACTTCCAGGCATCATTGATGATCCCTGCACAAGGTGTCCTGACCTGGGGGGGATTGTAGATTGCAAGGAATCACTGAGGTCTTCGGTTTTAATCTGAAAAAGAGCAAAGCAGTTGTAGCCTTAGGGAACAGACATGGGCGGCGGGATGCCTGGGATGGTAAGAAGTCAGAGAGGTTGGAAGAGACGGGGAAGGGATTGCTTTCAGATTAAAGGGATTGCTTTCAGATTAGGGGGAGAAATCAGGACCTATTGCTTCTATCCCTGGCTTTGCAGAAAGGTAGGGGTTGTTCCTCACTCCTGCTCTCCAGTCTATATATTTTTATATCAGTACTAGGTTAAAGGTTGGACTAGATGGTCTTAGAGGTTTTCTCCAACCCGAATGATTCTACGATTATAACAGGGGAATAATTTTCCTGCTCTGCTAAACCAAGGGGAAGCTTGCAGTTCGCTCAGTTAAATCACATTAATTAAAACACTTCAGGAAGTTTCCCGTCACTTCGCAGGCTTTAAAGCATGCTAGTGCTTTCCTAAGACAGAACACTAAGACATTTTGTGGTGTTATTAGGAAGACACGATGCAATTCCCCTTTACAGATCACCACTCACAACCTGATAGAGGGTGGCTGTAGATGGCCTCACACATTGTTCTGCAGGTTCGGAGAGTGGTACAAGGGAACAGAAGAGGAAAGATCATGAAGTAAAAGACCTTAAAGAGCAGTATACCCTTCCAGACTTGAAAACGCACCACCCTAGGCACCACATGTACCAAACTATGAGAAAGCAACAAGGAATGGGGAAGTCCTGTTCTACTGGCAAGGAAAAAAAATCTGGCAAGGAAAAAATTTGCTTCTTTAGCTAAAAGAAGCTGTGAGGGAAAAAATGGCAAACTTCACAGGTGTCAGCCCTTTGTCCAGTGGTCATTTTAACCTCTTTTAATGTTCGAGAAAGATTCCAGTCTACAGAAGTCATTATTTCTGAATCCACATTCTTACATGGGTTCTTAAGAATTTACTCAGGGACCAGAACTGAATCCTCATGTTTGGTTTACCCCATAGTCTCCATAATTAATTTTTAACATTGCTACTACATTAAAAAAAATAATAAAATACATCATTTTGTACTAGCTGATTTTTTAATTTTATTATTTTTTGACAAGACCAAGCGGGAGAGGAGAAAGGACAGCCTGGCTGGGGAGATTTTAGAAGGTTTTAGAATAATTCCTGAAAGCTGAGGAGCGTCTATGTGCAGATGCTGTGCAGAGGCATGAGAAAAGTCATACAGATCTCTTATAACACGTTTTCTCTAATAAAAAGATATATTCAAACAATTCCCAGACAGCCTCAAGTTTTCCCCAAGCATGAACGTGCCTACAAGAAGGCTCACATCAGCAGTCCCCTTTCTAATTTAAGCCTTTCCAGTGCAAGAAGAGGCTCCAGTTCCCACAGACTGGAAAGAACAGGAGGAAAACAGAAAGAATAAATCTTGAAAACCTTATCTACAGACTCGGCATCTCAGGTTCGCTCTTACTGCCAGGGCTGAACCTCGCTATCTCCCATCAAATAACCCCCCAGCCCAACATCGCCCAGAATTCGAGCAGGGTTACGTTTGCCGGAGTTTTGCACCGCTGGCACGGACTTTAGGTCATGCAGCCTTCTACCAGCAGAGGGGGACAAGAAATGCCCCTTTAAAAACAATGGCCCATGTGGGTATTTTTGGCTGAAGGATCTTTTATTTCAGTTTGAGCAAAGCAAACAAATACACAACACCTCCATGCCCCAAAGAGAAAGAGAAAGTGCGATCACAGGGAGCCGACCCGGTAAACATTAACCTCTGTTTTTTGGAAGGTGCTGTGCAGAGGGAAGAGAGTTACAACATCTCCTTCAATTAAACTATAGCTCTGGATACTGCCGAAACTAGTTTTGCAATAATAGTAGCTCCTTGCAACAAGGCTTATACATGCTGTGAATTCCAGTTCTTTCCTACCTTTCAGGTTGGCATGATCATCCCGCTTAGCCTTGCGAAAAAATCAGATGGAAAGAGCTTCTTGATCACTATCAACGCGGATAGTGTTTAAGTTACTAAATGTTAGGCAAAGGGCTCAGGAGAATGCACCGTTACCCTTGAGCCATCCAGTCACCGCAGGGAAATGGTTTTATGCACCTATTTTTTCCTGAAGGTGCATTAAAAAAAAAAACAAACAAAAAAAACAGGTATATATCATCCGAGCCAAAAAGTAAAAATAAATAAATAAATGTTACTCCTGCTTGCAATTCATGCGTCTCTGCCTCATTCAACGCAGTCATCCAAGGCTGAACAGTCCCAAAAAGAAAAGATATCCGCGTGTTAGAGAACGAGGCACTTGATCCCGCCTGGGTTACGATCCCGATAGGAGCGGAGCGTTGAAGAAGCACAAGCCATTTCCAAACTGAAATCAATTTTTACAGCTGCCAAGCGGAATGATCTGGAAGCGTTCCAGGCCGAAAGGGGTGTGTAGCTGCATCCCGGCATCGCACAATATGAGAACGGGAGGTGGGTTTGGCAAAGGACCGGTTCCCCATTTAAAAACAACAACATCTCCCACTGCTCCTTCCCCCGGCCCTGGAATTCTCTGGCGCTCTCCTGCGCAGTGGGCGGGAACCTGGGTGTTCTTGACAAATCCTTCTCCCCTGCACATTTTTTCATTGGTTTTAGGCTCAATTTCACTTCTCCCTCCTCTTCCTCTCCCCAACAGGCCTGCAGCTGGCTAATTGTTCATTAGCAAGAGTTCGGGGCATATCCAAAACTTTTGGGATGGTTTATGCAAATCCTGCACCTTCATTTTTTCCCCAGCTAAACCGGCACTGTTACCAACCGTACGTTAGAAAGAAACCAAACCAAAACCCCAAAAAACCACACACATTGTGGGCGAGGCCACTCAATATCATGAGACTCCCTTAAAATAATGTAAATTTCAAGCTAATAAAACAAGGGGAGGAGTTGCCTTTCTCCTTTCCCAGTGCATCTGACACACGTTTGCTGTTATTTTCTGCAAATATGAGAGTTTTCCTTATGGAACCAAAGAAGGTTGAAACAAAATCAGCTCATGTAGGTGTTTGCTGAGATCCATGCTAGACCACCATGCATAAAAGAGAGTGATTGGGTTAAAATCAGGACCAGGTCCTGCTGTGGTTCCCCAGTCTCTTGCTTTTACATCATGGTCAGGGCAGGAACGAGAAGGCATTGAGAACAAATCTTAGTTTCTTCCCATCCTATTGGGTTTGGGAAAATAAGGCTACAAAAGAAAAAAAAAAAAGAGAGGAGGGGGAAATAAGGCAGTGCTCGCAGGCACCTGGGCAGTCTCCGGGCTGGGGCCCCTGGGCAGCAGGTAACGGCAGGTGGCGGCACCCGCACGCCGAGCTGCCGAGGGCTGGGGAGAGGAATCACACTTGCAAATCTCAAGTGGATGTTTTCACAGCCTTAAAATAGGGTCAGCTGCCCCCAAGCAATCCCTGTGAAAAACACAGGAAGGGTGACTGGATGGAAGGAGTCCCTTCCTTAGTTGGCTAGCGCGTCTGCTGGGCACGGCCAATGATGGATTGGTTCTTACCTATCTCTAGCCTGAAAACAAAAACAAAAAGCAAAACAAACTAAGAAACATATTGAGGGCGATGGAAAATGATCAAAGCTCTTCAGCTTGCTTGCGCAACTGATTTGTGGAAGGTGTTTCATAAACATTTCATAAGAAGGAGAATTATGAAGAAAACATCTCCCAACCTGCCTGCAATTACTGCACAAACTCTTCCTTACCAGTAGGAAGAAGGGAAGGAAAAAAAAAAAGTACATCTGTTTTGTAACTGATCTGTGAACTTTTGGCAAACATTCGGCTCATGAAAACATCCTGCAGACATATTGCAAAGCTGTAAAAAGCCAGCCTTATACGAGGAAGTTGGAAAGATTCACGTTAGCAGCTCCGATCTCACCGTGTGGAAGGCCGTACCCCTCCGACAGACGGACGGACCGACCCATGTCTGAGCTGATGAAGTGGCAGCAGGATGCCATCAGTTGCACAGGGCTCCAGCTGCAGCCTCCTGGTGTAACCCAGCGCCGCCGCCAAGGTGGCTTGCGATGCTTCACGACATTCCTGTGCTTACAGGATCAATTAGCAATTCAGCTAACGAGCACCAAGCAACCGGCCGCGGTCCCCAGGCCAGCAAGCATCTGCTGCTGGCTGGGAGCACTTCCCAGGTAACATGAGCACTACTCCGCCATCCCCTTCGCTAAGGTGGGACGGGCTGATTCTGCACCCGCCTGGGACGCTCTCCCCAAACCTAGATAAGGGGTGCCCGTACCCTGCCCGAGCAAGGCCGTGAAAGCCACGCCAGCCTCCTCCAGCAGCAGCTGCGGTCGTCACTGTAAGACCGAAGACAATCGGATTTGTTGTGCAGTTTCTATTTAGACGGCAACCTCTTTGAAACAGGTATTTATCTGCCCTCGTATCTGGCTTATCTGAGAGTCAGCAATTCACCACTGTTTAAGACTTGGACTTGCTCACATCCCTCCCCCTGCAGCTGCAAAGGGCTCTGGCTGTTGGGAAGAGGACTGGGTGCACAGAGGATTCGGAGCCGATTGCCCCTCAGTGAAAGACAGCAGCACGTTTCTTCCTGGGCTGAATCATTCCCAAAGCATTATTTCACACAACTGGGTTGCCTGAAGTCAAGGGAGGAAGTCTTATGATGGAAACAGGTATCAAAACTGGATCCAAGGCTATTGCAGCTAAGCCTTCCCACCTTCCAATGGCGTAAGTGTACTTCTGTGAATTACCTGCACACGTGGGCACCATAAAATAAAACACACACTAATAATGAATTATAGCAATAATAATAATAATGGGCTTGCAATTACTATTTCCACATGTACTATCCTGCACATGCAGCGAGGCTTAACAGACACTCAGGAAGAAAGCAAAAAACCCTTCTGTTAATAGGACAATATTCGCCCTACAAAATTCAGTATCCTTACACATTGAAGACTGGGATTTTCAGAAGCTGTCAGCATGACAAAAGCAGAATTAATCCCATGCTGAATGCTTAGCAGACAATATCCTAAAACTCAGTAATGGCAACACACTGAAAAATTAGAATGTAATCCCTAACCTCAACACACCTGCATCAGAGCTTTGAGGCGTTTGAGTCTGTTAATTGAGGTCTGATCTGATACGCTTCACCCTCTGAGCTGCAGCTCAGGACGTGAATGGCTGCGCTGGAGCCGTAGTAAAAGTGGGGGTGGGAAATCAAAACTAAGTGTAACCGAGCTACATGCTTCACAAAAGGAAACAAACAGAACCACGCTCGGCTTTGCGTTCGCAAGCCTTCTGATGCAGCATTTCCCAAGTGTTTCTGCTTTGAAGCAGAGAAGAGGAAAAAGAAAGAAGCCATCCCTCTGCTCCGCGCCGAGCAATAAGCCTCCAAATGATCACGTGCAGCACAGCAGGCTTCTGAAGCAGGCACCGGGCACGGGAGAGGAGAACTGAAGGCAGAGGTGGGGTGAGCACCTGCCCCGAGAGGCCGTGCTCACGTCTGTGCTGCCTCTGCACGAGCCCCAGGAGCACAACGAGGGCTTGGAGTGGTGACCTGTGGTCAGAGAGCACCGAGCTGGCAAAAGGATGCTGGAAAGCAACAGCTTGGAGCACCTTCGCTCTTGCTATTGGTACTCAGGCATGCGGTGCCTTCCTTGCCAAGGCCTGCAGACGTGCCAAATTGGAAGTATTTAAAAAAAGGGTAGGGGAAGATGCCATTTTCTTGGTCAGAATGGTGAGAACCTCCAAACAGAACATGGAAAACTCTTTTACCACCGTAAAGGCTGCGATTTCTCCCACGGCTCCGTTCCAGGACTCTCCTCCCCAGCCCTGAGCCCGGAGGTGCTGCCATCGCTGCTGCCCCAGCCTCGCCGAGCGTTGCAGCACTGCTCCTGCATCTCCCAGTTCCACTTGCCCAACTTCCAAAGCTCTCCAGAACTCCACCTCTGCCTACACCTTTGCGCTTATCTTCCCCGCTCCCACCCTGGGCTGCATCCCTGCCCCTTTCCTTATCAATCCGATTTCACACATGCCAGGCTTCGTTGCTTCTCCCATGCCCTCCTGCATGCTTGCACAGGTTCCCTGGAGCCTCGTCATGTTCCTGTTGAAGTCAGCAGCAAAATTGCCTTATTGGTCTTTTACGGGGGCCAGAACCAGACCTTTAACCAATTCCCTACATGAAAAATTTCCCCTTCCCGTGGATCCCTTGCCTAGGGGGAGCAGACCGTGTTGATCCTGTATTCTCTGTGCCCTCTGGCTGCCAACCAGTCAGAAACCACCTAAATACCTGGCACTGCCTCCCTGCTGCACAGCACCGACGTCCCCGGCTCAGTCATCCACGCGCAGGGCAGGGCGAGACGCGGGAGTCGTGGCGCAGGGAGCCCTCGCTTTCCGCCCCATCCCACATTGGAAAAGGAATGAACTTGGAACCAGCCGGCTCCCGTGACTGGGGCTGGCTCCATCCCAGCTCCGCAGGTTTCTCTGATTGGTTCGGGGGAGTTTTGGCACCCGCTGCCGCGCCCCGGGGAACTGGGACACAAGGAGAGCAGCTAGAGGAATTGCATTAAGCGCACACAAGTCATATAATTAAAAAAGAAAGGGAGAGTGAGAAAGATCAACTTCGCTGGAGAGTATCGCATAATTTTTCGGTTTGGGTGGAAGGAGTGAGGCTGGAGGTTGAGGGAAGAGGGAACCAGTTCTCTGCTCCCAGCTCGGGGGCTCTGGCATCTTCCACGTGCCGGGGAAGCAGGCGAGAGGGTGTCCTGCGAGAGAAAACCCGGCGTCTGCCTCCCAAGGGGCCGAGCAGCTCCTGCTCACCCACTGATTTCACATGGAGCGCTGGCACATCAGCACCTCTGGGACGGGAGAAAGTGCACTCTGATGTCAGGCTTCCAAAATTAGAGGCCTTGCTTGAAACCCCATCACCTTCACCTTTTTATGCTATGACTTGCCCTTCTGCAAAATGGGTGCAGGGCCCCACCCTTGCTGGGTGGTGCAGGCTTTTGATTGAATTCTTGGAGCTCACCAGATGAAAGGCCTTCAAGAATTTGGAGTCTTCTCCTTATTACCGATGAGCCATTCTCCAGCAGGCAGAAGAGTCATAACCATGCACGGTAGTTCATGCAGCTCACCACTTAAAAAGGTGCCAAGCAACCTAAAAAGCGCCTTGACAGTGACATCCATGCCCCGAGCTCAGTTTCTATTGCAGAAACAATTGATAGGTCCCTTTAGCCCATGAAACCAGGGCTTGTCGCCTGCAAGCTTAGAAAATATTCACTAAAAGATGATAGGAGCCCAGCTGAGCAGGGAATTTGCACAAAGGGAAGACCAGTCTGTCTCTCCATCTTTAAGAGAGCTTTGAAACAATAGCAGAAGATATATTGCCAGTGGACCAAGGCAACAAGTGTGGACAATACCTTCTAAATACAGGTTGCTCTTTGGAAGCCTGGAGCAGCAAAGCAGGAGTCTGTGAACGGGCTGCAGCTGGATCTGAGAACCAGGCACAATCCTGCCAACTCAGGAGTGATGCTGGGCTATTGTCAGCAGTTATTGGCTAAGCAAACAAATCTGGTGACTTCAGTCCATCCCTTGGGAGCGGAGGGTGTGGGGTTTAGAATATTGCCTCCTACTGCCATCCCTCTTCTCTCCTACAAACTTTGCAAGAGAGTCACCGGCACGTTTTGGAGTTCGTTCCCAGCAATCTCATCTGCAAGGCTCCAAAACAAAACTAGCCTGCAGAAGAGGTTCCTCTACATATCTGTCCTAAGCAAAACAGTGCCATATATAGAAACAGAGGACTTTCCCTCCAGCCAGGGCTTTCTCTGATGCTTTCCCAAAGGGCTGCATTTCAATGAAGAACCAGCACACATACAAATTTATGCAATCAGTCTATCCCTAGGATGGAGCAAGGGAACTTCAAAAGGGAAAGGCCAAGGCAGCGCTCAGCTTAGATCCAGTGTCAGTCAAGGCAGATATGGACAGCTGGGCCCATTTCCAACTAGAGAAGGCTCAAGAGATGAAAAGCAGATGCAAGACTTAGGCTGACACCCTGAGGCAACGCGGAGAAGAAGAGAGAGTGAAATCTGAATTGATCCCCAGAGGGGAGAAGGAAGCAGGATGTGAACCTCCCCTTGAGAGGAGGGCAAAACAGGACTGGGATGGAAATCTGGAGGGCAGACTGAAACCTGAACTACCCACAGGGAAGAGCCAAGCAGGAACAGAAATGACATATAGGGAACACACGAGATTAGGGGGAGGTGGGAACTCAAAGTGGAATGAAAAACTATGAGAGAGATCGCCGGGGGGAGGGAAGCCCTGATTGAGCAAAATTAAATCTGCAGGGAGTTTTGCATCCCAGATATTAATAACAAACTACCTAGCAAGTTGGGCCCTTCTTTCCACCTTCAAAAGGATGGAGGGGAGGAAGAACTTGTCTGTGGTTGAGCACAAGACTATGAATCAGAGAACCGGAGTCCGTATCCCAGCTCCGCCAGGGAGCAAGGCCCTGGATTACAATAAGCCTCAATGTCCACAGGCAACTCTCCCGTAAAGCATCCACTGATTTCAGCTGCAATCACAGTGCTCAGCATCTTTGGGAAAAGCCAGGGAGTCAGCCTCTGTCTGCCTCATCTGCAGGACAGGGTTAAACACCTCCCTACCTTCTGGAGGATGCTAAATTCATTAGCAAAGAACCTTGAGACGTGTGGGCGGAAAATACCCAGCAAGGTCAGGACGTTAATGGCTCTGAAGAAGGGCCACCTGTGATTTCACATCTCAGTTCGCCTGCTTTCCTTTTCTCACATCATGTGCCTACAGGACATCAGCTGTGAAGACCTGAGACAACTCAGTCTCTTACCTCCAAACAACTGCTGGAAACCCCCCCAAACCTCAGAAATTCAAGTTCCATCAGAAAATGACCCTACCAGATATGAACAGGACAGGGAGGTGAGGTTAGAGAAGCACATCCTGGGGTGGGAAGATGATCCTTTTGGAAGGAAAGATTTTTTTCCACGACCCAGTTCCTCACCGCTCTTTTGGGGTATACCAGCAGACACACTCAGTTGGCCGCCCCAAAATCTATTCGAGTCCTTCTGACTGGGAACCTTAAGCAGCTCAATTGTTTGATGCTGACTGGTCACTGGAAGAGATGGGGTGTGAAACCTGTCCCTTACCGTCATAAGGAACAGTCAAAATGGCACAGAGTATGACCTGATGTGGGAATTCAAACATAGAGCTAATGTGCACGTGAAATACCAGCCCACTTCAATCGTGTATCTTGTTTCCTGATTTTACTCTGGCTGCTTCCCCTTGTGCTCTGAAGATCTCTCCTGCACCACCACTACATCTCCCAGTTACCTCCTTTTCTCAGGGAAATCCTTCCCAAAATCCTATTTCTAGGAGGCCCTTAGGAAAGGGCTGTATCCACATTACATCCCCTAATGGGTGTAAAACAAAGAAAATAAAGTAATAAAGAACCAACAGGAAAATTCAAGCTATGCTGAGCCCTGGGCTACTCGGGCACATGAGTGCCTGCCTGCAATATTGGCAAGTCTCACGGCAGGATCACCTCTGTATTGGTGCAAATATCAAACCTGTCATTATCATTAAACAAATGACAGCCTGTCTACAAGGGTTAGCCTTCTGCTGGAACGAAACTGCATGACATATTTGGCTACAGAGCACACGCAGATCCTTTGCTGCCCTGGTAATGTACAACCTTTCAGCTTTATTTCAGAAGGGACACATTCTGTCCCAGCACGGGAGCACAGCTTTGTGCTTGAGAGCACGAGGGGCTTGGAGAGGACGTCTCATTCCCTCCTCTGGAAGAAGATGTGAGCCTTCAGTCCTCATGTTGCTGCAAGGGCCAGCAAGTGCCACAAACCTACACATCACTTCCCTGGTGGAAAAGAAACGAGAGATCCAGAATCTGTTCTTCTCTCCCCTAGCTGTGGGTTGATGCATGGCACTGGGAGCTGGACTACACATACACCATCGACACAAGACCTGCTGTCTTCCAAAACCACGAGCCCTAGCTCTGTGTGCAGATTGCAGAAGGCAATGGAGTTATAACTCCAGAAAAGGGCAAGTTACACGGCTCTCCAGAACAGCTCTCTTCAGAGCAACCGAGAAAACAGTGCAGTATTTCCCCAAAATGCAATCATTGCATTTACCAATGGGGGAAATAAAACAAACCAGACCATCACCGCCTGGTGAAGATCACCACATGACAGCGAGGAAAAGCTCTGACTCCAACACTTTCAGCTGGACCTTTCCCGGTCTGAAGACTCTGAAGCCACCACTGCCGAGTTCCTCGCTCCTCTCCTTGACACGCTCTGGACACGATCCCAAACCATTAAGAAGCAGATGTCCCTATCCAGGTTGCCAGCACTGAAGGTGAAAGTTTATTACGCTCTCTTTGCATTTCCCTTGATATAAACAGGAAACAACAAGCATTAGACTCTCTAAATAAAAAGCCAAACCAGATAGGCAAGGCAGAAGATGCTGCTTTTTTCCATACACACCCTTTCCCCTCTCATTCACATACAAATTACTGTTGCATCCAGGTGGGAGGAGAGTTTAAGCGGGGAGGGGGGGAGTGAACATTTGCCAACTAGGTTGAGGGATCAGAAGGCAGCTTTCTCATAAGGCACAGGGCTGACCCACAAACTGCGAGAAAACCTCAAACTCCGCAAGAGTTTCCCTCCTCCCCGTTCGCTGGGTGAGAGCAGCCGCAGCAGGGAACTGGTAGGCAAGTAAGGGGTCTAACCAGGTCACTCCACCCTTCCCTTCCCGCCTGGAGCATAACAGGGGAGGGAAACAGACCTGAAATGTAGGCCATCTACAAAGACTGGGGGAGAGGCTTAAACGATGTGAGATTTATGATCTTCAAAGTGATTAGCGCCCAGCACTCCAAATAAAGTCAAAGAGAGCTCGGCAGCTCTCGCATTCAGCTTGGAGTTGGGTTTCAAACCATGCTTCTCTGGCTTCGGTTTGAAAACCTGAATTGCAAGGTAACAAAAAAAAAATACACCCAAACCCCAAACCAAAATTAAAAACCCACCAACCTCCACCCGTAATGAAAGAGCTCGGCATCTGGTTTTACATGAAAACACTTTGATATTCCCGTATCTCCCCTCTTCCTTTTTCTCATCGCTCGAAATCTATTTGCTGAATTGAAGGTAAATTCACCAATAGCTGAGGTCAACCCGAAACGTGAGTGTACAACCGGTGTGCGTTTGGGCTCAGTCTCATTTAAAATAATACCAAGAATGGCTCAACTCGCCCTGGAGAGGGCCAAGAGAGGGAGACAGAGAGCCACGCTGCCTGCAGGTCCTGCACCCGCTGAGTCCACTCACCCGCACTGCTACAACCCAGGTAAAAAAAAATGCAGCTAAAAAACACCAAAATGAGCTTATTCACAGGTTTTTGCTTTTTAAGCCTTGATCAGTCCCCGGTAAAGTTTGCTGTTTGGTTACACAGGTGTACGAATGAAAGGGACTTTGTGGTGCCCTGGTGGAAGGAGAGAAACAAAGTGGGAAGTGATTGCTACCAAAGACTGCTGTGCAACCACAACCTCATTTTGGGAGGAGGATGTTTGCATCGAGCAGACTCTGGCCCAAATCCTAGTGACTATGAGGCTCACGAGTTTACCAGCAGTTCTCATTCAGTGGCATGTGAGGGACAGGGACCTTGAAGATAATGAGTCCAATCAGTGGCGGGTGTGAACCAGTGCTGCTTCACCACCGTCACTAATGTCTCCTCGATTAACCTCAGCCCAGGATCCAGTTCTAACATCTTTGTGGTGTTGCCATAGGAAAAGTTTGCAACATGTAATGATCGTGTACTTTCATAGCTTATTTCTATCTTGAGGGAATTTTCTTTTATCACTCATTATAAGCAGATTGGATTCTTCTCTTGGCTTGTAGAAAGCCTGTGCTTTGGGCTCTGCAATCCACAGAGCTGGAGACACAAGACTTTTTGTTTTCAGCTGGGTTTTCCAAAAACCTGGAAGATGGCTGAACGTGTTAAGACACCTTTGATAGGAAGTTACAACCCACCCAGAACCGGAGCAGCCAAACCAAACAAACAAACAGCAGCTTGCTGACATCTGTCAGACCAGAGCCACCAAAACAAGCTTGGAGGACAGAAAAGTCACGGGAGAGGCATCAGCTGCCCACCTGCTGCTAGCAGGAAGCCCTTGCAAAGAATCGCAACCCTTGAACTCGGGGAAGGTAAAGCTGGAAGCAGGCGGGCTGCTGGATTGCTAGGAGTGCCAACATCTGCTTCAAACGCTAGTAACTGTCCATGGAGCTGCAGCCCTGCTGGCTTTTCTCGCTCCAGCTCCCCAGAGTGCTGCAGCAGGTGGGTGCCTTTGCTCTCCAGACCTCCTCTTTGTGTTTACAAGCTGTGAGCCCAGCCCCACTGATGGCCACAGCAGTCCTTGGCTCAGGACTCAGCACGTTTTCTCACGTCTCTGCACAGCTTTGAGATCTGGACAGGGCTGTCACCTGCCTCCCCTTGCAATTCTGCTTTGAGGTTCAGGGGTTTCTGAGAGCCAGGTGTCAAAGTCTCAGGCACTCCATGAGACGGGTTGCTTTCGGCTGCACGAAGCCGGAGGATAACATCTAACAGCAAAGACAACAGCTCGCCAGAGCCTCACGTGCTGCAGCCAGGGCTGCTGCTATCAGACACGCTTGCATTTATCTGCTGTCCCTTTCCCCACCATTTTGCAAAGAGGAATTTGCCATTGTAGGCAGGCCTGGTCTTGACCCAGGCACTCCAAGACCTCAAACCACCTCATCTTCAGTCCTTGCTGATACTCCTGTGAGTCAGCCCATGCTCCTAGACTTGCATACCGCAGTGCTTTCAGCACCAGTGTCACGCACGGTGCAAATCCATGGAGCTTTGGGGCGGGATTTGCACATTTGCCAGTGTAACTGAGGTCCCTTTTGTTTCTAAATGGCAATAGAAAAAATTAAAAAGCCAGCAAAAGCCTCAAGCAAAGGGTGACTTTAAGAAACTCTATAATTAACTGAACTTCTATAAAATGGGAAGGCCTGGAAACCAGAAGTTTTATCTGCCATGCTGTCCCACAAGGGGAATTGGGAAGGACTTTTGTGGCCTGTTTAATAGCAGCTTGTGACCTAACAGTTTGCATCTCCTAGCAGTAGCTGCCTGGGACTCAGCAAGATGAGCAGTTAACAAACTGTAATTCAAGAAAGCAGGAGAATCCGGGGAGCGTCTTACCTGCCTGTTAAAGTCCAGCCCATTCTGCTCACTTCCTACAATGAAACAAACAGAAAAAGGTCTCAGTATTAACGGCAGAGAGCATCCATTTAAACCTCCCAGAACTCAGGACCACGTAACCAAAGATGTGCTGCTCGCCCAGTGCACTTTAGTGTGAGAGCAAGGAGAGGAGCAGGGAGGTGGAGTCGATGCGAAAGCAGCCACGGAAGCACGAGGGCAGCTTTTGCAGCATTTGGTGGTACCAGCCTTTGCTGAAGTTTTTCTGCCTGGGAGACACCTGGCCAGGCAGCACCGGTGGGGGAGAGCTCACCGACAAAGGGAGATTCCAGCGGGGGTGAACTGGAGGATATTGCAAATCTCCAGGGAAATCCGGGAGCCAGGACTGTGCATAAAGCCAGAGCTAACTGTGGGAGAGGCTAGCAAACAGGTGGCCGAGGCTGTTAACCAGGGATCTTTAGGAACCTGTGTGGTACCAAGTAATTACGGGATATCTAAAGGAACAGAGGGTGCCGTGGGGTTGTGCGCAAGAGGCGTCTCCTTGATTCCAAAAGAGATTGGCAGGCACAGGGGGAAAATCAGACAGGTTTCAGCCTGAAGGTACCGCACAGGCCCTCACTCATTCCCCTTTGATGATAAACATTCCCCCCCCCCCCTCTATCACACCTGCCAAATTCATCAAGAACATCACAGAGGAAAGGCTGTGTGCTCCACAGATATGAATGCTTTAAGGGATTCCACGAAGCCTCTTCAGTTGCAAAGGCAACCCCAAGAAACCCCTTCCCTTCCCCTTTGCAATCCACCCCCTAGGTCATTCTCTTCCAGCCCAACTGAGTTTGTGATAAATAGTCTGAAATTGTTCACATCCCACCACCACAAACCCCTGGGGGCCTTTTGCTCCAGATTTTTTTTTTTTCCAGTATAACGTTCCCCATGAAGCGTAGCCCATGCGCTGTGATCTGATCAAGCTTCAACACATCATGTTTTTCGGGAGTTCATGGCTCTTGCAAGAAGTTGGAAAGCAGTTCGGGGAGGCTGTGCAGGCGGGAGTGCAAACCCAGCTCTCCCGTTGACTTGCTTGCTTGCAACTGAGCAAGCCTCTACCTCGAGCTAGCAGGCAGTTCTTCAGCTCGCACCATGCTCGTACTATTCCCAGGTGAATCACCAGGGCTCCGAGATCCTCAGGGGGAGTGTTCTTGGTACAATTACTCACGGATGGCAGAATGCTTTTAGAGCCGACTCTAACCATTTCATGACACCCTGTTCTCTGCTATCTAGAAACTACTCTGAAGATTTTATCTGCAGCACGTTAACAGCACCAGCGATGGAAACTGAGCTGCCTTTGTTGCTCTCTTTGTTGCTGAGCTGCAGCTCTTCGTTATCAGACACAACCAGAGCACTATTTCACGGCAGAGCACGCCGTTGCCCCCCGCTCCAAAATCTCTATCCTCTCACCACCTGCAACTCAACCCCAATCCAGGTCTGTACCTTTTTCCGCCAGCCTGTCTGCATTTCTGCTGTGCTGCAACCTGCCCTCCCTTCCTGGCTCCCTCCCGACCTGCTTTTCAAAGCTTTCTTTCTCTTTCCAATCTCAGGTCTTTATCTTCTTCCCTGCTCCTGCTGCCACCTCCGACCCACCAGGCGCTCGCAAGCCCCCTCAGCTGTGGCCAGTTGCCCCCTGACCACCTCTCCCCAGCTGCTCCCGCCCCAGGAATTTGTTCATTCATTGCGCTCCAGCTCCAAGCCCCGAGAGCCAACGACTGCTCATCTAAGCGATGGGAATGCTGATAGCGCTAATAGATGATCGCAATCAGCATCCACACACCTGAGCGGGGCTGCGTGATGATCTTCAAGGCCTGCAGTTTCTACCTTTGCAACCCACGGGGGGTTGATGCAATCTGAGGGCAGTAGCTAAAGGGGAGAAAGGCAAGAAGGAGAGAAGAAGGAAACGCAGTTCCCAGTTGCTAAAATAGAACAGGAAGGAAAAGGTAATCTTCTGCTTTCTTGGACGCAAGGCTTTCGCTCACGTTCAAATGCAGCATGTTGATGAGGCAAGATTCAAAGACCTGGAGGGAAATCCCTGGGTCCCAGTGCTGAGGGCTCTGAGTCACCACCGTACACCCAGCTCCTGGAACCCGGGATGCGCAGCTGGAGCACAGCTTCGTGCTGCATCCCTACCACAACGAGCCAAACTCTCCAAACGAGGCTGCCAAAACACACAGCAGGTTCAAAGCGCCCAAGCTCAAGCTCTCCAGCACATCCCCTCCTCCTCTTCCAAGCTTCCCACCTTTCTCTTTTCCCTCCCTGCACCAGCAAGCGCAGCCTTCAGGCTTCTTTTTCCTCTTCCTCTCCTACAAGGCCAGACTCAGCACCCTCCGCATCCCGCCTCAGATGAGCGCAGGTGCTCAGGAGTACTTCATTTTCTGTGACAGTGGAACATGCTGGAAATATGCATGGAGATCAACAGGAACCCATTTGTTGCTTGGGTGTCTAAGTCTGAGATAAGTGCCCCAGGCTGTCTTGGTAGACAACGAGGAGAAATAGGCACCTCCAGAGGCCATTCATCTGACCTATCTTAGACGCCTATCTAAGTCGAGATGAATGGCCCTCTGGAGATGACAATTTCTTTTTATTGACTACAAAGGGACCCAGGGGCAACTAGTTCAGGCTTAGATGTCCAATAGTGTGATATTTAAAACTGGGCGAGGTGATTTCTGTTCCCAGTGGTTATGTAAATGGGGGCTGGATACACAAATCTCTGCAGCTTTTCAGCAGGATCAGTGAGTGTTTGTGCGCAGATTTATTTGCAAACAAATCTCATCTTTTTCTGTTTCAGCAAAAGCTTGTGTGTCGAGTGAAATTAAAATGACTTCATCTGCAAGCCAAGGTTTGGGTGTGATAGGGATAACAACTCTCTTGTTCCAGCTAAATCTCTGACTTTCCTACAAATATTTTAAAAACAGACTGCTTTCCTCCCTGTTTCTATCAACATCAGGACCCACGCTGAAGGAGTCATTTCTCTCCTTAAAGGAACGGGCTGTTCAAACAGCACGGATCTGCACTTAAGATTTAATCTCTCCTAGCTCCAGGAGATAAAAAGAAAGAAGTGTAAGTGGCGGCAGATTCTCAACTGCTGCAAACTGCCAGAACGCCGCTCGTTTTGGTGGAGCTCCGCACCAGCCAACAACGTGCTCCTGCTACGCCAGCCAGGCACCACGGCCCTCCCTCCCTTCCTTCAGTTGCATCAAATTTGGGAAGCCCAGGGACTTAAAGGGAGGATTGCTTTGAGCTCCTTACACTACTTTTCCCATGAGCTTCCCCATCCATTGCCCTCTCTGTGGGTGTCCTGGACAGAGGGGGAGAGGCAGCGATAAGCTCCGCTGGCTCCCCGCAGCACGGCAGCCGAGGGCCGCGCTGCTCTCCTTGGTTCACCTGGCAGCTGTTTTGCATAGCACTGGCATCAGATCTGGTGCGAGTTCGCCTGGGGAGGTTTCTCTGGGGATGGGAGCAGCAGCGCAGTTCCGGACGGCTTTCCCCCCACCCCTGCTGTTCCCCCCCGTCTGGAAGGCTTCGCGTGCTGTGAAAACCGAGCCCCCGCGCCCCGTCGCAACCGCCCCGATTCCCACTGAAAGCCGCCCAGCCAGTCCGGCTCTTGAGGATAAAAGCCCCGCGATGGCAGAAAGGAAAATCAAGATCGCAGCTCGGCTTCGCCTCGGCGAGGCAAACACACGCAGGAACATGCAGATGTCACCCGCGGGGAGTGACAGCCGCCCGTGGCTTTTCGCCCGGCGACAAAGCAGGGCTGCAACCAGAAGGCTAACTTAATTCCCCTTCCCACCCAGCGACACGCTTAATGCGCCCCGCAGTTTGATCTCGCAGAAGGGACAGGGAATTAGGAGGCGATTTCAATCTTTAGCAGGTGTTGGGGAATTCCCACAGGGAATCAGTTTTCTGCCCGTGCATTTGGGAGGGAAATTCAGAACAGCTGAACGGTGATGGGGGAACAGTGCCAGGCAGACACCGGGCAGGGGATTCAGGCTCAGATGTCTAACTTTTAGGTGTCTAATTCCCAGCCAATTGCTCTAGGCTGCCTTTACAGCCACGGAGAGGAAGCCGGCGCTTCCAGAGGGCAACTCACCTCGCCCCCAAGACAGAGGGCAGAGAGATGAATCACCTTCTGCTGATGCCTATTTTCATCGCTGACTCTACAAGGCGCCCGGGGTGAGTAGGTCAGGCTTCAGCCTCAGAGTGCTGAATATCTCAAATTAAGATTAATCTCACCTATCCTGAAGTATTCTAGCACCCCAGCTGATAAAGCACAATGCCGTTAGAGATTGACAAAGCAGGCCAGATGCAGAACACCTTTCAATACGCATTTTCTAGAGGCTTAGGAATTAACTCGTTCACATTGACCGATGCAAGAATCCAGTCCCTCACCAAAAACACAAAGTAAAGTTAAAACAACACCCAAGAGCAGTTAAAGAAAAAAGTAGCGACACTCATTATAGCTATGAACAATACTTGAGCCACACATTGTAAATAAAGCAAAACATTCACCTGCACTGAGATGGATGGGGTTCTATTAAGCCAAAAAGAGATTTGACTCCTCAGTAATTTAGCTCACTTTGGATACCTGAGCAAACACCATCACAAACCTCTCTGCCATTCCCAGCAGCCAGACCAGCCACTTCTGCAGAACTAGCAGCACAAGCCCTGGCTGGGACAAGCTCACTTAAATCACCTTGTCATCACTTGAGTGGCTGGCCCTGATTCCCCCACCTGTGCCCAGTGGTAATGGGGAGCAGAAAGTGCAGCTGAGCAGACACCACTTGGTTCCTCAGACCCTTACCTGCCCTGCTGGGATGCTCCCTGTTCCCAAGGTTAGCTCCAGGAGCGTTACTTAAAAGGAGCAAGGGAAAGTCTGAACGGGATGGGAAGTTCTCAAGGCAGCCAAATCGGGCTGCAGTTTTCCTGTTCTTTGCACTAACAACACAAACAGATCAAACCAGGGCATCGGGGCATCTCCATGGGAAAGTCAGGGCTGGTTAGCAGGAAAAGTGAATGTGTGCTGGCTGACTCAGTGAGAGGGCTGCACGACTGCAGGGGAAGCTTTCACTGAAGGCTCGAGCGTTTCATTTGGGTGGAAACCCCCTGGGACATAGAAATGCCTTTCCTTTGTGAGCCTCGCAGAACTCCCACCTCCTGGTGCCACCGCAGCTCCGGGCGCGATGTACCTTTCGTGTGGGGCAGGGCGCGGGGGGAACGCAGGACAGTGAGTGTGGGAGACTCGGGCAGCTTCCAGAAGGAAACCCGAGGGCAGCAGTTGTTCCCACGGAAAACATTTCACCTGCAGGTGTTGGGAGAGGGCAAGTCTCTTCTCTTAGACCAGAGGCAAGAGGCAGATCAGACCAGCTCTTCCTTTGCCCCTCTAATTCAAGTCAAACCAGCCTTTTGTTCCCCTTTCCCCTCCCCATCCTTTTTTATCCTCTTCCATAATGGGATGTTTAAGAAAAAAAAAAAAAATAACCCAACCTCAAACCCTAATCACCTTCATTTGAATTTCAAATATCCCCCTCCTGGCCTCCCCCACGCCCCAACTGACTCGGA
Source organism: Cygnus atratus (assembly GCF_013377495.2). Lineage (NCBI taxonomy): Eukaryota > Metazoa > Chordata > Aves > Anseriformes > Anatidae > Cygnus > Cygnus atratus. The sequence goes on from NC_066383.1 coordinate 4,784,603, forward strand.
GCTGGGAATATGGAAATTTCTCCTGCTTGCCTTAAATGTGGCTGTGCTATGAAAATCATCAGCCGTATGCAAATCCCGAGCAGGCCCAATTGCCATAGCAACCAGCTGTTTCCAGCCCGGCTGCTGCTGCTGCTTTTATTTATTTGGGACTTGTCCTGGGGCTGTTCGTGGCTGCAGGGGAAAGAGGGGAGAGAAACCCTGGAGGCTCGGAGGGAAGTTTCAACGGGGAGAGCTGGCCTTGGCGAGCAGAGGCACAGCCAAGGATGGGGCTCGGCGTGGGGCTGGGGAAGGCCAAGTTTCCTCAAAAGACTTTGGCCTGACGGCCTGTTTCCAGCCCTGTCTGCGGAGGTAACGGCAGAAGAAAGAGGAAGGCTCAGCCCAGGCATCCCTGGGCTTGCCTGCTGGGGGGTGTCTGAGAGCAGCCTGAGCACCCCCCAACCCATTTCATGCTGCTCAACCTGACAGGGCTTGGGCATGTTTCCTTCTACCTGAGTTAGAAGCAGATGCAGAGGTGAAAACCTCCGTATCCTATTTGAGCATAAGCCATGAAGTTTAAAAGAAAGCCTACCCAGCAAGCCCAGAGCCCTACCACAGCAATACGACAAACACCGGTGACCCCAGCCCCCGGGAGAGCTGCACCCACCCCGGGGAGCAGCTCCTGCAGCAAGGAGCTTACACCTGGCCAAAAGGTGGGGGATGAGCTGGGGACCCCCACTTCAGGGCTGAAAATCCCCTTTGCACAGGGCAGACACTGAAACGAGGGCTCTGGTTTTCCACCGTGTGGCTTTGATGCAGAAGGCACGGACAGACATCAGGAGGTGGGAAACCAGGAGGGGCTTGGGGCCTGGTGGCAGCAGCGGAGGCAGGCTTTTACCTCTTGCTGCCACCTTGCCACTGCCTCAAGCTGGCTGGAGTCGAGGAGCTGGGGGAGAGGAATGACAGTCAAAGGTGCATCCCCCCTGCAAGACTGTAGGAGCAGAGGCATCATAGCTCCTTACCACTTGCACTGCCTTGGGGTTCAAAGGAAAGGCTCTTCCTGACCTTCAGAAGGAAGGATATCTGCTCTACTGCTTCCTAACCCTCCAAAAGAGGCTGAGACAACCACGGTGCTGTTGCCACCAGAGCTGCCGAGAGCCCCCTTTCCACCTCCACAAGCCCTCCCCGCACAACCCCACTCCTCGACCCGTCTGCTTCCAGCTCCCAGCCCTGCCCCAGCCGTGCACGCCATCGGGCCAGCCCTTTGCCACCACCCCAGGCAGCAATACCAGCTGCTTTAGGGCAGCGGGACCGCTGTAGGGCCGTCCCGTGCTGCGTGCAGCCCTGCAGCCCCGCTCCCTTCCCCGCTCACCGGGATGCCCATCGCGCACCCCGCCCTGGGCTCCTGGCAGCCTGTCCAGCTCCCCGTGTTGCAGGGTGGGGAGGGAAGATGTTCGGAGCGCCCGCAGCTATTCAGTTACCGATGGTTGTGTTTGAAGAGCTTCCCTATCGCCCTTTTGTTAAGGCTTTGGCTTCCCCCCCATAGCCTCAACAGATGAAATCAAAGGGAAGTAGCTTTGCTTGGTGTAACCTGTTTTGATCAAGCAGATAAACGGGGAACAAGTGTCTGACACAAACAAACAGACAGACAGAGGCAAGTCCCACCTCAGCATTTTGTTGCATCAGATACAGAGGGCTTAGATAAACCACAAGAAGGGGGAGATCTCTGCCTCTCGGCTGGAAGACCAGGGGCGACACTCGGCAGTGCCAAGCCCCCACAGTTCCCATAAAAAAAACTCAACCCAGAACTTGCTGGCATGGCTTTCATCAGTTTAAAAAGATGAAAAGAGCTCGCAGCCAAGCGCAAAACTCGCGCTTGTCATTACCCCCCATGGAGTCCGCGGGACTGCTGGCAAGCCCAGCGCGCAGCAAAGGGCAGGGAGGATGGCATGGCACGGCACGGCACGGCACGGCACGGCACGGCTCCACGGGCATAACCTGAGCATCTCGCACACATGCCGCAATAGGAAAGGCAGGGGTAAAGCAAGGGAGGGCTTAGGATTTACAGGACGGGGCAGGGGATACCTTATTTTTATTATTATTATTATTATTATTATTATTATTATTATTGAGGTCATGTTTTTTTTTCTACCATGGCAGAATTTTGCTGCGACCAGCAGACACGGGGAAAAAAGGAATACAAAGAAATGTAGAATTTTGGAGGACATCTTACGAAAAGCTTTGAAGTGTTTTTTATGAAATTGGTGTGGATAAGAAAAAAAAAGAAAAAAAAAAAAAAGCTTAGTTGTCCTAACCTCTTATGAAAAAGGAACAATTTGAAAATTTTCTCAAAAAGAAAGAAGTCCCACAATTATTTCAAACACTTCCAAAGTAAAACAATGCCCCAAATCACCCTTTTTTTCCCCTCTGAGCCCAGAACTGGCGGAGATATGAAAGGATGAGATTATGCTTCTGCTACTGCCACTTCCCATCAGATCTTTAGGCATCAGTTTTAGATCAAGGGCTCGGTTTACAAAAGCATTTTGGCACCCAACTCTCTCCTTTTTTTTTTTTTTTAACATTATTATTATTTTAAATTCTTCTTGGAGCCAGTCTACATCTTTTGGTGATGAAAGGCCTTTGTAGATCTGCACCTAGAAAGATTTCCAGCCTTTATAAGCCATAATATTGGTAGTTTGGTAACTGCCCTCTCCTTCCAGGGGGAACAAATTTCCTGGGGAGCAGTGCATTGGCGCAATTCATTAGGAAATGGGTCTTCAGTTAATACGTAATTGGAAAATAGATTTTCCCACATGAAGCTGGTAAACAAAACACTGTTGCAGTAAAGATCCCTCTAACAACGTGTATCGGGGAAAATAAAAACGTTCAGGGAAGTTCAGTACAAAGCGCTCTGTTGTTTGTAAACGGGATGCTCGGGAAGAGGGGAAAAAACCAAACAAAGAGGCGGAAAAGCTTCGGTGCAGCACCAAGGCCACCCCTCGGTGGGCTTGGCTGGTTGTGAGCGCTGGTGGGGCTGGATGAGGCCATGAGGGACACCGGTGCTGGCAGGGCATGGGACTGCTCTGGCCCCAAATCTCCCGTAGGGTCCCATCACCTGCATCCTCTCATCCCACAGCCCCAACACGGTGCTCTTGTAAGGTCTCCACCAATCCCGGTGGAGGAAAGCCTTGGAGGAGAGCCCGATTTAAAGAAGTTGCTTGCATCAGTCCGCAGGGAAGTGTCACTCTTTTGTAAATGAGAGAGATTTACTTGTTCTGATTTCCCTGCCTGATTTGAAGGCTCCCGGAGCAGCGCTGAACATTTTTGTTATTTTAAAACAAATTGCCTCCACTTCTCCGCATTCTCCTCTCAATTACCACTAGAAAGAGGTGCTACAGCTCACACTAATGGCTGTCTGGGAAGCTTACACCAAAAACCGCACTGCACCCGGCCAGCCGCCCCTGCTGGGGCACAGGGTGCTTGGGGAGCCGCTGCCTCCCCCTTGAAAGCTCCCCCAAAATGCGAGCGGGGAATTTTGGAAGGGCTCAGGACACGCTTGCTGCCAGGCGGCGTTGAATTGATTGATCTCAGAAAACCAGCTTGGGGGCAGCTGAAAGCCATGAGCAGAGGCTGACCTGACCAAAGTCAAGTGGAGTTCATGGACGTGAATAGAACCAGATTTTATCTCTGCCTTAGATTATGTCAAATAACCCAATTTATGAGCTCGGAGGATTTCTAGACCTCAGTGTACGGTGTAAATAAAGGGGCAGTTTTAGTCCCATTAAAACATGCCTAGGCTTCTCTGCCTTTACCAAGATCTCTCTCTCTCTCTTTTTTTTTCCTTTTTCCTAAATCCTCTTAATCGATAAAAGGAGAAGTAAAATCATTCCATGTGAAGTTTTAATCTGTTGTTACACATTCCCCCACCCCAAGCTTAGTGCTCGTCATGACTCAGAGAACAATTCTTCTGCATTGTCTCTGTGAGTTTTGGTTTTAAAGAGCGCTTATTTCCAAGTCTATAGATGAGTCTCACTGTTTCTAATAACCTTTCTTATATTACAACTATAACTAGTGGGTTCTTAATGCCTTTCTTATTGCTATTTATTTGCCTACGAAGGAGTCTGACCATAAGCCACATCCTCAAGATCCTGCACTCAGCCCACTGTGGGCAGTGGCAGTCAGAAACGATGCTGGAAAACATGACATGGATTTTTTGGGGTATCTCACACCCTGTGGCAGTGCAGGAATTGGTAGGCAAACTGGCAGAAGTCAGCAGTAATGCCAGTGCTGTTATCTTCACGGGATCGCCCAGTTCTTCAGCTTTCCATCTGCAAGGAAAGCTGAGGCTTCTAGCCACAGAGCAGGGAGAGGCTGAGCATCAGGTGGGAGTAGTGGGGATGAGAAACCCAATCACGCCTCAAGAAGAAGAGCGATACATTTTGGCTGGAGCTACCAAGCTGGATTTGACTGTTCCAGAAGTCCCTCCCATTTTTCTACATATACGTGGCCAAAAAAGGCTTCGTCCCTGGGAGTTTTGTCTGGGGAGACGTTCCTGACATGAACCCTGTGCACAACGTAGAGCTGTTTGTGCTGAGCTGAGCGGACCAGGACCATTTCAGTGGCATTATTCATTTGGTGAGAGAAGGGAGAGTATTTCCATGCTCAAACCTCAGGGCCATGCACTGATTCAGTGCTCTCACAGAAGGATCTTGCATGCTGATCGAGATACCGATGCAATCCTAGCCCAGAGCGCATTCTTGATCAACTCCCCGGCTGGCTGGAAGGACGCAACGCAGCAGCAACAGGAGCAAAGCACCGGCAGAAAGTTCCAGCACCCGAGCCCCCTGATCCCTTCCCCTCCCTCGGTGGCCCCCCGTGTCCCAGACCCTCCTTACCTGGCTCCACCTGGTCGGGCTCGTGCCGAGTGTCTGTGGAATCCGCCGCATCGCCGCTCATCTTGATCTCTGGAAAAGATGGCACAACTGATTTTAATAACAGGTCACAGTCCCAGGCAACAGGCACATGTGGCTTCCACTAAACAGCACAAATGAATGTGTAATTATAATAAACCATCAGACTTTCAAATTTCTGATTCCTCAACATACAGGCACTAGAATATTCATCAGCTCTGAGGCTGCACTTTCCCTCCTGTTGCTCTTTGCATTCCCCCCCCCAGCTCCTTTCCCCCCTCCTCATTTCGCTGCTGTGCCTCTCACCTCCTGCACTGCAAGGGGCTCGGGAAGCACCGGGAGCCCTCCCTGCCCTGCCGGCCTCTCCCCCGAGCTTTATGCAGGCTTCCCAGAGCAGCCGGTGACACTGCCCTCCACCGCCACACCTGCAGGGGATCCCTCCCAGCTTTCCCCCCTCTCCCACATCCCTTCCTTTTTATTTGGGGATGGTGCAGCCGGGCCAGAGCTTGGTGCTGTGCAGGGCGCAATCAGCCAGGGCCGGCCTTGGCGAGGCAGAAGCAGAGCAGGATGCTCAGAGAGGGAAACAAGCTCTCTTCTCTTCCTCTCAAAGTCGGCTTGTTCTCCCCAGAACACCTCTTGGCAAAGTGCTGCCCTGCACGTGCTCACACCCCTCTCAGACCACAAAGCCAAAGCAATGTCCCCAAGGAGAACACTGCCACCACGGTCCGGCACGCTTCCCTCCATCCTTTCCAAGGCCAATAAATTTGTCATTTACCCTTGAAGTGATGGCTGCCACCACACCCGGGGCCACGTTCTCCTTCGGGGACAGCTGAAAGAAAAGGGTGGGAATAGTCAACTTTGCACGGGGTTGCTCCTGCCTCCTTAAAAGAGGCAAAGTACACACTGGGTGAGAGAAGGAAGAATATCTATTCAAATTCAGTCGGACACCCCCTCACCCTCTTCTCCCCTTTGCATGGGAATTTTAACTCTTTCCAGGCTGGTTGGGGGGGGCAAAAAAGATAAGAATACATTTTTCTAAAGAGCCGACCGAGTGATTTGCATGTGCTTCGTGCAGCCAATCCCGGCCACAGGAGGCATCCGATTTGCATCGGGGAATAACAACAGCGTGGAAGCAGGGCGAGTGTTTGCTGTGGTTTTGCTGGGGTAGAAAAGGCAGGTGGAAGCCTTCTTAAAGGCATCATGCAAACCTTTTCCTCTTTCCTATGTGTGCCTTGTGTTATTTCCAAGTGGCCGAAAGGGTGAAGAGAAACCTATATGTTTTTATTCCAATTTCCCTCTATTACTCACAATAAAGCGGGCAGAGCTTTCATTTGTTTATTTCCCCTCTATTGAAACTTCCCGTGTGCAAATGGCAAACTCTGCTTTTTCGCCAAAACGGAATAACTTTATTTAGGCTAAAGCTTGGAACTTTTTCCTGCAGCAAATGACTAAAAGAAGAAAAAAAAAGGTAAGATTTTTTACACCACAGGAGTGCAGCAACATCCCTGCACTTCAGAAACTTCCTTTCCTTAAATTTTCTAAGCAGCAAGGGAGGAAAAGAAGAGAGAAGAGCGTTGCTTTTCAAACAATCCCTCTGCAATTAAGACGTGAACATTTAGTGGGGCTTCTAAGCATTGCTACTGCGGGAAGAGTAATTATCTTCAGTTATAAACATCTTCTTGTCTTGTACCATTGCCAAGGGACCCTAACTTAGGTAGTCTACAAAGCACAAAGTTTTGCTTGTTGCCAAGAAGAAGCTTTAAGAAAAGCCAAGCTCTCGGAAAATAAGGAAAACCTTTACCCGTACAGAAGTTTGGCGAGAACGTCTGCATGTTTGAAAAAACAGAATAACAACAAAAAACCCTACTGCAAGTTTCCTTGTGGGCACACAATTTACGAACGTGTGTTAGTAGAAGAAAATTATCTCATCTCCAGGACCACGGGGGCAGAGGCGGGGACGAGGAAGGCAGGACAGGCTCACGAGCAGCCCGTGCCCCTTGCACAGAAGCAGGCTGCCAGCAGCAGCCGTGCCTGGCCCCTCTACACAGACCCAAGCGCCCTCCTGGTGCTCTGCAGGAGCCTCGGTGACCCGAAGGAGCCAATTCCCACAGCCCCTGCACTTTGTACTGTGCACGGGCAGTAAAATAACCTGGCTGGTGCACGGAGCCCTGTCTCTTTTCACGCCAGGCCCTGAGCTGCCAGCAGCCACCCTCAGCCCCCACCAGCAATAATCCTGCAGCTGCCAGTGCTTACACACCAGCTGTGGGCCATCAGTGAAATCCCCTCCTCCTGCAGGCAGGAGATAACAAGATACCCCGTGATGCTCTCATACAGAGCAGAAGAGTTTTAGTGTCACAAAGAGTCGATTTCCACTTGTAAACGTACACAAGTTATTACAGTTTAAATACATTGTGGGGGGAAAAAATAAAACAACAACAAAACAGGAAGAAAAAGTAAGTCCTTTTGACCAAAGCCAGCTTGATATGAGTCTTTTGGGGCTGCCCACCTTTCAAACACCTGTGATAACCATGCTGCAGCAGCCATCCTCCAAGGGCTCCTTGAGAGGAGGGAGCAGATGCAGAGGGGTGACCAACACAAGTGCAGCCAGGATGATGGAAACTCCTCCTCTTTGTCCTCCGCTTTAAACCAGGGAGAGCATGACACAGCTCAGCTGGATTTGAACCCCCACGTATGGCAAAATTTCTAAAGACTAAACGGGCTGCGAGACTTTGAGGCTAAAAAAATGTAGGCTCCTACCACACCGCTTTGCAATACACCTAGGCTAGTAAAAAAATACAGGCAGGCTAGTAAAAAAAAACTCTGGGAAAAATAATGCAACTTGGGACTGCCTAACTCCTAACCACAGACCTATTAGGAGCCGCCACTGTGGCCTGGGCCATATTAAAAATGTGCTGCTATACCTCAGTTAGCAAACATCCCTGGAGTAGAGGCAGTCTGGTCTGTTTACCCAGACCAAAGAAACTCTACCAGTGCAGACAGTTCTCTGGGGATGTATCTGCATCTGTATTTTGGCTGAAACAAATGGTGTCAGCAAATAAAGCTTTCCCAAGCCCTTATTCCTTGTAGTTGTCCTGACATGGGCACCAGAATAAACCAGCCTGGTGGCTTTAAGAGGAAAAAATGAAAGCCAGTGGTGGTAGTGGGGAGAAATCGGGTTGGCTGGGGCCAGCACCTGGAGCCTGTTGAATTTTGCTGCATTTTCTGTGCCCTAGCCCCCGCGGAAGCTGCAGGAAGCTGAAAACACCCAAACGCCTGGGGAGGAGGAGGAGGAGAAGAGGAGGTTCTGCTGGGGGGAGCCTCTGGTTGGGAAGGGGGTGTGTAGAGCCCCCAGTCCCTTTGTGCAGTGGTGATGAAAGAGGGCTCAGTATCCCCAGCCTGAGCACGCCAGCACCTTTGCAGCAGTGGGAATAAGCTCCCTAGGCTCTGGCACGTGAAAGCAGCTGGGCCCAGGTTCGTCTCCCTCCCTGCAAAACCACGACGTGAAGCTCAGGCCCCTCAGACGGGCAGCGGGGTGGGATGCTGTGGGGGCAGGAGGGCTCGGTGTGCACCCAGCGTGTGCAGCTCCCGGCCAAATCCACCCTGGGAGCAGTGCCGCCAGCTCTGACAGAGGGCACAGTATCGATTTGGGGAATCTTCTCATGAAGAAAGAGTCGCCCACAAGCAAAGCAGATGGGCGGAGGGCAGCCTGCGGGGGACGCGTCCCCAAGAGGCACCACTCACGCATGCACGCCCATTGCAGGTGCTCGGACGAGTCAGGCTCGCACGCCGCGCCGGCACCGCCAGCATTCTGCCGCCCTGCTCGGCCTGCACGTGGCCCCCTGCCCTCAGCACCCCCAATGCCACAGAAGGGGCTGTCAGGATCCGGCCCGTGCCATAGCCCTGCTCAGCTCTCGTGCCAGCACTGCCCTCGGCCCCCACGTGCCAGGGACGTTCCCTCTCCTCCAGCATGGGGGCTCAAGAAGAGGGCAGGAGCTGAAGTGGCTCCACGGGGCAAGCCCCAGCTCCACGCAGCGCTGAGGCATTTGGCAGCCGTGGCTCTGCTTCCCCTGCTGCTTGCGGAGACGTGAGGCTGCGCCTCCATGTCAAAGCCCTGCAAGGCGCGGATACTCCTCCTGAGTGTCCCCATTCATTCATTCCTCGCTCACCTCACCCTCCCACAGCTCTCCCCTGGCTCATTTTTCCCTCTTTGTCATTAAATTTCCTCCTTCCAGCCCAGTCCCATCCCTCACTCATACCCACCCACCCCCTTCCACCCTTTTTGCATCCCTCGGTGACTTTACCCCCCTCTCTCCTCCTGGCTTTATCCCAGTCACTCAGGACACCGGGTCAGGCACTACCTGCCCATTTTCCAGGTGCCCAAGAGACTCTGCCCCGCAGCCCACATTCGGGCTGGCAGCCTGAGCAGCGCTCCCATGCTGTGGGCATGGTTCGGCAGCCCCCTAAATAGGGCCAGGGCAGCATCCATCCCCCAGGTGACTCTTAACCAGGCACTGGCTGCCGTCACTGACTCCAGCAGGAGAGAAGAGGAGGGAAAGGAGGGAGGAAAGGTCGCAGGAACCAGAGCAACCCCATTTCCTGCCCGAGCCCACGTCTCGTCTGCGTGGTGAGCCCCAGCCCGATCCTTCCTCAAGCGCCCTTTACCTGCGTGCACAGACTCCAGGTTCACCATCCTGCTGGTGGAGGGAAATCCACGGTGCGCCCAGCCTCCTGCCGTCAGCCCCAGGTTGCCAGGGGCTGCCAGTTTGCCCTCCCTCCTCTGCCACCCGCTGCCTCTCAAACCGGGCGTGGGTCCGCTCCCCAAGGGACCTAGAGCTCCATTGCCTGTTGCCATGCAGGGCCAGGTGAGCATGCGGCGCTGCGCCACGCCTCGCCCCACCTCCGGCTCCCTCGGGTGCCCTGACACCCAGCAGCCTGGCGCCTGGCCCATGCAAAAGCACCCATTTGCATATTAGTAACTCGGGAATGGATGAGTCCCTGCAGCGCTACCAGGGCGTGGGGTGGGGTGGGAAGGAGGGAGGAAGGAGGCGCTTCGCCTGCCCGCACCGCCTCGGATGCGCCCCGCAGCACCTGCCTGCTGGGCTGGCGGAGGGGGCTTCGTGGGGGCTTCGTGGGGGCTCCGACACCAGCCCCAGGGCCGCCTGGTGAGGGAAAGGAGGCTGCTGGCTCCGTCCATTGCAAAGCACGGGTGGGAGAGGCATGAAGGCAGGCTGGGCAGCACCCAGAGGGGAAGATGGCCGAGTGCCCCCTCCCCGCCCCCCCCCCCCCCCGTGGGGCAGCCCCTTCACATTTTTTCTGATAAATTTTGGGCTCTGCTCGGGTTGAGCTCATGAGTGTGGCCTGCACGGCGTAGTCTTTGGCTGCTGTGGGGCTGGGCTGAACCTGAGGGATGCCGCGCGAAGTGCTCAGCACGGGGCAGAGAGGTGCCCTGGTGCTGACGAAGGCACAGGGTCAGCACCCAGCGACTCCCCTCACCTGAGCCCTGCTCCCTGTGCCAAGACAGCACCCAAGAAAACTAATGATGGGGCAAACAGCCTCCTCCTCCTCCGCCATCTTGGTTCAAGCTGCAGGATCCAGCCGACTTCCAGGGAAAGCAGGGAGAAAAATCCCCTAAAGCTGCCTTGTGCTGCGGGCAGGCCAGGCCCTCGGCCTGCTCCCCGTGCTGTGACGGGGACCAGCGGTCACCCTGATGGGTCTGGGTGCCACGTTTGCTGTCTGGGTGCCCCCTACCATGCCCCGGGTGGTGGGGAGCCTGCGTGAAACTCCTGCAGCCCTGCTCAACCCCCTCCTGAAAGCGTTAACACGCTCAATCGGTAGCTGCCAGGTACAAGCTATCGCACATTCATCTCTCCCTGGCTAATTCACGTTCCAGGGCTCTCGGCTTTCCCACATGCTGCTCTCCCTCCCTGGAAAGACAGGTTTCTCTGAGGAGATGGGTGGGCGGGCGGGCAGGCTCTCCGGGCCTCACCTCCAACCCAGTCTGGTGCTGCGGGGCCGGAGAGCCTGCACGGTCAGAGGGGAGCCCTCGGGAGAGGGGAGCAGGCTGCAAGGATGGGGTGGATGTGTTAAAAAGAAAAAAAAAAATGAGGAAATTTGGGGAAAGACGGAAAGGGGGAAGCAAAGAGGAGGATCCTGGGTCTGACTAGCATTTGCAGGATGGAGGAACTAGAGGGGGAGCGCTACAGGCTGAGCTCAGAGCGGCTCCAGGAAGCAGGGAGGTGACATGGGGTGGCTTGCACAGACACCTCGTCCTGTCCTGAGCTGCTGGAGGGGCTGGACTCCTGCCACCACCCCGTGGCAGGGCCCCAGCCATTCAGGCCTGCTCCCCGGGGCGTTCCTGGGCCGCCGCTGCTCCGTTTTCCCCTGCTGCCGGCCTGGCCCCCACGGCTGGGTTTTCCCCGTGTCGAGGGCTGACGCGATCAGGTGGCCGCACTGCGTCAGACCTGGATTTACTGGCGGCACCTCGCCAGCTTGAAGGGCCTCCAAGGGGCAGGAGAAAGGCTCTGTGAGGGCTGGGGGGGCCATGAGCGTGCTCCTTCCACCCCAAAAAAAACACATCTCACACACCAGCTGGCAGCTTCCTTGCTGAAGCTCTTTTCCCTCTGCTCCCTGTTGCTTTGTGGTTTTGTTTGTTTGTTTGTTTTTTGCCCCAGACCCCAGCAGCACGTCCCCGAGCCCCAGGGTGTTCTCTTTGGGGTGCTGGCAGGTGTCACCGTGCATCCTAAAATGCTGGCCCGGCCATAGGCAGGCCCGCAGTGCCCTCTCCTGGCCCTACAGACACCACCGGGTGCAGCCAGGAACCCTCCAGCCCTCCAGCTGCTTCTGGCTTTTATTCTGTGGTCAGGAAGAAAAAGAAAAACAAGAGAAAAACAAAAGAAAAAAAAATATGCTTTTCTCATTAAACTACCTGAGACAGCTCTGCAGTGAGCAGAGGGGCAAAAGAGAGGAGGACCACAGCACCATCAGTCCTGTCTGCTGTGGGAATAAGACCACCTTCCCCAGGCAAAGGTAGATTAACTTTGTCCTGAGATGATCATTCCTGGATGCCAGCAGATATGCTGCTGCTAGAAATCAACTACTCTTTATATATATATATATATATATATATATATTTTTTTTTTTTCCATGGACATCAGTGACTGACCCATCTGCTCTCACCCTAAGCACATGCACGCGCTCTTCCGCTCGTGCTGCCAGTGTTCATTCCTCTCTTGGAGGAAGGCAAGCTCTGCAGATAGGAATTGATTTCTGCAGCGTGGATGGGTCTGAAAGCACAGACTGCAGAAAGATGTTACAAAATCCTCTCCTGCTTTTCCTAATAGCAAGGATTTATAGCAGTGCTCCCGGCCAAATGCGACTTCTCTGTGCCAGGCAGTTCTCCTGTCTCCACCTGCAGCAGCTGCTCTTCAGGGGTGTTATTTATAACAAGAAGAAGAATTTTTCTTTGGAAAGGCAATTGCACTGCACTGCAGTTCTCTTCTTGCAGGGCAGGGAGACAGCGAGCTCTCACAGGGAGCAAGACTGCAACCTGGGGTGTGAAACCCCCAGGCTTTAGGGATGTGCCCTGGTTTCTCAGCTCCCCTCAAACCCAGAGCACAAACCCAGCAGCAGCTATCGAGTTTTGCTCAGCACATACTGTCTGTTGTTGTAGAGTTCATGTCCTTCACTTGGCTGGGGTAAGAGCTCCCATGACACAGCACTGGCCCCAGAAATGCCCACCAACCTGCACTGCTGAGCACAGGTCTGGCTCATATCAGGCTCCTCCATTACCCCACAGAGCCAGGGGCTGGTCTGGTAGTGCCTTCCCAAGGTGCCTGGGGAATACCCTTGCCAAAAAAAAGCTAGGGAAGAGCTTAAATGTCTCTTAAGAGCTGCGTGCCGCCAAGCTGCCTTTCCTCCTCCATTCAGAGTATCCAGCAGCCACCCTGTGCATGACCCAGCAGCCCAGAGCCTCACCGTTACAAAATCATCAGTCAGCTCTCTGGGATACGATGCAGGGGCTCCCGGACATAGGTCATGCCCACTCCCAGCAGCTCTGTGCAGAAGGTAGAGGTGGGAATGGGACTCGAGCAGGTTGCCTCCCTGCTGTCCTCTCCCTCTATTCCCACCTTGCCCCACAGCTGGATTTCACTCCAGCAAGCAGGGACAGCCTGCCAGCACCCTGCTGCAGCAGGGGAGAACAAATCCCTGCAAATGCTGACCACGTAATCAAAACAGCAGCTATCACTCCAGTGCAGAAAGACCGAGGTTGCAGACACCCTCATCCTGTCTCCACATTCACCACACTAGGGGGAATCAGCACTCCACGCTTCTCCTGTGATCAGCCACTGAGCTGGGAGCTCTGATCCGGCCCCAGGCTCTGCCGCCCTCATCTCCCCTCAGCTGCAGCTGCAGAGGAAGAGACAGAGACTAGTTGATGCTACTGGTCCCAGCCAAGTCCCCAGCCACGCCACACACACCCCTGGGACCCCACTGTCCCCAGCCTGCCTGACCCCCAGACCAGTTTCTGTCTCTGTCACTGCTCTTTTACTTCCCCGGAGCTCAGGCCCAAAGCTCCCAGTTGCTTGAGGGGCTGGGTGGCTGGTACCCTTGCAATACAGGACCGCACTGAGCACTGTGCTCATGCTGCAGAATGTGGCCCCTCCAGCCCCAAGGTCTTCAACACCCAAGGCAGAGGCTCAGAACCCAGCAGAGAGCAATTCCCAATCCCAATTGCAAACAAAGGGATCACACAGATTATGAGAGAGGCTTTTAGACCAGGCATGCTTTTAAAAAAAAGTTTATTTTACCTTACAAATGATAAATAATTTGTTTTTTTTTTTTTAAAAAAAATCATTCAAGTGTGTTTTACTTCATGTTGTAATATTAAAATACCTTTCCCTTCCCTCGCCCCTTAACTGATCAATACAAAAATAATTGTGACCAAATTCATTTTTGTCAAAAATTCCTGGATTTTAGGCAAAAAGGCACATTGTGAAGGCTTTTCATCAGGAGCAACGGGGGCTCACAATGACCCCAGCAGCCTCTTTCCCCTCTCTGCTTGTTCTAAACTTGAGTGGAAGACGGCTCGGGAAGCAGGCAGCGCTCCTACAGCACTTTTTGTCTGATGTCCTCCAGGTACACACCAGGGCCATGGTCAGCTTCAAGGTCATCCCTACTTTACGTATAGGGGAAACCAAGGCACAACAAAGCAGTACAGTTAACTAAGAGCTTCTTGTGAATAGCTGGCAGAGTAGGACATAAAACTGGATGTAGATGTAGGACGTTATCTTCTTCCAAACAACAGTTGCAATGCCCATCTGGGATCATCCCCCCTTGCAACCACAAGGTTACGATGGCAGTCACAAATCTCCAGATGTCTCTTTCCTAGCAGGAGAGTCCCAGAACCAACACAAAATGTTGGCCTTCACTAGTCTAAATAGGGAGAAGTTCGAGCCCTAATCAGCAGCCCTTTGGGGCAGAATTGCTGGGCCATATCCCCCCAGAGCATCTTGTTTGGAGCCACGGGAAGGATATACCGGCCAGGCAGACACTAAAAAAAGCTACAGGCAGGCTCTGGCTTTGGGTAGGATTCGTACCTTCGGTATGTGGTCCCATAACTCAGCCATGTTCCCAGTGGAAAATGCTGTCGTGTCACCAGGAGGTGGCGAAGTCAGTGGCGGAGATGTCTGACACCCCAGGGACTCCTCCTCTCCCTGCCCTGGCCACCCTTCAGGATGCTGGAGGCTGAAAACTGGCCAGAAGTGCCCCTCTTCACACCCCCCACCCCCAGAGCAGGGAAAAACAGAGCCCTTCTGGTGCTTCAGCCCCAAAACCCGCGGCTCCTCCTTCACCATGCAGCGAGCCAAGCCCGCTTATCCCAGTACGAGCTGTGGGGTCGGGAGGGAGCCACGGGGAGGGGGGCGGGGGGCAGAAGGAAAGGCACACACACAGAGCTCCCCTGGTACAAGGCACCGCTGTGAACCACGTTCCTTCTTCGCAGCAGGGGGCTGCGGGAGGCCCTCAGCATCGCGAGCGGTGGCAGGAGGCAGCTGAGCTGCTGCTCGGAAAAGCCTGGCTCTGCTAGGTCTCCTCGTCCCAGAGACAGAGCTGCTTCTGCGGCACGTAGTAATCGAAGGTGTAGCCCTTCTGGCAGCTGCGGATGCCGCATTTGTAGGAAGAAACCTTGCCCGCAGCATCGCGGCTCTTGCAGTACTTGAGCATGCAGGGGTACCACTCGATGCTCAGCGAGTAGCTGCAGATGCAGGGCTTCCAGCGGTCCGCGCACAGCCTGCAGCGCTGCAGGTCCGGCAGGTCGGACGTCTGCGGCAGGACCTCGAACATGGAGCCGTCCACCCCTGCGGGAGGAAGCAAATCCTGCTCAGGGCACTGCTGGAAGGCGAGGGGAGGTGCAGAGGCAGCGCTGTGCGTGCTGCAGCCAGCCGAAAAACATTTTCAGGGGCTGGTGGGACACGCGGCTGGGTAGGAACCCTGGGAGAGAAAAGGGCACTAGGGGAAACAGGCCAGGAGGTATCAAGAATGCAAAGAATGTGTTTCTTTTGGGTGAGGGACCAGGTGAAAGGTTGCATTGGAAATATTGCCTAATTACATTCAGGAGGAGGGTGACACCGAAGAAGTCAGATATATGCTGAGGAACAGATGAGAGCAGTGTGATGTGCCAGCAAGCAGCGCACACGCCTTGCCCACGGCACAGACAGCAAACAAAAAGCTGAAATGTTCTCTGCAGGTCACCAGGGGCCGGCAGAGAGAGCACAGCAGCACCTCGGCTTGCTGACCCGAGCAGCTCTACCCAAACCAAAGGAAACTTCTACCTTTCTCCAACCAAAATTTGACATCGTCCTCTCGCGTGTAAATCGCTTCTTTGGCCTCTGCACAGACGTTGTGGATGTGGGAGCTCAGCTGCGCCCCTTTGCTGAAGTTGACAGCTACATCCATGCTGAGGTGCTCCAGGCCCCGCACCTCCTCAGCCTGCCGCACTGTCCTGGGGTTTTTCTGCAGAGGACAAAAAAAATAACCACAAAAACTTGAATCCTGGCTGCAACAGGTCACCCCTTGTAGCACGTCAGGATTTCACACCGACATCGGAAGATGTGCAAATGGATGCTCCTCTCTGAGCGCACCCACATCCCATCTGGATGGAAGGCGCTTACAAAACCTCTGGGTGGTGTTGGAACTGATGATGGTTTATTACTGCTCTGATTTGCCTGGGATCATTTATCAATGCTCTGTCGTGATGGATGGTGCCAGTAATTAATTCACTGGACAATGTTGGGCAGGAGCTTTCCTGATGATTACTCTAAGCATCCGCTTGCCCTTTGATTCAGGCTGAACTCAATCATGCTCCCTTCATGTTTGTTAGGGGATCAGGATCAATACTATTACTGAAATTAGTTTAATGCCGAGCTCCTTAAGCAGGAAGGGAGGTCAAAGGCAGGTCTAATAGCCAGCAGAGCCACGGGGAGGCTGCATGGGAAGGTTATCCAGGCAGCTCCAAGAAACCCCAGTGGGTTTGGGGCATGGGGCAGCCCCCTACCTGCCGCAGCTTCGCCATAGACTCGCTGGGGATGATCTCGTTGCGGTGAAGCCGGGTGACAAAGCAGAGTGCTTGGAACTGGCTCTGGCCCCTCTCCAGCTCCCCTAGGATTAAGGCACGGAAGATCTTCACCTCCTGGCAGAGAGAGAATTAAAAAAAAAAATTGCAGTTAGTCACAGACTTTTGGCATCGTTTGGTGAATTGAGAAGTCAGGGTCTTGCAGAAAGGCTCCAGCCCAAAGAACAAAGTCAAAGGTCTCATACTTCTGCTCCCCGAGCACAGGTGTCCTCCCCCAGGTCCAATCCCACCCCAGCCTGCAGTGTAACAAACCAGTGTAAGGGTTTTCGCAATCCCACCGGGGCAGGGACAGGTCGCTGCTAGCTCCCATCCCACATCCCTGCTTCCCTCAGCCAGCGGCTGGGCTTTTGTCCTTCAGCACAAGGAGAGGTGAGCCTCCCAGGAGTCTTGTCCTCTCCCAGGAGGAGATGCTCACCTTCAGATTGACCACTTGGGGTTCTCCCACTATCAAGAGAGGATCTCTCTCTGCTCAAGGCTATTTCTTTTGCCCTTCAGTCTGGAAAAGCCCTGAAGACTCTCCCCACCCCCCAGAGGCAGGGTTACAACTGGTGTTAAACAAGCTGATTGCTGCTTCCAGTTTCTGCAACGTGGCCTCTCCTGCTAGGGGCCACTGGTGTGCGAGCAGAAGGCAAAGGGGAAAGGGCGAGAGGAAGCACAAGCGTAGGCAGGAAGGCACGAGGGTGAGTACGAAACTGGTGAAAGGACAAGGCACAGTCCAAAAATCCCCCTGTACAACAGTGCCAGGACTACTGGGATTGGGTGACTGGGTGAGTTTTTCCAAGCAGCAGCGTGACAGGGACCCGAACCTCTGTAACCATATCCCGACCACGCCACGCACTGAGGGAGGCCCGTTTTTTCCCTCCAGGTCGCAATCTTTTTGAGCTGTAACTGAAGCCCTCTGGGGGCAGCTGGTCACGGCTTCCATCTGCCACCAACTAAAAATATCCCGAGTCTTCATTACAGCAAAGGTCCTCCTTTCACCAACGAGCTAATAACAAGCTGAGATTGAGCACAGGCAAAACCTACACCTATTTTGGTTAAACAAATATCACATAGCTCTTATCTCCATGCATTACTTGGGGCAAGCAGCCCCGACCTTCCTCTGCTGCCTTGTGTCCTGGAGAAGAAATTACTCCCTGTCCAGACAAGAAAAGGATACACAACTCGGTGCACATCTGGACGGCTGTAATCTGGGATGTTCCCAGGAGAGGAGAAAGGATTTTGCTGGGTGCCTTTGTTGTATGCACTGAAAACTCAGCACAAAAACAGGACACGAAGGGGATTTGGAAAAAGAGATACCAATTGCTTTTGCCCACAGACACGAGGGTTTCTTAATCACTGCCTTTAGTGCTCTGGTTTGACTGACACCTCTCTGTAGAGATGGGAAACATCTGAAAAAGCGCAGCGTAGCCTGGGAGGCATCACCAGCAGCTCAAAGCTGCTGCGTTCTCCAGGGTCTTAAAAGAGCATCTGAAGGCATTTAAAAAAAAAACAAAAGACACAAAGGAAAACAAATAATATGAGAAAAGAGAAGCTAAGCTTTTTTAAATGGCTAGGGTTATGGCTGGAGCAGTACAACAGCAGGGGGACTGAGAAGAAAGCAATATTTCCCAAACTTCCCACTGACCAAGAAAAATCCAGGATGAAGTTTCCACAGAAGCACATGTGATGTTACGACTGAATCATGATTTTTGCCTGCTTTAATGGGGACAATTCCCACTGAGCCCCTGGCACCACTGAAGGAGCCACGTTCCCATCTATGCGCAGTCCAGCTGCCTCCCAGCTGAGCTCTGCTGCGAGCTCCTGCCTGGTCCAAGGACAAGAAGACTGAAACCAGCAGCTCACCCTGGCACATTCCCCAAGTGTGGATTTCATTTTAATTCACTTTGAACACCCAGCAGCCTGTCTGGAAAAAAAGCAAACGGGGACAGCCATGCTCTGCGCTAGGAGTGGAAACCTCAAGTAGATGCAGGAGATTAACAGCAGCGCAGGGCTTCCCAGCTTGGAAGCGATTTTTGCAACACGAGAACATGCAGAGCAGCCCTTGAATCCTTCCGATGTATGGGTCCAAGAGCTAGACATCAGACGCCCAGCTCCCCCTCCTTGTCACGATATGCACGAAGAGATCTGCATCACTCTCCCCGTGAGCGGTCCCAGAGCTCCTGAGCGATGCGTATGACTGCAAGTCCTCTGGCTCCAAAGCCCTGCACCCAGCTGCTGCGAGGTCCAGGCACAGAAAAACTCCTTCCCAAGCAGCCTCCAAACGTCCAAAGGTGCCTCTTCCACAGCATACCCAGCTCCTAATTCAGCAGCTCTATTCAGCACTGAATTTGGAGAGCGGTGCTTCATTTTCAGGGTTCCAAGCACACAAGGCAGGCAGGACCAAGCTCAGGACCACAACAGCCCACCAGTGGAGCGAACGAAGAGCTCTCAGACATCAATACAAGCGCCTGCTCCCTCTCCAGCCCCAGGCAGGCAGCAGGAGCAAGGTGGAAGCACCACAAGCACCCGCACAGCACCGCAGTGCCTCCAGCCCCAGCCAGCGAACGGCCCAGGGCTGCCGCTCAGCTATTCTAAATATTTATCTGCCTGTCTCTGTGTGCTTAGTGATTTATGGGCCAGCGGGTCCACGTAACCTCAAGTAAAGATCCCTGCAAAAACTGCCCTGGAAAGAGCCCATTGGTATGGGAGGGGAGGAGGGAGAGAAAGAGAAAGGTGGTCCTGCAGTGGGGTACAGCTGGAGGAGAAGGGAGCAGGGGGTAAAATGGTAGAGATCAACAGGAACCGGAGGGGGAGCAGCGCCCCTGACCCATCCTTTCCTCCCCCCTCAGCTTCTCCTTCCCCCAGGCAGCAGGCTCGCCCCTTGGTGCCGAACCAGGACGGCTCCACGCCTGGCTGCCCCTACATCAAACAGCAAGGCCAGATCCTTATCTACATGAACCTCGCTGCCCTGACTCGCCACCACCAAAGCTGCAACCCCATGCATGCCAGGCTTGGGACCTCAGGGAGGGGCATTTCTTCTCCTCCCCGTGTCCCCAGGGCTTTTGGCCACCTCCGTCCTCCAGCAGCTGTGTTCAAAGGGCTCTCTGGGAGCACAACAACCCAGCGAGTGCTCCTGGGGTTGAGCTGAGCCTGCTGGACACCTTCAGTCCCTTTACTGTTGTCATTTTTTGGGTCTCCATAAAGCCAGGAAGGGATGCAACACTGGGCAAGGGAGATGGTGCCCATGCAACGTACCTTGAAAGCACAACACCGCATCTGAACAGCGGATCTGAGCTCCCCTGCACAGGGGCTGGAGCCATGTGGAGATGTGGGTCTCACCCCACAGCATCCAAAGGAGGCAGCTCTGGCATGCAGAGGGCTGTGGTGCTGCCTGAACTCGGAGCCTTGGGAGCTGTAGGGTCAGGGACTGCAGGCATCTTCACTGATGCCACTTAGGTGCACTTTTCCAGCAGTCAGCAAGCCACTGAACAGCTTTAATCAAGCTGGTTTATTCAAGGAACTGGCTCCTAAGGCATGCGTTGTTCTGATGAGAGAAATCCCACCTTTACCTGGCTCCAAGCAAACCCAAAGCGATCCTCCCGGTGGATCTCTGAGCAAAGCTAACCATATTTTGGGAGACTCGTGGTCAGGGACCACTCTCTCCTCACCAAGAGGTCAGCCCCCCTTCTCCCCAGGTCCTGCCTCACCTCCCTCTCTCAAAGCCATGCCCAGCTTCCCTGCTCTCCCTGCGCTGGCTACACAACACCAGGTGGAGCAAGAACCGAAGCTCATCGCATCAAAAACATGCCATGCTTCTCACCTGGAAAGAGCCACCGAAGGTTTTTGCGCTTGGAGAGCGCCCTCCCCTCCCCAGGCACCCCAGCGATTCCCACCAGGAAGAGCAGGATCAGCCGGTGCCAAGGTGGGTACCCAGCCAAGACAGCAAAACGCACCTTTAATTCTGGGTTTCTGCAAAATTTCCCAGCAGGGAACAAGCCCCGACAGAGCATTGCCTTGCAACGCGGGGACTCTCCGGATGAACTCATCCCGGGGGCGGTGAGAATCCTTGGCCCTGACCCGCGCTGGTGTGCCGGGTACGGTTACACCTATTGTCTGGGGCTGGCCACGGCGGTGGCGTGGCAGGGAACAGGCAGTTCTGCGGCCGTGTGCTCGCCGTGCCATCGGAGGGAACCGCAGCCTTGGCTCCTGGGGCGCAGGCAGAGCAGCTCTCGGTTCCTAAGGGGAGGAAGGAAATCCGTGCAGCCAGCTCCCACCAGCCCGGGTTGCCTGTATGTGCCGAAGCAACTCCAGCACAGAACCAGGCTGCGTGGAGGCGCAGGGAAATCAGTTTTCTCTCTTCTCTCCCCGTCCTCAGCCAGCTCCCCGGGGACTGCCATCTGGGGTGCGGGAACAACCCGGCCTCCATTTCGAGGTTGAATCCCGTGCAGCCGTACAAGCCTGTGTGGTCCAGATCCGAGCCCAGCGCATCGGCTTCACGCGGTGCGGAGCGAACCAGTTCCCAGGGAAATAAATTATTTCGGTGCCTCCCTCCCTCCGACCCAGGCAGCATTCCTGCCAAACTTCTCTCCCCCAAGGAGATCAGCTCTGCCGTGGGACCTGCTTTTGTCTTTGCTGTCACACGTCTGGGCAGGCCAGGGTGGTACAAGGATAGGGAAGCTGCTGCTGGGGACACTGGGGACCCCCAGACCCAGGTCCCAGCCCTGCCAGAAGCCTCTGCTGTGGTCATGACCCTGCCTGCACTCCCCCGGGGAGCAGCTGGAGCTGGCCGGAAAGTTGTTTCGCTTGTACAGCACAGAGCATGTGTTACTGCGTCCTCGCTGGGGGGCCAGCCGGCTGAGTTACCCTGACTCAGAGGGGATTATGCTTTTTAACCCCTCTCCTACCAGAAACCCTCGTTCCTACAGGTGCTGAAAAGCCAGAATTCCCTGCAGCGCCTGGAAGAACATCCCCTAGTTACGCATCCTCACGCTCAGCACCTATAAATTGAAGGATGCCAATGAGTAAATCCCGGAGCTGTTTCCCAAACTGGATCCTGCCCGGTGAGCGACCTGCCCAAGGCCATGCACGGCATGAGCACGGGGCAGCCCTGGCAGCAGGCAGAGCGCAGCCACCTGTATTTTACAGCTACCATCTCTTCCACACGCTTCCCTACGCCCCCTGGTCATTTAGCACCTAACACAATGAACCCCTGGCACAAGGAAAGCCTCCACCCCCCCTCCCCAAACTATCACATAACTCCAGCTTTATTAACAAAGGACCCCAAAAGGGCTGGCAATGCAAGCGTTACAATACCAGTAGCCATTTCCAACACATTTTTTCCAGCAATCAGAAGGAAAAAGAAACTTTTCTCTATCTGTGTGCTGACCTTGGACTAGAACCGCCCACTTTGTTCTCAGGCCGCTGTTTAACAACTGGCAAGATCACGTTATTGGAATTAGACAACGTTTAGGGTCGATCCACCCCCTCGATGCTTTTTGCAGTAAGTTTTGTGCCTGACAGTGCCACGTAGACAAAGAAGTGTTCTCATTGCGCCCTTTCGAATTGACAGGGAAGAAATAGTTTTCACCATGGCACACCCCAGAAAACAGCAAGGCCCACAGTTTGGAGTCCCACCGACCAGTTTGTGGTGCTTTAGAGAATGAAATAAAGGCTGGTGTGCTCCGAGCACACCGCTCCTCCAGGTTCAGCTCTGGATGGGACGCAGGGATGGAAGAGAATGGAGAACTGCACCCCTGGAAGGCCTGGAGCACTGCTCGAGCCCCGCTCAGCGTCCACCAGTGTCAGAAGGGAGAACTGAGCCATGATCTCATTGTAACTCCTCTCCTCTCCAGCCCACGGTCTAACAGCAACTCTTTGTCAGCAAAGAATTAAAAAAAAAGTCTGCCTTTAGACTAACCCCCTGCAGTTTAAGCCAGAGGAGTGGAAAAATCATTTGTGCAGAAAGCCGGCATCCTGGCCACAGCATGACCACACAATCTTGCTTGGGAAACCCAGATCAACAACCCCAGTTGCTTTCACAAAGGCTAAGAGCCTCAAGACCTTCTCTCTGGAGGGGAGAAGTTGTGTAACGTTCGAGAGCTGAGCTGCAGAGCAGAGCAGGGAAATGCCTGCGTGTAGCCAGGAGAACAGGTCAGAGGGGGAAGCCTGGCCAGGCAGCTGCTTGCTCACATCATTACTCACTGCACCGCAAATCCATCTCCTCGGTCCCTTCTGTCTCTGGCTTTCTTCAGCTCTGCTCCAGCAAAGCCATGAACACAGACAGGCAGCACCCAACTGCTGTAAAACCGAGGGTTAGGAACAGACTTGGGGAGGCTGATGCTTGCAAGCCGTCCAGGGACCGTCTCCTGTGTGCTCCCAGGAGCTGAGGGCTTGCACGGAGCTAAGCATTTAACATATATAAGACAGAGAAACCTTCAGAGAGCCCGGCTCAGAAGCAGCTCAGCTAAAAGCCGGATGAGAGCAGGAGAAGAGCTACCACACGCTGTTGGGTTTGTAGGTGAGATTTTAGAACAAGCCCATGTAAGAGCTGAAATAAGTGGGGAAATAAAGTTAGAAGGATGAACAGGACACCTAAATTCCCCACATCGCATCCCAAAGGGCCTACCCAGAAGGTCTGTACAGAGCTGGGATTTCCCTTGGCAGGGAACATGCCGTGCAGCTTCGCGCTCTTGAGGTTTAAAAGCCCTCCTGGCACACGGTGTCTGCTGGGAGCCTGGTGCTCCCCCAGGAGCCATGGCACTGGTTCCTGTGTGTGTGCTGGCACACGGAGCATGCCTTCACACCCCGAACTGCCACGGCTTCTGCTAGCACCTCAAAGCATCTCAGACCTGCACCCTCCAGATGGCCAAGGGCGATCCGAGAGCCTTGCAAGGAAACCGGGACCAAAAATCGCAGTGGAAAGGGGAAGAGCCAGCAGAAGACGCCTGGGAGAGGGCTCCAAGGTTCACAGCAGGACGGGACACACCACCGTCCTACCTCATGGGGCTGAGCTTCCTCCTGCCACAAACCAAAGTCCACCCGAGCAAACAGTCTGAGCAGAGGGAACAAGATAACGCTGCCGTGCCACACGGACGGCCGTGCCACCCACACAGCAGCAAACAGTTCATCCCCAAGCCAGAGAAAATTTACGGCGTCCAGCCAGGCTTGGGGTGCTCTGAAGGACGCCACGCTGGCCCCAAAGCTCCCATCTCCTGCCGAGAAGTGTGGGGTCTCAACATCACCTCCCTGCAGAGGGGCCTGGGAGGGGGCCAGGAGGATCCCTGGGTTTCTGCCAGTCCCAGAGTGAGCTGCCATGTGAACAGTGCCCACACCCCAAATGCACATGCTCCCCAAAGCCATCACTTGGAGCGAGATGTCCTGGAGACACAGCAGAGCCCCACGAATCTGAGCCCCAGCTTGTGGGGGGACTCTCCTGCCCTGACCCTGCTGCTGTCCGCCACCCAAAGCCACGGCTCCTCTCAGCTCAGCAAGGAGAAACAGACCTGCTGCGCTCAGCCGGGCATGGAGAAGGCTTTGCCACCCATCCTGCCAAAACCCTTCCCCACCATGCTCACCACTGGGCTGCCCAGGTTACAGCTGTGCCGCAGGGGGCCAGGAATCTGCCCAAATGGCCCGGAGCCGTCTGCGGGGTGCACCACGAACAAAGACCCCAGCATTGCTCATCGGTGGAGGGACTTCTGAAGGACCCCATCCTCAGACAGGGCTCAGGCTCCCGAACCCCCCCCCGGCAGGGTTTCTCCAGGCTCCAGGCGGATCCCAGCTCCCCAAAGCCCTCCCGCACAGCACCCCCACAAGCAGCGGGCACCGGGGTCGTGCCCCAAGCCTCTTCCTGACGACCCCCGGGCTCGAAGGGCCCATCCCCTCGCACCCCTCGCCCAGCTGGGACCCACCGGAGACCGACCCCCCCCCCCCCCAGCACCAAACCCCACGGGGGGGCTCCCCCAGGACCCCGGGGATGCTCGGGGGCTCTCCGCTCCCCCGTGGGGCGAGCGCAGCATCCCGGGGCCGTCCTCCGGCGTCCTCCCCCGAGCCTCACCTGTCTGAAATCGGCCGTGAGGGTGATGAGGGCGCCGTCGGCCTTGCGGAGCTCCAGGCTGATGCAGTCGGAGCCGCTGTCGGCTTGCAGGCTCTCCTCCGCCACCTGCCCGCCGGGCAGCCGCACCCGCACCCGCAGCTCAGCCTTGGCCGCGGGGCCGGGAGCGCCGGGCAGCGGGGCTAACGCTAGCCACAGCAGGGCTGGCAGCGCCGGTAGCCGGGGGGCGAGCATCCCCCCCCCCCCCTCCACCCCCGCTCCCCGGAGCCCCGCACCGTTACCCCCGGCGGGGCGCGCACGGCTCGGGGCAGCCCCCGGCCCGCATGGGGCGGGGGGCGCGGAGCGCAGCGTGGGAAAAGCGCCCCGCCGCGCCCCCCCCGGCCATGCAGAGCCCCCGGCCGCCGCTTTTCGGCCACCCCCCCCCCCCCCCCCCGGCCCGCACTTCCTTCCCCCAAAGGCAGGGACCGGCCCTAAAGAGGCAGCGGCGCGCCGCCCCGCCTTTAAAGGGCCAGGCCGGGCCCGCAGCTGCTCCCCAGCTGCGGAGGGGAGGAGGGGAGCGAGGAATAATAATGGGAAAAAAAAAAAAAGAGAGGCAGAGCTCGCCCGAGGGCGAGAAAAAAAAAAATAATCTGGCCCAAGCAGCCGCCCTGCAGGCGAGCCCCGGTGCTCTGGGTGGCAGGAGGATGGGGGGGGGGGGGGGGTCTGCTCCAGCAGCAGCCAGACAGCTTCTGGGCTCTCCTGCAGTTTTTTTTTTTGTATTTATTTATTGTTTTCTACTCCGTGGGATAAATAATTATCCCCAAACTGGAGTTGGAAAGGAGAGGTCAGCGTTAATAACAAAGCCCAGCGCTCGTGTTTGCACAAACACACACAAATCAGAGTCCTCTAAACATGCGGTTGTTGGGAATCAAACAACATTTACATGATTGCTCAGGCTCACGCTGCACACAGGAGGCTCACAGGGCTGCTCTCAGGCACACCGGGGGTATTTTTGCCCCCGAGGATGTCGTGCAAGCCACTTCGGGCTTTCCCTGGCCCCTCTCCCCCAAGGGACACGGACCTGGGGCACTTCAGACTCCACAGCCCAGCCACAAGGCTCCAGATTTGCCCTTCAGCCGCCCACTCCTGCAATCGCTTCCAGATGGGCAGATGCTCATGAAGGGCCCCTTTGATTTCAAAAGGTCTCTCTGCAAACACAAAGGTCACTGTGGCAGCAGGATCAGGGCCTCAGAATACGAGCTTTGCAAGGAGAAGCACAGAAATGTATAGAAGCAACCATTTAAATCCACACTTCCAGGAGAAGAGATCACTTTTGTCCAACTAGTATGTTTTGTGGGACCTCACGCAAGTTAAGTTTTAGACTGAAAATGTAAGAAAACGTAAGGGCTTTCTCACAAACGGTATCCTCCAAATACTTTTCACGACAATAGCAGGGCAAAGAAATCAGAGCAGGCAAGGAGAGAAAGTTAAGAGGTGCAAACGGGAGAAAAGAAACGGTTCGGCTCTGACACAAAAAGAGAGGGAGGGCCCACAAGGTAGAAACCTACACCGACCAGCTCCTCCTGACAAAAGCCGCCGAGAAGGCCCCACTCACGGTCTATTTATTCAGAGGAGATTATGCAAAAAGACAGGAGGACCCCAGCAGGGGCTGGAAGGAAGAGTGCCACGAGGTTAGCGCGCACAAATAACCCTTGGAAAGCTTCCAGCCAAAGGGCCGCACTCTTTGCCCAGCTCAAATCTGGGATCAGCTTCCCCATCGCAATGAGGTTACCCCAGGTCCATCACCTTCCAACCAAGCCCCCAGAACTCGAGCACAGCGTGGTCCTGGGTCTATTTTGGAGGACAAAGGGAGGTGAGCGAGGCTACAGTCCCTGCAGAGCCACAGGAACATGCTCCTGGCCACAGGCATCAGCAGTGCCTACTGCATACCTGGACCTTAGGGTGCAAGAGGTAATTTAGGGCCATCCTTCCCTGGCTTGGAGTAAGGGGTATCATTTTTATCTCCTGGCACCTCCCAGAGGGAAGGAAATCAGAAAGCAGACTGCCTCAGAGGGCTCTTCCCACGGCTCAGCACTTCACCAGGAACTCTGTAGTCCTGCAGATCGCAATTTGACCAAGGCACAACTGAACCTCGACTCTTGGAATGAAGATCCGATCCCAGCCCCAAAATGAATGGGCACAGACAAGACATACCAGGGGGTGGGGAGGGGAACCAAAACACTGGCATGCAACAGTCAGAGAAAGTGAGAGCAGAGAACAGAAAAAAGTTACCAAGGAACAGAGGAGAGGAGAAACGCTGCTTTGCTGGGATTTAAAACAACCGAACACTGGTGTCTGAAGGGACAGACACCATCACTCACATCCCAGGAAGGGATGTTTGGGCAGGTTAGCAGTGGCTGGAGAATTACTGGCCATGAAGGACAGCTGGAGAAGAGGAAGCACAGCTTTGGGACAAGTCTGAGTGACCAAACCGATTCTCCAGTGGTGTCAGCTTCTTCTACCTTTGCTAATATGGAACAGCTCTTCAGACATATGAACAGCAATCTTTTCCCAGCTATAGGGAAGGAAACTGCCTGCCGGTTCAGTGCCCCCACGGCAGGAACAGTTGCTGAGCTGCATATAGTTTTACTGAATGTTAATGATCTCGTTTCTGGTATGCGTGTGCTGCCGCCCTTTTTACTGGGAGGAAATTTCCATTAAAATACCTCAGCCATGCTTGAGAACGAGGTTAAGGAAAAATATGCTGTTAAAAGAAAGTGTTCTCCACTGCACTTTGTTGTGAAGCTCCAGCAGGGCAGTGCGTGGGAGCAGGGGATTAGTTCGACACGGGGCTCGCCTTGGTGCCTTGGATGTATCCTTTGTCATCCCTGTGGAAAACCACTAATGTCTGGCCAGGCTGCAAATCTTCATTCCCTCTTCCTCACCTCAAAACTTCGTTTACAGCCCAGCGTCACGCCAGCACCTTGGAAAACCAGGGAGGGAGTCATGCCCACTAAGATCTGGACTCTTGCTGCAGAAGCTGAGAGCCTCAGCATGCAGGGGGAAAACAGAAGCAGGGAGCGTGAGAAGTCCTCCAGCAACCCACATCGGGCTCTGTGGGCAAACTGCTTGCGAGAGCCCTGCCTGCACCCCATGCAAATTTACCAGGCGAACAAAAACGTTTGCTGCCACCCTGTCTTCACCACTTACCACCCACTTGGTGCTGAGCTGGATGAGGTATGAACACCCGCAGCATCTTCTCCTGTTCCAGGAATGCACCTGCCCTGTCCCTCGCCCCACACACAACACAACTTTCCTTCCCTTAGCCCAAAATCAGACTGCTGCCACCACCTCCTGTGCAGTTCAGGGTTTTTCTTACTCTATTCCCCAAAACAGGAGCATTTAAGACCAAAGAGAATGAAGGTCCTTGCTGTTTCACCCCAATGTGAGTAAGCAGCCAGTACTCCAGAGCCCATTAGCATCTGAAGTTCACCCTCCCATGGAGGAGAGAGCAATAATTATTGCTACTTTCTCATCAGCTTACAGTAAGGCTCTGCGGCCAGTTTTCTTATTACAAGCATGAAACCAAGATACTTAACGCACCACAACAACAGCACCAGCAATACATCAAAGAGCAAGGATGTTTGTTGTGAATGAGCCACTTATTCTGAGAAACCACCTCGGTAAGTCAGCAGGGAGCTGGGCACTGGGAAGAGCAGCTCACCAGGGACTGCAGCCCTCATTTCAGAGGGGCAAGAGGCAGAGCTGTGGCCTCCTGTCCTCATCTACGGACTGGCAGGGGTACAGGGGTCCTGCCTGTGCCAGGAGGGCTGCAGGGGGCTTGTGCAGATGCAGCACCAAGCCTCCTTCAGGCCCCCCAGCACCCCACTGCTGGGAAACAAGCCTAGTCACTGCCGGCAGGGTTCCCCTCAGCCTGCTGAATCAGCAGCCACGGCAGTTCCCAGGAAGCACTCCCTCCTCCATATAACCTCCCTGCCTCTTCAGAAGGTTTCTTCTTCATCCTTCAAGGCTCTCTGCCTCTAGTACCATGCACTGTGTTGAGCAGAAATTCACAAGCAAGGGAGCAGCTGGGGAAGGCACACCTCCAGCTGCAGCACCCACAGGAGGTCTGGGCCATACCTAGCTGTTGGACCCTAAGGGCAGCACCAAGCCTTAGCAGCCCAGCCTTATCCCTGCACCCGCAGCCCTCTGCCCTGGCTCCAGAGCCCTGTTAGAGCTCAAACCCCACTCCTCAGCCCTTACCTGAACTCCACAGCAGGCCCAACCACGCCTGTCCCTCTTGCATCTGAGGCATTGACCGGTGTCCTCGGCGTCCCCTGGCTCTGGCCTGTCTTCCTGCCCTCACCTGGTGAGGTTGGGCCGAGCCAGTTGTCACCAGCGAGCCTGCTGTGCTCACATCACCATGTGGGGGAAGATGCTGCCTTATCCCCTCCAGCAGGGCAGCCCCACTCCAGTTGCTCAGAAGAGGGCAGGGGGCCTGGGCCTGAGCTTAAATGGAGCTGTGGGGCCAGTGGGAAGCATGGGGCAAGGCCTGGGGGGAGCTCGTTAGGGCAATTAGTATCTGCTGGAGTGCTCAGGACCCATGCTGCTCTAAGTCCTTTCCAATCCAGAGCTCAAACCAAGCACTGATGTGATTTATTCAGCTGTGTGTAAGGAACTGTACGTTGCTCTGGTGGAGGAGATGGATGGAGCTGGCATCAAAGCTGCTGCGTACACCTGTGGACAGCCTTTGCCACGGTCCTGGGGCCACACACTTCTCTGGGAGCTTCTCCCAGCCCTGCAGTCCTCCCTGCAGCGCTTTCAGCAGGGAAAACGCTGCAGAGTTAGCTCATCTGTGCGCCTGCAAAGCTCGGCAGAAGCCAGTGAAATGTCCTGGTGCTGCAGCCCCAGTGCCCTGAGCAGGCTGCTAACCCTGCGAGCACATCCCGACAGCCATCCAGCCTCTCCCAGCCTCCGCCGGGCAGCCTGCCTGTGGCTTACCAGGCTTTCCATCCCCTGCCCTGGCCTCATCAGGTTTATTTCCCTTGCTGGACTGAGCTCTGCGCACACACTGAGAGCCAGGCAGAGTTTTTCTTGCAGCGCTCTGGCTGGCTGCTTGCGCAGACAGGGATCAGGAGAGCAAAAAGGCAAGGGAAAGGAAGAACAGGCTCTTGGTTGTGCTCCGAAAACCCACCCAGCCGTGCTCTAGAAGAGCCTGGGAGATCTCAGTTTTCAAAACGAAAACCAACCAAGCACAAGCTTTTGCTGCCTCTTCAGTCCCTGAGTTTCTCATCCCCGTGCGCTGGTGTTAATTTCAACTAAAAGCGGTGTAACTGAGGTCAGGGATCCGACCCAAACGCTCTGCCTTGATCTATTTAATCTTCCATCCTTCGTTTTCATTTCCATGCCAAACTCCACTTTTAAAGATACATGAAAGAATCATCAGTGCTTTTTGAAGTGTTCAATCAGGGCAACTCTTTTTGGGGATGTGAACACATAAAAGTCAGCTTTTTTCTGTTGTTCCCAGCACCGCTGCACTAACAGACCTCAGGGAGAGTTAGCTGGATTTTTTTTTTTACCCTCCCAATCCCCCAATTCAGCCAAATTTTTGACTAAATCCCAGCCACAGCTGGGACTATTACTGCAGACCTATGGCTTGGTCTGAAGCTCTGGGAAAGGATTTGTAGCTCTAGTGTTCAGTGGAGATCTTGCTGTTACAGAGGTGAATCAGGCTCCGAGTCATTTTTCGTTAATTAAGAGCTCCTCAGCCTCCCTTTGGGGTGTTCCCCGCTGCCTCCCCTGAATGCCCTCCTTTTCTCGGCAATTACATAAAGCTAGCTTCTCCACGGTGTTTATAAACAGCTTTACTGTCTTAAAACAATACCCAGCATCTTCTATCTCCAGCCTGTTTTCCATCCCATTCTCTGCCCAGGGCAATTAAAAGGCTGAGGCGTACGGCAGCCGGGGCGTAATTAAATGAAAGGGGCCCAGTGGCAGAGCACGGGGAAGGCAGCGGCGTGCTCAGACCTCTGCAGCCAAGGCCTCGGATGCAGTCTCCCTTCCAGAGATGCCGATGGTCTGATTAGGTGCATGTTAATTGGGATACCGTGCTCGTTTATGCAGAGGCTGGGTGCAGCTGCAGGGAGGATGAGAGGCAGAGGGTGGGGGAGAGCAGTCGGGGGGGGGGGGGGGCAGGGGGCTTCTGCCCCATTCCTGCTGGTGGATTCATGGACAGTTACTGGGAAATGCTTGGAAAATCTCCCCGGTGGCCAAGATTGCCCCACAGCAGCAAAACTGCTTTGGAGAAGTGGGTTTGTGACTACACGTTGGCTCTGCAGAAAGCTCCTCTTGGTCTGGGCCAAGCTACGTCACCCTGGGGTAAAAGAGCAGGATTTTGTACTTCTTGTGGGTCAGCCCTTCTCTTGTGCTGGAGATTTGGGCAGGCTGCCCTTTTGGTCCCAAATTTGCTCCTAAAGAGTCGAATTCAGCTCCCTTCAGTGTTTCATGGGGTAACCGGGAGGGCGGGCTGCGTGCGCCTTGCTCCCGCTCCAGCTGTTTTCTGTCCCGCTCGTGCAAACTCCGCCGCTTCCCCTAACATCTGGATTCAACTACCAAACAAGAGGCTTTCTGTAACACATTCCTCGCCTCCCTCGCTGCTTTATGCCTCACGGGGTTTGTCCTGTTCACAGGGGGAGTGAAAACGAAGAGAATGGGCTGGGATGAAGTGGTAGGTGACCAGGCAGATTGCTCTGCTGGTGGCAGGTATCTCCCATGGCCAAGCCCCCAAAGCTGCAGTTGTATGAGTGCTGCATCTCTCTTAATACAATTTTTAATCCTCTTTTAATACTTTTTTTGGACACACAGTAAGCACTGGGTTCTTGCTGTATTTTGGGCAAGAAGAGATTCAGGAGGTTGGTTTTGTCGATGAGACCCCTGGGCGCAGCCACCCTGCCGGGTGATGATGGCTGGGAAACTTCACAAAAATTAACTCCCATCAGCTCAGGCCCTCAGCGGGTTTAGAGATGGAGCTGGGTAAGGTCTGAGAGCAGAGGTCCACCATCCTGCCCTGCGACAGAGCCCCACATTGCTGAAAAGCAGCTGAAAATCCTACTGCGAGCATCTGAACCAGCAGCCCCCAGGGATGCCCACTGACCCTTCTCAGCCAGAGGTCAGCTTTCGCCCCGAAGCATGTGGATTTAGAGGCCTTCCAGCTGATTTCTTCCACTGATGTGATCAGAGCTGGGCGGAAACACAAAGCCAGGTCCTCGGGGGCTGTTCGGGGGAAGAGCAGCTTAAGGGAAAGCTGCTGCTGCCCTCCTGCTGCGGTGCTGGCCGGGGTGCCGAGGGGCTGGCACAGGAATTGCATGTTCAGTGCAGAAAGTGCAGAAGGAAATTGTATTGTGCTTTCAGCACCCAGTTTCTTCTTGATTAGGGCACTTTGGGAGAGGGAAAACCCAGCTTGGAGCCCGCATCCCCCAAATGGAGGCTGCTCCTGCAGCTGGGAGAGTCCTGGTCCACTGCCATGCTGGGAGAGGGCGCTCAGCTTCGTGTGATGGGGGTGTTCAGTGTTCAGTCCAGGAAAGGAAGGGACAGAAACAGCATGTCACCGGCTGGACTCTCACTGGTTTCTCTAAGAAATCCAGTTAGTGAAATCTCCACTACAGTCATGTTGGTGCCAGCTTGTAAGAGGCTAATTTAGATCATTTACATCAGCACAATTTACGCTGGAATAATCCCAGTGGAAACTGGGAGGGATGGGGGATGGAAGCATGACTGGTGGTGAGCTCTTGCTTAATATATCTAACTGGGACACTGACCAAAGTCCCGGTAAAACAACGCCGGTGTTGAGTTAAGCAATACCCTTTGAAACAAAAAAGGATGCAAATCTCCTATGCAAGACAAGCCTAGTAAAAGAGATATTATAAATCTAAGAGAAGCCCTCAAAGTCTAAAGGGATATAAATCTAATTAAAGTGATATAAATCTAACTGAAGAAATACACTGTAAATCCAGCCAGAATGATATCCATCTCAGGAAAGTAATGCAAATGCACTAGAAACACCATAAATAAAATCAAAGCAACATACAGGATGTAATGGAAGCAGCGTGAAAACTAAATCAAGTGATATAAATATAACTGAGTGATATAAAACTAATTAAAGTGATTTATAAAATGGACATTTGGAAAAGAATCACGGCGCACAAAAGATGTGAATAGTTGGAGAAAGGACCGGGACGGGTTTATGAGCAAGGAAAACACCTGCAGCTATAAAGAACAAACCAAGGTTCATTAGGCGCGGTGCTCCGGGGCAACCTGCAGTTGCAGACGGGGTCAGGGAAGCTGCTCCTCGAGTACAGCCCCGAGCCACAGCCGCTCCTGGCTCACGGCGTGCAGCTGGCAGGAGGGCAAAATTGGGGGAGCTCACATAGGGCAAGCGTAAGGCGGTGAGGATAAAGCCAGAGCTGCTCGGGGGAGCCCCAGGGGCCCCCAGCCCCAGGTTCTGGGGATGGTTGGTGTCCCGGTGCAGGAGGGGTTGAGGGATTTGGGGGATGCTTGGCTGAGCAGGAGCTCGTGGGAATGTGCCTAATCCCTGCACGGCTGAGCGCGCTCGCCCGACGCTACGGAGCCTGACGCAGCAATGCTGGCCGGGGGCTCAGAGCCACGTTTCGGGGCGGCTCAAAGAGATCTGAATCAATCAGAGGTTTTATTTATTTTTTTCTTCCATCAGTTTTTCCGTTTAAACCTTTTTTTCTATACGGCGAAGACAGAAAATGAAGTATCTGGGGGATTTTTTCCCCTCCAGTTATGAGCAGCGAACACCTCCCCCCTCTTTCGCCTCCCAGATTGAAAGGCAAAACTGTCCCAAATCTGTGCTTGCAGAGGGAGGCAGTGGTTAATATTTCTCTCTTAAACTGGAAAAATCTGGTTGGTAGTTTCCATTTTCATCCACACTTTCACATAAAATAAATTCCTGAGGAGCTTTTGGTTTTCATTTAAGCGATTTAATAATTGACCTAATATGACCACAATGCAAATAAATAATAAGGCTGCTGCTGGTCTTTGGAAAAAAATCAATTTCAGAAAACAGACCTGCTCAAAATTCTGTCTTCCTCTGGCTAAAAGAAAACACTTTTTCATATCATTCTGAATAATAAAATGTCCTCGGTTGAGCTTTACAGTTGAGCTTTTCCCTTTCAATCTTATTCCAAAGCAAAGCGCCATATGTTTTATGCTTAGGATCTCAGAATTTTCTCATGCTTGAAAGTCATTTGGCATTGGAGCATCTGCAGTGGTCTGAATTTCATTTTTTCCAGAGTAAAGCGAAATATCTATTTTGTGGAAACTTGCTAAAAAGCAGCCCCCGCCCGCTCCCCCCCCCCCAAACCTCAGCAATCTAGGTTAGAAATCAGCCTGGAGGGAAATGCAAATATTTTTCTTGCAGATTTAGCTGGAAACGTTTCCTGTGCTTTCCTGGAACGTTAATGCAAAATTAGGCAGTTTGTTGGATTGGAGGGCCCACCGAAGCAAATAGCTTAAAAAAAAAAAGAAAAAGAAAAAAAGGAAAAAAAAAAAAAAAGCAACAGGCTGACTGAAAGGTCTATTCACTTCCTCTGTGGACAGATGCCCTGCATTTTGTGTCACCTAATCTTATGTGGCCTTAAAGCTCGTTGGAAATAGACTTTATGTAAACGTCTCAGCAAAGCCGTGCGGGGGTTTAGCCGTGGGATCAGCCTGAAACTGGGCTCACCAGCTGGGGCTGGGCAGGGCAGTGACCCAACAGGCTCACCGCCGTCGTGGGGTGCCTCCACCGAAACCTCACCTCCTGGATTTTGGGGCGGAGGAGGTGGGCGGATGTTCGGCACCCCCAAAACTCAAGGCTGATGCGGCCCAAGGGGGATGGAATGAAATGAGATGAAAAAAAAAAAGAGAAGAAGAAAAAGAAAGGGCACAAAACCCCCACCCTGTGCTGTCACTAAAACTTTTTTGGTGGCTTCTCCAGGCCACGCTGCTTCCCTCGAAGCTGCCCAAAGCCGAGCTGGGAGCATCCCCTGCTCGATCTCCTGAGCTGGCCTCACCACCTGATCACAGCCCTCGACTAACGCCTGTTGTAAATCTCTGCAGGGCGCAGCCATCAGGCTGGAAATGATGGAAAAAAAATCCCCCCCGAGCCAGCTCCTGCCCCAAAGGCTGCTGCTGCTTCGGCTCCGGGTGCCCGCATCCCCAGCGGGGGGCTCGTGGCGCAGCCCACCCGGCCCCGGCCCCGGCCCCCCGCCTCAAGGTCCCGGCGTCCCCGTGGGCAGGGAGGTGGCGGCAGGCCAAGGGACGATCTGTTCCTCATCGAGGTCATCCTGCAGCTCGCTGCTGATGTGGCGTTCGGGGGCTGGAGCAGGGAAGAAAAAAATCTTCTCCTCCTTGCCTGGCCTCGGTTCCAGGGCTCCCGGGGAGGCCGATAACAAAGTGTGAGAAGCGCGAGGCCAGCAGAGGAAACCCAGCTCTTCCAGGTAACCCTCTGCCTGTCCCCTGTCCTGCCCCCAGCTCCCGGACCCATGGCCAAGCGCCGCGGCATCTCACCGGCTGGGCACGCAGCCAGGGAGCTGAGGAATATTTTCCTTCTCCCTCCTCAGGCTTTCCAAGGGCCCTTTTCTTTTCTGGTCTGTCCCCAGTCACTTCAGACAAGAGGCTTTCCCCCCCCCCGTGCCGCTGACTCCCCTTCCCCGCAGAGCTGCTGTGTCATTTTAATGACCCAGCTTTATTAAGTGCAGCTGCCGCTTCCAGGCGGTTTCTCGGATTCTGGTGAAAAATCACAGCTGGCTGAGAGTTTCCTGTTGCTCTGCCTCCCCCCCTGCCAGCCCCCCTAAGGAGGTGGGGGGAGCAGCAGTGCAAGAGCTGGGAAGCCTTCGGAGCTGGGGAGTTTTTGTCTTCCCTCCGGTGCGTCAAAGCGAGATGCTTCTGCCTGCCCTGCGCCACGTGGGAGAAATCAGCAGCACCTTTGGGGATGCTGCCTGTTCCCAAACCCCTCCCTCACCAAAGAGCTGGGATCTGAATCTCTGGTACCCCAAAATCTGAAAAGATTTGGCTCCAGCAGTTACTCTATGATGTCCCTTTCGGTCCTGCTGTGGTGTAAATCCTAAGTTCATCCTATTCAACAATCCTTCATGGTAGCAGGGTGGCATGAAGGAAAACAGAAAGGCAGAGCTGGGAAGCCCAGAAATCGCCCTTTTTTTGCCCAGGGCACTGTGGCACAAAGCTCAGAGCTTGTCGAAGGACAAAACCCGATACTGGGCAGCCTGTGAGCCACTGAGAGTGCCAGGCCTGCGAGGATCCATCACACTGCTCGTGGGACATTTCTGCAGGGGGGTCTGCAGCCCCGAATCAATGGGGCTGCCCCAGCTCCGCAGGAGGGATCTCATTCTGTTCCCTTCCCAGCTCTTGGGGCAGGATTGCAAGAGAAAGAAGATCCTCGCCTGGCACGGAGCCACAGGGGGGTCGGGGCAGTCTCGTCTGTATCAGGGAGAGACGAGATGCCTTTTGCTTGAGATAAGAGGCGCTAGGGCCAGCGGGAGGACGGCGGGGCCGGCGCTGTGCAGGGCTCATGGAGCACATCCTGTACCCGGAGGGATGCTCACAGGGGCCCCGTGCAGCAGGGGGCTGGATTGGCAGGGAAAGCTGCCCCCCCAGGGATGCTGAGCAGGTTTGTGGCACCACTGGCAGCAAAGTTAGGGGTGCGGAAAAATAAATCTTGCTTCGTCCCTGCAGCTGCCCGTGGACCAGCTGGGTTCTGCCCCGGGAAGCTGAGGCTGGGGGCTTCCCTTATCCTGACCCAAAGCTCTTCCCAAACACAGGCCCAGCTGTACCAGGAGGTGAGGGACGACCCCTGCTCCCCCTCTCCACAACCCACCCCCCCCCCCCCGGTTTATGATTTACAGCCCCTGGAGCACGGAGGCTGGTACGCGCACGTCGGCTGCTGCGTGCTAATCGCAGCTGAGGACGGGGCCGGGGGAGGCGGCAGGCGTGGGGGGATAAATTCCCCTTCCCTGGTACGAAGGGAAGAGACGCAGACAGCCGCTGACTGAGTCAGCGCGGGGTCAGCAGGGTGAGGCCGGGCAGGCTCCCATTCCCCCAGCAACTGGCTTCCAGCTGGAGCCTCTCCCCTCCCGGCACAGCCCCTGGCACAGGACCGCGTGTGCAAGGGGAGCCAGCTTAGCCCTTCGCCTTCCTCTCTTCCTCCGCAGCCTTAGCCAAAGCCCTTCCCCGCAATCACGTGGCCAATGTGGCTCCGTTTCAAGGGACAAAGTGCAGGAGTTTCTCATTAACAGAGAAGGAAAGCTGCCTGCTGCGACCCAGCTGCAGGAGCTGCTGGAGGAGGGAGAAGGAGCACTGCGGGGGGAGAAGGGGGCACAAGAGGAACCCAGGCAGGCACAGCCACCTCGAGACCCGAGAGCCCAGAGCCTTGGGGTGATACCCCTGCACTCCACCAAGCCCCAGACATGGCACGGGGCAGAGAGAGGAGCTGCTTCTGCTCCTCCGCTCCCCAAACCCTTGGGGGACCCCAGCTGCAAGGACCCTGACTGCAGCTAATGCCCAGCAAAACCCCTCCGGTCTCACAACGTCTGTCTGGGGCTTCCTTCCCCTGCCCGGACACCTGCAGCACATCCCCGTGTGGGAGCAGGAAGGGCTTTGCCTTCACCAGGGTGCTTTGGAGCAGGGAACCTGACCCGGAGGAAGAGCGGGAGAGAAAGGGAAGTTGCTGCTGCCGTGTTTACAGCTCCCCCTGTT
Organism: Cygnus atratus; assembly: GCF_013377495.2. Lineage (NCBI taxonomy): Eukaryota > Metazoa > Chordata > Aves > Anseriformes > Anatidae > Cygnus > Cygnus atratus. Next base: position 4,821,909 of record NC_066383.1, read on the forward strand.
AGCTCCCCCCCCAGAAAAAAATGAGAAGAAACTGAGATTTGATTTCCCTGAGGCAGCTCTCAGAGAAATTACCTGGCATTCAAAGGAAAAGGCCTTTTTTTTTTTTTTTTTTTTTTTCCCCCCACCTACGGACTTGGCTGCAAAACCAGCCTCTCACTCTACGAGAGGAAAATACCCCATATTGTTAGCGAGAGCCCACTAATGCCGAACAGACGGCCCCGCGTGGGCCACGGCAGGGAGCAGGAGCGGTACGGGGAGGGAATAAAGCGGTCCTTTATCTGGGGCTGGGGGCCTGGGCTGGGGGCGAGGCAAGGCTGGGAAGGTCAAGGTGCTGGAAAAGGGGGGGGCCTGGGGAGGGAGGAGAGGCTGATGAGATGGATGGGTGGCACTGGGTGGCACTTGCAGGGCAGAGGGGTTTTTTGTTCAGCTTCTCACCGGTGGGGTCATCGCCTTGCACCTGGCTTTTCCCCACCGCAGGGAAAAAGAGGAGCTGGTGGGAGCGACCCTGCTCCTTCAGCAGCAGATTTCTGGGCACTGGAAATGAAAATGGGGCAGAGATGGGGATGGACACGGTGCTGGGAAACTGGGTGTGCGGGAGAGGGGAGGCAGCACGGGGCGGAGGGGAAGCACTGACTTCGGGTACAGCAGGAGCACGGTTCTCCTTCCACCGTGCTGGCTCAGCACCAGGGAGGTTTCTCCGGGGAACTGCGTGTGTTTGTGACTGTTTAGGGCGAAGTGAAACGGGCTGCTTTCCTCTAGCCCCCAGCACACGTTCACTCGCTGCCTCTTTTATGCTGCAAACTAATCTAAGCCGAGCGCCGACCTGCCAGCGGCTGCTGCAGCCTCCCCTCCCCAGGGAACATTGCAGGAAGCAGGGAACCAGCCCTGGGCTGTCCTCCCTCTGCTTTCCCCCAGGAAAAGGTGGTGGTTTGAGCCAGCGTGGCACCCTGGTCCCTTCCCACCTCCTGGTGGGACCTCTTGTTGCGGGTGAAGGGCAGGTTGCAAGAGACAAAGCCCCGCTCCTATTGCCATGGCGATGTTAATTCAAGCTGAGTTCAAAGGAAATTGTTCCAGCTCAAGCTAACCAGGCTGGCAGGAAAGCCCGCTGTCAGCTGAAAGAGGCCAGCATCTCGTAAAAGGGGAAGGGAGGTGGGGGTCAGCAAGAGGGGGCTCTGTTCAAAACACGGCTCCAAACACACCCAGACCCATTCCCTGCCTTCGTGCACAGCCTCCCCCCGGACCAAATCCCAGCAAAGCAAAACGGCAGAAGGTCCCGAGCGAGGAACCAGCAAACGCAGCAAGGAGGGGAGCCCTGACACTGGTGGCAGAGCCCCAGCCACCTGTCCTGGTGCCACGAGCATTAAACACACGCGTGCCAAACCAGCACCTTGCTCCTGCGGCCACAAGGCACGGGGAGGGCAGGGCAGCGAAGGGCGATCCGGCTCGAGCTTGGCGCTGAAGTCGTTCGGGTTTTTATATGCAGCACTTTCAGGCTTTTGTGGAAGCATTGCTTTTGGCGTAATGATTAATCCTGATGGTGAGACTCGTTGGCTGCTGTAAAACTGCGTGTTTGTGCCCCATGCTTAGGGAGTGCTTTGGCTCTGAGAGCTGGGGGTGAATACTCACAGCCTCTGAGGGCAGCAGGGACTGACCTGGTCATCGTTTGGTATTGTCGGAGGGCATAAGAGTCAGGAGAGAGCATCTGGAGAGGAGGCAGGTGTGCTCTTCCCTGCAAAACCATCCTTAAACTGACACCGTCGTGGGGCTGGGGGGAGGCAGAGGCTGTGGTCTGGGGCGGACAGGGGAGAGCGCAGGGCTGCAGTGCCCTGCAGGGGCACTTTGAACCTGATTTCCCCCAAATCGGGAGACATTTCCCCCAAATCAGGAAAATAAAAGCTTTCTCTCCCTTTCTCTTAACTTTTTCTCTCCTCTTTTCATGCCTTCTCCTCTCCTGCCACCTCTCCCTGCCCTCCTCCCGTGGCTGCCGGAGCGCGGGGCTCCTGGCCTGCCCTGCAACGTGCTCGGGCACGAGGAAAGTAAGGAAAAGGGGAAGGACAGACTCGAGTTACTGCGAGCTGTTAGGGCAGCGAGAGAGCGAGCAAGGAAGCGGAGGAGGCAGCCCCGAGTGTGCTGCAGTCAGAAAGCATCGGCGCTTCTCGGAAGCCTCCTCCTCCAGGAGCAGGAGGGGATCTGACACAGTCGCCCTAGGAGAAGCCGTGAAACCATGTGCTCCCTTCCTGGAAAGAGCTCGAGCTTCACCCTGGAGCAAGCTAGAGGGTGTTTTTTTTTTTTTGTTTTGTTTTGTTTTTCTCAGCATCCATCTAGAAGTTGAGTCATCTTAGGAAAGAAAAACAACTAGTTCATCCGAGGTGGCCACGGAGCAGTTCGTTTCCCATCTACAGGCACCCTTCACACATCTTGCTCTCAAAGTTTCCTCTGACACCCCGCTGAGGATGCGTTAGCATTTCTGTACTCAGCTAGGCTAACCTCTCCCCACCCCCTTTCAAAACGTAGGCATGAAATTGGGTCTCTGGTCCCATGGCAGTGCTGAGATGATGCAGACTTGTCAGAAATCCCGGTGAAAGATCTGTGATTTCCTCCACTCTGCCTCAACCAGGGGGCAGAAGGTATTTCCCTACACCCCCGACAAAACAACGAGCTCTTAATTTCATTTCTACCAGGAACTTGGCAATTTTCTCCTCGATACCCTTGCCTTCACTTGCCCTAAATTTAGCCCCATTTTCCCATTAATAAGTCCTTCCAAGGCAATATTTAAACTTGCCTCAATCTCTACCCCGCGCTGATTGCAGAGCATCGCCATTTCTTCCTCCCTTGCTCACTCCTTTTGTTCTGCACCTGAAGAACTTCGGGCCGGTCGTTTTAATGCCCACGGTGGGATTATTCACCTGGCTTTTGACAGCCTCGTTTATTCCTCCACACGCCGACCTCTGAGCTGCTGCCTTCTCTGCTGACCTGGCCTGTTTCTACATCCCTCGCAGGCATCCTGGTTGCTGCCAGCATCCCTTTGAGGTGGTTACGGAGCTAGCTGGAACTGGAAACCTCCCAGGGAAGGTTCTCCCTGCCCCCACACCTCTCACCCATTTTCGGCTTTGCTTTTTTTTGACTTTGAAAAATCGCAAGCCTCTCTGAGCTCCCAAGTCCAGTTTTCATTCCTGTGGATTTCCCTCAGTCAACAAAGATTTGCCTATCTGAAACCAAGAGCCTTATTTGCAGGCTTTGTTTGTCTTTCCATTTCATGTTAATTGAATTAGCAGCTAATCTCTGAATCCAAGGTTGCTTTCTCAGAACTGTGCCCTCACCGTTTATCTAAATCCAGTCCTGGGGAACCTTTCCTCACAAGTTCGGGGAACGCTGGTGAAGAAATCCACCCACCGCCACATGCCAGAATATTCCCTACAGTTATTAGTGACCTTGGTTTGGCATGCTGAATAAGAGTCTTTCACTTCCTAAGTCCTAACGCACTTTCTCAATCTGTGTCAGGTAATAATTGTTGCAGGACTCCGTCCATGTCCCAGCCTGACCCCAAAAACCCACAGCACAGCCCCCTCGAGATGCCAGGATCAGCTCATGTTCCTTCCCCTACTGACCTTAACCCTAATAGATTCATCTTAGGATGTGTCAAGACTTGGAGGACTCTCCCTGTAAAGCTCCGCGTTGTCTCTACCTGCAGGGAGTTGTGCTTTCAGAACTCATCTCCGAGCGAAGTTTCCAGCTAGCCTGCTGTTTCTGCACATCTCATCCCAGGCAGACGTTGCACGGCATGGTGCAACACATCCTCTGCCTGGAAAGCAAGGCACGCTGCGACAGGTGATGAAATGCAGTTCCCTGAACTAGGGCTCCACCGAAATCAGGGCTCAGCACAGAGTGGACAAGGCTTTACCTTCTCTTTCCTTCCTCCAGCCCCAAAAACGGAGTAAAAAGCAAGGGGCTATGCTTAGATTGTAGTTCCTATTAAATCTTGGTGTTAGTCATAGTGAGGACAACTGCCAGATATCTCAGTGCAAAGGGCTAGTGTGGACACAGGGCAATAGTACAAGGCAGGCCATGCACTGGTGCCATGCTCTGATGCATCACAGAGGTCACACAAACTAGCTTCAATTTTATTACATCATCTCTGCAAAAAGAAACTAAGCAAAGCAATCAATGCAGGGCATCAAGGGGATTTTCTTTTCTCCCTTTAATCTGCATTCGAGTTCCTCTCTACAAACCCTCCCCTTCATCTCCTGATGCTCCTGCCCTCCTCCACGATCCTTAAAGCATTACTTCAGCCTGCTAAGGTGGGCGTCAGGCCAGGCTGCTGAACGAGGCTGCTGGCTGAGCTTAGCACTGGCTGCGTCAGGAGGAGCCCTGCTGGCTGAGCACACCGTCTGTGGCCATATCTGGGGTTATTTACACGCGGAAGGGAAGGGGAAATAAATCTTTGTGAAATATGAGCTGGGAGAAAAGAGGGAGACCCAGACAGAGCCGGGTGGGAAGGAGCCCGTCCGAGAAAGGCAGCCCAGCACAGGCTGCAGCAGGAATTAGCAGAGCTGGGAGAGCTGAAAGCAAGCTGCAAGGGTCTGCAGCAAAGCCTGTAACGGGAGAAGGAATTGGACAGCCTTCTGCAATCGGCGCACGGAAGCTCTGCTACCAGCTGGGAGACTAATTTAGTTTCTGTTTTCTTCCCTTCTCCCCATTCAGCCTCCCTCTCCCTCTGAATGGAAGGACAGCAGTGCGGCCAAGCTGCGTGGCGCTCAGCTCCTGGCAGACTGTGCCGGCTCCGACGGGGCAGGCTGGGTCGCAGTAAGCATCAGGGGATGCTGCGGGGGCTTTCTTCGGCTGTGCCGGGGCTGAAATGCTGAAAAGCAGCACAGGAAGCACTCAAGATCCCCGGCAGGTCCCGGCCTGCCTGCATCCAGCTGCATTACCTGTTGCGAACCAGAGCAGCCTGAGGACTGCTCTAAGCCCCGCAGCAGCCGTGGCAGGTAATGAAAGTGGAGATGGGCAGGGGCTGAAGCTGGCAAGAGCTCTCGCTCTGCTATTTTCCTCTGCTCTGACCGGAGCCCAGCAGCAGCACTGCGATTCTCTCAGCCACGGCAGTACCCATCTCCTCCCAGCACAGCCCGTGTCAGCATCCTGATGTACTCGTGGAGGTGCCCCCTTTGGAATAAGCTGTAAAACCGACTGCCTGACAGCCTGGACTGGGAAAGTTCCCCCGGCAGCTCCTGCCGGAGCGTTATCTTCCTCCCTCAGCCAAATTCCAGGTTAGAAACTGAACAAAGCAGCGGCGATGAGCTGCCAGTATTTTAATGAGCAGCTCTCAGACACCTTCCTACCTCTGCCTGTGATGAAATTCCGCAGAGCAGGTGCACGCATGTGCTCCCAGAAAGGGAGCTGTATTTACCTCGCACTTGTTCAAACAGCAGCAGTTACAGAAATCCTCTCTCATAACCATCACTCAAGCAGGGAAGTGGCTTATTTGGCAAGGAAATTGTCATCGAGTGCAGTTTGCTGGCGATGTTTACACTGTGTTTCTGAGGGTATAATGAGTGTGCTGATAAGATAGTGCGGGGGGGACTCGCTGACTCCAACGAGGGGGAATATGCTGACGGGGAAGCTGCTAGCTGGGTTCTGCAAGGTGTTTGGGAAATACCCTGCTGACACCCTACAGAGGCAATAGTGTTTACTCTTGAGTATTATTTTTGGGACACTTAAGGAAAAGGTCTTTTAAGGAGAGCAAAACAAGGCTGGGAGAGCTGGGATTTTCAGGAATAAACCTAACTTCCCCATCCCATCATCTGGGGCTTCCCAGCAGGAAGGAGGACCCTGTCAGCCCCTGGCTACCCACTGGAAATAATCACGCAGGGAGTCACCTGGCCAGCCCTGCTTGGGACCCCGGGGGGGCAGACAGGGGCTCGGGGTGCAGGATGGAAAGGTATTTTTGCTCCTTCTGTGCTGGGCGAGCTCAGCATCTCCCTGTGCTGGCTGCACGTCGCTGGCAGGGATGCATTTAACTTCCTAGCAGAGCTCACAGAGGCTGGGAAGATGAATCCTGCAAAGCTCCAGCCTCATCCTCTGCTTTCCATAGGGGCACAGGAAAAAACCCTTTCTCCTCTTCCCACCAGCACCCCCAGGGATGGACGCGGCCAGGCGTCCACCCCACAGCCAAAGCTGGGGGGCCCAGCACCATGCCCCCGCCCCGTGCAGCCCCCGGGGGAGCAGAGCTCTGCCTCAGGGCAGGGTGGTGAGGGAGGGGGCGCCCGTCCTGTCCCGGGGGTTTTGCCCAAACCCCCACGTTTCTGGAGCCCCTGGATTCCCCGCGGGGCCCCCGAGACCCGTGTGCGGCCCACGGAGGACACCTAGCGGCCGGAGAGCCCTGCCACGGGGATGCTGCCCTGCCTGCAGAGATGCTCGCCCTGCTGTGGTGATGCTCGCCTTGCCTTAGAGATGCTCGCCCTGCCATGGAGATGGTCGCCCCCCCAGGAGCTCACCCGTCCCCAGCTCCCTCGCCTTGCCTCCCGTGCTCGCACACAAACCCCAGTCCTGGGGGATCCCACAGGATGGAGGGGGGACAAGGGGACTCTCGTCCCACATCTGGGAGGTTATTGTACTGGCCAGCCAGGGGTTCCCTTACACTGAGCACTTCCCACTGTCAGGATGCTCAGAGAACCCTGCTCTAAAAAAAAAAAAAAAAAAAAAAAAAAAAAAGTCACCAAATTGCACTGGGAGGGACCTCCCCGGTCACAGTTTTCATTTCCCCTTGCGTGAGCAAGGTGGGAGCACCGCACGCCCGGGAAGAGCTGGGTGCCCAAATCCCTTGGGGTAAGAGACGTGGGATCCCCCCAGCGATGCCCCTCAGACCGGTTCACGGTCACCCTGTCACAGGCCATCAGCTCTTCCCACGGTGCAGGGCAGCACACGCTCTCCTTGGACACACAAAGGATGCCCGGTGTGTGTGTGCCCACACTGCACAACCGCCCCTCACCACCCCCCCCCGCTGCTCCTCTCCCCCCCCACTGCCTTGCAGCCCCAGGAGAGGCACAAGCACACGGGCAGGGCAGCTCCTTCCCTCTCCTGCAGTGACAGAGGTGGCCCTGGGTGGCAACCTGTTCCCCTGACGTGGGGATCTCGCCCCAAATCGCTGCCCCTGCCAGCCCAGAGGGCAGGATCGTCACGGGGAGAAGGGCAGGGAGCACGAGGCACGGGCAGGCGTCCCCTTCCCTGCGCCAGGAGAGCTGCAGCTCCCCTGGGCCCGCCGCTTTCTCACCCAACCTTCCTCCACCCCCTCGGCTTTCCTTCCTGGGTGCCAGCCAGCCCCGTGACGCTCCGCTGGGCTGCGTTTGGACTTGACGGAGCCTTAAAGTGAAATGCAATTAATGTAATGAAGACCAGCAGCCAGCGCACGCACGGAGCCAGGCGGAGCAGCAGGGACAGCTCCCGGCGTTGCCCAAGCTCCAGGTGCTCCCTGCCCATGCACGACCAGCAGCAGCTCTGCTCCCTTCTCCCCTCCCTGGCACTCCTGCGGCCCGCGGAGCTGCAGTGCCAGCCGTCTGGGAATCTCCCCCATCATTTTCTCCTCTTTCACAACCGTACCACCAAGGAGGAGACCAGGCTCCTCCTGGGTACTGGAGAGGCAGGCTCGGGCTCTGCCAGGAGGCAGCGAGGTGGGGAGGCAGGAATGCAAGAGCTTTTGGGCCCTCTGGCTGCTGGGCACCTTCCAAAGCTCACATGCAGCTGCAGGAGAGTTTCCCAAGCCGGCTGGCCCCCCTGCTCTGCACGGCAAGCAGTCACAGCCACCCAGCTGGGTGGCACACGGGAAGCTTGGCAGGTGCCTGGCCAGAGGCTGTGCCCCTTGCTGCCACTGCCAATGTCCCATGTGCCACCCTGTGCCTCGTCACGGGCGTTTAGCTGACCACGGAGAGCTGCTGACATGGTGACACAGCTGCCACCAAGTCCAGAGGAGAGCTCCTTGTGCTAGCCACACAGAAAGCCCTGCCCTGGGGTGAGAGGATGGGATGGGCAGGCAGGTATCCATGAGCAAGGGTGCAGGGGGTGGCCATGGCCCATGTGTGGCACCAATTCTGTCCTCTGGCTCTGAGTTAGGTCCTTCTGGGGGGTTTCTTGAGCTGGAGAAGCCTTCAGAGGTTTGCTTCTTCTGCCACTGGGCCATGCAGGAGTGAAGCAAAGAGGCCTCAGTGGGGTTGGGAGGAAGGTGGGAGCTGGTTGCAGGCAGGGCTGTTATGGGATTGAGGGTGCAAGGGACCCTTTGGGCTGCCCACAGCACCAAGGATGGAGCCAGAGAGAGACAGGAGCTAGGACACAGAGCTGGGATAGCAGGGGGACGTGGGGAGGATGAGCAGAGGTGGGGGCTGAGCTCCTGCCATTTAGCAGTGGGGCTTGGAAGGAGACGTAAACAGGTGCTGAAGGACCATGAGCTCAGTGCCGGTGATGTAAGAGCTACCACGATCAGCCTGTCCCCAGATCCTTTCCAAGGCAAACATCAGACATTTTCCAACAGGCACTGCTCACCCTGGATGCCAAATTTCACTCCCTTTTCTGCAAGCCAGGGCTGGCGTTTGGATTGCAGATCCCTTCCCAAGCCCCAAACACCAGGCAGCCCCTGCCACGAGTAGCCAAGGGACCGAGCTGTGTCAAGGGCTGCCTGCCCCCTGCTCCCATCCCCACCCAACGCAGCCAAACCACCAAAACACAGCCTCTGTGCTGCTGCCGGGGGAAGAGCAGCCTCGCTGGCCTCCCCAACAGCTTGCTGACCCTGCTGTTTTCCTCTGGAGAAGGGGACGGCGTGACGCAGCCCTTTCCCAGGCAGCTGCCACCACCCTAAAACCAGAGGGTGGGATTCGGCTGCCGAGGGATACTGCTGACCAAGGACAAGCAAGTCCGGGCACGGCACGCAGCAGTGTGCTGCCGATGAGTAAGAGTGGCGATGCTCAGCCTCCTCGAGGTCTGGGTCTGACCCTCGCCCTGCCTTGGCTCCTGCCGGGTTATCCCGTATTTTTTGGCATTGAGCAAGTCACGCTCAGGCCCCAGGCTCACCCTAATATCTAGATTTTATACTTCTCTCTCAGCATTGTTCAGCCCTTTCTCCTTCTTCCTGCTTTCCTCAGCGTTGTCCCTCTTCTTTGTCTCTCCCCCTCCAGCTCTCATTTCTCTTTTTCTGCCCTGCCATTTCCCTGTTTTTAAAGACGAAGGGAAGGGGGGAGTAACCCAAGACACGCACGCACACACGCTGGATGTTTGCCGTGCTCAGTCACTCGGTGAATAAGCGTCCTTGTTCCAGCATGTTTTCCCATCTAACTTCCCAGGGGCTTTTCAGCACGAGAGCTCCTCTGAATGCCCAGACACGAGAGCCAAGCTCGCTGCCTCTTCTTGCGTGTGGTGGCCTCGTTACTCACGCTTCCCTCCATCCTGCGCTCAGATTTCCAGGAACCCCAGCGATGACACAGACCGGGGCCACCCCCGGCCTCCCCCAAAACCTCCCCGGACGCTGGGGAGGCCGGCTGGGGCAGCCTCCTGCCCCTTTAGCCCTGCTGGGTCTCACAAACCTCCGTGGATAATTGCCCGAGGTTCCTCTGCCCTCTAGGCACCAAGGGGAGGCAGGTCTCGGTAGGCTGAGCCTTCAGTGGAGACGTGAGACTCAAGACACTGAGGCTCTTGCAGGATGTGAGGAGAGATTCTGGGGAGAAAACGCTTGTTTTTTAGCCTGGAAATCGCTGATCCCACAAGGCCCTGAGCTTGCTGCTACCCCCAGCCCCTCACACAGACCATCAACAAGCACAGTGTGAGCAGAGGAAGCAGCTCCAGGGCAGGAATTGCCCCGTCCTGCTCTCCATCCCGTGCTAGGCTGCCTGGGGACCACGCACACCAGGTCACCTCGGGAGGGATGGAGCCATGGTTTCTGTCTCCAGGGCAGGCCAGGGCAAGGAGAGCTCCTTCTTGCAGGGCTCTCTGTGCTGCCCGTGCTAGGACCAGCCATGGCCTGGAGGGAAGCTTGCTCAATGTTGCCAAATACAGAAGATTTCAGAGTATTTAGCGTGTTTGGGAAACTATTAATAACTCTCTGCCCTTTTTCTTCCTTGTCTGGCTGTCCTTGCTCTGCCCTTCTTCACCCAGACACGTTTCTCCTCTTTCTCTCCACCTGCCTCCTCCAGGCTCGGTGTCAGGAGTCCCATCAGTCCCACCAGTCCCTTCACTTGTCAAGTCTCTCTCATCACAATAAAGTTCTTATAGCAGTGCCCACAACCCCTTCCCAGCCTGGGATCCTGTATTCTGACTGTACCAGGAATCCCTTCATTGGCTCACTTACTGTGGTCGTATCTCATGGACCACTAAAATAGGCTCTGGAGGGGAAACGTGATTTTAAGCAGTGGGACAGGGACAAAGATACTTCTGTTTGGGGATTTCCAGTACCTGCTTTTGGACGGCTAGAAAGCTGAAGTTTTTCAGCTTTGGCAGGCTTTCATTTCCTGAAGCATACAATGGAGATGGCACTCCCCTGCCTTGCAGAGTCTGATGCAGGGCATTTTTTGCTGGGATCCAAATCCACAGAGAATTAGAGCTGACAAAATAATTCCCAGTGCTGGGGACAATTGGCAAATTCTGCTAAAGGTTATCACTGCTAAGCATCAGAGAAACATGAGCATCAGAGAAAGAACAACATCTGCACAGAAGAGCACAGAAAGAGCTCCTGGGGGCTATTGACCCGTGCTAGCACCTACACCCCATGACCAAATCTTTTTTCTTGGAAGGACTGGTACAATCTATTGTACATATCCAGATACGAAGAAATGCCATTCTGCCTGCAAATCAAGGAATGTTTTATTATTATTATCAAATTATATGAATTGTCACTTTTACATGTATAGTATCTACGTCTTCTAGCATGCTTTGTTCCTTAAGATCCCATAGCCCTCTAGAAGAGCATCCAAAGGTTGAAGCAAGAATGAGAACAGAATCCCAACCTCCCAAGTCCATGAAATCACATCTGCATGGTTACTGAACCTGCCTTAAAAACTGCCAGCGACCCCACTCCGAAGAGGACAAAAGAGAATACACCAGCCTCCAGGAGAAGGCAAGGAGCTCCAGTGGTCCTTGCCAATCGACCTGTGAAACAGTCCTTCCCAATCCCAAATCTGGAGATTGTGTTTTAGTGCTGAGCAGGCACCTGAGAGGTGTGACCAGCTCCACCCAACTTCCCCATCTCAGCTTGTGCCAATCTCCAGCGCATGAAAAGGAGGTGGAAAAGAAAACAAAAACTGAAAACCAATGACACAGAAACCAAGTTAATCATCAAAGAGGGAAAAAAAAATCCTTCCTGGCCTCTACAGGCAACCAGCAAGCAGAAGCCTTGAAACACAGGCTTATTTAATTAATTAAAAACAATATGAACATGGTGCAACAAGTCCTGTAAGCACATTGAAGGCATATAGTATCATCCATCCACTGTTATGCAACGTGTTGATGACTGCAGCAAACTCATCTCGAAGCCACTTTGGATCCTGGTGCCCAAGACTTTATTTCAAAGGCCATCCCTGCACTCTGCTCCTGTGATCTCTAGAAATCTCATTGCTAACCTGCAGTTTTTTAATGAAAAAAATTTACCCTGTTAGCTCTCACACTGGCACTGCTCTTCAAGCCAGATTTCCTTCCTGAGCTGGAATTCCCTTTCCTGTCCTCCACGTGAGTTTAATGCTGAGTAGTCGTTTTCCCTTCAGCCTTTTCAAAGATGAGACTCAGCACAACCACTAGAAAGGGGTCGTCCCTGCCAGCACCACGTATCCTCCACGTAATGCCCTCGTCCTGCCGCACACCCTGGCTCCTTGGTGAATCACCCCCCTGCTGCAGCTCGCTGAGTATCGCTGTTGCACAATGGCCATTCTGTCCCGCCTGTAACTCGTTCCAATAATTAAGGTTCCCCATGGTCCAGCTCATAGCCTGCAGGCCTGATTTAAGCCCTGGGAAGCTTGTGTCTGGCCTGCCACGGAGGAGCTATTGAGGTGATCACACTGCCTCAAAAATCCGGGTCTTTGTATTTGAAGCCAGGTCCCAACCAGCTTCCCTGAGCTCTCATTTCAGCATGCCCCATAAGGTGATAACGCATCCCTCAAACGACTGGATCCTCCTAATTCACTTCTCCTTCCCTTCATCTCCTCATCAGACACGCACAGCTGACTATCACATGTACTCTCACAAGTACCTGAGCTCACGCCGTATAAATGGAGTTTATCTCGTGTCAATCACGGCTCTGAGAATCTCTGCGGATCTGCTTTAAGCACACCTGCAGCGTCGTTATTTTCTCTTCATGGCAGGGTAGCTCTCTTGATCTATCTGGCTGCGTCGCTGACAATCAGATACCCGTGAAAGCAGCACGAAGCCCTGAACTCGTTCTGCCTGCTCTGCTGTTGCACCAGGAGCTGTTAATGCCTGGCCGGAGCTCGGAGGTGCCTGCACGCCTGATGGGTCGCTTCCCTGGGCTTTCCTGTAGCAGGGACAGCCGGCGTGCATTTCAGCACAGCGTTTGCCGAGCTGTGGGTTTATTTTATGAGAAGCAGGGAAAAAGGACCGAAGACGTGTAGGGGAGCAGGGAGCAGTGGGCAGAGCACAGAGCAGGCAGGTTCCCTGCTCCTAGCTTGGCCGGAGAACTGGGACCAGTGAATCACGGGCTGGTTGATCTAATTCGCACCGACTCCCCATGACTTCATCTGACACTGGTGTTTGCAGCTCTGCTCTGGAGCCTGTCTAAAGGAGCGCCCCGGGGTTGGCTTAACTGTTTCTCTTCTATTTTGTTTGAAAGGGACCCAATTTTTTCACTTTCTCACTCCTGGGGAGATTTTTTTTTTAGGTACCTGCTCGTGGCGATTGTTGTGCTGCACACTGCACAGCAGAAACACTTCAGTACAAGCAATAAAATACACAAATTTACCCGTGTATATACAGTGAAAAAATGAAGCTGAAAACAAGAACAAAAGCATCAGGGAATACAAAAAAAATAATCAAGGATTTAGGGATCACAGTTATGAAAAATAACAAGAGGAGAATAAGCAAGCAAAAGGCTGCAGAGCAATCTCAGAACAAATATTTCATTTTCCCCAAAAAATGTTGGCCAGTTTGACAGTACATGCCTCAGTTTCCCTAATTGCTACATGGGGTTAGCAACCCAGACCTATTTTGCAAAGGTGTTGTCAAGTTTAATTTGTGAACCTTTGAAAAACGCTCCGAGTTTTTCAGATGAAAGGCACTGCAGATGCCAAACGTGGGTGGATGCTCTGAGTCAGAGGCACAGACATGGGCATATTGTGTGATCGGCCTGACGCAGTGCACCAGATAGGAGACAGTTGTCCTCTGCAGGAAATGGAGGGATGGTCGGTGCAAAAATCATAGCTGGTGCTTACACAAGTGTGAACTCATGCTAGAGAAATCAGGAGCCACCCTCCAGGGAGGTGCAAAGATACAGCCTGCAATAAAGAGAAGTCCGGTCTGTACTTTGACTTCCAAATTGCCTGAAATAAATGTGTGTGTGCAAGCCTCCTAAACACGGCTGAGAACTGAAGCACAGATTGTCTGACAAACTGCCCTCTAACTAGCAGCCTGCCCTGTAACCCCAACAGCCCTCCCGAGCTCCCCTGGCAGAACTGGCCAGCATGATGATGCTTTTGAACACCAGTAAATCTGTGCACCTCAAGTTCCAGGCAGGGGTGAACAGCTGAATTCCCAGCACAAACCAGAAATAACAAGTGGGAGGTGGGCCCCCATCTGCAAGCGATTTTTTGCCATGAAAATAAATAACCAGCAGACACAAGGAGGTGTGATGAGTTGCAGAGATGATGGGGAAAGAGTGGGCTTGGCCTCCAGCGCCGGAGCCAAGCTGCAGTCCCCGGACGCGTGGCAGCCGTGGTGATGCATTAAAGCTCTCCCTGGTCACACATGGGCCTGACATGGTTTCGCAGGTATTTACGAGCAGGACATGCCCAAGGCACTAATGCCAGGCCTGTGGGATGGTGTGAGCGTAAGCTGAGGTTGAGCAGGGACCAGTGAAAGTGGCGTTATGCAGACGTGCCTGGCAGCAGCGGGGAATGCTCCCTGTGTACACGGAGGGACAGCCTCGTTTGTTTTCTGCAGATTTGAGGGAAATTCAGGCCAGAAAACCAGCAAACAGGTGGCTCTTAAAGAAACCCACTTTGCACTTGGCTCCATTAGCCTGCACAAGTGCATCTGCACATGACTTCCCTCTGGCACGGTGAATTTAGGCTGAGAATCCTCAAAACTAAGAAGCAAGGAGAGATGCCATCCAAGCTACCTAAAAGCTCGCCCAGAACCAGAGGCCATATGGAAGCACGGACTGCCACGAGTGCCTACAACGGTTCCAACTCTGATGGGAGCAGCAATAGAGGACAGACATCCCAACGTCGGACAGCTCAGGCATGGCCACACTTTGCTCTCCTGCAACAAACAGAGGAGCTAAAGCCATGGCTGGCATCAGGGCAGAGCCCTAACCCGAGGGACTGGTGGGTGCCAGGCTTCTGTGAGCCTCTGCATGGACGTGGCAATCCATAACCCACCTCGTCCTGAGCCCAGTTACTCCTGAGTCTGCCTGGGAGAGCTGCATTAAACTCATTTACTTTGCATGTGCATTGGTAAAACTGCAATGAAAAAAAATCAGTCCTTAAGCTTTTGTCTGCCTTATGAAGTCCAAAATCTTAACAAAGAGTCAGAAAAGCTAGAGAGACCAAGGCACTCCTTTTCCAAGTCAGATCTCTTCATATAGATATTTTTTTTTTGTTTCCTAAGTATTAATGGTGGCTTGGAAAAGCTCTGCTGAGCCTTTTCTGTACACGTGAGAACAAGCGCCTCCACCCTCCAGTATTTTTAATTACTTGGAGATCTCCAGGACTGTTGATGTTATAAAGATCAGCTCAGCCTGGGAAGCCAAGAGGAAAGAAATACGTATGCATGCATGTGCCAGCCAATCTCTTCCTTTTATGAGCCTTGTTTTGAAAAAGTAGCTTTGCCCTTTCCTATACCAGCGAATGGCTTCTGAGTCAAGAAATGTTCTCATTGAAAAAAAACCTGTCCATTTGACATGACTGCAAAAGGGGGGCCTTTCCCATCAACTATTACCCCAAAACAATAGTGTACACTAAATTATTCCCCATGCAGAGTGAGCCATAACTACTACTGCCATAGCAGGCAGCAAGAGGGGCTGACTCCATGGGCCAGCATTTGAAATGCAACTCAGTTGAAGGCCTTCTTTTTTCTCTCTCTCTTTTTCTCTCATTTTTGCATAGACAAAGCCCTTATAAACCATATCTATAAGACTGGTGCTTCCTGGATATCTCATTCTCATATCAGATCCAAAATGTATGCTGTTCCTGTTTTGGGCTGCACTTCTATTTCCTCCACACCTAAAAAAGGGCTGCAAAGCACAGACCTAGATCCTTCCTCTACTGCTTAGAGCACTTCCAGCAGGGGGGCTGCTACAGATTTCTAATGAGAAATTATTGCAGGGTAAAAATCACATTCTCCAGCAGTAACACCATTCCATTCTGGAAAAAAAAAAAAAAAAAAGGAATTAAGCACAAATCTTAAGCACGGTTAATTTACAGCCTGGGTGTTAATCTCAGAGCAATCTCACTGAAGTTCAGAGCATAATCTATGTTACATTGATATGAAATGAGTGTAGGGTCCACCTCCTTCTTTTGAAGTTAATGGAATTCAGCAGTGCTGATAAAGAGCCTTTTTCTTCTGAAATCTGTGATTCCGGTTGGCTGAATACGAACCATTATGGGGTGTGGACTTTTTTTTTTTTTTAATGAAAGGAACGTTTCATGAGCTTTGAAATAATTTTGCTGTATCTCCCATCCAATGTACCCTCTTTTTGCCAGTCAAAGAGGTGAAAAATGAAGGGAAAGGCAAAAGAAGAAAAAAAGTAAAACCACCTAAGTAGCCTTATCTGAATATATTTGTTTTGGGCAAGAAGTTTAACATTTTCCAGGAATACAGCTAATGAAGAGAGAAAGACTTACTTTAAAAACTCTTTTGTATTTCTTTCTTTCTTGCATGAAATATTTTGGCCATCTAGCTGTAGAACGTTTCATTTTCCAGGTATGTGTCTCTCAGTTCAGTGGACATTTATGGGAAGAGCTGCAGAAGACACACTTGAACCCGTATTTTACTGAGAGCAGGCAATGAAATAGGCAGTGGGGGTTATTCTATTAGTCACCTAAGTGGGGATCACATGGCCTGTGGGAAAACAGGACTCTGGTTGAGTTTTATTTTGGGTCTGCTATGTTCCTCTAATACACAGGTTGGCTCTTTCCAGGTCCAGATGGATGGACCTTGCACAAACCCAACATCAATATCAAAATAAAGGTAAGAGGGGTCTTTTAAACCCAGTATTATCCATGTCTCCCCTCCCTCTCCCAGTGAATACAGTAAGCCCTGGGGGGAACCCAGTTTAAGAATGCTTTATTCTAGGCGTTCATTTTAATTACAACCATAATTATTTTTGTGCATGTGTATGACCCAGTTAACAAACCCATCCTCGGCATCTCATGGTCTCTCCGACCCTGCCCATCTCTGCAAGGAGGTAACCTCAGCTCCTGGCAACAACGAGCAAAATTATTTTTGAAACAAGCCGTAGAACTGGTTGCTACATCTTAATGAAAATGACTTTTTTTTTTTTTTTCCAAGCATTTCTATGTATATAAACAGCCCTTCCTCCCAAACCTGGCTAGACAAGAATGTTCCTGGGTGTGGACCGCCTTGTATAATTAACTGCACAGCTGTAGCTTCTGATCCCTGGTAACGTCTGTTTCTTCCTTTCTTTCTCCCTGCCTCTACCTAGCATAATCCGGGCGTCCTTCTCCTCCTCCTTGCAGGAGCTCCAGGTGCGTCACTCGGGCAGAAACTTCCCTGCATTCCACCGTCATTCCTTGCTGAGACGACCGCGGGCAGGCACGCGGACGGAGCCGCTTCCTAAAGGGCTGGGAGACGGGAACTGGAGAAGGGGACGAGCAGCAAAGCCAACCAATTCGCCCTGTTTAGACGATGGAAACGGGGAGCGCAGCAAGGACAAATGGTACCACCGGCAAGCCAGAGGATGTGAAGAGCCCGTCCGCCCCCAAAAAAGATGAAGAAGTGAAGAAGACCACGAACCCTGGCGGAGGGGAGAAGGAGCCAATGAAGGGCACTGGCAGTACTTCTCTGGAGACGGGGCAAATCAAGAGCTCCCTCTTCTCTGGGAGTGACTGGAAGAGGCCCATCATTCAGTTTGTGGAGTCATCCGATGAGAAGAGATCAACCTACTTCAGCATGGACTCGGCAGACTCAAAGAAGATGCAGTACGGCAGCGGACAGATAGGAGACATGAGGAGACCCCCCCTCTCCTTTGCAGATAAAGGCGACCTCAGGAAGTCCCTCTTCTCCTTGGATTCCAAAAAGAGCTTCCTGCCTAACGAAGGGGAAGGGAGGAAGCCGCTGTTCTCCGGCGGGCAGATGGGGGACATGAAGAAGTCTTCCCTGCCTCTGGTGGAGACTGGGGACCTGAGAAGATCCACCTTCAACAAAGTGCCCGACAGAGCAGCCGGGTCGCGGCCCAGGGTGAAGCTGGAGGATGTGCTGTGTGATTCCTGCATCGACAACAAGCAAAAGGCCGTGAAGTCCTGCTTGGTATGCCAGGCTTCCTTCTGTGAGCTGCACCTCAAGCCCCACCTGGAGGGAGCAGCTTTCCGGGACCACCAGCTCCTGGACCCCATCAGGGACTTTGAAGCAAGAAAATGCCCTGTGCATGGGAAGACCATGGAGCTGTTCTGTCAGACAGACCAGATGTGCATCTGCTACCTCTGCATGTTCCAGGAGCACAAGAACCACAGCACGGTGACGGTGGAGATTGAGAAAGCGGGTAAAGAGGTAATGCTCTTTTTATTGCATGTTCCCATCGGCCTTTCCAACGGGTCTCAGTGTTACACCACGGCTTTTGTTCTCGAGCCTACAGTCTCCCAAAATCATGGTTCAATGTAATTCTGGGATGGAAGGGTGGTGGATGGGAAGAGTTTGGTGGAGAACTGATGTTGCATAGGTTCTGCTGCAATGGGACTGTCATTCCCCTAAGACTGGATCCAGCAGCATAGCCGTGGGGCTGTGCAGCAGGTCGTTAGGTGGATTAGAGAACCTGGTTTTCACCCAGTTTCCAAAACTCTGCCTGAGGTTTTGACAGTGTTTGTGTAGCGTGGCCCCCAGCCAGCAAGGTGGGCATCGCTCAGGTTCAGGACCCCCAGAGCTCAGCAGTGCGATCAGTGGCGGCTCCGGTTTGCGGTTACTGCAGAAAATTGCAATCTCAGCTTCTTGGAGCGAGCTCCTGCTTTCTTGTTTGTCTTTTCTGTTATGGAGATAATGATGTTGAGCCCCACCTATGGGAAGAGCCTTTTGAAGCTTAGATGAAGAAAAAATCCTGGTGCAAACACAGAGCATTTTAATTTTCCCTGAAGTGTTACTACAATAGGTTCAGAAGATGGACATCTAAAGGGATGGGACTGGTATGGGAACCAGTGCTAGCTAATGAGAAGTCTCCCACCTTTGTTTGCCTAAAGTCCCATGCTGTTTGTTTTCTGGGTGGATGTAAGATTATTCCACTAGCTTCAGTAAAGATCAGGGTCTCACCACAATTCGGTGCTGCACGCATCTGTAGTAAAAGCATGTCCTGGCCTGGAGACCTTCTGATCTCTCCAGACAGGACAGAAGAGATTACAGAAAGGAGCCCAATGAAACGGTAACATGAAACGATTTGCCTAGAGTCACACAGCCAGCCCATGGCAGGAACTGGAAGGGCACTGAGACCTGCTAAATCCCAGTCTTAATCACAGCCCAGGCAAGAGCTCTGATGTGGTGAACAGGCACATACAAGTACCTGCTCTTGGAGATTCTGGAGCTACCCTGAACTCAGAGGAAAAATTTAACTCTACAGTGCTAGGAAGATTTAACTCATGAGACTGGGCTGGAGAAGCATCTTTTTTAGAGCTCTTCTCTGTCTTCCTGTGCACAACTTTTGGTCTGTTCTTGCACTGCCGTCTCCAACTTGTAGCCTTATTGAAACCACACAAGGCTTCTTCCATGTCTCAGACAGCCTCTCTTCAAGACATTCCTGCAGGGGTTGCTAGCCTGCTGTTTGTTTCGTGATTGCTTGTTCTTTTGTTTTGATGTCAGCTCTGAAATACTCCACAGTGTATGCCTTACTTTCATAAAGCTGTGCCTAGTGTTTGCAAGGTTGTCCAATTCCTCTTGGCCCTTTCCTTTGAGAAGAGGTTAACAGCTGCTCCCTTGAGGAACCAAAGCTGGCCAGAGCCTTCTCCCTGTGTTTGGGTGGACCTACAACACCTTGCTTGTGAACAGGGAAACAGATCTGGGCAGAGGAACCTTCACTGAGATTTAAATGGTGTTTGATTTCTCTCTCGGAGTATTTGTGCTACTCTCGCTAGGTCCACGCCTGTCCTGTGCTGATTCTGCTGCTGCTAAGCCTAGGGGATTTAGGGCTTTATCTATGAATCATAGACATGTGCAAGGAGTTGTGATCGTGTTGTAACCTGAGCGAGCATTCACTCAGACAAAAGCAAGTCACAGGATAGCTGTTGCTTACAAATGTTTATTCCCAGCCCTGATGTATTCACCCTTGGTGAAGAATACAGCTCAGCAAGAACCACAAAGAGGAATGGGCATTTCCAAGTCCCTTGTGTGCACCACCTATTCCTTTTCAAGTCTTGCAAATCAGCTGAGCCAGAACGTGACCACAAATTGGAAGAGTGGCAAAGTGTGCCTGGTGCCGCTGCCTTTGTGGAAAGAAAAAGCACAAACCCCACACCAGGTGAACCCCATCCCTGCTCCCTTTGCACAGCTTGGCACTCAAACAGCTCCAGGGGAGCTTTGCTGTCTCTATACTTGCTAGATGTGCCACTCGATCGGTGACCAGAATACAGCTGTATCCTTCTTCTGCTCAGTGTTGGCTGTCAAGGAGCACCTGGTTTATCTGCAAGGATCTCCCAGTCCCTGGCCATACTGTGATGCCACAAAAGGAGGGGATTCCTGCAGAACTGGGGGATTTCCATGCTGTGATGCTTTTAAACCTGACAGTTAGCCTGGGTGCTTGGCAATTTGGTTGCAGAAGTGTCATGTAATATGTTATATTGTGCTCCTGTTCCTTCCATATTGCTGAATTAATGCATATTACAGTGTCTTTCATGAATTTATCCCTGCTACAAGCCTGTAGGAAAGATATATAAATACTACTGCATTGCACTGTTGGGTTTGCCCCACAATGCAGACAGACAGCACAGCTTAAGAGGAGAGGAATGCAAACAAGCCAGCATGCAGTCACCCACTGGTTAGGGCATTTAGGCAGGCAGTGCAAAGCGTGGGATCTCTGTCTGCAGAGGGGGAGCACAGCAGCACCCCCCACCAGAGGGTGAGAGCCTCTCGTGCCATTCCTGGCATGGTGCTGAGTGGATAAGAGAGAAAGGCACAAAGGGTCAGACAGAGACAACTGGGCACAGAGGATGGAGATGTATTTTCTGCTTTTCTATCCAGTGGTATTTGTTATTTTACCCAGAAAGACTTCAGTGCCTTCCCCAGATCCACTTTGCATTTATTTCCTGCTACAGATTTAAACGAAGAGTAATGACCCCCAGAATCAGCACAAGAAACAACCACGAAAAAAAAAAAAATCCTTGAGGCTGGGTAATAACCACACTCTACTGAGAAGTGAGAATTGTCAATAGCAGCTTGTACACTCAGATAAACCCCTCTGGCCAGCTTGATTTACCAGCAGAACTGGAGCCCCCCCTTTCAGACAGCATCCTTCATTTTGGAAGGGGATCCTTCATTCAAAACCTGTTTTACAGGCCTGTTCTCGGAAGGAGACAACTCCACGTATGCCTGCCAGCCACAGAGCTGCAAATAACCTGGCGTTACTATCCATCGCCAGCCTCGCTACTCAGCGTGTCGGGTCAGATCTAGCGAAAAGCACTTTATTTTTTTTCCTTTAATTCTTTACCTTCAAAGAAAAGTTCACACTGCGCAGCAGGTTTGAAGAGGCAGCAGAGAACCGCTGGGCAGGAACGGGAGCTCGGTGTTCCTGGGTGCAACGGAGCCACTTGTAAAAGGGGAGCCAACTTGTTAAAGGGGAGCTTTCACCGGCTGAGGGAGGCTTTGAAGGCAACCATCCACAGAGATGATGCAGAGGGGTTTCCATCTGGGCCTTCTCGGCATTGTTCTGGCTGAATACAGAGCAAACAGGAGCGTGCTGATGTGTGGAAGGATTTTTGACCTTTCCCACCGATGGGAACAATTTCCCACTAGGGCATGGTGTGGCCACGAGACCTTATCTACACCAGCTGTGGCTGCTCTGCGGACACAGCTGAAAATAAATGCTCTTCCCACAGCAGTGCAGCTACCTGCACACCGTTCTGCCTGGCCTGGGCGAGTAGACCTGCTGAAAAATGTGATTTACAGTAGCTTTGCCCATTTGTCTGCATTCTGTATTAGTGCCTCTACAGTGAGGGCAGAACACAGGGAAAATCCACCAGCTTGCGGCTAAGGAATCCTCCACCTCCTTCAAACTGTGCCTTTTACAGTCTCAAATAAGGTGCTTACCAGTGGCATTTTTGTAGGGTGCTGCAGAGTCTGCAGAAGTTGTAGCCCTCCGTCACCTGCCTCTGCTTAACACAAGCTTAGACTGAGAAACCTATGGCAAAACCAGCAGAAATCATCTCAAACAAGCAATTTACTAATTTCTCAGCCATGTCATTTCCAATATAAGCCCTGTACTGGGATAACTAGTTTAAACACTTCTTCCCTAGCTTCATTATTGCATTTGGCTGTTGCTGTCGGGTAATTACCATAGCTCTCCCAGGCTGGTGACACAGGGGTGTTTCCTGATTCAGGGACTGGGTTCCCAGAGCATTAAGACATGATGATGCTTGTATTGCTGCCTTGCAAAAATGAGTTGCATCATGATGCAAGAGTCATAATCTCACATCTCCAGGTCCTTTAGTGCAAGGGCTGGGTTCAGCTGTGGATGTTTAGGTGTACATTCTGAACTTTCACTTAGGCCTCATGACTGTCCTAATTAATTTAGGCTGTAGCAGAGGATCCTCTCTTAGCTCAAAGACTCTCAGTGCCAGCATTTCTCAGCTTGCTATAGTCAAAACTAATGGTCTTAACATGTATTTTCTAGATCTTTTTCTCTGCTATTTTTATTTCTGCACTGTAGTGACCCCTCCAAAGATGGGTGCAACTCCTATATAATATTTCACTAGGAACTTCTAAACCTGAGTCTTACACAATGGATTTGGCAGTGGGGTGGGAAGGTGTAGGGGGGGATTGGGGACTATTGACCCTAGAAAATCTGAGAGATATGAAGGAAGCCAGAAGAGAAGTTTCTTTATGGGGGATGAAGCTGAGAAGACCCTACCGTAAATGTACCACAGGATACATGTGGATAGTTAAATCAATCTGTCATCCAGCCTTAGATCAAACAGGGCCTAAAATCATTATGAAATCAACATTGCTGAATGCCTTAGGTTGTCTCTCCTTACCAAATCTGCCTCCTTGTGCTCATGCCACCAGTTCCTGTACTAGTCCATAGTCTCCCTGGACCTCTTCTGTTTTTGTAATTTTGGTAAGAGTAGTTCTTGTGTTTGGACCATCATTCAATGGAGAGCCTCCCTTCATCTCCCCTGCCTTGCCTGGTGTCTGTACTAGTATTTCCTTTTGCCCTCATTATGGGTGTTTTAACCCAAGCTGAACTTGGATGACTGTGAGATTTGCATTCTGGCTATTGGAACTATCTCTGTAATTTCCATTTGCAAATCATAATTCTTACTTTAAATTGTAGTGTGGGGCTGATCTTAAATAGTTGTTACATCCCATCCCAGAGGCACCCAAACTACCTTTCTGGGTGAAGGGATATTATAACTCCAACAAGCTGTTAAGAGTTAGCTACCACTTTTGAGCAAGTAATAGTTTGCAAAATTCCTTTGAGACCCGTCTTAATTAAAAAGTACCATAAAAGTATAATATTGCTATCACCACCTTACAGCTAGCATCTGGAAAATTTTCCAGTGACCTTTCCTTTCAAATTCGTTGTGATTAGGAATGCCGATGTGGCTGTGAAATGTCTGCCCTTCTCAAAACAAAACTTCAATCCCTCTCTGTTTGATTTCACTCATTTTTTGTTATGAGAACATCCTGAGAGTTAGGGATGAGGAGGGGAACAAGTCCTCCCACTGCTCAGGAGACTTCTTTTTACTTTGCAAACAATGAATGTAATCTGGATGTAGCTCTGTGGCTCAAGGGAAGAAGTCGCACTGTAAGATCTCAGGTTGGTTACTGGAGTGGGATGGATATCTGGATCTGAAGTGCTTTTATCTCATTGCATTTCCCTGCCATGCAGAGATGGTTGCACATCTTTTTGTCTTGCTGCAGTGACATGACAATGAACACAAGCTTGCATTCCTTCAAGTCACTGTCTTGAAAATGTGAAGAGTACAGGGTCACGCTCATGCCATTACTTTCTTGATAAGTAGTAGAGCAAATTTTCTTATTTCAATACCCATATGGCTCTTTTATGAACCTGTACGATGAAACCCTTCCATGTCTGCCCCAAATCCCTGTAGAATATGAGCTCATGGCTGCATGCAGTTGGCTATTGTAGGCTGTCAAGTTGTGTGATCTCCTAACTCTCCACAAAGAAGGACAACTACAATGACAGTGTAAGGATGTGGCTCTCCTGGCACTGAGATACCTTTGAGTACATTTACCCTTTTTGTTTGCCCTTTCTGCTCTTTTATAGGGCAATAAAACCACCATCAAATTGTTTTCCCTCTATAAATAGAGATTTTCTAAATTGGAACAGCTAGAGAGAATGGCTCTCAGCTGCAGCTGTGCTTGATTCAAGCTCAAGAGGATGTTCAGACACCAGGGTGATTGGCACCAAGACAAGAGCTTTGATGGGCTGATTTCCCTGGCCTGAGCTGGCTGACACTGCGTTGCCTGTTCCTCGTGGCATGATGCTCCTTTCTACTCCTTGAATGAAGGACTGAAAACTTTTTAACTCCCACCCCTGAGGGCAAACATGATCAGGAGAGGAGACCCGGGTTTTCATGTCGTATTATGTTCCTGGATCGGTGGCAAAGCAGTGAGAACTACGCCTTGTGCTTTAACAGCAGAGAGACGTCACCGTGTTAGCTGCTGGGTTTATCCACCCCTCATCTCCCCTGCCTTAACTTTTGGCCTAATATAAGTGCTTTTGGGTAACGCAGACATTTACCAGAGGATCTCAGATGTACCGTGGGTTTTCAGAGACTTTCTGATACACCACAGCTCCATTGTGGAATACACAGTTCCTCAAGAGCTCTGGGGATAAATGCACCACAGGCAGATTGCCCGTAGTTACACTCGTGCTGCGACCAACCAACCACACATGAAACACAGAAAGATCTCGAGACATGTAAACAAAGGCTCTGTCATGATCTGCTGGGCAGGGAGGTGGTGAAAAGCAGCGATGGAGGGAAGGGCTGCCGGAGGTAACAGCACGAGGCTGAGCTCGGCAGCTGGGGGCTGATCCAGAGGTGCACGGCAGCATCCTGCGCCAGGGCACGGTCACCCTCGGCTCCAGCTCCACGAACCCTCTCCCATGTCTGGGCCGTGCTTCCCTGGGAAGGCAGTGCAAAACAAAATGCAAATGAACCCCAGTGAAGTTGCTGATCTAAGCCAAGCATGGTTGACTACGCCTCTTCCCCCCTTCCTTTTGTGTCTTTTTTTTTATATATATATTTTTTTCCAAGCATTCCCCAGCTTCATCATAACATGAAAGCTCTCAATTCAGAGCAAATTAATCCACAATCCTGTCTAAACAGAATTCCTGCCGGAGGCATCGTCCTCTTGTTGCAACACTCGTCAAACGTCATTCCGTAATTACATGAAAACTGTTATTGCTGCAGAGGCACACCCTGGGATGGGCCCTTCGCTGCACACACAGCTGAATTTTGAAACAGGCCTCTTCCCCCTCCAGCTAATGACTCTAATGTGATTAAAAGCAGCACCATGACAGTAGCCGGGTAGGTGGGTGCTTCTGCTGCTGACTTTGCTGAGGGAGCTGAATCTCTTGACCCAAGTAGAAGCTCTGGGATGGTGTCCACAGTCAGCTCCTGGTCTCCGTTTCAAGCAGTGACAGGAACCCGCACCTCCCAGCTGATGCTGCTCAGGGCCGGGTGCTCAGTGGAAGCACAGCACCCCTTAGAAGCAGGCCACCCTCTGCCCCCTCTCATGAGACTCCTTTCTTCTTGCAGGCTGAGCTTTCACTGCAGAAAGAGCAACTGCAGCTGAAGATCATCGAGGTAGAAGATGAAATGGACAAGTGGCAGAAGGAGAGGGACCGCATTAAGGTGCGTATGGGATATTAGGTTCATGTCTCCATTTCTCCCATCTCTTTGCTTTCTTTTCCCGTCTCTCTGCTCTTCCTTTCCTCAATTTCTCTGACATACCCAGCTCTTACTCCTTTCCTGACCTAGTCCCTACCTCGTCACTCTCCCAAACTCACTCATGCCAAATCTTGGAAACAACAGCTCCTGCTGAGCTCATCCTGCAACACACCCTGCAGGAGGCCAAGAGGCGGCAGCACAGCCTCCTTACAAAGTGACCCGGGACACATCCCTGCTTGGGTTCCCACACCTCTCCCATCACCAGGAGCCAGGTTGATTCAGAAACAAAGGTGTGCTGCTTCTCTCCTGCTAGTTCACCTACAAAAATAAACTCCAGAAGGGCTCCAGACTGCCCAGGCAGAGATAAGGCAACAGAAATAGATGCAGTTACACCAGCATTTGTCTTGTTTATAATGGAATAGCTCATTTCCGTACTGACGGAGGGCTTCTTTATAATCCTTTCAACCACACGAAGGGTTAGAATATAGTAATGGTGTTTTTCTTTTTCATTTACACCCTAACTGAATAGAGCAGTGAAAACACTATTTGGAGACACCCCAGAGAATTTGCATAATATTAATAGGCAAAGCCGTTCTTCTCCCTTTTATGTGGTGCACACACACTGGCTTGCCAGTTCTGCTTTTCGTCTGCTTTATTATTATTATTATTACTACTACTATTATTATTATGGGAAATATGACCTAGAAATTTTAGCTCTGAATATAGTTACATCCACAGTCACTCTGAGGAATATTTCAGAGGGACGTAGAGATCAGGTTTGTATAAAGTGCTTTGGCACTTTTCATCCATTGGAATGGAAGGAAATTTCATCCTTAAATCCTTGAGGAGCCAGAGCCGTGATTTAGAAGGTTGAACAGTTGTTTTTTACATATAAACATACATATATACGCATACTTTTTTACACCTAAGAGTGCAGTTCATGAATTGAAGAGATACACTCTTATAATGACGAGGACAGCATGCGCTGTAGATTATATATATACACAATTATTGCAAGAATTAATATGGCTTATTTCAGCACTGTTTTCTGGCGTAAGTCTTGCATACCCAGAGTCTACATATTCACTGTCTCAGTGCTGAGAATGCCAGGACACATCCCCCTTTGCATCCCGCTGTTAGCAAGTGACTCCCTGGGAAGTTTCACATCTCATTTCTCTTGCCCTCTCCCGCGTCTCTTCTGCTGCCTCCTTCTCCACCCCTTTCCCCTGCAGAACTACACCACCAACGAGAAAGCCACAGTAGACCAGCATTTCAAAGAGCTGATCCGTGACCTGGAGAGGCAGAGGGATGAAGTGAAGGCTGCCCTGGACCAGAGGGAAAAGATTGCATCAGAGAACGTGAAGGAGATTGTGGATGAGCTGGAAGAGAGGGCGAAGCTGCTGCGGGAGGACAAGGAGAACAGGGAGCAGATCCACCAGATCAGTGACTCCGTGCTCTTCCTCCAGGTCAGAAAGATCTCATTTGCCTTTCCTTTTCCCATGAGGGCAGGATTTGTCCCAAAGACAAAGCCCCATTTGGTGTAAGAAGCATTAGTCTTCTCCAGTTCAATGCACGTGGATGTCAGGAACTGGCCCTGACATTTCAAGCATGTCTGCTCTGGTAGGTGAGGAATGAACTTAGAGGCATGCCAACGCCTCATATTTCTTCTCATATTTCTTTGTCTTTTTTCTTTTATTTATTTATATTTTTTTGTGGCTAAAGCTCAGAGTCAAAGCATTTAACTGCTCCACCCTCAGTCTTCACTATTCTCCTTTGCACTTCATATTATTTGGAGCCAGTCTCAGGATCTAGCCTCTCCATATCTTGTATTCCTCAGTAACACCTCTTCCCTTACTTTTGGCAGGAGTTTGGGGCTTTGATGCGGAATTACGTCCCCCCTCCATCCCTCCCGACATACAGCGTGCTGCTTGAAGGGGAGAGCATGAGCCCATCGATGGGGCTGCTCAGAGATGACCTCCTCAACGTCTGCATGAGGCACGTGGAGAAGATCTGCAAGGCAGACCTGGGCCGCAACTTCATCGAGAGGAACCACATGGAGAACGGTAAAGTATCCAAAGTATCTGAGACTGCCCCATCCCTCCCCGGGCAGAGCCATAGGTAGAGATGGAGCCAGCTGTCCTGCCAAGGAGTTAAAGCATCTTATGTGTAGGAGACCAAAGGATCCCAACCAATACCAAGACAATGCAGTAGCTACTACATAAATAAAGAAGGCAGGATGGATTATATATATATATATATATATTAAAAAAAAAAAGTGCTTTGAGTTTTGCTGGCAGAAAATATGAATGTATCCACCATGGCATGAATTTATCCAGCATGGCAATTCCAAAATCCTATAATTAAGGCTATTTATCTGCCTTGGTTAGCATGTTTGCTGTGCTGCTATCACATACCATCTTACAACAGAAAGTTTCAGCCTGAAACATGAAATGTCCCACAAGCACCTGTCACTGAAAGTCTCGTAACAGTTTTTCCAGGTAAAAAGGTCTCCAATTTGGTTAAGCCAGGCGTTGAAGAGGCGGAGCTCTCTGATCACAGCTCTGCAGGTCCCACTGGGCAGAGCTTTGCTTCCTACAAACACAGGGTGCCCAACGGTTCCTGCATTTCATCAGTGTTTAGGGCTGAGTAATCTTTCTTATGTAAATAGAGAGGGCAGGGTCAATACCACAGCACTGCAAGGAATCTTCTGAGTCTTTGAACCCACTTTCTTTCTGTCTCTTCCAGTTAGTTCTGCCTCTTCCAGTTAGCTCTGCAGAGAGGACTTGTGTGGCACAAAGCTCCCACGTAGGATAGAAGGACAGAGCACCAGACCAGGACCCCACAACCACAGTTCACTTCCCAGCTGTCCCACAAATGGCCTTTGTAACCTTGGGCAAGTTACTTAATCCCATTAAATGACCTCTTGCACTAAGAATAATAGGGATGGAAATAAAGCCTTATCTCACCGGGCTGCTATGAGGATATAGTCTATTAATAATTGTGGAACCTCAGATAGCAGAGCAATAAAGGTCAAGAAGCTGGATAGGTAACCTGAGGGTAAATTGCACCCTGCTGTCCAGATGTGACTCAAAAAGATGCAAGAATAGCCTTCAAGTCCATTTTATACTGCACAAGCAGCTGAGGAACTCTGCTGCAAACCTGTGAGATCACTGTTATTTCATTCAGATTCACAGCACTCATTAAACATTCCTCTCCTATTAATACAGCAATTAATACAGCACATTTTTCCTGGGCAACGGTCATGCAAATCTCTCCAACTTCCAGAAAAGACAGTTGCACATTACGAGATAGTACAATAAATGAGGAGGGGAAGAAATAACCGAGGAAAAGGAAAAGAAAAAAAAAAAAGAAAAAAAAGAAAAAAAAACAACCGATGAAATAGATGCACACACAGGTCAGAACAACATAGGACCCATTACTGGAGAACAAACAACATTTTTCAGAGCCTGAGTTCTGTGAACCAGCCTGTCTGACATTCACAATTTATAGCAGTAGGAATGAAGGTGACATGGCCCAGAGTACATGTGAATGTGTAATGAAAATCACAGGTATTCATCAGGCAACAGCGTGCTGCCTTCCTACGGTATGGAGAGAAAGAGCGAGTCCCTGGCCCCAAGGAGCCTGCACTGGAAACAGCTCATTAACATTTATCTAACACCAACGTTTTCCATTAGACATGAATTAGATTGACAAGATATTTTTGGTCCAGAGGACCAATGTTTGAGAAAAGTCAGGGATCCCATTCAAAGTGCTGAGGCTGCTTAGCTAGAGCCAGCTTTTTAAAGGCCCATACCCTTAAGCAGGAGCAGAAACTGAACATCACTTCTCTTCCAACATTTACCACTGCAGCATGCGTGGTCAGATTCATAACACTCTGTTAAGAACCTTTGCTAAGGTTTGCTGAGAAATTTGGCCCTAACTTAACACACATAGATGGAAGAAAATGATCCAAAATTCATTTTTGTACATTTTTCTTTCGTCTCCTTTGTTCACTGGAACTTTTGAAGAATTTCCAAACCCCCTAACTACACACAGCACTTCTGAAGTTTAGATGAGTAGGGCAACAGCACGTTGCAGTCAAAGACTTTTGCTAATCCTGAAGCAAATACACTTTACTTGGCCATTTGTACAACCTAAGAGTATGCATATGTTCAGTTCCAGCAGCTCTAGATAAAGGCTAGCTACCTCCTGATCAGTTGATCACTTTTAATTAGGTTCCCCTCCATGTTACTGATGCTGAAGTCCTCAACGGCACTTGAAATCCGTGGGAATCAAGTGCCAAAGCACTTCTGAGCAGGGCAACACTTAACCACTGCCAGAAACCTGGGCGCTTTCAGAAACTTTATGGGGGATTTAATGGACACAGCTTGGAGTCTGCCTAATGAGAAGAACAGTGGCATCCACTCAGCTGGGAAATGTTATTTAAGGTGTAGCTCCAAAACTTCGCAGCTCTCCGTTTTTCAAACCACAGTTACACTTGAAAGAGGACAGCACTCTGCATCTAGTGACTGCAAGGAAATAACTCCACAATTACTTAATGGATTTAATTAACTCAGACTCCCCCTGAGTCACTGCAACAAATTCATTTGCAACCAGCTTGATCTTCTAGTGTAAAAAATTTCCCAGGAAGAAATATTATATTAATGGAATGAAACCTGCTTAATAGCAGACTCCAAAGGGAATCCACTTTCTTTTAGTTGTCATAACAGGTACCTACTTAGTAGTGTGGCAAGGAGGCAAATAATCAGAGAGCATCCAGGGAGTTTAAATAGCACAGAAATAAATTGCAGAAATAACATAAAAGTTTGTGCAGTGACTTAAGATTCAAACAATGGAACTATCTAAATGTGGGAACCAAATTTACAGAGAACTTCCAGAGAACAATAGGTTTATAGAGGACTTAAGGCTTTAATACATATATATGTGTGTGTGTATATATATATATATATTTTTTTTTTCTGAGCAAGTGAACTGATAGAGCATGATTTCTTGTGGATCATTCTCAGAAAACCAAAACCAGGCTGTGTAAATGCAAAAGGGTAGGATTCGTTCACTTTGAATGAAGCTCGAACCAAACATCCTTGTCCGAAAGCCCAGGAAGCTGGAGCTGTTTGCAGCTCAGGTTTAGCATCTTTAAAAATCGGACAACCCAACCCACTGAGCCCTCCCAGCACTCCGATTTTCTCGAGCCTTGCACTACTTGCAGTTCCAGACGGGCTGGTTGAGAGCCAGCTCCATGCACAGGTTGAGCACAGAAAAGCAGCCAAACCCAAACCAGCGCCTTTGAAGTGGGATCCAATTTTAGCCACGGAGCAGTCCTTTGGTCAGAAAACGCCTCAACCCTGGAGTGTCCCTGTGGATGCTCAGCAGATAGCATATCTCTGCGGAAGGGCTGTTCCTCAGCTCCTCATGCTTCAGCTGTGCTAAACATCTTTTATCCCAGAATTCTGGGCTCATTTTATCCCAGCTCATTCTGGGGCTGCTCGACTTTGCAGCCAGAAAGTCCTAGGGCAGAGTTACAAGGATAGAATTACAAGGGTAGAGCAATTTGTTTTCAAAGGGCACCACCACCTCTCCCTCCGTGCCCAAGGAGGCAGTTCCAGCCTGTTGTCCCCTTCCCCTCCTCCTGTCCCTCACAAGGCCACTCAGCTCCTGCTCTGCTCCTGCAGGCGACCACCGGTTCATGATGAACAACTACGAGTGGAACCAGCCCGACAACTTGAAGAGATTTTCCATGTTCCTGTCTCCCAAAGGTAAGGCAGCCCAATGGTGGCCGGCTTTCTTCCATGCTCAGCATAGGAAAAGAATTTCATTAGTGATTTTTCCCCAAATTTGCTTTCCTTCACTTATTTCAATGCAGTCCCTCTGGACTGGACTGAGATTGGTCCCCCTGCGTTTGTTTATGCCAGGTCTTCCCTCCAGCTTACAAAGCTTTGAGCAGTTTTTGCCTTTCCATCTCAAACAAGGCAGAAAAGGCTCTTAGCTCCATGGAGGAGAGCTGGAGCAACTGAACTCCTTCAAGAGGGAAGTTTGTGAAGATAGGGGAGTTTTAACACGCGTTATCAGGACAAAGTAAGCGTTAACCTCCACCAGAAGCTTACCCCTGTGTGCTATCAAATGGGAAAGCTACACCAGGCTTGATCTGAGTTCGGGTTTTACTTTTACCAGAAAACGTTTTTATTTTTTTTCATGGCAGGGAAAGGATGAAAGAAGTGAGTAATATGCCCTAAAAAAGCAGGAGGTTGGGGTTCTTTTCTGAGTTCTTACACTGACAACAAGAGCCCTTGAGATTTGCTTATGACCCCACTGTTGTTTGAATGCTCCTGGATGAGCAAATGCCTGTTTTCAACACATTCAGTTGTAAAATGGCAGCTGTCTACTTCCAAATTAGCATCAGGACCTCCAGAGTGAGAAGCACAGAGTGATACAGCCCTAGGCAAAGCAGCGCCTGTATTAATAGAATCACAGAATCACAGAATTGAAGGGGCTGGAAGGGACCTTGAAAGATCATCGGGTCCAACCCCCCTGTCAAAGCAGGTTCCTTAGAGCAGGCTGCCCAGGTTAACAACAGAGCAGAAAGCACAGCACGAAATCAGTGACCAAATTTCCTCTGGTTCCTGGCGAGCGAGGCCCTACCTGGGTTTGCCAGGTGTCTGCAGCTGCTGCTCTGAACAACCAGATCGTGGCAGGGCGAACCAAAATGCCTGCAATTAGTGGTGGCACCCCCCTGAAAGCACACGTGGCACGTGATATAGCCTGTGGGAGCCACAGGGTTCCGTGGGGACAGCCCCGATCCCAACACTGAGCCCTTTGTCTGCATTTCCCCTCTGCCCTTCTCCTCTGTTAGCAGCCCACGGCTGGCAGCTTGCGGGCAGCCCTGCCTGGTGCCGTGGGGTGAGGGAGTAGATCCCGGTTCAGTTAGCAAGGACTGCGCCCTGCTGGCCCACAGCGTCTTCCTCAGAGGCTGCCAAGGCCATTTTGCATGTGGAGGGCTTTGTTACGAGGGAACCCATCTCCAAACTCTGCCTGGATGGTTACGGCTGCTGCCTGCCCCAGCTTCTGCTGAGCAGAGCTGCCGATGCTGGGGGAGACCAGTCCGAGCCCTGCATCCTACAGCATCTTCAGCCTTAAGGGATGATTGAATCAACAAAGACTGCTGGATATGGGGTTTATTATTTTGTGTTGTTATCAGAGCCAGTGAAGCCACTTGCTGGATGCAGGCAGCTGCAGAGGTGTGCGAGCACTGCACACTGGCTAGGAGCTCTGTGACCCATCGCTTCCTGCAATGGGCTTTTGAATATACAAATGCTGGGGGAGCACTTGTTCCACCCACACACCTACATCATCCTGAGAGCAGACACGTTTTGCTCCCCAAAGCCGCTTGTTCTCTGTTTGTTACCAACCAAGTTACTTCACCCAAAAAACGAAGCATGTGATTGCACACAAAGTCCCTCCCTGCTGAAATGGGGACTGAGCAGGGCTGGGTTCTCCACCAGGGTGAGAGTGCAAAAATGATCCCTTATGGGAAAACTGTGATAGAAAGGAACCGAACCAGCTGCTGCAACCACACTGATGGGGACTTTGGCAACAGAATGAGTCAGTAGGCAAAACAGGAGACATGACCCACTTAAGCTTGTATGCTGGCTAGCAAAGGATTATCTGATGAATAATGCACTACAGCCATAATCATTTAACCCTCTAGGGCTTTCTGTCGTCTAGCAGTGTGTCGTGTGGAAGTCCAAAAATGCTTTTGATTGCATCTTTTCTAAGGAATTCCATAAAATTGAAGGGAAAAAAAAAAAAGAAAAGAGGGCGCCCTCCACCCTTTGTATTGCATAATGTGCACAGAATCCTTGAATATCTCGTGATGGTTTTCTAACACACCCTTTTTCTTGCTGGGTTGGATTAGTACAAGTCCTGCCGTAGGCCACGGCAGCACGTCTGCTTGCTGCACTGAGGAATGCTACCCAAGCAGAGCTCGGTGCTAATTGCAGTGGCCCACACTAAGAAACTGCTTGGACTTGAGCTGACCCTGTAGGTCTTTACGCCCTGCTTAAATTTAAGGAGCCTTCCGCTGCTCTTGTCGTTAAAGACAGTATCACAGAGCACCCATCTGCAGGGGTGACACAATGAGGCAGAGGAGAGACATAAAGGGCTTCAAATACTGCCTAAAATTTGGGGAACAAACTGCTCGACACTCCTTTCTGTCCTCTTCTGGTGAGCTTTCTTCTCCTGACATTGCAAACATTTTGGCCAAAGCCAGAGGAAGGTTGGAAAGATCATCTTGTGCCTTTGCAGGTCTTTGAATAGGCAGAAGGGACTCGGTGCATAGAAAGGGAGAAGTAACTGCTTAAACAGAAACACTGCTGAACTAGAAACGCAGACCACAGGATGGCAGCAAAACAGCTCACAGCATTCATCACGTTTTTTGCTCCTCTGGGAGTCTGATGTCTCACAAGAGGGGTACGGCAGCACTAGGCTGCATCACGGCGCGCAGCCCTCGTGAACCCCTGCAGCACATGCCTGTCTCGCTGCCTGAGACGCCGTGCACGTGAGCAAGAAACGTTCCTCTGCTGGTGCCTCTCGTGCTCTAAATCCAAGCCTCTGCCTTCAGGTCTCTTTGCGAAATAGTCACGTCGAGTAGGCAAACTGAAGTTGGCAATTTAATGTGGCTAAAGACAGCTCTGCAGCACTGAGAATTTCGTTCTGTGAGTGGTGCAAAGTCTGTTCAGCAGCGCTAGAACGCAGAGAAAAGCTCAGGCTTTCCTCCCTGAACCCGGACTTCTGCTTTGGGGCTGCTTCCAAAATGGTGGGGACTGTTTCATAGAGCAACGCCAGGCACAGGCCTTGGAGCCAGCTCATCAGGAGCCAACTGCTGAACTGGATGCTCTTGTTTTACAGCCAGTTTCAACCCACGGTCATGGGAATTTTCCTCCTTCCAAGCGACTGAGGAAACACTTGGTACGGGTAATTCCGCCTTCAGTTTGAAAGGATCTAACCCCCCGTGCCACAGCTTTCCAGCTGTCTAACCGACCTCTGCTTCCCCTCTCAGCTGTCCTGTCACTGTCCCACAAAGCCATCTGGGGTCAGCAGCGCTGCCTGTGCACACCCAAAGCCCAGGTCTCGCTGCCCTAGGCACTACCCGTGTAGGAGGGGCGGGTAGCTCTGGTCCTCATTGTTTGAGCAGTGGAAAGAAGATGGAAAACGGGTGCCAGTTTGTAAAGACCCTGAGATACCTAACCAGCTGCGACAGGAATGCCGACACCAACTTGTCTGAGACAAGCTGCGGAGCTGGGGGCAGGAGCAGGAGCTGACTCCGGTTCCCCCCAGGCAGTTTAAGAAGCACAAGGCTGCTCTTCTCCCTCTCATATACACCTTTCACGTAGCTCATAAGCTCTCAGAGATGTGGCCTGCCCCCTGTTCACAGCCTGCACAGCATCAGCACGATGGGGAGGGGATGTTCAGTGGTAGCATGGTGCGGACCAGTAGCAGCGAGTCGTGCCTTCTCTGCCCAGCTCCCCACCTTCCTTTTTCTCTCCTGTCTTTTCTTACTCTGCTCGTTCATGCTCAGGGTCCTGCCTGCCTTCATTCACTGGCAGCCCACGAGCATCCGTGGCCACTCGGCCCGAGCCGGGGCAGCTCTCGTGACTCACAGCCACAGCTGAGCCCTCCCTGCTCTCCGTGCCACAGGCAGGGCTCTCTCCCTCTCATCGCCTCTGCTCTCAGATTCATTTTGGCAGCCAGGGCCTGACCCCAAGTTGGCCAGGAGAGGAAGCCTTGCTTTAATTTCACTGGGCTTTGAATAAGGCTCAAGTGCTCGGAGGCAAGGGAGCTTTGGCAGCCGTGTAGTTTGGCCTCGCTATCCCAGTTTCTGGAGATGCAATTTCCCTGCAAGGAAGCTCTTCGGTCACACCTGCACTCTGGGTCTCATGAGAGAAAGGCTCTTCCCTCCCTGCCCAGAGCACTGGGACCTCTTCACACTCACACACACCATGTACACCGGGACCCCACCACTCTCATCTGCTTTTTCTTAAGGAAAAGAACAGGGACAAAGCTACCAGTTCCCATTTCCCCCCAGGCTGGCTGGAGGTAGTTCTACAGGGTGTGTTTTGAAGTGCTTAGGCTTCCCCAGTGCAGCACGCAGCGCCGTGGAATAACACAACCTCTTCTATCTTCCAGTAGGCAATGGCACTAAGCTGCCTTTTCAGTTCTCCTCGGTGGGACAGAATCCGCCCGGTGACTTCAGCAAACAGTCTGATGGGAGCCTCTTCACTAAGACCGGTACTAGGCATTTGGTTTTTCCTCTCCTTCCTCTTGCTCCTTGTTTAGGTGATAAGGCATTTAACCCTGTCCTTGCTCCCGCGAGGGGGCCTGGAGCAGTCCTGCAGCTGGCCCACCTCTCCTGCCCGGGCTGTCAGTCTCAGATACGTGCCCATGTTCAGATGAGCACCTCACAGCCCCGAACCAGGGCAAAAGGACTTTACTAAAGTGTGGTTATATCTAGGGAATAGTTGGAGGGGGTTTTAATTTTGTTTGTAAGGCATAGAGATGAGAATTTAGATGATTTTAGACTCATAGAAACCAGGGAGAGAGGGATACTAGGAGATGAGATATATTTCCTCTACCCCCTAGCTTCATCAGTGTTAGAAAACAGCTATTATCCTAAAATAATAACAGCCATGGAGCACAACCTTTAAAAAACCTATGTGCTAGCTGCCAATTCTCCTTCATCTGAACCAGGAGCCCCCATCCACTGCCTCCTAATCCTCTTTTCACACTGCCAGCTAGTTCAAGGGCACCAAAGGTTGAATCCAAGAGCATCAGCACCTGCCAAGCAGAGTCAGGCCCGATTAATTTGCGGCTGGGAGGTGGTGGGGAAAGCCCAAAGCCCATCACCCGGCAGTGCTGCAGTGGGTTGTGATGCAGCAGGGCTGCTATTAGTCCTGAATCAGAGCTGAGCTGGTGCAGGAGGAGTGGGTTAGGGCTTATCACACTGCCAGAGGTACTGTCATTAATTTCTGACATGAAACCCAGGCTGCGGCTCTTTGCACTAATTAAATAGCCTATAGTGTTCTTCGCAGCAGTCAGAATGCTTAGTTCAGGACTTGGCCTAAATTTAATTGGACTGATTGCATTCCACCTCCCTGCATTCCTCAGACATTTTAATTAGACAGACCTTCTTCACTCCCTTCTCCCAACTGGCTGGGCGGTGGAACAGGCACCTGTCCGATGGCTGTTGTGTCCTACCCCAGAAACGGATGCATTTCCATGTTAAGCAGTGCAATACTAATTACGTGGCACGTCCAGTCCTGCTGCTTGCCTTGATGCTTGCGAGGGGAGATGGGGATGGTGTCAGGGACTGACCTGTAACAGGCTCTTTTCTGTTGTCACAGCTTATCCCTCAATAGTGAGACATCAGTCCGCAAAGGTGACGCCACAGACGTGGAAATCCTCCAAGCAGTCTGTATTGGTAAGAAACATACGCTTGGTGTGAAAGCATGTGCACAGCTTCAGCAAGAGAAATATCTGTCCTCAGGATACCTGAGGCTCCAGGGACCAGGGCTGGGGTCCTTTGGAAATGGGAAAGTTGAAGCTTCAGGTCAGCAGCTTCTGCTATTTTTCCTGTGGTTAACTGCATCCAGAGAGGGATACAGATTAATCCCCTTGCCACCACAGCTCTGGGTTGTAGGAATAATCAATATTTCAAAATGACATTTTGAAAGGATTTTGCCCTGGTCTAGAATTTGATCCCGGCTTCCAAAAGCTCTACAAATATTACAGCAGACATGTAGGGATCTGTAGAACTTCTCCTCCCTGCATGGATATTGTGTACTCTTAGTGGTCTGTGACATCTCGAAAACACAAATTGTGTAACGCCGCAGATAACCATATAAAAGGATCATACTAATTACATCCCACAGCGAGCTGACAATATCAAAGATGAGAGGTCAGACAGTGAAGATAAATCACCAGAACATTTATAAATCACTCATTTTTCACTACTACCACAAAACAGGTAACAGTACACCGCTGGGGCCAGAAGACGGTAGTATTTTAGGTCCTACATTCTTACATGTACACAGTTAACAAATAATCAATGCATAACCACATAAGTTCATCCACTTGTTCTTAACATCCCTTTACACCGTGATGCATTAGGATCCTGCATGATCTGATTTAAGATGACCAAGATTTTGCCCCCATCTCCACAGCTGAGATCTATTTTTTGAATTCTCGTTATACATTTGTGAAAGATTATTTACTGCTCCCTGGAAATAGGACTCGTAAGAAGGAGAGGGTCAAGAATCGATGGCATTCTCATGCTGAAGGAAGAAAACAGAGGAAATACACAGCAGTTAGCAAGTGGCTGCTCAAGGACTGCAGCTATATGTCTGCTAAATTTAAAAAGCCCCTCCAGCAGATGAATGCCAGCGACAGGGATGTTCCTGGACAGACTGGAGCACGTTCAGAAAATCCAGCCTTGAGTCTTTGAGTGTGTGACAGCAAAGCATGTGTCCTAGGAACAGCAGTTTGTTGCAGCATCTTCTCTGTCTTGCGTTTGCTCGCCACCTTTGTAAATGATCCACTGCTTCGTGATGTGTGTGCCCAGATGGAGACCCCACCCTGTGATTTTAGACATAAGCCTGTCCTCCCTAAGGGAAATCTGGTCAGGAAAGTCAAGTTTTTATTACCATTGGGCTCTGGTGGCTGTGAGTATGGTCTCCCTAGCAAAAATCTCCACGCTGCCTGGCAGTGAGCGTGCTGTGCTCTGTGAACACGACCCAAACTTGCCTTAACGCCCCCAGAGAAAGCCTGGCTAACTTCTCCACAACGTCACCGGCCGTTTTGTCTCTCTCATGCATACACTTGTAGTGGCTATTTTATTTTTATAGCCTCTATTCACCAGATATCCCTGAACCTAACAACTGAGTTGATAAATACAAGCATTAAAAAGTCCCAAAATAGAAATATACACTCCAGGCTGCAGGAGCTCTGCAGGAGCTTTTATGGTCTATTGGGCCAATAATCTAGCTTTAAAAATAGTCTTAAACATGTATTTAAGTAATACACACTCTAAAAGGTCTGTAAATATGATTTTTTACAAAGGACTGTGCTGTATAAGGAGGAATGTCTTTTTAGCCCAGAGGGAGTTCTTTAAAATGAAGCCCCCACCCTCCCTTCCATCTCTTAATTAGATTGGAAATTGAAGCCATAAAATGAAAAGAATTTCACCAAAATGGAGCGTTGAGCAGGAGGTATGGGGAGTGAGCACTGAGCGGCAGGGTGGGTTGGATTTGCTCTGCCTGTGCCTCCAAGCTCCTGCCATGCCCGACATTAACTGGTGCGCTGCACCCAGACATACAGACACCTTCTGCACGTGAGATCCAGGGAGGAGATCAAACCTAAGACAGATCAGATGTTGCAAAACTGAGGTGCTTCCTGACCGCCTTGTCTACCACTGGTGGAAGCATATCCTCATTTTCACAGATGTTTCAGGACATTTTGGTGCTCCTCAAGGGCAGTGTCCAAGGCAGCACATTTCTGAGTTGCTTCTAGGGGGAGCAACAAGGGTTAATCCTCGAGTTTAAAACACTGCAATGCAGGGGACAACAAAGATGACAGGAGGAATCAGTTGATTGCCCCAGAATTGGTGGATCCAGGCTAGAGATTTCACCTCGAACAGTGCAAACAACAAGCACTATTAGCCAATAAATGGGCTTTTATGCTCTGCAATCATCGCCAGCCAACACTAGGCTGTACAACGCACCTCTGCCACGTGTTGCTTATTTGTAATGGTGCAGATAAGCATGAAATTCCTGGGGTAGGTCCTGATGAGAAGAGAGACAACTAGGGACTGTGGTAAATAGAGCTCGAGAGACAGGAAAATGGCAATTCCTCTAGGCTCTGCCCTTTGTCTCCTCCGCTTATGCTTCTGTTTACACAAACATTTATACAGGGCCCTGCAACATGTGGAGGTGCAAATAAACAATACGCCATTGTGTGAGAATTTCCATGCACAAGAATTCTGGCTCTCCAACCAGGGAGCACAAATAAACACCGTGCAAGCCAGTCCATCCCTCACATAACTGTGCACGGCGTTAAGTGTGAAAACTCCCCTGAGCTCTCAGGTTAGCGAGCAATTAAAAGACACTGTCAGAAGCATAAAATTAGAGGTGACATTCCTCTTCTCCCAGAAACCTCTCATCAAACCGTGAGTCACAGTCTGAGATTTTATATCATGCACAGACTCATTTGGCTTAGGAATGAAGTCTATGCAAAGCATATGTGCAAATCAAAAAGCAACACCATTTGCATTTGATCGCTCCAGCAGCGAGGTGAGGTGGTGCTCTCTGCAAGACGGAAGGCTGAAGGTGTTAAGATAGGAGTGTGTTAAGATGCATATGGTCGGGTGAAGTGTAGGCGGTCAGAAAAAAAGAAGGTAGGTCAAACTCACATGCCCCAAATTCTCCATTGCAGTCACATTACCGCCCCTTTTACGTCAACAAAGGCAATGGAGCCACCTCCAACGAGGCACCTTGATTCCTGAAGATTTAGGGAAGAGCTGGCAGCACTTGGAGTGAAGACTCAGCTGCGGATTTTCATGGATGTACCTGCTACTATATTAACCTTGCTGCTCTAATCTCTGCCAGGGAGAGGGAAGGTGCAGAAGGGAATAGCCTTTTACTAGAGGAAACACGGACTTTTTTTCCAAATCACCTAATCGCCTTGAAAGCTCTGCAGGCCTTAACAACATAACCCCATCCTCTGCTGCCACCTCCTCGTTCCCTCTCTGCCACCACCCTTCCCTTTGCCTCTGCAGAGCTGGCTGCTCTGCTTCTCCTGGGAAGCATGCATGCTTGGGTAGCACCCACCCCTTCCCCTCGCTCTGTTTTACCAGCTGCCCCGCTCTCCCGAGTGCTTGTACGGCTCTTAAGTCCTGGTGGAAGGTCCCAAGCTGGGGGTCTCAGGGGTCTTCCTGGACCAGAGAGCCCCCAGCCACCAGGAGCGGTGACAAGCTAAGCTCTTCCCCAGCCTCTCTGCCCCATCTTCAGCCCTGCCTCGGGTGGGATGCACAGCTCTCACTCGGAGCAGCGCCAGTGCCACCACCTGCCTGAGACCCCCGCAGACCCCCCTGTTCCCTTGTGGTGGCACTTTTCCCCCCCCAGGCCCTTTATCAGCTCAGCCCTGCTCCGGCTGGTTAGCAAAATCCAGCAACAGGACCTATTTTGAGCTGCTGTAGCCCTGGGCCAGCTACAGGTGGAGGGGCAGAGAGGCTTTTTATTCCATTAAAGTACCCCTCCAGCCACCTTTCAAATTAAAAAATAAAAAGAAAACCCATCCTACTAATAGAAGATTGATTAGGTGCCACAGGTGTTGGGCGGTTCTGTTTGTTTGTTTGTTTTAAATTCCCCTAAAACAAAATTGGTGGTTTAGGTGCTTTTTTTTTTTTCAGCAATGGGAATTAGTTTGCTGAGGATAGTCCTTTTTATTTGTCCCCCGGATAGATGAATCACGTCAGCACCTGGGCTGCAGAACAGCCAGAGCTGGTTAACCTTGCCGTGATCTCACTGAGATTATTTTCCTTGCCCTTGGACAAAGTCGAGAGGTTAGGTGCTGCGCAGCCCACCGAGGGGAGCAGATGGCCCCTTGCAGGACCAGAGCCCTCCAGGGGTGCCACGCAGCCGCAGAGCAGAGAAACGAGACCTGACAGCTCCTCTGCATGGTTTGCTCTGTTCAAATGGTTTTGGAACGGCTTCTCCCCACCTTTCCCACCCCAAATGCTTGCAACGCCTGGCTGAGAAAGGTCACACCCATTGCTCCCTGAAAATTACTTTCCTGCTAATCCCTGTGCAATGATGCTCACTGCTTTTTAATCCTTACACCTCAGACAAAACTTCTGAGGCTGGAAGCTGGTTGCTCCAGAATACTTGAAATGGCATTTATTTTATATTCTGTTTGTTTTTTTTTTTGTTTTAAATGACCAGAGGGTAAGTGGGTAGCGTGGTGAGGAAGGACAGGAAGGAGAAACCGGGACAGGATAGGAGTTAGAGGAGAGGAAAGGAAAGGATAGAAGAGTTGCTAGGAAATGCACTGTGGGGCTTGAGTGAGTGTGAGAGAAAGGATAGAAGAAGCCCCCAACACACACCCCGAAATCTCACTGACTTTATTCTTTTTTTTTTATTTCCCCCCTGAGCAGGCATCTTGCATTCACTTGGGTCACTTCCATTCCAGTGAAAGCTTCCACCTCTTCCTTTCTATTTCCCAAAATGTGGGCACGATCCCTCCTCCTCCCGAACCTGGATATTAACATACCCACCCTTCTTGCCTGCCCTAAACAAACTCTGCTGCAGCACCAGCTCACATCCGAGGTGCCCGGGGGTCCCTGAGACCACGACAGGGTGGAGGAACCGAGGGTCCCTTCCTCCCGCTGCCCCCTCCCCAGCCCCGATTCCTTCACCCTGTTCTCTCCCCTTCTCCTCCTCACTTCGAGGGCCTCATTCGGATCTCGCACACACGGTAAAACCCGACACGAGCGGAGCTACTCCCCGTTCCCTCCGGGCTGGGTGTCCCCATCCTTCTCCCCACAGCCCTGCTGGTGTCCCCACCAGGGGTGCTGGGGAGGGGGCACAGCTCCTGCCCCTGCTGTCCCTCACTTCGAGGTGTGTTCTGCATGAACTCTTTTTATCGTGTTTGTCTCGATCAGCAAAGCAAGAGGAATTCCATCTCCTCAGACAGGACACGACTGCGCTGATGTAAACCAGGCCCTTCACGTGTGCAACACATACTGCAGAAATAAAGGAGAAAGCTCCATGTCTGACAAAAACCCCTGGGGACAACGTCTCTCTCTGTCTTTGGTGTTGGCATGCTTGTAACAGCCTCAATGAGTTTAAGTCGCTTCCAAATATTCTTTATAGGAGCAAGGGGGTTGGAAAAAAAAAAAGAAAAAAAAGAAAGAAAGAAAACAAACATTCTCCCAGTTTCCAGAGGCTTGGTTTTCACTGCTTCCTGGGTGTTTTGAGTCAGGGTTACATCAGTGAAAATGCCCACATCCTTGAGGTCCGAACTGGGCTGGTGGACACGTTGCTAGTGCACCGCCCTGAGAGCAGCCTGCAGGTGCCCAGCTAGATCAGCTCCCACACACTGCTCCCACGTGAGTCCTTCCCTGCAGCGAGCATCTCTACAAGCCCTCAGTCTGTGGCTGTTCAGGGTTTTGGTGCCTCTCCCCCCCCAGCCTTGCCTGTTCCCACCAGAGGAAGGTGCTGGCTCACATGTGCAGCCTGGTCTCTGCAAGGAGAGCTGCCGACCTCTCCCATTTCTGGTCCATGTGGTGGCTTCTCTTGTCTATGAGCGAGAGGATAAATCCCCCGTGTGCTGCTAGGTGCAGACTGTGTGCGTGAGTATCTGTGGGGATGAGAAGAGAGGCAGGCAAGGTTTGCTCATTTACCTGAGACACTGAGGCAGACAGCTTCCAGAGGATGTCTGGAATATTCCTTCTCCCAGGCGCTGGGTACCAGCTGAATATTGCTGCCAGCCATCCCTGGACAGCGAGGGTACTGCGGATTCACTCGAGAAGCCAGTAAATCCTCCTTGTTTACCCCACATGGGAGTTAGCAGAGAACCGAGCTCAGCTCCTTCCCATCAATTCCATTCACTGCCTCCATTACTGTTATTACTGTGATTAAAAAGCAATCAAAGAGAAATCTTCTTCCTGTCCTAAAATTGCTGCGAACATCTCGGTTCCACCACTTAAGCATGAGAAGAGCGAGTTTTGAGCACGCTCTGCACTCCTGGACTCCATGATGCTGAGGAACGTACCGGAGGCAGCCCGCAGGACTGGCAGCGGGGCTGCAGCAATAAACCTCGTGGCAGTGAACCCTAAGCAGGGGGAGGACAGGCAGGGAAGCCCTGGAGGCATCAGGAAGAGTTTCACAGCCTGGAAGCACGGGCTGAGCTCAGGGCTCCCTCTGCTCAGACCATCCTCAGCTTGGACCGAGGGCCAGCCGTCAGCTCGCCATCCCTAGGAGACCCCCAGATCAGCCAGCATGAGAAAAATCGAGGTCTTCTCCCTCTTTTACCCCCAGCAATTTTGTGGTTTCCTGAAAATTCAGGCTTCTGGGTCCAGTTCCTTGGCTTTTTCTCCCCACAGGCTCTATTTGC
Organism: Cygnus atratus; assembly: GCF_013377495.2. Taxonomy (NCBI): domain Eukaryota; kingdom Metazoa; phylum Chordata; class Aves; order Anseriformes; family Anatidae; genus Cygnus; species Cygnus atratus. The sequence continues at coordinate 4,865,576 of NC_066383.1, forward strand.
AAATCCCCTCACCTGCCAGATCTGCCCTCACACCCAGAGGAGATGTTGGAGGCTCTAAAATCCAAAAAACCTTGCTCCCCTGTTCACTGCCCCCTTTTGAAATGCTGCCCCCTTGTTCCAAGCCCATGTAGGCTGCTTGGGGGCCATGTGCTCGGGAAAGGATGATTTCAAGGCAGCCAGCACCCTTCGGAATAGCATCCATAGCCTTGCTTCCATCATGACCCACAGTGCACAGCCTGCAAACGAGGCTTGATGGCTGTCTGGAGAACAGACTGAAACGGTCTCTCACTGGTAACAGCAAGTTTGTGCTGAATTTTGCTAGCACATATGCAATTCTGTGCTTCTGAACTAGAATGATGCATGATCCGAGCTAGTGCGAGGGAAAGGTAAATAACGTGGGGACAGAGCCTCTCCCTGGGTGGATATTGGCTGCGATAGTCAGCCAAGCATCAAAGCAAGTAGCTCCCAAAGCTGATCTTCCATAATAATTCATTCAGCTCACTTAATCACTTGACTTCTGCCACCAGAGCAAGGCAGACCATTGTTTTATCTTCATACATATTGACTATAAAGTTTTTAAAATGAACAATTCTTCAGGAGCATAAACAGGAATAATAAAATCTAATTGCTTGTGAACCTTTATGTTTTTGCAATATTTTTGTGGCATAAATTTGCCAGTCTTTTGCACAAAGATAACACAGAAATAAAGTGTTTGAATTTGCAAATTAGCAAGCATAAAAGATAGGGACACATTCTTAATAAAACTATTGGGATGTTCAAACCAAAGCCTATGACAGTTTTGGAATTTTTATTGCCAGGGATCTGATCTTTAGATAAAGTGTTTGCAAAATGTTGGGGCTATGGACCTGCGGACATCACTAGAGCATTTCCTCCAGATCACGCAGGAGCCAAAGGGGACTGACACCAGTTGCAGGCTCTCAGTCAACCCCAAACTCAGCTCTGAGTATTTCCTAGTCTAGGGAGCTAGTCTAGAGCTACCTTCAAGACATCCCTTACTACATGTCAAGTTAAGTACGGGGATATGTCACACGCGGGACTGGGGCTGGGAACTCATAGGAACTATTTATCACCTACAGACACAGTATAACCTACAATTCTGCTACCTGAACACGTCACAACAAAAACCTTTTCCATCCTAACTCTCCACGGGCTGTCCTTTATGGCTCATGGACACTGGCAATGGCAGTTGGACTCTGGGGTCTGTGCCATTACCTGCTCTGCTTCTGATACAAACAGCACACTGCAACCTCAAATATTTTTCCTAGGTTCTCAGCAGAGTCTGGTGAAGAACGCTCATATTCTTTCTATCCAAACACTCTTTTCTGTGTCCCTCCTTCAGTTAAATCAGTTGAAAGAATTGTTGCAACAATTGCTCTAAATTGAAAGAGTTGTTCCTAGGAAAAGCCTTGCAGGTTAATATTTACCCTTAACCTGCAAGTAAACATTCGAACCAGATAAAACATGCCTGGATGGTTGTAGTGATTAATTTGTGCATTTTAGTGCATTTAAACTGGCAGTATTATACAGTTCATGTACCTAGTCCCAGAACAGTCACCATGCACTGCCAAACTACCTGCATGTTACAGTAATGAGGGATAAACTCTTCCCCTTTTCTAGCTCTTGTCATTACAGGATCGTCACTGTTTTGCAATGAGTTTTCAACGCTTTCTCCCTGAGAAGGTAGGCAAGGATGGCCAGCCTTTTCCTCGTCAGGACACGGGCACAGACCAAGAGGAGCAGCTTCCCTGCACTGCGGATGCTGCCCTCAGTGCTCTTGGATATGTTTAAGGCAGGAGACAGAGCAGGTCCTGGCAAACTTCGTATTGGAGTGGATTTTGACTCAGGTGAGGGCAGTTACCAGGGGCTTTGTGACTGCGTTAGCCAGTCTCCCCTAGACCACAGTGCTGGACATCTTCCTATGGGAACCTTGGCGAGCTCTAGCAAGAACTTGATGTGTCTTAGGTCCCCCCAGGGTCCTGCTAAGGTTGGAGTGGACTGAACTGGCCAAGAGATCCCAGGTCACCAACAAGCAAGTCTGCTTTGTTGCCTCCTGCTCACCAACCCCCATCAGCAGCAGCTTGCACTGATGCTACGAAATAGCCAAGAGCCAGAGCTGCTGTGATCTGCTTTGGGAACTCAAGTGCCACAGGACAGCTGTCCTGGTTCCACAGGGACATGCTGAGAAGGTCCTTTTGGGGGACCCCTGAAAGAAACCTGCCTCGAACTCCTCAGCGAGCGCATTAGCACCAGGCGCCCTGCCTCGCATTTCCCTGCTTCAGCAGTTTGACAGACCCCATTACCTTTTCACAAGCCATTTGGCTGCTGTCAGAAGCAAGAAAGCTTCTTAACAGGGAAACCTTTAAAGGCCACAGCCTGCATATGTGTGCTCTTTACACAGAGCCTCCTTCAAAGAAAAGATTTACTTCGCATTTTCTCTTCCCGCCCGGGACCTCCAGGGGACGATAGCTCCATAGCCATGCTCTCCTGCCTACTTACAGATTCTGTGAGTACTTTCCCATTGCAAATCCTGGAGGATTTAATATCCACTCTGTAATCTACTGGCACCAACAGGCATTATCTAACTAAACCTTAAATTGAAAATGCTAGTCTTTCCATTTTCCCCAAGCCGTTGTGAAAAAGTCAGCCTCTCGGACTCCGATGTAGTTTACTCTCCCGCTAATTAAAATATGCCAGTCAGCTGTTCCTGGCAAGATACTCGGCAGGCTGCTGCCACTGTGAGTGCTGAAGGCACATCAGGACCTGCGTGGAGCTGGTGGCGGGGACAGCGGGGCCACAGCCCGCCCAGCCTGGCTCTGCTTTATCAGACCTGCTCCTGCTGCACCTCCCCAGACGCCAGCAAGAGCAGCACGCTGAGCTCTCCCTGTTTGGCTGTGGCTCTCATCTGTCAAGTTTTGGCTCTGCCTGGGCCGGGGATTATCACTGAGGGCATCCAGCTCCGTGTCCCAAACGGTTACCAAAGCTGCAGTGAGCAGCCAGGATGCTTCAGCTGCAGGTGTTGTGCTTGGGTCTGTGGGTGCTGGGGGCTGAGCAGAGACACAGAGAAGTGCTCCATGCAGCTCATTTCCCGGACATCTGATGGCAATGACAGTGGACACCTGGCTGGACTAACAAGCACACACAGCTGGGCTTCTCCTGATTACCTACTGGGGAGGAGAACAGGCAAGAGGGACCTGAGACACACATTTAATGCAGACAGAGGCTTACGAAGCAGATTTCTATCATTGACCTTCCTGTACCATCATGTGTTTCCAGGAAAAAAAGAAACACATTTTCTGCAATTCTTCCTGTCTCTCATTCATCATACTCCATTTTGGCTAAATCACCAAAGTTTAAACATCAGCCAGAAATATTCAATTATGATTTCCAATTTATTAGAAAAAAAATAAAAAACCTCAATCCCAATCAAGACTGTTGTATGTACCAGGCTTCCATGTGAGTAGGGTATAGATTCTGCTTTGTCGTAATCAATCCCCACTGACACACAGCAAATGGAAAATGCAAACTTTTAGTGAGCAATCAGTCAGGAGATGCAAGAACAAAGACAGCGTTAGAGTGAATTGCAGAGCAAATGCATCTGGCTCAGTAACCCATCTGACAGTACCAGATGCTTCAGTGGAGGATGCTGGTAGACAGATGTGGGATAAGCTGTGTTTAGGGAGAGCTGTTTCTTCCTGACCCTATCAGTTCGTACTTTGCTTATGACCTTAATGAATACCCCTATTAGTATTTTTAAATCCTGCTAATGACATAGCTGATGTGGCTCCCTGTTAGTGTAACAGCTGAGCATCAGGATCCCTGGCGCATTTATTTTCCCAGCACTTATGGCAAATGTGAATCCCCAGTTCCAAGACCACAGGGAACAAAACCACAGAGAGGTGAGATTTGCTTAAGGTCAAAAAAGGAGTTTGTAGCAAGGCAGAGACTCGAGGCCTAATCTCTGTCGGGAGGGGACTGTGTTCCTCAAACATACCTAATCCCATTTTGAATCCACTTGTCCCTTAGCTCAGGACTGTGTGGCGGCAAAGAGCTAGTCTTGTAAAAACATTTCTCCAAGAACAACTGCTGTGCTGACGTCTTAGCACCTTTGGAAGCCACTTGGCAGATTATGGGTGCAGGGAACACACAGTTAGGGCATGACACCACCTCCCATCTACAGAGACCATGGGCATCACTGGACGTGACTGATGGAGGGATGCCCTCCACCTGCAGGTTTCTGGGGACAAGAATCCCACAAGTTCAGATGTCAGCTCTTGATGAAGATGAGTGGGTTGGCAAAAGCAGTTTTTGGTGCAGGGGCAGCTGGACACCTGCCACATGCCTTTTGAATTGCTGTATAAGTTCACCATGGCAAACAGGACAACTATTGATACACAGAATACGGATAATAAGGTTAATATTTTGAGTGCAATGCTTGGGAGATGATGGAAAGATGGAATAATAGACACGATCAGAGAACTAGAGGAACTTAAACAGAATAATGCATTTTCTGAAGAAGAAAAAAATAATATAAGAAAAGGAAATTTTTCCCTGTTGAAGCTTTTATTATTCGATATACTTAAAAGAAAAATAATTTCAGGGAGATGTAATGACTGAATATTCCCAAATCCATTAGATTCTGCTGAAAGAACAGCTGTGTGGGAAACATAGGGAAATAGTCAAGAAGAAAAATCTCATCCCAGCCTACTCTCGTGTTCAGTAGGCATAAGGGACTTTTGTCCTTCATAACTAACGTAATAACTCCGTGTTTTCATTACTCAGAGAAATGATTAATCCCCATTTGAACCTCTCTAGATGCTCCACTTCCATCACACCTAACGACAGTAAGTTCCACTGAAATATTACATAGGATTTAAAAAAAAAAAGGTCTAGGACAGAGGACTGACTTAGATGAATGAAGTGCATGAATGAGGTCACAAACCTCCTTCTGTACAACTAGAAATGCGGAGCTCATCTCTCCAACCCAGGACAGCAATGCTGGGCACCCACCTCCTACCGAACTCTTCAGTTTGCAGTAAGACTCGCCAAGATATTCCATGCTAAACCAGCCACTCGGGACTTCAAAGCCATGTGCTATATTATTATGTTTTATCGGTATGGTCATTAGGAACACAGGGCATCACTTTTTATCGTATGCTGACAGAGTTATGGCAAGCCAGCTCCGTTATGCTAATCGTTAGGGGTTTTTTAAAGGTAATATCTTCTCATTTCGCAGATAAGACAGGCTAAGAGCATGCACAGCGTCACAGTAGCTTGGCTAATGAGCGGTAATTTGTTAAAGGAGCAATTAATTTCAGCAAGAAGTCCATACTTTCCCTGGCACAGGGAGAGTCTGGTTCCTCAGACACTCCTGCCACTTCTCCCTGCTCGTGGCAAGCGACTGAAGCACGACGCAGAGAAGCCCCAGTGCCAGCCCCAGAAGCACAAACTGCTGCAGACCAACTGGCCAGTTTCTGCTCTGACAAAACACCATGGCCACACATCCATGCCTCTAGGTGACCGAGGGAATGTCCCTTTTCCCTCCCGTTTCAGCGCCAAGGAAGACAGCAGCTCTGCTGCTGGACTCCCAGACAGCTCTGCCCGACAGAGCCCAGCCCCAGCGAGCAGCGAGGCTGCCGAGTTCCTCTCCAAGACAACTGCATATCAAATAGAAATCACACAAGCACTCTTGATAAACAGCAGGCAGCCCCGCTCCTGCCAGCTAACAGGATTAATCTAAATGCACACAGACACAGCTGGGCAAAATCAAAACATCGAGCAGAGACTAAATTACACCACTTAATGGCAAAACGTCTTCGCGGCTCCCGCTCCATCCTGCCTTTCCCCTCGCTGCAGCTATGGCAGGAAGGAGAAGCCGCAGTCCTGACCCCCAGCCCAGGCAGGAGCTGGTTCTGGATAAGCAGAGCTTGGAGGTGAAACCCTGGCATCCAGCTCTTGTAGGAGCAGTGGGCTGGAGAGAGCAATGCCAGGTCCTGGAGGAGCTGGGGTGACAACTTCCAAGGGCTGAGAGATGAACTCGCAAACTGGGGGTAATGGGCAGGGCTCCTACAAAGGGAAAAGGCACCGCACCACAGGTTCTTATGGCTCTGCAGCCAACCCGTTAATGCCAGAGTGAGCTACCCCCTGAGCCTGTGGTTCATTGGAGCCACAGGAAGGGGTCTGTACCACCAAAGCAGTGAGCAAGGCTCCGTGTGGGCTGGCTCCATTCACCTGTTGCTCACTAGAAACAGGAGCAGCAGTCCTCGAAGAAGGAATTGCCTGGCTCACCTCCTGTGACTGCTCCTGGCAAGCAAAGGCTGAACCTCCTGTCCCCGAGAACACAGAGACCTCAAGGTGACCAAGGAAAGGTCCTATCAAGCTGTGACACGCTACCCTTCTGGTGGCTACGACTCCAGGACAGGCCACGAACTCTGCTTGAACTCAAATACGAGCTCCTTCCAAGTGTTTCCTGATGATTCCTATGCACTTAGAGGGAACACTCTACAGAGACAAAAACTCGTTACGATAATACCAAACCATTCTGGTTTCAAATCAAACAGTTCCAGTGACAGTCCTCACTTACTTTTGCACATTGCTGAGGCCATAGTGGAAGATCTGCTTCCCCTTAACAGAAGTGACAAACAATATTCTCCCCCAAGCAGCTCTGAGAGAGCTCCACGTAGTCGTAGAGCAGTGCTGGGCAGTTGGGTGGGAGGAGCAATGGACCAGATTTTGGGAGAGTTCTCAAAAAACACAGAACCCAAAAATAGATAGCTACAAACCAGCTTTGCTGTTCCAAACTTGTAAATTTTGTATTGTAAAATGTTGTCAGTGCTATATGCCATTGGAGTTAATCAGGCTAGGCTCAGTGAGGAAAAGCTCACATTGATAAAACAATACTGGTCAACATGATTAAGGCTAGCTTGTGGCTTCTGGATGGAATCTCCTTTTAAATTCCTATTAATATTAATTGGTGAGAAATATGCCACAGGAAAAAAAAAAAACATGGTCACGGAGCAAATGAAACAAGTGTCCCGCTCAACAGATGTTATTCTCTCATTTTTTTTATATATTTTTTTTCTCCTTTCAGAACATTTATATTTTGCTTGTGGGATGCAATTCCACTCCTAAGCATCTTCCTGCCTGGAATTCGGTCCCTGGTGGGCTGAGGAGGGAGAGCTGGAGCTCAAGCAATGTAGAAACTCCGTTTTGTGCAAATGGTGTTTCTTCTTTCAGGATAACTAAGTCTGTCTTTCATAGCAGAAGGGAAAGATGCCTTCTATTTAAAGCAGATGGGTTAACAGTTCAGGAAAGGAGGATGAAAAGAGATCATGGGAGGAAAGGTTCTTGGAGATGTAGGGATTAGATGGTGGAGATAGGCTGGCACTTGGCAGACATGAAATTACACAGGGCAATTTGTACTAAGAACTATTCTGACCCCATCTTAAATCAGTTCTTTAGAGTCTCCCCTGAGGTACCACAGTAATTTCCTTCAGCTTTTACTCAAAGGCCAGACTTTCCTCTAGGCAACTTCTTTTTCACAGGTTGTTTGGGCGATCTCAAATGGCAATTGCATTACCAGTACGACCAGTTCCCCTCATTTCTGCCCATCAGCATGTTACAAACTCTGTTACCTGCCACATAACCCAAATTCCTGCCTGAGGCTGGTGCTCCAGCAGCTTTTAAAGCCCCAAGTCCCCTGTAAACTCGACATGATGGCCAGATCCCCAGCTGGGCTGAGGAGCTGCAGCTCTGCACGCTCCGGCTCTGCAGCACAAGTCAGCACCAGAGGTTTCACCACGCTGCCCTTTGCCATCGCGTGCTTACTCTCCACATCCCCTTGTTTCCATGCCTTATATTTCACTCCTTCCCATATAGTCTTTCCTCCCACAGCTTCTTCCTCCTCGTGCGTGCCATCTCCTAATGAGGTCCTCTCTGTTGCGTTTACCCTGAGCACAAACTTTTCCAAGGGAAATGTCAGACATCAACATTGGAAGAGGTGCTGGCACAGTGCCTGTAAGATCGGTCCCTAGCCTGGAAAGCCTCCATCGGATTTTGGACAGCACCCTCCATCTGATCCCTGCTTTGGCTTATGACTCGAGACCTAGCAGCTAAAGGGAGATCGGGATGGCAGGCAGAAATATGGAAGGGCCAACTGGGAGAGAACCACTGCCCTCTGCTAGCCCCAGTCTGAGCAGATCAGCTATGTCCTGGGCCCACTTGCCAGGTGTTATGTCTCCACCAGAAAATCTGTGTATTTCTATGGCATTCTGAGCATGTTCCTGTATCTGGCCATGCAAGGTCCCAGACAAGGTCCTTAGGGACCCCAAATGGATACACACCCCTTAATCTATTATTCCTTGCCCCATTATGTTAAGCAGTACTGTTAAGTTGTTCTTCCAAGCCAGGCCTTTCTATTTCTAACTTTAAAAATAAAAATCTCTCTCATTGCTTAGGTTTCTGCAGATATGGGGATGGCAGGGGGAAGAGCACCCTTGTTGGATCTATTTGAATTATACATCTTTCCCATATTATATAGTCACAACGTGTCTATGTCCACGTGCACAGTGTTCAGAGAGATCAGACTGCTGAGCATCTCTGAGACCTTCTTTTTCCTTTCCCTCATATTCCTCAAGTGATGCTTACCTGCCCTCCCTATTTGCAGCACAATATTTGAAAAACAAAACCAGACAAACACTGGTTGGCTTTGCATGTAATTTTTTTCTTTCCTAAGAGACCGCAGAGATAAACCTCACAGTCCCAGCAGCAAATCAAGAAATCCTGCAGTACAAATATCTAAAAATATTTTTTACAATACTCATCTTGGTATTTACATATTTGCTCCCAGCCTCCCTATCTAATTAGACTCCGAGTCCCATATTCACTTACGCTGGCAGATAGCTCTATTGTTTTCATGGTTTGGGCTTGTGAATATCTGGAGGGCTACAGTGTAATCCCATCTACCCCTTCGGTGAAGGAGGAGGTGAAAACAAAGAGGAATGAATACTGAAGCAGGAAGGAGCCTGCTTGCAAATGCTGAGGATGGCCAAGGCAATGCTAATGCAATTGATACTACGGGGCCCCTGTGCCTGGCTCCAACATGGGGCAAAGACTGATTGTCTCATTGAATTTATAGATCTCCTGGAAGATCTTTAACGTGAGCCAGGAACTAGACAACTGGACTACAATCCAAAGAGAAGTGAGTAGGTACCAGAAGAAAAAGACCATTGGCAAAGCCCGTAGATGTAAGAGGAAACCTCAGTGACAAATGACAAGGAGAGCAGAGGCAGGAGGAATTTCCAGCAGGCTGTGCAGGGACCTGGGTTATCCATGAGCTGAGAGCTCCAGTGAGCTGCTGTCTCCATGTGCAAGACAAAGCCAAAGGGAAGAGGATCGGTTCGTACATGAGCTGTCTCCTACATCTGTGCAACACGAAGGAAGCAACCTTGAAGCAAAACTGGAGCAAATGTGTCTGTCGCCTCGCGGCGCAGATAAATGATGGGCTCACAGAGAAGCCAAGACATGCTCGGGAGGAACAGTCACTGAGCTGCAGCCACGGAGACATCAGTTCAGTAATCGATGCAAGGCATTTGGCATGACAGCTTCTCAGCTGGATTTGCGAGCTGGGTGTTGGCCAACCCTTAGAGCTGCAGGCGTGTTAGCGGGGATGTGGCCGTAAATCAGAGTCCCCAGCCCAGCAGCAGGTTGAGCTGCAAGGACCACACCAAGTGACACCAGCGCTCAGCAAAGCTCTTCCAAGTTGGATGGCTTGTTTTCATCAAGTGCAGAGGGGAAAGGAAAGGGAGGAAGCCGGTTTCTATCCCCTCTCGCAGATTAACAAAACCCTGCTTAAAGAACTGGGGCTTAGGGTTTCTGTACTGCAGCACCGTCTGTGCTACCTGTGAAGACGCACCATCAGTAGTTAGGCTGTGCTGTAGGAGACAGCTATATTAACCAGCTCTGCCCATTCTCCTTCAAACTTTCAGCAAAAGTAGCTTTCTAATCCAAAGCATTCCATTTTTTTTTCATTTTCCAGACTGTGCTGCTTACACATTTTGCAAGAAAGCAGAAGATGCAGTCTAAAATCAGCTTTGAGAAAGTCCCAGCATACCCCTTTCCCTTAACACAGTAAATAAAAATAAAGAATGGAGAAGTTCACAATTTTCTTGTATTTTCTACATGAGAAGACAGCACCAAAATGGAATGATCTGAAAAGACAAGAACTGAGAAAATTTTATTCTAACTCAGCGCCTGCTTCCCTGCCACGTGAAAGGATGACAGCATCTATATCTGAGGGATAGAAGCAAGCTTGCTCGAACAGTGTGTGCAAAACCCATTTGCTATTCTTGCATGAAAGGGGCCATTGAGCTGTGTGGTATTAACCGAGCCTTTCTCTGATACCCTGCCAACTTGTTTGAAACCCTCCTTTTACCCGCAGCAGGGTCAACAGCCACTAGTGTGGCTGAGACAGGGCTGCGCTGCCGGCACAAAGAACCCATCCTGGCATTTTGTCTGCAAGAGAAATAAGCCTATAAGCTTAGGATTTCTCTCCTGGTGGTGAAAGCATTAGTCAGAAAGGCAGCTGAGAAGGAACCCTGATGTGCCACAGACTGACCTGAGGGGAGCTAACAGGCGAAAGAAATTAGCTAGTGGCTAAAGAAATTATGTCTCCCCCATCCTGACCTATTTGTTTTCTAAAATACAGAATCAAAATCACACTGATCTTTATGGAAAAGATGCTTCAGGGGTGTGCATGGCTCAAGGGGCTGACAAGAGACCACAAAGCCTTTCTTTGCACCTGCAGGCTGGCAGCAGGCCTGCTCTGCTTTGTTAGCAGCAGGATGTCACAGAGGAATGACAACCTCGTAATCACCGGTGGCACGGGGCTTTCAGGCTGCACAGTCCAAACCTGGAATTTGGTGATCGCTGCAAAAAGACTCCGAAGGTTTGGTCAGAAAGTGCTAAGCAGTGGGGAGATGGCTGTTGGCAGAGAAATCCTCTCTGTTGCTGCTTGTGCTACCAATGCAGAGCTGACTTTCTGCACAACAAGTCTTTCTATTATGCTGTAGCAGACCAGGGAGGGATGGCGAGACCTTTGCTCAGTGCATTTGCTGCATTTTCTCTCGGATGGGAATTATATGCTCAATTATATACCTTGCCAGCCTACTTAAATGGGGATCTTGCTGACCCTAAACAAGGAAAGGACTTCGATAGTATGAGAACCTTTACGTGCTTTGGGACTGCAGAGGTCTTCAAGGAAAACAAAGGTCTTCTGACAGTAAAGCTATGAAATACAATCCTCCCTCCATGCTCCTCTCACACTGAGGGGAATTGTAAAGGAGACAGCGGCATTAATTATTGATCCCAAACAGAATTAATAAAGAAAGAACATTTACTATGGCTGATGAAATGCTCCATGCAAGATTTTTATCCGTAGGTCATTAGCAGAACCAAGACAATAGCGTGCAGCCCCCTTCATGCCAAACAAGACGTGATGCCTCCTCTCTGACAAGGCAGCGGGACCACAGAGCTGCTCAGGACACAGAGTTCCCACCACAGATCACACACGAGGAGATGGAGTGGTACTCAAGGCTTGGCCACGGGCTTTGCCCAGCTTCCAGGCAAACCTTCCTTTCTGCTTGCCCCAGAATTTCAACTGCAAACCTCTCTGGGTGTTTTCTCATTTCAAGGCTGCACTGCTCAAGCACAATATTTCTCTTTTTTTGAGGTTAAATTGATTTCTTATTTAGCTTAGATGGAGAACTGCTTCCCAGGGCAAAGCCTCTCTAGAGACCACAGTTTCTGCTAGCTATGGACATCTGAGAACAATACAATTTTTTCCCATTCTCTTGGTGCGCACACACTAGCACCTATATAAATATTGCCAGTGCACATAAATCTTCATAAATTAGCCCCTTCCCTCTTGCCTCAATGTCTAGCAAATCTCTAATCAGCAGAAAACCAGAAAGGAACAGATGAAAGATAAGGGACTAGATCCTCAGATTGCATCAAGTCTGGGCAATTCTTCAACTTCTATTGAAGTTTCTCCGGTTTACGTCACCTGATGGGTAACACAAAGATTCTCCCAATGCCTTAAGTCAGGATGGTTTATGACCTACTTCTACTTATTTGCACTCACAAACTAACCTGCAGCATAAATTATAGCAAAGGGAGGGGATATTTTTCTCCTTCCAGAAAGCTTTACATTCATCAAAGTTAATTGTAATCGGACGTTAGCTCCCGTGAATAATCAGATATATTGCTATGACACAGCATAAATGCACCCAAATTATGCTAACAAGTAGGATTTTGAAAAAGTTTAATCAAAGTTTTGATATGGAGTTGCAATCAGTAGAAAACTGCTGGTTTTCACCACTCCCCTGTCTGCCATCATCACAAAACTCCTGAGAACAGAGAAGAGTGAAAGCTTCAAGGGTCGGGAGCTGGAAATCACATAAGTGGGGCACTAGTTTCCTGTACATAACTTCAGGCTTGTATTTGAATTGCCATCAGCAGCATGACAGCAGTACCATATGTCTGCAGGGCCCTAGGAATGGAGGGATTTGAGTACAGATTAACAAGGTTTGGGGTATCTATTCTTGACATGGTTTTATACTGCCCTCCTCCTAACAGCCGTCTTGTAGCCCACTGAGAACTGCAGCAGTCACCTTGTTTGGCTTGTTCCCTCTTTAGCCTGGAGCTCCGAGCACCAGCTCAGTTTCAATCCATCCCTCTTGAGGCTGGATGTCTCCTCCTAAAAAAGTCCCAGTCCTCTGATCAGCTCCACTTCTCTCCTACAGAATTTCTACAAGAATTTGGGCTCCTCACAAAGCCAGGATACTCTCCTCCCCTCTACATATCAAAAGCCAGAAAATTGATATTTCTAGACTCTGGGTAGCAGGAGACGAAGGTCCGTTCTGCCCCCGACCCCACTGGCTGGGTGATAAGGCAGCCTGCAGGTGCATCCTACTGCTGCCAGCGTTGCTACAGCAGCAGCAGAAGGGAATCACCCGTGTAGGCAAGGCTCACCATTTCTGCAAAGTGGATGATAGGACTGTAATTTCTTGTCTGATGTTGTCAGGGACTCACAGCAAACTCAATTAAAAGTTGAGGCCAGAAGGGGAAAAACTAACGATGTGTGTGTGTGTATGTATATATATATGTGCATGCGGATGTGTCTGGGACAAAAATGATGATTGAAACGTTCCCGTGCCCCAGCAATAGGAAGTGTCTGCTTTTGGCAAAAAATGGGGGAATCAGAATGTGCTGAGAAAAACCAGGAGCATGACCAGGAAGGAATCCAGCTGACAAATTACATTGAGAAAAGATCTTCCAGGCACAGGAGGCAATGAGTTGCAGTTCTGATTGAATAGACTTGTTAATAAAAATACACTGAACAAAAAAATGAAATCGAGAGCAAAGCCTTTCAAATAAGATTTTAGCTCTGCCCTAAATCCATGGCTTTATTTATGAGTTCCTCTGCCCTCACTTGCTCAACAGGACAGTGGGAGAAAAGAAGAGGTGAAACCAGACTGAAAGGTGTCCTGTCCCTCCCCAGCTCTGACCCTGAGGCACAGCTGTGGGCAGAGGCAGCAAGCCACGGCAGCTTTGGAACATATTTTCCCATATTTTAAAGTTATCTTGTTTTCCTGAAAGTGGAGACGACCTTGAGGCAGCGAAATCTTGGTCATCATACTGCATACACAGCCCTGTCCTATAGTAGGCCAATATTGCACCTTTACATCAGCAGCTTTGGTCTCAGCCCCATCCATGGAGCTCTGTTCCCTCTGCTTTGGTGTTTTACCCTGTATCAACACCCTGGAGGTCCGTAGCAGGTCCCAGCTGTCTGATATTATGGCTGGAGGGCTCCGTGGAGCAGTGGCTCCATCAGCTTGTGGTGGAGCAGGAGGAGAGCTCTGTCTGGGGTGACCCTTTCCGTGAAGCACAAGGACAAAGCACTTTGCAGACCTTGGGCACTGCACTTCTGCCTTTCACGGGTTTGGTTTTTTGGTTGCTGGAGTCATGCCAGCTTCTCACCTGTAATGAAGAGGCCAGCACCGTGCTTCATTAGCACCCATTTCAGGTGCAACATTTAATTGTCAGCTTTGGGAGACACCTTTAGTGTCACATAGGGAATTGGGAGCTGGTGCAAGGGAAGTGCAAAGACGCTGCAAGGAGGCGTGAAAAGGGATGTAAATCTTGCAGGGCTGAAGCTGCTTTAAAACGTTCAGCTCTGCAACGCTGCTGGATGGTGCTGGGCCAGCTCCAGCGCTCCCAGATTGCTAAATCCCAGTGCACAACATCCCGAGCTGTCCTATCCAGCCTGCACTGTCACTTGTCTCGTCCCCACAAGTATCACATTGCACAAAAATTGCCTTTCCTACCTGTCCTTGCTCAGCATTGCTGCTTGGACTGCTTTTTGCTACCTTCCTTGGTGCAGAAACATGACGAGCACCACTGGAGGGCCCACAAGTTGTTTAAAGGAGTCTATCCTATATTTGCCACCCCCTGGAGTTAAAATATAATGAGATCTATAAATAATAAATAAATCAGCAATTCTTTTTCATGTCTTTAGTAAGGCTATTCTCTAAGGCTACATAGCTTTTAGAATTTTTAATGGAAGTGGAAGGGGGGAGCTAGAGAGTTTTCCTTCTTGATTTTAAAGATAAACACATGATTCCTGGAGCTGAAGCTTTAAGAAGAAAATCAGGAAAATGAAATCTGATGAAACTGTCTGCATCAGGCCAGTGCAGGGGAAAGACAGAAGGAGAAAATGGACCAAATTTTACTTGGAGCTTCCTGAGAGAAACATCTGCTCCCACCAGACAAACAGATCAAGATTTTCGTGAATGTATATATGGCAATTTGAACAACTCCTTTCATGCAACAGGGTGTTTGAAAAGCGAGCTCAGTGCCTGACAGATCTACAAAGAGGGACGATAAATGGGGAAGAGGAAACTGGTTTGTACTTATTACTATGGGTCTTGTGAGCTGGGGATCAGACAGACAGCTTTGTGGACATTCAATTCAATAAGCAGGGCAAAAAATAGCAATATTAATCTCCCCATACCTGAAAGGTGACGGTACTAGGTCAATTCAAGCAAAATACCCCTGATGAAACCGAGGGAGACCAAAAGAAGAACCCATCTTACACCCCTAGGTTCTGCCTCAGCAAAGCCTGCTCTGCCTGCTTCCTTCCTAATGAGGCATTTTACAATGCTGATGAGAAAATTCCCTGGTGGAACAGAAGCACCAGGGTGAGGACGGGGGATGTGCTCAAATTTATACACAGTAAGATGAAGGAAGGCACACGGGAAGATGAGCAAAGGTAGACAAATGGCAGGGAAGCAAGTTGACTTGCTCTATCACAGACCTCAACCTGTGCAGTGTCTCTTTACCTCCACCACCTCCCTTCTCCCCCCTGGAGAAGGAGCCAAACCAACACACAGGAGATGTGTGCCCTTTATTTATGAGAGCCTTCTACCCAGTTAGCCAGGCCCAGCAGAGCTTTTTTGCTTTTGTTTTCCCAAGCACCAGAACAACACGGCTAATCCTGCAGAATAATATTAATGTAATCAATATGATTATGCCCAAGAGAGAATGTCAGCCACCATAAAATAACAGAGCCAAAGGGATCCAGTAACAGAACAAAGGCAAGGACAAGAGCTTATTTTGGGATTTGTTTTGATCTTCTGTCATTCTCTATCCAGTTTTCCCTGTACTATGAAAATAGAAGTAGATAGAGCATTATTCCTGGGCATTGCCAAAGACAGCCAGCCTCATATTATGGCTGAGTGCTGGGGAGAGACCCTAGCTAAAGGATCTGCCCTGCTGGCTGGCTGAAATTACCTGAAGCTATGGCTTTGCTGCCAAAAAAACAAGTATGTGCTGCCCATGCCGCCTGTACCTCGGTGCTCAGCTGATTATCACACAGCCCAGCCCCGATGGGGAGCACCAAGCTGAGCCTCCTGCTGTGGGGCCAAGCAGAATTTGCAAGCTGCTGTCCCTGGACAGCCTGCCTGCAGTGGCTGCAAGCGGTTAGCACAGACCCGAGGCCGCCCTCCTACATGGCAAGCGCTCGCATTTCTTCGCACTTGAAAAGTTGACAAACGCAGAACAAGCCGATTAGCCGAGATCTTGAAAGCACTTCCCCACACAACCCTAATTAAGTGATTTTCTAGTGCTCCCACAGCTGTACCTGGATGAGAACCTGAGTCCTGCACTCGTGTTCTGAGACTGCGTTTATGGAGTGAGTCACTTCCTAGCTTGGGAAAACCTGGGGCTTGCTTTTGAGAGCATCGAGTTTTCTTTCTGGAGTATTTCAGAACACCAGAGCTGGAAGGGGGGATTTGTCTCCAATACAGCCATGCTTGCAGATTCCCTCAGCCTGAGCACGGCTCTGACAGCAGCCACCAGGCACCCTGCTCATAGCCGCACTGCTGAGAAACTTTCGGTTCAAGTTCTCCTCTTGGGGTCAGCATCTCCTACCCCACACACTGGTCCCTTCGGTCTTTTTCTCCATGTTTTTAAATCTCTCATTATTATTCTTCTAAAAGCTCTGAGACAGTCCCCAGAGGCCATACAAGAAAAGAGAAATTGAGTGAAGATTGAAATGCGGATCTAGAGTTGCTAATGCCCCTCGGGAGTTATACGAGCATCCACTTGGAGCAGGTCCCATCTGGATAGCAGCAAGAAATGCTAGAGAACAAAACCTGGAAGGTTAGTTAACATGTTCACTTTCTCTAGATCTCACATCCTTTGACTTTCACCCCTTTTTGGTGGGCTGAGAAAGCCTGGCTGCTCTTCCAGAAGATACCAGGCTTGTGCATGCCTGGCCAAGTGCCTTCACCTCCTAAAGTCTCAGAGGATGAAGGCTACAGCACAGACAGGAGACCAAGGCCAGTTAAGAAGGGCCAGACTCAAACTATTCAGAAACAGTGAGAGCTGCTCAGGTGAACGGGAGAACTGGGCTTGCCCCTTAGCCAGCATCAGAGACCTCAATGGCAAGGTTCAGCTCTGCAAGTGGAGATGCCTCTGGCACAGAGCTGTCTGCACTAATCACCTAGCAATGCCACCTGGCTACATTTCAAACCAGCAGAGAAAAAAAGGACACTTTTGGTCTGCAGCTCACCTCCTCCTTGCCCAATGCACCCTGAGTTTTGCTTGGGACCAAACATGGTGCTGAGCCGCCTGCTCTCGTAGTGCTGCAGCCCTCTCTCCTGTTCAGTAGTGTCTGCAGGCGATGAGCTATTTGCTTCTCCCAGATCCTCATATGCTCTCGTAATGCCTTTGTTTTTGTCACAGATTTTTGTGTGCACATGTGTTAAATCTGGGCAGGAATGTGTTTGAACCTTGAGCCAGATTAGCCTGGGTTTTATTTATTCTTGCTGGGACTTGCACTCCAGCCCCTGGCTGACATTATATTAATTGTTTCTGTTGTGTTATCCTTACAAGCAAGGTGTGTGTGTGTGTCTGAAGAAAGCCTCATGTGCCTTACAAACGCGTTTCAGCTCCCCTTTGCTTCCTCCCCAGCCTGTTCCAGCACTGGCACCCCCTGAGCTGGTAGCCCTGCTGCTTCCTGCCTCTCCCAAATTCTGTTCGTCCCTCTCCAGGACCAGACTCATGTCCTGCTCTGTCCTCCTTCCTGCTCACCTCAGAACCTCCTGTGTTTCTCCTTCCCTCCCTGCCTGCCTCCGCTGAGGGGGACACTGCCTTTGTCCCACAGCCAGCAGCCCCCAGGCCCCCAGATTCTCCTGTCTGTGGGGTCAGGGCCACTGCTGGGGTGAGCCAGTGGTGCTGCCGAGCTGCCCATGGCCTGCTTGTGCCTTGCTTCGAGAGCGATAAGAGACAGCTACCAGGTGCCTCATGGTGCCGTGCTGTGCCGGCAGGTTATTTATATGCAAATGCCTTGCCTGCACTGGCTGCTCATAAACACGATAACAAAACCTTGCGTGGAGCTGGGACATGGGCAAGGTGTGCAAGGGCCTTCTGATCCTGTGGTCCTCCGCTGCACTCTAGGCCCTCCGCAGGTCTACCAGGGCCCCCCAGTGCCCTTTAGCCCCCTCAGAAAGCCTCCCAGTGACCCCCAGTTTCCTCTAGGATGCCCTAGAGGCCTCCCAGGGCACTCTAGGGTGCCCTATGAGCCTCCTCTTGAACCCTAGAGGCAAAATAAGGACTCTCCCTGGAATCTAGAGGCCTCTGGAGGCCTTGCAGGGCTCTCCAGTGCACTCTCGCGCACACTGGAGGCCTCCTGAAAGCACCCTGGTGAAGAAACCAACGAGCAGCTTTACCCGGAGGCTGCATCCGAAGCCTGTCGTGACAAAGCACCCCTGCTCCTTGCCTCCTTTCTGTCTGTGCTCACTCCATCTCCTGACATGTTTAATTTAAACAGTTTGAGAAGACCATCTTTCTAGGAGACGTTACTCCTCCGTCAGCGCCAGAGGGGCCGAGCTCTACCTGAAGCTCCTAGGCAAAAGCGCTACACAAGTGGTATCTATCTGACTTACAGACGCAATCCCATTATAGTAATAACATCACCTCCAATGGTACTGAGGTATAAATAAGCCCCAAACTCTGTATTCACATCCTTTATTTATTAATTCATTTTGAATCCCTACCTCTTCTGAGCTGGGAGTGTGCTCTGGGGACTACTCCGGCTTTAACACAAGGAAGCATTCCTTGTGACAAAAGCAAAGCACATGTGGATAATTAAGAAAACGCTGATTTCACATGTGTCTGTAAAGGCTGAGAGGGGGAGAAGGGGATCTGGGTCCTAAGCCCATCCCTTAGGATGACAAGGAACGGAGAGCTGGTAGCAGCGGAGCGCTGTGCTGTCCTGCTCTGCACCCGAGCCTCCTCTCCAGCCTCGAGCACAAGCCCTGCGCACCTTTGGCAGCAGCATGGGAAGGGCCAGAGCCCCCTCCCATCTCTGCAGGCACTGAGCAGCTCTCAGCATGGCACAGGAGCTGACTGCACCCATTTGGTGCCCTGGCCGGCGACTTCCCCGTGGAGGTGGGCACTGCGACCCCTGAAGGAGCCTGTCAGCCAGCACTGCGAGCCACGCAGGGATTTCTGCTGGCAAGGGCGCAATATTTCACTTCGACGACACTTGCTTTCTTAATATTTTAATCAGGCTGTTAAGCTTGAGACTGGAGAGACGCAGATGGCTGCCGCCCTTTCCACTGTGCCTTCCCCTGCCGGAGCCAAGCCCCGCAGCAAGCGTGGTGCTGACAGCACGCGGATCTCCGCTTGTCCCAGCTCCTGCATCACACTGCCTGCTACGCCAGTGACCCAGGGACACATTACCCATCCTCCTGCACTGAACTCAATAGTGCTCGTGTCTGGGAAAAGCAACAGAACAAGAGGGAAAGTCAAGGCTGAGGCGTGGCCAGGGCTGCGGGACTCACTTCTGCCTTCCCTACTGACTGCAGATGGCTAAATGCCACCACGCACTCACTTTCTAGCCAGTCCCACGTCATTTTCTTATGAGAGACTGATAATAAAGGCATCAGGGGAAGGACGGAAACCCTCAACATTCAGCCCACGTGCAGGATTCATAATATCATTTATTGCCTAACAAATTCCCTGCTATTTCAGTAACTTAGGACATTTTTGATGTCCTTGATCTGTTTTGCTTTCTTCCCTCAGGTTTCTGTAGCTGGGGAGCTTTTGGTCTCATTTTAAATGTATTATCCTAGTGTGTGCGTATCCTAAGGGAATGTTTCCAAGACTTGTGCAAAGAGAGGAGATTTTCAGGATGCTTGAGGACACATCTATTATGGGACTGCATATTTGCAAGGGACGAGATTTGATGAGCCAGATGATTGCTTCTAATCCCGAGTCCTGTATCGCATTAGTGTAAGCTGAAAATTTACATTGATCATATCCAGGTGGTATGTTCGTCTGATGCTCGTTCTGCTCACAGGAGTAATCAGGCTGTTTCAGAGAGACTTCCAAATAGGTGTGGAAGAGGAACCTGGTCCACAGCAGAGAAAGGCAGAAGACTGCTAAAAGCTTTCCTCGCTCTGTAATTCAGCGAGCACAGAGATGAATACTGCAATGAGCTGAGATTTCCAGGTCTAACCTGCAGCTTCACAAAGTCCTTTTTAGGAGCAAGAAAGCAAAGGCTCTGAGGATTAAATTTCATCAGCTCCAACACTGAGTGCAGAACTAACTGGGCTGAGCCATGGCAAGCCCCAAACAAGGGACATAACAGAGCAACTGGGAAGGCAATGGTGGACATCCCAGTCTGCTCTTCGGTCTGGCAGCTGGGTTGGACCCAGCCCTGCACGACACAAGATCGCAGGAGGGTGTCGGGTCCTTCGCAGGAGACAGGCCAATAAATCCTTCCTGCCACCACCTGCACTCCTGCTCCTCACCAGTACGTTTTGACAGGGAGAGAATTGAATAGCGTTGCTAACAGACAGGGAAAAAGTTACAGGGTTCATTTAGAAGGCAGTAAAGAGGGAATTTTCAATTTCCTTTTAAAATCGTGACATAATAATTCTTTCATAGTGGTTTCAACAGGGGAGCAGGAGCCAAAGGGACCTCAAAGCATTTCAGCATCCAGCTCCAAGACTGGCTGGGTGCTGTGCTCCGAACAAGAAAACAATGGCATGCAGACAAGGACTGCAGGCAAACATAAGGGCTGGTGCAAATTTCCAACACCTGCAGTTCCAGCTAACACTATAACCTCTTTATGTTGAAGTACGTTCCAAATGGATAAGGAAAAGACCCCTCTAAAGCAACCTACAGTATCCCAAGGCGTTGGGGTAGCCCTGGGGAACGAAGCCCTGGAGACAGTGGGTGATGTGACCGAGGTTTTAGAGGCAACCTGTGGCACTGCAAAGAACTGATGCCGAGGTGGGCCCAAGTTGAGGGTGAATGTAAAATCAGGCTTCTGCCTTGCGTGTATTTGAAGATATATCCTATAACAGCCTGGGAGTGTGTGCATGCTCGCACAGTGGCACAGTCCTGAGGATACATGTGATGGTATTAAAGTCTTACCATTAATTAATTCCTGTTGGTACCTCCTGTTAAATGACTGGGATTTCAAGGCCATTCCTGAAAAATTGGAACAGATATCAGGAAGGTGTGCTGTCATTGGGGCAGTATGCATGTGTGATGAGGGGGTCCTGGAGAGGCCATGAATACCTGCGCACACCAGAGCAGTCGAGTCACACAAGCCAAGGAAGGCTTTGCACAGAGCTAAGCGAAGTAATCACAGGCTTGCTCGGTGAACTCTGTTTTCCTATTCTTCTTGCCACCACCTTGTAAATAGCTACAAACTAGCCTCAGCTGGACGTACAGGGAGATGATTGATGCAATCAGCTTATATGTAATTACTGACCAAAGTAATGAGGGCAGTCTCCTGGTGTTTCATTGGGATCTAATAACAATACATACATAATATATAAAGATACACACATACCATTTTCACGCACTTGTATTTATATTTATGCCCATGGTTAGATGATTAAAAGAGCTGTGAATAGTCCTGAAGGCTCTGTTTTGCTATTGTATTAGGGGTTTTGAGAGGATGCCAAGAGCTGATTGCTGCTACAATGCAGCAGTTCCTGTTTGGATCACACAGGCCACACATAAACATATGAACTCCAATTTAAATCCATTCTTCAGTTCCCTGCTCTTTGCATTTATACCACTTTGTATTAGTATTTTTTCTCCCTCCTCATATGGACAAGAGCTTCATTTGCTAAAGCCAAGTGTGATGCCACAGGGATCAATAGCATAATGACAAATTCTCTCTAGCTCAGGACCTGATTCTCAGTCTTTTATCTGAATTACTGTATTGATCGGTGGAAAAAATGGATTACAAATAAAAATACAGGACAATTAAATGCTATGCAATTAACACTAAGCTTCAACAAAGACAACTTAAAGACAAAGGGTAGAACTCAGTAATCAGCTCTTGTTCCTACTTTTTTTAAAGGTATAAACCCTTATGCTTCAGTGGTCAGGCCAGCCTCTAATTGGTATGTACTAGGAAAAAGCTTTCCCCATGGGGAAACAGGTCTAGTTATCCACCGGTGACTTCCTCCCTAGCATCTGGAGCCATTTATTGCAGGAGGCACAGACTGCTCTGGTAGCCCAATGGCTTGATCCTCTAAGGCTATTTCTCTGGGAAAACAGCCAGGCTCGAATACCAATTATCCCATCTGAAATCTGGAAAAGCTCCACTGACTTTAATAGGAATAGTTAAATTTGGAATAACTTCATGTAGAGGGTTCATCCAGCCTGAAATGTGCACGGAGGAGGGTACGTTTCAGCCTGAACTAGAAGGACCTCTTATCAACGCCACTGGGAACAGCACGAGGGATCAGAGAGCGCCCTGAGTGCTGTTTGGAGGCAGTGTGACAAGAACTCCTCCCCCAGAAAACAGTCGCAAATGAGTCCTGTAAATCTCTGCATTTGCTGCTATCACTACGGATTGGGGGGTGTGGAAGGGGAAGGGACAGAGCAGTGGGATTTATTACTTCGGAAACAACACCAAGGCATCCCCCAGAAGCAGAAACACTTTGGGATCAATTAAGCTTGACCTTTAGGCTATGCCACGGTAGCAGCCTTGGCTGGTATTATCTTTTGAAAGCATTGTTAGGAAATGGCTTCCAAAGAACACAGACCAAAGCTGTATGTAGGCCTTCATTCCCAATATATAAGCAGCTAGAAGTTTGATAGCTCGCTGTTAGCCCATCTGTGGCTGTAGGTCACTCTCTCAAATCTTCATTTATGTCAGGTAATGCCATGCATCATTGATTTCAATTGAGGAGACACTTATTAATAAGATTTAGTGTATTGGATTCTAAGACTAGCAGAAAGACCATTTATGTCACCATAATGATCCAGAAAGCTGGAATAACTCATCACATCACCGTGTAATTTTCATTAGATGCTTGCCACCGTTCTCAATGTTAACAGCTTGCTTAGAACATCTGGGCTCTACCGCAGGTCTCAGGAGCTGAGACCCATATCGCAAATAATGTGGAGCTTGCAAAGGATCCTCTGTTAGAAGAGATTAAAAATATAAAGATTAGATTAGTCAGGGAGGAGATGAATAAAAGGTGACATGACAGAGGCATGTAAGGTAATAAATGGCACAGAGAAGGTCAGCTGGAGGCTCCTGGTTTTACTTTTCATAATACAAGAATCCAATTAAATTAAAAGGCAATTCATTTAAAACTGATAAAAGGAAATACTCTTTTCACATGCGGTGTAATTAGGCAGCGGAACTCCAGATACGAGGTGCTGCAGAGGCAGGAATTTAGGATTGCCCCAGAAGAGGGCGTGTTCTCAGAGGCAGAGCATCTTAGCTCTCATCTTGAGCTCTGTAGGATAAAAGGCTTAGAGGGATACAGACTCCTGCTTTGGCCTATAAATCAAGTGCAAGAGACTGGGTACGAAGCTCATAACAGCTGGCCCAAAGACTCCCTTTCGTTTCAGAGGGGCTTGCTCCTGTCCACAGCTGGTGCGGGTGGCAGGGAATGCCCTCGTGTAATTTTATTGCTGGCCTTTACTGAGAACCACACGCTTTCTGTCCTCTGAAACAGCAGCACTGGGTTTGGCTGTTTTGGGATGCAGACTAAAGTGGGCATCACTGAGTCTGGTGATCGTGGCAGAAGAAAAATATCCCTACTTCCATTCCTGAATGAAAGGATTCCAGCCTTAAAGTGAAGTGATGCAAACTTATCTATCTTTCTGAGAGGAAAAACAGTGTTTATAATTAAATTAAATACCATTTTTTAAAGCAAGCCTTTAAGAGGCATTGTCTGCAAGGTATGAGTGAGAAGACCTGGTTAATAAATCTGTCTAACATATGCTTGAAATATCAGATGAGCAGTCACCAGCACAACCATTACAATAAAGATGCAGTATTATTTCACTATTGCTATTTATTTGCGTGCCAACAAATGCCATTCAGATTAGGCTCCTGTTACGCTAGGAACTGTGTATACACACAGTAAGATAAGTGCTGCTAAAAAGCACTTGTGATCTCAATTTAAATTAAGCACAACAGGTATAAGTAACAAACAAATGTGGGCAATGAAAGAAAATGCATAAAAGCTCGAAAGATAAGGAGTGCCCAGAGGCTGCTCTTTTTTTTTCTTTCTTTTTTTGTTAAGAACCATAGCTAATGAATGGCCTGGAAAAAAGTGTATTAAACACCATTTTAAGCAGAAACATCACTGAAAAACAAATTCAGAGTTTCATAATCATAAACATTTATACAGGAAATATGACGCTGAGAGTTTTGCTTATCCAATCAGGGGTTTAAAATATGCCGTGTAACCACAGACAAGAATCAAAGCTGCTCCAAATACACTTCCCAGACACTCTTAACTGACAAGATTTAGGCCAAGATTTATCAGTAGAAACTATTTTTAAATATCGTGTTGCCATTAAACATGTTTCAGAAAGTTGCAATCACGGAGTATTCACAGAAAGCAAAGTGTCTGAAACTGCCACCAAAAGTCATTTTGAATAAAATGAATGTGAGGACCGAATGGCACTATTTTTCATTTGAAAATCTCATTCTTTCAAAATCAAAATATGTTGTGAAAATGCACTAATTTTGACAGGGGGATATAAAAGAATATTGACGATGATGAGATGTCCTGGTTTGGCATTTTTAGCATAATAGTCTCTGATGTTTCCTTGTGAAATTATTTAAATTCCACTTTTTCACCTGATAAACCATAAACATCAACACTGAAGCAAACAATTACAGTTTGGTCAACTGATGAAGGTCCACCTAAACAGTTTTGTGGGTTTGTGTCTGTTCCTGTTATATCACTCCTTATAAAAACCATCTCATGTCTGAACTAAATGTGTTCACAAACCCATCTGTCAGGTCCATTTTTAGCTTCAATCAACGAGACATGGGCCGAGAACTACAAAAACTCATCTCCAGAACCACTAGAGCCGACCACAGGAGGGACTGCAGCCCGTGATGGATTATCAAACTGCTTTTGCTGGGAGAATTCCCCGATTCTTGCTTCACACCCCCATTTTGAAAGGGTGAAACACACCAGGGGTGATTCTGCATTTGCTGAGCTGCTGTCCGCAGCCTTTCACCCGCACGTTTGGGACCAGCTCTGCTCTCCTACCAGGTAACCTGCAAGGATAAAATGCTTTAGTGCCCTTCTGTGTGATGGGAGAGACTAACTGGGCTCAGCCTTTGGCTGGGGAATCCCACTTGCCCACTTTTCTATTCTTGACCCCCATTTCTGAGCTTCTCCCTCCATTTCTCCTGGCCATTACCTGCCATTGTGTGTGACCTGTGGATGCATCCCCTAGAGATGACAGAGGGAGGTTTTGACAAAGGTCTCTGAGACGAGCCACTCTAAAAGTGACAAAAATGTAAAACCCTGCTGAGCTAAATGCAACATGAAAAGGGCAAAGCTAAAGTCAGCTCGGCAGAAGCAGTCCCCCTTGCTCAGAACAGACTGCCTCAGCAGAGACCAGGGCTGGCCTGCTGTTACCTCGCACTTCTGAGCAACAGAACTTTTAATTCGGCACCCGGGGGCGAGAGGGAAAGGTCTGTGCCTGATGACATTGCTTGTCTCTGATCCCATCCGCGGCCACCAAAAGTTCAGCTGGCGTTTCTGAACACGATGCCTGTCCGGGAGGCGTCACGCTGCCAAGGAACTCATCCCAACGTGGCTTCAGCGTACCGAGAACTCGGAAGAGAAAACCTCTCCCACCCTCAAAACCTCAATTAAAATGAAGAGCGGAAGGTGTAAGATGCCCTCTGGTCATCACACAAGCACCTCCTGCCTGAACCCGTGCAGACACACGAAGCACACGCTGTCATTTCCAGCAAAGGGAGAATGGGATGTCATGCTGCAGCCCAGGGGGAAGTGACCACCAGGTTTGAGCTGGGTATAATACAGACGAGCACTGTGAAATGCCACTCTGCGTGCTTTAATTTCCCCACACAAGTGGGAGAAGGCGCTGCTGAGTTAAGCCTGGGGTCTGGAAAGGCGGTGTGCGGAGCGAGCCAGCTGCCCTGCATTCACACCAAAACCCCTGCTGCTGCTCTCCTGGGGGTCGTAAGCTGTTTCTTCCCGCTCTGCCCCTGTTCTACAATTCATGGTGCACACTGAGATGGGGAAAGCAACAAAAGAAAACAGCAGAGATAAATATTGTGGAAGAAGAGCAAAACTTTGGCAGCCGAGCAAAGCTCCCACAGAGGGACGTGCAAGTGCACGCACGCCCGTGAGCGGGGACTCTCGGGCTGTGCCAGGGAGCGGGATGACTGACAACAGCCTCTCGAGGGCTACAAGCCAGGCACAGCAAAAAGCCACCTCTGTAAAGCAGCAATTTGGCAGCGGCTGGTGCGCGGAACCACCCCAGGAAACAGCAGCAAAGACCAAGGTGTGAATCCAGCCCACGCATCCCTGGCAAAGTCCTGCTCATTTCCTCGCAAAATGGGCTCTAAAGTGCTGTGAATCACCCAATTCCCAATTTATTTCTGAAAGCCATTCAGGAGAGGGAGAACGACAGAGGAACATATGTGCTGGTAAGATATACTGGAACCCAAACAGCGAACAGTATTTCAGAGGGAATTAAACTTCTTCCCCTTCCTTGAGCTTGCAGTTGACAAGAATTTTCATGCAACAAAGGGAAAGGAAAGAAAAGCATTTGGCAACACCTCGGTTGTTGTTTTTTTCCCAGACAGCTGCTTGAGCAAGGTTTTTATCTGCCCAGAGGTTACAGCTGACTGCTTGTGCCAGCGTCATTAGCAGATAACACGAGCAGCTCGTCTGGAAAAGACAAACACCCATCTATCCCACTCCTGTTCTCCTGTGGGGTCACCAGCAGATGTCTGGATGAAAACACGACAGACACACTGCCCTCCCCAGCTTTCCCAGCTCTCAAACTGTGACTGTAGGGTTTGGCAACACTTCCAGATGAGGGATTCCAAGGATGCTTTCTAATTCCTGACTGGAGCACACCACCCAGGCAGGCACCATCCCCTCGGTGCAATGGCAGAGAGGTCCCTCTGCTTCCTGTGGGCTGATCCCCATGGCAAAAAAAAGCAGCGAGGACCAGAGCAGAGCTGTCTTTGCTCCAAGGGGACAGCCGTTCGTGTGGCAGTGGGCTGGGGATGCGTGCTGCGTGTCCAGAAGGGAAGGCTGCCTGCAGCTGTGGCACTTCTGCTCTATGGCACCAGGATCTCAGATCTATCCTGGTGGTTCCCTAGGATTAGAATAATACCGTGCTTTGATAACAGCACAGTGCCCATGAGGATCTCAGTACTGACTACTCATTTTGTATCAGCCATGTGCTGAAAAACACTCCAACAAAATATGTATACAGAGAGGAGAATTCCCATCGAATGACTGGATTTCAATAGAGCTTCATGGGACTTGACAGACTCAGGCAAAATGCTAGGGAGGGCACTTCAGCTTGCTACTTCTCTGTATGGGCTCATTAATTAAGGCCTCATACGAAAGCATCCCATAGTTTTCTCCTGTGGTGGCCAGGCGGTTCAGAGCAACACTGCTGCTGTTCTTTCAGGGCTGTTCCTGCAGCACACACAAGCTCTGAGCTAGCAGAGACAGGAGCAGCTGCTCTCAGAGGAGCCAGGAGGGCTGCTCCAGCACATCCACACCGCTGAATAGCTGTCAGAGCTGCAACAAAATTTTCCTTCCTTAATGATGTTACTCCCCTGATCAAAAAGCACCACCTCCTGGCAGTGCAACATGCATTTTGGAAAGGTTTTGTTCGTACAGGGACTTGGTTATAGAAGGGCTGCTGGGTAGAGTCAATTAGTGCATGAAGAAGAGTGCTACGGGACTGAAGACCTCTCCACCATCCTGGGGACCCTGTTCTCACTGCCATGGGGTGGGTAACACCCTAGAAACCCCTCTGCCTGTGCTGCAAGGTGAGTGTTTTGCCCTCTCTGCAGTGGCAGAGGGAGAGGGGGTCTCCTCCAGGACAATAAACTCTCAGCCTGCTTTTTTCTGCTTAAAAACCATCAGTAACGATGCTTTTAACCAGCTCTCCGCATCCCTAATCTTGTAAGTGAATGCAAAGGGCTAAGGTTTTAAACGGAGATCCTGCCTTGGCCTGAAGGGAATTCCTGATTCAGATGGCAGAGTTGTTCCTCCGACCAGCTCCAGCCAGCTGCCTGCCTTTGAAACAGAGCTGGCCAGCTTTCTTAGCAGCTCCAAAGCCCTCACTTCTAGCTTGCCCTAACTTGGCCTTCTTCCTGTTTCCTCCATGCCAGCAGGAGTACGAGGACAAAAAGAGGTAAGGCAAGGTCCAGCTCTGCTGTCATCTCATCCTTGCTTCTCTCTGCAACCTGGGCATATCTCAGCCCTTTGAATTTCCTACAAAATGGGATTGTTGCATCCTGGCAGATGAGCAGAGTGCTCACCTCCACAGTAACACATCTCACCTGGCGACATAATTTTTCCTTATTCCCTTCCCCTATTGCAAACCCTGCCTATTTTATCACATTAAGACTCAGATCAGAATCCATTCAATCAGAAGAAAAAGTGCGGCATTCAACCTACAAGGACCAAGCAAAGAAGCAGGGGACATAAAGAAAGAAAACAAAGGAAAAACTCACAGGTGATAACTACAATCAAAATGCTAAATACTTCTAAACACACATGGCTATATATATGTGAGATAAGTAGTTATAAAGTTTCCACAAATATATTTGGGTTGAGAATGAAAAGGTTTTTGTCCACCTCCAGAGCAATGAAGCTGTGGAAAGGGGCAGGGAGGGACACAGGCACAGCCTGGCTACTTTGAGAGCAGAGTCAGAGCAAGACATTTCATTATATTTTCACGAGGAGCCCTGAAAATGAATAAAAACTGCAGACAGGAGGCGGGGAGGAATAAAAGGGAGACAGAAAAATGTCCTTTAAAAGATCATTTCAGATGAAAGAGCATCATTTTCCATGGTCATATTACATTGAAGATTATATACTAAGGTACAAAAAATGTCCCTAAATATCAGGCTGGGACATTTACAGTCCTGGTTTAGAGATACATAGATCCCAAGAGCAAGACACATCTTGATCTGTCAGTAGTCCAAGAAGAGAGAAAGCCAGAACTCCTGGATTTTCCACTCAGTTTTGCTCTCCTCCTCTCCCAAACTCTCTCATAAACCACCAAAACTAGTCCTGGAAATTATATTTTTGGGGAGAAACTTTGGGACACCCAGTTATCCGTCCCATTCTTCCTGCAATGGGAGGAGAGGAAAGGAGACCTCAAAAGCTAATTGGGTCTGCAGAATGCTTTGAAGACCTGGGAAGCGATGAGCTGTGCATGACAAAATGCAAAGTCCCATCACGTTACTTCGGGCTTCAAAGTGGCTGGAGGTGGGCATGGCCATCAGCATCCTCATGTCGCCAGGGAACTGAGCCTGCAGCCCTGCCTGACACAAGGCAAACAGCAGCTGGGACCTCTCCAGTCTCCTGCTGCTCTTCTCAGTCTGCAGAGGAGCTGCGCCTGCAGGCTCAGGAGCCCTGGCCCTCCAGGGAAGGTGGGCAGTCCAGGCCCCGGGGTCTTTGGTGGTCCCAGCTGCTTTCCCCGCTGGCCTTGTCACGTAATTCCCACTTGTCCAGCATTTCTCATCTCTCCTTTCCCTCTTACCTCCAACACCATCGAACGCTGGTGGCCATGAATTGCCTTTTGGTAGAAAAAAAATCACAGATCAGCTCCTTCCTTTTTCTGAACCTCTGAATTTAATTAGGCTCATTCTGCACTTGCCTCGACGACACACGAAGAAAATTAATGTTACCAGCAGCCATCGCAGACTTCCACTGGGGCCCGTGGGAGTCTCCAATTACTTCCACTATTGCGCTATGTCAAGGATAAGAATAAAGGGTTTTAATTATTGACCCTACAGTGGTGGGCAATGGCAAGAAGATGGATACTTGGCTACCTCACGGGGTCAGCATGGGATCCTGATAGCTGCATTTGGAAGGGAATACAGCAAGGGTTGTCAGGAGCAAATAAATTCTGAGCGTGGAGCCTTCCAGCAGCCTACAGAAGCCACAGGTCTGCCTGGGCTGGCAAATGAACCAGGGCAGCGTGATGAAGAGTGTTCCTCAGGTTCACGGGACTAGTGGTGATGCATGTTTCTGAGCAACTTGCACAAGTGCCAGTCCTAAAGTAGAGCAGCTGAGCAACCACAGACATCTCTGCGCACAAAACTTCCCATTTCACTCCCCTTGGTTTAATACTTCATAACACCGCTGTGCTGAACACGAGGTATTGCATGACCTTAAGGGCGAGCAGAAAGGGGAGATAATGTGCAAGAAGGAACACGGAAGTCAATATTATTTTTTTTTCTATCAAATAGATTTTCCTGGAGTAAAATACTTTCATCAACACTGAGGGGAAAAAAAAAAAAAAAAGAAAAGAAAAAAGGTGAAAAACTAAGGTTTCTTATATTTTGGGGGAATCAAACACTGGTAATGTACAGGAAAACTTTCACAACAGAAATTATTTTTGACAGCAAAAATGTCTTTAAAACCATGTTTTTACATGTTCTAAAAATGGCTGTGAACACGCCTAATCTCATGTGTGCGCACACTCACTTGCAGAACAATTTTAACAAAGCCATAAAAAAAAAAAAAAAAAAAGACATTTCTCATAGGAATAGCAGAAAACCAAACAAAGAAAAAAAATCACCCCTAAGCAATCTCACCCAGCCATTTCAAAATGGAAAGGTTAAAATTCACTTTCCTGTGAATTCTAGCACAGAGACCAGAAGTGGTGGAGGTGCCAAGGCTTGCATCAGTCCACTCGGGCCCCGCGCTGACCTCGGCACAAATCTGGCTCTTTTCTAACCCCATTCTTTTCAAAGGAAAGCTCTGAAATGCTTAGGATGGATGAGCTAAGTATGTCATGAGGTTTTAAACAGCCCCAGCTTTCAAGTCATAGTTTCCACTAAATAATTCACTATTCCATAAAAAAGAGGTGACATGTTTATTACCTATATTTTTATGGGGTATCCAATGAAATTTTATAGGAAGTATTTGGCTGCTGATGAATCAAACCCCAAAAAAAGAGAGGATTTGTCATCCCTCTGTTAATGCAGGTCTATATTTCCCATTAAACAGTTCTTTGGCTTCGCTGAAGCCAAGCTAGCTGTTCCCCAGCGAGGGCAGCACAGCGTCCTGCTGGAAGCCGATGAATCTGGGTCTTTGCGGACCGGCGCCGCGTACCTGCCGCCGTCGTGCTGCACATCTCCCGGCGCTGCGTCACACCCAGCTAGCACAGCAAGTGCGTGGGCTGAGCACCATATGGAGAAATGTAAGCAATTTAGGAAGATGCGAAACATCTATTCGGAGCCTAATTTAGCCAGGAGTCAACTTTTTCTGTTATTTTCTTTTTCTAGGAAGGATTTTCAACATATATTATGGAGAAAGTAAAGGGCGAAGATATCTCTGCATTCAGCAGATGGGTCAGATCCAGCATTAGTGTTATGAAGGATGCAAACCTCCCTTTACCATTTCCCTGCCAGGCAGATTTCTCCATAGCTCTTGGGGTACAGGACAACTAAAACAATGACCCACAATGAAGGCTCTTCGGTTATGAAATGCCTACACCAGGAAAGCAGCTTTGTCCTGCAGATCCAAAGCTTCACAGGCTGTAGGAAAAAATAAACTGGCTTTTTTTTTATTTTACTACATTGTCACCCATCTCCAAATCTTGCCACCACTTTCTCTCAGAACTCTGGAGGAAGGTGGGAACAAACTGGTGCCCATTTTCCCTAATACCTCATTGCAGGAAAAATAGGTGCCATTTCTAGCGTCTGTATAGCTCAGCTCCCAGAGACTTTCACTCTTTCCCTTCTTGAATGGCTGTAAAATCTCTCTTAAGGTTTTTAAGACACATAAAAACAGCAAAGCCTGAAATGATATGTAGGTGGGTATGACGTATGAAGGACAACTTCACTCAATCCTACAGCCAAATAATGGCTCTTTGGGTAATTAGTATCTGATATTTTTAAACAGATGGGTCCCTCTGGCTGTGGGCACCTACAAGGCTGAAATCAATCCTGAACAAGTATTATATTAATTTCCAAGATCCTTGTCTCTGTGGACAAAAACCCGCTGTCTTCCCACGAACGTTATAATGATGAGAACATTAATATCAGATAATTATGACTTTGAAAGATTAAATGAAAAACAGTGATGATGAGGAAAAGGCATTATGTTAAATAAAACTACTGCCTGTGTAGGCTGTTAAAGACTCGTCTGTTGACAGATTCAGACCGAAATAATAAAAGCAAGAGGAAGGAAGAGGTGGTTTCTTTCTGTCCAAAGTGGCAGAGGTGCAAATCTGAGGAAGGACTCCCAGGGAAACAGAGTTATTCAGACAGAAAAGGCATCTCCATTGATCTATAGTAAAAATGCTTAGCCCCTTTTTATAATGCTTTTCATCCTCAGAGCTTTTCATCTTTTCAGTGCATGCTCAGGGTTTTGATTTGCCCGATTATGCTTCTAACAATAAAAACACAGAGCAATCCTACAGTCTTTCTTTGAAGGATCTCATAGGGTCAGGGAGAACACCTGCCTAACCTGTGATATGGACAACTCTTCTTATCTGCCATCAGAGAGAGAGAGTTGTACAGGACACGGGTGCAGGTGGGCAAGCCTTGAAGTTAGAGCCAACATCTGAAGCCAAGATAAAGCCCGAATGTCTGAAACTACAAACAAGAATCAAGGTAGTCAACAAAGATCAGGAGCTGAACAGAGGATCAGTGAGGGAAAGATCAGAAGATGGCACTGGAGCAAGCTGAGAGGTAGGAAAGAGACGGGCTGTAGCCATCGGATGCCTCAGCTGTCCTCCCAGAAAACAGCTATTGTCTCGCCATTGTCTGAAACAGAGCTACGGCCTCGCCGCTCCATCACCCACACCGAGCAACAGGAGCAAGTTCAGAGCCCCTCTCCAGGCCCAGCAGCTTTAGCAAGCAGATATCAGAGCTCAAAAAAAAAATAGAAAAAGTGAATCCCTAGGTCATTCCAGGACTGTTCCCTCCTTGCATGAGCTCCCGTACCTCCCACTCTCCTGGCCAAGCAGGTACCTCCGCCTGGGATGGATGCTGACCCCGAGGGGCACTGCAATACTCCAGTACTCCAAATCCCCAAACCCTTGCACGTTCCCAATGCTCCCATATTCTTTTTTCAGGTTTTTGCCTCTCTCCCCACGAATACACCCAAGCGAGGTAGAAACAGTCCGTTAAGAGGGAGAGACCAACCTGTTCATGCCTGCATCCTTTGCTGAAGGCTAGCACAGGGCAGAACTGTAATTGCTTGCCCAGCCCCACTCCAAGGCATGAAAGAGGCATGTTTTCTTCCTACCTTCTTTTATTTTGCTTGCTCCAAAGGAATTTTAAGAATATAAAACCTTACTGCTGTGTAATAAGCACAATCCTCTTAGAGCAAAATTTGACAGGCGCTGAAGGTATCTTAATGGATGTATTATTTCAAATGCTCCTTTCTGTTTGATATCTGGCAAGCAGAGGGAAATGTGATTAGAGGATGCTGGGGACACCGCATAGCTGGCCTTCCTCCCTGCCTCTCCTATTCAGATGGTTTCCCCCCTGTTGGTGACCTTTTGAATCTGGCTCTGATCTGGACCTGAATGAGAATTTCTGACCCTTTGATGGAAAAGGTAGAAAAGTTTGTGTGCACTAAATTCCTTTTCTGTTCCTTAAAAAAGTTCTTAAATAAGGTTCATTGCAATCCTTTAAGCCAGCCGCTTTTATCTATTTTTATATGGAATTTAAAGGTTTGTTTCCCATCGCCACTTCCCTGTTGGTTCCTTTTTGATCGAATTACATCAGTAGCCAAGAGTCAAAATGTTCGTTGTAGCCATAATGAAGCTCCAGCTACACTCCAAAATGAAGATGCTGCATTGCACACAAGCATTGACTTCAGTGGCGATAGCTCTGAGTCAGGATGCAAGCATCTCCTTCACTCTCTTCATCATTAAGGTTTTAATGCAGTTTTGGCTCACAAACTGGTGAGATGCTGCATTTTTCAAGCTGTAACCAGGCATTAATACCCAGGCGTGTCGGGCTCTCCATTACCAGTCATGCCTTCTCCTGTGCTCTGCCCTGCTCTGTACAGAAAATGTTGTGTTTGTAGCAGTCCATTTAGTGGCTTCAAGGCTTGGGCAAACCTCCTCACTACTCTCCCTTGAGGAACATTATGTCAACAGATCCTCATCAAATCGCTAATTATAATAATTAGGAGAGGATGATCTAGGAGCTAACGAGCATGTTGACTCTGTTCGTGATGCCGTCAAACTTATCCTTCTTTCCCCTTCGCTCCTCTCCCCAGCACGCGGTCAGGGCTACAGCCTGACCTCCCCGCTCTACTTTCCCCAGCAGGCACACGGGATTCAGGCACACCGGGGTGCTCTGGTTACAGCAGGGAGGGAGATTCCCAAACTATCCCAGCCGCTGCAGCTGTTAATCAAAATAAATTAAGATAGATCAGAAAAAAGAAAGAGAGAAAAACAAATAGAAGCTACAAAATTCAACACAAGAAAAACTCTTGAACTCAGATACTTTGAAAACTAGACTGTGCTCCGGACTTCAAATTTCATGGCCCTGAAAAATTCCTATTGATTTTAATAGCATAGATCAGGTCCTGACGCACATCGATTTCCATTATCTTTCTCTCTCCTTCTGTTCTGCTGCTAACACCCATTCCCCTGGGATGCGACAGTCCTATTTTAACACGCTGCTTTCTCTGCAGGGGATAGTGCTTCATTAGCAGTCTCAAAAGGTGGGAGGGAAGCAAGTTAGCTCTGGGACATATGGCTGGGCCAGATCTGTCCCTGGTGTAAATTCAGCTAGCTTGATGCGTGCACGTGTTCTAGAAGCAAATCTGGATGTGACCCATTTCTGTGTGGGCTGCGTGCTTTGAGTTTGCTGCTGGGTTCTGAGCACGGCAGAGCCCCATTTGGATACACCGTGAGCCTGTGGGGAGGCTGAGGGCAAGGATCAGTAATCTGCAGATGCAGAAGTGAGCAGATGGAGGGAGAGATCAAGAAACACCTTCTCGTCTTTATTCTCAAGAACCAGATAAGGAAGTGGTCTAGACAAAAGTGACAAGATGGGTAAAATGATGGTAATCTGCCTTCCCTCCTCTAGCTCACTCCCCCCCAAAAACCGTTTCAAAGAAAGGAAGGAAAAATCTCAAAGCCAAAAAAGCACATTTTCTCCATTAAGCTTATTGATTATCTGAGCAGACCAGAACAAGATCAAAGTGAGAGGGGGAAAACGGGAAGCTAATTAGAGAAAAGACTATACACGAGAAAAAAATATCAGAAAGCAAAACCAAACCCTGGCATAGGTGGGGAGGAAGGCTGTGAGGCAGGTTGGATGCTCAGGACCTGATGCTCCAGCAGCACCCCCAGCCTCTGCCCACAGGTGCACTGCCAGGAGAATCTGATCGCAAGGGAGCCGTGCAAATCCATGCTGCTTTTATGGTCATTGGAGCATATGTTTAAGGCTTGATTTTCAGAGGTGCTAAGCAACCTGTGCGGTTCAACAAGAGCTGCTGTCACATTTGAAAAATCAGAACAAGAAACATTCAGTCACAGCAGTGTGCTGGGTGCTGCACAAATCAATAGGAGGATCAATAAAACAAGATTAGTATGGGGGCACGGGTGTACCAACACGTTCCTAACTCCCAGCTATTGGTAAACACTTGCACATCCCTCTCTAGAAATAAATACACTCCCTCTCACATGCAGATGCTCCTACACACAGATAAACCTGCACAAACGCTCATATAAATTCAAATGAGAAAAATACTTTATTGACGTGACAGGCGCTACGAGCGCAGCCAAAATGCAAGAGGAGAAACCTGTCGGAGGGAGATACGATTCAGCAGCCAAGTTGAACACGCACAGCCTCACCTGGCACGGGACGTGGAGGGAGAGCAGAGGAGCAGGGAAAGCAGTCCCAGGCCACCAGCTCTGCCAAGGCAACCTGGGGCACGGAGCCTGCATCTCCTCGTGCTGCCCTAGCACATCCCTGGCACCCTCTCTCTGCCTCAATGAACCTCCAATGCCAGGAGCACTTCTCCTCGCCAGCACACTCTCTGGAATGCTCTTCCCTTTCTCCCAACCAACACAAGCTGTCTCCTCCCTTCCCTGAAGTTTCCTTCTCAGCTATCAGGCATTCCTGTCTCTCGCACCTCTACGGCTTTTCGGGCAGCGATGGGTGGGAGCGAGCCAGAGCCTCTCAGCACTTGGCAGAGCTGATGGAAACGAGGCCTCGGCGGGTTCTGCACCCACAGGAAGGTCTGCAGCCAGTTGGGACCAGCAGTTATGAGAGTAAAGGTGCAAAACCACTGATTGTAAGAGATGGGGGTGGAACCAGCTGGGAAGAGCCCAGCACCGCACAAATGAATCACGAAGAAAGAAAATCTGAGGCTGGAGTAGAATTCCCCTCCGGGTTCTGAGGGTGCAGCTGATGGAGATGGTTGTGGTTGGGAAAGAATTTTCCCCCAAGGGACCTTGGCAAGAACCGAGGGGAAGGAGGACAAAGATGTATTTTCTTCTTGAGCACAAAACAAGAATTCCAAGAAGGTGAGCAGACATGCGTTGAAAACACTCCTCTAAAAATCAAGTCCCTGTAAATGCCAGGTTTAATTCCTCCTTGTGGTGCTCTCTCAGGCTTTAGAGGTCCAGAAAATCTGGGATTGAGCTCAATTTCTAACACAGACATGCAGAGTTCTGTAACACGAGGATGAGAGGGTTGGGTACGGCTGTGGGTCCATCCGGCCCCTTGCTCATCTCAGACAGCACTGCCAGCAACTACTGAAGGAAAGAACAGAAGATACAAGCAGTTATTGTACAAGTTAGGGAGAGATGATGTTAAGAGACTTGATTTTATGCATCTCAAGGTAAAAGCCCAAGCAATGGAAGAGTTAAGTTAAATATTGCTGCCTGCTGCATGTACGTTGACCCATTGTTCTGCTCCACTAAGATCTTTCTGCTTACAGGAAAACACAAGTTAAAAAGATAACGTTTTTGATAAACCATTAAAACAAAAGCCACTTTCTATTCCAAACGTTCACAGTAGCTGCCTCCACAGGTGACTGCTAAGTAGACCTCTAGCAAGAGAGCACATCTTGTTTGCATAAAATGATCATCTCTGCAAGTAAAGCCAGACATTTATGACTTCTGAGATTTCCCCTCCTCCCCAGAAACTTTGCTGGGCATCTCCTCCAGCTCTGATTCCAGCATGAAGCAAGGTCTCAGCCCCTGGATGGGACAGCCCATGTTTCCTACGTGTCTGTCCTCATGCTCCTTTTCTTCCAGAGCTCTGGGGAACATCGTGGCACCCAATGCCCAGAGCTGGTGGGTGCTCCGTGAAGACAAGGGGCCTTTAAAAACAGCACCCCTGTGCCATGAGAGCTTTCGTAGCAGAGGAACAACAAAGAGGTTCTTTGCATTTGGCCCTCGTGAACATCTATGTAGCTGCTCCCTGGGGATGATAAGTGTGCTCCCAATCACTGAACGCTCTCTCCAGGCAGTGTATGACTACATGCATGTCTAGCTCACATCATCTCTCCATTTCCCAGGGTGAAGCACGGCAGCTGGTTAAAGCAGGACACAAGGACAAGCCAGAAGACGATAGCCAAGGAAACGAAGGAGAATTCAACATCCATTTGAACGTGCAGAGAAAATCTTAATGAGACGGCAGGATGCAATTACTCATGTTGGAGTTCTGCCAGCTAATACCCATGCAAAATACCGCAGATCTGAATGGACAAAGGGTTTGGGGACCTCTGCTTTATATCAGAAAGACACAGCTATCCTGCTCAAGGACAAGGATGAGAAGCTGGGGGCACTGAGGCAGGCAGGCTAGCATCCAACCCTACAAGAAGATAAGTGATGCCAGAACAATGTAAGGACAAAGGAAGGAGCAACTCTGATGAAGCAAGCCCAGGAAACCACTCCACTCCTTTCTGCATTGCGTGGTTTTGTCATAGAGGAAGGAATTAAAACATAGCATGGCTGAAATCAATTTCAGGCCAAATTCTGGACTTTAGCATGCAGCAGACCAGGCTCTTGCAGAAAATCTTCCATCTGTCTCTGCTCCCTCTGGCTGGTACAATGACAGATACCTGCCTGCTATCTGCATCAGCCCCTCTGTAGAGAAGAAAATTGGAAAAGCTTTCCCAAAGTGGAACATCCCAATTTAGTCAGACAGGACAGCAACAGAAGAGGGTACGATGTTGTAAGGAACAATTTGCCCTGTTAAGGTAGAAGTGAAACAAAATGCAGGGGAAAAAAAAACCACCCACAAACCTACAGCATCCAGCCAGCCAGCCCACCTCCTGCCCCATGGGAAGGTTTGAGTTAGAGGAGCTTGCCTTGCGTTGGCTGATTGCAATTACACCATCCGCTGTCTGGCTGGAAATAAAATGAAATTGCAACAGAGTTCCAGCTTTAATTGAAATTTCCTGGGATCTGTTATTACACGGCAGAGATTGTTCTGCAGCACTAATGAGCCTTTGCTCAGATGATTATCCAAGTGTCTCTCCAGTCGCTATTTCATTATTGTATTATTAATGATCAGATAGGATTGTCACAGCTGAGATGAAGCTCGAACATCAGACAACAGGCAGAGCAGCACGTGGCTCCGAGCACGCAGCCAGGGCTGCTCTGACATCCCCCTGCCGCAGCGGCACCGCCGGCACGCGGAACATGAAGTGCATCCCAATTCTGCTGGGGGGCAGCAGGGCCACTTTGCTATTTCTTTTTTGGTGCATTGCACTCTTCAGCTACATGAACCCTGCCATCCCGATGAGTTTAGTGTGCCGCTGTGTGGGGCACACTGGAAAGGCTGGTGCTCTCCAGACTCTGTCTTCCAAGGAATATTTCTCTTTTTTTGTTCCTTCTTGCCTTGCTCATGTTGTAGTTACAAGGCTAAGACTAAACAGGGAAGCCTTTTAATTTATTTATTGTTATCATCCAGTGAAAGGAGGACTGTAGCTTTCCCATTTCATTACTGGCAACAAGAGCCTCCAAGAGTCCCCCTGAGAGTCTGTATGGGTTTCTCAGTCTGAACTGATCACTACACTAGTTTTAACACTCAGGGGGTGCTTACCCGTCCCATGTTCAGTTGCTTGCAAGTATCTCAGACGCCTCTCATCCAGCAGGCTGCCTTGTGCAGAGTCCTGCACAGATCCTGCTTGGCATGAAGCAGGGCCGAGGCTGGCAGCTCTCGGTGTTGGCGAAGAGACCCGCAAGGTTTGGCAGCGCAGGGGAAGACCTGGCTCACCGAAGCCTGAGCAGCTCGGCAAGCAGCTCCCCACCGGCCTCCAGGAGCAGAGCTGCACAGAGCAATGCTGCTGAAGGACAACACTGCATCTGTGCAGTTGTGGGACGTCACATTTGTCACTATCCCTTTGCTGGGTCTCGAACAAATACCCGAGTAAAGCCAGCTCCACTGTCAGCTGCAAGACCGCTCCGTTGCTGAATGCAAGTCAAAAAGCCATCACTCATGAAAAAGCCTGGAACGGCGCAAGATAAGCTTGCAATCTCATGTTACCACACACTCGGAGAAAGATACATATTTATGCGCCTGAAAGGCCCGTTTCCTTTTCTAAATAGCGGTGCTAAATCCCACTTCTCTGCTTTCAACAGCACGGCACAGCCCAGCGCTGCAGAGCACCAGCCCATCCAAACCTGGCTGCTCAGCATCATCTCGTGGCTAACTGGCCAGAACATTGCAAGTAGGCAGAGGCATCTCACAGCCAGCTCCCAGAAACATCACACAGGGCCCTGAGCTCATCCAAACCCTTGAAACACACCATTCTTCTCCGTTTTGATCAGAATCCAGGAGTTCTGGTTCTGTTTACTTCCAACTTCGCATGCTCCTTTGTGTGCGATGTCTGGCAAATTACTCCTCTGTATTTCAATTACTTCAGATGCAAAATGGGATAAAATGTTAAATCCCAAAGCTGGGTGGCATTTCAGGTGTTTTATTGGTGGTTTTGTGTGTGTGTGTTATTTTTGTTGTTGTTTTTGAGACGTAGCCAGAAACAGAAGAGTTTTAAAACAGTGGGAAATATCTGCAAAGTCAAGGTGAGTTTAGGGAACAGTTTCAGTTAACAGAAGCATTTGTAAAAATGCAGAACTGTCAAACCTTTATTTTATATTTATTTGTCACTACAACAATTTCTGATTATTATTATTATTTAAGCAAAATGCATTAACCCATGAAGGAAAGATAATTGCTCCCTTGAAGCTGGCTGAGTGCTTGAGCCATTATGAATTTTTTATGGAGGCTTTGTTGCCCGAGATCCTATGCATATATTAGTAACTGGACAAAAAATGTATTCCACTAATATTTGGTTTTACCATTGAATAACTATTCCAATATTTGAATAACCTTCTACACTCAGGAGCGCAAAAAGTTTGGGGATCTTTGTGAAGGAAAATACCCTGGTAAGTGCTAGGTATTGTTCTTAATCCTAATAAAAGGCAATCTACATGTCTGGGAATCATTTTCCTAAAACCCTAGCATAGATTCTTGCTTTTCGTTTTGTTCTTTCTCAAGAACACATCACACACGATTAGATCATTATGGTCTATCAATTTGTCATATTTCAGCAATTTTTTTCCTTTAAGAATCCAAGATAAGAAATCACTAAAAAGGTCTAAAACTAGAGAAAAATCATTTTGCAAAAACAATTGCTCCATTTTGATGTCAAAACACACAATATTCTTCTCCTTTGAAAGAACATAAGAGGAATCACGTCCCCCTTAGCAGCAATAATTTCCTCCTTATTGTCGCACACCGGGGCTGCAGGTACCCAGCGCGGGGATGATCAGGGAGCTTTGATTGCTGCGGCAGTGCCCTCCTGCAGCCGCCCCCCATTTCAGAGCAGTGCCACCTTGCACACTCGATCAGTCTGCATACACACATCCATACACACGTATTGCTCTTGGTGGGACTGAGATTACAGAAAAGAGGAGGTTTTTTGAAGTTCCACATTAGCCAGGAGCTCAGCAGAAGCAAGCCCAGTGCATTTCCAGCTTCTCAAGCAAGACTCAAAGCCGGCTCAGATGTGACTATCCAAGCACCTACCCTGAATGAGGACAAAGTAGACCAGTTGTGGTGTACAAGAGGATTAGTTCAGTGTGAAATAAAGATATGATGACGAGACGTGACCACATTAAATTGCTGGCCCAGCCTGACTCCATGGGGGCAAAGCAGCCCCGATCCACGACTTCATCTGAACACGCTTCAGCAGCAGCGGCTTCTCCCTGCACCCCCAGGTCATTAGTATGCCACGCTAGCGGGTCAAGGAAGACAAAAAGGTCCCTGTAGCTCCCATCTGCCCCACTAGAAAGGATGAGCTGATTATGTTTTACATTCAATCACAAGAAATAATCAATCTGTAATTAAGAGCCTTCTCTCCCACCCCTCTGTCAGGTCTCTGCCTCTTCCCCCCTCTCGCCCCCCACCAAACCTTCCAGCATGGAGTCAATTTAATGAGATTTCGCAGTAACAAATGACCAGTTTGTAATAATTATATTTTCTTCCGCAATTGCTGTAAAAATGATTTAAAGCAGAGAAGGCTCCAATTTATTAAGCATCAGATTTTCTGTGGTGAACTTTTAACTATGAAAAGAGCCTCTGAGACTGAGGGAGCTCTCCTCCCCCACTCAGGGCTTTGCCATAGCCCTGAAATATTGATGGTTTGTAGATGAAAACGTAACGGTGGAAATTTGGCTCCTTTATGAAAATAAATGAATCCCGTGGCAGGCAGAGCCCAGCTGCACTCACTGCCCTTTCATCATGCCTTATGGCAGCATGGCAAGGGAAGAGGAGAAAGGAGTTGCACGCAGAACAGACCCATCCTCAGCCACTTCCAGTCCCATGTTCTCCTACCTAATCCCTCTGCAACTTTCAGGCTATAGGGGAAAAGCCCAGAGCCAAAGGGAGTTCAGGTTCTCAGCTGTGGCACCTCTGGGCTTGGTGGGTTCACTGAGAACAACAGACACCCTAAATAACATCAAGCTTGGAGCTCCTACTGCTTGGAGGACCAAAAAACCTGCTTTGGCTGTTTTTTGGACCAAAAACGTGCTTCAGCATGTGTTTGCAGCTCAGTGATGAACTTTAGAGAAAAGTCTTGAAGGCAGGGATTTACTTATCCTAAAACACAGCTCGTGCACAAGGCTAACCCCCACCGACAGACCACTTTTCTCCATCTCTGGCAGTCTTGGCTTTCCCCCAGGCCTCCCACCCTACCATTAGCATAAAACCTACGTCCACATTTTTTTTTAGACCAACCTGCCATCTGGACCTTAAAAGCAGTGGGGACGGAGCATCTGGAGGAGGCCTAGAAATGATGTTCTGACTTTAATGCTTCATTTGGAAAGCACTTTGCTAGCCTTGATAAATCACAACACTTGAGTTCTGTAATTGTTTCTACTTTAGTCAGAGACCATGGATAAATCAGTTATGTAGGCAAAGTCATGCAGAAAGCTCCAGAGGATGCAAGAGGCCAAAATATTGACTCTTGCAGTGCCTTGGCAGTGCACCACATGCCAGAGCTGGGAAGGGAACCAGGAGTCCTGGTCCAGCCCCTTCACCAAACACCCAGCTCTCTCCCTGAGTGTTCTTCTCCATTAAACCTTGCTGCAGTTTGCATCGTAAGTCTTTTTGCAGCAAATCGGATGCTCTTTCATTTTTATTATGGCAGATTATTTATATCACAAAGGCAGAGTCACCCAGCTGTGAGGTGATATAAAAACGTCACTA
Source organism: Cygnus atratus (assembly GCF_013377495.2). Classification (NCBI taxonomy): domain Eukaryota; kingdom Metazoa; phylum Chordata; class Aves; order Anseriformes; family Anatidae; genus Cygnus; species Cygnus atratus. The sequence continues at coordinate 4,908,387 of NC_066383.1, forward strand.
ATGCTAAAGAAATTGATCCCACGCCATTAGTTTTCCAGGGGCTCTCGTTTTGAGCCAGCAGTGTATCCTGCATTTGCGGACCTTTGATACGTGAGATGTGCAGAGGAGATCGTGGGGATTTCAGCATAATCAGCAAGCACCACGCAGGCACGAGAAAGCTGCCACAGTGGTTCTGCCTGCTGCTTATTGGGGGGGCATGGAGTGAAAAGATCCAGGTGTAACACGGACCTGGCACAGCCTGGCGGTGTGCTGAGACACATTCCTGGTATCCTTTATATACATCTGAACGCCTGTCATGGAAAAAGAGTGCTGAAACTGTAAAGTTTGATGGCTCGATATTAAACATACCAAGGCTGCGGTACCAGAGTTCAAGATCCAACCCTCTGTCTCTCGCATATTCCCTATTTAATGAAAATTTCATCCCATTATGCACCTGGAGAGCGACAACAATAAAGCAGATAAGTTCTTGCCTTCAACTTTTTCTGGTTAGCCGTTACACCTCGAGGACTGTATTTAGGTCCCCATGGTGCCCGTGGAAGTTTGGGTGAAGCCCTTGTTTTATTCTGCCTGGTCTCACTCATCCCAGCAGCTCCGAGGCCGAACAAAGCCGCAGCACCCAGCGTGGAGCGCATTGACATGCAGCCCGCCCCGCGCCTCCTCCTCCCTCCAGCTGAGCAGAAAAGGAAGCAGCCCCGCAGCTGGCTGACCTTTCTGCCGAATCGCCCGTCTCGCTACAGGGTGATGATCCATGACCCTGGGCGGCGTGGAAGGCCACGGGTAATTACAACCCACCAGGGCCATCATTGCTGAAACAAGAGGCTACTGGGATAGTTGGTAGCTGTGTCCTATTTCAAGTGGGAAACGATACCCTCAGCACCTCATCCTTCCCATCTTCCTCCTCCTCGTCTTGCAAGGAGGAGAGAACGGATGCAAATGGCCAATTCCCTTAATTAGACCAAGGGGCAATTTGGGCAGGCCGCAGGAGACTGAACGAGCCTGGCTCATGGGGGAAGAGATTATTTTAATGAGGCCTAATTCTATTATATGAAAGATGATGAACAATCAATGTGCAATCATGCTGACAGGGAGTGGTTAAAGATTTTGGTCTTTGGCATGCGTGAAAAAACAGATTTTCTATACCGAGCAGAGAGAGGGGAAAATACAAAAGAGAAGAGGAAAGATGAAAGGAGCCAGATCTTTGCAAAAGGTAAATTGGCAGAATTTGACTGCTTTCTGACTAATACCAGTGAAAGATGTGGCCGAGAGAGTTTTAACCAGCACAGTTTACCAACGGCTGTTGGAATCCAGCACCTTGTTTCAAAGCACACTTGTTACATGAACCTCCAGCACGCCTACAAAAGGCTGTTAATTTAATTAATTATCCCTGGTAAATGGACCCCTAAGGGCTCCCGGAGGTAACATGCATCTTGGCAAGGAAACAAAACAACTGACAGGAGCATCTGCCTCGCAGAAAATTACCTAGTGCCCACCTAGCGACAGTAAGTGATGGAGAAGCAGCTCGGGCTCCTTGCTGCGTCCCCACGGGGGGCAAGGTGCCAGCCACCGGCCCCAGACCTGCCTGGGGACTTGTGCCAGTGTCCGGGGGCAGACACAGGCTTTGTTCAGCAGGGAAATTTCCTGCCCTGGTTATAAAAGTGACATTATATCTCCTACAGCTAGCTCTGCATGCTTTCACGCAGGCGCACACGCTCAAATCCAAGGTTTTGTACATCAGGTTTGTGGATTTCTGTGCACAACCTCCCCCTGCTCCACCAGGTTAGTGCTCAGATGATCATTTTTTTTCTTTAGAAGCTAATGAGGCCATTCTGAACAAGAAGAGCTCAATCACACCCATGGAAAAGGACTTAGCTGCCTGATGATCTCCACCAAATTGACTAACCCAAGGCATAACTTTTTCCTCCTGCTATCCACAATTGCCAAATGAGCTCGAACTGGAGTAAATCAGACGAAGCCCAGCCCCTTCAGTGAAGCTTTGCCGATATTTGGAAGCTGAAGATCATGCTCAGAAGACCTTGGGAAGGTCATTCCACACATTATCTGCAAAGATCTTGTCTCCTATACCTAGAGGAAGGTCTATATATCACCTGAGGGGCCTGTTTTATTATTGCTCTTCTTCCTTGCAGTAAGTGCGTGGATGGCATGCAATTTTTTTCTTTTACCTCTGACAAAAGCAGACAAAATAGCACAAGCCTGACTTACCAACACCACAACACTTTGTTTTTCTACATTACTGCATAAAGGCCAAAAAAGAAAGTTATCCTGACCTCTGTGTTGCTATCATTAGGGCTTTTTTTTTTTTTTCATTAATATACTCATGCTTGTTAGCACATTCATTTTAGGTACATGCACACAAAAGCCTCCCTGCAACTCTACGGCTGCGGTGGAACTACATGACAAGAAGACGACCAACTGCAAAAGACTGATTATTTTTAGCTTAGCAAGTAAGAGGACAAACAATAAGAAAGCAGGGATAATGCATCACGAAATGTACTTTGTTCATTTATTTGACAACTGCAGTTTAGTTGTAATTAATTATGATAATACATTATGGCGTACCAGTTAATGTTCTGTAGTATTATTTGTTAAAGTCTCAGTAATATGAGGACTCCGCTCCAGCCTTCTACTGCTAAATCTCTGTTACGTACCAGGGAAAAGCCTGAAATTTTGGGGGTGACAATTACAGAGGGCACTGCGTAGGGAGGGGCTAATTAAAAATTTGCTTTGGGAAATCTGTCAGAGTTGCAAGCACAGAGAGAGAGATTTTGGTAGCTTTGTGTTTGACTTTCCTGAAATAAATACAGGGGCCCACACAAATCATTGACACTGTACAGAAGGTCTTCTGTTGCCATTTTTCATGGCTGTGGCATTCAGCTGTAGCTCGGGATCCCTGCAGGCAGTGCCCAGACCCCGCTCCCTGGCTAAGCCTCAGGTTTCAGGCTGGCAGCTCATTGCAACATTTTGCTCTGATCCTCACCCCCCCCCCCATCCCCATTTCTGACCAGTATTGTAGCAAGAGCCTCGTCTGAGTTCCCGTTGCATGCACAGTGGGAGCTGGGCTGCAGACGTGGTGCAGCATCCTCTGCCTCCCCTCCTCAGCATGGAGGGCACAGGAAGCCACCGCGTGCCACCCTGGGAGCATCCCTGCACAAGCTGCAAGGACAGGGACAGCGTGCCAGGAGCATCTCAAGCATCTCAAGCCATCAGCATCAGAGCATGCTGGGGAGAGCCAAGCTGTGCCAGGTCTCAATTCCCCAACAGCGGTTGGATGTGCAAAGTTTTTATGACAGCAACTCTCCCTGCACAAGGGTCCAGGTCCCCACGGGAGCCTTTAGGTGCTGGTGTAAGACAAACAATAAATAATTGTGTCTGTCATGGAGCACGGACAGCACGTACAATGCTGTAGGCAGCTGCGGGAGTTTTATACATTTATCCTTCAGGCCTACATAGCTTGGGTAGCTCCTTCATAGGCTGAAATGATATTGGTTTCACACTATATATTGCTTTTCTTATTAGATCTGGCCAGAGCAGTTCTTGTCTAGAAACCAGCAACTGTCACATTAGCTTTGCCCAAATGTATACAGCTCTCTGGACAGGCTCCAGCCCAAGGACAGATCCCTTCCTGCCTGGCTTAGGGCTCGCTTGCTTTCCTCTCCCACACAGAGGGGTCCCAACGACCCCTTCCCATCCTCACCCCCTGCCTCTTGCTGCACCTGGCTGCCAGGCTCTGTGCAGTGCTCCAGGAGATGGAGAAGAAGCCAAGCAAAAGGCACCCGACTGGCTTTCCCTCCCATAACAACCCTGGGGAAGGGCAGATAGCTATCAAAGGGTTCCCTAATATGCCAGGATACTTTAAGTCTTTGATGGAAGAGAGGAAAAACCACCCTTAACAGCGAGATGCCCTCTCAGGATTGCTCCAGACAAGCCTCTCATCTCAAGAAAAAAAATAAATAAATTCTGTTGTAAAATTCCACAGGTTAAAAACTTTCTTGTAAAAAATCATCTTCCTCTAGGGAATTTTACCGTTTCAGGAACATTGTCACCCCCCATTTATAGTCCAGCCAGTGCCAAGTCAGGTGGGCTAAAACATGAGCCGGTACAGGCTAACCGAGGTCCAGAGACGTAGATGAATCTAAGGCAATTTGCATTCATGTACTGGTGATGTGCCAGGTCACACTCATTCAAAATGTGGCCTTGTGGACATCTTCAGACGGACCTGCTCCCTCTCTGCGTGGCTTAATGTCCTTGACTGACAAAGGCAACCCCCTAACGTCCCCTCTCCTGACAGCATCCTTCCTCTGCTCATACAGTTTTTTAAGACGAGGGCTGCTTTTCAGGTGCCTGAGCCAGGCCCACAGAGAACCCAACTCATGTTAGACAGTTAAGAAAGCTTCCCCAGAGCATTCACACTTTGCCCTGCCCGTTTTCAGGAGGGCAGCTCAGCAGGGAAGCTTGGCACACGACAGGCCACAGCAAGATCGAGCCCTCTCCGTCTTGCAGAGAAACGAGTGATTAGCTGCCTCCCGGAGAGAAGTAACACGGGGCCGTGAATAAAGAGACACTGGCTGTTCAGACGACGAGAGCAAGTGGAAATTACTGATAAGCCATGGGATTCAGAGCAATCTGTGGTTGGTAACTGAGTATATAATGACTGTATGAGCAGAGGAGCTCCCCAAGTGCCCATCTCTCCTCTTCCCTGCACCACTGCAGCCACCCACGGTGCCCGTCAACCGCTGTGCTGAAGCTGAGGGAATGCAAGTTTATCGTCTCTATTAGGATCCAGATGGAGATTTACACCCCTCCTTCTGCACAGTATTTTATTTCATTGGTTCTGTGGGAATGGAAGCCAGTCCCTGCACCTGCCCACCCCCAGGGGCAGCAGCCTCCTGAGTCGTTCAGACAGAGGCAGCAAGGCTGGAGGGTTAATTCTGAGTTTCATATCTACCAATACTTTATTTTTAACTTCCACCACCTGTAACCACCATTGCATTTCATAGCCACATAAAGCCAGTTGGAAAAGACCTCCAGACAGCACCTAACCCAGCCTATCGCTCAGAGCAGGATCATCACAATCAGAAGACCAGGTCAGTTCTGGTTTTGGCTCTCAAAAACTTGCAGAGATTAAGATTCTTCTGCCTTTTGAGGTAACGAGTTTCAGTCTCACACAGCCCTGTTACTGACATTTTTCCCAGTGTTCAGTCTGAACCGTCCCATTCCCAAGTTACAGCCATTTCATGTTGTTTACCCAACAAGCTGTTTATCCAGAGCCCACTTTCTCAGTTTCCACATTAAAAGCCTTAGGAGGCATTGCCAAAAGCTTTACTAATGTCACAGTAAAGCGTGTCACTTGCATCACTCAGGAGAGTAAGGCATTGTAAGCAACTTCGTGTCCAAATGTCCAAAGGGGGGGAAGGAAAAAAAAAAAAAAAAAAAAAAGCTGTCCTCAAACATTTGAAGTCCTTGCAACAAGTCAAAAGACAAAGCTGCCTTACTCTGAAGAGCAATCCACAGGTCCAACTAAGACCTGCTCAGACCTGAGGCCCTAGTCATAGACTATTATATTACCATGATTCTTGCAGAGATGCTGCTTGTACGGGACCTCCCAGCCTTCCCTGGCACAGGCACATCAATAAATATGTTTATGCAGAATCCATAACTACCATCAGAGATCCAAGGAGAGAGAAACCTTTCCTGAGTACAAAGAGGCATAGGAAGAATTTGCTGTATCAAATTCTCAGTATCCTTCTGCTTAATTACCAAAGCCTTTAATGACTCCTCTAATGAGCTGCAAAAGTCTGGATGCATCCCTCAGAGAGCCATTAACTGCTGAGCAACCGGAGGAGAAATTCTCTCCTCACCGGCTTGGGGAAAGCCCAGGACCAACTCCCAGGTAGAGACTTAAGAAAAAATAAATAAAAATAATAATAATAATAATGATAATAAAATAGCATTGAACAAATCAACTCTGTAGTGCTTCCTATGAAATACTGGCTGTCACTTTTAGGATTGCAGGGTCCTCTTTTAGACTCTGCTGATGGAGTGGCCTTGTGAGACAATCACAGAATCAGAATATCCTGAGGTGGAAGGGACCCACAAGGATCATCGATCGAGTCCAGCTCCTGGGACCCTGATGTTCCTCCTCAACACGTGTTTTGATTTTTTGTGATTTTTTTTTTCTGAATGTCTCTCGTGGTGCCTGCAGCAGTAGTCATTAATGAGGACCTGATCTCTCTAAGCCTTAAACTGTTCCCACAGCACGAGTAATAATAAATATAGGCAGATTGTAGTGTAGAAGAATTATCAGGTTTCAGCAGCTGTAACAATATCTGAATTATCAGGTGAAAGCCTTATGGAAAAGCAATTAGGTAATAACAGACTTGTATCAGAGTCATCAGGGACTTTTCATGCTGTGCTAGAAAATCAGGACCCAGAATGAATTTGATTGGATTAAATAAAAGAACCGATCTAACCTTGTCATGATCTCCTACACTGAGCTGAAGCTTTACAGGGCTTTGAAAAAGCAATCACATTTTGTTTCAAGATTTCCTTCCTTCCTTCCCAGCCTCACAGTAAGAACACAAAATAGGAATCACCTCTGTCCACTTTCTCTCCCAAACACCTTCTTACTTCATTGCATTTTTCAGGAGTTTATCAGCAATATCGCCAGACCCCCAGCCTAAATCCCACCGAGGAACAGAAGGAGGTGAAAAGCTGACCTGAAGCATTGGCACCGCTTGTCCGGAATGCAGAAGCGGGTAAGATCGCGTCTCCTGCCCATCGCCAGCGTGCCTGGAGCTCTCCAGATGAGACCCTTGTTTGAGGATAATATTCCGTGCCCTGCAATCTGAATACAGCAAAGGCAATCAGCAACCCATAAGAGCCACCTGATTTAGGCTTTTAGCACATCTGTAAAACAGTCACAAAAAAGGCGAGCCCATAGCTGTAGTGGTGCTGAATACTTCTTATTTAGCTCCATATTTTCTTTTCCATGCTTATTTTCCTTTGTAGCTGGTCTTTTGTTCAGCTCCCTATACCTAACTAAACTTCCACAGCAAATTAAATGGCATGGCCTCCGTTTTACCAATGGGAGCCAGCTGATGGCCTTGCCTAGCCATCGAAAATTGCCTTTGCACTGCCTTGAATGAATGCCCTGCAATTGCTGCCCGTCGAGATCTGTTCCAAGCCCCTCGAGTCACGGCGCACAAAAAAACCTGGAGGGATCGCAGACCTCTGCAATCAAAAAATAAATACACTTGGAGACTCATACGTCCACAAATTACAGATGTCGTAGAAGTTTTCCTGCTGCTTTTCGTTTAAAAACAGACAAATGGAAATTGAGGAAATAGGGGACGTTTACTAAAGACACTGTGGTTCTGGATGTTCTCGTGCTGCAAGAAGGGAGGAAAGCCACTGGAAAGCAGGTTTTGCTTCCTGATTTTAAGTAAACATTTACAAGCAGAGCACTTGTTGAAATGCAAACACAAAACCCAACGTGTCTCCGCTCCCCCTCCCAGCTCCCAGCACAGGAAGAGGAGGGCACGAGTGAAAGAAAATCAGTAGTGAATGAATGAAGCCACCACACAATTTTCTTGTGCGGGCAGCAAAGCCTGAAAGCAGTGGAAAGTAGGCTGGATTTGCATGAGGATAACAGGCAGGACAGCACTAGAGGCAAGACCTAATAACCTTAGCAAGCCAAAAGATGTGCAAACTTAGTTTGCATTTTTATTTTACTTTGATGCCTTCCCTCTTTTTATTTCCCATGCACCTGTGATGATTAATATCAAAGGGTATTATTGCACCTCTTCCTCCTGACATTCAAACCAAGCAATTTCAGTGCCTGTCAGTCAAAAATAAGGAAGGGTAAGAGGTGAGGTCAGCTCTCCCTCAGATCCAAGCTCTTTTTGTATTTACATTAATACAAGGAAGAGCTGAACATGCAGAGAACACACAGGAAATGTCATCTCTGTTCACAGACTTTTGCATTAAAGGTAAGACCTAAATATTTATCTCCCTTTCCAGCCACTGAACTCTGCAGGCCCATTAGCTCAGGGGCAGTCGTGTTTGACTGTGGGGCGTTACGATGACTGTTGTGGCTTTGGGATCCCAAACGTCTACTGATCCTTTTCTCTCTTTCCTCCCTTAAAAAAAAAATGTTAACATACTTCGGAACTGAGAATCAAAAGTAAAAAAAAAAAAAAAAAAAAAAGGAACCAATATTTTATTCTTTGAGCTTGAGAGAAAAAGTAATTTAGCAAACATTACTTAAAATAAGGGTTTTATAAAAGGACTTGTGCTTTTTTTTTTTTTGATTGTTTCTTCTCCTCTCTCCCCCTTACTTTTCTGCAATTGATTGACAGCTCCCTGATGATAAATTCTCTCAGTTGGCAGGCTTTTTTCATAATGTTTCATTTGTGGCACTGCAAACTGGATGGCCCCTCTGTACCTCCTCCAGTTTCTCTCCCTTTTCAATTGCTTCTAGGAACGATGGCAGCAAAGATTGCAGAAATCAGAGCACCTCCACACACGCTGCGCTCCTGCAGTGGCAATAAGGTGCATGGGTTTCCTAACCTCTAAATCCCTCAACGAACGCTTCCATGATAAGAAAAATAAAAAATAAAAAAGAGTAGAAAACTGAGATTAGTGCAGGGGACAAACGAGTATTTTGCTCTAAGTATGAGACGTGTTTCTAAACCCTGCCTGGGTCACTCAGCGTGGGCTTGCAGGGTGCCAGCAGCCCCACAGCACCCCAACATGGGTCTGCAGTGCTGGAGCGGTGACAGCTCCAGAGCAGAACGTAGACAGCTCATGTTATCAGCTCGACGCATCATTTCTTAGGCAACCCAAGGGATTTGAACACTCAAGTGGCAGATTAATTTAAATCAAAACTGATCGGAGATGAGAAGATAACCGCACCATTTATTTTGTGGGCAAACAGCAATTCCTTTTCAGCCTTGATCTCAAAATACTTTTCCTTTGTTGTGCAATCACAGCCTAAAACAGAAATTCAAAAGAAGCTCAGAATAAGTCCATATTTCTCTAAGAGCGATTTGCACAAACACTGTGTTTTCCGTGTTTACTTTGTTTGCCAAAATTAGAAGTGAAAGCCAGAGCAGCAGGATGGGAGACACTCCCCTGGTTGGAATTGCTTCCACTTTTCCTTGGGGGTTCTTACTGACAGTGTAAATTTGGGGCTTGTTAACACATTGCAAGACATCAAGCATCACACAGCTTTTGCTTTTCAATCTGCTCATTTCTGGTGCTTCGTTGTGGTGACAGTTTAAATCTGAGCAGGAGCAGGGAAGCCTTTGTAATGGGAATTTTAGCTGCCAGCCTGCGCTGCTTTTGCTTTGAGTTTCCAAAAAGGAGAAGGAAAGGTCCTTCCTAAGTAACTGGAAGTCACCAAGCTGGGAAAGCTGGGGCTGCAGAGAGGCTGGGCACTTGATTCGGGGATTTCTCTACTAATGGGGAGGAGAAAGCAGGAGTGGTGTTTAGCCTGCTAATCCTGACTTCCAGGTGTAGCTCCTGCTTTGATATAGAACCCAATGAGATTATTTCAGCCAGCAACTTTGGATCGCCTCTTTATAAGGATTAAACCTCTAAACACCTAAGGAGAAATCAGGCACCTAAACGTGGCTGAGGAGCAGAGCCTGGCAGGCCAGGTGAGATGCGCAGAGATCTCTGTGTCTTGGGCTGTGGGCAGCGTCTGATGAGACACAGCGTGTGCATTGCTGCCTGCCCGACCCCAGCTTCCCATCAGGAAAATTGGCGATAATAGGGCTCCCTTGTCTTCCTAGGGGGGAGGGAGGAGAAAGACATTAAAGATTATGTGATGCTCACCTAATTCAGCCCTAGGGAGCAGATAAGTGAGATTTTTCTCAAGTATTTTAACAGAGAATAGCTCTACTCACTTCGGCGGAGAAATGGAGCCAATTTGCACAGCCCAAGGATCCAGCTCCTGATGCTTATCTAAAGCTCCTAGGACTACAAATGAAGGCTGCAGGTATCACAGGCACATCCTGCTGCATGCTGCTATGAAGTGCAACAGGAGCGATTGTAACAGCAAGGGGAAGTTTCTGGTAACACTGCCCTCAAGGTAGGGAACACACCACGAGCTTTTCCTTGCTGGCAGCGGATAATATGAGCAGTAATTCATCTGCTCGTGGTCTCGAAGGGAACTGAGAAGTGCAGAAGCCCGCAAGAGGATGGGAAGAGCAATAGAGAATCTGCCCTGGAATTTTGGAGTGGGTTCACATCCAGCCTCTGATCAGATCCTGTGGCCTTCCTCACTGCATCTCAAATGAAATCAGTCTAGATCTTTATTTTTTTTTAAACCAGTCACAGCCTGCAGCCTCCACGTTCTGTAATCAAGACAAGCCCTCGCTTCTCAACGTCTCGCAATAGGTGCCGTCATTTTTCATCACCTCCCCCCTCCCACAAAGCCCAAGTTGCTGTTTCCAGACAGCCAGATTCCCCCCCAGCTGGGCATTTGCCTGTATCTTGGTAACTTCAGACAGCCACCTACGTACTGATCTGTCTCTTCCCAGCGCTTCCCACTTCCACAGATGCTACCGAGATCCCCACTGAAGATCTAGCACCTACAGGAGATCTGTTCCTGAAGGACAAGCACCTGCCAAAGAAATCCTGCCCACCGCTTAATGGCAGCCTGGTTCCCAGGCTTACCCACGGGTCATGCTGGAGTTAGGAACAATTAGCACTTCCCTCTGCGTGAGAAATTATATCTTGGCCATTATCAGTATATTCTTACTGCCCACCAAGCCTTTATACAATTGCCAGTCAGGGTTTATGTTTATTTGTTTGGGTTTTATGGTAAATATAGTTAAATATTCAAGAGGAGAAAACAAGAACAACCCTTTAGTCCTGCAGTTGGGAGCTAGTATCAGAAAGAAAGTCCACACAGCACGCTCAAATGCAAGGTTGGAAGGAACTTCAGAGGAATCCCTGGAAGCTCAACTGCCTAAACCCCAGCCTTGCCCTTCCTGGCAAGGACCACTATGACAGCTGTAAATTCTGAGAAGTCTTCCATGCCAAGAGAAGGTATGGCTTGAAATAATCCACAATTGATATGCAAAAACATTTTTTAAAAAACGCACAAAATAAACCAGTGCAAAAATGTCAGCTGGGGAAAAAAAAATAGACTATTTGATACATTTCCAGACGCTTTTGGAGAGCTCTTCCCCTCTAAGAGAGGCTTCGTACTGCTGTCTGAATAGGATGAGTGAGAAGAACTGCATCAGGGATGGAAAAAAACCTGCTTCCTGAAAGCTGTCAATCTGCAGGCTGTGTTTCACAGCTGAAATGTTGATGTTAACTTCATATCAAAGAGACAAGGCTTCTGGAGGACTCACTTTGAGTGCCAAATTGATATTCAAAGACGATGGGGCAGGTCTTCTTCCTGGAGAGGAGCCCTGGAGCGACAGACAGGACCTGAACTCCAGGAACGTGTTTTCTCTAGGAAAACAGGGCTGGATGGAGCAGAGGAGGGCTGGATGGAGAAGAGGAGGGGACCAGTCTTCACTGAAACTGCCCTGGACTCCACAGAGATATGAATGGGATTTGGTTTAAGCTTTGTGCAAAACCTGCAAAGAGTCTACTGTGGAACTAGGATAAATTCAGGTCATAAATAGAGGAGATGATGGGAAGGAACAGTTGGTACATATGCTGTTTTCACACAACACGCATTTAATAAGACGCATTGCATTTACTAACCCTTCTGCTCCGAAGGGTCACGTCCCCCATCCACTTAAACTTAGCCTCTGCTTCAGCCTTAAGATATAGCTCTGTAAAGCACGCAAGAAGCACGTCACCATAAATACATGTGTTTTGTCTCTACGACAGCCTGGAGCACCCTGCCCCAAGTCAGCACGCAGAGAAAAACCTCAGGCACATACCAAGTGGCTCGGCTCCAAGCTGGCACTGCACAAGGTAACAGAATTTCTCAGACAAGCACACAAAAGGGCTGGGGAATTTTAATATCTTCTTCCCCTACAAGTAATTTCCAGTGTTTATGCTCTGTGGAGCTCCTCACGAGTGTCAGAGCAGAACAAATGTCAGTTTTAATGGACTTGCTAAATCATAAAAACCGTTTGCAAAATTGCATCTGATTAAAACCTGCAAACGTTCCATTATTCACAGGAAGATCCCAGGCAGCTTGCGGCAGTGCGCTGTCAGAGGGGAAACCTTGGCCCACGGGACTCTACCTTGGTAACAAAAAATAATCCTACAATGCACCCTAGCCAAATAGAGGCACTTTCTTGGAGAGACGGAACAAAGCTCAGCATTCATCATTTCATCGTTAATTCTTGTAGCAACATATAACCACGCGCGACACAATATGAATTACAACGCACATCTCGGCAGCGTGCTTTGTCACTGGCAATATTCAAGCGCTTCGGAGATGTAGATCACAGCCCCCCTTGGGAGAAGGCCAGCTCTGGAACAGGCCAAAATATTTTGCTTCTAAGGTGGCTGACACTGGAAGTGTTTCCTATTATTTATCCCCATTCTAACCTGCCCACATTCACCAAAAGCCCGCCTCCTGCTCCATATGGAAGGGGAGTACAAATGGAAAATTCTTTTCCATATGGACAAAGCAGATGTGGCAATAGAATATATATTATAAATAGGGGCTGCTTTAGAGAGTAAATCGCACTAAAACCAGAAAGGATACCCATCAAAATTATGATGTTATACCATTTACTGGCAAGAATGTAGAGGCTTAATTCTAACTGTGCTCTCTAGATGGTGATGCAGAGCAATTATGCTTTATTTTCCCGAGCATGTAACCTTTGGTAACACTACGTTCTGAAAAGAGACTGAAAGCGATTTAGCCAGACACGCCACATCTAGATAGCTGCCTACATCCTAGATGTCAAACAATACATCAATCAACCTTTCCCGTTAAGCTGTTATTTAATTTTCAAGGGATTTGTTTCTTCCCCAAACTAGGTTTTTACTTTATTTACTAAATAATGCAGCTTCAGGGGAAGAGGTAGGAAGGGAAGCAACATTATTTATTTATTTTCGGAAAGACAAAACATTTGAACGCATCTGAAGCCAAAACATTTTATTTCAAAAGGATTCAAACTATTCATTGTGCACGTCTCCAAGGAGCTGATCACGCTCTGGTTTCACGATGGCATTTCCATGCCAGAACTGATATGTGCATTGCTTTCTAAAAGGGCAGAAGGGCACAACTAACCCCAAAATGGTTTCTTTGGAGGTCGCCAAAGCTGAATTTTCCCCACGTGGGAACAGACGCGCCCTGATCTGACCACGTTAGCCTGTCACAGGGCTGCGACAGGCAGACTGGAATGCTCTTACAGTGCCTCCAGACGAATCCATACGTGTGGCTGAAAACTCTTTCCAGACTCTCAAAGCATCCATGTCCATAGTGGAAATGCCTACTGCAATCTTCTGTACAGAGAAATTCCCCTCTAACACATTACCTGGCAAAGATTCAAGGAGAGGCAAGTGTTGTTTCATGGCTGAATTAAGGCAGAGGTGCTCTGAAGTAGCTGGATGAAGATATCAAGGAAGAGGAAAAATCAGGCTCTCCATCAACGCTGCTGCGGTATTTTCTCCGTATGCCAAGGGGTGTCAGAGAGATGCTGAAGTCCAACTTAGGCAAATTTCCTACCATCGTGCAGCACAGCTTTCGTGCAAAGGTTAATAATTCCTGGTGCGTTCTGTGAACTCAGCATTTCTCCTGCATTTTAGCTTGATGTACTGCCCTTTTCACCACGAACACATTTCTTCCTCCCTCCCTTCTGCTAATCAGTTTCATCAACACAGCCCCAGGTGAAGAATGGCTTTTGAGATATGTAGGCTATGAGACAGAAAGTGTTGCTTAAACCAAATGATAACAGTCAACAGAATCCTATTAATAAGCTACAGAAATTCAGCCATGGCCCAGAATCACAGCTGATGTTAACTGAAATAGCAATGACAATTTACACCAGAAGACAGCCTGGCCTTGTGAGTTTATAAATCTCCATGCTCTTTAAAAACAAAGCCCTAAATCATTTTGCCTGAGAAATGAGAATATCAATTACATTGCTTTATATCCTTCCCTTCTTCACCATAACCATTGATTTGTGCTTCCCTATTTCATCCTAGGATTTCCAAAGACAGCAGGAAATTTATGGCTCCGTTCTATAGAGAGGAAAACCGAGGATCTTGTGAGTTGGTGGTGGGCACCCAGCTGTGGGAGACAGAATCCACCTTCCCATCCTCGTCATCCCTCCTGAGAACAAATGCTGCTCACATCACCCCGAGTAACTGAGCCCTTAAAGCCTGAGAGCCCATTTGCAGAGCCAAACGGTGTCTCAGCAAGTCTAAAAAAGCCCCTGTATCTCTTGGTGAGTTTGGAAGATGTCAGCATAAGGTATAATCTTCTCTATTCCCTGCAGTGCACAGCTTTGGGAGAGGAATTGCATACACTTCTGCAAGCACTAAACTTAATCCTTTGCTCCTACACAATGAACAGGTTCTTTAGAGTTGTACGCAGCCTGGTGTTGGGCCAAAGCAAAAAAAAAAAGCTGAATGATTTACGAGAGAATCATTCTGGGAGACCTTTGCTCTCCTGCTGCGGACTGGGACAGGAGCACCCTGACTGCTGGCAAGTTTGTTCTCCAAAAGGTCACTGAAGAGGTTCACAGCGATTAATACATATATATTCAAGGCTAAGTCAGCCAGTGCCAGGCGTTATCTGGCCTCAGGTGTCACAAGAGCAATGGCTTTGCTTTCCCTCATCCCGAGAGGCGCTGAGCCGCCCTGGGCTGGCGGGGGGTGACGGCAGGTTTCCCTCCCACAGGACCCTGGCACGGGGAGGGACTGCTTCTATAAAGGTTGCAGTAAAGCACCTGTAGCTGCATTTGATTAAAAGTTGTATTAGCGCTTAGCTCTTGCATGGCGTTTGCCATCCTGAGACTTGAAGTGATCAACGCAGTCAAACCCTGCTTAGCGTGTAAGGAAGCGACTGGCTGAAGGTCATGCAGAGCCTCAGGGGAGGACAAGGATTAGACCAAGCTCTTTGGCTGAAAATACCACGGAAAATGTTCCTCTTCTTCCCCTCCCAAGCTTTTCCTTCTAATCCTGTTTCTCTGGGTCTGCAGTCGGAAGTGGACTCTTCTGTGCCACCCTCCCCAGCTTCCTGCTAATCTACTGATGCAATCATGGTGATGAATGCCTTTTTGGATCTTCCCTTCTGATCTGAGAGGCGTTTCTGCTGTGCACCCCCCAGGCCTAAGGCAGTAGGTGAGTCAGGGACAGACAATTCTCCCAAACCTCCAAGGTCAGGAGCACACTGGACAAGACGGGGGAAGTACAGCTCCTTCCATGTAGCACAGCGACTTGAAACAGCTGAAACAAAAAGTCATCCCATCCCACCATCAGCAAGAAACTACATGGAAAGACTCATTCATCAACTCCTCCATCTTTAAATTAAAAACAGGGGGTCCTCAACTGCCTCTTTACTTTGGTGTGCACCTTTTCTGAAGGCAGAGGGGCAGCCAACACTCCCTGGGCTCCCAGCACCTCCTCTGCAAGATGCCTCTTGGTTTAGAAGACACTTCCCTTGGTGACCTGGGACCCCAAAGTGACCTCGTGCTCCCCAGATGCAAAGCACTCCGAAACAGCACCTGGTCCTGGTGAGGGGCTGTGCTCACTGAGGCACAATTTCAGTTAAAGGAAAGAATAAGAAAAGTACCACCGCTTGCCCCATGGTATCGGTCGCAGAGCTGCAGCTCTTTTCTCTGCTTGACATTGAACTTGGGACAGAGCTGAAAACACGAGTCTTCCCCTGATGGGAGAACCAATTAGTACCTTTCAGCTCACTTGACTCCTCCATGTTAGTCAGACGGGATCACATTCCCTGGAAACTGAAGTACTTCTACTTGACATCAGAAGGCGTTCTCAGCTATAGCAAAACCCATCATTCCTGTGACCCTAGCATGTTGCCAGCTTACTCCGGCTGAGAAGTTGGTCTGTTGCATATGTTACTTACAAGACATGGGTTCTTTGGTTTATAAGCTCAAAAATCAAATCAAAGTGAATCACTGCATTACGTACAGTTTCATTGTTTTCCCCACATGCTGCCTTCCCTATGAAAAGTTTAAGGCAACGCTCATTTAAAATATCTCCCTCTATTAAGATCACTCACTGCTATGACAAGAGAGCAGAATCTTAAGAGGTACATTGCATAATGTGTTCCACAAAGAACGAGTACAATGCATACAGAAAGAGCAGAAATTGTTTGCACTTCGAGGGCTTCAGAAGTATGTAGCAAGAGATGGAAAACCACTTTTGGTATGGAACCTCCTCAGCTCTAGATTGCAAGGAGCATCGTGTATTCTTAGCAGCGGTTCGAGTTAGAAACTAGAAAGAAAAAACAAAAATGCAAAGATTGAGTTTTTCTGACAATTCTCCCGACACCCTGGCTGGTATAAGGTGTGACAGCAGCTTCGCAGTGGATGCTACAAGCTCCTGTCACAGGATGGCTCATCGCAGCTCTTTAAACCCATTCATTGCTGAGATTGCAGCACAAGATTTGGAGGCAGGAATGCCTCCATGTAGGAAATCTCAGGAATGACTGCAGCGAGCCAGAACTGTGAGCCAGGACAAAGCTTAGATGCTGCTTATATCCCCGCTAATGACTGCAGGGGATGTGCCAACAAACCTTTTGCAAAAGAAATGAGATAGCTTCCAGGAATATCTAGAGGATAACAGGCAAGGACAAAACACCTGCAGCTTTGAAAGAGACTGCAACCAGAGGTGACAACAGAACTGAGTGGACAATAATCATCATTTCTCTCTTCCCATGCTCATTCTGCAAACTTTACAAGCCAAAGGCTTTTTGGCTCAAGCTGCAGAGAGTTGTTACTGGAGATCAACACTGACTGCAATCGCTCCTTATGTATTATCGACACTTTGTGGTATGAGAACCTCAAAATGGGTATTGGGAACATCTAGTTTGTCTTGTTAGCATAGATTTGCCAAATTCTAACCAGCAAACCACATTTATTTTTTATTTATTTATTTTCTCTAAATTGCTAGCAGCCACACGAAGAAACGAGAGAAAGCCTCAAAGGTTTCTAATGCAGCAGACCAAAAGGGCCAGAGCTAGAGGCTACAGGGAGGGAGAACACCTTATCTGTCGGACCAGCTACAATAAGCTTTATCTGGAAATAAACACCGAGGCTGCTGGAGCTACCTGGTGGCACTGAAGGCTCCAACCTTCACCCTTCAGCCAGTGCCCTCGGCTGGGTGGGAGGAAGAGACACTGAGGAGCTGGGGGAGAAATGCTGAGCAATAGCTGCGTGCCTCCTGCCAGGTGATGCTGAGCAGACTGCAGGCTGCACATTTGCTTTCCCCCAAATGAGAAAGCTCTGTTTTGGTTTGTTAGTTGTTGGTGTTTTTTTTTTTTTCCTCTTTAGTCTACATCATAAAAACAAGCCAGGAAAACAGATATAAATGCCCACAATATGACAAGATTATGCTGCAGAGCTGAGATGTGGGAAAGCAAGAGAGGGGAAGATGTACTGGTAAATCTTAATAGAAACCACAACTGATAAACTGTAAGGAACAGGGAAATCTACGCTTACTTCTCACAGCCTTGTTTATGCTAATAAAGGTTTGGTAATGAATTACTGGTAAGTGGCCTCCTTTAGTGGGGAATTATTCAAGCAAGCAGGTGCGGCTTAACAAACATTTATCTTCTTCGGGCTGCAAGGCACTGCAGGAGAGGTGCTGAAGGGACAGCCAGGCACCAGCTCCCTGTCCAGACATCTGCAGCGGGGCGTCAGGAGGGGGAGACACATGCCAGGAACAGCTGGGTGCACATGGGGAGGGAAGGAGGCATCTGCTCAGGCACCCAGCCTGCTTGGTGCAAGGGCCAGCCTCAAGATTCAGCATCCCAGAAAACACAGCCCTCAAAACCTTGCTGGCCCCGGAAAGCTGGTTTTATCATGCTGAGAAACCCAGTTCCTGGGCTGCTTGAGGATCAGGAGGAAGGTTTGAAGCCCTAAGGTAGGATGCAGAGATCTGAGTTCTTGGTACCGCACCAGGCCCGACTGAGACAGATCTGTGATCGCATCTTTCTGGGGCTCCGACTCCACCTCGGTTCTTCTGTTTGCAAAACAGAAAAAAACAGCTTTGCCCACACTGGCAGCTAAATCCCTTTTTTTTTTTTTTTTTGCATGAAAAAGGCTCAGGCACTAACACAGCACTCATCCTTTTAGTTCCTAGATGGATAAATATTCTCACTGCCGCTCTAAGCTGTCACAAGGATTTGTATCTGCCTTCATTACATCCCTTCCAGTCACAGGATAATTACATCCGATGTTGCTTTAAGTCTCAGTGAGCAAAGGAAAATTCAAGAGATTAATCAGAATATTTTTTGTAAAGAGTTCTAAAAATATTCTAAATAGACCAGAAACCCAGATGAGTGGCATCCTCATTTATTACTGAGCCAAGCTTTGGATACAACAATCAATTGACTTGATAGATAACACAGATCTTCTGCCTCTCCTATTTCTTTCTAGAAGTTCTCATTCAGAGCCAGATCAAGATACAATTCTATTATTCTCTCTCTCACTTGCTGGAGTTTATTTTTGGATGTGTGTTTTCAGCATTCTCTCCAGGGGTGTGCTGTTGTCATGATTTTGAATTAGGTTTTTCCTTTCTCATTGTCCCCATCCAGTAATAAAATTTTGGAGCACTTGTTTCTTAAGACGCTGTTCAATTCTGTCCTTCCAGAAGCCTATGATAATGTTGTTGTTGCTTTCGGGGCAGTCATGATGTAATGCAATAGAAATTTCCCATATGGTTCTCAAGGCTTTTTTATTTTTTATTTTTTTAATTTAAACACAAGCCTAGACCTGGCTTTCCATGGCACATAATCTGATGTTTACGAAGCCCTTTAGCAGTTTGCTCCTGGCCTCTTCTGCTCTGACACGACCGATCCCCTTTCCAGACAAAGCAAAGCAGGTTTATCTACACCATCTTTAGGAGTAACTTCGGGAGCTTTTTGCCAAGCTAATGTTCTGACCGTATCCTCACGTGGTTTTGTCGCAATGGCATAAGTCTAGGGGCTGGGCAGAGCTTGCAGCTGATTTACGTCAAGAGCACAAGAACAAGGCGCTCGTCATTTGCAGCTGGGCCAACCGAGCTGTACGGAGGGATGTAAATATTCCCACCGGAGCAAGCAGCGAGATCTGATCCAGGAAAATTTCAGTGCTTAGATCAGTGTCACTTTAGCTGCTACCAAGAGAGTTTATTACAAATATACAACGCAATAAAATAAGGCAATTGCTTTTCATGGTGTAAATGACCTTGCAAAAGTAAGAGGGATGATAGAAGAGGGCAGTCAATCTCCGTGCCTCTTTGGTGAATTCCTGCTCTGATTCAAAAATTTTAACTCCCGAGGAACTTCAGCTGTCATTTGCTCTCCCTTTGGGCAGCAGTGGTGCAGAGCCCAGGCTGTGAGCTTGTGCCACCTTAATGTCCTCTCCTCATTTGCCCGTGCATTTCCCTTCCACACACAAGTCTCGGGTCTGACAAGCACCGGCAGGAACTGGCTCACAACTAGAGAGGAATTTAAAGCTCCTGATGCACCTGACTGTTCATGGCTGCAACAGAGCCCCTGGGAGAGGTAACTCACTCGGAAATTAAGAAATAAACCAGCGCAAGCTCCAGAGGAACCCAGCCTGCAATAGATTGCCTCGACACACGACGAGCAAAGGGAGTGTAAGATGGGCAAGGCGCCTGCAAGATGGAAATTACATGGGGATAGAGGTAGGTAGCACTGGAGGAAGGAAAGGATATTAAAAACAGAACATCATGATTCAATGCCAAGACTATTAGGAAAGCAAAGGAAATATGCTAGAAAGCAGCATAATCCATATCAGTCACTGGCTGCTGTTCCACTGGGGAAGACTGGAGGTGCCAAGGTTGAAAAGCCTGCCATTCATTATTTTTGATTTAGTGCTGCACAGACAAGAAGAGCTTGCATGATGCATTGGTTGTATATTCTTCTATTGATCTCTCAGACTTCGTTTTCTAAACCCACCATCCATCACCCCCACCAATCCCACTCAAATTCCCCTCGAGGGGAGGCTAAAGAGAAGTGTCCTGTCTCTCAGGGCCACGCTCCAAATGGTTTATGAGCCAAGGACGGATGGGAACTTGGGTTGATCCACTGCCTTTCTGAAGGACTGGCAGCAGTTGCAGATATTACTTTCCCCCTACTAGGGTGGCTCTTCTGAAGGGCAAAAGAAGCCCTGAGCAAGCTGAGCTCCCCAGCCTGCTTGGGTGAGAAACTGATGATGGGAGACGGAGCCCACCTCCAGCTCATCCACCACTCAACTCATCACTCCACCTCCATGGAAACCAGCTCCGAAAAGACAGCCTCCTCCAGGGGATGGGTGCACATCTCAGCGCTCTTTTTAGCTTGGCCACAGCCTCGACATGAGGCTTGATAAGGTCACAGTCACCTCCCAAACTGCACCTCCCTCAGCTCCTCTCCCCCATTTAGCCCCGTCGTGCACAAAGAGGGGTACAGCAGAAGCAGGAGACAGCTTGAGAAACTAATGCAAACCCCCAGATACACCCACTTATCTGCTTTCTGCTGGGCTATCTTTGCCAGCAAGTACTATTTGTGGCCTGTGTTGGTCTGGCTGGGCAGAGGGAGGCTCATGCTACAGGCGGTGGCAGCATCTAGAACTATAGTTAATCTTGAGCAAGTTTGGACTTAAAGAGCTGCGCTTTTGTTGTCATAAATTTCTTAGCTCTCAGATATTAGGATAAGACAATATGGAAGCATTCATCTTTTTTGTTTGTTTTGTTTTTGTTTCTTTGGTTGGTTTGGGTTTTTTTACTCTTTCACCAGGACACTTTAGAACTACCCTTTGCTAGAGAACACACAGCATCTCCTACAACTGAGCTTTCGTTACCAGCTTCTTATCTAGCCTGTGGAAAGAGCAAGGCCCTTTCATATCATCAGTAGCAAAATACCCTCTACACATCTAATAGTTATTTCTCTGTTGCCCCATCCCAAGCACAAACAAGCCCCGAAGTTTGTACCCGACAAAACTCATGGAAAGCAGCCAAGGTTTTGCCCCAATCAAGGGCTAAAAGAAAACATCACATGAATTGTTTCAGGATTCATCTCCCGCACGTCCAGCTATCATTTTCTTCTGCTGTGCTCTGCCAAACGTCTCCCAAAAGCGTTGATGGCTCTGACAGGCTTGAATCCGTCACCTTAATTCCTACAGAAACTCTGCGAGGATCTTCACAAAAATTCTCACACAGCTTCTCCCCCGCCCCTTCCTTGTAAAAGATGCAGATGTTAAGAACACAAAGCATTATTCATTTCCTCCCTTTCTGACATTTCAGGTATAAAAAAGGAAGCCAGGTATGAAGGGGACGCGTAGGTTAAGAGCAATCTGTCTGCGCTCAATAAGAGAGGGGGAGAAAAGTGAAATTGTACGTTATTAGATGATCTTCAGTTGCCCTCGCGAAGCAAAGAGCAGTAGCTTAGGAGACAGCGAGAGTTTGAAAACCCTAAATGGCTCCAAGGGAGCAGTGCTCACTGGGGGAGGGAAAAGCATTGCGGTTACGTGAGGTTACATGCCAGCAAATCTCCAAGTTTAGAAGGAAACTGAAGAAGAAATTATTATTATTTTCTCTCTCTCCAGAAACAGGTCTTTAGATCATTACACAAATTGGGGCTGGGTTCTGGTTTCTCTGTGCACGGACAAACGCTTCGGAGTCCAGACAAGCACCGAGCAAGGAGAAAAAAAAAGCAGATGTCAGGTGTGCCTCGCCTGGGCCCAGAAACACACAAAGGGTTCAGTGCATCCCGAACGCAGCCAGAAACAACCTTGTCTGGAGGAACAGCCATGACATAAGCTTCAGGTTTAGAAAAAAGCAGATCTGTTTACCTCTTACCCAGCAGCTCTGCCATTAACCAATTACTGCGGGGTAGCTCGGAGCGGCACTGCTTGCTGGCTTGCCTGTTGCATTTGAATATTTCAGGGCCTGCTAATGGCAGATAAATTCCCCTGTGGGAAATTGAAGGCAATTAGAATCATTTTAGCAATAGTTCAGAATGGAACTGACCTTTACTTTCACATGCAGGGGTCCAACAGAGATATAATGTTTAATATTTTTGTATTTGTTGCAGAAGAAAGCTTTCGTTTGCAAGTACCAGAACAACAACTTCGGTGAATAAAAGAACCGGTGTGAGCTGGGCTTTGGAGAATTGTCTAGGATTTAAGTCCTAGATTCTTGTCTCATCTTTGTCACCGACTCAGTGTGACAGTAATTCTGCCTGGCTCTGACTCACTTTACCCACGTTCAAGGCCTGGCTGACTCACCAGTCCCTCCCAGCTCCTGAGCGAACCCTTCCTTCTACCCGACGCTTCCCCGCATTCGGCGTTGACACCTTCCCAGCACTCGCTGGCAATTATCAGAGTTTCCACAGAGAATCCACCTTGCCAAGACAGCTGAGAAGCCTGGTGGGAAATCAAATCATTCAAACGGGGAAGTTCTTTTATTAGGATACAGATTAGGGGTCTTTTCCCAGCCTGCTTTCCCCAGCTGATGCACAAAGCAGCCCTTAACCGCTAGCTGAAAGGCTCGCGCTAGTTTTAAACAGCACTAGCATTTCAGGGGGGACTTTTTTAACACAGCCATCAATGAATACTCTTGTCTACAGCCAGTCAGAACTGGATGGACATCAAAAGCAACTCTTTGCATTTTCCAGCTTACATTTCTTCCTCCCTTTTCCTCTGCTGTTCTGTGCGCCCAGCAGTGCTCCCCAGTCAGCTGTCTAACCTCGGGGTCTGCAGCTACCAGTCAAAACTCTTGGAAATCTGGCATCACAGGCTTAATACACAAAGTGCTTATTTTTAACACAGACTGATGGCTTTTCTCCTAGATAATGATGATTGATTCTGTTTTCCATCCTTTGTCAAAGCTCGGCACATGCCTAGAATTTTAACTAGCTCTTCTTCTGATACTTCCATGTATCCATCTGTTCCTCTGGATCTCTCATTCTCCTGCTTTAAATAATGAACTTTCCTACAGTCAGAACGATCTATTAATAAATAACAATCTCAGAGATTACACAAGCCAATTAATAGTAAAGCAGCATCAGGAACTGAAGTGATGGATGCCGGTGAATGGGAGAGGTGTAGGAGGGTGGTGGAGCTGCCAATCCTTCCACACACGGGATTAGCACAACTCTACAGCAGACGGGGGGCAAAGCTGTGCAAAAAGGCATCATGAACAAACTCAAGGTAATTAAGCATGCACACATGTGCACGCACACACTTGTATGCAAATTGTGCCTGAGCAACACGAAGGAGGCCGCAGAACCGCATTAATACCAAGATCCAAAGCGAGAAGGATGTTATTCGTAGCTACAGCTCAGGCACAGCAAAGTACAGCTCGCTGAGCACTGGGAATAAAAGGGTATTGATGAGTTTTGCTCCTTCAACATGTTGTTTTAATGTAGCACAAGCTACCTGGCAAAAGAGACAGAAGATATCCTTTAGTATTCCAGCTACTGGGAAAAGCCGAAGCCACGTCAGCCCATTTTTGGTACATACAGCATCCTCCTTTTCTTGCTGTAGAAACTGCATTACATATCTTCCCTCTAATACATTTCCCTGCTGATTACCCCGCTTTATGCTACAACTGTTCCTCAGCAGAGATCTTGATCTCATGGAAAAGATAAAGTGGAAGCACCGCCTGTGTGCAGAGAAGGCAGGCTGTGTGGATGGAAAAAACAAAAGATTATCTTCTCCAAATTATAAGTAGGCAATTAAGGCCCTGGAGCATTAAAGCCCAGCTCCTCAGCAGGGCTGGGGTACCTTCAGGGAAACTCAAAGTCTTAGTTAAATCAGTTATTTTGGATTCAGCCTAGAAAAGACTTGGAACGCAACTCAGATACCTTGGTTCCAGGCATGAGATCCACATCCTAATACCTTTTATGCTTGCTGCTTAGCTCAGACCTTGCTGTCTCACCTGCCTCACTTCCCTCCAGCTTTAAAACACAAAAGCTACCTCTCAGCACCTGCTGGGCAGCTTTGCCTCTCCCTCACCTCTTAAGCAGACAAGATCCTTCTTTCTGCCACCCTCTCTTCCTCCTTTTCAGCCTCAAGCAGAGAGACCAAGGGCCAAAAAGGCACCAGGGAAGGAAGACTCGTTAAACTGTATTTATGGGAAGGGAGGTGGAAATTGCTGTGGATTGGATGCGTCATTGTGGTTCTCAGGGCTTTGAAAAGGGAAAAACAGAAGTTGCAGGAACTTCTCAGATGCCAGTGAATGAGGGCAGGACCAGCATTAAATGAAATGTTATGGAACACAGACCCGCAAAGGCACTACTGGTTGCATGGCTGCAGCCCTGCTAGGCAATGCAAGAAACCCTCCTCCAGCAGAGCAGCCAAGGCCTTGCTAAATTTGCTCTGACCCTTCTCCTATCAACTCCCGCATTTCTGCTCCCATTTTCACCGATACAGTAAACTCCAGCTAAGCCCTTTACTCAGGGCTTTACTCAAACGTTTGCTTCACCTGATGTTAAGCACGCACTTGAAGGTTTGTCTGAATGGTTACTGATATCAGTTTACTGTGTTTGCCATCTCAGCTTGTCCCTTTTATTTTCAGTCTTCATTCTTCTGTCCTCTCCTCCTTTCCCTTTCATTCCTCAGTCTAACTCCTGTGGTTTTATTTCTTCGTTTCTCCTCCTCTGCCCTTCATAATGACTTAATCTGGCAGGCAGTGTGACAAGCGAATGAATCGAACATGGAGTTTTCCTGCACTACAGATTCATTTGAAGATTCCTCCCAGATGCAGCTCTAAAGCCCCAGATTCAATTTCCCTTTGACATAATAACAGAATTAGTCTCATATTGTCATACATAAATTACTTGCAAGCTGGGTGCCAAGAGAGAAAGAGAGGAAAAAGAGAGAAGAATAGGATTCAATGGAAGGTGTGACTGTGACAAGCAACAACAGAATAACAATAGGCGACCAGTGGGTGACATCTATCATATCTGACAAACAAGGAGAAAACCATCTCTATATCAAGCGTAAGAATTATTTACCTTCTTCTCTTGGCCCTTGAGCCATTAAACCTTATACTGAGGATTTCTGTGTCCTACAAAGGACACGCAAAGTCTAAATAACTCTCAGATTGAAAATTATTGTATCTGACTTAGTGCTGCTTTTTTTTTTTTCCTCCTCCTTCCTCACAAGGCACCATTCAGAGAAATAACCCTGCTGCACTTAGCTAAGGGAAAGAGATGGCTCCTGAGAAAGCCATCAGAGATAAGAGCCAGGCGATGCCCTTCCCATCCTGTGAGCTGGCTGAAAGCCCTCGGCTGCTCCCAGACACCAGCTCAACCCCAAGAGTCTTTTTCTGGGGGCCAGAAGCCAGAACACTGCAGGCAACCACTTCTTGGTGCAAGCTCGGAGCCTCCTGCTCGGGGTCCTGGAGGATGGCCCAGCCTAAGCCAAATCAGTTCAGATCCCACCTGCCCACCACCCACAGCAGGGAGCAGACGAGCAGAGCCAAGCTTGCCAGCACCAGCAGAGCCCTAATTCATTCTGGTTCGGGCAGGCAGCATCAAGGGAGTGCAGTGCTCACCTCCACGATGCCTTTAAAGGACTCCTCTTCCTAAAACCACAGAGATTACTTGTATTTACTTTTAAAGAGATGCCTCCTACTTCCCAGAAGAGGCCGTAAGTTTAATTTCATTACCACAGGTTGCACTCCAAAGTAGAAGCAGCAGCTTCAGGCTTTGCACTGAACGTGCAACTTCCCCACCACCATAGGGAGGCACTTCTGTTACTTCTCCCTTCCCAGACACTTCAACTTCTGGTCAAAGCAGCCTGAATGCACACAAATAAATGGAAGCCTTCACATCAGAGAGGTCTGCCTAGACAATCTGCTATGATTCAGTTACAAACCGACCCCCTCGCTCCTCATCCATATAGCGCACAGAGCCCTCAACACTGCACCCAGGGAGAAGGCTTCCAAGCCAGCAGGTGATCTTGACGGGGTGGAAAAGTCACCGTTCTGCGCCAGCCACGGCTCCACTTCGCTTGCCCAGCCTGTGAAATTCATCGTCTTTGCTGGCTGAATTACTTCTGAGAAGAGACACTCACTGTGTCCCCTCCGCTCCCCGCATTTTGCCTAGGGAGCTGGGCAAGGGAGGTGATCAACCAAAACAGTCCATGGAGCCTTACACTCAAATTCCGAAAAGTAACAACCCACTGCATAAAAAAATGCTTCCCTTTGTCTGCTTTAAACAGATCTATTTTCAATGAGTGCTCCGCTAGTTCTAGCGCTGGGGGAATTGATGAATAGCAGCTCAACTTATCTGCTGTCCTCGTGGTTCTGTAAACCTCTATCATAACTCCCCTCAGCTTTCTCCTTGTCTCCGTATCGCAGGGAAAATATAGTACATTTGGAAAGGTACAAGGAAGGGCAGCTGGAATGACAACTGACAGATGACTGAAATGACAGTTTGCTGTCAGCGTACAGGTGGAGAAAGTTAATGGCAAGGAGACTCAGAGAGGCATCTGGCTTTATCTCAGTACTCAGATGAAGCATCCAATGGTGAAAAACATTTAGAAAATGAGTCTTTTTTTTTTTCCAGTTACGATCGCGGCTATGTTCAATGAAGTTCTAGCCCGTAGATTTTAGGAGGCTGGCAGAAAGATAAACCCCTGAAACTATTCCATTTGTGAGAAGAGGACTAGACGGTACAAATGCAGGGTGATTGATAGGCTTTGGCCTCGAAGCCACTAATTTGAATGCAGCCCAGAGGTTGTACCATGCAGGGGATGCTTGTGAGCATTTTCTGCATGACTTTTTTGGACCAGGCAGCCCCCAGCAGACCAGCACACTCGTCTGGAAAGCCTGCCCCAGACATCTGGGTCTATAGAGGGCAGAGAGATGGGTCCTGAGAGAGCTGCCTGGCCCACGCTGGAGTGCCACCGCCATCCAGCAGCCTCCTCACCCAGCCAGGCAGCAGAATTGATGCTGAAAGGCTCAGCCACCAGCCCGGCAGTCCCCCTAGCAGAGCTGCAGGTGGGAAAATAAAGCCAGTTATTGGTGTGGCTCCTTGTCACATGCAGATGTGAAGCATAAAATATGAACAGCAAGCACCCCACTTGCAGCACAGGTGATGGGGTGGAGGGCAGACACCAGCAGCTGCCTGGGCTGTCAGAGGACCTGCTGTCAGCTCAGCTGGGATTAAAGCTGCTGCTCAGGCTCGCCTGTCACAAAGGTAGCACCCAGGACGATGCTCCGGCTCCTGGGGCACATGGGGCTGGCACAGGAGGGCAGCCAGAGCACGCGTGGTGGCACGGCCCTTCTCTGCCTCCATCTGACCCCTCGCTTCAGAGGCTGTCTGTTCTGCCATGACACGGAGAAACTGGCCACTCAGCGTTGTTAATAGGCACTAGCTGAATGTTCAGGTACGTGCATAAAGTTATTGAAATATAAGGGGGGAGAAGCAGGCAGAGTTCAGAAACAGAAGAACGTTTAGTTGTTAGTTGTGATCCAAACGGGCATTCGGGATCAAAAGTGACAATTTTAAAAGCAGTCAGACTTCCTGTAAAAAATTTATGGAGTTTGATTCCACTCTATTGACTTCTCTCAAAGTCCAGGTACTAGAGACTGAATGGATCTCTCTCTGTTGATTCCAGTTCCAGCTTTTCCCAGCATTCTTAATTATTTATTTCATCTCTATCTTTTAGTGTCAGAAAGCAGGAGCTACACCTACCCATAATTTAACTGAGGGAGTCATGAGTGCTTACTAAAGCACACAATGCTGTTGCAGACTTAGGACAGATTTGGGACTCGGACATCAGCCCCATGGGCCTGAGCACTCGCAGAACACCAGGTATAACAAAATGGGATGGTTTGCCTCAAAAAAAGTATTGACAAGAATTCCAGGTAATTTTGTCTTTGTCAGTTGAAAGCCCAGGCTGATACCGAGGCCATGCACTAAACGAGGGAGCGAGCAGAAGACTAGCATGAGAGCAAACAGCAGGTTAAGATAACTCCTTGCCAGGTGTCAGCAACCCAGACAACACCTAAAGCTTGTGTGTGATGCTTTTTAGGTGTAGTTTTCAGGGTTGATCCAACACGAACTTGCGACTGAGCAAAACGCTGACCGCGAAGCACCCGATGCTTGTGATTGAAGGGTGTATTTTGCCCTGTTCTTTTCCGCCTGCCTTCCTGCTCTGATGTGAGCCCACACACAGCACTGCTGTGTGCCATTTTCACATCCGCACGCCAAGTGAAGGTGTGCTCAGCAGAAGCCTGAATTGTGCCCAGCAGCACCCGGCTGCAGCCCCACACCCAGCTCCTTGTCTAGCAAACCGCTCCACGTGCCACCGCGAGCTGACCTAAGCTGAGACAGCTTCAGCCTTTCAAGGAACCTTGACAACCTCATGTCCTCGATTCAGTGGCTCCCATCCTTCTCTTTTGGTCTTTCAGCAGTAAATTGGCAGTTGGAGATTTAATATACAAGGTGAAACGGAGAAGATGTCAGCAAAAGGCACTTGACTGAGCAATTCATAGCAAAGCCGTGAGTACCCACAGGCTGTGCCAGGACAAAAAAAGGACACTATTATACTCCAGCTGTCAGTCTACTTTGAAGCCCTCCAATTAACTTCGCTTTCTAGGCATGAGCAGCTGACAACGCTCACAAAAATCCTGACACCTGAGTATCACTTCTCACCGGTGCTCCTGTCTGAGGGAGGAGGACAGAGAAAAAGGCCCGGTGCTTTTCTGCTGCTGACCTACCCCTTTTGTTGGCTGTGTAAATACGGGCTGCTGGATGACCCCCCTGAATGAAACGAGGAGCCCCGAGTTTATAAATGCCTGGGGGAGGATGTCCAGATCCTGTAGCGATGAGCATGAGCCTTGGGGATGCTGAACTTCAAACCAAAGCCAGGCTTTATTTGTCTGTTGACAGAGCGAATGGCTTTGCTGGCCTTTCTAACCCACCTTGCACACTGCAAAGGTCTCTTTAATCTTGCAGACAGAGGCATCACAAAAACTAGTGGCTTAAAGCTGAAGCTAAAGCCATTCGGGCTGGAAATAGGACAGGTTTTATTTATTTATTTTCCCAGCAGAAAACGCAATAAGCCATTGGAGCCGTTGGCCTAGGGGATGCAGTAGATTGGGTCCCTCTGTCTTCACAGTTAAGTCTGCCCATCTTCACCTTAAAAAATAACCACAAAGCTCTCTTACTCAAGGAAAACTTACAGGCTACATGCAGGGATTATTGGTATGTGTTTCCTGCCATGGCTACACAGAAGGCCAGAGTACATGATCCTAATGTTCTTTTAGTTCTGCTGCAGAAAATGTAACTGATCTCAGGATCACCCACAGTTTTGGCTCCAGACCAGCTTAGAAAATCCAAGGTTAGCAAATGTGAGCTATGAGAAAAACAGCACTTGCTGTTAGTCCCATAACGTGCGGAGACTGGGGAAGTGTAAGTGGTTATTAAGGTTCGTGACGTTCCTGGCTGAGATCATGGCATATATTTGGGCTGATTTCAGGCCAACTCTTCCCCTACCTCCCGTCCAACACAACTGGAGCACACCTGGGCTGCCCATCTGGCTGTGGTGTCTGTAGCTCTCTGATGATGTATTCCCTTGGCACAAGGAAGAGGCGGCTGCAGGTCTCCTCCTGGCCTTCTCCTGTAAAAGCCTTTTACACCCCAAGCCTGACTAAGCTCAGTATTGGTGGCTGACCAAGTGCTTTGTCACTGTGGTTGAGTCACATTTACTCAGGTAACTGACACCAGACAGACAAAAAAAACCAGTCCTTAGCATCTTCCTCTTTTATAAAGAAACTAACAGACTTGGTTGTACATGCTGCCATAAAAAATAAATAAAATAATAATAATAAAAATAAATCAAACAAGTCTTGCAGAAATAGTAAGATATTACTAGAGGTAAGTTGGCAAAGTGGAGGAATGATTTCAATATAATCACACTTTTTTTTTTTTTAATGGCAGCAAGGCTGATTTAGGTTGGACGGTGGAAGTGCTATGTAATAGTGAGGGGATCTAAGCCCCAGAAGAAGTTGTCCAGGGTTGGGGTGGAATCCACCAGTGAATGGTTTTCCATTCAGCTTGCAAATCCAAGCTCGTGGGAAGCTGCTGGAAACGTGGAAGATGCTCTGAAGAGGCTAAGGTGACATTGAGATCGCTCTTTCCCAAGCATCCAGCACCACGTGAAAAACCTCTCTCCCTTGTTTCTTTACAGGAGGTGCAATAATGAAGTAACTTAATACAGGAGAGAGGATGGGAGATCCCTCTCCCTCCTCCTCCTCCCTTCATGAATAACATCAGCCATTGACCTTTTCAAACACAGTGCTTGCTGTAAAATATTTCCCTACAGTTATCTGCAGTACCGGTGGAGGAAGGGGCTTGGGAGAAGTCTCAAGCTTGCCAGCACGCCGGATAAAGGACTGGCCGGCTGTTACAACCTACAAGGAAATTTTATGACTATATCTCTGGCATTTAAAATTAATATAGTTATTAAGAGATATCGTTTTACAACGGAATGGCTCTTTAACAAGGTGAATGCCATGAACCCCTGCCTTAGAGGAGAGGAGGAAGAAAGGAACATGGAGGAGCTTTCCCTGCACTTGTGCCTCTTGAAAGAGGGAAGATAACAGTAGCAGAGGAGCTTTTATGACCGCTTGCACCCCTCAGAGAGGCTGGAGTTTAATTTACGTCACTTCTGTGTTTTTAACCCTCCTGCTGTGCGCAGAGGTCCCTGAAGAGCAGGGAAACGGGACAGATTTAGCCCAAGGATGCAGCCATCACACTGTGCTGACAGGCTGGTGATAGACTACTCCAGGGCCAACAAGCCTTACATTCATCTGTGCTTTCAGCCCCTTTTCTCTTGCCCTGGTTTCCTTGGCTATTCAAACAGTATCTCAGCACAAAACAGTGCTCATCTGAAAGATTTCTGCCTAGGGCTCCAAAAACCATCCCCCAGAGCTAGGGCACAGAGAGGAGGAGACTGCATTGATTTTAATTCACTGAACTTTATTGCTACATTTAACGAGACTTTTTTTTTTAATAGAATAAACCAATGAATCAAGAAGTGAAGGCAACTAGCTTTGCCACTGGCTGGAGAGCTGCTGAAACGTTCTTGTCACAGCCACCTGATAAAACCCAGCTAACCCAGACACAGGCTATTCACAACAATGACCCTAAAAACACTGCAGACTGTACTACTTCGTCCAAAGACTGCAAAGGCACCAGAATTTCCACTATCTGACCCCAGAAACAGTTTGCACTTTGAGAACATCTCATTCAGGAGCTGGGTTCTCCCCTTGTTTGCACCCACTGAGATGGGGATTAGTTTTGCTACGAGCAGGATGCTATCGAACCAGGGTGTAATTGTGTTCCTTGAGCTGTAGAGAGGCTTTGACACCAGAATATTGTGTAACATTTCAGTGGTAGAAGCAGTGCTGCACAGCAGGTAAAACACTGTCCAGCAACACACAAGCTCCCAAACCTTGAGATCCCAGTTCCTATAGGCACTGAGTGCTTTGAGGTACTGGAATGCATTTTTTTAGATTAAGACCATTTAACCATGCAATTCACCTTACAAATAATATAGTTACTGTCGTAGTGTAACATCACAAATCTTTACCTCATCTGCAATCCAGCCCTGCAAAGGACATGGATCATCAGCAAAATCATTAATAAAAGCATTGAATAGCTGTGGACCAAAATATAATCCATCCCTGGAGAACCTGCTTGAAACAACCCTGTTTATTGATATTGTTCCTTGAACAACTGCATTTTGAGCTCCATCGCTGAGCCAGGCTCTCATCCATCCACAACGTGCCCTATTAATTCCACCCCGTGAAAGTTTTTCTTAATCAGAATGTCAGGCAATGCCAAGCCAAATGCTTTAGAGGAAACCAAGGATAAGCCACCAACACTGCTGCTCTACGAGCCAGAGCTGGCCATCTGTCAAAAGGACAACAGTTCTATTTGACAAGGCCTACCTTGGAGGAAACTGTGCTAACTTGCACAAATTCTACGTTGAGCCCCTGATTTCTTGTTGCCCAAGTACCAGATCAGCCGTTCCCCCAACTACCCCAGGTCTGACTTCTCTCTGCTGCCTCTCCCCCCGTTTTGGCTTGCCTCTTTCTACCCTTTTTATCCAAACCTCGCAAATCTCAGGAGGATTTGGCAGAATGCTTCAGAGCAAGGACTATGAAAGGTTTTCATCTCCAGCGAGGCTGGAAGCCATATAACCACACCAACATTGTGCCGTGCTCAAACACACGCACCTCGTCTTTCAAAAGGCCTTATTAGCTAAAGTAGCTCTATGGCTTCTAGACACCAGAGCTGGCTCGCGTCCAGCCAGACCAGAACAAGGGCGCAATGAGCTCATGTCTGTCTGCACCTACCCGTGTAGATGTTCCCGTAAAGGGGGGAGAGCCTAAATTAATACCTTGGTTGCTAAGTTGATTTCAATGCCTCTGTTTTGTGTATCTCCGGGAGCAGAATAGAGCTCTAGGTACAATACAGCTGGACAGCAGGTCCAACTTGAGAAGGACAGGAAAATGTTCCTTGTTGGATCGTTTAGACCCGTAAAACTGTGTGAAAACATCAGCATTGAGACAGTGTAGGCCTAGTGGCAAACTACCTTTCAAGAAACTACATTGATTCTTTTTGTCCCTGCGTTGCATATCCAGGACGTTTGTGGAAACAGCCAACCCCAGCCTCCCCCAGCTATATAACGGGGGCAAGAGGAAGATCTTTTTTTCAAATTCAGACTTCTGAAGTCCCTGTGTTGCAGTCCCTCCTTCATAAAATGGAAACTTCTCCCCTAAAACTCACAGCAAAGCAGCCTCCCAGACAAAAGCTGGAGAATCTGAGAAGTATTTTTTCCAGACTGTGCCTTGACAGGAGATAGCTTCCCTTTTGCGAGCATGACCCAATAGATAAAAAGTGGTTAAATTTCAGCTCGATCCTTCAGAAGGCAGTGGGAACATGGGTGTCTCTGAGGGTCAGTGTGCAGCTGTTAGCCCTCCTGGATCCCAGCTTCCAAGAGTTCCCCATCCTGACTTATCGGATCCACACCTGCACACGTCGAGGTGCTGGTGCACACGAGACCAGCAGCCCAATGCTTGCCAGGACAGGACAGCAACGCACCTCCTTGCTTCACAGGCAACAGGCGCTCCAAGAGCCTTTGCAAGGAGAGGGGATAAATAAGCTCTGAGTGACGGTTTTTAACAACAAAATCATTCTGTGGACAGAGTGTGTAATGAGTTCCAGTCAGAGCAAGTTATGGAGGAATAATTTCCTAGTACCTGGAGCTAGCAACCGCTTCCATGGATGCTTTTTATTCCTGGGTTGTAAATTGATTTTATACATCATTTATCAACGGAGGCCTGGCTATATAATAGGTAGATTTTAATATTTATGCCTCTCCACCCTCACGCTCAGCAAACAAATGGGAACAATAGGACATGGTTGGTGTGACAAGTCACTGGGATATCTCCCCCTGCTCCCAGGTAAGGGTGATGAAGGTCTGCAAGTGACAGATAAACCCAGAGAAATTTGATCACGGGATGCATAAAGAACGACTCCTGTGTTGTTGAAGGGGATTAAAGAAGTGCTGAGGGCCTAAGTTTTGTGCTGTATTTCCATACGCTGCCTTCACAAAAGCAAAGGAGACAGCTTCCACGAAGGGGAGCCCCTTTCCCCCAGTGTCCCCGAGGCTGGGGATCTGCAGCACAAAGCCCGTGACCATAGCGCTTCCAAGGCTGGGATGGGGGCACTGGGCTGTTGCCTTGCAGTAATTCTTCCAGATCTCAGCAAACAAAAGGAGCCGAATGCAGGCAGCAGGAAAGGTGCATCCCTTTGGACAGAGAGCGTGATTTCTGCTCTGCGGACAAGACGTGGATATGGTGTGACAGTAAGTTGTGGAAGGATAGGAAGCAAACTGTCCTTAAAGCTCCTCAAAAACCTCTCCCTGTCCGTCCCATAGGGCTCACCCATCTACAGTGCTCAGTTTGTGGGTTAGCTGCTGGGAAGCACCTATTCAGAATGTTTTCCAAAACACTTCACGCCTCTGTTTATTTTCATCAAAACTGCAAATAAAGCCTCTGACAAATTCCTCCATTCATGCTTGGGCTATCAGTTCTATTACTGCGCACTCGAACAGGGCTCCCGCAGGAAGATCTTGTGCTAAACCTCACCGCTCGAGGGATGAAACATTAACATTCACCAGAGAAGCCAGGAAAATACATTTACTCCCTACTCACAGCTAAAGCCGTTCTTCGGGCAGCTCCTTAATCCGTGGACAGCGTGGTATTTCACTTCCAGGGGGGAGAAGGACACCCGGAGCTCTCAGGCTGGTTCCGCTTCAGGAAAACAGACCTCACTCATGGGGCACACGAGCAGGATGCCGATGAGCCCCGTGCTGTCCTCTACTCCCGGAACCCCTCCAGAGGCATACACCAGGGGAGTTACAGCTTTCAGCTGCAATAATTATCTCCCCGCTACTGTGTTGATTAGGTGAAGGATGCTCTCTGCTACATGAAATACCGTATTTGTTTATAGACACAGGTACAATCAGGAAGCATCACCGCTGCAGCCAACAGCAGCAAAGCAGAAGCAGCTAACACACAGCTCCATTTTCCTTCCCACACCACGCATCACTGTCAATGACAATACCCAGCTAGCATCCCACAGCAGCACTCTGCTGTGCACCAAAAAGTGCCATTCCCCTTCCCTGCTGAGGGTTAGCCTCAGGAAGACGAAGCATCAGAGGGATGAGGTGACTTCTGAACCCTCCTTGCTTCAGCCTGAACCCAGAACCCGAGTGCCTTTTTCAAGGGCACGCAGCGGATCAGAAACCATGCCTGGCAGCCCGAAGCGTGGAGCTGGAAGCTGTGGTTACATCACCACGGCTTAATGCGTTGCTGCGTGGCACTCAGGCGTACTCGTAGCTTGCAGCAAACGCAGCCGGCGAGGCTCAGCATCACGCTCGTTCCTTAACAGGTTAGGCACCGATTTATCTGCCTCTGGACCTGGCAATTGGGAAAGCTGTAGGTTCGGTGTGGGGTGGGATGGAGGCTGGAGAGGGGAGGGCAGCAGTGGTTAACCAGGCAGGTAAACAGCCCCGGTTTGACAGCATCCCATAACTTCATCGCCTATTGCCAATAAAGGAGAACATTAGAGAAAATTCAATTGAAAGGACAAGGCATAATGTAGGTAATGTGATGTGCTCGTCACAATCTCAGGCTCCAGGTAATGAGCAGCTGACAAATGCCCTGGAGAACGGGAGCACTGCACGCAGGAGGCAGAAATACAGGGTTCTGCTTGGTGCTGGGAGGAAGCCATGAGGATCCAGGACAACCTGGAAGTGCCCCTTACTCTTTTCCCCATTCTGCCTCTTAGCTTGGGCTTTTCCCCTGCTATTTCTTCACAGATTGTAGCGAAACTTTCCCAGTTCCTGTGAATCTGAAGGCCTTTGAAGAGCAGTGTGGCTCTGCTCAGTCTCTTACCTTCAGATCTTAATGTCCTGTCTCCTGACAGATGCTAACTTAGCGATGGCTAAGTGGGTGGAACCTGTTTATTGCTTTCTACAATGAGATGGATTTGAAGTTACTGGCTAATTAGACCACAGATAAATTCAACATTTGCCTGGAATCATCAGTAGTATTAAAACAGTAAAAGGCCAGATATGACAGATGGAGCTTACTCAAGATTATATAGCATCACTTTTCTTCCTTTTTTTTTTTTTATTTTAAATACTTCTGATGGTCCCCTCTGAAGATTTCTGATACTCAATTAAATAACTACTCAGAGCCAGAAATCTCCTTGGCTGGTTATGAAAGGTGATGGTGAAAGAGGGAGGTACAGAGATCCACCCAAAACATAATAAACTCTAATTTCCAGGCCATGGGCTACTCTATAAAACTCCTGTTGCTGCCTACCAAAGGAAATGGACCAGAGGAACGAGGTCAGCATCCCTGACCTCCCTAATGACTCCTGCAGCAGAATGTACTAGCAAGAATCATCCAGTGATGAAGACCACAGATGAAGGAAAAGGGAAAACGTTCTTGGATATTTGTCTGTTCCTTCTCAGTTTAGCACTGTCAACTGAGGTACTGCTTTTTCTAGTTAGCTCATTAACAGAAAGAAAAGGAAACATAATTTAATCTATTGTTAAATATTCAAAGGCATCCCTGCAAACAGGATTATAAAGGAGACAAGGTAATGTCAGATAATCTTCACCATCTACGTTCTTCCTTATGTATTCAGTTTGCTCAGGGAGTGTTTTAGAAAAAGAAAAAAAATTAAAAAATAAAAAAAAAAGCTCCAGACTGCACAGTGCCTCAGAGGACTTGCAGGAGAACGGCTGTCACCCCGAGAGAGCTGTCCTTCAGAGTGACAGGCACCTCCTAAAATCAGGGCATGTCCCTCGCCGTACCCTGGGGCACCTCCTGGCTGAAGGGGAGCACGGGGGAGAACGCAGCGCCGTGCCAGCGGAGCAGCAGCATTGAGCGGGGCCGTCACCAACAGAAGCTGTAAAAGGGAAAACGCTGGCAGTGGGATGGAGACAAACCAGTGGGGGATGCTGCTTGGGCTGACTTAACTCAAGGAGACAGTACAGGGGTTATTCAAGGCTGCTCTGGGGAGAAACACGCTGTTTTAGCTGGCCAACCCAGAAAACCTGCTTTGTCAGACTGGAACAGCTTCCTGCCCTCCCGCCTGTGGCTTCCAAGGTCACCCCACGGAATTATTAAGCACAAGGAGCCTCTGAACTTATTTAGCTTGACACATCAGCTTGGTCCTACAGGCCGCAGGCCGACGTCTTGGGGGAGCTGCAGCCCGTGGCCGTGGTGGGAGAGTAGCCAGGAGAGCAGCGCGGAGCCACGGCTCTGCCCCGGGTGACACCGGCCTGACAAATGTCACTGCAATGCAGCCGGGAAGGGAGCTGAGCTGCCACAGCCCCATCCCTCCAGGAGCCCGCCGAGCTTATCCAGAGCGATGCGTTTAACCGCTCCGTTTAACGAAAGCGACGGCGTTGGAGGAGGAGGCTGGGCTTGGAAACGGAGCCTTCCCCAGCACCCCCTGCAGCAGCGGGGCTGGTGGATCAAGGTCAGGCTGGTTTTCAGACACGAGGAGGGGTTTCATGGGCTGGGTCGTGTGCCTGCAGCTGGCTGACAGGCTGCTCGATAACCCACCCATGTCTCAGCGCATCAGCCTGCGCTCTCGGGTGTTTCCTCAAAGAAAAAGGAGCTAGAGGTACTGGTGGGGGAGCAGGAGGTCTAGGTTTATTCCCAGCTCTGCCACTAAGCCCTGCAAGATCCCAGGTAAGTCACTTAATCCTCCTGGGCCCATAAAATTACTGGGGAAAAAAAATCAGCATTGTCCTTGTCTGTGCTGGCCATTTGTGACTCTTTGGATGCAGAGCTTGATGTGATGGAGGACTGGTGTCCACGGGAGCACTGGTGGAGCACCAGTAACCATAGTGATCGAGGCTGGAGCATGTATGAAGCCGTAGCTAGAATTGTTGTTTCTCAAGGCAAAACGAGAGCAGAACACCATGGGTGAGACACTCATGGCCCAGCGAGTAGCGCCAGGCCTGGCACCGAACTCAGCAAGCAGCGGGGCTGCTGCTTTCCTGCACAGGCCCCCAGCCCTCACGTTTTGCCACATCACAGCCCAAACCGAGACAGCAAAGCAGTGCAAACTGTCCTCCCCACCCCATCTCCATCCTCTCCTCGCCGTTCACCTCCCCTCAGCCCCAGCAGCACTGCTTTGGTCTGGGACCAAATCCATCCCTTGGCACCCTGGCAAGCACACGGCCTCACATCCTTGAGCTGGCTCTGCAGGGCCCAGTCTGGCACCAAAGCCTTGGGGAGCACGATCTAATTTCCCAGCCCTCCTGCTCCTTTTCACCCCCTGACTCCCCATTAAGCTCCTATTAGCCTAATCTGCAGCTTTAGCCAGCAGATCTGCGGTTCCCTGGCAGCAAAAATTCTCCTGTGAATGGAGACCAGGTCACAAGCCCCGCAGTTAACTGCAATGACAAACATCCTGGCACACGTCCACGCTCCTTTCTCCGGGGTATTTTGCGGTACCAGGTGGCAGATCCCTAAACACCGGTGCTCAGAAGGATGCACAGCACTAAATTTGCCCCGATAACCACTGGCTTGCAGGGCAGGGGGTCATTCCTCTCCTTGCTGTGCCTGTCTCCAGCGATACACCTGCACGCAACCAGTTCTGCTCCTAAATGGAGAAGCACACCCCAGCTGCCTGCTGGTACATTCGTAACCTGTCACTCCAGCCTCCAAAAGTGTCACTCACGGGCAGAAGTGCCACCTGCCTCCTTCGGGCTGGACACGAGAAGGGGGTGAAGTGGAGAGGGAAGATGCCAGCAGCTTTCTGCGCTCATTAGATTCAAGGTGCTACAAAAGAGAGGACACCAACCCTAAAAGAGAACGGGCTCTTCCCTGCTGCGGTTCAGCACCTATACTGCAGGCCTCAGCTGGGTTGTCTGATTTCTGTCAGAATAGTAACAATAAATCCTATAAAATGCCTCATCCCAAGTCAAGAGCAATTGCTATTAAAAGCACTCACATGTACATTATTTAGGGACCTTTGTTAGCATCCCGGAGGCTCAGGGGAGGGTGGATACTGAAGTTAAACCAAAACCAGTCTCCATCACAGCAATTGGCCTGCAGGGCAGCACAGGGCAGAATCTTAAATGCCTTTAAACTATGGATTTAAGGATCACACAAGAAAGCAACCATTCCTGGGGTGGAACCTGGCACCGAGCTAGCAGCGAAGTGACACTGTGATTTAGGGCCTTGCCTCCTTTTGATGCTGCACTGAATGGCAGCCAGGGAGCTTTAGCAAGCACCAAAGCTTGGTTCTCCTCCACGGCGGGGCAGAACCTCCACGTCTGCAAGCTCTGCAAGGAGTCCCTGATAGCCTCATTCAACAAGCCCTCGGGAAAGAAATGAGGTTGAACTTTGTATTCATTGATTATGGCTTCTCCAGACCTTTAGTAACTCTAAACACTTGCTTTTCGCCCCATCCCTTTATTCTCTCTTTTTTTTTTTCCTTGAACCGAGCTGCCAGAAATCATTTTTCTCAGCTCATAAACACATTTCCATTTAGGAAAAGAAAGTAACCTTTGCTGCAGAATTGCTTCACCCTTCTTCGCTGTGAGAGCTCCTATTCTTCTCTTCCCACCAATTCTCTCTCCCAAGGGAGGTGGGAGCTGCAGGCAGGGAAGGGGGCTCGGCGTGCGCTGCAGCTTCCTCCTCCTCGAAACATCCTGCTTGGTGCTAACAAAAGCCTCAAAGTGCGCTCCGAGTGACTGTTTATTGAGAAATTGTTACCGAGAAATGGTTGATGAAGGAAATTCGTAGAGGGACATGCAGCCTTTTTAAATGCCGTACGTGAAACAGTATTTCTGCTTTGCAGGTGGGAGCTGAGGCACAAAGGGATGAAGAAACTCATCTGTGGTGAAGTCAAGGAAGCTGTGTCAAAGCTACATCCATTTTCCCCTCTCTGAACCTGCCTCCTTTCTACTCTCTCCCAGTGCTCTTTTCTGATAGCCTAATTGGCTATCACGACAGCACTTTCTGGATCTTGAAGTATTTATATATTTAGCATCCTCTACTGCAGGGAAATCTCAAAGGTGCTTGTTCGCTTTGTTCTGTTTTCAATGGAGAACAACAGAGCACAAACTGGTTTCAGTCATTCTCGAGGCAGGATGGAAAATGGGGATTGTCAGGCACATAGCAGCCAGACTATAGGAATGGAAGAAGATGCCTGCCCCTATTCCACGTCTGCTTCCATATACGAAAGCATAAAGCTTTAGATCCTTGATACTTTGTCTTCTCTCAAGACAGTAATAAAATGCATTCATTACTCCTACTTCAGTGGATGGAAAAATGAGGAGAAAGTGGCTGTTTATTAGATGTCGAGAAATATCAAACCCTTTTAACTTGTACTAAAAATAAAAATAAAAAAAGAAAAAAGGTAATTTTCCAGGAAGCTCCTGTCGCTATTTGAAGACAGTAAAAAAGACTGCTTTTACTATCAGCTTTATTTATGGTTACTTCACAACGACACAGACAAGTGCATTAGTTGCTCAGCCACTTCCCTCCTGCCTTTCTAAAGACAAAGGAGAAATCTAACAGGTTAGTTAGGAGCCCAACTTGGTACTCAACCAAGAGTGGTTTTCATGCACACGTCTTGGGAAATTGGGAAAAGGGAACTGTGGTGCAGAGTTAACGGAGACCTACACAACTTAGGCAGCAGGGTTTAAGGAGAGAGACCAACCAAGGAGGGAAGAGGTAAAGTGGCTTGTCCAGGATTTCCTGCCTCTTTCTGGGATTATGTTGGTTTTAAAGCTGTTAAATGAGAATATCTCACCAAGATGGGCCTGAAGTGCTGTCAGCCACAGGAAAAGGGAGCTAAAACATCAGCCACACTGCCCGAGCCTTAGTTTAGGCTTGAATTCTCTAGAGCCAAGAGAATTGAGAAGCAGCAAAGTTACAGAGAGGAAAGTTGTTCTCAGAATGTGACTGACAGCCTCAGTTCCCATCTCAGCTGAGGATCACAAGGGTCAAGGCCAGTCAAGTACCAGAGACAATAAAAAAGTGGGTTTTGGACTCAGATCCAGAATGTTATGGCAGACTTGCTTCAGGATACTTCAACACCAGGTTGAGGTGAGATCCCAGAGCAGGACAGAAACAGCTGGAAAACTGCAGCCCTCCTACAGGAGATCGGCTGTGGGGCCAGGACGCTGGGGAGGGTGTAAGGATCCAAGGGAGCTGGTTTGGATTTAGTGTCCCTGCCTCAGAAACTTGCTATAATTGAAACCAACCCTTAGCTTCACCGCCAGCAAACGCTGGAGGACAAGGCTCTCAAGAGAAGGGAACAGCAACCCTATCGGTGCTCCTTCAGCACCCTTTCCTTTTCCCATATTTAAGAACAAACAAAACCAACTCAGCTGCATCCCAGCCTGTCTAGCTGATGCCAGCAGAGCCTCCTAGGTGATACTACAGGCATTTGCCCAGACCAGCATGTAATATTGCTTGGAAAGAGTACGGGACGGGGATCGGAGGAAAGGGGCCCTGGACAAGGTAACATTCCCTCCTGAGCTCTTCAAGGAGCCCAGGCCATGCCATTTAGCGTGGAGACTACATCCACTTCAATAAATCCTGAGGAATTTTTTCGGTATTTGATATAGATTTTTTGATCACCTTGTACACACACTGTGATACAGCACGGGGCTTTCTTGCTAGCGGGCACAGACAGTGCTTAATTAAGTGGCTTAGCTCTGTAGTTATTTATACTGCACACAATGATCTGTGGATCCAGCTCCGCATCACTGGGGTCCTGTTGGCTTCCAAAAGCTAGTGCTTAAAGAGATTGGAGGTCTTTTATACGCAGCTGTTTAAGGTGAATGAACAATACATCCCACGAACATTACAGGAGCCAAAAGGAAATGACAGAGACGATGTGGCCAATAAAACCCGTTTCTAATAATTCAGGACTGGACTCGGAGCTATCCCAAACATCCTGCTACGAGGCAGAGTGTTAATATGCTATTAACCCATCAGGAAACCAGCAAAGCGGGATGAGACCAGGAAACTGATGGGGTGCTACAGCCACAAAGGGAACGGGGAGCAAAGCAACGTGTGAGGAAAGAAAGGT
Source organism: Cygnus atratus (assembly GCF_013377495.2). NCBI lineage: Eukaryota > Metazoa > Chordata > Aves > Anseriformes > Anatidae > Cygnus > Cygnus atratus. The sequence goes on from NC_066383.1 coordinate 4,950,181, forward strand.
CGGGAGCATCAGGATCTGGGCCAGTGCCCTGCCCAAAGGGTAAGAGCTGAGGTTTGTGCTGCCACCTGCTTGCTTCTACCCTTTAATGAGATTTGCAAGCATTCTCCAGCAGAGGACTTGTAGCTGTCCTGCACCTTTCTGGCCCCTGCACCTACCTCCAAGGAAGAAGCAGGTTGGCACAGCAGGTATCATATGCTGCGGGAGCAGGGCAACAGGCTGCTGCGGCGGGGGTCACCTGCTCAACGTCTCACTTCCCACCACAATCTGCCCGACACTTGTTTACTCAGGCACAGTGAGAGCCAAGCTGTTCTTTCCCTTGTGCATACCCCATCTGGCCTGCCAGAGCTTCAGACACGGGTCTGGGGAAAGGAGAGGAACGTCCTCCTGCATCTAGGGGGAAGGCACAGGGCATGGAAATCTTCCCTTGTCTGGAGGGTGAACAAGGGAGAGGCTGAGGGAGAGGGAAAATAGGAGTATAGAGGGTGTGTATTTGCAAAGGGGTCTCTTCACAGATGAAAAATAATTGTCCAGCGTGTTTATTAGCAAAAGAATATCTCTTGATATTGGTTCTCCAGCCCAGTTAAACTAGGAAGGCTAAGGGGCTTTGGGCTGACTCCAAAATAAACGTAATCCCTTGGGTTATTCACAAAATAACTATCCTGAGTTTCCCTCCATGCAGGTGCTCTGCTGAGCAGCCACAGACCTGGGACAGCCAAGAGCAGGCTGTTATTTGCACCCTCCAGAGCAGAGGAGTGATTAAGATTTGTGTTCATCCAGCATCCAGCACACCTGGGAGCTGGTGAAGAATGAAACTGGGACCATCCCCTGTAAGTAAAACCAGACCTAGACCTTCTGCTTCTCATTTTGTCCCAAATAAGATCCCCTTCTGCATTGTGGTTTATTTTTCACACGTGGCTCTCTCGTTACAGTCCCGGAGCGTAGCACCTAGCATCCTGACCTCTGGTGGGACCCAGCAGCGCTGCTGGAATACCGATGCACGGGAAGAGGGCTTGGTTCCCCCATCCTGCGCCCTGACCCAGCACCACAGCACGAGTGCTTTCAGAGAAATGATGCCTTGCAGGAAGGCTGTGCAGGGGGAGAGGCAATATTACCTGCCAAGCATTACATCGCTGCTCTGGCTAGGGACAATTGTGTATCGTGGCATTCAGCACCTGCGACCACAGCGGCTGTTACAGATGAAAGAATACCCAGCTGAGAAATTGTGTCGGTACAGGAAGGAGCTGCAAACAGTAATAAGGCCACAAGGAAGCATCCCTTCCGAGTAGAAGGGTCTAGAAGCTTCTGCAAAGATAAGAGTCCTTCTGTGCTAGGCACCGCACGCATCCGTAGGCAGAAACAGCCCCTGCACGCTGAGCCTGCTGTCTACGGGTAGGAGGAGGCAAGCATGGAGTAGGTGAAGAGATTTATTTTGTGGAGATGAGTTAAGAGTAACGAGGCATCGTTCCCTGCCTTAACACAGCCAGCAAACCCCACCAGCAGCTGACAGCAGACTCAGAGCCCCACCACACAGCAGCAGGGTCTCCGCTCCCTACCCACCACACTTCTTCCCCGAGGCATCCTGCCAGGTCATTCTGCCCAAACACCAAAGGAGAACCCCCTCGGGCTCTGAAGGAGAGCTCCCACCCCATCCCACCCTCAGCTCTGTAATGCACACAGCCCTGCCCCTCGTCCCTTAGCACGCGGGCTGGCTTGGAGTAGAGAAAACACAGCCAGGGCTGGGGGGAGAAAGGGCGACCACCAAGCCTAAAAGCTCCCCAAGCCTAAAAACTCCAGGCAGAAAATCTCCGACAGGGCTCAGGGAGAAGGGAAGAGAAAAGCAGCCCCGCCAGGCTCTGCAGCCCCATCCTGTCTCTGCCAGGAGCAGGCACACCGGGCGCTAAGGAGTGTGCTGTTAGATGTTTTTCCTCTGCTGATTGATGGCGTTTCCAGAGGGTTATTAACTGCGCTGGACTCTAACACTTTGGGGTGATCTATGGAGCAGTAGCAGCTTTAAAGTATTTGGCACTCCAGCCATGGATTATAGAAAAGAGTAAAAATTGAAGCAGTCGCTCAGAGCATCGCCATCTGTCAAGGTGTGTGTGAGCATGTGTGCGCGGACACCGGAGCAGAGGAAGGGCAGCTGGCTGGCACAATGCATCACCTCCGAGGAACAAAGACACTCCGATTTGTTTCCAGAGGCCTCAGCTGCTCGCAGGAGTGAGAAATTGGGTGACCGCGCTCAGGAAACCAAAAGGAGGGGAAGGAGAAGCAGAGATTTGGGAATAGAAATGTCAAAGGAGGGGCTGGCTCAGGGATGCTGTCTCAGAGGCTGAGGGCAGACGACCTTGGGTTGAAGGCAGGCAGCCCTTACTTCTAGTGCTTGAGGAAGACATGCAGCAGCACGAGGCTAACCCTCTCTTTTTTGGAGGCTGAGCAGCTGCGGTGCTTGGACCACCTCATCCAACACTTCCCAAGGCAGGTGAAGGCACAGCAGGGCTTCCACCCCCAGCGACGTGCATTTTGCTTAAAGTGACCTGGTGTGCAAACTGGATGAAGACAAACCAAGGCTGAAATATTCCCCAGGCACACCTGGCCTGCCACTTAGCCCTGCTCTGAAAACAGAGTTATGATGCTTCAGCAGGAAAAGAGCATGACTTGAGACCCAAATCACGTCATCTTGAGGATAAATTCAACTTATTTTGAACAGTTCTCCCACCTGGATTGTGATATACTACCATACAAGAGTCACAGTCCCAAGACTGCCTTCTGCAGCACCCTGAGTTTACCAAGGCACAAAAAAAAACAGAGCCAACCCCACGTTGGTGCTCCCTGACTAGTCATGCAGGCCTGGATCCCCACACCACCCCTTCCCTCCCTCTCTTCCTCCAGCCGAAACTACTCGAATTCAGTACTAATGCATAAATCATTTCAGTAACCACGAAACTGACTCCCAAAATACTTAATTGCAGAATATTCACCCGCTACGAAACGCTGCCCTGTTCCAGTTTTAGGGACCTAATGAAATCACGGTGGAAACTGGGGAAAAAAAAGCATTTTTCTAGCACAAACAGAGCTGACCTCAGCACATTTGCTCACCGATAACCATCACGCGGAAGCACTGAGAGCCCCGAGGGAAAGCTGCTGCACGTGCCATCAGTCCCCAGCTTTTTCCTGGCTGATGGAACTCCTCAAACCTCTGTCATTGTACGGACACGTTCACGGATAGAAATGACTTGACCAGCTACAAAATCCCCCTCCCTCACCCACTGCTCTCCAGGAAATAAAACTGCAAGGAATCACACGTGTGGGCTCGGCTGCTGGAGGAGCTGTGGGCAAGCCACGGCACGAGGCGGTGGGAGCCCGGAGTTATGAAAGGCGACAGCTATTGCTGTTGGACAGCATTTGAAAATGTGAGTAATCATCAAGGTGTCATTTGTATTCTTCCTCTGATCAAGGCAAGGAAGCGATGGGCAGCAAAACATCGGCTTCTGCAGGGGAAACAGGCGGAGGTGCCAAGGAACCCACGGCGCTGGCTGTTAGGCATCCAAAGCACTCCCCAGCTGTCAAGAGAAATTTAACTGTTTATGGCCTCCTGTTCCTGAGAGCCACTAGAAACAAACAAACAACAGCTGCTTCCTTCTTCCCGGCATCTAGCGGGGCTGGGTTTGCTCATTATTAATTCCATTTGGCAGCTACATCACAGGGGTACAAAATCCTCGTATCCCAGACCTCGTGTTAGACGCTCGGCGCTCCTCCAGCAAACACGCGCTGGCTAACCCGGTGCACTCAGCGCCTCGTGGTGCTAACTGCAACGCTTCCACCCAGGCACATCCAACAGGTTTTTGGTGCAGAAAGCAATCCATTTTCCCTCTCCGGGTGGGAAGTGATGCACAGCAAGCAGCAGGCAGCCTGCCCCCTGGGTGCTGCTGACCCTGTGAGACCCCAAGCAGCTCACAGCACGGTGCTCTGCCGTCCCACGCCGGTGTCAGCTCAGTCATGCAGTCTTATGGCCTGGGATAACAGATCCCAAAGCTCCTGGGAAGGCACAGTCAGGGGGTTGAGGGTGCAAGGATCAGGGTGAAAAAGCCCTGAGATCAGGCCAGCTTTTGGCACTGGTTACACGCGGGGATATTTACAGAAAACCAATAGCTCGTCACGGTGTTATCTCCGAACAGAACCCACATGCCCCATCGGGATGTGCCCACCTGATTTCCACATGCTTTGGAAATGTCATCCCCAGCCACTGTGAAATGAAAAGGCCAAAGGAGGATTTCAGGAGCCCGAGGCTCAACGTGAGCAAAGGGAGCTGCTGCTGCCAGTGCTTGCAGAGGGGTTTGCCTTAAGAGGTGTAGGTAGGGTCGTCAGTCCCAGAGGAGCAACGAGTCCTACGGAGCTCTGCTGCCTCTTCGGAACAAAGTGGGAGAATCTGTGCTCTGCCAAGACCCGTGTAACCCTGCTCCCCTCTGTTCAGAAGCATGAAATATTTAATCAGTGATTAGCTGAGGCTGCCACATTGTCCCTGTCCCTAGGAAGGGGAGCACTTGCTACACACGAGTAACGAAGAGAACAGAAGATAGATGTGTGGCAGGGGAAAAAATCCCAGGTGCTGCCCAGTTGAAAGAACACAACTCCCCTGCATAAAAGCCCATCCCCTGCCTGGCTGGGATCCTTTCTTGCAAAGCCCCAGAGCCCAATTCCCCCCTGTAACATCCCAGTTCAGTCCCTACCCGAGCTTCCTCAGCAGCTCAAATGAGGACATGAGCCTCTGAGAATCTGCCCCAGATTCCTTGCTGTGCCAGGGGAGGTAGGCAGAAGAATTTGGAGTCAAGTTTGCGCTGGTGAAAATGTCCGTGCAAGGCAGGAGAGAGGGACAGAGACAGTTTGACAGCCTTCCTCATAGAGCAGCACTGCTGGCAGGTCAGCACAGCATCCTGCAGAGCTGGGTCCCAGCATTTATCACCCCCACACTCGCCCCCCGGGATGCCCCCAAGGCTGAGGATGCAGGACAGAGGCTGACATGGATGCACCGAGCTGAAAAAAATCAGCTGAGCTGCGGGAGGCAGCCTTGTTATCACGCCCAGCTCCAGGCTTTTAGAGCTGTTGCCAGCTAATTCCAGCTATCGCACCAGCGTAGGGTGGGTGGGGAAAAAGCCCTGCTCGCTGGCTGGCTGCAAGCAGGAGCACACAGCAACACAGCACATCGCCCTCCTTTAAACTCCTGCTGCTGTGTCTGATGCACAGGCGTCCCCCTCCGCTGTAACAAACGTCCCTTGGGGATGAGGAGATGAAAAATAGCTCCTTAGCCAAACTCCCCCTCTCCTTGGCTCCCTCCCTCCCCTCCGTGAAGTTAATCTCAGTGCTCCTGCACTATCTTCTCCTCTCCTTGACCTACTGGCCATGCCTGGGGGAGTTTCTCCACTGCTTTCTTTCGAGTCAGTTAAAGTGTTGGGAATACTCATCATTCTGACACAGCCCTTTGCCAGAGCCCCTGCACAAAGTTGCCATCCATCTTCTGTGCTCTGAGCTGCCCTCTTCTGCATACTCGGGGGTCTGGGCACGCAGTACGTACAGGGGAAAAAAATGGGAGCCGCTCCCCTTTCATTTATCACTCAGGAAGGATGAGAGGTGGGAGATGAGGCCACCCCTCGGGACAGGTACACAGAGAGCTCCAGACGAGAGGCCAGCTCTGCTTTCAGCTCCTCCCTCCATCCACACCTCCCAGAAGCAGATTAAGGTCTAGTTTTCTTCCTCCCCTCTGTCCGTGCGCTGTTACCTGTCCATTTACACTGCTGCATTCATCACCTCTCCCCTGATCCTTTATCTCCTCTTCTCTCCCACCTCATCGGAGAGAAAAAGCTGTAAAATTATTATTTTTTTAACCCAAACAGGGGGCTCTTAGGGGATTAAGCACAACAGATGCTAAAGAGAAGCCTTCACACTCCTCAGGTACCATACGGGAATAGTAGAAGACATACAGGGTGTTAAAAGGCCACTGCCAAGAATTTTTCTTACGCTGAGAGGTATCGCCATTGAGCCACGGGGCAGCTGCATGTCTCTCACCCACCAGGTGTGAAGCTCGGGAAATACTGGGAAAAACCTGCTCAGACTCCTCAGCTGAGCCCGGCATCACCCATGCAGCCAGTTCAATGGAAGATGCACTTTGAATGGGCACCAGCCCAGTTTTCTACCAGAAAGCACACACTGCAGTGCAACGATGGAATTACTTTTGTTCAGCTGCCAGCTTCTACCTAAACTACAGAGTTTTTTTCTGTACAAAACCCAACCTTCAGGTATAGCCAGAGAGGGCAGCTCATCAGGAATCCCAGCAAAGCTCCCAGACAACTCCACTAATAAAAATCATCTCCGTTGCATGTAGCAATCAAGAACAAGAACAGATGGGTCCCTGCAGCTGCCTGCCTCCTCTGCTCGGTGCTCTTGACTCCTTGCTTTTCCATCCTCCCGGCTTCCCTCTCCCTCCCTGCCATCAGGGCTGGCTGCTCTGCAGCACAGATTCCTGGGGTGGGCACCAGAGCCTGCTAAATTTGGCTGTGGATAAGATTTGTTACTGCAGCTACCCAGAACGAAATAACTTTGGACAGAGAGCTGTGAAAGACACGCTGCACTTTTTATCCTGTACAAGAGGCAACCCCATTCAGAAGTTCCTGAAATGGAATCCACTGAAAAAACTCCCCGGATTTTGCTGAATCTCAGCACTGGAATGGTGGCACAGGACACGTACCACAAACTTTGTTATGTTATTCCAAGGGCTTATACACGAGATCGGGGCCAACAAGCCCCGCAGGACACAAAGCCCAGGACGAGTCATTCCTCTCTGCTGGGAAGTGCGCAGAACTGAGCAGATGAGGCAAAAAAAAAAAAATACTTATTCAGCTCCTACACCCTGAAGCGCTGGCCCATAGCTGGGACAAAAAGCTTATTATAGACCCAGGAAATATTCTTATTATTCCAAGCTCAGCAGAGCAATCACAGCAAGAGCAGGCATGGATTGTACTGGGTGGCCACAGACAACCCACCTGAGGAACAGGATGGAGACTTTGCAAGGAGTGAAAAAATGATTAGATGCTGTATCAGGAGTCAAGTAAAAAAAAAAAAAAAATCCTATTTCCCAACAAAAACTGGAGGATATGGTTCCCTGCATTACAGAGGACGGAAAAAAAGTTATGGAGAAAACTGCCCAGTAAAAGAGGAAAATTTTGTCTTCCCCCTTCTATTTAAGCCTTTACAAAGCTATGCAGGTTGGACTTCATCTACTGCAAATCCCACTCTCTGTTGTCAGTGCTTGGAGAGTTAAAGTCTTTAATTCTCCTGTACACACCATAGGCTGGTTGGGTAGTATCTGTTTTATCCTTCCTACAATGAATCCCACCTCCTCCTCCTCGGACTGCCCTGGCTATTGATTCCAGCCCAACACTTGGGTTTACTGTCAGCCCAGACATTCACCTCTCACCCAGCCAGTTTCTTATCTGTGATTTCCTCGTTACCTCCGAGATCATAAAGCTTTGCTGCATGGAGCAACGGTGGGATTTTGCCTCAATGCGGGGCTGCTTTCGGCAGCCTCTCCCTGGCAGGATTGCTCCGGGAGCAGGTCAGCAGCAGGGAGGAGGACGTCCAATTCTCTGCCTCTTTGTGCTCGTGGCTCTGCAGAGCTCCGAGGATGTCTTAGCTCTGCAGACCTTCTGCAGTAGACTCCAGCAGCAGATCTGAAGGGCATTGGCACCACGAGGGAGAACAGATCCACGAGCAGTGCAGCTGGGAAGGGCTCACACAGCAGTAGGGCAGAGCTCAGCCGCCCCAGTTAGTGCCATACCCTGCAAGCCACCAGCTCTCAGAGCCTGCTCCTGGCCAGCTGAATGCAGTGAGCCACCAAGTCACTACGGATCCCCTAGGTGCGAGATGGAGGTGTTAAAATGCAGAAGGGGTCAGGCATGGGAAGGAGCAGTGGGGGAAGGAGCTGAGGAAAGGCTTTCTGTGCTGCATGGGTACGTCTGCAGCCCTTAAGCGCATCTCAGAGGTTCCCTGGCCGTGCCTGACCCCCGGAGGACGAGGTGTTGCGCTGACATCTGCAGGGCCTCCAGCCCACAGAGCAAGCCATACACTTAGCTCCAAGTCACATTGCTGCTTCCAGAGGCTGAACTGGGGGCATGAAGTTAGCCTGAGAAGGACGGCAGGAACGGCCAGCCCCACCACTGCATCACTGGCAGGGGAAGCAGGCTGACCCCTGCTCCGACCACCCCGTGCTTTATCACGCAGGATTTCAGTGCACAGATAACAGCCGGTAGCAGAAATGCCAGGTCAGTAATTATCATTAAACCCAGGCCCGTGGAGCTGATGCAGACATCCCCTCTCTCAGCTCTCTGCATTATCCCTGCTCCCCTCCGCTGCACGCTTCTTTTGTGAAAAAACTCAATCCCATCCACGAGCAGTGGATACCTGCTTTGGAGATAAAAGCTCTCATTCAGCAGCCCTAGACTAAACAATAGGATCTATCAGCCCTCCCAGGTCCTGAAAATCTCCTCCGATAAACTTTTATCTGAATCTCTTCTGCTGGCACCTCCAGCAGCATCTCCCTTCGTTACCTTTGTTTGCCTTTCAAAGGCTTAGCTGCAGAGCTGGGCCTGATTCTGATCTCATGCAGAAATTACTTGGTGGCCTGATACCTGTGCTCAGAGACAGATCTGAGGGCAGCAGTAAATCCCACACGCTGCCCTTGGGAGCACTACATCTGCAGCCGAAGGAGGAACAGCAGCAGCTGTGAGCGTCACCGATGGTGAACGTGAACGGCAGGACAGGAGCATTGCTTTGAATCTGAGGACCAGAAAGGCTCTTAGCAAAGAACCATCAAGACCTTTTCTCCTCCAGTTCCAGCTGCAGCTCTGCCCCAGGAGCTGGCGTTTGCTCCGGGTGCATCCCCACCAGCAGCTGGGGCACCCAGCACTGAGCCCCACCAGACCTCTGGAGGTGGGACTGGTTACAAGCCCTTTCCTCACCAGCTGCTGGCCCAGCAACCAGCAGGTACCCAGCGGGGTTGTGCCCTGCCTGGTGACGAGCTGCTCCTGATGAGCTGCCCCCTCCTGATCTTTGCTTCCACAATTCAGAGCATGCACGAAAACAAGGCCTCTGGTGAAGGCACCGAGCCCAGAGAGCTTGTTCCCCGGAATGCTGCACATTGCAAACAATCTGCAGCAAAATCACTCCCATCTCGTTCAGCTGCGTGTTTTACGTGATTACCTGTTTGCATTCAGACACCCAGCACGCATCAGAGCCCCTCACCTCTTTGCAGGAGGCAGCTCTCACCCCAGGGACCGCGAGGGTTGCCTGAGGACAGGACACAAGGGGCAGAACCGTCCCGACTCTGCTCTGCCGCCAGCTCACCTTGCTCGCAGCTATTTATAGGTGCTGTATTTAAAGTTTTAAGTCTCTAATAATGCATCGCTTATTTCTGTGCTGCAAACAGATACACCCTCGGCCCTGTCGGCTTCTACCTTGTCCTCAAGGCACTGGGAAACAGGGATGGCCAGGATGGGATGTAGTAACAGATTAAGGGGCTGGGGCTTCAAGGAGTATCTAGCTCCTGCTGCAGAGGGGCCAGAATTTTGGTCATTTATCCATTTGTGCAACAAGCTGAGAACTGACTGGGGAGATGGATGGGTCTTCCTTCAGTTCCTACAGCCATTTCTGGCAACGTTTCATAGCCCCCTCCCCTTTTTATTTAATTGCAATGCAAGTCCTAGAAGGTCAGTTTTCTTTTTTTTTTTTTTTTATTTTCCAAAAATAAATTAGACTCATTATCTGTTAAAATGTCTGACTTGGAAAGAAAAAGTGAATTTGCAAAGAAAAAAACATTAATGAGATCCAAGAAATATTAACAAGTCTGGAAACCAGAGGAAGAGAGAATGTAGGAGTGTTAATTAAAGATAACTGGCTCCAACACAAAACGGGGACATTCAAAAACTGCTCGGAGAAGAATGCTTATGGGCTGGATTCTCCTGAGGCTGTAGGTTTGGGGGAGGATTTGTCCATTGTGTGTAGGGGCTGGAGAGGGGCTCTCCCTCTTCCCTGCCTCCCATGCCCTCTCCATCCCATTAGGAGTAAATCTGAAAGAGCTGCAGCATTAAACAAAAGATGTTACCTTAAACCCCCCTGTGATTAAAGGAGGGACAGTGTAATTCCACAGCTGTTTAAAGTGCAGCCCAGAAAGGTTAAGTTTAATATCAGAGAGATGAGATTTCCCCTCTCAGGAGCTGTCAGTCACACCTGGGCCAGGGAAGCTCAGACAAGAACGCTTCAGTGGCCTCTCCCCCTTGCCAGGGCACACTCCACAGCCTCGATCCACACGGACAAAAATGGGACGGAAAGCTGCTGGTGTGTTAGCAGGCTCAGAACATGGTGTTTGCGCAGGACGAGACGCACCCGCTCACTGCGGCGTTGGGGTTTGCTGCTCTCCTGCAGGGCTCGCTGCTGACCAGCTGTGCCAAGGGAGCTTTCTGCCACTCCCGTGATTCTGCCCACACAAACTGTCCCAGAAAAGGGCTGGTTTCTTGGCTCCCACAGGAAAACCACACAAGTGCTAAGATCCACAGAGACCACATGCAGTAAGTTACAGGGCAAACTAGCCTGAAACCCACATAAAGAAGAGAAAAACCGACCGCAGCTCTTCCTCACGTGCATCTGCTGCCACATATGGACCGCTGCTTCCTAGCCAAATAGTACAGAGCTGCTGCCCCTCGTTTCTCTAGGCACCCAGTGTTAGCTCACAGGCAGCCGGGCTGGTTTTCCCCAGCCTCCCCATCTGTTTGGATAGAAGTCTGAAAGTTTGTATTTGAAATTCTACAGGTGCGCTTGTATTTGCAGTCTCTTCCATTAAGCAGATTTTATTTCTCCACGAAATGGAGACAGCCCTGCTCCCACAACCCCCCTCCACCCGACAGAGGGATGTCCTTTGACCACAGCACTTTCAGTGCCACCTCCTATGCAAAATCCCTTTTTCCTCTTGGAGCTGGCTGCCACACAGTCCCTTCTGTTGTCATTCTCTCCATAGCAAGAAAGCAGCAGCAGGGCGTGAAAGAGGAACAGCAGAAAGGCGTGAGGTCATCAGCTGCACTGCCTTCACCGACTGCTGTATTTAGGAAGTGCTTTGTGTTTTACAGCAGTAGTTCATCCACTTCACCCCGGTGGCCCCCGTATCCCCTCCTTCCCAAAGCCCTCCAACTTCTCTGCCCGTCCTGACCCGACTCCCTCTCTCAGATGAGAATTGCTTTGCACACAGCTAATCACAAAGTCTGGATGCGCTCGCCTTTGAATTCTGAATCGCTGCAGCTTCGCTGCTGCTGCATCGCTAATGCAATGTGAATTCGGCCAAGTCAATAAAAAATCCCAACAGGAGACATTGCTGCATCTGAAATTGCGAGCCAACAAGGAAGGGAGAGAACAAAAAGAAAAGCAGTGCTTGCCCCCAAAGACAGCGTTCGCTGGCTGGGGCTGCAGTCCCTGGCTATGGCTGCTCAAATCCATAAGGGGAAGCAGGGAAATGTGTGGATCGGGCACAGGGTGGGTGTGATAGAGGCCAGCTGGGTGCCAGAGTCCTAAATGACCAGACACTTTGCTGAAGCAGGACTTAGGGCTGTTGCTGCTTGAGAAGAAACCAGCAGCTCCCATTAAAATTCCTTCTCAAGCTTCTGCCAGCTCTGACTCTGAGCAAGCTGCTCCTTGGGGGAGTCACTGAAGGACAAGTTTGTGCCTTGGGATTATTTGCTGGCAGTTCAAAGAGCCCTTGAAACTCCCTGTCCACAGCGCTGCAGAGTGCAGGATGTGAGGGAGCAGCTTCTGGAAACTTGAGCTCCCTGATTAGGAACCTGACAGGGGAAACCTGCCCTTTCCCCAGAGATTAGAAAGGACAGGTTGAGGGAAGGCATCTGCCATCGGGTGCTGAGGAGTAACGACCATCGTCTGTGCTAACAGAAATGACCGTAGGGCTAAAACACTGCGTGGGGACACCAGAGATCTGTGCTCATCTCTACCAAACTCCCTCCATGACTATGACAGGTTGCTTCGTCATGCTGTAAGACAAGCAGAATAACCCTTTTCTCCCCCTTTGCCCACCTCGTTCAGATTTCTCAGCACAGCAAATGTCTGTCTCCTGCCAAAGCAGTGCCAGCAGTGCAGGGAGAGGCTGGTGGTACCAAAGGGAGCACTGAAATCTGGTCCCCTGGAGTCCTGCTGCTCAGCAGAGGGTCTCCAGCCACAGGATAAAACAAAGCCTGCTAGTTTCATGCCATGGCTCTCAGCCTCTGCTGGTCACCATTCCTGATGTGTCCCTTGGACCAGTCCCACCCTGGGGATGCACAGACCCTCCTTCCCTGGTTCTGCTGCCCTCCAGAGTGTTATTGCTGGAAAATAAAGGCTAAGATGGTTGCAGTGAGCTGCCTCCAGAAGCAAACCAGCCCCACTGGCAGCCCTCACGCTCCATAGGATAAAGTTCTGCTACACCTGAGCACAGACTCCTTCAGACCTCTGCTGGCAAGGTATTTTCCCAAAATGTAAAGCTTCAGAGAAGGTCAGAGCTTCCTATTTTATTTGCAGCCGGTTCAGAAGCAGCACTGAAAGCCACAGATGTCCCTGAGATGTTAGGAAGCATTCGAGCCCTGAAACTGTCAGGCTGGGTTAGAGCAGATGGACATTTAACCCGGCCTGTTCTCTGCCCAAAGCTAGAACCGAGGGCTCTGCTGGAAGGCTCAGAAAGCCCTACAGCAGGTGGATGCGAAACCTTTCACCAGGGAAATCTTCTTCCTGACCCCAATTAATTAGAAGCTGCCTGACGCCCTGAAGCATGGAGAGGAACACCACGGGGAGAAACCGGAGGTGGACAAAGGGCTGCATCCAGGGGAAGCAGCAGCCACCTGCCAGCTACGGCTCACGCCATAAACCGGTCTGCAAGGGGGCTTAGAGACATTTTAAAGTGCATTTTCCTGCCATAAAGCGAGACGCTTTCCTCCTTGGGAACCAAAGGGGGTCTCCTGGGCTGAGTTTCATTTCCTCCATAATGAAAATTAATAGCAACGGGAAGGACCGAGGTGAGGAGGAGAGGCTACAGCTTCCTCCCACTCCGCAGCTCCGTGCCTGCTGCTCCACTGCAAGCCCGCTGCACTCAGAAGAAGCAGGCAGTCACTACATTTTAATTATGTCAGTAATATATTTGCAGCCAATATTCCCCTCGGAGTCCACACAATAACCATTTAAACACAAGGTCAATTTGCTTGCCGTAACAGACCGCAGCTCTCTGAGGTTACTTATTTCCACAGCGTGCTCTCTTCCAGGCAGACAACTTCCCTCCCCTGTGCCTCCTGCTCCTGTTACCCCTTGCCAGCCTTCTTCAGCAGGAAAGGATTTCTGGCCAAAGCCAAAAACAAACAAGGAAGAATGCAGCTATTCCAGGAAGACAAAAGCTAGCTGTGGGAAAAGCTAGGACTTCGCAGGGGAAATCTGGATTCAGGCTCAGAAGGGAGCAGTAGGAGCAGCCCTAGCATTTTTTTCTGGACAGATGGTTAGAAGTGAAAAAGGAGGAAAAAAAAAAAAAAGGAATTGATAGCCAAGGCACGTGAATGTCAGAAATATTAAGAGACCTATAGCAAATAGACCAGCCAAGGGCAGCAGTGAAGGCTTCTTATAGGAAGGAACAGAATTTTCACTGCTTGGGGCCTAGGAGTTATTGATAAGATCGTACAAGTAATAGGAGTGGAAGGAAGAGAACTAAATAGTCTAAGGAGCAATCGTGAAGTAAGCAAAGCCAAATGGTGACTCGGGGGAAATAGATCGATGTTTAAATGTTGGCCCCAAAAGTCCTGGAGAGGCAAGAAGTGCCGAGTGATGCGCACCCTGAGGTTGTTGCAGAGGTGGCATGGGGCAGGATGCTCCTCCTGCTTCCCACCCGCCCTGCGACCATCAATGCTGCTAACACCCTACATGCAGAAGGGGCCGTGCTGTAGTCCCAAAACACAACCTTGCTGTTCTGGGACTAGTTTGCCAGCTGCTAGGAGCCTACAGCTCTGAAAGGGGCCCTGGATCCCCCCTTACCGTTGCCCCAAGTGCTGCAGCAGTGCCCAAGCAGAGGATTTCTGCCTCTGGCAGCAGGACCCCAGCCCTGGCAGCTGCCGCCTGTTCTGGCTCTCCTCAGTTTTCTCGTGTTCACCAAGCCCACCTCCACATATGTTCGGTACTTTGGGTTCCTGCAGAAGCTCCGTCGATGCAGGGATTTCTGGGACGCTTCCAGAAGCGGGGAAAAGAAACAAAGTACAATTTATATATATTTATATAGAGACAAAACTGGCACAGAACTCAGGAAATCACAGACTTTCTCCTTCCCAGCTGCATGCTTTTCCTTTCCAAGGCCTCCAAAATCAGGACAGCCTCTCCACCAGCCCATGGGAACGATGCCCCCAGGTCCCACCTTGCCCCTGGCTGCAGGAGGAGCAGGGAGGATGCTCTTGGCTGTGGAGAGGCTGCACAAAGACCCACACCACACTACCGTGTCCTCCTACCAAGGCATTTTGGGGAGAGAAATATTGTCTGCACACAACACTAGTTAACAACAGGCCTCCTCCACGGGGTAACAGCATCAGAAGCAGGTTCTGAAGACAGAACTAGAGAGACAACTTGAGGGACTATTCTCACTCAGGCTTTATTCGATTTTTAATATTCATGAGCATTCCCAGCAGGGGAGCTAGAATTTTTCACTCCGAAACCTAACTGCTTTATAAAAGCCTAGTTAAGTTCTTTGGTGGAAATAAAGAAACTACGGCTCTGAAGGTCACTAGGTGCCACCCCACATCCAAAAAAGCCCACAGCTCTTCCTTGCACGGCCCACAGCCAGGAAATGTCCCTGAGGTAGCACCTTGTGCAGAGGGCCACAGGAATGCTAACCCAGGTCCTGGGGCTGCCTGAAGAGGTTTGAATTTTTGTTGTCTGGGAAAGAGGCAGGCCCCAGGTGGAGCTGGGGCTGGAGATCAGCCTTCAAAGGACGGGAAGAGTTCAGGTGAAGTGAGGACCTGATCCCCTAGAACAGTGACTGGAGGAGGAACTTTCTCTGAGGGATGATTTTATAGGCAAAGCAAGGCCTGGGCACACTCAAGATGAGCTCAGCTGAGCAAATTGCTCTTTCTACAGCTTTCCATGGTCTGATTCATTTGGAGGACACAACATTTGTAGCTCTCTGAAGAAGTTCTTTGGTGAAGGCATGTTTTCGACCAGTTTTCAGCCAGGACATTCTGCAGTGCTGCTCATTTTTCCAAGACTGCACTTAGATTACAGGCTGCTCCTGCTAGAGGAACGCTTTTTCAAATGGGAGATTGGTTTTGAAATTGCAGTTGTGCTGAAGCCACTGCACTGATTCCCAGTATGACACAACCCCGTGCTCAAAGGCTGCTTAAAAACTGTCTGGATTCTCGTCATGGAGAAGTGTGCACCTGCTGAAGATGCCTGAAGCACAACTTGCACCAGGCTGGCTCCTCTCAAAGCACCAGAGGACGCGTGCTGGTTGCAGGACAGAGGGGAGGGCCGGATTTGTCCCAGTGCTGAGTCACAGCCAGATGCTCCTGTAGTGAGTCACATTCCTGGTAAAGGGCAAGGTGACCGAGCTGACAGGGACTTTTGCATCCCAATTCATGTTGCATCTTGTGGAAGTGACAGCAAAGAAATCTGCAGGTCTCCACACTAAAAGCCAATCTTGGGACAGCAGGGGCTGGATCTGCTCACTCTGCAGTATAACCACCTATTCTGAGAGTCTATGAACAAGGTCAATGAAGCACTTGGGAGACAATTCTGCAATTTCTCTGAAGATAGCAATAGTCTGTTTTATTGTTTCCAGCCACAGAACCTTTGGTTAGAGTCAGTCCAGCCTCCACCAGCAGTGCTGACGGAAAATAGCTGTCCCCCAAACACGGGACGGTTCTCACCTCTGCCCAGTTGATATAAGGCTTCTTAGAATACCTATTTCAATTTTTCTGTCTTCATTTTGCAAAGCTCCTGCTTGTTCTCACTGCTTGCAGCAGTTTCGCCTCCTTCCTTGAGGAAAACGCTGAATCAAATTAAATACATCTTCATGCACTTTTTTTTTCTTCCTTTTTCCCCAGCTATACTGCTGCTGACTGTGATCCTCTCAGCCCTAGGATACGACACGAGGAGGTCAGCCCAGGACACAGCCACGATAAGGAAAAAAAAAAAGGCTCCCAAGATGAGTTCCCAGCTCTTGGGCTCAAGGCGGGCCAGCGCGGACTACAGAGAAAAGGGCTTGCTACTGGAAAGGTGCTGTCTACATTGGGGGTAGCTAAAAGAAATGAAGGAAAACAAGCTCCCTTTCAGCCTCTAAGATTCTTGTGCATTTCTATTAATTAAAAATCCAAAGGTAATTTGTCAGGAGATTAACTTAGGTGCTACAGCCAGCTCCCAGAGCAGGTAATTGCATTTTGTCCTCGCTGCTACACTTCACTTCCCTGCTCTGAACGGTGCTGCCTCCCTTTCATTACCCAAGTCTAACGCACTCAAACAAGTGTATTCTGGATGTCAGGACGCGTTACGGTGCTTCACCCAACACACGAGAAATCAAGGCACAAAAAGACCAAGTGATGGAAGAGTTGGTGCAGGTCCCAACTGGAGAACTGGAAAACGCTCCATCTCCTGCTCACCCTTCCCTGTGATTCAGACCATTAGTTTTTAGCCACAGACGCACAGTTCCCTATCAGTAACTCTCCCATGCCCCGCAGGACCTATTCAGGGAACCCCAGGGCCAGGCTCCCACCCCATAACCCAGCTTTCAGCATCCCTGGGGCTGCAGCCAGCCACCAGCACCCCAGGCCTGGATGCTGGGAGCTAATCAATACCAGAGGAACAGATTAAGGGACTGGTTCGCAGCCATCAATCAGCACCATTTACACGAGAACTGTCAGGCTGCAAATAGAAAAAGAGGTGATGTGAAACAATCCTGTCTGAAGGTTTTCAGCACTCTTTACAAATTGCTGTAGTGAATAACTTGTTGCCTGTATTTATCCCTTTTCAAATCGTCTCTTAGCTACAGTCATCCATCTTCATTCCTCCCCGCTTGCTGCAGACACTCTCTGCTGCTACCTCATTATTTTACATTTGTACACTGCCACTTGGCTGTGCCTTGCTCAGAGATGCACAGCGAGCCCAGGAGGACTGATCCTTCCCTGGGGCAATGCCTCTGGCCTCAGGGCGGGTCCAGCACTGCCCTTCACACCCCTCCTGCGGCAGGCAGGGTGCTCCGAGGGATGGGAGCACTGCCACCAGGACACCCGGGGACCAGCGGGACAGTGCTAACAGCCTCGGATAGCAAAGCACCTGATCCATATAATGGAGGTTTTATACAAAGGAGGTTTTACTGGTCGAGGTGGTACTTCACCAGAGCACTTCTACATCGATGGACTCAGATGTTTGAGGCAGGTCAATTTATTTTTTCCTTTTTTTTTGGAAAGAAATTGCAAGTCAGAGATGCCACCAAGAAACAGACATCATGCCAGGCAGCACTCGGACAGGCTCCAGCTGTGTTCTGCTCCGCAGCTCCCTAGAAAAGCACCTGACATCCAGCTAGTGTCGGTCTCCCCATCTTCAGAGTGACTTCCACCAGCTCAGTGCTGCTCCTCCTCACCTCTCAGCTCCTGGAGGAGTGCCATGGCCCTCCTCTCCCTCCAGCTGCAGGCACACACCTCCACCAGATTCCTGGAGCAGCTGCTCTCGCATCCCTCCTGCCTCCAGCTGTCCTGCTCACATTAAAAACCTTTCCTTCAGGATTAGGTGCACCTTTTTTCCCCCCCACACACTTCAGCTTTTCTCTCCTTCATTTGCCAATCATGACTGAATGCTCCGAGTGTTTTCACTGGCCAGCATCTCAAACCCACCGCTTCCTCTAATTTATACTCTGCACTGACTCATTTTATTTGCCTCTGAGAAGAGTCCAGGGAATAGTGTTTGTATAAAAGATGCTACACAAAATAAACTCATATCGTGCCATAAATCTCAGCCAAAGCACAACTAAGATGGGTGCAAAATTATAGGCTGCAAGTAGGTGGTTTGAGAGCACTCACTTACGTGGGAGGGCAGAACAATTCCCTCCACGCCAACCACCGCCGGGGGAAGCTCCGTAGCTCGCGTTATTCAAGTGGCCAGGCTGGAGAGGGCTCTTCCCTTCCAATCCATAACTCTAAAGGTCAGGTCTCGTTAAAAGAACATTGACAAGATCAAACCCCCAAAGCCCTGGGGACTGTGTATATCTGTCTCAGGGGATGACCCTGCCATTTAAGAGAAAATAAAACAGAAATGCCTCGGTCGAGGACAGCCTGTAACTCCGTGGCAGGAGCCAGACGGACCCAGGGATACCAAATGTCCACACTGTGCCATCCCAGGGGAAAAAGACGGGGAATTTGAACCACATCTTGTTTAGGTGCACATGGGAGGAAAGCAATCACAGAACCAGAGCAACATCTTGAAAGGGAAAGAGCTTTGGGGAACAGAAAACAATCCTGGAACATTAAAGGGTTGCTTCTGCCTTTTCCAGGAACAGGAGGTGTCAGGGTATGTGCCACAGCCCCAGGCTCCATCCTCAGCCTCCCGTGCCAGCCAGTCTCAAAGCCTTCCCCATTTTACTGAATCACAACTGCTCCAGACTTCCTCAAGTTTTCCCTTTCACCCTAATTGAAAAGCAGAATCCAAAAATCATCGTGGGCAGCAGCCCTCGGTCTCAGACTCATTCCCATTTCTTCCTGCTGAGATAATCTCGACTTCCCAAATCGAGTGGCAAGGGGCTGAGTGCCCGAGCCCGGTGCCAGGAGCCATCCTGTCACCTGTGCTGCTGGCTAGCTCTCGCTGGCCCCAATTTATTCAGTACCAATGCTAGCAGCCTGCTAACAGACAACCTTAAGAGCTCTTCTCTTCAATCCAGGCCCTGCCTTTTGCATTATGTAACATCTCTCCGCCTCAACTATTCCCCGAGCTGAAAAGCTGTTCGTATAATAGATGGATGCTCCGGCTGGACATTTTTATTTTTATTATGTTTAATTCACTTTATCCATTGCTAATTTCCCTTTTGCTATGTGCCTGTCAGGAATCCATGTCTCAGCAATTCACGGAGCGGAGCAGCCTGAGCATATATCAGCCCTCGGAAATAGCACCCCAGCGGCTCAGGCTTGCTGACAGAGCTGCCGAGCATCACTGATCTGCGGTGATCTGCCTCTGGAGGCACAGCACGCCGGGTCAGACGGGGTCGCCGGCTTCCAGCTCTGTTTCCCTGCTTGCCTCCCCCATGCCCTCCCTTCCCAGCTTCGTTGCTGTTATATAGCAGCCCCAGCAGACCCTCAGCGCCCTGCTTGTGCTGCAGGCTGGGGAAGGATTTGCTCCGAGTCTCCCCAGAGGGATGGCAATAGGGAAAGGCAGCAAAGGGGCTGTGACCCGCTGCTTCAGAGGGATGAAAGGACCAGTTCTCAGCACTGGGGTCACAGCTGAACCACTCGCCAGCCAGTTCCCAGGCTCCACACACCCAACAATCCAGCAGCATTGGCATCACCCTCCTCTGCAGGCAGCCAGCAGCACCACGCCAAATAATCCCAAAGGTTACACAGAAGGTCACAACCAGAGCTTCTCCCCCACGAGCCAGAGACAGGCAGAACTCATCTGCCATCCCAAAGCCTGGGACTGCTGCTGCAAGGCTTGCTGTTCACCTCGCAGCCAGCTTCAAGTCCAAATCGCCCCAAATGGCAGCTAAAATAGGTTATCATACAGAAGCAAAGAGCACTAGAAATGGAGTTCTGTGCAGAACAATTATTTTGATATGCCAGCCAAAACTGAAGCATCTAAAAATGTTCTTTTCACGTCTATTGAAAATAAACCACTTTCTCATGGAAATAATGCCTCCCCCCCTCATCCTTCAGCCCCTGTATGTGCAATCATATCAGTTGGAGTCGTGTAAAATGTTTAGCTCTTTCTGCTGAAAATTGTTAGTCCAATGTGGCATGAGCTCATGAATAGTTCCAGTCAACAAATTGTGTTTTCCAGCAAAGGAAAATAGGCTGCCTCCCCCACTCCTTAAATCAGCTCTAATTAGAGGAGCGGAAGAATCAGAGATGCCCTCAGAGATGGCAAGATCAGTGTTACTCAATACAGACAGGACAGGCAGAAACAAAGCAAAATTTTCCTGAATTGGGAGCCAAAGGAGATGTCTGGGGTGGGTTGGGCTTTGTAGCATCAAGGGCAAGTTATTTATGCCCTTCCATGAGGGTCACGCTTGTAGCAGCCTGCCCTTCCCTGCCACGTCCTTACATCCTCCAGCAGCCTGAAGGAACCGTCTCCATCCCTGCCGGTGCCAGGCCAGCCAAAGCTGCGTGTGGAAACAAACCTCCCCTCACCTTCTCCACCCAAAACAAGCACTGCTACCTGCTGAAGAGCCCACAGGGATGAATGCAGCCACATCCAGCCAGCTTGAACCAAACGAGACTGCAGCAAGAGCTTCGGCAGCATTCACCTTGCCTCCCCCCAGGTTTACGTTTAGGTCCGGCAGGGCTCGTAACCCTTCCTGCCTCCCACCAGGCAGCATCCGTGCAGATAATTCTCCTCAAAGCTCCGTTGCTGAACAGAGATCTTAACCGAGGACAGCAAGAGGGAGAGCAGGCTGACAGGATGAAGCATTGCCCTCTAAACCCTGCTGTTAAACCATCATCCTTTTAGATGAAATGCTTTGGGCTAGAAACCAGTGGGGTTTTTTTTTAGTACCTAGTGTAACTGGCCTCCAGCTGCAGCCCTTGGACAAAGACAGGCAATTAGCTAACAATGCAACCACAGATTTCCAAGCTCTTCACAAAAAGAGGCAGGAATTACTGCGACCATTTTACTGATAAGGCAATGGACATCGAAGTGCTTCGGTTTGGAGATCCTGGGAGAACATCCAGCACCCCTATCATCTATCTGCATCCATAGCTGGGACAAAACCATGCAGCCCAACAGCAAAACCAGAAGCAAGCTCTACTTCTCTTGCTAGTAGATGAAGAACAAAATGTTTCCTAAAACCATTAGAGTTCCAAGGCTTTGTGGAAAGGTAGAAAAATTACAGGTAGCATTTGCACTATTTTTCAGATTACTCCCCATCCAGCAAGACACAAAGAAAGAATTTAATCACAAGGAGGAAAAATATTTGACTAAGTTGAGGGTTTGCGTTTGATCTCATCCAGAAATTCTGCCCTGGGCCATCACTTAAATCAGGTTTTTCTTCAGATTCTTCTTATTTTCCCATAATTACATGCCTTTTAATAAGAATAACTTAGTAAATATAAAACAAGGATACCCTGTTCCACTGCTTCTGCTAAAAAGGAACGTCCAATTAGAGAAAAAAACAAAAGCATCAAAAATATGGAAGTGCGTAAACTTACAGCCATTAGATGAACTGTCACTATGTGCTGCTGATGTATTTTGTCTTCCCCAAATCAATTCCTAACTGACCATATGAATTCACATCTGGCACTATTGCTTTCATAGACCCACATCAGACATTTGAAGCCTGCAAAGACAGCAATCCCAGTGCATTCCCAACAGCAGAAGTAACCAAAAATGTGAATACTGAGCCAACAGAAAACAAAACCTACCCAGGTAGGCGGATTTTCTCCACACTCTTATAAACAAAGCTCTCAAAAATATTTTCATCCCCTTTCATCACGAATGAACTGAGACCACTAAGCCTTACTGCATGTATTAGAACTCCCTATCCAAGCAGAGGTAAAGCCAAACCCCTGCTTTCACAGAGCAGAAGACAGGCTGGGCCATCCCCAGCTTTCTCTCTTTTTATCACTTCTTTATTCTTGTCACTTGCATTGAAGCACATTCAGAGGCACCGTGCTCAGCTGCACATGTGGGGCAAAGGAGGTGGCCACAGAAGGACACACGTCCTGCAGCAGGGATGGATTCCTGGTCCATAAAGACCCCAACACCCCTTAGGACCTCCTCCTCCTCCTCCCCGTGCACACAGGACACGGGAAGCACGCAGGATGGTGCGCTGGAAGGTAAAGATTTTCTGCCAGAAAATATAACTTTTGAAGATCTCACTAGAAAATCAATTATTTCAGGACAACCAGCAATCTTTTACTTGAAAGGATAAGAATTATTGAGCTGCAGTTTGAAAACAGAAGAAATATTTTGGACTATATCTAGGAGGAAATACAGAGAGAAATAAGTTACCTCAATGCTCTTTAGCAGATTAAAGCTGGAAATTAAGCAAGAGTGCGTGCAAATGGGACCACATTTGATAAGCAGAGCTACAATACAGTAGGAACACCAACAGAAAGAGATACAGGAAGCCAGAGCAATATTTACAAGAAGCAGAAGGTAAATATTTTTATAGAGCATACAGTGTGTACATCTCCCTTGTTTTCAGCATTGCTCTCGGTGTAACTATATGCACTGAGCAGAACGTAATGGGCCTTGGAAAATTGGAAAAAGGCATCGTACAGAGCACAAACGTGCTGCATGCCACAAAGGTTAACGGTGGAAGCTGTAAGACAGGCTGTCAGACAGAAGCATGTTGAATCAATGAGAATGTATTGCCCAGTACACTCGGTGGCAGTTTTAGTTTGTCCTTCATCAAAAGTTTGCGTATATATCACCACGAAGATACCCTGGTCACTTCCCAATGTCCTAAATCAGAGCTCGGGCGTTGTTATCCCCGGCACATTGCTAGCACAGCAAAGAGCTCGTCTGCAGCCAAATGGCATGAGCAGACAGATGGGCAGAACGGGAAGATTCTGCAGAAAAGCAAATCAGCCCGGGGAAGGAACAGTTTGGTGCTCACTTACAGACTGCAGAGCCTGTAGTTTGTTTATTGTCTTTTGAAATTGCTGGCCTTGGAAGTAAGAAAGGGAGAGGGACAAAGGGAATTCGTGAAGTCTCCTGGCTGGTGTGCTGAGTTCGATGGGCAGCTTACCCCGACCAGACCTCAAAATGAGAAAGGAACAAAGAAAAGCGCAAAAACCTTGTGGTCAATGTCAGCAGGTGCTCCCCAATGGGTCTCGCTGACACCTTTGACTTCCCAGGTGCTTTCCATCGAGGACTACACTTTCCCATCGCAGCACAGGGGTTCTTGTTAGGAGCAATTTTGCATCAGGGAGATGCAAACTACGTGCTCATTAGGCACCAGGTTCTCAGAATTACTTCTGTGGCTGCTAGACCCGTGTCCCCCAGGATGCCAGCCAAAGGCAGGGACACCGCAACACACAAGGCTTGCTGCCTCCTGACATTTTGGGGCAGGGCAACTTGTGCCCTGTCATCACTCTTGAGGAGCCTCCCTCTGATCTTGAGAAAGCCACTGAAAATACAGCCATTTAATTACCTGCCTTCATACTTACACCGAGCTCATCCGAAAATCCAGTCCAAGCAGAGGATGAAGCTAGAAGAGGCAGTGAAATATCACAGCAATGTTCTTCCATCAGTGACTGTTACAGCAGCAGAAAACATGGCCCAAATAACCGGATCATTGAATCCTCATTCAGATAGCATAACAAGCTCATCGTACGAAAATACTCCTTCCCTCTGGATAGTTCTTTTTGTTGGGCTGTTTTGTAAGAGCAGGAGAAAATTTGAAGAAAAGCAAGCCTTGATACTAAAATATTTTGATTTCCTCTTTATTTGCTTCTGAAGTGGAAGAGGATTTAGTTCAGCTTTTTTTTTTTTTTTTTTTTTTACAAGGCCATGACCAAACAGAAACAATTGGTATACGTTTCCGTAGCCAGTGTCACAGCGGCTTTGCTGCTGACTCGGGAATGTTACCTACAAGTGTGCTAATAAAAGCACGGGCATGCACGCACACACAGAGGCACCTAAAAGCAGCGGAGCAAAGCAATTCTCCGGGAGTAGCAATACAAGTCAGAGTCAATCTCCTTTCACCTTATGCCTCATTAGAGGAGAGGTTCTTCTCTGCCTGAGCTAGGTTTTGATATTAGCTTTCAATTACCCAGTGTACATTTTAAACACTTCCCCAATTACCTCAGCCACCTCTCTCCCATTACAGCCCCACAATCGATATATGGGCTATATTCCTTCCCCAAACTCCAGCGGAATATAAAAGGCAGCCCAGATAACGCCACCCTGCCTGTAATCCTGCCGAGGGGACATGCTTACTTACCCTCTAATGTAATGTCACTCCCTCCCCGAGCCGAGCTCGCCTCGGTCGCTGCATATCACCTCAGCTCACTAATGATTATTATCTCCTCCAGCAATAAATAGAAAGACTCCGAACTGATTCCGCAAGGATATTTATTGCCCAGGGTGCCCTTTGATCCTGTTTAGTCTAATTGAGCCTGGCACACAGCTCCAGGTTGCTAATGTATTTCCACCATAAACTGTATCTGCAGACAGATGGAAGTCGCACGATTGCCTCCTTTCGCCACTATTAGCGGAGCAGTCGGCTCCTTACTTTTACTTACAATTTAATTACAAGGCATATGGAAACGTTGAGAGCACTGAAGCCAAGGCCCTTGCACAGATTTCAGAGCTCCTTTCGCTTTCAAGCCATCTCTCCCCTTTTCAAAGGCTCGAGAAGCTCCTAAACCAGCCCCTCCAGCTGCGCTCGGGGGCAGAGATCCCTTCAGGAGCCATGCCGGGGGGGGCCTGGGGAAGACACTCTTGGTTTGTGTGAACTCAGGGAGGGAAGCAGCAGCTGGCTAAACCTCACCTGCATTTTCCCTACAACAGGGCAAGGAACAAAGGCTCCTGGCGAGAGCTGATTGCAGTCCCAAGAAGATCACTGGCACTGCCGGGCTGAGCCAAGCAGCTCAGGGACATGCCCCACTGCCACCAGACCTGTTAGCTTGGGTAAGGATCTGAGCATAGCTCGAGGTGCTCAGACCTCAGCTAATCGCCCGAGCATTTATTCAACAGCTCTCTGAAATGTCAGAGACCTAGCGAAAAGCGAGATGCTTCAAACTCCTGCCTGGTTTTAAATATCAAGACGCCATTAGCTGTGCTCATCGCCCTCCAGGAAGCAAACAGGGAACGGCAGCGGTTCCTGGGCTCTTGGCATCCACGTCTCAGCTCCCTTTGCTCCAGATTACACGAGGATTCAGCCACCCGGGAAACAGACCCTGCTCCCCGAGAGTCCCCATCTAAAGCAGGATGTCGCAGCCTTGAAGGTGCACGGGGCTTGTTGAAGGGCTGGAGAAGGATGCCTCCCAGCTGCTGTATTTCTTCTCATGCTTTTTACCCCAGAGCAAGCTGCACATCAACAATGGCCAAGACACAACTAGCCTCTGGCTGCTCTAGGCAGTCCTGGTGCAAGTCAGAGCACAGCAGCATGCACAGACCACAAAGCTGAGCATCTCGAGCCCAGGGCAATTTCCCCCTGAAGGCAGGCTCTTTTCCTGGCAGCGACAGCATCTTCCAGGGAGCTTCCAGGAAGGATGCAGAGGAGAAGGACACGGCCCTGCTCTGAGGGCTGGTGGTACAGCCCCGCAGCAGCCCTTCCTGAGGGAAGCCCATTAGAACAAGCTGCTCCCACTGCAGCTCAGCCCTTCCTGCCGCCTCGTTATATCTCCTTGTTGTGTTTCACTGTTCGCAAATGGAAACAACAATAAAACAGAACCTGAGGATGGAAGTGAGCCAAAGAAGGGGAGGGGGAAGGGAAGGATGGAAACGTGACATTCATCTCTTCCCCCCCCCCCCCCCCCCGAAGATGCCTGACAATTCTGTTGCTGAGTAAATGACAGTTGTATTCAGGGAGATAATTGAATCCCTGTCAATTAAGCAGAAAAATCAGATCAAACCTACAATAAGATCCCTGTAAAAAATATAAAAGGATAAGAGGAAGAGACAATGAAAGCAAACAAGTTGTACAGTATGGTCCAAAGCACTCTGGGCCTGAATTAAACCAAGACTGATGTATCCTGCTGTGTGAGAGGGCAGACATGAACCTTCTGGAGCAGGAACGTTGCCATCGATTTCCCACAGTTTGGGATCAGTGCTGTGGTCCCACAGACTGCGTGCACCTCCCATTCCCCAGCTGGCTCAGGACATGAGCAAACCCCTACCTGTCCCCATCCCTCACCTCTCGGAGGCTGAAGTGCCCGTACTGCTGAACTGGAAAATTCCACCCCATAATCCCACTGTGAAACTCATAAGCAAAATTCCCACTGTCCTTGCCAAACAGACAGGATGTTTGTTCCCGTCCTAAACACCGACCACGCTGGATAACCCTGAGTCAGCACCAACACTTCCACGTGCCTGTCTCTTCTCACTTTTTTTCTTCTTTTGCTCCTCTTCAGACAAATCCACCTCTTTCACTCCCTGCACTCACTTTCTCCTTCGCTCTCCTTTCTCCCCATGCATGCCTGCACTATTTTCCTTTCTCAATTTCCATCCTGTTTCCCTGACTTCAATTTAAGCCGAATTGCTTTCCTGGTGCCACTGAAACACAAGGATTGCAAAAGCCATTAGAAACGCGTGCAAGACATTACGTAAGAAATATTTAAGGAAGGAATTCACCAGTAAATGGAATCAATATATTCCACGTAAAGCGTTACCGGGAAGAGGAAAAAAAAAAAAAAAAAAGAGCGAAGTCAAACCCTTGCTAAGCGCACTGCAACTGCTCAAAATGCAGAGCTGGTAACATGGCAGCACACAACCAGCAGCATTCCCATTCCTGCTGCTGTGCGCGCCCCAGCTCCCGAGCCCTGGCTCCAGCGCAGCCCTGCACAAACGGATGATCTCTTGCTGTTTCGGGGATACTGGGCTGAGGGAGCCAGAGCCGTTTCCTCTGGATCCCTTCTCTCCGCACTGCTGCCAGCGCAGCCATAGATCACCGGCTCTGGCGCTTCCCAGCCGCATTTCGGATGCGACAGGCAGGCACTGAGGATGGGGGGAAGGTATTTACATAGTAATTTTAGACCCAGAGGGGGAATAAATCCACAGCCGGTTTTGGAAGGCAATCCTGCAGCAGAGCTGGCTCCACACTTGCCTATTTTTGTCCGAGCCCTCTCTGTGATTAATTCAGATGCCCACGGACATGGATGGCAAGGAGGACTCACCCAGAAGACTAAGCAGATCCCTCCTAGCCCCCTGGGAACTGTGCACTTCTACCCTCCTGAAGGAATCGTGAGCATTTCCCCCCTCGAACCCAGCTTAACAGCAACCTTGTCACCTTGTCACACCGCCAGCAGGCAAACCTTCACCTGGGGCACTTCGGAGTCCCCTTGAAGGGAGCAGAACTCTGTGGGAAGCACAGGGACACTCAGACCTGGTCCCCACAGACCAAGATGTGGTTTTCAAAAGCTAAAAAGTTCCTAAAGCCAGGCTCAAGGGTAAACGTGCGGATATTTTCAGAACATACGAGCAATCTGAAGGTCAAACTAGTTGGCAGTGATCACAGTGGCTTCTCTGGGATGGGATTAAGAGGGCCAGAGGCCTACCAGCACAGCTGGGCATGTCACATCTTCCTAATCCCCTTCTGATCCCCAACACCTCTGCACCCCAAGCAGCACAGCACCCTGCACCACTGATGGTCCCTCCTGGCTCCATTTTCCCCCTAGCCCAGGGACAGCCTTACTCTGAGAGGCGAGACAAAATTCATGGGCTTTGCTTCTCCCAACTGCTGCTGAATTGTCAGCTCATTTTCCTGCCAGCTCCCGGCTGCCCCAGGAACCCCAGCACAGACGAAACACTCTCACCTCTCTGGGAAGAAATTAAGTTTTCTCTGAGGAAGTAATCAGGCAGTGGGTTCCACTTACTGCGGAGATTAAGAGGCCTCTGCTAATGGCCTGCTTCCTATAGCAGAGCATGTCGGTGCTGCCTCCCTGTCTCAAGCAGCTCCCAGCACCTCTGGGGCTGCCGCACACTGCACAACTCTTAGAGTTACCTTCACTTCCAGATCCCATGAAACACCTGCACCTGGTTTTCCTTCCTCTCCTCCTTCTCTTACGCACCCTAAAACACTTCCAGAGACAAGCGATAACCCGACTGAGGGGATAACCTGGGAGGTTGTTCTTTGCACATCCCCTTTTAGCCATTTTCTCGTCATATTCAAGCCAGTTTATGTTTCAACATAATGGGGTTGTAGACTCCCCAGTCACCATGTTACCGTCAAGCACACGTTGCATCAAGCATTTCTATCAAGCTGGGGACATGGCTCTACCCTCTGTAGGTGTATTTCGAGGGTTTCAGGGTAACGTTAGCAGAAACTAACAGCAAACTATCAGCCTTAAAACATCCCAAACATCTCCAGAGACTCCATTACCTGGAAATGAAATTAATTGCTAAGTGGGAACCAATCTCTTCAGGAGGGTCTTTTGAGCTTGTGACCCCCCCGAGTGCCCTGGGTCCAGTAAAGGCACAGCCTCCAGTCCAGAACAGCCACGTCTGTGAGGAAGCCTGTCCAGAAATGGCACCGATGCATCACACGAGTGGGAAGAGCACTGAGCATGAGAGCTCGCAGAGATTTGCCAAAACACCACCCCAGGCACACTCTCGATTTGTTTTCAGCCAGACCTCCGAGCTTTATTGTAAATGACCGCTTGCCAGAGGCAGCCCGGTGCTTACAGATTTCAGGACAGCATTCCCTCCCGTGGGGAAACGAGAGCACCGCAAACCATAATCGCACTTTTGGATACATAATGGACTAATCAATATTAATAGGGATAGTTATCTCCTCCAGCTTGTGTGTCCTTAACAGCAGATAAAATACTTGTAAAAACAGTTTCCTGTTCGGTATGTGCCGACTGCTTACTTCCAAAACACAAAATTTCTCAGAGCTCTCTTTCTGTGGGACTCATTACCCGGAAGGCTTTGGTCACTGACAGATCTGGTGGACCCCGCACAGCCTCCAATGACGGAATGCAGCTTTTGCCTGCACTTTTCTACAGCTTTGTTTCTTATTGTTAGCCCCCTGGAAGCCTCCAAATCAAAATGGATTTTGTAGCATGACGCGAACAAAGCGTGCCCTAGAAAGGCCTCAAATGAAATTATGGATGATGCTCTCAGTTTAAACAGCATCTTCACAGCTGCTTTTAACAGACTGATTTCTCTGGCTGGGCACCACAACACACTGCTCCAAGAGGGGGAGAGCTCACAGACCCAATTCCCCAGCACCAGTTTAAAACCTCTCCAGCCGTCCAAGCTTTCTCAAGGCTGACTGTCCTCCCTCCTCTCCCCAAAACCCCCATCCCTGGCTCCCATTGTTCTCCTGCACCAGTTCACATCCACCCACTGGTGCCACAGCTCCCACGGTGCCACCAGCCCAGCGCTGTGACAGGAAGGGAGAGCAGCAAACCACCCCACTAGGAAAAGTCCATCACACCAGCATCTTCCTTGGATGGAAGAGCAACGTATAGTTCATGGGCTACAGACACAGCCCTGTGTTTCGATTAAGGGACTGCAGAAGCAGAGGATTTGGCAATGTAAGTGCTGAGAGGTCGCTGTGCCCTGCAAGAAGTGTATTCAGATCGACATGTAAATTATAGCCCTGCCTGCTTCTTGCTTTGTCCTCAAATGGGCTAAAGAGCACCCAAGCAGATGTTCTGGTGCCCATCCAACACCGCAGTAAAAGGTTGTTGAAGGAGGGATAATTGAAGAGAAGTATCAGTGAGGAGGAAAACAGAGGTGGATAGCAGCTAAGGAAGAAAAGCCCTCCTTGAATTTGAAGAACCGTGCTTTCCTTTGAAGCAGATCAGTGAAAAGCGCTCTGTGCCTGCAGGGCAGCGATTTGGGAGAAGGCTGGAACAATCCAACTGCTTTATTACCTCTACCGCACAGCTCTGAGAACCCTTCCAACACTCACAGAAGGGAATATTGAAAGGAAACGACACTAACCCTGAAGGATAGGCAGCAGAACCGGCCAGATCCTTGCACTCCCCCTTCCTCCACTTGCTGTTAGTGACTGCAGCCCACAACAGCCTCTCCACGAGGCAGGGCCTCTTTCTGCACGGGAAGGTACGTCCAAACAAGCAGCACACCTTGCCCTTTAGGTCACACCTGAGGGCTGCCACCCAAAACTAGGCTCAGGGGGCTGCAGACGTGGCCGAGTGCCATCGTGCTGCCTGTGCGCTACCTGGCATCTCGGCGTGCTTTGTGCACATCACCCCAGGTGGGGGCAGGACGATTACGCAGGCAGGTTGAAATAGAGCAGGAGAACAAGGCGGGTGGCACCTTTACATCACTTTTATTGAATTAGTCCATGAACAGTCTAACAATCCGAGGGGTGTACTTGCAATTGTGTGTCCCAGCACAGGTGAGCAGGACCCGCTGTTAAGCCTAGGTGAAGCTGCTGTTCTGAAGGTTATCTTCAAGCTTTCTTAATTTCAATTTTTCAGGGAAGTCAGCCTCGGGTTAGGACAAAGTCAGCCAGGAAGACATTCAACAACTTCTCAGAAGTGCTGTATTGGGTTTATGTGACAAGGTTTTGGTAACATTGGAGCTGCAGGGGACCAGGCAGGGTTAAGCCATGGTCCCACAGAGGCAGGATGCTCGCAGAGAGCAGAGCATGCCAGCACCTTAGGTGCCCCTGCTACCAAGCACGGAGCCAGCAAGGTACCCACTGCTCACTTTTTCCAAAAGCTTTTCCTTTCTGCTCATCGCAGAGCCTGAAATAATTCCCCAGTACTATAATGCAAACGTTTACAAGGGCCTGCATGCGTTATCTTCAGGTTTGTGGCCACAGCAGAGCAGGATCTTGCATTCTCTGTATAAACCAGGGCCGAGGTCTCCCCTTCCCTCCCACCGGCCTCCAAGACAGATCGCTCCTAGCCGGCCGTGCCGCAGGAGGTACCCACAATTTTTCAAGCACTGTCTGTCAAGAGCACTTAGATGAAAGGCCAAAGCAGCGAGTTGCCTTAACTCCAGTGGAGAGACAGCTACATATCAGCCCATTACTGCCATGATCTGAGATTTGTTTACTGTCTGGGCCATAGACAAGCAGAACAACTTGTAGCAATGAAAGCGCCTTGGTGCTCCAGCACAGAGCTCTGTAATTTACCAGCTATGTTCATCTCTTCCTCCAGCAGGGAAGCCAGAGACAAAGGTAATCGCTCCAGACGGCATGCTGTGAGCTAGTCTGAATGCCTAAGAAAACAGAATGAGCTGGAAGATGGTTCCCCCTTCTCCCACCACTAAACCACAAACATCCTAGCAAGCCCTGCCGCTTAGGAAAGGAGGCAGAGGCAATTCAAGTCCCAGGAGGCAGGGCAGGGTTAGGTGATCGTCCCGTGAAGCAGGAGGATTTCTCAGGCCCCACATATGGTCGATAACTTCTTCAGAGCCACCAATTCTAAGAACCAAACCAGAAGAAAACAAGCCTCACAGGTGATTTAAACTATCTCGAAATCCATCAAAAAAAATCCTTCCTTCCAAAAAGGAAGCGTGGCAGTGTCCACTACTCTCCCAAGCGAAAAACAGCCTCTCCAGAAATTAAGTTAGTATACGGCAACTAAAACAGAGGATGGATGCTACCACTGGTGCATTCATCAAGAGAAATCCCCGCTGAGAGCACCTCCATCAAGCCCGCCTGGTCTCCGACCGTTCGCTGGAGATGGAAGCTCCTGCTCCGAGCCAAAGCTCTGATCTCAGCCCACAGCAGAGCTCTGCCCTCTGATGTTATCACCTGCCTTTCATTTCCACATCACCTTTCATTTAGCTGCTTTAGAACACCTGGTACCCCACTAACTAATTGAAGATCATTTTGAATCCTGAACATTATCGTCTGCATTATGTTTATCACCTGTTTTTTTTTTCTCCTCAGTCCTTGAAATCCCTGGCCTGTTTAATTAGCAGACCTTCGGCAAGAGCCTTTTAAAGGCACTTGAGCTTACAATTCCTGTTGAAATCAGATAACCACAACATCTCCGCAATGTGGCCTCAAACCTTACATTTCAGAGACAAAACAGAGAAGTTCTCCAGCAAGGAAATTGCTGCAGCACCAAAGAACCCCAAACAGAGACGAGGTCCTTGCTACCCGAGCAAATAATCTAAGTCTAGGCAACAAAATGAGGCAATTAGAGATAAACGACCCAGCACTTATCCTTCTCACTGAGGCTCATTGAAATGAGCAGCATTTTGTTGTAGGTATATTTAGCTTTTGGGGGTGGGGAGGGACAGGAAAGGAACTGGATTATTTCCTAGTTAGCTTTCCCCTTAAGTACCGAAAGGAGTTCTTCAGTGCACACAAGTAATAAAGCGAGCAGACATTGAAGGAAAAGCAGTGAATGAAAGCATCTTTTGCCCATCCTGCCTTAAAAGCTTGGATGCTGGGCCTCAAGATGCTTCTGTTGCCCCTGCAGGTTCAGCTGAGCCCAGATCCTACACCCCAGGCATGGTACAGGGCAATCCGTCCCTAACCAGAAAGCCAACAGATTGTCACACGAGGAAAAGGAGACCAGAAAGGATGACAAATGTTGAATTTTCCCCACGAACTCCGTAAACTAAATGGCATTACACAGAGGTGTTTTTAGCTCATGGATCCATAAGGTTTTGCTTTTCTTTCTGTTGCAAATTTATATGTACCAGCATAACTTGTAGCAATCTGGAGGGAATAAGACTTCTCAGGGATATTTTGCAACTTCCACTTAAGCTCAGTCTGTCTTTATATTCACTGTCATCTAAACTGTGAATATATTATTTTTTCCCCAACTTTCCAATTTTATCATCTACCATCAGTGTCATTTATGTGCAATACTGCCTACATGGGAGCCGGGGATTTTTATTTATTTATTTCTCATTCAGTAACTTCACCTTAATGTGTTATAATACAAAACATAACGGCCCTTACTGGCTTGGATAGGAAAGTTAATATTTCATTTTCTGTGTTTTATGTCCTGATGGCTTCCTACTAACATCAGAGGTAATTCTCACATATTTCACCAGGAAATGTAATGGGGTGGAAAGACATTCCCTAGCTCTGCAATCGCTGTGCTAGCTGAGACAGATGGAATAGGGACTTGCAGAAATGCATTGGTGGTGTCTATTCTGGACAGACTCTGGGCAATTTATATAAGCTACTAATACGTTTGTCAGGGAGACATCAAGACATTTTCTTTCTTTTGTTTGTCCTCACCACAAATTGGAGAAAAAGAATGGATGCATTTGCTGAAATACAATCTTTAAGTTAGTGGCGTGGAAAATTGCATTGATACTTCCTGAGCAAAGTGATCAACTTTATTGAACAGCAGCAAAAGCTGAACATTTGCATGAGGCTTTTAAAAAGAAATCTTCATCTCCTCTCTATGACAAGTGAAACAGGAAGTAGAGCAATTTTATCTGGATGTTCTCCAAGACATAAGGACTTAATTGGAGACCAATTTATTTTTGGGACAGAGGAAAACCTATTGATCACGGGCTACATAGAAAGAGATGTAAAATTGGAGACACATTGAGCTGAATGTGCTTTGAAGAAGGGGATTTGATGGCTTCCAGGGCTGGAGTGTGTAGCACGGTCCTTTCAGCCTAAAGATGCCAGGTTGAATAACTCACATTCAAGACTTGACTAGGTGTGAGCAATTCAAACAGCTTGGGCGATCTCACTTATTTTCGTGTCAGGCTGCAGGTTGTCCCCCTACAGCCACCAATATCTCTGGTATGTGCAATTCCAAATTCATCAAGAAAAATAAATGGAATCTGGAAAGTGAATCAAATAACACGGTCCCACAAAGCCCAGGGAAACAGGCTAGGAGAAACTGAACTATTTTTATTGCCAATATCATTTCTTCACTACTAACAGAAAAAGACCTCATCCCCATCACAATCTTCTCTTCCCAGGTGAAGTCCAAACAGGGTCCTTCTAAATAGCAGCAATGAAACCCATCACTTGGTCTTGTGCATGTGGAGAACAGCCGTATATTTATTTCATGTTACCTAAGAGGGTTTCCAGAGAGATTTTTGCCCTGTCCACTCTCCATTGAGGCAGCACATTGCTGTGCAAGTTATTTACAAACAACCCTGCCTTCCGCATCTATAAGCTTTTAACCCTGTTGCCTGGATGGATTAGGATCTCATCAATGCTGGCAGACCTCCTTTGCCCTTAATTTTCAGATTTCATAACAAAACTCCTGAATCACTCCAGAATACCACCTTTTTCTGGGTTACAGGTAGACCATCCCCCCCCCCCAGGCCCCACGTTCTCACTCACAATCCCAAAAAAGTCACATGGCCACGCTCACATCCATACCCAAAAGCTTACTTTCCTGCCTTGAACATCCAAAATCTTTTGTGAATGCACACGTGAGTCTGTCCACACTTCAAATAGTCTCGCCGTCAGGTATCTGAAATTTGTCGCCCTGATTTCCAGAAGCCCTGGGACTCTGCAAAACTCACATTCCCCGTTAGATCTCATGTCTGGAACATTGTGGACAGTGATAAGTTTATTTAAAGAAAAAAGTAAAAGCGCATAGAAAGAAAGCCACAGCAGTCCCAGGACTTTCATTACAATTCAAAGGAAGAACTCTCTGCAACTGCTGTCAGCAGCGTGGCTGGCATCCTGAGCGAGCCTCTAGCACCAGTTAAAAAGCAGCTCTGCCAAAGAGGAGGGGGGGGGACATAAATAATCCAGTGGTCACAGCCCGCACCAATCGGCGGAGGTTTGTGCTTCCCAGCTCCCTGCCTCAGATCAGAAGCAGCCGCATCACACACTGACATGAAAGCTGCTGCTAGGGTCGTTCCGAGCTTGAAAGACCTGGTCCTGCATTTCCCACTCCTTCCCCCTTCTTCACCCCTGCTCCTCACTTGCACTCCAAGCCCCTCCCTTGCTCATTGATTTAATTATTCATAAAGGGAGGCTCTATGGACTCCCGTTAGTCTCTTACACCCTTCCCAGTTGAGGTGAGTGACAAAGCCACAGCGATGCACGCAGCGCCGATCGAAGTATTGATCGGCCTCTAGCATTCCCCATCCTAAGCTGGAAGTCGATGCCGGTCGGTCCCCACTGCACCCCTGGGATCCGGGATGCAGGCACGATGCTCAGCACCAGGGCACGCAAAGGAGGGGTTTAATGCTGGCAGCAGAGGCTCCAGCAGCTTGGCCCTTCTGGTGGTACCAGCCATCTGGTAAGAGGGGTGCCAAGGAGATTAGCAAAGCAAAGAAATCCTCAGGGCTCATAATTCAGCTTTGGGTATTGGGATCAATGGCAAGCATTTGCCAAAAGAGGATAAGCCAAGAAACCGTACTCTGTAACACACCCTTTGTGCAACTCAGCAGCAGACTCGTGCACAGCACCAAAGCAAGCTGGTCTGCTTTCCATCACCCAAGTTTCTTGACAAATTCAGCTTATTCTTCATGCTCTGTAAAGAGGGGACATAACCCGATCACATTTGGGCAAAACTCGCCCTGAGGATTTAGAGGTATGCAAGCAGGAAGGCTGCACGCAGCCCCAGCTAACAGACAACAGCAGCTATGCTTTAGGGCAGTGACCAGCAAGGCCCATTTGCAGGAGCTGTGGAGGGAAGGACACTGCCTTGTAAAGTTAGGGACACAAACTTACAGCCCTATTTTAGCTTAAAGCAGCAGGATAAGGGATTTCAGGCAGCTATTTTTGACACTAAGGATGCTATAATCTCTTGCCCTCTGTGCCTGTTCTGTTCCCTAAGGAGATTTTAAAGGTGAGCTATAAAACAGGGAGAAAAGGGAAAAAGAAACATGGTTTCAGGTCCCAAGTTAGCATCTAGAAGTATGTGCTGGCCTAAAAACCTCCAATAAGTATCAGTAATGAGCAGAGCCCACATCCCACCTGGGAACAACCTGCATGTTTCGGGTGTTGAGGCACCAGTGAGGACTTCCAGGATAATATCTCAGAAGCCACACATGCATCTCTGGTCTGCATGCAGAGGGCAACAACCCAAGGCATTAAGGATGCAACACCTCCAGCTTCAGGGGAGACAACTCCAGCACTACACTGCTTTGCAGAGCACCAGTCCCAGCCCTCCTGGTCTGCAGTGGGCCACAAACACAGAGCTGGGTGTCCACATCTGATCTGCTCAGCACAAGCACGCGTTCCCATAAGAGGCGGGTCCTTCCATTGCAGCACCCATGGGATCCTTGGGAGAGGTGGAGGTTTGTGGCACCCTTCTTGCAGAGGAGCTCCGCTCCTCCCCCAGGCAGCATCCCTGCTTGCTTCTGCACACAAAAACACTCCGGGTTTCCGCAGGAAGGCCAGCAGGGCTGAACACGAAGCATGTCAACATTTAGCTTTTAAATCTGGAGCTGCAGGGCTTTTTCAAGAGAGGTATTCCCTTGCAAGGCACCAGCTTTGAGACGAAACCCACCAGAGACGAGAACACATGAACCTGCAGAGACTTTGCATGGCAAATCCCCCCCCCTTTGCCAGACACCGCCTGTGTTCTTGTCTTCAAGGCAACTTCAATTCCCTGTATTGTCATCAAGTAGAGGAAAACCCTCAAACCCAGGGGCATGTGAATTCATGTCAGCGACTATTTCAGCAGGCTCCCAGCAACATGGACCTGGACTGAAGGACATCCACAATGCCACCCTGCCAAGGGACACTGCAAAATGAGCACTCGTTTTTTAGACACCATCCTGGTCTATTTGTGCTTCCCCTCTCAGGACAGGACAATTTCTGCACTTCCCAGGATGTCTCAGTAGTTTTCTGTAGCCTGATGAATTTCGCAGTGGAGTTTGAAGACTGGAGACATGAGCTGAATATGCTACCAAGTCGGAGCTGATTCCCATTTCAATTCTCCAGCAACACGTAAGCGAATGTTTCATTTAATCATCCCATATTCTCCAAGGACTCTGCCTCTCACCGCCGTCTGAGGCCTCCTGTGCATACAAACACACCTTGAGCAGGAAAGCCACCTTCAGTAAAAGCACACAGGTAAACACATGCTCGAGTGCATCTCCTACCACAAAGTCACCACTGCATGTGTACAGCACGCAGAGCCAGGTTCAAAGCAGCCGAAAGAGTAGAGAGAGCCCCTGGGGTCTGCTGTCACATCTGCATGGGCAGAGCTGCGGCCCCGAGGGCCCTACCCCAGGAAAACAGCTCCACGGCACACAGCTTGATGAAGAAGAGCCCAGCCCTGCAGGGAGCTGTCTGGGTACAAAAACCTCTCGGTGCTCAGACTTTGCTGTTTCTCCTTCAGAAAGGAGAGAGGAAAAAAACACATGCCAGAGAGGAAAAAAGTGAATTGCCTGTTAGTATTTGGAGCACAGGACCTACAGTACCCACCTGGAACCCAAACCAGGCTGTGCTGGGTGGAGGAAACATCCTGCTGAAGTGTTCCGTAAACTTAGACAAGCAAGGATTTGCTTTGTATGCAGAAGGAAACGAGACAGATGTCGTACAGGAAGTTTTGTGGCAGGGACAGGATTTTATCTTAAACGTAGATGAAAGCATCAAGTGAGGGGCCTCTCATCCCCTCCTCTGCTCTGATGGACTTCTGGCATTTGGAAAGACAGGGCAGGGGCACAGCTTTTACCGATATTTGACATGAAATCCTGTTTTCTGAAAGTCACCAGCTCCTCCCTGGGGGTGCAGGGAAGCAACACTTAGCTAGCCAGACAGATCCATCTCACCGCATTAGGTAATTCTTCAAGGGTGCAGAGAAGTTCCCTCAAGCAGGCAGGCTCCAAGCCACTGTTCAAAACCAATTCCCTAAGCTTCAACTGCTTGAAAACAAGCACGGAAAAGCCATGATGCAGCAGGAACATAAGCATTCACATCACTGAATCCCAGGCACTGCAGCCCGGTGTCTCCAGCCCTCCTCAGTGGCCAGGGAAGAAAAACTCTCTCCCAGAGTGATTTACAAAAGCTGTCAAGATGGCCAAAGATGGACCAGAAATAAGAGCTATAAAGGAAATGCAGGAGATTGGGAGCTGAAATTGGAGAGCTTGAAGAGGGAAGTGAAGGACCTCAAGCCTGATGAGGCTAAATCCATAAACCCAGGCTCCCACCAAAGGGTTTGCCATGCAGACAGCCCATGGGCTCAGGGCACAGCAGGAACAAGTGCCCACAGGTGTGTTATTGGGGTCAGAGCTGCTCCCAGCCCCACATATCTGTGGGGCCTTCCCTGCTGGACACCCTGGCACCAGGACACTCATACTGGTGCCAGTGCCACCTCCAAGCTGGGTGGAGGAGCATGGTGGTGTGGAAGCACCGGAATTTGGCACAGCTGGGGGAAGTAACCTTGGTTCTTCCACTCCTAGCATTTTCAGTTTGAGTCTGTCTCCTTGAGAGAGCAGGCTGTGAAGCAAAGGTTTTTCCTTCCTCCTCTTTCATCCATTCCAAATGTCAAGCAAATTGAGGCCAGCTCTGAAGGGCTAAAAAAACCAAAAACACACAGGCCTCTTGCAGCTCTGGAGTGCTGACTTGCATCACTTCGGGGATCTTAGCTCCTTGTTTTGTAAATAAGTCGAGGGCAGCTGGAATAATATACCTGTCAAACAGCAGCGAGCCTCCAATTTCCCCTGACAGCACCAGCTCACATGTGCTGCCTTTTCCAAGAGTCTGCCAGAAGGAATCAATTCTTTAAACACGTCGATGTACAAACATGCCCTGTTGCTTCGGTAGCTTCTGGCCATTGACCATGGACCCAAGAGAAGCCTCACCTCCAGTTTTGGCTCCTCATTTCGGTTTCAGGCCAGATGTGGATCCACCCCTCCGCTGTGGGATTCACTACAGGCAGTGCAGGTGAGATGTGCAGGTGGGCTGCCCAGCACTCTGCTTTATGACCCTGTTTTCAGCTCAGGACTTTACCACAAGCTCAGTTCATCTAAAGCTTTCCATGCCAGGGACCTGTATCCTCCATGAATTCTTTTGGGGAAGTTCCTCTTGGAATAAGTTTGCTGTTTTTAGAGAAATAGGTCATTTTAGAGGGGAAAAAAACACATTTTACCTAAAGCAAGAAAGAAAAAGCAATGCTTTGGCTCAATCTTTACACTGGTCTCTGTACTAATAGAAGAATCATTAGAAAACTGGAAATCACTGAAGAAAAATAATTAAAGAATAAATAGATATAGTGGCTCTGCAAACAGAAATTCATTAAAGTTTGCAAAGCACTCTGATATTTTGACAACTGTGCTATCGTGAAGCTCGCGTGGAAATCCAGCGTTGTGTAGTCAGAGCAAGGATTAGAGACTGCATCATAAATAATGCATACAGACAGACAGCTTGTGATGAGACCAAAAAAATAAGAGTGGCCCTGCAGTTACCACCAACAGCTTTCGTGCATGGAAAGAGCCACGGGTCATGCAGAGCAAGTCAGAGGTGCTTGAAGATAGAGGGATAAGCAGGGAGAGCTGAAGTTATTTAAAGCAATCTCTATTTGATGTTTCCAGCCTCGATGTTCTTCTCAGAGAAAAAAATCAAGTATAGTGTTATACAGCCTGTGTTTATTTGCTCCAACTGCTGTCCAGGGCCCCCAAAGCACACTACAAACCTTCACCAGTCAGGCTGAACCCCACGCACCTGCAGGTGTAGAGGGATCAAGAGATCCCATTTGAGGATGGAGAAACTCAATCTCAGGAGCGCAAACGCTTGCTCAAGGTCAAAAGATGCCTGCGATAAAAGCAGAAATAGAAGAGGTGGCATGGCTCAATATTTGGGACACATCTTCGGTGCTATAAACTGGAACAAGTCTCTGCACGTCTGCAAAGCGAAGGCAGCAGGCTCCTGATCTCACCCCTAGGGCCAGCACTTCCCTGCACAAAGCAGTCTCACTACAGACACACCACACCGATGCCAAGAAGTGACACAGCAGCAAAAGAGCATTTGACACAATTAAGCTAGCAAAGCACCTGGGCATGGAGATCACACCAACTGTGCTCCTGGTTACTGGGAGGTTCTGCACCAAGCAGCTCTGCCCCTTACACCGCAGAGTAAGGCGGGTGGAGTAAGTGCAGCAGCAACAGCGCAAAGTCACAGAGCTAGAACTGAGTCCTCTATTAAAAGGCAAAACAAGGCAAGGCACTTCTGATTGTCAGGCCAGTAAGGGATAGCAAGGATGAATTCAATGTCTTAATTGCAGGCTTACCATGCTGTGCTGGGTCAGACCTGCATTCCCTCACATCCACTGTCTTGTTTTACACAGCATCCAGAAAGGAGGGGAGAGGAGAGCAGAGCAAACATACCCAAGTCTTCCTTTATTGCTGCCTTGAGCATTGATTCACCAGTCCATAATCCTAAGGGTAATTGCATTAAAATTATTAAGACTCACACTAAGACTTGGACCATTGAGCATAAGCTTAGGCAAATTATTTTTACTTCTCTACAAGTCAGCGCGCTGCCGTCTCATTTACCACGCTGACGGACCAGAAGTTTCGCAGCTCTCTGCGGAAAGCTTTCACCACGTTCCCCCCACCAAAGGGCGACCCCTTTGCTGCTTGAGCTAGCAGAACAGCTGCTGGCAGCAGAAGGCTGTTACCCCCACCCGGAGCAGGGGCTGCACCAGGCATTTACAGCTTCATGAGGTGTCAGGGCCTGCAGACAAACAGCTCGAGAAGCCAGAAATATCATCGCCGAGTGACACGGCAGCCTGAGCCTAAGAACATCAGCCAAAGCACTGACCAAATGTTTCCCGCTTTGTGTCAGGAAACAAACCCAAATGTTGACAAATAAAACACAAGAGCTGGGCTGCGCAGGAGATGCTTCAATATTTCCCCGTGCCTGGCTTGTGCTTTCTAACACTGACACACGCAGAAGCTTCCTGCTGGGCCCAGATCTGGGAACAGGGCCCAGAGCCCACGGAAGGTGCCAGCCCCTCCAGCAGGCGCTCGCCTGTCGCCATTCCCCAGCAGGAACTCTGCAGTCTCACAGCTTCTCCCAGACCCTAAAACCTCCCTTTTCGCAGGCAGCACTTGCCCTGCTCTTGCTGGAGCAGATGAACTGACCACAGAAAGCAGGTCCCGTCTGCAGAACGACCCCACACGCTGCGCAGAACTAGGCCCCGCACCCTTCCTGGCATCCTCTCTGCCCTGTCCCTTGGCAGAAGGCAGGGGAACCCTCCTGGTGTGGGCTGTTTCCCATGTCACAGGTGGGCAGTCAAGTGCTCCCTCACCCTACCATGTTATTCTGCAGTCACTGCACAAGGATCCACATCCCGCTCAGATAATTCCCTAGGAAACCCCAGTGATTGAAACCCAGGAACCTCCTGCCTCCAGCCTGTCCCTTTTGAGGGCTCCATCAAGACACCTTCCCTCAGCAGATGAAGTTAGGATCTACCTACAGGGACAGTTTGACTGCCTTTTATTTTTTAATATTCCAAAACTTCTCTTCCCAGCCCTGGACCTTTTCATTTTTCAGTTCATTACCACCCATCTACCCCAAACACCTTCCATTTTGATGGTTGTTACTCATTGTTGAGTTTTTTGTTTGTTTTTTAAGATTTTCTCACTCCAGGGACTGGCATGGCTGATCACTTGCAGGGAGGAAGAGGGATCTATTTGTCTGAAAGTTGGCACTGACCAGGACAAGATCTGCATTTGAGCAAGTTATCCAGGTACCTTAAATAGGGAACCAAGAGAAGCAGGTGCTTGCAGGGAGCACTGCATCCACCCGTGTCCCAAAGCAGACACCTACCATCAGGCAGAAAACCTGCCTGATCTGCTCCTCTTTCCCTTCACTCCAATGATGCAGTAGATGAACAGCTGTAGCCATAGGTCCTGCCTTCCTCAGTGCAGTGCAAGCAAGATTAATCTCAAAAACATCTGTTTCTGGCAATGTGGCCCTGCAAACAAGGACTCCTCCACTCCTCTCCTTCCATGCTACAGCTGTGCAGACCTGAGGGGGAAGGATTTAGATTGCACTGTCTAGCAAGGCCTTCTAATGAGCCTGGTTTTGGCTGCGAGCACAGCAACACATTTGCAGAACCGCTACACCACCCTGAGATGCCATCTGACTCCGTTTAGGGACGTCTGCTGCCGCGTTCCCCTTTTGTAGAGCTCCGTGAAAACAATCAAAAGTGGGAGGACCACAAGGAAAACGTTCTTGCGAGCGAGCGAGCCTGGGTTGTGAGTCAGGCTGGGACAACACATGAAGGGAGAAAATGGGCAACAGCTCGTCCTCCCCAGAGCTGACTACATTTCAGCATTAGAGAACAGCTTGTGAAGCACGGGGAGCAGCTGAAGATTTAAAGCACATACCATTTGCCACAGCCAAAGAGAAGCAGCCCCACGGATAGGTCTCCATGAACACGAGGACCAGACCTGGGGGCAGGTGTCAGGAAGGTGTTTTGCCTCCAGTGGTCAGCTTTCTTTTTGATGGGGAAAATATTGGGCCCTTCTGGTACACAGATGTTCTGGTGTTTTATCAGGAGCATAGGTGCCACCCATCTGTCTCTAGCTGAGCCCCAGACTTGCAGCACTCTAACACCTGAAGCCTGTCCTCTGCTAAATGTGGCTGAAACAGGCTAATGGTGCAGAAGTTATGAGAACCATGTACACAGACACCGGTTATGCAAGCCTCATTTCTTTAAGAAACCAGGCTAAAAAAAGGTAACGAAATCTGTACCATCTTCCACGTACTCCAAGGTTAAAGGACCCTTTATTTTAAACACCACAGAAGCTTGCTCAGACTCTCTCCTGAAAGCTTGCCCAGGTTCAGCACCAGAACTGGTGCTGTCCTCTCAGAACCAACCCCATCTCCAGGAAGAAGCTGTCTGAGCTGTGACTGATGGAGAAACCACTTCATCACGCCTCCCAGAGGACATTACGACAGCAGGTTTTCATTCCAGAATTAAAAAAACACTCCAAAGTAATTAGCATCCTTCCAAAGTGAAGTAATTACGCTACAGCAAAGTCACTTCTATTCCAGAAGAGTGTCCATGCAGGCAGCTCTTCTGGAAGGCTTCCGGCTGAACAGCTTATTCTGCAACAGCAATTCCCATCAATTCCCCAGCGGAGGCAAGCCCAGCGAATGACAATGATCTCTCACTTCCCCTCCTACAGGGAGGAAACCAGATTAGGAAAGCTGGTGCTCTTCAGGAGATGTTTCAACTAATTTGACAGATCTACCAGTTTACGGGAAACAATTTTTGTGCGCGCACAAGTTTTATAATGGCTGGCAAATAATTAGAGGAAGATCAAATTCTTTCCCTGCCCTTAAGGAGAAGGCAACAACAGGAGCTCAGCTATGTGATGTGTTGGCCATCCGAGCATCCACAGGGCAGAGCTTTTATGGACTCCAACCATGCACAAAACTTCAGGAGCATGCATTTTATTCGACACCGGAGACTCCAATGTAAATCACAAGCCTGGAGGAAAGCTGGCTGCGTTACTCACAGCTCCTGGAACCACTTGTCCGACAATAAAAGGGACATGAAAACTAATATTTGAATCCATGAGTGCAGTAGCCATGGGCAAAGCGTTGTGTCCAGCCCCAGCATCAGGGCACTGAGCATCTCCGCTGCCAGCAGCAACGCTGGGCTGCTTGCAGCCTCACAGGATTTGGGAGAACATTTCCAGTACTGCCTGCTCGCCAGACTCTGAGCTGCGAAGGCAGAAGGGTTA
This sequence comes from Cygnus atratus, assembly GCF_013377495.2. Taxonomy (NCBI): domain Eukaryota; kingdom Metazoa; phylum Chordata; class Aves; order Anseriformes; family Anatidae; genus Cygnus; species Cygnus atratus. The sequence goes on from NC_066383.1 coordinate 4,993,669, forward strand.
ATTGAGACCAAAACGACCTGGGCTGATTTTGCTGTGGGCTGGCATGTACTTTAAGTGCACCGATCTATCTTTGGCGCTCCTTAGCATATTTGCTCAGCTTATTTGCATACACAAATATAAACTGTGCTCTCCAAAAATTGCTCAGAGTCTGGAGCAAATTAAACACTCAAGCTGAGGAGAGTGGGAGGAAGGCAGTGAAAGAAAACCGTAGCTACACCATGCTCTGGGCCTGTGGCTGACATGGCTTAAAGCAAAGAGGCCTTGGAAACATCAAGTACAAGGGGAAAACATTGAAAACATGACAGCAAAGTCACGCTGCTGTAAGAGAAGAGATGCATGAGTGGTTTATTCCTGCATATTTTTGCTGCTAATATAGAAACTGAATCTGTCTGCGGTGATAGCGATTATATTTAACCAGAGAAAAGCAGAGTACTGGAGGAAGATCAAGGCAGAGAACTGATCCAGAGCTTCTTGGGATGAGGGATGCTACTGATCTCCCTGCCTTCAGTTGAGCATCAAGTGGCCAGGAGAATTAATGCTCTGCTCCTGCAGACACCAGCCCCAGCCCACATGGGCAGATCCCAGCACCCAGCTTTGTCTAAATGGGAAATTTGTGTGTCAAAAAAAAATAAGATTGGGAAAAGGCAGCCCATGCTGGCTGCCCACCCCCTGGCAGAGCAAGGTGCTCTGGTGCAGCTGAGCAGCTGGTTTGGGGCTCAGCAATGCAGGAACAGGCTCTCAGGGCTTTTAGCACAGGGCTGTAAACATCCATGATTTTTCCCAGCCCAGGGAGCTGTGGGAAGCAAGTTGCCTCATCAAATTCTGGCGGGCAAAAGCTCACATCGAGCTCGGTATCAACAACTCACACATTGAGCTCACCCAGGAGACTGGAAGGGAGGCTTAAACGCAACCTCAAAGAAAGGTCAAACGAAATAGGTTTGCTCAGCCCAGATAAGAGTTTTCTGAACTGGGGATATAATAACAGACCTCTGATATGTAAAAGGTTGGTCTGAAAAGGAAGGTGAGCAATTATCCTTTAGGCCACTAGAGGCAGAACAGAAGAAAATAGGGTGAATTTGCAAGGGAGAAAATAGAAAAACGGTAAATTTAGGTTTGTTTGTTGGTTGGATAAACTTCCTAGTGCTGAGGGTAAATAAGTACAGAAACAGACTGCTCAGGCAGGGGGCTGAGCCCTTCTCAGAGGAGGATTTTAAGAACATCTGCCAGGGTTGGTGTCATCTAGTCAGTTGTGTAGGGGGTAGGGAAAGGATTAGATGTCCCACCAACCCCATATTTCTAAGATTATTCTTCTGTTTTGCATACAGAGATGCGCAAAGAATTGAATGTTCTGCAAATAACAATCCAAGAAGTATAAATCGAGGGTTTTGTCCATGTACGAATGAACACACAATGTGAAATCCAGCACATGATCCCAGAGTAGGGGCTGTGCCTGGTGTCACAAAGTCCCTCTAGCAGTTCCCATTTAGGGTGGGGAAGAAGGGAAGCACCTGCCTTCCTGCCCTCGTTGCTTATGTCCAGACAATCCTTGGGCACATGAGCAAAAGCCACCAGACTCCAGAGGAGTTTGTATTCCTGTACATCCCACCTACTGTCCAATCTATAGCTGGGTCCAACTCCTGATGACCCAAAGCAGGCAAAAAGCACAGCACAGAAGGTAGAGACCAGGGAAAGGCAGGCAGACACGGAACAGGTTCCTCCTGCCCCTGCAGGAAGCCCTGCAGAAGGGATTAATTTAGCACAGTGCAAGCAGCAGTCACATTCATTCGCTTTGGGTCTTACCACCTAGAAGGTGCAGAACCCCCTCCCCATCAATCACCACCATGAAATCTCCCCATTTCCCCTCCCTCCCCAAAGCAGCTGAGAACACCCCAGTTCAGCAACCCTTAAGACCTGCTCAGCCCAGCAATTCTGCTTCGCATTTTGCTACAGGAGCTAAGAAGGATCTTCTCTGAATGAGCTCTTATTTCAGGGCAGAAAAAGAAGAGTAATCAGCTCTCTGGAGCAATGTTTCCCTCCAGCCCCCATTCCCCAACCAAGCTCCCACTGGGGGCTTGAATCACCCCTTTCCCTGTCTCCCCACAGGAGGCAGGCTGAGCCCCCAGAGCTGTCTTGCAGTGATCCTCCAGATGTATTGCACTAAGGAGAGGAGGGAATATTGTCACATATGAGACAGAGAGAACCAATAGAAAGACAAGACAAAGAGGGGTCAGCTTGCTTTCTAGCAAAAAGTCACTTCCAGTCTGTTCTGGAGTGACTGACTTATCCCATGGGGACAGAGCAATGCTGGAGTACATCTAGGCTAGCACTGTATGCTCAAGAGAAAAGGGTAGAAAAAATTATGGAGGCACTTTGCCCCTCATTCCCTCAGCACTTGAGCTCCCAGGTGGAAATCACATGGGGTAAGTGAGGCAGGAAGGGATGCAAAGGGACCTACCATGCTGGAATCAGCCCAAACTAAAACTACCTTCCCCCCCTCCCCGGCCATTGCACATAAATTACATCTGCCTCAAAATACCTCTCAGGAAGATATTGTGTGGAAAAAGTCCCTGTCTGCCCTTTAGAAAGGTCAAAGCTTTTCTAACCAAGCCCTCCCAGACACTTGATCAAATCAAGTGGACCCAGAACAACCTCTAGAACAGACCCAGACCCAGCCTCTACCTCCAATCAATGAGTTTTTCATTTGGGAGATTTCAGCCTACATCCCTAAGCAGAACAAGCTTTGTCAATGAAAGCAGAGCTGGCACCACAGCAAGAAGACAACCCAGGATTTCTGTGGCTCTCCTATTAATTCTTGACCTTATTTTGCAACTTCCCCTTAACCGTGCAGCTCAGGCCTGAAGTAACATCCCCACCAGCTTCTGATGCTCCCTGCAATCTCAGCACCAGGAAATCTGTCTCCATCTGCCAAAGTGTGAACCACAAACCAAGATTTTGTTCCTGGATTTACAACTTCCGACTCTTCGAGTCTGACTGCAGTTGGCTGTGACCTCCAAACACGCTTGCAAGCACTTCTGAACTTGGGAACATTTTGAACTCAATTAAAATTTGGTTCCTGCAGTCAGATGCTTAGTGTAAGTTAATCAACACTGATTCTAGCAGAGAAGCTTCTCACCAATGGGGATTTTTCCCTGAAATTTTGAACCTTCACCGTGCCCAAAGTTGCCTGTGTTCTTTTCCTTCAACAAGGAAAAGAACCGAGGCAAAAACATTGATTTGCCTGGGGAAACTTGGGTACACTCAGTGACAAAGATGAGAAAGGATCCAAACAGTTCATCGCTGCTTGCCTTTGATCTGCCACAGTTCTTGCAATGCCAAGGAGCATCTTGGGCACATTTCTGAAGGGATTACTGAGGAATCCTGGAGCTCAAGTTCCCAGTGAATAGCAGAGCTGCACACAAAGGATCCTCAAACATTTACAGAAGAGCAGAATGAGGAATCCTCTTTGTTCTGGGCATGTAACATTAGAGAACCTGTCAGCTCTCATTTCGCTTGATGACTTGGATAAATCTCTGTCTTTGTCTTTCTGCTTCTCTTTCTTTTATTGTTTTTCCAAGAAACAGTTGACATGAAAAATGAGAAACAAGAATTGCACTGTCAGTTAGAAACACATACATGTAATGAATTGTAAACTGGTTGACCCTTCCTGGGTATTGATTCTGCTTTTTAACCGGGAGGGGGACCATGGACTGGTTTGCAGAAGCTAATAAAAAACTACCAAATAAAAACTGAACCCAGGATTTTCATATTTTAATCTTATGCTTATCACAGGGCTGGCTGGAGCACTATAACACAACATAATTCTCACCAAAAAAAGGCTTCTCTAAAGTACCCCTTTCTGTCTGAACGAGAAGCTTGCCAGTTTTCATTTATCAGTTTTAATCATAAAGAAAATGTAAATAATTGAGACCATAGGCAACACCAGTGCTCTAAAAAGAAAGCTCAAAATGTTTTGCTTTCTGGGATTTCTATCTCCCATCAAAACCTTAAAAGATGCTCATGAAATATTTTTCACTGACTGAAAAAGCATTTTTATGAAAAAGCATATTTCCTGAAAAAAATTTGCATTTCTCAAACAGCTGCAATAAATCCTCATCTCACAGAGATGCTGCGAGAGGGATGCTAAGCTTTAAACAGTTTTAGAAATGGATCTTCGGCTGGCATAAATCAGCCTAGTTCCACTGAAACAACAGACTCGAGGCTCAGATGTACGGAATGCAACTCCAGAGCAGCTCTCCCAATTTACACCAGGTAAGCGTTTGTCCCCTTAACATCCCCGCAAGCAGAAACAAGAGCAGCCATTACAGACACAGACACAGATTTCTAGGTTGGAAGAGACCTCAAGATCATCGAGTCCAACCTCAATTACAACCGACACATTCCTAACTTGAAGCAATGAACATTTTTAATCACCTCAGCCAAACGCCTGGGTAAACCCGCGCTGCTCCCACTTAAAGCCTTAAGCACATTCATCAGCATCACAGCTACTATTGTGCATTGCAAATGACCGGGACCAGGTAACAAAGCATTCCTCTAACTTCCCCTGTCATATGATGTATGTTGTTTGCATTGCAGAGAGCAGCACCGGGATGATTGACTGCATGCAGTAACACAGACTAAAGGACAGGTGCTTAAAAAACACTTGCAAATGAGAGCAGAAACACCAAGCGCACTCCCAATACACATACACATTCAGCAGGTATTTCCCTCCACCCCATCCAGGCCAGCAAAAATACACTTTTTTTTTTTTAAGCAAACCCTGGAAACAATGAGCCTTCAATCTTGGCTACCAGCACCCATGGAAAGGGTAGGTAACTCAGGAAAGTATGCAGCCTGCGAGCAGGCATTCAGCCGGCTGCTTTTAATCACCACTGCCTGCATGAGCTATATGTGCTGCTTTTTTTTCCCCTCCCATTCTTTGCAAAGATGACTTGTAAATAACTTTTTCCAATCTCTCTTCAAGCAACATCACCTGGGGTGTCTGGAGCTATCAGACACCACAGCATTGCTCTGCAGCCCAGCAAGCAGGCTGAACCACCGAGCCCAGGGGAGCATCTGCATCCCGCTCAGACAAATGCAGGTGCCTGGAGATGCAGAGGGCTACTTGCCAACCCACTTTTGGCCACCAAATCCAGGGGTCCCTTTCTTAAGCCTTGCAGTAAGCGATTGCAAATGGCCTCCCACTGAGACAAAGCTCCAGTTTTTAGCAAAGCCATCCTGGCTTCAGAGCTGGACGGGGGTTTTCACAGGGGACCAGGACCCCTGCCCAAGTTTCTGCCCTACAGCCACGCTCAGACATGGAGCTGGGGGAGCACAAAGTGCTAATGGAGATCTCTGGTACAGGCACCCTTAGAGACCAGCAGGTGCAAAGGAACAGAACACTAGGGTGGGGGGAAAACATTAGGAAAGCCACATGGTTAAATGGCCTCACCACATACCGAGGCACCCCACCACATTTTGCATCCCCTAAAAGCCATTTATTTGTTCCCTGCCCCATGCAGCCCTGCAGCATCCCCACACAGGACCCCAAGCTGTGCTGGGGTGCACAGGCAGCGCCTGGCCTTATGGAGGGGCAGAGGGACAGACTGCAAGCACAGAGCCAACAGATGGGCATTTCCAGATGAATTTTTAGCTGTTCCCCTTGATACTATTTCTAGCAAAGCAAGACCTCCTGAGGCACAACCTTGGTAAGCTTCCACTCATCTGCCACTATGGACTGAGGAAAAAAAAAAAAAAAACAAGGGAGGGATTTGGGACTAGGCTGCACAGTCATCGGAGATTCCTCCGGCTTTTTGTCCTTCCCTTGTTATAGCCCCTGGATACACAGAGCAAGAAAAAAAAAAAAAAAACACTCAAGAAACAACCACAGAGAGAAAAGTGCTGCATCGACATTTCTGGGCCAGATCAGGAGGCAGAGATGGAAATGAATTCCTGTGCAGCTGCTGTCTCATTGACAGATATCACTGCTCTTTAAAACACACTTATCTCACTGACAGATCTGCTGCACTTCTCCACTGCCTCCCCTAGCGCTCCAGGCTGCAGGGCGGCACATGAGACAGAAAAATAGAAGCAACAGAAACTTTTCCTACCTCATCCATGCAGCTGGGAGGTCGAGGGAGGCAGAGCTGAGCAGACCCAAAAGCCAGGCTGCCCCTACAGCCATGGGGAAACGTAACCACGAAACAAAAACAGCCAAAAGCTTGAGTCCAAGTGGGACATCAGGCAGCAGACAGCCCTGCAACTGCCATACAAAAAACTAAGGAAGGCCTGAGCTGCTCGATAAATACCCTCCCTGCACAGTGCCCCCAGGTGTTGCCCCTGAGGTCCCTGAGGCCCCTGGGCCTTGCTGGAAACACCTGGGCAAAAAGCTCTGCAGCACATAGATCTCAGGTGGAAGGGAGCGAATTTGGGTGATTTTTAGCAGATTGAAGAAACGAGGCGTGAAGAGGGGAGAAGTAATTTTCCCGAGGAGAAGTCTAAGGAGAAAAGTTTATTGTCCCCATTACCTGAGCCAGCTGCATGCCTAAGCCTAGTGCTGCTGACACCGCCTTCACCTGTTTCGCGGTGAAATGATTTTGTCATCCGTGTTTCTGCTGCTGTGTTGTTTCTCACACTGAACTTCTGAACCCCCTGTCCAGTTTCAGTCCCTTCATAGGAGACAGGACAGCACACGAGAGTAAAATTCTGACAGATTTCTGCATTTTAGGGCTGGGGGTGGGGAGAAACTGTTCCTAGCAGTCTCTACTGAAGGAAAAATCACAGCATGAATCCTTTAGACATTGAAGAAACTCTGCAAAAGCTCATCTCTGGAACTAGGAGTCCACAGCTTCCCCTGCTGCAAGGACTTATTCAGTAATGCATTTAGGTTTGCAACATGGATAAGGTTTCTTTGCTCTTGTTCCCTGCTTGGAGGAGTGGAAAAGAACCCCCCATGTCAAGCTGGTTCTCAAATGTCCCCAGGGAATAGCTGCAAGTATTATCAAAATTGCACTGTGATGCAAATGACGACTGAGCATTTGAAATTTTCCACCTATTAATACTCATTGAGAAGACTTGAAATTATTTAATTCCAGCAAAAATACCTGGGAAAATATTGTCTTAAGCCATAAACGTTTTCCTCACACTGTGTTGTACTGGCCGAATTCCTGAACCACAGCTGAAAGACTGGCACCTAGAGCTAAGCCTCAAATGAGTTTGAGTTATTGCCCATCTCTTGATCAAGTTTTGGAAGAGAAGAAAAGAAGAGCTGCAAGGTCTAAATAATATTCATAGTGATGGGGGTAGCAAGGGAAATGCTTTATGCTGATCACATGGGGAAAAAAAAAAAAAAAAAAAAACAACACCAACACATCAAAGCCTGAAAAAAAAAGTGAATTTATTAAAATGGTCAAAAAGAGTTTATTTTAAAATCAATTCATATTGAACCTCCATAACAAAGAAATCATAAACTCCTTCCAGTGTAATGAACTCGAATTGACCTCAGCCACTCATCCCGAAATCTGCGGAGCCTGTAGGCAGCACAACCAGCCCCTCACCTGCTTCATCCGAGCACCGCTTAATTCATAAAAGCAGTAGCTCCGTAATTTAGAACACAGGCTCTCCAATCTAGAAATAAACGGGCCTCTAAGCAATCAAATTCAGCAACCACTAAGCTAGTCCATTTCCCATTCTAAGTACATCAGCGGTTTCAAACATAGCGACTGTTTTATCTGAAAAGCAGTAAATGGCATAAATCTAATGCTCAGTAAAATACTTTTGGAGTGAGGATGCTGCACTATCAATTTGCAGAGTCTACCAACTAGCATCTAAAAATTCTCTCACCAGCCTTGTTATCTGTGGACATTAGAATCAGCAGATCTATGCTGGATCCAAACTAAAATCAAAATCCGCTCTAAAACCTAATGTCTGGCTTAGATAACAAAATGCATCAGCTTGGGTGGGCACTTTTCCCTTTTTTCTTTTCTTTCATTCCTTCCCCTCCCCCTGTTGCTGAATCCTTAGAATTTTCTCCTGGAATTGCAGATCCTGATTTAGCAAACACAAGTCTCCTGCCAACCGGTTTGTTTTCACCAAACAATCGGAGATAGTCAGTGGGTTGCCGGGAGCCCGTGGACTGCAGCTTGAAAGCCAGCACTGATGTGCTGCTACACGACATAGGACGAGGCAAAAAAATCTCCTGGTGCATCTGCTGACCTGCCGGTCCCATGGAAGCACTCAGACGAGAACAAAGCTCCTTGCTCAGCAATAAACAACGCTGCTGGATTAGGAATACAAGATCAAAAGAGAAATTTCTTCTTGTGGCCAGTGAGTCAGGAGCCTGCCTAAGCATCCTTTTCAAAATGGTGCCGGGACCTGCAGCACTTTAAAAACATGACACCAGATTTAAGACATCCAGCTGGCATTCAAAAAAAGAAGTATCGTTGTGAACCATGAGCTAACAAAGCATTAGTTGGTTTGGGAGGCTCGGTGCAACACAGCTCTCCCGTAACAAATGCGTCGCAAGCTGTGACGGAGCCTTTTCTCTGGGCTGAGCAATCAGCCTGTCCCTGGCCTCCATGGGTTCTCTGGTGGCTATTGCCACTGCTGTGCTCGCTCTTCAGCTCTCCCTTTAGCTGGGGAAGTAATTTTGGTCTCATTCTTCCAGCTGGCAAAACCCATCAGAACATGGACCTGCTGAAATCAGGCAGTGGGGTCAGGCTGATGAAGGGCAGGGCTGGCAGACAGACAGGGGGAGGGAGCTGGGCTAAAAACGCTGCTGAGTTTGACTGCGGCAAAGAACAAATAAAACACCTAACAGATATCTGTATGCATTCCTATAAAAAGGATTGTCCCCCCTTACATCTAAGAAAGCCTTTACAAAGCAAGCTGACCGGACAGAAAGCCTGCAGCCTGTTCGGCTGCGGAGCACCCCAGGGCTGGGGGAGTACCACGTCGATACCAATTATGAGTGAAGGGACAGAGCTCTGTCCTGTCAGCACTTTTAGGTGTGCAATTAGTCTCCCTAACTGTCTCGTGGACAGGTGAGGCAGCCTGCTGCCGGCGGCGATGGGAGAGGGATGCTGTGTGCATCACGAAACAGCCGGACCGTGCTCAGGGCGCCAGCAGGCATCAGCTTCTTGGGAAAGTGCTGCAGCAGGGGAAAAGTGGATAAAAGAAATTGGAGTTGCTCTTCCCCTTGCCCTGTGGCTTCCCACACCGACTGCGGTCGCTCCAGGCTCTTTGAAGGCTTGGCTCGAGGGAGGGCCGTCGGAAAGGGAATCACAAGAAGGAGCAGCATGCCTTGAGCTGTCATTGTGTGTGTAGGGGAGCATCATGCATTGGGCTGGTTTGCAGGTGAAAATGCACAGTCAGCCCCTCAGGCTCATGCATGTGTGTGCAGAGACCTCAGCTGGATTCTGAAACTAAATTAAATAAATAAATGGAAATGCAAAATCAGTAGAAAGCAGAGAGGAAGGGCATCTTTATCCATCTGCTGCCAGAACAATGTTTGGGAAATGACGGGAGGCTTTGGATCTGATGCCAGCACAGGGCACTTGGCAGATGTGTACCCCTTGCTCCCGGGTGGGGGTCCCATGGGTCCCACTGAGCCTTCCCTTGCCCTGCAGGGGTGCATGGCAGCACGCTGATGCCCAAGGGAGGGCTTCATGGAGGTCTCCAGAGAAGCAGGGGCTTGTGGACACTGCGAGGTTTCACCAAATCACCAGCGAAACACTGAGTGCAGAAAAATACTGGAAACAGTCCACCCACGTGGCCAGAACAAGAGTTTAGGTCATGATAAATCTGTATTTTTCCCAGACATCTGCCAGACTTGGCCAGCTTTGCTTCCCAGGAAGTTTCTAAGGGTGTCAGTGAAAGCAGAACTCAAGGAAACAGCTTGAAATTAAATACCAGGCTTTTCTTCTCCTCCTTCCACCTAGCCCAGCCATCACAGGTCCACCAGCTTTGCTCCTTTCTGTGACCAGACCCTGGCCAAACCCTTGAGGAGTGCTTCTCTGAGGCCTGCAGCCAGCTGGATGAGAGCTGGGCATCCCCAGGGCCAGGCTCAGGAAGAACTTGTTTGAGATACTGATTCTGTTTTGCCACGTCTCAGGTACTGGAACACAACCAGCATGCTTGGACAGATGGGATTTTCCGAAGCTTGGGGGAATTTCCTTCCTCGGAGACATTTCTCTTGCTGTGAGAGTCAGGGGAATGAGGCCAGTGGGACCAGAAGTTATTACCGGAGCGAAGCAGCCAGACAGCAGGTTGCACACACCTTGCCTCCCCGGGGAGTTGGGCTGACATCGAAAAAGAAGCAACCGACAGCACAACGCTTTCCCTACAAGTCTGTCTTTATTTTTAGAGCCGCAAACCGAAGAACATTTTGTCTCCCGACCAGATCAGAGCGTCTGGAAGCGTCCGGGGGGCAGCTCCACTCCTTTTTTCTATCTTTTCTTGTACAAGTGGAGGAACAGGGGCAGGGAAGGGAGCGGTGGTGACACAGCCCGGCGCTGCCATTGCCGTTATCAGCCCCGGTGAGCTTCCTGGGAGGGTGCCTGGAAGGACGGAGAGAGGCGCGCGAGGCAGAAGAAAGGCTTCATTTAGAAATGCATTTCATTTACATTTTTATAACAAAACTTCAAAGTTCTGATTGATCATAAGGGCTTCACTTAGTACAAAGAGCAGAATGATTAAAGCTCACATAAGCAATGATTGTGAGCCAGAAGTGAAGTCAGTCTCCCTTCCTGATGGAGGTATGTTTATCCTGCAAGGGTTTACACCTTCTCCCCAAGTCAGAAAAAAGCTTCCCGGCAGTCTGTATTTATATTGAAACCACATGTGTGCAGGCAGGGTCTCCAAGACTAAGGAGAGAAGATGCAGCCTCACTTCCAACTGTGTGTTTAATAAACCACGCCGCAAGCAGAAGCGCAGAAGAAGCTGTGAAGGCAGAGCTCCCAGCCGTGTGCGTGCTAAGATACAGAGGCCAAAGGGTGCTGAGCCAAAGGACGGAGGGGCAGCGGGTGCAGAGGCAGTGGGTGCAGGCGGGCGCTGCCCAAGGGTGCCGTGTGGCTCTGTGCCTCCTGGGGACCTCAGCCCTGGTCTGATGGGGCCAAGGAAGCCCCACGGTCCCTGCAGGGCTCCCAGCGTGGAGAAGGAGCGAAGCAGCAGCGTGCGGGGCTGTGGGCAGAGCCCTGGGTCCTGCTGTGGCTCAGAGCCCCCAGCTGTACGACAGCAGCAATAACAGCCCTGCCTGCTCGTCTCTGCCTCTCTGCTGGCTGCCTGGGCCCCCTGAGCCCCGGGCTGTGATTTAGGCTAAAAACCCCAATGGGGTAAGGACCAGCCACGTCCTGGGGTAGATCCACCACACCGGTGGAGCCATAAAAATACGAAGCATCACTGCACTCAGCATGGAGCAACACACACAAGTCCTTTGAGGTGGTCCCCGCCCAAACATGCAGGCTCTTGCTCAGAAATCTGGCCTCTTGGAAGCAAAAAATAAATAAATAAATAAACATTGTCCCACTAAAACCCATCCCATAAGCCTTATCAGGAAAAAGGATCAGATGCTGGTTAACGGCTCTGCTCAGATGTTTTAGAGAACTTGTTCGGAAACGACCCAAATGGCACAGCTAAGGGCTGCAGACCAAGTCCAGCTCGCTTTGGGTAGCTCTGGACCAGCACCGGGTGCAGTCAGATAACAGCTCTGCACTGCGGCACCGTTTGGAGGTTCTGGCAAAGAGGTCCAGGTTCTGTAGTGCTGTTTTTGTACATATTAGGGTAGGGTTTACATTCCCCAGGGCAGACAGGTCCCATTACTCCACACACTGCTCAGACCTCTGCGGAGAGGCACACACTGCCAGAGGTGGCAGTGCCCAGACAGCCTGCAGCTTCCTTTGGCAGACACGTAGAAATTTACCCATAAAACTGTGGACCCTGTATAGCAAATATAAGCCTAGTAACGGCACGCTTGGCTTTCCCTAATCACCTTGGTAGATCCTTTAAATGTAGCCCAAGTACTGCCCAGACTTGCAGAGCACAGTTTTAAACCAGTGGATAGAAAAAATGAGGTGCATTGTATGTATGAGAAGGGAGATGGTGGTGTTAAATAAGTCTGGAGTTTTAGGATAAACCTTCTTTTCCTTAGGAAATGGTCATTTTATCAGGAAACCTTTTCTCTGCCCCAAGTTGGAGGCTGTAACCCAGTCTGACCTGAAATAATAAGGGGTGAAAGGACTGACATCCTGCAAGTCAGGACCCCAGAGAGGAAATTGTGGGCTTACAAGCATCCTTGAGATTTTTCAGCCTGCATCAGACAGAGCAAGAGTTAAACCATCCCATACAGATACAATTTTAATATGCGGGGAACAGCTTAAATCTGTTCAAAAGCAGGGAGCAATATTGACTGCCTTCATTGTTGTGATAGCGGAGTTGAAGCAATGGAGCAGAATTGGAGGCAATCCTGAATTACTGATCCCACTTAAAAATCTTTGCTTGCTCCCAAAGCCTCTCCCTTAAACAGCAGCTGAAAGACTAGCAGTCGGAGACCTGAATGATTTTGAAATTGCCCAGACTTTCCTTTTTTTTTTTTTTATCTTTGTGCTTCCTGAACATAAGCCACATCTTGATTTAGAGTGTATCGGTTCTTGAATTATATACATTTCTTTTTTGATTGAGAATACTCTTGTGGTGAAAGGAGCCCCGTGCGTTTTATTTGTGATGCCATGACTGGGTTTAAGATTGGCCAAACACAGTGATATATGCCGGGTTTGTTCTCCTCAGAGCATTTTTCCGGCTCTTTAGTGGGAGGTTTATGGCTTTTTTGTGCAATATGCATTCGGCAGCCTGCGTGTTGTTTTCTTAAAAATAATAAATACATTGTTTACAAGAATAAAACCTCAGTCCCAGCTAGCAGCATGCACCCGCATATCCGTGTTGGTGCCAGAAGCCATGAGCCCTTCCCGGTGGTGGCACCAGGAGCGAGGCTGCAGCTGCGCGGGGTCCTCAGCTGGCTCCAGCAGCTGCTCCCGGCTCGCAGGGAGCTTGGCAGCCCCGTTCCTGTTATGGCTCACCCTGGCAGTGTGGCATCGTGCATGGGAAGGGGGGAGCCCTGCTTTCCCCCAGGCCTGGTGCCACGCTCTTACAGCAGCATCCCTCTGCAGGGACAGGACAGGGAGCAGGACCCGTCCCCATGGCTCCGTGGGTCACCAGCCCAGCCGTGGCAATCAGCTGGGCGCATCTCAGGGCTGACTTTGGATCCATCAGTGTTTTCCCCGAGCTCTGAGCTAACACATTTTTTGCCCATTTCTGGTGTCAGCTAGAATTCCAGTTGCCAAAGCAGGGAAGGGCTTAACCCCGTGTAATACCCCACGCAGGACGCAGCCCCCTGATGGGATCTGGGTGTTCAGCTCACCTGGGTCTCTGCTGCCCAGGAGCTGGTGATGGATCCAGGAGGGCACAGGTATTAAAGCCCTTCTTGCTGCCTAGCACAGCGATAACCCTGCCATCAGGAGTGGGGTTGCCAACACCAAACCTGCAGATTTGCCTTTACTGCAGTGTCTCCTTAATGAATTTCTTTTTTTTTTTTTTGAATAGCGAAGACCAATATAGGATGCTGTAGAAAGTGATACCAGAGAGCTACGGAGAGGCCGTGGCCAATGAACAGAACTAATGGATCACTATTTAATAATAGTGCTTACACTCGAATAGGTTTGAAGCTTCAAAGCGCTGTGCAAATGGTAGCTAATTAATCCGCGCCGAATCCCAGCCAGGTATTACTGGAGCCTTCCTTCCTCGCACATCACGCAGACGATTGCAGCCACCGATTGTCCCCACAGTCACAGTGGGGGAATGCGGAGATTGCTGAGATAAGAGGAAGCACGTTTGTGCTGATGTGAACCCCGCCACGCACAAAATGAGAGGTTTAGGCCCTGGGGAACAGTGCTGGAGCTAATGATTCATCATCTTCCAGCCGTCCTAAGGGCTACTGTTGTTATTACCCTAATTTACACGGGGAGGAGAGAAAGGAGCATCCGGAGACGAAGTGCCCGGGTGGGCACTGGGTGGAGGAGGAAGGGTAGCAGCAGCCACGGGGCTCGTCCCTCTGCCAGGGAGCAGCAGCAGGGCTGGGAGCGGGGCTGCATCTCCCTGGGGCTCTGGCTGGGGAGGGGGCAGCTGCTGCGCTCCCCCTCTGTAGGTACCTAGGCACGAGGGGACCAGGGCACCGGCTGCATGGGTGATAACAGAAATAACCCCGCTGCAGCACCTCTCCCAGGCCATTTGGCTGGCGCAGCGGTTGCACAAGATCCTCAGACTCACTGCTCAGGGGCCAGGAGCGCTCTCCGTGCTGCCGCCCATCCCTGCTGCTGCATCCCATGCTGAGCATCCCGAGCAGACACAGCCACGGCATTTCCATCACACCTAGAACCTCCCAGCTCATCCCTGGCTGCTCTTCAGGACCATCTCATCCCAGTTCCATCTTCAGCCAGGAACCACCAGACCCAAGCTCTCCTGCGTCATCAGGGATTTCTCCACGCCTTTCCCGTTTTCCATGCCGTTTGTGTCCGTTCAGCCAGGGTGACAGCACAACCAGCTGGTCTTCAGGCTTGCCGGGCACCTTGCCATCAGCAGCTCAGCACAGGGGAGGGGAACAAAATAATTTCTGTTCTTTGTCACTAGCCCTCACACTCAGATCACAGAGCCGAATGGGATCAATGAGAATGTGCTGCTGCACTTCCTTAATGCTTTATTACAGGCACCAGGGTCCTGCTAACAGCATAATAAAATATCAATAAATAGACTGTTTGCTGTAAGGGCTCCTTCTGCTTCTGCAATTTCTCCACCTCACGCACGATTTCTGCAGCTCGGTGTGTTGCAGCTTGGCCAGAGGGGTTTCTGGCACGTGGGGAGGGATGGGGATGGATGGACGGACTGGCAGCAGCACAGGGCTCTCTGCTTTCAGAGATGAGCACAGCACCAGAGGAACTCTGATGCCCACTGAAATTGTTCTGCTCTCAGCTTCCCACAAAACAACAAAACCCAAAATCGTTCATGAAAAGGCAAGAGTGATTCTCTTCGCTTAATAACAGTTCTGGAGGAAAAGGAACATAGCGGTTTTTTTTTCTTCTAGTTTTTAAAGCAAGACTTCAGGGACTGCTGCTATGAAGAGACGTTTCATTGGAAAGGTAGCTAATGCACGTACAGAAGTAGTGGAAAAAAATATAAAAAGGCTACACGAACCTGAATTGTTGTGATAAAGCTCAGACAAAAATGGGTTTTGATGATTGATGAAAACCACCAGGATTTTCATTCTGGGAAAAAAAAAAAAAAAAAAAAAAAAAGCTTTGACCTTCCCCCAGAGCTGGAAATCCTCTGCCCAGCCTGTTCTTCTGACCTGCTCCGTTTTTGATATAATCTCGTCTTCAGTGCCTCTGCCTACAATATCTCAGCAAAGTTCCTCTGCTGAGAGGCAGCTGGGGCTGTGATGCAAGGCGGTGTAACACACGGTGCCTTTTTATTGCTAGCCAGCAGCCTGCCCGAGCCCCTGCTTATCCCGGGCTCTGTGCAGCCTGGCTCTGAGTCTGCGGCAGTCTGTGCCTGGAAATCTCTGCTGACCACGGTCTGTCCCGCAGCTTCCCCCAGGGGCTTTGGCGAAGCACCTGATAAAGATGTCTTCAGCATGTCTGACATGGAGCTATCATGCTGTTTACAAGAGATCTGTCACAGACAAGTGCCTTCTGCACAGAAGCCGTTTTCTCCCTAGGCAGAGAGCAGAGGACGTCCTAAATTAGCTCCCGAGGATGGAGATATTCCAACACACCCAGGCACAAACGAAGCCGTGCTTCAAGCTGCGTGGAGCTGTGCCCTGTTATGAGTCCAGCTTACGACTTGTACGCTCGCTCCCATTTCTGATTTCCCTTCTTTCCTCGGCTTGCTGATCTTGCAGCTTATCCAGAAGTTCAGCTGGAGAGAAGGTGAAGTTGGGAGAGGAGGGGCTGAGAGTTGGGAGATGGAGAAGCTGAGGAATGCCTGCTGGGAACGCTTTGGAAATCGCCCAGAAGTAGGAATACATCACTTAATGGGAAACAAAGCAGCCAGGAGCCCTGCTTCCCTGCTGCTGCAACCTGTTCCTCCTCTCAGACGTACATGCAAAACCCAGGAGTGCACGTTACAGGAGATGCCGTCGTGCCAACAGGTCTGTGGGCAGCATCCAAGGACCATGGGCATCCAAGCCCTTGTCTAACCACCGACCAGACCTTCACTTCTGCCTGCAGCTATACAGGAGCAGAAATCCTCCCCAGTCCTCCACCAGCTGGGGTCTCCGTGGCTCCTCTTCCCCCTCCATTACGGTGCAGGGGAGCAGAGCGAGGTGCACGCGTGTGTGCAAGGCAGAGGGTGGGGGGCTGCAGCGAGGGGCATTTCAGCCTCCGGTAAATTCAATTCCGCGATGCCACGCCTGTGACGCCAGGAAATCACAGAGTAAGGAGGGGAAGGCAACAGCAGCACGCGAGGGGAATGAGAATGCAGCCGGGAAGCCACCACTCACGGCAGGCTGCTGCCCAGCTCAGCCAGGAGGGCCGGGTCGGGGTGCTGCAGGGACAGAGGTGCCCGTGATGGTTCCCCCCCTGCAGAAGGGGCAGCATCGGCCTCTGGGTTCACCTAGCAGAGGCAGCATCGTGCAGACGGAGCTGGGAAGCATCCCCGTGGAGGCTGATTCAGCTGTGCGGACACTGGGGATCAGTGGCGGATACCTTGCAGCTCCAGCAGGCTCTTAGCAGCCAGGCTTCATCAGCTCTGTCTTTCTGCACAGAAGCTGACATTCCCCTCATTTTCCTGGCTCTGTTTTCCCTGGGGGGGATAGGATTTACTGCACGTTTGACACCCGTGGTACAGAGCTGGTGCACAGCTGTGCAGATGACAAGGGATGGTTCACAGCAGCGAGTTTTGGACCCCGGCAGCACCCCAACACTCCCCCTGAAGGTGCTCCTGCCCTGCGGATTGCACCACAAGAAATCCCCTCCGTGGGAAGGGGCTGCGGATATTCACAGGGATGAGGAACGAGGCAGTTGTGGCCTGACACTTACGGAAGGTCCCCAAAGAGTCTGGAAGGTGCTGAGAGCTCTGTCTGTCCCGTGCACTGAAATCACCCCGCTCCCTTATCACGGCTGCGCCCACCCCGCAGACCCAGGCCCGCAGCTTTTGTGCAGCCCTTCCCTGTGCGTGGCAAAAGCCGTTCCCCCTCCACCAATAAAGTCTGCTAGCGAGGTAGCTGGCTACAGGTTTCTGCCCTCCCCTCCTGCTCCTGTAAAAAAATCTTCACCCCAACCCCACGGGCTGCTCTCAGCTGCCTCCAGCCGCCCTCCGCAGAGCCTCAGCGCAGGAGTCGCGGACAGGCGCAGACATTTCTATTCGCAGCCACCCCAGCGCCTGCGCTTCATCCGCTTGCTGATAAAATGCTCCTCACCACACAAACAAAGAGAAGCCTCTGAAATAATCTGCCCGCCTTCTACCTCCGAACCACGCTTGACTTCCAAAAGCCCGGGAAAGTTCCTAATGATGTCCCCTGGACACTTCAGAGGCGACCCGCCCCGGAGCGGGATTTGACGGCTCAGCGAGCGGATGGCCTCGTTTGTACTGCCGAGCCAGATCTAGCCTCATCAGCCGGGCCTGACCTAGTTTCTCTCTTGCATAGGTCAATAACAACACAGCAAACAGAGCTAATCAGACACCGACGACGCACAGTTAATCTGGGCTGTTCCAGACTCACAGGAACACGGCAAACCCTCCTGTCACGGAGAAGGGGAAGATAAATCTTCCCCTAAAAAGTCAAAGGGAGCTGTACAAAGAACATGCTGCAGATAATGCACGAGCTTTGCTTTTCTTTCTTTTTCTTTTTTTTTTTTTTTTTTTTTTTTGCTTGCTTCCTTTTTTGTCCGCCAGCATCTGGAGGATGCTGCCCGGTTCTCCCTCCCCAGACAGCAGTGAGGGCTGGTCCCGAATAACCAGGGCTATGAGCAATCACCAAAAGGGCATGAAGTCAGACAAAAAAAAATAAAAATAAATAAATAAATGAATTGCGCAGCTGGCTCTGGAGTGTCCAAATAAATCCTGGGTAAATGCCAGGCTGCCTGAGTCACCGGCTCTGCGGGACAAGCGCGGCCTCTTCCAAGCTGCCTGCGCGGTGCGGGAGCAGCGGCCGCACTCCGGGCACGGCCGTGGGGGCACAGCGGGTGGGAGCCCGGGGGGGACACACGGGGAGCAGACACAGGGGACATGCACGCCGCAGAAGGCACCCTGAGGAGCAGGCACGTACATCTGGGGACCCACACGGGCACCCAGGGCCATCCTGACCCACCGCTCGGTTCACAGGGGATGTCTCGGGGACCCGCAGACAAACACGTCTGCAGACCGGGCTGCGGAGAGCCGCGATGCCTTCCAGCCACACACGTGCCATCCCTCCTCAGCCCATCGCACCACGTGGATGCGATGTCTGCACTCAGGTGCTGGCACAAACATTTCCAGGGCAGGATGCGTGCATGTACCGCCCACGTACGGAGGCGGTGCGCAGGGACCTGGTGTTTTCTGTACGCACGTGGCCGTTTTGTCCCCCTGCGGTCCTGCTGCAAGCACAGTGCAGAAGAGGTGTCCCCTGTGCAAGGCTTGTCCCCTGGCAGTCACACTCGTCAGGCACGGTACACGTGCTGGCCCGTGTCACAGCAGAAATGCATCACAGGTGGGCATTGTGCAGACCATGCAGATGCCTGTAACACAGCACCGACACACACGCACACCTCTATCCCATACAGACCCCGTGTGCAGCCTACTTAATGATTCCCTAAGCAACCTGTGTGCTCCCAGCAGCTCCAGCAGCCCTTTGCCTCCCAAAAGCAGCCCCTGAAGGTGCTCCGTCCCCTTGTCCTGCCTGGATTCATGCCAGCCCTTGCCCATGCCCTCTCCTGGCTTATTCCTCATGCCAAGGATTGCCTGGCTCAAGGCACCCAGGGCTGGGCAAAAGCCTAATGAGGGCCTCCCACATCCCCTGCACACCCTGCTCAGCAGCTGGAGAGAGTTTGGGGCTTCCTGGGCCGGGCCTGAATTTGGGAGCATCCACTCCCCTAGGACAACTAAGAGCCACTTTCTCCCAGGATGGATGTGTGCACGGCCGCTGTGCAAAGGGGGCAGGGGGTGCTGTGTCCCCCAGCCCCTGCTGCGGAGGGGTCAAGGTCACCTGCACCCACGCCTGCACTCGGGGGCAGCGCTCCCAGGAGGATAAAAGCTGGCACCAGCTCTCCAGCAGGGCTGAGCTCCCCGCTTCTGGATGGGGCCGCGATGCTCCGGCTGGCCTGGAGCCACCCTGGGAAGAGCATCAGTCCCTGCGGGTGCTGAGCTCCCACTGCTCTCCTTCCGACCTGGGAGGATATTTTGGCATTAGGAGGCAGGCTTCCCCCTGCTGCACAGGGAAACTGCAGCTCCGAGCCCAGGGCCTTGGCTTTGGCCTTCTGCTTCTGGGCGCACGGACGGCAGGAACTCGGCAGAGCCTGACACTTTGAGAGCCTCACTCCTCAGGGAGGGAGTTGTGCAATCCCAGCTGCTTGCAGTGACAATTTTGGAGGAAGCCAGGCTGTTACGCAAAAGTTATTCCAAAGATTACAGCACCTAATGTTAGCTTGGAAGGGAAGCTCCACCAGCAAGGTCGAGCTCCTAGGCCGGCCTCCTTGCTCCGATGCAAAAGCAAGTGGGAAATGTGGATGCACAAAGTTAAAAATAGATCAGTGTTTAAGGACGCTGGAGGCTTCTGGATTTATTTCTTTTTCCTACCACTCCAGAGAAGCAGCAGCACTCGCAGAGCGAAGCCATCTTCCTCCCTGCCGGCCCTCACCACGTCCCACTCCGCCGCGCTGTCCCCGCGTCTCTGGTGCCTGAGCATCAGCATAATGTGATGTGACACCTTCCCCTACACTTTGTTATAAATATCATGTGTCGCTGTAACTGTGTCTGACACCCCCTCGGGGGCATTTTCTCATGCTCCCAGCCAAGATGTGGGCACGTGCAGATCCCCCAGCGTGCGCTGTCCCTGCTGGCACGGGGCTGCCCTCCGTCCCCACGCCTTCCCCACCGACAGCGGCATGGAAACCAGTGGCACTGGGACGGGTTGTGCAGGGTGAGCCGTCTGCAGCCAGTCCTCTGTGCTCAGCCTGGCTCTCCAAGAAATAACGCTGCTACATCGCGGATCTCTTCCTTTCTCCTCCCATCAGATGGATGCTGACACAAGGGACTTTTATTCCCCAAAGCCTGCTAATTATCTGACCATCTCCTCACCGCCAAGCCTCACCACTGCCTTGCCACAAGGACATGGACAGCAGAGGTGCCATTCCCATACAAGCCAAGGGCAAAAAAAAGTGTGAAACCTCGTGGGAACTTGCTACGAGCACAAAAATGTTTATGTAACTCAACTTCTATGAAGAGCTGGGGATGCCCTGCAAGTGCCACATCATGTTCTTGTTGTCCTGCTCCCAGGTGAACGCGTCCTGTCCTAAGCTCACCAGGTCCCAGCTGTAGACATCCTGGAGCACATCCCTGTCCCACCACTCCACTCTCTTTTTGGCTCTGCTCTCCTCGTCTTCTGGGCTCAGCCTGCCCGGCCTGGGGACTTGTCGTGGTCCTGCTGGGAGCTGCATCCCTCCATCCCAATGGGAGCGATGAATCTGGCCTCACGCCGCAACTGCTGCTCCACGAGATAAATCACGGTGACAGGAGCCCTCGGCGGCTCCTTCTTCATTTATCACAAACCCGACCCCTGTTGCTCCGAGCTCTGAACATGCCAGGAGGGGTGGCAGGCTCCGGAGGGTGGCAGCCTGTCTGGGAGGAGGAGGCAGCCACCCTCACCCAAACACACGTGTGGTCCCCGTCGGGTCCCCGCTCCTGCCCGCAGGAGGAGGCCAGCAGATGCCCTGCACGTGGCAGGGAGCAGGGGAGCTGCAGAGGCTGTGCCAGCCTCCAGAGCTGCGATGTGCAGCCGGGACGGGGCACTGCAGGCAGCTGCCTCCCCTGGAGGGGTGCCGGGAGCCGAGGTCACGTCCAGTAGCCGCTGCCCGAGAGGCAGCGTGAGGCTTTTGCCCACGCCAGGACAGCTGCCGCTTCGCGATTTCACCTCTTGGGCAACTCTTTGCAGCAGATGCAATGCAATTACCATCACTGATGTAAGCGCAATTACTGCTCGAGCTGCTTGAGAAATGCTGGTTATTTTTCGGAGGAAGGTTGGGAAGGAAATCGTCTCTTCTTGCATCTCAGGAAATTTTGAATTTCTACTGGCTTCTTTTTCTCTCAAAGGAAAAGCACAAGAAGGATGCTTTTCTTATTACTGTTGATGCAAAAACATACTAAAGAAACACAAGATTAAAAAAATAGAAAGTGGGAAGATATTTATCAATGGAAAAGGGATCATTTTACATATTTTGTTTTCTTTAACCAAATCTGTAACAACAAATTTTTACTTTTTAGTTCCAAGGGTGCTTATATTTTTATGCAATGAGGTTAGCTTGAGAAAAAATCAGCCAGCTCTGTGTCCGCATACACCCAGCATTCAGAGATGTCCCTGCCCACAGCAGCAAGGCCAAGGAGGCTGTGCAGGTCCTGGAACAGAAAAAAAGCAAATTTTCTTCCCCATCATTTGACAGGCTGAGCATCGGGTGCTGGGAGGGAAAGGCGAGAGGCGGTTAGAGGAGAGGGAGGAGAGAACAGCAGAGAGGACAGATGAAAGAGCCCCAGGTAGGTGCTTGGCTCCCAGGTGTGGGGCTGGGGCGAGCACAAAGCGTTTGGAAGTGCTCAGGAGTTGTGTCTGAGCGGCTCCCCCGGCTGATGTGCCAAGGAGCTTCCACTCGCCTTTCAAAAGCTTCCCTTCTCCCCGCTGCCGCTCGCTCCCTTTGTAATGGGTGGCTGTTTCTAATTATCTGTAAATGTTAAATGTTCCCTAATTCAATCAGAACAACTTGTTCACAGACGGCAAACCCTTCATCTGCTCGGCTTTCAACTGAGGCTCTGACTCGAGAGCCATTGATCCCCTCCTTCCCGGAGAGGAGAGGCTGCCTTCAGATGTGCCAGGGGCACGAGAGAGGAGGGCTGCGGCTCACGAGGGATGGCCGGGGGGCTGCCCGATCCCCCCACACCTCCTGTGCCCCCCTCTGCTCCTCAGATCCTGCATTTCGTATTGTATTGCCTGCTGGTGCATGGCACGTGTTGACATGGTGTGTCCCTGTTTCCCCTTGCTGCTCTCCAGACGTGGTTAGGGCACGAAGCCGCTGCCCACAGCCCAAGAAATACCTATAGCAGGGACCCAAAATCGGGTATCTCCAGCCACGTCACTAAAATCTGCAATTTATACTATTCAAGCCAGGGGGCATGGGGAAAAACACAAGGGGAAGGTGAGGTTTTCCTGTTAAATCTGAGGGAAATTCCCTTTCGTGCCGACTCCCAAAGATTTATTGCAGCACCAAGTCTTCCCCTCAGACCCAGGAGAGGGCCCTGCCTCTGATCAACCGGTGACTCACCGAGGTGCTTCACGAACAAGGCGAGCTATATCTGCACGTGGAAGGGGAGAAAAATAGTCCTGCTCATCACCGGCAGGGTGGGCAGGATGAGACCCAAGCCACCCCCGGGCTGATGCCGCGTGGGCTGCGCCCCCGGCACCGCAGCGCCGCACGAGCTGCCCGCGGCAGGGAGCTGTGGGGGAGACTCTTACGTCTCAGAGGAAGGGCTCCACGCCAGGACGGGAATAGAAGAGCTGAAATTATCCTCCTCGCCTCGCGTCGCAGGGCTAGGTGCGGGTCTCCGTCAGCCCGTGCCGATGGATTAGGGCTGCGAGCATCGGCAGCCACTGCCGAACGTTTTGCTCACGTATCCCGATCACACCTGCAGGTCCCAACCTGCTCTTTGCAATCCCCACCTCTCCTTCCTTTATATCGTAGCCAAAAGCTAATCTCTTCCAGATCAGGCAAGCGCGTTTCCTGGAAGATCGCTTTATTCAGAAATCTCTCTCCAAATCCTGGGACAAAACCCAAATCCTTCGAGACCCCAAAACCCTTTCCGGGACATTCCTAAAACCTGAAACATCACCTCCACTTCCTCCTGGTCTTCGCTGCCTGACTCTGCAAAAACACCTTCGGCTAAAAGACTCTGTTCAGGGAAGGGAAATGTGTTGTTGTTCAGGACACGAGCAGATGCACAGCTAAGAGCCAGCCACCCATGAGAGACTCCCAGCACAGCGAGCGCTGCAGAATCACGGCTCCGTATCCTCCGACAGCTCACCGAGGAGCAGCAAAGTCATTGACGTGCACGTCGCACTCGCTGGAGCAATCCTCGGGCAGAGGCTTCGTGCAGAGCCCCACTGGGCAGAGTGCTCCGCTGCTCAGGAGCAGTGATTAGGGAGGGCTTGTTAATGAGGCGGATTTTAGTGACTAAGGGCAAGCGGAGAGAGAAGAGAGAGCGGGCTCTTCATCAAGTGGCATAATGTGGGCTTGCTGCAGCTGATCTCCGGCGGACGTAAATCAATCCAGCTCTCCCAGCTTTTATCAGCCGAGGATCCGACCCACGGGACGCGCGCATCGTCGGAGGGCAGAGCACCAATCACGCCGTAATAAAACTGCTCAGCGCCGGCAGCCGCCTGCCGCAGATCTCAAAGCATTTCGCAGCCGTCCGGAGCCGCTTCAGAGCCGTAAAAGCTTCGCTCGCGTCTCCAAACTCGCCTTTTTTCACATGCTCCCTGAGGGCTCAGCTGCTTTAAATCAGGGCGAGCCCCTCGGGGCATAGAGGCAGGGGGGTGAAGGGTCCCTGCGTGGCAGCCCTGCTGCTCGGATCTCGCTGGGCCGCCCGCCTCTGTAATGAAAGCCAGCATCGCCCTGCGGCTGCCAGCCGGACACGGGACCACTTTGCGCAGCCTGAGGCCCTGCTCCCAGCTCGGCGGTGCGTCGTTGGCCCTGCGTGAGAGACGAGGGGGCAGAGCAGTGTGCTGAAGGGACCCCAAGTGGCTTTACCGACGCGCGGGTGGTGTGCACGGGGGGATTGCACACCGGCTTCTCACACAGCATTCCCAAACGCAGGAAAACATATTTTTCGTTCCTTTCCTCCCCCCTCCAGTTCATCACCCCTTGTCCCCCACCTCCACACCTTTCCCCTCAAGTGTCCAAAGCCACAGGATAATTCCCATCCTGCAGCAGACTGCCAAATACCCAGGGATGAGCTTTTTTCCCCCCTGTGATGTAACTCCCCCAGCCCAGGCACTCCTGGAGCTGTGACCCCAACTCTTGCACAGGTTCGGCAGCAGGTCGGGGCTCCTGTGTCCATGCAGAGAGCCCACAGGGGAAAGGGAGAGCTGGAGGCAAAGGCACTTAGCAAAAGGAGAGAGGCAGGAGTCCCAACGTCACTGGAAATGGAGCCCATGGGGGTTTGCTAGCCCAAGTGTAGGCACCACCAGGACAAGCCCTTCCCCAGAATAACTCCTCTTATATTCAGGAGAGATGTCCCAAACTGCTCCACAACACTTTCCAGAGGACCCAGGAACCTTCTGCATGGCTTCCCAGTGGATTTTTGTTAGAGCCAACCTTTATTCTTGGTTATCATCCACAGTGTGAGCCCTTCTAGCTCCGCTCTCCCTCCCCACGCCGACCCCTTTGTGACAGGAGGACCTCAGGTTTGATGGAGACGGGTTTGGGGAGACATCCCCTTCCCAGAGGGAAAGTGGGGAGGGAGGGAAGGAAGGCCCCCCATGGTGCTGGGTGCTGCACACGCATGAAAGCAAGAGGTAGAGAGATTGTAACCGGATCTTCCACAGGCTTCCCACATGTCCTTCAGGCACAAGTCGCTCTGTTTGGCAAGACCTTCGAAATCTTTGCAGTTAGCAGTGAAAATGAGGCATTTTCCCAGCCACTGTCTGCTCCTCTTCATCAGGCAGTGCTCCGCACCCACCCAGCCCCCTGGTCCCGAGGATAACACCCACTTGGCCAAGCCCCTTCCCACACAGCCCTCCACCACCAGGGACTGATTTCCCATATTGACAGGACAGCCCCAGCCATTAACGAGTTCATTTTCCATCACTTAGCTGCAGATGGATTCCCTCAGGAGCCCCAGGGTCACCACAGTTTCATTAACAGACACTGCAAAAGTATTTAAATACGTTAAAAAAATGACTCAACAAACGGAGTGAGTCCATAGAGCTGCTCCTCTTGGGTTATCTTGAAAGATAACAGCAACCTGTGGTGCCCACAGACGGACAGAGAGCCCTTAGCAGCTTGTCTCTGCTATTATCCACCTCACAACACACCACCTTTGAAGAGGTCCAACGTCCCACAGTGCTCCCGATGGAGACCATCTATTTATTCTCTTACCCAGGCTCTGGCTGAGCACCTTCCAGCCACTGATGGCTTTTGGCCTCCAAATTTTCCTGTTAGCCACTTTGGCTGGTGGTAAACTGAGGCACAGACTGTTGACGGCTCAGCCCCAGCTCGGGATTTAGGTGCTCGGTTGCAGAATAGATGTCATAGACAGGTGCTGGTGGCTGTGCTGCAAAGTGATTTCTCATCCCAATATCCCATATCAGGGCAAAAAAATTATACCCTAGCCCTATCCGGCCTTGAACACCACCCAGAAGATTACACAGGAAAATATGTGTCAGAAATGCAGGCTGAGCTGAAAAGTTATTTCTGCTGCTGAAACATATCTGCCTTCTTCCCACAGATCCGTAGGAGACACGTCGAATTTTACTACCACGAAGCTCCACGTAGGTGCTGACTTAGCTGTCACTCCGCGAGAGGGGGGTTGGAAGGCAGCAACATTGCCAAATCCCCACCAAAAAACCCGGCCGCGGAAAAATTCAGCCCTGCAGACAGCTTCCACTGCAAGCTCATTTGTGTCGAGAGCTCAAACTACACACTCGAAAATTTGCAAACAAAAATGTAATGTGACATTTTTCTCCCTGCTCGGGAAGAGATGACTCACGGAGCCGGGCTGCAGCTCTCGCTGGGCGCCCGGGATGGCAGGGCCTCGCAGCGCTGGGAAGGATGCTCGCTATGGTCCCCGGTTATCCCCGAGCACTGGGAGGAAGGGGTCTGCAAATAAACCTCCGAGGAGCTCAGCACGAGGAGGGTGACCTCCTGCCTCCAGCATCTGCAGCAGGAAGGAGCTAAAGATGGAGGAGGAAGGTTGCTCCCTCCAGAGCTGGAGACTGGAGGAAACTGGCCCACGAGGAGAGGTCTGTCCTCAGGGGGGGAGCAGGAATGTCACTTTGCTGTCCCCACCGCTGTGACTCCAGGATGATGGAAACGTTCCCTTGGAGCCCCTCCAAATTCACACCACAAACTGCAGCAAAATTCCCCCGAATAGACATTGGCCAGCCCCGCTTTGGCATTTATAAAACTGGCTGCAAGGGGGATTTGTCCAGGTTCTCAGAAGCCCTCTTTGCCTTCCCTGGGATGGTGGCAGGGCACACCCGAGGGACCTCCGCAGCACGCACAGCCCGGCAGTAGTCTCCCCCCGCTCACCCAGGGGAGATTCATTAATGCCGACAAGGTAAACTCAGGCTGTATTATTCATATCTCTATTTATCAAGTATTTATGCTGACAACCTAGAGGGCGATAAATCAGCATCACCGGCATGTGTTGATTCCTGCGGCCGATGGCGATGCTGACAAGGCCGATGCCTGCCTCGCTGGGTGGGGGGGGCAGAGGCCCCGCTCGCAGGGGGACAGCTCGGTTGTGACAGCTGGGAACGAACGGAGGCAGAGGGTGCTCTTTGCTGGATGTGCCTCAGAAGCAAATGGCAGGGACTGAAAGGGGAAGCAGCTCGTGGGGCAGAACTGTTTCCCACTCAAATGTGGATTTTTAATAAAGCCGGCACCTGGCTGCACCACCCAGGGACGGGCCTTGGGCTGCCCCCTGTGTCCCATCACACCAGCAGGACACGGGGGGGTGCCACGCGGCCCCACGCAGCGCCGTGACCTGCTGGGGCTGCTCCGTGTTCATAGCAGCAACTGTGCTAAACTCAGTTCACACCACAGATTCCCACGTCCGGGCTGGATTCACCCCAAATTGGCTGAAGTTGCTGCATTGGAGCTGCTCCAACGGTACGTCTGGATGGTAGGACATGGTCTGGTCTGGCCACAGCAATTCGCATTGGGGCGGGAGAGTCACCCTGCTGATGGCAACGCGCCCTCCACGCTCCCTGCGCTGGCTGTAGGGGCATTGCTCCATGTCCCAGCAGCAGCTCTGCTGCTGCAGCATCAAGTTTACGCTCCCATGCTATTGACCTGAGGGCCTGCAAATGAGACAGGCCTGCACACCTCTTGACTGCTTGCCCTGTGATCCGGAGATCAGGTCCCAGCAGAGCTTGTGCACGGAGAGAAGCCAATTTGTCCAGCTACTGGAAGCAAAGGGCTCGCTTCCACTTGCAAGTCTACAGCAAAACCCGATCCTGATGCAGATCTGAAGCAGAGCATGTCAGTGAACTTCCAGCGCAGAAGAAATCTCTGTGGCTTTTCCCTCCTGGCTGACTGCAGAGCAGCTTCTACACCCCTCCGCCAGAAGGCTATTCTGGGTACTGGTTTGGGACTCTGTGTCCTGCCTTCCCCGCCACACATGGGCATGGCCAAGGCTCTCAGGAAGGCAGAGCTCTGGTGCTGTTCAATAATGCATGCTATTTTCTAATACTGCAGCCGCTGGGGCTTGTGCACGTTGTGAGCGAGCTGCACCGGGGCTGGAGTGTACATCGGTTCAGATGTTGGAGCTGAGAGACGAGCCTGGAGGAGAGGAGAGGCAAATTCCCTTGCCGGACCTCGTTAACAATGCCTGCAACACACGTCCTTTGAAATATTTCTGATGGTTCCATTCTATATTTCCCTTCTGTTTTCTTTTCCTGTGCCACGGTATCTCTGTGAATGTCGCCTTCCACCTTCTGCCCAGCACCTCTGTGCAGGGCCATGTGCATGCACGATACCAAGGGGACACAGTCCCAAGGGCATGCACGATCCTGAGCGCACACACAACCCCAAGCACACATACAATCCTAAGTGCACGCACGATGCCAAGCACATGCATAATCCCAAGCACATGCATGATGCCAAGCACATGCACAATTCCAAGAGCACGCACGATCCAAGCACATGCACAATCCCATGCTCATGCACGATCCCAAGCACACAAGATGCCGAGTGCACACACGATCCCATGCACTCATACAATCCCAAACACACACACAATCCCAAGCTCATGCATGATCCCAAGCACGTGCATGATGCCGAGTGCGCGCACGATCCGAGCCCACACACAGTCCCAAGCGCACGCACAACCCCGCACACACGCACGATGCCGAGCACACGCCAGGTGCCCATGGGGGATCCAGGCGCCCCTTTCCGTGCCCTCCTTGCTGCCAGCTCCTCCACCAGCACCCCCGGCCCCCGGCCCCGCCGCCCTTCCCACGGCCCCAGGGGCGCACCGGGGCGCGGGGCCGGATCCTGCCCGGGCTGCGGCCGCCTCGGTGGGGCAGCGGCGGCGGCCCCGCTGACACTAGGTGGTGCTCGGCGGTTGTGCTTGGTGCTCTGCCCGCCCTATTTCCTCGCAAGGTGCCGGCCCGGCTGCAGCTGCGCCCCTGGTCCTGCAGCTGGAAGCCGGGAGGCACCTCCAGGGCGCTCGGGGGAGGGCTGCTCGCCCTTTTCCTGACCTGTCCACGGATGGAGGCTCCATCCCTTCCTCTGCCTAGCTCAGAGGGGAGCCAAAGCTAAAGGCACCTCCCCGCAGGATGCTCGAGAAGGGACAGGATGCCCAGAAGAAAAGAGCAGAGCAAATTGCTGCATGGTGCAGCCGTTTGCACAAGGCATGGACGCTGCCTGCAGCAGCGTTGTGCCCTCCAGCCCAAATCCAGCCCCAGTTTGGGGCTGTAGAGTTGGGAGAAACCCAGAAGCAGTGGCTGGGCATTTCCAGGGGTGCTTAACACTCAAACCCCACAGCAGAACCCACGCTGCTTTCTGCAGAGCTGGGATTCCTAACCTCCATGGGCTTCTCTTCTCCGCGTATAATGAGGATTATGGTGTAATTCCTGCCTCACAAGGGGGTTCTGTGGGGATTGAGAGGGTTAAGGCACTCATACACTGCAGCAAGGCCATTATAAACCCTTCAATGGAGGGGGGACAGAAAAAAAAACACTGCTGTTTGCAAACTGCTTAGAACTTGCATCGGCTTCCATTAACTGGAAGGCAATTTTCTTGCAGGTTCAGATTTAATTTCATCTCCAACTGCTGGCACTATCCAGAGAACGGCAGGACAGGAGCGACTATCAGCCCTGAATTGCCTTTGGAAAGGATGGGGCTTTCAGATCTGCAGGAGTGTCTGCGCTCTGTGTGGCGTGTATGTGAGCACATGTTGGTGTGTTCGTGTAAGCATGTAGGAGGCTGTATCAGGAGAGCTCAGAAGTGAAGCCAAGCACAGAATCAGCTCTGGAAGCCCTTTGCACCTCTGATCCCTCATTGTTGACTGCGCCTCAGACACATTATGTGTGTTTACAGATGAAAAAGCAAAAATAAAACTGACGCTGGCTTTAAAATTCTGTTCAGCGCAGCCTTCTGCACTGATTCAAAATGTTTATAAACACAGGAGTTAATGTAATCAGCACTGCAGCAAATACACACCAGGTACACGGCGGAGACAGGAGTGTCAAATGTGCTCCCAGCGCAGAATGACAGGCCTCTGCTGGGGGCTTTTCATCAAACAAAAGCAGCTGAAAAAAATTAAAAAAACCAACACCGAGGAATGTTTTAAAGAGCAATTTCTCCCTCCCCTTCTTCCCTCCTTCCAATCCCCTCTGGTAATCGTAATTGTAAAAAAATAATGTAAGATACCCGTTCCCACCGAGCCTTTCAAGTCGCAGCGCTTGCATGCGCAGGGAGCCCCTGGAAAGTGGCCACTGCTCGGGGCGGGCACGGGGGCGCAGCCCCACATCGGTGGGGAACTGGTGTGGGGGGACTCCGGAGGGACATTTCTTACTGGGGGGGCATTTCATACTGGGGGGGGGCATTTTATTCCAGCGTGACATTTCATTCCTGGGTGACATTTCACTCTGGGGTGACATTTCTCCTCCATGGCAGGGCGGCGGAGAGGCAGCGCTCCCCTGGGGGCTATCCATCAGCCCGGCCCCATTGTTCCCAGGCATGTGCTGCTGCTGGTCCTGGAGCAGATAGGAGCTGCTTCTACAAAGCTTTGGCCGGGTTATTGTGCCCTGACTCCAACCCAGCACTCTGCTCAGCCCCGGGGAGTGATGTCTATCTGCCTGCAAGGGAAGACCCCATCCGAAGGGGTTGTGTCGTTGCAGACCCCACACCAAGCCCAGCCTGTGTCCTCCTGCATGTTTTCCGAAAGCCTGTGCTCGACCATGTCAGCCAGTGGGCAGGATTTGGGGAGGTGCACACAAAATGTCCTATTACAGCAGGTTGCTGCAGAGACGTTACCTCACATGTCAGCATCAGCAGAAAACTCTCGGGCTGGCTGAACAGCCAAAATGCTGGGTGAACAAAACGGTGCTCACTACAAGCAAGCCCTTTTTTTTTTTTTTTTTTTTTTTATTTTATTCAGCCAAATGTTGTTTCATGCTGTAATTGCAATTTCCAAGAACTATATTAGCATGACAATTTATATAAGTGCCGGCCAAGTTACTGTACCACTTCTAGTATCTGTGCCTAAAGCAGATTTCACAGGGGGGTATAGGAAGGGGCTTGTACAACTTTGGGGGCTCTGTTGGGATGGCCAGCTGCCATCTAAAACGAGACTTCTGCCATCCCTGGATACCAGGAAGGGGTAAATAGCACTTTTGTACAGCACTGGGAATTATTGTCTTTGCAGAAGGGGGGATTCCTCCCAGCCCAGCCCTTCGGACTACCTGAAGCATCAGTCAGTGTGTTGGGTTGTATTTTTCTCTTTGTCTGTAGCAGAATATATTTATAGATTCATGAAAGGGATTTCTGAGCCTCAGAGCCATGCATGTGCTGATGTATTAGGAGCAGAAAGGACGGGCAACCCTTGCAGCTCCTGCCCTATTGTTATTGCAGGCATAAAAAGTACTTCGGGCTCCTGCTCCCACCTCTCTGGCTTGGGACGAGCTTCAGAAACCCACTGCTAGGAGGGTTACAAACAAGGGAAAAAGAAAAACCAGTTGATACAGCAAAGCAGAAGGCAGCCCCGTTAGCCCCTCGGAGGCCATGCACACAGAGACCTCCCCAAATCAAAAAAATAAGTATGATGCAATTAAATATGTTACATATTACGATTTTCCTCCCTTAGAAATAACAAAAAACTGCCAAACCAAAGCATTCTGCTCCTGCCTTTCCTGCTCATGCAGAAGTCCCCTTGGGCTTCACGGAAATTTTGGACTCACAAAAAGCTGCAGAACAGGGGCCCCATGGCACTGTGTAATAAATCTTAGAAGTTAACAGCCAGAACTGTGCCAAATGTGATGGGTTTTGCTTTGTGCAGGATCATGAAAATAATACATTCTGGCTCAGTAAGTTAGGCCTGATGCACCAAGGCTAATGGCCCGCTGCTGCTGCTGCTGCTAATGGATTTACATTTTTGTCTCGTATGTTCGAGGGCTGTGATTTGGGAGGCCAAGGCCCAAGGCTCTATCAAATCTCCCCGTGTTCCTGAAGGGAAATCCTAATTGTGCCCTAAATCCAGCACTAAAGAGTCACCTTCCTTCGATCAGGCGAGGAGGTTGGAGTTTGCAATAAAACATGGGGGAACTTGGTGCATCCGCCACGACTCTTCTGAGCCACTGCAAGACCCCGGGAGCAGCGCTCCCCTTCCCGGCCCAGATTTGGGCAGTTTCGGTGTCGGTGAACCAACTCAGGATGTCTTTGTGGGGGTGTGCAGGAGGCTTTAAACAATATGCCGAGCTCTGGCCTGCCCCCAGCATCTCAGGTGCCGGTGGCAACACGTCAGAAAGGAGATGGGAGAGCATCGTGCTGGGAGCAACGGGAGGTGGACGTGGGGGGCCTGGGGACAGTGGGAGACCTGCCCAGGGGAGCCATTTCTGGGCGAAGCTCTCTCTAAAATGGAGTCAGGAAAAGAAATAATGAGATCCCGTGGATCAAAGGTGAAACTGGCCAGATAAACAATGCGAGGACTGGAAAACCAAGGGCTGAAACTACTGCTGAAGGGTGCCGGGGGCTCTCCAGAGCTTCCCTGTCCATGAGGGCAGGGGTTGTGCTCCTGCAGCTGTGTGCAGGAGGCAGCAGGCACGGGGGCAGCAGCCTCTGCTCCGCAAGCAGGACCTCCAGAGGAATCCCACTGGCCCTAAAGCCCGTGTGTCAGTTGACTAAACCTCATTACTACGTAATAACTTTTGTTATTTTAGAACAAACCTCGCATCCGGCTAATCCGCTTTGTTCCAGAGCTGCCCATCCTTCCCTTGAACGGGAATTAACTTCGAAGGGAATTAAAAAGGAGGTGGAGACTGATGGAGGGGTCCTTCGAGGTGTCTTTTTATAGCTGCTGGCTGCCCCCCCCACCCTCCCCCCCGGCTTCCCTTCTCCGCAATGTGTGGTATCCTTCCCCACTGCTTCTGTCCTTTTTTGCTTGCCAGGCATTGATTTGTTCCCGTGTTGTTCTAATGGAGCTTGAAATCAACAGGACTTTTGTTGTCGGTTGTTGTCGTTGTTGTTCACATCTTTGTTTGGGGTTCAGCATCCTCGGTGAGGCCGAGGCGGCTCCGTTTGCAGGCTAAACACCTCCTTAGCAAGGGAGCCACGAAGGCTGCATCCGTGTCCACAAAACAAGGGCTGCTACAGCGCGGCGGAGCAGTGCCTCCCTCCTCCTGTGTTTCAGCCCTTGTGCTGCTTCTGAAGCCCTTCCCTTATCGAGGCGCGCAGAGCGTGGCCAGAACAGGCTCCTTCTTCCATAAAAACGCTGTATATTGGGGCTTGCACACAAAATATATGTATATTTATGAGTGTGGCTGCAGATTCCATACGCCAGCCACATCCATCTCCCGCAGGGTTTATGTAAGGTGCATTTACCCGCTGTGTCGATGGCCAAGCAGGCAGCTTGCTGCCAGCAGCCATGTCCAGGCGTGCCACCACCGCCGGGGAAATTCGGAGGGCGAGCCTCCAGACCCCAAACCGGGGGGAACTGGGGACCCGCGGGCCTCCACCCCCCGAAACCTGGGTGATGAAGCAGTGGAGATGAGCCGGGGACCGGCGGAGAGGTGCCCAGCCTCTGCTTTCCCCCCCGTTTTGGGAACAAAAGGCAGCGGCGAGGAGGCTGCAGGGGAGGCCGGGAGGCAAGGAGCGAGGCCGGGCCTCGGCGGCGGCCTCCGGGCGGCCCCGGGCGAGCCGCGGGCGGCCGGGAGGAGGCTGCGGAGCAGGCAAAGAGTTAACGCAGCTCCCTCCTCCCTCGGCTCCGCACTGACATCACGGAGGAGAGGGCGAGCGCCGCCGCCTCCGCCCCGCCCGGGAGCGCGCGTGTGAGTGTGAGTGCGTGTGTGCGCGAGCGGCGGCTGCGTGTGCAAGCGGCCGGCCGTGCCCTGCGAGCCCGGGCAGAGCCCCTCGCCCGGCCATGGAGCGCCGCCACCGGCTCGCCCCGGCCCCGGCCCCGGCTCCGGCCCCGGCCCCGGCCCCCTGAGCGCCGCCGGGCTCCCGGCGCCCCGCCGAGCGGAGGCAGCGGCCGGGGGCTGCCCAGCCCCGCCGCCGGAGCCACGGCACGGCCCAGGGCTGCTCCCTGCTTCTCTTCGGCTGCTTTACACCCCCCCCAACCCCCCCCCCTCCCCCGATTTAATTTTTTTTTTTTTGGAAGCTTTTCGGTCTTTTTTTTTTTTTTTGGAAGCTTTTTGCCTTTTTTAAAAGGTTTTTGCTCTTTTTAAAACCTTTTTCCTCTTTTTTTTAAACCTTTCTCCTCTTATTTTCAACCTTTTCCCTCTTATTTTTAACCTTTTGCTCTTCTTCTAAACCTTTTCCCTCTTTCCTTAAACCTTTCCCTCTTCTTTTAACCCCTTTCCCCCCTTTTTCCTCTTTTTTTCTAACCTTTCCCCTCTTTTTTAGCCCTTTTTGCTTCTTTTAACCTTTTTTAACCCTTTTGCTTTTTTAACCCTTTTCCTTTAACCCTTCTCCTTTTTTTTTACCTTTCCTTTCTCTTTTAACCTTTCTCCTTTTTCCTTTAACCTTTTTCCCTTTTTTAACCCTTTTCCTTTTTTTTTTTACCTTTCCTTTCTCTTTTAACCTTTCTCATTTTCCTTTACCCTTTTCCCCCTTTTTCCTTTTTTTTTTTCCCCCCTTTCTCCTTTTTCTTTTAACCTTTTTCCTTTTTTTATCCCATCTTTTTTTTTTTTTTTTTTTTTTTGGCGGATTTCCCCTCCCCTCCCGGCCAGCCCCTCGGACGTGCTCGCTCCCCGGAGGAAAGCACCGCGCCCCGCCGAGCCCCGGGGACCCCGCGGATGTGCCAAGCTCCCCCCGGACCCCCCCAGCCTCCTGCCTGCTCTCCTGCCGCCCTCACCGCCCCTTTACCCTCCCGCACCTCCATTTTTCCTTTTTTTTTTTTTTTTTTTTTTTTAAAGCAGCACCGCGGGCGGGGAGGGCTGAGGGGGGGGGGCCCAGCGACGCTGCCAGACCGCCCCTCGCCCATTTCTCGGAAGGAACTCTCATGGCTTCACAGCTGCACACAAGTTGCCCTGCATCTTGGTGGACTATCGGAGTTTGCATCCTGGCGGCCGCGCTCTCCCCAGGTGAGCCGCTGCCGGCCGGATCCATCCCCCCCCAGCTCCGGGATGGGGTTCTGCGGGATCGGGGCAGCCCCCCCAGGGAGGGTTTTGGGGGGATAAAGGGTGCTGGGAAGGACGGGAGAGGCTTTTTGGGGTGCGCCTCTGGAGCAGGTGTGGATGCATCTGCCCGGGGGTGGGAGGGGGTCGGGGCCGGATCCCCCCCCCCCCCCCCCCCTTGGTGTGGGGAGGAACAAGGCGATGGTTTGTTTGGGAAGCAGCTGCAGGCAGCGGGCTCCCCGGCCCTGCGAGCCGAGGCGGTTTTGTTTTTGCTTTTGGGATCGAGCGAACGGCTGGCGAGGCACGGCAGCCAGGCTGCCCGGGGAAGGGAGCCACGAGGCTGGGTGCTGAGCCCAGATGTTTCGGGAGGAGACAGCGAGGTTTCAGCCGTCCCCAAAGTGCCCCCCCCCACCCCCCCCCAACACACACACTTCCCGCGGGCCCTTTTGCAGAGGGGCCGGGCTGCTCCCAGGTCTCAGACCTTCCCCGGCTTGCTTTGTGCTTGGCGTGCCTGGTTGGGGTTGTTGGAAAGGAGGAGATGGGCAAGGATTCGGGTCGCGTCCCCACCCGGGGCTCGGTGCTGCCCTGGGCTCCAGCCCAGCTCTCAGCAGCGGGTGGGTGACCCGTGTGATAACGTGCCCCGGGGGGGGGGGGGGGGTGGGGGTGGGTTCTTCTGCTACCATGCAGAAGGGGTTAACGCCATCCTGGAGGGCTGTGGAAATGTTCACATGGCAGGGCGACCAGCACTTCGGGTTTGCAAGGCTTGTGAATGAGCTGGGAGGCGAAAGCAGGACGCTTGTTTGCTTTTTCGAGGCGATCTGGGGGTGGCTGGGTCTGGAGCGGGGGCAGCGGGCGCGTGTGCCACCCCCGGGCAGGGGCGAGGGACAGCCTGTGTCTGCAGAAGTTGTGGTGAGGACAGGGGGGCATTGCCTCTGTTCCTCCTCTCTTGGGGCTAGAGGAGCGGCCAGGCTGGCTGGGCTGTGAGCTGGGGCTGCAGGCAGCAGGGTGTGAGCCAAAGCTCTGGCCACCGGGGCAAACGCCAGGGCCCGGGGGCTGCGGGTGGTGGCAGAGCTGGAGGTGGCATCACCCCGGGCACGGGAGGTGGGCAGAGCGCAGTGCCGGGGGGGTCCGGCTAAAATGGGTGAAGGCAGAGGTGAAATGGGGGCTGGCTGGTCAAGAAACCAGGCGGATTGGTGAGAGGGGAAAGGTGAATGAAGAGAAACCGGGTCTGGGTAATGCCTCTGTACTGCCAGTACAAAGGGATCTGCTGTGCATTGCAAAAAGGGGTGATGGAAGGGACAGCCTCGGGCTCCCTGCACTCCTCTGTGCTCCAGGCAGGTGCCTGGCTGAGCTCTGGAGGAGGCTCAAAACTTTCCATGCAGTTCCTGCCAGGGGCTTCCCTCCCTCCTGCCCCTCCACCAGGCAGCCCCGTGCGCAAAACCCTCCCCACGGCCCTGGGAAAGGCGCTGGGGCTGCAGTGACGCTGCGGTGACTGTGCCGGGTTAACCAGAAGGGGTTTATCCTCCCCCAAATCCCCGCAGGAATTGCTTCCGCCAAGGAGAGACACCGGCAGCGCTCGGGGGCAAGCCTGGCATTTCACCTTGCCCTGCCACAGGAGACTTCTTCTCCCCACCTCTTCTATTTCTGGCTGCTGTCGAGGCACTGGCAGCACTCAGACAATCTCGTCTCCTGCCACTCCGCGGTAGCCCGGCAGTTTGTCCTGCCCTGACAGCTCTGCCGGAGCGAGCCGGCGCTGGGTGCACCCAGAAAAGCAAAGGGCACGGGTAGGAAAAATCCCTCCCGACCCCATCCGGCGGGATCACGGGGTGCCCTGCAGCCTGCGCGGGCGCCGCTCTCGGCTGGACCAGTTTGGTGGTGGCTGCAGCACGTTTGTGGACTGGCTGGTGCTCTGTTACGCGTTCGTTCACTCATCCCTCCCAGTCATTCGGGGGCTTCTGTGGAGGCATCCCGGAGCTGCAGGGAGGGAGCAGCACGTTATGGCGCTGCACAAAGCCACCCCGTGCTGATGGTCCTTGCTGAAGTTCGGGTCTGGATGGCACACCGAGGCAGGTTTGGCAGTGTGTTGTGCCAAAAGAAGCTGGGGGGATATATGATACATGTAACGAGCCATATGTGAGCTCCGAACGCAGACGGGCTTGCTCATCAAGGAGAAGGGGAGAGGGTAACTTAGGATTCTCTTCTAGAAGTGAATTAGTGGCTGCGGACTCTTTTTTGGAAAATGCTGTTTGGTACCTAGCACCGGAAGGATGAGGGGAAGGCAGGAGACACCACGGGCTTTCTGGAAAACACTTGTGCCCATCTGATCAATGCCATTTGATTTTTGTCCCCATCCATGCACACCGCTTCCCCTTTCTGCCAACGCTGCTGACAAGGAAATAGGAGTTGCCCGCTGTAGCAGCTGTAAGGAGCCCCTGATAAAAATCTGCTTTACAAATCGTGCTCAATGCAGTTGTCTCCATCATCCAAAAAGGGTTCAGAGCAGGGTTCCTGCAGCCTTCCATGCACGTCTGCCTGCCTGCCCGCCTGGGACCCCTAGCCAGGTCCCACATGGCTGTGGGATAGGGGTGGCAAGGTGTTAGTGCGAACAGGGGCCGTGGTAAAGCCGTAGGGTGCTGGGGAGGGAAGAGCCCCGCCAGCTGATTGTCAGAGGCTACGAACACTTGTGGTTGGATTTACGCTCTGCAGGCTTTAACAATCTGCCCGTGTACCCCCGTGGGAAGCTCGGTGCAGCTCGGGGTGCAGCCATGAGGAGCGGAGGCCCCGTTTTTGTCCCCTCTGGCTGGGGACAAATTCCTGCCTGCCATCGCCGGCCGCCTCTCGGGCTCGGGCAGGGCCCTGCGAGTCTTTCTCTGCGAAGTGCTTTGAGATCCCCAGCGGGGGAGAGCCGGGGAGGTGTTGGAAGCCGTGGCGTGGGGCTTTTTCCATCGCGGCTCTCGAAAGCGGCACTGGCTGACCCGGGCCTCGGGTCAGACGGGGCTGCAGCTGCAGGGCGGGCTCCTTTGGGGACATGGGACAGCTCTCAGGGCACTGGCAGCAGTCGCAGCGTGCCGCTGCAGGATCCAGTCCGTTCTCTTTAATGTCCCGAACCAGCTTCCAGAAGGCCAAAAGTCGCCAAAGTTTTGTTCGGCCTTTGCTTTGTTCATTTTTATCTGTTTCTGTCCTCCTGAAACTCCAAAACGACAGCACCAGGCTATGTCAGGAAGCGAGGCAGTGCCCTTTGCTGATGTTTTCTCATTAAACCCGGCTCGCTGCAGTGGAACCGACGCGGCGAGTCCTCACCCGGCGTGAATTGGTGAGCGAGGCTGGGAGCCAGCTGAGCCCCCGAGCAGCCGTGCTCAGAGCCGGGGCACGGCCGTGGTTTGTGCTCCTTGCTCTCTCAACCAGCAGCATTAATCAAGCAAGAGCCCCCAGCCCGATGCACAGGGACCCGTTTGCAAAGGGCTGTGCAAGGCGGGGGCATCGCCACGTCGTGGCTAGCGCCAGGCAGGTGCTTGCAGCCAGCTGGTGGCCCACGAGGTGCCGGTGGCGGCGGGGCCGGGCGCATCCCTCCTCGCGTCGCCCCTCCTCTGGGCTGCAGCCGGGCCGGCCGCGATGCCGAGCTTGCAGGGAGGCACCCGAAGGATCCTCTGGGCACCGCGCACACCTCAGCTGAATCACGGAGGGAACCTGAAGAGCCGGTTGGCGTGACCTGCTTCCCAGGCCCGCACGTCCACGGGCACCCCGCGCCCTCTGCTCGGGCCACTGAGGCTGGGGACAGCGGGGACAGCCCATCCCAAGGCGGGCACGGCAGCCACAAAGCCAGGAGAAGGCTCTTTCCCACCGGCAGCACCCCGGGGAGCTGCACAGCACCACCAGCCCCGGGGGGAGATGGGGACAGCACCCGGGAGAAGGACTTTTGGGAAGAGCAGAAGGCTGCAGTGAGTGCTGCAGGGAGGAGCTGCTCGCTCCTCGGATGGACAGCCACGGTCCTCAGGCCTCTGAGAAGAGGTTTGCATCTCGCAACATCATTGCTCAAGGTTGTGGAGGCTCTTGCTGTCATTTTCGCAGGCCAGCAAGGCGCAGCAGTGCGAAAAGCAAGAGAGGGACACAGGGACTGCGACCCGCACAGCCCCTGGAGATGTTGCATGCAAAACCACGTCATTAAATGAGGGCGGCGCTGATGCAGGGTGAGCTGGTGCCGCCAGCCACTGGAGCTGGGACCCGGTTTGCACGTGAGACACCTCCGGTGTTAATTACCAGAGCCCCGCCGTCCCAGCACAGAGAATTCAGAGCTCTGCACCGAACCCAGATCGATGTTGCAGGTGAACGTTTGCTTAACTAAAGCACGAAGCCTCCCGTGAAACGTTCCTTTGCTTTCCCTCTAGCTGCTGTTGAGCCGCAGGTACCCTCCTGGCCTTTCGGTTTCCTCGGCTTCTCCCAGGGGAGG
The DNA here is from genome assembly GCF_013377495.2 of Cygnus atratus. Classification (NCBI taxonomy): domain Eukaryota; kingdom Metazoa; phylum Chordata; class Aves; order Anseriformes; family Anatidae; genus Cygnus; species Cygnus atratus. The sequence continues at coordinate 5,032,890 of NC_066383.1, forward strand.
TTCAGGCCAGGTGAAGGTGACGCACCGAGCGTGCAAACCAGCCTGGCTCCGTGGGGAATCCGTGACAGAGGAGGAACTCCTGCCCGAGCTGCCCAAATGCAGAAGTGTTGTCCGCAGGAGGAAGGACAGATTTGCCTGATCTGCAAGTTAAAGCCCCGGGCAGGCAGACAGGCACCGCTCTGGCCTTTCACCGTGCCCCTGTTTGCTGGGTTTCAGGTCCTGCCTTCCCACTGTGTCACGCACTTACAGGGGAGAAGTGAAAGTTGCAGGTTCAGGGGCTGTCGTTCCCAGCACCGAGTCGTGTTAATGCCCTCTGCTGCCGTTTCTGCCTCTCCCTGCCTCCATGGGCACCCAAGGAGTTTAAGGCACTGCTGTCCATTCGCTGTTTCTCCTCGTCCCTGGGGCTGATGCAGCGTTTATACCGGCTGGCATCGTAAAAGCTGCAGCGGCTCTCGGCTCTGCAGCGGTCCCGAGGCAGACGAGCAGCAGCTGCTGGCGTGAGAGGGGGAGCACGAGCTGCAGTCCCTGCTGTGTGCCCGTCCCAGGCTGCTCGTGCCCCATGTGGCATGGGTTTGGGGGGAACCTGGCCAGCGTCTCCGGTCCCTTTGGCTTCGCCGTGGCGTGCTGGGGCTGGACCCAACCCACTGAAGCTTCTCGTCTCCATTCCCCTGCTCTGGCAGGGAAGGTGCTGAAGGAGGTGACCGAAAACCACCGCACGGGGCTGGCCGTGTGCCTTCCCGACTGCAGGAGATGGCAAAGTGGCTCCGTCTGCTCCCGACCGTGCAGGAATGTTAGGGACAGGCCCACAAATCACATCACTGCCTCGCAGCAGCGGCAGGTACCAGATGGGCCACCTGGCTCGGAGACAGAAGGTGCTCCCAAGCCTGGTTAGCCACGAGGACTCTGCCTCCATCTCTCTTCTCAGCACTTCTCTTTCTACTTGGGAAAACCCCGTAATCGGACCGAGCTCGAGCCTGTTTTTCCTTTCCCATGGAAGATCCCTTCCTCCCCCCATGCTGGAGGGAGGCACCCGCAGGCAGGAGCAGGACAGAGGGGCCGTGCAGCCCGCAGCTGGTGGCCAGCATCCAGCCCTGCCGCGCTGGGGACAGGCGAGGGCGGCTCCGCGCACAAAGGCGCAGCTGTGTGGGAGGCACGGGGCTGGCACCGAGCACCCCGCGGCCACCTGAGAGCAAACCCAGCCTTGTCGGGGGGTCGGCACGGGCTGCCGTGATGGAGGGTCCGTGGCCACGTTGTGCAGAAACAGCTTTCAATTCTTATCCACCAGCGGGATACCCCTGGACTGAGAGGTGTGCTAGTTGGGAAGGGTTTCAGTGCTCATTTTCACTGAGAGATGGCCCGAGGAGAAGGTCTGGGGGCAGAGCTCTGGCTAAGGACTCGATGCTAACATGTAGGAGAGGCTGATAGGGCTCAAGAGCCCAAGCAGAGCCCTTTGATTAGAGGATGTTGTGCCGAGTGTCCTAGCAAAGGCGGGGTTACGCACCGTCCCTGATGGGCAGAAGTCATAGACCAGGGGAGAGTTTAATACGATGAGCGGGGATTACTGGAGGCAAACACAGAGAGCTGGCTAGGTGAGGAGAAAGGTCAGCATCTCCGTCACCGTCTTCTCACGGTTTCTGTGCCGAGCAGCTCAATATTTCGCCGCGGTGCTGCCTGCGTGAGACACGGCGGCACTCGGGGCAGGGGCAAGCAGCGAGGGCGGAATGAACCCTGCCCGTCCTTGACCAGCCCAAACAAACTGCCTGAGCTCAGAGTCCGGGGCTGGGTGAGCTGTCAGCGCCCCGTGGCGTCACAGCTTCCCTCTAGCCCAAACCCACGGCGCTGCCGGAGGTCCCCCTGCCTTGAGACCTCTCCTTGTGCTCCCCTGGGTAGGGGCGAGAAGCAGAGAGGTGGTCCTGGAGTGCAGCAGCCCCAGCTCTCCCAGCTCCAGAGCCGCTGTTTTGTAGGCTGATGTGTGCTGCATGCCCACAGAATAAATGCCAGGGCAGGCAGGGGGACACCTTGGTGCCGGCACCTGAAATATCCTTGCAAAGCCTGCAGTCAGGAACACATCGGTTGCGCTGGGGAATTAAGTTGCATCAAGTTATGGCTACTTCTTTCATGGTGAGATGTGTATAATGTTGTTGTTTTTTTTTTTTTTGACTTTCCTGGGTTAGGTAATAAGCACTGAGACCCCTTGTAGCCCAACCCTGAGTCACCTCCCCACCAGAGCCCTTGTGCTGATGGTCTGCGTAGCCTGGGGGAGCTAAGTCTGGAGGAAACGTTAAGGATGGATAATCAAAGTCTGTTCAGGGGCTGGAAGTGCGCACAGGAAAAAGATCTCCCCTGCTCCAAGGGGCTCCCAGCACGCAGGCTGCCCTCGCATTGCCGCTGCTCCCGCCCGTGTCGCCTACCCAAGGCCTGCGTCACTTGGGGCTGTCGTGGTTTGGCGGAGCCCAGCGGAGGCGACGGCACGAGCTGGTGGGTGCTGGGGCTGCTCGTGCTCTTCCCATCATCAGCGGCACCGGCACGGGGGCTCGGCACCAGCCAGCTTTTTGGGGACGCGGGGGGGAAGCGAGGCTGTGCCCATTTATAGGCATTTGGGACAGGGCCGTGTCGCACAGCAGCATCCCTGCCATCTCCTAATTCGGATCAGCTGCCGCAGTTTCCATGGGATACGGGACCCCTCTGGGCTCTGCTGGCAGTGCTGCTGGGTGCTGTAGTCTGTGGTGTCCCCCCCCTGCTGGACACGCTGGAGCTGGGGATCTCGCTTTGGAGGGATGAGCTCATGTTCTTGGATTTTGGGGCTGAGACCTGGGGGTTAGGGGCTGAACAGGGTGGTCCCAGCGAGCCCAGGATGGAGACCTGCAGGACACCGATCGTCACGGCTTCAAAGCCAAGTGCTCCGCTCCTTGTGTCAGAGTGCACATGGTTTCTTACGAAAGCCTTTAGAAAAAGCTCCTGGCTTTTCCCTTTGAGGCCACAGTTATGAAAGGCACTCGTGCACCAACATGTGAACCGACACGCAAGCACCACTTCTGCCCCGGTGCTTGCCCCAGCGCGGGCACGTCCAGCCCGCGGGCAGCGCTCCCGGCTCCCCGTGCTGCTTTTCCCCTGGGTCCCGGGGGTATTCAGAGGAGGGGACGTGCTGCCATGGCTCGGGACACCTGCAGCACGGCCCAGCTCAGCTCCTGCTGCAGGGGGACGTGAGACCCAGGCGGCAGCAGCGCCCTCCTGCAGGCAGGGCACCCCATGCGGGACAGCCTCTGGACATCCACTGCGTGCTGCAAGGGGACCTGCACGAGGCCTGAAGCTCTCTGGTGCAAGTTTGGTGCAGACTTTTACTGGTGATGGGTCTGAGCTTGCCAAACCTACCTCAGCGGGATCCCAGGGACGGGGCAAGACTTAGTGGGATCTCCTTGCAGAGGGATGATTGCAGCGCGCTCTGATCTCGAGAGGCGGCTTGTTTGGGGATTTGCTTGGTGCTCTGATGTCTAATGGGTGTGTTCGTGTATCCCTTTGATACGGGCGGAATGGGATCCTCCTGGGAGGATGGCAGCAGTCCTGGGAGGAGGTGGGAGGGATGGGAAGGAGAGAGGCTTGCACAGAGCACAGCTCGTAAAAAGGGGAATGCTGTCAGAGCCCGAGGACCCGGGGGCAATTAGGGGCTGAGTTACGCAGGAGGAGCGCTGCAGCGGTTGCAGAGGATGGGGATGCTCCAGCAGGGTCTGGTTTATCCTCAGGAACCCAGAGAGCAAGGCTGAGGACACTGCGTGTGGCCATGCAGGGCTGCTCCACCTGCGCTCAGCCAGCCACCGACGGGATTTCCTAGACGGCTGCCCAAAAGGGAGCCGGCCCCGCTCCCCGCTCTGTGCAGGGAAGGAAACGCTAACCGGCAGGGACATTAAAGCATCAGAAATTAAAACTGGCGTGGTGATTCAGCGCAGGGTGCCGCCTGCATTCCCCTGCCCCAGAGCCCAGGTGGCCTTGCCACGCAGCAGGGCTGGGACGTGCTGCTCGGGGGGGGGGACACCACGCGGGGCTGTGCCGGCTCCAGGGCCACGTCCTTCACTCGACATCCAGCAGCAGGTCCCTGCGCCTGGCCCCGCTGCGTCTGGTTACAGGCTCGGGCTCCCAGCCCAGTAATCCTGGCTGCTGATCCCGTGGGGGTGCCGGGTCACCTCCTCTCCCCTGGGACCTTGTCCCAGGCACAAGCGGGGGCAGCGCCGGAGTCACCCCCCAGGATTCAGAGGAGCTGCTCAGCCTTTGGGACTGATCCAGCTGGGAGGTGCACCACAAAGTTGCCAGTGGGAGAGCCCCCCAGCCCCCAGTCCTGCTGGGAATTCGACTTTGCAGCCTACAAGAGCAGGATGGGGGTAGGAACGAATTCTCCAGGGCTGATTTTTCCACCTATCACTCTCTAGAAAGAATATTCTTTCTTTCTTCCTTGGCATGGCAGGAACAGACTTTCAAAAATGTATCCTGATTTTTAAATACTCTTTTCGCCTGTGGTGTAAATACTAAAATGTGTTTTTTTTTCTCTCCCCTCTCTCCCGGAGTTTAAAAATATCGCTAGCCTGGGGAGGTGCATCTTTCAGCGAGATTTATAACGGCTGCTCTCAAGTGATGTGGAAAATGAGCCTCCCTCTGCCCCATCCAGCCTGGCACCTTCCAAGAATTTATTTCCTTTATTTGCGTGAGCCTAGGAATACTTAGAGGCTGCATCTCCGCCCAAGCACTCTAATTATTTAAGTTTTGTTTATGGCCAGGCTCTGGGGAGGCGAGTAGGTCTGGGCTGCCGATCCCTGCCTCGTGTGGGTAATCCAGCCCTGCGCTGTTTGATAATGCCCAACAAATCCCAGGTGCTCTGCCTATCGCCTGCTGGGCATCACCCCGGCTCCGTAAATCGGTCGAGATTTCGGTGTGGGATGTGTGTGGCCTCTGGTGGGCAGGCTCTGCAGGCACGGGGGGGAGTTGCGGGGCCGGGGGCTCAGCCCAGTGCTTGGCACCACCCTTGGGTGCTCCCCGACCTGGCCGCAGCCCTTGGGTGCCTTGTACAGGGCAGCGAGGAGCGCCCTGAGGAGCGCTCAGGAGCGAGCGAGCAGGATTTTGGTTGCATTATGACAAGCGATGGGGAGACAGAGTGAAGGCTGTAGTCTGTCTGCCTGCTGTAATTCCAAATAGCAGGGGTAACGTGGACAAAGCCTGGCAGCTGAATTGATCCTGACTTTGTACAGGGAGAACCCACAACACGTTTTGCAAAGGTCCCTGGGCATGGGGCTGTATACATGTGCTGCCGTGACAGGACAGAAGTTGGGTATATCTGTATTAGATCATCATGCCAGAGCCAGCCAGGTAAATAAACTCTTTCTCGGGCTGCTTTTGCCTCAAAATATGCTGCGAAATGGCCTTGAGCCCCGTGGGACTGGCTGCGCACGGGGCAGGATGGCATCTGGGCGGGCGTGGGGTTTATCCGGACGCAGCCTCTCCTCCAGACAGAGCACACCCGGGTGAAGTCACCCGGCAGCCATCTCCTCATGGTGCTGGGGAACAAAAGCTGCTCGGAAGGGGGAGGAAGGAAGGAGGGGGAGTTTCCCTCTTGCTCTTCAAGGCGACCCAGCAAGGTCGGAGCGAGGCCCGCTGGCGGAGGCCGTGGGCAGGCTGCCTGTGCAGATGCTGCCTCAGCTGTGCCCTGTCTGCGGCTAAGGGGAGGACTCCAGCTCGCAGCTCTGCTGATATCGATCCGAGACCTTTCACTGGCTCTAAATTCACCTCAGAAATATAAGGCTAAAGTCATACTTTTTAGATGTATGTATATTTTTTGCATCCTTGACGTCCCAGCGCTGCCGTGCCCGCGGAGCACCTTGCAGGCCCGTGGTGCTCGCTGGCAGCGGGCGGACCGGCTGCCTCACGCCGACTTCCACCGGGCGTGAATCAGCTTTTACTTCAAGAGAAAGCTTGGCCTGGAGGTGATGGCAAAGGCAGGCTGAGCTCAGAAGGGCTGGCAGCGTTTCTTGGCTTTGCCATAAGCTCCCTGGAATATCCTTGGCTAGCTCCGTTCACCTCCGTGTGCCTTGCCTTGTCCAAAGCCGCTGCTGGCTGTCCTCGTCTCCTACCCTGCATCTGCAGGGCGCCTCGCCGTGCCCACGTGCCTCCCTTCGAGCAGGAGATCATCTAAAAAGCACGGGGGAAGGCGACTCCCCTTTATTCTGCCATTTTCCCCAGCAGTCGAGATCACACAGCTCCTTGCCCAGGGATTTTAGAAGACATTTAGATTTTAGAACTGTTTTGCACAATTTGCACAAATAATCTGCCAGGGCAAAGGCCGGACCCAGTTTCTGAGTGCGTGGTGCATGGGTTGGAGCTGTGGAGGTGGGAGGACGTGGTCCATTGGCTTCCCTGCTCGCTTTCATTCAAAGGCCTTTTGATTTTCGCCCCGCCAGCATTGCATTTGGGTCACTTCTGGTTTGCAGTCATTACCTGGGGGGCGGTTTGATGGTAGGTGAGGGGTGCAAAGACGCTCGGTGCAAAAGCAAGGGAGCAGCGGGCTGAGCCCCAGCATCCTGCTGCAGCCCCCTGCTGCCCCCACACACCAGGCTGGCAGAGCTCCACACTGGTCAGTTATTACAAAAGCCTTGTCGGGACAGAGAGAGGAATGGAAAGTTTAAAGTTCGATAATTGTTAATTATTACCCGTGCTTCCCATGAGACCTGCTGGGAAAAAAAAAAAGAGGCAAACCCGCACATGCCTCTCTGCTGCAGAGGTGTTTTGGGGGCCATTTGTCTCTGTCCTGGCCACGCCGAGTCCTTCCTCGCTGCCTTCTTCCTGCCTCCAGTGGGGTTAATAAAGAGCTGCTGGAGAGCTTCTTATCTCCGAGCCGAATAATGTTTGTAATACGGGGAGGGGAGGCAGCTTTGATCCAGGAAGAGAGCAGGGCGAAAAAAAGAGAAGGGCTATTGGGGCAGGGGGTGCGGGGCAGGCTGGGCTGTGCTGCTGCGTGGGAAGCTGGCACGGCTGCTGCTGTGCCGAACCTGTTCTGCAGAGACGAGCTGTGGGTTTTAGGGCTTGCCGGGCTGGGGAAGAAAGGGCTGGAGCAGCTCCAGGGCCGGCACGCCAGCCCCGCGCTCCGCTCCGCTGGGGGCTGTGGCTGCGCGTTTCCCTCTTGCAGCCAAGCCCGGTGAGAGGGCCGGGAGCCCGCTGGCCGTGGGAGGCTGGGTTTGGCTGTTTGTTGGGAAGGGCGTGGGTTCTGGTGGCGGAGGAACCCAAACACCTGGGGTTTGTACCCATTTCTGTCGCCGGCCTCCCAGGCTGGCTGGGGCGAAGCGCTGCGCCTGCTTGGGGACCTGCTCTCATCACCGAGCACGTTCGGGGTGCCACAAACCACAGCCTCCCAAGGGGTCTGCCCCCCAGCAGAAACCCAAAATCCCAGGGGACCCCTTGGGAAGGAGCTGGGGGTGCTGCAGACACCCCCATCCAAGCCTGGAGTCTGCCAAGCGCCTCCCGCTCCCTCCTCCCGGCCGCATCCAGGCTGGCAGCAGCGGGAGCCCGGAGGCGCAGGGCCACACCTGAGAGGCAGGACGGGCCCCGGCTCTTCTCACGGGTGTGGGCTGGGAGCCGGTTGGGCCGGGCCGGGCCCCCCCCGAGGCCAGGAGCCCCATTCCCGTGCCAGGGCCGCGGGAAAGGCAGCAGCGTGGCGCGGGGAGGAGCGTTTGGCCCCATGCATCCTCCCCGCATGCCAGGGGGATGTGCCGCGCACCTTCCCGCACGTAGTCCGGGATTTTTGGGTACCTCCGGGAGGGTCTGGGTGTTCGGCGGCTCCAAAGCCTCGTGCCACGGTCCCATGTAATCCACAGGGGGATTAGCAGCCTGGTTTTATCGTCACCCATCCCAGTCTGAACCCCTCTGGGAGACCCAGCACCAGCTGAGCCCTGCGCCCTCCTGCTCTGTGATCCCCGCAGCCGAGGTTTGGGGAGGGCAGGGGGATGCTCCACGTGCCTGGCAGCACCCAGCTCACCCCATAGGATGGGGAGTCCATGGGTGATGGGTCCCAGAGGGTTCCTGCCCCTCGGGAGCGGAGCAGACAAGTCCCCCCGTGGGCACGTCACTGTCCCCGAGGCGTGCACGGCCGCGGCCCCGCACCGCTCCCCCTGGGGTGGGCTCCGGCTGCCCAGGACCATCTGTTCATTTTCGGCCCATTGCCATGGCGACGGGGAGGCTTTGAGATGGGGTTTCACCAGCAACAGTGGTTGGGGGAACGCCGGGAAAATAACGCAGGCAGGGAGAAGTCTTCCTTTTCCTGGGCGGAAACGGAGGGGAGAGGGAGGGATCCAGCCACGGAGCCTGCGTCCCGGCCCCTGCCTCCCCCCGCTGCTCCCATCCTGCTCCCATCCCCGACACAATGCATGATATCGGCACGCGCCCAGCCAGGGAGCAGCCGTTTTGGTCCCATTGTGCCCTACAAGCCGTGGCATTGTCCCTGTCCCACCACTTTCTGTCCACGGTGGCTCCCCAGGCTGAAGCCACCGGTGCGGTGCTGAGCCAGGGGACGTCTCCGGCATCGGTGCTCGCGCTCAGCCCCGGCGGTGGGAGCAAGATTTGGGGTTCCTGCGTGCCGGGCTGCGTTGGGGCCCCTCCTCTCGCCATGCAAAGCCTGCGGTCGCAGGGGAACACGTCTGCAGGTGGGCAAGTGCTGGCAAGCGGGCTGCGAGCTGCGCCCCGCCTGGCCGCCTGCTCTGCCCCGGCACCGGAGGCGAAAGCGAGCTGGAGGAGGCTGGGGAGAGTTTGGCCGTGGGGTTTTACACACAGGGTCCCTGCTCAGAGCTTTCCCTGGTCCTTTGCACTAAATAAGCCCGGAGCAGAGAGGCCGGAGGAAGTGGCTCGCTGCTGTCTGCGTATGGATGCGTGTATCCGCGCGTGGCTGTGTATAATTTGAGTGGAAATGGCTTTTAAAAAGCAAACAAAAGAGGAAGCAACAAATAACTATCTGCTTGTAGACGGTGAGATCCGGGCTAATGTGTGACAGACGAAAATGAAGCGAACGCAAAGTGACAGATTGACAGATAGACAGACATGTTTGTGCGCCGCTTTAGCATCCTTGTGGAAACAGGAGATAATTCGGGTTGCAGAGGACCTCGTCAGGTCGCCTGCCTACCTGCTGAAGCAGACGGCTGTGCTAAATGCCTTTTTTTTGAACCAAATTCCCGTGGAAGAGACCAGTACAGGGCCGTGCATGGGATCGGCAGGCAGGAGCCTGGTTTTTTGTGCCCACGAGCCAGGCGGGGGGCAGCAGGCATCGGGGAAGCTCTCCCCACCTGGGTGCGATGCTGGCAGGAAAGGCAGCCGGGGCTTCTCAATGATGAGGCTTTTTGTTTGTTTTTACTAAATCTAGGGAAACGGGATCGATTAAGTGAGTTATCGCTGTGTACCTTGCGCTGGAGGCCCGCCGTGCTGGCTGCGGTCCCTGCCGGGGGATTTTCTCTGGCTTTAAGGTTTCCACTGGACGTGTCCCTGGACCTGTCCGCTCCCGGGGCAGGACGGGGCACTTGGGGCCAGAGCCGAGCCTGTGGCCCTGAACACAGCCCCGGTAGCCCAGCGATTGCTGTGGGAAGCAGAGAATCAGCCCCGTGGCCCTTGTGAGTGTAGAGCTGGCGTAAAGTCACCTTCCTCCCTCCTCTCGTGTCCCAGATCCGAGTGCAGCAGGGCTGAATGTCACCTGCTCCCCTGGGACTCGCGATTTACAAGCGCTCATCCTGCTCCTTGTTTGCAGAGCAAATGCCCTTTTCCTGCTGGCTCTGCCCTCCCTGCAGTGGGGAATCAGCATGTTCTGGGCTGGAAGCTTCTCCCAGATTTATGAGCTTGCTCTTCACCTTGAGAGTACGGCTTCCTTGCCCCGAGACAGGTCTGAAACCCAAAACACCACTTGCTGACTTAAGCAAACACCATTGATCCTCCAGCAAGTAAAATTTCTTCCTTTTTGTCTATTTTAGAGCGCGAGTCGTTGAGATTCTGTTGTTGGCCTTTTCGGGTTTCTCTTTTCCTCTGCTGACAGGGGTCCCAAAATATTCTGAGCAAAATCAATACGATTTGAAGAGAACTCTTCGGTAACACTTAGGCGGGACATCGCCTCCTTGCCAGAGACCAAAAGGAAAAGAAAACACCAAAAGTCCTCCCCTCGGCTCCCTCTCCCCTTGAAAAGCAGTGTTCTTTAATTGGCTTTTAATCCGGGGAAGAGGAGAGCTGTTTGCATTGAATTGGTAATAGGGGATAATATCTTACCCTGAGTGATGGGTTATTTGATCTCTGGGCATCAGAAACCCGAGCGTACGGCTGTGAAACCGGGGGGAGGGACGCCGGGGCTGGCTCGGGGCCCAAGCAGGAGCACAACTGCTTTTTGATTTCCGATCATAATTAGAAATAAAAAGGGGAACAATCACCTTCTGTCGTGTTGCTCCGGGGCATCGGGTGACACTAGGAAGCCCGGGGAAAAGCCTTCGAAGGATGGCACGGAGCGCGCGGGCGGCGTTAGCATCACCTAGCCACGCGTGGCACGGGGCGAGCTGGGGCTGCAGGCGCAGCCTGGCTTTGAGCTGCAGGATGCTGCAGGGGGCGGACGAAATGGGCAGTGCTGGCCTGGGGGCTTTGCCTTTGGCTCCCACCCACGTCCCACGCTTGTGCCCCCGCTGCCCCCGCTCAAAGCTGAGCCATGCAGGAAGGCGTCTGCACGGATTCCTGCGGCTGCACGCGCTGGTTGCTGGCTGAGCACCGCTCAGCGTGGTCCCACCACCCCGCTCGCACCTCTTTTTACATCCCTAAACATCATTGTCAAGCCACGGCCACCACTCTCCTTTGCAGAGGGAACAAAAGGCCTGAACCAAGCAGCAGCACCTCACCCTCCTGAAGCCGTGCTAGCTCTGCAGAGCTCTGCAGCGGGGTCCAGAGGGGAGAGCATTGACGTGAGCAGCCCTGGATGGGGCTGTCGGTGGCTCGGCCCCGCGTTCCCAGCAGAGATCCCCCCCAGCAGCAGCGCTGCGCCCAGTGACACGTGCTCTGAAATGCCTCCTGGCTGCACGCTGACTCAGGCGCGCATGGGAGGCTCGGTGGGGACGACACCATTCGTTCCCGGCTGGCTCTGTTTGGTTTGCTTCTTGCTGCAGCTGCCTTCGGAGCAATAAATAGCTGTGGATCCTGCTTGTGGTCTGCGCGAAGCGGTTAATATTTAATCAGAGGGCTGGAGCTGGATTCGGTTGGTCGGCGAAACACGAAAATCACTTTTTCTGGTTTTAGAGCTAGGCAGATAGGGCCAGCCGTTCCAAAAAGCTCAGGGTCAGCTTTTAATTAATCAGTTATTCTCAGATTGCAGCGCGCTGCTCGGTGACAGGTTTGCCAAACACCTCGGTTCCCAGCGAGCCACCTTGCCAAATGCCAGAGCAGCTGAAATGACTGGCACCCAGGGAGAAGTATTATTTATAAAAGAAGTGCCGTGTCCCTTCTCCTGCTCCTTCTCAGGGTTTTACCGCAGGTCTGCTCACGTGGTTGGATGGATGCAGGTGGGAGGGATAGGACCTGGCTTCCCCAGCGAGCCTTCCCTCTGGCTCTGGTGGCGTTAGGCAGCCAGGCCCTGCGCAGCCATCAGTGCAGAAACCCTGCCGCAGGCTCCTGGGAGAGAAAAGCTGAGCTTTGATTCCTCCATTAGCAATTCTGGCCACCGACAGAAACGTTTGCAGCGGGCACCTATGGTTGGAAGCATCCTGGAGTCCGCAGCCAGACCATCTGGCTCATTGCTTTACTGTTCCCCACAAAAAGCCGCCTTCGGGCCAAGGTCAGCCCACAGAGGAGGCACGCAGGTTTTTGGGGGGCCCATTGCCAAATTAGAAGGTGGCAGCATTCGGAGGGGAGCATCCAGCAGCTCTCCTTGTCCCCAGCCCTGAGCCTAAGGCAGTGCCGCAGGCAGGATACCACCCAGCAGCCGGGCTGCAGCATCCTGCCCCTCCCGGGCCCCGGGGAGCTTCTCTTCTCCCCTTCTCCCTTCTTTTGGAGAGACGCTGGCACACTAACCTCCAAAACTTGCTGCTCACCTCCAGCTACAGCCTCTTTCCAGGGAGACGGGGGCGAACCCTGCCCGTGCTGGGAGCCGCCAGACCCCACAGCGCCGCGCTGGCAGAGCTCGCTCCCAGCTGCTGGCTCCTGCGCCCCTGTGCAGTGCCCACGCAGGATCCCGCTTGCTCCCGTTTGCAACATTTCCACCCTGACTTGGGCTCGCTTTAGGAACTTTGGCAATCCGTGGAGATCTCCTCCAGTGCGTTTTGCAAGGCGAGGCCTCTGGATTTACCATCCCCCGGGAATAAGCAGCGGGACAGCCGAGGCTTAGCCAGCTGGTGGTTGCCTTGTGTAGGAGGGCAGGGTTTGTTTGCGAGAGGGACCAAGCACCGGCACGTCAGCTCCGCTTCCTGCTGATGGGAACATCGTGCCTGCTAAAAAACAGCGACTGGATTAGGTCAGGGAGGCCGGCAGCCCACCCCCCAGGGGCCAGCGCCGTGTCAGGTCTTGTTTCTGCAGGAGCAGGGCGCTGGGTGCCGGCCGTGCCGGTGGGTGCAGAGGTGGAGCTGGGGCTGTAGCACGGCGCCGGACCAAGTGCAGCAACTGCTGTGAGCTGCTGGGGATGACTGGAAGAACGGGGAGCAGGGCGACTGCCGGGGATGGGGATGCGATGCTGGGTTTGGGTTTTTTTCACCACTGGTAGAGGCACCGGGTGCCTGCTTCCTACCGTCGTTAGAAAGGCTGGGAGAAGCTGACCATGCCATGCTCTGGCATCTGTCACCCGTGGTCTCCTTGAGCTGTTGTTCAGGCCATAAAAGATGCAGTGAATGCATCTGAAAAATGCACCTGAAGCCAAGAGAAGACCAGCACCCTTTACAGCCCCACCAAGTCGGTCTCTTGTCCCCTTAACCGAACAAAGCATGGGAATTCTGCAGCTTAGGGCAGATTTGAAATTTTTCCCTAAATATTGCTGGTGTCCCGAGTGCCAGGTCCTGTAAAGGTGCCAGAGGAGGAGCGGGTGAGAACCTGTACAGGTTCTGAAGGCCATGGGGGACAGGGCTGCTCCTGTCCGCCACCTCGCACGGCCCCGTCCATCGGCGTGCAGGGGACACGTAGTGCAGGATCCGGCCCCATCCTCCGCACAGGCACGAGGGGAGGCGAGGGTTCGGCTCTGCCGGAGCATCCTTTGTTCTGGGCAGGCCGCTGAGGTTTGGGGATGGAGTTCAGGGAGTGAGCAGCACAAGATCTATCTGTTAGCACTTTACGGTGCTGATTTTCGGTTGCAGCAGCCGTTCCGTTTGGAACGGTGAACGCGTACTCCGGCTTCGTAGGAGTCAATTAAAAATAAAACCGAGGGAGCGGGAGCGGTGCTGGAGCCCAGCAACGCTCCTCGGACATTAAAGTTGCGTCCTTTCAAGCCTGGATTTTCACTTCAATTTGCCACAGGCGGCGGGATCTGACTCGGAGCGCTCATTAGCATAGAAATGCTGTTGGTTGCTCTGCATTCCTGGCCCCATCGCTTTGTTCCTGCTCATGGCAGGAGCCGAGATGATAAAACCTTCCCCCAGCATGGCCCCCCCCTCCCCCGGCTCTGCAGAGCCCCCTCGCCATGCTCAGGGATGCTCGTGGTGGGGAGAGGGGCCGGGTCCAGCAGCGGGATGGGGATGGGGCGAGAGGGGAATGGGCATGGGGATGGGGATGGGGATGGGGCAACAGAGGGGAATAGGGATGGGGATGAGGAAGAGGATGGGGATGGGGGTGCAGATGGCGATGAGGGTGAGGAAGAGGATGGGGATGGGGATGGGGATGGGGGTGCAGATGGCGATGAGGGTGAGGAAGAGGATGAGGATGGGGATGGGGATGGGGATGGGAAATGGGGGTGGGGATGGGGATGGGAAATGGGGGTGGGGTTGGGGGTGAGGAAGAGGATGGGGATGGGGATAGGGATAGGGATCGGGATAGGGATGGGAAATGGGGGTGTGGATGGGGATGGGGGTGAGGAAGAGGATGGGGATGGGATGGGAAATGCGCGTGTGGATGGGGATAGGGGTGCAGATGGGGATGGGTATAAGGAAGAGGGTGGGGATGGGGATGAGGAAAGAGGATGGAGATGGGGATGGGGATGGGAATAGGGGTGGGAACAGGGATTGGGGCCAACCGCCGTGACCTCCTGCAGTGTGACACCGCTGACCGAGGCGGGAGGGAGCTCGGTGCCTGGCTACCCCGGCGGATTAGCCAGCAGACAGCAGACATCTGTGGGGAGTGGGGCAGGGGGCAGGGCTGCTGTCCTTTGTTGTTGCTTTTCCGCTGTATGTGGCCAGAATATAGGTCGCCGCCTGCACAATAGGTTCGTGCTGTCTTTGGGGGATTGCCTCTGCTTTCCCGAAGCAACGAGGGAGGAAAACATTGGCTTTGCCCTGGGTCTGCGTCAGTGAATGTCCTGGTGCACAAGATGTACCCCTGCTCCTATTCCTGGTCTGAGCGCGTATTTTGGGGCAAGAATCCTCACTTTGTCTTGCCTCTTTTTGCCAGCAAGAAACAGCAAGCGAGGCTGGCAAGTACAGGGGCTGTGAGGTGGGGTGTGTGCCTCCGGGAAGGAAGAGAGCTGATGGACCACAGTGGGATCTCACAGATCCTCCCCTTCCTGCTGCTGCTCGTGGATGCTCCTCCTGAGCCCCTGTCTTTGCTGAGATGGGGAGCAGCATCAGGTCTGGCAGCGTCAGACAGGGGGTCACAAATTCCTCCCCTAAACCAAACACAGCTGGCTTGGCGCTGCCTCCGTCAGCTGGCGCTTCAGAGGGGCAGCTGGGGGTGGGAGGCAGAAGAGGCCGAGCATCGTTTTACGGGGGCTGGACTGAGCAGCGGGCCCGAATGCTTCATCTTTAAGTGATGAGTCAGAAACGCGACCCGCACGCAGGGTCGGCTTTCAGAGAGGGGCAGTTTGCGAAGGGAGAAGGAAAAAGCCCAGAGCTTTGCTTAGAAATCGGGGTAGGAAGTCGCCCTGCCAAGGGGGCTCTGGGGGAGGAGGAGGTCGGTTCAGCCGCTGTTCCTCTTTGCGACTCGGGATTTGGGGTGTCCGGGTTAAAACATTTTCAGGAGGCCAGCACTTTGTCATTTGTGGATAGAACAGGCTCTCATGCCATGGGCTCTCCAGCGAGGCAGCCCCTGTAAAAAAAGGAGAACTTTCTACGGGGAGGGCAGGGTTTCTTCTCCTCTTGCCTTTCTGCCCCTGCAGCCTTAGGAGCATTTCCCTAGGTTGGCGTCATTTTCTGGAGATGCTCAGGAGCCCTGCAAGGGTACAAGATGAGCCCTTCTGTGAAGCATCCTCGATCACCCCTTGTGCCTTCCACCGTTTCTTAGTAGTGTTTGTGTGACAGGAAGGGAAAACACAGGGATGGGAAATTAAATCTGGAGAATAGATGAGAGATTTATTAATTTATGAATATGGCAGAACTAATTAATGTCTCTCCAAGATTCATCTCCTTGCCTGGGTTCCCGCATGCCAGTGACTCAGTCCCAGGAGTCACATTAACGTGATGGAGAGGCTGAGAGGAGCTTCATGAGGGGAAGGAAGAGCAAAGCACGCAGCCTGGGCAGGCCGGGCACGATGGCAGAGAAAGCTGCGGATAAGTTAGAGCAGGAACAAGCGGGCAGGAGCCGAGCCATCGCCTCCCTTTCGGCTGCTTGTGCCCACTGGGGGTGATGTGGCGGGGCAGGGGAGAACCCAAACCCAGTGGTGTGGCTGCAGGCCGGTGTCTGCACCCCAGAAGGATCACTCTCTGTTCATCTAAAGGTGTTGATCCGAAAGCTGAAGTCCCCGGGTGCTTCCGGCAGCAGTTTACATGGATTTCTAGCTGCTGGAAGGCCTCGCTCTCCTTTCACTTCTGCTCCTGTTAATGCGTGATTTAATGTGAGGATGGGCAGAGTCCTGCAGTCCCTCGGGATGCCAAAACATGCTGATGAATCCCTTGGCTTCAGCCCCTGGCATTATCAATGAAAAAGCCATTTGTCCTCAGTACACAGTCCCTTCAAAAATGCTCGGTTCATTTTCTTCTCCATCACCTTCAGCGCATCGGGGCCTGGGACTCCATTTAAAACCTATTTGAACAGTGGTTCAAAGGCTCCACCACGTCTTGGTGAGGTTCTGCAGGCTGTGTATCTAGTCGGTGACTTTTCTGCATCCCTCAAGACCTTTTGCTCCGTTTCCACTTTATAAAAAAGCGAAGGCAATGGACTGAGATCAGTTTTCAAACAAGCTCGCTGTGCACTGCGAGGGTCCTTGGGCCTGATCCTTCCTCAGCAGGCAGCAGCAAACAAAGGCAGCCGGGCTCTTTGAAGGGCCGTGGCTAGAAAAGGCTCTTGTGGTGCTTTTTGTTGCTGGACATCTTTGCCTTCGTGTTTATGACGTGCGGACGTTTCGAGGCAGTGTCAGCAGGGAAGGCTTGCTGCAGCGGGATGGGGTCAAGTGAGCATCCTCAGCTCCCTGCTTCCCACCTTCTCGGTGTGTGACCGGCCGGTGGGCAGCAGGGCTCGCTCCCCGGGTCGCCCTGCACGGCATCCTGCGTCCCAACGGGGTGCGTGGGCTTTGCAAAGTCTCTCCTTCGCGGGATGTGAAATAAGGCGGTGGGTAGCAGACCGTAGGACTGGAGAGTGACTTCTGCGGGTACTGGCTTTGGACCTAGCTCCTGCCCTGCAGCACGAGGGCTGTGATGCTGAACGTGCTTCTTCCTCCTGAGCAGTGGCTAAAGTCCCCGTGGGTGGCCTGCCGGGAGGGACAGGAGGATGGCCACCATCTGCACTGCTGGGAGGACACCCTGGGGGGTGTCGAGGTGCAGCTTTTATTGCAGAAGCCCTCTTCCAGCCTCACCCTCCCCTCTTGCTGGGGAAGCAGGAGGGCAGAGCAGGAGCCGAAGCGGACGGGAAGCACCGGGAGGGCGGTGTTTGGTTTGCAGGGATGCAGAGGAAGGTGCCGGGCTCCAGCCCAAGGCAGCTGTCACACGAAGGAGCTCGCACCAGGAAGCCCCGGCCCCGCTTTGCCCCGCGCCGCCGAGCTGCATCTCCGGGAAGGTTTCTCGTTTCTGGGCTGGGTTTCTCTTTTGGCTGCTTTGTTTACAGGGGAATAAATGACACAATCAGGCGGCCTGATCTTCCGCGCTGGGAGGGAGGAGAGGACTGATGCGGATCTTCACTGCTGCTGCAATCAGCTTAGCCGTTCGCAAGGTTAAGGGGCTGCCGGGATCAGCCGTGGTAGGGAGACAGAGACCCTGCTCTGCCTGCGGGGAGGGCAGCAGGGCTGTAACCAGGTCGCTTTCCCAGTTTTCCAGCCCTCTCCTTTCTCCCTGCAGCAGTGCCACGCTTTCTGAAGCCCATCACAGTGGTCAGGCACCAGCCAGCCTGTACCTTTCCTCTTCTGTCCTCCGTGCATCGCGCTGCTTTGCTCCGTGCCCCTCGTCCCTGGGTGGCACCCCTTCCCCTGCAGCTCCTGGCTCTCTGTCCCACCCGGGATTTCACATCTGGTATCCCTGTTGGCTCGGATTTGTTGGGATAAAGCAGGGAGAGCAGCCAGCATCTGAACGCACACCTGCCAAGCTGCTGCAGTAGCCACAGCCCAGTGCGGGATGGAGAGGGTGGAGAGGGAGCGAGCGTGGGAGAAAAGGGCCTGTGTACGAAATATTCCAAGTGGGGAAAATTGGCATGTTTGCTAATGCTGCAAAGAAGGAGGCTGCCTTTTCTCAAGCCCTGGGGTGGGTACGTAGGCAATAAAGGAGAAAAAAACCACTAGGAGTGAGAGCCGCCAAGCTGACAGCCCAAGCAAGCTGAAACCTGCCTGGCGAGGAGGCTGCTCCGGAGCGGGAAGGGGCAGGTTCCCTGTCCCGACCAGCTCTGCACGGCCCTTTCTCATGGAAATGGGGCCCAGGGTTTCCAGGAAGAGCTGGCCTTTCGGTCCCCGGAGGGAGCTCTGCCCCCTGCCCTCAGCCGTGACTTCAGGCTGCTCCAAGCCTGTGACCCCAGCGTGCGCCCAGGTGGAAATGTGAGCCCAGCTCCCCAGCTCCTCTCTGCAGGTCCCAGCTCCCAGAGCTCGCCCGGGTCCCAGCTGGAGCCACGCTGGGGCTAATTTGCAGTGATCCCCCCCCCCGCCCCGCCCCGGGCTCCTTCCAGCACCGCGCCGGGGCTTTTCCCTCGTGCTCAGCTGCGGAGAGCCCAGCACCGAAGGAATCAGAGAGGAAAGCTTTATGGGGCATCCTGCTGCGGCAGCTGGATGTCTCCCCTCCAGGGGACTGTCACAGCCCTGCACAGCACCGTGCCCGCAGCCCTGCACGGCACCGTGCCTGCAGGCGCCGCCGGTCCCTGCTCTGGTTCCCATGCCACGCTTGCAGCTCTCCTCCGTTCTTGCATCAGGGCTGCTGAGCACAGCCTGGCCTCACTCCCTGAGGCTGGAGCAGGAAGGACAGTGGTTCCCCTGCCCTAAACCATCCCCTGGCATTAAGCTGGGAGCCGGGGCACGTTCCTCAGCCAGCCAGCACGGCCGCGCACACCTCCGCCTGCTTCGCGCTGCCCCGCGTCTTTGGTGGCCCTTGGTCCCCAAGCCACGGGGACTCGCTCCGTGGCCCTCCTCGCTGACATTTCTGACTGAAGCTGCATTTCTGGGGCAAGTCGGAGCAGGCAGCCCGGTTTCTGGTCGGACTGGCTTTGTTTGTGCTCTGGGAGAGCCGGGGCCGTTGGCTGCCGGCCCCGTTGGGGAGCGGAGTCGCACGGTTGGGGCTGGGGATTGGGGACGTGCCGCAGCTTGCTGCCCGCTGCTCCCCCCCTCCCCGGTTCCCTCCCAGGGTTTTGAACTTTGGAGATGTCTTCCTGCAGAAAAGGGCGTGAAACGGTGCCAGAGGGAAGCAGAGACGGAAAAAGGAGAACGGCAGAGACAGGTGGTTGTGTCTTAGGGGAAGAAACGTGCTGGAGGTTGAGCACGGAGCGCCTGTTGGGGGTGTAGGGGTTGGAGGCGTGCGGGTGGCCAACCACCCCCAGGAGCTCCAAGCTCTGTAGATGCTGGGCTTGCAGGTCCTGACCCTTGGGGATTGCTGAATCCCCCATCTCTGGTAGCCCAGGCTACTGAGCCCAAGCCTCCTGCTTGCCTTCTTGTTGTACCCTCTGAGACCTCTGTGCAGCTCGAAGCTGCTCCACAGGGAGCTGGACATTTTGCAGGTAGCTTTGGTTTGGTAGGTTTGGTTCCCTTTCTCCTCTTCCCTCTCCTCCATTCGGCCCTTTCTCCATTTTTCACCTGTTTCTCCAACGCTTTTTTTTCCCATGCCTCCCCTCTCTCCCATCCTTTTGTCTCATTTCACCCCCTTCCCGTGTGTCTGTAGGATGCCTCTGCCCAGACACAACAGATGCTGAAGGGCAAGACTGGAGCTACTCTAGATGCAATCTCCATTTTGCTCAAGGATCATTAATTACCTTGATGATTAAATACAATTAAAGATCCGTAAGACCTTTCTGATATCAGAGCCATTAGCAAGGGCAGCTTTTAGGAACCTTCACCAGCGGTAAAACAAAAGGAGGAGATAGACCAGTAAATCAGGGGATCCCAATTAAAATCCGTGCTTAGCTCGTTAACCTAATTACGCATTGCGTCGCGCTAGCCTGAGCTCCACCGAGGGGGCAGAGAGGGAGCAGCGGGGGCAGGCTGCCCCTGGTGGGCTGTCTGTGCCCGGTGGCTCTCGTCTCTTCGAGAAGATGGCCTTGGAGGGGGGATTTCTGCACAAGTCAGAGAAACGTGTGCCAAGCCCTGGAAGGTGGTGCAACGCCACGTGCGCCTCCTCTCCCCCTAAATGTCCTTTCTGCTCCCACCCTCCTCTGTACCCCCTGTGTCTGGTGGCGTCTCCGGCGCCAGGGCAGGAGCTCCGCCACCTAATTCGCCCTCTGGGGACAGCAGATGGCACGGGGGCCTCCCCTTCCCCTGTCCCCAGGCCAGACGCCTGGCCGTGCTGGCGATCCGACGTCTCCAGCAGCTACGTGCAGCTGAGGTCTGGGGCTGAGATCCCGCTCCCAGCATCTGTCCCCCCAGGAGCTCCTGCTGGTTATAGGATCGGGAAGGGGGGGGGCACGTGCTGCCCGGGGACCACGGCTGTCCCACAGGGCGAGGGAAGGGAAGAGAGCCCTGCTCCCTGATCCCGGTGACTCATGGATTTCGGCGTTTTCCACACCAAAGCGTGAGCGCTGGATCCCGCGGTGTGCAGCTGCATCCCGCGTGCCTCGCTGCCTACGTGTTTGTGCTCAGAGGGCCGGGAGGAGGAGGCAGGCCCCAGCACGTCCTGCCCAGAACCAGTCCAAGTTGGAAAAGCAAGTCGGAGCTCGAAGGGGTCAGGGTGCGGCTCCCCGCGTGGCAGGAAAGGAGGAACGGGAGCGTGCTGGAGCCCCCGAGTCCCGTGGGACCAGGCTGGGGCTTTCCTGCAAGCGTGGAGAGAGAAAGGGAAGGAGGCAGGGAGCCCGGGGCAGCTCCTCGTGGAGCTCTGCCTGGGGCCCGTGCAGCTGGGAGGGAAAAGGTTTACCCCGTAACATCGCCGCATCCCCATCAACTGCTCCGTGGGGTGCTTGGGGAAGGGGGCGCGGGGAAAGCAGAGAGGGGAGCGGGGCATTTGCAAACCCTGGGATGGAGACACACAGCCTGCCGAGCAGCCTGCCACGTGGGGGTTATTTGAGCTCCTGATGGGGAACGCTGCCACGGCCTCGTGTGGTTTCCCGTGGCCGGGCTGACTCAGCTGCAGGGAAATGCCCCTTGCCCAGCGCTGCCTCCCGTCCGGCTCCCCTGGGAAAAATCCCTCCCTTCCCTCCCTTCTGCCCGCAGATAAACACCCCCAGACACATTTGTCTTTCACTTGGGTGTGCTGCGGGCTTGTCAGGGAGATGGCAGGGATCCGGGGGGACCAGAAGCCACGGGGAGCTGCTGGGAGTTGGGAAGGGCCGGGCAGGATGGGGACGGATGGGGTCAGATAGGCACGGGGAGCCCGGAGGTGCGAGCAGCCTGCGGGTGGCTGAGATGGGATCTGAGCTTTGTGGGGCCGGTCCGGAGGTCTGTGCGGTGGTGGGGGTGGTTTGAGATCGCAGCCTCTCCTTGCTTATTTGGTCTGAACAGGCACTGAAGGGGCATTTCCCTGGGGCGTCTTCTCCATCTCGCAGCCCCTCGTCCCTGTGCCTGGAGCTTGGGGCACGAGGCAGCTGCCTTGGCTCCGTCCCCTGGGCTGCCTGCAGCAGAAATCCATGGCAGAAATGGGGATTTCAGCAGCCCTTGGTGGCGAGGGGAGCTTGACGGAGGGGTTCCCCTGGCACAGCTCAGTCCCCTGCTTCTGTTTCGGCCCCGCCGAGCCGTGGTGAGGGTGTTTGTCCTGGCAGCAGGCTGCTCGGTGCGAGAGCAGCTGGCCAAAAACTTGCACACCTGGTGCCAGCCGGAGCGGGGACTGCAGAGGCAGCCAGGAGGCAGAAAGGTGACCAGAACCCTTTGAACCTCCAGCAAACAACAAACAGCAGACAGGTTGGGAAGTTCAGGACGCGTCTGGCTTTTTTTTTTTTTTTTTCTCCCTTATTAATTTGTCCTTGCTTTGGAAGGAAAAAAAAAAAATCCCACTCTCTTCATAAGCTGCGCGGCAGTTTTTGGGGTTTCTGCGCTAGCCATGGCATGTGCTGTGTCTGGCCCAGCAGTGGCCTTTTCTGGGATGACACACTCCTGATCTGAAACTCTAGGGCTTGGAGAAGTGGGGCCTGCCTCTCTGCAGAGCTACAAGTGGAAAAAGACAGCTTCAGGCCCTGCTGAAGGCACAGGGCTTGGGGCTTTGCAGTTGTCCCGCTCTGGGGTCACAGGCATTGCCCCAAACCAAACAGCAGACCCTAGGGTCCAGGAAGGAGGTTATCCCCACTGCCATGAAGCCGTGGGCCAGCTCTCGCAGAAGAATTTAATCTAGCCGGAGATCGGCAGGCAGCCTTCTTGAGCCATCCCAGCCCGCTGGGACAGCAGGGCTTGCTTTACACACTGCCCAGTCTTTGGCTGGGGCTCTGCTTCCAGGTAATTAAAACGGCTTAACCCTGCAGCCCAAACAGCTGCTGGCAGAGAACGTGCCTCCGTGCCCAAGGGACCCTTAGCTCATTGTCTGGTGCACAGCACCCGTTAGCTGCAAGGCAAGTCTGGAGGATGCAGGGATTGCACGGAACAGCGAGGGAGGGAGGGCAGAAACTCAAACACCCTTTTTTTCTGGAATAGGGGCAATGGGAAGACAGAGAATGTGAGAAAAAGAGAAAAAGGAAAAAGGAAAAAAAAAACACACATCCTAGCTAGAAGGATGTGGAAGAGCGGAAGATTTTCAGGTCCTGCAATGGGAGCATGGAGTCTATTTCTCAGTTACGCCGAGTGCATCTGGAGTATTCCCAGAGCAAACAGTGCAATTACTTTAGATTCACACTGCGCCAGTGAGCTGTCAGGTCCGAGGTTCAGGCTCCCAGAGGGCCCTGTGCAGGCTTGCATATAAGCTCTTACACTTCCCTGTGGGACGTGGAAGCTCTTGGAGGCCAGGCCAGGCTCACTTTTCCGAGGCCAGCTGTAAACTTCCTCTCGGGCTTCCGACTGCTGCCCTGTCGAGTCCTTCGCTGTCCAACATCCACAGCCCAAAGCCCCGTCGTTGTCTTGGTGCTTGCTGAGCTCCCGTAGCCCACGGCGGTGAAAGCAGCCTCGGGGATGACACTGGTTTGGCCCTTCAGGTTGCCTTCAGCCCCACAATTGGCAATTATTTTCCATTTCACAGGTGGTTTCTGTGTGTGGGCAGTGCCAGGGCACAAGGCTGTGCCTTGTAGCACTGTTCCCCTTGCTGGGATCAGCCAGGCTGCTGAGCACAAGCAGAGCCTTCTCCCAAAGTGGCTGTGCCATTTTCCAGGGGCCAGGCTTATTTCTAACGAGCAAGTGAATCCATTTCTGCACGGCACCGTGAGAGCTGGCATCCCTTCCCTCCCAACTTCGCCTCCTTTCGAGTCTGTGCAAACAAACCTCTGCTGCCAGACACAGCCCATGGGACTCCCACCCGTCACTGGAGTGACCCTTTGAACTCCCTAACACACACTAATAGGAGTTAATGACATTTATCTGTAGGCTTATCTCTCTGTCCCACTGCCTCTCCCAGTGCTCCCCCCACTGCAGTATCTGGGTACCTGACTGCCAGGAACTGGTGGTGGCATCCAGATGACATTAGCTCTCTTCCCTGATGGGAGAATTACAGTTCAGAGACATGAAGAAACCTTCTTTGATCTCTTCTCCCTGGTTTCTTTTCTATTTTTTTAATTTTTCATCTGCATTCATTCAATACCCATCTGGTTATTTCTGGAAGCCTTCCTCCACTACTATTCTGGTCATTTTTTACAACGCTGGAGATGGGACTTTTTGTCCTCTTTTTCTCTTGGCTATTTATATCCTTCCATCTGTCTTTTTAGGTATTCAGGCATCCAGCTGTATTCTATCTATCACCTTGGAGATAGCAACAAGTGAGGATGTTTCTTAGCAGCTGTTAGCTCCAGCAGTGGCTGCTCTAGAGCAGGGGTGGCCAACAAGGGACACCCGAGCTGCTGTGCAGCTTGTGAGCATTTCAAGCCCAGCTGCTGTGCTTGGAAGTTGGGAAGCCCCAAGGGGAGCCCTGGGCAGGCTTGTCCCTTTCTGGGGAGCACTGGGAGCCCAGGTTGGGTTTGTGTTATAAGGATTAATTCCCTCCTTGCCCCCCTCAGTTGTGTGGTGGCCATCTGGTGGTCCTCAGCTATTGTGGGACCTGGCAGGTCAGGGAAATCCATCACAGCGGTGCTGGGAGGGTCCGTCCTTGCTCAGACCCCTAGAGGTGTAGGATTTTTTTTTTATTTTTTCATTTACCTCCCACCAGGAGAGCTGGCTGACATTTTTTGGGTAAAGTTTATCTTTAAAAAATGCAGGATTTTCTGCAGGAACTGTGTCCGTATTGTCACGTCTGCTAGAAAAATATACTAGCCTGCTTTGTGTTCTCTTTCTCCCTCTTTTTTTCCCCTCCATCTGAAAAGAACACGAGTTCTCATAAGCAGTCTCCCGTGCAGCTGTTAGCAAGTGGGAAGACACAAACAGCAGACGGAGGAGGAGGAGGTGGGCATCCCAGGCAGGTGGAGGGTGGGAGCAGATCCGTCTGTCGGTGAGGAGCAGGGAGCTGGGCTGCCTGGCACGGCCGTGCCGGGACACCCGAGGTCCCCAAGGAGCTCCAACCCTGGGCCAGGGGCTCAGGGTGGCCGTGGGGATCGAAAGGGACGAGATGCAGGAGGTGCCTTGTCCTTGGGTGTGAGAGCCATTGGAAATGTCAGCTCTGGAGGTGACTGGATCAGGCTGGCACGTGGGGATGTTGGGCTTTCAGACTGAGCTTTGTTTCTGCCTTGAAACATACTGACATGTGAGAATTTCTGCAGAAATGAAATTTCTGAAGGAAACATTGGTCTGCTTTAATCCAAAGTGTCCCATTGCATTGCAACCAAAGCATTTCATTCTGGTTGCAGTTCTGGTCAGTGTTTTGCCATTTAAAAGGAATGAGAGTCCAGAAGAAGTTGTCCTAAAATAAATATAAGCCTTCAAAAAGAGAAAAAGAAAAGAAAACTTGTTTTAAAGTGGGAAAAACTAACACCACAAAAAAAGGAAACATTCTGTTCCAAGGTTAGCACAAACCATCTCAACCTTATCAAAAGGCTTTTTAGTTTTTGACTTGAGTTCTGTCAAAATCAGCACGTTCCACCGGATAGTTTTGGCTTGGACCAAGTGGCACTTTCCATCAGAAAAACATGCTGCGCTGGAAAGTTTTCCACTAGCTCTAGTTTCTCTTTCTCGCATGCTTCCCATTTTTGTGGCCACTCTGTCAGTCCCTGGTCCCTGCTGGGACCGAGCACCTGGCTGTCCCATGGGAGCAGCTGCCCTCTGGGGCTTTGTAGGGTGGGCGATCCACCAGAGCTCTGCCACCCTCAGATCACCACCTGTTTGTACATGAGAAGGATGCAGGGAGCCCAATACTGCTGCAGTTTGAACAGGAATCAATGAAGGAACTCTGAACAGCAATGAAATATGCCAATTAGGGCCGACAGAGCTATTTAACCCCCGGTCCCCGGGCTTAGTTTCTCCAGAGTGAGGCTGGGAATGGGATGTGTACTCTCAGCTTGCCCCGTCTTGTCGACTGTTAATGTATCTTTATGGGGAAGTGATTGCTTTTTGGTTCTGGCTTGTCTCTATCATAAATTTAGACATTAGGAACACTTAGATTTAGAGGAAATATGTGATTCACGCACGCCATCAAGATTCAAGCCTTGTAGCTACCCACAGCTCCTGTCACAGTTGCTGATATCCCAGCCTTCCTGCTCAAGCATCCCCAGATTGGGGGAAAAAAAAAAAGTGAGACCGAGCCTCCTCTGTGCTGGGAGAGGCCCCAAAAATCAGCCAAAAAAACAGCATCAACTTGGTGTTGGTGCCTGCTGAGGCATCTGTCAGAGTCAGGGTGATGCGCAGCCGAGATGCTCCTGGGATGTGCATGGAGGGACATCTCTGCTCTAGGGCCACAAGAGCCCTGGTGTCACTGAGTTTCATGGAGGGACATCTCTGCTCCGGGGCCACAGGAGCCCCGGTGAGTCACCGAGCGCAGCTTGTGGTGCTCAGAGCAACTTGATTTAGCAGCAAGTTCCCTGAATGCTCCGTCACAGCTCAGTTCCTCCCCAGGGCTACCTGGAAGCACAAAGCCACCTTGTCTGAGGAGGGGGTGGATAATGAGGGCAGGAGAAGTCCCGGGTTTCTCTTCACGGGGGTTTTCTGGCCTCTCCCATTGCACTGCAATCACTGACCCCTGTCCCTCTGCCCTGCCCTCTGCTCTGGGCTGAGCACTGCCTCCCTGAGCCCTCACTAGCTGATATGAGTGGATGTAGCAGCGTTGGTCCCACTTATCTACCTCTCCCAAAAACCAAATCCACGTCCCGGGGCTGTGTGGGGGGCAGGAGGAGGCAGGGAGCGTGACCCCTCATGGGGGGCCTCCCCGCCAGCTCTGACCTTCGCTGCTCCCACCGGGCCAGCAGGGGCTGCCTCCGATGGGTGGTCCTGGCCCTTGTTTACAGCCCCACATCTCCGAAACTCAGCAGGCTCCCCCAAAACCCACCTGTGTGGCCCTTCTGAGGCTCAGCAGCCATTCCCGCAATGGCCTGGATGGAGGCCGCGATGTAGGCCGCAACCTTAACAGCAACCCTAATAGCCTCGGTGCCTCTCGTCATTTCTGGCACGTTAACACAAAATGTCATGGATTTGTTCATTGCCAGGAAAAACTCAAGCCATATTTTGGGAATTTTAGTGTAGCTGTTAATGTGGATAATGCTTGGGGTCTCTTCCAGGCTCTGTCAGCAGAGGTTTTCCACTTCATCTCCTGTGCCTTAGTTTCCCCAGCCATAAAAGTGAGGGTGACCTTTTCTGTTTGCACGAGCTGTAGGTGGGGCTGGGAGGCCTTACCGCAATGCCTCCGTGCCTGCTTCCTCAGGTGAGAATTGTCACCAGAATATGCAGAGGCCCACAGCAAGCCGAAGCCATTGAGGTGAGGTTGCCAATGATTACCTGGGTGGCCTTGGGCACATTTCTTTGTCATTCAGCACCTCTGATTTCCCCATCCCTGAAAGCAGGGGTAATAATACTTACCTGCCTCTCCGGTGCTGGAGGATTAATTAGTTACTGTCTGAAAAGCCTTTTGAAGATGCAAGGCTGTCCATAAATATGCAAAGTTATTCCTACAGGTGGGGCGGGGGCAGGACTGAGGCGTGGTGTCACAGTGCTGCGGAGATCATAAATCCGGGAAAAGGAGGAATCTGTAAAATTGTTTCCCCCTGTGCAGGGACTTTGTGATAAGAAGTCAGAGCAGCAGCAGCCCGGCAATCAGGCCGGGCACTGGGTTTGGTTTACATGTACACACTGTTCTTCACAGCCCGTTGTTCATGGGCAGGAGTCCACAAACAACGCAAACAGAGTTGGGAGGTCTGAGTCTCCTCCACTTTCCTGCAGAAAGATCTCTAGGGCAAGAGAAAACACGCTATGAGAAAAGACACAGGCAGGCAGCCAGTGAAGGGTGCCTGTCCTGGGCATCTGGGGGTGCCATGCTTGCGTTCATGATGGTTGCAAAGGCTTCTTGCCAGCTCTGACGGGTCGTGAGCCACCTGAACTTATATCATGTTCGTCTGGTCACAAAAAGAATGAGCTGCTTCTGTCTGCGGACAAATTATAGTAGCACAGAGCATGGCATTCCCATGTGCAATTGTAGAAAATATTTCTCTTTAACTTTAGGAGCTGGTGAAATATCCAGCAATACGTTATATCCCCAAAGGATAATGAGAGGAAAGATAAGAGGAAAGCAAGACCACAGTCAGAAAGCTGTGCCTGGTTAGCAAGCCTTTAAACTGTAGGAAAGCAAATAGGAGTTTTGATCTCCTCCGCAGAAATTCCAGGCCTGGTCACCACCAGCATGGTTTGGCAGGGCTGCTTTTTTTCACCATGCCTTGGCCAGAGGACTGGAGGGTTTGTGCGTGCCGTAATTCCCTGCGACCCGGCACCTCCCCTGCTGATCGAAGAGGTTTGGTTCGAGTCAGGACAGAGGGAACCGGGGACGAGGCTGGTGGGGGCAGCCAAAATGGGGCTGCCAGCCACTAACCCCTGTGCTGGAGTCACACCTGAGTCAGCAGAGTTTCGGCTTTGTCGCGTTCCCATTGTGGAGGCGAGTGAGTCACCAGCGGGGCCGGGTTTCCTGCTCTGAGCTGGCAGCCCAGGGAGGGAAGGATTTCATGCTCTCTCCTTCTGTGCTGTCAAGTTTATTTTCGTTTTTTTATTGAATCTCTTCAGACTCAAGTTCCTCCATTTCGGAAATGAGACTCTCTATGGGTTGCTATCTTGATCCCCTCTTCACAGCTCTTCATTAAATCCCTCCTCCTCGGCACCTGGAGAGCTCTAATAGGGAGAATATTTAGCCTTGGACCGGGGCTCTTTGAGCAACATCCAAGGTACTGCAGAAAACCAAGGAAGAGGCAAGGCAGAGAAAATACTCATGCACATTTTAGGGGCTCAGTCCATCACGATAAGGTCTCGGTACCTTCAGTCTCAGCTGAACTGGCTTTCCCCTACTCAGGGCTTCAGCTTCTCTCCCCTCCTCTGTACTCACTTTTCCAGCTGTGCCGTTCTTTTCTGCCCTCGCTTCCCCCCCCCCAAGCTCCAAGTAGACATTGTCTCTGAATCTGGTCCCCTTTCTCAGGCCATCAGACATGCCCAGGCTCAATTTTCCCTCTTGCTTACGCGTCAGAGTTGGTAAGCAAGACAAGCTCAGGTTATATCTTGCTGACAGACAAGGGATGACTCTTGGGACAAAGGTCTTTGAGGTGTTGCTCTTTGCCCACCCTTGCCTCTGCCTGCCCCCCTGCCAGCTTTTCCTAGCACCGATTTGTGACCGTGGACACATCCACTGGTGCCCTTCCAGAGGAAGGGGTGGGAAGTGGAAAGTGAGGTGATGATGGTGGAGAGACACAGGAGGGGTGGGAAAATTTGTAAGGCTCAAACAGAGAGAGGGCAAGTCAAGGAAATGAGCCTTGTGGACCAGCTTGAGAGGCTCCTCGGTAATGGGGACAGGTCAGGGACAGAAGGGAGATGCGCCTTAGCTGGGAGGTGTCCCACGAGGCCGGGAGGGGAGAAGAAGGACCGGACAGGCATGAGCAAGAGCGCACAGTGGGAAAAGAGCTGAGGAAGGAGCTGGAGCAGAGTCCAGCCCCGAAAAGCCCGGAGGGACGGGCTGCACGGCCGGGAGCTGGTGCACGCCAGGCAGCGGCAAGGGGCAGCGGCTCTGCGCTGCTCAGGTGTGTGGGAACCGGCGGCTCCACCGAGGGATTAGCTGACGTGCTGGCGAGGCGGGGCGGGCAGCAGGGGCTGGCTCCTCCGCCGTGACTGAGGAGCCTTTGTGCTTTGTTGCTGAGCATGGGATTTGGCGGCTTTATTGCAGGAAGGCCTTTCCCAGCGCTGTGTCAGCACTTCCAGCCAGAGCCCTGCTCTGCCAGCCTCCCTGCTGCTGCCACGGGGCATGTTCCCCTCCCCTGGTCTCGGGGGCGAAGCAAAGCAGCTGTGTGAAAGTCGGGGAAGGTACGGCAAGGAGCGAAAGCCGGGAGCAAAGCAGGCATGGTTGTTGCCTTCCCACTCCTCCGGGTTGCAGCCCTGGTGGAGAAGTGGGAGGCCGGCTGCAGCTGGGGCTGTTTGCAAGGGGGAAGCACAGGCAGCAGGAACTGGGAGCCGAGGCTGGGGTGCATCCCCGCTCCTCGCCGCTGTTTGATCTGTTTGGTCTCACCCCGGCGCCTGCTTTTCTTTCATCTCTATACGGAGAACAACCAGGACAAGCGTGGCTTTGGTCTTGGTTGGGGCCTTTGTGAAGGCTCGATGACTAGGCTTCCCAAACCGTAACAGAGAACGCAGGGAGCATCAGCGGATCAGACCCCCTGGGAAAGATCTTTCATTCAAGGGGATCCCGAGGCTGCTTCGTGCTCTCGTTATCCAAAGAGGAAATGCTGCATGGGCAGCAGAAGGCAACCCTGCTTTACCCCAAAGGCATCTCCACTGTCCCGTCCCGGCAGACAGTCGGTGAAGGGTTGGCAAGAGAGCTCACCCAGTGTGAGCCACCGACTGGCCTCAAACACCGCTGCTGTCACTGCTGTGCGCTGGCTCTGGACGTGAACCAGTGACCCAGAGTGCAAGGCCCCGCATCTCCCATTTGCAAGCCAGTACCAAGCCTGTTCCTTTTTTTGTTTTCCTTCTATTTTTATTTTTATTTTTATTTTCTCGAGGTACTTGGGCGAGAGCCAGATGGGCCGTTGTGCACGCTGCCATCTCCTGTCAGATCCCATAAAGCTCCCAGCTCACGCTGGGGGCAGGGATGCTCGGGTTTGCAGTTCCTCTCGGTGTGCCCCTACCCGGTCACCCTTATTTCAGGCCTTTCACCTGCAGCCAGCTCACCCGGAGCTGCAATCTTCCCACATCTCCTTTCCGAGGCCCCGTCCCGTTGTGCTGGGCAGGCAGCCTTCCCCTCCTAGCCCCTTTGGTGTCTGGGATCCGCACGTAAGAGGGGGCTGAGCTGGATCGGTGTGGGATGGAGACCTGCAGGGGAGGTGTGCTGCTGCGGGAAGTGCAGCAGGGAGTCCTCTGCTGCTTTGCAATGAGCTGCAAGCCATCGACAAAGCGGGCAAGGCGAGCTCTGTCCTCTTCTGGAAGAGCAGCAGGGTACTGAATACGCCTGGCAATCCATACCAGGTCTCCCTGGCAAGAAGGAAGGTTTTTAACCCCAACAGCCTGGCCCAGCGCCAGCTCAAGCCTTTGCTTCCTGCCACCTGAAATTCCCCTGCTGGGGTTTAGGATCTTTCTTTCCCATTTCCCACCCTGCCTAACGCACCTGTGGTGTTCCTTTGGGCTGTTGGGTGCTGGGTGTATGCTGCCCTGTATGCTGCATCTCAGACCTTGATCTCCACTTAAAAACAGGGAGGACTTGAAATAGGAATTCAGAAATATCAGGAGAAAAAAAAAATAAATCATTACCAACAGCTGGAAAGTTTTGAGTTCCTGTTTCATCCCACTTGTACCATCATGAGGAGCTTGTGGACATCTCCTTGAAGTGTCTCTGAGATGTGCAAGCCCCTGTTTAGGGCAGCATCCCTCATACCAAGGTGCAGGGCAAGGGGCCAGCTCGAAGCCAGGTGCTTGCTGCAGGGTCTTTTGTAGGTGGCAGCATGAGGCTTCGTCTTGTCCTTCTGGGAGGTCCAGCCGCTGTGACCTTCTCCACATCCCCTTCAGTTCTAAGTGACGCAAAGTCTATTAGGACTGATCCTGTGACATTTGCATCAGCCGTGATATTGCCACACCAAAGGGCGGCTCATCACACCGCTGCCAAGGGCAGTTTCAATGCCCTCGGGGTGAGATGAGTATCAGGGAACCGGAGAGCGAGAAATCAGCGAGAGGCTCAGCGGAGGCAAGGTTGTGCAAAGCAGAGTGGAGTTCACATGGTGCTTAACAAAGAGGCATTGATTGGAGGCTGGCTGTTGTGACAGAGCTCACTAATGCCTGGAGATCAGTTCCAGAGCTTTCTATACGAGGGAGCAAGAACCAGGTCTTGCAAGTGTGGGAGCATCCACGTAACAGCACCTCCTGGGCTCTTCGGAGAAAGGTTTCAAGGTTCAGGAGCCACCAGCTGCCTTGGCTGAGTCAGCCGCCTCTGCTGCATGGTGGCGTTACGTGCAGCTGGGTGGAGGGGAGGAGGAGAGAGAGAATGCCCCGATGGCAGCTAGTGGCCTCGAAACCTTTGTGTCCTGGGCAGGCTGAGTGTTTATTGATCATGGCAGGACTCCGCTGGCACCTTTCACATGGCTTTTCTCCCGCTTTTCTCCTCTCTGTGCCTCTTGGCCTTTGCATCCCACTTAGTACCAGACAGCAGCTGGGCGCTGGTCCCCTCTCGGCGCTGAAAGGCACTGCTGAATTCTGCAAAGCCCCAAGGGTCAGCAGGTTCCTTGTTTCTTTCTCAGGATCCAACCACCGAAGGGAACACCACCACCTCACACAGGGTGCCCAGACCTTCGCTCCCAGCCCCCTGCCTGTGCCGGAGGGCACCCGAGCTCTGCACAGAGCCCCCAAGGCCTTGCATGACCTAGTGAATATCTGGGCTTGGGATCGTGGGGAAAGGCAGCAACGCAAACCACTTCAGAAGCCAGGGTGGAGGAGTAGGATCCCAGAGGTCTCCACTAATGAGGTCTTGGCACCAACACGTCTTTGGCACTCAGCTGGGCCTTTTTTACTGCTTTTGGCCCTTAAAAACAAAACAAAATGAAACAAACAAAAAAAAACCAACACACCACCAAAAAACTAATGAGTAAATTGCAGCTCGGCAAGCTTCAACCCATACAGCTCATCCTTCCTTGTGTGCTGGCTGCCCCTGGGAGGTGTCGGAGTGGATCGGTGGGCACCGGGAGATCTGGCATAGGAATGGCAGGATGTATCCCAAGCCTTTTCTCTGCCACGTCGACCACACACATCATTCAGCAGAGAAAAAGCAAGGCGAAGAACCCCAGCACTGCACATGCACACACACATCCTGCTTAATATGCTCGGGCCTCTCCAGGGGTTGATTAGGGATTTTAGTTTCTCCTCCTCTCCCTGGCTTGCACACTCGGTGCCATCAATAATCTATGCGTTCACCCTGATGAATTATTGAGTGCGTAACGGGGCGAGGACCCGCCGTCCCGGCTCAGTCACCTTGCAAACGAACGCTCCCAGGAGCATGACAGCACCCGGTTTGCCCTCTGGCTTCTGATTTAGGATGGGGAGCATGGGAAGCGGCTCCAGCACCTTGCAAAACCCCTTTCCTCCGTCTGTTCCCGTTCCTCGCCGTCCCTGTTGGGGTGTGGGTGTTATTGCTGCGGTGCGGAGCAGAGCAATGGGTGCCTTATTTCCCCCGACGGGAGGTTTGGAGGAGCAGCACACGAGAAGTTTACCCCGTCTTGCAAAAGAGCCGTGAGTTATTCAGTCACCTGGAAAGGAAACGCGATTTCCGCACGGTGTTTGTGTTCTTTTTTTTTTGTTTGTTATTTCTTTGCTGCTTTTTTTTTCCCTTTTCCCCTGAAGCCTCTAGAAAGTTTGGAATGTGTTTTTGTTAAAGCTGCTGCGTGTAGGGGCCTGAATCGTGGCGTTCGCAGCGCTGCGCCCTTGGCAGGCAGTCTGCAGCTGGCACCGGCTTTTTCCCCGGCCGAAAGTCTGACACTTTGCACCTGGGACGCGGAGGGTTCAGCAGCACCGTTCTGGCTGAGGGTCGTCAGCCCTAAAGTTTGCTTTTTCCCCAGTTTGTGTCCCAGTACAGTGAGTGCCGACGTGTGGATCCCATGGCAGGAGCAGGGCGAAAGGGGGAGGTCAGAACTGGGAGCTCCTCACCCAAGGCCAAGGAGAACCACTGGCTTTGTGAAAAGGCTTTTGGTTAATTTGCAGAGAAATCATAGCACAAACGAGAGCGCGGTAATGATGAGCGAGGGGTCGGGTTGACCCCTCTTGTGCTACACACCCACCTCTGCCAGCCTGGCTGACAGTATATATTAAGGGGCACACCGCTGGTGGCCATCCCCTTGGCCTCAAGCCTGGCACAGCCTCTTGCATGCCGTGTCCCTCGTCCACTTCAGGGAGCCCACACGGCCCTGCAAAGCACCTCCGAGCAGGGCCCGGTGGCTTCCCATCCTTCTGCGGGGTCCAGCCGGGCTCCGGTGTTTGTGGCACCGCGAGGCCACCACCGACATGGCCTCCTGGAGTGGGATTTCGAAAACGTGGCTCAGAGCGAGCAGCTGGGGCCTGTGGGGGGTCAGGGAGCTTGTGTGGGAGCGGGGCCAGCAGCACCAGCGCCCCAGCCCCAGGCAGGCCCCGCTCGGGGGCCCCGGCCCTAAAGGAGGTGGGGACCGGCGCTGATGAATCCGCTCCGCTCCAGCGCTGGGAGGAGGAGGGCGTGCTGAGCACACCGCAGCGCCGGGCGCAGGTTGTTCCCAGGGCCTGCGCTACGTGATTGCTTTTGCTCTGCGGCAAGCTCCCACACGCCTCGCCAGGCGCCAGGCTTCAGAGCCGGGCCGCTTGGCAGAGCTGTGGCTCAGCTCCGCAGGTGTGGGCAACTCGGCGAGAGGCCCTCTCACCTCCGGGGAAGAAGGAGCAGCGTATGCTGCAAAGCCAGGTGGAGACTTTTAGCTGTTCTTTCCCCAGATCCCAGCACAGCGTACCCAAACCCAGCCCTGCTCTGCACCCGCTGCCCCCATTTCATCGGGAGGCCGTTGCGGGCCAAGTGTCCCATGGGGTGCAGGTTGGGCTGGTGTCAGAAAGGTTTTACGGTGTCTTAATGCTTGGACATCCTCCTGGAGGCCTGACCCTCAGATGGCATGGAGATAGCTGGTCCAGCTGTGACTCCATTGGAGCAGGAACATCCCTTCCCCCTGGTTTCTGGTGGGGGACACATCACAAAATGGCCCCGGCTGTGCTGGAAGGGGATCGTACAGCCCTGGCAGCTCCCCTGACATCTCCGAGGACTCGCTGGCTTCACGCATGCAGGCACATGAGGGCACCAGTGCTTTGCTGTGGCTGTACGCCGCGCCGAAAAAAAACATTCCTCAGCACCCAGCCGGCGTGGTAGGGTGTGGGGCCAACTGGCGCTTGACTCAGGAAGGGGGCAAGTTCACACAAAGCTCCAGAGACTGAGTTTCGGGCTTAATTGCTGCTGACTGTGGTCAGCTGCTGGCGTCTCATGGCCGGGCTGGGTTGTTGAGGCTTGTCCTCGGGGTCACGGGCTCGGCGTGAAGGAGAAGGGGAGAGAGCAGAGGCCGAGGTGGGAGGTGGGGGCTGAGATCGGGCCGAGCAGGCGTGGAGGGGGCGGCACGGCGGGGAGAGAGGTAAAAGTGGTGTTTGTGGGCGAGATGAGGTGCGTCTGGCTGCGTGGGAAGCTGCAGGAAGGAGCCACTCGAGGCCACGTTTGTGTGGGGAAGGCACAGGGAGCAGTGCTGGGGGCTGGGACCGGGGAGTTCACGCTGCCCTAGCACTTGGGGAGCCCTTTGGTCCCCTGCAAGAACATTGTTGGGGTGACTCCAGAAATGCTCCGTCCCCTCAGCTAGAAGATGCTGTCCTGTTTCTCCTGCTATCCATTTTTACCCTTTCCCCAGTCTTTCTTTCATTACCCTTTCATGGCCCTCCCTCTTTGTACATCTCTCTTTTCTTCTTACCCCTTTCTTCCCTTTCCCCTCTGTCTCCCAGAATACATCCCATTCCAGATTGTGCCAGGAGTGAGCAGAACCCGCTTTTCTTGTTCTCACCACCTCGTTTCTCCATTGTATTTCTCATATAAATACCGGCTGTATAATTACCAGCACATTATCTCTAAACATACAGATTAGGGAAAGACACGGTGGCAGCCAAAGATGAATTTCGGGGTCAGTCTGGTGGGAGACATTTTTCTCCATCTGGCAGGAGAGGAATCGAATGAGACAGAAAAGCAGTTGTGAGTACCAGCCACCACTTCTCCCGAGCACCTTTCATCTTCCCTCTGCAGAATTAAGATGGAAGGCTCCTAAACGCAGGCACTTCTGGGGTTAAAAAAAAAGGCCACAGAAAATATCCGGATCATGCAGATAGATCATGCAAGGTGTATGGGCGCCGCCATAAATCTGCTCTTCTCCGGGAGCTGTTGCTACTCTGAAATCCAGGCCTCGGTCTTTGCAGCTCATTTAATTACTGGTGCACTTCCAATAGGATTAAATGGATGCCTGAGTGTGTGTTAGCATATGTTAGTACATGCTGTGCTGATAAATATCTGCGCCTTCGTATGCCTACAGACACACAAGTTCTGTGTAACTTGCAATAACTGATGCAGAGCCTTCCAAGGTTGAAGGCAAAAGGAAGGGAAGTTATTCCTGATCCAACCTCGTGCCTTTTGGTGATCCCGAACCCCAGGGAGGCTGCAGAGCACTGGGGCTGGTCGTGGTGGCAGCAGAGCACCAGTGGTGGGGCAGGAGGTGCTTACGAACGGGAAGGGAGCTGCAGGAGCTGCAGGTGGGGGCAGGTTGTTACTGACAGCCTGTAGCCATAGCCTGCTCTTGGATCGGCCGTGACAAGAAGAAGCGAGCGAATAAATAAAGGAGTTCACGGGCCCAGTATCCACAAGCTGTTCTTTTGTTCTCATTCCCCGAGAAGCACGTGTATATTCACGTCTTTCCGTGTCGTTGCAGGGCTGCAAGCTCAGACTGTCTTAGTCAATGACACAGTCTCGGGGTTTATCGGGACAGACGTGGTCCTGCACTGCAGCTTCACCAACCCGCTCCCCAATGTGAAGATCACGCAGGTCACTTGGCAGAAAGCCACCAACGGCACCAAGCAGAATGTGGCCATCTACAACCCGGCCATGGGGGTCTCCATCCTCTCGCCCTACAAAGAGCGGGTGACTTTCCGCAACCCGTCCTTCAAAGATGGCACAATTCAGCTCTCCCGGCTGGAGCTGGAGGATGAGGGGGTGTACATCTGCGAGTTCGCCACCTTCCCCACCGGCAACCGGGAAAGTCAGCTGAACCTCACCGTGCTGGGTAAGAGACTGGACAGGCTTTGGGGTGTGAACTGTTTTCTCCAGTTAAACATGCCTAGAGGGACCTGAGGCTCCCATCCTGGGGACTCGGGGAGAAGGCGAATCCTGGGTGTCAGTGTTACCTATGGTGCTCTTTCAAGGTGACTGTTAAAAGGTGAAGGGCTGGGAACGCAGGGCAGGTGGTTCACTGAGCTGTCTCGGGAACGTCTCCTCCTTCCAGGCCTCAGCTCCCCTGTCACTTACCGCAGGCGCAATACAAGTGACCTGTTCCCCAGGGGAGTGGTGAGTTAACGCACCTGTGTCTGTCAAAGGAACAGGGAGAAAAGACAACAGAGAGGCCCTGAGCACAAGCAGAGCTTAGAGTTATGAATGAAGAGACCCCACCCAAGGTCTACGTGATTCATTTGCTCTCCAATTTGGGTTTCTCGTACAAACACGGGGCTGAAAACCTATGGCAGGAAAGGACCAACCTCCATCATGTATCTGTGCATCTAGGGCATCTTCAGCAGTCTTTCCCTGCTACCAGTTTGCAGCAGTTCTGGATTCCCGACAGGGTCTGTCACAGGCTCAGTGGTGCTAGATATCTCTTGGGTTGTAGTAGAGAAGGTGGTGTTGCTTTTCTAACCATCCCTTCGTACCATTTTCTCCTCCTCCTCCTCCTTCTTTGCACTTCCTTGCAGCCAAGCCCACGAATCGGATGGAGGGCACCACGCGGCCCCTCATCGCCAAGGCTGGCAGGACAGAGAAGATCCTGGTAGCCACTTGCACCTCCTCGAACGGGAAGCCCCCCAGCACCGTCACCTGGGACACCAAGCTCAAAGGGGAAGCGGAGTTCCAGGAGATCCGGAACAGCAACGGCACCATCACGGTGATCAGCCGGTACCGCCTGGTGCCGAGCCGGGAAGCCCACCGGCAGCAGCTCATGTGCGTGGTCAACTACCAGCTGGAGCGCTTCACGGACAGCATGACCCTCAACGTGCAGTGTAAGTGAGCTGGGGCAGGGCCGGGGAGCAGATACCCAGGACTGGTGCATGGGGTGGGTGATAAAACCTGGCCAAAGAGGGGTTTTCTGAAGGGATGGTGCCGGTCTGGTGGAGGGGTGGGAGTTGGGGCTGCTTTCTTGTTCTGGAGGGTGAAGATTGAAGTGATCCCTTGGAATAATGATGTTTTCCCTTTCTCCTACCTTCTTTCCCTCACTGCCTCTGCCATGTCCCTTTGTTCCTCCCTTTTGCTCTCTCCTTGCCCCCTCTTCTCTTCCCACTTCCTCCCCTTCCCTCCCCGTAACTCGTCCCTCTGCTTTCCCATCCTGCTTTCCCCACCTTTTCTGCCCCGCTGCAGATGAGCCAGAAGTCACTATCGAGGGGTTCGATGGCAACTGGTTTCTCAATCGGAAGGATGTAAAGCTGATCTGCAAGTCTGACGCCAACCCCCCCGCTCACACCTATGAGTGGAAGCTGTAAGTACCCGCGGTGCTCCTGCCCTCCCCAGATGTCACCTTCCAACAGGGACAAGGAGTCTCTGCAGGGGGCTCAGCCACCCTTGCTCCGCCAGCTCCCTGTCCCTTTGCTGTCACAGTGCCACGCCAAGGTGAAATGCACCCCAGGGAGAGGAGGGATGGATGCTTGCAGTCGCTGGGGCTGTGCCCCTGCAGAAAGCTGGGAGCTGGTTCTGGTTTCCTGGCGTATTTCTGCCAGCAGGGACTGGGTTTTAGCTGAGCCACCGCCGTGGGACAGGCAGAGCTCGTCCCCTGCCTTCCAGCCGGGTCTTCCCCAGCATCTTCCAGTTCAGAGGTGGGAGGAAGGGCAGTGGTGAGGATCCTGACCCCCTGCCTCCGGGCTGGGCTGGAGGTTGCTCAGCACCCAGCATAACCCCCTAGTACCATAACCTCCCAGTGCCCCTGCATATATTTTTGCTCCGCTGCAATAATATTCTGCACCGGTGACGTGTGAGGCATCTGAGATGGGGCACAGCACCACTGAGTGCTTCAGTACCAGTGGGAAGGAAAAAAAAAAAAACAACATGGGATTTCCCTTCCTTAAAAGGGGCACAAATAGCACGAAGTTCATCTGCATGTGAAAAAAAAAACTTTCCCTGGAACCAGCCCTGGCTGTGAGCAGGAGCTCCCCTTTGGAGCGCTCATCCCCACGCATCTGACATTAAACAGAAGTAATTCCTCGTCCTCCAGGGCTCCAGCTCTTGGCTGAACACACCGAAGGGACTGAGCAGCGAGCGGGGGATGCCCGGGGAGCCGGGTGGGAATTGATGGAACCTGAGGTGGTTCTCCCTCCCTCTCTTCCTTTTCTATAAGCACTTATGTAGCTTAAAAAAAAAAGAAAGATAAAATGGATCCTTTCTTCTTTTCATCTGGCATTTGTCATCAGGAAAGAGGCTCTCAAAATGGCTTTGCAAGGAGCTAGGCATATTCTCTCTCATTTTGCTTCCAGATCAAGCTGCTCACAATGCAAGTCTGAAGAGGATTGTTTTTCTTGCCTTTTTTTCTACTTCACATCCCCAGCTCTCTCTGGTGGTTCTTCTAGCTTGATTTAAACTCCAAGGGGTCTCTCCGGGTTCCTCTCAGCATTGCCAGGCAGGTGTTGGAGGCAGAGATGCCCCTTGTGGCACCCGGGGCAGAGGAAATGCAGGCTCCGGCTCTGTGTGCAGTGGGGCTGGAGAACCGAGCTGAAGCGAGCCCTGTGGGATGGAGCCGGGGACAGGAGGCAGGTTTTCTCTCAGCTTTTGGGCAAGTCATCCCTTTGTTCTGCTCTTTCCTGCAAGGCTGAGCTCTTGCTGGGCTCCTGGGCACCAGGCTGTCCACGGCAGGAGCTCACAGCCAGCGGCACAAGCATCTCCAGCTCCTGCCCCGCAGCCATGCTGAAGGCAGGCTGAGAGCAGAAGCACGGGGCAACCCGCTGCCAGATTTCTCAGCCAGGTGATGTTCACGTAGCCCAGGGCAGGAAAAAGGGTTAGCTACCGACTGGGCTCAAGCACAACAGGGGATGCAGGTGTCAGGGCTGAGCACGGCACAGCATCACCGGCTCTGGCGCTTCGTTTCCACACCTGGTTGGCATGCTGGGGGGAATAAATTCAGCTCTGGCAGAAATAACTCTTGGCAACTTCGCATTTCCGAGCCAAGCACTGAGTTGGTTCCTCTGTGCTTGTGGGGTTGATGGTTTGTTTTTTTTTTTTTAACACTGGAAAGAAAGGTTTTCCTGTGAATTCTCCGTGAGCTGTGTGTGTGTGTCCATTTGTCTGTCTTTAACC
Source organism: Cygnus atratus (assembly GCF_013377495.2). Lineage (NCBI taxonomy): Eukaryota > Metazoa > Chordata > Aves > Anseriformes > Anatidae > Cygnus > Cygnus atratus. Next base: position 5,072,333 of record NC_066383.1, read on the forward strand.
TGCTGTCCTGGTGAGGGTTTCTTGATGTACAGCTAAGAGGCAGAGGGAGCATCAATACTCGGCTTTGAGGAGGACCTGTGGGGAGAAGAAGGGAGAGAGGGAGAGCACGGAATTAAAGAGTACAGGTTTCTAAGCCCAACGGCACTTCGATCCAATTTCCCAGCCTCTCCCTTTGGCACACTTGTTGGGTCAGTTAGGACGGAAAATAGGATTATTGACCTGAAAGAGGATGGAAAGGAAAGGTGGAGCGCAGCTGAAGGTAAGGAGAGGGGAGGCAGGAGACGAGGAAAGTAGAGGGTGAGAGTGAGCAAGGCTGGCCCTGCTTCCTCTCCTCTCATTTCCCGGTGAGGAGCTGATAGAAGCAGCCCCAGCCCCCCTTAGCACCCCACAGCAGCTTCCAGGTGTGCCTTGTCTTTGTAAATTCAGAACTCTAATTCACCTCCAGGCAGAGGACCGACATTAGGCTGCTCTGCTCCTCCATCAGCATCCCTGGCTCGATGCGGCTGGGGAGGAATGCCCCTTTTTCTGACTCAGATGTTTGCTCTACGTATGTGCCCGTGTGTATATATAGACATGCAAAATTTGCCCGTGTGCATTTAGGCACTTCTTTGCAAATATAATTATACCCCATTATTGGCTTTTGTTTCTAACAAATTGCTGACAATATGTGCACATTTTTGTTGGGAGGAGGGGAAAGAATTACTTGAGTAATTTTTAATTGCCTAAGAGAAGTAATTACTTTACTTTGCTTCAGTAATTAAGAATAACCAGGCCATGTGTGTCGTTTCCTAACACACAGGCTTTTTTATTTTTATCTGCCTTTGTTCATTTATTCTGTGTACCTCTAGACTTAGCTTTGCATGATTCCAGCTTCACACTTCTCTGACTCTGCTGACACGGGCAGGCCAGAGATGGCAGGGCTGTAAATTAGCACCACTTTACTCGAGCTGGAGTTACAATTAACACCGGCTGATCAGCCAGGAGTTACACGGGCAGGAAATTGGAGTAAAGCAGGGTTAGGTCGGTGTCCCATTCCCGTATTTTCCATCAAATGGAAAGTTAAGGCTGGAGAAACACCCTGAAGATGAGGCTGGTAGGGGTGAGCTAGCTGAAACAAACCCATCAGCTGGCTGTTTTACACCATGCTTGCACCTGCATGGGGTTGTGCTGGGAAATGAAGCACTTTAAGGCTCCCAGTCTGTGTTCTGGACAGGGAGAACACGGGCTAAAAGCGCTCCACATCCCATTAGCCAAACCCAAGGGGCTAGATGTGACCCAAATATTGCCAGTCTCCCTTGAAATCACCGAGCACAAAAGATCCGTACAAAGAGCCGATCCTCATCACGCAAAGGATTTAGCCGGCGACACCCCAGGCTTCTCCCCGTAACGCTTCAGCCCGAGGGTTTGGTTTCAAGCCTGACTACGTGGACATGGAGGGGTGTTTTCCAGCCAGCACCACCAAGATCTGGACCTGCCCAAGGGCAGGAGCAGAAGCAGCACGTCAGCATCACCCCTGCAGGGCTTCTTCGCCCTCCCGAGCACCACCTCCGGGCTCTGCCATGGTCTTTCTCTCCCCTAGGCCAAACGGGACGCTGCCCGGGAGCGTGGAAATCCAGAACAACACCATCTACTTCAAAGGGCCCGTCTCCTACAGCGTGGCTGGCACCTACATCTGCGAGGCCTCCAACGCCATCGGGACCCGGTCGGGCTTGGTGGAAGTCAATGTCACAGGTAGGAAAGCACTCGGCGTGCTCTGAAAGAGGAGGAGGAGGTGGGGAGAGGAGGTGGGTGTGAGCTGCTGACCTCTACCAGCCAGCGATGGCTTCTTTGTGTCTGTCTGAGCCCCTGGTGTCCCTGGGGGGGGGAGAGTCGTGGTGCAAAGGGAGCAGGGGGTCTCTGCTTTCTCCTGGGTTTGCTTGGATTTTTTCTCCTTTCCTCTCGTCGTCTTTTCCTTTTTACACCAAGACGCGCTCGGTCTCGTTCCCCTCGTCTTCTTTTCTGCTTTGGGCTCGGATGGCTCATTGGACGTGTTAAGAGCTAAGACGTGTCAGGGAAGTGTTTGCTGGAAGGTGGAAGGAGTGGGATGAGGACAGAGGCTGCCACTGAAGCAGTAAAGCGTGAGATGGGCGAGTCATTTGTTCGGGTGTGTGGTGTTTCTGATGGCAGAGAGCTCGGGTGAGTTCTTAATTGCGCTCCTCCTCTGTCCGTGCACTTGCTGGCCTGTGCCAGGAGCAGCACCCCTGGGTGCAGGCAGCGGGATGTGGTGCTGAGCGGGGCCCTGCGGGACAGGGGAAAGGATTTGACAAGCTGCAAATCAACGTGGACACAGGAAGGGAAAAAAAAAAAAAAAGGCACACGGATATGTCGGGTGGAGAAGGTGATGCCCAGGAATGGAGAGGGAAGCTCGCCCCGCTCCTTTGGGGTAGGAGCGATGGATGCACTGGGTCAGGAGGTGGTGGCTGGGCAGTGACCATAAGTTGTTGCACCAGGGAGGCTTGCTGTGCGTAAAGGAGCTCTCAGGGAGGCACAGGAGGGATCAAGCACCTGCCACGGCTGCCCGGGGCACCTGCCTGGCAGCTGGGACGATGCGCTTGGGCTCCATGGTGGGCTCCTCCGGGTGCCCCCTGTCCCCAGGGGACAACGTCCAGGCAGCACAAGCTAGCCGGGCTCACGCTGGGTGCACAGGGGTGCTGGGGCTCCAGAGCTGTGCCCCCCGGGGCTGGGGGTACACGGGGGGGCTGGGGGGCAGCAGTGGTGAGCGCTGAGCCGGTGAAACTGGGGGAACTGGGCGGCTGGCCTCCTGCAACCAGCCGTGACACCGCACCCGGCACCCTCGCCGCTGCCTTCCCCTCGCTGTGACGTGGGGGAAGCGGGCTAATCTTCCTCTATCCGAGCGCTCGGAGGTCAATGGATGGGATGTGCTAATTAGATGCTAATTATGAAGTATTTATTTATGATCATTATCACTGTGGCAGGCCTTTAATTCACACCTCCTGTCCTGGATCCGTGCCTGCTGAGTTGTTCCTGGTACATGCTTTTCTCCGGGGGATTTTTTGTTTGCCGGGGGAAGGAACCAGACTGACAGAGCTCTTTGCTGAGCACGGACGTGGGGCAGCACCCGCCCTGCCCCAGCCCAGCCCAAAACCCCCAAAAAAGGGCAAGGTCGTGGCCAAAACCCATCCAGCTGCTGGAGGTGCCCACCAGAGCGCCGTGTTCCTGGGGCTCTGCAAACTGCCAGCCCCACAGCAGCGGCGCACCTCGGGCACCTGTATGGCCGCGGGCTCCTCTGGGGACGTGGGGTTTTGGTTCCCCCCGGGCTTCGGTGGATTTCCCCGTCCTGGTGGTTTTCAGAGGAGAGGCGGAGCATCGTTCTCATGCTCGACCAGCACAGCACTGGCAAGTGGAGTGGGCACCGGTGGGGTTCCTAGGGAACAACTTTGGGTGGATGTCTGCCTGTATTCCTAGTTTATTCCTAAAAATCCAAACTGTGGTGCTGAGATTAAGCAAGAGGGACGGAAGGACACACCAGCAGCCCCCGCTAGGAGCAGGGAGCAGCCAGCACGCTAAGCCAGGGCTCCACCGTGTTAAAAAAAAATAAAAACCGCCACGCTTTTAATAATTCATTGGATCTGAATATGTTTATCCAGCTCTCCCTCAGGACCGATTAGGCCAGTGCTGGGGAGGGCTCAGCCGCCCTCTCTCAGCTATTACAGGTACATTTGTTTGGGTCTTGCAGACAATTTAGGGATTGTCAGCGGACCACGAAGCATCTTTCAAGAGATGCATGCCGTAAACGGAGTTCAATCTAGTGAGCAGCCAGCCTGGGGAGAAAAAAAAAAAAAAAAAAAAAAAACAACACAAAAAAACCACGGAAGGTTGGTGCAGAGAAAAACCTGCAGCAGCCGCCCAGCATCCTCCATCCCAGCCCCCGGGAGGAGGAGCAGGGCTGGGTCAGCCCCGATTCGTTCCGGGGGGAGGCGGCTGCACGCTTCTGTTCGAGTTCGAACGTATTAAAGGGCTTGATAAGTGGAAATTTAATATTTTACTCCTGCAATCTGTTCCTGTAATAGCTTCTCCTGCCTTGCAGGACCTTTGTCAGTCGCAGCCAAGCCATGTAGTGTGACATGTAGCTATTTATTACGGGCGGGCGGGTGACATAATAAAAGGCTGGGGGTATAGACTGCCTGGGGCTGCCCGCGTGCCCTGCGTGCTTGCACACGCGTGTGGCAGCCCTGCACGGAGGGGAGGGCCCATCCGTGTGCACGGCTGTGTGCGGCCCCCAAAAGCTGCACGCCTTTCGTGAGGCTGCCCTGCCGCGCAGCCGTGCGTGAACGTCGGTGCACGGGCACGTGTGAGCGTGCACGTGTTGGTGGGCATGCGCCGGGATGGGCCTGCTGGTGCGCAGCAGCGTTTATTGCCCCGCGATACGATTATTGTATGCCCTGGCCCTCGGGCACGCGGGTGTGCATACCCAGCGGGGTGCGTGTGCGGGTTGGGGGCATCCGTGCGCTCGTGCCGTGGCTTCAGCAGGAGGAGGATGCTCTCAGAGCTTCGCCTCTCCAGCAGGCAGGCTTCAAAGCCGAGAGAGAATCGCGGGGCTGGAGCTGGTGGGTGCACCCCAGGTCGGCAGGGGACAGGGCTCCACGTGTGTGCACCCTGCAAGAGTGGCGCAAGGACGGGAGGCTCCGTGCTGGTCCGTGCGGGCAGCGCCCGCCTCGTTGTGCCCGTGGGCAGCTCTGGAGCCCTGCCCGCGGGGTGGGGGAGAGCTGCGGGAGCTCGCAGCAGGGAGTTATTTACACACCGCCAGCCAGCCCAGCGCAGCAAGGTCACAGCAAACAGCCCGTGGGGTTGCGACGGGCTCCGTGCACGAGAAAAAGCGCTCTCTGGGCAGCGTCACAGCCCGTCCCCCAGCGGGTGCACCCCAGCCCAGCCACCGCCCAGCACCCAGGGCTGCTCCAGCTAAGAGGACGCAGGGCAGGGGGCTAAGGGCAGCCGGCCGGGGGGGCTCTGCCTGATGCTGACCCTCCGGACGGCGTCTGCTGCACCCCGTCTGCTGGCATCCGTGCCAAGGGCCCCCGCGGGAGCGGCGCCTGATTGACAAGCGGTAGGTGACCTGGCGGGGAGATTAAAACCTCAGGCTCGCTTGGCGTCTGGCCTGAAAGCCGTCACACTCTGACACGCCAGCGGCAGCTGCTGCGCTGCTGGATTAGTCGCCAGCGGTTTGTTCTCCCCCCTCTGCCTCCTCTCCTCCCTGCGCCGCTGCGGCACAAGGAGAGCAGGAGTGCCCTGCTCGGGGACGGGAAGGCAGGAGCCCCCCGCGGCAGGAGGTGGGATGCTGAGAAGGAAAAGAGCAGCAATGCCGCCAGGTTCTCCAACCAGCCCTGTCTGGGCTGGGGCAGGTGCAGAGGTTTCTCCCTATCGTGACTCACGAGCAGAACGGGTCAAAGTCCCGGGATAATTTGGCGTGGACAGTGCTTGCACGGACAGGTTGCCGCCAGCAATCCATCTCCTAAAAATAATAAAATGAAACCACTGCGTTCGCTTGGTGCCACCTGGGAGCTGGGGACCTCTTGGTTTTAGGGCTCCTGCTCCTCCCCAGAGCTGCTGCTCGCCCCTACCAGCTGCTGCTGCGGGGGGGGGGGGCTCCGCGAGGCACGAGGAAATCCAGAGCCTTCCTCCGGAGGAGCTCCGTGCAAGGAGCAGCTTGGGCTGGCACGTATCCGAAAGGTGATTTCTCATGGAGTGTGACATTTTCCTCGACGCCTCTGGCTCCAGCGAGAACCTCGGCTGGTGGTGCTGAGTTTCTCCTTGGCCCTTGATTGAAGGGAAGAGGGTGGGATTGTGACTTCACGAAGAGACGTGTCCACAGGAAGCAGCACCTTTTAAAATATCCAAGCAGTGCGATGAGCAGGAGGGCTTTCGAAAGGGCTTACCTGTTTATCATAGAAGAATAATCTGGTGGCTAAAAATACATTCATTTTTTTCTGATCGGGGCCCTGCCTGCCCTTGGGAGCAGGCTCTTGTCCCTGTGGGTTCTCTGACGTCTAATGAGGTTTAGGTGCCACCTCTGCCGGGGGTCCCACCTGGGATCTCTCCGAGAGCTGTGTGATTGGGATAATTCTGGCTCCTTCTCCATCGGATAGTACAGAAATCGGCCAGCAGGTTCAAAGAGCCGTAGCTGAGGGATGCATGGGCGGGCGGCGTGATCTGCATAGGTCCCTTTTTGTGCTGGCAACCAGCCATTAACAGAAAGGAGCGATTTTAGCACGTGCATTTCCCGAAGCCACCCTCGTGATGGGGACGGTCGGCTTCGTCCGCGCTGCTACGCCCCTGGGCGCTGCCAGCTCCCGGTTCCCGGCAGCCGGAGAAGCCCCCGAGCCCCCTCCCGGGGGGAGGCAGGAGCAGGACAGGGCGATGCCGGTGGGATCAAAGGGAACCGGAGCGAAGCCCCGGGGGCCATCCCCAGCCTTCCAGCTCCCAGCTGCCGCCCCGAGCCGTGCGGGAGCTGGCACGGGGACAGGGAGCTGGGCCGAAAGCAACAGCTGGCAGAGCCGGGCAGCGGGCAGATAGTGTTGCTGCTCTAATTCCTATTCACACAGCGCTCCCTGTTTTTATGAGGGCTGGGGGGGGGGGGGGGAGCAGGAGGAGGGGAGGCTCTTTATGCTGGCATTAAAGCCCGGCTTGTTCCCCCTCCCTGCGCTCTGCCGTCTCCTGTTTCCCCCCTCCGCTTTTCACAGCGGCTTCAGTTCTCTCCAGACTCTTCCTAATGGATTTTTCACATGGGGGCCCCCAGCACGCTCAGGCATCGCACCGGTCTCCAAAAATTTCACGCACCCCTCGGACACAAAAAGGGGATCCTTTTCCCACACTTCCCCCTCTCTCCCCGGCCCGCGCCTGCGCTCTCCTTTACGCCCCGTGCACGAAAGCGGGTGGGCAGCGGGTGGGCAGCACCCTGCCTCCCCTTTCTGGGGCTGGCGACAGTGGCTGCGTGCCGAGAACCAGACCCCGTCCCGAGCCACGAGGGAGCCTGGCGGTGTCCTCGGTGTCCTTGTCGCAGCACAGAGGCACCCAAGGGTCCCTCTCCCGTCCCGGCTCATCCAAGCCTTGCAGCCCGCAGGAGGGTGCCCGGCGCCCAGAGGCCACGGAGAGGGGCGCGGGGAGGCAGCGGTGGTCTGCACCGCCATCCAGCGGCGGTGGCACGCCTCGGCCCACCCTGGATCACTCTTTCCTCTTTTTTTTTACCCATTTCTGACCGCCCCCCCCACACACCAGGCCTGGCCCCGTTCCCCCTCTGCGCCCCCTGAGCCCCTCGGTCCCGCAGGCTCGGAGCGCGGGTGGGTGACGGAGGGGGACCGGTTTGGGGAGGAAGGGGGTGATTTTGGCTGCGGGCTTCCCGTCTTTCTAATCCCTCTCTTCCCACGGTTTGGTTTTGGTTTTCTCTGGCATGGGAAGTGGGCCACTGCGAGGAGGACGGGGATGGGAGCTGAGCAGAAAATAGGTTCAGCCGAAGAAGGTGTGAAAGCCCAAGAGCGGCGCGTTGGCTGCCGTGTCCGCGGCGGTGGCCCTGGCACGGGGGTGGCAGGTAGGCGAGCGTTATCTCAGGGGCGGGCAGCACAAAGGGCAGGAGAAAATAAATATATACGGGAGAGGCAGGAAAACATTCGCCCTTCCGTTTCGTGCCTCCAGCCCGGGCTGATAACGAGGCTGGTAATGGAAAAGTGGGCCAAGCGCCTTTGGAAGGAGTGCGCGGAGCTTCAGATCAGAGTTTTGTAGGTGGGGGTAAGACATCACCGACATCGCCCCCGGGGTGTGGGGCAGCTCGCTGGCCTTTCCCTGCACCCCTCCAGCTCCAGGCTTTGGGGTCTGGGCTCCACGGGACTGCAGGGCTGGGGCGGGAGCTGGCACGGGCAGGGCTGGATGCTGCGCGGATGCTCGCGTGGTAGAAGCGGAGCCCTCGGCAGCCAGGACTAGCAGGGGATGGACGTGACATTTCTTGCTGGCTCGGCAGAGAGGCTTTGCATTAAGCAGCTGGCTGTGACAAGCCTTCTGTTGAAGCAACATGTGGTTTTGGCTTCCCAGAGCCCAGCCTCAGCTCCCTGTGCTGAAACGCATGCCCTCACTCCTGCTCCGGGGGCTGTCTTTGGAAAGAGATGCTGACTCCTGCCTGCGCAGCATCTTTCTCCTTGTTCTGGCCGCAGCAGGGAGCCTTCCATCTGCCTGCCCCCCAGCCCGTTCTGCCCACTGTGCTGCTCTGCGCCTGCTTTCAGGCTCGTGAGGCTTCGCTCGAGGCAAGTCAGCGCTGCAGAAACCACGATGCTGTTGCTGGGACGATGTCTCGGGAAAGGCAGGAGTGAAACAGCTCTCAGGCACGAGCAAAACGCTTGCGCCAGAAAGATCAGGCCAGCGACTGCTCGGGTTCAGAACCCTTGTCCAAAACGTGCAGCTGTTTTCTGGAACTGCCTCTGCGGAGAGGAAGCAAACGCTTTTCTCCCCTCTCCCTTCGTGGCTGGGCTAACTTGTGCTGCAGGGCAGCCCCGCTCCCTGCACTGCTCTCCCTTGTCCAGGATTTCCTGCCCTAATGCAGAAACTTGGCTGCCAGCAGCAGACTCCCACGGGCCCGTGACGAGGGGACAGAAAGCAGATTCGGCCTCGTATCCGCTTTCTTTCAACCCCTCCCAGCCCATCGCCCATCCTGGCTGCTCTTGTAGGAGGACGTGCTGAGGTCGCTAGTCCTTCTGCGCCTGCCGGGTAAAAAGTGAGGGCCGGGAGGGTCCTGAGCAGCATTAAGGGCTTGTGGCTCCGAGCAGGGCTGGGAGACAGGGCTGGGGTGTGGAGGGAGCAGCGTGGGGGGGCCGAGCTCGGCGTGCGAGGGCAGGGGCTGGTGGTCGGAGCAGCCCAGGTGCCGTGCTGCTGGTCCTGGGATGCTGCTGGGTGCCGGTCCCGCGGTCTGTTCATGCTGTCAGTGTCTCCTCTCCCTCCCTTCTCCCACTGCCCACGTGGATGGGGGGCAGGGGTGGAGGGTCTGGGCACAGCAGAACCCAAAAGTGACCGGCATCACGCAGGATGGGCGCCGGGGACCCCCCTTACCTAGGGGTGCCAGGGGGTGTTAACCTGGCATCTGCTGCTGGAATTCGGAGGCAGGTGAAGGACGGAGACAGCCACTTGGTGCTTGAAGCCTCCTGGACACCGCTGCTCGACGGGCAGCTGGAGAAAGCAAGCAGAGTTCGGCCAGGGGCTGTGTCTGCGCCAAGGGAGGGCTGGGAAGGGTGACTTACGTCCCGGATCAGACTTTTATCTGTGCCAAAAAGCGTGGCTCAAACCGCGTGAAAGATGAGGGAGCTGCTTTCCCGTCTCTCTCCTTCTCTTTTTAGCATTGTTCGTTTACGAGCGGGTCAGGGTGTCTGTCGGAACAAGATTAGCTTGAGCCGTGGCACCGTGCCGGCCGCAGGAGCAGAAGGGGGGGGAGGTTGGTGTCCCTGCGCCGCCGGGCAGCCAGCCCCCACCCCGAGCATCACCGCACGGCCGTGGGGTGTGGGTGGGGGGGCGACGAGGTGCTGCTGCCCTCGGGGTTGGGCTCGGGGTGGGCTGGGATGCCGAGGAGGGGGACACAAAGCACCGCAGCCGCTCGGTGCCCGCCGCCGGGTGGGTTTGGGGTCCCGCTCCCCGCGCCGGAGCATCGTCGGGCTGTCGGTAGGCGCGAAACCTCCCCGTAAAACGGAAAGCGCCCGGACCGATGGCGTCGGGGGTGTGGGATCCGAGCACGCCTGGAGGAACCGGGAGGGGTGGGGAGGGAAACGCCGCTTCCAGCCTGCTGGGCTCCTGCATGCAGCTTGGCGAGCTTGGCACGGCATGGCCGCATCCCCGTGCTGGGGCAGAGCTCCTGCTCTGACCCCTGCTCTGACGCACCCTTCTCCCCTTTCCCTGCTTTTTCCCTTCCCTGTTCCTTACCCTCATCTTCCCTCCCCCCCCCCCCACCCACCCACCCCACCCAAAAAAAATGGCAATGAGAGCACGGAGGGAGGGCGCGTTTCCGCATGGTTTGACACTGTTCCCCCTTCCATCTGTCTTTTCCTACCCAGAATTTCCCTACACCCCGTCTCCAATCGATGATCGCAAATCCATGGTGCAGCCGAACATCCCCACCCCCGTGATCGGGGGCATAGTGGGAGGCGTCTCGCTGGTCCTGGTGGTGGCCGTGGTGCTTTTTGTGGTACTCCGGCGCCGGCGTCACACCTTCAAGGGTGACTACAGCACAAAGAAGCACGTGTACGGCAACGGCTACAGCAAGGCCGGCATCCCGCAGCATCACCCCCCCATGGCCCAAAACCTGCAGTACCCCGACGACTCGGACGACGAGAAGAAGCCGGGCCCGCTGGGCGGCAGCACCTACGAAGACGAGGACGAGGACGCGGGAGGCGAGCGCAAGCTGGGCGGCCCCAACAAGTACGAGGAGGACGCCAAGCGGCCTTACTTCACGGTGGACGAGGGCGAGGCGCACCCCGAGCCCTACGACGAAAGGACACTCGGCTTCCAGTACGACCCCGAGCAGCTCGACATCGCCGAGAACATGGTGTCGCAGAACGACGGATCCTTCATTTCCAAAAAGGAGTGGTACGTGTAGCTCGCCTCCTGGCTCCAGCCACGCGCCCGCACGCAGACACGCGCCCGCCAGCTCCCCCCGCGTCGCCGCCGAGCCCAGCAGCGGGGCCCCCCGCGCCCCCGGCACGCGCCCCCCCGCACGCCCCCCACGGACTTCGGAGGCTCCGGCGCTGGCGAGCGGGTGGGGGGGGGGGGGACATGGGGGTGGGGGGTGGGGGCGCGGGGAAAGCTTTGCTTACAGATCATTTTTTGTTTTGTTATTTTTTTTTTTGGGGGGGGGGGGGGCGGGGACGGGCCGGGAGGTGGGAGGTCGGGTAATTATTTCCTCGGTTTTGGTTTTGCCTTTTTAATTTCTCTCGACGACTTTTTCGTCCCCTTCTGTGGTGTTTGTATTGGTCGGTGGCGTAGGTGTTACTATTTGCTTTAACGACTGGTGCCCAGCCTGTATATTACACTCTGTTCGTGTCTTCATAGCTCAGGGGGCCCTTCGGCCCCGCGTCCCTCCCCGAGGTTCCTCCTCCCACTCCCACACCCCTGAAACACTGGAATTTGTTTGTATGTTGTCGTCTTCTTCTTTGTTTTAACCCGGGGAGGGGGCCAGCCGGGCTGTCCGCAGGACAGAGGCCAGAGAAGCTCGTGGCGAAGGGAGCGGAGGTGCCATTGTCGGGTGGAAGGACTTTTCTTCCTGAGCACGTTGTTCCCAGCGGGGTCTGGGTGCTGTTCCCATCGCCCGCTGCGCGCCTGGGGGACCCGCTCCCAGGTTTTAATGACTCAATAAAAGGAAAATGAGGAGAGAAGGGGGAGGAAAGCCCCAAAACAAGCCCCGGGTGCGCGGGCTGATAGCAGGGCAGGGAACCGGAGCTGCCATTTTCCTCCTCCCATTTATCACCTCCTGCCTTTTCCTTTTCCGTCTTTGTCGGAGCGTTCTTTTTAAAAGAAAGACGAGGAGTATTTATTGCTGACATATTTTTTTTTCCCCCCCGCGATGGCTCGAAGCAGCGCTGGCCCCTTCTCGCAGCCGCTGCTGCCCTGGCTGCGGGCGCGCACCCTGCAGCCTCCAGCCCCGGGCTGCAGCCGGGGGGGCAGCGCTCCCACCCTGCCCGCGGTGCTGCAGGGGCTCGGGACAGGCCCCGTGCTTTTATTATACCACTAAGACTTAATTGTCATGTGTTTACACTTGATTTTTTTGGTTTTTTTTCTTTCTCTCTTTCTTTCGGTCAGAGCATGCGGGCGGCTCATAACTCTTCCAGCAGCAGCCCGAGCCCGTAGATACGTTGCTTCGCCTGCGTTGATTGCCACTTTTCCGATATCCTCTCCCGCTGATAAGCAAAGCCTTGGTAGCTAGGGCAGGAGGGAGTGAGCCTGGGGTATTGATCTCGTCCTCCTTCCCCCGGGCCCCTGCGTTGGGATGGGGGCTCGGACTGCTGCTATCTCTGCTCCGTGGGTAAATGGGACTCCAGGCTCCCGGGCCCTCTGACACTGACCTTATCCGAATCAGATTCACTGGGTTGGGGATTATCGCTCTTCTTCTTCTTCTTCTTCTTTTTTTTTTTTTTAAATTTTTATTTTATTTGTTTTGTTTTGTTTTGTTTTGTTTTTTAATTTGATGTATAAATAAATCTTTTGTTTGAAAAGAAACCCCCAGTTCTCCGAGCCGTGTTATCACGCACATCTAAAAATAGCAGGACTAATTCTCCTCCTGCCCTACCCGCTGGGTTTTGTTCCCTAGCATCCAGCGGTTATCCTGCTGCAGGAGGGCGGCTGCAGAGCCAGACCCGCGCAGATGAGTCAAGGTCAGCTCTGATCCAGGCGGCCTCCGGTGCTTTCCTCGGGCGTGCGGCGCTCGGGCCAGGCAGCATCGAGCTCAGGCCGAGCCACCCGCAGTTTGCAGCTCGCTTTTATTGCATTAGCGGCGTACGGGAGTGGGAAATCCAATTGCTGCCCCGGAATCGTGCTGCTGTTCCTGCCAGCCCTGCCTGCTTCCTGGCTGCTGGCAGAACAGCCCCGCGCCGCAGGAAGCGCTGTGCCCGCCTCAACCTTAAGGCTGACCCTTACCAAAACACGGCCGGACCTTCCCCTGTCCCCCCACCGCCAGCAGGAGCACCCCACAACCAAGCAGCCCCCATAGGGGATGAAATCTCTGCCGTCCCTCCGTAACAGATTGCACGGGGCTGTTGCACGCTGCGGGGTCCAGCAGCGATTCTTCCGCCTCCTGCAGTGCTCCCAGGAGGGCTGATCCGGCAAACTCGCCTTGCGCTGGCTCCCCAGCATTTCAGAGCCCCAAACTGTTCCCAGTTTGCTGATGCCCTAGTTATTACCCTCGCTTTGAGGTGTCAGTGTGGGGGATGTAGCCTCCTTGGCTCGTCCATCGCCCATCTGGGGGCTCGGGAGAACAGGGGGCTCGGAGGAAGAAGAGGAGATAGCAGGTGGTGCATCGCCAAGGTCCCCTGGTCCTTTCCTCTCCTCCTCATCCCTGGGCCCTTTGGCATCCCCCCGTTGGTGCGCTTGTCCCCAAATGCCACCTCAGGGCAGTGATTTGCTTCTTGCCGCCCCTTGCAAGGTCGGCTAACTGGCCAAAAGACTCTTGCGGTGGTAATTACCAAGTGATTAGCCATTAATCTATAGCAAGGTGGAAGAAGAAAGAAGGTGGGGGGGAAGCACCACAGATTGATGTTTCATCTGAGAGCTGTTTTGATCCGGTAACAGCCTCACTCCCTCCTCTGGGTTAAATTGCTCGGAGGGGGCCCTTGCAGCTGATTAGAGCAGGGCTTGCTCCAGCTGCGGGATAAAAACCGTCCCTGTCCCCACCTCACACGAGGCTGTGTGCACCAGGGGTCCCACCAGGAGCCCCTCCGGCTTCCCAGGAGGGTCTCAGCTGACCCAAGCCCAAGCCCCCTGCTTCCCCGCTCCCCTGCCACCACAAAGTGCTGAGGAGGTGTAAAACGGCCCCGCTGGGCCCGGCCGAGGGCAGGCGGGAGGCTGGGACCCCCTCCGAGCACATCCCTGTCCTCGCCCACCCATCACCTGCTGCGGGCATGGCATTGCCCTGCCGTGCCTGGGTGCCAGGAGCTGCTGGAAATGTCCCAATTTACGCTGCAGCTCGTTAGCTGGGTTGGCTTCGGGCTTGGAAGGGGTCCCCAGAGAGCACCAGCGCCCTGCTCGGGGACCGGCTGCTGGCGGAGTGCCTCGGAGGCAGGGACAGCTGCCTTACCTCCGCTCGAAGGGATCGATCATCGTGCAGATCCTTTCCCCGGGTTCTTCCCTGTGAAAAGACAACGCAGCGTGGCGCTTCTCCCTCCCCAAACCTCGACCCCGGGGGGCAATTTGGGGCAACACCGCAGCACCTCCGGAGTCAGCCGGGTGGGCAGGAGAGGTGAGCAGGGAGCTGGGGGCTGCCCCAAGCCCCCCGGGCATCCTGGTGGATGTCACCCAGCTGGACAAGGGCCGAGCCCCAGCTCCTTCCCTCTGTGCGCCCAGGAGCAGGCACATCGGTGTCACAACCCCAAACAATCCTACAGTTTACGTACAGACACCCCAGCTGTTTTCCTGCTGGGGCTTACGTCTGGGATTATTCATTGCAATTCACCCTAGTGATGTTATTTTCCCTTATTTAATTACTTTTTTTTTTTTTTTTTTCCCCCCCACGGTTGTTAAATCGTTTTCATTCAGTCCAGGGGAAAAAAAAAAAATAAAACCTGAAGATTTCTTTAGTAAAAAAAAAAAAAAAAATCAAACTCAAATGGTAGCACCAAATTGATTGCAAAGACACGAGGGACAAAGGGAGCCATTTTCCTGGTGTTGAGTCAAAAAAAAAAGAAACACAACTGTTCAGCAGAAATCACCGAGGGGTTGAGGGGGAGAGAGAGAGAGAGAGAGGCTCAAAAGATTGATCTTCAAGCAATTAGAGAAGGGAATGCAATTAGAAAGGGGGCTGCAGATCTCGTTCACTGTTTGCCTTTCCCATACACAAGCACACAACCCGCGCATTTGGGCACTTTCAGGCTCAAAGCTCAGAGGGAAAGCCCCCGTGGCCGAGAGGAGGGGAGATGGGTGAGGGCATCGTGCCGGTGGCTGCACGAAGCTGGGGGGGGGGGGTCCGAAATGGGTCGGGGGGTCCCACGAAGAGGGGAAGCAGGGGGGATGCTGGCGGTGAGGGGCTCACGGTGGCACCCGGTGCTGCAGAGCCACGAAATGCGCTTGGGGTGAAGGCAACAGGCATGCGGAGGCGGATCCTCGCTGGCACACCCCGGTGCTGGCCGAGGTGTTCTCGCTGAGGATCTGCTTTGTCTTTCCTTTTGCCTTTTTTATTTTATTTTTTTTTAAACGTGATTCCTTAACTCCGGTGATTTTATCTCGTTTTCTTCCTCCTCTTGCTGTAATTATCAGTGTGGAATAAAGACTGCAGACAGACAAACAGCCCCAACCCCACTTCTTTTTTTTTCTTTTTTTTTTTTTTATCTGTGTTGTAAGTGCTTTTGTAAAAAATAACAAATAAAAATAATAATAATGTAATGGACTTTTATGATTATTTTTGTTTTTTGTTTTCCATCCTTTGTAATAATTTGTTTGTTTGGGGTCCAGGGGGACATTTTCATGGTTATAATTTGTGTGGGCGGGGTGTTGCATCACCCTTCCTTTTACTTGTACAAAAAACAATAGTGGCTCAGCTGTGGAAAAAAAAAATGTACTTTTTTATAAATAAAGAATTTTAAAAAAAGAAACACTCTCCTCTTTTTGTGCATCTCTGACCGTGTCGTTCTGCATCCCGTGGCTCGTAGCTGTCAGGAGTGGCGGGGGCAGGAATGGCATCTGCTCCCCAGCATCCCGGGGCTGCTCCCGTGCTCTGCAGCGCTTTGCAGTGGGAATTCCTTGCGGACGAAGGCAGAGGCTTAGGAGATCTCCGAAACAAGTTTGGAGATCTTGTAAGCCTCCCAAAAACAACACCCGAGAAGGTGGACACGGAATGATGGCTTTTGCCATTGAAGTGGGTGGTATTATGAGAAATTCTTGGGCAACGGATTCAAAATAAATAAAAGGAGAGGGATTTTTTCCCTGTTTGTAGTGTAAAAAATAAAAGGAGTTTTTTTTTTTTCCTGTTTACAGTGTAAACAGTGAAATTCCTCGTCAAAGGATGCTGCTGAGGCTGAAACTTAGCCCGAGCTGAAAAAGTGACGAGAAAAGCCAATGGAAGAAAAATCCATCAAAGGCTATTAAACTGGTGACAGTCGCTAGCTTGGGAAGTTAAGCTGCTGCTAGCCCTGGCGGATGGGTGGGCTGGGGCAGAAGTGTCAGAGCACCCCGGGGCTCTCCTGCGCCTTCTCCAGGCACGTGCAACGAGCCGCTGGCAGGGCCAGGACACCGGCCTGGGACATTTGGGCTGAGGTTGTAGGATGCTCCTGCAGCATAGCGCTTGGCTCCCGTGGTGATCGGGCACCAAAACCATGCAAAAGCTGTAGGGATGCCCGGGGTCCTTCGGGAGGAAAGATCAGTCAGGTCGCTGGTTTGCCTTTCTCTTTTCGGCCAGCTTCGTCGCTGTGAGCACACGCTGCAAAGGCAGCCTCGTTCCCAACGATCAAGGCAGACAGCCCTGCGAGTCCTGGGGTTTTGCAAGGGAGTGACAGACAAAGGAAGCAAGAGATCAGAGAAAATGTGCACGTTCTTCCTTGCGCTGATACCAGCAGGAGCTTTGCCATGCCTCTGGCCTGGAGAAGGCTCCCAGGGAAAGCATCCTTGTGCCCGACTGCAGCACGTGGCTCACTGCTGGAGGCATGAACCAAAACGCAGCACTCCCTGCCACTGGGGGAGAGGACGGGGGATCCTGAGCCACGTCTGAGCCTGACCTGGTCTCCTCCGTGACGGGATCAGCTGGACGGAGAGGGAAGGGTTGGGGTTAGGCACCAAGGAGAGGTTTGGTGCAGCCCGTGGGCTCCCCGTCTGCAGGCACAGCAGCCGGGGTCGCTGGTGGATGGATGGATGGATGGGTGGGTGGGTGGGTGGAGGCTCTGTGTACACCTGGCAGGCAGCTCCCCGGAGCCCTGCCCTTGAGCATCGCCCCCAAATGTGAAGGGGGAAAAGCCAGGAAGGCTTGTCATCAGGCTGTGGCATGGCCGAGGGAGTTGTGACCGCTGTCCAGGCTGGATCTGTGTGTTCCTGTAATTACCGCCCTTGTTTTCCCCTTTCTGCCAGCCCCTCCCAAGAAGGACAGACGTTGGAAGCGTAGTTTTGCTTCAGCTGTAGCCGCTTGGGTCAGGAGCCCCAGGAGGGGAGCATCCCACAGGGCTGGAGCCCCCGCAGCTGGCCCAGCCCCATCAGCCAAGTCTGGGGTGGGGGTAAAAGGGGAGGAAGGAAAGGAGCACTGGGGAGCTGGGGGTCGAGGATGGTAAAAAGGAGAAGAGGAGGCGCTGCCTGTGCCCGTGGTCCTGCTGGGATGAGCCCCTGGGAAATGCCGCGCTGATTTCCCAGGCCGTGCCTTAGAGTTAAGCGATGATGGATGAAACCCATGGCAGGGGGCCTCTTCTGGGCAGCTCAGGTTGCAGAGCGCTGAGCGCGGCGGGAGCTGACTCCCCTGGAGCACCCCCAGGTTTCGTGTTTCTCTGGAACAAAACAGAACCACGTTGGGGGCAGGAACGCCAGCAGTGCATGCAGCAAAGGTGGCAGCGTGGCTCGGATCTCTTCTCACAGCCACAGCTCTGCAGGCGAGCGCTGCTGGCCACGAAAGCAACTTCAGAGGCTGGTCAATGAGCAGAGCAGCAGGGAGGCAGTGGAGGAGCGAGGTCAGGGTGGCGGGGGATGAACAAGGGGATCGTGTTTGTCCTGGCACCAGAGAGCCAGTGAGATGCAAGCAGCAGGAGACGTACCTGCCTGGAGCTGGTTGTGCACGGGGTGCAGGGCACAAATATCCATGATGAAGGTACAGAGCCAGGCTCCCTGTTGGTGTAAGCACACCCAACTTTTCTGACTGCGACGGAGTTATGCTCATTTCCACCCACGCAGATTAACGTAGCCTAAGCAGGATTTGTAGTGCGTGAGAGTGAGACACAGCCCCGCGTAATCAGGGAACTACCAGGCAACCTCCCCGACACCCCTGGGCACCGGCACCTGGGAGTGTCCCTTCTTGCTGGGACTGAAGCCTTGCACACCGCTTACAACCAGGTGGATCTCCCAGGGACCCACTTCTGTGGCTGCAAGGGCCAGAGGTTCCCAATTCCCTGCGAGGTGAGAGGTTCAAGGCAGAGCACTCAAGGTCACACATCCCTCCGAGTCCCCTACAGCTGGTGCCCAAAAAGTCGAACCGAGAGAACCTCGTTGCTTCAGAGCAGAGCTGGGTGAATTACTTGTAGTAACAAATATGTCTGATTAATTTTTTTTCCCCATGTTTTCAGATTATTTGCGAACTTGAGTCTGATTTGTATGGACGTATTTGTTGGAGGAAATTGCTTTATGCAAATGTATTCCAGCTGGGGGACCTGTGACACCGAGAAGTGCTGTTGAGCCTCAGATGCCCTCCGTGGTGCCTGGCAGAAGGCGAAGGGGGGGCTGGCTCACTCCTCCTCCGAACAAGGCATTTCACAGCCTTCCCGGACGTGTTTGGATGCAGGCTCCCTCTTATATAGTGTTTGCAGAACAAGGATCAGCCTGTAAAATATCAACGGGTGTTGCACTCCTAAAATTTTACATACTAGCTCGCAGAAAGAAGAGAATCAGGCGTGGCTGCGCAAGCAAAGCAGGGGCACTGCACTGTGAATGTGTACGTGATTTAAATGTGCATGGAAAAGGTTGCATTGGCCCCAGAGGGGACTGAAAGGTCCTAATTTAGGGATACTGGTCTTCCCCTTTGCAGAAAACCCTGCCCTGTGGCTTGCTGGGGGGCTCAGGAGGAGCACTTCTGTGCTGGCAAAATCCCTGGAAATGAACATGGACCAAATCCTAGTGGATTGAGGGCAGGACCCCCTGAGCATCTGGGAGGGTAAAGGCTTCCTCTCGATCATTCACGCCTGTTCACCAAGCCTTTTTCTAGCCTAGCACCCGAGTGCTGGCTACATCTGGGGCTATGCAAAGCAGAGTTTTTCTCCATCCATCGCGAGCCCCACGGAGAGAGGTGCCTGAACGTTTCTATTTCTCCCTTATCTCCCGGCTCCTCTCAAACTCCTGCCAGCCTGTTTATCTCACAGTTTTGAAAAGAAAATTGCCAGCTTCACACCTGTCAGGTTTAACTGATTGCCTGTCGCTTGGAGGGAGGGAGCCCATCCGTATGGCCCTGGCCTCACAGGCTCGGCTCGCCAGGGGAAACATCTCCATCCCTCGAGGAACGAAATGCTTCATTTCCCATCTCCCGGCCTCATTTCATTGTCCTGCTGTAGCTCCCAGCCCTTTCAATTACCGCTTTACAACAATAATGAACAGGAGCTTTCCGCTGGCACGCAGCTTTGTCCACCCAAGGAGCTGGAACACATCCTCCGAGGTCCGCGATCTCCCCACTGTGCAAAAAGTGCCCTTGCCCGGCGGCGATGCAGAGAAGTGATGTGATTTCGGCAAAAGTGTGGAGGGAACCAGGGACAAGGCTCGGGGAGGAGCTCAGAAGAGCTAAATCCTTACCTTCTGCCTGTCGGATCTATACAAATACACATTATTGCCATCCCCAGCAGGTGCCTTGCCATGGGTCCGGTGCATCTCCCTTCCCTTTTCTGCCCCAGAACGGAGGAGATTTAATCCCGGCTGCGCCTCCCTAGCAGCTTAGCCAAGGAGGAGGTGGGAGAAGGAGCAGGGAGCAGGGGCACCCAGCCCAGCTGCTGCCAGCTGTGCGAGGGCCCCGGCTGCTGGATGAATGCTGCAGCTGTCTGGGATTACCGATGGATGCCGGAGTGGGAATGCCGAGTCTGAACGGCTCGAGTAAACACTGCCGAGCAGTCCAGAAATAATGGCGTGGGGGCTTTATAATAGGAAGGAATCGTAATTAAATAGAAATTAGTTACTTAAATGGTCACTTCCTGGGGTTTCGTTGATGTCCGATTAACTTAACTTTTAATTTGCATAAGCAATAAATGTTTAATTATGTTATTAATATATTTGAGTTGAGGAGCTTATGGGGTTTTATAATTGGCATTTAACTAGATAGTTCCAGCATATTAACTGATGTTTTATAGCTCCACGCGAGGTTTCCCAATTATAACTGACCTAAAAATTTGCTTGGAGGACCTGCCTTGGAAGTGTTACCTGAGCAACAGGAGAGGAGCAGGCACGGAGCAGCTCTGCACCCTCCACGACAGCCTCAGGACCCCTCTCCCCTCCCCAGGATGGCTTTTCCTTGAGGCTCGCCACCTTCCCTGTGTTGGAGAGGAGGTCACGTCCTCGCTCTCAGCATTCAGCTGACTGCCGAGCCAAAAAGGCTGACAAACAGCAAGGGATTAGGGTGGGGAGAGGGAGATTTTGGGATGGGGAAGGCTCGTCGGGTGGTTACGGCGTGACCCTGGGGCTGTGCTCTGGCAGCCCCTGGGGCTCTGTGTGCAGCTCCCAGCCCTCGCTCGCTGCCTGCTGCACATTACCACCAGTTTATTTCTTGCAGGGAGGTGTTAAATAACTCCCCTTAAGGTCTATTTGCGGTAGACTTATTGGGAAGCTAGACTCAATTATTTTCTCATTTTTTCTCTTCTGTGTGCTCTTCCTTTTAAAAATAAGGGTAAGGATGCAGATGCAGGGTACTGTAGCCGTACAATTATAACTGTGATTGTATCACAGCACCCTGCATCCATTACAGCCTTTATGTACCAACCTCTGCCTCACCCAGGACTGCTGAGGCACCCAGGTGGCGATTATCTGCCCACACCTGATGAAAGCACCGAGCTGGATCAAGCCCACCACTCCTCCCCGCATTACCCTGGGCAGAAACGTGTCCACCGCCGGCGATTCCCTCCTGGCAGCTCCTCCTGAGACCTGTCAGTTAGTCACTCTTAATCTGTTTTCTGTTCCATCTCTATGCTTACTTTGATGAGATGACTGGTTTAGTGGGCAAAAAGATGACATTGTGTTTGACTGACAAGACCTATTTCCATGAACCGTGTAGACTGGCATTGATTATATTCCTGCCTTTTAATTCTTTATTAACTGGAGCCCGTGTTAGCTTTTTCTTTGATGCCAGCAAATCAGCCTACAGGTTTCAGGTCATTCTCTGTGCCCTCTTCCAGTCTGCCAGAATTAACCTTCTAGAATTTAACTGGTCCAATGTATTTAAAAACAGAACGAACTAACAGAGGTGAGATAGGGGGCCTTTTGGCTAAGTTTCCAACATATTTGCTTATAATAAGTGGAGTATCCTAAGAGATGCTGTCCAACAATTGCTTGGTTCTGCCATCTCCTAACATGCAGAAATTATTTTGTCATCTCAAAAGCCACAAACAGATTTCTGTTTCTCTCCCGAGACAGATCATGAACAGTTATTCAAATCTTCTGCCTTTTCTGAATGATCACTGCCCTCTTGACCATCTCCATCTGGTAAAGTGCCTATATAGCACTGCAAATTTTTTTTCCCCCTGTTGCATTCCCCAGGGTGACCTTAGCTTTTGTATCAACAGCTTCACAGCTTCTCGTTCGTACTCGCTGGTCTCTCTTTTTCCAGCTTTTCTGTTTGATCTGCATTGGAGGTGGGGGAAGCTCCCCATGTGGAAGCTAACACATACCCAGCTGGATAAGGTTACGTGGATAGATGCTGGTGGCTGCACGCTAAGGCAGAGACTGTCCTGCAGGGCTTGTGAGATGTTTGAGAAGTTGGGAGGCAACCTTTGTTGGGAGTCTTTTCCTTCCCGTGAGCAGGAGACAGAAAAGCAAGAAAAGGGCCAGGAAAACAATGCCTGGGCTGCCTTTTGTGAGAGCTGTGGCCCTGTTCCTCTTTCCCATTTGCACAACTCTTTGCTTTTGGCCTTGTGACAGAGAAGCAGAGCAGTTCCCCGTCATGTCACGCACACCTTGAGCCCGCACCCAGCCCCAAGCAGCCTCGAGCTGATGCCAGCAGGGAGCTGAGCTCATCCCTTGGGGACATCCAGGATGCAGCAGTCCTGGGGTGCAAGCACCCTGCGGGCAAAACCAGGTAAAAGTGGCCCAGGACCTGTGGCCGAGCAGAGTGAGATGTTCTCAGGAGTGATGCTGAAGATTGCTGAGCAAATTAACTCTATTAACGCAGAGTCCGAGCTGCAGTCCCTGTGCCATCTATCTGACACAATTCATCTGGTGGCTGCTTGTAATAGCATGACCTTAATGGGCTCATCAAGGAAGCGAGGCTGTATCTCTGGCTACACATGGACTTGAGACCTGCTGCTCTCTGGGCGGCTAGAGCTAGCTGCCGAATCAAGGGAGACACACTGTGGTGTAAGGGGAATTGGGATCCGGCCCCTTCCTTCCTCCTGGAGAGGCAATTTCAAGTGTCATCACCTCCTCGAGACTGTACAGCAGAAGAAATAAATTACAAAAGGGATTTGATTGTTCATTACTCTTCTGAGCTGCAAGGAAATGAAGCAGAACTAAAATTAAGGGTTGGGAGGCAGAGGAAACATCAGATAACCCGGGGCTCATCAGCCCCCAGCCCAGGCTGGGCACTCTCCATGTAACTGCACCGAGACGCAATGCCCTGGGAAGCCGGGCGGTCTGTGGTGTCGGCAGCAGAGAGGGCAGAGTTGGAGACAGCAGAAACAAGGTCCCCCTCTTTGCTAGAGCCACCAAGTGCCACCGAGAGAGAGGGACATCACAGAGTCTGGAGGTAACACGGGCAGATCCTGGCTGGGATGCAGCATGTGCGTGCAGAGGGGCGCTGCCACTGCTGCAAATAAGCGGCTGCTGTCGCATCCTCTGGACTCGTGGCTCTTCCTGCTGAGCTCTGTCCTTCCACAAAGCAAAGAGCTTCCTTCCTGAGCTGTCAGAGCACATTTCCAGGTGCTGTTTGACAGCTGCCACGCTTTGCTCCAGAAGCAGGAGAAAAGCCAGCGCAGTGAGAGGAACCTGCGGGCATCTCCCACCACAACTCGCCCCACCTCTGCTGGATCCCATGGGGTTAACGGGCTGCTCCTCCTGCTCTAATCCAACATCCTCCCCATTAGTGGCTAGGAGGAGGCTCGGGAGGCATGCGAGGGAAGGTCAGCAGGGGTTAAGGCCGCATTCCAGACATGCTTTTGCTGCCAGCAGCTACTTAACCAGGGGTGGCTCTGCGCTTCCCATGCAGGAGAGGAAAGGGAGGGAGCTGGTGGTTATGGGACAGGGCTGAGCTGCCCCCACCCGTGGTGAATGGCAAAGAGATTGCCTGTGCAGGAATGTGTGTGAAATCCCTGATAAAACCCAGCTTGTCCATGTGTCTGCTTGCAGCTGGGCACGCTGCTCAAAGCGGCACCCCGCGGAGGGCTGGCTCGGCCGCCGCTCTGCCAGGGTCTTCCCCAAACCACATCTGAGATGAACGAGTGGTTTGCAGAGGTTTTAATTACTGGTCGGGCTAGTAAAAATTACAGAGGGGAATGAAATGGGCAGGGACTTTAAAGGGATGTCACGATTAGTGCCCAGACAGTGGGGTACCCGTGTCCCTGCATGCTCTCAGGATACCCAGCCCCCTGGTTCCCAGCAGAGCAATTGGAGGGGGATGCACCAGGTCACTCGCAGAGGGGTCTGGGTGCACCTCCAGGTCCTCAGGGGATATAAAACCAGAAAAATCTTCTCCTGTGGCCAGAGAGGTCCTGAGCTCCTTCAGTGGCTGGTTGAGTCTCTGGGGAGGGCTGCTGGATCCGCTCTGCTCTTGCTATGCCTTTGTCACCAAGTGAAGCCATGAGACTCCTCCTGCTCCGAAATCCCTGCCAGCAACCTTAGCTAACCAAACTGCTCCTCTTTTCCCCAGGCTGAGGTCTGCCTCCCCCAGTTTCTCCCAGTTCAGGTCACCAGGTGAGCACCCGGTAACAGAGCTGCTTCTGGACCCTGCAGGATTTGAGTTGCTGCAACCAAGCTGCCTGCCGAGCACTGATGTGTGCTCGCCCCCCTGCACCTGGCTGTGAAATGCTTCCTCAGCTGCTCCTTGCAGCCTGGCCACCTCCACCTGCAGCTGGGTGAGGGTCTGGGATGGAGCAGGGCCTGAGCAGGGCTTTGGTGCAAGGGTCTCGAGGTGGCACGTTCCTCTTCTCTGCTCTGCTTGTGGCCATTCAGCAGCAAAAGGGGCACCAAGATTCTGGGCTCAGCTCTGAGCAGTCAGAGGGAATGCTGCTGCTGCTGCTGGACAAGAGACTCCAGCCTCACACCCCAATGCTCCTGTGCCACTGGCTCAGCTTTCCAAGCAGTCTTCTCCTTCTTAATCCCTTTTATCCTCTGGACGCTTAGCTGTCCCTGCAAGGGCTTCACTTAAGATACACAGTGAGCGGGGCTGCCCCTGAGAAACCCACCTCCCTCATACTTAAAATCCCTTTAAAATCTCCAGGGACTGCTGCTTATCCCACCCTTTGGCCGCCAGCTCTGTGCTCACCTCCCCTGGGAGCAGCCTTTCTTTAACCCATTGCAGACACGAGGTGCCACGAGGCTCCCAACCAGCTTGTGCCCGGGGGTGTGCACGCTATTGCAGCGTGTCTCAAATTAGACAATCCTGCTCGTCTTTAAAACCTAACCGGGGATGTATTTGCTCTGCCAAGCTTTTCAGCTCGGTTTAATTTAGCTCTGCAAACTCGCTGTGTCTCAGGCTCCCTGGAATGTGTCAGGTGGGGTGCATTATAAATATGCATCGTCTGATCTCATCGTGTTACTCGGAGGTTCAGTGGGCAGGAGGAGTCCAGCAAAAGGGCTAACCCCTTCCACTGGATCAGGACGGCAATCCAGGTCACAGACAGGCTTACTGGGAGCTGGCGCTGTACTGGGACAGCCTGCTTTAGCCACACGGGCTCTATGCGCCCGAACAGGGGTGCAATTTCGTGCCGAGGCTGCTTTAACTCTAGCAAGGCTGGCAGCTTTGAAGCTCTGCTAGCTGCCAGCCTAATGAAAGGAGAAGAATCACGACTCCTTGCCATTGATTTGCAATGTGTCTGTGAGCAAAGCTGCACGTTGCTGAGTGCCTTGGCTAGCCAGCCATGAAATAGACGGGGATTTGTTTTGTGTGGGGAGGGGATAAGCAGAAACGGAACCCTTCTTCGCAGCTGGTTACAGATGCAGGCAGACCTTTCAGCAAATGGTTTATTAGAAGTACTGGGAGTTGTTATGCTGCTTCTCTGTGAAGCCCTGAAGGATCAGGCTGAAGTTAGGAGGAGGCAAAGGCAGAAGAGTGTGAGCTGCAGTGAGCTGGGGCTGGGGACAGACCCAGCCTCAGATTTCCTGGGGGATGCAGGCTGAGGACCTGCAGCTCGATGGGGCTCGGGCTCTCTCTGAGATGGCCCCACGGGAGATGGCCAGGACAGAATTCTCATAAATGAAGCCTTCCTGCCCAGCAGCACCTCCGTCCCACCCCGTTCGTGCCAGCAGGGTATGCAGGACCCATTCTGTGCTGCTGGGGCACCCCTGTGCACGTGCTGTGCACAGCTTTACAAGTCAGCCCCAGGGCAGCACAGACCCTCGGTGGGGATGCGATGGGTCCTGCTCTCAGGATCCCAAGGCCATCCAGGTGCTTCACGACGCAAACATCCCAGCCACAGAAGCAGCTTTAAGAGGAGACTACCCCCAAAAGCGTGGCAGACGCTGTCTCTCCTTTCTGCTCCTCCCGTGAAGTCCTGCACATCGCTCCCCCCCGTGCTGAGAGCATGTGAGTCATTTCCTCTGCTCCGGCATGCCCTCCTCTGGAAGCTTTCCAGTTCACCCGTCTTCGCCTCACTTCGAGTTCCCTTTGGGAACATCTCCCTCTCTCCTGCGAGCTGGTTCTCCAAAGCCTTCATTGTTCCCCTGTTTTAATTTACTGGTGCGCTCTGCAGCTGCACTATTTCACCCCGCGGGCACGGCGCGTGTGGACAGCTCCGTCCCTTTGTCTCGCTGGTTTGAAACGCTACCACGGCTGTTTGCAGGGCCCGGGCAGTAAATCACAGCCACAGCTCCATCCCAGCAAGTGGAGCCATCAGCCCTGAGGTTGTTTGGACAAGGGGGGGGGGTCACAGCCAGAGCTAGGAAGCTCTGCATGGGCTGCGCGCTGCGATTGTGCCTGGTGTGGCTCTCCTGTTAGTGGGCATCCTTCGTTTGTTTGGGAGATGGGGACCGCCAGCACCTTTGGGCTGCTGGATGTGATTTAACTGAGGATCCGCGCTGCTGGATTACAGTGTCAGCATCTCAGGAAAATTGTTCAATTGGTCTTCTTGCTAGAAAGATCCTCATCTATCGCTGGTTCCTCTTGGAAACCCAGACACGCTACCAGGTGGCTGGAAGGAGGCTTTATGGACAGATAACCACATTTCTTCCTTTCCTGTGTCTGCTTCCATCTCCAGAAGAGCCGTGGGAGAACAAAGCAACGAACCAAACTGCTCCGAAGGAGGCTGGGGGCGGGGTGTCCTTGTTTTCTCCTTAATTGTAATACTTTGAATTAATTCAGTTTCCAGCAGGAACGAGGAGTTCCCAGCAGCCCTCAGACATCCAGATAAGGCTGAGCTGTTCATTCAGCCCCTTTGGGTTCTCTGGTACCTGCCTCCCTGCCAAGTGCCTCACACAAACTTTTTGGAGAGTTTTAAATTATTTGAGCGTGACACAGAGCAAGGGGTTTTGCATTCTTAATTGGCAAAGCCTTTTCCCACTCCACTCTGGAGGCCCTTGAGCTGTCCTGCCGATTTATTCTGATCCCGATTCTCGGGCCTTGCAAACATCTTCCCGGGGCTGCCCAAAAGCCCTGTCAGTGTAACCCAATCCTCATCCACTGCTTTGTACAATCTGCTCCTGAGGTTTCCCCTGATGGACCCCAGCAGCCTTCCCGCAGCCCCCTGCCCTCCAGGACAGCAGGGTCTGGCAGGAGGCGGCCGGAGGCACCCGGGGAAGCAGCCCTCCAAAATGTACCAGCTGCAGCCCTGCCCCAGGAAGGGGAGAGTGAGGAAATAAACAGCTGGGGATGCAGATGAGAGAAGAATTTAAAAAAAAAAAAGAGAAAGCAGAAGGGAAGGTCTCTCTCTGCCTCTTCCTCCTTTCCTCCTAGCTGGAGTCCTGCAGAGATGAGCCCAGCACTTCTGCAGGCTGGCTCAGCCCTGGGGGAGAAGACCTGCACGTGCAGGGGCAGGACTTGTGGCAGGATTTTGTCATAGCTCAGCCATCTCTCTGGTAGAGCTGCATTGCTGTGCAGCCTTGTCTTAGGCAGCTGGAGTGGGTACCAACAGCAGGATGCTCACACCACAGCCATGAGAGCTTGGCGAGAAGGAAGCACTGTGATAGACCCCCCAAAACACCTGCATTTCTCATTGTGCTCCCCCATTTTTCCCTCTCCTCGTCCCCTTACTCTTTACCCACTGCCCTGTGTTTACATCTGCAAGCTGTTGGCTGCCTTTCCATTTCTCCAAATCTCCGTGCCCCCTTTCTGCTGTTGCACAGCTCCATTCCAGCTCCTGCAGACTCGTTTCAGCTTTATTCATCTGCTTCCCCATCCCTCCTTCTCCTCCCGCCCCTGTCCCCAACTCACACACACACACACACCTGATTTACAGCGAGAGCGGGAGGCTGATGTTCTCTGCTCGTTACCTGCCAGCCAGAGAGCCATTAGGGGCTGATCCATCATGGAAATGCCCCAGCCAAAGTGACTGGGAGATTCTTCACCGTCACCATCCCTGCCACAATCTCGAATGCCGTCTGGGGGCTTGGATTGCGACGTGTCAGCTGTCTGCCCGAGCACTGCTGTAAGCAAGCTGTCTCAAGGCAGAAATATTATTTACAAGATAATGTGGAGAAGGGAAGAGAGAGAAAAGTGATTGCCAGTGCCGAGGACGTTGGGGAGCGGAACCTCGCGTCTTGATGACTCCGGCATCCTGCCACTTGAAGACATCCAGCTTGGAGCTCTTAATTGGGGAGCGGGGGTGTGGGAAGGCAGGGAGGGGGCTGCCGGCTGCTGCAGGCTCTGGGGCGTCCTTGTGAAGCAAGGGAAAAGCAGGTTTGCATGGAAGTCATCGGGAAAGGGGTGCGGGATCAGTGTCAAGGTGGTTGTCATGGCAAATTCCTCATCGGTTGCAGTGTCTTGGTGTGGTGTTGGAAATTCCCGTGTTTGGCACTGGTACAGTAAATGCTCCGGGTCTCTGGGCTGCAATTTGCTGGAGAGGGGATTTCCCTGGGAAAAGTTCATATACCTCAGTTCGCTCCTGGATGACAGCAGGGAAGATGGATGAGGAAGACTGGCAGTGAGGTGGGCGTTGGGAACAGGGCTGCTGGCAAAGGGTCAGCACAGCCGGCTCTGCACCAGGCTGGTGGGGGCACGGTGGGTCCAGCCTCAGGGCTGGGCAAGGGCTGAGCCCCTGCCTGGGGGGGAAAGTCCAGTAAAAGTGGTTCTCGATGGTCTGGGAATGCGTGCTTATACATTTTATAGCTGTGCAGATTGGGCATCACTTTGAGACCTTGGGATGGGCAACATAGTGGAGACACTGGCCACCCACCACTGACAACCAAAGGCATAAATATTGCAGAGTGCAGTCCATATAGTCCAATATCTACTCTCTGAGAGCAGCCAGCAGCCAGGGCAGCGAGAAAAGTACAAAAACTTGGTGTGACAGACAAGTCCTACAAAGCACTCTTTTCCTCTTCCCTGTCTTGCTCCCTTCCCCTGGATTTCTCTTCCTTCTCCTCCTCCTCCTTCTTCTTCCTCCATTCCAATTATCTCCTTCTTTCATCACTGCCAGCGCTGTAAGTACAAAGTACCAATTAGCTAGTTTTCAAGTTTAATTAGGTTGGAAGGTAGAGCAAATTAAATCCTTTTATCGTACGTTTCAAAGCGGTTTCCCATCAGGCCCGTGGGATTGGCTTCCTTTGAATGAGGTCCACAGTAGTCACCGAGGAGCCGGCCCATGCCACAGAGCAATGGGCCAGACAGGGGACGGAGCATGAGATGTGATCCCTCTCTCCCTCATCCCCAAATCCTTCACCCAGGACACCCGTTTTGTAAGGTTTAGGGGTGCCGAGCTCTGATGCACATCCCTCTGCTCCACCTCAATAAACTGAGCATTGGTCCTCAGCTGTTCTAAGCTCCACATGAAAAGCAAAGCTCTTCTTCGTCTCAGCAGTGCCAGGAACTCAGTGAAGAGGCTGTGACCAAGTCCTGCAGAACACTTTTGAGATAATTAAATAATATCGAGTGGCAGGTCCACATGAGTCCCACAGGGGTGAATGACATGGGAGGCTGCTTTTGGGTACCTTTATTCTCTAACCCTTCCTTCTCCCAGGAGAAAACAAAGGCAGAAGGGTGCATCCAGGAATAACCACCCAATTTAAGGGGAAATAGCAGAATTAGGAAGCTGTTGGCCCTTGGAGGCACGGTGGGCTGTGAACACAACTCCGTCATGTGGTCAGGGGCTCTAACCCTCTGCCCTGTGCTTCACTGTGTGTTGCAGACAAGCCGCTACCTCAGGGCGCCCCGGGAGGCATCATTGGGATCATGGGAGGCGTCATCGCCGCGGTGCTCATCATCGGCGTGGCTGTCACGGTGTTTGTCGTCTACAGGAGGCAACAAAAGAACCGCACGGACGCGGACCACGACCTGTGAGTATTGCTGTGCTGCCTGCGGGTGCTGCGGGATGGGGCAGCAGACACGGAGCACTGCCGGTCCTTTCCCTGCCTGCACACAAGAAAAGCCGGGAGGCAAACATTTTTCCTGGATTTTCCACGCTGTGGCGTGGAGCTCCGCACCAAGTGTGCAGCATGGACAGAGCCCTCTGCAGAGATGTTCTCCCTGTCCTCTCCCTGCACAGCTCTGCCTCGTTGCTGCCGTGCCGCCGCAGCACCCCCTCCCTTCCCACCTTGCAGCGAGGCACTGAGAGCCCGAAGGCCACAAGTTGCTTTCATCTTCCACACTCCCCACCGCACTGTTTTTCACATGTGGCCACATTTTGTGCTCCATTTAATCCCATTTGAGAGAGGGCATCGGAGGATAGCGAGGGAGGGAGGGAGAGAAGGGAACCGCGGAAAGTGGAAGGAGAGACAGAAAGGCATACGAACAAAAAAAAATAGCACCACAAGGTGAAATTGCATCAACAGCATCAGCCCCATGACAGAGACGCATTCAGACAATCCACTTCCCACAATGGCCCTCCAGGAAGGAACAGGGAACAGCCACTTTAGCTGAGAATAGAAACACAACGGTGCCCTGGACTGCAGAGGTGCTGCCTCTATTGTGGGGTCTGCTCCAAAGCCTCGGAAAGTTAATAGCTTTTCTTTTCTTTAGGGCCATAAAGCCCATGTTTTGCAGAGCCTCTGGGACCCATTTTGCACTTTCTCTCACCCATAAATTCGGGTCCCACGCTGCAAGCCGTTAGGCTGCCCAGGAAAGCCGCCCATCCCTATCAGATCTGGTGAATTTTGGAGAGGGGGAGCCAGCTAATTAGTGGATTGGAGTTTTAATAAGTTTTGTAACAGGATTAGACACATCTGCGCACACGAACAGAATGCAGAGAGACAGGCTCTGGGCTGGGATTACAACAGCTGCCAAGCCCTGTGCCCTGGGACAAAAGCTGATCCCCTGATCAGGGGGTCAGGGACAAAACCGCTGCGTGGCACAGAGGAGAAAGATTCAATCCCCTAATGGAAAGCCTGGGGCAGGGGCTAGGGCTCCAGAGCAGCTCCTGAGCTTGCCATGGGTGTGATATTGCCTCCTGCTAATTACCCGTTACCACTGCTGGGTGCTCTGTGGTGCCCCAGGAGAGGAGCCAATGATTGCATTGGCAGTTTGGTGACAAACACAGTCAGACCCTTAGTGCACGCAGACACCAGCCTGTCCCAGCATATGAGACCCCTTTCTCCTGCCCTCTAACCAGCAGCTGCTTCTTTACCTGCAGAATTGACTTGCCTCCGTCCCACAAGCCTGCCCCTCCGCCGAAGAGGAAACAGGAGCTGAAAAGCCACCTGACTGCAGAAGACATCCAGGTACGGCTCCCCAGCCTCGCTGCAAGCCCCTTCCCCCGACAAGGAAAACTTGAGCCCAAAGTGCCTAAATTTTGGGGCATGGGGGTCTGCAAGAGCAAAGGAGCCCATGGCCTGAGTTTGAGGGGCAGCAGGGAAGGACTTGTCTGCCCACAATCCCCAAAAACTGGCACTAATTGAAAGCTGTAATTTGGATCCTGTTTACTCCCTTCAGGAGGGACTGAATTCTGAATGAGCTGGTGTTCAGACGGGCTCTTAGCTGTGAGGGCTTTTGAGCATCCTCATTTTTTTGTATGGCACGAGTGGTCATGATGAGAAGAGGAATGTGAGAATGAAATAAAGAGAACAGGAGGCAAATAATATGGCCAGGGAGAAGGTAAGAGGCACTGCCCTTCACGGCAGCACCTTGTGGTGTCCCAGGCTGTGGCAGGATTGTCCTTAGTCCCCTCACCCCTCTTCTCCCTCCTGTTACAGGTTGTTCACCTGGACAACATGAAGCACGAGGAGGAAATCCAGAAGCTCCCTCTGCAGCCGCCGTACTACGACATGGCAGCCAGAGAGCCCTCTCCCTACACCGACAAGCTGGTAAGGAGACAGGGTGCTGAGAGTGCTGCTGTCCTCATCCTCGCTGCTCTCCCCCAGGATCCCTCACCCCACGAAACCAAAGGCCCCAAAAGCCGCCTGGTGCACCATCAGCCTTCAGAGGCCAGGAGCATCCCATCCCAGAGGGAGGCAACCCCCACACCCAGAGCACAGACTGGTCGCCCTGCTTCAGCACCTGTCCCTTGGCTTCCATAGGTCCTTTAGCTGGGGCTTTAGGGGTCACTCCCCACTGAAACACGCTGCTTCTTCCAAATCTCCTTCAGAGGACCTCCTCTGTAGCTAACTATGAGAGTTAAACCCTTTGTCCCACCCTGGTCACCTCCTGCAGCTGAGCCCCGTGAGTGCCTGCAGCTGAAAGCAGCAGCTCCTCAAAGCAACTATCTGCCGGGCAGAGCGTGCCAGTGTTTGACTCAATCGACAAGTTCTTTAAAGCCCCTTGTTTTGTGTGGATTTGTTCAGCCTCACAGAGAGAGGGATGCTAATGTGAGGCAGCAGCAGCAGGGAGATTAAGGGTCAGGGAGAGCTGCTAGCAGCCGCACGGGAAGGGCTGCTCGTCCAGGAGGGAGGCTGCTAGAGAAAAGGTTGGGTACAGAAGGGCAAAGGCATAGGAAACAGAGCACAGGTAGCTCTGGAGTCCTTCCCTGAGGAGAAAACTGAAAACTTTCCCCCCACCAGGCCTGGGACAATGAGGGAGGGCTCAGGGTGCTGCGCATGAGCCGGGTGCAGTGTGAGCCCGTTTGTTTGAGGGGGCAGCAGAAATACCAGCCAATACTGAGTAATATTTTATGAACGCAGCTAATTATTCCCTTCCCTCCAGCTCATCCCGGAATGACCCCTCAATGCGCATTCCTGTGCAGATAATGGAAGGATGGGGCCCAGTGACCTTTCGCTAGCAGAAGTCTGCAGCAAGGCAGGCGCCGAGGGCTCAGCGATAAAAGGGCTCAGACACAGCTCTGTGCCGATGTGATCCTATTTACTTCATCCTAGCTGGAAGTGGCTGGTGTCCCCAAAGAAAAACTTCCCCTTGGAGCCCTCCCGCAGTCCCGGGGCTTGTCTCCAGCCCTTTCCAACCCTTGCTGAGTGGCAGATGAGGTTTAAATGAAACAGGGCACTAGAGCCAGACGGGCTGCTCTGTGGAGAGCATCTGAGAGCTGAATTTCAGGCAAGCAGGAGGATGGAGGAGTTCATTTCGGGAAATAACGAGCAGTCAGTTAATTAAGTGGCAGAGTTAGTGATGTGAGATGGGGCCTGATGGGTAGCTGTTCAGTAACCATGGGAACAGAGTTTGCTGCTCTCAATCCCGGTCTGAGAAGATGCATCTCCACATCCCGTGCTTGGCACTCGCTGCTCCTTCGCCATGCTTCAAGCCAAGCAATGATGAGCTGCGCAGCCCTGGCTTCCTCTGGCCCATGATAAAAGTCCCTCTGCGCTGGGATGCAAGGTCCGGGTGTCTCGGCCATTGCTGCTGCAGCTGTGACTGCTCTTGGCACCGGTCTGGCGCAGCTGTGGGTTGGACGTGTCCCCTGTCCGCTGGTCAGCTTGGCTGCTGGCCGTGCTGGTGCCCTCGGGCTCCCATCACACGTACGCACTGTGCTGTGGCTTCGTGCCGTGGGAACGAGACAAGGCTTGCTCCTGCTTCTTGCTAAATCGCCGTATCCTTTGGGCAGGCAGCAGGCTGTGTGGGTTCGTGGCTGGCAAGGGGAAGAAGGGTGTCCCTTTGCTCCCAACGAGGGCTGGATGTGCTGGATCCTGCTCAGATAACACAGCCAGGGCCAGGTTTGCAGCACGTTGCCCAGCCATGCCTTGCAGAGGAGCCAGCTCCTGCCCCTCTCCCTGCAGGACCACTCACAGACATCCCATTTCCCTTTTTGAAGGGAAGTGATTCTGCAGGAAAATGGGACGGGCACATCTGGCTTTAAATGAATTAGAGGAACCTCATCATTTGGGATAAACTGGCTTCATCGCCAGGCTGCGTGAGAGCCAGTGCCTGGGGTCAACAACTTCATGGCACGAGAATGGGAGTCGGGAAGCGATTAGAGATGGCAAAGAGTGAGGGTGGGGGGTGTGGGAGAGGTGCCAGGAGGAGAGAACATTGGAGAGGCAGGGGGGGAGCAGCCCCGCGAGCAGGGACATGCCAGCAGGGAAAGGCTGGGGCAAGTCTGCAGGGACAGGGGACCTGAAGGTTCGGAGGCTACAAGTGAGTATGGATGCTTGGGTGTCGCAAGCAGCGGTAAAGATGCCATGAACATAAAGCTGAGGGCGCAGACACTCAAGGACGGCGCAGTGGAAAATTAAGGGTACCGAAGTGCGCAAGAGGTGGTGGTGTTGCCTGCAGCATTTGTCTCCGAGCGCTCGTGGGGCAAAAGCTTCGGTTGATGTGAGGGCATCCAAGCAGGAGCGAATGGGATGGATGCGTGTGCTTCAGGTGACACCTACAAGCAGTATGCGTGTCTGTGAGCGGTGGCGTCCATGCACATCAGTGTGAACAGCAAGGTGGGCGTGCAAAAGCAGAGGCGTGCCCTGCGTGCCCAGCAGTGTCTGTGCCATGCAAACGCTGCGTGCTTGGCAGCAAGGAGGAGCGTGAGGGGTGGAAGCACGAGCGCACGTGGGAGCTGTGGTGTGATTAGTGTAAGTGTCAGCGATACCCATTTGCGGAGCAGAAAGGAAAGTTTCATTGCTGCAGACAGCAAAATAATTCCTCTCAGTTTACAGGGCAATTACCAGGGTGCCGATGCTGAAGATTTACACAGAGCGCTTGCATGTAGCAGTGCCAGACCTTGTATACAAGTCACATTATTGATATTGTAATAAATTTTGCTCCAAACAAGCAGCAGGGAGCAGGAGCAAGCCCAGGAGTGGCAGAGAGCAGGAGAACTCCATAGAGAAATCACCGCCAGAGGAAGGCAGCACTAGTTTGGAGAAGGAGGAGATCAAGGCTTGGTTTGCCCTTCTCTGAGACTGGAGAGGGTGCTGAGGCACAAAGACCAAGGGGACAGTTCTGCAGGGCATAGATTTAGGCTTGAGACCAGAGTTGGCACTACTAATCCTCTTCAACGTCCATGGACAGTTAATCTGCAATGGCCAGAGCTGATCATCCCCAAACAGCCCCTTCCAGCAACAGGCATTAAACCACATCATTACAGGGCCACAAACTCCTGAGAATGGCTCTGCCACAGCTGCTGCGTGGCTGAGGACAGCTCCAAACCAAAGGAAGAGAAACGTTTTCAGATTAAACACCTTTTGCATGATTTCTGTGCAATGTGGCCATTTTGGAAAAGGGATGGGGAAATGGGAAAGCTGTTTCACTTGGAAGAGCAAGCTCTCTCCTCTCAGAGAGGCTCAGCAGATGTTTGGTGGATGCTGGCACAGAAATTAAAGCAACTCCACAGGGGAAGGAGCCAGGGCACCCCTCACACCTTGGCTACTGACACCAGGGCTGTCCCAAAAATGTACCTTTCATCTTGCTGGTGGCTCATTTCCCCCACGGAGCACTGAGGGCTCCAGGCCCTCCTGCTTCCCGAGGTCCCCTGACCATTGCTGTTTGCAAAGCATGAAGGATGTCTGGATAGGAGCGATCAGACAAATTGGGTAATATTCCATTCATGCAGCTTTTGCTGATAAGCCTGCTCAGAAAGGAAAAGTCCATAAATATTTTCATGCCAAAAGAAGGATGCTTTTAGCATCTATTACATTATCACAATGACAAAATCATGCTGCAGAGTTAATCCGCAGCAGCATAATGTGCAGTAAAGCCTTGTGCAAAAACACGGCATGTAAAAGAGACCATTACAGCCCCCACACTTGGGCAAAAAAAAAAAAAAAAAAAAACAAAAAAACAGTAGCACAGGCTAAGCCGTGGCATTTCCCAACAGTAACGTGCCTGCAGCCTCCCCCTGCCCTTGGTGCTACGGCTCTGGACCCACTCCCTGCAAACATCTCCCTCCTGACACCTACACTCAATCCTTCCCCATCATCACCACCCCAAATTCCTGGGTCACAAGTGCCAGCTCAGGTACCCTGTAAGGCCTGAAATCACTGAACCAGCCCCGGGTGAGGAAGGTGCTGGTCCCAGAGGGGGGCGAGGAGGAGATCGGAGCAGCGAGGTGCTGCTGGGGGCAGGCGCAGGGCAGCGGGGCTCACAGCTCAGCTCACCAGCAGCTTTGGGGAGTGATGCCAGGGGGGCCTGTGGTTTGATTAGGGATTTTACCTGACTGATTGTTCATTACGTCCCTCCCTCCCTCTTTTTAACTCTTTTTTCTTCCTCCCCCCTTCACCCTTCTCTTCTTTCTCCCCGTCCCATCACACACCCCCTCTCCCACCTCATTCACTCGCTCCCTTTGGCTCGGCTCCCGTGTCCTCACCCTCCCTGACCCCAAAATCCCTCCTCCCGTGTCCCCACCGCCTTGCTGCTCTCTTCTCTCCAGAACTCTGGCACCAAGGACTGTGATGTCCACTATGCAGAGCTGGACACGTCCGCTCTGGCCTCGTCACCCAGCCCTCGGAGCTCCATCCATGCTGGCGGAGACCTAGTCGAGTACGCAACCATCCAGCCCAACTTACGCTAGCGCATGTCACTCTAGGCCCTTTCCCCTCAAATTCTGGCCTCAAGGTACACGATCGCACTCTGCCTTCCTCCCCCTGCTCCTCTGCAGCCAGTGCTTCCCCTGCACCTCCTGCCCTTCTCGTTCAGCAGCCCCTCGGCCCCATCCTGCCCGCCCTGTACCCCTGCACGTGATGCTGCTCCTCTGCTACCCTCGTGCCGGGGGGGCTGGCAGGGATCTCCTTGCCTTGCCTTCCGTGCATGCTCTCTGCAGCGTTTTCCTTTGCTTTCTGCAGCGATGAGAGGCATGGGGCGGGGGAAGTGTTAACGGGTTGGTTTCTGACCTGGGCAGCCCCTCTGCAGCCAGCCGGGCTGGAGGCACAGGGAGAAAAGAGGTGGGTTTGAAAGGCACAGCTTGTTTGTTTGTTTGTTTGTTTTTTTCACAAAGCAAAGCAGCATTACTAGGACATGCAGAAGCTGAGGACAAAACTTTGGGGAGATGTTAAGCAGGCCCTCCCAAGCTACCCAGTACAAGAAGGAGAGGGAAAGAGAAGGGGACTGAAAGAGGAGGTGGGGGCGGGGGGAAAGGGTTTGTGTGCGTGGAAGAGACTATAGATAAGAGGGAGCATATGTGCATGTGTGAAAGAACAAGGTGGGAGAGTATGTGAGAGAACATGGG
The DNA here is from genome assembly GCF_013377495.2 of Cygnus atratus. Classification (NCBI taxonomy): domain Eukaryota; kingdom Metazoa; phylum Chordata; class Aves; order Anseriformes; family Anatidae; genus Cygnus; species Cygnus atratus. The sequence continues at coordinate 5,108,773 of NC_066383.1, forward strand.
AACACGGAAAGGTTCTTGCATCTGAAAGTGAATACGAGGCAGCAAGGGAGGGACTGCGTATGCAAAATAAAGAGCTTGCGTTGCATGGGGCTGATGCAGATGGCATGTTTGAGTGCTTGAGAGAGGGAAGGAGATTTTCCTTTGGTGCTCTCCTTCTCAAAACCAGAGATCCGACCAGTTCATTTCCCTGTTTGTTCCACTTGCAGTGTCACCGAGGCCCTTTGAGCTCGGGTCCCACAGCAGGGGCTGCTTAGGACTCAGTTCGCATTTAAACCCACCAGTGGTGGTTCTGGGGCCTCTCTAGCTACCGGTGACACTGTGAAGCAGAATGGCATTGAAAAGGAAAATGGTATCCTCAAGGTCTTCTCCCACTCCCTTACCCTATAATCGTACCCATTTCTCAGGTATTAAAACCACCAGTTCCCTATCCAAAGTAGAGAGAACTCTCCTACCCCCCCCCCCAGGAGTTTTGCTGTGTGATGCCAAAGGTTTTTGACCAAGAAAAAGCCATGGGCAGCTCCCTCCTTGGCTATGACTCCCCCTTGCTCCTTGTCCACATGTATTTCCCAAGTCGTGGTGATTGCAGCTTCTACCCTGCTCCTCCCCCTTTATTTTACTGCCTTTCAAATGGGAGGAACAGGCTGTGGGCTTAACGGGGCTGCAGCCCCACAGGGGTGTCAATGAAGAGGTGCAGAAGAGGGTGGGGAGACAAGGGAGGAAGCAAAGGAAGGGTTGGGGTGCTCTGCAGCACCCTGAGTCTCTCCTGGGTCACCAGAGGGTATCAGAGGAGGTGCACGGAAACAGGAGCTTGGGAATGGAGAGGGCTGGGTTGGAGGAGAGAATAAGTGGCAAGGGAATTGAATCCTTGGGAATTCCCTTAGAAGGAAACAGCTCTATGCAGGGGGATGAGTGGGAGGAAAATGGCTTTAAAAAAAAAAAAAAAAAGCCCCAGTGGATGTCCTGTGGGCACAGAGCCTCACTGCAGACCAGGAACATCAGTGCCACCAGGTGGGTGACAGTGGGGCAGAGCAGCCTGAGAGGAAGGCGCGTGGTGGGCTGGTTCAATTTGCCTCTAACCCCGTGCCCCTTGGCTTTCCCGTGCTGGAAGGAGCCCTGTAGTTCCCCCGTTGTAGCAAAGCCTCCCTAGGTAAGTGTCTGCAGCGGGGCCAGCCCTGAAGCGGAGTGGTAACCTCTCTCTCTTGCGGTGTCTTGCCCACCCCTGCTCCCAGAATGAGGATCAAGGTCTTCGTAGACGTAACGAGCGAGAGCGGACAGTAAGTTCTGGGTCGCTTTGGCGTTGCTTTTTCTCTCCGTTCAATTCTGGGTTCTGTTCCCCAGCTCCAACAGGCAGCAGCCTGGAGGAGGCTGTGGTTGGAAGCAGCCACTTTTCTTTACGCCTTCACCTCCACACCCCAGCAGCTCCTCGGGCTGCACCAGAGGACCACTCGCCTTGGTAGGAACAAGGCAGGCGCTGCCTAATCCATCCTGGGAGGTCTCACCTCGTCCTCCCCAGGGTGGGGGATTTTACTGTCAGCAAAAGGACAGTAATCCTCTAAATCCAAATTTGGAAATCCTCCCGGCTTCTCTGAAGCAAAAATAAAGCCAGTCATATGGTGCTTTGAAGGTGTAATCTCACCGCCACGAAATCTCCCTGCTATGACACACCACAGATCAGGGTGATTTTTTTTATATGCTTTTTAAATTATTTCCTCCCCCTTCACCTCCCCACACTCCTGTTCTCACTTTTGTTTGGGAATTTCTTGTCCCTGTTAGAGCAAGAATAGCTCAAACCTTGAGACTTGCATCAAGATCCCAGTAGATCAGAGAGCAGGGATCAGATTCCCAGCTCTGCTTTCCCTGCAAAAACCACTATAAAACCACTAAATCTACACCCATCACAGATTAGACACAGTCTGAGCTGGGGATACTGAAGAACCACCAAACACTGGCTCAGCTCCCATTTACCACTTCTCCTTCCTATCAACAGGAAAGTTGCCTGAATACGCCCCTGTTCAATAACCCATTTCCAATTTGTGGGAGGAATAAAGCAAAGTGCTGAGGTGGCTCCCCATTAGTTGCCCAGCTGTAGGATGAGGGCACCAAACCTGTCCTGAATGTGAAATTTTAGAGGGGACAGCTCACAAGGGAAACAGCATGGGGGTAAAGGTTTGAGGTTATTGATTGCCTAGGATGCTGTAGGAAGAGAGAACAGGTAAGTAGCTGTAGCTGAAGAGCTAAAAGCATGCTGTAAGGAGGAATGCAACCTTATGAGTGAGCCTACTGCATAAATAACACTTGCATGTATCTGTGGGTGCATCCTTCATCATAGCTCCTTCCCTAATTTGGGGGAATTTCAGCTCTGGGATTTTCCAGAGGCTAGAGCAGGTAAATCCTTGGGACACTGACAAGGAATTTTCCTCTCTTAGATCAGAAAGAATTGATTATTTAGGGATGATGAAAAGCATTGCACATGGTCAGATTGGAGGGAAAGCTGTGGCACAGCTAGTCCTACCAAGGAGATGATCACAAGTGCATAGGAGATGGAGAAGGGGTGAGAATAAGTCATAGCAGAAATGAAAGCTCTCTAATTCAATCAAATAAAGACCGTTTAAAGGTAATCTGCCGGGCTGTCTGAAATGGATAGATTGCTGACATCCCCTTTAATCAAGCTCTTGAAAATAAAACTGAGGGGGGAGGATGTAACCCAGATAATGAGGAATTGTATGCAGCCATACTGGAAACAGAGACAAGTAGGAGAAGTCAGGTGGGGGAAAGTGGCAGTTCAATTTAATTAGTTCATTATCCCTAATTTAATTTCAAACTTTGTTAAAGATAAATTAGATTTGGAAAAAGTCACAGTGGGACTGGGGAAGGAAGTCAAAGGGCACCGGCTGCTAGATGTTAATAAACATCAGGCTGATTCTCTTCTCTTCCTTTTTGTTACTTAGAAATGAGATAAGAGAACAAAACAGGAGCAATTGACTCCTGGCTTCACAGGCTAAAGGAAGGTGAAAAGAGACAGGAAACTCCCTTCCTCTGCCCCACTGCTGGCATTCTCCAGCTGCCCAGCCCTGGCCCCACTGACCCACAAAAAGCGAGCACAAAATGGCAAGAAAGAAAAGGAAAGCATGCTTGTACTCACCTGCCCAGAAGACCTGACAGAACCGCACTGATTCTCTCTAACCTTGCTTCACGGATGTTTGTTTCATGCCCACATTAATCATTAGACAGAAAAAAAAGGAAAGATGTTTTTGCTGAACCAGCACATTGCTAATGGGCATCCCACAAAGTAGCATCTCATGATGTGCTTCTTGCAGCTCTGGATGCTACCCACGAGCTCAGTTTACACAAGATGTCTATTTGTGTTAACCGAGAACCTCTTTCCTACCAGACCTTTTGAGCACTCATTTTTGTATGAAGCCCTATGTTTTTCCACTGTATGCCCCAAACACATATAAACCCACCCTCCCACTTAACTGAGAATCGATTGCTGGCTAAGTGCTCCTCTCTCCTGCTAAGTCTTACTGGACTCCAGTCACTAAGACCACTTCCCTTTCAGGTTAACTTTACCCCAAAGGTTCAGTTACCCATTATCAACTTACCACTTAAGGCAGGAGAGCAGAGTTAATACCTTTCCCCCTCCCCACAGGTACAAAAAGGAGTTTTCTGCTGCATCTAGCATTTCCTGAGAGCAGATTATGCAGGGAGAGCATCTCTCCACATTCTGTGCTGGCTAACACTCTCCTTGACTGCTAGCCCTTCTCCATCCATTTTTATCAGCTGCTACAATCAGAAGAATAACAGTCAGCTGTTCTTTGTTCCCTTCTCCCATGGTGGTATGGATTCCTGTGCCTGCCATGGGATTTGTAGGGAGATAACTGCCTCCTTTTCTAAGTGTGCGTTGCCACAGCCTGCCCAGTTTTCCAGCCACAGGGCTGTGCACGGTTCAGACTTCAATCCTTTAGAGGCCTCAACTTGCTGTTTAAATATAACTCCCACCTGAGAATGGGAGAGCTGTATGTCAGGGCTGCCTAAACCTGCTGGGAAGAGCTTATAGGGGTTAAGGTTCAGTGCTGCCGTGCCTTAGCAGTAAGGGACCAAGCTGTACCTCAGAGCAGCTTCCTTGTGCCCCCGGCTTGGATTGCTCCTGTTAGACTGTATGCTGTAATGCTGCCCAGCTTCTCTTCTCTTTTTCACTTTGCACTGAGACGCCAGAAGTGGGTGAAAACCTCAGGAGATAGGTGTGGGATTGGCTCACTTGAATTTCAGAGATACCAACGCAGCAGCTCCAAATAGAAGGGATCTAGAGCTGAACACGTGGCCCTTTGCTGTCTGCCCAGGTCAAGATCACTGACTTCGAAAAGCTTGAGCAGTGGGCGCAGAGTTTTGCCAAGTAAAGAGAAATGAAAGTCAGATTGACCTTAGCACTGCAGCTCCTTTCCTGGAGCTCCAACTTCCCATCCTCTGGTGGCCTCCACGGCTCTTCGTGAGGCTGTTGCTGCCTTAAGACTGTGCAGCCCTTCAACTTGCTTGTTGCCTCTTGTAGCACTCTGAACATTCAATAAATTATTGTCGACACTTTGTTTTCTATGTGATTTTTTAAGTGTCCTGGTGAAATATTTATCCAGGCACTGGCAGCACAGGAGCTGAGTAGATTGTTCTGTTCCTTCAGGCTTTTTCTCCCGAGGGTCAAATCCTTGTCCTCTTCACTAAACTGACTGTTTCTGGTACTTTGAAAGAGAACAAGGAAGGACTCGAGGGCAAGTTACTTGCTCCAGCCAGCTCCAAATCAATCCACAGGCATAAAAGATGATTGCCAGTGGATTTGCTGCCTCTTAGAGATGAGATTACCCCTTGTTGACACCAAGACCTTGGTGAGTGCTACACGTCCCTCCGGCTTGGGTCATTTTGCAGGGCTTCAACAGGGAGGAAAGGGAGTTTGAGCAGGAGGAACCCTTCCCACCTGCTGCCACCCCTGGGGAGCAGGGCTGGGGCTGTGGGATTGCTTTGCACTACTGGGAGCTCACGCTGGCATCCCAGCGCCCGTGCTGTTTGCCCAGAGCTTTTTTGGGAAAAAGGTGTCTCTGTGATTTTTGCACTCAAACAAGCAGCGTTTGTTCAGCATTGCTTGCTGCACCTCCGCAAAATTACCTCAATGGGAATCAAAGCACTTTGGACTCCAGGAGCTTTTCATTTCATGTGGCACTTGGGGAGGAAGAATCATATTTCGCAAAGCGTCCCTAAGAACACTCCATGCACCCCAGGAAGGTGCTGGGACCACCTCTGTCTTGCGAGTGCTTTATGTTTTCCACAGTCCCTTTGACTCACAAAAGTGGCTGACAAAGGAGCTGCTCAGCCAGGTAAAGCTGAGCACAGGCACTCGGAGCTGCTGGGCAAACACCGGGCACAATAACCCATTGTGCCTCCAGAGCCTGTGGTCAGAGCAATGTGACCTTTGTATAAAAGAGCACGAGGCTGTGTTAGATCAGCGATGCGTACAAGCAGTGCTTTCTCAAAACTCAGGTGTGGAAGAGTTGGGAAGACTGAAAATAAACTGCCCTTTCTTGCCCTGACTCTTATTTTACTGAGAGAGGCAGAGCCCTTACAGGCAAGGGGCAGAGAATGCAAAATTCTTTATTCTTTAGCAAAACGTGCATTTCAGGAAGTGAGGCACAATGTTAAAATTATGAGGATTTATCACCCGGGTTTCTATTTTGCTGAAGCAGTAAGCAGAACTATTTAATTTCCCACCCTACTTGTTACATGGGAGTCTCAGCAAGGAACTGAGCTGCGTTTTCTGGCCGGCGGTCCCGGAGTCCTCACCCGCTGCTTTTTGTCTCTGCTTCCAGGACTTTGGAAAGTGTCACTCAGAGATACCGAATGCGAGTGATTACCTGACCCGCTGCTACTCACGTGAAGGTCGACATCTGGAGAAGATCCCCCACGTCTACGCCCCCCTGTCAGACCTCCCGCGAGACCCCTACCCTCAGCACCCTGACGTCTCCTTCTGCTGCCCCCCTCCCGGCTCCCGGGCTGCTTACATCTGTCCTAAGGAACAGTACGTTTAAAGTGTCAGCACAGCAAAAAGAGGAAGCTAATGTTTTTCACATCTCCTGACCCTGTCACTCAACAGCCAAGGCCTTTTAACCCCCCCCCCCACACACACACACACACTTTGCTGTTGCTTATTTTATTTATTGATTTCTAAATTTCGGTGCAATTGTAAGCGACGTGATTAGGTTATCTACCTGGCTTGCTAATGCTCAAGGAAGCACTGCCTTTGCCCACATCTCATCCAGTTCGTGCATCTTTCTTCTCTTGTGCTGGCCCTCCTGTACCAAGCTGGCTATGTGCATGCATGCATAGGCGGGTGGCAGCTGCCCAGTGTTGGATGGGATGTGCCCGACCTGATAAAACGTCCGTAGGTCCCCTTGTGTCCCTCTCTCTGCACTGCTTGCACCAGAGTAGCCAGATGTGGATTCTCCACAACCCTTCTTCCAGCTTGTGTGAAGTTTCAAAGCCCAGCCAGTGCCCAAATCTGAGGCTGGAGGGTTGTTTTTTTTTTTTCCTCCTTTGGAGAAAACTGTTTTCCCTCTTGGCAGTGGGGATAGGAAATCCCTGTTGCAAACAACTAAGCAGCCAAGGTTGCTGAACCAAATAATAAGATGCTTACACTGAAAGATGCTCAGAACCAACCAAGAATAGAAAGAAGGGCTTGGTTTAGGGCTTTTGTTTCTGTCTTTTCTCCCTCCTACTCCCACTCCAAATTTTTCTGATTGACTCTCTTTAATCCAGATGGCATGGAGACATAATTTGAAGCCAACGCTTTGGAGAAAGCATCCTTTAAAAAACCTTCTTATAACCTGCAACCCAGAGAGGAAAAAAAAATTAGAAAGAAAAACATTCTCTCTAATTTTTCTTTTCAAAGCCTAGTGTGACCCCCCACTAGCTTTTCCCCCTCTCCTTCTTGCATCTGTTGATTGGAATTTCAAAATGAACTCAGGCAGAATATGAAGAAAAAAATCATGATTTCAGGTAATCTTCGCACTCTTAATGAAGGATAAAAGCCAATAGAGGAATCTGGCCTTTTAACTTTTTTTTTTTTAAAGCATCTTAGTTTTGGGACTACATTTTTTTTGATATTTGGAATGTGTGTGGCTATGTAAATCCAAATGTGTACATTACTGTGACCACAAAGTGTTTTAGAGAAGGGAATTTATCTCCACATCACATTTGTGTTCACGTGTATTAGAGAAAAAATAAATATAGATACACACTTATATGTATATAAGAGCAAAGAAGAGGAAGTGGAGAAAAAGGAATGAAAATCCTGTAGAAGAGCTTGGCCTCGAGGATAAATTTCATCTGTTTCACCCAGGTATGGCATATGTCGGGTGGGGGCTGGGACAGTTGTGAACAAGGGGATGTGCCCGCCTGGTGAATGGGGGTTTGCTTTCCTCTCTCTTGGGTTGGGTGTTTGGCATTCTGCAGACACTGCACGCTTAGCATCACTCTGAGACCACGAGGATGTCAGAGCAGAGGGTGTGTGGGAGGGAGAGAAAGGGACCACAGCATCACCCTGCTGCTCAGACCCCAAACCACGTTCCAGTGCCACTTCTGCTAGCAAGAAGTGAGCCTGGCGCTGAGCTAAAGCCTCCCCCAGGAGGAGGTGTGAGCACTGTGCTGGTCGCTTCCAGCCCAGCTCCTGCCATACCACACGGACTGAGGCACCCTTTTATTTTTGTATATCTGAATCTAAGCAGCTATCGTTGTTTTATGCACTTCCTCTGTCCCCATCGCCTTCAGCAGCCTCAAGTCTCGCCCTGCTTGCCCCTCTCCCTCCACCGAGAAGCACACTTGTGTTCGCACGACCTCATGGGTTCCCTGCAGGCTGCCACATAGGTCTGTACCTAAGGGAGAGGTTTATAACTCAGCTAGGCAATATAGCACTGAGGGAGGATGAAGCCACGCTCACAGCACCAGGAGGCCGGTGCCTCCTGCAGGCACAGCAGCTTCCACGTGTGCCGGTGCTCCCATCCCCGAGATGTCAGGGACTGTACAGACACAGCCTTATAGCATTAGGTGCGACTTTTCCCATACCATCCGTGTGGTTTCGACTGACTGAAGCCTTCTTGGAGTCACCTGGATTCACGTTTCCCTGCCAGTCTCCATAGTGCTCAGCCAGGAATGTCCCTACACCGAAGGAATTGGGTGGTACGTGTTTTGTTCCAGATAATGTGTTTCTCTCCTGTTTTCTCCTCAACACACCTTGGGGCACATTCTGGTTACCACAGAGCTACAAATTGGGTGTGCTCGGAGCCGAAACCATGGCCAGGACATTCACCCCAGCAAGGGAACCGTGCTTTGGACTCTGCCAAATCTGCCTTTGGTCACCCTGGTGAGAAAGGTGATGCAGCACGGGAAAACCCAGGGCTCTCTGACATCCTGGAGCCAACCCAGCACCACTGACCACTGAGGAAAAGCTTACACATTTCCCTTCCTGCGTGCCTGTAGTAACAGGACGCCGCCTGCACGGCAGCAATTAAAGTAGATTTGATTGGGAATCTTCATCCAATGCAGCTTCAGCCGGATCTAAAAATTTAAATGAAAAGTGGAATACGGTCAGGTCTTCAGGTGCAATAGAAAACCAGGCAGGTAAAATGGCTGCTGGCAGAGGAGGAAGGGAACATCTTGCAGGTGGTTTCCTCTGCTGCCAGCGGGTGGGGCCAGTGCTTTGATGGGGAGGGGGAAAGCAGAGGCACAGGCTGCAGCATTAGAGGGACTCCGCTTGCCTTGTGCAGCTTTGAGTTTGAGCTGCCCACAGATGACTGCCACAAAGGGTTTTGCTGTGCTTTTCAGCAAAGTGAAAGGATTTCAATCCTCCTCAGAAAGGGAAAATGCAAGAAAAGCCTAAATTCAAAGAGGTCGTTTGACAGCACATACATTAAGCTGAGGGATGTCTTGGTTCTTGTTGCCTCTTAACATTCTCTCTTCTCCTTAAGAAATGGGTTGGTCTCAAAAAAAAAAAAAAAAAAAAAAAAAGGGAAAAGAGAGCCTCTGCATACCACTAAAGTCCTTTGAACCTTAGGAAAGGGAAAAATCCGTACCTGAAGAAAGGGACAGGGTGCGATTCAGGGCGGTCGTCTCCATTTTACAATCTGCATTTAGAAATGTTCCAACTCGGGCTCTGATTCCTCCCTCCCTTCCACACAGTTGCATGACATTTGCCCAGTGGCTGGTCCCAAACCTTGCTGGACCCGATGCCAAGCGCTGGACGCGAGCTTTGCTCCGTCCTGAGGCTGCCCACGTGGAGCTGACCTCGTGGGCGCACGAATCCTGCTGCAGCAGTGCTAATGAGAGGCGTTCCCCTCCTGCTGTGGTGTAAAGGGATCTGGAAAGACACCTTTTCTGGGAAAAGGGACATCCAGTAAGGCTGCTGGGGCTGGATGGCTGAACGAGTTGAGCAGGGAACTGGCTGAGCCTGGTGGTGGATCCGTGGGCTGGCAGGGTGCGGGAGGAGTTGGTGTGTTATTCCCATAAAATCATTCTTCCTGCTACCGGGGTGAAATGTTGGGATTTCTGTTCCACGTCTTGGTGGCATTGACAAAATAGCTCTTGCAGATGGAAAAGACTGATCACAGACCTTAAATAAAGGTGAACTGAAGAGTTATAACTCCTTCTGTCGTGGCTGTGAAACTCGGGTGAGGGGCTTGACCTCTTCCTTTCTGCTGATGCAGACTTATTACTGAGATGTTCACTACATATATCACCCCCTGTGCACTCATATCCCAAAATGTACATGCTTGCACACCCATTTCTGTCCTTGCACGGGCATGGGCTGCCTGCTCGCCCTGGTGCCCTCCGGAGCACACCGAGCCGCCTCTCACCTTGCATCCTGCCCTGGAAGCAGCACCAGCAGTGACTGCCTTGGAGGCACAGCTCACGGGGAACGGCGAGTAAATCCAGCTGAACACAAACCCTGTGCTTCCTCAGGAGGTGCCCAATCAGCCAGGTTTGATCGATACGCAATTAGAGAATTTTTAGCCCAAACCAGTAACTCCGAGAATGAGAAATCCACAGGATATTTTTTAATAGAAACGCTCCACTGCCTAAGGATAGTGCCTCTGCCTCTGGGTAAAGATCTTCTGGAACAAGTATGCCGTAGATCTGGGCAGGAAAATGGCAGGGGGCTGGTGGGGGGCCATAAAGGAGAGGAGAAGGGTCTCTGCCCTGCAGTCCATGGCCTGAATACAGCCTGGGTTAGCAGCAGCCAGAGGCGATCACTGTCAGGTGGGTATCTGCTGGCTTGCCTGAGATGAGAAGAGATAAGATAAGATAAGCCGTCAGGCCCACAGCACACATTGCTCCCAACTCCAGAGCTTCTCTTGGCGGTTTCTTGGAGGGGCTCAAGGAGCCCCCGCCTGCCCTTGGGACAGCACAGCCAGGACAACAGGCAGATCAGAGCAATGGCACAGGGTGCTGAAAGCAGACTTCTGGCAAGGCTCTCCTCGCTTTGCACAAAGTCAGGCAGGTTTATCCTGTATTTCTGGAACCTGGCATCTCCCCCTGGGACTATTGTTGTTTTCAGAACAGGAGAAAGGAACTCGGGATCACCTCTGCCCGGTGCCTTTTGCACAGAGGCTCCAACCACTGCCGTGCAGAGCGCACCAACAGCCAGGCTGATAGCAGGGATGCTTTTTTTGTTCAGTGGGAACAACACCTGCTTGAACAAAGCTGCTCCCAAACACACCCATCCCTGCTTTCTCTTTTTATTTCCCCACCGCTCCTGGATGTGGTGCAGGGCCAGCACTGCAGATGAGGTTTTTGGTGCCTTTCTCTGCTGTCAAACATGCTACGATCAGTGCTTCTCCCAGCATAGAGCACCTCCTACTTGGCCACTTAATGTGTATACAGACATTTAGGTATAAATATATATGTTTAAAATTAAAATATTGTTGTTACTGCCTCTCGGACTGCATAAAATATATAAAACATACCAAAATACTTCTGTAGCTAAAGAGCTGTTGTCTTATCCTTGGAGCTAGGCAGCTTTATAAAGAGCTTTTCATATAGAAGCAAAAAATAGGCACCGTGGAGGGCAGACAATGCTCCGAGAGCATGGAGTGGAATGGGGGAGCTGCAAATTAAAGGACAGCGCGGGGAAGAGCTGCATTAAAGATTCCACATCTCTGCTGCAAACGGGGATGGCTGATCTCTTTCCTACTCTACTGTCATGCTCTATTTTCTTTCCCTTTATGGCAGAGGGGAGGTGAGGTTTTAAAACCTGCCAAGAACGCATCCAGCCCCGTTCCTCTGGGTGAGCAGCACCACAGGCTGAACCAGCTTTCTCCAAGCTCCCTCCCACCCCCAGGCCCCCCTCCCCCTCGTAATCCAGGCTCGAGTACCATCATTTTCATATCAGTACTAATTACATTAATTATTCTCCTCAGTATAAAACTCATTAAGCTGGAATTTATGGTTCATTAACTCAGAGCCGGAGCGCTAGCTCCTTCCTCGGTGCGGTGGTGTGGGGCCAGGATTATCTCTGTCCTGGCTCGGGGCAGGCTCTGAGCCGGGTCCCTCAGCCACAAAGCAGGCAGGGAAGGGGTTTCTGAGGCACGGGAGGAATGGAAATGTCCCCACAACCCCTGTTGCTGGCCCAGTGAGATGTGGCTTGTGAGAGAGAGCAGCCAAGGGAACGCCTGCAGGTGGGCTATGTGCCAGGGTGGGTCAGGACCGAAAAGGATGAGTGAGGTGGCATGGGGAGAGGGTTGTGCTAGTGCAGAACATCCACCCTGGCCTCTCCATCAGGGGTTGTACCCTGGTGGGCTCTCCTCCATGGCAGTTCCACGTCAGCCCTTCCCGGTGGTGGAGAAGCTGCCGAGCCCAACCTGCCTGCTGCAGGGACCCCCGTGCTCTGTGATGAGCACTCCCTGTCCCATGGAGTGATGGTAGGAGAGGACACCTGGCTGTCACCATCCCCCTCCATCCAGCTCTGTCCTTGTCTTCTAGAAGAGGGTCCTAGTCCTGGAGTGTAAAAGAAGTCCTGGGGATGGGAGGGAGGGAGGGAGGGAAGGAAGAGGAGAGATCGCACATCCCTGCCTAGGACTCAGGGTCTGGTCCCGCTTGTCCCCGACTGGCCTCCCCCGACTGAGCACAGGCTGCCCTGGGAGATGGAAATGACAGGCAGGCTGACCTCCTAATGGACCCGACTGACAGAGAATCCATTTCCTGAGAGCAGTACCTCCTTCGCGCTGCACAGGTTCCTATCACGCTTCCTAATTACTGTAATTAAGCAGTCATGCTGAGTGATGTTAGACAGAGGGTTCAGAGTCGTTACAGGTCTGCAGAAGATTAAACCAGTCCTGGCTTCAGCGTCGGAGCTCTCCTCGGTGATGGCGATGATGAAGATGGGAGCTGATGATGATGGGAGCTGGAGATAGAGCTTCATGACATGGGCTCATGGCATTTGTCATGGCTCGGGGGTCTGCCCTTGTCACATGTGGCCAGAGCAGGAGGGGACACAGCCCTGGTACCCTGCCCATTCTCTGCATCCTCCTGGAGACATACAACTGCCCTGCGTGGTAGTTTTGAAACTCTGGAAGGGGCAGGTCATTGTGACTAGCACAGAGATGCTCATAGCCTGCAAGTCTATTTTGTCATTTGTCAAGCACATGAATAAAAATGCAGCTGGATTTGTGCAAGTGAAGGAGTCCTGTGAAGCAGAGGGGAGTCCAGCTCCACATTATTCACACGGTATCCACCATTTATCTTCTGGCTCCCTTGAGCTAGGGAGTCTGAGGTTAGTCTATAACCACGTACGTCAATACCATGGTGATCATGGAGTCTGAGTCTCTTTCTCTATGGTTTTATACAGCAGCCTGATTAGTTTAGCAGTGGCCTTCCCTGAGGCGCTCGCTGACAATAGCAGAGGACTGGAGACAGCCATTTAGTCCCACAGATGCATCCCACCCTCCTCAGCCTCCTTTTCCCCTAAAGGGCACCCAGGGTTTTGCAGATGTCCTTCTATTCACACAGGCAGTGAGACATGCTGCGTACAAGAGACCATGGCTCAGTTTGTATACAATTGGCATGTAATTCATTTCTCCGTGAATGTGAAAATCAATACTGTTTGCAGAATGCACAAAGACTCTCCTATCGGTCAGTGTCCTTGTTAGATTCACTTCTGGCTGCCAGGAGATCCTTCCAGGAGGTGTTTCTGTGAGCTCAAGAAGAAAAAGGATGGTCCCATTTCCCTAATGAGCCCTGAGAAGACTCTAAGCTTCTGCCCCCGGTAGATGGAAAGCGTTTCTTGGTAATCAGCTGTATGAGATGGACTGGCTTTCCTTGGAATTTTGCCTGGCTAGTCAAATTCTGGGCCTTGGTTTTGCTCCAGTTAAGGTCAAAGTGTCTTCTTACACATACAGGAACGTGCATCCCTTCAGCAGATGTTAAATGACTTCAGCTCTGTTCGTGCTAGCAGATTTTGTGGGCGAAGCCGTAGAAGCCAAGTTTCATCTGTCCCAGAGCATCAGAGCTCCGCAGTTCCCCGCAGTTCCCCATGCCTCTTGTTGTATCCCTAGCAAACATCTTCAAACCACTGCTCAGCCTCCACATCCCACTCACTCTGCCTGTGCCAGGAACAACTCCAGCCCCGTGGTCGGCGCGTCCAGCGATAGCTGCTTTTCCACCTGGAGACCTTCCAGGGCCTTGCACAGCTGCTGACAGCTTTCCCGTTTCTGCCTGTTTGTCTTCTCGGTGAGTCACGGGCTCAGTCCACAGCTTCCAGAGCTCCTCTCGTGCTGCAGTTACGTGGCACCACCTGCAGCTGCCGAGCCAGCGACTTTTCGCAGGGCAGGACCCCCAGGCTGAGGGCTCCAATTTGCAGCTGCCCCTTTTGCAGCTCTTCCTTTCCCAAAGCCTGCAGCATCGTTACTCATATCCCATCCCTGCGTATTGATGATCAACCAGCTGGAGTGTGATTGCTTGTTATGTCTCAGGGTGTGCTGATAAATATCACCGGTAGGCTGGCCATTTTCCAGTCGTCGGGCCCTCAGCACCAGAAATCCTTTATTTTTCTTTTCCCTAATAACAATAATAATAATAATGATGATAATAATAATAAAGCAGCCCTAGACTTTAACATTAATGTTAGTTTTACCTTTTCCTTTCTTTCCTCTGCAGTCGAAATAGATGGGTGTTGCTAGAGCAAATACCTGCCACGCTTTTTCCAACTGTTTCTCTTCTGTTTGGTTTTTACCCCATGGCTTGAGCTGATGCAGAATGCGTTCCTCTGGACTGAAATTTTTATTTTTTTTTTTCAAAATGCAGTCACAGAACTCCACAGAATTTTTAGACTTTTTTTCTGAGCGCTGAATTCTTCTCTTCCTATTCAGTCTGCTAATTATCCTTTTTAGCTTGCTTTTGCTCTGTTTTCACAGATCTCTTGGTTTATTTATATCTACCTATCTATAATGATTTCAGAACCATTACTCACAGCAGCACCAGGAAACATTACATTTCCCAATTTACAATTGCAATTATGATATCCGTCAGAAACAAATGCAGCTGCCTTTAATTTTAAGCAATATTTTGATCATAATAATTAAAAAAGGAACTTATGGCATTGCGCACATTAGAGAAATTAATATAATTTCCCGGCTGCTTTAAAAAGCGTGCAAAGTAGTGGTCGCTGGGTGAGAGATTTAGGGGAAAAATTAACCTTTTTAGTTGCTTTTACCACTCTTCAGGGCGCACTGCAAACCTTAATGATGTTGTTCTTGAGAGTTAACTTCTCTGCAGAATTTAATACGTGAGTTTCTCTGTCCTTCAACTTATTTTCCCCCTACTTTTCTCTTCCTGAAATTGCTAGTTATTAAACTGTTTGTGTGCAAACAAGAACATTTTCCTGTCACCGTTCATTTCAGCTTGCCTGTTTGAATGAGCAGGGACAGATGAAATCCAGTTGGTGATATAATCATTCCCACAATTGCATATTACAAACTCAGTAAAAAACTGTGGCAGATCCTGAGTCTTGTGTGTTTTATTCTGCTTTACAAGACATAGTATGTGCTGAGCGAGTCTGGATTAATGACAAGTGTCTTTGAGGGAAGCAAGGATGCAGATGAACAGCTGTGGAAGAACATCCCTTTCATGAGTGCTGGGGCTCGTTCAATTAATTTTAATGTGCTCTTTTAGTCAGGAAAGGTGAAAGTTGACTTCTTGTTGTCTTGGTGGCAGCGGATTCACCTGTGCATGACTTTTCTTGCTGTATTCTTTGCTGCTTTAATCTCCCAGCTCAGGACTTCTCCCGGGCAAGTTCTCAGCCCCGTGCAGGGACTTGCCAGAGACCCCTGAGCCTCTGCAAATCCTCCATCAATGCAGTTCCTTCCCTTTCAGTACTGATGTGCAGACCAATGCCAGAGGCTGCAGCTCTGTCGATACTGGGATGCGATGAGCAGAGGGCAGGGTCCCATGGCTGAGCCTGTCCTACTGCCCCCAGCCACCTTCCATCTCAAAGCCATCAGCACTGAAGACCCTGGGTCTCACTCTGCTTGCTCCTGCTCCTTGGCTTCTAGGGAATGATTTACATTTACACCGAAGGAAGATGCAGCAAGCTTGGCTGTTTCTCTGCAAGATTCAGGCTGATGCACACGACATAGCGCAGAGCATGCAGGCTTGAGACAAGAATGAAATCCAAGCTTCCCCCTTTGCTGACTGCTCCTGCTCTGGAGACCTGCAGGTCCCTGTAACGTGCTTGTGTCTCATCCTGCCGAGCTGTGCCCCCACGATGCTCATTTAACCACTGGATGCCTTTCTCATCAGGGAGCATGTTCTTCAGTAGTGGGGTGTTAATAATAGGCACACAGGAATTGCCAAATTTGATCCGCTCTGTGGTTCATCCAGCTCACTATCCTTCCTGGGATGATGCCTACGCAATACCAGATATGTATATATCCACAAATACATGTCTTTAAGGTGCAAGGATCCATGTGGGTGAGCAGACCAGCCAGGACAAGCACTCCTTGCACATTCCTGGCCAGCAGACATGGCACCCCATGGCCTGCCTGCACCACATCCCATGGCAAGCCCCTCTGCTCCCACATCACAGCGTCTTTTTCTGTTCTTCTTTAAGCACAAGCACATACAGCAACAATGCGGAAAGAGAAAATGCCATTTCAAACAGAAAAAAGGAGGCGTGTGAGAGGAAGCACTGATTTTTTTTTATGATTTTTCCTTCAGGTTGACACCTCATTTTAGCGGCCAGTGTGATCACATTCTTAATTTCAACCTCAAAAGGTCAGTTCAGTTAAAGAAAATCAAGCTGTAGTCAGTTCTCTCTGCACATCAGTGCTTGGAGCAAGGAACAATAATCACTCCCTGATCAGAACTTGTTTGCCATTATCTGCCTGGTGTTGGTCTATGATATATGAAGCAATTTTGGCTGCGACAGTTCTGTTACGTGTGCATGCAGCTCTTTCCTGGTCAAAACTATACAGGATTGTTGTTTTTTTTCTTGTTGCTTTCTTTTTTCCTTACTGTGGAGCAATATTTTAAACTAAAAGGAGTTTTCAAACTGTAGTCACCATCATTCATCTTTACAGTCTCAGGGTACGAACAATCCCTTCATTAGACACTGAATTTCTCTCCATTACAACACTATCTGAATGCATTTATTCAGTCATTTATTAGAAGTCACTTGATGGGGTGTGGGGAAGGCGAGAACTAAATTAAAGCAAAAGGGTCGCGTGTGCGTACACACGCCTGTATATCGTAAGCGGGGAAGTCTATAAAAATATCCAAACTTAATAACTCCCATCACTCTGTAACTCAGACAAATGCTCAGCGGAAAGCTTCTACTTGCCGCGAGGATGGCGAGGGAGGTGGAGGCAGAAGAGGAGGCTGACACCAAGCCTCCCCTGCCAGCCGTGAGGTCCGGGGACCGAGCTGGGGCTGGGGCAGGCTGGTTTCTCTTGAAATGGTGCAACCAGCATCCGAGGCTGTGCTCTGTCTGTCTCAGGACATGAGTGTCTCGTTGGCCGTACTTGGCTCCTGGATATGCAGGCAGACGGGATTGAAGTGTAACATGGACAGACAGGTCTGATCATGCTGAGCCAGTGCTTTTAGGATTCCCCAGGCCTGTCCTGTGCTTTATGTTTTACTAAAGGCTTAGGATCAGAGGCTGAATGTCTAAATTCAAATGTATAAAAATGTATAAAAGACCGTATGTGTGTGCAGTGGGCAGAGCAGGCGCCTCGGCTGGTCCCACAGGTCAAATCCCCTCCTGGCTCCAAGGGGGCAGAATGGGCACGTTAATGCAAGAAAATAAAGCACTGGAAGTTCTGCATGGAAACATGAGGCATCACCAGGTTAATGCTGGGAATTTCGGACTGCTCCTTTATTGACTGCTCTTGTTTTTTGTCTTTTTATCTCTGAAGTCAGGCTAGCCCCTCGGCTGGGTGAGCTCACTTTTAGATCAGAGCATGGTAAAGACAGAAACCAAGAACCTCCCACAGCACAGGCACAAGTCATGCACCAGCTACACATTCTCCCCTGTGAACAGCGTGCGTCTCCTCTAAGCCTACTTTTCACCCACACTTCCTCCCCATCCCTTTTGCTCCTTATATTTCTTCTCTGGTGTAGATCCTCATGCTGGGAGATTCCCATTTCCCTCACTGGCATGAATTCAGCACATCAGCTGAACATCAGTGCTGGTGGAGCTGTAACAGAGATCACACCAGGGCTGTGTCTGAGCAGAGTAAGATCACTGCCTTTCTACCCGGCACTGTCCTCGGAGCATGTCTGCTGAGATCAAATCCTCTCCCCTTTCTGTGCACGTCACCCTACCACCCGCAGTTTTCTTGCAGTGGGATGCTCACGGCATTGCTATTTTCAGGGGACGTGCAGCCGTTTCTGGGTTTATTTTGTTCCCCCCTTCTCACTTTTATTAAAAAAGACAAGTCTTTCTTGCATCTTCCAGAAGGCTGCTATGGTTCCTCAGAGGAGATCTGTAAAAACTAAACAACAACAAAAAAAGGGACTATTTCCATCCAAATAGTCTTAAAAATTTAACAAAACATCACAGCAGCTCATCACTCATCAGGAGCATCGAGTCTTTTGTGCTTAATTTCCACTGTGAATCTTTCCCTCAGAAGTGTGCTCATGTAGCAATTGCACGGTGGAAATGCCAGACTGAAAAACAAATGCATGCAGGCATTTGGCCTATCCAAGAGATACCAGGACATAAAGCAGGATTATGATCCCAGAATGCAATAAAAAGCGATAAAAAATTCAGAAGAGATCAAAGTAATTTCAGAAGCAAATGAAACATTTACATGGGAAGCATGCCTTGCAAACGGAAACACAGCAAATGGCATTAGCCCGTATTATTTACAAGGATAAATATACCTAGCATAAGGCTAGGGATGTCTCCAAAACTTATTTGTGTGGTAGGTGCATCCCAAGAGCCAAAGCAGGGCCAGGTGAAATAGGAAGAAGGAACTGCTAGGTCAGGTCAGGTCCCCAGAGAATTTTGAATGTGGCCTCAAGTAACTAAATTGTTGGGAAGTGGCAGCTTGCAACTGGAATAGAGTCAGTAATTAGTAGTTTAATTAGCGTTTGGGTGAGAAGGCTTTTAATGGACTACAGCTTGATAAATACCTGGGTCAGAGAGATTTGTAGCTCTCCCCGGCTTGAAATCCTTGGAGTGATGAGCAGACCTGGGGGGAGCTGCTGGGGGAGCAGCCTGCACCAGGAGACCAGCAGTGTGATTTCATGGGCAAGGTAAGGAAGCAGCTGTTCAGATTACATGGGTGAACAATGCAGAAGCAGGTGGAGATGAAATTATTAATATAGCTGTCCTCCAGCCCTTACACCAGGACCTGTAAGCAAATGGAAGTCAGACACCCTCTGGGTTGCGGGTGATGGATATTGTGCTCACAAACCAGTAGCCAAAGCAAAGGAGGAACCCAGGGCCCTGCCTGGGAAGGAAGAAGGGAAAGCAAATTAAGCACAGAGAAAGCCAGGCACCCAAGAAAGAAGAAACAACAGCCCTTGGGGGAACTCTCCCGAGAGCAGCTCTTTGCTGAGATGGGTGACAGCAGCAGGGCTGGGGGTCCTGGGCACTTGGGGTTGCACGAGCTCTGCATGGAAAGGGCCTGCTTAAAACTGATGGATGGGGGTCTGCTGGCAGTTGGAGCCGAGCCTCTGAAACAAAGCCTTTAATTAATGCCTTCGACAAAGTCTTTAATTAGATACAGTGCCTTATTGCCAGCGTGGGTCTCGAGATATTTCCCCACCTGAGTTAGAGTCCGCCCTAGATGAGAGACAAAGGGAAAAAAAAAAATCCCAACCCCAAACCAAGCTGCGATCAATTCTAATTTGTCTGGGACATGATACATTTTTTGTCTCACTTGACACAGGCTCAGAGAGAAGCAATTTTTTAATGTCACAGCTCATGACCTCCGCCTCTCCTGCCCGCTTATAGGATTCCTCCCTGCCCAGGCTGGGAAATGAGACTCCCGGTGAAGAAGGTGCAGCAGCCCTTGGGAGATGGTTTCAGTTTAATGCCCAGCATGTTCGGCTTTGGATATTCTATTGAAATAGAGGGAATTTGTTAAGCTGATGAGGGAAGGCTGCAGTAGAGAAACACAATAGCAGAGTGGGATTAGGCCTGGAGTAAGTGTCTGTGCTTTGGAGGATTAATGAGAAAACTGCAATGGATTTTACATGGTGAAAAGGATTCACTGAATGCTTTAGGTGAAACAAAACTAGCCCCACTCATGCTCTCTGAGCTCTCGAGCAGGAGAAGAGGCAGAAGCCTGCCCATCCCATGTAACAACCAGATCTCCTGTATGAAAAACTCCATTTGTGTCCTCACACACGAGGCTCTCTGGGCATTGTTTCTCCTAAGGGGTCATGGGACACTGCCAAGAGCATCTCCGGTGGAGATGGTCGACATCCCAGGGCCAAAAAGCTCTTCTCCCCATCTCGACTGCCTGCCGATGGACTGCACGTTCCCTTGGAGAGCTCGGCTTTGCTACCAGCCCGGGGCAAGCCTTGTGAAGCCAGCTCTGTGTCCTCGCAGGAGGCCAGGAGAAATATTGGCCTCAGAAATTCGAGATGCTCAATACACCTGCAGGAGAAGAGGCTAGGAAGGGCAGGCACTCGAAGGAGATGGGGAGGGATTAAGGGACAGGAGTTCCATTAATGCATTGATTTTTTTCAGGAGAAAGGTAAATGGAATAAGTGAGCGTGGGGCTGGATGAAGTCTCCTCGGGGTCATACCGACACATGGGGGCTAGCAGCAAGGGGCTTCCCAGCCCCTGGAGGGATGGGGCAGACCAGAAAAAGGGGATTTGTGATGTTGGAGCACTTGTGCTGCAAGCAGCTGCTGCTCCTGGAGGCACAGAGGAGGCCGTTAAGAGCAGCTCGGTCTGGCTCCTGCCTCCTGTGTGTTGCCTTTCAGTCCATCATTCTTTCTAATTAGGCACCTCTGACATACAATTAATCCTATTTGCCTTCAGGCTTTTTTATCTTTCCTTCTGCTTTTATCAGACAGGGAATTAGATTCTGTTAGTATGTAAAGTGCATTGCATGGACCTGGCTTTTCATGGGGATTTGGAGACTTTTAAGAAGGCAGTGCCTAACCCATGATCTTAAAAGTTTCTTATGAGTAATTAATTTATTTCTCTTCTTTTTCTAATCACACTGCTTATTTCATCCATGCTCATACAAGCAAGAAGGCAAAGAAGTGAGCGTGGGACAGAACAAAAATTGATGCTGCAATGCCCTGTTAACCCTAGTTCTCCACCTGCTCCCCTCGGCTCTCACCAGCCACCGTCAGCAGCATCTCAGTCCCACCCTTCCCACCCTGTCTGCCGCCAGCCCAGGCTTTACTGGCAAAGTTCAAGGGCCTGCTGTGGACCACAGGAGGCCCAGCTTCTCCCACATCCCCTCTTCAGCACTGATGTCCCTTCCAAACCGACTCGGCCTTGCTGTCCTGGAGTCCCAGGAGGAGCCTCCTTGTGAACCTCCAGCGGTGCCTCTGTCTTGCCCCGTGCCCTCTCGAGTCAAAACACAGCATGATGCCTCTCACCACTGGGAAGTTAATAAAATAATGTTAATGAAACACCTACTCCACTCGATGAGCTGTGATCGCAGGCAGCAGTGGCCAACACGCCGACCATTTATCACTGTCAAGGTCCCCTGCAGCCCAAAACCAATTCCAGTCCCAAATGGAGAAGGTTTGGCTCTACCCGGAGTGTAATCTGCCTGTCATTTCTAATACATATTCCTTTGCATTAAGTGATGAATTGCAGGGGCTGCCAAGGCTGAAGGTTACGAACCACTGAGAAATGAAGTGCTCCGTATCCTCCATGGCTCACTTCAGTCGGTGATGGTCAACATCACACACTCCTCAACTCCAGCCCTTGCTCTGCTCACAGACCACAGAGCTGCACTTTCAGGCCACAACTTCCCTACGGGGCAGGAGTTAGGAATGGGACTGTCAGTTGTCTCAGGCTTTCGTTGCCTTTTGCACACCCTGGAAGGATTAGGTTCATCAGCCTCCAACAAAGAGAAAAAAAAAAAAAAAAGGAACAAAAAATAAATAAAAATAAAACAACAGTGCAAGTCTTGAGCTTGTGGCACAAGTTTTTTGCAATGAGGCAGGGTTAGACCTCACTCCTCCCTGGGATTTCCCATTTCCTTATAACTGAGGAGGCGGAGAACTCTTTCAGCACTAAGGCAAGGTGAAGGTGGGCTAGAGATAAACTCCAGTGACAACTGAGCTCAATGCTTCTTCCCCTGAGCTACGTCAGAGGCAGAATAAGACCTAAGCACAGCCTCATTCCCTTATTCTGGGAATAGGAATACTTTCCCTTCTCTTAGACAGTGAGTTCCCTCCCAGAAGAACTCATATTTCCTGGCCCAACAAGATAAATCTCCAAACACACTCACAGCTGCACCCTCAGCCACTTTTGCTGGCTTTTGTTCTTTAAAGAGGTGATGAAAAAATTGCAAGGGTGGCGGTGGGGATAACGAGGGCTGCAGGCTCATTTAGGAAATGGAGAAGCAGGGAAAGGTCACGCTGCTCGCCCTCCCTGACATCTGCTGAGCAAGAGCTGTCCTTCCCTGGTAATCCTGGTCTCTCTGCAGGCCAACGTTTGTCTGATTCCTGTACGACAGCGATTAGCAAGAGTGAGCAGGTACCGCAGGAAGCGGCTCCTTTGCAGGCTTCCTCTGCTGCCTCTTATATATCAAACTGAAATGTAATTATCTTCACGGTGCGGGGTGTAAATCAGGGTGTGTGTCAAGGCGATTTCCTTCAGGGTTTTATTTTATTGCGTAATAATATTTGACACAGGGCTTAAAGGTGCTGTTACCTGCCTAATCGCATGAAACAATTTCATGTGCAAACAGCTGGTAAGTGTAAAACTACCATAAACCAGCTCCAGGGGATTGTCTGCTTCCCTTCGCTCGAAATCCTTCTTGGAAAACACTCCCTGCCTCCGAAGTTTCCCCATCACAGAAACCAGATGGGGAGGAATTGCTGAGGGCCGGTGCCGTGCTGACACATGGAGGAAGCAGCCTGTCCTCCCGGGGGTGCCAGGGTGCTCCGTGCCTCCTGCCCTTACATGATGGGATGGGGAAATGGGAAATCAGGGTCTCCGTCTGTGCTGAGCTGGAGGGGATGAAGTTAATTGGGAAGGAGGGCTGGCTGGGAGCGTCATCCATGAGTGGGAGTCATCCGCAGCCGGGGATGTTTCCCCAGCCTCATCTCTCACAATCAAATAGTCAGTTTTGGGTGAAACCCCAAATGCACCAAAAAGGGGATGCAGAGCTCCCAAGGGCTGCAGGGCACGTGCAGGCAGGGGACACTGGAAGCTGGGGGAGCACAGGGCAGAAAGGATTCGAGCAGCAGCCTCTGCTTCTCCCCGGCACGAGCAGAGGCCTCGGAATCTGCCTCGGAGAGCGAGCGAGCAAGATGGCAATCTTGGAACAATGGTGGTTATTTATAAGGCTTTTTTTGTGCATGGCAGATCATAGCCAAGAGGCATCTGCCTGAGGTCTGAATTAGGCAGAACAGGGCTGGGAGAGGGGAGGTGGGCAGCTGGTTCAAATCGCTAGTCTCCGAGTCACTGATTTTTTTCTCCTCGGGGTAGCTGGCATTGTCGCTGATGGTTTAACCTACTTACGATAATAATCCCTATAATAAAGGCATTTTTAAAAAAATCTCATAGCCCGAATGGCTGCGTGGAGGGGCACGGGAGCCACAGAGAGGGAAGGCTCTCTGTGTGGTTTGTCAGGGAACAGCTAGCTCAATGCTGTAATTCCTTCGCTGCACTCCCAGATCCCTGCCCCCTGCAAGGCAAGGGAATTCCTTCCCAGGGAGGGAGCTGGCAGGGACCTTCCCTTCCCCAGAAACAGCTCCTCCCCGTGGATTTAGGCATGTCACATCTGGAGCGATATTAGATCATCGAAGTTCCTGATGCGTTCGGCAGAATCAAACGCCTCTAATTCTGCCCACCATCTGGCCCAAGCCCCTCGCCAGCTGCTGGGCTCCCCCCTGCACACCCAAATGCCAGGCATTTGTTTGTGACAGTGCCGTCCTGCGTAAAAACAGCAAGGTCTGCGAGTCTCCAGCAGTCCGAGCTGCACGGAGACCCTTCAGAGGCAGTGCACAGAGCTGGCCTGGCTATTTATCTGTGTTTTGTTTCTGCTCCTCAAAGAGCCCTCTTCTCCCCTCTCCTGCTTTCAAGACTTCAAACTCTCCTGCAGAACACGTCTGTCCACACCATCACCCTTCCTAAATCCCCTTAATGAGGTGCAGACCTCTCTGTCTCTCCGGCTGCAGCTTCAGCAGGGTCTTGGCTAAGCCCTTCCCTGCTCGCCCACCTGAGCATCCGTGGTGCTGAGCTCAGCCGAGTGCAGTGGCTGGGTCCTGCCCTCCCAGGGCATCACCCCTGGTGCTGGGTAATGGGGGGCAGGAGGAGGCAGGGGGCTGCAGGGCTCGCAGGGAAGGTTGGGGGAAAAAACCCTGCATGGTGTGTGATGTTTTAGGTACAAAACCACCAGGAAGGTGACAGGCTGAGGCTGGCTTCTCCAGCAGGGCCACCAGACAGACAATGTGACCTCAAACCATGGCAGCCCGGGGGCTCTGAGTGGTGTCCTCCCCAGACACATCCTTTCCATACCGAGTAATGTTACTCACGAAGGTGCCTGGGGCCCCAGTGCTGCTACGAGACTTTTATAGAGCTACAATCCCAGCTGCTCCAACGGGGAATAAACAGCTGTGGGCGAGGGAGATTTACCCGTGCTGGGGCTGTGGAGAAATTCATGGAGGCTCCCATGGGATTAAAGGAGAGGAAGATGATGGCCCCTGCATGGTTGGGTCCAGGGGGGATGGGAGCAGGCAGGGTCATGGTGGGCAGAGGGCAGCGATGTGTGTGTGAGCAGCAGTGAATGTTACGGAGCCTGCTCAGGCCGAAGCAGAGCTTTTTATTCCAAACCACTTGTGAAACGTAGCTTGGAAATTGCACTTGCTATTGCTACCTCAGCCGCTGCAATCAAAGCTGCAGAAATATGCAGCTCGGAGAGCGGCGAGAGGCAGCTAAAAATAAGGCAGGTCAAAAGGGAAAGTGAGCGGGGCTGAGCAGCGTGGCTGGCAAGGGGCTGGGGGCTGCAGGGGGCTGCACCCTCCTGCTCCATCACCACAGCACCGCAGGGAAGGGGGCTTGTAGTCAAAATAAGAGGCAAGGGCAAATTTGCCTCTACTTGCATGGTGAACGATTTGGGTATCCCATTAATCCTGCGTAGATCATATTAACGCCAATAAAATACATAGACGACTCTCCCTGTAAAAATGTCAACGTCTATTGAGTCCTGCAGGACGAGCAGCAGGAGCCCATCACTGTCTTTTTGTCTGGGCTTTTGGTCAAGAGAGGGCTGGTGTCTGCTTCTGCCAGCATTTTGCAGTGACCAGGGTGTCTCAAAACAAGGGTGAGACGCGATGACCCCAGGAATGTCTAGGCTCAGCAAAAGGACCTTCCTTACCTCTGCGTGGGGTGATCTCATAAGCTCCCTGGCCTTAGGAAACCAGGCTAACATGGGTATGCTTCAACCATTTCAAAGCTTTTCTGTGAATGTTTACAAACCCAGAAGTTTAGAAAAACTGCCCTTTCCAGTGCAAAGGGCTTCAATTTAGCTGAATTGTTATTTTCCAACCAAAGTCTGATTTTACTGAAAAATTCCCAGACAGCTGTATTCAGCAGCTCAGAGAAACCGGGGCTTCTTTATGATGTTTCATTCCATGTTCATATGCAATTCTGTATATTTTAAGCATATTTCTGTCTGTTTTTAAGCTGACATTGGCTTCTCATCCCTACCAAGTGTTTTAAGTGTAATAACGTTGTTGGAAGACGTTGTCAAAACTGCATCTCTGGGTTTGCATCTACAATGCCTGCTCTGAAAGGCACATTTATTTCCAATCTGACCTGCTGAACACTGATTGCAAGCAACGATTTCTTCTGCTTTCCCATCATCTCCGCGACGCCCTCCCTTTTGTTGGAGTTTATGGTCACTGACTCTGGATTGTGCCATTCTTTGTCTTTGTTCCATGTTTTAACCTTTGTTAGAGACTCAGCCATTGTGCCGTTTCTGTTCAGTGACCTATAATACCCTAATTTAGCTGGCATTTTGATCTTGGATTCCTGGTGTACAATCCATC
Organism: Cygnus atratus; assembly: GCF_013377495.2. Lineage (NCBI taxonomy): Eukaryota > Metazoa > Chordata > Aves > Anseriformes > Anatidae > Cygnus > Cygnus atratus. The sequence continues at coordinate 5,134,502 of NC_066383.1, forward strand.
GTATGCAATGCTCCTCTCCCTTTCTCTTTTCATCACTTCACCACTCTTTCTTCATTCTTTCCTACCTTTAAAAAAGCTCTCCCGTGTCTTTCTTTACTCTCTTCACAGCCCACTCTTTCCCTTAGGTTCTTCTCAGCTTAGAGAGGGTTTCACCCATTCTTTCCCTCTCTCTTCCTTCCAAATCAGCTTCCCCATCCAACTCTGCTTCTCTCTCCGTGCTGTATCGTGTCAGTCATAGGTGCTGCAGTGAAGGAAGACACCCGTGCATCCTCCCAGGATCAGGCAGATAAGGAAAACGCTCTGCTGCTATGGATGAAAATTTTGGCAGACCCAGTAGATGAGATAGTGGCCATGAAAATGAGCTCTGAGGAGCGCAGCCTGTCCATCTCCTGAGGACAGCAGCAGGTGTGTGCATGTGCTCTTCGCCATCACAAGAGGGAGTTGCTAGTGCTCGTTTGCATTTTCCTACCGGAGATCGATATAAAGAAGGACCTAGCAGCCTTCTGGCCAGTTCCTGGCACTGGAGCCCCACTCAGGATTGCCACTTGCTGGCAGCAAAGGCAGGAGCTCAGTCCACCACATCGCTCCAAGCACGTTGCAGGACCCTCTCGCAGCAGGGTCTGGAGGGAGCAGGCTCAGCTCGTGCCCCCACGGAGCACGAGGCCTGAGATCCACTGGGGAGATGCTGGAGACGCTTAGTGGAGGAGGCAAAGCAGGAATATGATGTAGAGATGGGTGGAGGCCCCTAATTGCAATAACCACCTGCTCGTCTCTGTGCAGCTGGGGCCACGTCCACCGTTCCCAAAGGGTCGCTGTCGGTACCACGCGTGTCGGTGGCTGGCTGCCCCGTGCCTGCAACCCCATGCTCGTGCCCCTCGTGCACCAAGGCAGCCCTTAGATAGCATCCTGGGGAGCTGTGCGTGGCCAAGGTGTGAGCTGGCAGAGCTTAGGGCCAGCGGGAGCCACGCTTCGCCCTGCGTGCCCACAACTGGGCAGGCACACGTGCAGAAAGCGGCTCTGCTGGCAGCTCCTGGATCTCTCCATTCCTATCACCATGGTGGCATTGTAATGAGAACATGAAAGAGGAAGATAACACTGAAGGGAGGAAAATAAGGCCTTTTTTCTCCCCCCTCTCTCTCCTGTTTAGGATGAAATGCAAACCGTGGCGGGCAGGCCCATCAGATCTGTCGGCACAGCAATTGGCAGCAGGAGCAACGGGGAGATGCTATTGTGCAGCCCCTCTGCTTGGCGGGCTCCTCTCACTGGCTCGGGGAAGGCGAGAGAAAACAGACGCAAAACAAGATGCGGGTGTTCAATGGGGAGCCGGAGACATTTGTTATCAAAATGGAAATGCGTCTCTTTGTTGATGAAGGTGTATCTGCTTCCCATTGTCTCTGGTGCCAGCCCAGTGAAAGGCTCCTTTGATGGCTCCGTGTTTGTGCACCGGCTATGAAATTGCTTCAGAAGACAAAGGCAGCGCGTGTTTATTGGTAATGAAAAGGAGGTAAGGGCTACGTTTCTCTAACCCCGGCTCGCTACACGGGTGTAATTTCCCCGGGAGCAGCTGTCAAAGGCTTGCAGAGAAAATTGGAAGGCTGAGGCTGGACAGGGGGCTGGTGATGCACTGGGAGGCCTGCTGCTCTTTTGCAGGGGTAATGTGGCCATCTGCTCAGGTTTAGCGGGCCTGCCCCGGGCCAAGTGCTTCGAAACCCTTCAGCACAGGACTGGACTGAGCAGGCGCTGCTCTGGGGTCCCCCAGCTGGGAAGAGGAGAAAGAGAAACCAAAAGCTGGCTTCTCCAAGAGCTGAAACCTCTTGCTGGGAGACCCTGAGGGCTGCACATCTCTCCCCTTCCCACTCGCCCTCAGCAGAGCTCTGAGCTGGATGCACCAGGAGGTGCACCCCCAGGGATCTGGCTTGCTTGCAAACACCATGCGTCCCATCACACTTGTGCTCATTAACTAATGGCGGCCCTAATGGGAACATGCTGCTTTCTTCACCTCTCCCGCCTTGTTTAATCGCGCCGCCCCACTCAGCCGGCCCCGCTCCTTTATCTGTGCCGTAGCGAGGCGCTTTGTGGCAGAGAGACGCCGTGCTGCCAATTTCACACGGGGCCTTATCAGCACTCGCACATGGTGTATGGCCATCGGAAAACAGATGCAGGATTCGCATGTCTAACAAGCGGGGTTAAACACTTCATTATTTTTTTTTTCCCCTCCTGCTTCTCCCCTCCACTGCTACCTTCCTCTGCCCACCCTCCTTCGCACCAGTTACACCACCGGTGACGGCTTCAGAAGAACACTCTGGCTTGGCTCCTGGTAAAAGATGCTAATTTACTGTACTCTGCTCTTTATTTGATTATTGGTTTATTAAAACTGCCAAAGGCGGTAGCATTTCTGACAGTTTTTCTATCCTCTACCCTCTGCTCTCTCCTTTAATCATCTCCAGCTCTACCAGCAAGCCAACGGCACACTTGGGGTCTGTGCCCCCTGTGTCGGGCCGAGGGAGGCAGCAGGAGCTGGGAGCAGGGCTGCCTTTGGGCATGGAAGAGCTGCTGGCTGCAAAGATGTCCCTGGTCAGCTTCTCTTCTTTTGTCTCCTTTCTCTCCTCTCTCAGCTCGATTTACATTTTGGGAGCTCACCCACACCCTGTAGAGCTGTTATGCGGTGGGCACCGGCTCCCCAAGGATGCACTTGTTGCAGCCCGAACTTCAGGGACCTTTCTCCTGCACCAGAAAGGCTGTTGAGCTTTTTGGCCCTCAGAATCAAAACCCAAAGACCTGGCTTCATGCCCAACCCACAAGTTTGCTGGAAGCCACCGCAGGCCCACTACTGCTATCCACCTGCAGGAAAAGATGTGAGCGGCCCTCTCAGGCCCTCCAAACAGCAGCGAAGTCCATCTGCGTGCAGGGAGCCAGCCTTGTCTCCTGCCCACACCTCTTCCAGCACCTGCAAAGCCTCAGCCCCCTTCACCCCGCAGCTGCAGATGCTTTTTCCCCTTCTGATCTGCCCTCTGGCTCAGCCACAAATGCGCAGGAACATTTTTACAGTGACAGTAGCTTGTTACAGATTGCGCTGCCTGCCACATAAAAGTCAGCAGCAACACCGAGGCGCGATTAATGATAACGGCTGACAGTTTACACAGCGCTTCCCAATCTCAGCACTGCAGGTTGCATTGAGATAGGGCCCCGTGTTTCCACCGGAGCCAGAAAACCCTCCCAGGGACAAGCACAAGACCACAGCTGGGTTGGGGGCACATGGCAGGGACAGGCCAGGAACCCGGGCAGGAGGAGAGGTCAGCTCGCTGCCTGCTGTCGGGGGCACAGCACCCAGATTTTCCAAGCAGCTTCAAAAATCTTCACTTGCACACCCGACAACGACCCCATTCCCGTCATTTCTGAGGATGCTGCCATAGCTCCTGGTTTCATCCGTCCTGGGGAATCTGCCTGTTGCCAAGCCTGATGTCTCCCGCTCTCGGTGATGTTTCTGAAATATCTTCATCAAAACTGAGGCCTGTCTCAGCTGACCCGTAATTCAATTTTCCTCCTTCCTCTCTTAGATGTGCACAGCTGGGAGGAACCTCGGGAGAACACCGCATCCCTCCCTCCTTCACTGGAGCAGAATCAAACACGTCCAAACGTCCTTGTCAGGTGCTGGCTAAGCCCACTTTCGCACGCCTCTGAGGGAGGAGGTTCAGTGACTCCTGGATGACTTGTTCCCATGCCTCGCTCCTCATACAATTAGAAAGCTTTTCCTTACACCTCACCTGAGTTGTCTTGTTGCATTTTTTCCTCTCTCACTCATTACAAATAAATAAGTAATGAGCCGAGCAGTTCTCTTGCCCTCCTTGCTCAAGATGAACTTCTGGTGTGAGCCATGGGGGATGAGCCCCACCCAAAACTTCATTTTTTTGTTCCCAAGCAGGAGGCACTTTAGATTAAGGCCCGAGACCTAGCAAAAATTGATTTGCACAAGCAAGAGGCGTTTATGCAATATGTTGATTATAAACCAGCACTCCAGGATTTGTACTCCCACAATGAATGCGGTGCCTCAGGGCATTAAGCTCCTGACTCACATGTCAGTGTTACAGGCAGAGCTGGCTGAATAATTCATCAATAATCCTGCAATTTGGCTTCTGCTCCTGTCGGCAAGCTCTCTGCATGGAGACGTCTCTCCCAGAGTCTATTCATTAGGTGAGGTTACTCGGGAGAATGGCAGGGGGACTCTGGGTGTGAAACCCTGGCCCTGGTGGAAGGCTTGAATTTGCTTTGCTTTGCAGCAGGAATTCATTGCAAACGTTCAGGGCTCGGAGCGAGAGCGGCTGTGGATTGGCCGTGCTGCTCACATGGCACCGTGTCTGCCTCCCGAGCAGCTGAACTCAACCTTTGGAATGAGTTTCCAGGGTGAATAAGAATATCATATTTGATTTCCACTAATATGCTGTAACATTGCTTAAAATTCACTTCTCTCAGGGAGATGGATCCATCCATCTATCTGCCTATCTATATAATTTTGTTTCTAGAGTACCCATCACCGCTCCATCTAATTATTAATTCATCCGCTAGAATGTTTGCTGCAAGCTCACATCAAAGACATGTAGATACAACCAGAGTCAATCTGCTGAAAAATGCAAACAGATATTGTCTGAAGCCTGCTGGCCAAGACATTTTCCTTTATCTAACCCTATAGGACCTGGAAACCCTTTTATAGCTTTTATTTTTTTCAACTGCTGAGCTTTCACAATTCCAGAAAGGGGTGGGGGATAATAGATGGGAAATGAAATTTGTTGGCTCATTTAGGGAATGGCAAACCTCGCAGAGAAGGGGCTGGCATCCTTGTCCGACAGAATTGGAGTCTGAAAAGGCACCTGATGCCTGTGTCTAAAAACAGCAGAAGACAGAAGAAGGGAATTCAGTCCTTGAGCTGAACAGTGACAAAGAAGGAGATGCCAACAGGCATTGCTCAGTGCCACCAGGGCTGCGTCCACAGACCTCAGCTCCTGGTACAGGTGTCCCCATCCTTTTTCTCGTGGATCTGAAGCGTTCTCCAGCATGATGGGAGGGAAGAGGAAAGCACCCCACCGCTGGCAGACATCGCTTGTGTGAGTCACTTTCCCCTCGCCCTGGATCCCCGCCGTCCCCCCCAGGTGACAGTTCACATGGGAGGATAAATACAAATAAAGAGAAGGAAGCCGGAGCATTTTGATGACTCATGTAATATTCATTTTGAATTAATTTGTACATGATTCTATGAAAAAAGATACATTCCATAAGATTATTTTTGTGAGCTCTAATTTGCTGCTGGCAAGGAGCAGCGTTGGGTCTTCTATGGGTATTAGTTCCATAGTGTATAGCAGGAGGCAGAGGAAGTTTAATTATGATTCAGTGAGCCACATTGTGGGTATGTTTTAAAGCCACTTAATTACTGTAGAAATATACAGCTGTAATTATCCTGAAATATGGCCTAATTAACCTATGGAAAACCCATACACGCAGCTCAGGAAACTTGGAAGCGTTAATAGTCTATTAATACACCGGAGCTGACAGCCCGTCGCGCTCACATTGGGGAGCAGGAAGGCAGGAGGAAAAGCAATCTCCCACGGGGCACGGCTACCCGTGGGAGCTGCCACGGGACCTTCCCCTGCCCTGGGAGGGATGGTGGTGGCTCTGGCATGTTGTTCTGCCATTCTGCGTGGCCGTGAGATGCTGAGATCCGACCCTTGTCTGATCTTCCCAGCTCCTTTCCCTTGCTCTGTCCTCTTCTTCAACCCTGTCGTGTATCTGCTCATCTCCTGCCCCCTCTGCAGCTCTCCCTAGACACTCAGGGAGGCTCAGGAAGCACAAAAGTTGTCCTAGGGCACACCCACCTTGCTCTGGAGTTTCTCTGCAACCAGAGCCGATTTCACGCTGCACGGGACCCTCGTCTGGTGGATGAATTCCCAGCCCTGCAGCGCGGAGGAGGTGATCACAGAGATAGCTGGAGCGTGGCTAAAGCAAAAAGGTGGTGGAAAACGGCCTCGTGGTTGTTCCTGGGTGTTAAACCTGACAAAAACGGGAAGAAGCAATTATCACTTCAAAGCCACCTTGATCTCGTAGAGTTTCCCAAGCAACTTGCAGACCCAACAAACTTGCACGTTGCCCTCAGGACCGTGCAGGCTGGAGCCTTTGCAGAGCCAAGCACCAAGCAACTGCCCCATCCCTCGGCCCTGTTGTTTTTATAGATGAGGAACCCGAGGCACGCGCCTGGAAATTAAACTCCCTGACTGCGCTCTCCTGAAGCTGTGCTCTGCCAATCAGACCGTGCTGCCTCTTAGCGGGGAAAACATCCTGATTTTAACAGAGCTTCATCTGTCGGAAAGGGGCATTTGCTGCCACTTGAGCTCCAGAAGCAGCAGCAGGACAGACCCTGGGGCGGGGGGGGCGAAGGGAGCAAGGTGGGGAGGGAAGGGGGAAGGAGGCAGCTGGTGCGAAGCTCTTCTCGAGGCTGAGCACATCACCAAATATTCAAGGAACGTCTTCGTCCTTTGGTGATCAAAGCAACAGAAATTGAATCCGGCTGTAATCATCCGCAGGGTAGTTTGCTTAAAATTCCCCTAATTATGGAAGTGCAGAAAATTACTGCTCCATGATGTGCTGAATAGGAAATTGAAGGCTCCCACAACCCGACTGCTGCCACTGCAGCTTAAAGAGAAAAGGCAAGGGAGGTTCAGGGGAAAGGGGAGGAAAAAAAAAAGGGAGATAAATGGGAAGGTGTCAGGATGTGTGAGCAGGGGCCAGGGAGGGGAGAGGAGGGCCAAAACGGGAAGGTAATTGTCTCTCTCCCACTGCCTGGGAGGCCACCAGTTTCAGAGGGCTGTGAGCTGAAGAGAGCAGTGAGAGAAATACGAGCCCTGTAAGCTGGCCCTTCCTCTTCGCCAGCAATTCTGCCACGACACACTTGACACTGTACCACAAGCAATGTTTTATCCAGAGCTTCTGCCTGAAACTCAAAGGACTCTTCTAAGACCCGTTCTGTTTGCCATGCAAGGGCAGGGGCTCCCTTTGTACAAATAATCCGAATTATTGCATCCCAGAGAGCTCTTCCAGCAGCGCTTCCTCACGACAGGTGACAGCAGGTACCAGGGAGGGGCTCAGCCACCCCGCAGAGTCACTCGGGGACAAGGGGCTGAACGAGGTTATTTTGTGTTGAGAGATTTTCTGCCTAAAAAATCTCTCTCTTCATGTGGTTCTCGCAGGGAAAGCCCTCCCTGCATCCTCCTCGTGGGTAATTCCATCTTCTGGGCTCTGTCTGTCCAAGGCTCCTGATGTCGAGCGTCATCTCAAGGGGCTGTTCTGTTCTCCGTGGTCCCTTTGTCCCATTTAGGCAGGCTGCATCCTTCAGAACATCTGGGTCCCTCTGCACCTTGCTGCTTTGTGGGGTTAGTTCCTTAAGAGGGACTCAAAATAAAGGAGGGTGAGGATGCAGGAGTGGGTGTCGTTTGCCACCTTTGTCACCGTGGTGACTTATCCACCTGGATGCTCACTACATCCATCACGGGAGCATCCTTACCCTGCCTTCTCCCTTCAGCCCACTCCATCAGCAGGAAGATGTTGCTGCTTACGGGTGATTGAGACCCCACGTTTCCTGGGACAGATGTTCTTTTCTTTCTCCTGTGCATAGACAGACCAAGGGAAGCTGCAATTCATCCCTCTGTGTGGATTCTGGCTGTAGCTAAATCTGTTCAGCAGACAAACGGCACCTCCGACTTCTGCTCGGTTTTGCTCTCCACAGTGCCTCTGCACACTCCCTTTTCACCCTCTGATCTCACCTCTGACCCACGCTTGATCACGATTATGTGACACAAGAGCAGCTGAGTGCCAGATAGATGGCTCTGGAGGATGAGAGGGAGGCAATTTTTTGGATGCTGATGAAGGGCTCCCTAATAGCCCTTTAAATCTGGGGAATTGTGCAGACAGCAGAGCACGGAGGTGACAGTTCGCATATCTTTAGTTCAGTGTCAGAAGAAGAGACTCCACCAGCCTGGGATATGCCCACGGGAGGAAAGCACCGGCTGCAGAGGGCGAGGAGCAGTTCATTGTAAAACCTCTTCTCCGATCTGAAAGCAGGGTGAGCCATTTGGTTGCCACCACGAATGCACCTGATGGCATCTGCAGAAAGGTGCCCGTGCACTTCCCTGCCCACCAGCGACACTGGGACAATTTGCCTCTTTGCTCTCACTCCCAGCAAAGGCATCTTAACCCAAAGAGGTGAATAAACAGGAAAACCCCCCAGACAAGTGTAACCCACCCACCAACATGCTTCTGTTCAAATAACTCCTCCAGTGCTTTTGAAATAAACAACACCAGAAAATAAGCAATGACCCCAAAATGTGGATTTTTGCCACTCTCCATCTGCAGAGGTCTCAGCAGCCGTGGCGTGGCACCCATGAGCAGTCCTTGGCCAAGGGCTAAGGACCCTGCCCATAGCAGGATTCAGGTGGGAAGGGGCCCAAGGAGGACCCTAGCCCAAGCAGAAAAAGGGGGCTCAAAGCAGGGCCACTGGTGGGTTCAGAGCAGGGCCCCTAGGACTTGGTCCTGTTCAGCCCTGAAAATTTGCAAGGCTGCACAGATGCTGGCAGCGGGTGATTCAAGGACTTAGCAGGCACTGGTGGAAGAAGAGGATGCTGAGCCTCAGGAGCACGTGGCAGAGCAAGAGAGGAGCTTTTGCAGGAGAGCCTTGTGCTCCCCGGTGCTGTCACTGTCTCCAGCTGCCACCCACCGGGGCTCTTTGCACACATCCTGGCTCCTGTTCGAATCAAGGTGTCTGCAGCTCCTGGTAATAACATGGGACATTAGGCTGCTGATGACTTTGCATAACAAGAGGATTGCAATTAACACGACGATCCCTTCTTGTGTTCGAGCACGCTGGCATGGGTCATGAAGCCGGTGTAACGAAATGATCCAAAGGGAGTTATTTCTCTGGCTGTAAAGGGGCTGTGCTCCTGCCGAAACTCAGCCTCCAGCATGAGACAGCTGCTGCAGGCGACAGTGATCGCTGTCCTCCACCAGTGTGGCACCAAGAGGACACATTCACCCTGTGCATACCCATAGCCTCTGCTAACAACCCCGTACCCAGGTCCCCCAGCCTGAAGAACGTCCTGAAGCCTGCCAGCACTGTCCTGTCCTGGAAAAGCCAGGAAATCTGCCTTTTGCAGAAATGCCTGGCCTCTGTCTGAGCAAAACAACATGTGCCCCGGTCATTGCATGCACAGAGCCCCACGTACCCAAGCACACGAGCACCACGCAGCCGCAGGCTCTGTGCGATCTCCTGCCATCTTCCCATGGTGGGAATCGATGCCTCACCACTCCCTTCGCCTCCACCTCTCCTGCTGCTGCCACAATCGCTGGCTAGTAACAAATGAGGGGTATTTATCATTACCCTGTGGTTAACCAGCTTATGGTAATTAATGGAAACACCTGAAAGTCTTCTGGCAAGTCCCCAGGGCTCCTGAACCCAGGCTTTGCCCACAGGGCCTCCTATTTGACAAAGTCCCCACCACGGTGCTGTTCTTCTAAGCGATGCCCAGACATGAGTTTTCAGCCCGTTCCACACTGCCTAAGACCATCCTTTTCCCTTTTCCCTTTAGGTGTTATTGACATTTCTACGCAAGCTTCCCCCAGAATGAAGTTTCACCCTCTGCAGCATCTTCCTAGGTTCCTTAAACACTTGTAAAAACCAGGGAAAGCATTAACCACGTGCAAGCTGTTCTTTCCCAAAGAGGAGCAGTGGTTTACCACAACATAAATCTCCCTAATGGGAACAGAGTCTGGATGTCCAAATTACCCATCCCTCCTGCTTGTACTTCAGCTGCAGCATGCATGGTCAGTGCCTCTTTTTATGTCTCTCGTTGTAAAGCCAGATGAATGCAGGGTTTTAAAGACTTATTACATGCTGTTGCACAGTAATATCTTTCCATTCCTTTAGCCTGTGGTTTTTTTTCCCCAAAGCTGTGTGTTTCATAGCCAGCTTCCAATACAGTTTGTACCTTGCTTCGCATAACTCTAAATCATTTCATTAATGAAAAAAAAAGCCATTATAAAACAAATATACAAAATACAAACAGCGAATCTTTCCCTTATATTGCAAGGATTAAATAAGCAGAAATATTGGCAGAAAGTATTCTAGACACGTTGGGCTGCTATAAAACTTACGAGGTAAACTGTTAATTTACATATTCCCCAAATGCAATAGGGTGACACTTTTGAAATTAAAAACTGACAATACAAATGGCATTTAAAGTTCATTTGATATTATTTGTTAAAATTTCACTGACAAATCTGTCATATGTATAGCAGATCCTATCAGTAGGAGAAGAGGAAAAAAAAAAGCAATTGAAATCAAAACCCACCCCAGCACTGAAGGGTCTATTAAGACAGTAGATGAGAATTTGCATTATCAAATAATCCTAACAGGAGATTTTATAAGTGGAAATGTAAACTGTAGAGGGTTTTAAATGATAATTTATGCCGATAACTAGTTTTAGAAACAGACTTGACTATGTTTCTCCTAGAGACAATGAGAAAATGTTTCCCTGTGGGACTGGGGTACCCAAATAGCAGCAGTGTATTTCTCAGTAACAGATCTGCAGCCACCTGGGATGAGGCTGAAGAGCTGCAGCGGTGGCAGCACTTGCCCCTAAAATGATACCCTCAGCCCTTTGATGCTGCAGCAATAGCAAACTCTTTTTTTCTCTGATTTAATGCCTGGCGTGGGATTTCATACATTGTAAGAAAACTCATCCTGCAAGGACTGCTGTTGGCTCTCCCAAAAAATCCCAAGAAATTGGTCTCTGGATCCTAAAGACCAGATGATGATAAAGAAAAGGATTCCTGCTGGCCAGAAAGGCACAGAGGAAGTCTCTTTGCATTCTGATTTAAATGACAGGTAGTTCTTGCACCATCTAAAAGGAACTAGATATTCGGATTTCTTTTTGTTTATTTATTTATTTTCCCCTTACATAAATATGGAAGGAAAGCATCGCAGGTGAAATGGTGCATGGAAATTAATCTGGTTCATAGTCCTCATAAATATTAACAGGCTGGCAAATATGTAACCCCACTTCTTTTTCCCTCTGCCCTCCTCTCCTCCAAGTCATTCTCAGCAGGGGAGGTTAAGTAGCTGGTGTGGTCATGGTAATGGAAAGCACAGCACACCTCTGCAGAAGGGAAGGGCTTCATCCAGGCTCGGTGCCCACAGCAGCGCTCAGCACCCTGCCCTGTGCATCCCGCCCAGCTCCTGGAGCTGCACAAAGAGCAGGGACCTCACACACAGTTCCTGGTGTCCTCCCCAGCTCGAAGCATCGCCTTTCCTCCAGTCCCTTGCTGCAGGAAAGAGAAATACCACCAGGCTTTATCTTTCCTTTTTTTTCCTTTTTTTTTTTTTTTTCCCCTCTCCCTTTTAATTCAGGAGAGCATCTATCTGCGCTCTCCCTTTTCAATAATTTCACCAGATAAACAACCAAGAGAGAAATTAATAGACACTTTCGTTTGCACTATAATAAAGTGTGTATTTGGGGGAGGAACAGTGTGGGCAAACTTCATCGGAAGATTAAAGCAACAGGCCTTGTCTCTGATGAATTTGGGCAGGTCTTTGGAGGGTGGTGATACGTGCCTCGAGCTAGACGAGAGCTTTGTGCCCATGGGGCAAGGGGAGTAAAAGGCCTGTGTGGCAGGAAATACACAAGTGATTCTATAGGATTTTTCTGGGACTCCGAGCTCTCATGGTATTACTGATGTGACTACTGGAAGAGCAGAGGGATGCAGCCCTTAGGCCACGTAATCCCCCAGAGCATGGCCTTAAGAAGTGAGAATTTCCGGGCAGGGCTCCCAGGTGCATGCAGGCGATGGATAACCAGAGAGGGACCGAGGGGAGATGGGCATGGGGAAGGGTCCGTGCTCATCTGTGAGCAGCAGAGTGGGGGAGGATGTTCTCCCCTGGGAGGAAAGGGTCTGCAACAGGGAGCAAAAATCGTCCACCAGCAGGAACATCGGTGCTGCTCAAAGCCAGAAGTGAGCAGGAGAGGCAGAGAGAGACCTACAGGTGCACTGCTTCGGGAGGCATTGCTTCTCCAGTAATTAGCACTGGTGTCCTGATGGTTTTGTTTCATGCATCTGTGTTTCTCCACGCAACAGTGCAAATGATGTAGGTTTCAAAGCAATCATGCCATTTTCTGCTAGCTGATCTTTTAATGCCTAGATTTATGAAAGATGGCACCCTGTATTTTGGTGTTTACATGGATCGTTGCTGAATTGGAACATATCCTGTTTTCATGAAAGGATTCCTCCTTTTTTGGCAGAGAAAATGAGTTTGTTTTCAGATCTAGCCTATGTGAAAGATCACGTGGCCACGAAGAAAATCTTGAATGGGTTCCAAATGGTGAAAATCACGAAGGCAGATTTGTACCAAAACCTCTAACATTTGCAGCTTCAGATATTTGCAGCAGGGAAAACCCTCAGCTTGGCGAAATTTCACAGAAAAGACATATTTCACTGGCATGAGTTATCCCAAAAGACAAAATTGTGAATCATATACAAAGGAGGAAGAAGAAGAAGGAAATAAGTAAAAAAAAAAGCTGCTGAGACTTTTTACAACGTTGCTGTGTTTACACTCTGAGCAGCTTCCCTGGAAAGCAGCCGTCGGGGGGAAGAACTGAGGTCTGCAGAAATGCGTCAGGTGAGGGTGAGGATGGGTTCCTGGGAGGTGATGCAGAATGGGAAGAGCGGGAGGAAGGTGAGGAAGGTGGCTGAATTGGACTTGGCACCAGCTTGTGTCCAAGGTCCCCTGAGCCATCTGATCTTGGAGATAGCACCTCTCCGAAATCAGACCACTCACCTTCCTCGTGAGACTGATTCACCATCCCAGCAGCTGTCCTCCGCCCCCGCTGCATGACACAACCTCGCTTCAGTCCCTTCGTGCCCCAATATTTCCTTTAATTACTCTGGGGTGATCCATTCCCACTCCGTGCTGCAGCCGTCGGGCCCCTTCAGAAGCGCCGAGCCTGGGCAGTAATTGCTCTGTCGCGGGCTGACACCTCCAGAGAGGCAGCTCGGGTCTCAGCAACAGAAAATCCAGAGGCAAAGCTGGAAAGCTATTAATGTTTAACACACAGGGAAGCTGCTGTCTGTCAGATGCTCCCATCACCCCGAGCCTGGCAGGCAGAACATGTTAGCACGTCTGAAGCTGCTGGAGGATTTTATCAGCCTGACATCCCTGTCTCCCCTTCTGCTGGGTACCTAGTACAGACACAATGAGGAGGACCCTGTGGGATGGACACGGCCGGGACCACGTGTAGCTTCAGGACATCAGCCCCCTGCACCCTCAGGTGAGGATGGAGTTGCGTGGAAAGGCGGAGATGCAGAGGGTCCTCTGGGGCTGTGGTGGGAGGCAGGGCACGGGATGGATGCTCCTTGCTGCTCCCGGTGATGCTGCTCCTGGCACAGACAGCCTGGGACTGGTCCTGGAGAGGAAACAGGGATGTAATTTCAGTCTGAGAGAGAGCCAGTGGCAGAGGATGGTTTCCTGACCCTAATACACTGAATTTGTTTTGTTACTGTGGGAGCTCAGGGCTGGTTCGTCTGTCTCAGGAGGTTTGGCGTGGGACACAACACAGAGCCTGGGCCTGCTGAGGAGAGCCCAGCCTGGAAAAAATAGAAGGAAATTAAAATTAGATGGACTGAAAGGCTCTCCTGCATTACCCTTGTGTTTGAGCACTTAGCCTCAGTCACATACCAAGCTTTCAGTCTTTTTTTTTTTATTATTTCTGATCGTGTTAAATTTCCCATTGAGGAATCATTTTTCTGACCCCCGAAGACCTCAGTTAAGCCTGCTGACAACAAGTTGGCTTTTCTTCGTTCCTTTTTGCAGCTCCTCAGATATAATCTGTCAACCCCCAACAATCTTCAGACTGCGGGTTGAAAATCACTGACCTGCAGCATTTTGGTGTCTGCCACCTCAGCACCAAACTGAAAGCAGCTTCCCAACACCAGGGGACTGAAAGATGTGCTGCGGACCCAGGTTTCTATATGGCATCACCCAGCCCTGAAGGAAAGTGGTTCAGACTGAAGCCAGGAGTGGGGAGACTGAGCGCTGGGCTGGGTGGTGTTGGTGGGCCATGGTGACTGTCCTAGTGGCCCCAATTCGCCGTGGAGATGCTGGCTGACCCTGTGGCTGAGGAAGAATATGCTGCTGTACCTCGGAGCAACGCTTTATGAGCTCTGCTGGAAGATGCTGGGCTAGTGCAAAGCAATATTGCTTTGATAGCACCCCGTCTCGGTGGAAAACCTTGTGCTCTTCCACGTAGGAGGAAATATTTCTCTAGTAGCCCACAAGACAACACATTACGTCACTCCCCAACTTCTGACACGTGGAAGCTTTTGCTGCTTTGTCTCTGCCCCATTTTTTTTCCCTTTGCTCTGAGGGGTCCCTGCTCCTTTTGTAGCTCCTGATCCTCCCCTTGCCTCTGCTGTGTTTGAGCCTCCTCATTTTCAGTCTGCAAATCTCCCTGTGTTCACCTACCCCCTGCCAGGAAAGCCTGAACCCTTTGCATCAAAGGCAGCTTGCATCCCGCCTGTACCAGCATCCCCCGTACCCCCGGAATAACAACTGCAGCTGCAGGAGAGCTCCCTGCTCTGCTGGGCAAGTGCAGGCTCCAGCGGGTCTCAGCACCTCTCCTCCTCCACCACTTCTCCAGTTCCTTTGCCCTAAAGCAGCTGAAGCACAGCCTAGTGATGGAAATGCTAAACTGAGTGCACGGGGTTGGGATTGAGCCTTTGTTTCGATTACACATTCCCCTTTTGAGCCTAGAGATACAGCTACTCACTGAGTCAGGAGGATGTGCTTTCCCATCTGTGCAGCAAGCAAAGGGAAATGTTATTTAGTTGTACCTGGTGCAGTAGGAAACTTGTATTTTTAAGCTGCTCGGGTGAGTGTTTTCAGGCATGGCTAGCTCAAGAGGGAAATCAGGAGATTAAGGTAAAGGTTAAGACATCACTATGGAGACAGAGGCATTGAACGCTCCGTTATCAGCCAAGGAATCCCTAAAAGTGCTGCAGAAATGGGGTTACACACTGCACAAACCCTAGAGCGTCTGCAACACCGCTTGACCCATGCCCCAAACCATGACCGAAGCTGTGTGATGGTGCCTCTGGTGCAGCTCTTCAAGACGAGGTGGGCCAGCCACCCAGGAGATGTGAATATAGCAGAGCCACCCCTCCTCCACAAAGTCTTCAGCATCCAAATTTATGGCAAAACGGGGGCGAAAGAGCAGGGGTTGTGCTGGGGCTGTGCAGCAGACAGAAACCCCCCCCGGTCCTCCCCTCCTCGCCTGGCACCGCAAGCGCAGATGCCCGGCCAGAAGGAGCCATTGATCGGCGTGACGGATGGGGACTGGAAGGAGGGAAGTGTGCCAGATCAATATGCAATCCACAGTACATGAATCACTCCAGCTTTTCCAATTTATTCAGCTCCAAATCAAATGAACCAACAAAAGATAAATATATAGCCATGGGGAGGCTGGGGGTGGGGGTGTGAGGAAGGCAGGTGGGGAGGCAGGCTCTCATATGGGGTAATTAACTAGCTTTTATCATCCTAACAAAGCATTAAGCCAGTAAATCTATGAAAATGGGAATGCTCCAGAGAGTCGTTACTAGCATAAAGCAGAGGCTCTGGAATTTGCTCCTCATCTGGAGAAGGAAGGGGAGGGCTGGGGAGGGGAAGGCAGAGCCACCGATGGGGCATGGCACAGCCCCAGAACCAGGAGCAGAGGTCCCTGCTTCAGCCTCCCCCTGCACACCCAGACCGTACCAGCTGGAGGACATCAACACTAGCTTGGTTTGGTTCAGTAGAAGAACCCAAGAAAACATATATTCTGGTGATGAGACAGGAAAATTGTTTATTTCCCCTTTGGGTCAACACGAAACTTCCTTATGTTCGAGGCAGAGTATTTAGGTTGGCTCTGGGGATTACCCTGTGGCTGGTCCACCCTTTTGCTTTGCTGTTTTTCTTTGGGGTGAAGGCTATCATTAGATGACAAAATGTGTTTTCAAGATGAGAGTTGGTGAAGTTTGGTCAGACTCAAGTGAATGCCATTTCTGCCCTTTACAAAAGCAAGAATTTAATGTTTGTATATGTAGACAAGCCACACGGTCTCATTATCCCTCAGACCTTCATTTTAGGCATTCATTTGCTATTTCCACAAAAAAAAAAAAGAACATATCTGCAGGGAGATCACATTCCCCTGCAGGCTCTTTCCCAGCTTGTCCCTCTCCGAGCCCTCTTGGCTTGGCCAGGGCCGGGCTCAGCCTCGTCCCCCCTCTGGCTGCAGAGCGGGCGGGGGGCTCACAGAGGCACAAACCCACTCTCGAGCCCCGTGGGTCCCAGCCAGACCACAGCGGGACTTTCCCAGAGCAGGACAACATGTCCCGCAACTCCCAGCAGCTGGATTTGATGTCTCTCTGCACCAGTTTCTCCTTGTGCTTATTTCCCTTTGCAGCACCCCCTCCTTTTTGCCTTGCGCCCCCAAAGCACTGCAGCACCTGAACTTTCTTTACACTGCCCTCCCCAGCCCCCGTGCTGGGGGGTTTCTCAGCAAACAGATCTCTGGATTTGCAAAAATGAATGCTGCTCCACTGCTCCAGCCTCCTGATTAGCTCCTTATCCAGCAGGATTTGCTCGGCTCATTATCAACTTCATTAACAGGATAGCGACAGGGAGGGGAAAGCCTTCGAGGAGGGGCGCCAGGAGTCTCAGACAACAAATTTTATTTGTTTTAGGATGGAAATATTTGGATGAAGCCCATGCTAGCTTCTTCTGGGCTCTGCTAATGTCTTCTTCTCCTGCTCCTCTATTTCTGTTGAGCAACTTGGTCTGGTGGGAGGTGGCGGGCTGGGATTAGATGATCTTCGAGGTCCCTTCCAACCTGAACCATTCCGTGATTCTGTGACTCTGTGATTTTGTTCCACCTTCAGGTCATTCCTCGCCCTGTGGCCCTGCTTCAGGTCGAGCTGGCGGTGGTCCTGCACGTCGTGTGCCCATACCCTCACCCCATGGCTCCTCTTTTTGCTCTTCCCTCATGCAACCGGCAGCTCTCTGCTGCCCTCCAGGAGTCTCCTGCCCGGCTCCGCACACCTCTGCTGAGATGTCCTGCTCGGGAGCACAGGGGCTGCTGCAGCAGAAAGACATGAGGAAGCAACAGAGAGCGGGGAGAGAAGTGAGAGAGCAGGAGAAAAACCCACAGGTCCTAAAAAATCTTTGGTTTTGATCCTGAACACTTTCTCTCCCCCAGGCCCGCATAAGCAGAAAAGTAAGTTTAATTAAAACTGCATTAATTCACCTCATATCGAGCCTCGTATTGAGTCTCCTGGAGCCACCTGGCTCTGACAAAACCACGTGCGTGGTGTGGGGCTCCTGCCAGCACCACGGTGCTGCAAGGATGTGTTTTGCTCAGTGCAGGGGGGAAGGCAGCACGTGGAGACGATGCCCAGCCTGGCACAGCCACCCCTGGAGCCACCAGGTCCTTTGGGGAGAAAAGTGGGGGGAAAGATTTTTCTTACAGACAGAAATCCATCAGAAATTGAGATAGGAAGCCAAAGTAGTGCCCATTTTCCCCAGATGACCAATTGAGGTGCAGTTTAGATCGGGTCACTCCACACTTTACTCCGATAGCTTTAGATTGTTCCATTTCAATTTCGAGCTTCGGGTTTTTCTTTAAAGAACGCAAGTTTAACCTTCAAGTGGAATGGTACATTTCAGCTGAGACTCTCCCAGCCAGACTTTGTGTCTGCATAACCCGAGACTGGGGTGCCGTGATAATTTTCAAACTGTGTTTTTCCACCCCAGGAAATTCATCATGAATGCCTCCAAACCCAAATAGTTCTGTTGCGACAAATCAGCGCTTTTCACTGAAGGACCAAAATGCATCTCAGTGAAAAAAATTGCCATTGCCTCTGCCTGTCAGAGGCAATCTCATGCTCACCATTCTCCTTCCAGGTCTCTCATTCCTTCTTAACCACCCCTCGCTCCTGACTGCAGCACCTGCTGCCATGCAAACACGGCCTTTTTGCTGTGTGCCCAGAGAGTGCTGCGGAGAGCTGGCACAGCAAGGAAAAAAAAAAAAAAAAAAAGGCATTTTTTGCATTAAAGGCTGAGCTTAAAGTTCTGGGGACAGACTCAGGTGCAAGGCCAGCTTCCCCAGCATGAGCTGCTGCTGTTTTCTCTCACCGCCTTGGGATGTCTTCTCGCTCGCTCTCCTCTTTGCTATTCCTGCTGGGAACACAGCGCTGCCCCGCGACGTGCTGCAGAGGGGTGAGAAGCTTTGTTGCCATGTCAAGATTTTTAATTTCCCCATGTGGCGATGGTATCGTGGCCCTGACAGTGTACTAAACGCGCCTTATCTCTCTGCCCATGGAAAAGCAATATCAATTTTGTGGCTTTAAGGGCTGGAGCGAGAACAATGCGCCGTGCATTGTTAAACAAGCCACCAGCCCTGTGCTGTACAAGCAGAACAAGTGTAATCGGTGATATGAGCCTTCAGCATAATTAGGGCTCACTAGTAAGCATGAAACCTTCCCTGTCATCCCTGCTTTGCCTTGGGTATCCTGCACTGCAGCAGCCCTAGGGGAGCCTCCGGTCTCAGGGGGAGCCTCCTCCTCTGCCCCCTGCTTCAGGTGACCACATCCCAGCTGCAGACGTGGTTTGTGCCTGGTTCCTCCCTGCAGGATGAGTGCGAGCGAGCCTCTGGCAGCAGCCCCAACACGTCTGTGTGCTCTGGTGTGTGCTGGGTCCGTGTGAAATAGGTTCCCTGTCTGTGGTTCCTCTAGCTGGGTCCTCTTCATCTTCCTCATCTTCATGCACCGCTGGCCCTGGTCGGTCACCCTGCCTGTACGCACACCAGCAGGCTCTGGCTGGGTTCTGGCAGCAGAGTTTGAAAGGGGGAGCTTGGAATGAACGACATCGGGCAGAAATCTATTAAACCTGGTGAGGACCCCAGGGTTTCCATCCTGCGCCCCTGGTTCAAGCAGTGAGTTTGCTTAACGGCATTAGAAGAGTTTAAAGGGATAAACGGCCAGGAAAAAGCTCAGCGTGAGGCAGGTTCCATCACTAAGCATCCGTCTGCACCCTGCCATCCCAACCATAGACACAGACACAGACACACAGATTTCTAGGTTGGAAGAGACCTCAAGATCATCGAGTCCAACCTCCAACCTAACACTAAGTACTCCACTAAACCATATCGCTAAGCTCTACATCTAAACGTCTTTTAAAGACCTCCAGGGATGGCGACTCCACCACCTCCCTGGGCAGCCCGTTCCAATGCTTAATAACCCTTTCGGTAAAGAAGTACTTCCTAACATCCAACCTAAAACTCCCCTGTCGCAACTTTCGCCCATTCCCCCTCGTCCTGTCACCAGGCACGTGGGAGAACAGACCAACCCCCACCTCTCTACAGCCTCCTTTAAGGTAACTGTAGAGAGCGATAAGGTCGCCCCTGAGCCTCCTCTTCTCCAGGCTGAACAAGCCCAGCTCCCTCAGCCGCTCCTCGTAAGACTTGTTCTGCAGACCCCTCACCAGCTTGGTCGCCCTTCTCTGGACTCGCTCGAGCACGTCCATGTCCCTCCTGTAGCGAGGGGCCCAAAACTGAACACAGTACTCAAGGTGCAGCCTCACCAGAGCCGAGTACAGGCCGAGTACAGCCGAGTACCATGCAGCCAAGCAGCCCCTCTTCTGTCTCCACAGAGGACATCCTCCATCCCAGCCAGCTGAGCACGCTGCCACCTCATCCTTACCCACTTTGAAGCAGGGCAGGGTCTTTGTCCCCTGCCTTGCTGGGTCCTCCACGGCAGCACCCGCGTGCCCCCAGCAGCTGGGACGGGGAGGGAGCTGCCCCAGCCGCCCACCTGTGTGTGCAGCTTTTGTTTCAAATGGTGGATCATAATGCTCTGAAGTCTAATTGCTTCTCTTAGCAGACAGATTCACATAATGACTACAGTGTTTTGAGATGTTGAATAGCAGCTGTGTATCGGTAATATCTCTGGAGCAAGGTCAACTGCTCTGCAGTAAAACTCTATCCTGCCTTTCATATCCCATCAGCGCAATCAGCAAGTTGGGCTCCTCTCCGAATACTAAATGCGGCAGCAAACTCCAGAGCAAGCTTCCCTGGAGAGCAACGGGCTGTGCTGTGCGAGCTGGATGCGTGCTGGACGTGGGGCTGTTGGGTCAGGCAGCACGTGCAGTGCAGCAAGCTCTGGAATGGGCAGGCACCAAAATCTGCACTTTTTCACCCATGGAGCAGGCACGGGGAGGGTGCCCGATGCTGGAGGAGAGCCCAGCTCTGCTGCTAGCACGGTGTGCACCACTTCCAGCACAGGTTCTCGTGGTGCTTGGTAGGTAAAACACTGCCAGGAGAGGCTCAGAGCCAGGCTGGCAAACTTCTTCCCCTGTTCTCCTCTGCAGTGGCCAGATGTGGGCAGGTGAGGGGTGCCAGCCCTGCTTGCTTCTGCTTTCACCTCTCTTTTAAAAGGAAAAACAAAAAAGAATGGGGAAAATCAGTTTCAACAGGTTTCTACTTCTTCTTCCCCTCCTCCTTAAACAGATATACACGCAACCCATGTCTGTTTTCCCATGGCTAATTAGCAGTGATGATAATAAGCTGGTTTCTTGGAGTTAGCATGCATCAATGTCTCTGTTAACTGGGTTAATTACACGCTGGACGGGCATTTGTTTCCTGCGAAGACAGGCTGCTGATGAGAACGTGTCTTGGTGGTGCTCAGGAACAGAGCACAGTGACCAGAGTGGGTCCCCAGGGGCTGCATCCCCAAAATCAGACCGGGGCACTCCCAGGCACATCTCTCCCACCTCCCCTGCAGCACAGCAACATCACAGTGCATGTATGCATGGAGAGAAACCCCCCCAAAAAATTACATGAACAGCCTTCAAAGGGTTAAGAGCAGCATCTCTTTTGGCAGAGAGAGAGGAGAGAGGGACTCACTCCTGAGCAATTTCAGCCTCCACTCAAGCTTTGTGCCACTCTGTGAAGTCTCAGCGCACCTCGACTAGGTCAGAAATCGGTTTACGTTCCCTTCTATGTGTCTGTGCGTTTGTAAAAGCTGATTTATTTTATTCCGTTGCTACTCCAGGATATTATACCAAAGGCATCTGTTGGGAGAAGAACTGGGACTCATTATAAAGTTACTTAAACAAAGTCGCTGCTATCGGGACTGCTGGATCCGATAGTATTTTATTTTTATGGCCCTGCAAGGAAATACCTTGGCAGCACTGCTAACTTTGGCCCAGCATCTGATGGGGGAGGTGGATGTGGTCAGGTGCAGTGAGGAGAAAAATTGCTTTTCCCTTCTCAGAGGCCTGGGTTTCACCTGGAGGCTTCCATTTCTCACCGGGCACCTCGCTGGCTCGCACGGGGGCTGCGTCTCCCCTTTTCCTATCACTGCTGGAGACAAGACAGCAGGCTGAATGGGCGCTGGGTCAGTCCCAGTGGTTATTTTAACCATGGTGTGTGTGCAGGTGTTAGATATTGGCCTTCCTGTGCTGCCTCACAGCCTCTCTAACTGCATGCCAGGCCCTGTGTGTGCTCTGCGCAAACGCAGGGCAGCAGCAGCGGTGCTCGGGGCACGCAGGCTGCTTCTGGCTCCAAGAAGTGCAGGACCCCATCCCTTCTGCTCCGACCCATGGGCTCCTGCTGCAAGCAGCATCTTTCATCCTTCTTTCCATCTCTTCAGCCTCCCTGGCCTCGGCCGCTCGGCCTCCTGTCTGCTCCCATCTTCCCAAACCCTTTTCTCATGTCAGCTTCGCCTCGCTCAGTCGAGAGGTTCACAAGCAAAACCCAATTGTAAAACAATTCAAAAGCAATTTTGCAGCTGCCTCATGATAAGAGGCAGAGCCAGGATCAGGGATGCTCGCTTTAGAACCGCAACGCACAGAAATAATTATCTCAGCTCATGAAGAGGGAGAAAGAGAAAAAGCATGTGCAGCACATGCCCAGCTGGTCTGCCTGGCTCCTGCCTGGCTTTCTGGGTTGCCATCGGATCATCTTGGCCATTTGTGCTTTCCCCAAAATATCAGGAGAAGCTTTTCCCTGAAGGAACAGCTGCTGAGAACTGCCCCATGCACAAGCTCGCTGCACTGATGTGCCCACAGCCCAGATGTGGACCAGTAACACCTTTGAAACTGGTCCAGCATCACTCGGCTGGCCTGAGTGGTGTACCTGCACCCTTAGATCAGAAGGAAGTGAACTAGAAAATAAAGGTATTGCATACATCCATCACCTTGATTGATTCCTTACTGGTTAATTGCCCCGGTTACTCTGCATGTTCATCAGCACATCCTTTGGGGAGGGCTCTGGGCTCAGCCAGCCTCAGCTGATGCTACAATAGCAGAACCAAATCATTAAGACCTGACATGGCATATTGAAAACTCACGGCTTTTCTCTGAAAGTAAAAATAACTCTCTTTTCCCCCAAAGCTAAACCCGAACGCAGCCACCTCTAAAACTTTCCGTGCAACTTTCTGATCCAGATCTGAAAATTGCCTGTCACATCACGCCAGCAAATCACAGCGCTGCCCTCCCTCCGCTCGCTCCGTGCCAAGCTCGGCGCTCGTGCCGGAGCTGCAGGAGGAACGGAATGAATAAACAGCGTTTGCCTTCAAACCCTGCGCATTTTCCTCCAAAGATGACGGCAGATAATCGCACAGGCTATTGATTTAATAGCTGATTCTGGAGGACATTAAAGCCAAAAGGAAGAGGCAACGTATCAGGAACTTTTAGCCATGGGTGGGAGGGATTTCCTAGGCAGCCTTACAAGGGCACGCACACAGTCAGAGAGAGCAGACGGAGAGATCAGGAATGCGCAAGTGATGCACAGCCCGTGCCAGGGAGCAGCTTTCTGCCACAGAAACCCAATTCGAGCACTGTGCTCTCCTCCTCCTCAATCTGAATTCCCCTGCCATTCCCACTTGTGCAGCATTTACTTGCGCCTGGTCACTGCCCAGTTACTTTTAATGACCCCGGAGGCCTTCCCCAAAGGTTCAAGGCAGAGCTCCGTACAAAAAGAAGCAGTTAAGGATGCACTTAAGGATGAAATACAACCTGGACTCAGGTAGCAGCGTCCCTTAAAAGTCAGTGGGGTGATATCTCAGCACTTGAGGAAATACTGCCCTCCGTGAGGACAAGAAGCAATTGAAACCTTAGAAATAATAAAATTGGGTGGGATAGATGGAATTGCCAATAACATCCCAGCAGCCAGGGAGGAACCATGGGTTCTTTTCACAGCTCCCTCAAAAACTTCCCCCTAGTACCTGGCTGGGCACAGGCCACCTTCATTTGTATGCTGCCTGTGGACTTCCCTCAAATACCCTGCACAGACTTTTATTATCGCTGTTATACTCAGGGATGAATTCCAGCAGCACCTGTTGGCAATTGCGAGCAGCAAGTCAGACACAGAAGGGAAAGCACAGGGCTGTCCAGGGAGGGATGGACCTCCCCGAACTGGCCCCATAACTGGGAACAGCCTGTGCAGAGTCCCTGCCATGGGGTCAGCACTGGGCCTGCACATCCCCAGGGGCTGACAACACCCCAACAGCACCCTGGGGTGTGGGGAACTGTTCTCTGGCCAGAGGAGAGAGCAACCCAGGCACCATCCAGATTTCTGAAATAGTCTGCCCTGCTTTTAATAACCCCAGGAATTATCACAGGTGCTTAGAGCTGGTCCTAAAGCTGGACTTTTCCTTAAAAATGAGAAGTTCTGCTTCATCAATTCATGGATTGCAAAAGGACATCCTCGTATGGGGGATGTATTCAGGTCCCTTCTTCAGGCAAAATCCTGATTTAAGGAGCTTGATCCCAGGCTGGTGAATGAAGCCTGAGCGAAAGCTGCAGACAGTGGCACACTGAAGGGGATGCCCTGTAGGGTTCGGCTGGGTGGGAGCCTCCTCTGGGTACCCCCAATACCTCTCAGAGTCTTGTTGGGGCAGAGTGGTTCTGCAGCTTTTTAAAAACCCCAAATCCCTAGAAACAAATCCCCCTGAAGAGCCGGAGCACACCTGACGCTGCTCTCCAAGTGCCAGTTCGGAGCCCTGAGCTGTAATGCACAAAAGACAAACTGTGCTCCTATTAGCACCACATCAATATCATTTAAAGCCCCATTCTGAGGAGGGCCTGGCAGCCCAGTTAATGCACTTAATTTCCCTCTGTCTCTGAATGGACATAAATAATTGTGCAGCGCTAGCCCTCCCCACTCCATCCTCTCCAGCCAGACGGATTATCTCTTGTTCTTTCCCCAGATTTGGCTTCAGGACGCAAACACCATTTATGGTCACTGATTGTTCTAAAGGCCAAGTGTATAATGTACCATAAAATGAGATTTTAATACTCGGTGGGAGATTAGAGCGGCTCCATTCTGTTAAAGCAGCCCGCGTTCCCACACTCCAGCGGTCCCCAGCTCCTCCAGCTTGCCACCAGGCTGAGGAGAAAATGAAATGGGGAGGACACACGCGGACCCTGCGTGGATTTAGGAGCACAGGCAAAGCTTAAAACCATTGCTTCAGCCCCACAAGCTCTTTGCATGAGTTTGCCCATGGGTGAGAGGTGGATCAGTGACCTCCGGGGATGGAGGAACTGTTTGGGACAACGCAGTTTACTTCTGGCCATCCCCACCACCAGGCCTCCACGGGGCTTTGAAGGTCAGGAGAGCAGGAATTATTTGTGGAGAGGTCCTGGTGGAGGCTCCCGGTGGAAGAGGAGGGGAAGGTCGCTCCCACACTGAAGCATCACTTTCATCCTCCCTGCAACCCAAAACGGAGCCCAGAGAGCAGACCGCGAGCAAGGGAGCGAAAATTTATCATGAATTAATCACAATAAGGCATCTTTCCTAAGATTTCTATAAAACTCCAGTGTGATAATTTAGTGGGGAGAATATCCTCTAATGAGCTTCGAGGAAACCGCAGTCATCTTAATGGGCTTCTTAATGAAGAATCATTTAGGTTTTTATTAACACTGAGGAAAAACACATGGCGTTTGGTAGCTCTTTGGAGCTGGGTGAACATGAATAATTGCTTCAAATGTTCAAACACAAGCACTCTAATGGGCCCCTGTTTGGTGCTTCCAGGGATATCACAATTTTGGTCTTTGGGAAATGTACCCAGAATGAAGATTTGATTTTGGTTCCCAAGCAGGATTTCCAACACATCAAGCTCTGTAGCAAGTGCCATTGGTACCATATTGTTCCCAGATGTTCTCACGACTGAAGATGAAGATCCAGTGGAAACTACAAGAGGATCTCAGCCCTGGTTCTTGCACTGGGTTTGCTCTACGTTCAGCCAACGCTCTCTGAGAGCTGTGTTTCTGATTTCTCAGTCTGCTCCTACACGGCATCTTCTGTAATATTCCGTTTTAAGTTCTGACACAATGTCTCATCAAATGGAGGGAGGGCTCATGTTGGCATCAAAGGACCATCAAATGGTCCAGCCTCAAAGTCAAGAGAGATTGGAAATTCCCTGTGATTTTGTCATTCCTGGTTCACCTCTCCGCTCTGAAACACCTGGACTGGGAGACCCAGGAGAGGAGGAGGGGAAAGGGAATAACTTATTGTCGTTTACTACCACAATTTACCTGGCCTAACGGGCAGCCTGTTGGGTGGACATCAGAAGTCTGACGTCAGTACTGAGGAGCTGAGTTAACAGAGCCAAGAGTTTGATGCTCCGCAGCCGTGCGGGGTTTGTTCATTGCATCACGGAGCTGCAGCCTCACTTCAGGTGCCAGCAGCTCATGGGAAATGTCTGTGCAGTTACGAGAATGGCTTCAAATGGAAATTGTTCCATCCAAGGGCACAGTGGCTGGGCACTTATACAAGCTGCAAGAGGCAAGAGAGGCGCTCAGAAGGGGAGTAAAGAGGTGACGTTTTCTTTCCCTTGGCTCAGATGTGCTGTAGGGGTTTTATCCCAGCTTCCCTTCAGCCCTACTCTTTGCATGAGCACCAGGCACCCTCGTGCCCCATGCAATCCACGCAGCATCCCTGTCTCCTGCAAAGACTGCTGAGGCTCGTAGGTGGGCTGGGTGGTCCTGGGGGGGTCTTTGTCCTTTCCTGTGCATCACAGAAGTAGTCAGGGGACACCACTCCTAACACATAGCACCTGGTGAATGAATCAGCCCCTTCCTCACCATCTGCATCTGTTTCCCTAGCCCAGCTGCTCACATCTCTAGCTATAAGAGGCAGGGATCCTCTCTGCTGAGTGTGTCACCGCCGAGCCCTGAGTGGGAAGCTCCAGCTCCCTTTGCCATGCCATCAGCACTGGGTCAATAGTTGTGTGCAGAGGTGCTGCCCCAGGGGGCTCCGACCTGTCCCCAGCCCAAGTGAGAGGCTTTGCCTAATTATAACCTTCATAAGGGACATCTGAATTTGTTCCCAAGAGACCAGCATTTGGGAAAGGCAGAAATAACCATGAAATTACTGTCTTAATCCATCGGCTGCTTACTGCGCAATCAGAAGGCCAGCAGTTACCATACAATTATGGAGTTAATTAAATGGGTATCTCTGCCCTTAAACGTAAAACACTACCAGGAGGCACCTGCCGGCTCTTGGATTTCAGAGAAATCAGTGAGACAAAAGAAAGGAAAATGGGAACAAGCTATTCTAGGTTAAAGTGGAGAAAGGAAAAGGTGCTCATCATTTTCTTTTCTGTTGGAACAGTTCAGTAGGTGCCAGGAGTTGAACTCTTGTTTAATTTCCCAGATCTGTGCTTTAGTGAAGTGGAAGCTGCAAAGGAAGGTTTTTGCCAATTTCAATAGAATTAGTCAATAATATTTCATTAATACAGGGGCAGTATCACCAGCTTTTAAGTGTGGACACAGTAATCACAATTTATTTTCAAGCTGGATTTATTCTCCCTGTACAGCTAGCACTAAAATAAATGGCAATATTACCATTACAATTAATCTCTAACCTTGAAATTTTAGTAATGACTGAGAAAAGAAAAGGAAGCTATCTTTAAGGAGGAATGTTCTGGGGAAGTATTATATGCAGGTGGATTTATTCCGCTTTCAATTAAAAGACGAACACTTTTGTTACTCTATCAGCTTTGATTTGCCAGCAGCTTTCTCTAGTTTTATTGCAAGCTGAAATTAGGTTCCTCTGTTTCTAACAGAGTGAACACCAGATTAAAAGTAGATTTACCCAAATAGTTGATGAGCGCCTTGGGCTTCAGCTGAATGGCTCCTGATTTACACCAATTTGAGGACAGTATCCCTGCAGTTTGTTTGGATTCTCCCTCGGGACAGCCCAACACAACCAGCTCCCATCTCTCTGTGATCTGGTCCAGTGGATTTATGTACAAACCAGCCTGAGGCCCTGAGCCTAATTTCTCCTTATGAGTGATGAGTCAAGGACTCTGATCTGGGGTCCTCTTTCTCCTCTCCAGTGCTCTGTCAGGCTCTTCCTCCCTCCCAGCAGAGTTCCCTGGGCCTCTCCATAAATTGCCTGTGGTTCTTGTTAGCATTTTCAGAAGTTATACCCACAAGACAAGCAAATTGCTTACAATTTCTCTTTCTTCTGCAACTTTTCTTCCTCTCACTTGTGCTGGGGAGTCTACAAGCTGGCACTCTCCAGCACCCAGATCCCATCTCCTAACCTACTGTAAAACAATTTGCAAGTCTAAAACCTGCAGGTTCCTGCCACAAAGGAGCTGTGGCTCCTGCAGGGCTGATTATAACACCCCTTTTGTCTGCTTCAAGAGCCCTCCTCCACTTCCCCGGCTTCCCCTCAACAAATTAGCAATTACCACTTAGCAAAGGCAAACTCAGGAGATTTTCCAGCCATGGGAGATGCGTCTCCTGCACTGCAGCAGTGGATGAGCTACACACTGCAATCAACCCGGCATCTGCTACGTAGAGAGGTCCAACAGGCTGAGGTTAGAAGAGATTAGAGAAAACCAAAAATCAAACCTAGTCTCCTGAAGAGAAAAAAAAATAAATGAAGAAATTCATTAGCTGGCCAAGGCCCGGGGTAAGGATTGAATCATGCTCTCTGCTAGAAAGAGGACCTGGAGTCTCTAGAGAGTGATAGGGACAGATGCTAGATGAGGCCACTAGATGTTATGCAAACTTCCAGCCCCTCTCTACCACTAATTAATCTGGAATCCCACTCCTGTACTGAGATTTAACATAGAATTTCCTCTCTGACTGCTCCTGCTCGTGTTTCCAAGAGATCCATTGGGGTGTGATAGCTTGATTCATTTTTGGCTCACTTCCCCGTCATGCCTAAGTGATGGACAATGTGTCTGGAAGCCAGTATAGAATAATAACATTAACTCTGTGTCTAGCAAACAGACTAAACTTAAGAGAATGCTGCCAAAGAAACCCTGAGGAAGAGACAGTGATGAAAATATAAATGATTAGAAAGAGATAAGAGACAAAGAGTCTAAACCTGTCCAGGGAGAGAGGAAATGAAAGTGGGAAAGTGGTATTCAGTGGGTTTAAATCAACTCACTGATTATCAGAGATTGACACCAGCTGAAGATCTGCCTCCCTGGATGCTGCTGGGGGGAGCTCAGCCCTCACGCTCTGCAGGCTGAAGCCTTCAAGCTTTCGCCAGCACCAGGACTGCAGAGCCTGACTCTGTTCTGCTGTGCTCTTATATCAGCGTGGGGGGCTGCGATGCAGCCCTTTGCACCCCTTCTTCAGATGCAGGCAGAAGAGAAAGGAGCAGAAAGAATCGGGTGAGTTTTGGTGCTGTGATCTCCTAGCCCACAGTGTGCTGTGCCCCTTTACACCCAGGACACAGACTGTTCCCTCCTTCCCAAGGGGGCACGCAGGGTACGACCTCAGTACTGCAAAACCCAAGCGCTCAGTTTGCCTCACCCTGACGTTCAGCATCCCAGATCAAATCTCAGCCCCAGAATGATCCAACCTCCATCCCTCGTTCCTGGGCTCACCATCCCTTACCTCCAGGACCCCCATTGTCTCCTTTACCCATGATGGCCAGCACATCACAGAGGATGAACACTGTCAGAGTTGTGAATATCTGTGTGCTTGTGCAATTAGAGGTTCTGCTTAGAAGCACGTTCCTTAGACGGGGACTGGTTCCCCCATCCTAGGAGGAGGAATTTATGGAAACGAAGAAAGGTGTTTTAAATTATTCAATATAAATGTAAATAGGAGAAAGGGTTATTTAGAATAAACTGTGTTATTTATGCTCAGCCCTGGAAAAAAATGGACAGCAGGTTAAGATCTGCTTGCAAGGCAAAGGCATTTGTTTTCCTGCTAGTTGATGCAAATAACGTAAATATGCTTTACATTATAGAAGGAAGCTTATGAAATATTAAAGCCAAATTCCCAGGTCCCTTCTCCTGCAGAAACGGAGTGCTCTTGAGGGAGACCCGGGGATATTGCGGTGGCGGAGCAGAGGATGGCTGAGGGGTGTGCACAGAGCAGTAAGAAAAAGTATGGAAAGGGAGACGCAGGGAGACGACTGTGCATGTAAAGATGAAGAGAGACCTAGAGGGATGGATATGCAATGAAGAAGGAGCATGTGTAAGGGCTGCGTCTCCCAGGAGGGTCTCCCAGTCTCCTGTCCCCAGTGTGTGTGGGTAGGCTGGTGGATTTTCCCAGGGGACACCAACAGAGAAGCCCCTTGAATTATTCAGTTCTTATAAATTACCACTCTCTGCAGCTTCTTTGTCTGGAGGGCATGTGTTCGTTGCAGGGGAGGACGGGAGAGGTGAAGGGATGGTGTAGGATCCCCATGACAGCACACACTGTGCAGAGCAGGGATGGGATGCTGAGAACTGGGAGAGAGAACCAAGACTTTAGCTTTGGGGGTTTCACCACATTGCCACCGCGTAACACCCATTTCTTCTTATCTAGAGTTCCCAAATAGCCACAAACCACCACAGAAGCGAAAGGTGAAGGGCAGCTCTCTAGCAAAGCGTAGGGAAAGCTGACATGTGCTTGTCTCTGAGCTCCACACGTTCCTTCATCCTCCACTCCCCGCATGTCTA
The DNA here is from genome assembly GCF_013377495.2 of Cygnus atratus. NCBI lineage: Eukaryota > Metazoa > Chordata > Aves > Anseriformes > Anatidae > Cygnus > Cygnus atratus. The sequence continues at coordinate 5,164,538 of NC_066383.1, forward strand.
CAGGAGATTTTGGCACAGCCAGAACAGTCCTGGCTGCTCTCCCTGGAGCTTTCCAACTAAGCTAAATTTCCTCACCTCTCCCTTCACACCATGAAGTCCCACAGCCCCAGGCTTCCTCTGCAATGCCCCAAGGACACAGCATCCCCCTGTCCTACCCGTAACCAGACCAGTGCTCTGGCACCCTGGGGCCACAGGATGCTCCATGCCAGCTGGTACTTGGCACAAGGCAAGCACTGGGAGAAGTGGTTTTGGTTGGCCTTAAGGTTCCTGATGGATGTCTGCCACTGCAGGGGAAGCCTGGGGCTGCGGGACCTCATGGTGGTCAGATGAGGGCTCTGCTTTAAATCATGGCCACCACCCTCTGCTCAGCTGCTCTAGGCAGACAGGAGGGGGGAAAAATGGGATTTATTTTCAGGGGATGGATAACACCACTGCTGGCCGGGTCCAGCCACAAACCACAGACCCGTTTCCTCCCCTCCACTGCTCAGACGCCAGGCCACCATCACCTTCCAGCACTTAATCAGAGTGCCTGCCAATTAAAGGCAGGGCAGTTGTCAGAGCTTGCTGCAGGGGAAGGAGGGTAATTACCAGCAGAAGCCATTGCTTGGTTTGGTGCTGTGTGATTAGCAGGCTGCGCTGCCTCCAGAGAGCAGGGTCCTGAAAAATGCAGGAGTGTGGACGTGGTAAACGTCGTTACTGCAGCAGGAGAGGGGAAGGGGTTGCTTGTGCAGGAGCTTGCGGGCTGCCCTGCTGGAACAAGGTGACCAGCGGGGTTTCAGAGAGCAGCGATGCCCAGGAACAAGGAGAAAGGCTCTGGGAAATGTCCCTGGCTGCCTGAAGTGTCCCCGTGCACTGCTTCAGCTCGTTCCCATCAAACTGAATTACACAGGACAGCCACAAGTGCACGGGGAGGGCCAGCTCTGTGTGCACAGAGCTCGTGTGCTGCACACCGGCACAGACCAGGGCGTGCATCGACCGCTGTGCATGAGCCAGGCAGCGGGTCCTTGAGATGCACGATGCAAGTTTCTGTCCCCAGTGGCCCCAGCGAGGGATTTGACACGCGGGAGCAGGGTGCAGATATCAGCCGTGGCACTGCCCTGCAGCTGGGGCAGAAGGCCACGCACACGCTGCCCTAACATGCCTTAAGCAAACAGCCCAGCTCCCGTTTTGTCGGACTTATTTTCTTCCTTCCCTCTCCAGGCAGGCAGCACGGTCACTTTAGATATTTCTGGGGCTAAAAAGGGAATACAGCAAAAAGCAAGAAAATGCAGGGTTTGAGCATCTGCCTTGCAAGGCCAGATAGGTCTGAGGAATCTGAAAAACTCCAGGCATTCCTTTGAAAGACAACAGGCTAATTTCACCCTTGCCATAAGGATGTGATTCCTATCTGCCAGGAGATCTGACTTCCTAGGCTCTTTTACATTTCTGAAACTTTTTATTTATTTATTCATTTAATGGAATGCCCTTCTCATCCGTAGTACTGCCACACCTGAAGACTGCAGGGAGGAGGGAAAGGAAAAGGGCATTAGTTCACGTCTGGTTAGAGGGTCTGCCAGTCTAAACAGGGAGGTGCAAGTTGCGTTGAACGTTTTTATAAGCATTTCTGCAGCATTTTAAGCAGGACCCCCCCCCAAAAAGACATCAGTTTAAACTCGTTGACTTGATGACTGACTGGGTCATTGCCTAAGTCTGGGAGTTGTATTTGTATTTACCAACAGCGCTCGAGATTCCAGCAATGCAATCATTTGCTTGAGTTCCCCAGGCAATGGCGTACGATAGGCAGCTGTAAATGGTAATGGATAGAGAAGTGTTAGCGTGAGGCTAACTGGCAGAGAGCGGGCAGCAAGTGCTGGAGCTCCAGGAAGGGCAGAGCATCCAGGCAATGTGTGCTTACCTGAGGAGGAAGAGCAGGAGGCAGAAGAGGAGGCAGAGCAGCACGGCTGGGCACGTGCATATTTACCCACACCCATTTGAGACCCCATACCCTTTGCCATCCTCTGTCCTCACAGCCAGCTCCTTGCCATGGACACAACCGGCTGGATGGGATGATGGGGAAAACAGAAACAAACCTGACAAAATAAGAAACTTCAAAAAAAATTGCAGTGACTTCTTGCACCCTAAATTATTGGCAATAAAGCACACTTCCAGCCAGCAGAGAAAGGCTTTCTCCCCAGTTCTGGTCTTTAGGGTGGAGCAGCACCCCTGGCTGTGCCCTCCTGTCCCCACCTCGGGGATGCTGCACCAGCCCTGGAGTGTGCCCGGGTGCTGGGAGCGGATCACGAGTTCTCCTGCTGCCAGCTGGATGCTGGTGTTGCCACCAGCTCGGCACCAATTATTTATGAAAGGAAATAGAAACAAAACTGCTTGACATTTGCAAAGAAATCATTACCACGCACTTGTGGCGAATCAGAGCTGGAGTGCTTTAAAGTTCCGCCGTCCCAGCGCTTAATTAGAGACCAGGCGGCTTATGTTTTGCTCTCATGAAAAATTTAACCCCCGGTTGCTTTGCCTGATTCCAGCCAAAATGCAGCTTCTGGCCCACCCCCTTCCACTTCAGGGGCGCTCCGCTTGCCTCCCCTGCCCAGGGATCCCCGCGGGCACTGGGGGCAGTTCAGGATAAGACCTCGGTGTGGTCTCCAGGAGGCTTGGAGCATCCCTCAGAGCCTTCCCCTTTCCCCCCCCCACCAGAAAAGGTGGTGCACCCACAGGTGGTCGCCATCCCCAGGGCAGGATGGGCTTTGCCTAAACCTCATATTTTTTCTGGCTGCACCACACACCTCCACGTGAGGCTGAGCCGAAGGGATGTTTTTTTTTTTTTTTCCCCTTCCAAGCCTCAGTGGCTGCGTGGGGCAGTGATCAGAGCCTGCTCCCCATTTGGGGTCTGGTCTCATGTGTAGAAGTCCCTCTGGGTGCTGCTGCTCGCCTCCCACCCTCACCCCTAAACCGGGAGCAGCAGGTGTAACGTGGAGATAAATAGAGTGAGGAGCACAAACCGCTCCGATAATGGGATCTGTGTAAGCTTCCGCAGTAAATGATCATTGTAGCTACAACTGAATTTCCCTAATCTAGACAAGCCTCTGCTCTCCTCTCCTTCAACTAGCAGTTTAATTTGCATTAAAAAAAAATCCTTCCAAGATGATGTGGATTGCACCCCCTTCCCTCCTCCCCCCGTGCTTTACAAGCTATAAACATTGCGTCTTCTTTTTAAATGTAGCCTCTGGGTAGGGATTCCTGTGAAACTGAGAAGCAGGCCATTTTACAGATAAATGATTTATACAGAAGATGCTATGGATGACCTGATGCTGACCTGTTTGAATTAATTCCAGCATTTGAGCTTCCATTTCTATTAAAACTCCATTTACCAGAGAAGTGAAAAGGTAATTATCGTCCCCAGCTTTAAATCACTCTGCTGCTGAATTATTAAAGGGAAGAATTAAAAATAATCAGGCTTTTTCATTATACTTCATAGAGAGGAAATTAAAGGTGTAAGAATGTATTTTTTGCTTGAATTTAAGTATTCATTTCTGAGATTTATGTAGAAATAGAAATTATTCTCTCTGTGTGCCCAGCTCATTCTCTTTATGAAAAACACACAGACACATGCATGGGGGGGGGGAGAAGGGAAAAAAAAGTAAAAACCCTCTTGTAAAATTAAAAGAAGAATAGAAGGAAGAAGGGATTTAACATGAAAAAGTACAGGAGAGTGTTGTGCATTTTAATACCCTTTTTTTTCCTGCACAATTACACCTCTGAGTGATCCAGCAGAGGGAGATTAAGCTGCTACTAATTTCAGATATACAGTTGTAAAACGCTGGGTTAGTTCTTATCAGGAGAGGTTAAAAAAAAATCCACCTCTGCCTGGCAGGAGGAGGCAGCTGATGGCTTGCGATGCCTGGAGGCTCTCAGGAGCAGGGTCTGGTGCTGGAGCCTAGCAGCCAGGGCATGGTACCAGCACCCTCACGCAGCCCCCGGATCATCCTCATGTAAATGTAGGAGGGGGGTGGCTGGGCAGGGGGTGACACAGGAAGATCCAGCACCGGTGGAAGCGCTCAGCACCTCCAGAAGCGGGCAGCCCTGCTCCTCACTTGGTATCTTGAGGCAGCGAGCTCCAAGGGCCGAGCACACCTACGTGCCTGTTGTGCTGTGGGGTGGTCGTAGACGCTGCTCCTTGCCAGTTCAACTGCACTTGGCCATGTCCTGAAACAAAAAGACCCTTCCTGAAGGACTTTTCTGGTGTGCATTCAGTGGGAAGGAGCCTGGTAGATGATCAATCTGGTCTCAGAGCATGAACAAGCATCTCTGGGGCTGGTACAAGGCCCGGAGATATCCAGAAACATCCATCTATGTGAAAATAGGAAAAGCAAGCTGCAGCCCAGAAGGGAAAAGCACTTTGTTCAGTTCCAGTGTCAAAAGCAAATCCCCAAACACCAAACTCCTCGTCTGATTGCCTGCCCCACTGCCTTCTGCTGCTGGATGGGGACAGGCAGGGCCACCCCACCCCACAGAAGCTGCAGCTAAACGTGGTCCTGCATCAGCTCCCACCTCAGGCAGTTCCCTGAGCTTGCCTTTCATCGCTTCTGGGGTTGGACCTTGCCAGATCAGCACTGCAGTTGCACTCCATTGCAAGCTCGTGGATAAAACACCAGTTACAGCATGAAAAAGGCAAAGAGAAGTCAACAGCAAACAGCCAAAGCAGGGATTTGCTTCCCACCTCCTGCACTTGTACAAAGCAGCGGCTGTTCTATCCCCCAGCCCTGCTCTCCTGCACACCAGAGCTCCTCCTATCCAGCAATGTGAAAGTAGAAGTCACAGACGGGTGGGAAAAGCATAGACGTGGTGCCTGTCTTTCACAACCGTCACAAAACTGAGTGAGAATCTAGGCCAGTCAACATCTGTCCCTGGCAAAGTAGTCAGAAGTTGATATACGATCCAATAGATAAAGAATTAAAGGAGAGAAATATAATTAACATCAGTCAACACGGTTTTATGGAAAATAGGGCTTGTCAGACAAATCTGATTTCGTTCTTTGATGAGATTACAAGTTTGGTTGATAAGGGTAACTGCAAAGACGTAATATATTTAGGCTGTTGTAAGAGGTTTGACTTTGTATCTCAGAACCTTCTGATTAAAAAATTAGCACTATGCGATATCAGCGGAGCACGTGGTAAATGGATTAAGAATCAGCTCTCTGGAGTTCCTAGGAAATGGGCTGTCGACAGAGAATCACAGCACGAGGCAGGGAGGCACAAGCAGTGCTTCTAACACATTTCCAGGCTTGGACTCAATTTTCCTCAATAATCTTGATATGAAAAATTAAATTAATACTGATGAAATTTGCAGGAAGCCCGAAGATCTAAGCAGAGATATGCGGCAATCAAGAGGGGCAGATTGCTCAGGAAGACCTGGACTGCTCAGGAAGCTCAGCTTGCTCCAGCTTCACATATGAGGATGAGGAACCACAGCAGGACTGGGGACCAGAGCCAACTTCCCTGGCCAAAATCAAAGGTGGGTGAGGAGCTGAAAGCACCGATCCATCCCTCCTTGGGGAGAGACTCCAAGAGCTCAATCCGTTTAGTTTATCAACCGGAGATTGAGAAGTGGCTTGACTAGAAGGGATCAAAACCTTCATGGGGAGACAATAGCAGGTACTAAACGCCTGGTTAATCTGCTAAAAGAGGCATAAGAATGGCCCGGTGATTGCAAGGGGAAGCCAGAGGAACTCAGATAAGAAGTTAGGCCCAACTATTTCACTACAAAGTGATTAAATGTTAACAGATTTCCAGGAGAACAGCACTTTCTCAAGCTCCAGAATCATCTTGTGCTTTTGTGAAAGTGGTGCGTTAACCACCAAAAAGTCAAAGAGCTCCTGTTTGTCCCCTTTGGATAGAAAGGGAACAGAAAATCAGAAAAGGCTTCTCCTGGTGCTCCCTGCCTAGGGAAAAATTGCTGAACATTGCCCTGTTCTCAGCCACATCCTGTGCTGCTGCTCCTGGCTCTCCGTGCGCCTTTCCCCTTCCTTGGGGAGGGAACAGAGCCAGCCCCCGGGGTGGCACACTGCCCAGCAGGTCCCAAAGGCACACACTCCAGCCCTTCACGGACTCTCCTTCCATTCCCCTGGCTTTAACCCAGGACCAGACAACCCAGGCTGTATCGCCCTCCTGCTCCATATCAGCTCCATATCAGCCTCTAAGCTCCCGGTCTCCAGCAGTCCTACATTTTCACCATATTCTGCTCAGAACTTAAACTACCAGATCTCCTGGGCAATTAATTTATTATCCCTTTAACTGCCTGAAGAGAACTTACAGCCCTTATAATAATACTTTACATCTCTCCAGGGTTTTCCTGTAAGGATCTCAAAGAGCTGTGCAAATAACTGTTATTCCTTGCGCTCCCACACGTGGTATTCCCTTCCATCCTGCAGACGTGGAGACAGAAGAGATGACGTGCTCTGCTCTGTGCCATATATTGTGGCAGGGATTTGAGGGCAGGAGGCTCAGATGGCCGTGCTCTTCACCAGATTGCACGGCCACAACAGGAGGAACAAACCCAGGAACCAACTCACCTGCTGCCGGCTGAGATGCTCAAGGCAGCCCCCAGAAAACGTGGTGGGGCTGGGGGAGCTATTACCATCACGGGGTGAAGAGTAAGCTTAGCCAATTTGAACTTTTTGCAAATATTAATGAAAATATATATTTTCAAATATAGAACGTATGAAATTAAATTGCATGAAATATATTTGCAAATAGCTTTGCAAATACCACACAGCAGCTCCTTGTGTTACAGGTTCTGCCACTGCAGGGTCACTGCTGCGAAAAACACGAACTCTTACCCCTATGAAACCCCAACGTGCAGACATGCCGTTTGCTGTCCTGTGTGGCCCTCAGGCTAGACAATCCCCACACAAGTCCTTCACACCAAACTTTGCCTTTGCTCTTTGATACCAGGCTGCCTCATGCAGATGAGGACATGGAGACATTTTCCATGCTTGCTCCGTTGTTTTTTCTCTGGTGCTTTTTGCATCCACTGGGAAGAAATTTTGATTTAAACAGTCAGGAGAAACCTTTTGGGAAAGCAGAAACAGCTTTGGCACGTAGAAGGGAACAACTTTATTTTTCATTCTAGACCTGCCCTGCCAGCATATGGCTTTTATACTATTTTCTTTTCAAGAAACAATTGAGAAGAAATATTGCAGCTGGCCCAAAACACTGTTTCCTTCCAAAGAGTCCTATTTCAGGGGAAAGAGGAACATGGGGTTGTAATTCAGAACCAAATAGACATCCCCCGTATGCATGGGTGGATGGTTATTGAGACAGAGGAATGGGAAGACAAGTTAGAAGACAAGTGAGCAGGTTAGCAAGAGGCGGGTGGGTGTTGTATGTGGATGAGCAGAGAGAAATGTGGATGAAAGAAGCAGGGGTGAGCTGGGGCCGGGGCTGCTCAGGGGGGCACTCAGCAGCCGTGAGCAAGCTGCAGCAGCAGCTCCTGTCCCCCTGCTTGCACCCAGCAGCTGCTCACGCGGGGCTGATGTCGCCTGTCTCCCCCGGGGCTGCAGGCAGCCTCTCCCCAGCATTTCTCTTTTGTGCTCCTGCTCCTTCCACCCCCGCTGCCACCTCCTGTTCTCCAGTCACTTCACACCGCAGCCTGATTAGTGTAAATATTGCCACCAAACAGGAACTGTCTGAACAGATACCTTCCCGTGTACCTCCCCTCCCTCCCTCCCCACCACGCCAGCCTGTAATGAGCTAGGAGAAAACGCTGCTGAGAGGTGTCAGAACAATTTCTATTAAACGTAATTTCCTAATGAAAAGGTTATAAGTGACTGTGTCAGAGCTGATCGGCATTCAGTCTCCCCATCACAGCACGATTCCCGTCCAGCAGCCTAACGGATGGCTGTGAGCCCTGTCCCTATGTCAGAGTGGGTCCTGCACCAGCATCGTCATCCTGAGCAGGAGCTGGGCAGCCTGATCCTCCCCCAGCTCTCCTCCAGATCCCAGCCAGTCGCTTAGCACCCAACAAGCCATCCCCTCTCAGGGAGGACTCCTTCCTTGCCGCCAACAATTCCCTCAACTCACCCCCATCGCTCCTTCCTGCCCCTCCTTCCCTCCCACCCTTCCTCTTCTGTCTTCCCCAAGCCACTAGAGAGGATTGAAGACAGGATTACTCAATGATAACAACAGCCACCATCCTAAATCCAGTCAGGGATGGTGGCTAATCCCTTTAATGAGTTGCTGTAGCTCTGGCAGCTGAGCTAGCCTGCACGCTAACTCACCAGCTCTCCCCTTCTCCTCCCAGACAGACGCTGCTGAGCAAAGGCTGCAGCCCGAGAGATTGCTCTCAGATGTGGGACGAAGCCCTGAGCTGTCCTGTGATCCCTTTGGCACTAGGGGAGCAGGCTCAGAGAGCCCTGGGCATGCTGCAAGTGGCTGGTGATGTCCCTGACACTCCATGGTAGGTCAGAGACCAGCAGCCACCCGTCCCATGGAGGGGATGCAGCTGGAGCAGGGCAGGAAGGCATCCCACCAGCAGAACGGGGTGATGCTCGTAAAATAAAACCCTCGCCGGGATGGGAGCTGGCACCAAAGCACAGGACACAGCTGGTCACAGAGCCCCCTCCTGCACAGAGCCATGCTGCTTGCACCGTGCTCCTGCAGGAAAGGCGACCTCGTTGGCCACAGCAAGTCAAAGCCTTCCCTGCAGCCAACAGAAAAGGGACAGAACAGACCCGGGGGGTCCATTTACCTTACACGGAACTGCTCTCCCTAAATTAGGGTTTGTGCAACAGCATCTCGTTGATTCGGGTTTACCCAAGGCCCAGAGAGACGGTGACACCTGGTTCCCTACAACAGCTCCTGCTGGAAGGGCTTGAGCTGGTGTCAGGGCACCACAGCCCCACGGCACCCCTGGCAAGGTGGGCATGTTCCCAAAGGGGTGCTGTCAGCTGGGGGCAGAGCCCTCATTAACCCAATTAGTCACCACTCAGAGTCACTCAGCACTGCCCGAATAGGAAGCAGGAAAAAAAAAATGGCAGAAAAGCCATCTCTTCTCCTCCCTTGGGGCAGGAAAATCACTTTCCCTCTCCAAAGAAGTGAAGTTTGGGAAATGCTGCTGCAGCATCTGAGACAGCCTGGAAAGGTGCCGCCTGTTTCCCACCCAGCTTCTTTCCCTGACAGCAAGGATGAGGGACTACATTTCTCCCCTCGGTCTCGAGGGGAAGTTCCTCTGCATGGCTAATGTGCTGCAGACAGCGTTACAGCGGCCTCGTCCAGCCTTCGTGGCTGGTTCTTCATTATTTTGCACTGGTGCTACAATTTGCGCTGATGCAAAGGAACAGCGTAAATCAGGCATGAATGAGGGAGGATTACTGCTGCAGGAGCCTCTGACTGCCCCACGTTGGCAGGTTTAATTGCTTTCACAGGGACCAGGCCAAACCAGGCTCGAAAGCTGAGAATCGAGGCATGCAAGCAGCCACACTGATTAAATTTCCCCCTTGCTCTGGCCGTTGCCCTGCAGTGGCGGCTGTGAGCAGCGAGCCTGCCTCACCAGGGCTGACGTTTCGCTTCTCCCCCTCCGATTTTAAGGACGGAGCCCTTGTTCCAGCAAAAGGACACTAGTCCAAGCTGGCTACAAGCCTGTCCTTTCCAACCTACCTGGTTCCCTTTTGCTCAGCAAGGACTGCCTTGTGCATCCCCCTCGTCCCTCGCTCGCTCACACCCCCAGCCTTCCCCTTCCTCCTAATGAGGCTTCCCCTCTCTGCACAACACGTGCTGCCTGGGCTTTTCCCTCCCTTTCCTTATCAAGATAAAGCTGTCATCGGCTTCCCCATTCCGCTGGTTTGTTGAGACTTTCAAAGCCTGGAACAGCATTAAATATTCAGCCTGCTCCTTTGGGCTGCATTTCAGAGGCTGCATCCCTCCCCTTAATTGCTCTGTCAAGACTAGATGAAAGTTTGATGCGGAGGCTTTGACTGGGACTAACTCAAACACTTTGGGCTCTGCTGATTTATTTATTTAAAGAGAAAAATATCTGGATTATTCTGCTTAAATTAGGCTCTGCAATTGCTAAAGACCGCTTTCATTGGTTCTCTCACTCATTCATGCATCTTTCCAAAAATGCACTCTTTTCCCTGCTATTTTTGGCTATACTGAAATATGAGCATGCTCCTTCCTTTATCCTTTTCTCTCTGTCTCTCTTCTGTCACCAAGTGCACATCTCAAACACCTCTTCTGAAACAGCACTGTGCCCTATAATCCCATGGGAAGGCAGATGGAGACTTTCATCCGAGGAGAGGGCTCCCTTGGGCGTCGCTCCACCAACAAGGCAGCAGAAATCAGCATCTGGAGAGAACTTGGCTGGCAGGGAAGACACAACCATAGCATCCCCTGCACAGCTTCAGAGGCTGCCTCTGATTTAGATGCACCCAGCAGCAGCTTGTTAACATGCACCCCTTCTACCTGGCCCTGGAGACGTGGCTGGGAGCTCAGCCCGTTAGGCGAGCTGGGACCTCTCCCTCTCTGTGCCTCCCCTGAGCATCTTTGCTCTTGCTCTGAATAATTCCTGCACGGGCAGGCAGAGGCCAGCTCCCTCCTACTGCAGGCTGCAGCTGGGAGGAGATTTATTTTTGTTTATTTGGGGCTTTTTTCCTTTGCTTTGTTCCTGTCTGCCCAGAGCTGCGGCTCAGTGCTTTTTGCTGAGGTCTGGAGTCCGTGGGTGAGCACATCTGTGCACGGCCAGGGGACAAGGTCAGCCCCTGTCACAGGGCAGGGAGCACCACTGCTCCGGCTGCACTGCCCTCCTGCTTCCTCTGATGTAATTAACATCCCTTTGTTATTGTCTGCAATCACGGCTGTCTCTGCTTTAATCATCTCCCAGCAATGAGCATTCCTTCTCATTAGAGGCTTAAAAACCTCCATTATAAACATGTAAATGGGACGCAGCGAGGAGGGAAATATTTTACTACTCCAATTTCCTGTTGTGCCACTGCCAGCGAGTCGTGATGCTATTGCTAAGCATCTCCAGGCAGCACCAGCGTCCACAAGACCAGACCCACATCCCTCTCCCAGCCAGCACCAGCAACACCCCAGTGCCCCCTGCAGCAGGGTTTCCCGCCTTCAGTGGTACATGGAAGATTTTCCCTTCGAGGGTACACGGAGAGGAGGCAGATTCTGAAACTCCCCAGGGTAAAACCAGCATGCTGCCCTGTCCTTGTAATGCAGAAGGTGAAGCCTCAGTCTCTCTGCAGCATCATTTAAGGCCATTGACCTCCTCAGCCATTTCTGCACTGATGCTGGCTGAGCTCTGGGCCAGCTCTCCGACCTGCTGGCACACCCGGACTAACCACGGGCACCACACTGCATGGACCTGCTTGGCTCACTGTCTTCCTTCTCCATTACCTGCAGAGCTGCCCAAGGAAGCCCTCCTTCACCCCAAAGAGCCTCCTAAACACCAGCCTTGCAAGAAGAGGTCTCTCCAAGCATTTTCTCTCCTTTCAGCAACAGCAAGGTCCTGTATTTCGGAAGGAGACCGACCCCAGCCTCCTCCAAACAGCAACTGTTCAACCCAATAACATTTACAATGCAAATGCCAGCTCTGTTTGTAAGAGTAGCAGGCTTAGGGGGAAGCAACGGGACCTGGCTGCAGCTGATCCATGGAGGACTTCAGCATCCATCTCCAAAAATATATTTGGGGAGGTAAGAGGCTCTGCTCCCCTCCATGGGGTTCACACAGAAGCAGATCTCCCTAGGAACCGCTTCTGCCCTTTAAAAAAATGTTTTTTCGTGGGCAGCCACTGTTTGGGCAGTGCAAGGAGAGCAGAGGAGCTGTGACAGCTCTTCCAGGGCTGACCTGCCCTCGCTGTCTGCGCGGGGCCAGCTCCCCACCACCACGGCCGGGCACCGAGGCGCGCTGCGGGTGGCTCCGCGCATCGCTCTGCATCTTCCTCCTCTGGCAACGCTGCTGGGCCAGGCTCTCCCAGCCTTAAGGGCACCCACGAGCAGCTTAACCTTCAGCTTTCAAGCTTCTCCTACGCCAGCCTGAAGCCCCCGTTGCAGTGTTTTGTCTTTTTTCCTCTTCTCCCTGTTTTCGTCTGTAGTAGGGAACAAGGGACACTTGATCTGATCTCTGCAGACAGCTTTTCTGCCTTGTGCATACTAAGGTCTCTGCAAGCAGAAACCACTGAATACATATAAAAAAATTTCTCACCCAAGGTGGCTAACAAACCCCTCAAGGCAGGAATAGCAGCCAAGGTGCAGAGGAGAGATAGCAAATCAGGCACTACAGCGCTTTCAACTCCAATCTCCTCGCCCTACCTCCTGATAAAATGTTGCTGAGACTTCTTCCATCTCTCGGTTCCTCTCTAGCACATGGATTTGGCACCCATGAACTTTTTAATTTCATAAGCCACCAGTGCTTTGCCTTCCCTTGTTGCACTAGCATGCCTTCGTGGAGCTCTCTAAGCCAGGTGCAGCCGCTCGATAATTCCCTCTAATGTTATCACATCAGCCGGGCAGGGCCGAATGGAGCCAACCTGCAGCCCCGGCTCCAGAAGACCACCACCAGCAAAAGAGCAGGGCAGGGGGAACTGGAGCCTTCTCAAGCTTGAACTGCATCTCACAAACCTCATTTATCTCTGTGAGCCCAACGCTGCTCCTAACATTAGCACCCACAGCATCCCTCTGTGTAACAGCACCCAGCTAGGCTGCTTCCTTCATTTCCGAAGCCCATCCACCCAAAAAACCCTCAGTTTCCTCATGAGAGGTTTATATCCCCTGTGCGCCTTCGGGAAGGGCACATGCTGTCAGTGCCTCCTTTTAAAAAAACAAGCAAACAAACAAAAAACACACAACTTTTTGCCCTCGAGTCATCAAGACATGGGGGATTGTGCTTATTCAGTGAAAGGGGTAAAGGCAGGAAAGCTAAAAGAGGTTAAATGGACACAGGAGCGCTCTCAGCCTTCTGTGCAAGACCCCGCGCTCAGGGGCAGCCCCACCAGATTTAATCCTCGTTAAGCAATGCGCTGCTTTGCTCCTGAACCTTTCAGAGTGTTCCCTTGGAGACAAGCCCTGAAAGCTTCTCTAGCAGCCCTGAGAGCTCGCACGTGCTGCCTCAGCTGACGTCTGCTCTGACCATGCCTTCGCCTTCCCTTGCCCAGGCTGTGGATGGAGAGGATGGGGTAAAGCAGAGCGATGGGGTAAAGCAGAACATTCCTGCAGCAGAAATGCCCCTACACGTGCAGTCTGCATCTGCATGCACGTGATAAATGGTGCTTCCTGCACTCAGTCCTACTCATCCTTGCATCAAGCCGCAGCCACAGCTGAGCAGAGCATCTCTGCCCAGGGCAAAGGGTGACCTGGGTGTGCACTAACTGCTCAGGACCCAGCACTGGCTGCTCACAGGGGATGGTTCCTAGCAAAGTAGAATATATAGGCAAACACGTCCACCCGCCCGGGGCTGCTGCAAAACTGTCTCGTCCCCTTCCAAGCAACATTCAGTCAGAATTTAATACGTGCACTTCCCTGTTTGTGTCCCCACCTGGGATCTTGCAATAGAACCACTATTTTCACCGCAGAAAAATCCACGCCTGCTTTTAAACACGGGAACGCCCTCCCGAGCTGCCGTCCCCAAAGACTTTCTCTTCCCCTCAATCAGAAACGCAAACCCTCAATCAGAAATTAAAGCTCCACGCAACACCACCACAAACGTCTCAGCCCTCGATGCTCACGTGCCTGCTCGGAGATTTTTTGGGAAGCGGCAGAGGCACGGCAGGCAGCGAAGGAGCTGATCCTGCTCGGGGCTCAGCCCGGGCCAGCCCCACATTACCAGTCTTTAGCAGCAGGGAGAAGGCTTGAATGGGGTGTAGACGCGAGGCACAAAGATTACGGTGCTAATAAGGGCTTTTAGGGAGGCTTAAATGGCTGGGAATGAATGGCGATTGAGTGAGCAGAGCAGACAGAGGTGTAGATGGGTGGGATTTAATAGCTGCGCAGAGGAAATTTGGCCTCGTGTTGGGGTTAGGACTGGGATACGACAAGCCTACAACCGAAGTCAGAGCATTGCAGCCTTTGTTCTGTTTGCCTGGCAAATATTCTAAATTTCCCTTTGTTTCGCTTATTCGGAAGAAGAGGTATCTACGGATGCAGAGATTAAAATGGCTTTTTTTTTCCTTGTCAGTTTGGGTGCTGATTTTAATCAGTTTTTTTTTCCTTTTTCCCCTTTCACAGCTCCATTTCTAAAGAAAAGGAACAGCTCAGAGAGAAATTGGAGCTGCTCCCAGGACAAATGGGCCTGACTGGCAGTGCATAAAATTACCACTGTCTCTTCACCTTGCTTTCTGCGATTCTTTTATTAACTAACTGAACCCGCAGTCATTCTCCCTTTCCTCGCTCGTTCATTCTCTCTCTTTCTCCCTCTCCCTACTCCCAGCTAAAAGGTTCATTATTGCATGCCTGTGGACTAGTAATGCACCCCAGGCACAGGGGAGAGCACGCCCGTGTCCGTGTCCTGCTGGCACGGCTGGAGCTGCTCCCTCCAGCTCTGCAGGCACTGGCATGGCACAGAAGGGATGCAAACCTCCTGCACGGGGCCTCACCATTTATTTATAGGGTAAAGAGGAATCCCGTCCTCCTGCATCCCCAGCAGTGGGAGGCATGAAGAGGAAAGGAACATGAGCTAGCCACGAGCCACAAGCTCCTTGCCCCTGTGCTTGGCAGCTGCCCATGAAGCCGCCCCCATCAGCTCTTTTCTGGCCCTTCTCAAACCCCTGCCGGGCTCTTCCACCACCCGACCTGGGGATGGAGATGCCCCAGCTGGATGGAAATAGCTCCAGCCCTTCCAAAAGGATCCAGACCCAGCCGTCAGCCACCGCACACCTCCGGGTTGCAGTTCCAGGAGGGTAATTAATTTCCATCCAAAGACTGGAGGAGAAGTGTATTTGTTTAATGAACGCGTTCACAATTTGTTCTGCTCGGTGTGTGTTCTGGCATTTATTATGCCTTTTTTTTTTTTTTTTACTGGGGGAGGGGAACAAAGACTAATGAAATGTGTTAATGACAAATACCAACTGCGTGAAGAGGAGACAAAAAACAGGGACAAGATGATTTGTGGGCTGGATTGGATGAGACTGAACACTCAGTCCACGGGCTGGGATGAGGAAGAGCTGACAACACGCTCACTGCAGAGAGGTGGTGGCTTCCCAGCACTTCTCACTCTCGCTCATCAGTGCCTGTAAGTGGTGGGGCTGTCTGAAGGATCCCAGCCCTCTTCCATCAGGTTCCCCTTTCCCCATCGCCTGTTGTGCAATTGTTCTTCTTCCTCATGCTCCTGCCACCTCCAGCTGCCCCCAAACCTCACTGAGGGGAGAAAGATTGTGACCCTCGGGAGAGCATCACCAGCAGGGACCCCCCAGGTCGGAGCTTTCTCCGTGGCACAGCCATGGGGCCCATAAAGGAAGAGCTGCACGGGGCTCTTCACCCCGCAGCCCCACCACCAGATGCATGGTGCCCCAGAACAAAAGGCAGAAATTAGGCACACGGCGCCCTGCTTCTGAACAAGTGGGGAAAACGAGCTGATTAGCAAAGAGCTGGGGTAAATTGGAGCAATTTTATTTTCCTTTTCTGAAGGGACGGGTTTCCCCGTTTGGCCCCAGCACCTTTCTTTTCTCCCTGGACCAGCTCCCGGTGGAGGGAAGGGACCAGCCCTGCTTTTCCTATCCAGAGACCCTCTCCATCACCCTGCACTTACTCTCTTGCTCTCTCCCCTCATGTCACAGCCTTCTTCCCTCCACGTCTCCATCCACCTGCCGGGTTTCCCAGCCTCCTGCTCTCCTCATCACTTGTGCATTCAGGTTTGCTGCCCAAGGGTGGTCTCATTCCCTCGGCCACTAGTCTACTCCCAGAGTAAATTATAATTTTTTATTTTCTTAATAGTATGTAGCTGACATGACAATAAATAACTAGAATCGCCGTGCCTTTGTTGCAGCAAATATTGTTTTACAAGGGGTGAAGGCAGATATGATCCCCAATATACTGCCCTTCACTGGAGTTATTTTCTCATTCCTCTCTTTTTGGTGAAGTTTTCTAGAACCGTTTATATTTTTCCTTGTGTCACTTTAAAATCAGAAAGAGCTTTAAAGGGAAAATTGCATTTTTTTCTCTCCTCTCAGACCCTTAGCTTTCTTAATGCTTTTATCTTTGATTTTCCTTTTTCCTAAAGCAAACAAATAAACAAAAAATTTCCTTCAGCAGTCTCAGGAGTTTATATCCTGGTCATTTCTCATGACTTTTTCTCCAATGTTCAGTGGCAATTCTTACAAAACGAATCATTTTTTTCCAGCCAGAACCCAGCCTGGGAGCGCTCACACAAAGCACGGTTCCACAAGCACGGAGCCCTCTGGCTGCGATGTTGCAGGAGCCCCAGCACCCCTGGGATCCCCGAGCCCTCTTGCACTGAAGGGACCATGGGGCTTTTAACTTCTGCACCTAGCACCTGTGTTTCCAGCACTTCTGGCTGCACATGCAGGGATCCTGCAGCCCAGGCACTTTCCCTTTGCCGAGCCCAGTGGCTGGATCAGCTTTTCCAAGCTTTTTCCATCAGGGCTGCCTGCTTTCCAGGCTGAATGAAGCCAAGTGCCCAATTTCCAGAATTTCTCCCATGCTGAGCATCTCTCTCCCTGCTTTCAGCACCTCTGCTGAGCTCTGAGGGGTCTCCGTGGGCTCCCACCAGGATGTGCGAGCCTGGAAATCTTGCATCTTTTTGGCACCATTGCCAAGGACAAGTCACTAAGTCACCCACTGCCACTGCTCTGCACCCAGGACATTTCCGAGGAGCTAAGAGGAGCACATTCCAGCGCCACGTGTTTGGGAAAAATAACCCCAGCTCGTATTAAAGCCACCTCTGGGCTTTCAGCCCCGTTTGCTCCAGCCCTTTCCATCCTTTTGGAGGCAGCTTCTGATGTGGGAGGCCTCCGAGAGCTCCTGATGTGATGAACAAAAACCACCTCGCAACCGTAGACAAAAAAAATTAAAACCTCGTTTGCGTCTGCCGAGTGAATAAACCACAGCTAATTAAATCCCAGAAGAATAGGACATTATACAAGCGAGTGCCGCCCCCTTACAAGCACAGCTGGGGACGAGCGCAGTTGTTCGCGCTGTGCCCCTCCGGAGTTGTGGGGTGGCACGACTTTCATGGCAAAGCCATGCAGCAAAGCAGGAGCTCCCTCGTGCCCTGAGACCCAAAACCAGCCAAGGAAGGATTTTTAATTTTTTTTAGGCTAGGGTAAAGTGGAACACACACGGAACAGCATGGGTGCTCCCCGCTGCATCCCCGGGAGGACTCGAGCTGTGGGCTCCCACCCTGCCTGCAGCACCCCTCGATGCAGCACGGGGGCTGCTTTTCTCCCTCCTCCCCAGGGAGATGAGAAGCACAGAGGGACCTGAACGGCAAACCTACAGCCGGAAAGAAAATCTGCATCACTGCCAACATCTGCATCCAGGGCTGATGCTCCCTGGCCGTCCCCCGCCCATGCCCCCAGCCCGGCTGCTCTGGCATCCCGCAGGGATGCTCTGCCCCTACCCAAAATCACCCCCGAGCAGAGCAGTGTCCCCCACAGCAGGAGAAGTCCCCACCCCACTGGAGACCACATCCCTGGGTGTCTGACAGCCAAGGGCCCCATTTCCATCCTGTTTATTTTTCAACCCATTATCTGGCGTAATGCGCAAAATGCGTAATGTGCCTGCTCGCAGCGCCGGGCTTGCAGTAAACAGTATTTAAAAGTCTGAGGTGGATTGGAAAAAGACCTGCTTTGTATTAAAAGGATGAAGTTCATTCAGCTGAGCTCGGTCTGAGCTCCTGGAATGGGAGGAGGACAAGGGCTCCTTCGCTACCCAGACCCATAGAAGCTCAGCCTTTCTGATCTTTTTGGTAATTGCGGTTAGCTACCATTTCAGAGCAAAATGGTGCCGTTTAATGTGAAGTGGCACTTTTTTTTTTTTTCCATTTTGGAAATGCTGAAATGGGATGATTCACCCGCGTCTTTCATTCTTTCCCACAAATAAATTTCTTATCAGGCTTCTTGTAAAAAATCAGCTTATTTATCAAAGGGAATTCTGCAAACAGTTCCAGTTTCATTAAAGCAGAGGGATTTTTTTTATAAGGAAGCAGACAATCCGAGAATACCTGACCTTACCGAGTGATACTTCATTTTCCCTCGTTAGCACCGAGGAGCTTTCCTGGCACTGCCTGCCAGCTGCAGAAGCAGAAGGGCTGGGTTGCTGCAGTACCCGTGGTCCTGCAGCAGGCATGCCAGGCAGGCAAGGAGCTTTTCTAGGCCCCTTCCAGGAGCAGAAACAAACCCTAAGAGCAGCAAAATACAGAAGACGAGCAGGAAGGGCTGCGAGGGAGGCAGGGCCTCCCAGCTCTGAATCTGCTCCCGTTGCCAAAGCCTGCTCTGCGCCGGCTCAGACTGGGACTGCTCTGTGAGTTTTGTGCTGAGGTTCAGTGCCGGTGGCTTTTATAAGTTTTCTGTCCCGATTTTGCACCAATTCTGCTGTTCCCAGATGCTGATTTGTGGCAGAATCCTCCCGTGGCCATGCGCAACTGCCTCTTCTCCTGCTCCTGGGGGCAGCTTAACTAACTCACCTGTAGGATTATTTATTAGGCAGTAAAATGCACAAATAAAACACAGCTGCCTAATGAAGACAGCTAGGTAAGTTTGGCCCATTTTTAACGTTAATGTTGCATATCATCCCCATTCTGCTCTATGGACTTGTCAGCAGTTTTAGGACTCTGGATTATAGGAGCGCAGCAGGCGGAGCGGAGCTGGGCGAGCAGTGCTAAGAGCTGCCCCCAGGGAACCCTGCCTGAGGAGCCAAGGATTTGCCTGCACCACCCCTGCAATGACAGAAAGCAGAGGCTGAGCAAGCTCTCTGCTGCCGTGTCCTTTTCGCCCGACCTCTCTGCTTATTTTTAGGTAGCCAAGGAGCTCAGAGCCTTAAACGGGAGGGAGGATGCTTCACCATCTATGGGGAGAGGGACGCGGCACCGTGTGTTACAGAAGGGCGGCTGGTGCAGAGGTAAAGCAGATCCTGAGGATTTGCCCATGGGTAGAGGGCAGAGGGGCAGTGGCAGAACAAACCCATGGTGAACTCCTCTGCTCTCCTGACGTTGTGATGCCCTGCCTCAGCCCCGGAAGGTTTCCATTCCTCACAGCCCAGGCAGGAGGCTCCCTGGCTTTTATGGATAGGAGAACTGGGACCAGGAGGAATCATGCAACTGCTTTACAGTCCTACAGGGAGCCTGTGGCAGACCGCAGAGTTTTATCCCCATCCTCCATCACTTCACCCCTCACAGGACTCACAACGGGGTTTAATAAAGCCGCGTCCTTTCTTTTTACAACGGGGTAAATCAGGAGCAGCTCCCCCGGCGGCACGATGTCCGTGCCTGCCTGGCAGCCTGCTGGGAGGCAGGGGGCCAGGGGGCTGCAGTCCTCACCCATGCTTACAGGTAGGTATGAGGTGGGAAGGTGCCCAGAGGGGATGCTTCAGGTCCCCCAGCCCTGAGCCTTCCTGGTGCTGGGCCTCTTTCCTTGCTGGGGAAATGGTACAAAGAGTGCTCGGATAAAGTCCGCAGGCGCCAAGCCCCAGCAAGGAGGCAGAGCCCTGGTTCCCTGTGCTGCCCTGCAGGGACTGATGTGCCAGACACACAAGATGCTTCTTGCGTGCAGTGCAGAAACTGCCACCAGCTGCAGAGCTGGTGAAAACTCGTCCCTCCATCACCGAACCCTTCTCTGGAGAAGACTGACTCGGAAGCTCCTCTGCCTCCCAGGCGTCTCCTGTCGTGCAGGCGCTGTCGCTCCCGCGTCTCAGAGTCAGCCAGAAGGGGTTTCTGCCATCCGAGTTTGACCTTCTGAGGATGTTCAGCATCTTTCAGCATCTGGCCTGTTAAGGATGTGACACGCTCCACAGATGTGCAGGGCAGCAGGCACAGGACTGCAGAGCAACGGGGACGTTGTTCCCCCTTCTTGCTCGCCATCTCCTCCCAGGCACTGACCCCTCACAGCCCGTGGGACTCCTGCAGGGCCCAGCAGGACTCCGTGGCAGCACACAACACGGACCCAGGTGGCTGTGACTCTTTTTTTCTGGAGGAAGAAACCTTGTCTCACCTTCCCCTTCAAAAGGATGCTCTCCAATCACTCCCTGCTCCAGCTGCCTGGCAGGACACAAGCCCCTGCAGCCCGCCCTGCTATCTCCATAAACCTCCCTCCCAGGTGCCTCTCACTGGCTCCGAGTGCTGCTGATTTCCTTCCCTTGACACGTTTTCCTGTCCCCATCGACAAGGGAAATTCCTCTGCACTTCGGGGCTCACCAACCTGGCCTGCAGCCTGGCTTCGGACCAATACCTGAAGCTACCCTGCTGGCTGAGCTTCCCCAGGGGCAAGGAAGAGCTTTGTTTGTCTTTAAAGGTAATTAAATCTGGATTAAAAGGAGATTTTCCTGGAATCCAGCCTGGGGGGAGTTGTAAAGGGCTTCCTGGAGGTGGTGAAGCTCCGCAGCCGGAGCCCAGGCAGCACGCTGCCCCTTCTGTGCCCCCAGGAAGGCGCTGGGTGAACCCACCACCTCCTCTCCCCGTGCCTCAGTTTCCTCAGCTATAAAATAAAGCATCGATCGGGCCAACAGCTCTGGGTCCCTGCCCTCTTAGTAAATTGCTTCAAGCACACCAGAGAGGAGGGCAGGCTGCTGCCCCTGCGAAGGACCGCCCCAGCTCCTCCTGCTGCCGCTGGGTGCTGTGCTCGGCCCGGATCCCCACAGCACTCCCACCCCTCCCGGCTGCTGCATAATGGGCCTGAAAACACAGAACCGATATGCAAATCTGACATTTAATTTGGACATGAGGGTTTAATGAGGCTGCGGAGATTCTGCCACTCGCAGCCTCCACGTCCTGCAACCTGCCGTCGCGTTCCCTTAATTGAGCACAGCCCCATGCACGCGTACGAACACACGCTCACGGGCACACGCTCCCTGACACAACCCACCCTCACAGACCAGTTGTTCCCAGCTCCCCTCTCCATTTATTCCTCTTCCCGTCCCATGGGAGCTGCAAAGCATCCCCCTGCCAGGACAAGTGCTCCAAGCCGCCAGTGTGGGGCAGGGAGGATTTAACCCACGTCCCACACCACATGTCCCCAACCCCAGTGCCAACAACACCTTGCTGCACCTGCCCAGCTCTCTCCATCCCAATCCCTTTCCACTTGGCAGCAAAATCAACTCTTCACGAGCCTGAACAGCTCCAAACCAGCCTCCCCCCTGCGCAAAGGCAGCTTGGGCATCCCTGGAGACCTCCTCTGCCACCCTGCCCTCCTATGCAAGGTGGGAAGGAGGAGAAGCACGTCCTCCCCCGTCCCCAGCTCGCTCTGACTTGAGAGGCACCCCTGGAAGCTCGAGCTGAACTGGAACAAATTGAACTATAATTAATCTGCCTCCTCGAGTGCAACAGCCTGAGATCAGTGCGCCGCTGAGAGCCCCGAACACGATGTGCATTGGATAGATTGGTCCTGAAGAGGGCAACCAAGGAACGAGCTGTCGGGCCCTCTGAAGTCAGCATAATCCTTAAAACTCCCGGTGAAGAAGAAAACAATCAAATAACGAAGCCCAAGCAAGAACCAGGACCCCCTACACCCAGCAAGGAGTTACTTCTTTGTGCTACCTGCCTGAATGCAAAGGCTTCTGCCTGCTCCCCGTTCAGGAAATTTGCAGTGTTTTTATCCAAAGAGCTTTCTGGAGCTTCAGCAAACGAAGGGCCACACCAAGTGGCTGCACCACAGCCTGCCTGTGTTCAGGGCAAGAGCCTTGCTGCAGGCACGGGCTGCTGCTGGCCTGGGGGCCCTGCAGAGCTGCGTAATGCCTGAGGTGCGTGCACGGGAGCCAGGAGAGAGGTGGAGAAGCAGGAGGAGAGCTTCTTTTCATCGCTTCTGCTGCTCCCCTGACAGGTACAGCCAGGGTTTTCTCCCTCAGCAGCCTGCTCTCCTTCTGGGTCGCAGCCAAAGCACTGAGCAGCTGAAATACAGGTCCGGTTTTCCCTGCTCTAACAGGAGGGGGCAGGGGAATAAGGGTCGCCCCCCTTCCCTGCTGATTTATATCGAAACAAGGCACACCCCAGACCCCTTATTGCAGCAGCAGCCAGGGCACCCTCTGCCCTGAGGGCAACGCTGCAGCCCCCAGCCTCAACCCACCGCATTTAATTGGGAACACGAGCTGGGGAGAGGCCGTAAGGTGGTGAAGAGACAGGGACAGACAGCGTGGGGCTGGAGGAGGGGAGCACGAGATCAACGGGAAGAGGCAGGTACGTGGGACATGAGCTCTCTTCAGCACGAGCAGGCTCCAGGATGAAATATTAATGCCAGCATCCCGAGAAGGCAGAAGCAGCGGCGTCTGCGCCACTTGGCCATGAATAAAAGATGGTCCTGAAAATGGGGAAGAGCAGCAAATTAATTAATTGAAGCAAACGTCTCTCCACTCCCATTAAAGAACAAGCCCACTGCCCTCCCACGTGCAGCTTGGGGAACAAGCCGGGGCTCAGAGGGGACAGGGACAGCACCAGCAGGGACTTCTCGGGGTGAGCTGTGTCTCCCCTGGCCAGCAGTGCCTTTGAGCTCAAATCCAGGTCCTGGTGCAGCTCCCTGGGGCAGGTGCTCAGGAGAGGGCTCAGAGGTGCTCCTGCCAGCCAGAGGAGACAGACGGGAGGTTTCTCTTCCTTCCAAGCTGGGAATTTTCTGGGTGCTGCCCGAGGCTCATCCCTTCTGCCTCGCCAGGTGACTGCAAACAGCAGCGGAGGGAGGCTGCTGCAGACGGAGAGCCACCCTCGGCACCACGCAGTGACTGATCTCCTCCTCTGAAGCCTTGCCCATAAATTATAGATGTTAAGCAGTGTTTGTTTAAAATATTCAGCTCGCCACTTAAAAAAAGAACGCTCGTACACACCAGGGCTGGGGAGAAGGACCTGGAGGGTGGGGAGCCAACCTCGGAGGGAGGCAGGAGCAAGAGGCGATTCCTCTGCTATCACACCAGTGGGCACGCAGCCTGGCACCGAGCTGCCCACACTGCAGCAATGCCTCTTCTCCCTCTGGCACACCTTACAAAAGCTTGCAGGAGCCAGATCCTCTGCTTTTTCTGCCCAGCATCGCTGGGCACATGTTATCCCAGTGGCTCCCCTTCGAGTTGTCTGTGTCGGAGCGAAGGCAGTGCTGGTGCTCGGAGGGCAGGAAGGAGGAAAGGAGGCAGGAACACATCTGCAAGCACACAAAAGCACGGTGGTTTTGATTAAAAAGTCTGCCTTCCAGGTGACACGGCCGAGGGAGAAGCCTGCGAGAGGGAGCTGCAGGGAGCTGCAGAGCCGCGGTGCCGCCTGGTGGCGGAGGGAGGGGTTTGGGCTGGGATTTCTCTCCTCCTGCAGCACCTCCCAGGCTGAGGATTGCAGGCCGGAGAGAGGGCAGGCAGCACCGCAGAAGGGGCAGGACCCCGGCTTCTCCTGCCCCTGCTGGTTTTTGCAATGGCCATCGCCGTGCGGCAGCAGCACCGCAGCTTGCAGGAGACCCAGGGTGCGCCCGGGGGACTCATCCTGCCCAGGGGACTCATCCTGCCCAGGGAACATGGAAAGATTGCCTGGGAAGGAAGCAAAAAGCAGTCCAGGGTGCTCCCCGTTGCAGCAGGTGGCAGCTGGGGGCTTGTCAGGGGGCCCCAGGAGCCTGCAGTTTAAGCACGCTTCAGCCTGGCCTCACCGTGCTCCCTCTCTAGCTGGAAATGGGGAATAAAAGAGAAAAGCTTGGTCACGCTTCCCATGGAGCAGACAGAGGAAGAGATCGCACCAAGCCCCAGAGAAAACCAGGCAAAACCTCCCCACGTGCTCTCAGGGTGCTGGAGGCCTGAGCCTGCTGCATTCCCCCTGGCTGCAGCCCTCCGAGCATCCTGCAGGCCAGGAAATATTTGCTCAGCCCAGGCTGCCACCAGCATGCCCCTCCTGGCCCCAGCACCTTGCTCCAGCAGGAAACATCCAAACGTCACAACTGGAGGGAGTGAGGGTCCCCTCGGACCTTCGTACGTCTCAAGAATCCCAGCACAGGGTGTTGGGAGCCCTGTTTTCCCGGAAAGGAATTAAAATGCACCAGCAAGGCCAGGAGAGGCCTGATGCTGAACAAAAATCTAATACCCACTTTCAGAGATTCAGAGGAAAGGCATGAAAAAAAAGAACCGCCAGAAGATCAAAGAGTCAACAAGCACCTGCTGAACACATTGATTTTGTGATTTTTTAATTTTTTCTTTATTTTTTTTCTTTGTCAGCTCCTCGCAGCACTGTCTCCAGGTATGCTAGAGCAATCCACGGCTACGTGCGCTGCCAACAGGCAGCAGAACCCTGCAGACCAGCCCTGCTGTGTCCATCAGTCCCCAAAACCCCCCACTGCCCACCTCCCCGGGGTGCAGCCAGACCTCGCCAGCCCCAGCCCCATTTGCACGTTTCTCACCATCCCTCCCAGGAGACACCGACCGTTCTGGTGAGCTCCATGCTCTATTTTTAATAAATTAGCCCCGAACTCCATTTGCATGGATAAATATAGCATCAACCACTCTGCCAAGCCATTTTTCTCTTGGTTAACACATTTATCCAAGCTGCTCTATTTGTCTTTCCTCCACAGACTCATATTCTTCTGGATTCATTTTGTCAAACAAATTGCACAAGCTGGACTGCCCATTTACCCAGCACTGCTTGATTACAGGGGTTATTTATGAAACAGCAAGACATATGGCATTAAGCTTCTTAATAATAATAATAACAATGAGAGGAGAGAAGGGGGAAAGCACTAGAAGAGAGGAGGGGGGAAATGTTTTTCATTGCAGACAAAAGCTCCTGCCACGGGTGATAAATTCCAGACACTTTTCCCAGTTGCTCTTGTGCTGCTGGCACGAGGAATGGCACGGACAGCAGCACACAGCTCGGCTGCAGGAGCATGGCCAGGGGCTGCAGGGGAGGAGAGCGTGCAGGGACCAGCAGCCACCAGTTACTTCACTTTTGGGGGACACACACAGTGTGCAGCCATCACCAGAGATGCTTCGTGGTGCTTTGCAGGAGGTGGTAAATCCTCAGGAACAGCCCTCTGTGTGCCTACTGTCAAGTCCCAGCTTCCAGCCCATGCAACCAACCTGCAAGCACCAGCCGAAGGCATTTAATTTCTGGGTAGCTAGACCACTTTTTAACCTGTTTCCCCCTCTTTTCTCTGACTCAGTCGCTTATTCCCGATGTAAGTTTGGAACCACTCCATTCAGCACAAGCAGAGCCCGGCGAGGTCTCTGGACTCTTCCCCCTCTGACCTGGCTATCCGGGCTCTAATGAAGGCTTACAGCAATTCAATCAAAACCTCTTTTAAGGAAGATGCTTGATTAAGGGCCTGCGAGACCTTGAAAGTCAGTCCTGCAAGAGGAAGGTAATTAATTTTTTTAGTCAGTGGGCACTGCTCTCAAGGTCTAGAGAAGAGTCAGCAGCAAACTCCCCTGCCACAGAGGCACAGCGGAGCGCTGGCACGTTACGGGGACCCCAGGGGAAGTGCTGGCAACGGGGCCTCTCATCCTTAGCCAGGTGGGAGCAAGCTGGGCCATTCCCCTGGGGCAAAGGCACTTTGTGCTTTCCCCCCCCGACATGAGGAAGGCTCATCAGCTCTTCCCTTCTCTCTCTGTCCCAAAAAGGGAGACGCACCAAGCCTGGAATCAGAGGCTGCACCAGGCTCTGGAGAAAATTCCTTAGCATCCAGATGCCCCTCGCTGTCTCACAGGGAAGACCCTGACAATGGGATAAATAAGCTCGAACATTAAGACTGGAGGCTTTTCCCTGGCAGATGCAAATGATTCTGCAACACTAGCCTCAGCTTTTGCTTTCTTCTTCATCAGCTGGCACAGATCTGGGGATGCTGGGCAGGCAGAGTTAATCTGGCCTCGTTTGTGATTACAATGAACTCTTGTATTTCATGGCCTGCATCCTAAACCTGCTTTCTAATTCCCCAAGGGAGAGGGATTTACGCTTTCAATTTTATGTCTAGTTAGTTAATGGTCCATTACTGTCAAAAGGATCAGTAGCTAGAAGTTAAATCCTACAGGATTTACGATAAGGAAGAACCAAAGGCTGCCGAAGAAAGCATGCCAGACAGGGGGCACGGGGAACAGAGAGTGGTGCTGGCAGGTCCCCAGTGCTGTGACACCGGTGGCATGGCAGCTCTGGAACAAGGTAAAAGCAGCCAGCAGGAAGGGACAGGGTGAACCTTAGATGCTGTCCCTAGTTTCACGGCATACTGCAGCCCTCACCATCCCAAAACGACCCTCTAGAGAAAAGTCAGCTCCTGCTTGCCCCACCCCACAAAGGAGTTTCAGGCTTTTGCCCTGACCTAGAGCTGAGCTGACACTGCGGACCCTGCAGGATTTGACCCCTAAGCCACTGGCCAATGTTGCTCTGCGACCTCCAAAACCTGTGATATTCCCACATTGCCTCGACCCCACTCCAGACAGGGAGCTGCAGGTGGAAAACTGCGTCCCAAACTGCATGGGAAATGGTGTCCCCGACGCTTGTCAAGCTCTGCCCTACCTTCCACTAACGCTGCTCACAGCAGGATCCCAAGCTCTGCTTGGGTAGAAAGTCATGCAGCAGGTCGCTGTCACTATCCCATAGCAGAGCAGTGCTTGTTGTGGGTAACCAGAGGCTGGGAGCAGCACAGCAGCTTTGGCAAGACTGGAACTGGTTTGCTTACTCATGTTTAATTCTCACCCCTCCCAGCAAAGAGATACGGAAAGGTCTTGGCATCCTTAGCAAGATAAAGGTTTCTGTGAAGTGCACACAAGCCTGCCAATAGCTGAAAATTGGCATCCCTGCTCCTGATTCCATCCCAGGAGATCCATGGTGTTTCATCTGTCAGAGTATTGATATTACAGCAGCTGCACCGAAAGGTCTGTCAACATCACAGAGCTTGCAGTGCAAGGGTTTATAACCTGCCCAGAAAAACTACAGGATGAAACAAGGCAGGCAAGGTCCCCACGCACCCCAAGCAGAGAAGTGCTATTTTCTTTGTTTTGCAAACAAGGAAACTTTCCACTGCTTGGATTTTATTTCTGAGTTGTAAGCAGTGCCAAGGAGCTGGGCTAGAAGGGAGACAGGAAAACACCTTTAAGCAATCAAAGAACAGAGGTGGCCGTGTTTAACAAGATGCTTGAAATGCTTGTACGGGACTTGGTGGCTTGAGCTGCAGCCAGGCAGGGCACACCACGCAGCCCTGAGGGCTACACCCAGGGCAGGTTCCTGCTCCTTCCGAGCCAGGTCCATACCTGCAGGAAAAGGACATGTTAGATTTGCGAAGACAATCCAGGAGAGCTCCCAGTCGTATGCCAGCAGCCTTGCTAGGGAAATCAAATAAAACAAACTGCATCCCTAGGGAGAACATAGGAATGCTGCTTTCTGCAATGCATTTCTTCTCACAGGAGACCAGACCACCACAGGACCTTAGGACCCAGCCTGTTCCAAGCCCAGCAAGGCTCACAGCAGTGCAGGAAGAGAAGCACTGTGCCAGATCCCTAAGCGAAGGGCAATGCTACCCTCTGGTGCTGCCAGGCGGGATGGCTGCTGCCT
Source organism: Cygnus atratus (assembly GCF_013377495.2). Taxonomy (NCBI): domain Eukaryota; kingdom Metazoa; phylum Chordata; class Aves; order Anseriformes; family Anatidae; genus Cygnus; species Cygnus atratus. Next base: position 5,192,183 of record NC_066383.1, read on the forward strand.
GCTGCTCACCGCACAGAGCAGAGCAGAAGGGCTGCAAATAATGATGCTACAGGGGGCTGCTTCCCACACAAGCTGACCTTGTACCATACAACTTCACTACCGCGAGAGCTGTAGCACCTTGGCCTCCCTAAAAAGCTCTAGGGAAAGATGCCCAAGAGCCCTACTCCTCTCTCTTACTATCACAGGTCACCCTGCCCTGGAAAGCCATGAAATACATGCAGAGAGGCCCACACACACCTGCACAGGTCAAGGAGCTCTTTTCTTCCCCTTCCCCTATTGAAGCTCTTACTGACTTTTTTCAGCTTGTTTCACTGTGAATTTCCTCAGGTTTCTCCACTGCAACAGCAATTAATGTGGTATAAGGGGAAGGAAGGAAAAAAGTAGCTGCATCCAAGTCAGTGCTTTGCAGAAGAAGAACAAATGGGGACTTCACAATTAATTTATATTTACACTTTTGCTTCATGTGAATGGAACTTTCTATGATTATTTATAATGTATTTTTGGCAATGTGGCCCTGGTCTCCCAGCACAGACAGGAATTGATGCATTAAAAGAGGATGCAGCTTGGTTCCTAGCATTTATTTACTACCGTTGTTGTAAACAACCAATTACTTTGTGATGCTTAACAAATCCCCTTTTTGTTACGTGTATGTTTGTAAGCAGAGCTCTCACCTGTGCCTGTGTTGTGCATGATTATAGCTGCAATGCTTTCTTCTGACAATGTGTATTTTTCATCCAGTTCCTGCCCTACCTTTATCATTTCACCTGTCTCTGCCTCCAATTTCCACCAACAAAACCTTCCCTTTTCCCTTTGGATGCCAGTAACTTGCTGAAATACCTAGAAGTACTGCAAGTTAAGAAACAGCAAGCAGGAAAAGGAACCTTAGGAATAAAATACCAAACATATTTCCCCTGGGTGACAGCCACAGATTCCACTGACGTGTATTTTAAGGAATATGTTTTCTCTGCTACTTCCCCTAGCCTGGGTCATGCTGCTAAACATCACTGTCAGAATATCTTGCCCAACACTCTTTTTGACTGAAATCCGACTCTATTCAAAACAGAGATTCATAACATTGAAAAAACCTATTCTGTGGAAAAATGGCACGTTATGTTTTGACTGGCTCATTACGAACACCCTCAGCTGCTCGCATAGTAAAGAACCTGTCATGATTGATTTGATCCTTGCAACAAAAATCTGAGAAATATGCTTGTTTAAAAGGTTTCTAAGCCAGCATATGAACTTAAATAGCAATTTCTTGGATTTTTCATATAATCTCGTGATTTATAAGATTATTTCAGGACATGGCATATTTCAGAAGACTCAGTTTTAGTGATGAAGGAGAATATTTTGGTAATCAGACTGGCCAGTACTTTGTATCCAGGAATTTCAAAGCAATGAAAAGTACAAATCCTGGTGTAAGGCGAAGAAAAAGTATGCATTTTTTATTTTTTCTCCCCATGTTTTCCTTTGCACAGGAAGGGCAGAGAAGTGGGCTTTCTTTCTAAGTCATCTTTTCAAAAAGCACCAGGGAGACCACTACAAAACAGCAACAACTTTCTGTTTATGCACTTTACAGTAAGAAGGCTTTTCCATGTAAAAGGTCTAAAATACTTTGTTAGGAATACAGCTCCAGAACAGGAAAAATGTTAATGGATTTGCTCAAGAAACCAGGCTGGGCTGCACCTGTGCTCTGTTAGTTGCCCCCAGATGCTGCCCATGATTGTTCCTGGCCCCAGGAAGCAGCTGGGTCCCTATAAGAAGCTTCCCAGGAGCCTTGGGGAAGTTTCTGCTTGTGCTGCAGCCTGGTGCAGGGAGGGGAGAGGTGCTGTAGGGGTCTCTGCTGCCTTCAGGATTACAGCTTCAGAGAGCAGCAGGTATTTGGCTGGGGTTAAATATTTCAAGTAGTAAGAGTCTTGAAGTATGTTTGGGGGCTATGAGTTTATAAATAAGGCTGTATTTTAATTCCCTAGTGATGCAGGGTAGGAAGAGTCTTTGTTCAAGTTCTCTAGCTCTCAGCTACTACCTGCAGTGCTGGTGGGGTTGGGTGGTCCTGCAGGTCCTCTGCAGAGTCCCCTGCCCTCTTCCTATCTACAGAGACCTGTGGGGGAGCTGGTGAAGGCTGGGGAGATGCAGACATGGTGTGTCCGGCAAGTAATGTAATAAAACGTAATGCAATAGCAATGTAATAATGTAATAAAAGCCCGGAAAGAGCACTGCTGAGTGGTGCTGGCGGCACAGAGCAGCACACCATGAGATGTTCCTCCCGTCTGCTGGCAAGCGTGATGCTGTTTGTGCTGGCTGTGTCTTCTGCAGAAGAGATGATAGCCGAACTGGTGTAACCTGCTGGGATGAAGCTTCCTCCTTTTAAGCTGAAATATTGGAGTGCACCTGAATCAGCAGAATGGGCTGGTATGGGTTCAGCACCTCATGTTGGCACAGCATCTCCAGCCAGGTAGCAGGCACCAAGGTCTGGGTGCGTGCTTCCAGCCCCACCAACTTCAGCTCAACTCAAAATGCTATGGTTTAGTGGGGGCAGATTCCTGAGTCAGCTTGGGGGGTCCTGATTAGCCTTGCTAGGGTTGATCTTTAAGCTCTTCGGCAGTGGAAACCTGAGTGTTCAGCCCACTGTAGCTGAGATCTCCAGGCATTTGAGCACCTCCCCATGCAGCTATGTGGTAATCCTGCCCTCTGCCTACCATTGACCCTCCACTTTTCAAAGCCTCAGTGTGATCCTTTTTTTCTCCCTTCTGTGCCCAAAAGGATGTGATGGAATAGCAGGAACCGAAATGCCACTTCAATATTCAAGGCAGCACACATTTTGTGCGTTCTCACTGCACACATTTTTCTTATTCTGTCTGAATGAGCATGGGGTGTTTGCATGTAGTGGTCACTTAAGTTCTGGTGCCTGTGTGGGCTGGAGGTTGCTGGGGTTCAGCTCTGGTGGCATTTCTCTGCCCTTAAAATGATTGTGGTAGCAGGTCACATCCCTGGGGGTGTTACTTATAGGGTTGTAATCCAACCCAGGGCTTCCTTAGCAGGAAAATGGGTGTTTACCTTTAAATGAGAACCTCTGTACAGGTGGAAGGATCAGAGAGATAAAATATGTATGCCTAAAAGAAAAAAGCCCAAAAATGCATAGGGAACAGTCTTATTTCCTTAACTTTCATGGTTATTTCTAGCCGCTCATTCCTGCATGAAGCAGCATGCTCCCTTTGGAGCTGTTCCTGGCAGGGAGATCGCGCTGTGGAAGTGTTTGTTCTGGGAAAGCAGCGGCACAAATGTGGAAAAGATTAAAGCGGAGGCTTTTACGTCAAAATCATCTGAAGTGGTTGCGTGTGGTTTAAAACTTGGGGAAATCGCTTTGGAGCAGATAATGCTTATTTTTCAGTTGGGAGGGAAATTAAAGGAAAGGCCTGGATCTCTGGTCTCAAGCCGGGCCCTGGGGGTGCATGGGAGGCCCTGGGGTGCCTGTGAGGACCGTGGGGTGTCACTTTGCCCCACAGGGCTCCCAGTAGGATGGGATGGAGTGCCTCCATCCTCTGAGGGTGGGTGAAACAGTGGCACTGCCACCCCGTGGGCACCTGCAGCTGTGGGGTACTTGGGGGGGCTTGGTCACCCTTGGGTGCAGTGTGGGCCATGGCAGAGGGGAGGATTGGGAGAACACCAGCTGTTAATTTGGGGGAGATTATGGTGTTTTGGGGGGTTTTGAGGGAAAGGGTGAGGTAAATTAGATGAGGCAAGGTGAGGTTGGTAGAGGTGAATGGCGGCAAATTTAGAGGGAACACAGATGGAATTTGTGTCTGGGGAGTGGAATGCGGGGTAATATGTAGGGTACAGAGTGAACATGGAGGAGAGCTCTGAGGTAACTCAGAGGGGCAGAGGTGATGTTTTAGGGAAGAGCTGAGGTAATTTAGAAGGGACAAACTTTTTTAAAATGGGGAAAAATAGAGGTAACCTAGAGGGGGGAGAGGTTACATTCTTGGTAGGAAAAGCTGAGGTAACTTAGAGGGAGCAGAGGTGACATTTGCGGGTGGATTCAACTGTAAAAGCTGAGCTAATTCAGAAAAAAATTGTATGTTTTATGGCATGATTTGGTGTTGCATTGTCACTGTGGGGTGGAGCTTTGTGACAGCCAGCAGGTGTCTTGGTGTCCTCTGCTCCCTTCCTGGCCTGGAAGTGGGAGGAGAAGGAGTTATTGCACCAGCTGGAGCAGGGCATTTGCACAGAAAATGGAACCCTTTACTTTAAAGTGCCCCATGGATGATGCAGTGTTAGACTTGGCAGCTTGTGTTTGACCGTATGATAATTTGTAAATGGCTCTAAGAGCCTCTACCTGCTGAAATACTGGCACAGGTCAGCAGGCAGTGAAGTGATGGACTGTCTGTGGGACTGTGCATCCTTGGGTGACATGGCAGAATTTCTGAGGGCTGAAGCTTCTGTTTGAGAAGAGCTTGGATGAACTTTAGGAATGTGGGTGAGGGACAGCAGCAATGGCAGTGCCACAGCCCCTTCCCAGGAGGTTTGGTTACAGACAAATACAAAGCTGTGCATATAGCATGGAGTAAATTGTTAAGCTGTTAGGAGCAATACACAGATTAATAAACCAATTAAATTATCTTAAAAGAGTGGAGTAAGTTAATTGTAATCAAGTGCTAACTGGCAGGATCCCAAACTCCATTAGGAATAAATGCTGTGCCAAGTGGCAAGGAGCTTTTGACTCTGAACATGATCAGCTAAGTAGCTGAAGCTCCATGGAGAGATTTCTTCTGGTAAACAAACATTTGGGAGCATTTACTTCTTCCAATAAAGGCTTTTAAGAAATTGCAGAGATTTAATCTTCGTGTATTACCTTTACTTTATTTCCAGTAGTGGCACAGAGCTGTACAGCGAGTGGATGCTCGGTTTGTCAGCTGTCAGTACCAGAGAAAATGGCCTCTGAAAAGAGCAGCAAAGTTTGCCCCAGCATCTGTCATCCCTGCCTAGCCCAGGAAAATAGGAAGGGTTTGGAAAAAAAAAAACCTAGTGTTTTGTGAGAATGACAGCTCTGATGGGAAACTCCTGGCAAAGTGTTTTGCTGTCAGTTAAGTGAGTAAACTGACATCTCTTGTGATGCTGAGGTGGGATTGTGCCAAGAGCAGCAGCTCCTGCAGTGAGGACAGCATTGCCTGCCCTGCCCGTGGGTCTAGTTCAGTTCTAGTTCCATCTAGTTCAGTCTCTGGTTCCCTTCTCCATGGGGTCCTGCCTTGGATGTCCTCATTTCCAGCTGTTTTGGTGCTTGTGGTTACTGAGCAGGCAGTGACTGCCAGCTGTGCTGCTGCCCCAGATGAAGTCCTCAGAGCAAGAAGGGAGCTGGTCTGTTTGTCCTTGTGTGTTGTGCTGCTTGGCCAGAATTTATAAAAGTGCTAGGAATGAGTGCCTCAGCTTGTTCAACTACCCATGTGTCATGTAAAGCAGCAACAGCTCAGAAAGGCAATGAGATCGTGGTGGGGAGCTAATCTTTCCAACAGGCAAGTGAGAACTGCCTTTAAGGTTTGTCTTCGTAGGTAAGTGGTGGTGGTAGGATGAATCTTTGTCTTCTTAGGCAAGTGACTCTTCAAGTTAAGATTTTGCTTGACCATGACCAAGTATGTTCAACACTTGCTCAGATTTGACAACAGAAAATATGGTTTACTGATGTTTTTGTGAAGAAATCCAAGTTCATCTTGGAGTTAGTTTTCTAAGTTTAGGGTTACTAATGGCTTTGTATGAATGGGTTTGTTCTAAATCTCTGAGCTTTCCCCAAAGCTGCTTGCTGTTGGTAATATGGCTCCAGAGACTTGAGTTCCTTCAGTACGGAAAATGTCCAAGTGAAGGTTCTTGAGGATTGCTGAGGACAATTTTATCACAACATGGGGATTGCAGCACTTTCTCTAGTATCATCCCTCTGGTAAGAAAGCAGGTCCTTCAGACATAGACCCATTTATTCTGCTTTACCACCTAGATGTGCAGCAAGCCCTCACCTTGGCCACCTGCACCAGCATCACTTCTCAGCAGGCACCTGGTAATTCCTCCACTGCTACCTACAAGTGTTTTTTTGATTTATTTTTTTTTTTTAACCCATGGCCTTGGGTTCTTGTTTACAATAGCTCAGTGACTCTTTCACTGCACTGACTTTAGCAGTAATCCATCTCCTAGGCCTGTATTTCAAATCAGGGTTGGCCTGGACAAAAAAAAAAAAGGCAGTTTCTTCAGGATGTTTTTCTGTGGTGATGCCTGTGCACAGAGACATGAAGTGACCCAGTTCCTGCCCCTGGAGGAGACAGAAGAAGGGATGGGGACAGGAGACCAGGCCTCCCATCTCTGCCTCAAGCCTGCCAACACAAGGCTTTCCAGTCCCAGACACAGACAACAATGGGTAAAAGCTCCCTGGGAAGCGCTTGAAAATCTCCCTCTGCTCCCAATAATTTGTTTTTATGGACGGGGAGGGATTGCTGAGTGACGAAGTGCAGCAGGAGTCTGGCTGTGGGGCCAGATGTGGCTGCAGGGATGAAGGCAGAGCCGGGCTTGCTGCGTGCCTTGGAGGAGAGCCCGCGGGGCGCTGAGCAGGCTGTGATGTCCCCTGTCACTGCAGTGTCCCCAGGGCTGGGAGGCTGGGGACCGCAGCCCAAGACAGGGAGCAGGGGGATCTCCTGGCTCAGCCTGGATACATGCTCCCATTGTCCCTGATAACAATGGGGGAGCTGAGCAAGCGCTGCAGCTGATGACACAACCCCAAGCTCAGGGAGCAGCTGGCTGGCAGCTAAAGGGAAGCACTGTGCGTGTTCCCCCTGTCCTGCCAGTCCCCAGCCTTGGGGAGAAACCAAGCTCTGCCCCTGAGCTGGACAAACCCTCCTGCCTTTATTTAATCCTTCTCCTTCCAGGGTGAGGAGCTTCCCGGTTCGCCTGGAGCTTGGGGGACCCAAATTCCGGCAGGGAACTGCTTCCAGCGGCTGCGCCTCTCTGCGTGGTGAGAGTTAACCTCCTGGCTGATGGGTTCTTCATAAATAAGCGATGTTCGTAAGCAGTTTCCACTCCTGAAGGCCCTGCAGGTAGGAGGAGAAAGTGCAGGGAAGCCATTTCTGTGTTCTGTAGCTTGCATTATTCATCTCTTTTGGGACAGAGAGGAGAAAGCTAGGCTGGGGATGGGGGGCAGAAGCTCTGAGCCCCTTTCCCTGCCTGGAACCTTCCCTGCAGGTCCTGAGGAGTCTCCTCATTCCCCCACAGCTCAATTCCCCCCAGACAAAGGGGTCTAAAGCTGTTCCAGGCAGAAGCTGCTGGTCCAGGCCTGATGAGATTGCACACTGTGGCATCACCCCGAGGGTGCTCCCCTTGACTGCAACCCTAACTGTGGGGAGGTGTCACTGGGTGAGGGGTTCAGCAGGTGGAGGAAGGGAGCTTCTCCCTCTGAAGCAGCAGCTTTTCCCACTCCAAGTTCTCTCTCCACGCTGTCAGATATGAAGAGACCATGGGATGTGGAAGCCTTGCCAAGAGGTTGAACGCCAGCCCTCTGGCTGCTCACCCTGCAGGTAAGGGACCCAAATCTGCAAATGGAGCTAGGAGCTGTCTGCCAAGCCTAAAGGCTTTGTCTGACGGAGATGTTCCTCCTTCCCCCAGGGCCAGGTCTTCCAGTAAGCCCTGCAGAGAGCAGCTCTCCCATCCAGCTGCTGTGTGGGGAGAACCAGCCTTTAAAACCAGAGCTTTAGTATCGCATACAAATCGTAGATTATCCACTATCTTTAGCAGTCAGTATAGCTTACAGTTATACAATTTCTAGCCATCAGCATAGCTTATTATACAGAAATTTTAGTAATCAGCATGGTTTTCCTATTATCTAGAATTTTTAGTCACCTCGACCCTCTGCAGATCAGGTCAAATTGTTAATAATCAGCGCTCTATACAAAAATCATTAGCTATGTACAGAATTGGGTGAAAAGAGCACGAGTCACCGTGTCCTCAGATGGATGTGGGTGGTGATGCTGTCCCTGACCTGCAGGGGACTGCAGGTCTCCAGCAGCAGTTCTGCTTGAAGTCAGACTTGCAGCTGCTAGATTTTATAGACAATATTTCATCTGCAGGTGTCCCCACATCCTGGCCACCCAGTGCCTGGCCTTTGACAGCTCTGACAGGGAAATGCCTTTGGAGATGCTGGCAGGAGGCTTTCCCCTTCTGCCACAGGGGTCACCACGCTCTGGTGACAAAGTTGGTGGACGAGTGTCCTTATTGCAGTGCTGCAAACGGAGGAGAAGGGGGTAGTATGTGATTAGCCAGCTTCCATATAGCAGCTCTTTGCCTTGTAAAATGGCAGTGGTGGTTAACCACGCTGGCAGGGGGCAGGAGCAGGGGGTGCTGGTGTCACCACGATGAGCAGCAGGGGTGCAGCATCCCCGTGCTTGGGGCATTTTGTGTGGCTGGGTGACACCAAGCACGGTGTCCCCAGGCCCTGCTGCAGCAGGAGCCATGCCCGCCCTGTTTTCTGTGGCTGTGCTGCACGCAGGAAGGGGGGAGCGCAGTCTCCTCCACCCCTGCTCTGTGCAGCGGCACCGCGAAGCCCAGGGGCTTCGTATCTGGGCCGTGCTCCATATAGCATCCGCGGGGCTTCACCGGGCTCCCGGGGGCTCTGCTGTCTCTACAGTCAAGGGCAAAGCTCTTCTGCAGCCTCCCTGTCTTTGTCCCTCAAAGACAGGGAGGGCAGGGCCTGGGTTTTACAGGAAGAACCACGCATCCTTCACTGCCCTCTCCAGCTCTGCTGCCATGGAGGTCACTTTTCCTATCCGTGCTGCCAGATTTGTTGGTGCTGGTTCTCAGATACCCCCTCTCACTCTTCCACCCCGTTGCTCCCCAGCTCTAATCACCCTGTGGAGGATGCTAGGGCCTCCTGCAGCTGGGGGGCTGCTGCTGGGGCAGGCTGTGGTGTGGGCATCCTGCTGGCAGGGTGTGCGCCAGCCCCATGGCGTGCTGCTGGGCCGTGATTCATCAGCCGGAGGGAGACGGGAAGAGGCTTTCTGCCTCCCATGTCTGGGGGAAGGATGAGGGCAGGGCGGAGATGTTCCCCTTGGGAAGGCTGAGCACCCACCTTCCTGCGGGAAGGGTACCTCCTGCAGCAGGACGTCTTTGGGGCAAGGCCAGCTTTTAATTGCTGCAGCAGCGCCAGACACCCGAGTCATGGTGCTCCTCGGTGCCTCTGCTCCATGCCTGCTGGTGTCTGCCTGCACTGCTGGGCTGCCTGTGCCTGTCTGTCTCTCTTCCTGCCCCCTCTCTGTCCGTAGTTATTAAATTTTTTCCTCCTCGCCCCCTTCTTTCCTTTGGCTTTCATCTATAGGGGGGCACCCCTGCATTAGGTGTGACTTGGGGGCTCATTTTCTCTGCTTTACGGATGGCGTCCAGACTGCTCTCTGCAGCAAAGGGACCGTCCAGCTGGAGAACCTCTGCAAGGAGCCTTCTGCAAGCACCTCGGCAGGATGCTTCCTGCCAGCGTGCTGCCCAGAAACTGCACAATCACGCCTGCCTCCACAGCACCGCCAGCCAGAGATTTAAAGGGAGCTGACTTCTCTTGCGATGGTGCTTGAGCAACTGCCTGACTCCAAAAGCAGCCCTTTGAGCCCGAGTTCCTGTGCTCACCAGTGGAGGAGGCAGCTTGTGGAGACGTGGGGCTGAATGTAAAAGGGATGCGCGTGTGTGCACGCTGCTGTGTGCGCCCCACATCACAGCAGGGTCTGGCTGCAGACCTCGTGCTTGCATTTTCTGTGCTGACAGCACGGCGAGGTGCAGGTAGCGTTTGTGTGTCTGCATCGAGCTGTTCCCAGCCCTTAATGGTGGCTTCCTGCACCACTTTGCCACGCTCCTGATCCTCCTCCATCAGTCTGTACTGTCCCAGCTCACCAGTGTCATCGTGTTGATGTGCGCATACAGCTGGGTGCGGACCCATGGTCTGGGCCTGTTCGATACCTGCCTGCCCCAGCAGCCAGGGCCAGGTCCTCACTCTGCTGCTGGCAGCACAGGGGGAAGTCTGGGACCCATTTGGGGCAGCGTGCCTGCAGCCTGCTTTGTGATCGAGCAGCTGGAGGCAAGATTTTGTGGGATTAGCAAAACCCCGCAGCACAGCCAGCTTGCAAAACTTCGGCACTCGAATGTCACCTGGGATCAGGTTCTGCTGGGGCAGAATATGACTTTTCATCTCAGCTTTCACTGGGCCAGCCCTTTTTGCAGAGCCTGGCCAGGGGGAGTGGGAGGAGGTGAGGATGGGGCAGGCTGCCCTGCACACCCTGCTCCTTCCTGGGGTGCCTTGGACCCCAAACACCCAGGGCGAGCAGCTCCTTGTGCTGCTGTCACCTCCACCTTTGCCCAAGAGCAGGGAAGAAGCATTTTGCCAGGCTGCTTTCTGGGTCCAAAGCCATTTTTGCGTGTGCAGAAGCAGATGTGCTTAGCCCCTTCCCACCCACGTGGTGGTGGGAGGCTGCGTGGGATGAGTCTTCGTTTGCCCCACCAGCTGTGGGGCCAAAACACGAGGCGGGTGGATGGCCGGGGGCATCGCGGAGAGCCCCGTCCTCACCCCCTGCAGGGAGGAGAGCTGGGCCGGGGGGCTGTGGAGACCTGGTGCAGGGACCCCGACTCCTACACGTTAGGGGTGGGGGATCTCTGCCCTTCCCCAGCCCAGGCTGAGCACCCCCGCGTTGCAGGGGGGCGGCAGCTCTTCTGCAAACCGCAGTTCCCACGGCGATGGGGATGTGCCCCCCCCACCCCCCCCAGCCTGCAGAATCCCCCGCCAAGGGGGGGGCTGCCCTCACCCCCAGCACCCCAACGCGGCGCCGGGATGCTGGGCGGGGGGTGGGGGGGGGGTGGATTTGAGGCCGGGCTGCCAGAATCAGGGACCCCACCCCCGCACCCCCCCCCCCCCCCCCAAAAAGCACCGCAGGGCCGGGGGCCGAGCCTTGGTGACGCCGCCCGGCCCTGATTTGCTGGGGCCGCCCTGCCGGCCCTTCCCAAACTGCGGGAGCTCCGCACCGCCCCCCCAGCCCCGCCGGGAGCCGCGGGCAGCAGCGGGCGGCAGCGCCGGGAGCAGCGGGCGGCAGCGCCGGGAGGCGGCAGCGGGCCCCCCCCCCCCCCCCCAGGTAGGCACCGGCATCCCCAGCATCACCGGTACCACCACCGGTACCACCAGTATCACCAGCATCACCAGCAAGCGGGAGGGACGCAGCCCCCACCGGGGGGGTACCCACCGCTGGTCCCCGGGCGCGCCTTGGGCGCTGCGCTGCAGGGTTTTGGTTTTTTGGTTTTTTGTTTTTTTTTTTTTTTTGGGGGGGGGGCGCGACGCAGGGGGGTGTGGGGAGATTCAGGGGGTTGGGGGGCGATGCAGGGGGATGCTCTCGGGTTTTCACAGCGATGCTGGTGCCCCCTCCCCTCCTTCTCCTTTTCCCCCCAGCCGTCGGGATTGCGGCATTCCTCCGCGGGCACGCCTGCGCGCACCCACGCACCCACCCGCACCCCTGCCAAGGGCGGCAGCTCCTGCACCAACCCGCACCCCACGCGGGGCCTCGGCACCCACACCAACCCACCTCGCTCCTCCTCGCGGCCCCCCGTGCACCCCACTTTCTCTGTCAGGTTTTTGGGGCTCGGGGTTCCCCGCGTCCCATCTTTTCCCCCGGTGTCCCCACCCTCGCCATTCCCAGAGCCCCGTCTGGCGACCCCACGGAGGTGTCCCCACGGTGTGGCCCCCGTCGTGCTGCGAGGGCTGGAGTCCCTCCGGTGCCACCGCCCTTGTGAGTCCCATCCCCGTGCACAGCCCCTGGGGTCCCGTAGGAGCGAACCTTGCCCATCTGGCTCTGCTCCTGCCGGGGGGAGAGGGGGACACGGGGGGGCAAAAGGCTGTCGGACCCTAAAACTGGAAGATCTGCCTGCTTTTGCACATGGATGGGAGGCAGCCCTCCTCTCGGGGAGCTCATCTGCACTGGTTTTGCGGCTGCAACCCGGGCAGAGTCCCAGGATGCTCTAGGAGGAGCAAATCTGAGCTGGGAAACGGTAAATTGAGGGGTGAGGGCCAGCTTGGAGGGTCCTGGAGGAGCCGCGGTCTCCTCTGTCACGCCTTTGTCCCCCTTTGCAACCCCTTGGTTATCGAGACCATATAGAAGGGAATTTTTCTGCTTGGCCAGGGTTTGGGGTTGTAGATATAGAGGTCTTTCACAGCTATGGAATGAGCACATGATTTTGGCATTTCCCCCTTGAACGTTATGTGAAAGGCCCAAAAAAATGCTAAAAAAGAAAAATCCAGCTGGCTGTGGTACAGGCACTTCCCAGCTCTTCCCTGGATGCCGAGCCAGGCTCCGATGGGGCAGACTGGGGCGGGTCTGCTCCCCCGCCCCCCCCCACCAGCCTGGGGACCCAAAGGGGTGGCAGCTGAGCTCCCCCTCTCGGTCCTGGCCGCAGTCCCCACCCAGGAGGACCGACTGCAGGGCGCTCGGCGTGTCCTTCGGCCCCGGGTTCTGCTCTGCTTCTCCCCCCTCCTCCGTCCTCTCCGCATGTCTGCGGCTGGATTCCCCATGCAATTGCTTGGCTGGGCTGCAAACCTTTAATTGATTCCTTTCGGCTGGATCAGACCGCCGGCAGGGCTGGGGTTTGGACGGCACATCCACGAGCCCCTCGCCCGCAAGCAGCCCTCAGGAGGACGGGCGAGGGGGCAGGGACCCAGAGGCTGGATGCTCCCACCCCAAAACCTTTCCAACCCCGTGCCCGGGCGGGCTCCGCTCGGCCCCTGGAGACTCGGTGCCATCCTTTGGCAGCCTCGGCTCCTTCTCGCAGCTCTTGGCCCCTTTCCCTCACTGCATCGCAGTGAGTCATCTCTGCTGAGCTCACCCGCGGGGGGGCCAGGCTGGCGCACGCACGAAGGGTCCCTCACCTGGCACCGCGCCGGGCAGGCACCGGGGGCGCATCCTGCTTTCTGCCGCCCGCCCCTCGGCCGGGCAGCCAGCCTGGCGGGGGCGACGGGGGGGGGGGCAGAACACGAGGGGCTGGGCACGAGGGGGATCCAGGCAGGGAAAAGAGGGTGGCGGGCACCGCCTAAGGACACGGGAAGGTGACGCTGGTGGACACGCAGCGCTCAATCTCCAGCTCTTCCCTGTGCAGCCAGCTGCAGAGCATCGTCTGTGCGGGAGGTGCGTGCCGCCCGGCGCAGCCCTGTACCAGGGTGGGGACCTCGCTGACTGCTTCTCTCCCCCTGCCCAGGCTCATCTCTCGCCGGCAGCCTCCCCCGGGCACATCATCGGCGGAAAGATGAACCCCACCGTCGGCATCGCTGTCATCCTGACAGGTAGGGCTCTTGGTTCGGGTGGGATGCAGCACCCATGGGGCCGGCAGGCCCCTCGGGTGTCCCCGGTGCTCACCGTCCCCTGTCCCACCCCTGCCCGCCCGTCCCAGTGCTCCAGGCCGCCCAGTGCCAGATGATCAAGGACCTGAGTGCCTGCCTGCTGGGCCAGAGCCTGCGGGTGGACTGCCGCTACGAGAACAAAACCAGCAACCCGCTGACCTACGAGTTCAGCATCACCAAGGACAACAGGAAGCACGTCATCCACAGCACCATCAGCGTCTCCGAAAACGTCTACCGGAGCCGCGCCAACGTCACCATGCACAAGAACCTGGTGTGCCTCTACCTGCAGAGCTTCACCACCAGCGATGAGGGGGTTTACATGTGCGAGCTGAAGGCCACCAGCGACTACACCGGCAACCAGATAAAGAACATCACTGTCATCAAAGGTGAGAGGGACAGCGGCGCCCGGCCTCCAGCTCCTCTTCAGCCCCTCCTCCCCCCCCCGCCCCTCGGTTTGGCAGGGCCAGCAAAGAAAGCCCCAGTCCCTGTGATGTCCCCAAAGCCTCCCTGAGCCTCATCGATGTTTCCTGAGCCCTTCCCTCCCAGCCAGTCCCAGCAGAGGGGGCAAGTCTGCTGGTGAAGCACTCAAGGGATGCGTGGTCCAGAGCAGGGGTGCAGCGGGATTTTGCACGCTTGCATCCCCTGGGACCACCTCTCTAGCTGCAGAGCCCTTCCTGCTGCCCACCCCCTTGTCCCTGCTCTCAGGTGCGGGCAGGGTTTGGTGTTCCCCAGGGTCTCTACGTCCCCAAAAGCCTCCCCGCTCCATGGGCACAAGGTGGGAATGGGCACTGGGGCAGGCTGGGCTCGCTGCATTTCTGTGCCTGGCTCCCAGCCACCACGATCCCTGCTCCCGCGGGATTTCATCTCCTCTCTCCCCGTTCCCCATCCTCGCAGACAAACTGGAGAAATGCGCCGGCTTCAGCCTCTTGATCCAGAACACTTCGTGGCTCCTCCTGCTCCTCCTTTCCCTGCCTCTCCTGCAAGCCGTGGACTTCGTGTCCCTGTGAAAGGAAAAAAAAACAAAAAACAAAAAACCCCGCGCCCCCACGGAGCACCCCAGCCAACCCGCCTCCCCCGCCAGAG